>NC_139055.1:15989777-18394504 GCF_965140915.1 Aythya marila
GACCAAAAGAAACCACTTTATTTTGCCCTCTGGCTTTCAATGTGAAACAAGTGTCATTGTGAAATGCTGACAAGATTCTCTCATGTTTTCTAGCTTTGAAAAACTACAGCACAATGCTAATGTTGGAAGCACACAAACAAAATATAGGAAGATTTTATTTATTTATTATTAAAAGCTACAGTACAATAATTACTAAAATTTGAGCAGACAACATAATTGTACCCTTCTGCATGAAAATAAGGAAAGGAGAAAAGAGAAATCTTATGGACATTTCAATATATTTACATATGATGACATGATAAGATATTCCATTTATGCAGGACACTAAGTTTGGAAATCATCCTTATGCAACATGAGACTTGCATCCAGGAGATGTGTTGAAAGTTTGGATGATTTTCATGCTTTATATAGGTCCTACGCACACTGAATTTCACCAGCTGTTGTGAAGTGTTTTCCTACTTTACTCCTGCACCACTGCATTAGAGCACCATCCAAGGGAATGGAGCAAACTGCTTCTCAAATGAGCTTGCAGCAGTACATGATCATTCAGTGGATGTTCTGTTTTAAATCAAGCTTTTGCCATCTGTTCCTCTGCTAATTACAAATGCTACAGATATCCACAACTATACTGCAAGGAAAAAAAGGCTATTAAAGCACATGTATTCTTTCTACAATGCATCTTTGTTGTTTATCAAATTAAAACTAATACCACCCACCACACAACGCTCAAGTCCCACAGTAGGAAGACCACATCAATGCAGGTGTTTACAGCTTCTTACCTGGCAATAAGCCAGCTGTGATTTCTTGGAGTCCAAAGTGTATTATGTATACTCAGCAAGAGAATCTTCACAACTGTGCCCAGAATCACACACAGTTCTTAAGTGGGGGTTACCAGAAGCTTTGCTCACATGAACACTTGCTAACCAGCGTCTGGGCCATGCAGGATGCTCATTAGCAGCTAACTAGCTTTCAGCTGTATCCCCTCTAAATCCCTTCCTGCTCTCCTCTCCCTCCAACCTTAACACCATAATCAAGCTATATTTTTTGAATCCTCTGTAATGAAGGAGCACATGCTTTTCCGTATCTAACTTCTTCCCATTCTGTCTATGCTTGTAACTTCATTACCTACATACACACACATAGAGAGAAATGTCTTATCCTTCTTTTCCTCTTTTTGCCAGGCATTTTCTGTGAAGGAAAGATCTCCAAGCTTAAAAAAAAAAAAAAAAAAAAAAAAAGACTGTTGACTGTTTCAACTATGATTTCTCACCTAATGGAGCATGTCTCCAACTCAGCCATGACTACTCAGGAAGCTTCAGCTTTAAAGCCAGCCAATGCCCTAAGGCTTAGTTTCTCATTTTATATATACATGTATCTCTTTATTGAGTTTGAATTTTAGAGACAATCTTATGTCATTCCAGATGGAACATGTCAACCTCACCATTCCCAATGTATCAGTAATGGTTTTGCAATGATGGAGGTAGGTTTTAAAATAATTTCCTTCTTGCAGCTTCTTTCATTACTAATGACTACAGCCATGCTGAGCACACAACCATATTCTTCCCTATTTTACTTTGCCGTGCTGCAATAGAATACTTCTCATCTTTGATTACACAGTGTCATATTCATCCTTTAAACCATTAATGGAGTATCTCTACAAAAAAAATAAGGTTCTTTGTTTACTAATACAAAAAGTTCTGATAGCCCCTACGAAGCTGTATTTTTGTTGTTGCTTTTTCTTCCTCCATATGAAGATGGCATTCTTGGTGATGGCAGATGTTGCTTCGGAAGTGGAAATTTCAATATATTTTAAAATAGTTCTAGAATTTTTTGTTATATTTTTATAAATGCTCCATAATTGTCCGTTTATACCCAATAAAGTTTCTTGCACTTATATTCACACTTCTCTTTTACAAGGTATTGTACACGGATAGGAAACACTTCTTTGTTATCGCTAACATCAGTGTCTCTGGGGAAAAAATATTACCTTTCATCTTAGGTTATAAGGAATTCATTACAAGCCACAAAATCTTCACTCTGCCAATCATTTTAACATTTATTAAGATATGACACATGCATAATACACAAAGCACCTCTTCATGAGAGGAACCAAAGGCTTTATAGAAAGAAGAGGAAACCAGATATAAAAATAAACAATTGTGTCACATAAGAATTATCATTTCAGTACATCTCACTTCATATTTTAATGAAAATAAGACATTATGCATCCTGTTGCAGCTGTCAACTTTGCTATATAAGCATCTTTGTAAGTGATCATATTAATAAATCTGTGGCTATTGACATGAATTACTACATACTTTTTTATAAACAAATATATCTGGAGTACCAGTTTTCTTCATCTGGCAAAGCTTCCATTATATGCATAACTGACAGTTGTGTGGTATTTTTCCAGTTCATATTTATTGAAATTAAATGTGACAGAATTCTTTTTTTGGATGCTGTTGACCTCAGCGAGCCATAATGTGGAGATTCACGGTTGTGTTTAAGGAATATGCTGGGTAATTCTATATTTAAATCACTAATTATCCCATGTCTATTATATCCTTACTGAAGGCAACACTCTGGTGTTCTTTCATGGTGTTTTTTGTTTGTTTGTTTGTTTTTAGCAACAACTTTAGGAAGTTTTAAAAAGATCAGTAGACTTTTTAAACTTATTAAGACTCATGAGTTTCACCAGATGTAGCTTAACATTAAGATAAAACAAGATACAGGAAATTTGCTGTGCATTATATCTCTGCTCTAACAGAAAATATCTAATCCCCCTTAAATATGATCTCAAAATAGAGGTGTGTCTACCTAGTATTTAAAAAACAAAATAAACAAACAAACAAAAACCACTCTAGCTAGCATGAAAAAGACTGGTTAGCCCAGCTTCTCTTAGGGGGATTAAAAAAAAAAAAAAAAAAGACATAATTTATCCGTGATACATGTTGAATGATGTTTATGTTATCATGCAAAAAATTAATTTAACCCACTAAGTACTGCTGTCAGATACTGGCACATATACCCAAAGGAAGAATACAGACCTGTTAACCTTCATCTTTCTATATTCAAACCCAGTACACAACAAGTAGAACTGCATTGTCCTGGGACTTGCACAACATAAAATTTGTTGTTAGATTTAGTATTAGGTTGACAGATAACTCTGCAGCTAGCTTTGTCCTCTGCTCCCACAACCGCCTAACCCAGATGTACATCTCTGTATGCCTAACCACACTGGAAAATTGCTTTAAGATGTGGTAAAGGGTGCCACAGAAAGAGTAAGAGCTGCTGAAGATGGAATGACGCCCCAGGGAGGGTTCAGCACCGGACAGCTCTGCACCGCACCAGGCCTCAGACCCTGCACAGGCTCTGGGCGAGTAACAGGGCTCTGCCAGAACACACTCTTCCAGGTGCAACGGTCTTAGATGAAGTGGGCATATTTCAGAGCAGTTTCTTTAACATATCATTACAGTGCATGCAAATGTACAGCAAAGTTTTCAGGTAAAGGGATTACTAATATGCATCCCCTGCAATAAAATGGAGAGGGAACAGATTAGAATCTATGTAGTGCAGGTTGGTGGAAATATTTTAATTCCATCTTTTGGGGATGATAGTATAAGAAGAATATGTGAAACTGGTCATCCCACCTTCAGGGAGTGAAAATTTAAATGGAAGTGGAATCACTGCCATTGCACTGTTGAAGTCTCTAAAATTGATTTTTATTAATATATACTACACACAATCAAGTTCTACCAAGAACCTAAATATCCCTAGTAGACACAGAAGCACTACTCCAAAAAATGTTTTCCCCTCTCTCCCTCAAACAAGCAGTTCAGTCTGTCTCAGCTGCAGACTCATTTCTTAACCCTGCTATGATCATTTTAAGCATCCATTAGGAAGAAGTTAAAGCCTGTCCTTCCTACTTCTTTGGTTTTCTGTTCAGGTTCAACCATTAGAACTAGAAGAGAAAGACATAGAGGGCAGTATACAAGCAGCAGGAGACAATACTGAGATAAATTTCTGAATAGACAAGGAAACTCATAGAAAGAAAGCTGAAGTCAGCTCTCCAACCTAAAAAGCACATAAAAACTATCCACAAGGTATGCTGTGAAATTTCAGATTAAATTGTATACATATGCAGCTGAATTTCCTGATTAGACAATTTCAAAATAACTTGCACAGACAGACAAATATTACTACCTTTATCAGTTCCAATGTTGGCCACAATTGAACTGTATGCCATGATATATTGAAACCTTTCTTGAAAACCAGTCTGAGATAGTTACTTTAACAGCAATTTTTAATCAAGTATTTTTCTATCTGCCCAGGAGAAAGCAATCAGTGAAGTGGATTTATGACACTAAGTTCATTAAGAGGACAGCCAAGATCACAGAATTAATTGAAGCCCCCTTGTATCCATTTAATGAGAATGATTTTCTGTTACTCTGGATTACAAACCAAGCTATAGAAGTGACAGATAAAGACCAATCTACTTCCTGCCAAAACCTCTATTCAGTAGTTTAGCAATTACTTATCTGTAAACTGAATTTTGAATCATATCTTAGCCTTGAAACTCATTAGGCATTAGATGTTCAGTCCAAATATGTAATTCAATTTTAGCTGCCAACCTGCGACAGCAAATCTACCAATGATAACTGCTGGCGTTAATCTACCTGGTGACAGACTATTTAGAGTTAAGGCTTGGTAACATAGCAGCAATAAGGCCCCACATAGAGCTGCAACAAAGTGTTGGAAGTACAGAAATTCACATTGAAGACAGTGGCGTTACTTTAGCTTGGCTGTGTCAACTCCACTTCTTTGTTTTGGTTGGAATCTATCAAGTGTGTTTTCTGCAGACTGAACATGTTTGATTTTCAGATAGTTTGATTCTTCCAGGAAGCTGCTACTACTTATGCTGGCCAAAAACCTGATCTTTCAGCCTTTTCCAACTACATAGTGTCCTCCAAAAGACAAAAATAACCATTTAAACTAACTGGCCTTTCATGTACAGTCTTCTTTGTATAACAGGAAAATGAGGAATACAACAAACTCAGGCATCACTGAAGTCTTTGAGAACTTGGTCATCAGCATCAACAGAACTTCACTAAAGATCTTTTGGATGATTTTTTTTTTGATAATATGGGGAAAGAAATAATTAAACAGTCTTTGAATAAACAGATGTTATCAAAAAGAAAAAAGAGTTTTCATACCCCAAATGTAGTATTTCACCTACATTTCCCTCATGAAGTCCTGCCTCTTGTAAAATTAGCTCACTAGCACCACCCCATATTCAGGTAGCCTTGTAGTTTATCCACAAACCTCTCCCACACTATTTAATTACGTATGTCTAGCCTCTTGGTTAACACTGTAAGTACAGAAGACAAATAAAAGTACAAACTCACAAGTTGTAGGAAGTATTATCTCATGGCTATGTACCGGGTTTTGATTTGCTGAAATTTTGCACATATGAGGCACTAGCATTGTGATTTGTCAAAATTGGCTTTTCCAAATTTTTAAAATTCAATTTTAACTCCACATGTAACAAGAAGCAAAAGATTTCTCTTACAAAAAACAAACAAAAAAACTTTCTTTCTGTACTTACAAAGGTGCAGCATGCTCTTCACGTCATTGTATTTCCTATAGCTCCCACTCCAACTCTTAAAACATAGAATTTGAATCCAGATATATAACAGAAGACTCCATTCACAGAAATCTGACAAAACTACAGATTAAAAAATTACCCTATGGAAAAGAAAACCTGTAAAATTTAAGGGTTCGGGAGACGGGGAAGAGAAAGTAGTAGAATCCAAGAATTCTACTACAGTACTCTAAAGAACTGTAAAACACGTCAGTGAAATCTTCAGACCTACAGAATTCCTTATTAGGGATACAATTAGTGACTGCAGTCTATAGAAGATTTCTGCAAGGTTACTGCTCAATTTAGGACTTGAAACATATAATATAGAAACTAATATGATAATTTTCTACTGACCTGTTCAGCTTTAGAGTCTTATGTCATTCCTAGGCAAGCTAGATACATGTTAGTTAACCATTAAAAGTGTGCTCTCCATACCTTCCAAGTTAATTATTCTGACATAAATGCCATTATTTTTCCCCTTGTCCACTGCTGAAGGAACGTGTCAAGTTTGAGAAGAGCATTTTTAGTAATCATGTCTCTGCTGGTTTTAAGTAGCTGATTGTGAATTACACTTGGACAAATTTGGTCTTATGTTCTGCTACTCTTTTAAACTTCACACAGATTTGGCAGATATATCTCAGCTGTACTTGACAATCACATTTATATTCCAGCCTTGTTAGCTCAAAAATGCCAGGGGATCTGGGGATACTTGCGTTATTTGGGTATCTGAGATCAAGTTCCACCAGACTAAAAAAATGTGGATAGGAAGCAAGACAGCCATCTGCATGGGGATTTAATCTTAATGAAGAGATACGTGAAATAACAATCCAGGGCCTCTTAAAAAAAAATCACAGAATCCAGGTTATGTTTTACGTTAACTACACCATAATCTTTTTTGTTAACATACAAGCTCCATTTTAAAACTGAATTTTAAAAAGATAACTTTTAAAAACCTAACTGTGAGTAGATTAATACTCTTTGTCCTAAAGTCAGGAATAAAATTATTTTTGTTGGCTATATTCTGCTCCTTTCTTTATGTCAACTTCTCATAACCCTCTCTCAATAAAATTTCTGTAGCAAATCTACTCTTTCAAAATTAGCCTTATGCAAGTAAAGTCAATTCCTATGCTCTTAATATTATTAGTTAAATATGTTTCATACAATTTTCTTTCTTTAACAGAACCAGAAATCTTTCATCTTATGCATTTCAACAATATATTTGTTCTCTTTAGAGTAGCATTACTTCTGTTACTTAGAATAACTCTGCAAAAATCAATAAATGTACACAGGTTTTCTCTCTCATCTATTTCAAGCTAAGCTGCCAGGACCCAGAATAAATTCATTTCAGCTCTCAGTTCCATGACCTTCTGCTTTGTACTTTTAAATTTCATTTCATTTCAATTACTTGAGTTCTCAAGGTCTTCCAGTTCTGCCCGCTTGGTATTCCAGCCCTTCTCCATATTGGTCATGTTTTCCAACTCTCTGCTATCAATTTTCACTACTGCACTCTTAATTTGGGGCTAAACAAACCAGAGAAGAAAAGTGCAACAAGAGGAAAAGCAGGTGCAGAAGCATGAAGAGGTCAGCACAATATCCATCAATGGCAATGCTGGAACAGTACAGCTCCCTCAGCCTGTATTTGCTATACCACCTAACGCAGCATTTCTGCTTAGGGTCAGGGTGAACTCAGTAGGCTCAGAGAGCTGATGTACATGAATAACTGACAAAATCGTCTCTTCAGTGAATCATATTAGGGGCTGGTGGTCTGTGCCAACCTGAGAAACCTAATATATAATCTAATCCACTTATCTATAAATGTTAATGCTTCTCATAGTTACATTCAGCTACTTATTTACTGTAAGTGTGTGAAATTTTATATGCACAGATTTCATGTCTCATTTCCTAGGCATGCATAGTCTCAAAGCATATCACGGATGGGTTTACTAACATGATAACCTGAAGTGAATTGAAACTCTGCAAGTAATAAAATTTAGAGAAACAGTTTAGCTAATGAAGAACATAGCCTGGCAATCTTCCATGCACAAACATACACCAAAACCAGGTCCTGCCAAGATTCTTAGCTTGCAACTTTTTAGAAAGTCCTTGTGATCCTTTAAGTTCTTTTAATTTTTCCCCTTTTTGCAGTTTAATCCATAGCTAGTTGCACTTATTGCCTCTTTTTAATGTAAGTATTAATAATGTAATAGACATAAGTCCAAGTAGAAGTAATAGTATTAGTGTGTTCATATAATTTGGTTAAGACAGGCCTTACACTAGGAGGACTCATTCTGTGCCTTCTATGCCAAGCCTCTATGAATGGAATGAGATGCTGCAGTGTGACCTGTTAGAGTAATGTGTATGGCTATTCACATAATAAATGCTTTCTAAGACTCGTAAGAATTCACTTTACATTCAGGTACTGAATTTGCACTCAAGCTCCCATTAAGCCAAAGAATCTCTCTCAACAGATTTAATCGAATGATCAAGGCCTTAAAATTTGTTTTCATATCTAAAGGTCTAATTTACCTCTCATATTCTTAAAGTCTTCTTTTCCAAGCCTCAAATGTGTACAAAGAAAATATCTGCAGTTGCTTCCTACAGACTGCAGCTTGCTTACTGTTCTCTTTTTCTAGTAAGAATATTGACTTAGTTTTTAGTTTTCAGATACTTAAGTAACTGACTAGGTCTAGTTTAGTACTTATGTAAGCATTCAAACCACATTCAGTGTATGAATTAAATGAATAAAATTCCACATAGCCACAAATGCTGAGTGCTGTTCTTTCTTTTGTATGGTTCAACACAAAGTCATGAGGGAGAGAAACACTCTTATCCCCAGCTATACAATGGCACTTAAGACGGAGAGATTTTGTCACTGGCCACATAGGAAGTCCATGATACACTAGGAAAAAGAGGCAGAAGACAGACAGGAATATCAGGGTCAGATCATATTTAAAGCATATCAACACATGAGACATTATGCCATTATTGATACTGGATGAATAGACCATACACAAGATTTTCAGGAACATGTGCTTCACAACACATCAGTCAGACTGGTCTTACTATTCATTAGCAGGCTTTGCTTTGTCTTAAAACTGTAGCCCTTAAATATTGCACAAATTGTGTTCAAACCATATGAAAACATTGCATTGTCAAGTCTTGTTTGTACCAGATCTTGAGGCCTTTTGAAAATGTTGATAGGGCATCATTTTACATTATGAAACTTGGTCAAACTTAAAAATTTAGCCTGATTATGTGTTTATAATGTTGCGTTCAAATGAGGTGTACTTCTGTGCTGTCTTTTCACTGAAGAGTAATGATTGCTGGACCATTAGGGGCAACTACCATGCTGTCTTTACCCAAAAGAAATATGGGTCATACTTGAGAAAACAATCAATACTTGTCTTCTCAAATCAGGCCATATTGGACCATAGCTCAATAAGCTTGACCAACCAATTGATTTTGAAAAGAATAAGTGAAAAAGATGAGGGAATCTCTATTTAAAATTTTATACTCAGTTATATCCCATACGTAAAGAAATCTGGTGGTTGTGCAGCACTGTGCATACATATATGCATGTAAATCTGTCATACATTTGTGTTGCACGCATATATGTGCGACAAATAGTTTAAAGTGACCACAGCCACAACAATTAAATCTAAGCTCTATATGTGCTATGTTTCTTCTACTGTGCATGTGGACACAATTATGTAAATATTTGTGCAACCTGATATCACGTGACATCAAATTCTGAAAGCCACTAAAGGTAATTATGATTTTTACTGCAAAATTACTTCTGCTGATTTGTAGGGTATGGCCTAGGCCCTTTGCTCTGTAGCAGCTGTAGTGTCAGATTCAGTAAGATATTAACTGAAACACCACTTCTATACTCCAGACTTTTGTACAGAGCCTACACTGAGAATTTCATCCAGTAATGATGTACAGTTACAGCTTGGGAATGAAGGGAAGATGGGAAAAGAGTTTCCCTGCAAATTCAACAATTACAAATGAAATGCTAATCTACTCCACACATAGCAGTTAATACTGCTGTGTGTCATTTCACTAAGCAGTTTTACAAAAATATTTTAACACCCCATTCCAAAGCAACATGGCCACAAAGCATTACATCTCTGCACACAAGAAGTGTGCTCTCATTCCTAATGTGTGTGAACAGAAACTCTCACAGAAGATTATGATGCATTAAAATCACTTTGGTTGGAAATACATAGTTAAGAGTTTAATTACTTATACAATCTTTTTATATTTTTTCTTTGAAAAAGCTTAGTAGATTAGCAGTCTCTATTAGTTTGCCACATAGAATACTTCACGGACACACAGTTGTAACGATGGTTTTAATGTAAATAAATAGAACCATTAAAATAGCTGAGGAGAAAGATATCTAAACTTTGCACAAACTTTATATTATTTATTTCTGCTTGACAGAGGACTTGTTAAGATTTTTTTCCATAAAATGGTTCTTCATACGGAAGAGAGTTTTGAGGCTTTACAGATTTTGTTAGCATTTTCAGTAGTTCTAAAAAAACATTTTCAATTGTGAAACGTTAGAACATGAAAGAGGTAATATTAATGAATATCTTCCCTACGAAGAGGAATCATGCCTCTGAAAATTGCACCTGTGAGACAGGAAAGGGTATGAGAAGTTGCAAAGACTTCAGACTTTAAAAAAATGCATAAAATGAAATACAAACTTTAAGCTCAAGAAGCATAATTTAATACAAAGTCTCTATTTGTAAGGAGCCTGTTGAAAGATGTAGAGAGTCATCTGCTAGAATTCTGTCGCTAATTAAAAACATTTTGGTTGAATTTGCCAGTCGTTCATTCAATTTACCATTTTCAGATGGTGTTGAACTGTCATGTCAAGTCTTGTGTAGGAATTAGGAAGAGAAATCCTTAGCCTGCATTCCCCAGAAGAATAAAGCAGCTAATCACAAAGATTCCCTTGGAGCCTGGTAAAAATCTATGAATCCATATTAACTGTGGAATACCCTTAATAAAATACTACTTACTGTTTAAGCACAGGCTTTTTGGGGAACCAATTATGAGAATTTTAACAGTCCCAATAGGTGAACATCATCATAGTGACTGCATACAAATGTACATTCTGATATAATAGTCGGTGCTATTGATAAGTCCATACTTTGTTATATTAAAAATCAGAGTACAGAATGATTTTTCAGACACAGAACTACCAGAAAACGTAGAGAGAATAAGCTAAGCAGAGACAGGTCACATTTAACCGTAATACTTCAACTTCTTTGCAAAGTAAGGTACAACATTCAGACCACAGCAACAAATGTATAATATCAAAGTTTAACTTTTTAATAGCATTATAAAGCACCTGAGCTACTTAAATGAGAATAAATTAATAAATAGCACACACACAACAAACTCACAAAACAGTACTAGCAGAACTGCTAGCCAACTACGTACTTGTCCCTTTCCTATAGTCACAATGCAGCCAGAGTGCACAAGTCCCATGCAATCAAGAATACTTAACCTCAGTGTGCTCCTGATCATCATTAACAGCAATGTTTCCCTTATCCAGCCTTAGAAACACTGAAGCAGGCCTTTCTGTGTATACTCCAAGAAAGATTTTTCAACATACAGGCAACAGAAGCAAAAGGAGCTCCAGAAATGTTACATTTGCTTTAAACATTGTGTTTGCCTTCCACTAGTCATTGACTTGCCATGCCCAACTGTATTCAATCTAAGGAAATTCAAAGCTTAATCTTAGGATCTTAGGAAAGTGATTTGTTTTGTGCAGGTACATGTCATAACATATCTTGAAGTCATCCCTATTTTCTAGGCTGGGAAGTAAAAAAAAAAAGTCAAAGCATCGCTTCCTCCAAACCTATACCAGTGTCAAAACATCCATGATCAGAATTGACAATAAAATATTTTCCACCAAATCTGTAGGTGAAAAAATGCTTCAGTGTTTACCACCTGGTGGCTCAAACTGGTAAATATACCCTTCTTAAACACGCAATATCGTCGTTTACATTTAACTAGCCTCTTCAGCAGCAGGCACAGAAACTTCACTCAAAGTTCCTCCCCAAAGGAAAGCCGAAGACCATTACGCTTTCAGCAAGACTGATATCGAGCCAAAATCGTCCTGATCAATGGGGTAATCGAAAATGCCAGGACTGTGTCCAGCTTCCAAACCGCTCCGAACATCCTTAACGCACGCAGCAACCGCGAGCCCGAGCTGCATCTCTCTTCCACCCACATCTTCTAAAAGCCAGCAGCCACCCACTGAAAAGATGCTGGAGTCAAACCAAACACACACGGAGCGTACAGCAAACGGAGAAGTACTTACATCCCTGAATTTGTTCCAGTACTTGTCTCTATCGTACTGCGAAACGGTGCTCAGCCATTTGTCGTTGTCCAGGAAATTGCCACGGCTGCTGCTACTCGTGATGACCTCGGGATGCCGGCTCTCCACTTGCAGGAAGCACCAGGCAGCGAGGACCAGCACCCCCGACATCTGCAAGGAGAGGATTCCTCGAGCGGGGAAGTTTGAGGGCACCCAAGTTCGGCCTTTTCGCCCCTCACGCCCCTCGCCAACTTCTGCCTGCGGAGCCACCAGCTCCGCTCAGACCCACCCTGCCCGCCCAGCCGTGCGGGGCGGGGAGCGACGGCAATAAAAACAAAACAGCTCACCCGCGGCCGGGCAGAGGCACCGGCCAGGGGAAAATAAAGCTTTACGACACCCCAGCAAAGCCTCCCGCGGGAGCAGCCAGCGCTGGCTCCGCGAAGTTTGGGTGCCAGGGCTGAGACGAAGCCCCTACCTCCGGGCAGTGCCGCCAGCCGCGGCTCCGAGCAGGGCGGGCGCCGCTGCCTCCTCTCCTTTGAGCGGCTGCCGCGGCTCGGATAGCGGATCGGAGAGAGCCGGCGAGCCCCCGCTAGGCTCCGTCAGCGGCTCCGGGCGTGTGCGGCTGTGTGTGTGAGTGTGTATGTGCGTGTGTGTGTGAGAGCGAGCGGTTGCGGGCTCTGCGTGAGCCAGGAGCCGAGGTCTGGCGACATCTTCTGGCGGCGGGATGGTGCTGAGGTAACGGGCAGGGCGAGGCGCCTCCCGTCGCTGACCGTCACCGTCTCGCGGTCTGTAACAGCCTCTTGGTCCAGGATCACTCCCCAAACCTCTTCACGGATGGGAAAGGGATACAAAATCCCCTCCTGGCTCCCTCCCGGTAAAGCAAATGTGTCAGCAAGGAAGCAGGGTTGTTCCCTTTGCGGAGAGTGGGGAGCAGTCCCCATGAGTGAGCCGCAGGGGCATTACATGGGCCCTGGAAATTCTGCTGATCAGCTTCGGGTTGTGAGCTGGCAGCTGGGGAGGCATCCGTGGGGATGTTGGGGGTAGCACCATCACGGAGACTGACAGTGAAGTCTCACTCCTGATGCACCCCGATGTGTTCCAGAGCCATAAACCTGCCCTTTATAAACAAACAAAAACCCTGCAAACACCAGTTGTAATAAGCCCTGGGTAGTACATGACTATTTAGAGGCAATGGTTTCAAAATATCTGGAAGTAAAGACATTTCAAAGGCATGAAAGTCATCCCAGATTTCATAATTTGTTTTGGCAAAGAGCTCCCCCTCCCTTTATCAGCTCACCCCACTCTGTGAAGACGTTTTCGCCCCCACACAATGGGTAGTGAAGGTAGACCTTGCACTGCCCAAGCCATTGGTTATTGCTGTAATCCATCCCCAAAACCTGTGAGGAAGGCACTCTTCCCACTCTTAATTTGAACATTTCAAGGGGTAGGAAATAGGGAAGTTATTTAAGCTGTCTTGTAAATATTGCCTTTTCTCTCCCAGGAAGCTGAAAACTGGGTTAATTCCACTTTTTCAAACAGTTGGATTAGAGGGTTCTTTAGGAACACAGGAGAGGGTCAAGGTTATTAATATTTTGCTGTTGCATCTGTGCACTGAACTCATACAGTGCACAGATCTCATACAGTTCTGTTCCTAGATCTGACTTTAAGTACAGTTCCTAAATACCACATAACTACAACAAAAGCCACTGGGATTGAAAAAAAATATAAAAATAAAATAAAAATGTGGGTTTATTAATTTTAACAGTAGAGAACAAGCATATACGCACGTAAGTACTGCATCTTGCATTCTCCCCTTGATGCACATAGAATCTAATGAAAGCTACATGCCTGCAGGAGGGCAAAATATAACCCAATAAAAATAACAAATAGACGAAATCCAAAGCAAAGCCCTGCAGACATGGATGTAAATCCATATCTAAGCACCTTGCTCCACCTTCCTTTCTACATTGGACTATACCATTCTTCTCAAGGTTGTCCAGGGTTCCACTCCAATGTCGTTCAGTTAGTTTCAGTGACAGATAAGGTTTATATAACTTCCTCCTGGTAGGGTGAACACAAGCTTTCTCATTTCTTATTTAGATTAACAGAGTACCGTAAAATTATATTTATTTATTTATTTCTTCCTGTATGGTCTTTACTGTAAGGCTTTTAACAACAGAGAATTTGTCTTCTCTGTACAGACATTAAAGCTCTTGCACCATCTTAAATCTTATGGTTAAGAAATTTCCCCAGTGAGCTTTATGGCAATCTATTGCCATTCAGCCATATACAGTTCCATTTGACTCATGAAGTTAAGACATGGCTGCATTTGAGCTCTGCTAAAACAAATCACCCTATCTGATAAATACTTGAGGATTTTTATGTGCAAGGAACTATATCCATGCTTACCAGTTTTATGTAGATACACTCATTACTACTTTCTTGATCCCACTGGACATCAGATCAATTTAATCCTCCACTGACCCAGGCTAGTAGACAGCAGCAGAACACTGTTTCCCACCAAATTTGTACGAGTTCTACCTTTTATATATTTATATCAGCAGTTAGTTCACTCCTGTAAATCAGACTTGTTAGCACAGAAGGCCAAATTGAGTACACAGTTCAGTACAGTTGACTTCACTTAGTATGAAGCAGGTTAATATGCTTGCCAGTCAAAGACCTGAATGATAAATTACAGAAGCATTGTGTGCAAACTGAGTAATCGCATTCTTACTTGTAATAGTTGTCAGAAATGTGTCTTCATTTATTTAATTACTTCATAATCCCATACTCAAAACATGGCTAATCTTTCTTGATCCAGCAAAACACAGGCTTCCTCTTTAACCCTGATAGCAATCTCTATCATTCAGCAGCTGCAGCATTTCACCTCCAAGCTGTTTATCATCCATGACTAGAATTGAAACACCCCTGTCAGCTGTTTTTTATTATTGGACAGTGCTACAATTACCTCTAATTCTGATCCAAGAATATAATAGTAGAAATCTCTCTACGGTGGATACCAACTATTTGGTGTTTTGGATGTAAAAAGCTCCTTTCTTCCCAGTTAGAACTGCTGAGAAGTTAATAAACATTTTTACCGTGCTTGCACCTGTAAGAAGTGCCACAATATTGATTTTTGATATTATTTGCTGATTCACCCAAGCTGTGTAAAACATTTGATTAGAAGTTGCAGTTACAACCATGTCCAGCCAGATTCCGCATGCTGCAGTCTATTCAGGTTCTGTTCTGGAAGCAGAATCTTCTGATGCAGAAAGCATTTCTCATACAGAGGAATCAAGGTCCAGATCTCATTTTGAGTTAGTTCCCCATGCAGAGGAATGATATAGTCATCTTAATAGGGCACTTTGGGACTTGCAGTTAATAGAGAAAGCCTTCAGCACCAGTCTTGCAGACAACATAAACAAAGCATGTTAACTTCCCCCTAGACCAAAGAGGATACCTGGAGAACCTAAATAGCCACTCCTTTCTACCCTAAAGCTACATTGAACTTGTCCCATATCAACCAGTAGCAACCAGTTGCATAGCCAGTAGGGTGAAGCCAGCAGCAATAGCACGTAAATGTTGTAATGTAAAGGATTCCTCTTCCCCCAGTTATACTTGCATGGCAGCAAAACTCACTTTTTCACCTTCTTTATTACTTCCATAGTTCTTAAGGCAGTGGCTGCAGCTGTTGTCGTAGAGCCTTGAAAATCTTCTGTGGACATTTATTAATGGTTTTTCCTCTCCTCTTGTGAGGCACAATACCACTGACTTCATTTTTAAAAAACATTTACTGAAGAAAGAAAATCTTTACAGTAACAAATGGTTGAATGACATTTCTGTACTCTACTCTGTACCAGAGTCCTTTATTACTGGATTAGGAAAATTCTGGTCTTGTAATTTAACTGGATTTTAAAATATATCACTAAAAATGTACATTCAGTGGCACAGACCTTCATTTAACATCTCTTTGTATCTTCCATATACTGCTGTATCTTTTTTAATAGACAGGGATTTTATTTCCTCCTCTGACTCTTAGGACTGCAGATTCAGCTTTGTTAGCTCTGCTGGGCAATTGTGCAGAAAAACTATTTTAACCTGTGCAGTAAGTGATTGTTGGCTTATACAAAGTTACTGAGACATTTGTCCATTTTACAATAGACTGCAATTCCTCTTCTCTAAAAATACTGCAAATACAAGTACTGGTTTGACCTCTTTATTTGTCTCTGCTCCCAGCTTCTTCTCTATATAAATCAGCCATATCTTACTGCAACAGAGTCTGATTTTTTGCAGGAACTTAATAAATGCATGCAACAGGAATGCTGCATGTATATCATGTGGCAGGAAAATGGTTTTCTAGCAGATAAAGTGGCACTACCTACTTTAGAGATGTTGCACTTCATGCGATTCCCCTTGCTCTTGTCCTTGAACCACATAACCCCAACATCGGTGATTTCAGTGTAAGAGAAAACATCCATTGACTCTAAAGATCTTACAACGTGTTCTGCAATCTATTTGCTAGCCTGTATTAGTTGTAGTATCCCAAAATAAAGTGAATTGAAATACTGGCAAGTCTTGGGAAAAAATAAAAGGTGATCATAGCATATGGTAGACATGTAGGAGAAACAAAATGACTCAGGCAAAAGAACAACACAAATAATGAATAAATAAAATCACTTATCAGCTCTGGAAGTTGGAGGTGGATATCAGAACTGAGTTTTTCTCATCTTGCAAAGCTATCTTGCCTACAGGTGTCTAGAAGAGAAAAATACTTTTAAAATTGAAAAGACTTGCATTCACAAAAAATGTAGAACTAAAGACAAGACTATGTTTAAATTGAAAGAGGAGACTGAGGCAGTTATTAACAGTTTTTAAATTGTCTTCTCGTCTAATAATCCATGATTTACTCTGTCATCAGTAAAAAGAAACAAGTTATTCTGAATAATGCCTCAGAGCAGAAGTCTATCCTAGCCACTGTGCCTTGTTTTCTGAAGGTTATTAACTCCACAAAGGGCCTACAAAAGAAGAGTCGCAATAAACATTGTGATTACTGTGCTCAGGACCTGCAGCACAGTTATTCTACATAAAACAAACAAACAAACAAACAAAAAAACTATGCTAACTTAAAAATCTAACAACAACAACAAAACCCTTTACCCACATATATCAGTCTATTCAAGTCATATCAGAATATTTACCAATTTAACGGCTATGAGTTTTTAATGATGTATGCAAAATGGGATGATAATCCCTGCATATTTCACAAATTGTTTCACTTTCTCGTCTTTCTAATGGGTATGGTCATCATGACAAAGGCCATTTTACGTTATTTCACAGAGTATCTTGTAAACTGACAACCTTATTTTATAGTTGCTTTTATTACTACTGGAACTTTTACAAGGGATTCCATCACAAAAATTGGTTAACTTAAATATTGTCATGGAGAGGTCTCACCATTTAATGCCAGAGTTCACTCTGCCCATGCAGCTTTCATTTTCAGTCGGAAAAGGTCATTAGAATTAAAATTCTCCTCAGACCTCATACTCTGTTGGAATGTGAAGTTTTGTAGCTCTGTTCAGCCTGAAAACTATTTCCCCAAGATTTGCCATTGTCAAGCAACTGGAGAGAGTTACCTCAAACCCTCTCTATAATATATATGTACAGAAATAAATGTTTGGAGATCATGTGGAATATCACATAGGCTTGTTCAATGTTAAGCATGGTAAGATCCTCTTTTACATATCTGTGAGATGCCATGGTATCAAACAATAAAAACCAAAACCATTAACACAGATTTCAGAAATTAGATTTGAATGTAAAATGGAGCATCATTAATGGATGAAATACAAAAATTAAATTTGCATTCCTATAAAAGTTAGAGAAGTCTCATGTGTGCTTTTTCTTTCCTCACATTATACTTTTCTAATTTTTAATTATCTCTATTTTGCCTATTTTTGCTACTTTTTTTTCTTTTTCTCTCTACCACAGTCTTATGCAGATTTCATATTTTTGAGCTCTTTATGGTTCTTTATGATCATTTATTTCACACTTCCCTTTCTCTTTTCATTTACTTTACTCTTCCTATACTGCTTTTCTCTTGCTCATATAAACACACCCTGAACTCATATAAACACATACTGAGATCCTTAAAAAAGTAGCAGTTTTCCTGGAGAATACTGAGACAGTCTGAAAGCAGCGTTCCCTCATGGGCAAAGAGTCCCAAAATGTTTTGCACCTTCAGTGGCCAGGCCTGGCATCAGCCCAGTTACATATGGTTAACATCATATTTTAATTTGATGTCTTGTGTGAAAACAACAAGAACTGGGGATTTATTGTACCAAACAATCTTCCAGCTCTTGCTAAACCCTCTTTTCATTAAAGAAAATAAAACAAAAGTATTGATGTATAAAGATGAAGACAATAAAGATGAGCCACAGAGGAGCTGTAATGGTTTGCATACTCATAAACCCTTCTCAGTCTTTGCGGCTTCAGTATTTTCCTATGGGGGATAATATTAAGAATGTGCTAGAATGCAATACTCTCAGATAATGTAGAGAAACAATTTTCTTTCTCTCTGCCACTATATTTTAGGCATGAAGCTTAAGCTCTCTAGGGAAGCTGATGATTCTCTTCTGCAATAACTTGAACCCTTATGGAAAACCAAATGCTATTTTACTCAGGCACCAAATCCCTTGAAGTTAGCATGCATAAGCTGAAGTGCTTTGGTAGAGAGGGAAGAGAGACAGTAGGTATGACAATAGTTGAAAGAGAGGTAAAAGGTGCAAGATGAAGTTAGCACCCGTGTCTGCCAGTGCCTAGGATGGCTGCACAAAAATTGCAAAATGTGGACTGCATGTTCCTGGTGCAGGAGTAGGGTTCTGTGTATTTGATTCTCAGAATCATTTTCAGGCCTTAGGATACTGGAGGTGACACAGATTTGGCCATTGGCTCAAATCCACTACAGGCTGTGTATTGCTGTATCTAACCCAGTAAAGTGACTGCTCAGGAATAGCAGGGGCAGACCCTAGTCCAGCAAAACAGTCCTACTGCTATGAACAATCATTTCAGTCGTGTGGACAATTGTGCTTTAAGTAGGTCCTTGCACCAGGGATAGTATTCTGCAAAGGACCACGTGCCGGTCAGAAAATGGACAAACATTTAAAAAGAAATCAGAACATGTTTCCCTGCTTTTATTACTGAACTCTCTATGATTACAGGATTATAACGACAAAGAAAAATAACTTCCAAACCTAAAAATACTCTTAGGAACATGAGTTGTAAGGGAGGAAAATGCCTTACCCATAGTGACACTCTTGAAATGTGGATGACGCAAAACTTCACCTTATGTCAGCAAGCGTGGAGCTGGCAAAAAGGGAGGCAGACAGACAACAGCTTTATTTCTCACAGTAACCACTTTTGAAGTGCTTGATGTGTTTTTAGTTAACTCCAGCCAAATTTGAAACTCTATTAAAGTAATCTGAGGAGATCTTCACTCTGCATGGAAATGAAAGACGAGTGCTAAGTTTTTAAATGCAGAGGACAAGAAGAAGAGAAGAATTTGCCCATGATCTAATGCAGCCCAAGACTATCAGTTCCAAGGTGTGTAGGTGGGACTGAATCTGCCAAGGGAGGAGGAGACCAAAACACAATTGGGAACAAAGCTCTGGCAGAGAAACTACAGGAGACCCAGAATTCACCCCAGACAAAACAATCAGAATCTGCCAAGTGAAATTCACGCTACGGTGAAATTTTTGGAAGGAAAGCAGTGCTTTGATTCCACAGAGAGCAGAAAAAATCTGCTGATATTTCAAGAAAGGATGCTTGGGGCCAGGAATATACACAGAACTAAATGTAAAAGTCCACACAGCAAGCAGTACATGAGGTGGCACACGGTACCATATGTTTGAGCCAAAATCTGGCCAATTTTTGGAAAGAAATGCAATAATGGCAAAGACCTACATAATTTCACATGCCCCAGCAGAGCATGTGCTGCATCAAAACCTATGACAGAATCATTAACAACTCAGAAAAATTCTTCAAAGGAACAGTGCGTTACACTGCAGTAGAAGATGAATGGGCTATCTGCCTGAGAGGAACTGAGATGTATTAATTTTAGGTTGGATTCTGGTGCACAAGCCAACAGGAAGCCAAGATAGTACTGTTAGCAAAAACAAAAACAAAACAGAATAAGCTAAGTAATGGTGGCTGGGGGCATTTTAGAGGAACTCACGTATTCTCTTAGGAGGGTTAATCAAATCTGCAAGGACATCAATTTGAGAAAAGCTACAGATTGCATTTGCTTCAAGGAAAAACGTTCCTTTTTGTTTGATTCTGGCTGTTAATGATGCCAAGTCACTGGAAAAGCAAGAAATCCAAAACAAGTAAGGAGGATATGTGAATATCTTCCGCAGAATTGAGGAAGTTTTCAGAGCACAGAAATAAACTGACAATTCAGCCCTTAGGAAAGTTCCTCTCACCTTAAGGTGAGATTTAAAAAAAAAAAGTTCAGGATGAAAAGGAATAAGACACATTGGTCTATCCCAAGAGAACTATTCCCCTGAGATTAGGAAAAAAAAAAAAAAAAAAATCTTTTCCTTATGAATAGACTCAAAGAAACTAGCCATATAAACTAGAAATGTTTTTCAGCAAGAGACAGAAGTGCCTGAAACAATGCACCATTCTTCTTTGTGTATCATCAGGCTCTGAGAGAGGTCTGTACTGAGGGAAACAAAACAAAAGCAGTCAAGGTGATTTTTAGGGACTCTTTTTAGATTGATTAGGTGGTTTCTAGAAATGTTCCTGGCTCTATGCCTTTGATCCCTCATTCTCGTACAGTCAACATGCCTTCCAAGAAAGATGTGTCTTCTTCCATCCTTCCTGTTTTTTTTTTTTTTGTTTTGTATTGTTTTGTTTTTTTGTTTTTAATTTTTGGAAAAGGTAACTTTTTTTTTTTTTTTGCATGACACAAAAATTTTCAAAAGCTCTGTAACAACATAAAATCTCCAAGAACCACTGTGTATAATGAAAGCAACTGAATTAATAGACCACACAAATAAAATTAAGTAGATTCCATGCACCATAAATAATAAAAGAAACAATGAGAGAAGGTCATTAAGTAACAGCATAAATGTGTTCATCCAACAAACCAAAAAGAGCTATGATAATTTCTTGAATTAATTAACTATGAAAGGGTATTTGTGTTTAATATAACTTCTGAAACCTGAAAGTTATGACGGAGATAGAATTTGACATTCCAGGTATCAAAATATAATCTGGAGAACTCTGGTTTCAGGTAAGAGAGCAATATTACCGACTTAAATGCAGGTTAGCTCACATGAAAATCAGATGGTCTGTCTCATGTAATACAAGCTACCCACACCAATGTCTATGGGGCTGAGAAAATGAAAACAATACTGCTCTCTCTGGACCTGTCTCGGATCTTGCAAATATATCCTGAATCATATCAAAATGTAACCAATTTTGCAGTCTAGGACACTATGATAAAGTTTTTCACAGATTTGTTTCAGACACTTGTGATTTCTTTCACTCTGGAGACCACTACAGAAAAAAAAAAAAAAAAAAAAAGCTGTAGCTCAGATACAAAAGGAATTTTTCACTGTAGCAAAGGTTTAATATTTTTCATAAGTATTTTGGGATCCTAAAGTCAGCTCAAACTGAGTATAGACAAATTATTGACATTGCCAGACGGCCTGGCAAATAACCTGTTGAGAAGATTATTTTTCCTCATCTACAAGTAGCAGATTCTTGGTTTCATGCACACAGTCTAGAGCATTTGACAGAAATGCAACAGAGCAAAGTGCGGAGCTTGATTATATATACGTTTTCCCAAATTCAATTCACAAAAAGCACTCCATGAGACCTCAGATGAAGTATAACATGCAAGTTTCAAAGCTACAGCTGAGATCCCCTGAAGAGAGACGTTAATACTATTAGCAAAAGTTAGGTCTGCTTGTTTCTGGACCATATACTCTTTTTAAGGAGATTATTAAACTGATGAAAAGGAGACCACATTGAAAGTAAGAGCACATTAGGAGACAGTCACCATCATATTGATGCCATGCAAAAAGGACTGCCTAGCCTCTGCTGTCATCTCTAATGGACAATGGCTTGAAACAACTATATTGTACTCTGTTCCCCCCATCAGCTTTCTTGAAAAATGCTACAATTAAGTAGACAATCCTATGTCTCTATTTTTCTAGATATGCAAATACTGACATGCTCAATAGGCTGTTTAGGATGTGTGATTTTAAGCTATCAACTTTAAATGAGGCTTCAGAATGCTAACAAATATTTCTCATTACTGGTAGTTCAGAATGTTGTTGGGTTAAAGTGTCAAAAGAATAAAAACCCTGCTGAGATGGACTGGAGTTGTTTCCACACTTCACTGTGAAATTAAAAAAATAGTTTTAGCGAAATGTACGTCATCTTTTGCTGACATTTTATTCAACAGAAAACAGAAAACCTGTTGCCTGGATGTTCAAAAACTAAGCTGCCCTCATCATAAACATGAAACTAAAAACTCACAACAAGAAGTTATAAAACCTGCAGTATGGTTTGTGTCCCAGATTTATCCCTCAGCTCTCACCTGAGACATATCTGTCACTAAATCCCAGAAAGAAAGAAATGAGGACACCAAAATCTGACTCTGTCTGGTTTATGGTGATCATTTGGTTTGCCTGTATTAGGGATGAATGAAAACTGTTACGATAACTTCCACCCCAAAATAGAAAGAGTATATAATTAAGATCAGGTGATTGCATCCTGGTTTATGCCCAATAAATATACACTGGAAAACTGATGGGGACATATTTTCCCCCTCAACTAGGTGGAAAAAAAATACGGTCCCTTCCTTCCTTAAATAAAAATACAAACCACCCTTTCAAATGGTAGGGTATTTGCAACAGATGCATTGCCATTACAGCATTGGACTGTGTGTTGTCACAGAAAAATCATAACTTGCAGCCTTCATAAATAAAGATAAGGACTGAAATGGGATGAAATATAAGGAATAAGCAAAATGTCTGGTGAGATAAAGATGTTGAGGCTCAGATGGCTTTCAAAAATCAAATTCAGTTTTATGCTGGGCCTAAACGTCTCCCCATTGAACATTTAAAGTTTATGCTCATGGTTTTTATTTCAATTTGCACTTTTATTAAATAAAGATTACATATTTAATTTTTCTCACAGACGCTGTATAAGAATTTCAGAGAAGTTCATGGTAATGTGCTGAAAAAATGTTTTAGGAATTTATATTGAGTTAAACAGTAGGAGTATTTTAGCAGTTTTGCATTCATTGGCCTGAATGTGTCTATTTTAAAAGTTTTACAGTGATGAAGAAAAATAGAAAAAATATCCTAGAGACAACAATGTGCATTATTTATTTCTAACAACAAAAACAACAAAAAGGTTCTTGGGAAAATTATACATAGCCTATATTCTCTAATTATTTAAATATCTTGTACACTTCCTAAATGCAAAGTACAGGTTCTTAGAACAGCCTTTGTTCAAAGTTGTTTACATAAGTCATAGATATTAAAATATGGACACTAGATTCTTCAATAGAAACAAATAGAGCATAACATAAAACAATTCACAAACAATGTCAACAAGTTAATACTTTCTCTGCAGTCTATCAAGAATTGTGTGTTAAAATTATATTTCAGTTTTAGTTTAGAAAACTGTTTTATAAAATGAAGTGTAAGATAATTAAAATTAATCAAGTTCTTTAGGGCCCAATTTTTGGAGTTTTTAGTCATCTAATCATTCCATGGAAGTGAAGAAAGGCTTGAGGGTGGTAGCATACATAATTATCCCAGCACCTAGGCCTTCAGAAATTATAGGAAAATTACTTCCCACATTCTCTCTTGAACTGGAGTATCAGGGGCTGGGGAAGGAAAGAGACAGGAAGGACTCTGGCTTAATAAATATAAGATGAATATAAATAAGTGTTGTCTAGCACTAAGATCTAATAGACTGTGCAGTGAACTCCCAAAGGAGACATTGCTTGAGACTCTTAAGAACAGGATGATTAAGGCGTTGGTGAATATACCCAGGAGAGCTATCCTGCAGTGGCAGGGAAATGGGTTAGAAGACAAAACAGGTAATTTCTAGCAACTTCAAGGTGTGGAATTCCATCCTCAGCAGCCATTCAGAAAACTCCAGAGAGGCAAGGTTATTTCCTATGTACATAAAATAATCACGTATGGGAAGCAGAAACTCCTGTATTCAACATATAAATGCACACAGATGTGTGATCTTAATACAGAATATAAATAAACAGTGACAGAGATGCTTAAAATATATACACAGTAGCTGACAAGGTATTGCCCTCAATGTATCTGAATGCAAAATAGGATATGGCTGCTCTGTATTGTGTTGCCTTTTTTTTTTTTTTTTTTCCTGCATCCTTCAAGCGTTGAACAATTTTTGTAATTTATTTACTTTTAGCATTAAATGATGCCAAGGTTGAATTTACATCTGATCCTTAATCCAAATGGACTTTTGTAACAATTAAAATCTGTGTTTAAAATAAAAACTTTCAATATTGTGACATTCAAAAGGCAACGAAAGGTTTTCACTGATTATAAGTAGAGAGGAAATAATGTATTATTCAAGCTCCAGAGCTTGTTTAATGCAAGATCAATTTTGTTAAGTGTTGCTTAGCAATGGATTATGAGTGCAGATCCTGAATATTAATGCAGGATGGGTATGGCAGCAATTCCTATGAAAGTACACTTTAAAAAGGAAAGGATTTTCCTGGGGAACCACAGACAAATGAATACCTGCAGAGTTCCATAAACAGAGACCTCACATCTTCTGGACATCTTGCTTCATTTATTGAATATCAAGCCATGTACCAGGAACTTTTAGATCATCTTTGCTGTTTGCCAGATGTGTTCCCAAAATGCTGACATGTCCCTGAGGCAGGCAGCAAAATTTTACAGTGGGACAGTATCACATCAAAGCAACAGGATCAAATTTTGGTCTCACATTAGGAAGATGTGAGAGTTTCATAATACTTTATATCCACAAACCAACATATCAAGATGTTTATGTTCATTGTTTATGTAAGATTTTATGTCCTCGTAGATAGTGGTGATGTACTTCTCCCTCATAATTAGATCAAAGACCTTACTTCTTGGCATTTGGGCATTTGTATTGTTATAAAAGAAAGAACCCATCATAGAAGAGCCCACAAGTGGGAGAGGCTATGCTCTGAGAATGATGGACTACTGGAGAGAAATAGAGGTGCAGCAGCCACAGAGCCATGGAAGATTTGCACCTGAAATCAAAGTGCAGGGTGGAATTGCTGTGGTTGAGATTCCTTTCACAAACTGGATCTGCTGTCGTGCATTTGAAAACAGTCTGCTCTGACAACAGTTTAAAAAAGCACTAACAATGCTGCTTTGTTCTAAATATAGACACCTCTATATTGATGGTTGCAGTACAGTTTGTAACGTAGATTGCAACTTTAGCTACAGCTTTGGCAAACCATAAAGATGGCAGAATATCATTTTGACCCTTCAAACGAGATACATTCTCTGCTGTTATAATAATTGGCTATTGAATTTCTTTTTTTTTTCTTCTTCTTTTTTTTTTTTTCTTCACATAAAATAGAAACAACAAATATTTTTATATTATACTATTGTTAAAATCTCCTCCCTATTTTTTCTAAGCCCTGAGTTGATTAACTAACATTTATTTTGTCAGTTCACATACTTGATCATATAGGAGGAAGCACATTAAGACCATTGTTCTGCAAGCTATCAGACGTGTCATAGTTTTCCTAGCATCTGTCTACATGACTCTTTTGGGATTTTGATCCTATTTTTCTAAGTCTATCTCTGTTAATGACATGAATTTATAAGAATGTACTTTTTTGACTCTCTGATTATTGTCCATTTTTCATAACCAGGTTTTGCCTAATAAAATAATAGCTTTTCAAGTATTTCTTCCTAATTCTCTACTTTCCATGCAACTTAGGGCACTCTACTCATGTGTTTTTATCCCCTCAGACTCAGTTTTATTTTCTACATCTCATTTTCTTCAAATGTAGTTTTAAATGAAGTACTGATTTGCTTTCCTGTATCTGGGGAACTGAGAAGAAAAATATATGTATATGTAGATGTGAGATTGTTGATCCTTATACTACTTTCAAGTAATAATTAGGCTGTAAACTTTTCAGGACAAGGGCAGCCTCACAGTCTACATCTGCTAGAGCAATGGGATCCGGTAGCTGAATGCTATCTTCAGCCATAACATTAAAAATAATTACTAGCATTTATATTATAACATCAACCAGGGATTTCACAGTTCATACATAAAATATGAGATGCTTCTTGCCAGAGCCTTAATAGCAAGAGTTAGTTCAGCGAAGTGCTTAAACATAGATATGACCTTGTGAGTAAACCTAGGGGGAACTTACAAAATTCTTTGGGTTTCCATTAAAGCTCTTTCTCCTTAACTTGGCAAGGTGTTTAAGAATCCAAGAAAAGAAACATGGCTGTAAAACGAATTCAGGAGACATGGCCATCTTTGTAGTAACTTTATTCCTCAGCAGGAAGGAGAATAACTTGCCTTTAGATTCTGGAAAGTTTTTACTAAGGTTAAATATCAGGCGAGCATGATACAGTATCTTAACCCAACCATTAGTGATTTGCTTCTTCCAAATTCTGCTGCTGAGCTAAAATGTTAAGTAATTCACACTCAGAAATTCAATACAGAGTTGGTCACACAGCTTCAGAGAAACCTGATTACCTGAGATCAAGATAGGCTGACTACTCAAGTCTCAGATAAAGAGCAAAAATCTGCCAGGCTGTTTTTTTCTTGTATTTTCTTGATTGGTAAGCTCTAAATAGCATTTACACTCTCTTCCACTCTCACACACTTACATATGGGGCTTTTCTTGTTTTGTTTCCAGAAAGGTGCTTTCATTCCCTGTTAGACATTTATCTTCCATTACACTTCTCGCTTAGTTTCATTTTCCTTATGTCTCATACCGTAGGAAAGAATTTGAATACTGTGTCAGCCTGTAATACCTGGATGACAATTTTGCTAAGGAACTGGCTATCATGAGTATGTTCAGGGCCCTCTGCTGAATGTGTTAGACATGCTCAGATGCATCTAAGTCTTGCAAAGACTTGAGGAATTATTTTTTATGAAAAGTTTTCCTGGCTTAGAAAACATTGTCCACATAACCATTGTTGTCTGCAATAACAAACAGAAGCCCAAGTTTCATGCTTTTGAGTTCCCTCTACTACATGTAAGGAAAAGTTTTCATAATGCAAAGTGTCTCATGACTTTCTTCACCATAGCGTCACTGCATTTGCTGCACACTGCATGGCATCACATGCACTTGCTGCACACAGCTGTACATTCTTCCAGCAACCAGCAGACACCTTCCATATCCATCCAGCTACACACGCACTCCCCGCATAGACACTCATTGAGTGACAAATCTTTTCTGTGAAATGACCACCTATCTAAAACACAGTTCCTGTCTTCAAAATTCAGGTCTGCTCTACAATTAACATTTGCCACCTCCTGTCTTCAGTCCCAGCAATAATTGCTGTGATGTAGCTATGTACGATAAATTTAATAACCCTGGGTCAAACCAGATGCTGAATGTGATTATGAGCATGGCTCTGCATTTATGAAAAGAAGTCGGGCAGGCCTAGTTCTGGAATTCATATTTACAGTGTACAATACTTATTCATGAAAGCAGCCTCCCTAAAGTCACTATCTGTATTCTTTTAGTGAATATTGCTAAGTGAACACGGAAATGAAAAGCAGTTTTTAAAATTATGTAATTTTTCTCCAAGACGAAAAAAAGTTTCCTTAAAGGTATACAAGTAACTGAGACAGATAATGAAAAAAATAAATAAATACAAGTCAGTCTCTGAAACTCCTAAATGCTACGACCTTTAATTATATGTCTCAAAGTAAGACTGTATCATATTGAACTTGCATATAATCAGACTAGATTGCAGAATCTAGCCCATTATTCTGTCTAATATCTACAACAATTATGTATAGAACTTCATCCCAGTATATAGGATGCATATATTTCATTGTCATTGCAGTCATTGGCCAGAGAGAAGGGGAACACAGCTTTCACTTCATGAGAGAGATATCAGTATTCCCTCATCACACTCCAGTGTTTTGATCATATTTCTGTTGTTACTGTAACCTGGCATCTATAAACAAATTTAGGAACTGTCTTAACACATTGGCAGTTCAACTATTTCTATTTGTGTGGGAGGCAAACAAAATTCTTTTTCCTTTCATACATTTTTCTAAGTACTGTGTTTGAAGAAAATAAATAAATTACATTTGTATATATATATATTTTTTACCAGGGCTGTAAGCTTTTTGTAGTTGTCATCTCTAACCCTAAAAACTAGAAGTTTAACTAACGAATTATAGTGTCACCTATGTGGCTGTACAAAATGTCCATCCATTAGCATGTAAGGTCTGTGTTTAACATCTTTCTGTTATATTTGGAGAACGCACATGTTTTCTGTTAGTCAATTGTTTTTAACTTTCTGTAGTTCACATCCTTCTATGTGTCAGCACACACTTGTACACCTCAGAAGTAGTAACTGAAATATTCTATTTTGCATAGAAATTGAGAAAGCTTTTGACGCTTTTTCTGGAGAAGTTAGTTCCATATCTCTGACTGACTACTGAGAAGAAGTGTCTAATTAGCACATAAATCACATAAAATATAGTGGTGCACTTGTCTTATGTCAGAACAGGCATTTAGAGCCAACCTTTTATTCAATCGTGTCCAAATCCACAGTGGTCCTTTAACATTAAGGAAAAGATATTAAGTAATCTTTTATCAAGCCATCATGTCTTCATCAAGGCTTGAAGAGAAGGCACCAAGCTAAATCCCTATGACACTGGTTAGTGGAAAGGCTTCAGCTAAATCAGATCCGCTGCTGTGTGAATACAGATTTGGTAGCTTACAGCTATATCTTGCAGTAATGAAGGCTAATTCAGGAAGGAACCGTCCTGTACCACAAGAACGCTTTTTCTATTAAAGGATGAGCTTTAGAAGAGTCTCATTACCCCTGTGCTGCTGAAGCAATAGGTGCTAACAACAAGGCTGGATGCTTTCAGTGAGGAAAGAAAGAAAAAGAAAGGAAAGGAAAGGAAAGGAAAGGAAAGGAAAGGAAAGGAAAGGAAAGGAAAGGAAAGGAAAGGAAAGGAAAGGAAAGGAAAGGAAAGGAAAGGAAAGGAAAGGAAAGGAAAGGAAAGGAAAGGAAAGGAAAGGAAAGGAAAGGAAAGGAAAGGAAAGGAAAGGAAAGGAAAGGAAAGGAAAGGAAAGGAAAGGAAAGGAAAGGAAAGGAAAGGAAAGGAAAGGAAAGGAAAGGAAAGGAAAGGAAAGGAAAGGAAAGGAAAGGAAAGGAAAGGAAAGGAAAGGAAAGGAAAGGAAAGGAAAGGAAAGGAAAGGAAAGGAAAGGAAAGGAAAGGAAAGGAAAGGAAAGGAAAGGAAAGGAAAGGAAAGGAAAGGAAAGGAAAGGAAAGGAAAGGAAAGGAAAGGAAAGGAAAAAGCCTCCTTTCTTGAAATGAACAAGCCATCCGTTATACTATTACTCCAGGCTGGATCATCAGCTAGTATAAGACACCAGACATAATTAAAATCAACAGCGGTATGCTGATTTACATCTGCTAAGGATCTAATCCTCTGCTTCAAGCATCCAAATCCCAGGTGGAACTAGGAGGTAATTTAGACAAGAACCACCAACTTCACTAAGAGCTGACATAACTGATTTCTGAGGAAAGATATGCAGAGCTTTCGTAAAGGATGTCTCACAGCATATCAGGGCACAGGGTGATAGGAAGGCTCTATTGCTTATAAGGATTTGTTTCCTTAGAAAGGAAGAGTATCAAGAGGGGAAAAAAAAAATGGATGAAACTTATTGATAGGCAAAAATTCAGAAGGGTAAAATTAAAAGGAAAAGGACTAAATATTTTCAGTAGCTACAGTAATTTAACATAGAATAGTTTTGCTAAGAACTATGATAAAGATATGTGGCTATGACACCATGAAACTAGATGCAGGTACATTAAACTTTAATGGCTTTTTTCTGCCTTCTTTTTATCATATGCGAGCTCCATATGATGTTATTTTACTTACGTTGTATTCTTATCCAAACCACTAACATTACATGTTAATAAGCTTGAAAAGGCACTTATCTGTTTTTGCTTGGATTGTTTTTGAGGCAAACCCTGTTATTAAGCTATGAGGCCCCAGAGGGGACATAGACAGAAGTATTGCCTAATGCTCATTAATCTCTTTCTGTATGAGCTGCTTCATTGCCATTGCTAAAAAAAAGCAAATTCCCGAAAGGTGAGCAGGGCATATTATTGTACAAAATTAAAGGGTGTAAGCCCACTGACAAGATTCTTTCAGCAGACATCCAAAATGCTGTATTTGTTGGAAACATGAGCAAAAACATAATGATTTGTTTTCTGCTGGATGCTGCAGGTGCTGAGGAAATGGAAGGAAAAGTCCAACATCTGTTTGTGCTCTTCCATCAGCATTGTACCTTTCAGAGAAAGAAAAGAGAAAGAGAATGTGTGAAATCTCACCTCAAGTCCTCGATTCCCTGTTGCTGCTTCTCCTTAGAAAGACATCTGGATTAGAGTGATAAAGAATACAATATAAAGTCCCAAAAGAATTGTAAATAAGCAAGTGAAATGGGAATATCTGAAAGGCTCTGGCAATTTCATTTTAATGATGGCAAGCATGGAGTTAAACAAAAAAAGAAATAATAATTATAAAGAGAGATAGACAAAAGTCAGAAGGGAAAAAATGTAAATTGAGATTTAGCTAGAAGTGGTGAGATGAAAGCAAGACAAGCACCTGGCTATATAAATACAGTAGTTACTTGAAATAGAATGCCTGAGAGTGTTTTATTAAAATTGGGCTTTTAATATAAAAGCAGGGTCTTATTTAATACATATTCCTCCTAAAGACTTAAAGCGTCCTCTGTCCACATAGGCTGCATTCCAAGGTTATCAGAACTGTTGCTATGGGCTGAACTCAATTTAGCACATGCTTTTTGTATGGTGAGTGGATGTGAAGGGGATTCAGCAACACAAATCTGTCTGTGTTCTGAATGTAAAATGAACTTTTGTTAAAGATCTTGCAAACCTCAACTACAGCTGCACAATACTGATACAGCCAGGCAGGAGAGGATGGCCTATTTGTGTCTATTTGAACTTTGTATTCATCTTTTAATAACAAGGAATGATACCTACAGCGATACACCAAACAGGAAGACATAAGGAACCAAATCCCTATATATTTAATGATCTTAATATTGTGTTTAACATAAAATTTACCAGTGTAATGCCTTTTAACATAAGAAAATACTGTGTGTCCAGGAGATTTTTAGTAATGATTACGATCAAGAAAACTTCAAACCGCAGACAGGAGGTTAGAAAAGCCATGCATTATAACAAAAATGCATTGTTAGGGTCCACAGAAATATGTAATTTCTCTGTTAAGGGAAAAAAAAAAAAAAAAAAAAAAAAAAAGAAGATCTCATCATCACCTGAAAACATGGCTTAACACAGGAATAAACCATGAATAAGACAATTTGCAAAAAGGCCTATCATTTGCCTGCCCCAGGTATTTGTGCCCTCAGTATTTGCACTTTTCTCTGACAGGAGATAAGACTGTTCTCCTGGCCCTGTTAACGTTCATGGAGATTGTTCAAGAACCAGTTTTCTAAAGGGGATGATTAGAGAAATCAGAGAATCATCATAATATAACAACTTCTAATGATATTCTTGCTCCAGTTCAAATCTCTCCCCCACAGGGAATTTCTGAGACCCATCATAAGTGGCATGCAAATTTCAACCAAGACAGACTTCACTACAGGAGAGACAGAGCAAGATATTTTATATGGGACCAATGCAAAAGACATGCCCTACCAATCAGTCCAGGATTTAAAATATGTTCTTATATTTATACATTCTGTGATTAAGAAAACAAAGACGTGTTCGATATCGCCTAGAAATATATATATATTTTTTTAAGTAGAAATTGAATTCTAAACATATTCTTTTCAACCATTCACATTTAAGGTTTATATTTCCTGGCATTTTCATGACTGTTTGTCCACCTGCTCCCCTTCCCTCTGCCCCTCTCTTCCCCCAGGAACTCTCAGAACATATACCATATTTTTCTTTTGCCATAAAGTGAGAAGGGAAAGATGGACATGGTTGACCTAATAAGGCAACAAAAGACAGTATCCGATGCTTTTAGCTCATCCCACTGTTGTGGTTATTATTTACTTAGTTTGGTAGGGTCTGAAGCTTATTGACATTACGGTCTCCTGTTCACTTCAGGCACACATTCTAATCAACTCTTGTTACGGTCACATAAGTGGCTGGAGGCAGTTCCCCTGAAAATTCATTGTTTTTAGATCCATTTCTATATAATCAGAGCTCCTGCGTCAGCACTCACAAGAAGATTGTTTCAGCAGCTAAGTTGTTATGAAGCAGGGATATTGCTTCCTAATCAAATCTCACAAATTCAGCATTACCCCAGTGGCCAAGAGTGCCTGGGTAGAAAACCAAGAGTAGCGCAGAGCTTGCTTAGCTTGTGTCTTCATCCCCAGTGCTGATCTTTTCTTGAACCTGGCTCTTAATCTGGGACTATCAGGTTATTTTCTCCAGCCTTTGCCTTGAATTGCACACAACGTTTATGAGATGTCCCATATGGAATGAGCCCAGAAGAGTACAACGTAACACACTATCTGGAGTCAACAAGGTTCAATGCTACAGTCTCCAAGCTAAGACTTGTATATGCTACATTAAACTACAGCAAGAGCCAGCTCTTTTCCTTCTTTGGAGCACAGTGAAGAGATTCTTTTCCTTGTAGGATTTCTAGCTTGATCTTTGCAGAGTTTTCCCATGCCAAGTCGTATAAAACACAGTAAAGGTTTGCTGCAGAGTTTGTGGCAAATTGTGCACATAAGTCACCCATCAGGTTGTAAGTATTTTCGTTAGTAATGTGGAGAATAACATGTAATTACAAGGTAGTCACATTCATGATCATTAAAATAGAGTTCTATGTAATAGACGTGTTATGTTGTGATAATTTGTCACACTTTTGAGCATGCATCTACCTCTGAGTTAGCATGCCTGAAGATATTTTCTGTAAGACAGGTACATCTCAGTGTTTAGAACAATAAAAAGGCTCTTAAATTCAGTACTTGTGCCTTTTTATGCATGAAATTGTACTGAGCTTCTTTTCCTTATATACATATAAGAAAGAGAGAGAGCACATTCACTAGAATGTTAAGTACTGCATTCACTAAAGTTAACTTAAGGAAATCAAAACTAGACAGCACTGGGGAAAAAAAATAATTTCAAATTCCGAGAATTTAAAATCAAAAGCAGATCCCTGTATTAGGATTCTGCTGGAAGAATTCAATGTGTGAGAACAGAACAAAGAAGCTCCTGCCTGAGAAAACAAGTGGCACAAAAGAAAAGGAGTATTTTATAAAATAATACTGTCACCCAGGAGCAGACTGTTACTAGAATCAAAAGAGTTCACTGCATATATTAAGGCACAGTCTAGATACTAACACACAAATGTCCACATTAAGCAGAAAGTAAAGGGCATGAGATAATGAAGTGAAGGTGGGCAGGTGAATCCCTAAGAAGCAGGAAAGAAACAGCAATCAACTGCAGCAAAAGCGCAACAGCGGAGTGAGGGGTGGGTGGAAGACTGGCCTTTACCCTGAATCCCAACAAAAGAGAGAGAACATAAATGAGAGGAAATAAACCTTCCAGGTGCCCTGCAGGGATGTCATTGATTCAAAGCATCATTTGGTTTTCACATAACTCAGCTCACAAGCAAGATGGCTTAAATGAAAACGTAGTGTGGCTACTAGGAAGGAGCATCAGGGAAAAAGTTGGTTTTTACATTCCCTCTGTATATATTTATTTCTGTCGGAAGGGAACCCTAGTCATTTTCTTGGCATCTCAGGGTGACCTGAAAAGTTATTCTTCAAGCTGTTTTCCTTTCCTGTATCACAACTCTTCCTCCATTCCATATTATTCAGGGTTTCTGTTGTGTTTAGAGATTGTCATTTGAATAGAGTTTCTAAGCAGCACATGGATTGCCACACTGGGAGAGGTTACTTTCAACAACCTTGTGCACAGCTGTGAGACTCACTGGATGCATTTATCCACTTTATATATGCCTCAGTATGGTGGCACAGCTGGCAGTATTTTCCTATTTAGGTGGCAGCAAAAGTGCTTTAAGATATGAGCCACAGCATCATGTTGGTAATTGTCCCACTGCCTGCTTGAGAAGTGGAAGTCTTTCTTGTCTTGACTTTGGAGCAAAGAAAGGAACTATAAAGTCTCAGTGGTGCAAGCAACCCAGTTGTTTCCTCAGAAATGTACAAATCTTGATCAGGAAAACAAACATTTCAAATAATGCACCCAGGTAATAAGCTCAGGCTATTTGGCAAGTTATAGCCATTCTTGGAGAGTCAGAATCTTTCAAAAGCATGAGAAGTTTTGCTTTGTTAGGGTTGCTGGTGTGCACGTGTTGCAAAGCATCAAAAAAAAAGAGGTCTGGCATGGTTTCTTAGAGCTGAATTGCTTACATGAAAGGCTTATGAAATTAGATCCTTACTCCATAATCAAAAGACTCTTTACAATGATATAAAACAAAATGCTTTCACAGAGTGTATAAGTCATTCTTGTATTTTATCTTTGTACCCCATCTCCTTTAATCTCATTGCATGATATGGACGTCAGGTGAGTCCACAAGCCTCTCAGCTCTGCAAAGACACTACCTGAAAAGAAAAATAAAAGAGAAGAGAAAAAAAAAGAAAAAGAAACAAACAAGAAAACCATTTGTGATGATGTACATGTCAGAAGTAGAAACTCTTGTAGAATTATTCCCTTCCTTTGACTATTTTCTTTGTTTCACAATGATTTCAGCACCATTTCTAAATGGTGGTATAACATAGTACAGAAATATAATCTATACCTTTGATAGTTGAACTAACAAGGTTAGTTTACTATCTTTTATTCTTAGCATACCTCCCAAAAGCATAGGGTAGACTAGATGTACAGCTGAATGCTGCTGATCATCATTAGATCAGCATCATTTAGAGTACCATTTGACATCCATTCAAATCTCTTACAGAAAGGTAGCAAATGATACAAAATACCAACCTGGAGTATTTGGTTTTGAGCTAATTAACAGAGGAACAGAAATCAGAGAAAAGTTCTGATTAGCAAAATCACAGGCCCTAATTTTTTCCTAAGAAATGACACATATTTAGGGGACTTTGGATCATCTTAGTTTGCATTTTGCTGTATTTTCCTACTCCTCACTCACCTTTGTAGGCTTCCCTCTTCTTTTGCATTATTCACAGTACTGCATAGCTCTCAAGGAAGCTGAAAGTGAGCGTATTTTAACAGTAAACTAGAAGAAGGATTTTAACCATCAAAAACCACTTGACCTTCTGAAATGAAATCACTTCAGCTGGAGTACTGAAAGTCCAGAACATACCAGTTTTCAAGGCATACCTTATCATGGTTCTACATAGTCTGTACACAGAAGCAGAGAGAGAGTTTTCCAGAAAACGCCTCTGGGTTCTCAGTTGACAGAGCATTCATTTTAGAGAATTTATGTTGTGCATTGTCCAAACATTTATTGTGTGGCTAGTCAGAATTAACACAGGTTTTAATCTTGTTGTTGTTAATGTAGTTTAAAAAGAGATGGAGTTTTATTGAATCTTGGAAACTGTCAGAAAAAAACCTTCACGTTTGGTCAAACAAAGTATTTCAGGCAGGTTTAGATAAGATGCAAGTTATTCAGATATTTTATTTTATTTTTTTTTAAACTTTAGTTTACACCATAAGATATACTTTATGGGTTTGTCATAGGCCCCTAGAGCTCCCCAGCTGCCTGCTTAGGGAGGACTTTTTGCACTGGTTTGTATTAAGTTTTTGTATTCCTCGTTGAATATGATGTGACAATAGTAGTGAAGCAGGGGCCTATAGGCGTATATTGTTAGAAATCCTGCTTCATAGTCTTTATATTCTGAACTCTGAAAGCAGAGCAATTCTGAATGTTACAGCATAGACAGGGTGATCACATCCTAAACACTTCAGAAGCTTGTAACCATGATGCCAGTGGCTGTCAAGCGTATTTTTGACAGAAGTGTTAGATCTACTTTCTCTCCTCAATTACAATAAAAAATAATAGATGCACTGAGGGACATCCAGAGATTAAATTCAAATTTTGATGTTTACTTGAAACATCTCATTGCATTAACCATCTCACTTTGTTAGCTAACTTTGCCTAGTACCATCAAGTAACTGCGTTTTCTGTTCATCCGTGGAATCGATGTTATTTGTTACTTACTTGACTATGAAGAAACATGTAATGAGTCTCCAGAGGTATTTTATGAGAAGGGCATAGGTGAACTTAATCTTAGCAAGGTGATTTATATTGAACTATTTACCTTTGTTAATTTGGGGTAAATAAAGAAAAGAAACATGAATTTGGACATAGAAAACAGATTAACAAATCAAAGAACTAAATCTGCCTTTGCACCTGAAATATTTCTTCTCTTTATGCAGGTAAAAAGGTTCAGCCTGACTTAGTGAAGCTCAGATGTTATTGGTGAAACCTTTTGTTCTCAGCAACATCTGCAAATGCTAAGCTGTGAAATATCTTCCCTGTCCAGCCTCTTCTTACAAAACCAGCAGAAAAGCATGATTAATCAAGTATCAGCCTCTTTACACAGAACCCATTATCATCTTTAGGAATAATTGCTCCCCTAGAAGTGATTTTGTAAATAGTAATGCATGTTACTTGACACTGTCTCAGCAAATTTATTCCAGGCAACAGTAAGCCAACTAAGCATTGTAGGCATCAATAAGAAATCCAAGAACAAGGACAAATAAAAAGTATACAAATAACAAACGATTCTTATAACAAGTTTTAATATACCATCACTGCTTAATCTGAAAGGCTACTGAGTTTAACTTGGGATATTTGAATTTCAAAATTCAGCAAGAAATCTGTTTTAGGTACTAGAAATCTATCAAGTAGGAATCAAACAAGTATGGTTGCTTTCTTTTTAAGTGGATAGCCTGAAAGTAAATGATCAGTCTGCATGCTTTGAACCAGCTCTCCAGAGGGCATCTTTGTGCACAAACTCAGGCAGACACTTAGCTTTACATCTTTAACAGGTCTGGGATGTGAATGCCAGGAAGAATAAGACTTCATAATATAAATATCTGCAAGTTTTTGTAGTATTTTAGTTCCCCTAAAAATGGGTAAAGAAGACAGGCTGTTTATTGTAAGGCTCTTACTATTCTCAAATGCAGCATCAATCACAACATCAGCAGCCCTTCTGTTTTTTTGCCATTCCCCAAAACACTGGTTGAAAGACTGGATATCATCTGCAACTTGGGCCGAACTGCAAAGCAAGGTCCAGTTTGCTATGTCTGACTTTATGAAATCTGAAAAAGAATCCTGGTTAGGTCTGGAATTCAATGGCATCTTTCCTTTCAATAAGAAACCATTGAATTTAAATATGAATCTTTTGTGTTGCCCATTTTTGTCTTTTCAAAGTACGCCTTATGGCTGTTGGGTTTGTGTTTTTTATTGAAGATTTAGCTTTTTAGATTTTATTCCTTTTCATATGACTGGAAAGACTTTAGCTAATTATTTTTGAAAGAAGCTTTTCTGCTTCACCTCTTTTAGATAGAGTTTTTAGCAAAGAAAATAATGTAAAAATAAAGCCAAATAGTGGGGATTCAATCTGCCTGGTTTGTACAAGAGGCCAGAAAAGCCAAAAATATTCAAATCTGTAGCTGTTCCTCCCCTGTAAACGTAGCTGAAAACCACTGCAAAATAAAGAAATAAAACTAAAAATATAATAAAACTAAAATAAAAAATAAAAAATAAAAATACCACTTCTGGTATTATGATTACACAGATAAAGCTAATTTGACTGTATTGCAGCAAACAGATTACAGGATTGCAGATCTATTTGGGAGAATGAACAAATCCAGGAACAAAAATGTATGGACATATCCCAGGTATGTAAGGGTACCATATATGTGTAGTTTGTAGAGTCAGGGATCTCCATTAATCTCCCTTGTGCCAGTTATTTCAGTTTTGATCCTGTTCTTGCTGAAAAATAGGAAGGCTTGTTGCTGACTGCAATGGGCAAAATGTAAAGATAAGTTTTAAGGGGTTAAAAATGGCAAGAAACATTTTCGTTGGTAATCTGTGTGCCCTGGTCACAGCACAGCAGCATTGGGAGAGTTGTTTCTATTGCCTTCTGGTGGGATCATTTATGAAGCTGAAGTCAAAGAAGCCATCTGGACAGCTCTTCACAGGGGAGAGGTAGCACCCCTCTCCAAAGAAGAAAAGACCTGGGAAAGTCCCATTTCAATGACAGATTTACTAATGCCCTTCCAACAATGGCAACATACTAAAGAGAGCACCAAGCAAAGCAAACAGAGCATGTTTGAATGCTTTTGTACCATCTAAAACAGGAGATATTAGAACTTTAGGTTGAACACAACTTCACATTTCAAATAGCCTATGCAGAGGCAACAACAAGGTCATTTCAATAAACTGGGAAAGTCATTACTATCTTAGCACCAAGGTATTTGCCTAGCAATTCAGGAGGCAAGCTTAAAGTACTGATTATTTGGAACTAGTTGAAATAGTGCCTTTTTTATTACCTCCATGACAGGACTTCCTGTTCTGCACAGGCAGCTTTGTCAGTCCCCCTCTAACAGAGCTTTTCTTCCAGCTCTGCAGCAACCCATCTGCCAGGGTTATTATTCTTTTGTCACAAAGGAAATAACATTTCATTCCAAGGCACGGCAATGGATAACTATTTTTTAAAGCTAGCTCCTCATTTTTAATTACAATATATTTCCTAACCTAACACTCTAGAAAGGCTGCAAGAGTAATGAAAGATAATGCAGCTCTATATGCAGAGTGTAAATAAGCATTATTCATTCAGTCTTAAGGAGCAAACAGAAGTCCAAAACATTACCTTGAGAAAAAAACAATGACTCTTTTTAATAAATACGTATCTTCTTCAGCAAGAAATACTATGTTTATTAGAAAATCACAGTTCTCATGTAAAAAGGATATCCAGCAGTTCTTTTCATTCCACACTATGTCTGTGTTATAGCCTCATAGGAAAATACTGGAATAATTTAATGGTGGGAGGTTTTTTTCTTGTTTTTGTTTTTCATATTATGTACTTAGCTTCCAAAAATAGTATAATGGTAAGTCAAAATAACATCATACACCACTATCTGGAACATTAAATTACAGTATTTGAAAGCTGTGACTAAAACTATTTGCTACCTGCTGCAATCTGCAGAAAATATCACAAAAATGATCCAGTTACAGAAGACCATCACACAGAATCTGTTCCAGGGATGGGCAGTTTAGAAACGCACATGTCTGGTAGGAAAAAAAGAGCTATCCCTCCTATTGGGAATCTAGAGGAAGAAAAAATAGGAACAGCTATTTCACTGAATAAGCTTGAACAAGCAATCTATGTGAAACATACATTTGTTTCACCATGTAGCCTGCAGTGGAAGTCACATCAGGTCCTTTTCCACTCTGGCTGCTTGCTCATATGTAACCTGTCCTGCATGGACACCTTACAGGCACAAAGCCTTCTACCAAGGAACAGTGCAGCTGTCTGTAACAATGCCCTCATGACAAAGCAAGCTTTTACGCATTTAAAAATACTTTTCTTGTACATTTAAAACTTCGTCAGTTAGAATCACAGTCACACGTGAGTCATAATCACAAGTTTGGTTCCAGACTTGGTCCCCTACTGTCAATGCTGCCTCTGCTTCCTGCGCTGTGGCTTCCCTTTCTGGCAGCAATAGGAAATTGTGACTTTTTCCAATGGGATCCAGCCTAGAGAAGCAGAAGGTTTCCTTTATTGCTTTCTATTCCCTGCATCTTTAAATTCCCTCAACGAATAACCCTGTGGCTTTACTGCCAGTTTTCCCACTTCTGCCTGCATAGATGCTTTAGACACTGTTTCTAATTGTCTCCTTGAACATAACTGAAAGATGCAATTAGGTGTTTGTCTCTGAGCCATAGCTGTGCAGGCTGTGTGTATCCTAGCACATATCCTGGCAGGAGCAGTCTCCCATAGACAGTCTATGTTATTAGTCAAATTATAACTCTTTACTATCATCTGGTTAAAACAGAGGTTATATAGAAAACCCGACCCACACACCTATATTGATTAACTCCCAAAAGTGAGTACAGATGACAGAAAAAAAAAAAAAAAAGCTTGCAGTATACTGGCAAAAAAGAAAAGCCCTGGTTAGATTAAAAATGCATTTCTTCAAACTTTGTACACAAACAGCCAACTACTATACACTAACCGTATTTCCAGTTTGAATTTGACATAGAGAACTTCTAAGTTCTCAAACAATTTCATAAACTTTCTAACTTCAAAAACCTCAGCTGAGACATGTCCTTTGGGCAGGATGAGAGAGAACCAGTGTGACCTAATATTTTCTGCTGAAGTAATTCTGCCTGGTGTTATATGCTGCTCAAGCACTGTCCTCATTAGACAGCTGGAAATATAGGTTCAGATCCCAGCTATACATCAACCACCTGAGTAGGCAGATTCTTCAGTTCAATGAAAAATGAATAGTGACCTGCAAAGGTACCTTTCAGTGATTTTTCTCTGTGACGACAGCCTCAAAGCAAAGAGCCATAGGTACTTCAGTGCTGGCAAAGGAAGGTATAAAATATGTTTCCCTTGCAAATAAAAACAACCTTTAGTGAGCCAGTCATCTTTAGCAGGCAATTTATAACAGTTAAAATATTGATCTTAAATATTTTGCAATGTCTTCAGTATTTCTAGATCAACTGGGGTAAATCTTGATGTCAGAAAAATAGAGACCGTCTTTGCTAGGATCTGTATTTCTTCTTCATCTCTCATACCACAGTGACCAAGAATGGCACTGTTGATTCATCCCCATGTGGGGATGTGTTCTTTCACCCTATATTCCAGAAATACCTATATGCACACAAATCCCACTGTTTGTGTGAGCAGGGCACATACTACATATTACAGTTTTTTCTTTGTTAGATGACAACAAATATATTACAGCTTTGTGCAACATTGTGATATCTAGTATATGTGAAAATTGTGTTTTAATATACTGGTCTTGAACACTATATTGCAACTCAAAATTTTAAACAGAGCTTAATCAGGCAATAAGATTTGTATCTCTGTGCTCTCCCTTATGAACCCTTCTGCAATCCCTCTTTTATTACATTAGTTGAACTCATTTTTTTTAATATGCTTATGGTAGGACAGGATTTCCCCACTTTAAAGGCAAAATAAGACCAAGAAATAGAGCGAAACACAAGGAATCAAATTATTAAAGTGTTTGCATTTGCAAAGAGAGAAGCCCAGTGGGGATTTTCATGAGTGCTCAAGAAACTTTTTAAATTCCCAGTGGACTTAAATCTATTTCCCTAGGTACATCTCTGCAGGGACTGATCTAAGCTCTTTCTTCCCTCAGGCCAGCCAGACATGAGGCTGCTGGAGGTCAGAAGCCAGGCAGCTACACTAAGCACAGCGCTCTGCCCCTGCTGAGAGCTAGGGCATATTTACTCAGTCCCAGCCTTAAGTCTAGCCCTGTGAGACAGACTGTTGTGGCAGCTTGGGGTACAGCATGTGCCTGGGACTGTCTGAACCCTTTGGGTAAAGGCTTCCTAAATTCTTGTCACTCACCCATCCTCTTATACTGAACTCAGCAAGTGAACTGCAGAAAGCCTACTGAGAAATTTCTGTAGACTTTAACATGTGGAGAGTAACTTGACCCTCTAGTCTTCTACGTCTAACTAGTTGCGTGATCTTAATATGTGACTGTTTTAATGTAACATTTTAGTGATCAGATTGAAAAAACAGAGGTGCATTTTGTAAAATTCAAACTCATGTTCAGGCCGTTCTTGTGTATGTTGCCTCCTGACTTAGGTGAACTCTCTTACTAACCAAGTCATTGGTACAGCACAGCTGACTGCAGGAAATGACTAATTTGTTTTACTTAACTCTAAGTAGCTTGGGGCAAGACCTTTTTTTTTTTTTTAAAAAAAAAAAAAAATCTGCACAGTTTCTGCTGCTGAAATTTCCTTGTGGGCAACGCAATAAGTCCTTTGACATTATGATCCAATCTCTTGAACTTCTCTGCTCAGCCCTTTCTTTTTTTTGTCACGTTGGGAATACCTACAGCTAAACAGACCAAGAAGCCTCTCCCTTAAGAACTGGGTTACCCTTCGATTGGTTGGTGGCACTGGAGATTGCAAATGTGGAGAGCTGTTCTCCTATGGGAGTTTATTCTGTGAAAGAAAGGTTATGCATGGTAAATTCAAGTGACAGAGAAGTAGCCTTATGCACACATGCACAAAAAGACAGTCTTTGACAATATATAGCTCCATTAAGAAAGAGAAAAAGATAGAAAGAGAAAGAAAAAAAAAAGGCTTTTAAAATTATTGAGTACTCTGTGTGGAGATAAAGGTGTTAACTTTCTGGAGAATTTTTTGACAAAGAAGATGTTTTGGTATTGTCTTTGCACTGTATCCCTCAGAGACTCTCATGCTAAAAAGTAAGCATGACAAGCAGTGGAACTTCCGTGTGTGTGTGCTGATGAAGTCTTTGGGGATTCAAAATACAGAATCAAATCAAAAGTGCTGAGAGCATCCCATGAGGTGGTCAGAGAACCAGGAGGTTTCTCAGCACTTTGTTACTTCCCCTGAGTTTTTCCCTACACCACACTGTTTTGCTAAAAGCCCATCCTATTAAGCTCAGAGATTATATACACACAGAGAGATCCCTTTGCATTGAGTGAGAAAGCTGGGGAATCTCCTTGAATTTGCAATAGCACAAACCCAAATTAGTGTCTGAAACCGGTACTCTGTAAGTCCTAGCTTCTTTTGACCCTAAAGAATAATATGGTCTTTCAGCCTTCAAAGATTCCCAATTTTCAAGAAAATAAGACAAATTTAAAGCCATCATTAAGACCATTTGTTCAAGCTGAACTGTGATGTTTCTTCAAAACCTTTGATGCCATCTGCCATTGATAGCGATGAAACTCCATACTATTTACCTACATAGTAATACTCAGAACAGTATTTTGGCAATGAATTTATCTAGAAGTCCAGTCCTCTACTCAATACTCATCTCTCCTTCCTCTTTCCCTGCACATATGGATAGATACACCACTTTATTTATTTTTTTGTTTCTTACAGATGAAAACCAACTCACATTTCAGTTTTAAACAGAACAGTATGTGAAGTTATTTTGTCTCAGCATGCATCAGTTTCTGTAGTCATCCAGTCATCACTGATGTTTTCAATTCCTTACTGTTATTGAAAAGAAGAGACCATATCCAAACGATCACAGGTTGGTCCCTTTTCAAGGAATTTTATATTTTCATGTCTTGAAAATAGATTGCAGTTGACGCTGGGCATCCACAGCCACATATGTGCCTATGAAAGGGATGTCACAGAGAGAGATGAGTCAATAAGACTCACTGCTGACCTGCAGCTGATTTCTATGAGATCAAGGCTCTTCAAAAACTTTTTACTAACAACTTCAGAACTCTATAAAGGCCACCTGAAAAACAAAGGAGAATAAAAGCCCAGCAGAATTCTCAGTGGGGAGAGAGCTTTGGGAGTACAAGAAACCTTTACTGGAAATTATCAGTGTGAGCAGTCACTGGTTGTTAAGGTTGCAGTTTGGCCTTAAGCTGATTTAATGCCTGCCTTCTGCTGAATGGGATGGCCTCAAGGTAAATGACTCACCCTGCAGCCTCACAAAAAGGGAAGGTGTATGGGGAACATAGAGGAGGGGGGAGACGACTTCTGATTTGGTAGCAGCTGGCTTGACTTAACACCTTGTTAATCTAAAGCACACATTGTCTCTGGGAGTAAGGGCACAAGCAAGGCACAGAAATGCCTTCAGAAATAAAATGGCAAGCTTGCACAGTCTCTCAGAAAAGCATAGTGTAGTTTCTGAATTGTCATCTCTTGCAGTGTTTCTCAGGTTTCAAAATATTTTGTACTTTCCTTTAAAGTGTGGGATTCAGAACCATACCTGTCAGGATTTTTAAACTAAAATTTACATTTTCTACATTGATTAGATCCCTCCAGCCCTATACCAGTAATTTCTGATAGCTCAGAAAACTGAAAGACAACACAAATTGAATCAATTTTAGAATATTTTTAAGCACCCCCTGACATCCCCCAAATATTGCAGTTCAAGGGTTTGATTTTCAGATTATATTACAAATCATTTTTTGTACTGCTCAAACCACAACAAGGACAAGGAAAGAGAGATTCAAAATAATAGAAGCAGATGCTGGACCACAAAAAGGCAAGCAGCATACCTACGTCAGATAGTCTGGATGAAGAACCAAGGCAGTGAACTGAACTGACCTTTCTATTATACAGGAGACCAATGTGAACCTCATTAGCAGAGTTCCTAATTCTGGTGCCCTTTCTAATTATCCATGCTGCTTCCTCTGGAGCAGACAGGTCTGAGAAAACATTCCAACAGCACTCCAGTCTTACAGAGACAGGATAAAAGTCTTTTCTCTTGAACCCTCTTACTCAGTATTAATCTTCAGTAGAAAACAAGCATGTTGGCTGATTTGAAGAGATTCATGATAAATCAATCATTACAGCCTAAAGACCAGTGGTTGAGAGGTGACCTTTATTTTCTTCTCACATTATTTTTAATTGATGCAACTACATTAACTCTCAGTAGCTACTCCTGGCACGCTATAGTGCAACTGAGCAAAAACAGTCTCTTTATTTTTTTTTCTTAGACAAGTAATAACATTTTTTTGGGAGTTTGGTTAGAACCTCTGTGAGGTCAGATTCTTTGGTCTCAATATCATGAGAGTAAACTTGAGACAGCCTTGCAATGCCTCCAGCTGGCCACTCTTCAGAAGATGTTTTACTCCAGGCAGCTGAGGAGGCTGCTTTGTCAAGCAACAATAAACTTAAAAACAGACAAACAAACAGTGGAAAAGGTAATGAATGTGTTTTCGTTTTAAATATTCCAACATCTTTGTATGAGATTTGAATTTTGTTCAAGACAATAGATTTGCAAATGTCAGCATCCAGGAAGGAATCTTAATGGTCTTATTGGCACCTTGCTGTCACTGTAGATGCAAACAGAAATTAGTTGCTATAATTATGTGTCAGCAAAAGCAATCAGAGACAGAACTTGAGTGAGATGTGCTATTTCTTTCCGTCATACAAAATAATCAGAGAACCGGTGTTTCAGTGGTTGGAGTTAGGTTCTTTAGAAAAAGTCACAATATAAATCCTAACAGATGGAGATCTTGTCTTGACAGAGTATCCTACAACTTTTGAAGTCCCTTTTGACTTGGTCTAAAGTCTCATGCATCATCTCTAAAGAGCTCTAAAATGCGTGCTTACCAAAAAGACTGCACATAATCACAGAGGACCAATATACACAAGCTGACTAATTTTTACCATCCCTGACTTCTGCTGAAGAAATAATTAGTTTTCAGGCTCAGAGTGTATAGTCTGGTAAGAAATTATAAGTCTGTACAATAACAGAAGCAACCTTGAAATTACTAAATATTTGCAGAACTTTTAGCAAATATGCTCTACTGGCTACAGTGATTACCTGCCTGCTGAAATGTTTGCATACTCGCCTGTTTTTAGTATCACCCTTTGTCTCTTTGGTGTAATACAATGTTAAATCATTTTTACTGCAATCTTGTAAAGGACAATTGTCTGCCGTTTGAGATACAACAGCTAAAGCTAAGCTTAATTACAGAGAGAAAAAAAAATGGAAGGGCAGCCCAGAACTGAACAAGAAATAACTCCATGGGAGCGTTTGCTTTTAGAGGTGACTGTCACATTGGTATCAAGGAGTGGCTCCAAGGTTAGCGTAAGGGTGAGCTCCTCAGCACTTCCCACAAATTAAGCAGGAGAGGTGGGCTGCAGACGGATTTGGCTTGGTGCATTATCGAGGTGTCACGCATGCTTACACAAGTGAAATGGCCAACACAGATGGAAGACACGTCTGCACATGTAGCTTCTCTGGAGGGCTCCTTTCCAGAGCTCTCTGAGTGTCTGTTTTCTATTTGTGGTTCCCAGGTCCAGGTTCAACTTAATGCTTGTTCTCCTCTAAACAGATTACAGCAGGTAGCAATAAGACTAGCACCCTTCAGCAATTTTTAGAACTATTACAAAAAAGAAGAGAAGCTCTATCAGGCTTTTTTGGATATATTTTCTGTTATATAATCTACATGTACATTTTGAGATGGATTAAATGACAGTCACACTTCTCAAACCCTGTTTATCTGACAGGCATTGACTCAAAAATTTCCTGTGGATTTTGGTTCTTGGATACAGCTCTGAATACGCCTTCTGGGTCTGAGATTGCTGGGCAGTAACATTCTGGTGACAAAATGATCAATTTCGACATTTCTGAAGCACAGTTCACTGAATTACTGCATTATAACGTATTTTGCCAGATGAAATAAATAGAAAATGCTTCCCATTCTTTTGAACCTTGTGCAGTCATTTATAGTTATGCAAAGTGGATATTAAAAGCTCTTTAGTTTTGGCTTCCAAATCACTTCATAAAATTGAAATGCAGACTTCTGCCTCCAGTATGGGTGCATTAGGAGTTTTTGAGCATATTTATTCCACCAAAACACTCGTGCATTCTTCCTGCATGTGCAAGGACCTTTCAGACTTCAGTCTACCTCTCTCATTACCATTGCTGATATATGTTTTTCTTTAACTTGTCAAATATTATTTCTGAACACAGGATTCTTTTCTATTATACCTATCCTATACCCGCAAATGGAGATGATTCATAATGATACACCATATTTGTTACTTTTTCTTTTTCCTTCTTCATAATTCACTATAGCTTTTGGTTCATGACCATATGCAAGTCCTGAAATGTTATACATTTACAAAATGTTTGGGGAATAGTGTTAACTAATGAGATTGAATTTCCGTCATCTCATCTCATTGCAGTTAAAAAATGACAGAATTTTACCTTAATTTAGAAGTATATCTTCATCCAAAGCCTGTAAATAGAGGATTTTGGTCTTATTACCCTTAGAGAAGCTGTACCTGATACTGCTTTTCTATCCATGATTTATAGCAACCTATGTTACACACGTCTTATTCTGGAAGCAGGTATATCAGAAGAACAAGTTCTGAAACAGTGACAAAATACACCCTCTGATGATGCATCAAAATAAACAACTGCCTAAGTGACACATTAGCATCAAACTGAGAATATTGTTAAGAAATTAAATAGTTGGCTTGCTGGAAAAGTAGCAAAGGGACATGCTTGTCAGTGACAAAGTATATTAAACATAGGATACATGTGTAAGTATCATAATTTTTCCTAATATGCTAATTTCAAATGCTCTCCATCACCGAGCTTAGTTAATGTACATAGGCAGGTCCCAAACAGCAGATGCATCCTAACCTTTTCTCTTTTCTCGCTTGTTTCCTTTTAGCACACACTGCAGTGACTTTCTGCAGTGTATAATCTTGTCATGTAAGGGAATCTTAGAGGAGCAACACAAGCTTCCAAAGCACTTTCAAACATGCCTGCTGAGCGGCAAGCAGATTACTCTTGGCGTTTGGCAATGGTGCTAGTAATGCACTCAATCCTCTCACGTTACCTCTGTTCTGAGAATACTTCAAACTGAAGTTTGTTCTGAGCATTAAATTGGCCTTGAGATGAAACAGCTGGCTGTGTTTTCTTGGAGGGAGGCCAACTGGCTATTAGGGAAGGCATTGGATAGCCTAAGCAATGTTCCTGATCTCGTCCTTTCATCTAGTGTCCCATGACACAAAGAATGATCTCTTTCTGGAAGCTATGTGCAGTTTGTGAATATATTAGATATGCTGGTTAAGCCACTTCTCCTCTGTCCCCTAGCTCAAAAGCCTTCATTCCTATTGTTAAAGCAGTTTAAAAAGCCACTCAATAACATCAACCTCCGGTAAAAGCTTTAGCTAAGTCTGCAAAACCGTACTCTTGGAAGTAACCTAAACACTACCATAATATACAAAAAAGAGCAAAAAGCCCCAGATGATTAAGAACCAGGTGTATGGCAGCAGCTCTGTGCTGTCAGCGTTGGCTGGCGAAGCAAGGTGTGCATCCGCAGAGCACGCAATGCCAGATGAAGCATCATCTCCCATTCACTTTGCTCATAACTCACCACAACTGGGTCAAGTTAGTCTCAATTCCCTTCAATAATAAAATCCACAATGGCAAAATAAAGTCATGAGGAAAAACACTTCAATTTTGTTAGAGCAAAATATACAAATGAATGAGTAATCCTTCAGAAATTTTGACCTTTTCTGCTTTTCTTCAGATTGAGAATAAAATACCCTTTCAAATGATTGCAGTCTCTAATGAGACAGAACTACTGTCCTCTTCATGGCTCCTTGCAGCTGATTCAACAAGTCATTATGTGTGACAGCAAAATTTTTGAAAAAGGCAGTTTGAAACACTGGGATACTTCTCTCACCACATTGGAATCATTCATGGTTAAAAAAAAAAAAATATTCTTTTAACAAGCTCAGTAGTTTAGTGTTTATTAAAATCTAGAGATCAGTGGGTTTGGTTAATATGTAATGCCTCTGGGGACACTGCACTGTCATAAAATAGAAGTAATCTCCCAAGCTGTGTGCTTGATACTCAGATGAAAATTTTAACCTTTCAGGGGAAAAAAATGCTCCCCCCCAGCTTCCCTCAAGAATCCACTTAATCATATTTTGAAATCTAATAGGTTTTAGGAGCGATAACAGTAGTCTGGACTGCAGCAATAGAAAGAAACAGATTGTTCTAACCTTTAACAAGAGTGAATGCGAAGGGCGATTAATTTGTGAGACTTTCTGAGGTTAGAGATGAAATCCTAGCTCCCTTGAAGTCTGTGGTTTCAGCTTCTGTTGAGATTGCACAGCAAGAATCACATCCCAACTCCTGTTTTATTTCCTAAAATAACCAACCTGAAGTTATGCTATCACAAAAAAAAAGCTGTCCCCACGTAGCAATTAAATTAGTAATTGCATGATTCAACTCAAATGGGAGGCAAGAGCTTAATAAAGAAATAGAGCAATGTTCCTATCTTACGTTTTGCAGCGGATTGGAATAGATTAACACCACAGTCTTTTTGGTTTTAGATGTAGGCCACGAACAGAGGAACCTACTCATATGAGAGTCCCTGAAGGGTTAGAGTACAAACACTATTGAGCTCCTGTGACAGCAAAACAAATAATATGCAAATAGCTTTGAAAATCTTGTTCCAATACATGTTTTCATTCCCACCAAAGGATGCTGCACAGGCGAGGCTTTCAGCAAGCAGATTTTGGTGATAGCTTTGATTATTCTTTTCCTTAGTACATTGTCCTGTTGTTGAGGGTAACCTTAAACTGACTATGTTCACTTGGTTGTGAAATTTCCATAAATTCATCGTGCATGTTAAAGAATGTCTGTAATTTGAGCTGGAAAGAAGGACAGGAGGGAAAAGACTTGGGAGAGTCTGGATGCGGAGCAGAGAGAAGATTTGACAGCAGGCATATCTTCTTTCTAGGCTTGGGTCTCAGAGCTAGAACTCAAATCACTCTTCAAATCAATCTTAAATATCATGGATTTTCAGAAACTGAAATTAGGGTGCCGTTTTTAGCACTAGGAGCTATTTTCTAGTGTGTTGTTGCATACAGCCCACAACACATTTGTTTTCTATATTGTGAACTGTTCTGTATCTTCTTTTTTATGCAGTGCTATTTTGCAGTAGGATTCTGATAGTTTTCCTAGTCAAGTCACTGGAAATTTATGACAGAGTTAAAAAACAGCAAGAGTGAGCCCTTGGTTATAGATATACAAAAGTGTCACCTATTTCACTGAGATAATGCCTTGAATAAATGTATCTGTCTCTTTGTTTCAGATATATCTCAACCTTCACATCTCATTCTGATTCTTCCTATTATACCTGGGTTGAAGCACTGCTACCTCTACTTTGATTGAGATTCTTCACAACCTGGAATTGTCAGAATTTTTAAGAGCTGAGAGAACAGGAAGATGAAGCAAAATTATTTTAAACTTGATAACTTTTCATTTAAAATTCTGAGACAAAGGAAAGAAATACAAGAAAACACTGATACATATGGGAGGACTTCTAATGATGGACAGTATGAAATCCATATAGGTATGTTTTCCTATTGAAGCTCACACATGGCAGTGAAATCCATTTGTACACATTTTACTAGTAACCAAGCAACCTGTATATCAGTTATACCCATGTAAACAAGCCTACTGTCACTTCTATTGGAGAGGCATTTTTTAGGTTATTTCCTGGACTTCTTAAGGCTGACAACATTTAAGAGCTTACAATTATATGTCACATTCAAAATGTATTGATGATAAATATTTGAAAATTTATTTAACTTTTTGGCTGGTATAAAAGAGATCTAATCATAAACATCCCATGCGATGAGTACAACTGCAAGTCTTATATATATATATATATTTTTTTTTTTTGGTTCAGCAGCTCTGTAGTTTCTAGATCTAATGCCCTGTGGAATATAGAATATAAAATGTCACAGCATATTGGTATGGCTTCAGGCCTCTTTCCTTTGCAGTTATAGCGATCAAAGAGCAAAAGGATGAAAGGACTTAATATTCCAAATATCCATCTTCTTTGACACTGCCCTTCTCTCTAGATTTTTTCCTAGGTTGGATTGAATTAAGGTCTTGTCTGGGAAGACCCAAATTTCAGGACTATGAAATTTGGCTTCTGTAGCTTCACTGTAAGAACGACCTAACATGTTACCCATGAAATGCTCTCTCTCTCACACACACACATTTTTAATGCAGATTTGCAAAATGATTCTGCGTCAGTGGGAGATGAGGTGTGGTGAGGAGGAGAGCACAGGAGGCAATCCACATAGGCATTATGCATTATTACTACAGGCTGAGGAAAGCACTGTTGGCTCATTAATTCTTAGCTGTATTGTTAATCTTAGATGCTCACTTGTTCTGTGATCCTGCTAGGTTTCCATTTAACACTGCCCTTTTAAATATTCCTTTTTCCAGCTTGTTTTTGCTGGAACACTGCTGCTCTCTAGCTGTCAAAAGCTTCTTGTATTGCCCACTTTTTTTTTTTTTTTTTTTTTTTTTTTTTTTTTGACTGCTTCCTTCACACACTTCACTGATTTCCTATCTGAATTCAAACGAAACCATACTATCTACATTCATGTGAAAGACGTCACACTCCCTTTTAAAATGCAGTAGCAGAAATTACCCAGTTCTGATCAAAAGCACTCTGCCTCCTGGAGCAAAGATATAGATGAGTATTTTTACAGCTGTAAAAACAAAAAATAAAGAAAAAAAAGAGCATGCAACCTGCCCTCTGAGAAGCTACCATGCAGAAGAGTGGCAATTGCTCTGACACAAGTATGCAGCCTCAGGATTGAGTCTGCAGCTGCATGCACAAAGCATGAGGGGAAGAGCTCCAAGGAGCCCAGGGACTGGAGGAGCCCCATGGTGGCCTGCACACAGATGGTACTGTGCCTGTCAAAGACCTGTGCTGCTCATGCCAAGAAGTGGCAGGGTGAAAGAACCCCAAGTACTAGGAAATTCAGTGACTGCAGAACAAGTGAGGTTCGTTAGGGAAACCTGACACAGCTAAATGCTCTTCATGATTACCAGAACAGGGGTCAGAATTCTTATATCAAGATAAAGGTACAGCCTCTGGTAAACCACCCTTTTAATGTTACACTTGTGTAAGACAGGTCTGAGGTTCATCCAGCTCATGAAAAGACCATTCCTGAACTGAGAGCAGAGCTCTGGTTATGACACTTACTACCCAACTGTGATGCACTTCTATCCCCCCTACAAACCCAAGGAGAGGCTCCCCTTTGCAGCTTTGCATGCTCAAAGTCACAGTGATGACTCAGAAACCACTGGGATCTGAAGGGATTTGATCAATGAGCTGACTTTCATTTCACGGATCTAAAGACAACTTCAGAGGGCTGAACTAGGAGAGAGGGCTTTGTCCTTTACACAACCAGATTTGTCACCAAGGTAGAGCTCTTTGATCTGCATCACTTTGCAAAGGTTTCTTCTGACCTTTCCTCCCACACACAGGCACACAGTTTCTTGGGGCACAGTTATGGTAGAGGCTGTGAATTCAGTTCATATTCTCAGACCCTGTGGGCTCCTCCAGCCTTGGTGCACATCCTCCATTTGAATAAATAATCTGACAGCAAAATTCAGCTTCACAATCTTCTAGTGAGAAGACAAGTTCAGTTCTGTACTTGATGTCTTGCTGTCAAGTCCTTTAAACCCAGGGAGAGCTGTAATTAGGATTATCAACTATATTACACAGCTCACCGTTTACCAGGGTTTGAGGGTATCCACAAAGTGTGTAGAGGGCTAACAGCCTCAGAACAGAATCTGAGACAACCTGCAGGTGTCTGCCCTGGCTTTTGCCTGAACAAGAGAAGCTGTGGATAAAACTCCTCCATAGAGGGAAGGAGAGATCCTGGGTGAGCTCCCTCATTGACAAACAGGACAATGACATACATCCCTAGCTGAGATTTGTAGCACTGTTATGAAAAAATACATGAAACTGGGACCAAGAGGGGACACAGGTGGGAAACCCCTAGCTTATTCCTTTGAAACAGCCAGAACATCAGCTGGATTTCAGTTGGTGCCATGATATGTGTGAACAGAATGACTTAGAGCTTAGGACACCAATTTATTTATCATTGACTGGAATTGACTTAACCAGGAGGCAGGACCACTAATATTAATCATTACAGTAACACAAATTCTACTGAGCAAAGGCTGCCAGTACTCACACTAGCTACATGGCCAAATGAAATGAAATTCCCCTTGTAGATGGCAGACTTAGGCAAAGACATGAACAGAAAAATCTGCTTGCAACTTGAAGTTTTAAGGCAGACAACAGTGCCCTCCTCTGGGTTCTTGCTCAATTTCTTCCAGTAAAGTAGGCATTGAAACCTGGTGGCTGCAAACATGTGTTTTGCTAATTTATCACCTTTCGTATGTTTAAAAAATAATTATGCATGCAGCATAAAGCAACATGTAGGAAACAAAACCTTTCAAAATTGTTACTTTCAACATCAGGAACTGGATATCAGTCAGACTACTGGGAGCTGTCCTAAAAACTCCAAATTAAACAAGGATTTTATTCAAGAAATTCCAGACATTCACTCTGGTAGCTGCTCTAGTTACCCAGCACTGAACGGTGTACTTAGAGCAAACTCTCCCATACAGCCCCTTAAAGATGATCAATTATGCAATGTCTTCATTTAAGTTTATTATTAAGAGACAGAATCTATAGCTAGATCACAAAAATAAAAGGATATCTGTGTATTCTTCAGGCTTCTCCAGCTTCTTCATTCTCATTTTACCATAAGAACTAAATAAAAATCCCCAATAATATGTGGGAAATAATGGGGGGGTGGGAAGGTGGGGTGGAAGAGGAGGGGTGCTTGAAAAAATGGGCTTGCAACTCAGACCTCAGTTCTTAAAGTTTTCAAAGCTTAATTAATCACAATAGTGACAGATATCCCTTTCACAAATTGTCAAGCAGCACCATTGATCCTACATGTGTACTCAGCATAATTGAAAGACCTGTAAAATAACAAGTGGATGGTGACAGAGCAGCCGCTAACAGTGAGTAATAAAATCAGAAACAGATAACGTACAGCTATGAAAAGAAAAAAAAAAAAAAAAAACCAAAAAAAAAACAACTTTGATAGTGCCAACTGAAATTTAGTGAGAAATAATCACAAATTCTGACACCAGTTTTCAAATACAAAACCCTTATAACAACAGTAACAGCATATTGCCCACAGCTACAGACTACCACACAAGAATCGATCTAAGGAAGGGCAGAAGGCTAATAAGAAAGTAAAGCAAGGAAGCCTCTGAGGAGGTAAGATTCTGCAAGTTGTAAGAATTGGGGGTGGTTGTTCATTTTTTCCTTCATGGTTTGGAGGTCATGTTGAAACAAAAACAGGATTTTTGCTTCATATGAAAACAAAAACAGAAGAACTGCAACATCAAGGACTAGTGACTGATGTGAAATAAAACTCCTTAGTGATGTGTGCCCAGCTATTCTAAGAGACATGGAAACACTGTAGGACAGCGGGAGATCTAATCCACGAAGAATCAGAATAAAGGCATTTTTACTGTAAAGTTTCTGATGTTAGAGCTCAAACAGTCTGGACAGACTACTCTTAGCACTGTTGGCTTGAGCAGCTTCAGGGCTCACAGAGACAAAGTCACTCTCTAGGTGCTGGACAGTGCCAGAAAGGCACAACAAATACCTCCCAGACACCCGCCACTGCATAAAAGCTGGGTCAGTTTGGTTATAATTCTGACTTGTTTTTACATGTAATCTCCAGCATTATACGGATCTGTCTGAACATCAGACATAGCTCAGACGGAGAGCTAATTGCCTGCTCTTTGCATGGGTACTGATGGAGACACACTGTGCCTGGGAGCTGAGGAGGGGACAGCCTCGGCTCCTGAGGATGCTGACAAGCAGTTAGCTTGAGGCTCACGTGTTGGCAGAGGCAGCGATCTGTGCTGGTAATCTGTTCAGATCCTTATTTCCTGAAGTTTTGTGGAAAAGCACAGATTATCATTCCCACGGAACAGTTGATCTTTGTCAAGAACAAATCAAGTGGCAAAAACCTATGATCTATTTGCTCACAATACAAGTGTTACTGCTGGACAAAATTACAGATTATAGAGATTTCATGCAGTTGATTTTGCTTTAGAAACACAATCCCTCTTCTGCAAAGGAGGAGAGATCAGGCAGTCCCAGGGTGTGCTTTCAACACCCCTGAAGCCCAGCCTTGTCTGAGACAACACTTAAATTCTAAGAAACCTTAGGGAAGAAAACTAAATTCAGTAATGGGATGGCTTTACAGCCATGTATGCTTCTGGGATTTTCAGTGCTGTATATATACTCAGCTTCATCTCATAGTCAGAAATCTACGCAAATGCAAATGTATTCAAGGTATTCCCAGCACTGACTGGACCAAAGGAAAAACCAGTTTAGCTTAGGTCTAACCAACAATATTTCCTCTTCTGTGACCAGCGCTTTAATGTAACACAGCACATCTCTTTTTCTATAGGTTTTATTGCAAATGTTATCCCCCAGAAGACTTACGCTACACATAACCACTCATTTTCCCTATAAAAACTGCATTTTTTTTTTTCCCAGCAATTGCTTCTGAATCAGCTACCTGAGTTTTTAAGGAACTAAATAACAATCACCATGTAAATCCTAAACAAATAGGAAGCTGGGATTTCTCAGGGCTGTAGAAACAAAACATCAGTCACAGTCAGCAGCTTGTATCCTGGTGAGCACATGCAGTCTCCTGATTAATGCTGGGGAGCCCCTTGTGGGATGAGATACTGGTGACAGACCTGACATATAGCACTATAGCTAGCAAATACAAAAGTTAAGGTGTGCTGATGTTTCTGCAGTAAGCAGCTTTCACATTGCAGGGAGGAGGGGGATTATTTTTAGCTCCAGGTATTACACAGAGACGTTAAATGCTGATGTGAGAGGGGACAGCACATGATTAGCTAAAAGCCAGACACGGGTGTTCTTGCAATGACAGCTATCATACTATGTGTCATTTGCAAATGGAAACGGGGCTAAAAATATACTGCAGCGAGATAAAAATATATTGTGCAAAAATCACAGGGATAATGGAAATATCCAAAAGAATATGGCAAGACACTGTCGCTTTTCTACAGCAGCACAGAATTACCGTAATCAGATAATAAATAATTATACCCCTAAATAGAGTTCTCCGGCTGGCTTTACCACTCTACAAAAAGGATTGTAGCAGCTGTGGTAGGGCTTCAAGCTTGTAGGAGAGCTAAAGGACATTTCTTAGGAACCAGCTGGTTTTAACCAGACCACATCTTACAGGTTTCTCTATGGCCTGTGGCAATGAGTATGATGAGAGCATAGCCTGGCACAACTGTGTTAAGACTCACATCTATAGGGTTTGCACTCACATTGATCCCATGTAAGAAGAGCTGCAGAGGCAGATGTATCTCAGTACAGGGGTTTTATTAGTGACCACAGGAACCTGAGCCATGTCACAATGACCATACATCCTCATACATCAGGTAGAAAAAACATGGGTATTTAAGAGATTAGGGATTTTATTATTTTTATTTCCAAAGAGGAAAAAAAAAAAAAAAAAGAAAGAAAAAAAAAAAGAAAGAAAGAATTCAGAGGTACTAAGTTTTACTACATTTTTATTAACTAGTAAGGACTTATTTCTTGTCATGATTTCTGTGCTTCTAGCCTGTGGGATTTAGCCAGGGGGAGCTGCTTTCAGGCAAATCTCTAAATTCAGGTGCGGTGTCGGCAGGCAGAGAGCACTAGAGGGCACCAGCACTTCGCACAGACAGGAAGGATCAGCAGCACGAATCTCTCCTGATGGCAGGCAAGAGAAATAAATTGCAAAAGGAATAGTGATATAAAAAAAAAAAATCAAACTCTAGTTTACCTGGCATGAAAGCCTCTTGATTTGCCCACAGCCATTGGCCGGGAACGTGCACTGTATGGGAATGCTGGAAGATGGAAAATTCATGAGCCAGTAAAAATAATGGGGGTGTTTAAGTGGTGTTTCCCACTGATACTCCCAGGCTGTTTCCGTGTTTTGAGCAGGACAACAACTTATCCAAATTATATGAGGCTTTCAGAACAAACACATGATAGAAAAGAGTAATTCCAGCAGGAGCTGGCATGTCAGTATATACCTAACCACCAAACTAGTCTTCTAGTGCCTGAAGCATGAAACCACAAGGAATTTGTCACTGCTTACTTCCATTCGGTGCTGGGCATAAGAAGCACTGGGAAATGCTGTGCTTCCCTTCCAGATGAGATTCAGTTTACTACTCAAATTCCTAGTTTTACCATATTTAAGTTCCTTGTACTCACCAATATCATGCATGAGGTCTGAGCATTTCCTGAGCAGAAATGAATTTAAAAAGCACAACCACACTGCTGTTCACTATTTCACGTTTAACCATGCTCTGCTTGGACCCATCCCCTGTCTGCATCTGGTTGCAGAGCTCTGGGGAGAATGGCTGTGCCCTTGCTGTGTGCTGGGGGGGCACCTGGGAAGGTCCTCAGGGTGCTCTGACAACGGAAATATGAGAGAAAGCAAAAAGGGCTGTCTTGTACTGACTCAATAACAGGCAGAAGACTAGATGAGCCCTGGAGGAGCTAAGTCATGCACCCAGCTATTAACAGTGTCCCGGTGACAGGGATCTTATAGCTAGCAGCCCTCTGGGGCACAGCAGTCACTGGGGAAGCAGAACAGGCAGCCTCTGCCCTTCACTCCTGCAGCAAGGCCCCACGGCGCCTGAACAAGACAACACACACAGTGGTCAGACATGGCACTGACAGCCTTGGGTCTGATGTCTGCACCTTCAGAGACCTAGCACCATGGACCAGCCCCAACCCTTACATCAGGGCAGGATGCTGTGATGGGATTCCTGCTTCTCTCCAAACACCCAATTCACTCAGTGAGCTTGTATGTTCTAAAGCACACTAATTACCTCAGGATAAGATGCTGCATAGCTAATTGCCCCTAAGCCACACAACTTTTGCAGCTTTTTTCTGCAGACAAGAACTTCCCACACCCTCCTTTTCTGCCAGGGAGACCAAGGATAAATTCCTTAAAGAGGAGAAATACAGAGCTACTGATCACATTCCAATCATAACGATTGCAAATTATCTTATGGGAAAAAAATGTGGAGGCACATTAATTATTTGTATCTGAAAATACACACAGGCAAATAGGTCACACATGGATTTCAGTTGATTAAGAATCAATTGAATTGATGAATTCCCATTAATCTGAAAAAAATTGTAATGTTTCAATCAATGAATTGTGGGCAGTTTACACAGAAACTGATGCAACTAGGTAATGCTGCTATCTGGAAGAAAGGACAGACTTTCACCTAATTATTTAAATTACTTTGAAGTTTGTGAAAACAAATCGTAAGAAATTCTGTTATAACCACAACTACTCTGCTTCCCTCTACTCATTCAAAATTCAACTTCAGCACTATCCACAATTAATATTCTCCTGAGTGAGATGATTTTTAATAATGCATTAAATAATTCCTTGGGGTTTCTTGAAAACTCATGGCATATACAATGGTTTTCTTCTGTGCTCATTTACACAAAGCCGCATGTTGATTACCCAGGCAGTGCCTGACCAGCACCCTTTACATCTTTACAGGGGAAAATCTTACACTTAATGACCAACAATCACATTTTGATCTTAATTGCAGTGGTCAGTGCATATAACTGCAGAGACTGAATGAAATCAAGATGGCCCTTACAAGTGCTGGATACGTGCTTGGCAGGTTAATTCCTTGTCACAAATAAGATATCCAGCTAAAATTTTCCCTATTTACCTTTATGAAGGAATTAAGTGAGATGGGAGAATCACGTATGTGCACTAACTGCCCCTGAGATGCAGCTACCCTGTCATCTGACCTCACCTTCATACAAGAAATCCTTGTTGTTATGTAAAAATTTCTGTATAGGTAGAAACAAAAAACTTTAAATACCTATCAAAGTAGTACAGTTAGAAAAAAAATCCCAAGAATCTATAGAGAGCATTGACAACAATTTTATTCTCCACAACTATTCTCAAGACTAAAGTTTCAACTGGTTGCTGACCCTGGATAAGTCAGTTCCTGGCAGAGTACCTCTGAATCACTTTTTTTTTAATCTTGGCATTTTTGACACACATTGATAGTGCTAGACAGTGACTCCTTCAATTTTTGGATAGGATTGTTATTCCCATCTCAGGCTTGGATAGGGCAGTGACAAAATAGTGAGATACTTTGGCTAATCGTTACCTCTTCCAACGAATATGGAAATGCTAGTCCCACAATTATTAGACATCAAACCTGATTTCATTTTCTCCCCCCCCCCCCTTTTTTTTTTCCTCCTCTCCCAGGAGTAGGCTATATTGCAATATGTCTTCTCTAAACTGCACACTAACAAAATATGCTCTGTGATTTTCCATGTAAGACTTCCTATTTGGTAAATAAAGCCATTTCAGTTTCAGGTCCAGAGAAGATATATAGTACCCAGGGTCTCGACTTCTGCTGTATGAAGCCAGAAGTGATTTGGGACCTTTTTTATTCATCTCAGAGACTGCACTGTTACAGCAGCACAATGCAATCAGCAGGGAGCCCAGGGCTAAAAGGCTTTTAACTTAAACAGGAACAGTTTGGAGACAGCAATTTCTGTAGCACAGAGGAACTCTGAAGTTCCCTTTGGTGCTGGTTGCTGAGACAGGGACAGGATCAGCTGCTAACATTTGTCACCCTTGGTGTTCTCCAAAGCATCCTGGGACAGAACCACACAGGAGATAGGGAGCTGTGTGATAAAGGAACTACCTAGATACTGCATTTGCTAAAGTTAAGAAAAACTCCATGTGGGGGAAAAAATACATACACACACACACCTATATAGGCATTAACAATGATTTTATTTTCCAACAATACCTTGAACAATTCAGGACTGGCTTCCTGCAAGTCTCTGAGAGTACTGCCCTGGTATGCACATACACAGCCCTCAGGATCCACCAGCCTGGAAGCTTGCAATCCTACTTTATTTCTGCAGTAATTTAGCTAAAAGTGCTACATTTAGATATAGCTATCTTTGCAGATATAATAGAGTTTGCAATAGGTGAAATTTGTAGATGAACCTTTCCTTGAATTTCTTGAAAAGCAGACAGCAAATCTATTTGTATCCCAGCTCCAAGCCGGATTATACACATTTTTTTTTTTTTCCAATGTAGCTTTGAGGTACCCTTTAATTATTTATGTATTTATTTATTTATTTTAATTCTCATGGGATTTCTCAGGCTTACTGGATTGTCATTAATATTTGCTTTTGCTCACTTGCAATTATTTCCCTTCTCATATTCTTAGGATGGATGGCTCTCTACTATTAATGTCAGCCACACCATAAAAGAGCAAACAAATTATGCATAAGCCACACTATGGGGACGTGACATTAAGATGAATTTTAGGTTTAAAAACAGCATCAGAACAAAATATTAACATTATAACCTCATATTAGCTGTAACACTTTGCACTGAAAATCTGTGAAAGACAAGCTGTTCTTAGCTCCATGGAGATAGTCTCAATTAAAGTGAAAACACGGAATACTGCAAAGAAGAGGTTAAGGATCTAAAAGCATAATCTTTAACCAGACTTGGCTTCAGTTTCAGAAAGTTAGACATGAGGTTCCAGACAGACTGGTTGTAATATTATTATTTTACAGTGTGAATATTAAATCAAAAATTCCCCATTTTTATGTTTTTCTTTTACTTCAAGAGCTTTTGCTTCCTCTCCAGGATTTGTGAGGTTCATTCAAGGTTTGAGCACCAAACTACTTTCAGAAATGCCTCTTGACATGTCACACTCTTTAGCAAATTCTGAGGACAAGTCTAGGTGCATGTTGTAAAGCAGGAAGTGTAAAACTACCCAGGTTTGGAAGAATATTTAATGGAGATAACAACCAAGGAAGGAAAAGGTAAAAATAAAAAGTTGCTACTTATTTTTTCCTTATACTTGAGAAGAATGAGACCTAAAGCCTATAATTAATCTTTATGTCACTACCTATCATTTATTAATAGAAGACTAGGTTCTCTTCTCAATAAAAGCAAGTCTATACTCTTAGAGAAATCACTCTATAAATTCTGCTATTGTGCTACTTGGACCCATTTTTGTTTTTGCTGGCATTAGTTAGCCAGGAGTATGTATGAGAGTTTGTAAAATACTGCCTAAACACAAAATGAAATCACATCCACAGCTCACTATTTTATGCTTTGTAACTGTTATACTCTTTCTTCTTCATCAAATGAATCATGTGTGACAAAGATGTTGCTATCCCAGAGATAACAAGTTTCTGCAAGTTTTGTGAAAACGGACAGCCAAGAAGAGAAGAGACTTGTTAACACCTCCACTGGAGAAAGAGTGCGGCAGAAACACAACACTTGAATATCAGAAAACACAAATGAGACATTTTCAAGCACCCAGATTCTGAGACAAAATGCAGTCAGTACTGGAGTTTTATTACATATTAGAAAATTCACTCCTCTGGCTTGGGTGATTTTTTTTATTTTATTTTTTTTATTTTTTTATTTTTTGACAGGTAATGTCTCTGTTACCTAAGGAGAGAAGGAACTTATGTTGGAGCTTTGGGTAAATTCTGCTAAGAAAAGGCTTGCTCTGCCTGGGTGAGCCTGGCACAGTGCTGCAGCCTTCCTATAAAGCAATCAATATCTCCCCTTGATGGAAAGTTCCTCAGCACCGTCTTTCCTCCTACTCCAATTGCCCAGGGCTGTCTTGTTGGCAAAACTGTGACATCTATCATCATTAGAGGAAGGGGGCATCCACTTCTGAACTTCAGAAAAGAAATTATAGGCTTTCAAAATGGAGCAATCAGGCAGGGGCTCTCCTCTGCCTGAGGGCTGCTGGGGAAGGCTGTTCCTAGCACTGCTCATGTGCTCAGCCAGAGCCAACTGACGCAGTTTCAGAACGCACCCAGGCAAGCAGTGAGTTAGAATGAAAAAACGTTCCCCTTTACAATGAGTTTTATTGCTAGCAGGCATGGAATTCTGCTTGCCTCAGGTATAAACTCCCTGGGCAATGTGAGATGTGTGCCTGCAGAGTTGCAGTGGGATAGGGTGTTCTTATCTGTGCATCTCCTTTGGAGAGAGGCACTGCAGAGTTGGGTATTTCTGCATTTTGCTACCTGCAAGTCACTTACAATGGCTGCCCCTTCCTGCGTGGAAGAAGGGAATAGCAAAATCACTGTTCTCGGGACCCCTAAGTTATTCCTCAAACTCTCATTTAGCATGGAATATGAACTGGGATAATAGACACCAGAAAAAGAAGAGCAGTGTCCAGAAAGTAAAATAATTCCTCTTCCCAGGGAGCACATTGACTTGGTTTATCCATTGCTACTTTATATTGATCTTAATGCAAAGAGATCTTGTAAACCAGGTTTAGTACTTATCAGGTCTGATGGCATTAAGCAGTCAAGTTTCACAGCTGATTTCAGATTCCAAAGGATGCTTTAATTCCTGAGAAACAAAAGCGTGTTCCCTGCTCCTCATGTGATAGGTGACATCTCAAATGGCTCAATTTCCCTCTGTGCCAGAAAGTCACAGTGATAGCGCAGACTTCTCTCCTGCGGCGTGCTCAGAGGTGTCTGAAGAGGTGCTTACAGCTCCATTCATTAGTTACTCTAATGCTCAGCAGCTTTGAATAGCATCTGCTTTTTGTGACAGGAGATCATTTGCTCATTGCCCAAAACAGATGAGCAGTTCTACATTGCTCATGTGAGGGTGACTATGCAGAGAACAAGGAAGCAAGACGAGAAACCTTGCAAATGCTCGTAACACATTCTTGATCTTCCATCAGATTTTTAGTCTGGAGAACTGCCAGAGTATTGAAAGAAAACAGAGAGGCATGTGAAGAACAAGGGGAAGGAAGTTAGCACAAAACTAATTGTACTGGATTTCCACAAGGAGAATCACCATCTGCTTCAGCAAATGCATTGGCAGAACACACACTAAGAAAAGTGTCAAACTTGACCCCATGTTTCAGCCCTGCCCTGGGATATGGATGACAGTCTCCAACAGGATGAAATAGCAGGTTTTCCTTCAAAAAGCCAAGTTCATCATAAAAATCACAGAAAATAAGGGATGTAAGGCACTGCAGAAACACCTTGTCCAGTCCCCCATGTCAATGCGGGATAAGCTGATCCTGCGCCACCCCTTGCAGGGGCTCAGGAAGATGCAAATAGTGGAAGTGAATCTGCAGCCCACTAGCCAGGGGATGTCAGTGCTTAGCTCTGCTCAGCCATGAAATGTTTTCCATAACCAGAACTGCATTTACTGTAGCTCATACACTTTGTTTCAATATGAGGGAATTTCATGCCTCAGCAGAAGTTCCCATAAGCAGGAATTGACTTGTGGTATAAGTACTTAAATTCAGACATCTCCTGAAGTGTCATCCGGAGTCTGCGTTGAAATTAATTCCTACATCTCCAGTCAAGTCCCTACTCACTAACAACTCCCCTGACCCTCCATCTCCAAGTTACTGTGACAATGACCTCTAAGTACACTGTAGCGTATGACATTTTGATGGAAAATAAAGCCTACTGGTCAAGTAGTAGAAATTAATTAATTCCATTCATGGATTTTAATTTACTTCCTACAGAGCAAAATTTTGCATCCCAGCAAGTTACTGCCAAAGTCAATAATGACTGCCATCAGCATTTCAACAGTTGATTCAGTTTCCTGAATCACATCAATAAAACAAATCTGTTATTTCCATAAAACGCACGTGCTGGTTATTTGATTAGCTTCCTGTAAAGCCACCATCATTCCCTACTACAAAAAAAATTGCACCCAGTTAACTCATTAAACTAAAGCATGACTTTATGAACCCCTGTGCTACAGGCTGTGCAGCTTTCTGCTGCTTCCCTACCCATTGCTTGTCGCTCAGCTCCTAACTGGACATCAAACCTCGACATGGCAGGACATTATGGGCTCTTGACCCAGTGCTTTTGGTACCTGAGGATGTTATCTCTAATGATTGTTTATCCCTAATGGTTGTCACTATTTAGGGCCACTCTCCACTACTTTACAAGCTACTGTAACAGGTAAGAAACTGTCCAAAGGGCACGTTGCTCCTGATGGAAGCAAATCAGGTGAGATTCCAAACTCTGCACCTGGGGGCAACCACTGCCTTTGTTTGTGTTAACAAAGGTTGGAGAGCAAGCAAACATGTAGATGGCTGGCTTCCATCCTGGCTTTGCCCTCAGTCAGATAAATTTTTCTGATCACATCATTTTGTTCCTAGAAAGTTTTCTTTATCTATTAAATAGGAATATGGGCATGATACTCTCAATGATACTCTCAATGATACTCTCAGAGTGATAAACATTTCTTACTGAGCTGCCCTTCACATTTCTTTGTCCCAGATGCAAAGCTGCACCTGTGAGCTGTGCTCCTGGCGCCTGGCTGGGCAGGAGGGCGACTCTGGGCTCTGGACTAAGGGGAGAGTTCTTGGCATAAATGAGCCTAGAAAAAAGTGAGTAGGTACAGCTGGTATAAACACTCCAGTGGTGATTGTTCTGTTTGTGATACACATAGCCCACAGTCAGTGAAATAAAATCTCATTTTAGTTCTTTGAAATGTTCAGCGTATCTTTTCCCAACTGGAACATGTTGGTTAAAGAAACACAGTAGGAGTCCTTCATTTTGAATCATCCTGACAAACTTCAATCTTCTGATGTCTCTAGGTCTTGTAGCAAACATATTATAAATTATAGTCAAGGCCTGTATAGTTTTTTTCTGTGGTACAGTCAATAATATTTTCTGTCAGGAAAACCTTTTCTCCTGTCTGTATTTTTTACCAGGCAGCACACCACTGCTACATATCAATTCACAAAATGTTTCAGCACTCAAAATTGATTTCAGTTCAAGATTTTTAAAACCTGAGAAGGTACATTGCCAGATTGTAAAGGACACATTTCAGATCTTCAGCTCTGGCTGCCACTTGGTTTGCAAGCCTTTGGAGTAGTTTAAATAGGACAGCAGGCAACAAAGGAAATATTCCTTTACACCAAATCAGGATGATGATGAGAAATTGTCTGCATTAAAGGTTAAATCTGGGCTTTGCCATAGGGATTTAGTACGTAGTTTAGTAACAACATCTGCTGCTTTACCTGTGAGCAGTAAGATGCATTTTCTTGTGGTAAACATTTCTACCAACAGAATAAATACACAGTAAAACAGTCCCTCCTTCCTTTGTCATAGAAAGTACAAAAAGCAGTCAGGAAACATTAGAGCACGTTTAGATTACAGGGCATGATCCTAGACCCCCTACCTTTTGACATCAGAATGGCTCATGTATTCTTGAGCTACAAATGGGCAATTAGTTCATTAGGTTAGGCATCGTATTATTCCAGAAAGCAGAAACGATGCAAAGTACACAGTGCACTTAAAAGCACTGCAAATGCAATTAAAAAAGATCATGATAAATATGCTTTTCATGAAAATGCTGTGTTTTCTTTTATTCCCATGAGGAATGCCTACAAATTGAAACCCTTAGGATTACTCATATTAGCATGCATTCACCTTGGTGAACCTTATAGCTACATCTACAGGAGACAGTAATAAAAAATTCTGCCCATCCACCCATCTTCTAATAGGGAATTCACGGGAAGGTTTACTACAATATATTCAGACTTTTCTTTTTGGTAAGTGCACTATTCTCCTTAAAGGAGATCCTAAATAACTCCATCACATTGCTTGTTTTTATGTCTAGATGCATAAAATCACAAAACTCAGCTACATTTAGCTAAAACATTTTCTAAGTCTCTTGATCTTTTCAAGTAATTCTGGGCTGATTTACAGTTTCCTATAAAAGTTAAGCAGCATTTCAAAGTTTTATATGGATGTGTCACCAGTGAAATGATTCCATTTTGACTGCAGTTTGCTCTTTGTCACCTTTGAGCCTTGATTATAAAAATATCTATTTGCATTGAGTCCTCTGCATTAAGAATCAAAGGAAACGTTCACCCAAATCTCTCCACGTCTTTGCTTCTCTCATTTTCAGACACCTTTAGACACCTTCTAATGTTCCTCAAATTCTGGCATATGTAGCCCAATACACAGAGGTCACAAAGAAGGATAATTAAAATACAAGGCACCCACTCTGCTACTGAGAGCCCTGAGCTTCTCTGCACCCTTTCCTCAGTAGAACAGATTTTTCTTAGCATTCATGCAATCTGGGCTAACACTGCTGACCTGACTGGAGTTACTTCTGACTCACACTGGTGTTTCCAAGATCAGAATAAGGAACAATATTTATTTGTAGATTCATGGGCCAATGCTTAAAGTAACAACAACACTTTGCAAAGCTACTGATGACAATTACAGATATCAAAATAGTGTGATTAGTAACTCATTAGTATGTCACCATTTGCTTCTCCCAGACACATTCAAGTCTTTATAACCCCCTGCTCAGCATACTTATCCTTCAAAACTGATTTGTGAAGGCTCATTTCCCTTCACTTTGAGAGGCACTTGGACTGAAAGACTGACAGGAACCAAATTAAGCAAAGCCTGTGCGTGTGTAGTGCCACACCACACATACCTACATACACACAAGATTGCTCTGTGGCTTGGAAAATAAAAATATGCAGAAGTAATAAAGTAACCTAAGTATTTTAAAACAGTGTTAGGGCTAGGATTCCATAAATATTTAGCATTTAAAGCAATTAAGTTCTTAATTGTCTTTTAAAGATGTCTGACTACCAAAATATTAGCCAATTCTGATATAATGCAAATCTACAACCTCGTAGTCTTGAGAAGACAAAACACATCACTGCATAGGAAGCACTTTGCAATGAACACAAACTGCACTGCAAAACATTAAGAACAGCAGCCAGACACACTCAGTGGGGAACATGTAAACATAAGTGATACAAAGCCAACATGAACTATTTTTCACATCTTTGGGCACTGAATTTTGATTCAGTTTTATGAATTGAACCATTGTGGAAAAAAGTCTTCCTGATTTTTTTTTTCCACCATTGTTATTATAGTTTAAGATTTGTCTTTAAATCAAAATTATTTTTTCTATGGCAAAGCATCTCCAACAAAATGTAATTGCAAGCTGTTCTGCATTATAAGCTGGGTTCTTTGCATCTGAATTCTAATATAAAATAGCTCCAGGTACAGTATTAATTGGAAAAAAAATTGTACTAATAAAGCTCTTAGTTCTAATGTTTTTCCTAGTTTTGCAACATATTGGTATAGCATTCTGCTGTAAAAACTATGTCGTGTTGAAATTAAAATGTGTAATATACAGAAATTTCAGCCTGCCTTATCACATTTTCTTCTTAATATAGAAGAGAATTATAGTCTGTGACATATGCAAGAAGTTAAGAAACATAACCAAGCAAAGCAGTGCTTATGATAGAATAGCCTGCAATATTTATTTTCTCTTTCTACATGCGTTTGAGCAGCCCAATAACTTTAATAATAATTTGTGTTAGTAAATGGTACTGGTGTTTTGTTTTTTTTTTTTAATTGATGATGAATAAATGACATGATAGATATGTAATATTTTTAGTTCATGGAGTTGGCTGAGTAAAATAAACTGTACCTATGTCCATTTACAATGTTATCTTCAGGCTTCACTTGCCAAAATGAGTGTTAAACAATTTATCTTTAGTCTTAAACATTCCTTAGCCCCTGTTCAAAGCAGTATCTCAAGATCTCGAGGTAAGGATTGTGAGCACTATTTCTGGTGACTCTCCATCAGGAAGAGTCACATGGAGTAGATACACTAGCTCCTGCTCTGCTCCCTGACAGCTCACCAGGGCTCAGGTGCTGGTAGAGCCTTCTGATCAATTTGTATTGCTCAGGGCTATCTGATTTCCTCATTTAAGCACCTTATATCATAATCCAGTATATTTCACCAACTGGTGTTTGACTGGTTAACCTGTGTTTTTATTAAGTCACAGATTTCAGAAAGACTCCAATCTTGATGACAAGACCCTGATAAACAAGTGTATTACTATCCTCAGCACGTTGTTCTAGTAGCTAATCATGCACACTGATAGAAACATCCATCACATTTCTAAATTGAGTTTGTTTGGTTTCAGGTTCCAGTCACTGGCTCTTCTCATCCTGCTTTCCTAGATTAAAGAACACCTGTGGAGAAATAACTGACTGGTAATCACATCTTCTCTCATCTTGCTATCCTGAATGGAAAGAGCATTTTTAAAGGTTTTTCTTTAACGAACTGATCTTGAAGCTCTTTCCTGAAACCACTTCAGGTTTTAAATAACCTATTATGGACAACAGAATTGCTATATGCAGCAGTGAAAATCTGGCTTTATCAATATGGTTTTCACAGTTTAAATCTTAATTTTCACTTATATCTAAATGCTTTGTCCTAATTGAATATATATATTTTTTCAAAATCAAATACATAGATTTTCTGGTGCCTTAAATTGAGAGTGCACACAATTATGACTTGCTTTTAGTCTTTTCCTCTTGATATAAACAGGGTTTTTTATACCATCATAGTTATCACAAAACTTCTGTTCATGTAGATAGCTCATTTTTGCTTATCAATTTTGCATGAGGTCAAGGAGTCCTTGCAGTTATCCTTCAGAGTGTAATCAAAATTATCCTTTGGCTTTTACCCAAATATATCTAAAGATTAGTCCCCAAACTTCAAAACAAACTAACCAAAGAATGAAGATATATTATAAAGTACATAAACAAGTGCACATAATATCTGGAGGGTATGTTTGGATACAAGGCAGGAAGAAGTTGTGAATAATTTTTTGGTATGAAATTTTAAATCGTTTCTTTTCAAATCTTCCATAGAGGCAGAAAATTGATTCTTGACACTAACGGGAAGCTGTCCTGGCATGTTACAAGAACTGTACACATAGCTGCTGTGTAAATATTCAAGATACGCATAAAAACAACAAGCGAGACCGCCAAATATATTAACTATCTTGAGCTCAATAGTACACAGTGTGTGGTGAGATTAATGACTTGGGACACAATATCATCTTCTGGAGAAAGTGAAGAAGCACTGAAGTGGGGATGTAAATGAGTCATATTGTTTGCATAAACCCTGCTAAGGCTCCAAATCATTCTGGGTCAAGTTTTCTGTAGTTTGCATGCATCTACAGATGCAGGTCCTCTATTTATGCCTTCTTTTAGGCAAGGTCAGACCTCTTTGAACCCTTTGTTTAATATTTGTTTTAATATTTGTTGTACCTCTTTTGAAACTATTGCAAAACATACAAACGAGAAATCCAAAAGAAAATGCCTATCCAAAAGAAATTGTAATTATTCATTAAAACTTCATTCTAATCTGCATAATATATTCCTTACATTCTTTTTTTCCCCCCTTTTGAAAACATGAAAAAAATCACATGAATACACACTGAATTTAGCTGTAAATGTTTAGTGAAATTATTGTAATATTTGTGCTAGGAAATGGCATCTCACCAACCATCTGTGAATGCCTGGAAGTAACTGCAGATCCAAATGTTTATGGCTCATACCATCTAATAATAATATACACATGCCATAAAGCATGGTATGACAAGGGCTTAGCAGCTGGCTTTATCAGAAAAAAATCAGAAATTAAATAAGACAGTCAAACCCGAAGAAAGAGATGGGAACCTAGGCATTTTCAGTTCCAACAGGTTGCTTCAAGAAATACAGCATACAAAGTTCAAACAATGCACAGGAACCGCATGCATGACAAGCTATTCAGGACATGCAGAAATCTGGTGTTGCTTATAGCACATGGATTATTAATTCATCCACAGTATCACTTACAGCAGTCCTGACTTGATGCTCCCAAGCAATAGCAAACATCAGGAAGATCCCATTGTAGACACAGCGTGTCCATACCAGCTGCACAGGTAGGGTACTGCTGCCATTAGAGTACTCACACTTCAAAAAAGTGTTTTTTGTTTTGTTTTGTTTTTGGTAAAACAAACCATAAGGTTACAATAACAACAAGAAACAGTGGTGGATATAAATAGAAATAACATCCCTATGCCTTTACTAACACAAGAGAATCAGAAAGAATATACCCCGCCCCACCCCCCCCCTCCAATTACTCTGAGGTCAGAATAAAAGAGAAGTTTGTGCTTTATCCTGGGGCTATTTCTGTTCACCATCTTCAGCTCAAGTCACTCTGCATCTCTTAACTCCTCAGCCTTTCAAATTTTCGTGGAGAGGCTTGGACCTATAAATAGCTAGAGCCAAGATAATACTGAGCTTTTTGTGGTGGCAGAGGGATCGCTTTGAAGGGCTGGTCCTGAACCCACCTTGTTCTAAATATTATCTCAATGAAGCCACACCATGAAGGACAGGAGAAACTTAAACACTGATTTCTCCCCAGCCACTTCAACCTGGAGAAAAACTGATTTCAACTCTCCTGAACAAGCTTAACACCAAATAGCAAGCCAGTCTGCTGAAGATTTGATAGCAGGTATAAAGTGGGGGATTATTGCTGGTATTATTTTTCTGGTGGAAGTTCAAGGAATCAGCAGATACCCCCTGTGCTCTGTCATGACCGCTAACCAGGGCACCTCTGGGGTCCCATCCTGGCTCCCCTGGGCTCTCCCAGCCAGCCCCACACACCCCCATGCACACAAAATACCCAGTGAAGCTGGGGCATGAGTAGGGAGGAAAAGGAGGCTGAACAGTTGCTCTACACAGTGTTTCAGAGGACCTCTAGGTCTCTGCAACTACAAAGCCTGGTAATTTGGGGCGATTATGGCAGACAAAGGAAAATTGCCAAAAAAGACAGGGGTCCAACTCTTCTTATACCACACTCATGCCGTAAGATTGATAATGGGAAAATTCCTCTTATTTTCTGGCATATTCTCACACTGTTCCTGTCATTTTGTTTCACTAGACTGAAATCTGCTTTTGTTCTATCACTGCTAGAAAAAATGGATGTGCGATAAAACTCCTAATCCAAGTATTTCCCTAAATATCAAGAACATTCAAACCTGGATTGAAGCTTTCTGTCTCAGGCCCTTTATTAAATGCAAATTATTCTCATTAAAAGTAGTATTCTGAAGACATATCTCCAGACATACTACTGACTTGATCAAGCCTCCTGCTGAACAAAGCTATAAATATTACTATAAATATTCATGAAGTTCATGTAAATAACATCTCCCACAGCGCTGCTGCTGCTACACAGGTGGAGTGTGTAAGAGTTATTTTTTTTCCTAGGGAGGTGGTCCACTTCTCTATTACAGAGAAAGAAGAAAACCATGAAGAAATACCATGGGTACCTAAGGACAAGGGAGAGGCTGAGTCACCAAAACTACAGTGTGGTGAGAGCACCTCAGTCTTGTGCAGCATATACAGCTTCATTGCAAGGAGCAAGACGTTGCCACCATGACCAAAAAAAAAAAAAACATGATTTAGGTGCTACCTCACATTAAATGACTGGTTTAATGGCTTCCTGTGCAGTTGTACAAAGCAGAGGACTTCAGCCCATGAGGGAGGTGCTGGCTCAGCAGAAGGGCACAGCTGGGCCAACACAGACCAGGTGCTGCAGTACCAGGGAGCTGGCACTCAGCCTACCCAGCGCTGCACTGATCACTGGTGGCTGCTGCTCCAGCTCTGCCTGCAAACCGGTGAGTCCCCCTTCCACCTCTCTGCCAGTAACAATCCCTGCTCGAATACAGTAATTTTTGGGACAAGCAGATGCAGAGTTAAGGAAGTGGTCAAGTATGTCTCTCCCTTTCCAGCCAGCCCCTCTGTCCCTGCTTTGTGACAACGCCAAGGTCAGAGAGCAGCAGCACATTTCTGCCTCCAGGTGAATTGTCTCAGCTGCTCTGTGTCAGGATGGTGTTAGGCAGGCAGCTGACAGAGTCCCAGAGTAATGTCTTGAAATCATAACAGGGCTGCAGATCAAGGAAGTCACAATGCAGTGACAAGAAGCTTAATGCAGAGTGAAGGGCGCCTAGAGGTTTTCCAGAACACCGAATTCAGCACAATTAAGACCTCTAAAAGAGAAGATCCAGGCCAGACAGCTCTTACTGTCTCCTTTTCCTTGAGCAGACAACCGCTGCTGGGAAGTATTTCATATCTTTCTGATCTGCTCTGTAACGAAGGAACACCCTCCCACATGCCTCCAACCCAGATACTGCTCAAGAGGTCGCTGAAGTCACGCTCTGCCTGCCAGCACCCAGGTTCTGCCACACAACTGAGGCAGTTCCTGGGTCGTTAATACTGCAGCTTTTATCTTTCATTTGTAACTGCACTGTGGCCTGTTTTATAGAGCTCAGCATGAGAGAATAAGCTCTCTCCAGGAAAGGAGAAAGAAGGAGAAAGGAGGAACTTGAAGAAAAAAATCCTCATTAACAGCTTATACAGATGAACTGCTCTGAACCACTGTCCACAAGGTAAAGCAAGGGCTGCAGATATTTTATTCACTAGCTTTTCTATTAGCAAAGCTTAGTATTAAAAAGTAATCTCTTCAAAAGGGAGAAGAACGTTGCCTTTTTTTTTTTTTTTTGTGGGAATTTTCAGTTTGGCTGAAAATAAAGCAAACACTGATTAAAAGTTGTCTTTTTTTAAATGCTCCATGTTTTGTTCTGCAAAGCAGTGGGTCTTAAATCTAAAGCTCTTCTAATCTCCCCACATGTGAAAAGTTTCCTTAGTGATTACTGGGCAGAATATTTATCCATGAGTGACTTGCAAACATCTGGCTATAAATCATTAGTGATTTACACTTTTTCATTTTAAATATTCAGGAGTCTGCTGTAAAGTAGGATTTACCTACGTTATTCCCATTCACATCACTGAGGTATCTTATTTAAGGAATTTGGAAATATGTATGCACACACAGAGGAAAGTAGTGAATAATTAGCATGATTGCCAGGAATGAGATTTTAGGCTCATGAACACTGGCCAAGATATACATCAAGCTGAAGAGTCAGCATAAAGCTGAGAGAACAGGTAACAACAACCCCAGTTCATTTGTATGGGGTTAAAATTGATTCAGTTTTCCATAGCCTCAGGATCAGGATATACATGGTGGAAGATTGGTTTAGAAAACAGTCTGACTAGAAAATCTTTGGGTCCCATTTTACTCACACAAGAAGAGACCCTCTGACCCATTGCTCTTGTTCTGTGTAATGGCACAGGATCAGGAGCTTGCATTGGGGTAGGATTTTTCTTCATTTTTAGATTTGTGGAAATGCTGCTTTTGTTCTTCTCCTTGAAGTGAAAGTAGGGGGTAGCAGAAGCCATCCCTAAGACATGGGATGGTGTCATAACACAGGCTCTGCTCTCTCTTAATAGAGCTAGAATTCATCTATTTCCTAGAATTTAGGCAGAACAAATGGAGCTGATAGAGACGCTGGTTTTTGAACCATTCTTTTCTTCCTCTTAATCACATCTGTGAGTATGGCTGTCCTTGATTACCTACAACTCAAACACCTTCACTTCTGAGCAGCTGGAGCAGCAGACAGCCTGGTGAGGGCTGGTATTCCCCTCCCCTCTTCAGCTGGGTCTCCCCACAACCTGTCAGATGATCCTGTCTTCTCACTTTTGTGGCTGTATGAGGTTACTTAGCTTGAGAACTCTTGCCAAAAATTGCCAACCTTCATTGGAAAATTACTTGAAAATACTGATCACATTCACCCAAATGTATAGCTGTTATGGACTGGAAAGAAAAGAATTTATACCCTAATGCTTTTCTAGTCCCAAATACCAAGCGTACCAGAGTTAAGTTGCTTTTTCCGAGATGTTTGCAGTATGACCAGTATGCCAGCCACAAAAGTGCTTATCACTTGTACTGTGTCAAAGAGGGGGAACAACTTTTGGAGACATAACCTTTAAAATCTTAAGTTATATCTTAAGGTTGTTTTTGAGAGATTTGGAACTTTGTCTACTGAGAGAAACCTCTAGTGGAAGAAAGATAGTAAAAATGCAACCATAAACAAAACCCAGATAAAAACTGAACAGGCAGGGCTGTATTGTGTTATTAGCATTTGGCCAACTGTGAGCATCTGCTGGCTCATCTGGCCTTCAGTAATAGAGTTAAATCTCTGTGCAGCTCAGCACTTAACTACACAATTAGCATTAAACATCTAACACTTCATATGCATTCACAAAAATGGTATGTAGTTCCTGAACAAATCAAATTATTATTTCCTTTAAATTTTCCATGTACAAAGAAATTGTAGCCGTTAGCCCAGAGGGGATAATCCCAGCAAATCCATCAACCTGAATGGAAGAAGGATTGATAAAACACCTTACAGGAAAGGCACATGAGCAATACCACTCTTGAGTTAGACTACAGAGCTTTCTCGCTAAAGTCAAAGAATCTACTCCACAACAAAGTCAGATCCAGCACCCTTTTCAAGCATTACTAATTAAAAGAAGTTAAAGAGTGCAAAATAGCCAGGTATAATGATAACACCTGAACATGGGGGAAAAAAAAGGCCTTCCCTTCTGAATTGCTGGTACCCTTAAGCATACACTAAGGCATGAAGAAGCTCAGCTGTGAATTACATTTCACTTAAGAATAACAGATACCAGGGAGCAGATGAACCTCTGAGAAAAGGCCAACATGGGATACTGAGCAATCAAAGTGGCCTGAGGTGTTCTCAGTTGCTTCTCCCTTTATTCCTGAGCAATGTAGTTAAAAATAAATAAAATTCAGTTCAAATAACTGCTCAAGATTGCATACATTTTTATTTGTGTGCCCTGGCAGAGAGGAATTGCTCTCCCAGGCTCTATTGCACTCTTCTTTAAAGGGCAGTTACTTCAAAATTTATTTATTTATTTATTTTTAAAAGCATTGGGCTCATTTCTTTTCTCTTTCTAATGCAGGCAAGTTCATGTTAGGTAGTATTCTCTTAGCCAGAGAAGTTCCCCAGCTGTACTGCTTCTGGCCTGGAACAAGCCAGAAAAAGTGCACACGTTTCAGTGCAGACGCTACCATTGTGAAGTGAGATCCTTCCATGTTGAAGAGGATCCCAGAGAAATGAGTAGCATTTCTCTGCAGCATACTGCCACAGAGCACAGAATCCAGGCTAGACATTTAGGTGTCTCTTTTTTTTTTTCATTTCACCAAAAACAAAACAAAACACCACCATTCAAGTTCATTCTTACCACCAAAACCAGACTGCAGATTTGCAGTCTGTGGTGCTCTGTATGTGCAGTGCTAGAAATCTTCTGTTAGAGGGAAGAAAATATGTAATGGTATTTCTGAGTGGTTTGCTCTTTAAATTGTTTGACATGTTTATCTTTCATGATGATGGACATTGTCAGCTGGAGAAAAAACAAGCTAGGAGGAGGCTTAGAAGTCACTGACTTTATAAGCTCACAAAAGTAAGATTAAGATGCACTGAAATGAAATAACAGGAGATAGCTCCTCATACCCCATCACACCTAGAAAGAGGTGCAAATGCAAAACTATTCACTTTATTACACCCACCTCTTCAGGGAAATGTAGGCATGGCTGGTGACAACTCTCCCTGTGAAAGAGCAGCCACTGAAGTCTCCAAGCACTCTATTGACCTTGCAAAACTGTACAGGCAGTCCTCACTAGGATAAAGGCTTGCATCATTCCTCCAGCAGTCTCTGCTTTCTGAACCTATGAACTTATGATTTTAGGGGAATAACAGGGTTACTTAGCTTTGAAAGGGAAGCATAAAAGAGAAGTACTGCTGAGCACTTCATGGAAAACGATCTGAACATTTTCATGCCATGTTCATGCCATGTTTATGCTTTTTCTAGGCTAGCACCAATAGTTTCATACCTGAGTTCAGACCAAACTGGATGTCAAATCCACAGAATCAGGTGCCTGCAAAGTTTATAATACCTCCTTTCCCTTCTCACTTACCTAGTAATCTCTGGATCTTATCATGGAAAGAGTAAGAAATGCAAGCTTCTCTGTCCCAGCCAATTTCTTATTTCACAAAGGTGGTGAGGATAATATAGATAATGTGACACATCTTTATTGCATTATCCGCTTCCCCTCAGTGGAAAATACACATTTTGAACATCTTAAGTTCTAATACATAATGCTTCAGAGACTCTGTTGTTAGCTCTAAGTTTTGCATGCTGCTAAAATAAAATTGTTAGTGCTAATATGGCAAAGATGTTATATCTTTTGGATGTCTGTATTAATTGCTTACACACTTCAGTTCAAAATACCAAGTCTACGCTCCAGTATTGCCTGAAGGAAATTTTCCCATATACTCTTTCTTTTTCCAGGTACAAATCAGTATCAGTAATGGTTCACTAGCATCATTTTAGAGTTAAATCTTGATCACCTGGATATGTTCCTTTCTACAGAAACATACAGAGCCTAGCCTCTTACAAGGCCAGAAAGAACATTAATACATCTGCCACTTCTCTCTGCAGTATTAAAATTAATCTGTGATAGCTATTTTTGAATCTTTGTACTGATTTCCATTAAATAATGCACGTGACTGAAGAAAATTCATTATCTTAGAGCAAAATTCTTCTTAGGCAACAGGTGGATTAGGAGTTTGGACTGTCAGTAACCCAATAGTATTTGAGACCTAAGGGAAGTCTGTTCATTATGGAGCAAAAATTCATAACTGAGAAAGATTTCACTGGCAATGTTTTTGGTTTCTGTAAAAACTTGTTCTGTGAAGGGTCATCCTATTAAAACACCTAGGAACCAATGAAGCAAAGTTACAGGGGAGCAGTCCTTCCTTGTGGAGTATGTGGACATTAGCCAACCCCACCAAAAGCCAAAGTAAATGAAATGTAACTGGAGAGTACCTACATGCAACACCCAAAATAGACAAAAGTTTTGAGGCACAGAAGACAAATTAATCCAAATCACATTGGACTCCTAGCCCAGAGGGCTTTGCTTCCACCTGTAAAACAGGTCAATAAAACCCCCACAGCATGCATCTTTCTGCAATTCAGTTCTGATATACATGTTTGTATACTCTGACTGCTGCCAGTGGGAAACACCTCATCACAGGGAGCTCACTCTACTTCCATGCTTTTTTTTTTTTTATATTATTATTTATTTATTTATTCATGTTTTAGAGGTTTATGCTCTGCTTCCACACAATCCCACCTATTGTCATACCAAGCAGGAGACTTTGAAGATGCTGATGCTCTGTTCACACAGGTGTCATTGCAATGGCAGGAGTAACACCTGCCTGCACCCCAAGTGTATGTTTAAACCCTTGTGAACCATGACCACCCTTCCTCCCCAAGCTGACAGCACACCTGAGCAGTTTGTATGATGAACACATGAGCAGCTCCTACAACCAGGTACATCTGTGAAACACCTGGGAAGCTGAGGGGTGAGAACTGCTAACATCAGCTTAAACAGCACTGACACCAGCTGTGAAGTCACAACACTGAAATGAAGCTGCCTTGCAAATCAGTCCTTATCCTGCTTGTACATAAAAAAAGTTATCAGTCTGCACAGATATATAGATGTCATTAATGCATGCAGCTGATTGCAGACCTTTGATTAAGATCAAGCAACACAGCAACCAATTACTCTGGGATCAGAATAAATAAACTAGCCTTCTAATAATGTTTTGAAGGGATACCTTGACAGCAGTGTAATGGGATATTAATGTAATTCTTGCAGTCTTTACAAAGCAAAATTCCCAGTTGTGTCAGTGGGAGCTGAGCTGATTACTAGAACGACCTCTTTCTCCAAAATGAACCAGAGTTCGCTACCTATACAGCACAAAGTATATGGCACAAAATCACAAGTTCAGTTGATTAACTTTCCATTTAGGTTCTTGTTTGTGGTTTGCAAGATATTCTGAAAGGTGCTGAGAGGGCACCATTGAATTTCAAACAAATTCACTGGTCTGAAATAAGGAGATCATCTCATTTGACACCAATTAATATGTAAAAGACCCTGCAGTGCTTAGAATCAGATCATTAGATAGCTTTAAAGATATCTCAGCTTATTACCCATTTGTGTACATTTTACTTCAAACTCATGCCAGTGTCATTCTCTACAGAGGACTTATCCTGCTTTGATCCACGGATCACTGATCCAGAGGACATTTGTGATTCTGGGGTGCTCAGCTATGCCCAGACAGTGATGCCACATCAGACCATGCAGCCTTTTACCCTCTGGGTGGGTGGGTGACCATACAAGTTCCACAGGACAGTGGCAAAGACATGAGAAAAAAATATTGTTCTTCCAATGCTGTTATGATTGTTTCTTATATTTTACTAAGAACTAGAACCTTGGCTCTTGCATTATGGGAAAACACAATGCCATGAAAAAAATCACTGTCCCAGAAATCTTAACCTAAAAATAAGGAAACATAAGGATACAAGTTCTCCAAAAAAGGATGTTAGTACAATGCGAAAATAGCAAGAGGTAGTTTCAGCACACACACTGCTATATATTTTATATATACACATAGTGCTTAACTCCAAAAATTAAAGGAATTATTTTTAAAGGGGAAAATGAGAGAGAAATTGAGGTTGTTTTGGAGATGGCTGATCAATTTGGTAAGAGTTTTACTTAGTTATTTTCATTTGGAAGGTACCAGAAAATCAGCCAAATAGACTCCTGGCATTCTTCCCTTCTGTGGGAGTTATAATAGTAAACACAAGTATTAATAACTGTTCCTGTAGTTCCCTGCAGAAGCTTTCTGTAAATTGACTTGTTTCTTCAGAGAAAAGCACCTCCTGCTCAGGTTATCACACATGAAATACAAAAGTTTGCCCTCCTGTTCTGACATGCCTTGGCACAAGCTGAAATCACTAAGAATGCATTTTTACCACTGAAAATCTTCAGCAATTGTCAAAGCTTGTTTCAATATGCGTGCTCATAAGGAGCTCAAATGTTCAGCCTGTAAAGCAAGCCTGAACTAATACAACGTGCTCTGTGCTTGTAAGGGTAATAGAAAGGCAAACCATTACACTTCAGTTCAGTTCTGAAAATTAGGTTCTGTTTTATTTACATGGGACAATTCTGCAGGACAATTCCTGCAGAAGTGGGTGTATTTAACTAGTGAAATAACCCAGTCTGAAGACAGCTCAGTTCCACCTTCAAACTGAGTAATGATTACTGGCCTGCCTTTTCCTAAAACAGTGTCATCTGCACTGAAACAAGGCTGTAGGAGTGGGACCTGACCCTCGAGAGCCGCCAGGCACTCAGCAGGGCTCACATCCCACCCTGCACCTCACAGACTGGGCTGTGGAATTCTTAAGGCTTCAGTTCCACACTACATAGGTCCAGAAAATTAGACTGATTTTTATTTTTATTTTAAGGGAAAAGAACGAACTAGCAACAGCACAGAGCCACCTGGTAACCACCACACACCACTCAATGAGAAAAAAAATTAAGCTCTGTGTTGTCAGAGAAAAGCAAGCCATGACTTACGGGCACAGCTTTGCTATTAGCAAGTAATCATGAGATGGTTAAAAATCCATTCGAGTTACAGTGCTTTGAATACATCTTAAATAGTGTTCTCCCACTCCAACATCTTAACCCATCCTTTGTTTACCCAGCTAGAACACCATTGCTAATATTTCACTCTGCTACAGCAGTTTGTAGCATAACTTATTTTGATTTGCTGTAAATGATTCCTTGGTTAACACATTATAGCTGATGGTATACAGCTAAAGGAAGAGTGAAGTCCTGCTAAATTGTTCTAGTGAGAAGTATGTATTAAATTGGAATTCATACATATAATTGGTATTATTAGATCCTATCTGTACCTGGTAAAGAACTAATAATGTCTATAACAGCTCTCACAGATCTCTCATCACCACAGACAATTAAATAAAAACATTCTATTATATTAAAGGAAAATTGGCAGCAAGATATTCTGTTGAATAGTTTTCTCTAATAAAGTCTTCTATTAAATCATTCTTACTATTCAGATCACTGTATTATATGCATTCTTATTTTACTTTTTACACATATTTTTGCACCTTCTAATTGGTTACCTGATAAACGAATGTGGTTATATTCAGTGCTTTTATAGAGGAAGGGTAGAACAACTCCACTGAAAGCATTTTAAAACACTATTCCAAGTGTGAATGTTTCTCTTTGTATAGAAAAAAAAAAAACAAAAAAAAAAACAAAAAAAAACACACACACACACACACTCCTCTTCCTCCAGTTTTAGCTAGCATATCAAGGGAACTGGCTAGAACAAATAAGAATTTGATGAGTCTGAATGCTGGCAGCAGGGAGCTGCAGGCCACAGCCTCAGCACAGGCTGGGGACCACAAGAACAGCCAGGGTGTTTTTTGTCCTCAGGCCATAAGGACATTTGTCAGCTATGTCTCTGGGCTGCAGGCAGCCAACAGTGTCTTCAAGACAGGGAACAGCTGAATGCACAAAAGGGCCAGGATGTGAGAATAAAACTCTCAAAGTCTTCTTGGCTAGTGTGTCCTGAGCTGCTCCAAGCACGAAGTGCCTCTGCTTCAGGAAGATGTATGTAGGGCTAAAAACTATAAGGGAAGACTTCCCATTTCTCATTCTCCTAGAATTATATTAACTCTGAAATTGCTTTTACTATGATGATGTGATGGGAGAAGAACTGTGTTATAAAAATACAAAATAGACTGTCTATTACAGATGAGTTAATAATGTATACAGTGCCTGCAACATGCATACATCCATAGATTTATAATTCTGCTTCAAAATGAGGAACAAGGATAACATTAATTTTTATTACTGTGGGGAGAGAAAGAAATTACTTGGAGGATTTCTCTTCAATATTCTTTTGGCTTGCTGAAGTCTGAATTACACCAAAATGGTGAATTTTAAAATGAAAATGCTTCTTGGGAACAGGGTATTTTGAAGTACTGGACTTCTTCCAGCCACAGAGCAACTGAGAATATGTGCAAAAATTATACATCCTACTCTGAGTTCTCCTTAGAGTTTTATTGTCTTATTTGTAATAACTGGAAACTGCTATGAACAGCCCTGGGGGTACTAGCAACATTTGCCAGGAATAACCAGTAGCTGAAATAAACTTATTTTCCCCCCAAAGAAGTGTATGCTGGCTTTCCAGGAGTGGAAACAGGTCCTGAGATGACGTGGAACACTTTTAAGAGTTCATCCAGGTGCTTCTGAATTCGCTTGTTATCTTGATCTATATTTATTTTACACATTCTATTTTTATGAAGAACGTGTATGAAAGCCTTAGAAATTACCTAGCTTTTCACTGGCTAACTACAGCCATTTAAGAAAGAGTCCACACAGGCAGATGTACCATTCCCTTCAAAATCTGCTCAATAAAAAGACAGGACTCAGCAGGGAGAGAGTAAAATAATGGATCCACACTTTGTGCTCCTCCAATGCTTCCTCCTCCACCATTTTTCCTTCCTTTTCTCACCACCTTCTGTTTCCTTCATCATTTGCAAAGGCAATGCTCTGTCTCAGTGTATCCAGTGCAAGCGGGATAGGAAGCCTGTGTGAAGAGCAGAAGGAGAGGGGCACCTTCCTGCCTCCAAGCCCATCTGCCTCCAACAGCTCTGGCTACACTGAGTCTTCGCTGGTGCCAGTGTAAGGTGAAAACAACACCAGCGGGGACAATTTCAGGCCACTGAGCTAAGTTTTAATCATGTATCTCCCGCTAATGTCAGAAGAAATTACATGGCTAAATCCCTGCAAGCTGTTTTGAATATCCATCTCTGAAAGTTAATTTTACAGTTATCACCAGGGCAAAGGAGTAGGACTGCCCACTGGCACAAGCAGCAACAGCCTGGCAGGACAGAACAAGACTGGTGGCTGAAAAGACACGTCCCACTCTGTTATTTTCCCCCAAAGGACAATGGAAGTTCTGGCACGCCATACATTACTGTCACCCCCAGCTCATTGGAGCCTTCACACCGCACGTACTCCAGCCCTGCTCCCCTCTAGGGAAGGGCAAGAGATCATTGCAAGGATTTCTGTGCAATACTTGCCTCCAAAACACTTGGGCAGCTTGCTGCCAGCCCCCATCACTGCCTTTAATGGCAGTCTCTGACTTACTGAGTTAATTATCACTGACAGAAACATTACCACATCCTTTAGTAGTCACAGGCAGGATCATTACAGCATCCCTGCTCCTTCCACCACCCAAAATGGCCCCAGTGGCTGGGTGAATTCCTAAGACTCCTGTCTGGGTGCACTGGGCACCCCTCTATTTCTGGGAAGAGCTCTTGAATTCCCTGGTGGGTACGGCATGCAGGCACTTACGGACATAGAACATGAGTTGCCAGACTACCTTTTAATTAATATTTCACTCCCAAATAATTCTAGGGATCTTTTTGCACTCAACTTTAGGAAGTAGCATGCATCCATGTCTGAAACTGCCTGAGGTCACTCCTACGCACCTGTCACCATCGCTGCTGGGAGATGCTCTAATGTCCAGGAAATTGTGAAGAAAGGAGACAGCGAGCAGAGAGGTGAATAGAATCACTGTGATAAGGGTTTTCCAAGGCCTTGCATTTCAGAATAACCAAGTGTCACTAGTTTAAAATAAAGAAAGCTTTCCCTACCAAAGCCTGACATGCTACTAATATTACCATAGAACCATAATATTAGTTAAGTCCCACGTATTTCCTGGAAGTACTGAGCACCCTGCCATCTCCCTTTACACCACATACTGCCTGCTTTATTCAACATTTACAGGTTTGTCACCATATATGGGAAAGGCCCTGACATGCAATGAAAAGAGTGACCTGGGGAAACCAGGTCCCCCACTTCTCCTTCAGGAGAACAAGGTCCACGAGATAATAATATTTTCATCTTTATATGCTTGTAGCTCACTTTTTTTTTAATTTACAGAACTCTATTTTAAAAGAGAGTTGGAAAAAAGAAGCAGTTCCCAAAGTTCACTTGGATATTTTATACCAGATACTACACCTAGTAAGCAATGATGACTGTTCCTAGAAATAGGGTGGCATATATTGACACAGCAGTAGATAATATGGACACTGTTTTCAGGGAAAAGGTTCATAAATCCAGTTTGTAATGGGCTTCATTACTACAAAAAAAAAAAAAAAAAAAAAAAAAAAAAAAAAAACACACACACCAATTATCTGCTGTCTTTAGAAAAAGCAGCTTGCAGAGAGCCTTCTTTGCTATTAAATCATAACTAAAATTGCAACAGACAAATTGAAAGGAGACAAATTTCTTTCCACCTTAATAATGGAAGAAGAATTATTATTTAAAATGTAAATATCAATCTGCATTGCTTTAAGGAAATACAGACAAAGATATTCAGAAGGAGGAGAAAAAAAGATCTTTGACCAAGTAGTAGAGAAATGAAAGAAACCCTAGAGTTGCCCTGACTGAATTAGCTTCCATTTGTAGAAGATATAATCAACAAAACACTAGGAACATGTAGAAAGAGTGTGATGCCTACTACATGTAGAAAGAGTGGGATGGCTGCCACTAAAAAGCAACTATATCCTTCACTTACAGATAAGGAATCCCCCCAGAATCTAATATCTTTAAAAACGTACACATTTCTCATGTGAATAGACAACATGGGAGAATGTGAAGGATCTCCAGGTAAGCACAAAAGTCACAGTTCTTTCCTCACTGACCACTAATTATAAGGTACATCTATCTCTGCAAATTTCTCAGCACTCCAAATAGAAAAAAAAAAAAATCAAAATCAAACTCAACCATAAGCATTTTTGAAAGGTTAAAAATGCTATGCTTTCTTTCACAACTGTCATGTCAACAGCTGATAAAATGTGAATTCCAAAGTCTCTGCAGCACACCCTGGTGAAGTTTAAAAGCCATCTCTCACAACCAGCCTCACTCCAAAGCTGAGGCTTTTGGCTGTGGATTACCTTACTTTTCAGCATTTATTGCAGAAGAAAGGTTTTCTTGTTAAAGCTCCAGTTCTAGCAGTAGCTGAAGAATGAGCAAAATTTTATATCATGCAAGTCAGCAACACCTGCACTTTTATATATTTAATATTTGATTATTCACAGGATAGAACCCCCCCCCCCAAAAAAAAAAACAAAAACAAAAACACCAACAACCACAAGACAAATGTTCGTTTTCCTGTTCAAAAAAAAACCACACTAAAATCAAGATCTTTTCTGCTCATGCCTTTGTATCAGCGCCAGAGATGAAGTAAGTGGTTTTGCACATATGACAGAAGTGAATTTGGCTCTAGATATGAATTTTAAAATCTTCTTAAGGAGAAACAGTGACAGAGGAAACTGGAGCAGAGTTTTTCACACATTCATAAACTGAGACAAAGGTGGTGAAGTGAACAATATTTGCTTTGCTGTTATTTATGCTGATTGGACCAAACAGAAAAAGGACAAATCCTTCAGAGATACTATCCCCCCACCTCCCCTCAACACACACTGCTGAAATCCTTTAATTAATTGTTCTCTTGGGTCAACATTAAGTTATGTTAATAAGCATCTGAGTTCACCCAGAACTGACAGCTGAATCTGTTTATTTGATCCAACATTTTTATCTCGTAAACATGACTTTTACCATAACTAAAAACAGATTTTTTTTTCCCTTTCTTAAACTTATAGAAGGATTGCAGCCATGACTGTTCAAAAGTTCTCATTGCTCATTTTTAACCAGTGATGGATTTCCAATAGATTTTACCAAAGAGATCTGGAAAAGACAAGAGCATCCTAGAAGTTCTGATGGATTTATTACTGGCTGAATTAAGGATAATCCACAAGACTATATCCCTCTTCTTCCTCTTCAAAAAAAGATACTCTGCAAGGAGATTTTTTTCTATCCTTTTGGAGAAGTAAATGTCTTCAAGGGGAGGGTGGCTCTGAGATAAGACTGAAGAAACTATCACTCCTTTACAAATTATTTTAAGAAAATATAAGCAGTTGATTATCCACCTAGATATCAACCAGATTTAGTTCTAGGTCTAGAACTAAAAAATGGATTTTTGACTTTTTTTTTTTTTTTTTTTTTTTAATTTGAGACATCATTTGTAGGACTGAACCCTCTTATTTCTTGTTGTGCCAGTTTTTCCCCACATTGCAGCCAGCATTTCTGTGTGGTATGAGGTGTGCTTAGCAGATGAAGATATTTTCTGGTAAGGCAGTGTGCATTTAGCTTGGCTTACTGTTAGTGTAAATTGGCCACATGAAATGTCATTTTTAGATGGAACTAATCCAATGAGCTGGAAGTTATAGTAAATCCTTTCATTGGAAAGGTGATTTCCTGTTCTTTTTTTCATAGAAATTGTGCCACAAACCGGACAGTCTTCACATTACACAGAATTAGCCCCCAGTAGCTATGACTCTGGTTTTCCAGTGCTCCCTAGCAAACAAGCTACAAAGGAGCATGAAAGGTTAGGCAGGCATTAGAAGGTGTTTTAATGCTAGAAATGAATGGTCTTTCCAGGAGCAGTACATGCCTTAAATTCCCCAACCATTTCCAGTATGTTGGGTGTCACCACTCTGGCAGGATATTGCACAGTTGGCAGGATCCCAGAAAGCACTGAGCTTTTCAGTTATTCAAGTATTCTTTCAGCATGAGCAAAGATCTTTTTAATGAGAGATGTCAGGTGCCAAAATCAGGTGATTACTGGTTATAAAACTATTAGCCTGGAAAAGTGTCCAGCCCTTGTGTCTCTCATTGCTAAATGACCCACTTTGAGTACATCATTCATCATTGTATGGAGATAGCTTTGTTACTAGAAACAAAGCTTAGACTTTTAATATCGTTAAGGATGAAGCCATCCCATAAAAGCAAAAGCATTTTAATTTGAGGTACTTGATGTGGCTTTTGCTTTTCAAGGACTTGACACAGTGCACTGCAAAACCCTGTGTCTGAGGGTGTTTTTCAATTAATATGTAATGACTTCTTATGGGAGGAAATGTATCTCTCCTGATATATTAATGTCCCTCTATATAGGACTGGAAAGACTTATCGGAGAGACCTTTTGCCAATATCATGAATTATTTAGTTGCACACATTTACAATTATATTGTAATTGGTTTGCTTTTGCCAAGAGGAAGTTGTTTATCATTACTACCTCTGCATTAGCAGGAAAGTTTATAGCACTGGAGTGCTCTGAAGAAAGATGCTTCTGCTTTGGACTGTTTGTTTTCTGCTTTGCTCTAATGGTTGTTTATGTTTTAAGAACTGGATGGTCCTGTCAAATTCTCCTACCCACAGAAATAAATACAATATAGAATTGTAACTAAATGCACAAATTGTATTGTTCCACTGAATATTTGTTATCATCCAGACAGATTTACACTTCCAATATGGAAGCCAAAGTCAGAGTCAATCAAGCGATTTTCTCTTGAGAACCTACTGCCTGTCCAAAGTAAATGGTTCAGATTCAAATTAGGTTAACTAATGAGCTCTGAGTACCTAGTAAGGATCACAAGTGCAGGAAGTTCATACTATACGGGACTGAAAACAACCAATACCCAGGAAATGCACCGGGTAAGGAGTCTTTTTCCTTAAGAGTCATCTTCGCTAGGTAGCTTATAGAGCAAGCCAAAAAACTGCCATTTTATATGCCTCAACATAAAAATGAAGACAGTCATGTATTGAATATATGCAGAAACTCTGAAGAATGGAAAACAAATACAAATCCTGTGCAGATGCCTCAGTTTTCTTTTATTTTTCTACTTCACAATTAAAATTGTGGAGTGACTAGACAATTCAACATGTTGCTTCCTTGTATTCCAGAATGTTCATTCTCTTTTCACATTTAATATACTGAAGCATATGCACAATCATGCTGAGCAGAGTAATTGAAAATTAAACAGACAGAATTACTCACAACAGCAATATTTCAAATTCAAATAAGTCCCATAACAACATATGGTATTTAGGACTCAGTCTAACAAAACATCTAGTAGCTGCTTAGATTGAAGCAGGTGCCTGGTTCTTTCTGTGCTGCCGGATCTGCACCTGTATTGTCTGGGACACAATTCAAACCTGCTGGTACATCAGGGGCAGACCTGGTCAAACAGGTTGCACATCAATTTCCTTATTTTCTTAATGGATTCTAATACATCTTCAATATTGAAAAAAAAAACATTTTATTTTTTTTAATAGGAAAGCTGGCATCTTCAAACCTTTTTATTTTATTTTCATTCCTAGAACAGAATTTCCTCATACACACACACCTGTTTATGCATTGGTCAGGAAGCAAGGAGGTTACACTGCTTATTCTTAAAATGTAAATGTCACACCAACTTTGCTTTTTCTTGCAGTGTATGATACCTCTTGGGCATGTCAGAGTGCAAGAACTACTGTTATCAGACAGCATAAGTATCATCTCCAAATACCTGGGAGACAAAATAGGAGCAGTCTAATGCTAGATACCTGATGTATACACAGAAGTTTGGAGCAGCAGAAATACTGCTGCCTGAACACTAATTTCAGTCTGGACACAGCAAGGATTTCTGGGGGAGAAGCCATAGTTCTAGATTCCTGGATTTCATGGGCACGAGGGAACCGAACTTAACGTTAATTACATTCTTCTTCAATTACAGGTGGCATTATTTTTTTCCCCTCCCCACATGTCATTTAATCTATTTGTGGGAAACTCTTTACCAGTAATGCTTCTTGGCTGGGAAACAATGAGATGTAGAGTAGAAAACTGATGCTCTTCATTACAGTAATTTCCAACCTGTCTGACAGCAATAGGAATTCAATTACAGTCCTCCAGTGGCAATAAGCTCCGTGCACTAGATCTTAATTGTTCAACCATTAGTTTGCAATTTGCATTTGTACTGTAGTGACAGCTGACTGTTTCCATCAGTAGTAGACATTTATATTCACTAAAAAACAAATATATCAGTAGATCTAGCTCAGCAAGGAAGCTTTCTATAGTGATAGAAAACAGGTTATTTACTTAAATTATTGCAATGATTTGCAGCTCTGGAGTCTAACATTAGCTTTGCTGGACTATTACAGATCAGAAGCACGACTATGCCATCTGAGAAGTAATGATATGTAGTGCCAGAATTGTTCTTGTTTTGATTCCCTTCATGCCTCCTAAATTAAAAATAAATCAAATGAAATTGTATATAATTTTTTTTCCAGCATAAGCAGGTAAAAATCTGAGAAGGATACACTTTTGAAGCATGCATGTTTTCAATTTACACATGCATAAACACAAACAAATGTATAGCTGTGAGGGTGTAAACAAACACTTTAATTTTTACTCTATTTTTTAATGTGTAAAGGAATAGCCCATGTATGCAACCTGGGCACAGGAACAAGAAAAACATCTCCTAGCATAAAATGTTCCTTAGGTAACTGATGTCAGTCCCTCTTTTTGCATAAGCTTGGAAATTTGTCTGGTTTTGTGTGACACTCCTCTACCATATTAAGATGTCTGAGCATTGCTTCATAAAGCAACAGACAAAGAACAGGTGAAGGCAAAGCAAACCTGTACAGGGCAGGTTTGCAGTGCCTACTCTTCTGGGGCACCTACTTGCTGGCTCATTCTAGCAGACAGAGCCCATCTTCCTGCCGGCGTAAGGACAGCAGCTCTTCCAGTAACAACAGCTATACAATAAAAAACACTCCTCTAAGAGAAAGAGCCACTGTGCAAAGTTTATCCAGTGCAGTGATGTTAGTAATGGAGTGGGCAATTCCTTCCTTGAGGAACTTACAAAAACAACTTGGCAGCCCGGTTTTGGAAGATGCAAGAGGGCTTAGCAAATCATAGCATGTGCAGCACCAGCATTAAGGCCACCTACTTACTAACAACCCATTACTGGCCACAGCCAAATAAAGCAAAACTTTGCCGATGGCTGCAGTCAGAAACCCCTTGTCTCGAGAGTACTTGGACAATGCAGTGGCAGTGATGTATTAACTCAGTAGCCCATGGCCTTCACTTCCCAAAGTATATATTAGCATTTATTTACAACCATTGCCACAAAGCAAGGTGGGAAAACATGGTTCTTCTACTAGGACACGAAAGGAGATCAATCTTGCCCAGGTATGAGCTACCACTATTGAAGAACTACATGAGCGTAAAGGGAATTTCAAGATAGGGAAAGCAAAAGGTCAGGACTGAAATTCAGTAACTGAACAACACGGGGGAATTAGGCAAAATACCTGCCCATACATCACCTTGAATTGGCACCTTGCATCAATCTTCACCACTTTTTTTTTTTAAAAAAAACATGTTATTAAGAACTGTGGAAAATAATGACAACATTATGTTGTGTCCTGCAGGCAGCTGCCTTGCCCTGATGAATTACTGCTGCCTCTCACCACACAAACCACCTCAAGGCACAGAGAACAAGGGAAACATTTTTGAGGGAGGAAATATCAGTTTTCTGGCTCAGGCTAAAAATCCTTTTACTTTCATGCAAATAACAGCCTGAGACTAGCAGTCCTGGGACTTGACCAAGCACAAGCCTCTCAGCCTAAAGATGCAATGTAATTTACCAATTTCTAATTAATTCTGTGGCGTTTCTATACTAATGAGCCCAGAAGTAAGACTGCTTCTGAGAGTCCTTTAGCAAGGAAAAGAGGAAACTTTCTTCCATAGTTTTCCCTGTTGCAGACTCTGTTTAGATTGTTGGTATTATTTGTCAAATGCATCCTCTGGCATCTTAGATCTAAATAGTAATTTGTTTGACAGATTTTATTTTCTGGAAAATGCTGTACCTGCAAAAACAGACAGAAAAGCACCAGAAAAATTTTAGATGACCATTTTCCTTTGACTTTTCTCTATCAGGAAAACGAACATTTTCTGTTCGGTGTAAAACAACCTGCTTTAGTTAACTAAGCTGAATCATGCCAGCTGAGCCTTGATGGGCATAGAACTGAGTTGCAGTGCCTCAGAAGTGTTAGAGTTCAAATATTTCATGTGTATTTTGCTTCCAAAGGCCAGGAAACCCACAGCACTAATTTCTAAGGTCAAAACCCTATGCATTATGGGATTACCCTTATCTTAATCTAATTTATTATTTATTAAGTTATATGGAATCAGTTAAATCAGCAGAAGCAAGATGAATTACTATCTGTGTTTTCAAGGAAATTTCTCTGGTGGACAAGAGGAGGTTCAGCACATAAATACCAAGTAGGATGTGGTTCAGATCCCGTGCAGTATGGAAGTAGGTCACTCACTACTATGTTGCCCAGAAGGAAAAAAAAAAAAAAAAAGTCTACTGGGTTCAGGATAAACAAACAGGCAGGCAGCTCTTTTAAGGCTGTGAATAATACCGGTAAAATGTTCTTGACAGTATTAATTTTATTATCACATTTCTGTAAAATCTCCCCATACTTCCTTCCTTACAAAAACAGCAGAGATGTGAGACTTTATGACTGGAACAAGCAGTATTTCAGATGAGCAACAAGGTACTGTATGAATACCATGTGAGAGCACTGCAAGAGAATAGTAATAGTGCTGTTTTGATCTTCATAACTACTTCAAAAAGGGTAAATCTCTATCAACATAAGGTATGCAACTCCTCCAGAACATGTCAGATGTTATTGTCAGCTCTCAGCTGCCTGCTCTGAGCCTGATAATAGCACGGAGTTGTAATGAGTGTGCTGGCAGAAGCACTAAAAGCAATACCACCTAAAAATCAATGGAGCATGTACCCTTCAAGCCAGTCTGGTGAAGTAACACCTGAGATAACACTTGATGTTATTACAGCTTTGTATGCAACATTTATTCATACTGATTATGTAAGACAAGCCTTTTAGGCACACACCCCACATGATTAATCAATGTTATTATTCAACATAAACACAGAAACACAGACTGGTTGAATTTGTTTGTTTGTTTGTTTTTTATTATTATTATTTTTTAAAGGAGCATATCTCCCTTCTGCTATGAAAGACAAGTAACAAAACCAAAGGTTACCATTTAAAACTACATAGAGAAGTGATATCTGTATTTTCTCCTTTGCATAAACATAACTGTTTGACTATGCATCAAACATTTATTCCAGTGAGCTTTGACTGTAGAAGACACTACTATGATTCATCATGCATCTATGTTTACTAAATTTTATAAATAGGGGAAAATAGGCTGTAAATGCTGTTTTATGTTTTAAATCACTGTTTAGCAAAAAACGTCTCTGGAGTAGTAGTACTAGGAATTGAGATGAAAGTTAAATAGGCATGCGCTTTCCCTTTATACAGCAAGTTTAGATTGATGGGATAGTAAATCTTTTAATATGGGTCCAACAAAGAATAAGAAGATTCAAACTGCAGAATCAGGCAGATTCAGTCTTGCCCTGAACCAAGCCCCGCTATGCAGAACAGGGCTCAGAGTCTCATGGCCTGCCCTCCCCCAGACTGTTAGGAGCAAGCAAATATCACCTAAGCTTTGTTTTATTTAAATGAAAAGGGATTCAACAGTAAAAATATTTTTAAAATGTGAATTCTGCTTCAGCTGCTGCTTTGCAATGCCAAAGTGAGGCACTGCTTGCCACAGCAGCTGAGGTTTTGCTCCAGGCACAGCACCTACCCAGAGTGGAGGCTGCAGAAGGATCGACAGGCAGCTGCCTGCTTCTTCCAGGCAGCTTGCCAGTCCATCAGGGCTATGCTAATGCAGGAGCAGACAGCACCAGCATGCAAGAAAATGCTCATGTTGGAGGCTTTTTCCTCCTCTTTATAAATATGCATGTGGACAAATCCCCAGACCATCAGTGTGAACTCAGGGAGTTCAGAGGGAGAATGTCAGGATATTTCTGCATCCAGGTTGTTTCTCTTTTCCTTTGCTTTTTGCTGAAAGAACAGAATGCACATCAGGATCAAAGTGATCACCTGGGTCTTGTTGGCATGCTGGTGACATACCCAAGAGCTGACAGACCCAAATTTATGCACACAGCCTGTGCCTGGCAGTGAACTGTGCAAGCACGTGCCCCAAGACCAAACTCTCAGAGCACAAAAGAAGTGGTTCAACTAAACAGCAAACAGCAACAGCATCGGCCTCATTGAGAATTTACACATAATCATGTCCTACACCACAAAACAAAGCTCACTCCCATGCCTTAATGAAAGAGGCCTAACCCAAGCAACCTCATCAGGAGTTTCCTCCTGATTTTGGCTCCTGACTGCACATGGGGCAGGCATCATGGCCTTTTATATATTGTGCTAGTGTAAGGCACAATACTAACTTTACCCTCCTGATTTACACGCTAAATGAGATGTAATAAACTGTTTTCAACTCAGTTTGTGGTTTCCTTAGTTTTGGATTAAATTTTTAGATTTGCTTTAAAAATAGTTTATACTTGCATTAATATTACAGAAAAAGCTGATTAAATCACAATACAATTTTCACTAGTTTACTTCTAAAGACTTTCAGAAATAAAGCAGCAAAAAACCACCGTCTTTCTAGGCCTCAGATTTCCGCTGTCAGGGTGTATGTTCACATCCCTGAACAACATCCAGAAATTCCTATTCTGCTAGAAGAGGTGTTAAAATAAGCAGACACATAAGGTAAGCTTTTATCCCTAAAGGGAAAAAAAGGAAGCTTGGGTTGCCTTTAAGTATCATCTATTTCTATGAAAAAATTAACTAATGCTCCAGAACTGTGAAAGTTTCATCTTCGCATCTTTTTCTTACACCAAACTTCAGAGTAAAGTAGAGCATTCCTCTGAATGGAGCAATGCATGTACATGCATTGGCACAGAAAATACAAATGCTCTTGTCTTTGGTAACCGGGTAGCAAAGGAAAATCAAGCACTTAATGGTTGCAAGATTCACGAGGAAGCATGTGGAAAGCTAAATAAAGCCAAGATCATCTTTCTCTCATGAAGGTATACAGGTTAAAATTGATTACTGCTGTTTTGTTATAAAGACAAAGGGCTAAAATAGATGGCCCTCAGTTCCTGAGAGTTCCTTTATATTCAGTGCAGCCTTCAGCAATTTTAATTAACATGTTAGTCTTTAGCAGCTTATCATTTTCTAGTGTCACAGATGATCTCCACATGTAATCTTTCTTATTCAAGTGAAAAGTCACTTGTGTCTTGAAATAATTGTGCTATGGAAAATAAAATAGAGAGGAAACCTACTACAGAAACTAAATGTTAATGAAGTACTGAATATTACTGGCAAGTAGTCCACAAACCCCCATATGTCAGACCAGCAAGGAAATAACTTTAAGTAGTATAATCAAAATCTTGCCAGCAGCAAACAGAAAAACATCCCTCTTCTCTGAGATAATTTGCCTAGGGAAGGAAAGGAAATACAGTATTTCTGTAAGCAAAGGCACTATCAAATATCTCCTCAGCACCAGGGACTGTATCCACCTGATTTTTGTTCATGGCTTCCCATTAAATTATCTAGTAAAATTCAATATCTCAATCCATATCATGCAGGTGGCTCTAGGACCTGGGCCTAGAGTACATGAAGATTGCCTAATGCTCCAGGAGAGCTCTGTTTGTCACAGCACAACTTCAGCCATAAAAGCACATCTTTGAACAGCAGAGCTTTCTTAGGGCTCAGTACCAGGCAACAAAACAAGTCCCACAGGAACGGAGGATTACCCAAGATCTTCCTCCCATCTTCTGCCCTAATGCAGCAGAGCCAGCTTGACTGCAAGAACTGGAGCAGGTTGATCATTTTAATATTATATTGCACTCTGCTACATGAATTCCTCCTCAGGGGAACAGACTGTGAAAGAAAATGACCCATACCAGCACATCTGAGCTCGGTGCTTGCAGGAAGGCATAGTGCAGAGATTAGGAGCATCTAAAGGAAGGGCAGGAGAGGAGTGGAGCCAGAGGTACAGTAAAGAAACAGCTGGCAGCTGAGAGAAGGGAAATCCTATGCATCTTAGGGTTATTGCCAAATTCAAATTAGAGAGACAACCAGCAGGTCAAGATGGTCATGAATAATCAGTTCTATTTCAGATTTGCAGCCGTTAATACACATTTCTGACTATGAGCTCCTTCACTTGTACACTTCCCAATCCTTTTCTATTCCCAGCACATCACACATCATCAAGGATCATGTCATCAGAAAGGAATTAGTCTCATTCCCAACAGCTTTGGCACTAGATCACCTCATCAACAAGAGATGGACAAACTAGAGATAGTTCAGAGAAGAGCAGTAAGAATTGAGACAGAGGGGGACTAGCTTATTAAAGATTAAAAGAGCTAAATCTGTGTATCTTGGTTCAGTGGCAGTGTCAGGGGAGCACAGATTAACTATGAAGTTTTTTAGGGCATAAAAATGAAAAATGGGGATTTAAGTTGTAAAAAAGGATGTGTATAACTAGAACAAGTGAAAAGAAAAAATAAAGGATCTTAAGGTGTTACTCTATCAGTTCAGAGTTTAGACTCAAACTTTTGTATAATCAGGATATACTTAATAGTTAAAGCAGTTGATTAAGTTGGCCTTCAAGAAAGCTACAATGAAAATTTATTTTAACACTGCATAAAAAGTCTTTATATTACTTGGTAAAAATCATAGCTATCAAAGCTGAGCATATAAACATAGATCTCTTCCATGCAAAGATGACAGCCATTTGTGTCATTGGACATCCTACCTAAGGCAGGGTAGTGCCTTCCTGTCTACTTTTTATACAGAAGTTCAAGGTGAACATCAAAAAAGTCATAAGTAGCTCCATTCCATACATTTCTTTTTCAATTTACTAAGGTTTGGATCAAAGCCTTTTCAAACAAAAAGGAAAAGCTTCCATCATTTAGTGAGTTTGAGTTAGGCTATAAGGCTATTACTCATGAGCTAATTGAGCAATATAAAGGTGACAGATTGAGTAATTCACTGGTTTGGATTTTTTCCTGGGGGTCAGGACCCTGTGGCACAGTAAGAATCTCAGGCTATGCTAACTTCACTTTTAACATTAAAGTCTCAGACAAATGATTCTGAAATGATTACAAGAAGGTAGCCTTCAGAAAATATCTCAAACTCATGGCAAGCCTGCATCATCAAATATTCATTTTTAGTGTCTGTTCTATTTAAGTACATAACCATCAGTTTATGGGGCTTTTCCACAGAAAGTTTGCCTACTTTGCTTTTCCATTTAAAAACTGAGACCATTTATTGAGCTTTTAGCAGACTTCTGGTATTAAAACAGCGCAGCATATATCACATATCATAAAACGTGTGATCAAAGGAGACTAGCTCCTACTAAAGTTTCTTCTCTTCTAATCTTCTCTCCTCAGGCAAAAACCTGCATGAATAGATAAGTTAGTCTCATGAGATAGATGAAACTTTGATAACAAAGCTAATGCTACACTGATACTCATTCAGGTTTTTCAAAATGCTTTTATGCAGTGTGATTAAAGAAAACAAGACCTTACTTTCTTCTGATATTCATGTATTTTTTTGCTAACAAAATAAAGGCAAGATTGTATCCTGTGTGTTTTTTGAAGTGCAAGAAAAACATTATTATCAACTCCCGTAATGTTTAACAAGGGAAAAAAATGTAGAGGTGGGAAATGGTCTTGTTTTGGATTGTGTACACAGATAAGCTAGTAAAATACAGCAAGGCAGCCCAGGATAGTCTCTTTAATGTATTCTAATATGCAGCCAAAGAAAACCCACAATGAAAATGTGTTCATAAAGCTTCTGATACACTCAATTAACACAAGTGGGCAACGTGGCCTTGCTGTAGTTTGCTGAGGAACAGGGAGATGAACATTTTAGATATTCACTTGTTTCCTTGTGATTTTAAGAGACCTAAGAACTAGTCCAGAAACTGTAATGACATATTTTGCAAAACAGCTAGAAGATTTAGTGTTCTTTTAAGCACTGAGACATAAGGGACAAGACCATTGGACTTAAAATCCCTGCCAGCAGCTTTAATGAATAAATAAAAGCAAGCCTTTTTGCTGTTACCATACCAACATGAGCCAAGGATGATTTTTTTTTCCTACATATGGACATGCAGAAAAAAACATTTACTTAAAATAATTACATTAGCTTTCTACTAGCTGGGAGGAAATACCTCTATTTGTCTCATGAGTTATAAAAAAAAAATTCTGGCTTTCCTTCAAGAAAAACTTTGTACATTTAAGGAAATTTTCTATGGAAGCAAACTGGAGAAGAATAGTAGGTGGGTGGGTGTCAAGGCTAGGAATTGTTTCACAAATGCTGCACGGTGGGCTCTCCACTGGCTCATGCCCAGCACCCAGACTGTAACTGCTACCCAAAGCAGTCCAAAGCAAAATTAACAGCTAAACTAGAAAGCTCAGATTAACAGACTGCAAGGAAAGCTATCTTTTTAAGAGGATTTGCACTAATTATATAAAGTATCAAAAAAAAGAAAGGTTCAGAAAATAATAGATTTTAAAACCTTAAGATTAATATGTACACTGATCCTGAACTTCTCACTATCCTGAATTCCCACAGAAAAATGCACTCAGGATCCCTAGTAAAGACAAAACATGGTTATTTTATGGAAATGATTACTTGGTAACGAATTACTTAGAGTTCCCTTCCACACTAGTGTAAATCACTAGTGAAGTAAATAGCAAAATCAATAACCAGGAAACCTGGTCTCATTTTTGTAATTAAGGAAACAGACAGAATCCATACATAATTGGTTCCTAGCAATCAAAGGGGTAATTGCAGTCTGCCTGCCTTACTGCTCCTATGAGCTCATTCCTATGCAGGTGCAAAAGAATGCCTCTCTCTCTCTCTCTCTCTCTATATATATATATATATTTATTTTAACCTGCTGTTATAGGGATTCTGCAAAATACCTTATATTCATATACACAGTTTATAGATTCATGCATTTTTTAGCTCACTGAACTCACATTAACTACTGACGTTAGAAATACACTTCTTTTAGGCAGAGGATTGTTTAGTAGAAATTTATCTTGGACAGATTCATACAAACATGTCCCCCAGTGGAAACCAGGCAGTGCACATGTTACTCTGGTGGCAGAGTTCAGCTGTATGTGATTTTATAGCTCTGTGTAACAGAGATGTCTATGAGAAGAAAATGCATCCCGGAGGGAATGAACAGGGTCAAAAGGAGATGTGATAAAAGCATGCTCTTTTTAGAGCAGGCTGAGAAAAGACATTTTTGCCACAGTGTCAAAGGAAAAAATAGTTTCCCTTTTCCAGCGGGTGCTCAGGACCCAAGCACAGAGATAGGCTTGACTGCATCGACTCCACTGACACTCTCGAGCCCCATGAGGAAACAAACAAAATCAGTTTAAATAACCCACTGAAGACAGTTTCACAGTGTTTCAAAAAAATAAAATAAAATAAAATAAAAATAAAAAAATCTATTTCAAATACTGAACAATCAGTAATAAATCAAAATTTCAGATATTAGCAACATGAAACCTCCTGAGCTCTTATAAAGTGTTCAAAAATCAGCTTCACAGATGTGCTTAGCTAGTGCTCCTACACACCTCAAAAAAGACTGTTACATGTTTTGATAAATTCAAATTAAAACTTGTAATAAAAACAAAAGTTGTCTGCAAAAACATCCTGTCTTCACCAAGATCATATTTTGGGGAATCAATAAATTCTCCTACACAAAATTCTAAATATTTGACAAGCATCACCTATAGCATATACATTCTTGGATGACCATTCTGCTCTTCTCACAATGAAGAATTTTTCTGCCTTCTCAGTCTACAGAGGAGGGAGACAATTTATTGAAATATTGATCCTACTTAATGAGAGTTTTGCTATCTGACCTTGCTGAAGTCAATCCTTTCCTACAACTTTAAAATTAAAAATGCAGTAAGGTTACACAGAGCTGATTTTCCTAATGGCTCCTTTCCACAGGCAAGGCTTGTGGAATAACTCTTACACTGTTGCAGTGATCCACTCCTTACTACAGAAAAAAACAAGGTAACTTGCAGACTTGTACATGATTCTTCTGAGGCACACTTGAGCACCAGTGCAGCTTGGGGAGGCATCATGGATATTTCTCCACCTCCTCCCTTTTTCACTTTGTCTTCAAGTCATAAGTGAGTAATTATATAGTTCCCACTGAAATAAAAGCTCCACGGAGAGTGTAATTTAATGATGGCAAAGGGGTGGTGATGGGGAGAAATGAATACAAAAGTGCTCAGCTGTTTTCCCCATATGGTTGTCACTGCAGGTTTATCACTTAAAATAGAAATAAAAGGTACAGTGGAGAACATGTTGTATTATAACAAAGAAGCGAAATCCCACCTTCAGTACTGCATCAAGCCACATTACTCTGAGGCCACATAATTCCAGCCTAAGGGGATCTCCAACTGCTGGACCAAATCTACATGAGGAATTCTTAGGCCCAGGCTGGTTCTAAAACCCAAGAAAACCCACAAATCAAAGCAGAGCCAGAGTCCTTGTAGAACAGTGGAAATCAAGCAAGTATTTTTAGGATGGAGTCCAAAATCTACTGCTGTTTCAATCTTGTTTTGAAAAGTGTTACACTTTATACAGTTTAAACCAAGCTACAGATACATAATGCAACCATAAAACTAACTATTAAGACATAAAAAAAGACTCTAACAAGAAAAATGTTTTATTAAATTGTCCAGTCCTGCCCTTACAGCTAAAATCCACCAGATGGCTCAGTGGATGGGAGACTTGTTTCACACACACACAAAAAAAAAAAAAATTAAATCAAGATTTCAGCCTCACAACATTAAAATATTTATTACCCAGGAAGATAGGAAACCAAAGACACATGAAAAAACACAGCCTTGCATCACCAAAGCCCAAACATACCTGCTTACCACTGGCACTCTGGTAAGAAGAGCACATAAAATGTGGTTGTGCAAAAACCTGTCCTTGCTCCCATAACTTCCCATTCTGAAGCTGTTTACACAGAACCTCAGAATTTGTTTCCTAAAAGACCTATCCTGTCTAAACAAATATGCAAGCGATTGCATGATTTCTCTAGTAGTTTGATAAGAATTTTGATTTAAAAAGCTGGTAAAGAAACTCCTGTAACTTAAACATAGAAGTTTTCCTTTAAGAGCAAGAACACTTCATAAAAAATAACAGCATTTTCCTATATGCAAGCAATAAAAAAACTTCAATTCAATAGTTACTAATATTACATTATGGTGGTTGTGAGCAGTTTTGAAGAGCATGGTTTTGAATCTCAGCAATAAACCAAAGCCCACAGTGTGAAAGGAAAACAGAATCCACTATTGTAAAAGAATAAACCACAGAATGAGGGATGGATATGCAGAAGGGATTAGCTTGTAGCTTTCGGGTAACAAGTAGCCTGCCTCACTTCGCTGTAAGGAATTAAACAGAACATAAATGCTAACTGGGGAAAAAGTGGAAGAATACATTAAGAGTTATGGTTTAGTTCACGTGGACTTGCATTCATTGTGCTTGATGGACACATATAAAATCATAATCTTCAATAATCGCACAGCTGTAGGGAAACATGTAATATCCATGTGGAGAAGGACAATGCTCATGGGTCCCAAAAAAGGTACTGAATGTGGAAACAAATATGTGAAAACAAATTACAAAAGTCATTGATACAATATCCACTTTGTAATAATAGCCTGTCCTGCTGATAAAAAAAAAAAAAAAGTGGCAGCTGTGCCTCTTTATGTTGTTTTGCGTAAAAAGAAAAAAAAAAAAAAAAAAAAAAAACAGAAAAACACCCTGCACCAATAGTGAATAGGGGACATTTCTCAATCTGTGCTTTCTATAGCCTTTAATTAATCTTCTCCTATCCAGAAAAGTTTACAATATGTTTCCAGAAAAATATACATCTAGGATGGCGTTAAAACCTTACACTGAGCTGTAAGAGCTCTGTTAGCTTCACAAAAACAAATTTTGTTCATATTTTATCTTTCCTAGCCATAGACAAGCCCCTGTACTTATAATGAATGAGTGTTTTTGTTCAAAGTGTACTTTATTGATTAGCCACTTTATTCAAGAGCATCATCAGAAACTCATCTACTTATTAATTTCAGCTTTATAGGTTATCTCAACACTCTCCCCTAGACACTGGTTCTTCCTCAGACATATCTGTCTTGTCTGTCAGGAGTACCTCCAATTAACTGGTGAGAGAAGCTAGGAAGCACTGACTCTGGAAAAGTGACTTTGGCATGGATTTATGAATTGCAGTAGATATATATAAAATAATGAACAGCAAAGCAGAGGTAAATTGATGCTCCTTGCACCAGGTTATGGGAGCATGGACACAGTCTACAACAAATGAAACGCAGAACAAAGAAAGTATTAAAAAGAAATAGTACATTACATGGTGCAAAACTAGACTAAGGTTCTTGTACACAGCAAGGGCAGAAGTTTAGAAAGATTAGAAGTGTTAGGCAATATCAACTAAGCAGAGAAAAAGCATCAGAGTTCATTGGTTCTGAGAACATAATTAGGAGAAGGAACAGCTTATTAAACATTGTATTACAGCATACACTCAGGGCCACATGGAGATTTGTTCAAATATCATCCCCACTGAGCACACAGCCAGGTCAATACAAGTACACTCTGGAGCATTTACTGCAGTTCATAAGACTGAAGTCAAGTTCAAGACCTGACCACAAGCTGAGGTTCAATGCTCATCTCACTATGCCAACTCCTGCAGATGTAGGGCAGAGACACATAAAACTAGAAGACCAGGGAGACACCCTGAGCTTGCACAACATCATCCTGATGATTCAGGATCAGTCTCCTGATCTTCCCCTTCGTTGCTGACAGCCCCAAGAGTCCCCAGCACAGACCCGCTAAACCCCAGAACAGCAAGAGCAGAAAGATAAGCAGTACAGTGATAGTAGCCTTCTCTTCTGTACTCAAAATACAAATGAATATAAAGACCTATTGGATTATTTATTTATTTAAAAAAAATATTTTTTAATTTTTAAAATCCCACTGGAGGTCAAGGTGGGTTTTTTTGTTTGTTTTGTTTTTGTTTTTGTTTTGTTTTGCATAAAAGGACACCAAAAAAAAAAAAAAACAGCGAACAAACAAACAATGCTTAAGATGTCACAGCTATAAGGATTTAGTTATGGCAGCATACAAAGGTGGCCCTCTAAAACACTTGATAGATGAAGAAATGTAAGACAGTTGACAGCTGGATAACTATCTTTTTCTTGCACAGTATCACTGCATTATCACCCGGTGCTTTGTGAAGTAGCTTTTCAGAATGGCTATGCATTGCAGATGTTTTAATGCTTCTCAGGCTGTTAACCCTCTCAGTTACTTACTCATCTGAGCATCAACAAGAACTAGAACATACTGCTTTGAGAATTCAATAAATTAATTTATGATTATGAATAGTACCCTCACTGAATCTAGGAAGTTAATGAAAAGGAAAGGAAAAAGTACCTCTTGTAATGTTTCTTTTATAGGAGCCTTTTAACATAGGCAAATATAGGAGAATTAATCTAATTAATTTTATCTCTATTTAATACTGTCTCCAGCAGCTCTCATTTGTTCCCTGCACCTGAGGAAAGCCACAAAGGGCTATGAAACACCTCCTAGGCCCTCAAGTCCAGGTCCTAGCCACAGCAGGCAACTTACCTTACTACTTCTATAAATTAAGCTTACGTTAACATTTGTGTTGGGAGCCTTGTTTCAGAACATCATCCCTCAAAACCTTTTCCTCCTTTAAAAACCTGGAGTTGCATTTAACCAATTGAACAGATCTGTGCTCCACTGAGAGGATAGAGACTCTTTTGACCACCCAGAAACTCAGTAGCCTACACCCTGCATCTTCGAGTTGAAGATAATTTTGCATTTAAGCCATCAAACCTTTTCCTGTTCATCAGCAGCTTACTATTTTCTCCTTTGACATCACATTTGGCTTCTTTGAAGTTATATTTTAAGAAAACACAATACATCAAAAACCTGAAACCAAACTAACTTCAAATTATTTTATTCATTCCCATGAGAGGGAAAAAAACAAACAAACAAACAAACAAAAAACAAACCTTTAGGACAGACTAAACCTAGCAATTACGTACCTGGTAAGCCTGCTTCTTTTAACACTAATCCAAATCACTCGTTACCATTAAACGTGCACTTCTACTTTCATCATACACAAGTTGTTATTAGCAATTTTTAATAACACTTGCACTTCCAAACACCAAGCAAATAAGTAAAACATTCAAATTATTTTCCTTTCCTGTGAAAAATATTCCTGATCTTCCCATAGCACTTGCAGTAGTCCAGAAACATTTACAGTCTACAGCATACAATACTTTAGCACCCATGTGAACCAGCAGAGCCTAGAAAACTTTGCACTTAATTCATTGAAAATTTGTCATATTACAGCATCACACTAGTTACTGTCCTCCCACAACATTTTAACTCAAGACTGGTAAGGATTTTGCTTAACAGAAACACTCACTCAGCCATTACTTCCTAATACAAGAGGACCCCAGGCCAGTACTTCAAAAGAGGAATGCTTTTCTCCAAAGCAAGACTTCTGCAAAGATCAAAATACCTTTAAACTAAACTCAGGCTTTATTACAACATAAATCATGATAATTCACTTTTTAAGCAGGAAAAAGAAAATCAAACCATATCAGAGGAGAAAGAAAAAAAGATGGGCTCCCAGCCAGCACTGGGCTACTTACCTAGTCCATGACATGGTGGTGCCTCCATGCTCAGGGCAGCACTAAACACCCACAGAGGCTTCAGCTTGCTCATGCATCACCCCCCAAAACAGTCCCTGCCCCAGGAGCCTCTTTAAAAGCAATAGCACACAGCTGGCAAGAGGCAGAAGAAGTACCCAAAAGTCCCAGATGGGACAGCTGCCTTTATCAAAGTTAGTCATTGGTGACTTCTCTATAGCTGAAGAACACTTTATGGGCTTGAAGAAGGTTAAAAAATACCTCAGAAACTTTTATTGAAACAATGTCTTGGCGGTTCCCATGTTCTATTTAAGGTATACGTGTACATCTTAGTCTGCTCAAGCTGAGACTTCAAAGAGCTTGTCAAGCAGAGGGAAATAGCAATATAGATATTCTGAAATAGAAATAAGCTCTTTTGAAAAAACCCAAACCATTGTGCATCAGATGATTGAGTCTCCCCATTCCTGAGGAGTGAAGCTGCAATGTGTTTAAGGAACACAAGGCCATCCATGGCATGGTTTTGAGGGCTTAATTTAGAAACCCACTAATTTGCAAAAATGTAGGCACTTTGAAGGAAAATATACAATAAATGTTACAGTGTGTGAGCTTATAGTGAAAATTGCATAATTTAACTTTAATGAAAGCTTTATTACACAATATGTGATATAGCAGCATGCTTCAATATTGCAAAAGGCTATTCCAAAAATTCAATGCTACATGCTGTTCCTATTGTGTGTTAAAGCTGATAAAAAAAAACTTATGTCAAGTTCTTCTAATTTTTCATTTATTAGCGGGAAGAGGGCCCCAGGGCAGGAAAAGCTGTTTGGAGTCTGGCACGTGAGTCAAAGGCATTCTCCAAGCTGCAGCAGGCTGTTCAGTAGCTGCAGCTGGCAGGTAACCAAGTCCTGACATGCTTTAAGTAACCAATGTAGCTGTAAAAAAGAAAATGATAGCTGAAAATTAGACCAGACATTCTGCTTCACGGCCTCAATCAACAAATCATTTAAAGACGTATTTAAATCCCAATCTTTAATCTTTTAATTAAGCATGCGCTTAAGTGTTTTGTTGTCGAATTTATGCCATCTGACTTTATCCCTGTAATTAAAAATCTGCTCTAAAAGGGGCTGTGAGGGGTAGGATTTCGTAGTAAAGTACAAGAGGATGATGATGATTATTGTTGTTGGGGGTGGGGTAGGGAGAGGCTAGGAGGAGGAGGATAAGCTGTAATGAAAGCATACAAATGAATAATTGAATTAAGTTTTCTATACCTCAGGGGAAACTATTAGAAAGGTTTTCCCACTGAGATTGCTGCATGTTTAGTGGCTGTAACATTACCTTCCCTTTCCTCACCCGCTGAAGCAAACAACGATATTCAGACCCAGGCTTTTTCACATTGTGTCCTTCCCAGTATCGCTGATGCTGTAGAGCTCCCTGGCACATGGAGTACAAAAAGCTTGAGTTCCTCTGTCTGTAGCTGACTGGCAGGCACAGGGAACCTGTAGGGCTTGTACTTTCCTGATGCGCAATTAGAGCCAGTGGGCTGGAAACAGATGGTTATGCTATGGTAAAATTACTGGCATAAGATGTAAACAGTTCCATCCAAGCTATATTTTGTTTCTGTGTGCAGAGGCAAAAAGGAAAAACTGGGATAGAGCCCAAACTGGGTTTGTTTGCAGCATTCTCAAGGATTTTCTTCAGCGCAATTGCACCTAGGTGGTGGCTCTGTGCAGGTTTTGGGGAGAAAGGGAAGTGGGGTATTTACTCAGAGGTGGGTACAAGCAATAAAAATAACAGGGATGGTTCTGAGCAGGGTAGTAATTCTTTCTCCTAAATTATAAATTATTCAAAGCTGGGAGCACAGTTAGCTCTGCTTTTCTCACATTGCCTTTATGATGAACTCAACCAAGTTTATGGTTTTAGCAACAAAGCGGTCAAATTATTACAGAGAAAGGTAGAAAGCAAAGAAATGTGATTCTAATAATTTATTCTTTTGACCCAAATTCTCCATGACAATACATTTCTCTAACTTGTAGTGGAGTATAAATTCAATTACACTACTGTATAAGCTTAAATACTGCTTCCTGGCTGATCAAACAGCAGCTACAGCAAGAAATAAATGGATAAAATACACTGGCATACAGAAATGTCATCTATCACAAACATGACCGTTTGCATTTTGAAAAGCTTTCAACTTGGTCAACTTTTGATTGCTGCTTCTTTAATTGCCTTAATTGGGCACTTTCCTCTGGTGTATGTTGGTGTCTTTCCTAGCTGCAGAGGCAAGGAAATCTTGTCATTTTCATGGGAACAAATGTTTATCTTGTACTGCCCCAGAGCACATCATTTTTGTCTAGGTTTCCTTTCCCTTTTTTTTTTTTTTTTTATCCCCTGATGATTAGTCTCCATGTGGTTGATTATTTTATGCTTTCAATTTCTACATGAGGTACGGTGGATGATAACAAAAAAGTTATTTAGATATTAGTAATATGAATATAGAAGAAAATCTATTGTAACTAAAACAAAAGTTCCAAAATGACCTTCAATATTTTATTTATTTATTTAGTAAAGACAGTTCATGAATATAAGAGGAGATTAGCAGATTAGCATGGAAACTATCACTCAGTCCAATGGATCCAACTGAAATGCAAGGGTCCCTGTCTGGAAAATCTAACTTTGAAGGTTTGAAAGCTCAGTGGTGTTTCTATAAATCAGGCTTTTAATTTTAAGCTTTCTATGCTGTTTATAAAGGCTTAGAATCAAAAAGTATTGTAATGTTTTACTTGCTTAGGATCTTAATTTATTTTTAACTTACAGGAGCCATTTCATCATTTCATAATTGAATGACAGATAAATTAATAAATGAATGATCTTTTCTATTCTCACCTATAATATTTTGCTAAAGTCTGCCACAGGCTTACAATTCCTAGAAACTTTTCTGTGGTGTTTTCCTCTTTATATGCACATGGACACAGTAATTAAATGTAAAAGCTTTACTTGCAAAATCAGGGATACAAAAATATATAACAATATTCTTTTCTTTAGGTCCTTCAACGTTATTCAGTTATAGAGTTTCCATTGTATTAGGCACTGAGATATTTGCTTCCATTTCAAGCAGCAAAAGCAAGGTTAGAAGGCAATTTTCAGTAAAATAACATTTACTAAGCATGCTTTATTTCTTAGTTATATTTTATGAAGATTCTGTACTAACCTTTTTGAATGTTAAGATATTTCAAACTATTCGGGTTAAAAACTTCGTCTCTAATTGCCATCACGAATGAATATTCAGATAGGCTCAGACAAACTCCTGTCTCCATGACATTAAATATGAACCTGTAGGACTGGAAAAATCTTAGTCAGTTGAAATTTAGTGGCTGACTTCATTATTTTTACCTAAAATTAGTCAAATGTTTTTCCCCTCTCCACATTTTGCTACCTTTTTCTAATATATTACATTGTGTTTTTTTTTGTTTTTTTTTTCCTAGATAAAAGCCTTCTTCATCTATTCTGCAGATATTCAAAGGAAGCCTCGTGCTTTCAGGGGGAAGCTGTTGATCCTCAAGAGAAGGACAGCATTGCCAAGCAGGATATGGTGCTGCACTGGGAGTTACAAATGTTGCTGTCTCAGACTCAGAACAGAGCCTGAAGGAAAGTTAAAAATTCAGTAATTCCAAGAAACGAGGGGGATGTTGCACTGTCACAGCAAGCCCTGCAGATCCATGCAGGTCTCCAGCCCACCAGTCCCTTCTTACCTTCAGCCACCAGAACTCAGGCTTACTCACTGCAATTTATATTGATTTTTCTCACCCTGAACTGTTGCTAATAAAAGAGGCTGGAAAACCTGGGCCATCCAAGATCAAATTCCAGCATTCAGTTGCAGACAGGAGCAGATAGCTGGGGGTCTCCACACCATTCACCTGTCCTTTGCATCCACAGCAAATTTCTCAGCAACTCAGGCCCTTGACTTGGTATCATCTCTTGCAAGCAAAGGAAAGATCTCTTTGAAGTAGTCATTTCTTTTTCTCCCCTCTGAAAAGCAAACTTACTTTTCCAGAAATAGAACATTGCCCTCTGTAAACTTTTTTTGTTTGTTTGTTTGTTTGTTTTGCTATTTGTTTCTTTTTCTTTTTTTTTCCTCATGAATTTGGGACAAATTTTTACAGTTGTCCTCAGATTTGAAACAGCTGTTGCCACACTGTGCTTTTTGTCATCTTTCAGAGGTTGTTGGAACATTATTTTTACATAAATATTTACTAAATTTAATGGTGGTTTAAGAGAGAAAAGGATGCTTGCTGAGTATTTCTATTTTTCTCCTTCTCATATTTATCTGGTGCTTGCCCAACCAACACTTTCCCAAAGCATGAGAATTGGTCCCTGTGATGAATCACCCTGTCTAACAAGGCTCAAAAGCCCTTCTATGCCATTAAATCAGCCTGATGATCCAGATTTCCTGATATATTGTTCTGTGCTTCAGCTGAAAATAGGTGAAGTTACCCCAGACCTACTGCATAAGAAAAGGTGATGTGGGGGATGGAGAAGAAATTGTTCACACTCATGGCACTGCAGCACAAATCTGGAAGGTTTCTAATTCTTATCTTACTACCTTTGTGAGTGTGCCTGAAACCAGACTGCCGCGACTGCCCACTTTCAGCACAGCAGACCTTGTGGCTGCTTTGGCACCTGGGTTTATTCTTCTTGTGCCTCGAATTGCAGAGGAATGGAAAACATCCTTGTTTGGGATCGGTGATACTGACAGTGAGACTAATGGAGTTACTGCCAAGGAAAATACTCTTGTATGAAGGAGAAAATAAAACATGCATTTTAAAATAAAGCAGATTCCTGAAGTTGACTTGAAATAATTCTTGAGCAGCAGAATTAGAACAGGCAGTGCAAGGTGCAGAACTGAGAGGGTAACTCTTCTGGAAAATAACTCTTCAGCTTATTTCTAAATTTAAGTGTTCTCCCTTAAATATATATATATACATGGAGGTAGTTTAAAAGAGAAATCTGCATTTGACTCTAAGTAATTTATCTTTTCTTCTACTTATAGTTCCACGTTTAAGAAAACAAAACAAAACAAAACAAACAAAAAAACAAAACAACAGGTGTTCACTTGAATATTGTTTGAATATGTTTGTCAGTGGAAGAAGTGGTAGGAGCTTGGGACTCCTCAAGTTGTAGATTTAAAGACACGCTCTGAAGAGCGTTCCTGAGATCTTCGGTACTGAACTGGAATGATTACATGACATAAAATATTGAGATTGTTCTAACTTCATTTCTCAGGTTTCCTGGATGATAACTTAAAAAGACAGGTTTACACCTGCAAAAGTACACAGAGCTCTAGTGGGTACGCTGGCACTTCTGCTACTGGAAAGGTCAGAAGCTATTTGCAAGCAGAACTCAAAGTTCTCTCACTGGGCCTGGGGAGAGTGGGAGATGTGCTTGTCTGCAGCACTGAGGAGAGAGGAGTTAGTCCTATAACACAAGGGGCCAAAAAACCTATTGTTCTATGGTGGAAGCTGCACTTTAAAAGCTTGCGGCTTTTAAATAGCCAGTGCTTTTTGCTTTTTCTCACATTTAACAAGGCCACGTCACAGGGAAATATTGCCTCTACTCTCTTCTGTTTGCATTAAATTAAATAAAATTAGGCCAGAGAAGTAGCTGGGACTTAGTCTATATTCACTTTAAAATGCTCATCTGAACTGGTCAGTTTTATTACTTCTTTTACAATACATTTATAAATATGGTCACACAAAACACATCGCTGCTGGAACTGCTGAGAAGATTGTTTTCAAGAGTTAAGGAAGATGGTCAGGTGAAGGAATTAGCTATTAAAGCTGAGTACCAAAGAGGAGTGTAATAATTAAAAAGCTGAGGAATTACTTCAGCTGAAGTGGTTTTCTTTCCAGAGAAACAAGTATTCTCTTAAGAAAACCGATGAAGAGCTGTTAAAAAGAAATAGATCTCATCTGGTTTTGTGATTTTTTTTTTCCCCCAATACAGTCCCTTTCAAGCAATTTTTCAGAAGCTTTTACATTTTACGGAACAAAGATATAATCTTGAAATGGGCAGAAGTACAAGAAATGGTATAAAGACGAGGATGGAGTTACTTTAAGATTTATATATATATGAAATACAAACAATAAATCCTCCTTTTTTCTGAGGAGGCTGTGTTCTTCAAGAGGGCATGCCACCCTGTTAATCCACATAGTCGTCTCTCAGATGGGAATTTGTACTCACAGTATGTGACTAACAAATAAATGACACTGAATCAATAGAGTTTCTAGCTTTCTACTGTTTTAGCATCTGAATTTCATCAAGTCCCACTTTACACACCTGTGGAAATGAATGACAAAATGTCCAGAGGAAGAAAGGAGTGGTTCAACCTGCACAGAAATGTCAGGAACAGCTTCTTTTCATAACTGCCAAGTGAGTACTTGATGCAGGAGGGACCGGTTGTCCTCATACCTGCTGCATACAAGGTTGGGCTGAGCATCATCAGAAATGTTGTTTCTATCAGCTCCCATTTCACCCTGTGGGGATGATGATCTAGCAACACTTCCTTTGGTGGTTAATGCATATTTAAGCTGCAAATCAGAGGAAAATAAAGATGGAGAGGCATAGTAAGTGTGGAGTCTGCTCTCCTTGTAGGGCTGTGTGTAGTAGTTCTGGAGAGGTGGTGTGTGGTTGGTCCATATCCAAATCCCTGCCTATGGGAGGGTGACGATGAGTTTATGAGCTGAAATAACATGTAGATATACTGGGGAATGTCTGCAAGAGTCCTAAGGGTATGGGACTTTGTCAAAGCCATTTCTTCTCTCACCAGTTCACCCTGTGGTCTCCCAGTAAATAGTATGGGATTGGGGTATGGGCCTTCCTTAGGTTATCCTAAAGTGAGCAGCTTCCTGTATGGTTTACTACATATTGCAAAGAGAACTTGACCCCCAGATGTCTGTAATGGAGCATCTTACAAAATTCATACTAATAATGTTCTGAAATTCAAGAGATAATGTCCTTATCTAGGACAGAAAAACATCTCACAGGAAGATGGTACTGAATACGAGCAATCTTTTCTGGAAGAACATCTTGAGCTGCATAAAAGGCCAAACAGTATCAAAGGAGAAAGAGTGAAAATATTCTTCCTTTCTCTCATGATATTTTATCTGCTTGTAAAGGACTGTCACTGCATATAGCCTCTCTGATCATCTACCTTGCCAGATTCAAACTGGTGGGGTCAAAAAAATTCTGATGCAGAAAGATCTGACGATGAGAAATTAACTGAGGCTTTGTCTTATCTGCAGCTGCTGAATCTTGGTGATGTTTAAAAGACTTTTTTTTTTTCTTTTTTGTATGACACAACCATAGATGAAATAATGTGCTTTCTCCTTTCACAGAGATTATGGATAATAGCAAGAAAAATACAGCTCCTGACATACTTTTGTGGGAGCCTGAGACCAGCTGATTGACAGGACTAGTAACTGGAAAAAGAAATTATATACTGCAAATGAGGTTTTTGCCTGATTTTGCATATTGCTAGGGCAGTTATTCACCAAAGAAAAAAAAATAAATCATAATATATGGGTATTGAGACAAAGAAGAAATTGAAAATAAAGACCTTTGAGAAGCATAAACAGAAAGACAAATAACCTTGAAAAGAGATTGGCAAACTCCATTATAATTTTTTCCAAGTGAGCTCTGCATATCTCCCATAAAGTAATAACTAATATACAAGACAAAACAACAAAAAACAACTACAAAGATAGTAGCTAAAATAATAATTCCCTACTGTAACCTAAATGAGGAAGTGTGGGTTTTAAAGAAAATTATAAAATAAAACAAAAAACAAAACAAAACAAACAAACAAAAAAAAACAGGATTGCAATTACACTCCTTTTTATGATCAAGTGGAGTAACAGAGGAAAATTACCACTAATTTAAGAATAAGAGATAACTATAAAGAAGGGACTAAAAAAAAATCAAAATCAAGCTTCTTTAGTGGATGATCATGTTACTGGAAAAGGAATTGAAGGTCTCTTACTGATTCTGAGTTTATTTTTGACACTAAGATTAATTTATGGTCTTTTTAAAGGATGAAAATACTACTTTTTAAGAAAGGTCAGTAATAAGCAAGATGCAACATTTTTGTTAGTCACGGATGTACATATATACAGTAATTTTCCAGTTTTTCAAAGAAAATTAAAGTGATACCAAGGTTACTTCTGACACTTCTAAAAAAAATACTAGTAGGGAAATAAATACTGGGGGGGGGAAGCCTTTGTTTATTTATATTATGTATTTATTTGTGTTTTGTTGTTGCTGAAGTGACATTAGAAGTTGGCTCAGTGCTCTAAAAAGCCCCAATAGTGCAGTTCTCCTCAGATCATGATCTGATGAAGGGGATATGTTGACAATAGACAGTTCTTTAGCCACCATAAGTTCTTTAGCCACTGTTAAATTCAGCTCAGAGAATGCCACCAATATCAATAATAATTGTGGAGCATGTGTGGCTATATCCGGGTGCGTCAGATATAGCCGCTGGTGTCAGATATTTGCTGCGGTGACATCTGTGGCACTTGTTTGCAAGAAAAAATCTTTGGACCTTTCTGAAACTGTGGAACTGGATGTAATCAGACCCAGATTTTCAGTCTGACATAAACCTGTGATATACAAGATAGGCACCACTTAATTTCTAAAGGTAATCACTAACTATTTTGTGAATGACAGAACATTTTGTGAATGACAGGACTTGGTGGGTATGGCAAACCTGCTGTGAGAACCTCGCATGAATTGAGATCCCACTGAGACTGAGATTTGAAAAGCTTATTGTAGCCTAACAGCATCCTTTCCTAATAAAAAAAGTCTTCGGTTTTTAAGTCTTGGCATGCTTTTGGAGGTAGGATTTTCTTTCAGTTTGCAGTGTCTTAATTTCTGCATCAATATTAGGAAGAAATATTGAAGTGAACACAGATTTTGTCTTTTTTTTTTTTTGTCTCTCTCTTTTTTTTTTTTTTTTTTCCTCTGTACTTGGAGTTCTTTTTTGTAGATTAGTTCACCTTAACTCCTTATTGTATTTAGATTTAAAGGAACTGTTCATGTGATGACAGACCTGAAATGAAGTGAAAGGGACAAAACTGTGAATTCTACCTTACATTTGTACATTGTCACAGCCTGTGTTTTGTGCCACTACTGCCTGTTCTGCTAGGTTATCGTACCTAACTCGCCTCCAGCATCATCCACAGTGAAGCATGAGCAGAGCTGCAGCCTGGTGGCCTCTGTAAAAAGTACTCCAAGGAAGAATAAATGTCTGTGGCCATTGTAGCAGTGAGCCAGTCACCCAGAGAAATGTTCTGTCTGTGGTCATAAACTTCATCGGTGTTCCGGAGCTGAAAAATGAGTGTTTCTTTTGCCTGCATAGATGATAGAAATGTTACAGTGGATGTAAAACATTTAGACGAGATCTCCAGTGAGCCCAGAGCAGTAAAATCCCATTGATTTTGCTGACATGGATGCTGCTTCCAAGAGTATAAGGCCAGATACTCCTGGCCTTATTCTGGGACTATTCCAAGAGAATAAGTCCCAGATTTGGGACTCTTTTCTGGTCAGTTATTTTTCGATCTTACTTTATGTTTAAGATGAACAACACCTGCTTTTCTTTGCTGGATAATGGAACCTGAACTTTGAACCCTGGCAATAATCAATAACTATTTAAATATGCTTTATTTTATTTATTTATTTTTGAGAGACCTGTACAGAAACTATATTAGAAAAGTTTTCTCATATAAATACTTTTTCGTCAAAACATAGACACTATATTAAAGCAGTCAATGTTCAACAAGCTCACAAGGCATTTCTTTAAAAAAAGCTCTGACAGAGTCACCTCTGGCAGCTGTTTTTAATGCAGGGCTGCAGGGTTAGCTTCCCAAGGTGCCCAGGTTTTTGTGTCCTCTGTGGGCAGAGTATGGCCTCTCAGGATTTCCCATCCAGCCACCCTGTGTGGGATCTCAAATTCTTCCTTACAGAAGCTATAAGCCTGGAAAGTATTGACAAACTGACCAACAGAAAAAATACAGGCTGTATGTGGTGTAGATAGTGTCTGTCACTTCATATGTGCAAGAGCTGAGGGGTATACCTTTGTACAGTTTGTGGACTTTTAAAACCTTGAACATACTACATTAAATATGCAGTAGCTTGTCTTGTGCATGGATGGGTATAAACACGTTGTTTCTTTCCTTACTCTCTGTGTTGCAATTACTCTCAAATTTTGCTTTCAGCTTTAAAATATGCATAGTAAAATTTTGTTTGTTTGATTTTCCTAAGGTTTTTCCTTTGGTTTGCTGAGAATTTTAGAAGCTATTGGTGGATAGTTAAAATGTCCATGATAAGTGTTTGTCACTGAAGGTGAACTGCTGTGTGCCCTGGTTCTTAAGCATGACAAACGTGATTCAAATATGTCTATCTTGAATACTTGAATTTTGCCAGGAATGGCTAAGTCAAAGAAAAAGATAACCATTGATAAGCTGCGAATATATGCTCTCCCACTATAGATATTGGAGTTCCAATAAATACTGTATGTTCTGTCTGAAACTTACGGATAATTCAGTCTGGAACTTTTTGGAAGGTGTTGTCAGACATTAATACCAGTAGCAGGGAAATCCCAGCAGGTGCTCACAGTGGCAGATCTTTAATTTAAGAACTGCAATTTAGTGTTTGAATGGCAGGTTTAAATGACTGAGTAAGACTCAAACTATAGCTCTACTGATACGGATAAGATGTGTGTTCATCAATTCAGCTCAAGATAAAGATCGCCCCTTTAAGTATGTACCATTATTTTGCCAGTGAAGTACTGCCCTGATCATCTCTGTTCTTTACCTGCATTACAGAATTAATCAGAGGCCCTTCGTGCACATGAATTAATGTGAATCTCTTTTTCACTTCTCGCTGCCTTTCATTCATGTGGTAATTTATCTTCCTCCTTCTACACTGTTCTGCTTGGCCACCTACTTCCCATGCTCTCTGGAGCTTCTGCAGTTTTCCCTTTATCTTTCCACTTTTTTTTTTTTTTTTCCCCAAAAAGTCTTTCTCCATTGTGCAGTGCTGACTGTATTTCATTAATAAATATCCCCCCCTTTGTCCCCCTTTCTAGCTTCCTTCCACAATATAAAATTACTATTAATCAGGCTGTCAGTGATACTCATTACTCATAAACAGATACATGTCACAGCACTGAAGACAGACTATCTGTCTTACTTAAGATCATCCTACATCTTAAACAGAAGAGAGATAACAGTTCAACACACTGAGGGCTTTGACAAACAAGAGAATGAGAAGAAAAATAGATCATCATATGCACTAGGAATTTTCCATTCAGAAGCCTCCTCCAAGTGTTGGCAGTTAAGAACAAGCAACGTTCAGAAGATAGGAAAAAAATAATCCTATTTCTTTCTTTTGAAACATCCTTATGTCCTAATGTTAAGCAACATTTACTATTGGTCTTTACTTTCAATACCTTCAGCTGTCCTGAAACACAGTTAAGATAAAACTCTCACATTATTGCACAGAATATGAACTGATGGGAGTGGGAATCACAGGAAAAACAGATGCAACAACTGTACTCACAGAAAATTACATGGAAATTAAAGCTGTCTAGAGGCTTTGTACCACGGACTTATTTTCTCTATCTGACTTATATATCTGAGATATGTAAGAATTCTTACTAAAGTGGTGGATAAAAAGAGGAAAATTTTAAAGTGGATTAGTCTGAGGTTCTAATCTTCGCATAAGTGTAGACATAAATTTAATAACAAGAAAATTAATGTGTAACGCAATGGGTTGTGTGATCTTTTCCATAGGAAAAAATGCTCACTAATAATAGTGTTGAATAATCAATGCTGAAAATTAAAAAAACATGATAAAATTAATCTATTTTATTACCTCTCTATATTTGCTTAACTATTATAAAACAGTTCATTAAAATCCTGCTTCACATTTGTACTAACAAATAAAGGCAACTTTTAATAAATAGATGATAGCGCTGGAGACCTCCAGTGGAGTTAACTTAATAATATTAACTTATTAACTCTTAAGAAAACATTTGTACAAGGATGGGATTTTCCTGATGTGGATAGACTTAATTCTTAAACATAGGGAAAACTCTTATAATAGAGGGGGGAAAAAAAAAAAAAAAAAAAAAAAAAAAAAAAAAAAACCTTTAGCTTTATGGAATGTTTTCTCAATGTTTATCTACAGCCCGCTATCCATATACAGAAGGCACTTCCACTCTGTTCCACTTAAAAGTGACTGTTCTGGATACATATATTTGCAGCTGAGGGTAGAACCTAACTAGTATTTTTGCAGACTTAGTGCATGGTTAAAAGTAAGAAAAATATGGCCACGTTCTCAAAAAGTATGCATGCTAAAAAGTTATGCTGATCTAACACAGATTGCTTATGACAATTTCTGCTCACGTGGAATCACTGAAATGACTCCTCCTGGGTTATAATCCAACATTCATTATTACTAGAAATGGAGAAGAATGGTTCCCTTATTGAAAGAATTAAGGATTTGGCTGGAAGAGTCCTGTATTTTACATGGTTTTCCTTTTTCTTTCTTTTTTCTTTTTCTCTTTTACAGGGTTTTTCTTTTTGTGATGCTTTTTGTTGTTGTTGTTTGGTTGGTTGTTTTCTTTACATCATACTTTGTAAATTAGACTCTTTTTTGCTTTGTCAGCACCACTTATATTAACAATGAGTATTATTTTTCCTTCATCATTTATGAACTCCATGGGTTATTGTTCTGCTAGACAACCTGATGATTAGGTTTATTTGTGATTATTGTTAGCTAGTTATTATACCTTATAAATTATTAACATCTGCAAATAAAGAAATATCTTCTACCATTGTTGGAGCAATTTGTTCTGGCAAATTCAAAGAGTTTTCAGATATATTTGTGGTGAGCTATTTTCTGAAATATGAGCAGATGGATTCACATCCATTTCTTTGTTCCTTGTCAATTTTCTTTTTCTTTTTTTTTTTTTTTTTTTCCCCATCTAAATCTATACTACTGTTGCTAGATTGCCCTCTTGCAGAAAAACCCTGATGTTTGCAATGACATCTCAACATCTGATATAACTTTCATCATTTTTCTTTGTGGTGATATATTTCGTAAGAAGCTTTGAAAAATTAAAGTTAACTTTCTGTTCTCTTGCAGCAACCTTTCCTCTCTTCATAAGGAAATTGTTGTTATATATTTTCCAGCTATTGATCTATATTCATAGGCTTATTTCTGCTACAAAGAGATTGCATATATCCATAAGACTAAAGATATTTTCCTTATAAAAATATTTTAACTCATTCTGTATCTAAAAATTTAAACTTTCAATACTAGATTGAATCAATTTTACCGGTGTCATTGTTTGATATCTTTTTTCTAAGATCATCCCCTCACAAATCTACAGGTGAACCACAACAGTTCTGTCCCTGGCAATTTCACACTAATTTCTTATTCAACATGCTAATTTCTCTTCAACGAGATGGTTGTCTTCAAAGTCAAAAGTTCTCTGTTAATTTTTCAAGGTATACTAGAAATTCCTCTGACCTGCAGGGACAATAGAAGGGACACTTAGTTTGATCCATCTCTAAGAGATTTTCCTGGAGATTTTTTGTCCCAGAAAAGATTGCAGTCAGACTCGGTGACAATACAAAATTAACTACATATTTAAGTAAAATTCATCAACACATATTTCACCTATTTAGGAAACAAGAAAAGCAAAAAAGAATGTTTTTCTCTATGGAGTTAGCAAGGCTTCCTGATGAAAATATATTTCTTCAGTAATTCTCACATACAGACTAAGCATTGAACATTGTATGTGTGTGTGTTATATTTGAAGGCAAGCAAGTAGGCTCAGGAAAAATGTTGAAATGTTCTCTGGGTGTAAAATATCTTTGGAGCTATCCTGGGTTCTGCACTGATCTGTTTAATGCTCTCCATGGAGTGAATTGCTGGAGAACTGAGAACCACAACAGCCCATGTGAGCTGGTGGAAAAGGAACAAACGTTTTGCTTGTGCAATTCCAGAGCTAACCTGCTCAGAGCAGAGAGATGAAAATGAGATGTGAACTGAGAGAATTTGATTTAAATGTCAAAGTACTCAGCCTCAGAGCCCTGTGGAGCTCCCACAGAAGAGACTCTCACAGCAGAGGACTGTTTTGACAAAGGAGTCCTGCTGTGTGAAATTTGCAGCTATACCTTGTGATGAGTAACCACATGTTAGATTCAGCAACATCCATCTCACTGCTCAGATTGTGAGATGATAGCAGGGAATATTGCTTCAAAGCCAAACTGTTCTTTTGAACTACGAGTATGCTCTTAAAATCAACATATTTATTTGAAAGAATTGTCCTGTTTTATGAGCTTTGAAGCCCATTCAGGAAAAGAGGGCCATGGTTCTGAGCTAGAAATTCAAATGCAGAATGAAGTAGCACATACAGCAGAAGCCAGGGGCATTTTACGCAGCAGAAAGATAAACTAACTGCGCTGAGGTCTCTTTGGGATCTGTGATGCAGCTAATAAAACTAAGGATTTGGTAATGTGTTATGTCTGATTTCTAAGAAGTAAAACAGTTGATACCTTGAATTCACTGTAGTGACCCTGAATAATGCAGTCAATGGGGAGTTCTTCTATCCAAACTTATTTGCAGTGAATTAAAAAAAAATAAAAAAAAAAAATAGTGTTTTCTTATTCCTTTGAAATAATAATAATAAAAAAGAAAGCGATCTTGACATTGACCTAATAAGAAATACAAACATGCATATGTATTTTCTTGATTGAGATTTGGAGCCAGGAAATAGTTTGTTATATCTCCACTGAGAAGCTTGAATCACATTTAGCATTCAACTTGTCTGTGATTTACAGAAAATGATGAACTCTACTTCATGGAGAGAAAGGTAAATGAATGAATTCATTTTGCTTTTGTTGTTGTTTTTTGTTTTGTTTTGTTTTGTTTTTCCTGTTTATTGAGGCACTATAGCAGGCAATTAATTAGTTCTGCTTCTACCAAGAACAGGAGGAATAATCTGTATCTGAAACTATGTATTTTCCATTTACAAAGAAGGTGTCTTTCGTGAGGACGGAAAGTAGGTCTTGGGGGTTAGAAAAGTAGGGCATGTATAACATCGATAAATCGGTTGGTTTAAGGATTTGAGGAGCTGCAGGCTGTGTCTCTACAAGCTCTGAACATCCCTGCACCAGGCAGTAGGGCAAGCAGTAATACAAATCTATGGGTAGCTACTCTCCAGCAGTGACCCCCTAGCCACTTGTATGAACCTTAGTTTTCAGAAGGTGCTACTGAAAAAAGTAGACACCTACCCAAGCTGTGAAGTGAACAGTGTCCATGCCAGGCACAAGAAACCATTCCTGTTGTCTTGTTCCACTGAGCCCTCCTGGGCAGATGGGGGTTGTCCTGTGCTAGGCAATGCCACCCTGTCCATGCCCCCCTGCCAGGGGGACGTATTCCACTCACAGCTTCTGCTCCACTCTCCTTCTGACAGTCTACTTTTGGCTACACGAAGCAATGTAACATGCACAGGGGAAGACTAGCAAGTGGACAGTGGGCTTCAGCACCTTCTCTTGTTCCACCATAGATGTGGGTCTGTTGTGGAGGCAGGAAAAACAAAAAGGTATTTAGACCCTCCAAACTGTCCACACCATGTGATAGTACTAAATCAGAAACTGATCTCTCATGGAAAAAGAACTGTCTGGGGAGGAATAGGAACTGAACAGAGTCTCAAAATTTTCTCGTTTGTGAAAAGTGTAGCTGCAGTGAATCTTCTGGGTCAGAGCCTGAGTGCTTCTGCTGAGTAGACAGGCGTGAACTCAGCCAGATGGAAGGGATACTCATATGCTCTGTCTTGAAAGCGTTACTGATATTTGAGAATATTTCTAGCAGCATTGGCTCTGGACTGCAATGAGCCTTTTAAATCATTAAATGCATGTGGAGGTGGTAAGGAAAACTTGTTCGGAAGGAGCAAGTAAAGCGGGATGTGTGTGCAGTAGCAGAGGGTACAAAAGTGCATTTCTGTATTTGCCTCTGACCAACAGAGGTAGCTGAGGCTCTAAATTGCTTAGAGTGAAGCATGTGAATGGCTTCCTGATAACCCAAGTTAGGGTGAAGCTGAAATTTTCTATAAATTCATCTCTCTCAAGTCAGGTTATAGACTTCTCCAACATTATTGCATATCCAGGAAAATTCATTACTTACCTGACTGCTCAAGCTGCAAGCTATTGCTATAACAAATTTCTCTTAACTTGGCACCTCAGATACAAGTGTTCTGAAGGAATGAACTATTATTTTTTTGTGGTTTCAATTTGGCTTTCAAGGAAAATTTGATAACAAGGTAGTAACTAACTTGCAGAAAGAAAGCATCTGTAACAGGAATGAAAATGTGAATTACAAATGCAAAGATTAACTGTAAATTTTTAGCTTTGCTCTTACAGATTTATAGGTAGAAAAGCCTACATCCTAATGGTTAAACTGACGTCTTGCTGGGAACTTGGACGTCACACTTGGTTTGGGTAAAATATAGAAAACAATAAATCTATGTAGAAACATTCCCTGTCCAGAACACAGATCCCAACAAACACACTTTTAAACCCTACCAAAATTAATTTAACCCAAATTATTTCTTTTGTGTAGCAGAAGAGCTGGATTTTCAGTAAGATATGAAAACTTTAGGTGGAAAGCAATGATCATGTATTTCTCACTACGTTCTTTTTACTGCTTCTGTTTCATTGGCCTTAAAATGCTTGTAACAAACCATAGGAAATATTTGCCCACCCCTGCCTCCCCAAAATTACATTACTTTAACAGGCAAACCTTTCTAGGGTTTGGGTTTAGCTTGGCAATGAGAAATGCCCCAGTTTGGATGCTTTTCTGAAAAAAAAGCAAATCAAAGCATCCTGGATCAGCCAAAATTTGCTTGAGAACTCCTGAAAGCAGCCTGTCTCATGAGCTTTCTAATGTTTCTGGCTTCCCGTCAGACTGGAAATGCCATGGAAACAACACTTGTGGCAGTCCAGCTCCTGGCTCTGCATTTGAGAAGCAAGGAAAAAAAAACATGGCAAATTAATTGTGGAGGAAAAAAAATATTTAAAGCTCAACAAAGGTTCAAGTGTGGCTTTAAGTAAATTGTAGTAGTTCTGTGTTTAGTCAGACCTGATTTTCCTGTTTCATTTTCATTCAAGAATTAGTGCCCACATGGTGTTTTTCTCCTTCAGATTTGGATTTTTGAAAGTGTTTGGAAATCTGTTTTCTTAAAGCTGGTGGGAAGAATCTGAGTATCAGTGGGAGTTGAATATTTTGAAAAGCATGCTCTGACTATATTTTTGATCAAAGGCACTTCCACCTAGTGTTCCTAAAGCAATGTGCATGATGATGATTGTGTTTCACTGTGCTGCCTGTGAGATGGGCGTGTTAGTGGAGTGTGTTCCTTGGAAATCAAGAAATTATGGCTACCTAAACCCGCTAAGGATTTTGCCCTCTCTTGACATTAAAAGGATGGGGAAATCAAGGCATGGCAAATTCACATCTGACAGTCAAAGCTCTTGAGAATTGGTAGCTTGAGCTGAAATTCATCAAGTTGCAGGTTTTTCTCAGAAATGGAGAAAGAAATCAGGCCATAAATAAATCTAGATTGTGATACTTCAAGAGGAGCTTCATTTTCAAGAAAGATGAAGTGATGAATAATCTATCTGATAAGTATTGTAAGATTCTTTAAATCAGTATGAAGGTTGTTCATTTCTCAACTAGGGTTTTTTTTCTTTCCACATACCTTACACTGCTGCTTGCAGAATGGAACTGGCATAAACTTTAAGCAGGTCAGCGTATTTTGCAGCTAGTTGAGAAATTTTTTATCTCTCTGGGCATGTGGGAGGCAGGATTTAACAGGAATATTGTCTCAAAAGAACATCAGGGAGTACTTCAGACATGGGCAATTAGGACAGCATTTGGTGCAGGATCTCCCAGGTACCTTGGCACCAGAAGAGATAGTTCAAGGTGTTGTGTGGGCTCCCCTGCCTTTGGTGGGATTGCTCAGGTTTGCAACACCTGTGAGCCTGTTAGACTGAAGATGCCTTTTATTTCTAATGGTTGTGGAAAATATCGAGCTTTCAGGCACCATGACCCAGAAGAAAGTGTTTTATGACTGGAGGATAGTTTTGTGTTGATACTGGGAAGCCAGCACTTGCATAAAGCAAACACTTTACAGTTTGAGCAATTCAAACATTTGGGAAAGAGTTAGATGTTGTAAATAAGAACCCTGAGTAGGTTTGGTTGCTCAAGGCTATGGCTGTACACTCAAGACTATTACTGCAGCGCAGCCCACCCAAGATAACTTGTTCAGTTGATTTACCATCTAAGGAGGAATTCTGGATTATACCTTATGGCAGTATCAGTGTCCAGCTCCATACAATACATTTTGTTGAGGTCTTTAGACAACTGTGTGGTACATCGTGACCCAAGCTGTAATTCTCCATTTATATTTGGTTTAACACTTTTCCAATCAGAATACCCAGCGCTGGTGGTTCAGAATGCCATGTTAAAAGAAATGTGTTGTAGCAATGACAGAAAAGCTTTTAAAGCAGATTGAGTTTCAGATGATTTAAATAGCTTGAAAGAAATAAATGTGGGTTGAAAGTGAACACAAAGATTTGAGGCAAAATGTGTTACGTGATATTTAATGTTATCTGACTTACCTAAAGCTTTTAGGTTTTCTGAATAATAGATAAAACTGGGACTGAACGCCCTTTGCCTCACTTTCTTTCTGCCATTTCTCTCTGAGGGTGGATTTTTGTAATGTTTGCTTGTTCATAGGATATGCAGACTGACATCGTTCAGACTTCAGGATACTTTAACGGAGAACTTCACCTTATACTAGTTTTATATCTCTTGACTCCTTGTTTAATGTTGGCTATATTCATGATATATAAGACCTAACCTTCAGCTAGTGTAAGCTATAAACACACATGTACCTTTTTTATAGCTTTTTGCATTATTGAAGAGAGTGCTACTCCAGAGTATAAGGTTGGGGTCATGTAGTACAAACTTGAGCTTTGTGTTTTATTTATTTATAACTTTTTTTTTTTTTTTTTTGTCATACCCCCAGTTTGGACTAAATTTTTTTGTTGTGGCTGGTGGGTGGACTTTTTATGGTTGTTTATTTTTTCTCTGTTTTGCTTTTAAATAATACTGACTGAGGCAAAATCATTTTCCAAGAATATGGTCAGAAAGCTGTGCTTTCTCTCAGACAGCCTGTCCTTTCAGCAGCTCTAATAACTCCAGATGAGAGAGAAGTTTGGCTGGCTGTAGACTCAGAATATCCTTCAGTACACTGGGAGTATCTTTTGGTAGCAGAGTGATAGAGTGATATGTTTGTTGAAGACCAACTGATGCAATCCAAAACAGGATTAGGCCAGGATTCAGCAACTATTAAAAAAAAAAAAAAAAAAAAAAGTTTGTGAGAGGATTTCTATTGACATGTTGATGTCATCACAAAAAGGAATATCATAATATCATGTTATGTAAGGAATATCACAATGAATATAATTAAAACTAAGCAAATAAATGTAAGTATGTGGATGTACATATGTGTGTGTATACACATACACAAACAGATTTATATATATAAGTTTATATAACATTTCAAATGTAATTTTGTTTATAAAATATCAAGTGGTTTTTACTTTTTCTTTGGGGTCATATTTTCCATAAAGTTTATCTTTATTTTCAAAATGCTAATTCATTTTTTCAATTGAATAAAAAGTCTTGGAAACATTTATATGTAAATTGCAATGTGAAAGGTCATGACAGTTTGTCAAAATATACAGCTCTCTATTCAGTTTATATTTATTCTTTTTTTCATTGTTCTTTTTAATCAGATAAATATCACATGGAGGGAGAGAGACGAAAAATGAAGTATTCATGGCATGATAATACAGATCATTAACTTGTGATGTGATGTAATCCTACATTTTGGAACTGAGTCTGTTCTTCTCTTACAACAGTACATTTCAATCTTCAAAAATAATACATGCTGTACCAGGCAAAATTCTGCTTGGCAATGTCACAAGCATAATATATCTTGCACAGTTGTGCCCATTTGCTGTTGGACAACTAACAAATTCTTAAATCAGTTTTAGACAATTCAGAAATTAAATATAAAATAATTTTAATTGAAACGAATTTGAAGTGCTCAAGCTGTATAATGATGCCCTTTGTATGCTAGAAAGACTGGCAGTATTTTCTGTCATCCTAAATATGAGAACTGCTAAAACCATATGATTCCAGTTTTGTGCATTTTATTACATTAATTTCAGCTGATACTGCTGAATCACTATCGATCTTGTAATCTCATTCCAATACACCCCAACTCCGAGGAATGTCTGCACTGCCAGGGAATAAGTGAGGCTGACTCTCTGACTGAGAGTCATATGCTGAGCTTTGAGCATACAAAATGTTAAATTATGGCCAGAGTGCTTAGCATCTTGAAGAACCAAGTTCTTCATCCCTGAGATATCTATAGCATAGACTGGCAAACATACTTCATCTGCATATAGAAAGGACATCAAGTATTCTCAAAGCATTTATTATTGAAGTTTTCTCAATACTGTAAGGTTCTCTTCTGTAGATTTGCAGAAAGGTGATTAGTTATATCAACTAGAAAGGGCATGGAAATTTATTCAGGCATAGATTCAAGAACCTCAAATGTCAAAAAAAAAAAAAAAAAAAAAAAAAAAAGTTTAAGATTAAGAAAGTAAATCTAGGAACGGTCCAAAAGACAACAGTCGTGATAACAAGGTTGCAGCACTATTTATTCTGCAAACATCATCCTGTGTGGTGATGCCTCCTGGAATTTGGTATGGATACACTAGCTGCTTTCTCTCAAGCTGTGTTGGAGACCTGTAATGCAGAATCTGTTTCGGAAATGTCTTGGCCCAGTGTGTTATGGTTGATGACTGAAATGGAGTGTGATTTGATTCACTTTTAAAAATTATATTTGGGAAACTTATACAAAATGAATGGACAGAATCAACTTGCAAGAAATCCATTATGTTTGAAAGCTTCCATGTTTCAGGTTGCTATCAATGGAAATGCAACTTTATTCAACCTTGGTAAACATTTTTAAAAATACAACAACAACAACAAAACTTAGACATCTAAGATTGATTGTGAGAGGAAGCTATTTGCCCTTAGGTTTTAACCACATTTTTCTTATAGTTGACTGTCACAAAACACAGGTGATGTTGTCTTCAACAAATGTGTATAGCATGTAGCAAAAACAAATCATGCTGTTTAGTCTGAATTTTTATATTTAAATAGAAATATTTTTTTCCTTAAAACATATGTTATTATTTTTCATACAGATTGACTAGTTAATTGTTGGAAAACTCAATGCAGGCTGTGTGGGTGAATGTGTTTCTGAAAAGAGAGGTCTTATTTTAAACATTAATTTCCAAAGCAATTTGCACAGGAGGAAGACAAATATACCATAAAGAGACTAACTCATTGCCTCAGTAAACAGACTCAGTGGAATTAGTAACTGTGGATATATGTAAACCAAACTACTAACCAGCACGTTCCTTGTGGTCAAAGTTTCTTATAGACAAAGTTAAGCAGTGTTGGATTGCACATTTAGGGGATAAGAAAGTCTTGATGGTCACAGACAATGAACCCTATTTTAGAGGTCCATTCTTTCATGTGAGCTGGCAGTGCCTCTCCCACAGCTATCCTTGTGACCCTCAACAAGTGCTGTTCCCAGGCACTGCAGGGGCACATGCTAAAGGAGGAATGAGTTTTTGAGAGTTGCTGTTTTAAAATGACCAAAGATAAGGCTGTTTTGGACTTTACATGAAAGTTGTATTTGAGAGGAAATGAATCCTTACCACTGCCCTTTAACCCTGAACAGGAATAATCAACAGAATACAAACTGCATTGCAAGTCTTTTTAACCACCATATCAAAAGAAATAAATTTCTGAAGTCTTTCTCTTTGAAGCACATATGTAGCAACTAAGGGAGACACTGCAGGATTTCTTCCATATCTACCTTTAAAAACGTTACACAGTCTGTGAAGCTGGCTATCAGAATACTGAGTTAAACTGAAGGTTTTGACAGAAGATAATTTATAGATGGCAGACCCAGCTTTAGAAGCTGTATTGTGTTATCATTCAGCCCCTTAAATATTAAGGAAGAGGAGGCCTATTCAGATCATAAAGGTGACAGCAGTAGACAAATGAGCATACCTAAAACAAGGCAATCAGTGATCTGTTTTCAGCTATGTTGGGACGGACACAGGTTCAAATGAATGATATGAATAAGCTTATATGAATAAGGTTCATTTTTATAAGGTATGCTAAACTTGTTAGAGCTTTAACCATGGCAATAGTATAACTATCATTACAGGGTTTCTGGCTCTGTCAGATTAAAACTTCAGTAATCCCTGATGCCCTTGAACATTAGGTAAAAATTGTAAAAATATGTAGGTGCAGAACAAGAGGGGAGGAACAGATCAGGGTAATCCGTTGAATGAGATATATTGAGAGTACACTTAATTTACAATGACAGCTCATATTTTCCCAATTGAAAATTGATCTTTAAGAAAAAAATCCAGCTAGTTGTACCTCTTATTAGCCCAGGCAATATTCATTGTTGTATAGCATGTAAATTCAGATAGCAAATCAAGGAGTAGTTGTTTTCAAAGGCCAGTTTAACATGGAAGTTTAAGGAATGCCCATTACCTCTATTTACCAGGCATTCTGCTACATGGCTACTGATATCTCTGGCTGTTTCAGCTAGTCATTATTCTGGCAGGACCTCTTTATGAAATTTATTCCACTCTCCATCATTTAGATTTGCATCCTGCTTTCTCCAGAGCGTGCTGCTGTGAAGACTGGAAAGAACCTGTGGTCTTATGCTTGCTGGTTTATTTCTTTCAAGGTGACACAGATATTAGCAGATGTAGAAGTCTTAATAAACTGCAGACGTAGGTTTCAAATAAGTACTGTTGAGCTACTGGAAACATGTGCAACCAGTGGAAGCCATAGTCACAAAAAGAAACTCCCGACAAGAAAGTGTTTTTTACTATTAGTCATGCTTCATTATATTTCATTAAATAGATCTATAGTGAAAATCATAGGATAAATACCTACTGCTTCACTGTAGACATCTTATTTAGAGCACAGTCTTTATGCAACAAGGACAGCTGAAGCAAATGGAGCATGAAAATACATGGATTATTTTTATTTTTTAATTTTTTTTAATTACAGGGTACTTATCTCTAACGTGAGGTTGTGTTTTGTTTTGTTTTTTAAATAAAAAGATATTTGTATATATCACTGTCGGTATTAAGCAGCTCTGATAATTAATCCCACAGAACAATTTTGGAGTCGCTGGATATGGAATTTCAATATTTCAGGGTTAGTTGGATCAGGAAAAAGATTGCTTCTGGGTTCATGACAGTTTCATTGTTCTTGTAATGGCCATTTCCAAGGGTTTAGCAACTCTGAAAATTCATTCTGTTGTTTCAAAGGTGCTAGGATTTAATTCATTAAGATTTTTGGATTTTGTATATGGCTGTGGGGGCCATTGAAAATCAATTTCTCGAAGACTTGTATGGGATTCAGCACAGAAAGTCCAGACTTATGCTGTATTGAACTATGCCTTCATGCAGATTAGAGCTGTAGAATAACAATTAAATGCCTCATTTTCATTTCTGCTTGCGCAGCAAATGGTTACCTCATTAAGGAAAGGTGAATGGAGAATGTCCTCCATGTAGTACCGTTTCTGTGTTCCTCAGATTTCCAAGGACCTTCTCTCTGAGTTTCAGGCTTTATATCTGGCAGAGTATCAAGGAGAGCCCTGAGAAAATCCTTTTAAGATTTAGTTGAAAATAACATTTTGGGATAAAAAACAGAATAGTTTCAAATACACTGATAAATGCAGTTTGGGATCTTATTTCTTCATGAGAAAAGTGTCGCTGATGCCTTTATATAGCTGCTGACAAAGAGCAAGTTCAGCACAAAAGACAGGAAGTGTCTTTTGATCTTTTCAACCATGTTCTTGCAGTAGCACTTGAGTTAAAGTCAGGGAGGAGCAGATGACACGAGTCCCTCTGTGGTCCCAGGATACAAGGAATCTCAAAGGCTCTTTCACCTTGTGTTCAAGATGGCAATGAAAGATCAAATTAGCAGCTTCCAATTCATGTTACAAATTTATACCTTAAAAAGTACTTAATTTTCATATAAGAGTTCATCAGGTGTTGCATCATCTTTCTGTTGTGCTAATGTTCTGGTGCTGAGCAGTGATTTTAAATGAAGTTCTTGTCTTCGTGTCATCACATTGTATAAAATATACTACCGAATCCTCGGTGTGTATGCAACTACAATACAATGGGTAAGATATTTATATACAGAAAACCAAATTAGAAAAGTAATTAGAGGCAGGAAAGGAGGCGGCACTGGAGAAAACAGAAGTGAAATCACATACATGGTTGAAAAAGAGCTACTAATAAAAGTCTGTTAATGTTTTTGGTCCTTTCGATTTACAGAGGTCTTAATGTCTGTCTCCTGGCAGGTGTGCATTTTCCTGGAAGAAATCATTGTACAGGATTGGTAGCTCTACCTGGATTTGTCTCTGCAAATAATCTCAGTAATTTGGGTACTACTGGATCTTTCTACAGGTCACACCATCAAATCTGTCTAAAGACACCACTGTTGGAAATCTACTCACAGCTCCTAAAATGGGCAGACAAAGCATTAAGAAACTAATTGTGTGACTATTCTTTTGTTAAGATTAAAAGCAAAGAGCAAGAGGCAAGGCTAGAGGGACACTCAGAATGGCTAATGCAATTTATAACTTGCTCACTCTGCTTTGCTGTCTTGCTAATTTATTTTAAGATGTTTCCTGAACCTGTCATCTAGATTTAGCATGCAATTCACCTTTCAGACAAAATGGAAATTTCCACTGCTGCTGGAGCAGTGGGAGAGCAGATGGCTGAGTGCTAGGGAAGGTGGCTGCTCTTCAGTGCAACAGGGCAGAGGGTAGCGTGCAACAGCATCCCCAGAGCCAGGATCCCTTCTGAGAGGGGAGGGTGAAGCACACTTTGTTTCTGGTACACTAATGCTTAACAAATCGCTTGAATTGCCTTGGAAAGGCATTGGTTATGCCATTAAAATGAAGATAAGTATGTCTGCTTAGAATTAATCTTGTAAAATCTTTCACCCTGGAAAAGGAAAAGTGTACATCTTTAGAGGATCTGAGATAAAATTTTGGTTGGAGCTCATTACACAAACTCAAAAATGAAGTGTACTTCTGAAAGTACCTCGTGGTCCTCTGTGTGAATGGTAAGCTTTATTCCAAATAATGCCTAAGAAGAGCTACATAAGGATACCCTACTGTTATCCTCATTTAACACTTACATTCCCTTGAATGTTCAGATGTAAGATGTGGTAATAACAGTGGACAATATGTTAGAAAGTCCTTCAGAGCTGACAAGATAGGCAGGTTTGTTAGCAGATAACTTTTGTAACCCCCTTGGCATCATTTTGTGTCCTTGCAGTAAGTGACAGGGTTTCTTGGCTGTGATGTATCCTGCTTCTTGTCCATCCCAAATTTATACTCCCTCCCCCTCCAGAGCTAAACAGATGCGTCAGCTCAGATGCCAAATGGAAAAAGTGAGTCCATGAAGAAAAGAAAAGTGGAAAAATGCTTTGTTTTGGTAGACAAAAACTTGACATTATTTTTTGTTGTTACTTAGTTTGCTCTCAGCTAGTGTTTCTTCCTTCTTCCCCAAAAATTTAATTTGGAGACAAGTTTGAATCTTTTGTTTTGTTTATACTATGGTGCTATTGAAGCCTTTTGACCTTTCTTTTTTGTTTGTTTGTTTTTATTTTTTATTTTATGAATTCATTGAAATTTTAAAATCCTTTCACTTTGAGGATTGTTTCTGACAGAAAGGTTTGCTTTGTCTCTACTCTTTTGAAAAGGCTATATTGCACAAAGAGATGTCTTTCAATACTCTTGGTGACCATCTCCCTCATTCTAAGCTATTCCCTGCTAAGTCTGAATTCACAGATAACTGAAACCAAAATAGGGGCAGAGCAGGCAGAAGTTAATGCATTGTTTATAACTGGAAATTGTGTTACAAGGTTTATGGAGCTGTGAATAACACTGGTGTAAGGTGAAAAGAAAACAGTCTATAGAAGGTTAAGAGAAGGATGGGAAAATACAAGAAATCCCCCTGATGTTTATAAGGAATGTATTGATTTTGTCCTGAAAAAGTGGCTCCTCTTATTCTACCATTCTGAGCCTTCTCATGCTGAGACCTGTAATCAGACTGAGGCCTATACACAGAGTTTAAACAAAACCGAAAATAAATAAATAAGAATGTTTTGAAATTTTAACTTTTCTATATTTTTCATGTTACTAAACAACCAAAAAAAAAAAAAAAAAAGAAAAGAAAAATCTATGCTATGTGTAGACTACAAATGCAATAAAGGGGAAAATTTGAATACAACTGCATGTGATGAGCTCTGCCCTGTAAATGCAGCTGTGAATACACATTGTTATTCAAAAGATATGACCAAATGCCTGTTGTAGCAGTACTTCTGCAAGGCTTTTTTCAGGTTGTCTCCAGGTAACTGCTAGGGAGCACTTACTCTGCCCCTCTGTCTAGCTGTGCCTCTGCATGAAGAATAATTGGATCTTATTTAGTCTTTGGGAAATTAATGCATACAGGAGAATTAACAGGAAAATATAACTATTCCTGTAAAGTTTGTCCCTCTGAAAGATAATAATCTCTGCTGACTACATGTCCTAAACCATTATCTGGCTCACTGGGGAGAGGAAAATTTTGTGGGAATGATACCATTTTACATGAAACATCTACTTCCTGGAAGATGATTTCTGGTGGATGAGAGCTTATGTCAGGGAGTACTTGGGATCTTAAAGCCCAAACAGTTCATACCAATAAGGAAAAAAATAAAAATAAATAAAAGATGAGGGAAAGTACAGCCTCAAGGAAAATAATCTTGCTTATCCCCCTAATAATTGGAATGAAAGCATAAAATGCAGGGCCAGAAGCTGTTCATTATTGCTTTCATTAAGTAATGAATGTATGTCCCCAATGTTTTTTGGTTATTTTCTTCACCTTGTATAAAACAAGCAATGGTGGCAGACTTTTCCATCTGGTCTTAATATTGGAAGGTATTTTCAATGACAATATTTCCTTGCAGGCATTCCAGGAAAAAGAGTTTAATTTAAAATTTAAATAATAAAATTAAGCCAAAAGATACAAATATATTTGACTATTATTTTCCGTGAAGCCTTTGAATTGAGAGCATCAGCTTGGTGGGAAACCACATACTCAAAGACTTCTATAAGGATCACAGCAATTAGCATTTCAGGTATAGACTAGTGCAGTGTCCCCTGTGCTCTGCTCCACCTTACCTGTCAATTTAACACAGTGCATCCATGCAGTTACTTTAATGTTGTACCACCTTTCCCCTTCCTCCATGAGAAATTTCATTTTAATCACTGCAGAAATATTAACTGTGATAAGAGGAACTTGCAGTCTATTAATTTCTTTCTCCATAGTAGGTTGCCATCACTAATAAGCATTATAAGCAGTTCATGCAGTGCTAGCTGTAGTTGCCAGCACTTTTCCTGATAAAATCTGGTTTCAGAAACTACAGTTTTGTAAACTTTAAAGTGTTTCAGAGGAAACTATCCATGTAAAACTAGAAAGAATTGTGATCTTTCTTGCCCAAACTTACATATATCACGGAATTTTACTTGATTAGAGGAACGTTAACTGTGAATTGAAACTAGTTTTCTCTCATTATGGAGATAACCAGTCAAAACTAGAGAGAGAAGGAAGACTGGGAGCTTCAGAACCTACGTCCTCATCCTGATCTGCTCTTCTGCCCCATCACCATCAAATTCCTGATGCCCAGCCATATTGCATGCTTTGAGATGGATCTGATTTTACAGGCATTATTAGCGTCTGATGTTCTTGCTCTTCTTCCACTGTGGAATGGGGGAAATGCTGTCGTACTGAAATTACTTTTTCCATGGAAATGTATACCTACAGTACAATGATCAGCAGGGTCCACCTTTCTATGTATGAGAGCTCTTAACCTCACATTTTTTTGCCCATTGACTTCACTGGTTGATAGCTGTTTCCAAAAGCCACTACTGAAAGCATTTCACATGTTACAAACTTAGACTTGCTTGGTAAAAGTGGAGGACACTAAAACTTACTAATCCTTTTTCTTTTTTCCTAATGGAGCTACAGTATTTTTTTTTTTAATTTTTTTATTTTTTTATTTTTTTTTTATTTTTTTTTTCCCTTATCCATTTAGGGCTCTGCTGAAGGCTGTGGTTGTATAGTTCAGTAGTATTGTTTTATGCTGTATAATGAACCGTACATTTGAGGGAAAGAACACATTTTGAACATAATTTAGAGAGATATTTTTATGTTTCTTTTATTATAAATGAAACTTCTGTCTTTGTATTTGCAATTTTGATCTTACAACAGAGACAATAGCTTCAACAAAAGCAACAAAAAATGGTACTTTACTCCATACTAAGGGAAATATGAAGTTATAAGTATGAAATGAAAGTTGTTTTGGCCAATCTCTCTTTCAGAGCTGAATGAAAATGAGTGAATTACAGCTTATATTAAAATTTCCTCACAGACTTTACCCACATTATTAAAAACAAAATGATCTCAAGAAATGTCTCTTTTGCAGTAAAAGGCAAGGAGTCATGTTGAGAAAAGAGCATTTGGCTACCAAAGTAAGATATTACTGTATGTATTACATATTACAGAGGTTGTCTGCTTCTAAATTTGTCTGTTTGTATTAGTTAAATAGTAATTTATTAGCATTTGAAGCATGTTTGTAGAATATCACCTGATGTACCTAATTTAATTAAGTTTAGTTCTTAAAACTTCAGTTCTGCAGAGGTATATAAGGAGAACTGTACCCACTCAATCAGCTTTCTACATCCAGTCTCTGGGATTAAGCACATCCCTGCCTGACACTCATTTGACTACACATAGAGGATTAAACTTACTTTGCATAGTCAGATGTGCCATGGTCAGTTTCATTTTAAAATTGATTTTTCTCTAACACATTTTCTATGCTCATTAACCCCATTAAAATTAGTGGGAGTTAACATATAATAAGCTGAACAGATTGTCTCAAACAACCTAGTGTTTGAAATGCTCTGTGACAGTTACTTTAGACCTGCATTAAGAAGAAAACAGGCAGATATTTTCTATTGTTGTATTGCCCAGGGAAGCAGAGATGAAGTACTGGGATTTGCTATTCAGATGCTATAAAATGGAAATGAGATAAAAGCCAGGTCTTTGTAGAAAACACTTTAGGTGGAATTATGCTAGTTTAACAATATTAATCATGGAACAGTTATACATATATTTGAAAGATTTTGCATAATCTTTGAAAATAAATACAAATTTAATAGTTACTTATATAAGAAAGCAGAGCATTCAAATGAATCAAAGAATAAAGCAATGATTTCTGGACTACTCAAACATAGGGATTAGGTGTTTATATCTTCAGCAGAAGTCCATGGGGAAGTACAGAAACCATCTGCACCCAAACTATTTCATATAAGTTTGCATATCAGATATTTACTACAAAGTCTCCTTTGATCCTACGTGTGGTATTATCATTGATCAGAAAACACAGCTCAGGAAGTATTGAATGTGTCACTGTCTTCAAAATCAGTCTGGAAACCTTCCCAAGGATGCATCTGCCTCTTTAATTTACTACAGAGGAGAAAAATTTATGAAGAAAATTAAAGCTGGAATAAACTCTAAGCATCCTAAATCTTGATGCTGCTGTGGTAGAAAACGTGTATAAAAATTGAAGAAGTTCCAATAACTGTTTTACTTTTAACCCTAAAATGTAACTGATGACACAAATGGGATCAGTTTATTACAGAGACAGTCTGTTGTTTTAAAGATTTGTACATGATAGAAGTTCTGGATGGGTGCTATTATTTGGAATATTTTGGGGTACATTAATTGGAAATGTACATACCTATCAGAAGGAAGCTTTCTGTTTTTCTCCCCCCTCTCACCTCCCTTTGTTTTTCCTTTTACTTTCTATTATATATGTTGTATAAATCCAGATGTTGACTTTCTGATCTTTCAGAGGTTCTGCTCCTTGGTATAGCCAGGGGTACTCAGTAGCAGCCCAAGGTACTGTACTGTAAAACAGTGTCTGATTCAGTACTGAAGAAATATTTTACTTTTCTCCTGAGCTTTTACAGTGTAAGAGCCACCTAAGTTAGCTCCAATGTAAAAAGGGTGGAGGGACACTGGGAATAAACCCCCTTGCTGTGGTCTTTCAGACTGTTCTCTCGCACTGTCTTGGCTGCTCTGCTTTTAGCACTAATTCAGAGTTGTTGTTGTTTGTTTTTTTGTTTGTTTGTTTGTTTTTGTCTGTTCCTAAACTGCTTCCATCTGTTTTATTTTCATAAGTATATAATGGCAGTGACGGCATGGTTGACTTAGTGGAAGGGAGCAGGTCTGTGACTGATGCAGTAAGCCTTAACCAGCTAACTTGAGCATGATGTCTAGCTGCAGACTATCCAGAAGAAGCAGGGGAAATAATCCAGTGAGAGTTTATACTTAGTTTTGCAGGGTTGCTGTTGAGGTGTCATTTGAACTTGCTTTACTCTCCTCCTCCAGTAATGACTTGCTCCAGGCTATGGAAGCAGTTACCAGTATGACTGTGGCCAGAAATTTAAGATGCCCTGGGGGCATGTGGCTTTGCTCTGGCAAGGTCTTTTCTTAGTAGCACATGTGAGAGCATTTTTTCTGAAATTCTGTCTATTCCCGTTGAGGAATTTTCTGACACATTTTTTCCCAGTTCTTACCCTTTATTTTCTCTGTTTTGTAGTCTTCAATTCATTTCTTGTTTCCATTCCCTGTAGTTGGCTTGCTCACCTGTAAATCACCAGTCTACAGCACTGATTTTTCTTTGGTCCCCTTCTCAGCCTAACTTATCGGGTGTAGCTTTCAACAAACACTGAAGTGCTTTCCTAGGGTAGGAAATACAGGACATACACACTGCAGTTAACTCTGGTGGTGGTTAGTGACAAAAAAAAAAAAAAAAAATGCTGTTTATATATGTTTTTCATGTTTTCCTTCCATCCCAGAAAGAGGGCTCTTTGAATCAGTTTAAGCTCAAAATGATAAAGAAGTTAAATTACAAGTAAATAGTCTGACCTGGAGTAACTATCCCGGGGAAGTGATCCAAGGTAATTACTATTTTAGCATGAATTTGTTTGGCTTATAGATGATGTAATTTGGACTTAAAGCCTTGTTTTGTAGTTTGCACTCACACTCTCCTCGTACTACTCCCAAATAACCATCATACAGGTTATTTGGGAATGCAGCTGCTGCTGTTGAATTTAATGAAATCTTGGAGGGAAATTAGTGTAAGCATGCCTTCTTTTTTTTTTTCCCCTTACAAACCACTTTTTTTTTTTTTTTTTTTTCATAGTATTATGCATCTATTTGAAAGAGGAAAATGTAATCTTTTTTTCATTACACTGACTATGTGTGGGGCAGAAGGGAATTGCATTGTACATCAAATAAGTGGTATAACTAGTTACAAGCCTGTAATCAAGCTCTAGAATATTAAAGCAGTTCTATGCATTTTCCACCTCAGTGACCCCTAAGTTCAGCAGCTGATAAGTGTTGTTTGTCAGAAAAGATCCGTTACAGCTTAGCTTTATGAGAAAGTGTTCGAGCTACAGTCAGGTAAATCAGAAAAAAATAATTCTCTGTAACAGATCTTGAAGGGCAACTAACTATTTCTTAATGGCAGACTACATCTGTAGCACTATTACTGCACGTATACCAGAATCTAATTCTGTATTCTCAGTAATAGAGCCACAACTCAGTAGAAAGGTGTTTTCATGAACTAGTGCTGTAACCATCAGTATTCTCCATAAACTTGTCCTACTTTGCCATAGAAATATATCGTGATAATATATCATGCTATATATATATTGAGAGTAGGTAATATATGAGCCAAGAGAAGGTAGGAACTCAGCATTGCAGTGTAACTAAGAAGCTGTATTTTCACCTGACATACATAGTGTTTTCATTGGAACTTTAAAATCTGATTCTTGTTGTGTTTGTTTGTTTTTGTCTTTGGTTGTGTTTTTTTGTTTGTTTGCTTTGTTTTTGCTTTTCCTAATTTTATTCTGTGACTTATTCTTAAATTATGCTACTACTTTTGGGCTCTTCCTGTGCGTGTAGTTCCTTTGGGAGCAGCTCTTGCACCTGCAACCGCAGCTGTTGCTGCAAATGAAAAGCAGACCAAGTGCGTCTCCTTTCTTGTTTCTGCAACAAAGAGGGAGGCTGCACAGAAATGCTTTTATTTAAATCGCCACATTCAGAGTGCTTTTGTTTGTTTTCTTGACTTGAAGTGTTACTTCCATTTTCACTTTTCTGCTGGAGTGAGAAAATGATGGGTGTGAAGGTGAGCAATGGTGGAATGAGGGTTGATGTCTTGGGAAAAAAAAAAAAAAAAGGTACTCAAAGAAATGAGTACTGGAAAATATATCGATCACCCAAAATCTAGGTCTTGATGGTGGTTTGATATGTTTATGCTAGTAAGTATATGCTTTTTTTAAAGGATACTTTTCCACTAAAACTTATTCCTGCTATGTTTAAGCTTGGCTCACTTTGAGGTGGGGGATGTCAAAGAAAACAAATCAGAAGAGATATGCTGGCTCTAAAAAACATTTTATTGCTGATGATCTCTGAGAACATAGTTTCTTGAACAAAAAAAAAAGCATATCTGAAAAATGTGAAAAAAAAATATGTGTTGCAATAAATTCTTTACTTACAACAATAAATCTGAAACCTCCCTGCTAAGTTCCATGTATATTAATTTTATGCTAGAATGTGAGACATCTTGTTGTCTTGAAACATAGAATACAGGGGCTAATTCTTTTTCTGGGGAACCACATAGTTTACAGATGGACAGAGAGGATATTATCCCTGGTTTAACAGAGAGTTGGCCTGGCTTTACGAGCCAAATCTCTCTAGTACTCAGTTTCTTTCCTTTGGTGCAATCCTGTTTTTCATATGTAATTATTCTGATCTTTTCTCCATCTGTTATAAGGTTGTGGTCTGTTCATGATTTACATTTAATGTCCCATGATATTGAGAATATACAAAAGTTCTTCATACTCCATTTCTTTCCCTTGTAAAAGTTTTAAAGTTTATCTTTCTTTTTATGTCTGTGAATTGTTATGCATGGAATGGCCATTGGAAGATCCCTAAAACAAATTGTTAATCTTACACAGTATTCCACTTCAAGAACTTCATTTTTCTAGATGCCCTTTCCTTTTTTTCATTTTAGCTTCTCTTTCCTGCCATATCTTTTAGCTATCTAAATCCAGCTGTCCACCTTCTACTGGCTCATAAACTTTTCTTTTTCTTTGACAAGTGAATGCCATCATCATCTCAGAGAGGATAAAGCAGAAGGATAATGAATCACTGCTGCAGAAATAAATGTCATAAGGAAGAGCCAGCTTCGATGTTAACTTGCTTTCTAGAGCCTATGGGAATACCTAAGAATAGAGAAATATTCTCCTTTTGTTCAGATAAAGCATTTAAAACCTGCCTTGTACCAGCCTGCTAAAAGCAAGCTTTGGCTAGTGTACATGTCTCATACCCTATATGGACACAGCTCTTTCAGCTCCCTCTGTTAGCAGGGCCTCTTGCTGCTTGATGATGGAAGTGTTTTGCCTCCAGAGACCCTCTCCAACTCCTTGGTGCCATTGGAGCTACATTTCCTTCCCAAGAAGTACAAAGCTGAAGCTGAAAAATAGGCAGAAGGCTGCAAACCCCTACTAATCACTGACTTTGGGAACAGTGTCTAGGCAATATACCAAATTTTCACTCATGCTGCCTGGGTAATCCATGGGTGGATTATGATCTACTTCATGCCTTCTGGAAAAAACATGCCATGGGTATGCCTCAGCTCCTCATTTTCATCTAAAATGTGACATGAGGTATTAAGAAAAAGATGTTTTTACTTTTTAATTTTGTTAGACAACCAGAACCCTCAAATCTTCACTCTCAGCACCTCTACACTGTAAGATTATTTGCACCTATGCTCTTACTATTTTAAAAAGGATCTATGCATACATTACTTAGAAAAATATTACACAAATCAAGTAGGACAGCCGTAATTAAACAATTTAGTGTTTGTCTAGTCAGTTTGATTAACTTTTGTCACAGTAACCCCTGAAACAATAGGACTAACAAATATTGCCAGGCATTTTAAAATTAAATGAAATGTTCCTTTGATTACATTAAAGATAATGCATTTTAGAACTGTCCTTTCAGGAGCTGTTTCTCACCAGTGACAGCACGGATCAATTTGTCGTGTCGTTCCCTCCAGAAGTAATCTCTGAGTCTCCTTGAGTCATTGTTTGATCAAAGTGCATTTGCAATTGGGTGATTTGAGCAGTCTGAGTTGTTATTTTAATGTAAAATTCCTACAGGAAAGAAAAAATGAGAGAGAATGCGCTTATGCATACATTAATAAATTGATCTGAGTATGTGGATAATTACACACCGACAGGAAAATGCAAAAGTTGGAGGCGGGGGGGGGGGCGGGGAGTAAGGGAAGGGAAAGATGTGACTATTCTTAAAAGGCTTGATAAAGATCCGTATGAGCTACTATTTTTCCAGGAAAACCAAATCATAACTTAGCTATCAAATTATACTACTTACAGATGTTTGCAGGGGAAAAACAATTCCTGGATAGGGCAGGGCACAGAAGTCCGGTGTTACTGCTTCTCTCGCAACTTAGTTTCTTTGTAAAATTTTCTCTGAATGAGGAAATCATAAGAAGGATTTCCAGCATCAGTCCAGTAAGCTCTAGAGGCATGGCTTGCTCATGCTCCAGTGCAGGCACTCAGTTCACCCGGGGAAGCTCTGCATTCCCCTGAGGGGACTTCACCAGAGAAGAAAAAGCACTGCAGTCCTCACCTTTGGGAAAGGTAATACTTCATTTGTGGATGGTATTACCTTATTTAGCAAATTCCTGGCTATGCAGAAATATGGCTTTTGTTTCCAGCCCAAGCAAGTTTGATTGAGTTTGTTTTTACACTGCAATAACTGAAGGTGAACCCAGACCCTTCTCAAACCCCATACTGGGGAGAGGACGTTGTGTATATCCTTATAGGGAAATGATGGCTGTGTGTAGGGAAAAGTAATTTTCTGGACAAAAAAACATATGACATTTAAAAAAAAAAAATACACACAATTAAAGATATACGTTTTGTTAGTACATGTAAAAACGACTTCTGATCTGGGGATCAGAACTGTGGGAAAAGTGTATAAGAAATCTGTATTATCCCACACTTAGAGTAAATTTCTGCTCTTTAAGAGGAGTAGATATTACTTTTTCCGGGTAATTTTGTGGGCATTTGGAACCTAAGAGAGGATAGCTAGAGAGTATGAGGGCAACAGCATTGTCACTCTCATGCATAAGTCAGTAAAGCCAGGGAGAAAATAAGGATATAGTGGTATTTGGAGCAACTGCAGACTTGGCATAGCAGGTTTTAGTGCAGGTCACCCTAGGGAATTTCGAAGTTAGCTTAGCAGCATTCCCACTGCTGACCAATAACTGACCTATATCAGGATATAAACTCCTCTACGCAGCCTCTCAAATACCATTCACTTTAATTAAAACTGCTAAAACGCTATAAGACTTGGTTTGAAGATTTTAGCTTTGGGACTACCAGTCTGTTATGATGAAACTTAAATGGAGCCAATGTTGTCCCTCCCTTTCCCACTTTTTTAATGGATTTACAGCTTCAAGAGTTGTTAGAAATTAGTGGTTCCAGATGGCTTGTCAGCTGCTTGTAATTCAAATATGTGTTTTCTGAAAATGATTTTCTTTAGTCCTATGTATTTCAAAATATGTTCAGAAGGAAAAATTAAACAATTTCATTTATAATTAGAGTTTACTTTGTGAAGGGACATTGAAAAATTAAATAAAAAGAATATTTCATTTAGGCTGGGGATTAATGCATGTGAAGAACAACACAAAGTAGTTCACTGATTAAGTGCCAATATATTCATTGACAATACAAGCTATTATTTTATTTAATCAGTTGATTTATTTTATGTCACTGAGACCACGTGAATTTGAACTGATAGCAGGAATGAGAAATCAAGCATTTTCCTTGTTTTAACCGTTTCAGCTCTTAACAGTTTGAAAGTTCATTTCACCTTGGGAGATGTACCAATGCGTAAAGAATCAGAGAACTTGAGTTTAAAATTACAGTGAGGATGGGGAAAACATATTCTGACTCAGAAATTACTTCTGTGGGTTATGCTACTCCAGCATAGTAGCTACTCCAACAGTAGAGACTGTTCTGCTTTTACCTGAATAAATGGATGAAAATCTTTGTAATTCTCAAGACTTTTCTGCTTTGGGTATTGTTCATTGCTCCTGTTCTTTGAAGCCAATTGTCATAAACCAATTTAGTAAACATTTATTTTCACTTTATCAACTTTTGAACATTGAAATAAAGCTCTAACCAAAGGATTGTGAAATTACCCTTACTTGCTGCTATGCAATGGCAAATCTATATTGAAGTTGAGGTTAGAAATCTCACTTCTGTTTGAACACAGAACACTTTTTATTCTGCGACGAGATGCTGAGGCCTAACAACGTTTCAAAGATTGTTTGAGACACTAACAAAAGCCTTTTGTGAGCTAAGAATTTCTTTTGACTTTAAACTTAACCTCAAGGGAAATCTGTGTGATTTTGGGAAGAAGAAAAAAAAAAAAAAACCAGTGCTGTGCAATCTGTCACTACATGGTACTTCAGTGAAGTCTACTGAGGCAAGTTTTCTATTAAAAGAACTTGAAACATTTTCTGGTGTGCCAGGTAGCATCTTATTTCACTTATATCATATATCATATGATATAATCTTACAATCTCCAAAAATATGCCTTGGTAAATGTTATTTGGGGTACAGCTGTGCCAGGTGCCTGAATTAATTGTGGTTGCTCTTTGGTATGCTGTTTTTCCAGTATTCTGTAAATTCCTAACAAATGCCACCATACACAGTTATATAAAGATATGTTTTCTTTTGAAGAGTATAACTCTAAAATTAGATTGAAACTTTTTTCAGAGATACATAACTTAGAAAATTAAAGAATTTCAAGAACAGATTGCTAGGAATTGGTTTTGGTCTTGATTGCTGAATTTTTATGTTTCCATGAAAGTTTAGGAATACTTTTTTTCTAATATAATTTCCTTGAAATAATTTTATTTATGTAAGAAAAGAAAAATACAATTTTGTTAGTAAATTTGAGACATGAAAAATCTGTTAAATTATTAACATGAATTTTAAGTAATGCATTATGTTTTTTCTCACTGCAGAATGCAGAAAGATGTAACTTTCTAAAGATGAAACTAAAGATGAAAATGTGTGCTGCAGTGATCTTTAATAGTGTGGCCATGAAGAGCAAGTATGTGTTTTCTGTAGATCTAAGTTTTCTTACTTAGACTTTTACCTTTTCCCAAATTCAATTCAATTACATATTTATATAAAAAACATGATTTGCCCAAACAGTAGTGAATTTGCTCCCGTCCCCCCCCCCCTGCCCCCCCTCCCCCATTTGCTGCATAATCATGGCTATATTGATTTTAGTGGATATATACCTATTTGTAGGTTGTTACCTTGCTGTTCACAGAGAATGTTTTTACAGCTTGAACACAAATCATTCTGAAGAAAGTGCAGGTGCAGATTTCATTGTGGCAGTATGTACGCATCTAGTTCAAGTATAGCCAAAAGAGCTATAAGTCACTCTGCATAGTCACATTCTGTATTAGATCGCAATTGGTTTATATATATATATATTATTTTTTTTCCTTTGGAGATATATCACAGCTATTTAACTAAAACATAGTTTCAATAATTTCTAACCTATTTTTTAACTAAGAAAAAATGTAGATAACTACAAAGATAAGAATGTTTAGATACAACTTGGTATGCATCTAATATACAGTTATGTTGTTTTAATAGAAAAAATAATTTCTAAAATCTAAATGCAACATGCTGAGATATGTTTAAATCTTAGAAGATTTTAGTACCTGTTCTGTGTGAGAAACAATTATCCATATCTTACATTCTTATTAGCATTTCTAATAGAGATGTGACTTAGGGGATCATTTTTGAATTTATTTTTTCCTGACATTTTTAAATTCTGTATATATATATATAGACTGTTATATATATATATATAGACTGTGTCTGGTGTTAGCTGCAAGGACAGAAATTTATTTTCTCCTTTCAAATCATGTTTACCACCATCCTTGTTCTCCTGGCATTGGACCACAGTCCTGTAATCCAAATCCAATCCCCATTATGTGAACCAATACAGACATCAAAATCTCCCAATGGACCTTTTCAGAAGTAAAATAATCTATTTGTCCCAATTACTGACATTAAATATTACAATGAGATGCCAGCAATGTACTGTTGGGGAGAGGTAGGGGGTAAATTGAATGCATATTAGGGAAAAGTAAGGCAGGTTGAGCTGGTATGAGCTATAAGACTACTTCAAAGCACAAAGGACTTCCCAGCAATAATGCATATTGAACAGGACATGAGAATGGAATTTAAAATGCAAAATAAAAGCCTTTAACATCTCTTCATAGCTTCAATTTGAATTTACAGACAGTTTGGAGGATGAGAAGTTTAGTATTAAGACTGCAGTTTGAAAGATACTGAGGAATTTAAATCCAAGGCTTGAAGTTCTCATAAATCTTTCTATTAAGCTCCCTGACAAGTTTCAGAAATCCAGGCAATTGGATCTGCAGTTATTTACGTGCTACCTGACAGTAGGTAATAAAAGTGTCCTGCTTTCTTAGAGGCATATAAAAACCTAAACTGTTTTGAAACATCTTTAATTTACACATTAGATTTATTAATATGTATTTCACTTTTTTTTTTTTTTTTTTTTTTTTTTTTTTAATGAACGTTATAGCATGGAGGGAGAAAAATACCTGCAAAATCCTACAAGGCTTTATATATCCAGATATTCTTTCTGGATGCCACTCTACCTACTTATTCATGCTCTCTAGCATTGCTCAGAACAATACCTGAGAGCCCCAAGACAGGGAAAAAACAGCACTCTGTGAGTGCTTAAAAGCTATTCATGCATTAGCATTAGGTTCCTTATGCTATGAGATATTTAAATGAATGGCAAACTTCAAGCAGCTGAGTAATCCTGTTTAAATCCTGGTACCTTGATGAACACTTAATAAAAACTTTTAATTGAAGGAGGAAAAACCTGAGGTTTTTAAAAATGAAGTACACATTTTTTCTTTATGTACATATTGCCTCATTAATTCCCCTCTTTACTTGTAGACTGTAACACGTGACAATTTGATGATGTGGTGACATCTGCCTGGTGACAAGAAATTGCAAGTTCTCTCCTCAGTGCATTACTCTGTGGTGCAGGAAGGCTGAAAAAGCTGAGACTGAAGAGGAATTGCAGTAATTGCTCAACCAGCAGGAATATTGCAGTGCAGTATTGTAATGATCATTGTAAAAGGGTATATTTAATATTCCTGTGGGAGCGAACTTTTAGAAGCAGCTTATCCTTCATTGTTCACATTCCACATATTTCCTTTGCCTCTTCCACACAGGGCATGATTTCATCCCTGCTACTTGGACAAATGAACACAGAGACTGAGTGAAACTTTTTCCAGACCAATTCAATGAGCTTCACTTTTTATATTGAAATTTTCCAAGCTACTTATGGGATTTTCCCAATAGAATTTAGTCATGTATTTCCTATTAAATTACAAATTAAGTCCCCGAAGTCATTGTATGACTTTCAAAATCACAGCCTTGGTGCTGTAACACCAATAATGATTTCAGTCAATTGGGTACATCAGTTCCCCATACAGTATGTATTTTATGTATTTTACTTACCTGTAAAAGACAAATCTGGTTTATTTTCCTCTGTGGTCAGATTTGCCTCACATGATATGTTATGACACATTGGAAAAGTCTGAATATTTAAAGAAGGAAGTAGGTAGGCTGTTGGCTTTGGGTCTTGAGCGTGGTTACCTTATAAGCAATGCTGATGCATAAATCAAGAAGTAATTGCTGCTAAGATGACAAAATATTTTCAACACCTGTTTTTAGGATTTCATTCCCTGATTTTTTTACGTATAATGTTTTCAAATGGCCCATTATGCGTGTTTACAGTAATCTCTTCCTTATATGAATGGGTCTCCATTGGTCTTACTGGGATTGCATGTGGCATGGAACAAAATCCCGAGTACTTCTGACACTGCATGCCTGGCTCTATCTCTGCAAAGATCAACTGGACTTTGATACATCTCTGACACATACATAGGCAATACTCAAATCAGGACAATCTGTATTGTACTCGTCTTGGTGGATCAGTGCTGATAAAATTAAAGCTAAAGTTAATTTTTAAGGGGAACTTTTATGAATTGAATGTGCTGAATTGGTGTACAAAAAGAGGAAAGAAGAATAAGTCAAAAGCCTGTAAAAAAGAGAATGAGAAAAAAAAAATCAAAAATCAGTTCCGTGATGTTAAATAAGCACCAATTATTAAACACCGTAATAATAAAAAGTTTGTTCATGCAAAACATAAAGCTGTACAGGAACACATAATTTAAAAAAAAAAAAAAAAAAAAAAAAAAAAAGGAATAAAGCATTTTTCCTCACACTGTTTTGCTACACTGTGAAAACTCACTCTTATGCTATGAAATTTCAACACTAGAAGAGACTGAGTAAGAGGGGTCAAAGAAAGGAGACCTTTAATGAATTCCAGCATGTTACATCTGTGCTTTATGCATGGGAGTTATTTTGTTACACCTTCCTTTTTCTTTGACCACTAAGGACTGAACTGATGAAGCAAAGCTCTCCATTAAAAATTGTCTCATAAATTATACTGCAGATGTGAAAAGAACAAAGACAAAGAGATAGAAAGCTTTCATAAATTGAAGACATATGGCCAGGAATACCTAGGGACCTTGTGTGCTTTTTTGTTAAGTATACTCTTCAATGGATTACCAATTTTTTGTTTGTTTGTTTTTGAATTATAACATTCTTGCAGTATTAAAGAGGGTTGGTTTTTTTGTTGGTGGTGGTTTTGCCTGTGAATAATGAAATTCATTTTATAATTTTTCCATATTTCTTAGCTTCACTATGTTGTTACAGCACAGGCTTTAATTTTTTTACTTTTCAATAGAACTGTGCAATGCAATAGTGGCAAAAAAGGTGCAAGGTCAAAATCTGTTTTGGTATGGAAGAGAAAAAAGAGAAGAGGAAGGGAATAAGAAATATGGGATTCAAAATCTGGGAGCAGGACTTATAGGAAAGTTAATACTGTACTATTATATTTATTGAGTTAACTCAGTAAAAATCTCACAGATTATGGTATCAAACCATATGTAATGGTATCAAACAGTATTGTATTTGTGCAGTGTTCTGTCTTTTTGGCTTGGATGCCTCAATTTATTATGATGCAAAGCAATTCATTTAGCTTTATTAATAAAAGTAATTTAACAAGCAGTGCCTAAGCTGTCTCTCATTGAAACTGGAGAGAATGTTCTCCTTGGCTTTGAAACAGAAGGGAATAAGCCTTTACAATGTTATGCACCAGGGAAACATCGGCATTTCTGGAAAAAAACTTTTATTTCTCCATACAATGGGGCAAAGTGAAGAACAGGGAAAATACATTAAAACTTAGATGAAATACCAGCGGTGAAATACCAAGTCAGTTGTCTAACTCATTGATAATATTTATTCCATAACTTCAAATTATTAGGTAGAATAAATGGAATAAAAGCTGTACAAATAAAGTTCACAGAGATGTGTGACTACATCATACATTGCAAGCAGCAGTACAACATTGCAGATGCGCTTTGCAAAGCAGCAACATGAGGAAATAAATGTATACTATAATGTAAGCCAATGAAGGTTTAGATAAAACGTGCTGTTTATCTTATGCCATTTCATACTAAAGAAAGAGTGTCCCAAAGACCCCTCCCTGTCCTTTCTTCAGATACATGAATTGCATCTTGAGTGCATTAAAACCAGAGGTGTCAGCTCACATGGACTGGAAAGGGACAAGCCTCACCTGAGGAAAACCCCAGCCACAGTGTTCCCTACCAGGAAATATGCAGATTGTCAGTGGCTGTTCTGTGATGTATCACTAGATACGTGTTTTGACTGTTCCAGGTGTTTGCCTTGACTGTAGACTTGTTCTTAATGTTAGAAATTTCCATGCAGTTGTCTGTTGTTATCAGTCTATCTGGACTCTAAGAATACCTTGTCTCTTTCAAGAACTCAGGAGATATGGTGCAGAGGTTAAGGTCTTTGCTTAATGGATGGTGGAGGGAATGAACAGTATGGTAGCAAACCTTGACCGAAACACCAAAGAAGGCCTTACATTCTATCAATGATATTTATCCAGTACAGACCAAACCAATATCACTCCACTACTTGCATTTTGCTTGAATTTAGATAAGGAAAAAAAGCTGTTTTGTAGCATTGAGGAATTATTATAACTTGATATATTCTCACCAGAATGTCATATATTCTCTCATCCTGCAATTAATCTTGTAACGGAGCAAACAATGACATAGAATTAATCAACCACTGTGACAAAAAAAGATTGTGATGGAAAGATGAACCCAGCTAAAATTAATTTTTTGAGCGACAGCTTGAAGCTCAAACAAGTGGAAAACATGGTGCAAATTGTACCTAGCTTCAAGAAAGGGATATTAATGAGAAATGCAATGGCACAGCAATACTAATCGGTTGTTAAAACAAGATCCTCCTTGGACCACTGAGTGAATATCCTCCCCTTTCCTGTAGTTTCCCTTCTCTTGGATAACACACTGGAGGGAAGCAAAAACTGTACTGCACCACTCACCCGGAGCCAACAGCAGAGCCAAAATGCCACTGCATCAGAGGGAGCAGTTGTGTGGGTTTGTGCTCATGTGCAAATAACTGAGCCAATGTCCCCTGGCAAAGGCAGTATGATTATTGAAAATAAAAAGTGATTGAGCTTTCCTTGTATGCTCTGTTCCTTGCTAGATATAAGATAAACAGAAAATGTCCCGTGAGCTACCTTTATGTCTGTAATACACTGACACCTGTCAGAAAAGGAGAGAAACCCTGGAATCCTCATGTTGGCATCATTCTGCAGCTGCAGACTGGACAAGCATCAAGCAAATTACATGAAAGTCAGTTGATGCTCAGACCCTTAAGCCTCAATTCCTGCCTATAACACAGCAGACATCATCACCTTCTTATATTTAGGGATGTTTAGCTTTATATATTTTTTTATTATTTTATTTTATTTTATAAGCTGAGAAGTTTTCCGGGCTCATTATTTCCTTGAACTGTCAGGGAAAATTAGATAACCTTTCCCAAAAATGTATGCTTTCCTCTATCATCAGGGTTGATTGAAGTCAAGGAGCAGCCTGATAAGTTCTACCATAGACTCCAGGCTGAAGAGAAATTAACCCTCTCAGTTTACAGCTGAATTTCATCTTGAATAGCAGAAAGGGAGGGTAAGTCTCAGCTGTTCCTCATGTCCTGCCCAACCGCTGTTTATCATTTAATTACCTCTGTTAGTGCTGTCTGAGTACCTGAAATGTTGCTGAATTCGTTGCAATATTCTTACTTTTCTAAACAAGCATTTTTGAAAATATCAATTTTATTGTGTGGTTTTCCTTTTCCTTCCAGAGTTTAAGTCTGACTAATCTGTGCAAGCATGCAGGTTCGTTCAAGGTAACTTGCTAACTTTTTCATTTTTGAGCCTAAAAATGCTGATTTCCTTTGAATCCTTTTTTTTGTTTGTTTGTTTTTCCTTACAAGTGTGATTTTAAAACTAATTAATATTAAAGTTGTAACAATGATAATAACATACATGACTTCTCTTGGTTTTCAAACCCATATCAAGATTTTCAAAATCTTGTTTTTAAGTAGCAAAAGCAAACATAGAAATCTCTTGGCAATAAGTTGTCTCCTTTATCTAAGTGTATATTAGATTAATTCCCTTAATGAATATATTTAAAAAGTACTGTGAGACAGAATAATATTAAGGATCTTTAGGAAGAAAGAAATACAGTGATAAAACATTATTGATTGGCTTAAAGATGTCTTGTCCTATGTCTCATTGTTTCATAAGGAAACTGTATCTTCAGCTGATTAATGATCATATACTTTTTCTGTGATTCCTTAGCATGGCTAAAATTGGACATTTATGTGGAGCTACAGACAGACTGTTGTGATGTACGTGTCATATATTAAGAGAGAATATTTTTGACACTTCTCCTTTACTTGCTTTCTAAGTTGTGTGGACTGCAAAAAACGCAGATCACTTAGTTGATAACAGAAGATAATATGGCCTCTAGAGAGTGTTAAGTCTGACTTTTGTGCAACGTTATATCTTAAGCTAGTGAGGTTTCTCTGTAAAAAGAGGCCTATCTTGGGTACTGTTAGTGGAACAAGCATTGTTATCAGCTTTGTGCATCTGCAGTTTTCTTCCTTCACTTCTCAAAAAATTCTTGCTTTCACTGCATCTTTGCAGGATTCTTTTTGAGTGACTTTTTTCATACATCCAATTGAGACACACAAATCTGTCCCTTACTCACCTAAGGTGGGGTGAGCTATTACAAAATCACTTCTAAATGTCATTGTCACACTATATTCAGGATCTGATTCTTAAGTCAGGTTTCTAGATTAATGTCACTTCCCTTCAAGCCTTTTCTAGTCCAGGCAATCTGATTCAAATTACTTCAGCGGCTCATTGTAGGTCATGTTTTCTACATCTTACCCTTTTCATTTTAATTCTAAATAATTAAAAGATACGAAACAACACATAAATACCAACTGAGAGTAGTACTTTAACCCCTGGATAATTCTGGGTAAAATTAAATGATTACTATTTGTGTTTTCTGAGGAATATCCAGTTTATACATCTTAATATATCATTATCCTTTTCTACACTGTCTTTGTATGATGTGACCCATCTTCTTGCCTTAAATCTTCGTTACTTCACAAATTTCACAGGATGAGTCTATTTTCTTTTTCTTGTATATTTATGGAGATAATGTACTGAAAATCTGAGAAGAACACTACTACAACCTAGAGCATACCTCATTCTGCTGAATTTTGCAAGAATTAAAATGGCTTTTTCCTATTTTCACTATTTCTTTTTTACTTATATATAGCTAACATTCTTAATTTTGTTTTACTGCTTAGAGTATGACAGAACAAGGAAAGTGTTCTATTAAGACACAGGAATCTTATTTTTTAATTGATTGTAATTGCAGAAAAAATGCACTCAGTTGGATGCAGGTCTTCATAATCAAGGCTACCTCTAGATCCTCTCACCATAAATAACCTGATCTGCGAACTGCAGTAGCTCATCTTTCTTCTTCACGTCTCTCCCACATTGAACCATACAGTGACATCTGCAGCTAAGCTCATCACACTGTGCTCCAAGGTTAAACACTCACAGAGCTGGGAAAAAGCAGAATTTTTTCATTCCCTATCATGGATGGGTTGTAAAGGTTTCAGCTTAAACAAATCCAGCAAAAATACTTTTTAAAAAATCTAAAAGTTTAGTTGAAATTTTACATACAAGCTTCTGTTTTGTGTAATGACTTTACAGCACACAAAAAAGGAACAGATGTGATTATAATCTTCCTGTGACTGTTCTGCCTGCTGTATTGATTTAGTTGTCTCTCCTTGTACTGGATTTTTCTCCCATGATTTTCTTCTTGTAAGAAAAATGTCATCAATTAAAAATTCTCATCTCTGCTGATTATTTTTGCAAACACCTCTTGGAATTATACTTTGGGTTTACTATAAATTTTTTGTTTTTCAAAACTTTCTAGTACAAGAAAGTACAAGAGCTTTTTCTATACCTTTCATCAGTAGCTATGTCTGCGGTATCTGAGCTTGTGACTCAGGACAAGGTGGTAGTCATTCCTGAGCCAGTTGCTATCCTGTTTGTCTGAATGCTTTGAGGGGTCCATTTACTGGCTCAGGAATGACTACCATCTTCTAGACAATCCTCACAGTGCCTGTTTTGGGAACACCCTTGCTTGCAAGCACCTGGAGGAAAGGATCATCAGAACAAAGATGAAATAAGTTATCTGTCTGCAATCTAGAAGATCTCAGGACAACAGGCAGCTGTGGGCTCCCTGTCATCCTGACAGTATCTGTAGTTTGAAAGGAAGCAGAGAGAGAGAGAAGGACTGGGAGACCCCAGAGGAGCATGAGAAACATCTGATCTTGTCCCTCGTGGCACTGGCATATGGACCCTCATGAGTATTGGCCTTTCTCTTCTGGTTTTCAGCATATATTTGAGACTTCTGGGGACTCCCTTGCCTTGATATGCTGTTGGCATCCAGCTGTACATGTCTTCTGCAACAGATGTGCTCTCCAGATGTCCACAGAACTTGAACAGAAGTTGATGCAGACCAGCAGCCAGCTACACTCAGGTCCAGAGGAAGAGGGTGCTGATAAAAGGCAACGCTCCAGGAGTCTGTCCCAGTGCTGGCTTCAGCTGCTGCTGTTGAAGCAGACTAGAAGGTTCTGCACCAACAAAGGAGATCCTCCCCTGTACAGGAGCTTGAACACATCCTGTATGCTGGTCACCATGAAGCTGTGCAAGCGTTGGGGGGTCTCAAATCTTTCAGATAGTTATAGGTTGTTGGGAAAGTGGATGAGCACTGCAGAGCCATTCCTTCAGTCACTTTCAATATCCTACCAAATATGTATATATATTTTAGAGGGAGGGAGTTCCAGATATTAATTATATATGGCATAATCCAAAGTAGTTTGTCTTTCAAAAATGATATATTCCATGGCAAGCTTTATTTTGAAATTGGTTGTGAAATCTGGATATATATAAATTTATTTATTTATTTATTCCCAAAAGAAATAAACATAAACCATACAATTTGTATGTAGTTAGTGCTAGGGTCCACACACAAGTTAAACATCTCCCCAGGCAGCACACTGCATGTTCTTTGTGATATTTCTCTTATCAAGCCTATTAACATTAGTACCTCCTGATCAAGTCTCCTTTTTGCTTTTTGTTGTTGTTTTCTTTTTAGGCTGATATTTCTTTTCCTTGTTGTTTCCTTTACTTGGCACTTCTCTTCCCCCCCACCCCACCCCCCACCCCTGCAGTCTGATAGGGTGTGATGATGGCTTTTGCATACAGGGTATAGCAGAAAGGAGACTTTTGTCTGGTTCCTCTCTTCCTCTCTTTTATAATATAATTTGAAGTGAGATAACATGTTCCTGCTGTATCTAAATGCACAAATAGTTTAAACACAATAGAAATACAAACAACAACGAAAACAGTTCTAGCCCAGAAATACTTCAGCGGAATCATTTTGACTTATGACTACTGTTGTGTTTTTTTTTGTTGTTGCCAGTCTGAACATTCCTTCTGCTGGATCTTTTTTTTTTTTTTTCATGTCAATCATCTGCTAACAGCAACAGACTCCCATTTTAAAGAGTAGATCTTTTATCAGAAATCAACTTTATCTTCAAAACAGTTATCTTTTAAATTACTGCCATGGAAAGGATGGGAGGAAAAAGGTTTCTTTTCCAAATTTTTCTCCAAGAGCTTGCCTTTTATGCACAAAGACTCTGGAAGGAAAGGCATCATTAACGCAGCATCAAAGAATCCAAAGAAAGAATAACCTTTTCTCAAAGCAGGGGTGGCTATTTAATGAACAATTCGCTTAATTTTTAGACACCTTCTCCTTTCAGATGAAAAGCAATAGAAATACATGTCAAAGAAACCAATCATGGCAAAATCTCTGTCCAATAGGCAGACTCTAATAGAAAGAGATGATAGTACAAAGGACTGAAAAAAGCAGCTCTTCTTTCTCTTTCTTTCTTTTGTTGCGAGCACAAAGATAAGTGCATGGCAATCAGATGATTTTAATGAACAATCCAGTTGTTTGGCCTGGATGGTATAATTCCAGATGCACTCTGTAGAAGTTGTTTGAATTTGAACTAGTTCCTTTCTAAATTCTCCCTCAGCTGGCAGTAGTACACTGCCGGCTGTCAAGGCAGCCCCAATGCAGTGGAACTGTTTTCTCTGGAGGGTGAAGATAAAGGTGTGTGAGAGAGCAGTTGCAAGAAAAAATAGGTTTTGAAAGCTTGTTTCCCTCCATACTCTGCAGCAGTTCAGTTTTATCACAGTGTGCTGGACTGGTCTGATTTTGAGTAGGGAGTTCCATCTGCACTGAATATAACATCTGCAGTGATTATAAAAAGCCCTAAAATTTCGAGCTAAAACTTATACTGCGTGCAATCAAAATCTTGGAGTACAAAAACAAATATATGCTTTTTTTTTTTTTTTTTTTTACATTACACTTAACAGCTGGTTTTGGAACTATCTGTGTGGCAGGCATAATGTAGATGTGGGAGATGGACAGAAGACCACTGAGAGGAGTAATTAAGCATGATAGTACAAAAATTCAATTAGCAAGTACATAGAAAATCTTCAATGTTCAGTGAAAGTACGTAGTAACAAGATGGCTGAAGAATTCATGTAGAAAACCTGCTTATTTTTATAGTCTTTTAAACACTTTGAAAGGTCCCTTAAACTTCCAGGCAAATATTAAAGAAATAAGTATTTGGGGACTTTTGAATTTAGCCACTGTCCTCTTTTTCCTCACTATTTTCCACTACCAAAGTCTGTTTAGCATTGTTTCAAAAATCAGGTGTCCTTTGAGCTGTATTTTACACTAAGGATGGCTTTCTCTTCTTTCCATCTTCTTCAAAATCCAGACAACATATTACATAGTGTTCAGGTTTTGCATCTGTTTAATGTTTTTCTCAAAAGTGAAGTATGAATAATAGCTTTGTATATGTAGAGGAGTTGATTGGACTTCAGAGTATGAAGAACATCTATACTGTTGACAGTAACTATAAGGTTCTATTTTCTCTACTAACAGTTTTAATACTTCTATTAGTGTTGTGGGTTTGTTTGCTTTTTTTTTTTTTTTTTTTTTTTTTTTAATGAATGTTCTCTGTGGAGCTTGCAAAGAGATTCCAATCTGTGAATTACATGTAAGCCTGGGGAGATGGAGTAAAAATCTTACTCATCACTTAACTCATAGCAAAGTATGGTAATAATAACTATTGGAAAAACTGAAGTGATTTACGTCATTAGTGTTTTTTTTTTTTTTTTTTTTTTTTTTTTTTATCTTGGGCTCTAAAGAAAAATAAATGTTTCTATATACGTGTGTGCATATATATACATGTATATGTTTATAGTTGTATGCCTAAATCCAAAAGGTTATATGTAGACATTAGAGGCTTCCTGGATGATTGTGCTTAATTCTCATCTACTGAAAAGAAAACCATGTTTCAACTTGGTTCAGTAATATGGCTTCAGTAATTAAGCATTGAAGGAGTCTGCTTCATATGAAGAATACTCTAAAGTCTTCAAGGTTCTGGGCTTCTTTCTTGCAGCTGTCTGTACTGAGGGGGATCCAGGAAGAACTGGTGTCTTTGTCTGTCTGTGTAGTACCTGTGACTCTGAGGTGTTGGCTTACCTCTGCAGCCTGAACCTGACAATGACGAGTGTCATTAGTGCCTACGAGTTTGCAGGGATAGGAGATCTGTGGAGGTTTTAGGAGAGGAATACTTTTAAGATATTGCTTCTAAGGGAAGTTCAACTTTTATTTTTACTATTCTTTTGAGAATACCTATTTGCTTTTATCTTCTCATTGTATTCTTGTTTGTCTGTTTTTCTTTACTGTGACTCTTAACAATAGCGTAGTACAGTAAACAGTTTTTCTTTTTAGTTCTTTGCCTTTAAAGATGCTCCCTCAGACTTTGAGCTGGTAAATGCTTTTTCTAATTGCATGGTCCTCTCTTTTCCCTAGTTTTACATATGCAGGAGATTTTTCAAATCTTTACAAACTTTCTAGGACATCTAACACTATCGCCTACAAGCCATTTCAATTATGCCTTTTTCTTTTTTTTTTTTTTTAATGTAAAACAAGCCAGCCCCATTTCCACACACCCCCCTCCCCAAAACAGCCCCACAGACAAACAAAAACCTTTGCACCAAGGATCTCATGGTGTGAGAGAAATGATGAGAAATTGTTAGGTTTTTGTTTGTTTTACTTTTTTTTTCACAGCTGTTTGTTTGTTTGTTTTTGTGCAATGAACTCTGCTTTTGGCTTAAGAAGAGTTTCTGTGTCTACCTTAACAAGCAGAGAGGTCTACAAGGGCAGATTGGTATAGCATAGTAGTTCTTGCTGAGGACTTGCCACATTTCAAACTGTTCAGCAGCTGAAGGTTTTAGTGTCCTTGAAAAGGACTGAGCTCAGTTAGCTGTGATAAACTCTGCTAATGTGAAGGTTATGTGTGAAGTCAGACTTATATTTCTGCCTCTGCCAGAGTCAGGTTGCAATTTGGATAGTTGCTCTTTGTCCTGTCAACGAAGCATCAAAACTAACTAACTAAATATACATATATATATATATATATATATATACACACAGATATATATATACATATATAATATATAGTAGTAATGCAATAATTATTCTTTAAAGAAACAGAGTTGAGTGATATCTTCAGGATTCAGAAATACATTTAAAAGTGGGAACTACATAATGCTGTGGTGACTTCATGTTTCCTGTACAGAGCTGTCCTAACATGCATGTTCACAAAATAGTTTTGCTAGGTCAGTCTTACAGTTAGCTCTTGGGCTTTTTGATTTTTTTTTTCTTTTATTTTTTTCTTTTCTTTATTTTTTTTGTCTGTCATTCAGCAATCCTTTTTTCATTGTTATAGTAAGGGTTTTGATTTCTAATTTAAGCCAGTTTTAATTTCCTTCTTGGCTAGATTTGAAGGGGATCTATTAATACAGTCCATTTCCCTAGAGAAACTTGATGGATATAGCTTTTGTAACATTGCATAAATTAGAAATATTTCCTCTTTATTACTTTGTGTAGCTGTTTCATTTATTAGCTTATGTTGTAGAGAAAAAAAGCTTTGAATCGGATTCTCTTTTACTTGCACTTAATTTACTGTGAGATGTTTTGGTTTATTGATTTCAGAGTTAGCTTCTAATATGTCAAGGGAGAGAATTAACCATATAAGGGAAAGCATGTATTTTGATATTGTATGAATCTATTTTTGTTTTTACTTAGCTCATAATTTCAGCTTCAGCTCTTGCTATTGTTTTTGTGTGACATCCAGAAAAGTCTTATGCCAGAATATCCTATATATTAGGTGTTTTGGAAGAGACAAATAAGCGCTGGCGTACTTCTATAACTTAGTTGCCTTGAAAAGGGTGATCAGACTAGCCTTATCTAAAAAAAATAAGTATTGTGCTTGTAGCACATCTCGGAGGTCATCTGAGATTTTCCGTGAGAAAATGAGAGATCATTTGTGCCTTTGCTGCATCTGATTCCCAACACTACAGTAGGAGGACAAAAAACAAGCATAGCCATGTCCTTGTGTGCTTGGCATTCAGCTAACAGACTTTACACAAGGGGTAACTCCTTCCCCCTCCCCCCCAAGAAAAGACCAAAAATTCTGATGTTGTCTACAACATCAGAGGTGTGGCAGAGGTGGCCAGCAGCAGCTCTCATTTTTCATACCCATTCCAGGGTTCCCATCAGGCCTTGGCTCTTTCACTGGCAGTAGTTCCTGTTGAGCGCTTTGCGGAACATTTTACTGAGCCAAATAGTGAAGATGGGTACTTGGAAAAGAAACCTCTGGATCACTGCTATCTGGAGTGAAGTATCTAGTTTTCCACAGGCTTAATGAAGTTTAACATTTTGGCCAAAGTCCTCAGGCTCTTGTTCCCAAGTAGGTGAGGGAATGCCTCTCTTCCCACCCTCATGCATCAGTGAGAGCTTGGATTTCATCTCATGAAGTCAAAGAATAGCTGACTGGGGCACGCATGTGAAGTCTGGGACTTTCTTTGGTGGATTTTTTTTTTTTTTTTGGGGGGGGGGGGAGGGGAAAAGGTGCAAGAATGGTTAACTTCCAATTTGAGAGCATTGGTTTGCAAAGTTAAGCAACACCTTAAGGAAACATATTAAGGCTCTGCCACATTCTGTGCAAACCCTGTAATCCAGCTGTGGACCGAGGATAGGGACCTTGTTTGAAAGTCCCTGTCTCCTTTATATGCAGGTTAGATAAGTCAGAAAGTGGTATATGTATCTATATATAATTTTGCATATAATTATTACACATACTTAATTGCACACATTCCCTCTGTCTCTGGGTGAAATATGTATATTGTGTGTTTGTGTGTATATATATATATACACATACACACACTCTCAGGGTTCAGAGATTAGGAGTGGAGCCCCCAGAAGTGGGTCTCTGTCACTGACTGTGTATCTGTGTTTCTCTGCAATGCTGGGAGGAGTAGGGAAATGCCTGTGCCTGAGGAGGCTGAAGTGAGACTGCAAAAACATCTTCATTATACTCTTTTGTGTGTCTGTCTTTAAATATAGGTTTTCTGTATGCAATTTCCTATATTGGTTTATAATAAGGAACAGTTTTCATGTCTGCTGCACTACAAACTCCTCCATCTATCAGTGACTCATCTGGCTGTTCAGCACAAAGAAACAGCCTGATTTTAAAATCCATTTGTATATAGAGCTGACAGAGACTTGTCAATGTTTGAAACTTTCTCATCATGAAAGTTTTTTTTTCTTTTTTTTTTCATTTGGCTGCCACTAGCTTACAATATCATTCCTCATCTTTTAAGACTAAGAAAAACTAACAAAGAATGAAAGTACAATGAAAGTGCTTTTTTATTTTTATTTTTATTTTTTTAAGGTAAGAGGAGTGAGGTAAAGTTTCAAAGTTTACTTTTTCTTTTTTTTTTTTTCTATTGCTGCCACACAGTCTGTTCACACTTGGCTGATGATTTTCCCTGTTCTGTGTAAACAATGTGATCTGCACTTACAGTTTGATTCATTTCCATAGCCTCATTTGTGAATGTTATCTCACAAGGAAAAGCCATCAATTATGCTGCTGTTTAATTTACTTTTATTGGACTACAATAGTAGAAATGGATGCTTATGTTTAGATTTCATTATTCAGAAAATTAATCTTTTTTTACACTTTCAATAAATATGAGCAATTGCCCAACTCTTTCAATTTTATTGCTGCTGCTTTCAGGCTCCCTTTGCAACGAGTTCAGTTCTGCTATTTATCTCAAGGTGGCAAGTAAGTGTGAAATCCTTTTTATTTTATTTTTTATTTTTGTGCATTTGCTTGATGATGACTGCATGTGTGTCAGGTATGTTCCTAGCACAGAAACCACAAGCCTACAGGTAATTTCATGACCAAGTAAATCTTGCTTACACCAGTTAGCATGAAAACCCAACCCCTGCTGTTAGAATCTTTTACAGCTCATTTTTCAGCTTAAAATTTGTCTAGATTCAGTAACGCTTCAGATGTTGGAGCTCATGCTCCTTAAATACTATTAGATTGTCTCTTTAAAACTTCTTTCTATTGATGGTTAGGTTAAGGTATACATAATTAATAGTAAATGACCAGTAAACAATTTTATTAAAGTAGCAAGTAACTGCGTGCTTTGCAGAGAAAATTTCTGTAACTTATTCTGGTTATTTATTGTGATACTGGGAGGATCCTGCAGCTCCATTGCATGGTAGTGTACCACTGGCAAGTTTTACAGGCCAATATTACAGACGCTAAATCTAGAGGCTGAATTTCTTATATATTTATCTCCAAGACTAGACTGACACATGCCAGACACTGTTTGGGGCATTCTCCTGCTGTCACTGAAGTGAACAGCAAAATGAATATTCCTCATGTTTTACAGAATATGTGTGGGTGGCAAGAATAACATAAATGACACATCAGGTCTATTAAAGCAGAGGCTGACGTTGGTGGCAAACTGTTGTTAAATCATGTCAGAGAGAAGCTTTGGAAATTACTATCGTGTGTTGGGCTTTTTTTTTTTTTCTCCATTCCGCATGTTCTTATGGATCATGAACTTTGGGCTAGGATTCAGCAAGAATCAGGCTGCTTTTAATAAATAAATAAATATATATTGCCTTCAGAGGGCCCTGCGGTAATTGGGAAAGCACGGTAATGGTCCAGGTATCCTCTTGAGAAGAAAGTGTCATCTTCTGTCTGCATTTGGGATAGATGTGACAGACTGCTGGACCTCATCCACCTCTGTAGCAGCCCAGTAAAATACCCCTGCAGCCTGACTCAAGTCTAATGAGATTCATCTCCTCTTTTACACACCTCAGAAGCTCACCAGGACTGTAACAGGGCTGCTGTATGTACACAGCAAGGTGTTGGGTTGATGGGAATGCAAACCCAGTTGTTTGTGCAAATGTCAGGGAGATTCATGGTCTCCTTTCTTACCCTTCTTCAAGAAAAAATTTAATAAAATGACAAGTCTGTGAGAGAAATTAAATGAAACAAAACTAAAAAATATATTTTAATATTTTAATGTACTTGGTATTAACTCACTAAAAAGATATTTAATTACTAAAAAGATATTTAAAGCTTAAAATATATATTAAAAATATTAAAATATTTGAAGTTACCAGGTATTAACTCACTGGTAGAACATCGATATTAAAGACAAAAAAAAAAAAAAAAACTTCAGTTCTTTAGTTCAGAAATTAAGGTGTGTGGTTTCCAGTTTTGTTTAGGTTTTTGTTTGTGTTTTGTTGTTGTTTTTAAATAGCACTAACCTGTAGTGGAGTGTTCTTTTGAATGTTTCCATTGCCGGGATGGTGCTGAACATGATGGGGGAAATTGTTTGAAAGGAAATGAAATGCTAATTATACCTAAAAATGGCAGCGTCTGTTCCATCTGCATAATCTAACTTGTATGGCTGTCAATAAAATGTCAAACCTCTAAACAGGCAAGTCGAGTATTTACGAAAATAGACTTGCCTTACAATTGTAAATAGAGCAAAAATCTTTTAGGTCTGAACAGAAGACATATCTTGGACCAGTCAATTCCTTTGCTGGGACCCAGAACAACAGTGGGACAGGCACTGCTTGAACAGGATATGGGAAGGAAAAAATTTTTATTCACTAAGGAGTTAGTATTGCATTAGAAACTGCTTCGGACTTGTCTAGGCTCACTTTACACAATGGGTATTGTCAATCATAGATAATCCTTGAAAATTAAGTATTGATCTCTTTTTCTTCTTATGTATGGCAGCAGGAAAAACTGTCCCCATGCAGCTGCTCCTGCTCAGGTTACCCTTTTAAAAAGCACGGTCAATTTGAGTAGCCCCCCTTCTGTGTCTGTATGTTAGATGCAGTTCCCTGTTGGCTTACCTTTTTGTCTTCAGCTGTAAATGTAGGTCACCTGGCTGCCATGCAGTATGTTCCTTATCTGGAAAACCACAGGTCCTTGCATGTAACTTCACAGTACACTCTATTTGTCTGTCTTGTAAGAAAGTTCATTTTGCTGGAATAATGAGTGGCCCAGCTGCTCTTCTGACATCGGCAGTACCAGCAGCCCTTCTTATACCCATCCTGGGCAGCCCATATCACTCTTTGTGACACAGCCACCTCCAATGTTCTGTCTGCTGTGACACAGCCAGGGCAGGTGCCCAAAGTTAGTGCTGTGCTCTGAGGTGTGACACACCTTCCACCATGTAAGCAAGAAGAAGAAATATAGATATCATTAATAATAAAAAACAATAACCTCTTTAAAATTAATAAATCCCAAATAAATAAATAAATAAAGCTCAACCAACACAATACTGGAGAAATTAAGTAGCTGTTGCAGCATTTTAAAAAACAATAGTTCATCAAATGTTAAATGGCAAGCAAAAACAGGTTCTATCCACTGCCCAATATTGAAGACTTATGTGGTACTTGCTGCTGAGATTTATGGGTTTGAAAGCTAAACCTTGGGAGAAAAATGCTTTTTACTGAAGTAAAGTGATGGAAGGTTCATACCTTAGAATTAAAGACATGTTCCACATGTCCTTACCATATCACAACTGCATCCACAAGTGGCTGGCCGTAGGTGAGGAAATGCTTTTTCCTCACAACAACAACAAAATAAAAAATTGTTAGGGTGATGGAGCACACTGGCCCTAGTTGCCCAGAAGGTTGTGGAGTCTTCTCCCTGGAGATACTGAAAAGCTCTAGTGACCCTGCTTGAGCAGGTGGCTGGAGCAGATGAACTTCAGAGGTCCCTTTCAACCTTAACCCATCTCTGATTCTGTGAATTCAAAATATGTGACCTAAAAAAAAAAAAAAAAAAAAAACAAAAAAACAATATTTATAAAACTTTTTCTTCATTAATTGCATAGTGGTTATGAGTCGTCTCTTGTCTTTATGTATTTTGACTCATTTTTCTGTTCAGCCAAGAAATTCATTTGCTTTTCATTCATATAATGAATAACACTGAACCGTTTATATGAGTTTTTGCCCGGAGCTAGCTCAGGGTTTTCATACCTAGAGCCAACTTGTTTCTGTCCTCTCTGCAACTCTGCCTGACTCAAGCCTTTCAGACTCCAGAGCAGACCACAGGATTGCATGTCCTCAAAAAAATCCTCTTGTCACTGTAATCACATCTTAAGAGGATTCTGAACTTCATATTCTTTCCAATTCCTCCATGTTTTCAATAGGATATTTTAAAAGGGATGTTTTTTCTTTCAGTTTCAAGCACCATTAAGAGGCTGCCTGTGGAGTTTTGCCTCATCTCTATGTGCAGATACTGCTGCTAGTTTATAGGAACACTTTTCTCCTTCTCTGATAGACATATTTATCATTTGAAACATGATTAGGAAACTGCAGAGTTTATTTTTTCCTTTAAAACACTTAATTTTTACCCTTAAGGAACAGAAACCCATCAGTTACATGTAACATTCTAAATCCCTCTTTTAATAGGCATGCTGTTTTCTCTTTTATTAGGTAACTACTTCACCATCTCCAAAATATCCATGTTTCAAGATGAAAAAGCCAATTTCATTTTGAGCATTTTCTTGTTTCTGTATAGTCTTCTTTTGTAGATTCTCCTCACCACTTTCATCTCTTCCAATCATTCTGAATAGACAGAAATTCACCAGCAGCACTTAAATTCAAAACAAAATAAGCTCTAGGAGGGAACAGTTTTATTTTTCTTAGGCAACACATAATTATCCACTCCTCATTTCATGTGGAATTTATTTTCCCATTAGGCTTTCAAGGGGCTGCAGCTGTATCCTTCCCTTCAATCTCCCCAAAATACTCCCATGCTGGATTTGCTTTCTGGTCATTTTAGCAAACCAATTTAATTGGGGAAAAAAAAAAAAAAAAAAAAGAAAAAAAAAAAAGCTGCCATTTCTGAGAATGAATCCCTCTGATAATATACCTAAACAGGGAGAGCCCCAGGGAAGAGCAGACCTAAATTTTGGTCATCTCTTTTTCTTCCTAAGCATCTTCATTGGGAACCTTAGTCTACAGGCACAGTCTCTCCTTTTTACCTGCAATAGCTGAAGAGCTGGTTCTGTACCCAACACAGCAGGTAGTAAAGTATGTTGTTTTTTGCCTCAGGAAGTAGCAAGCCTGTAGTAGTTCGGACTTTCCTTGCTGGGTAGCAAGATGAAGTAGGCAGACTAGTGACTAGGGAGGTACATGTTTATTCAGGATTTCTGCTTAAATGAATGGAAATGATTGATTTGGGTGGAATAGTATAAGTATGAAGTATGTATGACCCCATAAATTTCATGCTTTGGGCTTATTGCTTTAATTTGGAGAGAAAATTAAAAAGGAGCCTAATGAGAAGGCTCATATATAATCAAAACAAAACAGGTTAGAGGAACATAAAACAACCTGCTCCTCTAAAAGCAAAGACTAGTGGGGAAAAAAATAAAAATTGCTATCAGACACTGGGAAACTAAAACCTACATTGTCAGAGTATCATCTACCTGACCTATGGCTGAGAAAAAGGATTCTTCTTTCATTTTTTTCTCTGCTCATTCCACAATTGCACCAGTCTTTTAACCTCCCTGCATAGTTTTGGCACTGTTTGAAGAGTAAATAATGTATCTGATCTCTAAGTCAGGCTTAATGGCATCAGAAAGGAAAATAAGGGACACAGAGAACCTTCTTTTCACCATGGTTTCAATGACCAAAATTTTATTTTATTTTTTTTCCCCAAATAAATGTCTAGTTAAAAAAGAAGAAAATGTTCTCCTAATTGTGTCCTTTAGCTGGTGTCATCCTTTTCTGCGGGGAAGGATGTGCATAGCAAAGATGTTAAAAAAGATGTTAAATAACCACAGGTGTGTTCTAGAATGAATTACTGTTCTGGTCACAGTGTGCTATATTTTATGTTGCCTTATACTCAGCACACTGCATTTTAGAAACGATGCTTCTATTTTATTTTTATTTTTTTCTTTTAAGTGTGCTAGTCAATCTTCCTTTGCTCAAAATGTTTGCATGTTTTTCACCTATCAACCACCAAGTCAAAGTTTCTGAAGGTTCAGTCATCAAGAGTCTTAAATGTCACAGTTGATTACTACATAGATTAGAAATCACAGTATAAGCACGATGTATTTATCCTACCCGTTAGGTTCACAAAAATATGACGTGAAATTCAGAATGTGAAAGACCAGAGAGACTTCCAGATCCTTCAGCACTGCTTGAAAAGTATGTAATGTTCTTGCCACCTTTTTGTGATGGCATATCATGTCTGTTTGTAAATCTGATATTCTTGTATCCTTCCTTGCAAAATAGGAGCATGCCAAGTATAACTGTAAGTGACTCACAACTGTACTTGCCATAGTGAAATGAAAGACCTATTTTGCCTGACTCTCAAAGGTGACAGTATTGACATTTTGTTTTTATCTTGAAACAAAATGTGCAGTTTCAAGGGTGCTCAAATTATGCTGCCTTCAAAATAAAGTGTATTGTACATTTCAAATGCTCTGAGGGGCTCATTCACAAAGTTAATTTCCTAGAACAATAAAAAGCAAGAAATATGTTTTCCAGGCACGTGAGCAAAAGAAAGTACATCTTACTACCCCTGGGTAGTAAATGCAATAGAACAGAAAAAAATGAAGTCAATTAGCATGTACACTGATTTACTGCAATGCATAGCCTGGACTAATGATATTAGTCAGATTATGTTGGCCCCCAGTTGAACTGATGCTGAAGGATTTTGTAGGGTATTTAACCCCTTCATCCTCAGGTTGCTAAATAGATGCCAAAGAGCTGTCTTGTCTTTGGTTTGGTTGGATACTAAGCAAGAACCTTAGTGATACCCATATGTGGATTATTACTAATAATCACGACATTTTAGAGGTGTAAAATTTCACACCTAAGATGCCTGAGTAGATGTGTGCAACACAGTGTCTGAACTGTTATGTTATGGCAGAGTTAAAAAAAAAAAAATTCTTGTGCTGAATCTGATGCTTCCCATTTCTGAGAGCATCCTGTGACATACTGGGATATGTACTTCAGGTTCACTCTGCACATTGCCTGTACTGAATCTGTGATAGAACTATAGCTGATGAGAAGGTTGCAACTTCTTAATCCAAATATAAGAACCCATTGTGAGCTTAAAACACCTATTTCTGGGCTCTCTTCATTTCAGCAGGGACTGAATTGAAAGTGATAACCGATAGCTTATATAATTGAAGCATTGAATTAGAGTACAAAAGATGAGGCAAAGGAAGAGGACAAGCTCTGTTCCTTTCTTGAGTTTTTCTTGTCCAAGACTGAGCAAGCAAAGGCAGTAGCCAAAATAGAAATAGGGGTTTAAGACAAGTAATGGATTTCTAGCCTTCAGAAAGAGATCTGAAGTGAATTTATCTTTAGTATTTCTTCACTTGCGGCATGTAACACAATTCAACCTAGGAAGCTAGGTATCATGTATCTAATACTAATAACTATTTAAAGTAGTCTTCAGATTAATGTTTATGTAATACCTACTTTGCGAGGGTGTTTTCCAGACAGCGTCATCCAGAGCTATCTCACTGGACAAATAAACTTGCCTTTGAAAGAAAAATAGTCTTTGCTAAATTAGGAAATATAACCAGAAAGCTATCAATCTAGTCTCTCTCAGGATTATATTTTATTTTATTTTATTTATTTATTTTTAATCACTGAAGGTAAGGACTTTAAGTACATCTGAAGTTCACAGCCTACCTATCACAACATGGATATTCTTTATTATAGTATTTCAGAAGGCATAGGAAATGTCTATTTTTTTTGCAAACTATTTCTGGTCATTGACAAAAGAGGATGCCTGAATGCTTTTAGATGATAACAGTTGCATGAAATGAATCCTCAGCCTTTGAGTCATCCTAAACACATTTCAACATTTCTGATTCTTTCCTCACACTGCCAAAATTTACATAAGTGTAAAAATGTGTTTCAGATGTTCTGAAATTGTTTTTCAACAAAAGACTGAGATCCTCAACCCCCTTCCCACCACCACCTTGATACACTCATGAGTGAAGATTTTAAGAAGAGAAATACCTTATTCACTCCACAATAAAGCAGATTAATGTGAATCTGCTCAAGTTTTGGAAAAGGTTTTATTTGTGTAGTTTGTCCTGAGGTTTGCTTCAGGTTCTGCCCTCAATACCACATATAGACTATTAATTCCTTTTTAGCATTAATGTGTGGGAAAGCTGGTAGTGTTGGTGACAAAATGAGCTTCCCTCTTTGTAGTGAAGATGTTTGGAGGATTTGAATTTTTCATAGCCATCCCCCATATCCCCATCTTGTAATTACCAGGATCAAGAAATTTCCCAGCTTTGCTGGGATGCAACCACAAGCCAGTTCCATTTTGGCACACCATTACTACCATTATATTTGATTTATGCATGTATCAAACCAGGGGACACTTAAAAATACTGTTAATAGAGTCACTAAAAAATGTCTCATGAGCTAGTCACATTTCATAGCACAATGATATGATATTAATGCAGACTTTGCTAAAAGGAGCTAAGTCATATAGACAAATATATATATATATATATATATATAGAGAGAGTATTTTGTTTTGAAATACCAGAAGCTGAGAAGGGTGCCAGTGAGAAATTCTGTTTTAGCTTCTGGGGGAAGCTGAGGAAGCTACTGTAGTCGTGTGATGCTTTTCTTGTCTAATACTCTCACAGTGTTCACCATATGTGAACCTGACAAAGCCAATGTGGACACTGGCAGAAGGATTGTGCTGTCTCATATTTTCTTTCCTTATATTTTCTTCTGTCCTGAAAAGGCAGAATGAGACAAGGGGCCCACAAATCCAAGCTGCATGCTAAAAACAATAGAATGTAATATGGAATACCTATTCTTTTGTGGATATTGTTTGAAGGTCAGAAAAATTATTAGAGATGAAAGACAGAAGGAATGAGTTAAATACAGTGCCTATGGAGCATGTTAACTTCATTCAGAAGACTGTGAACAAGGAATTTACTAGTGGTTTTCTTAACTGAGCTGGCATCTTTGCTAGTTTTCACTTTTGTTCTATCAATGAGTAGATACATTATGTGAAGCACTTTGGAAAATGTCTGGCATTTCTCCAGGCTAAATTTGGCGCACTTACTAAATCTTTCTGTCATCAGCTTGTAGTGCTGGACCTGCCTACCCAAAACCTTTATCTTTTTGATTCCTCCCGTTGATTCTAAAGAGAACAAAGAGGGACTGTGGTCTCCCATATGAAATTGTTAGTTATTTTGGGAGTTATTTTCTTCAGGTACCGAGATTGATGTGTGTATGAACTGATCCTTTATCACTGTCTTTATCTTAAAGTGAAAAGACACTATTGCATGATCTCTCTCTCTCTCTCTACTGCTGCTCAGGCTTTACTATTTCCAAGCATAACTGCTTTTGACTAGTTACTGACAGTCCTGGACAACAGTTTCTACCAACATTTTTTGTTTCTGAGAGATCTTAAATAACTATTTACCAATTTATGTTATTGAGATTAAAAGTTTTTGAAGTACTGCTGGGAAGTTCACCTTCAGCTAGCTTGCATTAGCTGATAACTCTGAGAGTACTGGCATCACACCAGCATCCATAAGCAGCTGTGTTTTAGACAAGCTTGGTCTGGTGATAACACTGTTTACAATAATGCTTCAGAGAGGAAGAAAGGCCAAAACAAAGTTAGGTTCAGAAATGTATTTTCAGATGTTGTCTTTCAGGCCCAGGAAAAGTAGGATACTTTAGGACATACAGGCTGCTAACTGCAAAAGTTGACAATATTGGTGCTTAAGTGTACTGCCTTGAGTGTCACCAATACAGCTTGAACCCTCTGTGTTTGCAAGTATTAAAGTGAAAATTTAATGGAAACACTGATTTCAAGGGCTAAGCTTTTCCATTTTATAACTTGGGTTATTACCTAAGACTTTTTTAAACTAAAGTAAAATTGAATGAAGTTGATTATTATCTGTCATACATTGTGTATTGTTTTCAGTGTTTGAAAATTGAGATGGAAAAGCTTATTTTAGACAAGCACAGTTAATCTTGGTTCTGTTTTTTTGGCCTCTTGAAATGCTTGAAGGAATTGAAAAGCTATCCCAAAATGTTATCTGATTTCCCCTGTAAAGAGAGAAAATGTGAAGAGTAGCTCCCAGGAGCTTGTCTCTGCATGAGACTCATCAGAATCACACTGGCCATAGTGAAGACTTGCAAACTCCTGCTTGTCAGCCTTAGTGATGATCCCTGTGGGAGTTCAGAGCTACTCTGAATTAACCTGCAACAGTGAGCTACTCTAAATTACCCCTGATGAAAAGTGGGAGTGGAGAAAAACAGCTTTGATATCATGCTTCTATTCTCTGATTGCTTCAGCTATCTACAGGGTAAGTATGGCACAGCTGAGGGTTTGGAATGCCACTGGTAGAAGTTGTGTTCACCTCTTATGAGGCATCAAGAATACAGTATTTTAGAAGAACTAGGAACAGTGCGTACTTCTGGGGGTTGAAAAGTCAAATAATATTCTTGTGCTCAAAATCTGAAGCAGAAATGAAAGGTTAGTGTAGACATATCATTTCACATGGAATGTCTATTCTTCAAAACATGTTTAAATATTACTTTTAAAATATGATAATATTTGCATTTATTTTCCACTTTGAAATGGCTTTATATTTACAGATTACAATCTAGAATCAGATAATGAAAGTAAGCATGAAGTAATTTTCTGTCATGGAAGCAAAAATATCTCCTTTGATCTATAATTAATTGATTTTTTTTTTTTTAAGTTGTACTTTTATAATGGTTTATTTTTGTTTTGCTTAGAAAACAAAAAAATCTGAGATTTCTCATGATGTTTTTGTTCTTACACAGAATATCTAGTTTTATTTTATGTCCTTTTCCCCTCTTGAATATTGACTGTTTTGAGATTTTTACTCTAAGAGATGGGTAGCTTATTCTTAAGGGCTCTTATTTCAGCTCTTCAATGTGTTTATTAATTCTTGCTAAAATGAGCTAAAAATCAGTCATATGTTGATTTTCTTTATGGACAGTGTTTTAGGGCACACTCTTATCCATACTCTTATCCATAGGGATACTTGAATGGAAATAAAAATATGGGAATGTCATTTTGTAATAATCACACAATTGTATTCTTTTTTTTTTTTTAATTTGTGAAGTTCTTTCTCTATAGGTATTTATTTCATTTTACAGAGTACAGAGAGATTTCTGTAATAACAAATGTAAAAATTCTTTATTATGTAATTACAGTAAAAATCCTTTTTCCTTGAAATTACAACAACTTACAGAGGAACAAAAAGACGAACAGAATGTTATGAAAAATTGGGAAGGTCTGGAAAGGAAATAAATAAATAATGTAGATAACTCTACTGGGACAAAAATAAATAAGTAAATGTTATATTGGAAATATTCTCTTGTTGGTCATTGGTTTCTATATCATCTATGATCAAGAAAAATATTACTTGACTGAATGCTTCTGAATTTGTCTTGTTATATGATACTTCTGGAGGGAATAATATTTAATTGAGATATAAGTAATTCAGAAGACATCAGTGGAAATGTTAAGATGGGACATCTTTGTGAGAGTAAGACATATGTTCTGACTTTTAAATGCAATTAGAGTGGAATGCAGAATGAGAAGGTATCATGGGGAAAAATGTCCATAGGGATTTTAACCAAACATATTTTGGAAATGCGCAGGAAGTGTTGCATAAAATCTGATTAGAAAAGACAGCAGAGGGAAAGGATTCAGAAGGGAAAAGGGAAGTGTTGAATACTAAATTAATACATGCTCAAATGTAAAAGTGTCCATCTGGCAACTCACCCTTAACCTGTACCTTGAGGAGAAAAGAAACAATGATTTTTTACATCTAAAACATTAGTAGAAACAATCAACCACTTAAAAATACAAATAGGGTAAAGAGAGTTAGGAAGAGTCTAGAAAGCTTATGTAAAGTTTGGGAAGATACAATGGAACTGGAGATGAACTGAAAGGTAAGGTATGGATTGTACAGGGCAGGGGTTAATAAGGCAATTGTAAGCATGTAGCCTTTCACAGACTTCTGCTGAGATATGTTTAACAAGGATACAGCTGCTGTTGTATAAATGAAAATGAAAGAAAAGTTGTTGTACTGTGATGTTTCTGACTCCTAGCATGACCCTGACCTGCAGAATCAACAGAATTCAGACTGTAAAGAACAGATGACAGTACAGACGACAGCTCTATTCTTCATATTTATGATACAGTCACATGCATGCACGTGTGGCTTTAGATATGTGCTCAAAGTAATATAACGAATAAGTATGGGTTTGAGCAGGTGCTTAAAGTTAAATACACATTCAGTTGTGTTGAATGAGAGTCTAAGCTAACATGGAGAAATTTAAACTTTTTTTTAAACATATATCTGAAATTTGCTGAAGTTTATCATCACAATTTTATGTGGAACAGGACATACCACGTGAGGTGGGCTGGTTTATGTGGTAATTTCACTGGAGTGTATTCTGTGATGGGGATACTTGTGTCTCTGTAGCAAGGGTCAGATGGGAACAGCACTGATGGGGAAGGACAATAAATGTCATGGCCTTGGATGGACCCATATGGCTGGCATTAAATGGGCGATTGTGGAAATATCCTGGGAGGGGTTCCAGTGAACATGTCAGCTGTTACCATTCAGGAGAGAGTGCAGAAGGCTGCTTTACACAGGGATCCTGGGTACAGTCTGAAGCTGTTGTTCTGGTGGCCCTCCTCTGTCAGGGGAGAGAGGGGATTGATTGCATTGATTGTTTTGTTTGTTTGTTGGTTTCACTTTCTCCCTCCTCCCTTACTTCCCCCCATCACATACACACATTTCCTTGGGCGGCCCCCCTAAGAGACAAGCTGTCTAAAGACAGAAAACCGATCTCAACCTGTGCCCGGAAGACAGAGAAGCAGAGGGGGTGGCACGGTCAAATGAGGCAGACGTGCAGCGTGTGAGAGGGAGAGACCCCAGCAGAGCCCCCCGCCCAGCTGGGCGGCCCAGAGGCAGCTCTGCCCTCTCCAGGAGGGCTCTCTCGCCACGCCTCCTCTAGGGCAGCCCTTGGAAGGGCGCGAGGGCACTTGCTGAGCTCCGGACGAGGAGGGGGCGCCCTGAAAAAAACAAACAAACAAACAAACAAAACAACAAAAAAAAAACACACTGAATCCACACCTACAAGAGGAGGACGGCGTGGGAAGGGAGGGAGGGCGGGGAGGACAACGCAACCCACATGCCAGCCTCGCAGCAGCAGGCTCTTCCATCGGGAAGCGAATCCACGGCTCTCCCGGGGAGCTCTGCCCCAGCCGCGCGGAGGGGATGATGATGAGGAGCCGCCTTCATCGAGCCGCCGGCGGCTGCAGCAGCGTGGACAGCTCCCGCCCCGTCCGGCACGGCTGAGCTCTGCTCCAGCACCACGGACAGCTCCGGTTCAGCACCACGGACAGCTCCGGTTCAGCACCACGGACAGCGCCGCCATGGGGGGCCGCGCCCGCGCAGCTCCGCGCAGCGCCCCGCGCCTCTAGGGTGAAGCGGACCCGGCCCCGACGCGCACATGTAAGCTGCTACACCTAAGCCGAGAGGCTAGGAGCCCCCGGGCTCTGCCTCATCCAGAGCCGGCTCGATTTTCGGTTCGTCTGAGAAGCGCCCTGGCTCCAGTGTCGGCCCCTAGTTGTGCTCCGGGAAGTTTTGTTGGGGTTGGACATGTCTCGGTGCAGCTTGGTTTCCTACGAGCCTGGGTCTGGGCTGGTGCTGAGCGGGGTGGGTGGCTGTGGATAAAATCGGTTCGGCTTTCTAGCCTTGGAATTTGTGCAAATCTGTTTGGTCTTGGTGTACCTTGAAAGGGCTTGGTGTTTGTTGCTGGCCACATGGTTTGGAGCCATGCTGTTGTCATCTCTTGTAGCTGGGTGATTTTTTTTAAAAGGGTTTATTCATCCTGGAAATAGTTTGACCAACACAAAAGGGGGAAAAATGACAGATGTTAATTTTGGACATTATATCATGCCTGTTTCAGCTTGCTGGGTCTGAGTGTCAGGAGTCTTTCTCTATATTTTTTTCCAGTCGTATTAAGTATCAAGCAAATAAATATCAAGTAAAAAGGGTGCAGCAATAGGGGAAAATGAAATACACTGAGAACTGAGATTTTCATTTCTTTTCAGACCCTTTTTTTTCTCTTTTTAATGGAAGAGTTTGTTGAAATTCAGCATTACAGTGCCCCCTGCTTGCACAATTAGAAACAATTTTCGTTGCTGTCATCAGTAGTAAAAAATTATGAATGAACAGGTATTCCTCTGTTGTGTTCTGGGTGTGATCTAAGACTGACTTTTAAAGTACTTCAACGGTGAGGATAAATCATTCCTAGTTCAACTAGCCAGATTTTTATTTTAAAGGACAGATTCTCTTCTTGATAGTTCATTTGGTGGCTAAAAATGTTAATGAATGGACAGCTGGAGGTAATGTAATAGTAGACTTGATTTTGATATATCTCATAAGAGGTCCATTATACCTTTGCAATAATCAGTCATTTTCACTACTCTATATATGAAGGAAAAATAAGGAAGGGGAAAAAAAAAAAAAAGAAAAAAAAAAGAAAACAAAACAAAACAAAACACAGTAAATAGATTATAAAAACAAGAGGAAATTTAACACAAGAACCAAGGTGATTATTTCATGATCTCTTTTGATGTAAAAGACTTGTGTTGGTGAGTGACTTTGCTTTGGAAAGGGAAACAACATGCTTATTTTTAGTTTGTGAGGGGAAAACAGCTAAGAAGTGGTGGGTGTTTATTTTGTTGTGTTTTTATTATTATTATTATTATTATTATTATTATTATTATTATTATTATTATTATTATTATTATTATTATTTTGGTTTCATTTTTGTTTTTCTGTGAAAGATGTCTGGTAAAAGTCAAATTCCATTTCCTTTTTTTTTCAAGCCACAGGGAAGAGTTGGATCCCTTCTACTAGACTTCAGAGAGAACATGAAAATTTACGTGTCAATAAAGCTTTAGTTCTCTCTCAGTGTTTTGGGGGTATTAGCCTCAGACCTCATGCTTCATGACAAGAAGATTATGAGACTGTTAGTGTGTGTCATTCATCAATGTCCTTTAATGATGTGAAAGACTTTTTTTTTTTTTTCTGCCTGAATGTATCTCACCATAGCATTTATCAAAGGGATTTCAGAAGGTGTGGCTTTGCTGTCTGCACCTGTACTTCCACAAGTAAAGAGGCCTCTTTTCAGAGACTGACCTTGAAATATCATTTTCCTTTATCTATAGGAGCTGTTGGGAATACAGCTTCCTGCAACTGCTTTGTAGGACTACTCTGCAAAGGAATGAATATCTGCAATATTTATTGTGTATGTGCACACCGCCCACCCCCACAACCCCCAGCCTGAATAGAACTAAAATAGTCTATTAATTGTCCTTGGATATGTATGCAGAATGACCAAGTTTTTAGTAGTACTGTAACAGTTTTAGCTATCTCAAGACTAAATAGAAAGGTACTTTTGCATTTCAAAGCATAGAAAGCTTCAGAATTAACTGTTCTAAATCCAAGCCAGCTATCCCAAATGATATTCAGCTGTATACATAGTAAGTCAACAATATATAAAAAACAACACTTAAAACTTTTGTCTTAAAGGATAATGTCATGACTTAAAGTAAGACTTAGAGAGTTTATTTAAGATACTAGAGAAAATAAAGATCTCAGAGAGATCTGATAACATATGCCTACACAGCACTTGGAACTCCAGAGTACCCTGTTGCATATACTATAATAAATATTTGCAGTTTGTGTTCAGTCTGTGTTCCTCACCTGAAGTCTGGAGTCTCCTACAAAATATATTGTTAATTTTTTAACCAAAAGGTACAACATCTTACTATTTTTGTTCAGAGCCATTTTATTCACTGTTTTAAATGTGTTAATTTCTATATATCGATTTGTGTCTACTTGTAGAGCTTTGTTCCCTTATTTTTTCTTCATGGTTATAGCATGGCTTCAGTGAACAGAATTTCTTTGTGGAAGGGCTAATAGGGAAAAAATGTTCCATTTGATATATAATAGCTGTGGCAATTCCAAAGAGGCCTCAGGGATTCTACAGCCTTTCTGTGCCCAGATTCTTTTTATAAACATTGGTGTAAGTAGAAAGAAAAATAACAAGTAAAATTTCATTCTGACAGTTTCTGAGGCTGCACAAGAACCAAGGGTTATGTTCTGAGAATGGCTTTCCAAAGCTAAAATTTACTTTTCACCATGACAGAGTATATGTTTTATCAAAGCCTCCCCTCATGGTTGTTTTACCACGCGTGGCTCATAGTAATGGTTACTTACCCTAGTTTTCTGTAGTAGTTTCTAGACAAAGAGGCTAATTGTAAGGGAACAAGGGAGAATCCTGTCAGCCTCTCTTCACAAAAATTTAATTCAAAGACTAGTCAGAGTCCTTAAGTACCTAAAGGCACCTTTGTGAATGCCCTGCTCAATTTTCAGGCTTTTGGTCGTTTTAAAGGTGACATCACTTGAGAATTCCAGAATTACTATGGATCCTAATACCCATTCATTTCAATACCTATTCAGACTTCAGATATATCTACTCAACCAGATATCATTCAGCCTGTTCTACATGCTTTTAAAGTTCTGGTTCAAAGCCCTGTTGTAAAAACTCCAATTTAACCTCTTAAGGTATTTGTGTCTTTGAACATTTTCTCCAAGCCTGGTGTTGAGATGGAAGTTTTGCTGATCTAGAGTTACTTTTGCTGTGTGGGAACATGCTGCATGGGAATATGCTGTGTGGGACATGAGAGGTGACAAAAGAGAAAAAGAGGTGACCAAGGAGAAAAAGCATTTTTTAGGGTAGTCTCAAAATGAAGCAGCCCAGTTTCTTCTCTGTGTTTCCCTTGTCCTACATGTATGGCACTCAACCAAGAGAGTTTTGTTGCCAGAGTAAGATTTTCAGCTTCAACAGTGTTTTCAAGTGACAACACACCAAGAACAAACCTCATGTTATGCCATGTTCCCATGTGAGATGTTGAGTGTCTCAGCTCCTAGTAACTTCAGTGCAAGTTCTAAGTATCTATTCTTAGTCATTTTAATTAAGAGCTGAGATACTCCCAGATGATGATTTGTTAAGAGCTAAATCACCTTTCAGAAATGGCTATTCTTCTTCACTTACCACAAGAGTCCAGATGTATTATGGCTCAGTTGGCTTTATAAAGCTGGATGTACATTGCTGCAGGCAGTATTTAGGCCCTGAAATTTTTGGTTTCCTTTTCCCAGAACATTTTCTCTCCAACAACACCGCATACATTGGCATTCTTTCCTAGAAAAACACAATATTTAATTGCAGTGCCTGATGAGTTTGATCGCTAGCTGTCTCAATAAAATATGCAAATGCAGAGTCATTTCAATGCAAACCACCTTTAAATAAAAATGGTAAGATAAATGCAATCAAGTTACAATTACTTTTTTAAGAGAGCACATTACACACATTCAGTAAATATAATTATTTCTGAAACTGCCTGCATATAACTGAAAAGCAGAATAGAAAATGTGCCGAGTACAGTCATGACATTAGAGAAGACTTGGGTTTCCAAGATTCTCAGCTACTGCATATATTACTCTTTGCACTGCCACTTCTCTATCACGATTCAGTGTTCAGGTCAAAGAGTAATTATAACTTTATTTTCAGAACAGGAGTTGATAGCTGAGCATTTCTCATGAAATCATTCAAAGTTAAAAGTATAAATTTTTATTCTTCTCCTGCTCTCTAGAAAGACAATAAAGTGCAGTGCTGAGATATTGATCTTCCCTGCTCATGAACAAGACTGGGGGTCATAATTCCCCTGAGGTGAAGCCCTCTGATTTACGGTGCTCTTGCCCCTGTCTGTAAGCAGTGGAGATTAACTCTGTGCTGTGGGAAATCCCTGCGGAACATTTATTATAAGCACAATGTTGTATATTAATTATCTTTTTGGAGGGCAGGTATGCTATTCTGTTTCCTTTTTTTTTTTTTTTTTTCTGACACAATTTCTGTTGCTAGAAACAGTGTTTGAAACCAGCATTGTCTCTGGATTGAAGAAAGTGAAATGAAGGTTCTTTTTTGTCATGTCGTTACTTATACAACAGACCAGTGTGAAGTAACTCTAGGCCAAACTCTAACCTCTTTCCTCAGGCAAAGCTCTTAGAAATGGGCCAATGGTAGTATTTTATGTAGTTTTATGTTTACTTTAGGTGTCCTTATAAGATTATTTGTGCATCTCTTGCCTGGATTCTAATTTGGAAATAATATTTCAGTATAAAAAGGCTTTTTAAACATGTATTTTGTCACTCTCTCTATATATCAAGAATCATACTTGTACAGCGGGCAAAATATCTAATAGATTCTTCCCTGCTGGAAATGCTCCATGTTTCTGGGGAGCTTCCAGTACTGACCATTGAATACAATAATAAATGTAAGCTTGCCAGTTATCTTACCATAAAACATTTTAGAACATAAAAATTCTTTTTGTATATCAGAATAATCCAATGGCATTTCACTTTCTTGAAGTAGCTATCACGATTAACTTCCTAAAATATTTAGGCATCTGCAATCCCACCACACTCGTGGGTGATCACTGAGCAACTACTGGAGAAGGATTAATTTCCAGCAGTTGTTTGAACCATTGCCAGATCATCCTTTTGAGGTTCTTAACATTTTAAGATATTTCTTTTATTTCTTTTAACATCCAGGAAATCCCAAGACTGAAAATGTGTAAAGTGTTTTGGGGTACTGTATGTCCTCAATGAACAAAACCACAATTCAGATGGAAAGCATTTATTTATGTGTGAAGATCTTGCTTGAACTCCGAAAGTCTTCAATTTTCTGTTTCTTAACCTTTACAGGTTTCTTAAGTGCTGTCCTGAATAGCTATGGACATGGGCTCCAGTTTACACAAGCACTTTAGCATATGGTTCATAATAGTTCATTTTAAGCACATTAGTCTTCTTGACCTCACTGAGACTGGCTGTGAGATGAAAGCTAATTGCTGTTAGTAATATTTGGGCTCCACTGCAATCAATGGAACCTGTTTAGTCAACTTCAAAGAGGTCCCAGTTTTACTCCAGGCATTTTGCTGCTTTAGAGACCCCTGTCTCCTTCTCAATGTTAGGTATGTTAGTAGCACAGTATTTTTATTTTATTTTATTTTATTTTATTTTATTTTATTTTATTTTATTTTATTTTATTTTATTTTATTTTATTTTATTTTATTTTATTTTATTTTATTTTATTTTATTTTACTTTATTTTACTTTATTTTATTTTATTTTACTTTATTTTACTTTATTTTACTTTATTTTACTTTATTTTACTTTATTTTATTTTACCTTCTGCTGTTTTCTCCTATAAAAAATTTGTGCACTCTTGAGGATTAATTTATTTAACTCTTTGTCCTCCATTATTCTGCCCCTCATCTTTGTGTACTTCCTCAACTTTTATTCATCCTGGAAGGGATTAATTTTAAGATTCATGTAGAATTTTATCTCCCAGTGGAGCATGGAATGTTATGTTCAGTTCCTTTCAGTTTTCAAGTTGTTCTACTGATGTATTAAAGCCTACGGGGAATGGTTCTTACTTAATTATAAACCTCATTTTCAACCTTGTATAGTCACAAAAAAAAAAAAAAAGCTTTATTAGGATTTGTTTGAATTTTAATGCAGCTGTTAAACAATACTGTAAAATTTATATATAAATATAAACCTCTCTTTGATACTAGTTTTCTCACCTGGATCAGCTGAAAAAAAAAAAAGAGTTAAAATGACAGGTATATATGTGTATATCTTAATTCCATAAGAACAGCTATCTGAAGAATTTCTGTGTCTGGAAACTGGTGTTTGGGGGTTCATATATTCTCTCTCTCTCTTTTTTTTTTTTTTTTTTTAATCTTGCTTCCTTTACTTTTTTCTTCTCCCAAAGAACACATTACTGAAAGCAATGTTTCTACTCCACTTTGTCTCTTTGTCTCTTGGTATCTTTTCTTCTCGTCATTCATGACACCACTTTAAAACTCCAGTAGTAATTTTTTTTTTCAGAGCACCACATGAACTTTTCATTGAGTGAAGGTCAAAACTGAGTTGGAGAACAGATGGAGCATGGAAAGATGAACCTTTGCCACCCACTGAGCATTAACACCTGCTTATTTGTTACATCTGCCTGCTACAGCTTAGATGCTCCTGAAAATTTTACCCAAGTGATTTAGGACTTGCTATTGGACTGAGTGCAAATGCCATTTGTGAAAGTGTTTTTGTTTTTATCTTTTTACTCAAGCTGTGCATTCTTTGGGGGTGTCAATTAACTTCATGTGTTTAGAGTCTAACAAAGGGATTTTGTTGAGATGTTATTGAAGTAAAATGTAAAGATTAACAGTGAGACAGCACTAAATGTAAAGTGTGAATTTTAAGAAGGTAGGGAGATTCAGGATTTCTTTTGATTTTGTACAATGGGGGAGTCTACATCCCCTTGGAGCCCAGTTGCACATAACAGTTTTCTTTGAAGATTTCAGTGGAGATGGAATAAGAGTAGTTTGTCTTCACCCGTCTACTCCAAGTGAAGGCTTCTCCACCACATAATCAGTGCGGAAACTAATGATCCTTTCTGATCAGTTCATTCCTTTATCTTGTTTGTAGTCTTGTTGTTTTTCAGTACTAGCTCTCAGAAAACTGCTTATTGGGAAGTGACATGATCCTAAATCAGGAATTTTACCTGTGTTTTACAGTAGTGGGCCCTAGATTTGAGTACTTGTATTTAGAGTAACTACCAACTGTACTTTAGCATGAGAATTTAAGCAGTCATACATTGAACTACTCTAGATCAGGAAACAGAAAAATGATATAATGTAACACGAAAGCAAGCAGTATTTCTTGTTTAAGTCTAGAAGGGTGTATGTCAGAAGAAAACTTGCCTGTTGTCAGGAAAACTCTTATTTATTCCACAGATATCCTAAACAATTTTAAACATCTGTTTCATATTATAAAAATCCAGTAAGATCAAATAGTAATGAGGTATTTCTAACCTTACTTCAAGTTATGTGAAATTCTAAATCTCCAAGAATAAAACCAACATTCTTTTCTGTTCTCCTGCAGGTTGAGAAACACCAATTATAAAAACATGCATCGAAGGCACACAACCCTTCGGGAGAAGGGCCGGAGGCAGGCCATTCGGGGTCCAGCCTACATGTTCAATGAGAAAGGCACCAGCCTGACTGCAGAAGAGGAACGTTTTCTCGATTCTGCAGAATATGGCAACATTCCAGTTGTCCGAAAAATGCTGGAGGAATCCAAAACCTTGAACTTTAATTGTGTTGATTATATGGGACAAAATGCCCTACAGTTAGCTGTAGGCAATGAGCATCTGGAAGTGACGGAGCTCCTCCTCAAAAAGGAGAATCTAGCTCGAGTTGGGGATGCACTTTTGTTAGCCATCAGTAAAGGATATGTGCGCATAGTCGAAGCAATATTGAATCATCCAGCCTTTGCACAAGGGCAACGTCTCACACTCAGCCCCCTTGAGCAGGAACTGAGAGATGATGATTTTTATGCCTATGATGAAGATGGAACTAGGTTCTCCCATGACATTACCCCCATCATACTTGCTGCCCACTGCCAGGAGTATGAAATTGTTCACATCTTACTACTAAAAGGCGCACGGATTGAAAGGCCACATGACTATTTTTGCAAGTGCAACGAATGTATTGAGAAACAGAGGAAAGACTCCTTTAGTCACTCTCGATCAAGAATGAATGCTTACAAAGGATTAGCCAGTGCTGCTTATTTGTCTCTTTCCAGTGAAGACCCTGTCCTTACCGCTTTAGAATTAAGCAATGAATTGGCCAGACTAGCCAACATTGAAACTGAATTTAAGGTAATTTACTACCATGGCTTTATCCTTGGTTTGAATGTGTTCAGAGTACTGTATATTTCATATGTCTGATCAAGTCTTGGCTTGCAGTCTTGGGGGGAGGAAACAGAAGCAATAAAATCTGTCATATGCATTCTCCAGATAATAAATATTTGGGACTGAATATTGCTTATTTTAACAGAGCCATCCTTACTTGGAATTTTTATTTTGTTTATTGTGATTACTTAGAATCTTTAGCTTGCAGCAGGAATAAAAATCAAATTATTTTATTCCAAAAATGAAGACCCATTTCCTGTAAGAAAGGTAAGTCTTTCTTAATTGATTTTTAATCTATTTTAGAGACAAAGATCAACAGATTGTCTTAATTGATTAAGAATTCAGCATATCTAGTTGTGTTACAATGACAAAAAGTGTAAATTCAGCACTTTTGCTTTTCTGCAAAACAATTCAAATTGCGTGAATGATGAATTGATGACTGATGAATATCATGAAAAAGGAGGGGGGAAATGATAAAGAGATTGTTATGGAGTTTATTATCGTGCCAAACATAACAGTGACACTTGCAGAACTCTTTGACACGTTCTTCAAGATTTGCATTATCATAATGAGTTTGTAAATATCCAATGTCATTTGCATTATTTCACTAAGTCATGTACATGGGATAAATAGTGTTGTCTTCCTTTATAACATAAATTAATCATGGAAAAAATCATTTTCAGTGGCTCAGTCATCAAGTTAAGACTGTTTTCTGACTTATAACTACTGTGCAGCTACACTCATGATCAATGACTCTGGGGTAATAAAGTCTATGTTGTGGGTAAACTGGGGCAGGATGCCTGTCAGGAATCCATTATTTTCAATTTAGTAAGCTATTCAAGCATTAAAGCATTCCTTTCAAGGTATACAGATTATGCTCTCTAATTTAAGAGTGACAAGAAGCATGCTCTCAAGCTGTTGCACTTGAAACTTTGTAGTAAGTCTGTAATAGGGGAAAAATACCCAAACCACAGACCTTTTTAGGCAACAAAATTAGGGAAAATCTTGCAAACTCTTTTTCCCCTTGTGAATCAGAATTGGAAAGACATAACATTTTAAAAGAAAGTTTTTACCCATGTAACATTCAGTCCTGGAAAAGCAGCTAACAACATTAATATCTCATTAATGTTCCAGCTTCTTTTTAGTAGGAAAACATATCCTGTGTGAAGCATGAGAAGTCTCCGTATTGCATGTCTGTCATCTCTGAAAAGTGGCTTGTTGCAAAAAAACAAGTCTACCAGAATCCTTCCTTTTGTTCATAGAGCTGCCAACATAGTTGAGACTGGCACTGGCAGATACATGAATCCTCTGGGAGCAAACAAGATCTTGAGTGTTGAATAGTCTCATGGTGGTTAGCCTACAGCTCCCCAGGCTGACAAATAGAATAAATCAATAGATGAAAATCATTAAAAATCCTTTTCCAATTTTTTTTTTTTTGTATTTCCAGTAAGGTTTTCCAATTTTCATTGCCTTATTAGAAGGTTCTGTATGTTAGTGAGGTACCTCAGCAGTAGTGCACTTCAAAGTTTTCATATTCTTTTAATATATTTACATTTCCAGAAATAGGAAACATCTGAATATTATAATGTATTCTCATTGTAGGAAAAGAAATTAAGATGTATGTATTTATTCAAAAATATTTATTCTTATTAATATAATCATTGTGGTACAGAAAAAGGTATTAATACAGCAGTGTTTTTTTTATTGTTTTATTTTTTTTTACAGAAAATTATAGGATTTTATTTCTAGAAAATATAACATTTTCAGAAAATGTATTTAAGAAGTTCACAAATGGTGAAAAATTTATGAAATCAGACAAGTTCCAGAAGACTTCTTTTGTGTGTGCTTTTATAAAAATATTTTCCTCAACCTTTTACTTTTTTCTTTTTCTTTTTTTTTTGAAGTTCTGTAATTACCATCAGCCCAGAGAACTCAACATTTCTCATGCAGATATCTTCACAGCCAGGTGACTCTTCTAAGACTGAAATGTTAATAGCAGAGATAACAGAATCATTTTTATATTTTCATTGATCCCCTTGGCAGATTAAATTTCTAGGAAAATATCTGCAGGAAGTGCCCTTGCAACTACTTTTAAGAGCAGCGGCAGGCTTACATGTAATATTACTCTACATAGCCTGAAAACTGACAGAAAGGCAGGATAGCAGCTGTGTTTATTTACTCTTGTCTTAAAGCTGTGACTGTGAACTCCTGGTTCTGATGGGATCCTACTCTACACCCAGGTCTGTGTTACAACCTTCCATGCTCCCAAAATAAACTACATTCTTCAAGATCAGGAAATGTCCTTGTGATGAAGACAATCAGCCAATTCATTCCATTTAGCAATCCAAGCAAATTAAATTACAGAATCACAAAGTAGGCTATGAAAATATCTCACCAATTGTAAGTGGTAAATAAGATCTCAGGTCCTGTTGATTAAAATGTTACTGAAAGCATGATCAAAAACACCACCTGGAAGACATATGGTGTGTGGTCTTTCTTTATCAATCCTACCAATGTTGTCAGTTCATTTACTATAGCATGTGTTTTGTTTCTAAATGATATGCCTCCTGCTGTTGCTCTTTTGCCTATTGTCCTTTCTTTATAAAATGCTGAGATCCAAAATTGACCATGTATTTGTGGCATGTCCAGGCTGATGGGCTGCAACTGGCTGCTGCCCTATTTTGAGGAACAATGGCTCTTGTGACAGCAAGTCAAGTGTGTAGATGCCTACAGAGATATGCCTGCTAGGAACTGCTTGTCGTTTCAGTGGGGCTGCAGTAATGTGAGACAGCTGAGGCTCAAAATACTAAATCCTCACGGTATCAAAAAAGAGTGGTAAAATAGCCCAGGAGTCTCAATGGCTTGTATCAGTTAGGGATGATCTGGTATCCCCACAATTAAACTCTTTTTCCAGTAAGATAACACCATCTTTTTTCTACCTAAATTTTTAACTTCACAAGTACTTGACCTAAACATTTTATGAAAAATGACCTTATAAAGCTGTTCAGATTTCTGGCTTTAGCTGTGTAAATGAGGAACTTGGACCAGATCCTGTACCACTTTTTATTTATTTATTTATTTATTTATTTATTTATTCTATATGGAATGTAAAAATAATGTGAAGTTCTAAGAAAACTTGGAAAGAAGAGCTGACCGAAAAGATAAATCTCTGCAGTCCTGACTGGGAAATATTTTGGCATAAAAACATATGGAGTTAGGAAAAAAAATTATTTATATTATTGCTTTTTGAAATGAATGATAAGAAAATGGAAAAGAGCAGAAAACTTGTGGAGGCAAAATAGCTGGGAGAGGAAGCATTTTGTGAGAAGGGAAATAGCAACAAACTTAGACAAAAAAAAAAACTGAAAACCATCAGGATGATAAACAATAAGATGCTACTTTGAAATTGGAAGGAAGATATAATAATCTTCCTTAGACCTTTTTGCTCTCAGAACAGACTGGTTGGAGACAGCCCCTGAGATTCATCTTCCATTAAAAAAAAGACACTGTTGTGGGAACTTTCCTAATTAGCTTCATGAACACTCTTGCAAATCAATTGCTTAATTTTTCTACTCTGACCTGCTCTTCCTTGAGTGATCCTTTTATCCCTCCATAATCCCTTGCCTTGACATACTCTCTGGCAAGCATCTTACTTCAGATATGTTCAGAAACACCTTTTATTAGTCATATTTATTAATTCAGCAAGATGTTTTTTGAGACTTTAGTGTTTTTTATGTGGAGTTACTTTAGATTTTCATTTAATTTTCCAGCATTTTTGTTCTTTTTATTATTTTTTTTTCAGTCAGATGGGACCTGTGCTTTTAAAAAGACATCTTTTCACTTGTGCAGCCTTTTCTTTGCTGCTTCTCTTTGTTGGGTTTTAAGAAGAGAAGACAGAAGAAACTTCTAAAATCTAGTCCCATAGGTGGAATATACTCACTCCCTTTTTCAACAATTTTATTTTTTCCTCCACAAATACAATCAATTTATCTAGTTCGTATTTTGAAAAGTAAGACTCGCCATTAAAAATTCTTTCGAGTATATGAATGGTCAGAATTCCCAAGTGATTGTTTCTTGCACCAGCTCTGTGCACACTGCAGTGGAATGGTTATTTCTCTTCCTGGGGATTCTCCGGCAACTGCTCCAAAGAGCATCTGCTCAGGAGTGAAAAACACTTCTCACTGTATCCCTTTCCTCTGCTGCCTCTTGTGACTCATTGCTAAATTTCCTATTGAGAGAGCAGGCCAGCAGGTTATTCAGCTTTATCCAAAATTAATGCCTGATGACACCGACCTTTGATGTGGCTGGGCCAAAACATCCCTTTCAGATGCCTGTTGATCTGCAGTCTGTGTTGTAATTAGCTTGTTCTCTTCTGTTGTCTCTGTGCTACATCAATTATCTTTGGTTCCTCTAAGGGAAATCCCTGCTGCCTTAGAGGCCATCTTGGTACCAAAGTCAAAAGGATGACTCACTTTATGATTTATTTTTTTTACTCAAGTATGACCCCTGAGAAAGAAGAAAAATCAATACAAAGCTAAATGCATTTATATTTCTAATACACAAGACTTGTACACTTCTGTAGAAATGATGAAAGCTCTTATGTTTTAAAGTATGCTTGTAACTTATAATCTTTATTTTTCTTTTTTTTTTTTGGGGGGGGGGGGCATATAAACATTTCAAGGTCAGTCTTTAATGAGAACATTATTTGTTCTTAGAGGTGAGGTTAGGGATGTGGTTTGGTATTTTTTAACTTTAGAAAATAACTGTCCCTTTTCTTTTTCACTCTCACCTAAAAGCCCTTTAACCTTACTGCCTTGAAAATGTATATTTAAAAGCTATTGGTCTTTTTTTTTTTTCTTTCTTTCTTTCTTTCTTTTTTCAGTTTGCAAATGCATAAGAGGTCTAACCAATTACTCAGCTCATAATACAGGAAACAATCAAGTCCCAGTAAAGCAGAAAAAACAAATTTCCTATTACTAAAATTTTAACTTGTTCTTGGAAGAACGTAGGTATTAAAATAAGAGAGGAAATTAAAGACAGTCATGGGAATAACCTGGGAGAAGGAAAATATATTTAAGTCTTGTAGTGAAATTTGTGTTTCACTCACCAAGTGGGATTCTGCACATGAGGAATTCATTCTTCATGCTGTTCTTTATCAAATACCAATCCACTAATAATAGATTGTACACTGGATTTGTCTGAGCTAAATTAATTAACCACAGATATATTTTGCATTGATATATATAACAGGGACTCTGGAAAATTGATGCAGATAAACCTTCTGACCTTAAAAACAAAGCAACAACAAAAAAACAAACAACCAAACAACAAAATATTACTCTTTTATTGTTTTATTTAAATACTTATAAATTAAGAAATATCCTTTTTTTTTTTTTTTTTTTTTTTTTTTTTTTTGAGAGAGAGAGCTGTTATTTCAAGTGCTTTCTCTATGCCTGTTCTGTGATTAAATCATTTTCTGCCTGGCATGTTGCCCAAGCAAAATGGTTTTAAAATGTTGCTTGAGAAGAAAATAAGCTTTTCGGCATGGTTTAGAACCAATGCCAAAGCTGTGATGCCTGGAGCTGTCTTGAAAAAATAAATCTGTATCTGTGAATGTGAAAGTATGTTAGCATCTGTCTACGTCTATTCACAGTAAAGCAGAGTAGTGGATGCTATGATTCATAGTAAAGGGTATAACTCAGCTATATACAACCCACATCTGCATCTGGAAAAAATAAGACTTATTCATGAAAGTTGTAACTCTAGCAGCAGTACTCACTGCTTACAAGGTCATTTAGCCTACTTTTTGGGTGGTTGAGTGACGTTGTTAAAATCTCCCAGCTAATATTGGTTAAAAAAAAAATAATAAAAAGAGAAATCTTCTTTAAGAGTTGACTTTTGATAATAAGTAGAAGGGGAGAGTCATTTACTCTTGATATAGACCATCTCTGAATATTTTGTAGTCAGGATAAAACATAATAATCTTGTAACAAGTTAAGCAGGAATATAACATATTTTGATAGCAGGGTACAAATAATTTAGAAATAATTTCAAAATTTGATTGCATATAAAAACTTCAGCTTCTCACAATTGTATTAATTTCATATTTTGTAACAGGTTTAATGTGGGAGAAAAGCTCCAGTACTTGGTAAAATCATGGCTTATTTGACCATCCCATCCTCTTGGGATTTGTTGAAACCAGGATTTCATCCCCACCTTTTGAAAGAAATACATAAAGTTAAACCAGTAGGTTTGATCTACAGCTGCTTACTGCTCATAGGTTTCTCTCTTTGTACAAATGAGAAATAATCTGTCACATCTTGGATGGAGAGATCCATCACAGCAAACTAAGCAATCAGCAATTGTTTTGGTTGATAGGATTTATGCTCCAGCCCAGCCTTTACCAAGAGTCTGGGCTATCCCAGAGCAGTTTATTTTTGTCTCTCCAGTCTCTAGACAGGATGGGCGGGGTGAATTTCTCTGTGCTGTCCCGTGCTGCTCTGCCAGGGGACATGGGCTTGTGCAGGCAGATGGAGGTGGCTGCTGCTGCAGTGCTGAGCTGCTCAGGACTGGCTCAGCTGCATCCTCACTGCTGCTGCTGCGGAGAGGAGCACTCCTGTTTCCCTGCTGTTTTGCTGCCAGCTGCTAGTAGCACTGGGATAAATAGGAGGAATGATTTGGCCAGTTGCCTGGGTTTAGTTAACAGTGACGGAGTGTTTTCTTTTCTTACCCACTGAGTGTGCAAGGCCAAATGAGTCCTGGTGTTCAAAACTGGTGCATCTACTCGATGGAAATGCGGACGGGGCTCCTGCCACATGCAGCTGGCCATTTCTAGAGGAGACTTGTTGGCCCCTTCCATGCCAGCTCTCCAACAAAAAGCACAGAGTTTGTGTGCCTTTGAGCTTGCCCTTACCAGCACACTCACCATTCATTTTAGAGAGTTTTCTCGGAGCACTTATGGAAATAAAATTGCACAGTAATGCAATTACCCTTTCTCCTCCCCTCAGCAATAAATGGTACCAAGAGGTATACTCTAGAGCACCAAAGATGAAGACATTTTTCAGAAAGATGAAATCAAATTATTGATGGGGAAAACAGATGGAAAATGATTCTATCACTATTGCAATATCAGAGTAACACAATATTGGTAAGCTTTGTGTTTAATTGGAAACACCAAATGCCCAAGCTTTCAGCTAATACCAGTGCATTGGTTTTTAGGGAATAGTTAGGAGCCAAGCAGTTTGTGATGAGCAAGATGACTGGTTTCCAAATACTGCTGCTTATTATTCACATTGGGCAAGGATATCTACTGGAACTACAAAAGAGCATAATTAGAACTATTGCTCTGAATAGAATAATAACACTAGATCAGCAGATGGGAGAATAGAGTCAGGTACATTTATCCAAGGCACTGTAGGGAATTCATATTGTATTAATGAATGTAAACGAAGTAATACATTCTGAGCATCTCAAGTCCAACATCAAAGTGGATGCAGATGGGAAGTGATTTAGTTTATCGCTCATTGTGTTGTTAATTGTTGTTATTGTAGATAATTATAATGAACCCATCCTCACTGCATCTAGGCAGGCTATCCACTGGATTGTGGATAAACAGGAATGGTATACAAACAATTTTATATTACCACAAAATGGAGCTAGGTACTTTAGTGTCTATGGTTTTTGGCATTTACGTGATAAAAAATACCAATTTCCTGGAATACAATTTGTTGCAGAGAATTTTACACCAGTGCAGTGTAGAAATTGTTCATTGCCGAGTGTGTCATTTCATTGTCACCATTTGATCATCAGGAACTGGACTCATTTCAGAACAGAGAAATGTAATTATACACTTTCTATATTCATACTTTTACTTAAAAAAGTGCCACAGCATCATTTCTTAGTGCTCTAAGGGAGAGGATTGATGTCCATACAGCTCAGTGCTCTGCAGTTGGAAAGGTTTTCTGAAGTGCTCAGCTGCTGGTTAGATGCTGTGGGGACCACTATTTCTTCCACCAGCACTTTGTACACTGGTGCTTGTTTCTAGTTTTCCAAGGAGCTGTTGTTGTTGGACATTGGGAACTGTGGCTGTTGACTGTTTGAGACCTGAAAGACATACACGTGTTTTAGTAATCAATGTAGTTGCATTGTGGCTCTCAATTAAGCCAGCATTACTTGCAGGCTCAATTAAAAGGAGTCTGCCTCCTTATATACTGGTGCAGCCTGTAATCAAAACTCTTCTGAGAGATGGGACTTAAGCAAGCTGAAAGTGACAAATTTAGGTCATCTTAGGAAAAAAAAAAAAAAAAAAGAAAAAGCATAGGTGTGTTAAGTAATTGATTGATTTAAATTTAAATCCATTATTTTTTCCATCTGGTTATGAGGAAACACGAGGGTTTTAAGCAGCTGATCTGAAATAAGCCATATAATTGAGGAAGAGTAGCTAGTGCATTTAGTGCAAACTACCTAATCTGTCTCAAGTTGTATAGGAAATGTTGATTTCTGCCAGTGGAGCTGGTAACAGAAAGGTCAGGGAAGTAATAACCATGGGAAAATCCCACAGAGAAAAAGTATGGAAGGTGTGTGAAATGAGGAGTGTGGCCCAGAGGTAACTTTTGCTTTTATATATCTACCGCATATGATTTGCAGATGTGCTGCACATCCTCTTGTTGTGTGCAAGTGCTCTTGAAGAAAACAAAATAGGTGACAAAAATTTAAGTTAACCCCTGCACTGCACTGGGCTCCTGTTTTTATGAAATGCTTATGGGGTAAGAAAAGGAATTCTTTCTGCAAGATGACAGAATTAAGGTTGTGATAAATGTTCCTCTAACGCAAGGGATGCTTCCATTTTTTAAAAAATAAGAAAAGCCATTTCTCAGTGTCATATCCACACAGAAAGAGCAAGCAAATATTTGTGAATAATGCAGAAGGATCGAGCCTTGCACTGTATCATCATGGGCTTGATTTTGCAGCTGGTATTAATGGATGTTAAGTTCTTCACCAATAGAATTAGCAGGATATTATTTTGAAATGAGTATTTTGTAATTAATAAAGAGAAGCTGTCGACAAGGCATAGGGAGACAGACCTCCTTCACTGAATGTGTGCATCCCTGCACTTTGAATGCCAAAGCATTTAGCTAATACCCCTGTATAGCCTGTCCTGTTTATGTTACATCCAGGGCTGCTATCTTCTGAAAACAGGTGTTTCAGCATAAACATTCAAATGAGCTTGAGAAAATCTGCAGGAAGGTAAAAAACACCTTTTAATTAGTTGAGCAATCAAAAACACATGGCTTACTTGTGATGTGGGTTTGAAAACCAGCTGAGATTTTATGAAAGAGAAGCATATCAAGAATCAAAGTTTTTCAGCTTTTTTCTTATGCTAAAAAGCTACTGTGCCAACTCTGAGATTTAAATACTCTAATTTAAAAAAAAAATAAAAAATTGTCGATTAACATCATTTAAGTTGTAAGTGTATTTAAATATCTACAGAGACCTGGAATAAAGTGTTAGTTCTCTGCTGAATAAGATTGATTTTATTCTGTGCCCTGGCATGCAATGGAGATGTTCAGTGACAGTATTTGGCAGGATGAAGGTGACATTGTGTGAAAGGAGTGCAGGAGCAGGAGATGTTCTTCAGGTAACTTCTTAGATGCCTTTAAGAAAAAAAAAAAAAAAAAAAAAAAAAAAAAAAAAGGTATTATGCTCTGTTCAGGGTGAGAACTTTAAATAAGTCAAATGATCTACCAATTTCAGTATTCACTTGTACAGTAAATATTTAAAATTCTCTTATGCTAAGGAATCTAAAGTTTTGGCTAAAGAGTTAGGAATTGTCTTTTTTCTTTTCTTTTTTTTTTTTTTTTTTCTTCCCCATAGGATATTTGAAAAGATTATTTTATTTACTTCCTCAAATAATCCATTTGTACAATCCAAAGTAATTTTAGATTACAATTTATATATATATGTGTGTGTGTTTTTAAGATCTTTGCATAAAATGAAAGCTTTTAGGATATAAAAGTGAAGTGTTTTCCATGTTCCTATATTTTTATTAATGGAAAGAGTGCATAAAATCTGTTAGTTTAGGTCCTACAGAAGCTGTGTATATTGGTATAGTTGGTAGACATATAAGAGACACAGAGAAAAATAGTAGACATAAAGTGGGGAGGTTTCTGCTGCCTTTGACCATTTAAACTTTATAGTTCTTGGAATATTCAGTGATAAATTTACAGGATCTGTTTCTCATAGTTATCACTTTCAATAATGAACTTTATTCTGCATTCAGTTTTATGAACTGATAATGGATATAAATCATACTGCATAATGAGGTTTTTATTGAGAAAAAATAGAAGGAAACAACCTTCTGTTGAACATAATTTATATTTAGTGACATCTGGTGTAACATCAATAATCTATTATTGCAGAAGCTTACTCAATGTTATTCGTCTGGACCTGTGGAGGATGTTATAAAAGCACAGTCATAAATTTTAAGGGATTTCCTAAGTCCACCACAGAAATCCTTATCACTGTCTTGGCTAGCTTCTTTAATGGTCTGGTGTATCTGTCGGAAAAAAATGCAAGATGAATTGCAGTCAGTGGGTTGTTTTCATACAGCTCCATCCCCTTGTTGAAGGGAGATGTCTCGGAGATCAGCTTCAGCAATGCATATGAGGAGATGAATTGCAGCTAGAAAGCCTGACCTATAGAGAAAAAAAAGAGGTAAAAAAAAAAAAAAATAAAAAATGTGATGAATCAGTCAGTGCCATTGAAATCCCTGTAATGATGCAAGGGATGATATTTTCATGGCTCGTTGGAAGGCATGCAATTTTTGGTCCTCACTCAAAGCATACTGTTGTTTTCTGGACTTCTTTTGCCAAAAATAACATGAACACAGACAACACTGTCTGCTTTGTCCTTGGGCTCTTTTATTGCATGCATCTCTTGCTGTCTTCTGACACTCCCTTGCAGGACTTAAAAGCACTTTGCCTTGAGGCATTGCCCCTCTGCACCGCCACACAACGACCTGGCACTCCTCAGAGAGCAATGCAGGTGCCATGCTTAGCTTGGCTCCATTTAGAAAGGACCAAATTGTTTGGAAAACAACACAGGCACATTTTTGAAATGTCAAACTCTTGTATTTGAACAGCTTGTTTATTATATTATGCTCTTCGGGGGTGAAGAAGTCAAGGTCTAGATGGTTTCAAAATGAACCAGTGGCATCTGTTGCTATCTCCAGACAGACTTAGCAACATGCACCTGAGTAGTGAAATGTTTAAAATGAGCACTTGGCTTTATTTTCAGAGATATGCCCATTGAATGTGACACAGCACACTCAAAGCTCTAAAAAATCACTGATGTGCTGCCACTTAAGAAATAAGAGAACATAAACCAATGAGATGTTGTTCTTTCTGGAAGATTAACTCTATAGCCTTGGCATCATCTGTGCATACAGGCATTCAGTCTGGAAATAATAGAAATGCACTTGGCTGTATTCAAAGATACCAGCAGTTACATGCATAGTCAACAGAGCTCTGGGGAAGGGTTTTCAGTGCCCCTGAGAAGACAACATGGTTACAGGAGCAGGAGCAGTGCTAGGACCTTTCATAGCAACTCCTCTCATCTCCCTTCCTCCCACAGACCTTGTGCTTTTTTTCCTTCTGAAGCATATGGCCAGTCATAGACAGTGTAAATACCCAGAAGGAAATTGGTCCAACAGCTTCTAAACTGGCTCTTGCATTTTTCATGTGAAATCTAATTGGTAAATATTTATAAGCACTTTGAGTATTTGACATGATTGTTATTTAAAATCTTCATTTCAAATCTGGCATGTAATATTACTGGCTTCCCCCCTCCTTTCTCTTACCTTTTTTTTCTTTCTACATTCATTTTTATTTGAGGCAGTTTTACAGAATTATTTTACATTTTATTTCCTTTCTGCTGCTTCTCCTCAAAATGATAATCTCATCAATGCAGTATTTCCCTCCGTGATATATGTGTATGTGTGGTGCGGACTAAATGCGAAGAGCCAAGAGCTTCAAGGAGATATCAAGAGTCTCTGTGCTACATGCCTACAGCTTTTATGTGCACTGCAAATTTAATGCTAGGCAGAAATGCCAGATTTACTGCCAAATACATAGCTCACAGAGAGAAGGTTGGATTTAACAGGTCTGTGCCATGCAGTTAACCTATGAATACACTGAGAGCACACAGAGGTTTTCTGGTGCCATGACAGCCCCAGTTACAGGTGCTGGACGTGCATAGTCAGGAGTTGTAGACATCCTAGATTTGTGTGGAAACCCTCATATTCCAGAAAGCCAGGTTTATAAGACAGGCAATATATGATGGACATTATATATACATATGTATGTATATACATATATGTATGTATATATATTAGTATATAGACCAACCATCCTCTCTGCTCCCCTTTTTCTTTGCTGACCTTTGTTTGGACATGAAACATGTGTATTAATAAGCAACATTAGGCTGTATTTTTTAATAGAAAAAAGGGTGTAGGTGAAATCATCCTGAGCCAGATACATTGTTGTATATTCAAATGGGTACTCTTCTCTGATATTAACTTTCTTGATCTGACCTTGTAGATTTAGCAGAGGCTAACAGAACAATTAGTGGTTGTGGTGCCTGCCCTGCTTTTTATACATGTTATTTGGATGAAGTTAGAGTGAATTTAATGAAATGCTCTAAATGGTAACATATGGACTGATTTTCATGAATGGTGCAGGTTGTATTTTACTCATGTATTGTGCACTATCCTGTGGCTCTGTGGCCCATTTACAGCAGCAACTGTGTACTGAGTAGTCTACAGCAATTACCACCCCAAAAAAATAAAAATAATAATAAATAAAAAAAAAAAACTGATTGACAAAGAAGATGGTTTCAAGCAGATTGCTTGAAAGTATTTTGTCAGCATTCATAGAACTAAGTGCACTCTTGAAGCTGGGATTGTGAAGGTAGAAGGCTTGAAAGCAATTTTGAGGGACATGGGGGATTTTCATAATTGTATACAAAGTTGTTTGATCCTCTTTGTTTCTGAACCATTGGCACCACTTCAGTTTCTCAGCTGCACTGATGGGTTCAGCAAATCTCAGACCTGCTTGCTGCACGTCACAGCATTGACACCAAATTTCTCAACTTGCCATCCAAAAAGCACTTGCAGTACTGGCATTTCAGAGGTAGGCTCCCCTGGATGAGGACGTTCCTCTTCAATCTTTGATGAGGATTGCTTTTGAAATAGTTATTTTTTCATTAACTAACCAAGTCAGGTGACTGGTCTTACTTTTGCCATTTCACTTAACTTTTTAATCAGACTGTATCCCTCTGACCTGAAACAGTCCTTTTCTGAAGTATGGGTGGTTTTGAACAGATGTAGAGATATGACAGACTTCATTTAGAACATAATCAACAGATAATAATACGGTACTCAGAGAAATTGCAGTGAATGACAAGTACCATTAGCCTTTTCAAAACAGCAAAATCAGACATTTTTAACTCCACATGAACAGTGTCAGGAGGAGCAGGAAATGACTGATTTGGATTTTTTTTTTTTATTATGTTCTAGTTTTAAAAAATTATATTGTAACATTCCCAAGTGTTATCCAGATTTTTCTCTGATCACTGTCTCTATAGGAAATAAAATACTGTGTTATCTGAAGCAGATTGGCACTCTTGTGCCCTTGGTTGCATCCTTCATCTCCCTCCCTGAGGCTTGCCAGCACTCAGGCTGTGAGGATGAGGCCCCAGCATCCCTCATATATGATTTGTGGTTTTCATTACTGTAAAGATTAGTCTGCTTTATGAAACTCCTACTTTTCAGACTTTTCTAATGTGGTGGTTAATCAGAATACACAGGAAGTGTTGGGTTATTGTCACTGCCTGGGTACAAAACCTGTCTTTTGCATTGCTGCCCAGAGAACTGAGCTGGGTTTCCTCTTGGCTCTGCCAGCCCTCACAAAGCCATGCCTGGGGGTGAGGACTTTCATCCTTCTCAAAAGCTCATCTCAGCACTCCTTGTGCAGTATCTCAGATGCCCCCAAATGTGTGAACTACAGGCAGTTGATGCAGCACTGGCATATACACCGATACCATGTGCATACACTTGTAAATCTAGTTTTCTGTCAGATTTTACCCTTTCCTGTGACTCATAACTCAGTATTTTATACACAGGTAGGGCATTTCTGCTTGCATCATCAAAGCTCTCTGTGCAAGCCTGGGTCAGGAGATGTTTGCCTGGCAGTGTCCTTCTAATCTCAGTTTTTACTAAAGATACAGCCAACAAACTGCTTGCAAAGGGAAAGACACTGACCTCAGGAGAATCACTGGGTGCTGTGTTCTCATCATCAAATGGAGTAAGATTTCTATGCTGACAGTGAGCATCAAGGAAGCCAGAAAAAAAAAAAAAAATTTGTATAAGAGATCTAGTCAGAAGTCACACCACTTGCAGTGATCCTTGATGGAGTTTGCCAGCTGGGAGTATGCCATTTATATCTGCACCTTCCTGGTTGCTAACTAAACTAATTTCCTTAAAAAAAGCAGAAAAGGAAAATTAATCAGAGCTAATGCATACTAGTTTTTCAGATGATGTGGAAATGGTGATGAGAATTACCTAAAATGTGCTGGCTAAGAGATAAGCTTCTGAACTTTCTAAACAGTGTATAAATAGGGAATATTATTACAGCTTAGCAAAGTTTTCACCCTGTTTCTTTTCAATCTGCTGGGCTAATTAAGTGTCTGCATTACCTGGGGCAGTTACACATTTCATTTCCAGCATACATCTATTTTTAGATCTATCTATATTTGTTGCTTTTCATGATTCCTGCAGTTATTTCTTTGCCAAAGTGTTTGGTCATCTATTCTCTCAGTGAACAGGCAAGTTTTCTACGTACTGAAACATATCTTGGCAGGGTGAAGATTAAAGCACAGAAATGATTAGAGAGGAGTGCTTTGAATCCACACAGTGCAATCTGTCTTTCATTTACATTTCAGACTCTAATTCACACTGTATTTGATAATATTCACTCTACAAACCCTATCTTCACATAATACTTAGGTATTAGATTTAGATGTAAATGTACAATCATTTTCTGCCTGACCTTGAAGACACCTTAAATCTTACTGTCCTAATCTGGCCTTTCGATAGATGTCTTGAGGTCAAGGTTACCTCTGCGGGCAGGTTCCTGCCCTACCAGAAAAAAAGATGTGCTTGTGATTATATTAGATCCCCTTTAAATGAAGGAGGAAAAGGGAAACCTTTTCCAGATTTCAAAATTTTGGGCAGATAGGATGTAAACACGTTTCCCCTCACACAAGACGTCACCACAAAAATACAGGCTATTGTCCAGCTCCTCTCACCAGCCCATTCTCCCAAACACCTATCAGAACTGGCAGCTTCCCATTTCTGCAAGAATGCTCCATCTCTGAAGCACTTTTGTGCTACCTGTAACTACCAAATTTGTTTGTATTGGGTGAAACAGCTCTTCCATGCTGCAAGAGAGCTGCCTTGGGACAGAATTCCTGTTCTCAGAAGGAGGCCAGGGCTGGGGAACCCTGGAACAGGAACTCTGTTTCCTCCATCACTTCCTTAATGGGCTAATGTGAATCCAAGTTTTGTTGGCAAATCCTTGTGCATGAAACTGGGAAGCAAACTTGATGCTGGTGATTTCCCTAGTCTGAAGAATCCTAAAAGTGGCTGCTGTACAAATAAACACTTATGCATTTAAAAAGGTAGTGTAACAACATCATATTGTGACCTGGGAAAAAATAAAAGCCATAAAAAAAATAATCAAACCAACTTTGTTAAGAAAGCATTTATTACCAAGAACATATCAATTCTAAAGAACAACAACAACAACAACAAAAAATACATACAAAGAAATTTATTCACCTCTAAGCATAACACCATCTTTTAGCCACTGCTGTGCTGCCCAACTAATATTTGCACAGTGCTTTGAGATCTTTGCCCAACAAGGAAGGCCAATATGTTGCTATGTGTAAATGTAAGAATTAATAATTTAGAAAATATAAGAGTACAAAGCCAGGTTACTCTTATCATTTCATCAAAGTCAGGTTTAACTATCCTCTCTTTTGGCTGTTTGCTTAATTAGATAAGCTGCTGAATTTAATTAACTCATCAAACCTAATTTGAAAAGATCTCTCAAGTCAGTAAGAGCTTGTCTTATGCTTATTATTTCTATTTGTTGCATTGAGTCTTTAATATCACCATTTTGTCAGGATATTAATGGTAGCCTTAATTGTGTTCTAATTTACTGCATTTACTCAGGTGGTGGCATTTTCCTCATTTTTAAGTGTCAGCATGTGAAAATCAATCACAATTTAAGGCAGTAAAATTACTCTTCCAGTCAGCTATTAAGTCAGCTACGTACCATCTCTTTTCCCACAAGTGTAATTTGGGTTTGCAAGGTGAAATTATTTCATAGGAAATCATGTTGAGTTTCTGAGGTCCTATTTCCTGGAGAAGAGTTATGACAGAAATTACCCTCTGGATACTCTTTTGGGACAGTTTTGTCAAATTGTTAGGTAATACATTTGAAACTGAAATTGATGTTACATCCATATCATTTATTTGAACACATCTGGGTGTGATGCTGCAGTTAGATGTACCAATCTGTTTCTCAAAAGTTATTAAAGAAAGTTATTAGTAAAGGATCTAAATAGTAAAATTTGACATAAATTCAAACCCAGTAGGAAGACCTTGTGATATTTCTAGAAGATAGTCATGTAAAAAGAAGAGGTTGTATGATTGAATAAAATAAAAATTCCTTTTTACATTATTTGTTTATTTTTATTTATTTGTGCTAATTTATTATTTATTCCATGGAGGGGTTTTTTTTGGTAATGCAATATATGCTGCTGATAGGACCATTGCTGATTAATTGTGGAAGGATTTCATATATATATTTCATATATATTTGCAAAAGGTTAGCTGTATGTTGGCTGAAATCAAGTGCTTTCTTACTATTCCAGGCAGCAGGTTTTGCAAAAGTAACCCTTCTCACAGTTGCTTGCTCTGGCTTTTTCTGTTGGGTTGTTTGAGGCATGCTCTTAAGTGCAGAGCTGAATATCTTGTGTTTCTCTCTTTTCCCTTAGAATGACTATAGGAAGCTATCTATGCAATGCAAGGACTTCGTAGTGGGGGTGCTGGACCTCTGCAGAGACACTGAAGAAGTAGAGGCAATCCTGAATGGAGATGTGAACATACATCTGTGCCCTGATCACCATCGACCAAGTCTGAGCAGAATTAAACTGGCTATTAAATACGAGGTCAAAAAGGTAAGCTATTTATTTGAATGTCTGCTAGATATGTATTCACATTTAAATTAAGATTCTTTGAAGTCACCTGGAAAATAATAATTGAAAGATGGATTTCAGTGGAACCAGAACTGTCCCTCAGGTTTTAGCATTTTATGGCATGATTTGCTCACATACTTTTATGTGCAGAGGGATATTTGCAAAGGACATGTTATAGAAGGTGCAACATTTCTGTTAATATGATAGACATGGATATACAGATGAGGTCTGAGAAGTCTTCAGCAGTGATCAGGGTGTGTTTCTGTAGCAGACTGTGAGGGTATTCCTTCACTGCAACTTACAGGGAGATGAGCATTGAACCTACCAGATGCTGTGGCAGCTTTAGCCTAAAATTATAAAAGCAAAGGATATAAATCAGCTGCTTACTGGCCCCAGACTATCTGTCTTTCCTTCAAACTAGATCTCTGTTTATACTGGGGATGACTTTATAGCCTGATTGAAGTTAGCAGACCAAGTCTCTGGTTGCCTCAGTCTTCTCTCAAATGCTCCCTGATCACTTTGCTTTGATCCACAGCTCCGGTTAGTTACTCTCCAAAAGCACTTGCAACCATCAAAAATGTTCCCTTTTCTGTAATGTTACAGAACTAACATATACAAAAAGTACCAATTTCTTCATAGTCAAGACCCTTTATAGCAGTCCACAGGAAAGTGGAATTTGAATTAAATATATATGTATATATAACTTGATTTTTGATCAGAGTTGGATTAAAACCTTAAAAAAAAATAACCTGATGAACTCATATTATTTATTTTTTGGAAACTTATTAAAGCAGATAAAGATTGCTTAAAAGTGATAGTTTCACAACTTCCACTCCCCCAAAACTCCCATCCATATTCTAAGTGTGCAGATTTCCATAAAATCTAGTAAATAGAAGGGACATACATATTGTAAATTTTTGGAGAAAAAAAAAAATACTTCTAGAAGTTTTATAAAAAATAATAATAATAATAATTTTATGCAATTATGTTCTGTGAGTGGAAAATTTGATTCTGGCAAATTCTGGGACTGCATGGTCCCAATTAATTGCTTCTTCAACATGCATTGATGGGAACTGGGCTCCTGCAACAGATCTGGAAGAGTGTTCCAAATTTGTGTGCTAACATCTGCTCTCTCTTCCCCCTTGCAAACCCATCACCTGCTCCAGTTTGCCTCTTGACTTTGTTACTGTGCTGGCCAGAGGAGGTCTTTTCCTATTATGAAAGCCATTAGTTAGAGAATCTTAAAACTTATTTCAAATGAATTGCTTTCACGCAAGACCTCGTGGTAAGGAGTGAGATATTTCCTCTTAGGGTGTTGTCTGTCTGCATCGTTCCATCACTAAAACTGAGCATAACATCTCAGGCTGTGCTTTGTAAGATGCTTTTCAACAAGCTGGGTCAAATTCAGCTATTGAAGGTGTTGCTTTGGTAACAGGGGACCAAACTTATTCTGATGCTCATGAACTCGTCTAAAAGACACAGCACATCATCAAGGAGCAGCCCCCAGTGACCCACGGTCCAACAGTTACCACAAAGCTGGTCAGAACATCAAGCCCTTTCAATGTATGAAGTTTTCTTTACCATTTTCCTTGTTTATTCTTCTAAATATTTGTCATACTTTATACACCAAGATCATTAGCCAGGGCTGAATTCTACAGTGCTGCTTTGAGCACATTTGTCCTAAGAGCCTGTTTCAAAGGAACATTTCCTCCATTTCTGGTATTTTATATTAGTGTATCATTTCTTAACGCATGGCCACTAATCTAAAGCATCTGTGGTAGGTCATAGGCAGTTGGTCTCTTTATGTATAAATAACTTCCCATGCCCAGGAAAGCTGATTATCCTTTCTGGATCAGAAACTTGTTGTTCACAGATAATAACTGTTAAACTAATTACAAAACATAAACATGAGCATTAGTCAATCTCATGGTGACTCTCAGCTTAGCACTTTTCAGAATAGTCATTTCAACAGGCAGTATATGTCTGTGTAAGATGAGAGTTTAACTGCTAACTCGAAAATAAGATAGTTTCATTTGTGGGAGGCAGAGATACAGATGAATATTCAGATAAATGGCTTTGGTTATTGGCAGTGACTTATGATAATAGACTGATATTTATTACACATACTTGCTGAACAAAGAAATTGTGTTATGGTAACACAGAAATGATTTCCTGAAGAGGCAATAGAATTCAGATACAAATTTTGTAACCATCGGAGAGGCGTTTAGGCTTAAGTATACAAAACCTGTGCTGTAAAATCTATTTCATTTTATGAAAAATCATATAATAGAGAAGGGTGAGATGGAGAGTGAATTATAATACAAATTTACTAAATTCTTGGACTGATGCTGTAAATTTCAAGTCACATTTCCTAAGCTAATGCAATGACTCACAGGCATCATCTGACCCTCCAAGTGTGAAATGCAGACAGAGGTGCTCTGGGTGACTTCCACCTACAGCACGCAGACCCCCAGACCTCATCAACTTGTCTGACAGCACTGCCTGCCCTGGCCAAGTCTGGGTGCTGAGACAAGGCTGTATGCAACTCACCCAGAAACAGCCCCAGAGAAGTCTGATTGAGGGGAAAAAAAAAAAAAGTTGTTCAATGTTATGTGGTGAGGTTTATTATTAAGTTAATCTCTGGATTAAATATTTGCATTTTCAAATGAAATTTTAAGATTATTTTTTTTTAAATTTATCTCTACCACTAGCTTCTTATTTCACAGTCTTATTAGTACTGTAAGTGCCTGTGGTAAGCTTCATTTGATGAAAATTTGCAGAGAACTATTTATATTGAAAATTGTTATTTAACACTTTTTATCACACTTTTATATCCAGAGTCTGTGAAAAGTGTCAAGGGCTCCCATCCTCAGGCAGGATAGCAAATTGCATCTGTGGAACTTCATCAGGCCTTTGCATAAACTTTGAAAATCTTCCCTGTTCATTTAGATTTCTTGAAGTCTCTTACTTCATCACACTTAATGCAGTGCAGCCACAACTTCCACAGTGTCTAAGACTGGTATTTTTATTTAACTTCAGCAGCTGGCCTACCAGCTTCTCCCATACCCTGACCAGCTCAGCAGAGTTGTCCTCCCCCTCAAAGGCCCCACAGTGTTGAGTTTTGGAAGAGGTAGAGGAGGCATACCCTTGAAACGGAGAGCCATTGCTTTCCATTTCATGGATTTAAATCAGCTCTTTCACCTTCTGGCTTTTATTTCCTTTATACCCTTATCAAAACTTTAGGAATGCAATTAATTTACATGCAATATAAATTATTGGTGCTAATTTTGGTCCCATCACAATATCTCCTTCATCTGAAATTCAGTGATCGTGTTCCTAAGTCACAGTTGGCTGGAGGTACAGGCTGCTCTTCTCCTGCATGCACAGCAGCATAACAGGGAGCTTGCCCATCAACCTCATGGTTGCTCTTAGCTAAGAACACAGTGCTTCTCAGGCCTCTGTTTTTGAAGGGCAAATCCCTGCTTGAAAATACCCAGTTCCAAGGGCAACCTGGCTTTGAACTGAATGGGAGGTCAGAGCTGCTTAGCCATCACACCCTGATGGTGCAGGAAATATCTTGAATGCTAAAAGGAGGACAGAAGCCTCCTTACCTCCTCCGTCCAGTAAACCTGAAGCTGGAAACTTCAACACTCAACTCATTCAAGAAAGCATCAGAAGCTCCAGACATTGGAGCTCTGTCCGTTTCTCCTTTTTCTTTCCTTTTTTTTTTTTTTTTTTTTTTTTCTGACAAACAACCTCCTAGCATATATGGCACACTGGCTAGAAAGCAAGTTTAACTCTGTAACATAATTGAAATACTTTATATTGAAGGTCACTGAAGAATTAAGAGACTCTGCTTGTACATATTTCACAGCAAGGAAAAAGCCAAAACTACAGTAGCTTAAAAGCCGTCTTTAAAAACCATATTACTCTAATTCTATACCTGAAAGAACTAAATCATTTTGTACCCCAGGATTCTTGGAAAACTGCGCTCAAATGTCCTCTGTTCAAGTTTTTCAGAGTTATTGCTCCCTTCAAATTAGGTATCTTAATGAGTCATGATTCCTTGAAAATTATTACAATCAGAACAGTTTGTCAGGAGTGAGGTAAACAATTTGCAAACATTTGGGCATGTATTAAATTCTGGATGCTTTTCAAGAAATGGACTTTTAGCCCATGTTCTGGAACTGTTGTAAATTTACTGTTGTCACCCCCGGTATTATTTAATTATGCTTTGCATGTGCATACCCCAGTCAAGGACAGATTTCTTCCTCCTCCAGCTGTGCAGGGCTGCTGGCAAAGGGAGGAGAAAGGCTGGGTGCCGAACAAGCAGCAGAGCCCTTTGTGTTGCTGCTGTGCACAAGAGTCCTTTGGGCTGCCATGGCTCCCAGCCCTCTGCTACGCTGCATGAGAGCAAACCCTGTGGAGGAGTCCAGCAGATACTCATGGAAATGGCAAAATTAAAAAGTAGCATTAAGGTGAAACAGTAATTATTTAGATTGGCTGTTTCAGATGGATTATAACCAAAAGTTTGAGATGCTAAATTTGAGTTCTGGTTTCAATGAAAGAAAATAAAATTACTCTCAACAACCAAGCCTGTTTCTCTTCTACACTTTTTCATGTGGGCTATACAAGATCCAGATTAGCCCCAAACTAAGTGAATTCCAGCAGAATTTTGATACCTTAAAAGTTCATCTGCCCTGAAGCACTGGGCCATTCCCCATCTCCATAGCTGGTTAGCAATAGGCTCATAAGATCTGAGAGATCATAAGATCTGATTTTTTTTTTTTTATTGAAACAATTGAAGAATTCCAGGTACTGGAAATGTAAAGTTTCCCTTGTGTGTGAATTCATTTCTAATTAAGCCAGGGTGTGATTTTTGCTAGTGAGAAGTATAGATATAGAAGCTGGGATAGCACTCTCTTGGACTCTTCCCTCAGACCACCAATAGTGTAGAAACATGGTTTATGGATGGACCCCAACAAAACCATTTTACTAGTGTACATCAGCTTTACAGAGCACTCCGTGCTTTCTGTTCTCATTTTTGTCCATGTTGCTATGCTCCTTTCTTGTCATCCTTTAATAATGGCAGGGGGCTTCCATGTTGACATTTACCTTTATGTCTAAAGCTGTTGTTTCTCTGTAGGAGGTGACATTCATTCTCTTCTTCCCCAAAGTCAGACTCATTGTTGCTGTATTCTTTTAAATGCAAATGTTGAGTGCCCATCTCTATTTTCTCAGCAGCTCAGTTCATATTTATCACAAAGCCAGAGCACCTCTTTCTTTCACGAGTTTTAAATTAATTAACAGTAAGACACACAAATTGGGTTTAAAAAAAAATTAATAAGAGTTAAACAGAACACCAGATGGCTGTTTAAATCCTATTTAATGGAGAGCTGGAACAGGAACTTTTCTCATAAATGTATTATTAATAATTAACATATGGAGGATGCTCCAAACAGAATACTCATGGCTGCATTAGATTATAATTTTTTCACTGCCTTGGTCACGCGACTCAGGTACTCAAGGACATGAGCAGTCCTAGCTATTGTACACTGCTGCAACAACCTGTGCTCCCCGTTCGCTTGCTCAGAGAATGCGGTTTCACCTTGCACAATGTCTTGTACACAAACTGCCTTCCAGGGTGCTCCTCCCCATTGAGTGGGGCACCAGCTGCAGTATTTCCATGCTGCAGGGAAGCCTCAGGTTAGTCTGCGGAATGGGCAAAAGAGGCAGCCCTTGCTCCTGTTGAAGGGCCAGGTCTTCCTCTCAAAGCGTGTGATACCAGCCACTTCCCCAAGCACAGGCTGGAGCAGAGCTCAGCTAGCAAGAGGGACTGGGAAAGCTCAGTGTTTGCAAGAAGGACACAAGGAAATATGTTGGAGAATGGATGGCAGAGGAAGCGTGGGGCCAACAAAAAGTACTGCAGCTCCTCTCTTCAGAGAGCAGTGAGCATATCTGTGCCATGCACCATCGTGGGCGAGCTCTGAGTGCTCTTAGTTTGCAGTTATTCTGCAAATTCCTGCAAGGCTGTGCCCTGGGGAGCATGCTGCAGGGCAGAGGTGGAGAGGGCACACCACCCACAGCCTCGCTCACAGCCTGTGTGCTCTTCTTTACACCAATGGAAAATGGCATTTCAGTAACCCAAATGAAGAGTTTCACCTCCACAGCTTTCAGAGCTGTCTAGGTCACAGAAAATGTCTCTTGTGGCTGTTTGTCCCTCTTTGGAACAGGATGAAAGTTAGGAGTTTCCCATGGGATGAGCACCGATTTTCTGTACTCCTATGGCTGTAAAGTGCACAGATGAAAGCTTGAAGCAGGACAGGGCTCTGTTTTACCATCCAAAAGTGAGGTCTCAAGGAGAACTCCCTGAGAAAAAAAGCTTTCAGAAATTGTTTTTTTTGTTTTTGTTTTCTGCAATTCCTCGTCTATTTTTTTCAACTCTTTAGTTTCAGGAATGTTTAACTGAGGTCATTCGTTAATAGTTGGGACTGCGGTGGAGAATGAAAAGTGCCTCTTGCCTCCATCACTGGAGCCAGCTGATATTGTATAAATGTCATTAGTTTCTACGTGAACAGTCATGTGTTTAATAGTTTCTATGTGACTAGGGTAAACACTCAGGTCATTGTGGACTCTTAAGTTTATCCATGTAACTACTCTTTTTATATTTTTATTTGTGTATTAATTATTTTTTTTAGAGATAGGAAAGGGAAGAAGTTATCTCCCTCACAGAAGCAGTTTCTATGTCTGAGTATTTCATTAGCAAGGTTCCTTCCTCCCACTAAAATTCATGGCTCTGATGATTTTCTTTTGCCCAGATGGTTTAATTTCTTTTCTATTCCAAGATGAATCTCATTTTGTTATTTCCTGCCCATACATACATCCTCTCAAGACTTGAATGAATCATTTCTCCATCCTGAGTGGTGTTTGCAATATTCCCAATTTACTGTAATATGCAGACTTAATTACTTTCATTTGCAAAGTGTCACAGGGTCTTAGATGTTCATCAAGACATTGACAAGAGAGCAGAGGAATACATTGAATCTTTTGCATGTATCTCCATCGTAGACAAAAGGACTTAAAAATATCTTTATTAATATTAAAAACCTCTTAGAAAAGAACAATTTACATTGTCTGCTATAAACCTGACCTTAGGTGCCCCCAATTTGGGCTTCATCTATCTCCCCATAGGCAGTAGGCATGTAAATGTGTATTTGGGATGGAAAATCAGATGGGGATGGATACCAACCCTCAAGAAAAGAATAAGATTCAATATTTCAAATTGAAGAAATTTTCCTAAGTGGTGTTTAAATTTGGATGTTTCCATGGGTAGTTACCTAAGCTGCATCTACCCTATTCTTGTCATACACCTGTAGATGGCTACAATTAATAATTTTGGGGGGACTGTCTACCTCCTAGTGAGGAGTCTTATCTTACAAGCAAGTCTTGTAGCCTTGGGAGTGGAGTTCTCTACCGCGAAGGCATACTCTGAGTATGAACACCAGCCCAGCCTTTCTTCATCACGCAGCCAAGGAAAAGAAGTTGGCACACTTGCTGGGGAGAGGAAGAGGCAAGGAACTTGTTTTTTGGTAGCTTTTTATTGTGGCATATTTTCAGATGAATAATTAAATAATAAGGATTTCCAAGGGGATTTGATTCTGCAGAGATATGAAAAACCTGGAGGCTGGGATTGCTAATTCATTTGCTTGTTTTCAGATAAATAATTCAGTGATAAGACTTATTCATACATGTAAAAAGGCATACTAGACATTAGCAACAAATCTCTTCATAAAACATGCAACTCATTAGCTTGTGAAACTGGAGTTTTCTCAGGAGACAACCACCATATTCACTACCCTAGAGAAAAATGCCTAGCACTAAAAAAGAGCCCCCATTCTTGTCTCAACAAATTATGAAGAAAATTCAGACAGAACAACATTTAAACTGAAATAATTAAAGAATTTTTGTAAACACATTTTCTGGTTATGTATCTAAAATTTATCAGACTAAATTTTATGTAACATGAATTGAAAATATGAGAGAACATCAACAATTAAAAAAAAAAAAAAAGAAGAAGAAGAAGAATCCATTACTAAAAGGATTATTAACTTTGTGTTTTCACTTGGCACTAGAGAGCATTTCTGTCAATAGGCAAATTGCATTTGAAATGGTCCTGGCAGCTTTATTTATGCCATTATTTTTGTTTTATATTAGGCTAATTTGTTTTTATTTGAGTTTAGTCTGTGTCTGTTTAATATGTTGTTCCCATTTCATATTTTGTGCCCAGTCAAATCCTGTTTCTATTCGCATTGCTCATTCACATGGGACCAGGCTGCCTCCTTTAAAGCTCTGCACTGCATGGGTAGTTTAGGCAATTACACCAGCATTGGGATGCTGGGCTGACCTTTGTTGCTTTAGCCCTAGCTTCTTGTCACTTTTACAAAGTGAGATCCCAACCCTGTTAACGTGCTCGCTGATTTAGCAGAACATCTATCCCAAACATGCATGCTTTTATAGAGCAGACTGAGTCACAGGAAAGCTATATGGTTGCAGACAGTATCTATGCTAAAGTCTGAAGTGTACAAAACCAACATTTTGCACTAGAGATCTCAGGTTAACCAGCAAGTGGATCCAGATATTAGATAAAACTGCACAGGTGTCTTGGGATCTGACGCAAGCATGTATTTCCCCATTGCCAAATTGCTCCAATAAGAAAGATTTCTTAGTTAAGAAAGGCACACGTGAGAGATTTTACAAAAGGCTTAGTTTATTACTAAAAGTGTAATAAATACCTTTTTTTTTTTAAAAAAAAAAAAAAAAAAAAAAAAAAGCCTTAAAAATAACTCAGAGATCAAGGTAGCACAATTTGTTTTTATTTTGTCCTGATAATTTCAGGTCATCTGGGTTCTGAATGCAAATAAAATCTCTTCCCCTTTACCACAAAGTTTATAAATGCTGATGTTTGACTCCAGATAGCAGGTCTGAATATTCACCAAGGCTGTCATAAAGATCATCTACAGGATGAGCAAGAACCTCATGAATATTTGTGCGATGATATTAGACAGTCAAATGAACCCCAGGGAGAGAGGAAAAGCTGCAGAAATCCTCAGGGCAGGGACATTTCCTTGCTTCATGTTTTCTGTGTGTCTCTCCAGCAACTGCAACAACCCAGGGGACCCTTCCTCATGCATGGTTTATTGTTATGCTGTGGTCAGATCCCACTGAAGCTGGTTTGATCTGCTGAATTTTCTTTCATCCAAGTTGAACAGGGATCCATTAAATTCTTTTTTGCTCCCCTGGATGAAGGAATTTGGGCCAGCTGATGCGCTTTCCCTTGTAAGGCTACTCTGGTGCAAAGGGTTTTAAAAACTGGGCCTGTGGCCATGGATAGCATTTAACTGTAATTGGAGTAGGTCTTATTTGTGAAGAGGTCACAGTCCCACAGCATGGATATTTGGGTTGGAACTTCACTTATTTTTTTAAAAAATTAATAAATAAAGGGATAATGATTTGAGTCCAAGTACTTTTCTATTTCTTTCTTAAAATTTCTACAGTGTTCCTTGCACTCCTTATCAGGCCTGACAGAAATTGGAGAGTCAAGCTCCCACAATATTTACCCTCTGACAACCATGTTTGTTGGAGTTTAGCAACACAAGCACTGCTGAAGGCAGATTTTTTTTTTTCCCCACTCTGGATCATGAAATAAATATGTCCCATCTTGTTTTGTTAAGGTATCTCAAAATAGTTTATTCAAAACAAAGCTCTCTCTGTTCATTTGGAAGTTCAGAGAACACAGAGTACAAGGTGAGAATAAGAAAAGGCTTATCTGTATATATGTATTGGCCTTTTCCTCTACTGTGTATTTCTTAGAAAGCTTCAGTAATTTTCACCGTGCTCTTTCATCTCCCGTTCTGCATTGGTGAAAAAGCACTGCAAGTATGGGGGTCTTTTACTAGATCAAAAGCTGTTTTCCTTTTTTCTTTTTTTCTTTTTATTTCCAAGATTTTTGGAAAAAAAAAAAAAAAAAGAAATGCTTCAGTTCAGACAAAAGCTGTTATTCAGCATAAATGCAGATATTTAGGTCCCAAACCTTAAAAATGCTTTAACTATCAAATGAATCCTCAGAAGTAATAAGTGCTTTGATAGCAATATATATATATATTTGTTTTTAATTTCTTTAAGTTATGTGCATGTGGGCACCTGTTTAACCCTTTGATTCAGCTCATCCTCTTTGGTGAAATGGCAGTAAATTTGTTACTCTTCAGGGAAGCAGCAGTAATATCCTGCTTTCTGAGCTTCATCCACCTCTACCTATGTTTCTGATACTCCCAGAATATCTCCAGCAGCCCACTGAAAAAGGATGATTTCATATCTCCTTTGATGAAGGATTTGGTGCAAGAAACATGACATGTTCTACACAGAGGTGGAGGAGGGCAAGTCTTGCTTTTCTGCCCTCTCTGTCTCTGTTTTTGCTGCTGCCTGGATCAGGGCTGGCCTCCATCCTGCTGGAAGCAGCAGCACAGCAACTCTGTGAGGTATAGCAAGAAGTTCTCTAATAACAGTAAGGTACTTTCATCATCTCAGAGCACATGATGCATGTGGTTCAGGTCCCACCTGGGTTTTGATATGAGTGGATTCCAGGTGCACCATTGTTTCTTAGTTCCCTGCTGACATCCCTGGCAAAACAGGAGAAGCCGCATGTAAACACCATGCTATGCTCACCTCATTTTCCCTTGTACATGGTGGCACAGAGAGGCAAGGTGGTACAGAGGCACAGGGTGATTATGTTTGACTCAAATGTGTCACAGGATTACTTTTGGTGTTTTCTCTAGGATCTCCAGTGTTGGAAACATCATGCAGCCAAGTCAGGGTTCCCATGAGCAGGTGCTGCAGTTTTAAGCCTGTTAGAGAAGGTTTGCAGAAGCAACAAACTACATCAAAAGACAAATGTTTAATAACTCAGAAAACTGGTTCAAAGGAGATGAACACAGTTACATGATTGAAAGAAAAATGGCCCACCTCTGCCTCTTGCAGTGTCTGCTGACATTACAAATGTTCTCCTGCAAATCTGTTGATGCGGCTTCTTTTCTAGCTCTCACTTGCTGATTAAACACACCACTGCTCCTCTGAATTGCAGCTTTCATTTGCTGATATTTGCCAGCACTACGGGGCTTATGGTGAAGGGGTGAGCGGGAGGGAACGTGACAGGAGTGTTCCCTGTGAAAGCAGGATGTTGAAGTGTCTGGTTTGCATTGTTGGTTCTGGCACGAAGTTCTTGAACTGTTTGCACTGCCCCACTGAGGAGTTTTTCCTTCCTGCCTCAGCCCTTGGCTATTTAGCATCATGTGCCCGAGTGGAGTAGATAAACCTGTCTGAGTGGTTAATTTTTTTGCCTTGATGGTGGATTTCTGCACTCATAAGTTAATTACAATTCTTTCAGTAATAAAAACATGTTTGTTTGTGTTTTTTTTTGTTTGTTTGTTTGTTTTTCCCATGTGATTAATTCCAATCACCAGAGGCCAATCTCTGCCTTTTACCTATCTTGCCATAAGTTTTCTTATTCCTGCTGATAGATTTGCAGCATTTTTTCTGAGATAGATATTTTTCCTGTTTGATGTCTCAACATGGGCTGGTGCTCTCAAGAATTTCCTATTTTTCTGTCACCTGCTTAGTTTAAACTGCTGTAGTTTATCCAGTACTTGGATGATGGAGAGACGTCCTTCACTTAAGGGCTGTGGAGGGTGGTGCTGGATGGAGTGTTTGCAGGGTGCCTAAACACTGCCAGCTCAGGCACCAGCAGTGCTAATACTGACCAGCAGAAGTATCTGGGTCCTCATCACAGGTCTCTGTATAATATACTAGGAAAAAAAAAAAAAAAAAAAATAAGGACAGAAATTCCTCTATTTTACAGTGTTCTGGATCTGAAGGAACTTCAGTTATAGGGATATAAAGATTTTTATTGTCTGTGTAGTGAAACTCATGCATTTTAGAACACAGATGCTGAGGAAATAGTCTTGCTCTCTGTCATGAGAGCTGTAAAGTGCTTTCCCACAACACGTATACATGATAAGCTACAAGAATGAGCTGTCATGCATCAGATTAGACAGCAATGTGGAAAAGATATCATCCAATGAGTTATCTACAGTCATCTCTAAAACATCCTCTTTATTTCTCTGTGCAAAACAGTTCTTTTGGACTCTCAATTCACACTATAGGCTTTGAGATTTTTTTCCATGTTTTATTCAAAGCCACATCTCATCCAGAGCTTGCTTACCTGTGGCACAGAACACTGACTTTTGGAGCTGTCAATGTGGCTGTGTCTTTCAGCAGCTCTCAAAAATGTCACGCTGGTAAATTTGTTATTTAAGCTGTCTTTTCACATTGGCATATGATTTTTTATTTATTTTTTTAAGCCTTTTTAACTTAAAAAATACATGTAACTGATAGGCTGGAGAGAAGTGTTATATTTTAGTAAATCATATAGGCATATATGGCATAAGGAAAAAAATGTGACCATCATGTGTATGGCATGGGATCAGAAAAGCTGCTGCAGCCATTTCTGAAACCAGAAACTTTGGAAAGCAGTCTGCTTGAGCTCACAGATCCTGATGGATCATCCTTATTAGCTTGGAGGACTTCTGACCAGGAGGTAAAGCACTTAATGTTTTTAAATGGCCACTTTTTGTGACCCTTGCAGTCCTCCCTACTGCTAGTGCTTCCACTTCAACTAAAGAACCTATCAAATTCCTTCACTCGGAAAGTTTTATTCAGTGAGAGGTAGTCATTTTTTCCTTTTCTTTTTCTTTCTGAGAAACATAGCTCCCCTACCCCGAAGCTTATCAAATTCATCTGAAGAAGTGTATTTTAAATGGTCATTAATGTGCTGTTAAAGAGGAAATGCAGTATTCCACAGCCATCTTAATTGCTGTGCAACTGTATTTCATTCAGCGCTAGCAATGAACTGGTCATTAAAAATCAAGTAACTGTTTTGTTATTATACAATCATCTAGAAAATAGTCCATTAGATTTCTGATGTGATCATCTTTGCAAAGACAATGAAGATAAAAACGCAGTTAGAATTTTCTGGTTTTCAGCTTTGTGTATCGCTTTTCTAGGATGCATTTGGATGAACAGTGTTTTTTCTAAGATGTCTGGACTGACAGGTTTTTGGGGACAGCTGAAATACCTCCATCTGGTTGCAGGGAAAAGGGCTGGAGCGAGGCAACAGCTGGCAGACCTGGTGCATGTCCACGATGCAACACACCCCTGTGTGGGGCCACAACAGCCACAGACCGCCAGTAGCCTCCTCTTTTCTCCTATTTCTGTGCTCTTCCAACCTCTCTCTCCCTCAAGAAAGTTCTGCTTTTTGAAATAGTGGAGTGTTTTATATTTCCCTTCTAAGAACTTTTACTCACCCATCAAACTCATAAATGAAACAGTCAGTTCTCCAAATGTAATCAGCTACATTAGCAACTTATTTATTTTTCATCTTTTCTTCCAGTTATTTTCCTTTTAATTATCTTTCTTTGTTATTAAAAACAGTCATATGCTAAATTCAATCACTCTGAAGAATAATATGAAATAGAGAAGCTTAATCTTTTATTATAAAAATCTTTCAAGGGATCCAGTGGGGCTGTCATTTTCCCATTAAGAAATTGCCCTTTTCAGTTGTTTGCTTCTTGCCTTTTCTTCTTCCTCTGAACAATAAGCTGATGAAGAATCTCAGTTGCAGGATACAAAACATGTACTTTCTGTACCAGAGCACTTCCTTCTGCTTCTAAATTTGTCTTTTTGCCTGAGCAGTAAAGAATGAACCATCATTTTTGAAAGATAATTTGAGATAAAGTATTTAAAGTTGTTCACTGCAAAATATCAGCCAGACATCTTATGGGTTACAAGAGAAGAATAGTGCAAAATGGTTCATTTAAGGTCAATATGTAGTGAATAAAAACAATATAATTTTAGGGCTGTGTTGAGCTACTACTTCAACAGCCTATGTCTTTAGCAATTTAACAGAGTTTTTTTGAGTTTGGCATCGAAGTGCCTCTATTTCTTTTCTGAATCATGATGTGGACTGTCTTAGCTGCAGACCCTGACCCCACAGAGTTGCTTTGTCCATGCTGACCACTGACAGATGTTGGGTTTGCAATCTTCTGTTTGTGACACCAAAAGCTGTGTTGGATTACAAAGGCATGGCATTCCACTGGGCACATTCAGCAGGCTGCTCACCAAAATCTAATTCTCTTCAGACAATGCTACTGATGCTTCTTTTTCTCTTACAGTTTGTTGCTCACCCCAACTGCCAGCAGCAATTACTCACTATGTGGTATGAAAACCTCTCAGGCTTACGGCAGCAGTCTATAGCTGTGAAGTTTCTGGCTGTCTTCGGGGTCTCCATTGGCCTGCCCTTCCTTGCCATAGCCTACTGGATTGCTCCCTGCAGCAAGGTACAAACTCTTTAAGTGCATATTGTTGATGGTGATTTCTATTCAGGGCCTGGAATGAAGTCAGAGATGTTTCTGTGCCACTGTTGGGAGGTGATTTGTGATTATCTTTTAAAATTGCCTCAGAGAAGGGCTACCTTGAGGGGTTGATTGATAGATGCAAATAGACCTGTTAGGCATGGTCTCAGGTTCATCTTCAAAATTAATGAAAGTGGTGGTTGTGGGGGAAGGAGCATTGAGATAACAGGTGAGAATAAGAAATAAGAATGATAACAAATGGAAAGGGGATGACAACATTGGAGTGGGGTGACAAAAGAATAGAAGAACTGCCAAAATGGGGAATAACTAATGGAAGGGTTTTGTTGCCCTTTAAGTTCACTCTGCTGTTTAGACTTTCATTACTTTTCTGTACTTTGTGTAACAGATTTGTCCATTTTTCAAGGTTCCTTTCATCCTTTTCTTCCTCCTTTCTGATCTTATATTTTCAGTTAGTGGAGCATTATTATGGCACATGTGCCTGAAACTCTGGCCAGCCATGGTGGACAGCTTAGTGCTGGAGACTAGACTTAATCATACAATCTTTACAGATTTGAGGGAAAAGATGATGAAACTTGGAAAACTTCCCTTTGCCTAAATATGGCCATGCTATATCTCACAGCATCAAATGGAGCAGGAGAGTTTTGCCAAGGCTTAGAGGTCACAGAACCAAATATTAGTTTGTGTAAAAGCCTGAGTTGTCTGTGGTTTGAACTCGGTAAGTAGGTTTCCATCTCGAGGGAAACTGTTCAAACGAGTTGAGATAAATAGGTATGTGGCAGAGTGATGAAAAGCTTTCTCACTACTCTTGGTGAAAGAAATATAGATAGAGAGAGGGAGAAAAAATGGTGGGAGGGGAGAAGTTCATTTTATGTTCAGCAATACCATCCATTACAAGATGAAGTGTCCTCAGCAAGAGGGTTATCAAAGGTACTTAAATCTGATAGAAATGACTCCTGGCATTGGTAATATTACTCAGTCTTGAAAGCAACTTTTTCCGTTTCTGTCCAAAACTCAGCAAGGAATTATTTCTAACTTTGTCAAGCCCAAGAAATTATAGATCCACTGACTGTTATTAAGGAAACCCTATAATTTCAAAAGATTCATCTGGTAGTATAACCAGGCAAACCTTTGGAAAACAGTCTTCTTAGAATATCTGAGATAATAAAACATGTTTAAGTCTTGGTGTCCTTCAAAATATCTCCAAGACAAGTACTTTCTCTTAGAGTGCTTGAAAATGTAACTTCATTTTATCAAGATATGTACCAACACAAAAGCCCACAGCTCTAATGAACACTGGACAGGACTCCAGGGTTTCTCATGGAGAAGTGCATGTGAAACCAGGGCTGCACTGTGGTTGGTTTTGGTTAGGCCGCAGTGGGAATTTGTGTGTGAAAGTACTGTTGACTGCTTTATGTCAGAATTCAGTCTAGGAGAGATTTATGAAACTCTTTAATTTCCTTCACATGTGCTGAATGTCCTGTGAGCTGGCACACCAGCCAACAACTACATTTGTTGTGTATTCTCAGAATTACAAGGTTTGTGTTTGAATAGAGTAATAGGTAAGGAGTACAGTTAGAGTAGAAATAAGCAGAGAATTTAAATGAAAAACATTAAAAAAAAAAAAAAAAAAAAGCCAGAAAAAGAGTCAAAATCTTGAAGTAAATTACTTTTGCAGGAGAAAAAATAAATAATTGAAAAAGTTATTTGGTTTTAATTTAATGAGGTAGCTGTGTTAAAAATAAGATGGAGACAGCACAATCCCCTTGGACTTTTCAGTGATTGTGATTTTATTCCACTAAACCTTTCATGCATTCTCAATTTTCAGTGTCAGTTTTTTCTTCACACCACTTTAGATTTTGAAAAACCATATGTAACTTTCTATCCTAAAGTCAAATTGTAAGTTCTTTCGTCAATTGTCTTTCAATGCATGGTTTGCCATTGATCAGAACAATGTAGTCTTGATTTTTGATTGGGGCCTTTGATATAAATAACCGAATATTGGCATAATGAATGCATTTTCCCCCTGTGAAATGAAAATTCACCCTAAATCATCGTTATTAAATTCAAGGGCTGAGGGCTGATGCATGAGCATACTATTACTGCAATTTTATGCAGGCAGCTATCCTATAGGAAGATGATACTGAGAGATTTGTGTGTGATGCTCTAGACAGTCCGTGTTTCCCCTGGTCACTTTTTACAAGTTTTTGTTTGTTTGTTTGTTTGTTTGTTTGTTTTTGTCTTTAAGTCACTAAAACAATTGTAATTTTAAACAACTGGGTGAGAATTAAATATTTTTTCCCTAGTAACAATCAACTAAAGATATTTAACTTAAATCAGTCCTGTGGAGTGGAAGCCTATCCTATCCTGAAATGTCTGTGTTGACTTACCCATCTCATGGAGATTGAGACTCTGAAACAAACTGCTGGTCTATATGCTGTTCTCCAGAACATTTTACTGGTGATCAATAGAGAAGATAAGAGTTAGGATGGAAAAAGTGCACAGTCTGCTGCTCAAAAATGTAATGACAAGAGCAAGCATGTCTGTTTGGCCTGCCTGCAGAGTTTTACAAAGTGTCACCTTTCTTCTCTAGTCCATTGAAGTCCATTCAAATGCTACAGAAGTAACAGAGATAATTGATAAGCAGCTTTCATTATCTGGGTTGTTCTTCAGCTTTATTGTAGCCATGCTGGGGATTTACAAACCATAGCTTCCACTGGGACAGACTCAGTATCGTTTATGCACTGGAACTATAATGGTTCAGTTCACCTACATTCTACAGCAATCTTTGTCAAGCTTCTGCTATGAACACACCATTGAAAATAGTAAAATTTTTTCTTTTTCTTTTTGATATTTCTATCTTTATTTGTTCCTATATCTTGGAGTTGAGATTAATTTACATTAGGAAAACTTTGTTTCACTATCACATTTTTTTTGTATTTTCTTTTTTATGTGTTTTTATGCTTCTTCTGATATAGATAGGATATTAAGTCTTGAAATGAGCTATTCTCTTAAGAATTAATCTTTGTATTCACATTCTGTCAGCATTTTTGTCATCCTAACAGTGGCAGGCAGGCACTTCCCTGCAGTCCCATTCTGATGAAAGATCAGATTTTGATTTAGTAAAGTAATTGAGAAATTGGTACGTACAAGTAGTTACACTCCTTGAGTTTAACTGTGTCGTGTTGCTTGGAAAAAATATCATGTTGTCATAAAACATTAGACTGACTGGAAGTATTGATGCTTCATTAATTTTCACAGCATAATTTAAACTGCAAGAAAGAACATCTGGTAATAGCAAAAAAAAAAAAAAAAAACTTGGAAAAATCTAAAACTCATTGCATTCAAGATATAGAATTCATTTCTGAATTTTTGTTAAAATTTGAACCAAATGGTTAAAATTTTATAGGAAAAAACTTCCAGAGTGTAGTTGGAAAATAAATAAAAATATAAATAAATAAATAAATAATCTGATGTCTTGTGTACATTTCATTTCAGTTGGGACGGACCCTCCGAAGTCCTTTCATGAAGTTTGTGGCACATGCTGTTTCTTTCACAATCTTCCTTGGACTGTTAGTAGTAAATGCTTCAGATCGATTTGAAGGAGTAAAAAATCTTCCCAATGAAACCATCACGGATCATCCAAAACAAATATTTAGAGTCAAAACAACACAGTTCTCATGGACAGAATTGCTGATCATGAAGTGGGTATTGGGTAAGCAAAACCAAAATATCTACAAGTCCTCCAGGGAAATTAAACATGACTAGGAATAGTGTGATAGACAGTGATATGCCAAAGAGAGAAATAAATAAATAAATAAATAAATGAATAAATAAATAAATGAAATGAAATGAATAATGATTAGCAAATTGTCACTTTTCTACCTTTTCGTTTTCCATATTGAATGTTATAGATGATATTTGTTTACCCTACTTGTTTAATCATTGCGTCTTAAAGAATGTAGTAATCTATATAGTCATAGTAACCTACAGCTTCTCTGTAGGACATTGCTCTATCTAAAGTGAGTAAAAAAAATGTGTTGTTTGGGACATGAATGACTAGCCTGTTTTATTACCCTCACATAAAATCCTATTGTAACTCACTGAACCTCAGTTTCCTCATCCGTAAAATAGGAATATTATTGTTATTTGGTAAAGCACTCTGAGATCTAGTGATGAAAATTACTGGGTAAATAAGGGCAAAAATTATAAATTTTATTAAATTTATAGTATGACATATTTTATATTTTCTATTTTTATGTTTTATTTACCAATGAAGTTATCCAAAAATTCTAAGTTATGGATTCATTTGGATGAACCCTTCAAGTGCAAAACTATGTCAAATGCTAAAAAACTGCTTGGGAGTTTTAGGAAGACTCAGATGTATTAAGTTTTCTGTAGGCACAATTAATTCCCGGCAGATCAGCTACTTTGAACCACTAATCTAAACAAGCTTAGAAGGATTTATTGGGAAATTGAGCCTATCAACTCTGCAGAATCTTTATGTATCTCTTCTATATCTATTTTTATTCATCACCATGATTTTCATTATTTTGTTGCAGAAGGACAAATAATTCCATGGTTCTATAAGCACTGATGGCATTAAACTGCTCTGAAAAATAGGATAGGACTGCTCTATCTGATGACTTCCTGGCCACCATTTCTTTGTTCCCAGTCCCCACAATAAGCAGAATCCCATACAGGATATTAGACAAGAAAAAAAAAAAAAAAAATGAATAGATGTCAGACTGGATAGAGTAAGTCTGTAAGAGATATTTTAAAAATGATATTAAAGCAGTTGGACAAGATGATTAGATTTTAGCCTAGGTATTCTTTTCTTATAGGCAGTAGGTATCTGCCTGCCTGGTGAGTTCCTGAAAGATGAAGAAGAAAACATTTCATTTAAAGCAAGGGTTTTCACTTTCCTGGCAGAAGAAAGGTGATTCATTGTACAGACTTCTGAATATAATGAGATTTTCTAATGACTGCCTACATCTGCACTGACAGTCTTCTCTGGCCATTTTACCTATCTGTCTTCATGGATAATATTTCAGCAATACTATGGAGAAATTCTAGTGTACACAGCCAGTGGACAGCTGTCCTGGGGGTTCGGGCACTTGCTGTTGTCCTCTATGTGACCCTCAAATTTAAGAACTGTCAAAACATGAAGGGTCATGAACTGCCCAAACTTTTGGTGCAAAAACATTATAGATATTGGAAATATACATGTGTAAGTGTAAATATAGTTAAATAAAAATAAAAGTTATAGATAAATATCACAGGCAAACATAGCAAGACGTGCTTTCCAAAGAGACAAATATAAGTAGATAGTAAGTATATGCTGAAGTGTAAGAAAACTCTTAGGTACTAAATATGCATAGACGTATTTAATCCTGCTTGGCAACATCTGCAGCTGCCCTCTTCAGTATCAGGAGCATAGGCGTGTTACCTAGATTGCAGTTCACCGTACAATTAAAAATTGAAATTTTATTTATTCTCAGCTCATAAATTCCTTCCTCCTGTTTCTGTACTTTCTCTTTTCTCCTTCATACTATGACAGCAATGATGAATGCTTAATGATGAATTACTTGTTCCAACCATAGAAGATGATTTTTGATCAATTAGTTTACAGGTCCCTGCTCTTGGTTCCTTTTGGGGGAGAAAAATTGGATGTCTGAGTTATTTGGCTGTCAACCATAAAATAATGATGCATGTTCAGAATAGCATTATTTGAGAATAATGTGACACATTAACGTAACATACTGTGGCCATGAGTGAGTACAACCTGTAATAGCACGCCCTACAATTAGTCTTCCTGGAGGTATGAAAATTGACCCACATATATATACTGTAAGAGAAAACTACTAGTGCAAGAATTTCAAGCTACAGTTAGGCAAAAAGCTCACATTGCTACGTCTGATTCTTAACTGTCTGTAATGGAGGTGAGTAATAGAGTAAGCCCAGCAGAGGCAACAAATTTCAGCCAGGCAAACGTTTCATCCTGCTTACAAGTCTATATCAGTGCCTTTATTTTCCATTAGCCTGCAGTTCTGAAATTGATATAAAACATTGTTGGATCAGCCAGGTAGTGTTGGTAGCCCATTTAACATCCCTGTGAACAGCCAGATAAGGAATAGCATTTTAGATGAGAAAATGCTGGTTTGGTCTCACTCCTCTTTGTTACAAATGAGAGTTCAAGGGCTGCTGCTGACAGCCCTGTCAGCACAGAGAAATATGGCAATGCTGTTGTACAAGAACTTGCCCCTTGGTCCATAGCCTTGCAGTGCTGGGCACAGCAATTTAGATTTATGCACCTGCGGCTCGTCATCCCTTGGCTTCCTTTCTCCCCTTGCATCCCAGTTTTCCCATTTCTTCTGTGAGGAAGGCTGGGATTTTCTGCGTGAGTGATAGGCTCAAAATGTTCACTGAAAGCAGAGAGATTTCATTTTGAGAGACAAATTCCCTGTTGCAAAAGCAGCAGAGGAAGCAGTTAAGCTCTGGGTGGACGCAATCTGAGCACCACTGCCTCTGCTAATCCTATGGCCTTTGGCAGATTGAGAAGGGCTCAAAGTAGGTTCTCCAACACCGGCTGCTCATGATTTATGTATCAGGCCAGTGGACATAAAAATCTGACAAACTGTTCCTCTTTGTGCACAGGTGGTGAACAGCACTTCTTGCATGCTTCCATTTTTCTCCTAGACAGGCTGTGCCAGTAACTTGACTCTCCCCTGCTGACACCAGAAGAGCTCGTCAAGGTGACATTTCCAGTTATCCTCACTGTGGGATAGCAGGCACGAGAGACATCCAGAAACTGGAGAGCAGAAGTTGCTCATATCACCTCTCTGTGCATCAAAGTCAGGGAAACAACCTCTCCCAGAGCTATCAAGGGGCCTCAGAAACACCATTACTGAGGTGCCAGCACACCCTGCAAAGTCTGCTTTACCCAGCTGCCTGCCCTTATCTCTGTTCTCATGTCTCATCTTATGTCTGATCCCCTGATTTTTAGCAGCTTTCTCTCTCCTCAATATTTTTATTTTAGAAGCTTTGAATTACTCCTCCACAGTGTATATACAGTTACCCAGCAGCACTGACCACATAATCACTGTAACTTATCTACTTGTCCTGAATAGACATTTTTCCATATGTATGGATAAAAAATGACTGTCACGTAGTTGGCAAAAAGAATGATGTAAATTATAGGCCAATAGTGTGATACTTTCACAGAGTGATTCTAATTTTAGTCAGTCTACTCGATTTTAGACACGTCTTACTTCATTAACGTGTGACTTAGGTATATTAAGTGACAGAGATTAGAAATAAATTTGGGTTGGAGAGTTAATATTTAAACCAGGAAAGACATTTATGGGCATTAGTGAAGAAGTGCTGTGTTTGGCAATGACGTGCAAGTAATATCTCCTGAAGTACTTTGGTACTTTTTATACTGTGTGCACACGTAATGTGCAGCCTAATGTTTCACAGCTATCACTTCTGGGACTTTTTTTTTTTTTAAGATAGAAATGTGTTTCTTTAATATTTCATCCTCACTCCAGGACAGTTCCTGAGAAACCAATTCTTTCGCCTTCTGCCTTAGGCTATTTATTATTAAATCTCATCGTGGTGAGTGACGGCTGGGGATGAAGTTCTTGCTTTTACTCAGCTGTGCACCTGTGGACACGAGCAGAAGAGCTGTGAGGCTCCTCTCTGCCCTCCCCCTGCTCACCACTCAGCAGACCACAGGCTTTCTCTCAAGACAGACATATAGGAACTATAATCTATATCACGGCACAGCTCCTGAAATCTGCCTGGAGATCCCAGGGCTCCTAGGTCACGGGCTAGCAGTGCCTTAGAAAGCTAGTTTAGTTTTCCTTTGCCTTTCAAAGCTTTCCCAGGGCACAGGGAACATGCTGCTGCTCTGCATTCCTCCAGCCTCCGGCTAGATTCACACTGTCTTGTTTCCTTCCCTATAACCAACCTCTGGCTGTGCCCCGTGGGACACCGTGTGCTTCCAGAGTCTCTGAAGTAGCCAAGCAAATGCATTTACACACCACACCATGAGAGCTTCCAGCAAAGAAGAGTTCATATAAAGGACAAGGTTGCAGGAGGCCGCATGGCAATTGGCAGGCCCTGCTCCTGCTTGATTAAAAGTGAATTTTGCTGCTGCCATGGAAACAGGATTGGAGGAAATATTTATAATTATCAGTGGGTAAATTACTGTGACATTTTATCCAGTCAGAAGCAAGATTTTGGCCCCAGATCGTTGCTGTGACTGAGAGTCAGGCAAACTGGTGAATCTGACCTGAATCATTTAGCTCCAGTTTGCCCAGTGAATTTGCCTGTCCTCCCTAGTACTACCCAGTAGAAGACAGATGTCAAAATATATGAATTTTCTGGCTTTGGCATTTGGATTTATCTGTAACTTTATCATTAGGAGGGTTCTAAGTTCAGGTTAAACTCAGGATATTTGAAGTGGTAAAGCTGACTTTAGTGTTTGGAAATTCATTATTAATTAATAGATAAAACTTCATGAAAAGTTCTGCAGTGGCAGAACTTCTGGCTTCTCTTTTCTCTGATCAGGTGGTATTTCCTGCTAGATCAGGGTTCCATTCACAAAGCTATTTCCATTTTCAAAATGGACTCACCCTCTAGGTTAGGAGAGAAGAAAAGCTCTTGCAGAGCAAGCAACACCACCTTCAGTGGCCCAATTTAGCATGAAGATTTTAGAGGGAAGAGAGGAAATCTATGTTTTTTTCCAAGTAGATCAGCTGTAGTTGCCTTCAGTATTTGAAAACCATGCTTTCACTGACAACATCAGAAACTTATTTTAGTTTTTAATAATATAGTGAAATTTTAGCCTCACATGCTTAAAAGATTATTATTTTTATTTATTTATTATTTTTTTAAGGTGACATATGAAGTATTATCTTGAGAGATTCAGTTTAACTGTAGATTTTTATTTATTTATTTACTTTTGCTTTGGTCTTAGAAGCCACCAGTAGCCAGGCAATGGGCTGTCTGAATCCAAAAAGTACCTTCTGTTTATGTTGGTTAAATGCGCTCTGGCCTTTCCACAGGCATGATATGGTCAGAGTGTAAGGAGATTTGGGAAGAAGGTCCACGAGAATATGTGTTGCATCTCTGGAACCTGCTGGACTTTGGGATGCTGTCCATCTTCGTGGCATCATTCACTGCCAGGTTCATGGCTTTTCTCAAAGCCACTGAAGCACAACAGTACGTAGATCAGTACGTTCAAGACGATGACCTCAATAATGTCACCCTTCCCCCTGAAGTTGCTTACTTTACTTATGGTAAGATGCTTTTTGCTATCTAATGCTTCCTGTTCTTTCAGGCTTGTGTGTGGAACTGATGAAATCAGTTTTTGTGGTATTTATAAAGGTTATTTTCAAATTAAGATAAATTATTCTTCTGAGATTTGCCCATTCCAGCCATCTTCATAAATAGCCCAAGGGAATCAAGAACTGAACCTCATTGAGTCTCTTATAAGTCTAAGTCAATCACATCTTTGCAAAATAGCTTGAGTAACAAATAATCAGGAACTGTGAGTGAGCAGGATATAATTTAAATTAAAGATGAATGAACCTGCTCCATTTTCCAAATACAAGAGAGGGAACATGAAAATAAATAAATAAACAAATAAGATCTGGAGCTGCATTTCTAACTGGTGGTGTACTATGCATCTCTGCTAAAACCGATACCTGTGTAATAGACACAGAAACACAAAGTACACCTATAAGCTGCTTCTTCTAGAGAAAATCTCTATTTTGGAGATCCTATATCATCTGTAAGTTCTAACATTTGAAAATGCAAGCAATAGTATAGCCTTGACATTATTTTTGATGGCTGAAATGGTTCTTTGATATTCACAAATGAATAGAGCTTTGTGCCTTATATGTAGGGGCTGGACTCAATGTACAACTCTGCAAGCATGAGATGTAACCCTGGGCAAAATCTGTGGGGACTTTGTTCATGGAAGGCTGCAGGATCTAGAGATCTGGGCCCAGAGGAAAACCCTTAGCTCCCTAGGTTTGGAAGACAATGTTCTAGAAATGTGCTTGGGGATGGAAAAGCAGATCTAGGCTGTCAGATTTCACCCATTGTAGGCTTGCACCATGCAGCACCAGAGATGTGCCCTGACCCCACACCAGGGTGCACAGCCACAGGTTTCCTGATGGGATGAGCTGGCACTGGCTCATCCTCCTGCTTGGTGTGGTCCCCCTGCAGGTAAACATCCCTCTCCCTGCCTGGGCAAGCAAGAGGCTTCTGAACTTACACTGTGGTTTGCCTCTCTCTGGTTTGCTGCTGACCCATTTAAAGTCAGTTCATGCTACAGAGATGCAAAAGGTCTAGAACAGAATGTCACAACCAAGTACTGTGAATTCCTCCATCTGCTTCTTGTCCTTGGGTTCAGATTACTGAAAATAATGCCTGAGTTTACTGCTGTGTCCTTAAAGATGCCCTATGTTTTAGCTCTGAGTCAATATTTTTGTCGAGTTGCTCAGCTGATGCAATGACACTTATAAGCTACATTAATATAAATTTTCACATTTTCAGTAGATTAAACAAATGATGCATATCTGGTATCAACAAGAAGATTTTCAAAGTAGAAATATTAGAATGACTACATTGCCAGAATTGGTTTTAATTTAAAGATAACACAAAGATAATACACTTGATGGCTATATCTGCTTTATCTGAACAAATCCAAGCCTCCTTGCATAATGGTAGGGAGAGAAGTCTCAGCCTCCCTAATGTTTTCTTATATTCCTTATACTGACACAGTGCCGTGTATCCAAAGCTATGTCCGAGCTCCACTGTGTTGTAGTTTTGGTTTTCCATCTCAAGGGCTTCAGCTGGAAAAGGGACAGCACAGTTGTTGTTCAATTAGGATACTGAAAATACCGAATTTGTTTAAACCCATGTTATTTATTTGCGGTGTGACTTTGGTAAATCCCAGTGACTTTTTCATTTCTCATCTTTTCCATGTGAAAAATACAACTATATCTTACCTATTCTTGTAAAGCATGCTTAGGACTTCAATAACCAGTTGCTTCCAACCTTATTTTTTTTCACCTGGCCAAAACCAACATTCTGCCTTCAGAAGGGGTCATTTGTCAGCATAACTTCCATCTGCCTCTTTTCATTACTAATACCTAATGTACGTGTATTGTTTTAGCCAGGAACAAGTGGCTTCCCTCGGATCCTCAGATCATTTCAGAAGGACTGTATGCAATAGCTGTGGTACTCAGCTTCTCCCGCATTGCTTACATTCTTCCAGCCAACGAAAGCTTCGGCCCCCTGCAGATCTCTCTGGGGAGGACTGTGAAGGATATCTTCAAGTTCATGGTCATCTTCATCATGGTGTTCCTGGCCTTCATGATTGGAATGTTCAACCTTTACTCTTACTACCTTGGTGCGAAATACAACCCAGCGTTTACAACGTGAGTACCTAAGAAAAAGTGGCTGCTCTTGCAGGGCTCAGTCCGTCCTGGTCCGTTGCTGCTGCTAAGTCTGCTCAGATAGCCAGGGTGCTGCCAAACACTCTTCTGCTGGTAGTTCTGTAAAGACCATGTAAGGTGCTCAGCTGAAAACAGAGAAGTGTCTGTATAGCAGGTGATTCTGTGTGCAAACATAAGTCCATCTCCTAAACATGCTTAAACATATCTTTGTGTTCTTATTCCTCTTTCTGTGAGCCCAACAATTTTAATTCTCCCTTCATCATCATCTGCTCCCTTCCTATTTCTGCCAGGGCTGCCCACATTCCTTTTTGGCCCTGATTCTTTAGGTTCAATCATCTTTCTGTCCAACCAACACACTCATTCAATTCTATTCTCTCCTACACAAAAAGAAAAAAGAAAAAAAAAAAACAAACAAACTTTTAATCTCAACAAGATAAGAGCCCAAAACATACCTGCATGGCTCTGCAGAACTAGTGTTTTCAGGGTTAGAGCTTCCAAATGTACAAGGTATTCCTAGGGTTACAAAGAAGGCTGGAAATGATACAACTAATGGGTTTTATACACCACCACCTCCCCTCCCTCTCCCCCCGCCCCCCACAACACTTCTTATTTGTATAAGTACTTTATTTCCTTGGAAATAATTAATGGCATTTTATAAGAATTCTGCCATTTTGTAATTTTTCAGAGATTGTATGTTCTGCTCATTTGAGAGAGCTATCTAAAGTTTCTCTTCTAGCTGCGTGGGGAAGTCAGATACAGACTTTGGCTGGAAAACTCGTACCACAGCCTCCAGTCCTGGCAGCCAGCTCAAGGCCTGAGCTTGGGGAGATGGGTTAGTTCAGAAGTGTTTATTTCTGGAAATCAAAATAACAGATCAGGAAAACGTTCTGTGAGATGTTCAGGAAAATTTCAGTTTCTCTGCTTCTCTATTAATAGTGCAGGACGTCAGCCTCCCTCCTGTGTGCTGGCCATCCTGCAACTTACTGCAATGCCACTATGGGAGGTTTCAGAGGTGGGAACATCCCAGTGATCTGCTGTATCTGCAGGAATGTCCCCTGTGCCCAGAGGAAAGCCTCCTCCCTTGCACCAGCAGAACACCGCAGCAGGCAGCTTTACATGCACACGAAATCACTGTGACTGCCCTGGGGACGCAGTGGGGACTTCCCTTCCCATATGCCAACCTGTGAGGGAGGAGGAAAGCTGGGTGTGATGTTTTCCCCTTGCTATGATCTGCCTTCAAGGCAACCGTGCCACACTGGAAATACCTGAGCTGCAGAGCAGGCAGCAGCTGGCATTTGATGTGTCATTTCTCTAACGTGTCACACAGCGAGCTGGGGGCTTAGCTTGTGATTCCTCTAGGAGAAATGACCTTTTCAGCATCATTTCTCCTGCAAGTGGCTGTTTCTTTCCAAATGCTCAGGAGCCAGTTTTACTGCCCTACTCTTTTGTGCAACATGTACTTTGTACCCTAATGTTTAAATTTTCTGATTGAGCCAAATATGCCTTCCGAACCTTTCTTGTAACCTCAGGATACATTTTAATGGAAGGATTTATGAGGCTAGACGCAATTACATTTATCTGTGCTTGGTAGTAAGGTAGAAGAAAATTGAGTGTGTGGGATGTGACTTGCTGCTTATTTGAAAAGGAGATGTCCTTGAAGCACGAGAGGTAATGAGAAGTTGAGTCGATACCATCCCTGGTTGCCTCAGTTATGGTCCTCAGTACAAGTCTCAGGCACATCACAGGAGCACAGCATTAACAAATTCCAGTCTCCAGTGCAATGGTGGTAACTGTCGGATTAACACATGTGACCCAAGTGGGTCTTCCAGGAATTACCGTCTTTTGATAGAAATAATGAGTAAACATTGACCAAAATGAGGACTGCTCACTGGACTAGAGATTGCTTAAATGCCAAGGGATGTCTGGGCTGGGGAGAGTCTTGTCAAAAGGTAGTACTCTTCCTCATTAACTTCAGCCTTGTGATTACCTATCCTATCCTGGAGGGACTTCATTTTGTTATGAAGCAAATTTTCCATAAACATGAATTTTCCTTTTAAGAATTTGGAAAAGATTTAAAATAGACTTACTGGCTTCTGGTTACTTAAGCACACGGGAGGGTCAAATGATGATGAGTGAAAATAAAATTCTTTCATCATATGAAAAAAAGACTGTATATTAACATTCATCCTAAAAATCCTTCTCAGATATCTCATTCAACAAACTAGAAACCTTGAAATGTACAGTCCCAAACAATTTTAGTAAGCTATTAACAACATTTTGTTGGCAGACAGGCAGCTACCAATTCCAGCAACGTTTCCTCCTCTGTTTATCCTGAGCTGCCTGTGGGTCTTGCTGAATGCTGTGGTCTCCTTCTGCCATTAACTTGTTTGTGAAAAGATTTCACTATTAGAGTAGAATAAATAACTCAAATATTGTCAAAATTCACTGAGGCAAAGCGTAATGCGTACTTTGCTGTACTCGTAACGACTCTGTGACTTCAGTGACTTCACTGAATACATTTCTTGGCAGACACGGTGAGAATTCTTATGAGGATAGGTGAAATTTTACAGAAAGCAAGTTTTGTACTAAAAAATTTGTCTATTTTAATATGGGTCCTGAATCAGATATCACTTGCCTAACCGGGACAGAAGAAGGCCCTCTGGATTTGCTCATTAATTAGATTGTGGCGGTTCCACAGTGAGCAGACAAAGAGCTACTCACTGAAATAATTTTGCATTGAACATTTGAGAAAACCGTGGCTTACCAGGACAGTAAGAAGGCAGAAGAAAAAAAAAAGTGTCTAGATATCACTGAGAGGGAATTGCTTTCTTAGTTCTAATAATAATAATCCGTGAATGTTTGGTGTAATTTACCATGCTGTTGCACTTTCAAAATCATGTGCTGAGTTTTGCTTTTGATGCCTTCTACAGGGCAGTCATGTAGCACCCCAGTGGCCTCTGAACTATGTTATCATGCACTTTCTGTCATTTCTAAGATCTTAATGTTCTTGACACAAAGGAAATAAAAACGTGGTGTACTTTACTTCACACTGTTAAATACAGAGATTATTTAGCTAACCATAGTATACTTTGAAAAAATTTTGAAGTTCTTCATTGCTGAAAAGTAGACAATTTTCATGACTCTTGCAGCCGACCCTAGTGATGTTTATCTGTTTATTGTATGCTGTGTACAGAACACAGCTCTCAAAACAGCCTGTAATTAAGAACATGCTATGCAAACAAAATTGAAATGGAGGCAAGACTGATTGTGTTCATCTTGCTTTCTGCATCACAAATCAGGCTGAAGGCTACAGCACAAGGTTTTCTGTCTGCTTCTCCCCGAAGGGAAGTGTGACTCACTGTTCAGTGCCAATGTTACTTAGAAGCTTGAAGGCTTTTTTCTTCTCACTCTCCTTTGTCAAAATATGATATTTTTTGCAGATTGTATTACCTCCATTGCTTTTCTGGCAGTGTTAAAGCTTTACCAATCAGTTTAAGGAATAACTTAATCTAAAAGGATGCTTTAAGCTTTCTTAAAGAGGAGGACACAAGACTGACATGAAATTATGGCCTTGCTGCTATCTTTTTCGATGAACAGCACACTGCTCTTTACAGAAGCAAGGAAAACTTGCAACTAGGTGATCACCTCTGGTCTGTATTCTTCCTCTACGCAAAATCTGTGTTTAATTTCCACAGGACTATGTCTGTTGAAACAAAAATCCCTTTGCTCTTTCCTCACTGCCATAGTTGGCCCTGACCACAGTAGTGAGAGCACAGCATACCCAACTCAGCAAGGAGCATCAGTCAATCTGCCACTGCCAGCTCCTCCTGCTGTCAGGAGCTGTCAGCCTGGGCAGGACTCCTGACCTCCTTTGTTCCTTCATTTGTCTGCTTCTAGGAAGGATAACCCCTCCCGATGTTGCAGGAGGGGGGTAAATTGCTTAGTTGGCAATGATGAGACACATCAACATCTTGGAAACTTCAGGAACTTGGCTCCAAACATCCTTGTCTCGTGTTTCAGTGAGACATTCTCAAAAAGGAGAAGAAAAAAAGGTTCCCTGTAACCTCTGCCAAACCTCCTGCAATTTGACAGTAGAGTAAAAGGAAGAGAGAAAGCCGCCCAGCCTTTCCAGAGGGTAGGGACGAACTAGTACAAGGTCTCCTTAGAAATATTTTTCCCCACGAGTGGGAGAGCTGTGTCTGTCTGTAGGCATTGCTGAGCAGTTTTGGGGTGCTGCAGACAGGTTCACCTCTCACAGCACCTCCCACTACTGTGGGCACTGTTCCCACACATGGCACTGGGAATAAGGACTGTGGACATTTGCAGAGGAGCATGGTGGCTGTGCTGGAGCCGATGCTTGCCTGGGGCAGTCAGGGCCACATACAGGCAGTAATTAACTTTTCAAGGAGAACCTGGCACCACTCCAGAGCAAAGGTTAATGCCTGAGCTGCAGAGAAGGAGCAGATATGGTGTGTTGTATTAAAACCCACTGGCAGGGTGGAAAACTAAGGGAACTTTTCCAAATTAAAAAAGGAAGGTTAATAGCAGGGTGCAGCTGGGATCAAGGCTACTGGTTATGTTTTTGTATTAGTTTGATAAGTGACTTGGATGATAGGTTTCAAAGCCAAAGGTTTTTGGTGTTGTATGCATTCTTTATCTAAAAATACAACATTTAATATAATAAGTGCAAACCAGATTGCTACTATAAAAGTGAAGGGTCTCTAACATAATAATGTCAGCTGCCCTTTCCTGTACTTGAGGGCAGGAGACAAATATATCTCTGCACAGTGTCCCAGCCTTATGAAAGCAGCAAGGAGTGAACACAACAGCACACTCTGAGTAACGTGGAGACTGAATAGAAAGCCACATTTTTAAATGATGTTGTGCAACATCTCTCTGACACATCGCTCAGGGTTATCCCCACATGTAAATGCAGTTATACTGGTGGAGAATGGTACCTAATTATTTACTGCAGTCTTACTAATGCTACATGCAAATGGAAGTGGGAATGCCATGAGTTGTGATGAGACATAAGTACTAGTCTGCTGTGGCAGAAAGGAATTGCCCAGTGCTCTGCACTAGCCTTTCAAAGGGTTGAAATTAATTTGTTTTGCTTGCATGTATAGTGTAATTGATACTGGAGTAGATGTAAAGCTTATTGTTGCCTTAGGACATGTTGTAGTTTGTGTCTATAATCTGTTTTAATAAACATGTAGCAAAATTAAGCTGCCATCTTTATATTAATAATAATAATTTAAAAGAAATCAAAATCATTTGTTAATGGCATTGTTTTCTCAGAAGACATTACCTCCTGGGAGGCCAGGGGAGAGTGGAGGTAATTGCTTGTTAATATTCTAAGGGTTATTCAGTAAAGGCATATTTGCTTCTAACTTAAAAGCTAAGCAAAGAGCTTCCAAAATGTACCAGTTTCCCTCCTTTTCCTCCTTCCTTCATTTCTAGTTGTGGCTGCTCCCCTTCTGCCTGTTGTAGCTTTGGCTCCCTCCAGGTCTCCTTTTGCCCTGTAAATTCAGCTGCAGACTTCCCATCTCTTTGTCATCCCTTCCTTTTTTCCCATCCTTCAACTTTTTATTTTCATCTAGTTCCTACTTTCAAGCAAGGGTAACAATAAAATTAAAGTGCCTCTCTGTAACATCTTTTACTACTCCTTAATTTCAAATTCTTTAGGAACTTAAATTTTTTACTACACATCTTTGGGCATCTGATTTGTTTACAACCTCAATGCAGGAAGAGAAGAAAATCAGACCAGGGGATGACTTTACTTGCACAGTGTGCTGGTTATGTTAATGCCATAAAACAGAACTTTTCACTGACTCCTTCTGGGTAAAAAGTCTCTTTTGCCCCAGAAATTGCATATGAGGCAGTCAACATAGGTTCCTTCTCCCCTTTCCTAGATAATCTCTGTCTATCTTCTCTGGATGAGAAATGAGTGACTGAGTAGAAGTACTGGGCCCTACACAAAATGTTTCAAACAGCAAGTGGCCCATGGAGAAGGAGTCCTTAATAGGGACTCAAAGGCCAAATGACAGGTAACACATCTGAGAAGAACAGATGGAGCAAACAAAGGGGCACTGTCACTTCAGAGTATTTATTAGAAATCATATTTCTTTATCAGATCAGGAAATATGATCTGGCATGTCCCTGGGTGATAGATAATGGCTTGTAATAGCTGTGCCAAGGAATCATACTTATATTGGTGGATTACCACTTTTACTATTAGGGTTTGGCCAGTCCAACCTGGTGCCGACTCTATAAAGTGATCATTTGCTTTATTTTTTAGGGTAGAAGAAAGTTTTAAAACCTTATTCTGGTCAATATTTGGCTTATCTGAAGTGATATCTGTGGTGCTGAAGTACGATCATAAATTCATTGAGAATATTGGATACGTACTCTATGGAGTATATAACGTGACCATGGTGGTGGTGCTGCTTAATATGCTAATAGCCATGATCAACAACTCCTATCAGGAAATTGAGGTAAGATAAGAAACTGCATTACAAACTCAATGTACATAATTATTATTGACAATGAAAATGTGAAAAGAACAAGGAAGCTGCAGTTTATTCCATATGCATGATTAGAGGGTTGTTGAAACACAAATCCTACACTGTGCAAGAGTCAAGGCTGAGTCTGACCCCAAATTAGGGCTGAATTAATAATTAACAATGAATCATTCGTATAACAACTTCAACTTCCTTGTTTTTAATGACCATCTGTGAGCAAACCCAATTTCCTTTACATGTATTTAATGAAAGCAGTTTGTGGTATTTTTTACTCCCTGTGTTAATTATGATAATTTATCCATGTGTATTACCTTAGCTGTGCTGTTTGCTTAAGAAAGAGCAAAGAATATCTCATGTTTGCCTTTTTTTTGTTGTTTGTCAGTTTATTTTCTGTCTGCTCTGTAATGGTTAAACACAAAAGCCCACCTAGGTCTGAAACTCATGGATGCATATATAAAATTACATATTTTTCAAATACCAGGCACACAATCTTTATATATATGTAGGTGGAGGAGGAGTCCCTGGACCTACAAAACTTAATGGCATGAGCAAAAGGCAACATTGAAAGGATATGAATACAACCCTCAAGGAAGGTGTTTGCAGGTTTTACCCAGCTTTGTTCAGTAGTATTAATATTAGCAGGCTGGATTTGTTAAATGCTTTGGACATAAACAAATCCCTGCTCATGTAAATAGTGACAGATAAAAAAGATTAATATTTGGACAATGTTTATGCTGATTCACCTCTTTCTTTTGATTTGTTAAATATCAAGTTTCTGTAGTTGACTTTGTATTAATTATTTGTTCTAATCTTCCCTCAGAACCTAACACTGGAAAAGGCAGGAGTAAAAAACCTTTTCTCACTGTAATGTCTAATTCTTCCATGTACTGTAGTGCAAATATAGCTCTATCGTGCTGCAACTAAGTCTAAATGTCAGAGAGACCTTACATAAGTTCTCTGCCCCAGAAGCTGTCCCATGTGCAGAAAGCAGTCATTTCCCCAAAGATTTCTAATCACATAAGATCAAGTGTTTCCTGAATCCTCTTCTACAGAAACAAGAGTTATTTCTGAAGGGGTCTCAGCCTATTAATGCGTATAGTAAGTAGAGATGCCCTTGCAAGTTTACTAAAGAAAAATCTTAAGAAATATCTTACTAGATAGACTATATTAATTTTCTAGTTTGAGCTATGTGATCACCAGTTTCCTAGAAAAAGGCCTTACCATCCTTTTTGGCTGCTTGGAATTCTATAAAACTTTGTTAAAGAATATTATAACTATCAGCAAGTAAAACAAATGTGAGCTACTCATTCCAGATCCTCCTGCTTGAGAACTGGGAGAAACCTAGTAAATCTCATACTAATTCCTTTAAATCCTCAGCAACAGGGAGATTAAGGAAAAACAAAGTCATTCTACTGACGAGACAAAGTCCCTTTTGCCAATGTATTTTTCTGACAACAGCAATGTCAATAAAGATAGAGGATGTCAATTACTTAGGAATTAAATTCCATTACAGTCAGTGGGGACATGCATTACTGTTAGCAGCAGATATAAGGCCACATTTTTATGCTTTCCATTGAATATCACTCTTCAGCTACTTCTGTTTTTCTTCTGTTTATCCCTCAAGTATTAGTGCTTCCTGGCTACATTGCATTTATGGAAAGAAAAAAATTCTTCTGCCAGCCAGAAACCAGAACTATTTCCATCAGTATCTCTTTAGCAGAAAAGCATTAAAAATGTTAATAAGTGATTTCTACTGTAATTCAGCTTTAGGTTTTTGTGAGGTTCAACCCCAAAGAATGAGAAGGCCAAATAGCAGATGTGAATACTGCTCCATTGGCAGACATTTTTATATCTATGACAGAATTAAGCTCAATTGTGTTCTGCCAGTTTTTGACTGGGTTTCAGAGGTACGGGGTAATCACAGGTAATTAATTTTAGCATGACACAGATGTACATGAGTATGGGGAATTGGCGGACCCACACTTCTATTGATGCTGCTGGCCTCCACATAAGCCACGATGAAAACAGCTGTAGAGCAGCTGTATCTCCTCCGTTCCTTTGTCTGCTAGCTGGTCCTGATACTTGGGTCTGGCCATCCTCCTATATAAATGCCAAGCAGATCCATAAAGAGTGTGCTGACCTTGCCCTTGTACTTGGAAGTGATCCTGGTCCATCCCAACAATTCATAAAGGAGATTCACAGGCACAGTGATTGATTTTTTTTTTTCTCCACCTGCTTGAGTGGCAGAAGGTGAATGGCAGGTCTATTTATCTGGGGACATTATGATGGTGAAAGCAAATGGGACTAACGAGAAAATAAGCTGATGATAGAAGTCACGGACTTAGTCTCCTTTATGGGGGATTTTTTGGCCAATGCAGTGATAACGGTTACCTGGTAATTAGTATTGCAGTTAATCAGAGGCAGCCTTCATTGCTGTTCAGTCTAGCATTTGGAGAGCTTGTGCTCTTTGTTTATTCATTTATTTGGTCAAATTTTCCTTAGTTTGAGATCACCACAGAGAAGCCTAAGAAGACATGTTGTGTCAGGTGTCTTGTTTTGGAAAAACAAGACTGATTCTAGTAATATCTTACCTGTATGTTTGTCCTTATGATAGCTAAATTCTTTCCTATGTACTAATTATGTATTTGTGTGTTCTTTTCTCTTCCCTTCCCAAGGAGGATGCAGATGTGGAGTGGAAGTTTGCACGTGCCAAGCTCTGGCTATCCTACTTTGACGAAGGAAGGACTTTACCTGCTCCTTTTAATCTAGTGCCAAGCCCTAAATCATTTTATTATCTCATACTGAGAATAAAAATGTGCCTCATAAAACTTTGCAAATCTAAGGCCAAAAACTGTGAAAATGATCTTGAGATGGGGATGCTGAATTCAAAACAACGGGTATGTTGCATCTTTACTTTTCACTTTCTTTGTGTGATGGATCCACACCTGCCAGAGACCTTCAGGAGAGGGTTGCATGGTTCACAGGTAGACCAGGGACAGAGCAACCTCTTACCCAGAATTGTCATTGCATGTTATTTGTATTGTATTAGCACCTAGAGGGTCCTCCCTGGCTCGTTATACAGGGCACCGTTTGGACACCAGTGAAAGAGCAACTATTCTAAATGGAGGCACTTTCCAAAACCAAATAAGCAAGGTCAAAGACCAAGGGAAAAAGCAGATGCATAAATCAGATCCTAGATCTGGCTCCTAACATACTCAGCAGGCCTTTATGCCTCTTCAAAACATCCTCTGGCCTTTAAGTGATTTCCGAATTTTACTGCCATTACATTAATAGCATTTACTGCCATTCCAGGTTTGGGAACAAGTTTCCAAGTAGGGATTAATAACACCTCCTAAATACCTACAGCTGTAATTATCAAGTTCTCTACTTGCATTTGTCTAGCGATGCGTAGCTACTAATGGGCAGATCCTGCCTCTTCCATCTCGTTTTTTGGTCATTTAAAATAGAAATGTGCTTTGTAAGCGCCAGCTGCATGGTGGCATGCTTTTCCCATCAAAAGTGAGTGTCTGCATGATAAACCAAGAGAGCTGCAAGAATATGCTTAATGTCCAGACCCTTCCCAACAGAATTAGTTTTGTTCCTCCCCTGGGGAAATGCCAAAGAAATCAGAGAAAATGATGTTACCCATGGAAATTTTTATCCGCAATGTACAAAGCATGCCTGGGACAGAGTGTTCCTAGTGTATACATTTGTAACACACCCAAACCTACTCACAGGACAAATCCACCTGCAACATTTCTGCATTACACAGGAGAAGAAAAAGTCCAAAACATTCACTGGAACTCAGCTGCAGCTGCTTGGCTGCAGTCATCAAACTCAGTGGATTAAAAGATGTGAGGAGACAGCTTTGCTAATTTAATTTTCTCAGCTCAGGTTGGGTTTGAAACAAGAGAACAATACTGAGAATTGATTCCTGGGGGAAAAGAAAAGCCCTCCAAAATGTGTTGTCTCATTTCTTACGGTCACTGCATGTGAGAGGCTGGTGTGGCTCCTCAGCACATTGCTATTCTAACAACCTGCTTTCAGAAGTGAGCAGCCTACCCCCATTTTTAATCTTGCAGAAGTAAAGAAAGGGAACAAGTTACACCAGGAAAAAGAAAGAGAGCTTGGAGAAGGTTCTGCAGTTTGCCTTTGTGTAGCCTGCTTTGGGCTTTGTTTGGATCTCTAGAGTTTCCTTAGAGGAGCACGCAGTCTGGCAGGATGATGACTCTTGGTGAGCCACCTGGCTCCAGGCAAAGCCCACACCTGGGACAAGATCAAGCTCATATGAACCTAAAAGAACTGCATATGTATTGGGCCTGCTCCATGTTTTCATATAATTTAACTGAGTTCCTTATTTGTGAACAGTTTTTAAGTTAGACAACATGTGGCAGCATTTTAGTCCATAAACTCATTTAACACTAATGATTACTGAAGGACCCATTAGAACAGTAAATTCTTGAAATTAAAGAAATATTTTTTCCTCTATCTCAAATAATGATTTAGAAAGATAATATTTTCAAAACATTATTTTAATCAAACTACAAAATGTCTGCTTAGTCTGGATTTCTTCCGCTTCAGAGCATAAACCAAAGTAATACAATTTTCTCTAAGATTCTTCTTCCCCAAGCCATATAAGTGAAAGTGTCTGGCTTGTCCTTTCTTGTAGAATTCATGCAGAACTCACAGTTTCCATGGCTTTGACATAAGCAATGACAACTCCCAGTCATTTCTTGCTTGCCTGTTGATTTTTTTTTTCACAGATCATCTCTATATTACCATGGCACACCTGGTGAATGAGAAAGAAAAACCAAACAAACAAAAACCAACAACAAAAAATAGAAACACCATTATTTGACGGGATCTCTGGGCCTGTCAGGGATGAAAAGCCCTTAACTAAAGCCTTCCCTGTACATACACTTGCATGCTGTCACAGGGGTTTTTGATACCCACCAGCTCCTTTGGGTCTACGATATGACTTAATTCCTTTGAGAAAATTTTTTTCTTTAGCACTTGGGCCAAAAAATTCATAGGTGAATAATAATGTCAAAGAAAACTGTTACAAATATTCTCTGTGCTGTAAAAACTCCTTAGAAGCTACTAGAGTGCAAAATTAATAGGTCCAATGTCATCTGATTTAAAAAATAAACTCTGTTTTAAAAAAGTATTTTTTCAGCTAAATGAGTAGCAAATTGTACTGTTGTAAAAGAACTGCTGAAAATCAATTCAGTTTCAGAATGTTTTCATAGGTGCATTGACTTGTTCTCTATAAACCTATTTATTTTTATTCTATTTTTTAAATTGTGTTCTACTTTGATAATCACTAATCCAAGATAAATATATTTTGTTTCTCTTAGCACCTTCTTGTCCAAATATTGAGCGAGCATGTCATTTTTGTCTAGACAATTTAGAATCTCTCTTTTTTTCTTTTTTTTTTTTTTTCCTGTAATTTGTGTTTTTCAACCTTTTCTGTCTTTCAAAAGTTCACTTTTTTAGACCTGAATGTGCTGGCTTTTATCCTACCCATAGATCAAATCATTTCCTACTGTTTCTATAAGGCTCTGTTTACTTTGGGGCTGCCTGGGTATGAGAAGCTATCATTGATTTAATCTATCATGATGTTTTATAATTTCAGAAAGTTCGCTTTCAGTCTAGCACTCGAAACACAGAAAATTATTCGGGGAAGAATGCTTATAACAAGCCCACGAGATATCAGGTAATCACAGCATGAAAGCAAGAGCCAGGGAAGAGATCTGTCACTGAAGAGCTCTGCAGGGGTTGTATTCACTCTGGTCCAGCTGCTGCCAGCCTGTGATGAGCTGCACTGTGGCTTAGCACAGTCACAGGACTAGGCTGGGGCACCTCACGTTCACAGTGCTCGGAGAAAAGCGCAGCGTATCATCCATGGCAATAGACATGGTGTTAATGTATGTCATGCTAATTAATTCCACTCAAGGGTGTATAATTTAATACAAGAGATATCATTCAAGCTTTAATCTCCCGGTCTTGCATTGTCAGCAATTCATTTTGTCATGACACCGTGTCACGTCTCCAGCCTTTTCATTATCATTTGCATGTGCTTTCTCTGGCAGTAACTTGTTCTGCAGAGCTAAACCTGCAATGTGGTATGGTTCAAACCCACCCGCAACTGTAGCAGTGGCACAGGGCACCTCAGCCATTGCACGAACTAGCACAGCTCTCTGTCTCGGTTGGAGCATTCGTGCCAGCATAAATATTATTTCTTCTGCAAGCATGTAATAGGATAACACAATAAGCAGAAGGCAACCCATGGGATTTGATGAATCCTGAAAGAAATCTGATGGGAACTGTTATGTCTGAAGGAACTAACATTGAAGAGAGTTGAGAAAAATAATATTTTAATGGGGTGTGATGTGCAATGGCAATTCTAGGACTTGTTTGTCATGTACTGGTGTGGCATCCAGCACAGTGTGTTCCTAGTCTGTACAACATACCAGTAATAACATTTTCCTGGTCTTAAAAGTTGTCTAGGCTTTTGTGCCAAGATAGTAGGTGTCTCTAAGACACCTACTACAGTTAGAAACAGAATTCATTTGTTCTGGCATCTGGAGTTAGTTGGCTTTACACCATCAAAGGCGAAGGGAAAAGAGATGATTGTCGCGCTCAAACTGGCACTTGAGTATTTCTGACATTTTTCTGTACATTCAGACCCACAGGTAACAGAAAGATGTGTCAGCCTCTGCTGGACTTATTCTCTTCCTGCACCTATTATTTCTAAATGAGAACACCTAATGTTTGTGGTAAATTAAGCCCTTACTTCCAAGGTTGAAAAAGCCAAAAGCAGCTGTGAAAAGTATTTGGGTTTTCAAAGAGAGAGATAACTACATGTTATTTTACTTTCCTAATGCTCCTACTAGGTTTCTCTTCAAATAATCTTAGAAAGTTTCCATTGCTGCAGAAAGAAATTGTCCAAATAATACAAGAAAGGTGTAACAATCTTGATTATCTAAATACAAAGAAGAACAAACTTTGATACTCTGGCCAGCAAGCTTTCTTCTGCAACTGGAAAAACCTTTGAAGTAGTGGCTTAGCTCTGAACTGTTTTCTTTAGTGAAATTTATCAAGTGATGTATCTGCGTTTTGTGCACCTGATGTACATGTATGTACGTGCAGTGCTCTTGAGGGATACCAAAAAAAGACAGCTTGGCATTCATTACCAAGAGTCTGTCTTGAAGTTTTATTCAGGATTTTCTTGCAGTAACCAGGTTTATTTTTCTGAGAGGTTATTTCATTTAGTGTAGCAATAAGGAACAGTACCAGGGAGAAGCAAGACTTGGAAGCCACAGGGGCAAAAATGAATTAATTTCCTAAACCTAATGGCAGAAATATCTATTCAGTGACTAAGTAGCGTCTTGTTAAAGATGGTCACATTTTTAATATTTTGTTTCTGTAGACAAATCTAAGTACATTGTGTATTTGATAAATTAGGCAGGCACCCGTAAACTTTTGGCTTTCATCACAGACAGCAGTTAATATGGTTAGTACATGTATTTGAGTAGTGGCTATCCACAGTACCAGCTATATGGAAACTGGAGTAGAAAGATGTTATCATATTGGTCCAGGTAATAATAGCATCCATTGTCTATGTTGATTCCTTGTTTTATTCTAAATTTCCTCTGTCATCTGTTCTGAAAAAAATAAAAATAAAAATTCTTTTTGGATCCAGAATTTCCCTACTTTCCCCAAACATTACTTCATTTATGTTTCCCCAGGTGGCAACCCTACCTCCCTCTGGATTCTACTACCTTGGCCATCTTCAACACACCGTACGTGCACTGTGCCTCATCTCTGTTGACTTAATTGACTCACCTGCTTAGCCAGATGCCTCTCTGAGACAAGGACAGAAAGTCCTAAACATCCCGCATTCCATGACTACATGACCTTTATATAAATGACTGGATCCTCCTTTGATATTCACATGCCTTTAGTACCATTATAATTCAGAGCTGGCTACTAAGAAAAAAGAGCAGGTGTATTCATAGAATCGTAGGCTGGTTTGCATTGGCAGGGACCTCAAAGCCCATCCAGTTCCACTCCGTGCCCTGGGCAGGGACCTACTCCCAGCCCAGGCTGCCCAAGCCCCATCCAGCCTGGCCTTGGGTGCTGTCAGGGACAGGGCACCCACAGCTTCCCTGGGCAGCCTGTTCAGTGCCTCCCCACCCTCATAGTAAAGAATTTCTTCCTTATATCTAATATGATTTACTCTAATCTGATTCCTTAATTCATGTTCCATAATCTTTGCAGTGTTTTCAGTGATGTTTAAGGCAGTCCTGATTGCTCTGGGAATATATGAGCTCACTCTGAGATGTTTTTCCTTTAATAACGTCCATCTAATCAAAAAACTAGAAAAATAAAAAAAAAAGATGTTTTCTATCTTTTTTCTATCTTTTCTTGGATGTTTGCTGAGGCCTCTGTTGTTTACAGAGCATGCAGAAAGCTTTGAGGGCACAGAAATCTTCATTGAACCTATCACTCTTTTGTCTCAAAGAATGCGATTTGAATACTACCTCTTTCTGGCAGTGGTTAAATCAAAATAGGAGAGTAAAAGGCTCTCCTATTATACTCTGCTTCAAGAAGCTGCTCCCAACATGACAGCATGTGCTGCCTTATCTGCCTGAGGACCTTCAAGTCTGAGTTGTGGTGTAATGTAAATATCTGATAACCTAATTTAGGTATATCTGTTGGGACACCTAAATCATCATCTCTGATAGAACAATGATTTCACATTTCTCACGCTGATGTCACTGGCAATGATGCAGGCCTTCAGCTGTAACCCACTGTGTAGCTCGACTGCCAAAGTTACTTTCCTTTTACAGAAATGTAACATGCATTTTTGGAACAATATCACATTGCAAGGTCCTATTCATAACTGTTTCCTACAATTTCCGTATTCTCTGTTCCATACTAACAGTCATCACCCATGTTATAAATCCACATGGTGCTATTTTTACCCTGTGTATGTCCCTTAAAATCTGCCATTTTACTCTTGCCAAGCTCTCCATTTTTGTTCAAACTCTTTTTCTCTGTCCCTCATTGTCTGTTTTCTCTCCATAAGCCTGAATTCCGAAGCAGAGTCTTTCTGTTTAACCTTGGGTCAGATGTTCAGCTCATCGTCATGAGTGGCTTTGCTAACAACATTAATTAACCACTTAATCCTTCCAGTAAATTATATTTTATTGATACATTAAATAGCAACATGCTAAAAAATGATCTGGATCCCATTTCTTAAATTGCTACTGCATCATCTGTGTTTTCATCCTGTCCATTTGTGTGCATCCCACAAACACCCCAAAGTATCTTTATGTGTACTCATTATGCAATTGCTGTCAATCAACTATTTTAATACAGAGTTCATAATATAAAGTAGAGAATAAATGAAAAGTCAGTAATAAAATTCCCTTTGTTTCCTCTGAGGCCAGGCTTCATCCTTAGAGAAATCAGGCTCTTGAATTGCTCATAATAAGTCTAGAATTAAGGAGGTGTGGATAAGCTCATGTTAAGATAAGTGTTTCTGTTCTCTTTTCAGAAAATAATGAAACGTCTGATTAAGCGGTATGTACTGAAGGCTCAGGTTGACCGAGAAAATGATGAAGTCAATGAAGGCAAGTGGATTTTTATTATTGCCACAAATTAGAGCGTGTAATGTTATTGCTACTGATACCTCCAGTAAGAGGATTTTGCTTTGTTAACACCCTCTGTGAAGAGAGAGCATGCTCAGGCTCACACAAAGGCGAACAATGGTGACTCTGAGCCACCTTAATGCTCTGAAATAATCAGCAGAACACGTGTATTGTAGGATCTGTCTACACTTAGTCCTGCTCTTGCCCACACCTCTACCTATCCTTGTTTTACAACATCCAGGGTACAGCCAATACCTGGCCTTTTCTTGAGGTCTAAATACAGCAGTTTCTGACTGTGCTGCCTACACTTGTAACTAGCCCACAGACATTTTGGAACTGGATAAAGATGTGCACTGCCATGGTGTCATATAGGAATTTTAAGTAGATGGAAAAGAAACTCCTCATAATACCTTCTCTCTGCTACCCTCCTGTAAATGTCCAGTATGGATGGGGATCTATACATGGAGAGGGAACAGACTTTAGAAGAAAGATGAACTTTCCATATACACTTGCTATTGCAGTTGGTACCACTGCTGCAAGTATGGGTTATTTACTGTAAAGCCAAATATAAAGGGCATGAACCCAGCAACATCATATAGAGTGTCACACACACTGTTGACCAAGCACACTTAAATACTCTCTCATGTCTTAAAACCATAGGGATGACTCCTTTGATTCAATATTGCTAACAAGAATATTTTCCTCCCTTTAGGAGAACTTAAAGAGATTAAGCAAGATATTTCTAGTCTCCGATATGAACTCTTGGAGGAAAAGTCACAAGCTACCAATGAGCTGGCAAGACTAATACAGCAGTTGAGTGACAAATTTGGGAAGAATTTAAATAAGGACATTTGATAGTGGACACAGAAAAACAACTGATTTTCTAAACATTTTTCAGTCTCAACCAGCATCTTAGGAGGGCAAAAGCAGTGCAAAAGATGGGTGCCACACACTCAACTTTTGTGAACTAGCAAGTATTGGTAGGAGCACCTTACATTACTCCTGTGTTTGGTGAATTACCAGTTAAAACTTTTAAGACAAAGAAGTGACTTACTGGTAAAAACATATGCCCTTTGACATCAGAAACAAATGCACCATAGGGAAGGCACCTTTAGTTAAAAGCAAAAAAACAAAAACAAAAACATATCTTCACCCGCCTGAGTCCAGTGAAGGGACTGTGCTTGTTTATACCAACTCAGACTGAACTGATCAGAAGTGGGTGAAGTCTGAAGAAAAACTGTGCCAAGCAAATGCTCCTTGCAAAATTTAAAAAAAAATCCTAACCTTGGGTGTGTACTCTCCTTTTATGTTTACATGGGCATCCATGAAGATAACTTTGAACAGCACTGTGGTTAATGAAAAACAAATGAGAAATCATCTGCTGAAATGACCGAGGCCAAGTGTCTCAGGTGGAGGTCATCTACTTTTTAGGCTGAACGACAGAGTTGGAAAAATAAACAAAGCTTGTTGGGTAAAGCATCCTTTCATCCCCCTGCTAGAACCTGATAAAGGGATTCCCAGCCAAAAATTCCTCTCTGCCTTTTCCAGCTATATTATCTAACCCACTAATGGATATGGTCTCTTCGTACACACCTAGCCTCTCTTTTATCCTCAGATGATCCCAGCTTCAACAACAGTGTACTGACATATTCAGAGTGATATGAAACTCACTTCCCAGTAATATCCACAGCAGAAATAATATATATTGTGCTAATGTGTTCAGTACAAGGAAGAGCATTAATCCAACAGCAACACAACTCTGCTCTACTTATGGATTTCAGAGGTCAGCAAGCCATAGAGTGAGATAAATCATAAAGAACACACCCAGTAGTTTCAAACATTTAAAACAATATGAAAAGGCTTCAATTCCACCAAGGACAATGTGAAAATAATAATAATAATAATTAAAAGAAAAGGGAAAAGAAAAAAAAAAAAAGAGAGAGAAAAAAAAATCGTCGGAGCAATGATTGTCTTGAGTTATGAGTTTGGCTCTTTCAGAGGACCAGGATGGAATTAAAACTGCTTTAAAGGCTGCAGTAATACAAATAATCAGACTGCATTTTTATGAATGGTAAAAATAAGTCGATGCAAAGCAACTACAGACTTCGATTGCTTGGGTTTTTACATTTAGCTACGTGATTTCAACTATTTAAAGCACACCTTACTACTTGGGAACCACTGAATGGACCTGTTTGTTTACAAGATACACCTATAAGATGACCATTGCATTTAGATATCAGCTAAGAAAAACAAGCAGAACCAGAAGGTGACCTGTGATCAGTTCTTAAGTGCCAGATGAGAACACAGATAGCCTAATAGAATAATAGTTATATTTGTATAAAAACATTAAAAAAGAAAACAAAATAAAAAGTGTACTGTAAGTAGATCTGTTTAGAGAAAAAGCAAAATACTGTATTTTTACCTTTAATAAGATTATCTTGTATACTGTAATATTTTTACCTAAAAATGGGAAAAAATAAAATTACCTCATAATATTTTGTTGTACACTGGGTGAAATATTTGCCTGATCATTTGAATATCCAATACATGGACATTTTATTGTTTTAATGTGATGGGTGAACAACAAAACTGTTGTATGAAGCAATTTTGTCACAGATTTTCTGAAGCCTGAAGTAGTCAAAAACAAAATTTTAACTAAAATACATTTCAAGGGAATAAACTAGGGAATGAGAAGTTCTGCGACCAACTATATTCTCCAAAAGTGACTCTGTATTTGTGGTACTTAATTTGAAATTATTCTTTACTTATTAACATGTTTGCAAAATTTTGTTCTAAGAACGGAAATTCAGTTCAGGTGGCTACACACATATATTGATGGTGCTGAGTGTGCAATCAAAAATTAAATAAGTAACATTTTTGCAGTGACTTTTAGCTGAGAATATAGCTGAAACTGCATTTGCCTCTGCATTACCCCATCTGTATGAAAGGTATTTTCCAATGCTGCAGCACAGAATAGCATTTCCCAGAGCCGTGGCTGGAAATGTGGGAAATCTGTTACTTTTGCATGGTAGATCTTACAATGTAGTGTCAGGATGATACATTTAGATGACAGCATTCATAAGCAAGTATTAAATGTCAGTGCAAGACAGTCACTGCATATAATAATATTTGCAGGAATAGTAACTCACTGGCCTGTCTTTCCTTACCTAAATCAGAAAATGGTGCTGATTTCAAATATTATTCTTTCCCCAGAAGAAGAAAGAATATCTTCCCTGGTAATTTTTTCTCCCTTCCAACCACTGTACAAAACTCATTTCAGTTTTGGAAAACCAGCTCTGTTGCATCAGCCTTGTCTTCAAGATTTGTCTCATTACAGCTCTACACCTGGCTCTTGATCAAAGCATTACTTTACCCTTCCCATTCAGTGTTTTAACATTTCCTAGGAATGTAAGCAGAATTCTTCAATGTAGAGCAAATAATAACCATAATTTGCATTTCTCATCGTACTGCATGCAAAATCACATGAAAAAAAGGTAAGTGGAAATGCAGTGAGACATTTACTCTTTGCATATTTAGATGTAACTCAACAAAAGGTCTGTCCTAATATCCAGCAACGCCAACAGGAACATTATTCTGCTGCCCAATATTGCAGTCAGTGCACATTCTGGTCACACATACTGTGAAGAGCTTTGCTGAATTACATGAGCCTATGCAGAAGCACGGCCATGCCCCACCAGCTACCACCTGCTGCCCTGGTACCATCAGTATAAGTCCTGCCACAGCGTGTCACCATGCTGTTCTGCATGCAGAAATATATCTATGAAAGAGCATAATATTTTCTAGAACTTCAAAAGGAGACTAAAAGATATACAGGAAAAATACAGTTTAAAAAATATGCTTCTTCCCTTTTTACATTTACATTCCATGAACTATCAAGGCACAGAGTTTTCTTATATAAATATTCATGACAAGCAAAATCCCACTTCTTCAGAGCACTTTTCTCATCTGGTCCCAGAAACACACACAAAGAAGCTGCACACTATGTATTAATGTGCTATCAGCAGAAATTATGTTAAATTCACTGCATAGTTTATTCTCCAAGCTCTGTTTACAATAAATTAAAGTTAAGAAGCCTTATTAAAAGATCCCTGAGAGAACTCAGAGAGTTTGAAGAGGAAAAATCAGAATAGCTGGGACTAGACCTGGGATGTGCAGGGCCATCTCCCATCTCCCCATCTCCCATCACCAGTGGGCGTAGCTGGTGCCAGAACAACTCCTCTGATGGCTTAAATTGGATCCAGTCTGTAACAGTTCTTAATTGTGGCTTTGAAATATAGAATTTATATTTCTTGGAAAAATTCAAAAATGCAAAGGGATTTTGCCCAAACTATTTGTATTTTGAGAGTTGTGACATTTTATAAGCAATATGTTGGAGGGGTGGTCAGGAAAAGATTAAATAAGGGTGACTATTCTCCAAGTGATCTTCCTAATTGTGCAAACCCAGCAGGTCAATCAAACTAGAAGTTAAGCAAACTGAAGAAGATTGGAACAAAGCCTTTTACTAGCCAGTAGCAATTTATTGACTGCCCAAGTGTTCAGACAATTGCTTCTTGTCTTGCAAAGACAAAACCTTTCAGCTGATGCTACCAGAAAGGGGGCAAAAGCAGAAAGCATTAACATGCCTTTAATTAGGTGAACTGCAAAGCCTTCAGCCATGAACCCCTCCTGTCCAGAGATGCAAATCTTAAAACAAAGGAGCTGCCCAAGGGTATCTGGCATCTTTGCACTGCTCTCAGCAGCATGGGATGGGCTTTGCAGGGCACAGGCTGGGGGTGATGCTTCATACACAGCTTTGCCCTCAGGGCTGGACTAATGCTGCCCACAACTTTACAGAGAACTGCTGCTGTCCCTTGTCCCCAGAAAATACAACTTAAAAGTAAACAAAAAACAAGAGCAGTGGCATGAATAACAGTTTAGGAGACTGCCTGCATTCCAATCAGCCCTCACAACACATTAAATTGTCAGAGATAGGCTTTATTTCTAATTATCTGTAAGAGAAATGCCTTTCCAGCAGGCCAGAATAAGCTGGCCTTATTAAAAGATGGAAGAGATTAAGGATCGTTCAGCAAGGACAACCCATGAGACATCCCTCTGCCACAGCTCACAGGCTGGTGGCATCTCTCCCTGCACCACAGGCTGAGACAGGGCTCCAGAGCTGTGTGGGGCAGGACCAGGCCACCAAGCAGCTCCATGGCCTCTCCGGCCAGGCAGGCACCTGGCGAGCAGGACTTTCCTTCATTCATTTGGCCTGCATTTGCCTCCCTGCTCACCAACAGGGAAACAGCAACCCTGACTTTGTAGCCAAGGCTGCAGGTTCTGCAAGATGTCTCTCAGATGGGGCCTTAAAGAACTTAATTTTTAGCAAAAGGGGAAAGAGGGGAAGCAGGTGCGACACCTCTAGCTTCCTGTGAGGAGAGGGAGGCACAGGGAAATTCAGGGATTTGCCTTAATGAGCTGGAAGTCAGGGTGCAAAACAGATTTCTGGATAATTGAATCCTATTTGGAGCAATATTTACACATTCATTCTGCCCTCTCTCGCTCCCTGCACTGCACATTTGTAGGGCACATGCAATGTGCAAGGGATAAGCTCTGCCAATGCCCAGTGAAAGCAGTGCAAGGAAGGACACCAAGAAAAAAGACTCATTGCCTCGGTAGCAATATATCATTTGGGGATGTGATTCTCTAAATCTCTGGGAGGTTTTAATGGCTTCATATGACACTGAGATAAGTCTTCACTACAGTTTAATTTAAATAAATCCATACAGAAAGGGAGATAATAGCCAAGGGGGCAAAATAACTAAACTGCTTGTAGAGTTTGTAATGGCTTTAACAGCAAGTAAAAGTGTATCCACTTAAGGTCATTTGAGAGAGATATTTAACACAAATTTGCAGCATGACAAAGAGGATTTGGAAGGGCTTTAAAGGTTATTGAATAGCTAACGAGCTTGTTAATTTTTAGCTAATATTTACTATAATGCAGACTAATATGCAATTCCCATACTAATGATTAATTATACTGCTGCAAGGATTTAATTAAAGCTTACACAGCAGGAGAGACTGGGGGCCTGGTGCTGAGCTGAATTTCCCTGCTGCAGCCACTGGTTCTGAGAGTGGGCAATTAGTCCCCACGTACTGAGGAGGCAGGAGACTGATGGTCAAGATCTTCCAGAGGATGAAGGTCATTCAAAGAGGTGGCACATGGACTTCATAGCAAATTGCATCTGAAAACAAATGAACCGATCCCCAAAAGAAACCCAGACCTGTAGCCCTGTGTCTAAGAGCATTCTGTTCTCTCACAGACTCACAGAATGGGCAGGGTTGGAAGGGACCCCAGGAGATCATTCAGTCCAACCCCTCATATTGCTCTGTCACCCTCCCAGTTAAAAAGAGCCTCCTCATATTGAGCCTGAACCTCCTGTGCTTCAGTTTGTGCCCATTGCCTCTCATCCTGTCACTGCCCTCCTCTGAACTCACTCCAGTACCTCCATGTCCCTCTGGTACTGGGGAGCCCAGGATTTTTTGATTTTTTTTTTTTTTTTAAATTAACATATAAGAAAAGACTTGTGGGGTTCATGTTCTGCAGCTCTTCCTAAGGGGAAAATGAGGAGGAGGGAAAAGTACAACCTGAGGTATGAGAGGAAATGAGAGGAAGGAATGTTACAGTGGGTGTCAGGAGGTGCCAGTTAAAATAACAGCCACAACCTGCAATAACCCCACAATCCCTTATACCCCCGGGTAGCCTGGTGGTCTGAGAGGAGAGGAACTATTTACCATAATTTCAGGAGCTTTTTTCTGCCTTTAATGTGAAAAGACTCACAGTGGCGCAGCTGATGCACGATTCGTGCCCTGGCTGCTGCTTGCACTCGGGGCCAGCAGGCTGTGCTCACGAACAAGCAATCTGCAGCTCTGCCTCTGAGGCTCCAACATAAAGCCAGATCGACAGAAGCTGAAAAATCCTCTTTCTGCAGGCTTTTTTTTTTTTTTTTTTTTTTTTTCCAACTCGTTATAGCAACCTGCCTACATGCTTTAACAACACACAAAGCCACATGAATGTAGCTCTTATTAAACTGTGTCATTAAATGAAGGAAATGTGGAAACGCCGCTTTCTTGTTAGATAACATTTCTTCATCTGATTTCAGTACGCGCTCAGAGAGGTTTTTTTTCTTTGTACAGTCTTAATTTTTCTGGTAAATATCTACCCTGCTCCCAGGGGACTACATCTTTCAGTGTCTCACACTTATTCACACCTGCCCAAAGATAAAAAATCTCTGTAAGCAAAATTCACCCTTTGGCTGGATTTTGTGTTACAGACCTACTGTGTCCAAATCACCACCTGCTGCTTCCCCAAAGTGGAGATTCAGCTACTTACACTTATTTTAAAACAGTATGATTAGATTCTTCTCCAACCCATACCTACACAAGTCAAAATTAAATTGTCTGGAACTTGAAAACAAAGTCATGTTTCTGCTATCATCTCATATAATAAGTAGGGTTTTCTTGATCCATCCTTCAAATTTTAATGGTATTAACAAAATGGGGAACATATGTACATCTAAGGTACATAATGAAGACATATTAGACAAGTAGATTTAAATTAAACATTAGGAAGAAATTATTTATTTTAAGGGTGGTGAGGCCCAGAGGAGCTGTGGGCACCCCATCCCTGGCAGTGCCCAAGGGCTTTGGGATGGGGCTTTGAGCATCTTGGGCTGGTGGAAGGGATCCCTGCCCAGGGATTGGAATTAGATGACCCTCAAGGTCCTTTGCAACTCAAACTATGCTATGATAATATGATTCTAAGTACAAAAATACTTGTGAGAAACACAAGTGACAGTAGTGGGGCAGCCCCTGATCCCCTGTAATATTCTTCCTTGGATGCTTTGCAAATTCTAATAGGAAATCCCTCCAGCATGTATCCTTCTCGGGACTAGAATTTAGCCTTTAGCCACTACTCTTTCCAGGCACTTAGTCTATATTTGGTTAGAGACACTACTTCGGCAACAAACTAAACTTCCAGAAATACAGAAGTTTATTTCTTGCTATTCTTCTTGCAACAATGAGTCAGAAATCTTTGCATTGTGACAGCTTAAACCAGTGAACTTTATGCTCCCAGATGCAATTAAAAGTCAGACAAAAGCTCAGGGGTGAAGTGTACCCCTCCTGCACCAAAAACAGTTTAACCTTGTTCATGACATTTAGGTCTCCAAGACGCACTGTCATTAAAAATGGACTCCTCTGAGATCTGGATGAAAGGCAGGAGTGACACAGAATTATTGGGATGACACCCACCAAACTTTCTTTGACTTGAATAAGAATTTTACTGCAGAAAAGTTGAGTTGTGTCAGGTAAGGAATTAAAATAAATAAATAAATAAATAATAGTTAAAAATAAATAAATTTAAAATCCCACCATAACTGTACCAGTGAATATCAAAGAAACCAAAACAAGCCTATCAGCAGCTCTGAGTGTCCATCCCACTACTTCACATGCTCCCGCAGCCTTGCTGTTCTCCAGCAGCAGTAGTGCAGGGACCTGGAGCCACCCTGACACCGTGGGTGCACCCGTGTATTGGGCACATACACAGGATAAACCACAGCTTTCATCTTCTTTGGGCAGAGGACTGTGGTTCAGAAATATATTGTTATCATCTAAGTCAACCCTTGAAGTCAACCTGTTCCAGCAACTCGCTTTGAAAATACCACCCACGTTCTATAAAAAATCAGATTTGAGATGCAGCCCACAGAGATTAATGAGGGTTTGAATTTATTCCTCAAGAGCTTCTGATAGTTTTATTTCTCTGCTGTGCCACTATAATCTTCCTATACATGAAAGTTGCTCGCATTCTTCCAGTTAGGGAAAGGGCTTGATTAAACAGCAAATAAAAATTGCATTCGGGAAAGCAAAATAAAATAAAATAAAATAAAATAAAATAAAATTATAAAGCGATTACTCAGCCTGTATTTCAGCACAAAGTTTGCTATGAAAATTGCTGTGTAGTGGACAAACAGAGTTCCAGGTGATATTTTTCCCAGCTGGAGCTTTGGAGGTTTGCAGTCGGGCCCTGTGCAGGGCACACATCACTCACGGCAGTCCCAGTAACACCCAGCACTGTGGGGGGTGCCTGCAGAAAGCTTTTGACTTGAGGTTTGAGGAGTGAAGTCGGGAAACATAAAGCACTGGAGGGAGCCAGCAAGACCCTTCCAGTAATCCTCAGCTGCACAGACCTTGTGACAATTCCTCGCCATTCAGGCAGTAAATGCTGTTGAAAGCCATCCTACTGAGTGTGCCATGAAAAGCAATCAAGCACACCTTTCTGCACTCACCAGCCCCTTTGCTGTGAGCGCTCACCAGGCTTGTTCGTTAGGGAGGAGTGGGCTGGAAAACATCTCTGTGAATTTATATTTTATTCTATTACTTTACTCACATATGCAGCCCTAGCAGAACACCTGTCTTTTGCCTTCCTCTGTTAGTGTCTCTTTTCAACTTTTTTTTTTTTTCCAAGTTTGCATTGGAAATCCTGGGGCAAGTGGGGGGAGGAAACCCAGTGTTGCCTAAGCTGATTAAAAAAAAAAAAAAAAAAAAAAAAAAGGCTGTCCTCTCCACCTCTTCTCAAAAAGAAAGGAGAGAACATTTATTTTCACTAAGCACTATATATTTACTGCTATTTATTGTGATTCCAGTGCCTATTCTGCTGTAAGAGACTAATCACATTCTTCCTCTCTTACATGTTGCATGTTAGACACCCTGAAATAGCTCTCAGGACTGTCCCATGAGCCAGGACCAGAACAACAGCATGAATCACCACTGTCTGATACTTGTGATATTCCTGCCTCTGAGTGTGTATCTGTTTGAGTGGCATTATGCATAATTCAGCACAATTCTACAAGTTCCTTTGTTAACACGCTCAAAATACACATTACTCAGCTTGACGACGAGGTTTTCGCTTACAGCCATCTGGTTGTTTTATTTTAGAAAGAGATTTGGAAGAACAGTGCTTTATTCATAGTTTGTACGAGCAAACACGAGGGCTGCAGGGACGGAGCTCCTCACTGTGACTTGCCTTAACCTCCAGCCTCAGCTTTACCTTAGTACTTCCCACATTTTTTGAAGAAAAAAGATAAAACTTACCATTAACTTTGACACGTTCTTATCATCAGACTTTGAAAGGAAACACCATAAAAGTCACCACAAACCCACCCATGACAATTGACTTCTGCACACCACTAGCACAGGTCAACCTGCACCAGGCTGCAGCTGGATAGCACAATTACACTTAATGCAATTAATGTTCAGATGAGACTTGCCTGTCAGTAGCGGGAGGAGAAAGGGAATGGTGCTCAGTAACACCCAGGGGCAGCCTCTGAGACCTTGTACCTGCAGCTCAGTGTGCAAGGTGGCTGGAAAGCATCATTTGATTTTGAGAATGCTGCCACTGATGGGTGCACCTCTGATACATCAGTGAAAGCTGGCCCTGATTCAGCAGAGCTCAGAGAGCTGAGAAGGGCCATGCTGGTCTTGTGCAGCTGCCCCACAGTGTCTAAATGATAGCCTGGAGCATTCTCAGCCCAGTAAATCACACATAGAAGGAACATGAGCAGGTGGCTCTGTCACAGATTTGATACCTCATCCTATGGTTTCTTTCCTCCAAAGGAAAGATCACCATATTATCTGCAAGGTAAACATGTTTTTCTTTGGTGAAGAGGTCCCCATCAGCCTTTGGAAAGGCAGGAATATGCCCAGCAGCCATGGCTGAATGAGTTGAAATCATCACAAAAGGGCACTGAAAGAGTTTTATCATAAATGTGCTCCTAGTCATTGTAAATATGTGGCCAACTTAGCACCTACAAGGTGTTTCCTGGCCCATAAGGTACTGCAGGACTATTTGCAGTGGCCTTTACCCAGAAGAAGCTGTCGTGACTGGGGGGTGTTTCCCATCCCTTAACCACTGAAGGCTTTGGGAACTATCTTTGCTTTCCTGTGAGAATCGGAGCCAATGTTACTGGTTTAGAAATGTTTCCATCTGTAATTACTACACAATTGGATGAAGCAAGGGTGCTTTGATCACACGTTCATTATATCTCCCCTGCTTTGAGGATAACTTTGCAGAGTGACAGCATCTGTTTTAATCCCCAGGTGGTGCCAATAAATACAAGAACTGGTAGTTTAATACAAAGCTATCTGTGGTCTCATATTCCTTTCATAGCTAATTATAGAACAAATCTACAAAATATAGCAATGATCCTACAGCTGCAAACTACCCATTAAAGCAACACAAGATGTGTAAAAGATGCTTGTTAGCACCCTCCAAGCCAGTGAATCATCTAATGCCCTCCCATCTGCACAGAGGATTGCAGATTTCATTTATTTCTCCAGTACCTGTCAGAGCAGAAATAGAAGTGAGTTTTAATGGGGTATCAAAAATCTTTGCTGCCAGGACCAGGATGAAGCCTCCTAAATTGTCGGATTTCACAGCAGAAGCTGCATGACACTTCTGCAGGTCTTTCATAATCCTGCCATGTCAGAAAGTTATAGGGCTGCTTGCAGTTTGATCTGTAAAGCAATTGCTAGTTGGAAAAAATAAGCAAGGCCGTCACCCATTATTTTTCACAAAGAACATTACTGGAAAAAAATAACAAGATAGGGAATAGATTTGTATTGCTGAAACATGGATATTCCCTCAACATAAATTGCAAGTGTCAGCTAGACACACCAGTTTCTTTCCCGCTGTGGGTTTTTAATAAAAGAAACAAGCAAATAAGTAGGGTTGATACCATGAGTCTGCAAAGGCGTCTGTAATCTCAAGCAAGGCAATTTTACCTACAGTGCTCGCTGTGTGGTCCCCAGGGATGTGTTCTTAGCTGGCATTAATTGGCACGGAAAAATCAATGCAGCCATGTGTATAAGCCACGGTTGCTGCCTAGGTCTTTCTTTTCCATTCCCTTCACTTCCTCAGAGGTGTTGTATGTGGACAAATTGCTTCCTGGGATGATATGTGCTAACTCCACAGTCCCTCCAGTAAACTTATTTTTCTTTAATCCCCTCTGGTGCGGAGGCTCATGAAGGCAGTTGTGATTCCTGGATCTCTGCCCTTGGTAAACCTGTGATTAATACCATTCCTTGGTCTTAAAGACTTGGGATTTTAAGAATGTGGTGGGCGAAAACTTGAATTTGCCAGGCCACAGGAGTCTGAAGTATTTTCAGTGCCACATGTTTCCCCTGTGGCATCAGATTATCCTCATTCCTACATTATTTTATCCAGATTTAGCATTTCAAAAAGGAGTGCTTTAGGGGTCCCTTGTAACTTCTTTTTGCAGTACACAGAGAAACACACTCATGATTTTCGCTGCTCTTTCCCTTGATGCTCCATCCCTTTTTGGCTGAGCGATCCTGCTGATACTTCTCTTATGTAAACCTGCAGAGTTTACTTTTCTTTTTTTATTTCTACTCGCTTCTTCTTGTTTCTTGTTGGCATTTGCTTTTCTCTGGTGGTGGAGTGAACATCCCAGAGTGGGCAGGCTGGAAGTCTTGCAGTCTCAGCTGCAGGGTAAAGGGGCAGAAAGACAATCCCCAGGGACAAATGGACATACCACAGCAGACAAAAAATAAGTCTTCTAGGAGGCACTTTACATTGATCCCAGCAAACCTGCAGCATAAACCAGAATTGTGACCAACCTGCGCGTGGTTAAGAAGGAGCTAATCTCCCCCTGTATTACCTCTCAGGGGCTTCTTCTCCAGACCAGTGTCTGAGGGATTTGCTGGACAGTGACCACAGTGCAATAAGCAATCTGAATAGGGCAGCAATAAAATCATCACACAGATTACAGCTATGGGAAGGTGAGCAGTAACGGTGGTGTAGCCAGGCTGATGCAACACTACAAGCAAGAGTTTCTGAGCATTTGGAGAAAGGACTTCCAACTCAAAACCTCATGTTTTCCCAGCTTTATCATATGGGCTTCTGAAAACCACCTCCTTTCCCCACAGATCTGTGGCCAGTTGTGGAAAACCTTGTGAGCAGCTTGCCTAAGAAAGCTGCTCCTGACTTTCTTACTGCGAGGTCTCCCTGCAGGCCAAGGACCATGCCGCAGATGGCCCAGGCTCTGTGCTCCCTGAGAGCAGGAGGACAGGCTCAAGGAACAAAGGATTTATGAGTTATCAGCAGGCTTGTTTGGAAACAAACCCTCATCCACCTCTGGAACAGCACCCAGCTGTGGGAAGTGGAGCTGAACGGCTGCCCTGATCCTGCCCGGGGAGGATTTTGCCTCCACAGGAGATTTATTGCTGTCCCCATGCAGACACGAGGCAGGTGACAGCACTGCTCAGGCACTTCCCACTCTGCCCTCCAGACCCATGGAGCTGGGAGTAACACATCCAGCCTCGTCCCTCTGACACCGCCAAGGGAAGGACAAAGTGAATCTGACTTAATGGCACTTCCCCAAAAGAAAGTGCTCGTATCATTGAGGATTTAAATTATTCTGTCATATATTGCTTCTGGCATGAACTGTTGGCATGGAGACTGATGCAAAATGTAGTACAACATAAATAAAATATTAATGGCACAGGAGAAACTGGAAGTGATTTAAAGAGATACTGAGCTGCCAACTGAGCTACGGTTTGGAGTTTGTCATACGAACAACAGGGAAAATTATGATTAGAGCTATAAAGGGCAACGGGGAACACTCTAACTCTGCCAAAGCCTCCTGGCCTTCAGAAAGACTCAGAAAAGTCTGGTCTGGCACAGCAATGAAGTGAGGAACTTCCTAAAACTGCTTTTCCTTTTTTTTTTTTTTTTTTTTTCATGCAGAAATGAAAGGAGGGGTCCATCAGGGACAGGCTGGGATATTGCTGAGAAGAGCACAGGCAACTTCACAGCACACATCGAGATGAGCAAAATGCTGTCACTCCTCCTGCCTCATGGTCTTGAGATACCTTGGCAGGAAAATCAATACCCAGAGAGGAGAGAAAGCAGCACAGACTTGGGCGAGGGCTGGGCTGAGGTGCCAAGAGCTGGCAGCTGAGAAGCAGGGCCAGTTTTTATTAGCACAGACGTAAGCCTAGAGGTTCAGCATCAGTTCTTGTATGTTGAAACATGAACTTTTCATGGGCTCAGGTGATTGCAAAGCTGCTAACAAGGCATAATAACAGTAGGGTAGTTGACAGAGAGGCAAAAGTTACCAGAAAATTTCCTAAGCCAGCACAAGCAATGCATGTCTCACAGCCAGACCAGCCCCACTGCAATAGCAGGCCTCAGTGGGACTGCATCGTTGGATGGGGAGGCAAAATTTCATCTGAAAGCAGCATATTTTTTAATTTAGTAATGCCTAAAAGAATGGGACTTGAGTCCTCACTACTTACACCCCTTTTCTCTTTGTGAGTCTTTGTGATCCACACCCCTTGCTCCAGAAACTTTCTGGCTCCTTGATGTGTGTAAACAACATTAAAAATAAATACATTTTCTGAAGCTTGATAATTTTCCATTTACATAAATTATGAGAATTATTCCCAAGGAGTGTGAATTGGAAGAGAAATACTGAGTGGTTAGGGAATAACAGAAGTCTATCTGTTCTAAATATCCATGAGATAGCCGGAGATGAAAGATTCCCAAATACAGTGCAAAATATTAGTCACAATTTAAAAGCTTTATCTCCAAGCAAAAAATTTGTCCCAAATAAGAATTTTAAATGCAGAATTTCTTATAGAGAGCTTATAGCATTTCCTACTGAATGCTCTGAGCATCGCAGAGCAACACCATAAAGTGCTGCTGGGTGAAGATATTAACATGGGGGACAATGGAAACTGCAGCATAATCGCTGGTGATTTGCATACGTTCATTAACTTGCTATTCAAAATGAACCAGACACAACTGAGAGATCCACATTCTCCGGAGCCACAGGGCTCTGTTTGCAGATGCAAATAAATCAAGTCTGTGTTTGTGCACAGAGATGTTTACTTGTGCAAAAACTTGTCATAGTGCCCTTTGCACAAATTTGTATGACTGCATTTAAAATATGTTAAGCATAACCTCAAAAAGGGATTATGAAAACTTCTTATACAGGCAAATAAATTGCTGGGAATAATATATCAAGATAATATACAAGGAACAAAATAAGTTCACAAATTTTATTTTTTTTTATTCAGTGAATGAGGGTGAATGTTTGGACTAGTCCACAGCTGTATTAGTTTATTGCGCAGTATCTAGAAAGTTGCATGAGGTGCTTATTGACTCATGGGATGTGGGGAAACACGGGAGAATGGTGTGGAAGTGCTCATTAAAGTGTTTAGCACATGCACCCATTGTGCTTGTTTTCCTTCTATTGTCTCTCAGGCAAGCCAGGAGGCTGGGCTGTTCTCAGGGAGAGGATGTCCGAAGTCAACATCAAAACCATTTTCCTGGGAAGTGGATGCTGAGTTTATAAACAGAAGTGCTCTCAACCAGGGCCAAGCATCCCCTTTGCCTGGTTAACGTCACCTCCTGCTGTACCTGCTGGGGCTGGGCTTCTGTAAAGAGCTTTTTTCTGCACTAGTGATGCTGAACACCCATTACTCTGTACCTTCTCCATATAACTCCTCTCTGAGGATGATGTATTCTGGACGGATACAGTCTTTATGCAGAAAAGACTACTCCGCAATTATCGCTTCACCACAGAAGAAAATAGACAAAGACAACCAAGATGTTTTATTCAGAGCATCCATCACTGCAACAGCAATCAAAAAATCATAAAAAAAAAAAAAAACTGGCCAGTGAAAACAAATACCCGCTTGTATTTTTTTTTTTCTAATGGTGCCATGGCCCCTAACCTGACTGTGCTTCTAAAAAAATGTCCTTGTTGCACAAGTGCCCAGCCTTTTTCCCCTTTTCTATCATGCCCCCATAGTCTGCCTTCTCCCTGTGCCCCTTCCCTGTTCACACCCTATAGAGCAGTTCCATGCATGGTAAGCTCCTAACCACCCACCTACGGTTGGGATCTCGAGACACTCAGATCACTCTTGTTGGTGTTATTATCATGCTATCATGTTGCATTATATTTCCATTACTATAGCTTCAGATGTTCCTTTATCTCCATTAAGTGCTAGCAAAATCATTTGTGAAGGCATTTGCAATTAGTCAAGTAATTATAAACACATTTATAGTAATTCATCAGCATTAGGTGGCTCAGGAAAAGCAAATTTCCAGGCAGGTGGGTCTCGACAGCTCTAGCATTTTCTCACTGCATAAGGTGAAGGTGATTAGAGATGGATATGGTGGCAGTGGGAGAAATGATCCCAGCTGTATTCCCAGCCTGGTCCCTTTTCCTCCAACCTCACTGGAAACTGAGGAGAGCCAACACAGAGGGCAGCCCCTGCACTGCTGTCCTTGGGAGCTCGTAAAGCCCTGCGATGTATTTTCCTAGCCCAGCAGCTTTTTCTCATTTTATCAACTGTTTAGTAACATCAAGCGAAAGGAAGGCCTTTCACTAACCTTATCAGAAACTGTTCCCTAATCTGTCTGCTGAGCAAACCTGAGACTCACCAGCACCAGAAAACCCTCAGGAGTCAGTGGCTGTCTCCTTCCCAAACCACGTCGAGTGCTGCTCACTGCAGAACTGCAGCTGTAAACCAATTTTAAATGATGGCTAAGTCACCTTAAAAGCACCCGCATGCTTCATCAGGCTTTTCCACAGGAGAATTGCTTGGGGGAATTCAAGAAGTTATTTGCATCCCTTCCTGCCACCCCAGCTGCTGCTGTCACCTCTGCCAGCAGAGGTTGTCCCCACCACCAGCCTGGAGACGTAGACACCACCTGCACGTCCCAGCTGCCTCCAGGCCAGCCTAGCCCATGGGCTACCTGCCACTAATTGTACCAGCGAAGGCTGTTAAAACAAGCCCTCTGATTTTGTGCAGGAATGGTAGCTCTTATGTAGTTTTTGATGCCGTTGGCTATGACAGCGGCTGCCATCAGCCAAAAAGCTGTAACGAGCATCAAGTGGAGACAGCCTCTGCACCGCTTCAGCACGATCGCAGGAGAGCTCCTGGCTAGACCCTTGAGATGTTTCTCACTGAGCAGCCAAAAGCAGAAGGGCTCGGATGCATTCCTTGCCTCTCATTTGGTTTTGGCTGACCCAATAACACACAAAGGGAACTGATTTGTCTCTTGAATGCCAGATTTTGCAATGATGGCAATACGCAAATGTGTTTCATTGCTCTCCCACTCAGGAAAACAAAATAAAATACAAAAACACAAGAACAAAAGAAAATTATGTGTGCTTGCTGAATCTGGTAGCGAGCAAGCAATATCAGCTGTGAAGTGTCCAAGAGTGCCCAGTACAAATTCTCTGAGAGGGATCAACAGCTTCAGAGGTTCATAAATGTTAATCTGCTTAGCTGAGCTGCTACAAGCTTGTCTCGGCTTTTAAGACTTGCTTTACCAAACAACCATACCTGGTGAGCTGTAGTCATCCCAGCACACCTTTTTGAGTCAGAAGAATTTAGTTTTTCTATTGCAGAAGATGATAGTTCTGCTTTGTAGGTGTAATGTTTGTATGCAAGGAGAAGTCAGAGCCTCAGATGAACCTCAATTTCATTTCACTTCCTGCACCATCTGAGCTACATGGGCTTGTTTTCTTTAATGAGAGCACACTGGCACTTTGTAGATACAACTTTTTTTTTTTTTTTTTTTTTTTTTTTTTTTACAGCAGAACGAATTGTTCACACCTTTAATTAAACACGCTGGTATAGTCTGTGGCTCACTTCAGATGTTCGTCTTGCTGGTGATTGCTACCCTAGTCTTTTCACACACCGTTTCCCTGGGTGATTGCAGCCTATTTTCCAAAGAAAATTTAAACGTCTCCTTGACACATGCAACAAAATTCCTTTAGGCAAATAGAAAAAAAACTTCCAACACCACTTTGTTACTACTCACAGGTGAAAGCCAAGCTTTTTTACCTTGATGGTCTGTGTGCATTGTGGGCAAAAGCTCTGAACTTCTCAGCACCGCAGGTGCACTTCTCATGTCCAGTCTCCCTTCACAGGGTCAGTGTTTCCCTGCTAAAAGTGCAGGGCAGCAGCCCTGCGGTGCCCCCCAGGACCAGAGAGCATCCCCAGGGGAGAAGGGCAGCGTCCTGCCTTCCCCAGGCACGGGTCAGTCCCACCTGAGCTCCCTCAGTCCCCGAGTGCAACATTTTTGGCAGCAGAGGCGCAGACGACGGCTCCTCACGCACTGCTTTAGTCATCAAGCAGGGATTGTTTCCGTCTCCGTGTACCCACCAGGAATAGCTACAGGAACATGCTGGCAGCATCCTGTTGTTCCTGAGTGAGAACGGCCCCACAGGAGCTTTCCCGTGTTACCTCACACCTTTTTTATCCAGAGTGTCTGTCTGTCCTTGCTGGCCTGGACAGACAGCCCTGGTTACATCGGGCTGGCAGCAGGCACAGAGCTCAACCACATGGCAATTTTGGCTCCCCACAGACAGCCCTGTGTTTTGGGGCACCCTGTTCTCCAGATGCATGTGGGTGCAGAGGGTGCCCGCTCCCAGACATGCAAAAGCCCACAGACAAATGCAATTCAATGATGAGGAGCGTAAATGCACCACCACACATGCAGGAGCTGCTGTTGCTAATAGAAACATGCTCCATGTCTACAGAGGCAGTCTCCTCGGTAACTGATGCCACCACACGGCCTCATCCTGTGCAGTGCTGGCTGCTTAATGGGAGCAGAGAACCACATAGTGCTGGGCATCTTACCCTGCACGGCCCCATTAAAAACAGGCAGTGTTCAGAGTTGTTTCAAAAGTGGATTTTGATTTCCCTGTGGTGCTAAACAGCTACAGGAGGGAGGAAAATATTCCCCCCATGAACATGACATTCAGTCAAATGCTCTAATATAAGAATAGTCAGTAGTCTGCAGCACTCAAGCAATGTCACGTGTTTAATCTGGTGTTTCAATATACCATGGTCACTCTTGGTCTTTAGCTTCCATATCAGAGAGAAGAAACTCCCAAGAAATTAAATAATATTAAGGGATTTACCTAAGCATTTATCAAACAGTACATGGGCCTCACAGCTTGGGCTCTCCCTGTGTCCATACTCACCTGGGACTCCTATGGGATCCTCGAGGGCTTTTCTACAGCAGTGGAAAATTATGGGAATGCATCATGCTCGATGTGGATGCATTCACAACACGGGGTTCCCAGGGGGTTCAGGAACCAAAATGAGAAAGAAAATGCAAGTGTACAACAAAGTTCATGTCATATTGGGTTTGAGAATAACAACAAAGGAAAAGAACTAAGTGATGTCCAGGGGTAAAGCCTGGTAAAGGGAGTGGAAACGAACTGGGACCCTGTAACAATTCTTTATGATACTCTTGGCAGCTGAGTTCAGTGCAGAGAAACACATTCACCTTCAGACCTGCCATACAGGAGCAGAAGTTCATCTCTGGCTGCCCGCAAGTACAATACCTGCTATTTGTCCACCCATAATGGCCTGAGGGACACACATCTAATCGAGCTCTTACCAACTTTCAACTCTTATTTCACGTTGAAGCCCGTGAAATATTCACATGCACTGGGATATTGAAAAGCTCTCCTAGTTTTCCACTCACATCTGATCATCTGAAAAAAAAGATTTTATCTCTGCCTACAGACCCTGTGCTGCCTGAACATGGTCTAGTCTTGATAACGCTTGGAAGGGAATTGGACATTATCACACCCAAACTGATGATATCAGCACTTTAACTGGTCTGAGGGGAAGATTTCCCTCTGATTTCTATAGGTGGAGCATTAAGCACTAAGAAAATCTGTGATTTTACTGAGTTGCTTTCTTTTTCTCTCTAAAGAGAAGGTGTGACAAGCTGGTACATTTTCCTCCCTCCACCCTCAAATCTGCTTGACACCTCCTAGAAAAGAGCAGCCAATCTTTATTCTGCTGGGAACTAAACTGAGAGAAAAAACTTTGCATAAATGGGGGCTTGCACCTCCTAAGGTGATGGGAGAAGGCAAAAGGTCCCCATAGGAAAAACAGCCATCACAAAACTCCTCTGTTCTGCAGAGAAAGCTCCCGATGGGTGCAGGTCTGAGGTTCAGTACCCTGCCCTGATGTTCCCCAATGTTTTATGGACAGCTATTTTACCGTGGAAGAACTGGGGAGTTCCTCCCAGCTTCTGGAGGACAAATGTCAGCCAATATCTGCTGAAATCCTGATATCTGCTGCTGAACAAACACAGCAGGACAAGAGCAGCACATTGCCCTGGGCCCTGCGTGTGGTCACTATGTGCATGATGTTGGCCAGTTTGCTGACCAAGCAGAAGTCTCCAAGCCTGGCCCTCAGCTGGCCACCTCCTGCGTTAACTGGCAAGGCAGCAAGAAGGACATCTTACCATGGGGTCCCTTCTCATGATCCCTTGGGGCTGAATGCTGCTGTGGGACACAGGCCGACAGTGGGGGGCCATGGGATGCTCCAGGGGCCATCTCCCCGTCTCACCCCAAAAAGCAACAGCCCCACTAATGCCACTATCACCAGGTGCTTCTGCAGCCTGTCCTAAGAAATCCCCGTGTCTCCAGGTTGCTGAGAAACCCCCAAGTCTCCAGGTTCGTATCTCTGTAGGTAGCCCTAGCAGTCACTCAGCTGTCTTTTGCCACCCTCCCTCCCAATCAGTCATGCTTTGTCTGTCTTTGGTTTTGTTCTGCTCCTCTTTCTGTTCTCTCCCCACTGTCTGTTCTCTCTCTAATTCCTGACATTGATTTGTTTCTCTTCCAGCATTGAGACTAATCTGAGCTTTTCAACACTTTCTGTTCCTCCTCAGCCTTTATTCTGCTCTCTCCCCCTCCCCGTTCCTCCTCATGTCAGCCTCAAGCACAGACCAGGCCATGGAAGGCAATCTGCTCAGAAATCCGTTCCAAATGGTGTTTTCCTTCTTGGAAAGAATCCTCCCCTCAAAATGATGAAAGTTTCTTTTAATTAGAGAGGCCACTGGCCCATCATTAAAATTACCTTCTGCTGACAGGATGCACTTAGCTGACTGCTGATTTGCTCAGTCAACAAGGCTGCTGGATTCGTTCATTAATTCCAGCAGAGAAAAAAAAAAGAAAAAAAGAAAAAAAAAAAAGGAAAAAAAAAAAAGGCACAACAGAATTGGTTCTGCACTTAAACAGCACCTGTAATTACAGCAGCACATCTGTAGGTAAGGCTAAGGCAGCGTGCTTCTGCAACCTGTGATTTTCCAGCTTCTAACCTGGCTTTTCAGGATCAGCTGAACCAAAACTTCTGCTCTTTGCTCCTCAGCAGGTCTCTCTCATCTGCAGCAGCACTCCAGAGAGGCAGGAATGCATGTCTAAGCCCCAAAGACTATGCAGGACAATCCACTTGTTTCATTTTTGCATCTTCTCTTAATGCCAGTAATTCCTTGGTTTCCCTATGATGGTTTTCAGATTGTCCAGGAGGGCATTTTTTGGCTAAATTTGGGTGTCAGCTCTTACACTGATTACCCAGCTAACTCCCATAAATATCAACACAATGCATTTTCTCCTTGGCTGGACAAATACACTGTTATAGTAATCCAACAGCTGGGGGGTACCTGGAGTGTCTCACCTCTGGCTCCTTCTGGCAGTGACTGGGCTTCCCGGAGAGGCACGGAGGAATGGTTAATGCAGGTTCCTGATGATCCTCAGGAAATATCCATCAATGCCTCTATCTCTGAGGGGATGGAAGGAAACAATATTCATTGATCCTGTCTGATTCAAGAGAAGATATTGCCAAAACCCCATGGGTTTTTGAGCTGGGCACAGCCCTGACCTTGGAGGTGCTGGGGTGAACTCTGGTAGCGGGGCCAACCTGCCCCAGGCACTGGGTCCTGTCTTGCTTCGGGATGCACCCAGCCAATGAACCAGGCTGCTTTGGGATCCATCACTAAGGCTCTGTTGCATCACCCCAAGCAGCCATCCCGGCCAAAACACCCCCAAGCAACCCCCCTGGGAGCAGCTCTCCCAGACATTTGCAGCACATCGGCGCGTCAAGCAGGAGACACCTCCTTACTTAGGGCTGCGGCAAGCTCACAGCACGCCGCAGCAGACCTGCTCAAAAGAGGTTTACTAACCAGTCTAATGAATTGGTGAAGGCAGACTTAAACAGATACCTCTTTTTTTTTTTTTTTCCTCCTTAAGTTTCTTTTAAATGACAAACGCACTATCTTCTGAATTAATATTTCTCCTTGTTTAAGAGATGAAGGCTGGATCTGAGACATCAGCCAGCCAGCCTTTTGTTGGCTGGGATCCCCAGGGGCTGAGACAGGCTCATTTCTGAATTCCCACCGCCACGCAATAGCAGGTATTATTTTGCTGGTTGTTCATTAAGTTACATCTGAGTAGCGTGGCTACGGAAGGAGAACACGGGCCTGTAGTGCAATAAGTATTGTAAAACCTACGCAGATTTGTCACTGCAGGCTTTTCTCACAATCAATACGATGGCACCAAGTGCCAATTATCTGTTACTAATTAATCCTTTAAAAGCAAATGCCGTGATGGCATGTTGATGTGAACGCAACACGCTGTCCCACGGGGATAGTGCCACGTGTCACCTTGCAGGGGTACGGCTGTGACGGGTGTCCTTGGCTGTGGCAGGCCTGTGAGAGACCTGTCACAGCTGGAGCAGGCACCACACAATGAATTATCTTTCTTCTGGTAAACACACGGGCACACACACACAAAAAACCAGAAACACAGATATATTATATAAAATAAATGACAGCATTGGACCTGAGGATATGTTGCTGACTCCTTGGTATAATGAAAGCAGAAAGCAATTTATTTATTCCTGCAGGAGAAGGGTATTTAACAAAATTACAATTTAAACATTATTTATAGGGTAACCTTGTCTCCAAAACCTTTTACAGTGGAAATAAATTAGGGATCATCCATCATGAGCCAAAGCTGCCATTCCAGTCTCCTCCAGCGTGGTTTCATAGCAGGCTGTGCAGTTCCCCAGGAGCCAAGCACCTGGAGCTGATCCGATGTCCGCTGCCCACAGCCGTGCTGGGTTAATGCACCAGCCCAAGTCAGCACCTTGGTAGGAAACCTGGAGATGCCTGCTTCAGGTAATCAAAGTCCAATCCCCAGGGTTCATCTCCACCAAGGAGTCAGAGCACACTGCCAAGATGTGAATTCTAAGCGCCACAAGCATTGGCATTAAAGTCCTATGGTCCCCAGTAAGATTAATTTCTTCCAGTTCAGCCCAACCCAGCTGGCCTGAGCTCAGCGACACCCAGGCGGTTTCGGAGAGGAACAAAGGTGCTGCTGTGGCAATGAACACACAAAGCAGCAACTCAGCAGTGTCAGCTCTGCCTGCTCCTTCAGACATGCCAGATTGGTCTTTGGACATATTTCCATTTAAAGGCGGGCGAGTCATCCTCCCTCACTTCCTACCCACTATCTTATTTTAAGTAATGAATCACATGTTTTACTTTTTCTTCTTTTTCCTTTGTGAAGCTGAAAACACAGATCCAGCTTTTCTAGTCCTTTGACATTCCAGACTTCTGCAACGCCAGCAGCAAATAACCTCTGCCACTACTAAACATTATTCTACCATTGCTAAGTGTCATTTGTCATAGAGAACATCACTCTTCTGATTTCTTAAAATAATCCCCATGGTGATAGACTTTTGTTTTTCCCCAGTTAGCAAACTCATTTCCGATGTTCAGAAATAAGGGGAATGCTCCACTCTGAAATTTCAGGATGAACTCAACGTCACAGCCATGATTTCCCAAGCAATGGCTGAAGTAAGAAGACCACGTACTATATTGGGGTGTTTTGTCTCACAGAAAGATTATTTTATATACTGAATAGAATGTGAGACCTTGGACACTTTTTGTGTAAAAAATGTCAGGAAAAAGCAAAGTAGTAAGCAAACCCACCCCAGAGACAATTGATTGCATGTCACCAGCACCTTACACGTGATGTCCTTCAGCTGACAACTGTGTCATTAACAGCTGGGCATGCTACATCTGCTCCAAGGTGCCCACACATGCCAGACTGACAGCTCGTCGGTTGTGTTCTTTATTGCTATTGGGCCTGTGAGAGATAATAACAGGGAATCAATTAGCAGACAGATCATTTAAATCATATGCAGCTGCTGCGGACAAACACCCCCAAGTGTTTCTCAGCCTGTGGCACCAGCGTTTTGTCACCCCAAGGCAGGCAGCAGGTGTTTTAAGAGGAGTCAGAGGCAATGAAAAACAAGGACAATTTGGGCAAGAGTTTGCTCTGTCACACAGAGCCATTGCATTTGGCCCATCCCGCAGAAAAGGGATTTGTTGAACCTGCAACCAGCTTCCAGGAGACATGTCAACCCCAAATGTGATGTTTTTAAAGCTTCCCTGTAGTTAAAAACCCTTCTGGTTTGGGGGGAAGAGGAGTTTCTGGCTCAACACTGTCAATCAAGTGCCTTTTACAGGCAGTGAATAATTTCCAACATAAAAATAACAAAAATAACAAACACACACACACAAAAAAAAAAAAAGATTCATGAAGAAAAAACAGAACGTAGGAAACCTAGCAAAATAATTACCTACTGAGCCAGCCTGGAAGCTGCAGATTGCTTCACAAGTTTGCTCAGACTTCATGCAAGTACCCAAGACTTTTATCTTGCAACAGGTAAAATAACCAATGCCTACCCACTTTTAAAATTTAGTGACAATAATGAATTGGTGAATATTTATAGGAAAAGCCATGGCACATTAGGTATTCCAAAGGACTCAGGTAAGCGCCACATTCTTTAATACAGTTTTAGGGGAAAGGCTTTAAGAAGCTTTATCAGCATAAAACATATTTTGAAATTCATGGAAATTAATAATTGGCAGAGAAAAGTCAAATCCATCTAAGTGGAATGACTTAACCCTGCTGGACAGTATTTTTTACTAACTATAATGGTTTATCTGTAAGTTGAGAAAGGAAAATTCTCTTCTGTTGTTGAATGTAATGGAACAAAGCAGGAACCCTCTCCAGCTGGCGGGGACTTTATGGAAATAAAATAAGGAGGAAAGTTCTATAAAATAAGGCCCATTCTCCAAAATAAAACCAATTAACCCAGAGTAAATTGAGGAAACTGAGTCAGAGAGATTTCCTTATGACTGAGCTAGGCACTGGGTTTCGGTCTGGCCTGAGCCTCCAGCTCCTGAGTGAGTATTTTCTTTGGCCCCAGGCCCTATGGATTTGACAAGAATTTCCCCTCTGAATCCTTTTCTCTGAGCTATTTGTGCCATTCTCACACCCGTTTGGTGTTTGACTCCAACCTATAGCTCTGTATACTGATGGCAGAGCCCAGGGTTTGGATTCTCCTCCTGGAGGCTCTGGGTGGCCGCAGGGACAGGGCGCAGGGTAGCACAGCCCTGTGCTGCTATATGTTGTTGAATTTGTTCAATTAAATGTATGAATTAAACACTGGGAGAAGCGTGGCAAAGCTCTGTGTAGTTTAATTTATACCCTGACATTTGTTGAGCTTAAACCTGCCATTCTTGCAAAGAGTGGTCAGACCCCTTGTACAGCAACAGATGGATTTAGCAGAAACTTCCTCACACTCGGGTCTCAGGAGAATTTTGTGCTTTACAGAATTGCTTGGGATGCATCTTTCTGCAGCTACAAGCCAGCTTCTGGTAGCAATCATTCCTTCACAGAGAATTCACTTTCTTGTTATCAACTGCATCCCTGTTAGCAAATAGAAATGAGGCTCCCTGCCAGTCAAACCAAACAATTTCTGCTTAAGCCAGGTACATGTCTTCAAGCTGTCTCCTACCAAGGACTGCAAACAAATCTCTCTTATTTATTCTAAATTCAGTTTATCCTCTCTGTGGCTAGTTTCTTGCCCATTTGCTGTTCTTTGCTGAAATATGAGTTCAGGGGCATTGGCCGCTTACCCTGTTACAATAAATGAGTCCCTCCTGGTTCCCCACTAAGAGGAATCCATCTTTGCAGAGTCTTTCCCTTCTCTGGGGCTTATCACATGCTGAATTTTTGGGTTCTACACTGGAAGAAGACACTGCATCAAAATAAAAATGATCACCAAGACTTGTAGGGTTTCAAGTGAAAGCCATGCAGACCATGTAACGACGTAGGGCTTGGTTCTTTGGGTTAGAATGGGTGAAGATTTGTTGCTCACTAAAATCTAAGATCAAACGTAAACTCCTCCAGCCTGTCTTTACCACTAACATGAATGTTTCCCCCTTGACAAATTGAAAACACTATATCCATCCCCCAAGGTTTTCTCTGTGATCTACTCAGCCTATGGTCATTTCTACTTTATATGTATAATTTGCCTGGTTACAGAACTGCCCTCAGAGACGCACTGTCCACCTGTCATTATCTTCCACAGGCTCCAACACTGAACCGACAATGCAATTTTTCATAGAAATACTCCTTCCTTCCCATCCTGAACTGCTTGGGGCAAAGAGTGGTGTGTTTTTTTCCTGTGCTGTGCCTGACACAGCAGGGGCCAGATTTGCAGTTAAGAAGCATATAATAGGATCTCCAGCATAATGTGGCATAATGAGTGATAACAAGCAGAGAGGTAAATGATGTCATTTGGTGCACGCTGTCCCTGTGGTTCCCTATTGTAAGCTCTTTATTGAACAGTCTTGTCCTCACGATTTCTTACAGATCTAAATGATTGTCTCTATCATTACACCTGTCTTGGTGCCTATTTAACACTTTTTCACAGCTCCTCTTTCTTCTCCCTTGTTCTCAGCCTGCTCCTGTTGGAGCATGCTTGGGTCCTATGCTCCTGTTTATCCCTTTTTATCATAATTTCCCTTGCTGCTTCACTGCCTGGCTTTGTAAGTTATGTGGTCAATCCATGCCTCTAAATGCCAATATGTGGTGTGGAAATGCAGAGGCAGACAGGCCCCCAGACCAGAAGTGACCCTCACAACATCCCTTCTTACTTCCTCCACTGCTAAATAAATTTTTTATATATTTTTTTTTTCATATCACACCACTGCCAGCTCTTCCTTGGCTCTCATTAGCAGCTACTCAGGCTCCATTTGAAATACTCTTTCCAGCCCAAAATATGAAAAGAGACGGCAGCTTTGATCTGCCCTGCACCTCACAACTGATGCCTCTGCCCCCAGACCCACCAGCGAAAGAGCTGAGGACCTTCACATCCCTTTTGCTTATCCCTTGTCTCGGGTTTTAGCTAGCATAGTTCTCAGCCCTCTTCCCATCTGTGCCACCTCCCTCTACTTCCATCTTCAGTCCTCACCTTTCAAAACAAGCAGCAGAAGCTAATACAAAGCTGCTTGCTTATATTCCTATTAATCATCTTCCCCTCATCCCACCTGCCACCTCTCTCTTTCAGCCTGGCCCACCCAGTTCCCAAATTTACAGCATTCACAGCGTAAGAGTTAATCAAATCCAATCTCTCAGCAAAATCTGTAGCATCTGCTGCTCTGTATTTGGTTTCCAGCAAGGGCTGCTCAGTCCCAGCCAGATCTCTGTTGTTTGTACCATGGTTCCCATTAGATAAAATAAAGAATGTAATTAATTAATTGGTACTCAATCTTGAGAGTTCCACATGGATCACTAGAAATAATCAAAATAGCTCTGCTCTAAGTGAAAATATCTTTTGACTGTTTTTTTTCCATTCGATTTATTATTTTCATGGTAGCAGTAGGCAGAAGCCCCAGCTAACCCCAGGACCTCATCACTGCAGGCTTGATCTGAAGCAGATGAGAGGTGCAGTCCACACCAGACAAATAAATCGAGGCAAAGGAGCAGGAAAAGGTTCGCCATAGCTTATTCCACATGTGCACTTGGATAACGCTTGAACGAGTGTGGTTTTCTAACAGAAAAAAAGAAAAAGAAAAAAGAAACAAAAGATCAGAATCAGTGCTTTCAGCTCTACCAGGCCTACCTATTTTAAAACAAAATTTCCCAACAGTTATTTGATGTCAAAGAAGAGATTTTTAACTTCATAACCACAATGTGTGATTCACCCCAGATACTGAGGGCAGGATGCTGCAGGCACAATAACAACCAGTGCTGGAAGCCAGAGCAGGGCTGGAGGGCAAAGTCCCAAGAGCCAGAGAGTTGCCTCCTATACAAAATCTCCCTGTGCTTCCTGTGTTTCTCCGCAACTTTTCCCCTTAGGGAACACCTTCTCCTGTATGGAATATGTTTGTAGGTTCCCCTCCTGGATTTCAGAGGAGACGTGTGAGCCCTTCTTGCTCTAACATCATTGCTTTACTGACATCAACCCAGTAAAACAGTGGGCCTAGGGACACTAATGGTAAACCTGTTATCCACCAGCCCAGTACTGCTTCTACCTTCTTTTGGAGTGTGCTACCTCAGGCATTCACTTATTTGACATTCATTATTTTATTCTGGAGTCCAGCTGCTTTAGATATACCCCTCATTTCTTTTCTTCGCAGTGCAGATCATTTAGATGCATGCCTAGCTCTGAAACAAAGCGCCCATTTCTTCCTGCACAGATAAGCCTGGTAAGCTCTGCTGATGGTAATTCAAGCCTACAATTCTCAGCAGCGGGGACATAAAGGGAGAGGGTTGGGGTATGTTTAATAAAAATACATCTTATAATGTTTACTGACCAAAGTGGCATTCGACAGATGCTCCATCTTCAGCTATGTTTAAATTATTCCCTAAGCAAACAATACAAACTGCACACTTTGTCTTACCCAATGCAAAGATAAACAGAACATGCAAAATATATGGTCCTGGTATAGGATCCCACACAACGATCACTGATTTCTCCTGTGCTTAAATATTTTCTGCACAATGTTTGCTCAGTAATTTATTTCTCCATTGGCCACTACAAATTAAATGTCAAAAACTGTTTATCTTACGAATTTTCAAGACTAATAGTGAGTCTCCCATTTCAGCTTAAATAATATTGCCGGTGAGATACATCTTGATGGATTGCCTAAATAAAGTCAGCTACGGAGATAAAGAAAAACCACGAGCTGCTTTTTTTCCCTCTTTTTGTTAGTTTACTAGAGAGAAATGGCAATAATGTGATAAGCACTATTCTCCTTAAAACTTCTGAGGTGGCTCGGAGGAATTAAAAATCAACACCTGCAATGGATTAAACCAGAGCAGCTTTCCTGCTTTCAGGTCCCTATGATGAGAAGCCCTCCACATCAGCCCAAGAGCCTGGAATAAGATTGCAGCTAACAGTCTGTGCGTGCACTTAGTGGCAATGCTTCCCAGTAATTAAATTATTTGCTCACTAGTTGTAAATGGGCTGAGACTGACAAAGACCTTTCATACACATGTAACCACCATATGTTAATTTGCAAACAAGTTATACCAATTTATTTCTCATGAAGCTTAAAAGGCAATTTAGAAACATCCTGGCACCGCTGCCAAGAGCTTCCTATCATATTTGCTGCAAAAGTACAAGTTGGGCTGTTCTCTTCCTTTCTTGAATCTCAAACACAAAACATCTAAAGTAGCTCTCCAAAGCCCAAAAGCTGTCACCTACCTGCTGCCAGCAGGTCCTGCTGATTGCCCTGGGCTTGCATCCCACCGCCTGGATGAAAACATGAAGTTAGTCAGGGAAGCTTTGATACTTAACTTTTGTGTCTCTCTAACAATGTCCCTTCTCACTAAAAAATATTTAAAGAAAAGCAGGACAAAAGAATAAAACATCAGGGAGCTAATGTGTCTGATTCATGGTTATGTTTCTCCAGATTCAGGTAATTCCTCTCAAAACTCTGCTTTAGAAATGCAGAAAAACTGAATACAGAAACCAGCAGTACCTCCAGGGAAATGGACTGAGGAACTGAGTTCTCAAGGACAGTGAAAAAAAAATGCCAGCAGATGCATAACCCTTCTTAGGTCCTGCACTATGTCTAGTGCATCCTAAGCACTAGAGATGCTTGGGGAAGCAAGGAGGTGAGGCTGCCAGGGTGACCTATGTGGCACAGGGATTGAGGGGATATTCTGGACTCACCTTCCAGGGGGTGGAGGGAAGGGCAGGCAGCATGCACCAAGGCTCATTCCTTGTTTGCAGGTCACCAGTGCCCAGGGGTAAATAAATAATGCTTTGGTTGCTGCTTAGCTCTGCCTTTCCTGCTGGAGAAGTCAAAGTGCACTGCAGGTCCTGCGGGGCTTTCAGTGAGGGGCAAGGCAGTACACAGGAGGAGGTGAATGAGTGCGAGATGAGATGCCCTCAGGGGCAGGAGGGACCAAAACCGGAGCTAGTCGGATAACTGGGATGCTTCCCTGGCTCTTTATTTGTACAAACCCTTGTGGTGAGGGTGGACCCATGGCAGAGACTGCAACAGATGCACATTTATGATTAATGAGCTTTCTGTCTGAGGACTTAAAAAAAAATCTTTGAACAGCAAAAGGGGCAGGAAGGATGGCACAGACACCTTCCTGAGGAAGAACAGTACAGCACAAAGCAACTTTGTTTTCAAGTCAAAAGAGACAGAGAATTATCCAGCTCGAGGGTCCCACTGTACCTGTGGGTATTTCCAAAGGAGCTGAAGAAATATGGCCTAATTTCTTTCTACAGCCAGGGGATTACTTGTTCTGACTTTGCAGCAGGGATGAAACAGCTGTGTACAGAAGTATTTTCTCTACATTTCCAAATGTTCTTGCTAACTCTCCGCTGCCATTCGAGGGCTGCATACTGAACCTTTCAGGTACATTGCTGCCCAACTGTCCACACTCTAAGTGACCCATAGGTCAGAATGGTGTTACAGAGGGTAGTAAAGCTGGCAGAATCCAGTCTAGCATCTCATGAGCCTTATGATAAATGCTTTTAATAAGGGTTAGAGAGAGGCTCTGTACAACACTTCACATAGCTTACCTGAAGCAGGAGCTGGGAGGGGACAGGAGGTGGGACATCCTGGAGGGTCTGTGTTTGAGGCAGCTCTGGGACAGTTCACATGTGCTCTTGCATCAGTAGAAATGCGGGGAAAAGAATTTGGTTATAAAAGCACCAAACCAAAGCAAGAAATCCACCATATGTTACCTGAGCTGACTCCTGTCTCTTATTTTAGCCTTTTAGTAAAAAAAAAAAACAACACCTTAATTTCTAAAAAGAAACGGAAGATGAGGAATTCAGCGATAATAAACGATAAATAGAAAACAAGTAACCTGCTTGGAGTTAAGTACAGTAACTACAATCCAAATAACTGCACTAAAAGGGAGGTAAGAAAAACATAGTAGATCCCACATGTTCTCCAGGAGCTACATGCATTAAATTGTTCCTTTGTTTACATAAACAGTTTTGCCAAAATTTTTGGCATTTTTCAAATACAAACTGTGGTCACCCAACACAGTTTCTTATTCCTGTGACTTGGTCATAACAAGAGGAACAGCTCTGACTCTGCCTTCTATCGATCCACAGCAGCTATGCGATTCCAGCTGCCAAACATTGCTTGGGAGTTAGAAGATTTTATTGTTGAGGAAACACAAACATATACATGGCTGGTTCATTAGGACTCACAAGCTGGAAAATGCTTTCAAAATGCCCTGAATAGAAATATAGATTAGGAGAAGAAATGTCATAAAATGCCTCTTTGAACAATGCTGTCAATGAACCCAGTAGAACAAATACTTCTATGATATGTTTGTTTGCAAAAGAGACTGTGAAAGTCATTATTCTGCAAAATTCTTCTGCAAGAAGGTATTACACAGAGGTATGAACACAGGCCCCAGAATAGGAGCAACCCAGATTATCTTGAATATCAAAATGTGCAATTGTGCAGTGCCTGCAAAGGAAGTAAGGATAACTTGTTATTGCATAACTATAGCCTCATTATCATCATGACTCATTTATTATTTTTACAGCATAGCTTCTTCTAGTGTCAGACCCACAGTTATCTCCAAATAAGAGGCTTATATTCAAGTTCTTGTAAATCAAACTTGGAACAAAGAAAATTTTGCAAAATACATTTTGTTGACCTTTTGCTGGTGCCTCTGTGTAGTCTGTCCTAGCCAAATCCCTACGTGCCTTCTTGGACAAACAACCGAGCTCCTTCCCCCAAAATTACACACTCGTTTTGCAGATTCTTTGTTTTTAGTTATTCCATTAGAAAGCAGAAACAACAACGTAAGACTTAGCTGAACAGTGACCCCAAAACATGAGAAACTTGCAACCTCTTCTCATATAGTCTATGAACTGAAAAAGGGTTCAGTTACTTGGCTAACAGAAATATTTACCCAGCTCTAGGGAGAACACTCAGCTGAGGACCCACTGATTGTTATCTAGTAAATCCTCTGGTGATAGCTTAATATGGAATTTGGACGCAAAAGCATAGCTGAATTTCAACAAAAACAAAACAGAAGAGAAAAAAAGCATTGAAAACCACTTCCTTGTGGCCTAGAGATATTTTCCTTGTTTATGGTATAATATTCTCTCAGTGTATACAAGATTACTCATATTTTATGTGTTTGTAGACATAGGTCCCAACACATACACAGGTATTGTGTGCACTGCTGAGATGCAGAAGAAAAATCTCTGAGATTTTGGCATCCTGGGAGAAGTTTTACCCAGCTCCCAAATGTCACATGGCAGTTAAAATGGAACTATACTCATGTTTTTATTCAAATAACTACTCTAAAATTACAAAAGATAACTACTACCTTTCAGCATGAATAAACTTGAATACATACTAAAAATAATCTTGCATTAACTCCTGAAGTGACTGCCTTCTGGAAGGTGTAAATGGGTAGAGTTTGCTATTACATGCTTTACATAACCATATGTCAAAAAAATCAATAGAATGAAAATTGCATATCCAAAAAGGGGATAAGTGGATGTGCAGCATTTTGAGAGGCATTTAAACACACATACACACACAATCTAACTCTCAAATCTTCCAGCTAAGCCCAAGCTTTATGACACAATTTTTATTTTTTATTTTTTTTCTCTGATCAGATGGCATCATAATTTTAGGGAAAGACAAAGAGGTCTTTTAGGGGTTAGGATATGTTCCTCTCCCCCTTAATTACAACAGTTTGCACCCAGGAGAGCAAGTAACCTTGGTGAAATCAGTGCATTTATTTGTGGAGTAAGGCAAGCAGGATCTGACCACTAGTGACAAATGAACTCCAGTGGCAGATTGTGGTTTGAACTATAACCCAGTTCCAAGATCCTTTTAAAATCTTTTGGACTTTTTTTTTTTTTTCTTCATATCACACCTGCTTTTTTTTTTTTTCCCCAATCAACTGTATGATAAAGGAGCTGAAGCTCCTGCAAGTTCAGAGAGTATTTATTTATTACACGACACTTATTTCTTTTATATTAAGTTCTCTCAACGCAAATTGTGGCAACAGGAAGAAGTTCAGAGCATTGAAGGAGAGATGTACTCCATACCTGATGCTTTGGTAGTTTCCTGGGTGTTCCCTGAGGAAGAGGAGAGCTGGCTTGCTTTTCTTTGTCAGAACTCAGAAGCAAACTTTCATTGTTGAATCACACATTATTTTCAAAAAGTACAGCTGCTGAGATTCAACAGGAGAATATTTGAAACTGTGAATAATAAAATATTTATTGAAAACAGTGCAGCAGAGTAGAGCCTTTTATTCCTGGAAGATACCGTGCAGACAGCTTCTTCCTACATGCAAGGATTAGTTCTGTAGATCCAAGTAAAGCAGTATTGCAAAAAGGCAAAGTGTAATACAAAATGAAATCATAAGTACTAAGAGTCTGAGAATTGTTGCAAAGGGTGACTTCAGATCATTTAAAACATAGAAGCCTACACCTTACTGTAACAGAATACTTAAGGATTTGGATGGAAGGAGGGGTATATAGTTTTAAAAATGCTCTAAAAATAATTTGACCTTAACCATGCCATTTCTGTACACCTCTTTAATTCCAAAGGCACATGTTATTTATGTATTTATTTATTTTTAATAATGGTATATATCATTACACAATATTTCTACTCCCCAGAGATATAGGCAGTGGTATCCAAACTTTCAAGGGCTTTCCCTGACAGAGGGAAGCGGCTGTGATCCAACCTCCTGAGTGTCACAGGTGATGACATCCAGCCTTCTGTACGAGATAAGATGGATGTTAAGTTTGGTGCAAAATCACACCCTGAAAGGCATCCAGTTGTATCTAAACATAAACAAGACCTAAGGACCATTTTCTTAGTAGTTTGTTCCAGTTGCTAATTCCCCAGCTTTTAAGGATTTGCAATTTGGACAAGGCCATTAGCTCTTGCAGGTACTTCTTCTGGCAGGTGGAGAAGCCCTTCAGTATGCAGCACGTCTCCCATGAAGGTGTACCTAGAATCATCTCCCAAGCTTCTTTTTGCTAACGAACCAGATCAAGCTCTGAAACATTTTTCTAGCTGACAAAACATTTATTTAGCTTCTGACTGTAATGATTCTTTGTGGCATTAAAACCTAATCATCTGCACCAAATAATAAGCCCGAACATTGTCTCAGCAGGTGATAATGGTATGTCTATGTGCTATGATCAGTACCTTTGGTTATGAGTCACAAACACAAAACCTGATGGACAAACTCAGCTTTTACATGTGGGAGCTGTGACGCTTAGCTAAGACAAGTACCATAATATCTCCAGTACAAAAATCCAAGGGATGCTGCCTCTGCAGTTTAACAAACTTGAATTTAACAAGCTGTTAAATTGTTAAACAATGTAAAGGGTTGTGCAGCATTGGAATAGGCTGCCCAGGGCAGTGGTTGAGTCACCATCATGGGAAGTCTTCAAGAAACATGTAGATGCAAAACGTAGTACCATGATTTAGTGGTGGATTTTAGTACTAGGTTAAATGCTGGACTAGATGATCTTAGAGATCTTTTCCAACCTGAATGATTCTATGATAAGTAGATTGTATGCATTAGTTGAAGAGCCAAAAAAACATGATCGTACAGTTAAGGACCTTTATCACTGGGAGCAGTCACTTGCCATTACTATCCAATTCTCTCTACTCGCATGTTTTAACAAAGCAGTATGAGTTTATCTCTTACAAAATATAGACTGGATAATTATCATATGTTCCATATGTTGTAGGTCATTCCCACAGCTGCTGATGCTTAATCTGTTGTCTCCTGTTTCTCCATGAAGAGGCATCCTACCAAGTTTTGATGCACATCATATGTTGTATAGAGGAAAAGGATTCCTTTACTATAGTAAAAATTACAAACATAAATAAATAAATAAATAAATAAATAAATAAATAAAAATAAAAGAGAGAGAGAGAGGGGGAATTTTTTTTTTTTTGAACAGCACAGCAAAACATTTTAATTGAGCTAATCCAAAAATAAGCACAGTCAAAAAAAAGTACCAAATTCTCTCCTGAGATGGCAAAATTCATCCAGCTCTGAATTCATGGGGTGTACGATGGAGCAGAGATAAGAAATGATACAAACAGAAACAGTATGAGAAGGGAGGGCATTTACTGGAGAAGTGATAAGCAGCACAGTGCCTGCCAGACTGCTTCGTGAGGAAACCATTGCAGGATCCTTCGGCACTGACTGCGACTTCACAATTTCAAACCCGAGGTGACGAATTCCTGGGGCTTCGACAGCCTCGTGTTTGGGGGAAGGTAACGAGAGCATTTTGTCAGCAAAGTAGGTCACGGCTCAGTGGGAGAGGCACGTTGTCACATTAAATTGTGAAGATTCATAGTTTCCAAGAGGGTTTCTTTTTTTTTTTTCTTTCCCTGACGTTATTTCATTTAGCAAAGTAGAATCCATATTTTAAGCAAAACAAGATGGTTGCAATTTATGGGTCAGCCCATTGTTCTTGCAATGGCTTTGTGAAAGAAGAAAGATTGCACTGTCTTGCTACAAAAGACGGTGATTTTGGTAAGTAAGCTCAATTGTCTGAACAATATTCTGCAAATGAGTGTAAAAAATTATATCAGAGAATAAAGTGTGAGTCATGCAGAATTACTCAATAAGAAGCAGTAAGTCAACTTTCATAGGATTTGGGTAATGTGGATATCTCTTGAAATTACGCCTAACTACAGCAACAGTCATGATGGAAACAAGACCCAGAAAGTGATAAAAATATCCAGTAGTTTCAAGAGTAATAAGTGGAAAACTTCAGGTGACAAAACAAAACAAAACTTGGCCAGCTCATATTTTGGACAGCTCACACGAACTCAGCAAAGTGAGCACAGAAATTACCCAAAGAGGACTGAAGAACTGTGGAGCTTTGCCCCTATCCCGTCGGGAACAAGAGACTAATGACAGGAGTGATTGAGGCTGGATTTTGACACTTGAAAGTACATAGAGTAGGTGTAGAAAAGATTTCAGTTATGCACACAGATGGAAGAAGTAGATCACTGGAGAACTGAAGTGTGACAGTATTACGACAGATAAAGTAATTTATTTTATAGAAAAATGATTATACAGTTGAGAGTCTTTTTTTTTTTCTTTCCCAGCAGAGTGAAAAGGAGAGCATATCTGCTTTTCTTTCACATGATCCACAAGATGTGTCATGTGCTTCTGATGGTGTCAGAGAGAAAGAAAATGGTTTAGTGAGTGGGCGCACATTTGGATTTCTACCTGATTGACAACGTGCAAGTCAGGGAATTGGCCCAGCATCAATGAGTGTCTAATTAATTTTGGCAGTAAATGCCACCAACACTGATGGAAAATGGTCATGGAGCAGTTTCAGAATCGATACATGATCTTATATTTAAAGACCCACCATTGAAATTAATAATAAATTTACTAATTTCCTGTCCCAGGATTCCTCTTGTAGCATCTGGAGCTTCTTCTAGGCTTAGGAGTGATTTTTTTCCAGTGTTTCTCAAGGGTCCATTCGATTTAGTGATGAAAATATAAAACAAAATGCTGGGGGTTGCCCTCTGGGAGTTACCCAGATCTCAGTGTGAACGTCCTCCCAGATCTGGGAAAACATGCTGTTTGGCTCTGAATTTCACAATTTTGTATCACTTTCCAGCAGTCACACTATGCATAGATCAGAAAATATTCCACATTAGAGTACTAATGCTTCTCTCTTTTGCACCAAATGAAAGCACAAATAAAGCAGGATGGATTTCAGTTTTCTAAATCAGAATGATTTGTAACCTGGCACACCAAGGGCAAATACTCTCTTGTAGCCAATCCAGGAGTTTCACATAAATAAAACATCTGATCTGAAATTTTACTAGAAAAAGATGGAAGAAAAATCTTTATAGATAAGAATTACCTCGAGGTGGCTCAAAATTATTTCAGGAATTAATTGGCTTTGAATTGGCAATGATATTTAGCCACCAGGTAAGCAATTCCTTCTTTTATAAAGTAAGAGCTCAAAGGTATTTGTATTTTTAAAATGGAGGGGAGAATACTTGTTCAAAAAAATTTTTTTCCTGCTAATCTTCCATAATGTTATCTGTAAAATACATGCAGACAGCACAAAGCTATCAGAGCCCTTCACATTCTTTTGTATATTCTTCCTCCGCACACCTCTGTGAGATAGAGAAATTAGGAGCAGAACAAATCATCAAAAGAAATGTATGTGCCTAAATTCCCTTCATTTCAGTAGTCTACGTATTCGCTGAGGATCTAAGTCCAGAGACAGCAGATGGTCGTTTTTCTCAGATATTTAGGCACCTACACATGCAAATAGGTGCCCAGGGGTATTTTCAAGCAAGTCCAAACACTTCGCTCTCTAAATAACCATTAAGAATATCGGTGCAACGTTTTCATCCTACAAGATTTTTCTTAAATATCAAAGGGAAAAAAGCCTCTGTGGAAATTTGTCAGAAATTGAAAGGATGTGTGCCTCCGGGCTAGAAATAGGGCGCCAGATAGATTTGTGATGTTGTAGCCAGATGGCAATATGAGACAGGGCAAAGCAATGGCAGTGGCTCTAGGAATAACCTGGCACTGAAAGAATTAAAAATCTAGGTAAAACTGCTTTTAAGACATTCTGGAAGTTCAGCTGAAATCTCCCCTATAAATGTTAAGCCATGAGTACTGAACTACAAACAGAAAAGACCAAGGCAGCTCAGAGGGGAGAAGAGCAGACAAAATAACTTCTAAAGAAAAATATCAATGTTTACCTCCCCTCCCACGAGCTTGGAGTGTGTATACTCTTAACTCTGGCTGTGCTGGGTTGTACTAAGTTGCATTTGCTTTTTGTGAGCCTTCCTTTCACAAACTCAAGTTGCCACAGGGTGCTGCACAAAGGGACCATCTGCACCTTATGGCCACTACAAACAGTTTGGTGTCGCCCGCCTTGGCACGTAGTGAGCGTCCCAGCCTAGGGAGGAGGCCAGAGGTACAGCATCAAGGAGCTTCCCAACCGGTCACAGTATATATTAAAATAAATATGTCTCTTTCACTTGTGAACAACATGCTTAACATTCCTGCGCTCTCACATAAGTACTGGAAAACAAGACCAAAGGCAACCCTCAGCTTCAGAGGTGTTTGCTGGGGACAAGGAGGAGTAGGGCATTACTTTTATTCTTCAGAAGGATGTGTGCTTTTAAAGCTGCTTCTGCAAGAGACAGTTTTAAACAGAGATTTTTTTTTAGCCTCCTGATAGTTCAGCAAATTAGTTTACAGCAGAATACAAAGGGAGATTAGCTTGGGGAACAATTGGAGGCTTAAAATGAAACAAAAAAGTTACAGGGAAAAGTCTCTTAACTATAATTCATATTTCTGTCTCAAAGGGAATTAACAGAATTTTATGACTTTGATCTTCTGAAAAATGGGTTTCCTAACTATATTAGTCATTTTTCTCAATTTTAGATATGGATTCGATGAGAGATAAAACCTCAGCAATTTAAAAGGGACAGTTCCGCCTATATATGTCACAATTTCCCTACTAAAAAACTCAAAAGTTCAGCTGAAGAGATTTTATGGCAGACAATCTGTTATAATTAATGAGTATTCATAATTAATGGCTGGCCTGATGTAGCCTTTGAGAATGATCACAACCTTTCTCTCTCCTTAAAAATTTAGCAACGGGTTAAATGATAGCAAGAGTTGGATAATTCCACCATTAATCAAAGTTAATAGCTTGCAGTTCGCACAGACTGCACTAACTGTACTAATTATTATAAAGCATGAATTTTAATAACAGTACTGTGCTGTATTTCTCACAAGCATAGGTTCAAAACTAATTAAATACAACTGGAATGTATTTGCCTCCATATAGGCAAGGCACATGACTGAGGAACATCATCTTACTGCCTCGTCTCCAAAAGGAATAACTTGATAACACCACCTTCCTCTGCAAAGTTAAATGTCAGGTGAAGTTTTATTTTACCAACTGTGGTATAAAAGATGCAAATATTTCAAGGGTCTAAGATTTGAGGTATTTCTGTTGGCTTTATATTTCACGCACTTTTCCTTTTATGACCGCTGTTATCGATGTGAAAAAGATAATATTGTTATCCTAAATAATTTTGGTTACTGAGCTTGTCAAATGCATTTCCGTGAAGTTATAGCAATGGAATAAAAACCAATTTGTTTGCTCCATGAAAGAGCAGATATTCCAGAAGCAACAAGATTTTAGATGATTAAAGTAATCTCTGTTACAGGCTGATGGATTTTCTTTTTAGTGTATTCCGTAAGCATATTTGTCCAGCCGTCTTTGATGCATTTTGCATTTTACGTCTTTGGGGCATTTTCCAGCTCCCTTGGGTGCTGGTCAGTGGATACCAGGCTGCCCCGTGCTTGAGTGCTGCACAGAGGAGCCACTGCCCTACAACAAAGCACCTCTCCCTGCTGCTTTTTGAAAGCTGATCAGCACTGCCCCATGGAAAACAGCATTTAAAGCACCCCTGCCACTGTATTAGAAACTTGATGGCCAGGGCAACCTGGGCTCTGGACGCGGGTGAGGACATGCAGGTTTTGTTACCAGCACAGCCTGTATAGTGCCACTGGGGGTGGCTGACCAGCTCTGCTGCTTCTCTTCCTCGTTTTGAGCTACAGCCTCCCAAAGCAAGGGCTGTGCCCAGCTCGGTGCAGCCCTGTCCTGTTAGTTTCACAGCTGGGGACAGCTAGCTTTCCTTGACTAATAATAATTACAGTTTTAGGCAATGATTGCTGAGAGCCAACAACACCCACCCAGGGAGCCACCAGAGTAAAGGAAGAGGGTGAGGAGCCAGGCCCGACGTGGCTAAGCCCTGCGGACAGGAAAACAGAGACGAATTTGAGTGCTTTCTTTCCCCTCCAGCAGACCTTGCTCGCTGGGCTCTGCTCTTACAGACCTCCATTTCCACCTCTGCCTAGCAGCCGGGCTGTCCTCTTTCTCCTGGGTTATAAAAACCCATTAATAATCTAAACCAAACCTCACTTCCCGTAAAGGCCTGACCAGGAACCACCCACAGAAACAAGGAGATGTTTGTCCTAGATTTAACTCATAAATCTGGAACATGAGGAAAGGGCCCGATTTCATCTGATTCAAAGCTGGGCCTGCTGCAGGCCAGGACATTTCATAGCCACTTATAAAATTAACCTAAATATGGAACTCTGATAATGTACATCCAGTCCTTCTCCAGCATTCACAAAAGGTGGCACAAACAGACATAGAAACCTGACCTACAGGGCTATGAGACTTTCTCCTGCTTTTTGGGCAAATATGTGCAGTGAACAACACAAACATTTCAGCTCTGCTGTAAGAACTGAAACTACAACTTCACCCTCAAATCCTCCATCAGTCCTTCTCTTGTACATGTGTAGGTCTTTTGGGGAAGGGAAGAAGGAAAGGGATTGTTTTTCTTACTGATTTCATCAAAAAGAAAATAAAAAATGAAATAAATCCTTTTGTTCTGCCACCATCCAGGTGACTTCAGTGAGGGAGACAAGAGTTCAGCTGACAGAAACCATGGGTATGGAGTGGACAAGGCAGCCCTGTCCCTGCCGCTGCCAGAGATGCTCTCAGTGTGCTGCAGAAGGCTTCTTCTTAACTCTGAGAAGATCTCAGAGCTACAAAGAACCAGCAATGTGATCTGTTGAGTCAGACCGTTATGAATGATAAATTAGAAATTATAAAACTGTTCTTCTTTATCAAGCAGCACACAAACAATTAAACATCAGCGCTCTTCCCTGGCCTGCTGAGGAACACTGTGTTCAGTTTTCTTTTCATTTTTCACAGTCAGAGATTGAAATGTGCCTTAAAGCAGTAGCCACACAGAGTTTGGTACTTGCCAAACTAAAGTTAATCTAAACCTCTGAGGTTTATGCGTGCTCTGAAAAGGCTGATGTGCTGCTTTTACATTCAATTTCATTCCTGCCTCCAAAGGGCACCCAAGAACCCATGAGTGAGCACCATTTGTGTGAACAATATTTCTCAGAGCTGACACTGTAAGCAGGCTTAGCTCACACCACGACCAAAAAGAAAGAGTTGACCCTGAGCAATCCATTTGCTTTACTACCTTACACAAGCAGAGAAGCACGCACACCACAAGCCCTAACAGTGCTCAGAGGGAGGATTTCCTACGTGGGGCAGGGGAGCTGTGCTAGCTGGTTTGTTACTCCCTTTTTCCTGCATCAGAGCACCTTGCCACCTTCCGTGATCAGTGCTCAGGACCTCTGCAGGGTGAGGAAGTATTATCAAGCCCATTTTTCAATGTGGGCTGCAAAATGGACCACTTGTACAGACCTTGATCAGAGCGATAAGAGGCTTGGCGTGTGTGCAGGGAGTCTAGGCCACCCCTTGGCTGTAAAGGAAACTTTCATATTTCTCTCTGGGGATAACCCAGCTTTCATAGCTCACCCTCACTACTTGGGGTTGGCTCCTCTCAAAATTTAGTCATCTAGGACCTTAAAAAAACAAACCATAAATCAATAACTCAAGAAGAAAGAGAAACCCCATCTACCCAACCTGTCATTTACTGCCTGACAGAAACTGCCACAGCTTCCCATCACTGACAGATCATGCCCAGATGTCTGCAAAAAAGGAGGAACCGTTTCTGACACCAGACAAGCAAGAAGCAATGAATAAAAACAAGCTCCAATAATAAAACACCCCGTGATGATCTGTGAAGCTTCCCTAGCAATCCGTGTCTCATTCCAAAAACCTAATGCTCGCAAGAGTAAGGTAGGGAAAAACAGGGTGATGCCAGAGAAAGGGGGTTTCTAGCTGGGAGTTCAACACTTTCACAAAAGCTGGTGGGCACACGCAGTCCTGCCTGATCACAATTCCCTACATGAAGCCAATAATATGGTTAAATGCGAAGTTTTACAGCACACCAGTGGGACACGGAGGAGGAGGGCTACATGCAGGTGGGATGTGCTTTCTGCAGCAGCCTGGAGAGAGGCTTGTTCTATTCCATTTGAGAAGAGACATGTATAGGAAAGAGGTGAAAAGTGCTGTTCACCACAGCCTCCCCAAATACAGTGCTGATCCCTAAAGGATGTATTCAGGATGGGATGGGTGTTGCCTTTTACTCATCTCGCAGGTTGGTAAGGGATCTTTGGCACTGAAAGATGAATTCAGAACTAAAACCAATGAGAAGTAACGCGTTGTCCCTTCTTTTCTCAACTGCCTTTTGCACCCAGCTCAGCTCACAAAATGGTGTCTCACGACTAGTGGTCAGTCCTACGAGGTAAAGGAGGTACAAAAGAACCTTTTTCTGCAATTGCACCTTTTGGTTTTACTTCCAAAACACCCATGTGCTGCATGCACAAACTCTGATACTACATTTCCTGGAACATCACTGGACAGCCATCCACATACTCCTGGCTGCACCAAACAGCAGCAGTTGTGCTTCTGTATGCAGCCAGCTGGCTATTGCAGGGACAAAACCACTTCTTTTCAGGACAGGAAGAACCCTCATTGCTACCACACAAGGCCACAAACCCTTGGGATGGGATGGCAGGGAGGGTTCACCCAACAGCCTGAGTTATTTCTCCGTACCTGCTAGAGCAGTGGCAAAACTCACTTGGCTGGCAGGAGGTGCAGGGTGCTTATCCCCATCCTTTGATGGAGCGTGGCTTGCTCTATCACACGGCTCCTCACAACCCAGGGATGAATGAAGGATTTGGGCTGAGCCGTGATAAGATGCACACAAGCTCCCGTTTTCTCTGGACCCACAGACTTCTTTGGACACCTTCTAAATGTTTCTGTTTCAGCTGGTGAAAACACATCACGAGAAACATAATATTAGAGCTCAATTTTAAATATGAGACACAAGTTCCTAAAACAAAATAAAAAAAAAAAAAAAAATCCAGGCTTCTCAGCACTTGGACCAATTTCTTCAGGCATCCAGATCTGTATTTAAGCACTGAAAGCAACATCCCCTCATTAAGTGTCTGGTGATTAGCTTTAAGACCCTGCCTTTGAACATATAGTCCTCAATATTTGATTCTCAGGCACTTGGAAATAAGTGTTTTACTTCAGAGGGATTAAAAAAGGAAACAACCTCTGTATATTATTTTTATTTCCTCTCCTCTTTAAGTTTTTAAGGCTGCTTCTAAGTGACACTGGAAAATTACAGCCCATGATTTGTGATTTCTGGTCTGCTAACAGAAACAATCCCCCCGACTGCCGCTTACTCCTCAGAGCAGAAGAATCGTAACGCAGATTGTAAATGGTTGCATTACCGAGAAAGATAATGCCTCTTTCCACTCTCATTTCCCTCGGTTGATATTTATCATGGTAGGGGTTGCGTAAGCGTGGAGGAGACAGATCATGCATTATTTACCGCTTTGGAAACGGGGAAAGGCTCCAGCCTTCCACCGCACAACCAAACCCCAAGCACCGGTCACCCTCTAAGATTTGCATCCTGTTTGTTTGCAGCTTGGCTGAGTGTTTGTTAAAGCAAACACGATGGCCCAGGCCACCCAGAGAGCTCCAGCAAATGGTGCTGAGGTTCACAGACGCTGGTTTCCCTTCTTTCAGCCCTAGGGATTTTATGCCAGGATTTGTATCAGGCTACGGCAAGACTGGGCCAAGCTTAGGCCGCAGCTGCCACCGCATCACCATGACCGTAAATAAATGGCCTGGGCTCGGCCAGAGGGACAACATCCAGGTGGGACACCCCAGGCTGAGCACCCAGAATGGGTTAGCAGCCCCTCGAGGGGCTGAGCGAGGGGCTGAGGAGCCCCTCAAGGTTCCCCACTTTACTTGGGCAGAACTGACTGCAGCAGAAGGAGCTGCTGGGCATGGGCACCCAAATGAAGAATTCGGGTCTCTCACAACACACCAATGGTGCTCAGCCCTGTCTGCATGACAGCAACGGCCTCCTGGGCCCCAGGATTCATCCCAGTGATACCATCAGGGATGAGGACACTGGCCCAGCTTCCAAGCATGCCAGGAAGCCGCAGCACTCAGGGGTTTATTGCTGCTAAACTCCAGGCACCACCAGAGCCTCGATGTGTGTCCTTGCAGCATCACTTCCAGCGCACATTAAAACCTTACCAAAACAAGTCATTATCTGCTGGAAACCTTAAACAAAGAGAAATAGAAAACAAGCAGCAACAACAACAAAGGTACTAAGTAAGAAGTAAGATAATGAGGAAAAATTACAAGGAACTGAGGACTTTAAATGAGCTTCTGAATTAAGGAAAACAGAGGGAAAGGATCAACTCTTATTTTTTGCAATTAAAGTATTATTTATGGCAATTTATTTTTTTTGAGATTAAGCCCGGATATGGTGCTGTTGAAAACACATTTGATTTACTCCCAGGGCTTCTCATCTGTTTCTCTATCAGCCTCAGACAGACAGCCAAAACACAGGAGGAGTTTTACACACTCCAGAACCTGCACGCACACAGAGCGCTTGTAAAACACGCAGAGGATTTATTCCAGCACCGGCTGCCAGGTGCTTGGACCGTGACCATTAGCAACAGTCCTCAGCCCAAAGCGATGGCACTGGTGCTGCACGATTGCATCCTCAGGGCACAAAACAAATCTTTCAAGAGCACGAGATAACGTTTTGTTGGAGCAGAAGGGAAAATATTTGGGCTCTGTGTTGTGTGTGCAACCTGCACGCAAACAGGAGGGAAAGGGGAGGTTCAGAGCCCTCCTGGCAGTGCCACCTGCCCCTGGGAACACCTCTGGTGGCTCCCAGGAGTGTCCCCTGATGTGCCACTTATGTGCATCCATTGCAGCATTTTCCCCCATTATTGCAGAATTGGTACCATTTGCAGACAAGCCTTTTTAATAAACTTTGTGCTAAAGTAGAACACGTAGACTCTCCTTGCTATTTATAGCGCGCAGCCCTCAGATGCCTTTCTGCTTTTCGTACGGACTAACAAACTCAACAAAATAAATAAGCAAAGAAAGGACGCAAAGTTTGGTTAAACTGGACAGAAGTTCAGGGAGGAAGAGGGGAGGGTGCTGGGAAGACATCCAGACCTCCAGCCATCCACGTCCCGCTGCTGCTCCAAACCTCCCTGACTGCAAGGAGACATGATAGGTAAAACAGTTGCAAACTATATTAGCTTTTTTATGACTCTGTTGACTTTTCCAGCCCCTGTGCTGGCTGCCTGCCTCTCTGTCCTGTTCTTTGAACCCATGCAGAGTAAATATGTGTAACCACGGTTGCTCTGCAGGCAGGAGAAATGTCCCCAGGAGGAGCCATGCCTCCTGCTCTGGTGTTAAACAGACAGGGAAAAGAGCCCGGGCTCTTTGGAGAGCAGCATATGGGAGTCAACTCACTTCAGCTGAAAAGGGGAAAAAATAATAAAATAAAATAAAATAAAATAAAATAAAATAAAATAAAATAAAATAAAATAAAATAAAATAAAATAAAATAAAATAAAATAAAATAAAAATAAAATCAGCAGAAACTGTAGAGGAACATCTCCATTTGAATTCAATTCTTGACCCAAGGCTTGGAGGCAAACACACGGGTAGTGGCAGGTCCAGGAGCAGAAGGATGTGTGCATGAGGCCACAGGGACACGGGAGCCACCCCCTGCCTCAGAGACAGGCTGGAAGTCCACAGGGCTCCCCCAGGCACTCACAGCTTGTCAGAAAGTCAGGAAGATGCTGCACAAGGCCTTGAGGAGCTCTGCCTTCGAGCAGAGACTTTGTTTTCTTTGATTTAAGTCTGCTTGACCTGGGGATTTCTCCTCTTTTCATTCCCTCTCTCGTGGCGGAAACATTTATTATGCTAATTGAAATGTTTAACCTCCCTGGACCGTCAGCTGCAATGGCTCATCATAAGCAGCGTTAATGTTTGCTGGGACCGGTACCCTGGGGATGGAAAGCGTGTTTGACACTTTCTTCTGTCAAGTTCCCAAGCACTCCTCTCTTCGCTGCTCCTCACCAACCCCCTTTGCCCCCTTCCCAAGTGGCACTGAGCTAACCCGAAGTATTAACCGGGCTTATCTGATGCACGGGAGTGAGAGTGCGAGAGGGAGCTGGCGAGCAGCCAGCAGCTAATAGCAGCATAAAAGCAATTTGATGAAAAAAAAAAAAAAAAATTAACATGCTAATTGTCAGGCTGGAGAGTGTGCTGGGGCCCAAGTGGGAAAAAAAAAAAAAAGAAGAAAAAAGGCATTTTCTATCTATGCCAGAGAGAGCAATTTTAACAATAGAGGTCTGAAGAAGAAAGAGAATTTGAAGCAATTTTCTTTCTGTCCCATCCTCTGTTACCCTCCCCCAGCTCAGAACCTCTCAGCAGAGCCCCCGGATTCTCGCAAGGCTTTATCAGCGGATCTCTTCCCTTAGCATCATGTCACTGCCAGACACGGCGGACTTCAGAGCCCGCCGGCACCCCCGTGCAATTCCTCCCTTCCCCCGGTAGCAAGTGACGCCGCAGCGGAGCCTCTGTCGGGAGGAAAAGTCCCGTTTGACACAATTCTGCACAGTCCCACTTCGCAGCGCTGTGAGGCAAGGGCAGAGAAGAGGTTTCCAAACTGCTCCCCCTCCAATTTCTGGGGAGGCTTTTTGCTCTTTCTTTTTTAAACAAAGGGACCTTGGTCTTGGATTTTTTTTTTAATTTATTTTTATTTTTTGTCTCACAAAGCAGCCAAAAGGAATGCCTGGAAGGCTAAAGCAGCAAGCCCAGCTTCTGAACGTTGGCTACCCGGTGTGCCGCTAACTGGGATTAAGGAAGTCCACCAATGCTTCCCAGCACCGGGATTTCAGCAGCGAGGAGGATCCCGGGTCAGAAATCGGCGACCGTGAACCCAGCGGGATGCCAAAGCGGCAGCTGCCTCTCTCTGCAGATCCCGTTTAACCCCGGATTTGCGTGCATCCCACTTCAGAAAAGCACCTGGAAGCCCGCCGTGCCTGCCCCTTGACCGAGAGCGAGCGGCGCCCACCGAAGCCCCGCTGCCCCCCGAGCGCTCCCATGCACACCCCACGGTCCCGGAGCCCCCACGCTGCAGGACTGAGGTACCCGCACCGGTTTTCCTTCCTAGCCGGGGATGAATGCTGTAACTAGGAGCCACGGAGATTTAAAAGAAACTCCCTAAGCTGTGCGAGGGAATTAATTTGCTTTTGCTCCTAGACAAAATGCGGCTCGCTCCCAGCCTTTTACGAGCAGCAGTGTTATTCCCTTCCTATGCCAAAGAGTGACCGTGTGTGCTCTCCTTCTTTACTTCTGCCGTGGAGGAAATTTAAGCAAGAACATGTATAGTGAATTGCTAAATTCAACCAGTGCCACCGAAGCTCACCTCATCATTCAGACCAACACGCCCTACCTAAGCAGCACCCAGAGACCCGTGAGCTCCTCGGCGCTGTACATGTCAACAGCCAGGGTGTTAAAAGAAGGGGAAATAAATAAGCCCGACCTGGTGACTTACATCATTCTGTTTTTCTTTCTGCTCTTGACTGTGACGCTCATTGTGCTCTTCATAAACTGCCAGCTGAAAAATTCTTTTTTTGCTACTCTTCCTTACGACAGATCCCTCCGAGAAGCAAGGAGCCCGTGGAGGACACAAGCTGTCTGACACGAGAGAGAAACAATGTCTTACCACAGTAGCAGGAACCAGAAACCCTGTGCAATAAGACATTTATTTTTTATTTTTTTTTCCATATGTCAGTGAGTGGATTCAACCCTCTTTAAAATAATAGGCTGCATCGCAGGGAAAGATTGCTGAAAAAAATGCCGTATGCAAATCAGAATAGCTGTAAATAAAAAGCTCTACTATGAACTAAAGAGATGATGCTTTAGCAAATTTATATGGTTTCATGATAAAAAAAAAATAAAAAAAATTGCCCCTTGATTCCAGTTTAAGCTCTATATGTATGCAAATGTCATCATCACCCCATTCAGTGCCCATACAAGGATATTTGCATTAACAACAATCCCTGATTTGTGCATCTGGTGGAGCTTGTTACCCACGTTTATGAAGCCATAGCATTGAATGTAAAACACGGTGTATTTACCTAACGGCTCCACACCGAGCATGAGAGTTTACTTTCCAGACCTGTTTCTCTCAACTGCTTCTGAAGATGTTTGGTAATGTAACGGGAGTCATGCCTGGCAGCGGGAGAAAACTAAAAAGGTTTATTTAGGTTTTTGAGCATGATTCTGCTGAGGGTGTTTTTTTGATGTTTTACTGCATCTTCAAGGAGGTTTTAAGTTACTACCAGTTATGTGAACCACTAAATAAATATCTAGGTAACTTGTTTTCAACTTTCTTAAGCTACAAAGGAAATTATTCACCATGGCACGAAACCAGAAAAAAATCAGGATGGAGAGAAGGAAGGAGAGAAAATAAACATCATTAATCGTATGTAAACTAATGAAAGGAGAAAACAGAGTGCTCTGAGTTCAGTACAAAAAGCAGATAACTTCTGAAACCACAAAGCAGTTTTATAGGAGCAGTTGCTTTCGTGCATGGTATCTCCACTCCTTGCTCTGTCTAAAAGTCTAGAACAATTAAAATCATGCTTTATCAGTAGGGCAACAGCATGATTGATTCAACATTCGTTACTGGTAACACACTGTTTTAGATTAATTAGCAATCTGGTTTTCTACTAAAAGCTCTACTTCTGCTTCACCCTGTTAGCAGACGTGATATTTTATAGATGACATTTTTTAATAAACTTGCACTTACAGTGCCATGCAGCACGAATCCCAGAACAGTATTCATGTTTCCCACAGTGGGCAAAGGGCTTTTCAAAAAATAAAATAAAACAAAACCGCAGTGTCTCAACATACGGCTGAATTGCAGATAGCCAGAAACTCTCTTAAAACAATTTTTTACTCCATTTTTTTCTAGTGAATCACCTATCAAAAGAAAGGAGTTCAGGCGGTGTTAGAAGCTGTGCCCCTCAATGCATTGTTAACATGCAGAATACAGCAGAAGTGCTGTGTGTACATATGTACATAATGTATGTAATCCAAACGAGATTGTACAGTGCAATTATACATACAGACAGGCTTCACTCACATACAAAATGCGGATACCTGGGAGTCTGTTTGTAAACTCTTTTACACAGAAAGAAATTGCACAGTTGGTATACTTCAATGTCATTGTCTTGGTTACCATGTTTTATGATGCTCAAAAAAGTTAGTCTACTCTACAGCAGGCTTAAATATTTTATTCCTTGACAGGTGGCTGGTTTTAATCTCATCTGAACCAAACTTAACTGGTGTAATTCCAAACAATTACTCTAATGTTGAAAGAGAGAATAAATTTGAGTGTGTTTATCTCAGCCCATTTTGAATAAATTGAGTTTTTATCAAATCAGGCATTTTCTTATTTATTTTTAAGTAATGACAGCTTGTTTTCAGCCACCAGCCATAATGAGCTTGGTCTAAGAATTTCTGCTGGCGTAAGCCTCAGAACCTGATGAAGCACATGTTGCATTGCACCATAGAGTACTTTTTCTTTTACTAAAATGTTCTAGAATAATACCAGAATAATCCCATCCCCACCCACCTCCCAGCCTGATAGTTGGAGTAGCACCCCCAGAAGAAGCTGCTGTGCTCAGGGGGTTGATGTCCTGGGCAACCTTTTAGGTGCACAGCCTGCAGTGCTTTCCTTGATACCCAGAGCCACTGCAGAAGAAAGCTCTACTGATGCTATTTTAACCTATGCATGAAATACACGGTAAGAAAACATCAGATATTTTCTTGTTTACCAGGTCCCAAATTCAAACTGACCATAAAATCCACTTCCCAACCACTGGCATGTCAGGAGAGGCACCAAGTGTTTGTTCACTTATTGTAACCAGTTTATAGAGTGCACGCTACCCACAGGGTCCCTAAGGTACCCTTCAACCCATCCCCTCCCCTTCTGCCTGTCCCATGCTTGCCCTGACCCAAACACAGCATTCACTGGGGCTTTACAGCGAGCCCCTCTTCCCCACGTGCCTTTCAAAGAAGCCTCTCCATGTCCCCGTGCTCAGCTCCTCTGCGAGGCAGACTGGAAGATGACGAGCTCACACAGGAAGGACAAGTGACACGCCACAAGTCCAGGGCACACTGCTCTGGGAAGCAACGTGGGCCCAGGCCAGAGAGGCTCTTCCTTTTGTGTTTTGCTTCTGAGGGATGAGTGGCTCCTATAAGGCTGGGAGAGGATCTGTACCCTTCAATACCCAGCCGCACACTCCGCTGTAGCAGGACCTGCGCTGACAGAGGTTGCGCCGCTTCTTCCTCTGACCAGGGAAATATTTCCACCCAGCAGAAGTGACACCTTTTGCATCTGAAGCTGCACTGCCTATAGATTATTATTCTTATTAGTTTTCAGTCTCCTGGTTTTAACCCTTTAGCCCACGGATGGCTTTGAACCTGGTTGTCTCAGCTGGTGGCAGACACTCTCTGAGATGCGCTCCCCACCAGGCTGAGCAGACACCACCAGCACGGTATTCCCCTGCCTAAGCACCTGCTGCTGTGCCTTAAAATGCCAGCTGGGGCAAGCCAGCAGGATCCATCCTTCCTGCTTTTCCTAGGTGCAAAGGGGTTGGGGTGGGCATTCACCTCCTGCTCTTCCCTTCCCCCCAAGCACTAACAAGAGGTTGAGCATTTTCTACACCGTGCCCGATGGCCATCGGGGCTAACACCTGGAAAGGACTCATCAGCAGGACACACAAAGATGTCATAAAAGCAAGGGCAACAGGCAAAGAATAAAATCTGTAAGCTAAATGTTTAGTTTCCATTCAGGACACCTCAGGTTGGTGCTGAAGCAGCGCTGTCTGCATGGCCGCGCCATCCACATGGTGTCAAACCACAGAGCCCCAGCAATTTGTAACGGCACTTGCTCTAACGAGCCTGCTTCTGGTAACATCTTGAAAAGAAACAAAGAGCCCTTATCCCTGGACACCACTTGAGAACAGGAATCACCACAACGAGGGCTGCTCCACGGCTCAGCTCTCAGTAAGAGGAGGAAGGAGGGAGCCTGGCACTGGCACGAAGCCATCAGCAAACACCGAGAGCAGCGAGTAGTCAGTCACTTTGGAGTTACACCCTGCAGAGGGGTTTTCTGGCCTTCTGAGCTCACAAAGAGGAGTGTCAATGAATAACTGGGTAGGGCACAATCCCAACTGCCTGGGGACAAGCGGTCCCGCTGGCTCGGCCGTGTACATGGCAGCACAAGGCCTGACCCGATGCCAGCAGATGGGTGCAGGAGAGGTTTGGTTCCGCTCTGCTCTGACCACAGCCTGTGTTCTCCTAACCCTTCTGAAAAGCAGGAGCTTTTCCCACCTGGTATTTGGATCATTTACAACTTCAGATAAGAAATCAGATGGAGAAGAAGAAAGGAAGGCCCATGAGGCTGTGCTCGCCGTGCAGCAGTTTGCTCTCTTCCTAGCCTGAGCTCTCCAGGCCCCGAGCAAATACACAAACTATAAACTGAAGCAGAAAAGTTCTGTTTAAATCCATTAATCCATATAGAAAGTCTCCTGGGCAGCAAGTTACACTGCCATGTTTTTGCAAGTTCTTTTTCTCCCCTTTCTCATTTTCACCCTCCTGGCAACATCGTATGCCCCCTGTGTGGCCGAGCCTTTGCCCAGGGAGCAAGCATGGTACCCCACTGAATAACCTCTGTGGACACAACCCGTTCACTCCTAATTTCCAGGACTGAGACACTAATCTCTTACAGAAAATTAAAGATTTCTTTATCCAGACTTCTTTCAGAGCAAGACCATTCAGAGACCTGGAATCTCTCCGGTCTCAGGACACAGGGCCCTGTTTGGCTCTCAGAGAAGTTTCTGTGCTGTCTTGCATTGTCCCTAAAATTTCTCTGCTCCAGCCAAAGTCTAACTCACCCACACTGCTCCGAGCTTTCTCGAGAGGCTGATGGGTTTGCTGAGAGTCAGCTCGAGATTCAGACTTCAGAAAATGCGATTTCACAGGAATTTCACTGGATTACACAGCACTTTTGCATTTAGTCCTGGAAATAACAGTGCTCTTTACAATAGCAGATGTATGACTTCAAAAAAAGGAGGAGAAAAGCTTGTTTGTACAGAAGAAAACACACCTGTCCTTAGAACAAAAGAGCTGTCAATTTTAAAAGTTTTTCTTTCTTAATGTTTTATGGAAAAAAGGAGGAGACAGCAGTTACCTGCCTTTTTTTTTTTTTTTTTTTTTTTTTTTTTTTACAGAACTGATCAAGCAGAGATCAGCTACTCTGCACCTACAGCTGCTCTGCCTTATCAGCAGTTTCCCCATCACATACATTGAAGGGAAACACCGGGGCTAGCAAACCAAATATGTTGGATATAGGAGAACTGAACATTGCACTTCTCATACGATTTTTTTTTTTTTAATAGATTTGTCTTCACTTCTTGTGATACAACGAATACTTCTAGTGTCCTAGAGCAGATGTTGGTGCAGAACTGCCTGCTGTAGAACTGCCCAGCCACCAGCTCTAGACCTGGTGTAACCATCTCACCCAGAAAACAGGACGCAGGACAGCTGTGATGCTGCTTTCTTGCCTTTAGAAGAGCAGCTGATTATCAACACAGCACAAATGTAAGGTAGCAGGGAAAAAAAAGAAAAGTTTGGTGCCTGGCACACTCTGCTAGGCTCTGGATTTCCTGCCTCCAGTTTTTTTAAATGAACTTTTAGATTTTATTTATTTATTTGGTCATTTCAGTTTCAACGTTATGCTCTGGCTAGAGCTGCAATATTTTCCTTTTAAGCGGACCCCGGATACCCCACAGCAGCATTTACCAGCCAGCACCACCACAGCCTCAGACACACCTTGGGAAGCGGAGAACTTGAAGACTCAGAGGACTGCAAGCCAGACCTGCCCTCGTGCTCGCACCCAACTAGAGCCTAAAAAATGTTGTTTACAGAAGTATTCGTACAGCACACTTGACCAGGTGGCCCTATAAGGCAGTTAACAAGAACAATATATTCAAAAAGAATTTGACGCAAACTGCCTGGAAATTGTAAAATGCTGCAGCACCCATCACATGGGCATTTTATGCATTTGCACTTGGGCCAAGTTTTCTTTCATTAAGGCTTGCTCCCTATTTTTAAATGCAAAAGCACCACAAGAAGGCAATCAGCTGAGGCTTCTTTCTTACCAGTGATCTTCAGGTCTAGTCCTTATGTGCTGGACTCCAGAGGTCTCTGAATGCTTTTAGAGGAAAACATTGATAAATACAAAAATATAGGACTGAGGAAAAAACAGCCTATGTGTTTCTGTCTACCTGTGGAAACCAGCTAGCACATCCTCAAGGCACGATGGGCTGTTTTCCCCAACACATCAGAAAACCTGGGCAAGCAGTAAGGCTCCAAAAAGAAAACCTTCAGAAAATTAAGGTTTCCTAGGTAAGGTAAGTGGCCATGGCTCCAGTTCCCTTCATTCAGGTAGGGGAAAACACACATAAAAGAAGGAAGATGGCATTTTTATTTATGGCTAAAGGATGCTTGTTCCTTTTTATGACTTTCCAACTCCTGCAAGTCACACCTGATCTGAACAGTTGGGAGCAGCACTGAGACATTAGTGCTCAGAGTGTATTTTGGTGGATTTAGCGGTGGCTTCACATGTGAGGATTAATAATTTCCCAAATTTTAGTTTCCATTTTGAAATCTGCTGTTCCTGCAGGTGATCTGTTCTGGAGACAGATACAAGTCTGATGACATGAGTCTCTTACCTCCAACTCCATAACATATGCGTGTAGGCTGCATTTTTCAGCCCAGGTTAAGCTGTGTGCCAGCATGCAGCTTCCTTCTGCGTTGCTATTACACTTACCAGTGGCTGGAGTGCAAACCCAGAGTACAGAGCTAGAGCCAGCCATCTTCACTACACCTGTATAAAAATGCACAGGATGACATTTCTTTACTTAGAAGTTTCTATACCCAAAACTTCGGAGGAATGATTACTTGTGTTGAATGTCATTTAACCCAAACTGCTAATGCTGGCTGCCTACCAAACATGAGTCAGCACAAACTAACTCTCTTGCCAATACTCATCAAGCAGTAAGATGATGCAGTATCTAAAAACGTATATTTAACCGAGGGGCTGATAATTTACAGGTACTTTGGGATTGCTACAAATGCCTTAGTGCACACAGAAGATAGCTGGCTCTGCATCCCAAGTCACAAAATTAGCTGTTTAAGAATTTAGGCAGTGCCATCAGTGAGCATGGTCCAATTATTTTTATTATTATTATTTTTTAATGCTGGCAGTATTCGGAAAGCACACCAGGTATACACAGTGGAGCTTTCTAGTAACAGCAGATGGAACAGATTCTGCTCCGACTCGTCTCACCCCTCGTTACACCATCAGTTGTCACAGCACACAACCAAACACCTCCTTTCCCCTCCAGCCCTCAGCTCACTAGTGTTCAGTGCAAAATTCAGTGACGCAGGCATGGAATCAAAGAGGTGAGCTCCCTAGGCAAAATTCATTGATTTCCTGTTACTTAGCTTCGGTGTAAAACTTTCTGAATGCTGATCGAGCAGGAGGAAAGTAAATATTCTGTAAGTATTTGTCAATTGAGCTCAAAATTGCATAGGCAATCCTGAATTTGGAAGTCATCGGAATCAGCATTTCCACAATGCCAAGTGCTCACTTCAGGAAAGCCACCTGGAACATCCCCCCCGTTCTGTGCACTGATTCCAGACCATCACCAGCATCCTGCTGGGTGGATCCACGCACAGACAGGACCAATCCTAGAATATCTCATTTCCCAATTTTTCCTAAATTCCTTGGAACAGCTTTTCTGTGTAAGTAGAATTTCTTAGGAGGGAGTCAGGGAAGGCAGAGAGCACTGCACTAGACGAGGCAGGCAGATCTCTCCTGGCACAACACATAGGCCACCCGACATCTCAGTACTGTAAACGCCAGTTGCATGTTTGCTTTGCTCTGCACACAGTGAACAGAAGCGGCCTCTGACTCACTTAACACACACCGCAGGTTGGGGTGGGGTGGGTGAGGTGGCGTTTGCCCAAAGCTTTTTCTTTTCTAAAAAATAATTTAAAAAACACCCAAAGAAAACAATAATCAGTTTCTGAGATTACTTTGGCTAGCTCCTCACAAAGATGTAACCATCAACTGTTAAAATACTTCTAAATTTCCCAGAGTAATAGGATTAACTTAACCTCTTAAATTCTATTAAATAATGTTTTAAAGCTATTAATAGCCTTTTTTTTTTTTTCTTACTTTATAGAAAGCTATTAATACAGATCAACGTCAAGTTTCTGGAAAACCAACAAGCCACTGCAATGTGTAATTCAAGAAGTTACTAACCTGCAAAAAAGCCTCTATCATCTGGGCAGTACTATCACTGTAAATCTTTTGTCAACTTTTCATGGCCATTATTCTCTTGGAAGAACATCAAAGCAGTATGAGGAGGGAAAAAAAAAATTCCCCTTTCTCCCTTGCATCTCCCAATCTCAGTGCGAGTCTTTTCTACCTGATTGGGTGCTTCTTAGTACGCTGCAATTGCACATTCACAGGAGAACCAAACCAAAATAAACCAAACTTTTATTGAGAATACTGAGGACTTTGTGTAGTGTACCTCGAAGGTGGTGGTCTGCTAGCAAAAAGAATCAGTACTGGTTTTGATTTGTCCTTTCTGTAGATCTTACATGGAGTGGCAGATTCCTGTGGAATTGGGGTTCAGTATTTTTGCACTCATTCTACTAAAGAGGGGACTTCTTTTCATTCACGCACGCCCTCAATTACTATTTCATCCTCTGTTTCTGTAGTATCTTGATAAACAAGAGAAATGTTTTCTTCTCCTCAGTCTTCAAAAGTTAGTCTAACACACAGTAACATAAAGTTTGCTAAAATGCTCCTAAATTTCTGTTTTATTGGAACAGGACTTGAATTTCAGGAGATATTCAAACAGCTTTCTTTTCAATTACTATTGGTCATCAGTCTAAAGCAACTCAGACATGATGAGTGGCTGTTTAAAAAGGTTATGGCCAGCCACAATGGTAGAAAAAAAGAAATTATCCACCCCCAAAACACACTAATCAGAACGTTACTTACAGATACACATCACTGTACTACTAATGCAACTATTTTTTATAAGTATCAGCAAGTGAATATAATTCCTGCAATCAGAATTTTTGGCTGGCTGATGTTTCTGAGAGAACTGCAGCAAAAAGCTATAGAAGAACATTTTTATAATTACAACATCACATTTGTATGAGGAGGAACATGTACATGGTAAGGCATCAGCAGTGAGTTGCAAGAACTCAATATAAAGCAACCATTGTAAATAAGTATTTCAACCCATACTGAGATACAGATAAAGGAAATCAGAAAAATCTGCAGATTTTTTTCGTTTGTTTATTGAAATATGAGCAGCAGTATGCAAAAAAATATCTTTAAAACATAACATAGCAAAAACTAGTAATTTTAAAATTAACAAAATAAAAAGATGTTTAGAGTTAAATGAAAAACTCATTGCTAGAACTGTGTTTCCTACAATGTAAACAAAAGCATAAAGGTTATGCTTGCAACAAACACAGAAGCAGGTTTATGGAGCAGCACAATAAAGCAAATTTATGTTGTAATCTGATGGTTTGGTCTATTGATTTCAATTCAGAATGGGTTTCCTTCCTAAACAGAAACTTCACAACTACAAGAAGTTAGTCACATTTTTGTCTTTTGAAGCAAAACATTTAGCAAATGTTTTGTTGGCTTCTCTAAAGACCATCACTAGCAACACTTTGGGCAACTCAAACAATACACTGGAAAAAAAAAATATTTTAAACTAAGGAAAAAGCTTGACACATTTCAGTGTTTGTCTAGACTTCCACTACGAGAGTAGCTGTCCAAGAACTGACAACTTTCACACTGTAATACTGTGGGGAAAAAAAAAAAAAAGTCATAGCTTCAGGCAAAAAACAGAAGAATTCCAATATTTTAAACAGTTCCACACTGCATCGTGATGTGTAGGCTGTTTCATCACTGTTTTGACTAACGGGCTGTTTTGTTAGGCTTGTCTCTCATCGGTCAGCCATACTCGAAGTTTTATTTTGGTTTCCTTTGGTCCTATAGATTTTATAACCCAATGTCAACTTTTCGTGTATAACTACGTCATGCCTAACGCAATTAAATGAACGTAATACTTACACAAGGTGCTGGATTGACTGCCAGCAAGACTGATGTTCTTAGAGAAGGAATATCCAAGCTACTATCTTATCTTAGTGACTATAAAAGCAAACCCGGAAGACCTCAGCATATGCCTGGTTCAGGCACTTTACTGGTATTGCCAAAGCTGTTAATTAATGCTGTGGTTGGTTGTAAAGTAGAAACATGCCCCAAAAGGAGAAAATACTTACACTTACAAAAGCCAAAACAGTTTTCACTGAAGAGTAACGTTCAGTCTAAGCTGGGCTATACTGGAAAGGCTCCATCTTCCACTACCACACTACTGGCTGATTCGATTTCTCCATCCCTCCATCTAGGATAAGTGACTTATACACAAGCACGCTGCAACAGAAGCAACTCTGCTACCACGACACTTGAAACATTATTAGTGTCACACAGTTCTCATCCAACCCATCCATGCACTGACACCTGAATTTTGTATCAGCAGCACAGATAAACTAAGCAGGATTAGGACCACCATGAACCAGTAGTGCACATGATTTGCTAAGAAGCTGTCAAAAAAGTCCTACTTAAAAGGAACAGAGAAGCAGAATATAGGCAAATCTTACTTGGTCTGCTCTTGCAAGCCTGCCCCAGCAAAATCAGCAGCCACAAGGATATCCCCAGCACTGCATATATTACAGATCAAGAATATGTACACAAGCACAGAAATGCCAGAGTACTTTAGCACTTAATGACAGCATTAGAAGTGGGTTAACTAGAGAGTATTGCAGAAATTATGGTTCACTGCATGGGTAGCCAATCTAACCACAACACTAGCACTAAGCAGCAGCTCTGACTCACCAACTCCCACTTCAGCACCCATTCTTGAGTCATTTAGTTGGCCACATCCAAACAAGTGAACAGAGATGAAGCCAAGTGAAAAACATTATGGATAAAGCAAGATCTTGTACCTACAACTGAGATCTTTCCTTAATCCAACGTGCCATGACATTTATTATAAAAGCTAATCCAGAAAAAAAAATAAATCTGTAGTGTCAAATATACATATTCAGCAACTTGACAAAAGCTGGGTCTGGGGAGTGGAAAATGCAAGTATGATCCTGTGGCCAACTGACTTTGCATCTTATTCAATCAGCAGAACCATCTGTGGGTTGCAATCCCGAAGAATGAAAGAGAAGGCCCCAAAGATGAGTGGCAAACATTGATTTTTTTTCCCCTTCTCCTGAAGATGCACTTGTTTGTTTTTAAACACACTGGAGAAACTGGTTTAAAAAAAAAAAAAAAAAAAAAAAAAAAAGAGCAAAACACCAAGTAATATAGAAATTCCTGTACAAGAGAACATTAGGGTTCTGCAGAAGTGTTACAGTTTATCTTTATTCCTTTAAGGCATTTCATAAGAAACATTTTAATGACACGTAAACAACTTTATTCCTTTAAGATGATCTGTTACTTAGGTACCATATGATGCATGATTTCCACATTTGAGCAGAAACTGTCATTCAACAGAAGACAAAAGAACTTGTGTAAGCAATTGATGTCTCAGGATTGCAGTAGTTAACTGCAATGCACCTTTTAGTGAGTATTTGCATTTTTGAAGTTTTTAGTCTCTCCCCCAAATACTGAACTCTCTCCTGAAGTGGAGTTAGGGAAAGAGTAAAAAAGAAAATGAGTTCTGCATGCAAAGGCACTTTGTACATAATTAACTTCTAATTCTCAGAATGTTTCTTTCAACCTCATTTTTTTTTTTTAATTATTTAAAAGGGGAAAACTATGCATGTGTTACTTAACTGATTTCTTTTAGTGTTTAGTACAGTGTTTAAATTGAGTAATACAACAGTACAGGCAACAGGATTCCTTACATGACAGAGAAATTTCATCATCGTATTAATGCAGTCCTTGAATTCCATAAAGCTGCCAATTACAGTTTTGAGTCTTCTGACTGAACACCTGCCTTTAAGGTCAGGCTCAAGACCACTTTTCATGTAGGCTACAAAGAAGTGATTACTTTTGGTCATTACCAACAGGTCTGTATTAAATTACATGATCTGGAAGTAAAAGCTTCTGCATTCAGTTACTAATTTGCTAAGCCACTCACAGTCTTCAAAGAGACTCAAACTCATACTGAAAGTGAATTAAATAGTGTAATCACTAATACTGCATAATGTCTACCGAGAGATTAAAAAGCTTAACACAGATCAATTCCAGACAGGTAAAATAAACAGCTAGAACACCGAAAAGAAAACAAAAAACTTATTCCTTCGAAAAAGTAGTAAGCATTTACAAATTGTAGTGTTTATGTTAAAATAGAGAAAGGTACCTAAAAAGAAATAGGCCTTGGCAACCACATCCAAACGGCATGAGTGTAAATCAAAGCAAAACAAGAATTACTACTCCAGAAACGTGCAAGATGTTTATCTTGTATCAATTACTATTTAAAATGGTGGTTAAAAGCAATATTACAAAACTGAAGTGGGAAAAGGCTAAGAACTGCTACTCTGCATTAATATACAGTGTGTTTACGACAGCATTTTCCAATAGACAAGTGTTTTTACACCACTCCAATATTTGTAAAAAGTATATTTCATGTGTACACTTAAAAAAAATCATTGTTCAATCTGAGGCAAATTAGCCATAATAGTCTAATTTTGCTTATGACAGATGTCAACCTTAATTTGTTAAGCAACTAAACTAAAAATACAGCTTGCAAGCTGGAGCTGCACATGTTCAAACAGTTTTATAAACGTTTAAAAAAAAATCCCAAACTATGATATGTATTTATTTTTCTGAAGTCAGTCTTCATAATTCTTGTCCCTACAGGACAAAAAGAAAAAAAATTTCCAGTTAAGACATATGCCTGTTTAAGTTCTACTCCAAGTAGGGGAAAAGTGTTCTGAATTTTTCAATAGACTTTTTTCCCTTAGGGCTCACCTGTCACTTAAGCATCACAAGAACAAATTGAAATGTAAAACTGATCAGCTATACACAATGGAATTGGTCACAACGGGATTTAAAAAAAAAAAAAGTTAAACCATAAGATCCATTCTCCATACAGCTCACAGTATCCATACTGGAAGTTTCTCTAGAGTTGGAGCAAGTTCACTAAAAATAATGCTGAAGATAGAATTTCAGCACTATGAAACAGATGAGATGGGATTAAGAGGGGAACCCATTTGTGTAAGTACTTTATCCAGCCACTGGAGGGGCCCATGAAGATGAATTTCTATCCAGCATGGGGTGCTCGTGACATCTTGTCGATGATATTCAGCTCCCCAGCCCTATAAAAATGAACAAAATATTATAAATCAAGTTGAGAATATACTCACATTTTGAAATAACTGTACTAACAAGCACTAGAAAGTAATCTATGATATATATCTGAAGGTAACTCACAATCTAGCAACAAATCTTATCATCTATAGATAAGAAAAAAAACTCAGGTTTGGAAGGAGTGGTAGGGAGGCTGTGCTCAGAAGCCATAATCAAGTCTCCTCTGCTAGACCTAGAGTCATTACCCGAGCTCCAGAGGGACTCCTAGCTATAACTGCATCTCTTTTCTGTTTCTCCCTCCTGCTCCCTGTCCTCCACACTCTCAAACTGAACACTGTTCATCACCACTGGCAAAACAAACAATTGTAAGATTTTGAGAAACATGTCTCATCCTGTGCTTATGCAGTATTTAACTACCTGGAGTTCATTTGGGTTTGTAGGCAGCACTATGACATGTATCTAAAGAGCAGGACAAGGTATAACGTATATAATGGTATATCTGGTTAACCTGAATGAACCAGGAGCCCTACCATATTTACTAACTCAGGCCAAATAGCAAGTGCAATGGGTACAAAAAGATCCTTGAGGCAAGATCCACAGAATTCCATTGGTTTTAACATGTCAATTTATAAATGGAACAAAGATTTCCTGCTTCATTTCATTTTAACCTTGAATACTTCATATCAAGCTTTCTTTTTGGACACAATGTGACAAAAACTGGAGGGACAATCAATTTTGAGGAAACACTACTGTGAGAATAACAGGACAGTTTGATTTCTTGGATTTAAATTATTTAATTTCCATATTAAATACAGTTATATAATTGTTTGTTAAATTTTTAAACTATTTGAAGGAGTTGCACAATTTTATTCAATCACTTACGCTCCTCTCTACTCACGTTCTTGTAATGCTCTTGTAGTTTATTTTGCTCAGATTCAGAGCACTAGTTCAAATCTCCTTTAGTAACTTTAGAGTAACTACAATGATTAAAACCTTGTCCAGAATACTTAGAGTAACTGAATACATAGCCAATGTTCAACAGGTAAACTGTGCTTTTCTTTTCTGGCACCAATACCCTAATTTCCTTCATTTCTCCCTCCTAAGTCAGCATTTTCAACGTATTTTAAAATTGAAAATAAGCAAATCAGGTTCAGAACTGCTTTGCTACATTGCTATGGTGCTATTGTAAATTACTGCTGAGTACCCAAATCCACAATAAGTTTAAATGCCCCCAAAATAATTTCTTTACCTTCACAAAACTCATTCGAATGGTGCACATTTTGGTGAGTTCATATACTGCTTCAAATCCGTGGTTGACAGACTGAGCTAAAAGCTGAGCAAATTCCTGATTGTTAAAAATTTTCAGACTGCATCCACTAGGAATCTTGCACACAGTTGTTGGATGAAAGCCGTGGTGGTAGTTGCAGTTCCTGCTCTGTACAAATATGCTGCTATCGCTTAAACACTCAGCATAGACTTCCCCACCAACATAGTAGAGATGAACACCTTGAAAAAAAGAGAAAAATGTTTCAATTTTTTTAAAAATAAAAAAATAGCGTACTTAACCCCCTTGACATCAGAGACAACTACGTAAGTTTTCTGTTTAACAAGCTTTTTGAAAAAGCTGTTTTGTCCCACCCGTCTTATGCCCACAGCGTAACACATTTCCATTTCAAAATACAACAGGCTTCATTATGCATCAACCACTAGATGTCCTTCTCTCGTCAACTACAGAACAGAACGAAAAAACTACCACCCATGTCAACAGCTATTACAAGCTAGTTTCCTAGAGAACTTATGCAGATTCTAAAACTGCAGTGTTAAAAAACTGTTGGCTTCCACCCATGGGAATTCCAAAGAAAATAAAAGAGTCTTCGGTGCAGGGGTAGTGATAGACATGAATGAGAAAGTACATCCCTAGTCTGCTCGGATTTTCAGCCTATTTTTTCAAGCAAAGGCAGATGTGAGTCCCATTATCTGTACAAATTAAATAACATCAGGTTTTAAGGACTTTAAAAATCAAGGTAGACCCTAGACTTATTATAACTGCCTGGTTTCAGCTATGCACATGAATAATTCTCTCTCTTTATATTCTGAAGCTCCTACTACATACAACATCTGACTCAAAATTTAAACATAAAAGCCACTAGTCCTTTCAGTGCCTGACCGCGGATGCTCACTGCCACTTTTCCACCACATCTTCACCCTTTCCCCCACCCACCACTGCCATACAGTTGTCTTTTAGTTCAGTTTGGTTAAGTCTTTCTTGAAAGGCTCTGAGAATCAACTGCTGACTATGCCATCGTTTACCAGGTGAGGCTGTAGCAAGCCAACGAATGCAAGCTGATCTTTCAGGCAGCAACAACTGTTGTGAACATTGCTAGATCCATTTAGGACTACAGCTGAATGAAGTTTACACAGAGGAACCCTTGGCTTGATCAACTATAAACAGCTGGCAGAAAATCTGGGTGAGCAAGAATACATCTTCACTACACAACCCTATTTATGGCACAGAGACCACCACCACTTGCTAGCTGAATTATTTTTGGTAAAGGCCTACTGAGAGATATAAAAAGAAGGGAGCTGTATGATATAGCAGTCTCAGAAGAACACTGATATGTCAAAACAAAAATGCACAATTAGAAATCATTTGTGCTTGCAATACAGTATGTCTACAGAAGAAGTTCAGCAGATAGAATTGGGCAGTTTTTGTGAGGCAAAAAACTCCAAGACCTTCCGAACAAAAGCCACACATTATCTTTTATCCCAAACCAATCAGAATTTTTCTCAGGAATGCTACTATAGAACAGTTTTAGCTTAGTAACTAGAACTAGGCACAAAGCATTTTAAAGCTCCAGATTTACTTGTAGTTCCTACTACTCTATGTGATCTTGGATCCATTTTAAATATAACATTTCTCTGCCAGTACCACCAAAAGGGGTCAAAGCAAAAAAATCTGACAATCATTTTCCCCTACTCCCATCCACCTCAGAAAAAATGAGTTGTTTTTCATTTATATTTATCCTTCTTAGACAACAGAATTGCAGAGATAAATTTCTAAAAAATATTAATATACGTCTGGCAGTTTCCAAAACAACTGAAAAGTGTTGCCATGTTTATAGTAGTTTCTAATTAAAAGCCTCATAAGGGACAGGACAGGCCTTGAAGATGCACTATCAGCAACAGTGACTTGCATCTGGAAAGCTGAAGCCTGACCATATCAAGCAATTTTAGGTGCTAAAAAGGCCTCTGGATCGGTGCAATAGAAATCAGGTTCTCTTCTCAGGACTTCACCAGTTAATTACAAAAAAGGGCATGCTCAGAAAGGGAGCACTACATTTTAAGATAATCCAAGCACATTCCATCAAGGATGAACACTGCGCATCTATACATGCTATCAGCCAAACATTACGGGAAAACTAGAAGATCTTGCAAAACCTGCTGTCTCCAGGAATCCCTCCCACACACATACACACCCATGGATTCACTCAGACAAATGAGCCCTTGCAGTTTTACATTAGCACTTCAAAGTCCTGCTGCCAACTTATGCAAGATATTTGAACATACTGTAGACAGCAGTGTAATACCCTGCATGAACAACAAAAATAAAAAGCGTATCTTTGATATACTGTAAAGTGGTATGAAGAATTCGATTTACGAAGCAGATATAAAACTTCAGAAGTCCTGCAGTGTGTTTCTTGGTGCTGAAATAAAAATTTCTACATACAGAATATCATTAACCATAACAAAAAGCCCCTGTGACACTATAGATTGGTAAGAATGAGTTAAATTTTTAAATTAGTAATAAAGAAAAATGCATGCCATTTCTAAACCAATTAGAAACAAACCATGCCTAAGTAACTTGTCTTCAGATACTGGAGAAGTAGATAATAAACCACAGAATACTTCAGCTTCTCTGTGCTGCAACAATGACTACTCACAAACAAGAACAGAAGAAGTAAAAAAACAAGACTTTAGCTTCCTAATCATGTATAATATGACAAAGCTTTACCTTTCCCAATATGTCGTCTAGTGTTCTCAATTGTTGAGTTGCGATTAACATTCGAGAGCAAACCTAAGCAGAACCTGTTTTTATTATTGGAGGGATCTGTAAACCCATCTACTAAGACACTTGTAGAAGATGCATGAAAAGCCTCTCCAACACGATTATTTAATTCGTAATACACGATCGAACACCAATGTTTGGGTTCTTCATAGGCAACAGGCTGAACATCTGAAAATAAGCAAAATGGAAATAACAGTTTACATAACTGTCAAAATATCAAAACTAAAACTGCAAAGCAAGTCTTCCAGGATATCAATAATCAACAGCTTAGCCAACTTTTATGATGAGCAAGAACAGTCCTGATTAGTCTTAATTATTTTCACGCATTTTAGCTGTCTGTTGATTTTAATCACTTTCCTATTTTAAGTCTGATATCAAGAAGAAAAACACACAAAAAACACAAATGACTGATACCCGGTGAAACCTTCCACTTTTTTTTTTTTTTTTTTTTTTAATTATTGCTATTTTGGCAATTTTCAGAGCCTTTGTGAATATAGAATTCTGACAGCAAGCAAAAGTAGCAGGAAAAACCCTAATTCTGAGAACGAAAAAGTTCAATTCATCGTAAACCATACTACTTATCTGAGGCATTAAAAGCAAGAGAGGCAAATGAGCAAGGCAAGTTTTGCTTCGTAGTTCTTACTGTTACAACTCCAGTTTTTCTTGGACTACTTCCACTTATCAACACAGATTTATTGCATCATTTGAAGCTATTCATTCAACTTGGTTGTGAGTACTAAGAAACCAAACAATGTTACTTTTACATACTATACAACTTACCTCTGGTAGATATATTTGGCATAATTTGAGGGATCATTGTATTGCTTGTGTCCATAGACTGCGAGTTATCCTGCCCCATCTGATCATCAGGGGGCATATATGCAGGAGGTGGAGTATCAGCTACAAACAAAAAAAAAGACTGAATAAACCTCAACCATTTAAATTATTTATTTATTCACTTTACAGTTGTAAACGCATTAAAATATTCTTTAATAGGAGATATTAAAACATTTGGACCAGTTTTCAAAGTAACATGAAGACAATACAGCCAGCTGTCTTTACAGCAAACTTCTTCAGCAGCTGCATTCTTAGTTTAGAAGAGACAAGGCTAGACATGAGAAAAACTAAGATATGCACCTTTTTCTTTGTTTGTTTTTTATAACTGCACTTCTGCAGCTGGACAAAACGACTACAGCTCCCACTTTTAGTACCACAAACACTAGCTTTTGTACCCACTGCTTCTCTCTGCTCAGAAAGAAACGAGGAAGAGGTAGAAATACTAATGTTATTTGCTATAGCCTGATGAAGGCCTACACCAGACAGTTATTTTTTCACTGCTTGTGTAGGCTGAGTTCATTGCACAAGCGTGCATCTCTGCATTGCTCCCTCCATTCAGCAGCAGTTAGTCTACTAACAGAGTTACCCCTTATTTCAGAAATTCACTCTGGATATCATCCTTACTACTGATCTCGGTCACTCCCCACTCAAGAGGGATATCATGCTGACTGGACATTCTTTTTGCAGCAATGGGCAGTCAGAGAGAAACAAGATGAGGTCACTGAGCTCCTGGAAAGATGAATTCTGTAATTCCTTACCTCCGCAGCTTTCTAAATCACACCAATAATCAGACAGATTCAACATGGCTTCTTCCCTTTGCCCCTTTCAGTCAGGCTTTCCCCTTGTTTTCACCCAAATCAGTTAAGCTTGTCCCATTGAGAATTTGTTCCATTTTTTTCCAGTTAAATACCACATTTAAGTGTTCTCATTCACAGAAAGACATTGAAAACACCTTTTTGATAAGCCTGTGGCATCAGCTTTTTTTTCAATGCTTGACATTCTTCTAAAGCATGTCAGTTATTCTACATTGAAGCTGTGCAAAATAACTCACTACTACGGTATCTGTGACAAAGAATATTTGGAAAGATAAAACAATTAACTCTAATCAGCAACGAATCCAAGATTAAAACTCCTTAACAAGCAAGCAACAAAGCAATTTATTGTAAGTACCACAAATTCCTGAGTTAAGTCACAACAGATCTTAGCACTGCAATAAAACCTTTCCATTACTTTTATTAAGTTCACATTTATGCTTACGTGTACTTACCTGGTAGCTGAAACGGACTAGATGGTCCAGAGCTAGCTGGGGAGCTTGGGTAAGTGCTGCTGGCTGGAGAAGGTGGATAGGGACTGTTTGGCGAAATGGAAAATGGAGTGCTGTTGGGTTGCTGGAAAGAGTCTGGAAATGTCGCATTGTGTGGCATATGTGGTTCGTTGTGGCTTAGGTTCCTGAACTGAACTAGTAGGCTGTGCTGTGGATTGAATTCACTATGTCTAGGCACTAACACTGGAGGTAGAACTGAAAAAGCAAGCAAACAAAACACAGAGAAACTTCAATTAAAAACTGAATTAGAAGGAAAAGGATATAAACCATGTGCTCGCCATGAAAATTTCAATACCGGTACGTGTGGAGAGAAGAGGATTCATCTGTCATGACAACACCCCATCCTCTCTCCTTCATTTTTAAATTACACTTTATCACGGCCTAAAACTTTACCCTTGCAGAAGACAGAGCTGAAGTACACTTATATTTCATGCAACAAGAAGCCATTTTTTTATTATTATTAAAAAGAGTTCACACGCAGCGTGTAACGAAGTACTGATTTGGAAGTGCAAAACCCACTATATCTGTGCACAATCAAAGCAGTACAGACAGAAATCCAGACAACATTACTACAGTCAAACTATATAGCTACATTTAGACCTTTTCGCTGAAGACAATCTGTAATACAGTAGACATCTATTGCTAAATTGGAGTTTGAACTTTTAAATTCAAGAGTGCTGACTGAAGTCTGGAATTCAAGGGCTAGAGTAGAGCCCTTGAGCACAACAATCAGTTGCAGCAGAGATGCAACCATTTCGTGGAACAACGGAAGGCATTTTCACCACACCTTCCAGAGCAACCTAATTCTTCTCTCCCACTCGTAACCACAGTCCTCTCTCCTCACCTTCTCCCAAGGCAATGTGTCTTAACAGCAGACTTGCAACCTGCCACAAACGTGGTACCTACCTCAATCTAAGCGATCATTCCTAGTTCTGTTCAACTTTGCTGCTTACTGGTGGGAGTCAAGTGGGGAGCACCAAATCCCAGAATTTTTTTAATCCCCTCGGTCCATGTCACTCACTAATGAATATTAAAGCCCTGAAAGAATGCTACCAATCTCCTTGCAAAGACTGAGGTTTGTAAACATATGTCTCAAAGAGAACAAGGTCTGTCAATTACTGCCTTCCTACTTGATGGTAAATAAGGACTTCACCACTAACATTTAAGGTAGCAGGCTGGGGGAAAAGCATGATTTGCCACCAAGAAAACCAGTACAGAATGGACAACACACCTCACCATAACCCTACAGGAAAATTATACTTTTGAACATTATTCTTCCAAACTCCCTCTTACACCAGATTTAATTCATTGTATAGTACTGAAGCGAAGAACAAGTGGCTCCTGGAGATTTTGTCCAGCTTTCAGATAGCCATGCTCAAACATACCTGGGCTCTCCACCCTCTTATAGTGGTATGGATTGATGCAGACTTCCTTCTGTTTAGATCCAAAAGGAAATTCACAAATATCCAATGGCTTCAGCTCATGATGGCTTTGGAGATCAGGCCAACGCCAAACACGACAGTAAATTACATGGGGAAGGCCTTTTCTGTGAGAAACTTGAAGTCGTCCATCTAAAGAACGGGGGATGGTAACACACTTGCTGGGCTGTCCTGGACTGCTCAAGGCTTTCTCCAGTTCTTCCATAGCACCCTTTTTCTTTTTCAGCTTTTTTACCAAGGCATCAACAGCTTTTTCTGCCCATTTTTCTTCTTCATCTCCTTGTTTCCAGCCCAACAGACGCTTTACAGCTGGGCTAGTAAAGGAGAACAAACTGGCCATTGACGTCATTTGACACAAGTCTTCAAAAGGTTTGTTGGGTTTTGTCTGTTGTTTTTTTTGTTGTTGTTGTTGGGCTTTTTTTGGTTGTTTTTCCTCTTGTTTTCAAACAACTGTCAGTGTAACTGAAAGCAGTTACTGCCACTGATGAACTGTGCTCTTTCTTGGACGCTGACAAACGAACATAGATGCCAGTGATGAAGTCTTCACATCAGAAATAATGATCAATTCTTCCAATTTAGCACTATTAAGAAAATGAGTAAACAGGCAATTAGTAAAGAATAAGGCAAAACAAAAAAGCAGATATTAAAATAATTCCTATTTCAACCCCAGCCATTGCATCTGATTTTGTTTCAGAACAAAACCCGAAAACTATCAGAATCTCTGCCTACAGCTGAATAAAGTAAAACGTGATCAAATCCCCAGCTGCTGCATTTCTGATTAGTGGGAAAAAGGACAGTTAGAGGACCAAAGAGGCAGCACGGTTTCTGTCAGCAATATTGTCCAACCATTCCTTAAATCCATGAGCTTCTTCCCAAAAACAAATTTGGGAAACATGCTTTAAAACTTGTGTTACATCCCTGTCACGGTGCTTCACAAGAAGACAAACTCGCTACCAAGAAACAAGGAAGAGGCACGGTGGAAGCAGCAGCTCCACACCCATTACTCCAGAGAAATAATCAGCTTCTCAAACGGATCTTCATTTATCAAAAGGAGAAAATACTAAAGCATCTACTAGTTCTTGAGCTCTGATTAGGTGCTCCATGTTTTTTAAAGAGTATTAAGACATCCCCAAACCCATCCCTCATGAGCCATTCAGAAAGGTGGGCAATCTTTGCAGCTATGGCTATTTTTATGTTGCACTTCCTTCTATCTTCTAAGAAGAATATTTGAAGCACTGGATATTTTTAGCTGTTGGCAAGAAATAAAGAAATCTTTTCCGTTCCCCAGAAAAGAGGAGGGGGGAAGGCATGGCAGTAAGTCCTAGAAACGTGACCTTTACTACCAAGTGCCCCAGAAAGGGGAGAAGGAGCAGAACAATGCTGTGCAACTCACGCGGTGCTCATGAATGGCGGGGTTTTCTACCACTCACCAGCTCTCATGCAAATCCTTAAAACACCGCCTCCCCTCCCAAATTAAGGAGTAAGGATGACAGGAGGAAATGATGTGCCGTGGCAAAGAACTGATAAGAACTTGTAAAATCTCTGGTGAATACTAAATAAGCAAGTATAGACAATGAGCAGCTGGCAAAAAGCAAGAGCAGAGCTAAGAGAAAGGATGTCAATAACAAAAGATGTTTCCTTTCTTGCTACAGAGACTGCCAAACAACATTGTCTCTCAACTTTTGATAAACCATGGTGAATTAAAACACCTAACATACCTTGGGACACCAAACCTGCACCTAAGAGAAAAAGGGGACAAGAAGAAGATTTAAGAACCTCTACGTTGGTTCTCTTAGAGTCCTACATTTAATCAAGTGGATCTTTTCTCCTCCCATCTTTGATTAATTAAACGTTATCTGATAAGGCTTTCCTACACGTTTAGACAAATTTAAAAACACGTTTAAAGACACAGATGGGTACTTTCTTTTAGCAGAATTAAGGACCAAAAACTGCCCTTCAATAACCCAAGCAACTTACTGCATTTTTGTATTCCAACCACAAGACAAGTGCCGAAGGCTACACCAAAGCAAGCAGTAAGCATCGCCAGCCAAAGGTACAGCAAGCACCCCCGACAACACATTTGTACTGCCCCACGTGTAATTGTTCTAGGTTTTCAACTGGGGAGGTCAAAAAGTGAGGAAAGCAGGGAACAGACCCAAGGACACTTGGCTATCATGAAAAGTTTAAAATCTTATAAATGATTTTTGCAGGAAAAATAATCCACTTATTTCAGCCAGTAGCTTAACTCCACTGGTGGTGCTTTGATTCTTCAGCTTTTCTTCAATACTACGAAAAAAAAGGGGAAAAAAATGAACAAAAACAAAATGAAATTTAAAAGACAGATGTCTCTCACTGTCTCAGCAGTCCTTAGGCGAAGGTACTGCAAAAAGGAAAGAAAAAAAGCAGTAAGATATCACCAACTTTCTGAAGCAACATAAGGATGTGGCAGCATCTTCAGTAGAAATTTCATTCCCTAGAACAATTACACACGAGAACCTCTGCACCCTTCAAAGTAACAGGAAATACATAAAGGAAGAAACTTGGCCAAGAACACAGACTGAATTTATTCTTTTACTGAGATTAGAAGTTTAGTGTTCTAAAAAGTAAAAGCTGTTTATGGTGACAATTAACTTACTTCCAAGCCCTGGGTACATTCAATAGTTGGAAGATTTCAACAGCTGCTCACACCCCTAAAAAAGGAAATGAACCCACCTACAATCTTAAGACCAGCGAGAAGACAATTAAAAACTTCTATTTCTGTTTCTCAGCTATGCTTTCAAAGAATCTTAAGCATCATCAAGGCAGAGCATACACTAAAAATTCCTACAGTTAAGCTCAAAATAGATTTCAAGAAATGCTCGTCTCCTGCTAGTGGTCTATTCCATGACAGCTGCCCCATCCACACTATGCAATCAGATTTACTGATGTGATTCTATTCTATGGTTGTGTTTCGTTTTTTTTTTTTGTAGTATTTCAAACACAACAGTAACATGGAACAACAAGGAGCAAAATTTTACTGATTGTCTATCATTTCAACGTCATTTACCCACAACTATTCTCTTAGAATAAACAAGCAACTACAAGCAAAGAAAGCTGGAACAGTTCTACTAAAGCAATCCGTTACAATAACTGGTATTTGTAGGGCAAGTCAAGAGAATTTTGATAAGTGACTGTCTCATAAACAATGATTTCAGAAAAAGTCTTTTTGAAGTAATATAATTAGCTCTCAAAACTTTACGTAAGTCTGAATCCCTGTCAACAAAAGCAAAACCTAGTAAAACAAGTATCCCTGAAGCATCCTAACAATTTGATCTAATTTGTTTCATCTTCAGCAGAAAACTGCTTCCACATACATGCTTGTACTATGAAAAATGAGACTGCTGAAGTCAAAAACATTAATATCATTTACAGTAAATCCGTTCTGTCCGCCCATGAGGCTTTCTTGACTCTTTTGCTCAAGTGTGTTTTTACCTGTTCAAGAGCGGTGGGGGCAAAAAAGAAACCCTACAACAGACTCCTGTACCAATAGGCTTTCAGAAGTGGAAGAGACACTGACTGAACCTCATTGTAGGCCTTCTGGAAGTTCATTCTGGAACAAAAAATACTGAAGGTTTACAGCTTTTTATTATGAAAACAAACTAGCATTAAGAAGCTTCATAAATTATTTGTAGAGTAAAAGCATTTCCTTCTTTGAAGCCATTTAAGGTCACAAAGCAGTAGGGTCAGGAATTCATGTACAGAAACAGAACATTTTCATGTGGAAACTACAGCTCTTCTAGGATTTTAAAATTTCCGAATGAGTTGAGAATACCTTTAGAACATTTACTTGCATTTGATGTAATTCCAACACCTAATTATTGAAAGGCTTCTAACTAATAGTGGCATCTGCTAGGAACTGCTTCACCAGATCAACTATATTTAAAACCAATTTCTTCCAAGGGCTCACACATGCACGTAACAAGGCAAGACTTCAGTACACCAGTGCATCACCCTCAGAGAAAAACATCTATAGTCTTTATAGACTAAAAGCGATGCATTGCACGAGGTGAAATGAGGGGGCTTTCAATGGGTGAACACAGAAAGAAGTAATTGCTGCGCCAAAATTAGATTTTGGGGCAGACATCTGAACTTTTAGAGTTCTTACTGATGACTACAGAAATGGAAGGAAACTAGTCCTGTGAACAAGTCCATTGTTTGAACCCCTTCTTAATACCTCATCAAGCCAGCTAAATACAAATAAATTTGGGTAACAAACAGCACAATGCACAAATTACTTTTCATTTGTGAAGAGGGGAAAAATAGACTGTCGCTCACCTACCATCATAAACATGAAGCAGCAGAACTACGCTTTGCTTCCTCTGCTGAGATTTTCCTAGTCTACTGCTACTGATTCCAAACTACAAATTTTCCACCTGTAAAATGTGAACTTTAAGTCCCGTTCACCAAATAGCCCATCACCCTATAGGAATAAAAAGCATAAAATAAGTAACTACACCATCCTCATCCTTTCCTACTGTCAGCACTGAACTTGCATTCCAAGTGTACAAATGCTGTTCTTTGCTGCTTCATTTACTAGTTTGCAAATGAAGCCTCCTGCAGCACCCGATCCAATCAGAAGTGCTCCTGATTAGAAGCTGCTTTGAGACTCAGTTTCACAATATAAACAAACCACCCCTTATAACTAGCTACACAATTGGTAGGTCGTTAGAACTGCCTCAGACTTGCCAGTTAAAACTGTTTAGCAGTCAGCTCTGGTGCCTAACCTTACTGCCCCTTCAAACTTAGAAATGCTTCAGTACTTTGCCTCCACGGACACGTTAAAACAGTTTGTGTGTTTGTACAGAAAGCTCCCAAGCCCACTTACATTATAATAAGTTTATTGTGCTCAGCTATCAACATATTTTTAAAGCTATCTAAAACAACAATTTCTATTCACTTGGATTCTCATCAATTTCACTTTGTTTTAGTAAGATCCTTTTCTCCTTATAAATGTCTTGAACAGGAATTGTGCTGGATTGTGCTTGGTTTTGCAAAGCCTATATTTTCCATGTAGGAAATTTTCCAAAGCCTACATCTTACACTGTGTCCCAGCATATGGTCCCATGCAATGGCATTCATTAGTCTTTTCTTGAGGACAAATGCAGAAGACACATTAGAGTTCCATATTTTTTCCATGCACATCAAAGTTAAAATGAATCCTAAAGTCACACTTGGGCAACAAACTTCAAGAGCCTATGCACTCCCTGCCATCGCCACAGCTTTGGAACAGAAAAGATTTTTCTTCAATTCTCCTGTGCAGAAAAGCTATCACAAAAAATGAAAAGTATCACCCATCATTTGGTTAACTCTTCTCCCCCCCTCCCCTCAGGGGTAAGGAAAAGATGAAAGGAGATTTTAGGAAGGATTCTAACATGGAACTTGTGGTATTTCCATCAGAACTGGGCTTGCATATCTAAAGAGGCATCTAATTGAGTGAAACATAACTGCTTTTATACTTGCACTAGAGTTCTTTGCTTCAAACATGCCTTGTAAGGCAGTATTTTCTAATTAATAATACATGTAAACAAGAACAGAAAAGAATTGTCTGGTATCTTCAAAAATTTATTAACTGTGACTGCTCTCCCAACAAAAACTGTATTAACAGTTTCAGACATGGCTTTCTCACACAATACTACTTCTTTTCATTTCCACATCTGTACATCATCTAACACAGCTTTAAAAAAACCTGAAGCATATAACTCTGTCAGCTGAGAAGTATTTAACTAGCACTGGTAAAAGAAACAACAAAAACTGTGAGGCCAAGCACAAGATGCAAGTAATGAATGGGACGTGGGAGAACTGGTACCATGAAAGGCGTATGTATAGCTCAGACCGCAAAGGTGATGCCTGTTGCCTGTTTTTATTTAGTTTTCTAAAAATTTGCTGCAAGAAAATAATACAAGTGATAATGATCTGTATCTCCAATGAGGTACGGCCAGAAGGAGTTCACTAGAACTCCACTGCATTTCAAAATGGCAACTGATGCCAAGAAAACCTCAGGAAGAAGTGTGACCTGAGAACAGAAAGTTTTGAATGTGCTTTGCATCACGGTACAACTCATATTTAGGTGTGATACTGTGGAAGAGAGACAGAGGGGGAAAAAAAGCAAAACCTTCCCAGGCCTGAAAAATATATCTATTTCTTAAGGCATCCACTTAAAACAGAAAAATCCTGTGCTCACATGGCCCTGCTTTCCACAACTGCTCTGATTACTCAGCTTTGTAGAAGTCCCAAAACTTGCAAATTCCACCTTAGAACCCAAATCTCTCTTTTAAGTATTTTACCAGAACCGTGCATTTTCTCACACTCCTATTTCACCTAACTGGCATTTTCCAACAGAAGCATTACACTAAGAAATGCCATCATCAACTGTAGTCAGCACTTCTGAAAGTCAGCCCTAAAACTGCCTCATATTTTTGAGGTTATTCAGGATCTACTCTAACCACAGCTGATACCTACAAGTTGGCTGCCATTTCTTGATTAAAATCATGTACAAGGACATCACTAAATTTCACTAAATGTGAAAGCAAAAAAGCAAAAGCTTATGCATCCACTGATAGGTTGGTGGACATGGCCAAGCAAAAGGGTATTTAAAATGGACTCAATACCACCTGAAGAAAAAAAAAAAAAAAGGAAAAAAGACAACATGCTTATACTTTCCACAAGCCCTAAAATACATTAAGAAATTAAAAAGCTCGACAAAGCCTTCCAAAAATTTCACTGCTCACACACAAAGCCTTCATTAAAGAATAACACCCAAAATACTGCCACTAAAAACGTGAATTGGCAACAAAAAATGTAACTTGAAAGCAGGGACCGCAGACTTTCATAAAGCTTTAAAAGAGGGGAAGAAAAATAAAGATGTATATGTGTGTGTATTCGCTTCCACTCCAACTGAATTGCATTAAGACTGTGACAAGTTTACAAAGGCTACAGGATTTGGAGGGAACACTGACAATAGTAATTCAGCAAGCCTTTTTTCCCCCTTGCACAGAATGAATGAATGGCGAAGTATTCTAAATTTGTCAGTTTGTGACACGCACTGACCCAGAATTCAGAGACACTACCTCATAGTTGGTGGATCAGTAGCAGCGTCCTGACAAAGATCCTCTGTCAAGGATGACAGTCCTGGCGGGCGCAACCTTGGTGGTAGGTCAGGAGGGATACGGACTTGGCAGGCGGCGTCCTGCACCTTGCCAACCCACCCTGGTCAAGCGGGCTGAAGCGCCAGCCAAACTTTTCGATGTGGTCACAGGAGCACAGCTGAGAAGGCTTCCAGAGAACAGCGCAGGAACTTGCACCGAGACTAATGATAACTGCAAAAGTCTTGAATTACTGCTCAACTTGCTTTTAATGAGCTGTTTATCAATGTTAGCCATGAAACATCTGAAGTGCTCTCAGCTAACACAAGCACCTTTTAATTCTGAGCATGAACTGCTCTCCTTACTTGAACGGACTAAACCTGTTGCTATATAAAATGACCTAGGGATCTTTCAAGGCATATTAACACATTAAAAATAATTTTAACAAAGCTATCATAGACATTAGAAGAAACCTGCATTTTAAACGGCACGAAGCATTTAACTGGCAGCAAAGGAAGGACTACGGTCTTGCAAAGAATTGCCCCAGCAGTATGTCTGCAGGTACATAATTTAGCTAAGGGCAACAGAGGTGTTCTTAGAGCTTTCTTTAGAGAACTATAAAGAGAATATAATAGAACATCTTCCTGAAATTAAAAGCGTCCTCTTGAAGATTAAAGATCACAACATAATTTGCAAAGGCCGTTTGACCAAATACCGAAATACAACATTTACCAGAGCATTCACATTCTACCTTGAGAGCTGGAATTTCTTCCAACTCAGATACCATTCTGTCATCCTGGAAACTGCAAAGGAGATCACCTGCTCAAGCTGTGACATGAAGAATCTGACTTCGTAACAAGAACCAAGTACAGGGTCCACAGCTACCATTCCTTCAGGTTCCACCCCAGGTTAAAACTCTAAACCTCAAAGGAAAACCACGCACTACAGCTGTACGCTGCACACCCTTTTGCTGTGATCTTCTGTCATCAAGACAGAGAAATGCAAGGAAAGCCTCTCATCCTCTTCTTTTAGTTCTCATCACTACCCCCAACTGCCCTTCTTCCTGGGCTTCCACTAGGAAAGTTTTCTTTAGGAAGAAAATTCCCCCCTCAAGTGTACTTTCTCTGTATTTGAAAAGAAAAGAGAAGTTTAACAATGGCAGGTACCCCAGCAAGCACAAGGTTTGTTGTAGCTTTGTTTTCCAAAATAAATGCTGTTAAACACTTACTGTCAATTTCAAGGCCAAATGAACAAAATTTTATATCAGCTGTTAGACTAAACCACTATCAAGCAGCAGGGATTAAGACATTAAATTCAGCAACACCCTACGCAGACACAGCACTCAGAAGTTACAACATACTAATTATGAAACATCTTCAATTAAGTTATTTGCTTCTTCTATTAACTTCCACTACCACCAGCTGCCAATTTCGTAAAGCATTACAGCTTTTGAAGAGCACGGGCACGTGACTGAGAAATGTATGTACCATTTTTTTCCCCTTCTCTTCACTGGGATTCTCTCAGAATATCAGGAATCAGAATATCGGGCAGATAATCCGTGCAGAACTCCCATAATAGGGACATGCACTGCACAACACCTGCTTCAGTCGTCAGGATTTTAAAGCCACACATGACAGATAAATTACCTGAAATTAACGAAGGAATGAAAACCAGCAAGAGATTTCATCTAAAGCCATCACACACTGACAATCTAATTTCCCATGACGAGACAAAACTCACAGGCTAATGCAAACTTTGACAGTTATTCCTCAGAGGCTGCGTTAAAGCAGGGAGCCCACGTCACTCACTGAATAAACCCTGTAAACCCATGGATTCCACCACAAGCTTCAAGGCCTGTTACTGAACCTTTGGGAAATCAGTTCTTCCTCATTTTCCTAAGAAACACCTTCGCTTAGTTTGCTTCAAGTCACATCAAAAACTACACTTCTGGAAGAGAACGCGGATCGCTTGATCCCCAGTCTTGTGCTTTAACCGCAAGACCATATTTCCTCTATTAACTTTACAACCCACAGAAAACAAAAATTGCCCCTCGGAATCAATTCCGCGGCCCATCTGTTGTCAGGCAGCTGTCAGTGCCGGGGGAAGGCTGCCGAGGCCGAGGAGGGTGAGGGAGCCCGAGCCAGAAGGCGCCGCTTCACCAGCGCTGGGGACACGGGCAGTTATCCCTCTCCTCCTTCACTTGCTCAGGCCTTTGACAATGTAAGAGCAGAGTTGCTCAGCTTCAAAAAAGGGGGGAAAAAGCGATCCTTTTATTAGCACCGAGGCAGCTCCGTGCACAGCACGAAGCGTGGGTCGGGGGGTGAGCGGGGTTACTGGGGCTGCTCCTTCACCCCCCGACACCCCCCGGCGGCCCTGTGGGGAGGGTCCCGTCCTCAACCAACGGGGCACAAACTTTCCGAGAGGGGCAAAACCTCTCAGAGAAGCGCACAAACTTCCCAAAAGGGGACAAGAACTTCCCAAAAGGAGGGCACAAACTTCGGGCCCGCGGCTCTCACCCTCCCCCCCCCCCCCCCCCAAGCCCTCCCTCCGCCGCCTCACACACCCCCCCCCCCCAACCCCCCGATGGCGCCTCCCCCGGCCCCCGGGCCGCCCTCACCCACCCGGCACGGAGCTCGGGCGGCCTCCCGGCCGCGGCGGGCGTCCCCCTGAGGGCAGGCGGCGGCGGTGGCGGTGGTTGGGCCTGGGCCTTGCGCCGCCCGAGCTCCCACCACGACGCGAGGGGACGGCGGCGGCGGCGGGGCCGGCGGGGCCAGCGCCGGGACCCGGATGTGCGCGGAGGGGCGGGGGGAGCCCCGCGGGGAGGGGGGAGAGAAGGGGGCGGGAGCGCGCGGGCTGGCGGTGGCCGCGCGTGCGCGCTGCCGGGAGGAAGCGGCGGGAAGGGGCAGGGGCGGGAGCGCTGAGGGGAGAGCGGCGGAAAGGGCGCTCGGAGGGTGGCGTGGCTCGGGGTAGTCGCTTTAAAAACAGAAATAAAAACGAAACGGAGCCCAAAAGTTTAAAAAAGAAGAAGAAGAAGAAAAGAGATGGCTGTGTGTCTCGACTCAAACATAGCCTGCCACAAGATGGAGGCATAAAAAGCTCTGCTCGAGCTCCATGTTGGCCCGTGCTACCTCACCGCGCTGGGACGTGCCCATGGCTTCCACCGGGCACAGCCGCCAAGTGCCTGCTCGGTCCCAGCTGTGGGACAGCCACCGGCCCTGCCTGCCTCCTGCTGCCAGCCCGCCATTTGGCGGACGTTTTCTGGCACTAGGTTTTATGCCCAGTGCTGAGGTCCTTCAGGCGGCTAGATCGCAGATCACCAAAAAAACGACTGAAGTTTCAGGAAAACGTTAACAATATTACAATCACAGAATCATTAAGGTTGTAAAAGACCTTGAAGACCTTCAAGATCATCTGGTCCAGCCTTCACCCTATTACCAATGTCACCAACCTTTCTTCAAACACCCTCAGGGACAGCGATATTAGGAAAATTCTGCAAGGGCCCATATGCATGAGAATCTTCATGCTGGGTGTAACACCTGTGCAGGACAAACACCTACTTTTCACACAACCATCCTCTCTGCATGACATGGAAATAAATGGAAATGACCACCACTTCCTCACGGCCACTTGTTGGAAGGCAGAGAAGCTCATTTCAGAGAGGTGCTTGGCCAATACCATCTCCAAGAAGCCACAACAATGCGTGACCTTCATCAAGCATGCTACAGCCTAATTGTTCTTGTCATTATTAACTATGTAAATCAGTGAATACGAAGGTAAATTAATGAAGAATCGTGTTCAGCACCATGACTTGAAGTTACTACATTTCCATGTTTGAAATTCCCCTCAACTGGCAACGGACATCAGCAACTCTAAAAGCCAACATTTCAGCCATATCTGAAGAACTCGCATACTTCCATTAAATTCAACAATAAAAAGGAGTTGTTAAAGTCTCTCATTATAAGGAAGAACTGGCAAAGTCTTGTTTCCCTTGTGAGAGATGAGATACTTGAGAGGCCTCCATGAAGGCCTAACCAAGCCTGGTGCTGCTGGCCCAGCTCCTGAGCGGGTGGCACTGCTCACCACTAGGCACTGGCGAGGCCCAAACTGATGGCACAGAGAAACTTAGCTTTATATTCTTAATGAAAATATCCACAATGAGGGGAAAATATTTCACACTTAGTTCTCAAAATGATTTTAAGAGGAACCTTTTTCCTACAGGAAGACACTTCATAACCCAAAGGTGCCTGAGGCCTACCTGAGGCCTCTTCAGACACGCTGCTGAACTTAGCTGAATGGTTGCCTGATCCACTACAGAAAGTTCTAGAGAAAAGTTACTTCCTCTGTCAAAAACAGCATATGGGAAGGATATACTTGGCAAAACCATTCTTTGCATACAAATCTATATTTCTGTTTCATGACGTGTAACTACACCAGTTCTGAGCCATTGAAAACCTGGTGTAGCCATGGCTTCTATTATGCCTACTGAATCTTGCTATTAAAATTCTTCCTTCCAAAAAAAAAAACCAAACAAAAAAAAAACTATAAACAAGCAAATGTAAAGGAATTTTATATACATATATGTATATACACATTATATTTTATATAATTAAGCCAGAAAGAAAGAACATGAAACCCCTTCTTTGTGTAAATTAACTGCACAGAAAAAAAAAAAAAAAAGTGAGGTAAAGTTTATAGAAGTAGGGCAAATATCCAGTGAGACGAACTGGATTCAATGTGAAATAAATTTGAACTTTGAAGATTTTTTTTTTTCTGGCTGAAAACCACATGACTTTTGATATAAACAGAAGTTTTTAGCACCAGTGTACTCTGATCAGATCTATACAGAGGTCAATTAATAGACCCACAGGAAGGATATCCCTACTAAAGTTCACGACAAACAGTGAAGGTGCATGGCTTTGGTATAATTCAGTCAAAAACAGAGCTAACCGCCCTAACTGCCTTTAGGGACTTCTGTGTATCTCTGCACCAGCAATTGTTCTACTTTGGCCAGGCAGTCCAAAATATGGGACCAAAAAAAAAAAAAAAAAAGGCTGTTGGTCTTTTTCCAAATCTTTTGTGTAACTTAATTAATAAACCAAGTAACAAACAACAAATTGGCAGCAGCGTTTGAGGTGTTGTTCATGTGCCAGCCATCATGTCTCTACAAAACAAAATGTTCTCTTAATAAGAAGTTACAAAACAGTTGTATGTTGTCAAGTGAAGCTACGAGACAGCTCTGATGTGCTTCCTCCTGCAGAGGTTTTATAGTTTTATGAGGAGCTCTGCAGGTGTGCATGCAAGCTTATGGGAAAACTCCAAGTTTTCCAACAAGTTGTGCAAAGTTCCCAGTTTAAAAATAAAGGCAAGTTAGGCATGTCTGCTCACAACACACCACTCCTCAGAAAGCAGTGATTCTTAAGCACAATATACAGACTATTTTGGAGTAGAGTAATAATAATCTACCAGCTGAAAAATAGTTTTCTTCTGTTTTGTCATTTTGTCACAGACTAATTCTTTATCTGATGTTAAATGGCCAATGACCAACTGCAAAAGACAAGTTACCTGCTTCTAGTCAATGGGACAGAGTAAAGGATAAAGTAAATTACATTTGCTATCTCATGATTCAAGTCTGTTTGTGCTTAAAGTCACAATAAAATTAGCACCACGTACACTTCTGTCGACTACATACAAAGTTGTATATAGTCAACAGAAGTTGGTGTACTCTAATAGCATACAAAGCTCAAAAATGGGTTGCAGCAAGTAGACTTGAGGCATCCTGCACATAGTTTCTGGAAATCATGTGACTACATGAATTTGGGAAATTCATTCATTTCATTACTCGTGAATCCATCTGTCCTCTTTTAGCATTGGCAAATGTACATTTTTCAAAATACAGACATGTAACTCTGATAATCTAAGGAAAAACAACTAGCTAACTTTCTACTTAAACATTTCAATTATAATAGTGTGCTCAGATTCTGCAGAGACAACTGCATGCGTTCATACACTTGCTCCGGCCTTGTAAAGTCAAGTAAAGTACAACTACCTGTTTCACATTCCTTTGCACGCAGTCTAATACCAGCGAAGACAGAAGATTGTCTTCTCATAAAACCTGAGCTGCTGTGCATGTTTATGTTGGACTAGCTATAACCTTACAGTCTGATCAAAGTACAAAACGATCAACAGAAAAATTACCGCTTTGTATGAGGCCTTGCATGGTTGAGAAGCAACTATGAAGTTCAACAAGTATCTTAAATTACGTTATTTTGATTTTCTCGCTAGATTTTGAATATGATCTCTACATTTCTTACTGAGATTTCTTGTTTGGTTAGAAATCAATGGTGTGAAAATTAGATTTTTTGAATTATAAGGAAATAGTTTAAAAAAAAAAAAAAAAAGCTTTATTATTATTAAACTTTGGCCTTCCTGTGACTTCTAAAATTACTACATTGTTCAACTTAATTCCCTATCAACTTTCTAAATTGCTGGGGGAGGTTTTTGTTAAAAAATAATAACAAAAAAGATAAAAAAGGCAAAATAATAGGATAAAAAGGATATATATATATGTATATATATATATATATATAGAGAGAGAGAGAGAGAGTTACCACGTCTCTACCCACATTAAGTATTTTCAAGGCCACTTTAAAATTATGTCAAAAAAAAAAAAATCCTGTAGCGTGAAAGATGACTTGGATATTTAAACAAAATCCAGCTTCAAAACAGAATCAGGGAAAACAGATAGGATAGCTCCTGAAAGTTAGACTCTCACAGCTGTCAGCTGAGAAGAAATGGGGGAAGGGGGAAATACTGTGAAAGGAATTTTTTTTTTTTTGGACAGGGGAACATGCCATCCCTATTCAAAAATTTTCTGGGTGGGAAAGGCTAAGGAGGGGCTAACATACTATACATACCTTTACGTATATTTTTGAGGCAGAAAAAGAAGGTTATGTCTGAGCAGAGTTCAGCCAGTGGAAAGGGAGGCCATTTGGTCCTCTTAAATAGCCCCGCAATTTACAGCACGCTGAGAACAGGCACAATAGATGGTAAGCGGCTGCCTCACAACAAGAAAGCAACACAAATGTTGTGTACATGGTATCACACGTGCAAGAAAGTTAAATCCAAATGAAAAAAAATGCTTAGTGTCTGGAGGAAATGTATTAGAAGTGTTTATCTGCAAGGCCTTTGGTGGTGTGGACTACTGTGAACTTACCCTCGCTGGCTCCCAGCCATTGAGTTCCCTGTTATTGTTACAGCCACACTTCTGGAAATCTTACATTGCCCAACTCACACAGAGAAGGGGAGAGAAGGATTACTCTTGTTTCCTGAAGATACAGATATAGGACCTCAAGATGAAGTTGTAGGTCAGGGGAGGGAAAGACAAGCTAAAGGTATACTTCCAAGAAAACTTGAAGCTGCCTTTTTTTTTTTTTTTTTTTTTTTTTTTTTTTTTTTTTACCAGACTGAAAGAATAAATGAGATAAACAGCTGAGTGCTGCTACATCCACAAAAATGTTTGAACTAAAGACGTTGTGTAAAGGTTTTATTAGTTTTAATCAACATTGTCTTTTCACACTCTAGAGAAGAAAAATGTAAATATATTAGGGGTGGTATATCTCGTTTAACAGATTTGAGAGTCAACTAAAGGTGCAAAACCAAACACGCAATCCAACCAGTAAATGTCAAAAGAACAGACAAAAAAGACAAAGTCCTAAGAAGGGTGAGAGGACAATGCAGGAAGAGTAAACGCATAAGTAATGAATAGGAGAAGAGAACTCTGGGGCCTATTGCAAAGTCCATATCAGAGTGTGAACCCTCGACCACTGAAACTTGTGCATAGCATCTGGTCAGGGCAAAGTACTGCTAAATTGGATCTGCTTCGCAGAACGGGAGGTGGAACCTTCCTGGAGGAATGGAAAAAAAAAAAAAATCCCAGCTGATTAACGTGAAGTAATACACTGCTTCACGGAGGAAACAATAAATAAAAGAATTTTAAATGGCACAGTTCCTTTGAATATTCTTCCACTGGTGCTGGTTTTCTAGACTACCTCCCGGCTTGCATTCGATATTGCTACAGCACTGTATGGCCGTACCGTATTCTCACTGGCATTCTTCTAAATCGGTGATTCTCAACCATTTCCAGAACATGACCTCCCATTACAAGAACACTTTCTGGAGTCTGTCACCCACTGCTAAACTCAGAGGGAAGGTAGCTCCCACCTCCTGAAAGCTGGCTGTAGCAACCACATCCAAAACCTGCAGGCAGCAGGAAGATACGTCACAGGTTACTATGAGCTTTTTTCTTTTGTATAAACTATGCTCAAAATTACTCACGAACAAAGTTGTGTTGTTTTCTTCTTAAAGATTTACTCACTTCCCCAGCACCTGTTTAACATCCTGCACCGGTAGCCACCCTTGGAGCCTTCTGTGCACGTTCTTCCCATTTATTGCCAGCATGGATGCAGTTTTTCCCAGGGCTTTTCACTCCCAAGGCCAAATCCTTGGAAACATTCTCCCTTTGAACGTGATTGGCATTTGGGTGGGCCGCATTCTCTGTTTGGGACAGCGAGATCTAACACACAACCTCACATTCAATACAACCATCTGTTGACACAGTCGTGAGCTGGAATTCCATTTCTTGTAGCAATAGTTGGGACCAACATCCACAATAACTCTGCACTGAAAAGTTGTATTTGTGGCTCCATGGCCAAAACCACAGGGAAGCTATTTTTAACACAGCAGAGCTCTAAATAGTGGAAGCGCTGAAAATTTAGCTCGCATTATGGGCCAAATTCTTCTCCTGGTTACACCCACTCTATGGAGAAGCTTGGATACAATAAACAGAAACACTCTCAAAGAGAGATTTAAAAAAAAAAAAAAAAAAAAAAAAGTAAAATCAGTATTTTCAACTTTAATTGAAGAAAGGTACACATCCCACATCACTCCCTCTTCATAAAAGAAAGGAAAGGAAAAAGGAACAATTTGAAATACAAGTGATCTGCTACAATAATTGTACCTCTTGTATTAAAGATAATGCTTCCCGCCGCATGTGCCTGAACCTACCTATAGCTAAAATCTCTCCAGTCATTATGCAGGCACTTTTGGCTTAGACCAGCGCAGAGGACATTGAGCTTTATCTGCATCTTGAGAGAAAACACCGCCGATGACTCTAGTGCATGAGTAACAAATCAGGTTATAATAGCTAGACCTAAGCTTAATTACTCATAAGACAACTTTCTAACAGCACGTTATCACCCGAGGATTTCACAACACAGACCAATTAGTGACGGCAATACAGACTACCAAAGCTTTCCCATGGCGGAGCTGACAGGACTTGACCTTCTCCTGGGTGCATTAGGTGTACTTCCACCGAAGTCCTCAAGTTACACCACACCGGGCCTTTACAACTCGTATTTAAATTTTGTGGCACACTTTGGGAAACAACTTTTTTTTTCAACCCTCATGACCAAATAGTTGGCTTTAATAATTTCCTCTGCAGTATCAAGATCTGCATATACAAGCATAATAATACCTATCATAAAATAAAAGTGTTATGGGGCGTAGTATGGTGCAGTTTGGGACAGCGTGTTGCAAGTTATTTGCTTCTGTTCACAATAAAGCTATTCCCACAGAAGTCAAAAAAAAAAAAAAAGAGGAAGGGGAACTGGATCATTTTCCGAAACAGAAATTAAAGCTTGTGGGAGAAGCCAATAAGATGAGGAAATCTCTAGTTTCTCATAGTAATAGTCAAGTGTTATTTTTCATTCAGGCTTTTATCACTGCTGGGTTTTCTTCCACTCTTTAAGCACTGGCCTTTGACATATGTTTGGAAAGGAAATACAAGGAGGAAAATAAAAAGGCAAAGGATTTATTTTCAATCTTGCTTACATTTTTTTGCAAATGTGAAATGTTGGCATTACTGTTATTATCCAAACACCTTCACATGGTAAAGGAAAAATTAGAAGGTCATAAACCTTTTGCTCCAACTGCTGAGATAGGCCCCATGTGAGGCACTGCCACTAAAATAGTTTTACAATTCACCACAGCTTGGGAACGACAGAAGCACAGAATCATCTAGGTTGGAAGAGACCTCCAAGATCACCTAGTCCAACCTCAGGCCTAACACTAACAAGTCCTCCACTGAACCATATCACTAAGCTCTGCATCTAAACGTCTTTTAAAGATGTCCAGGGGTGGTGACTCCGCGAGCTTTGTTGCCCTTCTCTGGACAAACTATAACTTCAACTATACTTTGACTCCAGGACAGTGTTCTTTTTGAGTGAAATGCTTGAGTGAGATGTGAACTCGCAGAGCCTGAAGTTTATCACCCCACACCCGCCTTCCCTGTGAGTTCATTGAAACTCCAGCCAAAATTTAGAGAGCCTTCATACTCTAAACTGATCTTATGTACTCGTGACAACGTACAAAATAGTACAGAGAAAAAAACAAACAACAAACACTGAGCCAAGAAGCATCTCCTAGGGAGAATGTATTAACATTTAAGAAAGCTAACTGCTGCAATGTAACATCATGAAGAACCGTGTTCTTTAGCTTTTAGTGTCTCCTTGGCTCTCTGTCTGCTGGCTTCTTATCGTCTGTTCCCGACTCTTGGCCAGGTAACCACTTCAGAGGATTGCAGCGGTACATAGGCCATGGTGGGAGCGTTAGCAGTCCTGACATTTAGGATTCTCGAGGCACTTTCAGATCATTTTTAGACTGTGAATGTAACTCCAGCTGCTACTAAGTGGGTTTTATTTTGTACCAGATTTTAGCCTGTGGAATGTTATGTTTGGATTGAGCTGGAGAAACGGGAAAAAATGCGATAGTTTGCTTAACTAACTGAAATCAAACTCCTAAAACAAAGCTAAACTGTTTTGTCCTTTAATGTTCATATTCCAGTCTGTGCATTGGCACAGAGTCCCTGCTCGTAGATCTGGAAGTCCCCATTTAGATTTGGGAGGGGGGTAGGCGAAAAAACTCACTGCCTGCTCTGACTCCATTAGTGTAGCTAGCGAGAATTCCCAATCTCCGTACGCATTAAATAAATATTTAACATTTCAGGATTTAATCGGAATCCCGAAAGTTAAACAATAGCCTCTGCTATCGGTGTCGCTATCTCAGGGGTTGTTTTCGCAGCCGTATATTTAGATCTTGGCCACATCGCACAGTTGCATTACAAATAGTACAACCCTCCCTTAAAGAAGAAAAAACAAAAAAAAGGAAAAACAAACAAAAAAAATCAGCAAAATCTGCAAACTTTTAAAAAGTGACGCCATCTCAGTGAGTCTCCTTCCCTCTGCTCGAAAAAAAACAAGCGAGAGGCAGGCTCGGGGAGGAGAGGAAAAAAAAAAAAAAAGAAAAAAAAAAAAGAAAAAAAAGACAACAACGACTGAGCATAGCTTTACCTTCAGGACATTACTGCCGCTCCATTTTCTGCCCCTTCCCTTTCGCTCCAGCTCCCTTGCAAGCGACGGCCAGCCCTCTGCCGTGCGCTCATCCTGGCAGCAGCGAGGAGAGGGGCGGCGCTGGGCAGGGGCTGAGCTGGGGCTGGTGCTGAGCTGGTGCTGAGCTGAGCTGGGGCGTGGAGCTGAGCGGCCGCAGGCTGCGTGCATGCAGGGCAGGGAATTCACATTCCCGCTTTAGAAACTTTCGGCGATAGCGGCGTGGCGAGGCTATTTTTGCTTCCTGCCTTCATCCTGGAGTAATGCTCCTCGGTCCGCTGCAATGCAGCCATCTTTTGTGCCGTGTCTCTCACGCGATCCGTATCAAAAGCGCTTTGCCGGTGTAAATCGTGCCTGTGGCGAGGCTGGCTGATGCTTTTTGGTGAATAATTTATCCAGCGCAGTCTTCTCTGTGTGCAACAGGGGAGCGATAGCCATCGCAGTGTGCTGACCCTTTGCGTTAGGTCGCTCTGCACAGAAAGTATGATATACACACAGTCTGGACGCAGTAAATGTAGATACGTGTGTGTAATACATATGAATAGATCTGTGTGCATTTAATGCATTCGATTGTATGCGTATGCACATGTGAATACACCCGCCCCTCAAAATGGGCCAGCTTAATTAGGATAATGGCCCTTTCCATGTAAAAAATACCATTACACCAGGTATGAATGATCCTCATACCAGGCCTTCTAAATTTGCATTTTACCACTTAGCATGTATACATGAAGATGGCAAAAACAGAATGAGAAATATTTTAAAATATAAGTCTGTGAAAGATCGGTCGCTCCGTGAACTTACAGACACAACAGAAGTCGTGTTGACAGCAGAGCACTTAGAGGTTTCAAAGTCCAGTTAACAGGAACAGTCTGACAGCTGCACATCCGAGAAGAATCACGGAAAGCAGAAGATAAAATTCCTGTGATTAGGTGCTTGCAGACTCGAAGAATTTATTATTTATTTAATGAGATTATTATGATTATGCCTAATCATTAGCCATTTTGCCTAATTGTTAGCCATTGATCTTCATGAAATAACTGGGGTTGCGTTATCAGCTCAGTCCTCTCAAACTGTTTCTTAAAAAACTTTGTGTTTCCCTCCCATGGGTTTTGTTCCCTTGCAGAGCTCCAGTTATCTGCCAATATTGGAGCCAGGAGCCCGTAATGCATTCACGGAGAAGGATGAGCACGGCAAAAGAAAGTTAGACCTTGCAGATCACTGCTGGAGTTCTTTGAAGGATTTAGCCAGCAGATATTTCCTTGCATTCTACTTGGATTTCTAAAAGACCCTTGACAGTGTCTCCCACCTTTCTCAGGGAAGAAAATATGTCAGGGGAAAGGAGGCAATAATCCCCCAAGAAGGTATAACTACTGAAAGAAAAAGAAGCTAATACCTGGTTACTGTTGACAGCAGAGGGAGGTGGAGTTTCACAGCCACAAGTGCACATACTGGTCCAGCTCAACCTATTCCTGAGTGAGCTTGGGAAGGGAGTAAGGCAATCTGTGGATAACAAAGTTGTTGGAAAAAAAAATAATAAAAAAATAAAAAATAAAAACAAGACACCAACCTCTGGTTCTGGAAGTTCCTAGGTTGCTAAGTTCCTAGGTCCCTAAGTGCTAGGAGAGTATTCTGTGACATTCCTGCACGCCCAGTCCTTACAGTCTTCCTCTGGGCATCCTCTGTGGCTTGAAGTGAGGGGCCCAAAACCGAACACAGTACTCGAGGTGCAGCCTCACCAGAGCCAAGTACAGGGGGATGATCACCTCCCTGCTCCTGCTACACTATTCCTCATACAGGCCAGGATGCCGTTGGCCTTCTTGGCCACCTGGGCACTCAGCTGGCTCACGTTCAGCCAAGCATCAATCAACACTCCCAGGTCCCTTTCCTCTTCACAGTCTTCTAGCCACTCTGCCCCAAGCCTATTCCATGGGGTTATTGTGGCCAAAGTGCAGGACCCGGGACTGGGCCTTGATAAACCTCATCCAATTCACCTCAGCCCAGCAGTACAGCCTATAATGTTATGTACAACAAAGAGTATTATGTTGTTTTTTTTTTAAATCAGAGGACAAATGAGGAACATTTAATGGAAAAGTCATATCCAAATATTTTGTTGTGACAGTGGAGAGATGGGATTGCAGCTGAACTTTTCCATTCATCCATTCTTCTTCCCTAAACTTGCAGTAAAAAAATAAATAAATAAATAAATAAAAAATAAAAACAAAATCCAGTGTTGGATTTGCACCAACTGGTGTTTGGTACAGAGGTTGTTGGGTGTAAAAACACAGCAGCTGCAGTTACACTGAAGTTCCCCTGAACACTGACCTTCTGGAGTTCCATAGAACAAGTAGGTGTTATAATTCTCTGTTACTAAGGACATGTTTCTGAGAAAGCCACACAATTCAACATGAATTAAGCTCTTTCCTGCCTTTCTGATACATACATAATCACGCCCAGATTTTAATGTGTTCCTCTTGCAAATCCACTCTGCCAATTTATTGTATAAGCAACACCTTGATCTTCATTCTGTGATACAAATTTCCTAGAAAAGCTCTGAAATTAGTGCCAGTTTTTATTAATGGCATAGTTGGAACAGCAGAGAGAAAGCTACAAACCTCAATTTTAGCAAAATAGTTATTAGTGCTTACATTTAAGTGTGAGAATAATCTCTTTTTTATTCAGCAAAGTATTTATTTCTATGCTTTACTTTACTGCACACTTAAATTCAATTACCTTCATTTTAATCATGGGCTTAAGTGCTTTGCTCTCTCAAGATAATAAGACCATTGGCATTTCATTTAGCTCGCCGAGCTTGTTTTTAAGTAAATCTCGTACTCTCAAGCACAAACTGACAAATATGCAAATAAGAGTTACCTTTTCTGCCTAAAGACAGAAAATGATAAACCCAGTAGTTTTACAGTCCATGAGGGGAAACACCTAGGCATGGAATAGATTTTCATTTCCCTGATACTATCATATTAATTGTCTGCTAGCGAAATACTGCCTTGCAAGCTGAGGTTGTACCATCTTTGATCTGCTTCTGTACATTAGCAAGGGCAGACTTAACCATTATTTTCCATTAAAATGAAGAATGTTGTTTGCTTGTTTGCTAGACAAAAGCAAATGTCTTTGAGACATTGTGGGCCATAGCTTCACTTGATATAAATTGGCACGTCTCTTTCATTCCAGTGGAATTACACTAATTTTACACCTCAGAGTACATCCCGGAGACTTTCCACGTCATGTATAAACTTGAATAGAGAGATTCTGTATCATGAGGTGAGATCATAATATTCAAGTGTTTCACAGACTTAAAACCATGAGGTCTGGGAATGCTTGACTGTAGCTAGTAAATACAATATGGTCTGGTAATTAAGTGGGACTGATTATTTATAAGAAGAATAAGCCAGTTTGTAGGCAGAGCCAAAAGCAGTTTTCTTTGCCATGGTACTCTTAATTAACACCTTTTCCCCACCGAAGCAGTAAAATGCAAAATTATGGTTTTATTAAGTCTTACGTTGCTCAAAAAAGACCTTTCAAACTTCATTAACATATGATCTGTTCACCAGCAAAGTGACCGTTTTAAAAAGAAGTGAAAGAATAATTGCAAAATTTGAACATAAACCAACTTACACCACTGGCTAGAATATTCCTGAAACAAATTGAGAACTGGCATCAAATAATGCCAATTTTCCACCATTCAATTTGAAAGGAAATAAATTATATTATGTTGTATCAGTTACTTCAATTAAGCTGAAATAAAAGATTTTCAGGTTTTGCTAACACTTCTAGTGTTTATGGAATCAGACCGAAAGCAAATCCAGCAGAATTGAATTGTCTGCTTTCCACACAGTCACGACTACAAAAAGCGATATTAAAGGAAGCTTGGTATAAAAAAATATGTTGAATTTATGTAGCATACTTACATTTTTATCTTTCGAGCACTACTGCAATTATTTTCATATACAAGAAAAAAATATTCTTAGCAGAAGAACAACAATGCTGAAAGGCTATTTGGAGAACTTTAAGAAGGAGGCCTGATACCACCAAAACCAAAAGTTTAGACAAACGCTTTAAGTCTTTCACGACCAATTTGGAGATCTGAGAAGCTGCCTCAGCTCATGTTTACAAGAGCTGAAGGTGGCCGTGGACATCAGCAGGTGCTGTGGGTGCCACACGCAGCCAGGAGCAGGCCCAGCAGGGCAGGCCGGGCCATGGGTGCCATCTTGTACCATAGGCACCATCTTGTACCACCGGCCCACAGGCCAGGTCCGCCGGGTGCGGTGGGGAACCCGACCTTCCTCTCCTGCAACCCTCACTGCTGCAGGAAGTATGGAGCAGTGGTCGTGAAAGGAGAATAGCCACAGCTTTCAACAAGCATTCAGGGTTTTCCTTCAAATTACAAAATGTCTGTGCTGCTCCTGGTTGCTTAGGACTTACAGACAGTACAAATGTTGAATGGAATGGCTTTTCCAGGCCCTGCCCTTCACCTGACTGACAAACACCTTTTTTTAAGTCGAAGAAATACTGGTTTGGGTTGGTGGAGGCCTGGCTTCTGGCTGACAGGTTCCTCAGCCTGTCTTTTTTCCTTTCCTCTTCCTTTTGCGGGCTTCACACTGAGAAGAGCATAAGGCCATGCATAGGCCTGAAACGTATTATTTTAGTCCTTTCTTCGAAAAGGAAAAAAAAAAATGTCTGGGGGCAGAATGATTTCAGGATGTTCGAATTCCTGACGTGGAAAACCCTGTGGTTAGGCAAAGATAATCCTGTTATTTCCACCAGTTTTACAACACTGTAAGCATCGCTTCCCACCAGGTGGTTATGAAGCTACATCAGGGCTAGGGGAGAACAAAGTGAAACCATCCCAGCCTCTGAGTACAGAAGGGCTTTTGGACCTTCATAAAAGTTCACTTCCTCATTGTAAGCAACAATAATTCAGGATAGTTCTTCCTTGGGTCTTCGCATTTAAACATCAAATAGGATGCACAGCCTCAGAGGTGTTTTCTATCTGCACTGCAAATCAGAGAAAAAGGCAGTAAAAGTTAATAGCTTCTTTGGAACAAATTGTCATTTACAGCCAGCTCAGCACTGATGTGAACCTGAACAATCACCTAAAGTTCATCAAGTTCAGTGGATTCAGTGTTATTTGACTAACATTCTTATATATTAAAGGCCAAGTATACATATATATATATATATTTTTTTTTATTATTATTTTTATTTTTTTTTTGGCTGAAGTCTTGTCTTGTTCGTTCTTTCTGAACAGGGCCTGATTAATGACAGCAGAATCCAGCTTCACGTTAATGCACCATTCAGTGCCCCACTTTCACACACTGGAATGCTACATCTGTGCCTGTTTCACGTTCTCAGTTAAACTGGAAGCAAAAAGAACAGATTGAAATGGTGCATTCCAAGTATCTCTCTCATAGCTTTGCTTGCAAGCTGAATGGACCTTTTTGTAACCAAAAGGACCAGAAGCAGCTTCCTTTCCCAACTGGAGGCCTTTTTAAAATCCGGCTTTTACATTTCTTTCTGGCAGCAGAGAGAAAAAAGCACAGCCTATACTGATGCTGTGTCTGCAGGTTGTCTTTCATAGCAAGGGGCACAATGTGTTTCCCTGGCCGATGCATGGTTGTGCGAGAATCATACATTTTTATCACTTTCAGTTATTGTTTCCTTCCCTCACCACAAATATTTCCCACAGTGCCACTGTTTTCTATTGGCCTCCTTACTCAGCCAAGCTAATAGTTAGGGGCACACTGGGCATTTTGTTATGCCTTTTTTTATGTTCTGGTAGGCATGAAAACACTCAGTAGGGATTCCATTATGTTTTAGCACTTGTGTTGAAGGGTGAAATAACTTCACAGCCTGTCAGAGTAGTGATGCATCATGAATAGTTCCTTCTTTATTCTACATATTTTTATTTAAACATTCTTAGCCGTGTTTTGTAACAAGCTGCTTTCACTGTACTTGACTGTCTGGAGGAGGAGGATCTGTTTTAATTTTCGAATGACCATGAAAGATTGGAAAGAAGTAACAAACAAGAACATCTCTGTATTAAGTTATCAAACTCAGTCCATGGATCTGAGGCTGGAGAGACAAATCTCAGAAAAAAAAAAAAAAAAAAAAAAAGTTTTTACCTTCATTCAGTGGTTTGCTGCCCTTGTTCTCAAACTTTGACAATTTTGTCTCTTCCATGATTTATTTGAAGACTGAATCTGTCAGAATTTACATAGGCAGAGCAAAAGGAGAACCAGGGTCAAAGCCCACAGAGTTTGTGTTCATTTGCCTCTTTTCCCAGATAGTTGCCTTCAGAGCCTTGTCAACAGCAACTGCTTTTCCAACACCACGGAATGTCAGATTTGCTTTTTTGTTGTGTTGCTAGAACTCAACTCAGTCCCACATTCAGCTGAATAACCTCACCAAGCCCCTGGTTAAGCACATCTCTGATGAGTTCATTTTCATGAAACACCCAAAACATCTTTTCCAGTATCAAATGTGTGAAGGTCGTTTAGCCGCAGCGAGGAGTGCTGCTTGGAAGGGACTGTGACCGAGGTCAAGGATGTAGCATCAGCATGGGAGAAGAGGAAAGGGCATTTCCCTACTCACATTGCTCCTCACAGTGCAGTTCAAGCTAGAAGTCACTGAGTATTCCCAACTGTTCCTCAGCTTTTAAAAACAAGAATGTCAGTGATAGAAGGATTTTCTGTACTCACAAGATGAATGCAAGGCACAAAAACTCTGCAGTATCTTCTCAGTACAGCAGCGACCTTCTGACTCACCACAGCTCTCCTTTGGGTTTACTTTTGGGATCTCTGTGGGGCTCGCCAAAGCCACCAAGCCAGATGGTACATCAAACTGGGATGATGTATCAACAGTAGCCTTTGTTGTGTTCCCCCATGTGCTGACCCATGCTCATCGGTAAAATTTTTTGAATCGGCCATGACAATATACGCTCCCTATAGGACTACCTTTAAAAACAGCTTACACGCTATATTCTAGAACATTAAGTTGAAAACATAGAAGCAATTTCTTTGCAGTACTTCTAAGGACCCAGTCAGGGGCATCTGCTGTAGCTTTGCCCTAAACCCCACTGATGGTGAGCAGGACACATGCCGCCGGAGGCAGGCTGAGAATCAGGTCGTGACTCAGAGCGTTGTTAATCTTCCTTCCTTAGGGTTTCCTTCCTCCCTGTCTCCAGGAAGCGGGTCCTACACCAGCTTTCTGCCTGGAACAAAGGGCGGCCCCACCGCAGCATCTTGGGCTCACCTCCTGCAAAGGAAAGGAGTTCACTGCGCACGCAGTCCCATCAGTTCCTGCTGACATCCAAGGAAAGGCCAGAGCTGCCCGGCTGCCACTACTCACTTTGATGCTACCCCTGGTGTGAACAGAACAGCACGTCCAGGGGCTGCTCAGCAAAGCCAGACCTGGTCAGGTTCAAGCATTCTGTGCCTGACCCTTCATTTCACTCAGCACCCACAGCAGCAGGATGCTGAGCAGAACATGGCTGTGTTGTAAAAGACGGGACATGAAGTACAGAGACTGGAGCAGTGTGCTGGCTTGTGCCTTGCCAGAAGTCCCAGGCTGTGCCCACCCCATGATGCTCCTCCTGGGATCGGCAGACTCGCGTCCCTGTGCTGAAACCAAAGCCCTGCTTCCCAGCCCACGCACCATGTCAGCTGCACTCTGGCTCGTACAACAGATACCAAGGGACTTATGTGCACGGCAGAGTCAAGCTTCAAATCCCATCCCCTGTTCCTAAACTAAAATGCAGAGAAAAAAAAATACTTTAATCAGTCCATTGCACTTTGAAAAATATGGGAGTGAACGGGACTAAGACAGCCCACAGTAAAGGGAAAGACGAGAACCCTCTCTCTAAACCTCTGTAGCCCTCTGTTGATTTACAAGTCTTAGAGACAAAGTTCATTAACAGCATTTCCCTTATGACTTGACCTGGGTTGGAAATATTTTTTCACCATTAGCTAAGAATATATCCTAAGAATGGTAACACAATTTTTTCCTATTGGCCCAGCAGAAAAAAAAAAAAAAAATGGGATCAGTTAAAATAGATGGCTGTATGGATTCAGCTGTGGAACGAGCTGCATACACTAAAGCAATTGCACCAAAATTATAGCAAGATATTTTAAATAAGCAGTAAAATATTTTGGCTCTGCCCTTATGTTCAATTTTCATTGATTTACTATAATGGGATGGATTGAAAGGAACCTTCTGCTTAAATCCATAGTGAGCTATAACAAGGTTTCTATGACATGATAGCAAATTTGAAAAAAAAAAATTGGAAAGCTCTGCATCATGAATGTAGACTGGCCTTTTAAGGATACCATGTAGTGCTTGGGTTTTGCAGAAGTGATTCAGTAAATTTAGCAGCCCAAAGCCAACAGCTTCTTGTACTTTCAGCAGTTATGTGGTCTTGGGAAGAAAAAAAAAAAAAAACACTTCCCTTTATCAATTTTCTCATAATTTTGAGATTTTTTCCCCTATTTTTAAAATATAAATCAGCAACTCTTTTATGGACCCATTTATTGCAGGAATAACTGTAAACTGCAGGGTAAAACTGCTGGCTCAAAGAACTCAAAGGACACAAAGCAGACTTCGTGCTCCCTCCTGCCTCACAGACGTTTTATCAGCTGGAAGAAAATTAATAACATCCCAGAAGTGATTTGCATTCACAAGCTCAATAAAAGAGAGGCAGCACAGAAAAAGTAATCACATGGGAATGCAGAGAACATTAAAACCAGCAGGAGAAGGCAGCGTATAGTCAAAACACAGGTGCTTCATCGTCATATTTTCACTTGCGTGGCCGTATCCTCAAATAACCTGCAGTGAAATCCCTGGAAGAGGTGGTGGAGGGAGGATTGTAGGGGATGCAGGAAATGATCTGAGGAGGGCATGGAGCTGGCTCTGCAGGCACCAAAGGATCGGAGGCAGCAGGAGGGGCTGCGCTGAGCTTCTCAGTGACCCAAAGCTATGAGGGCACAGGCTGGGCTCTCTGATGGGTTACCTGCCATTTTCTCAGAAGAGCAGGTAGGCCCCATGAGCTACACACTTGACAATTATGGTGGTTTGTGAATACAAAATACACCCTTCGGGTCTGGTTGGCCCAGAATTTTGCAGGCAGTGGCTGGAAAGCGGGTTGAAACGTGGGCCCTTGCTGGAGAAGGGGAGAACAGAGGGCAGGGCTGCGTGTCACCATGCACAGTGGTTGCAGCCACCACGAAGAGCGGTGTTCCTAATGCCAAACATGTGCCTAATGCACTAAATCATAACAAAATAGACTCCAGAAGTCTAAGACCATCCGCATGCACATTGCTCTAGTTACGTGCTGCCTCCTTCAAGGTGCCTGGATAGCCAGGGCTGTAGAAGAGCAGATGTCACGTTCACTATTTGACCATCCCTGATCAGAAGAAGGAAGGAGAGAAACCATGTATGCTTACAATTAGAAGCCGGGGGCCTGATCCAGAGTCTATTGAAGTCAACAGAAAGGTTTCCATTGACGTCAGCGAGCGCTGGGATGGGCCCCCAGAGCTTCGCTGCATGCTAACAACATCTTGCCTGTTGTCAGCTGGGGCTCTGCAGGGTGAATTTCAGGAGTGGTTCGGATGCTCCTGCTCCCTCGCCCTGTGCTGTGGGTTCAAGGGCAGCCTGCAAGCAGGGGGCCACAGGTTTTAGGCTGGTTCCAAACACAGACCAAGCAGCAGCACGCTGTGCAGCAGCCTTGGGCTGTGCTAAATTAATGCCATCTGCTACTGGCCTTCCTCCCCTCGCCTCCTCCCACCTCCTCCCTCAGGGGGCTCCTGACAGTGGAGAATAGCTGGAGTACAGTCACAAGCCTCACGCCTCTTCCTGTCCCTAACACACCCTTTACACCCTTTGTTTCTCTCTAAGTGTCATGGGTGGAGTAGGATCCCAGTACGCTGGCTCCAAACCAGCTGGCAGCATCTGGCCGGCCTCGGCCCCATTCCTCCCAGGCTTGGAGGACCTGGAGCAGGCACAGCCTCAGCTCTGCAGTCTCTGGGGGTTAATGTTTTTTTCTTTCTTTCTTTCTTTTTTATTTATTTATTTATTTTTTTAATTTTCCCCACCAGGAGAGGGGTTATTTTCAGTGACATCATTGCCCCCCTGGCTGAAAGCTTATGAGCTTTCCAAACGCAGAGGAGAATTGCAAATGCTGTGTGAAATCTCCTCTCGCCCTAGCTTGGAGCCTTTGCCAACAGCCCTTGCAGGGGAAAGCTCCCACTGCTAGTCTGAGAGTTCAAAAGGTAGCAGCCATTTCTCACCATGAGTGTTTGGGAAATGCAATTGAAAGTAAAGATCCTAATTACATTTGGCATTTCTAATAGTCAGTCTCCCGCTAAACAAATGACATCATTTGTGGCATTGGCAGCAAAAAGAGCCCACTGTAAAGAGACTGTAAACAAGAGTCCATCCAGACTCATTCTGCTCTAACAAAAGGAAGGGGAAGAGGGGTGAGTCTTGCTCAATGACCACGACGCTCACATTTTTCTCAAGTATTAAACATGTTCGATACCTCTGCAAAACAGTTTGGAAATGGGGAAAAACACGCTCAGAAATGGGGACTTTTGGCAATCAAGGAAATTGCCACACTCAGCTGTGCAGCCGCTCAGGCTGGGGGCACGGTGGCTTTTCTGGATCAGAGCCTTGTCAACATCAAGGATCTGTGAGGCTGGGAAGAACCTCCGCTTGGTTATCAAAAGCTATATTTGACATGTTGATGGGATGTCTTTTCCAAAACAGGACACACAATTCACAATCCTCTTTAAAAAAAAAAAAAAAAAAAAGTGCATCAGTTTTCTTCTTCGTACAACACTGCGTGCTCTTTGCCCTTCACCTGAGGGTGTCACAGCTCACATCTCCACTGAAGTTGCATTTAAACCTATACAGAGCTCCCTCTAGAGAGGACCAAAGAGGCTTTTCCCCAGCACGGAGAAACTCCCCACAGTTTCTGTGTAACAACGCATCAGCACAGCCTTTGGGGGGAAATACCAGCGAGACGCAGGAGCTGTGCACCAAAACGTGGTTAAGGGAAAAGGCAAAAATTCCCCCTCTTATTAAGAATAAGAAAAAAAATAAAAATCAGAGGGCTGTATTTCAGTTTCAGTTCGTGTATTTTCCAGAAATACCCACAGCCTGCGTCCTGTGGCTGTGCTGGGGTCAGCGCAAGGCAGGAGGATCCTTTGGCGCTCTCCTTCCCTCCCGGCAGTCCTGCTTGGCCCCGCTTAGTTTGTCATAGTTGAGGGCATCCCAGCATGAAGCGGTGTGAACACAGCCCATTAATTGTAACAGGATGTGGTTAGAGGCTTTTTGATATCCGCATGCCCGTAACTGTAACCCGTATTCAGCTGTTTTCAACCCTCAATGCAAATAGAAGCAACATTTGCATCCAGATTGCCTTTAGTGCATAGATGTGCAGATGTGATAAGTTAAAACTACAGCATAAGGGGAATGCCTACCTTTTCCATGTCAAGTTTATTGTTTTTTTCTTTCCTTTTTTTTTTTTTTTTTTTCTCACCAGGTGCTGGAGATAAGCGCCCTCTGTCAGATTTCTTTTTAGGCAGTTGCACTCACTGCTGCAGAAAAATAACGTGAGTTGAACCGCGATCTTAATCCTTTCCCGCTGCTCGATTTTTGAAATTGCTGTGCTTCGACCAGCTTCCTTCCCCTAAGGAAAGATCTCAACCCGTCCTCTTTTTCCTTTGCACAAGTCTGACATACGCTTTTCGTCTAGGCCTGTGGAAATATCCCCGAGCCTGCAAAGTGAGATGGGTTCATAATGTTCCCTTTTCTTATTAGTTGAGTTGCATGACACTCTCTGAACCTCATGCGAGCCCTTTCACGGTAGTTAGGCCTCATTCATGGGAGCACTCGCCTTGCTGAGTGTGAAAGAGGCCATTTATGCCTAATAATGATAATAACCAGCAGTTGGAGGCTGGGAAAAGAAAGGAAAATAAAACGCCACAGAAGTTTACAGGAAAGGCCGCTCAGCGCTGCCAGGAGGGTGAGGAGGTCAGACATCTGGTGCTCGGTCCTGCTCTGGATCACAGGCAGGAATGTACGGCCGCGGTGGTGGGGCTGGGCCGCCTGCCCCGGCTGAGAAGCTGGTGGCCAGCAGGGCCTGGGGCGTGCTGCCCCGGGACCTCTTTCCTTTGGGGTCCTGCAGGCAGATCCTCCTGCCCAACCGGGCTCCCAGGAATGAGAAAACCTGGCACAGCGGAGGAAAAACGCACCCTGAAAAAATCACGCAGTAAGCTCAAGTGAGGACTACAAAGGAGGTGTTTGTGAAGTCCCTCAGAAATTATATTTACCCTCAATTAAGCATTAAAAAAAAAAAAAAAATACCCACACTAACAAACGGCAATCACAGAATTACAGTAACCTACGTGCCCTAACTCAGCGGTCCCAAGCTTTCTGGGCACAGGCTGCCAATGTTCATATAAAAAGTGTGCGTTTCTGGGAAGCCAGCTGCAAACCACTTTGCCCCTTGTAGGTCCTGCTTTAAGGGGCCACAGACATTACTGCTTTATTCTGCTCCAGCAAAGCCCAAATTTGCAAATATGAGGAAACCGCGAGTATGGCTTGTTCTGGATACACAGAGCTCACACAGATGTTGGTATCTGGACCTCTGCACGTGTGGTGCACACAGATCGGGGTGAAGCTGCTTTCTGTTTCAAGGTAGAATTTGCAAATGCAAATCGCCAAGCAGTGTCCTAGCATCTTCCTGCTGTGAAAGCAATGGGACAGACATCTCATATAGGTGCAAGTCACTGAAATATATAGAGTAGCAGTTTCCTAAAACCTAGAATAATGCTTGAGTTTAACCTTCAAGAGCTCAGCAATCCACAAGAGAAAGAGTATCTTATTACCAAACCCTGCAAGATTTTGGAATGTTTTTCCTTTGATGCTACAATTTCAACACCTCCAGCATTTATTGTCTCTCAGCTATTGTATCCAGCTATCTCAAGCCTTCACTGTGTTGTTCAGTTTATGTTCATCTCCATCTATTTTTAACAAAAAAATAAACTCAAAAGCACATTGGAGAAGTATGGTATTTCTCCTGAGTATCATAAGACTGCTTGATCACGTCTTTTCCTGGCACTTAGTTCATTGGTTTATGAATTATTTTGCTACACTGAGTGCATAGTTGATAGTTTAATGGTCGAAAGCGATTGTTCTTGAAATAAGGAGGAAGTTGTCATGGTAATACATTGCCACGAAGATTAAGGCATGCTTAAATTAAGGCTTGCATTGAATTCTCAGTCGTTTTAGCTACTCTTTCCTTGCCATGTTTGGAGAACATCATATCTAGTGAAATCCTCCAAGACATCTTATTGGATTACCCATCCAGCAGTGACTAACCAATGCCTTGAGTCACCAATTTGCCATCCTTGGAGTCAGGCCAGTCATGTGCAGCGTACGCCCCGGCCCTCTCGAGCAGGCAGGACAGCCATTGGGCTCCAGCACTGCCTGTTTTGCAATACCAGGAATTCTTTCCACCCCCTTTGAACTAAATCTCAAGCAGATGAATACTCCGCTGGAGCATTTGGCTCAAAGACCAAGGAAGATTTTCAAGGGTGGAGAAGAGTTCAGATAACAAGGAGAACTGGGGTTCAAGGGTTTGATTTTATATATTTTTTAAGAGCTTTAAAAACATCACTAGCAGTAGATGGGGTTTAGAAGGCTTTCAGAAACACTTGTTGAAAGCATCACCCTCGGAGTTGCCTCCTACACACCTTATGCAGCAATTTGTTGAGGAAAAAGTCACCACAGTGGTGATTTCTGTCAAAAACTCTGACAAAGAAGATATTAGTCAAGTGTAGAGTATATTTGATATCCCAATAGCATTTCTGACTTGAAAGAGATCAGCTGACACCAGTTAAATGTCTGGTCATGTGTGACCTGTTGCTGGGGACTTTTCGTGCAGCGCATCCTCCCACTGGCTCACTGATGGGCTGGGGGAAGGATGAAGCATCATTTCCCCAAACCCAGCTCCCTGTAACCAGCCCACTCCAGTGTTCGTGGTAGTTCACAAAGATTTAGTCTGTGCCTCCCCATCTACGCACAGTGGTGAAGAACGTATTGTAAAGCCTTATCTTTGACAAAATTTGTATGGGAAAGGAGCCGTATTGCCAGTCCCATGCAGGGTCTCAAATTCGTGCTGGTATTTGAAACACGAGTAAAGAGAAACTTCCAGACAAACTCAAAAAGAAAAAAAAAAAAAAAAGAAAAGAAAAAAGGAAAGAAAAGAAAAAAAAAGGATAAAAAAGAGAAGAAAAGAACTAGCTATTAGTATGTGAAAATACAATTTTCAGAATTGCCTAAATAAGACAGAAGCCCTATATTTATTTCTAAAGTTCTTATCACTTTGGAGGAAGCAAATCCAATAAGCATTTGCAAAGAAAACTGTTGTAAACTCCACTAATGCACAGCAATAACACATTGCGACTGCAGTCAACACCTTTCTCATCAGTCCAGCAAATAAATATTCACTGCCCTGTACGTGATCTGCAGCTTGCAGCAAAGATGACCCCAAGCACATGGGAAAAGGATCAAAACAAAAATCACGTGATTATTCTGAACAGAAACTACATTATCCATGGAAGAGACAAACACACATGGCCTTCAGATTCTCGTAAAACAATACCAGGGCTGCATCGGGACTAAAATTGGGAAAAGCAGATGCTGCCCAAAGAAGAATATGCTGGAGATGTTTAACATGCACAGCACATATCAGGAAATCATAGTGCTTTCATGTGAGCTAAGAAGAGCTCATTTCAAGCTCATTTCCAGATAGCATCAATGAACCTAATGAAGGAGAGACTCAAGAGGCAGAATTCGGGGCAGGGGCTGTAGGATCACTGGGGCTGGCTGAGTGAGCCCTTTCATTCACTTCTCCTGAAGACAGGAACAAACTACAGAAGTGATTCCGGCCTTAAGGTCAAGAGCTACTGAAAAATCACAGGAATGGTTCTCCAGCATTTCCTCTTAAGGGACCCTGTTATCCACAGCAAGGACTAGAAAACTTCAGATGGTTCTTGTTCATGGAATGAGAAAGAGTGCTGCAAGGCAGGAGGGTCCCTGAGACACAGGGGAGAGCACTCCCCTGCCCCCTAAACTGCAATTTTGAATCCTTCAGAAATGTATTGAGTTTAACCCTTGCATTTTTTTTCAGAACTAAGACACACTTTCTGGCTCAGGCATGAAGTGGCAGAGAAATCATATTAGATAAAATGGACAAATATTTGGGGTGTTCACATGGGGTATTCCTGGAGCAGGGTGCAGAGCTTCAGGTGCGTGTGCAGTTGGGCATTCACCATTTTCTGTGCGCACAGTCTACAAAAAATGGGAGAAAAAGAAACCTCCATGTTCAACCACAACTACCTCCATAAGGTCTGTTAGCCAGATTTCAACTCCTCCATTCTAAGAAGACTACAAAGGCCACCACATTTCCTCAACTGTCATCACCAAGCACGAGAAGGTGATGCTTGGAGTCCCAGCTCAATACATGCACATTGCACCCGTGGTCCTCCAGACATGTCCACCAGGCTCTTCCAGAGACACCGCAGTGCCATGTCAACATCAGGTGAACAATGGCAAAACTCAAGCCAAAAGTGACAACAGAAACAGCTGGGTCCTACGGAAGGGAGGTGACTGTGCCGATGATGTTGCTGTTGGCCACGGGCCCTGCTGCAGGGCAGCTGCAGCGCAAAGGCCGCAGCTGCCTCGCTTTTAGGATGCACACTGTGCCTGTCAAGGTGAAGGAAAAGCAGCTTGTGCCCTGTGTCTATTCTCACCCTTCCTTCCTCTTAAAGAAGGAAAAAAAAAAAAAATAGAAATCAACAACAAAAACAGCCCCCCCACATAAAACAGAAAAGCAGATGATTAAAATGTTGGGGCTGACACTTTGTCTAAAAGTTTTTTGGTTTTGAACCATCTGGTATTTTAAAGTAATATGTCAGGGGGAGTTAATTATCCTATAGGCATCAGATGAGGCCAAAACCCCAGTGTGAAAACACACTGACAAGCACCGTTCACACAGTTAACAGCGCTGGCGTGACGTGTGAGCTGCCCGCCAGAGAAACACGTGAAGCAGCCACTTGAAAAACAAAATTCCCTACTTTCTTGTGCATGTGGAATGAGCATGATTTATCTGGGAAGGAATTTGCCCTCAGTGTTGATCTCCTTAAAAGAGACTGCAACTAAAATAGCTACAAGGCTGTTCAAAAATTAACCAGTTGTCGTGTGCAGGGACTTTCACGGATTTTCCCTGCATGCTGAGCCAGGCTCTTCCCGACACTGCTGTCAGTGCCTCAGGAGCCTTCATCCCACAGCAGATGGTGGCAGTGGGTCCAAGTGGGGTAAAGAAATCACCACTTTGGGGTGATTTCTAAGGCAGGAGGCCCCAAGGGAGGGCAGGATCCCAGCTGGGAGCAGGCCACAAGGGCCCGGGCCTTGGGCAAGGCCTGTGGTGGTTTGGAGGCAAGGCCAGGGCCAGCTGACACAAATCACTCCCCCAGCCAAACGGGGAGGATCGCAAAGCTCAGGAAGCGGGATTAGAATCACAATTTGTTGGCATGGACGGTGTTGGCTTTGTAGCATCTGCGAAACCTAAAGGGAATTGCTGGGGGGTGAGGGGAGGCACCCAACCAAAAGCCTCCCAAACAAAACAGCCTCTCTTGTAGCGTACAAACTCTCCCACACAGCCAGGCCCTGAGCTTTGGGCCAAGCTTGGCTTCCATTTCCAAAGCAAAGCAGCAGCAAGGCAGGGGTCAGGGCTGGGCTGCCCGGTGACCATGGGCAGGGACAGACAGACCACATCCCCCCTCCCCCCAGGGCCCACAGCATGGTGAGACGGATTTCACGTCCTTTTACTCACAAAAATCTTCATTTCAGTCTTTTACATAGAAAAAAAAAGTAAGAGTTCATTGAAGGGTTTTAATGAACCTTTAAAGACATCACTGCGAGGAGTGCTGAATTAACCTGCCAAAACAGCATTATTGAGCTCCTGGAAATTCATGACAAGGAAATGCATGTTTAATATACCTCATTTAAGCCATATTATTCAGGGGAATCAGCAGGTGTATTGCTCTGGAGCACACGAGATGCTAATGGAGACAGCGTGCAGTCATTCACCCTGTGCCTTTCTGGAACTGAAGAAAAACAACAAAAAATAAATACTTTCCTCTCTCCCAGAGGCAAAGGAGCTTTCGGTCTTTTATTTTTTATTTTTTTTTCTCCTCCTCCACATACAGGACAGGTCTGTGTGTGAAGCAAGGAGTAGCAGACTTGGTCAAGTCTCCTGCTGTGCCAGAGACAGCCCAGAGCCCATCTGCTCCTGGCATTTCAGACCCAAACCACAACCCCAGAAGCCCCAACTTCCCTGCTCCCTCACCTAGGAAGCACTGGGATGCCATGGAGCCCTTAAAACTTCTGCACGTGCCCCAAATGACTGAAGATTCACTGACGCCCAGAGCCCGATGCTGCAGCACGCTGCCTGAGTGGAAGGGGAACAACTCTGGTCTTTACTTCCAAAACTGCTCCATCTGATGGCGATCTGATGTAAGACACAGCCAGAATTTTAGAAGCAAGAGCCCAGTAAGCTGGCCCTTTGCTACCAGCATCCACCTCAGGTCTCACAGCTCCTTTCGTAGCATTACAGCTGGGAGCAAACGCTTGCACCCAACACGTCTGTCTTCAACAACAGCAGTGATTCACCTAAATAAATCCCTCTATATCTAGTTCCTGAAATCTTTATGCCAACACTGCTTCTCTATAGCAAAACCTTTCTAACAGCGTGGACAGCACATTCTCTCTGAAGACATATCTTGCGCAGAAATAGCAAAGAAATTGCCCATCTCTCCGAGTGAGAAAGGAGTAGGAATAGCTACAAGTTGCCTGTCAATACATCTTTGCTGGGATACAGAAAATTGCTCCATTGTTTGGGAGGCTGTGGAAAACCTGCCAGGCTACAAAAATACTGAGATGCTCTTATCAGAGTGGTGTGAGTGCATAGAAAAGGAATTGCAAGAAATTGCCCAAATGGAACCAGATCTGGAAATGCCTGCAAATAACAGTGTAATCGTCAGACTTTGGAAGAGACGCATCTTCCACAGGAATGTTTCTGGGCACATGAGGGCCAGAGGGGTGACAGGGCAGTAAGAAGTAGATCTTGACCAGCTTCACGGCTATGGGAGCCAGCACTGGGGAGCTCTCACCAGCTGGCCTCTGTTCACTGTCCGGCTGGCAGCAAAGATTGGGATTTCAAACAGAGCCTCTCACGTGCATTGTAATGTAAGATGATGAGAAGTTGGAAGAGATAAGAAGGGGGTTATTCTGCTATTTCCCATAATGTGAACGAAGAGATGAGGCCACCTGTACAGCAGCTGGAAGCAATAACACCATGTCCCCCATTTCAGACTTTCTTATTCAATGCTGAAGAGGACAATCCTTCCTGATGCCCTGCGTCCACACTGCTCAGTATTCATGCCCCTTTTTCCCCCACTTCTCTTCATTTCCACAGAGGTGTTGGCAGAGCAGTGCCACCAGCAGGGAGGGGACAGCAGGAGCTGATGGGCACGAGCTCCCCAGCCCTCCATACTGCAGGTTTCTGGAAACAACGCCGGATTGCTCCCACTTACTAAAACAGTCGCAGTTTTTACAGCACCATTTAAACGACTTCCTCAGGAAATTTCACAGGCACACTGGCAGGCATTGATTTCAAGCAGAAAATAACCCAGCAGGAAACTCAAAGAGGAAAGATGTGCTGTAATTATATCTCTTCGGGGCTTGCAAGACAGAGGAAGACAAGACATAAACGAGCACATGCACCGAAGCTATAATGTGAAGCAATGCTGTAATTAATACAATCAAAGCTTTCAGAGTGCTTTTCTCATAATCAGAGTTTCGATGCCTAAGCACACAGTTATCCCTTTGCTTACACACGAGCTCAGCAGCGTCGTTGTTAATTGGCACGGACTGTCTCATCTCTCCGCAATCCGGTTAAACAGACACAAGCAATTAAATACCTGTGACGATTCCTGGCTCACAAAAAGGGCCTGGGATGCAGCTTAGGCTTTCATTCCATTTCTAGAAATAAACGCTTTAACAGAAGAAAACAGCACAATGAACGTAGGTAATGGCTCTGAGGTCTGAAACTGCTTCACACCGTCACAAGAACAGACATTCCTTTTATGCAGCATCTTTCAAATCACCTTTTCTCAGTCAGTTGAGGATCTGCACACACACTCCCTCTCTTTAGCTAATTGAAAATTAACCTGTGGTGTCTTTTTGCTTCGAAGCACATAATTTACAAAGCATGGATGAGTTGTACGGTGATAATTACTTTCAGCTTATTGAAGTGAAACTCTCAATGGAGAAATAGAGGTTGGAGGAGGGACTGAATTCACAACTATTTTTTTTCATCCAGTTTCAATGAAATATATTTCAGGACACGTGCCAGAGACCCCAGATATCTTAGCATAGGTCCCACGGTGAGCCTGCAATGCAGCCCAGCTTTCCCATGGACCAGGCAGCATCCTACCTGTTGGACTCCACTTTCTCTCTACAGCACTCCTGAGATGCTGATGTCCTCTGGCTGCAGAGGAGACAACAGCTTACAAGTCTCTTGGTATTAGCTTGCTCTGTCCCTCCACTGAAAGAAAAGCCTCACTACCACAAAGAGCCATCCCAGCCCTCCAGCACCCCAAAGCCACCCCATCACACAGAGCAGTGATGTGGACAGCCTGTCAGGAGTCGAACAGCACGGCTGCTTGTTTAGTGAGCTGCTAACCCTTGCAGCCAAGGTCAGGCACGATGAGGCTGCAACCACAGGCCACGTCAAATATGCTGCAAGCCGGCACCAGCAGTCGCTGAACAATAACTGTTTTCACTTTTAGCCACCCAGGCTGCCCTTCAACTTGCGCTGCACAAGACAATAGCCTGACCCCGACTCAGCCAGGCCCTCCCTGAAGAATCAAAACTAATGCTTTCACCCAAAGGAAGACTACTTTTTTCCTCCCCCCTAGGAGGGGTTTTGACTATATTATTGAAAAATAAAAGAAAAAAAAAAAATCTATCTAGTTCTTGCATCCGAAAATTTGTCAGGCAAGCCTCAGATTTATTTTTCTAAACCTGATTTTGCAGGAGCATTATGTAAGCAGAAGTTTTCCATCTCCTACTACTATAACATAATGCCTATTTTGACTTTGCCACATACACCCAGGTACAAATGCAACATTTGTTTAGGGAAGGGGAAAACACTTATTTTACGTTTCTCCTCTGAGCAGATTTACCCATTTTTATTTGCAAGAAAGGAAGAAAGAAAAGCCTTTGTTGGTGCAAACCCCGAGCCTGGGCACAGCTCTGCAGCCAGGTTCCTGTAAGCCCGGTGTGCGGGTGGGGTGGCTCCCGGAGAGCCTCCTTTCCCCCGGTGCCGCCCGGTGACTTCTTGCACTTTCCCCACCTCGGCGCGAAACGCAAAGCGAAGCTTTCATCGCACGGCTCGGGTTTGCGTTGTTACCAGCAGGGCTATTTATATTCCCTGGAACAATAGCTGACCTTGGCCCAGCTCGAGCCCTTGGATACCCCGGACTCGCATTGTCCCGCGGCATTCCCACCCAGCCGCCCGCGGCCGCCTTCCCTCCCCAAAGCTGCCAAACCCTTGGGTGCAGGGTGGGGACGTGGCAGGCACCATAAACAAGGCGAGGGGAGGCTCCACGCTTCCACACTCAAGGCTCGAAGCCCAAAGGCAAGGAGAGAGGTGCTGCATTCCCCATCCTCCTGCAAGCGCGGAGAAAAGGTCACCACTTCCCCTGTGACCTCTGCCACGAAATAGTTTGCTTCGCTAGCAGCAATTACTTCTCGGAAACACAAAGCGAACCGCTCTCCCTAGCGGCTGGCTTCCTTTCCTTCTGGAAAGAAAGGAAGGGGCCCGGCGGAGCCCCCCGGTGTTGTACCCGGGTGTGCTGCGGATCCGCCAGCCGGGTCCCCCCGCCTGCAGCCTGGCGGCGAGGGCGATGCTCGGGGCTGTGGCTGCGAAGGGGCCGCCAGAGGGACCTCGCGGCCAGGGCTGGGACGACCGAAACCAGCAACGCCCCAGCACCCCCGCGATGCCCCGGGACCCCCGGCACAAGGGGCAGGGCCGGGGGGGGGGGCGAAGCGGGGTCCCCTCCGTCGCCAACCCAACGTGGAGGCGCAGCGGAGCGGATGCGCTCCTGCGCCTCCACCCCCGGGCATCGCGCTCCTCTTCTGCCCTCTGCACAGCACGCTTTGAATTCACAGCTTACAGCCAGTCAGGGGGCACCTCCCGTCCCCCACAGCAACATTTTGGAGTAGGAATAGTTCCTTCTGAATTTGAAGATCTCCCCCGAGAATGAAATCAAATCAATACACGCGTATAAAAGCGTTTGACAAAGTGGGGTCCCTGTCTCTGGGTTGAACCATTTTGTTCTGGAAACTCCCCAACACACACCTGGAAGGACAGGCAGGTACCTGCACGTGCCATCAGCCCCTCTCTGGGCAGATCCGGGGCTGCACAGCCCAACTGGACTTTATCAGAGCAGCTATTTGAGGCTGAATAATTTCCTCCTCGCTCTTCTAACAGCATCTTCAGCTGGCATAGGGCCCGGGGGCAGGAGGAACCTGCCAAGGAAGTAGTTCTGAGTTGCAGCAGCTCTGCTGGGAGATTTTAATTTCTCTCTAGCATGACTCTGAGCATAAATAAGGTCCAACAACAATTAGATTAGAGGTTAGATTGCCTCCCAAAGCCCCAAGAGAGCAGCAAGAACAACAGGGAGAGGATACAGAGCTGCCTGGTAGGCAGTTCATGCCAGCACACACCTGCAGCAGACCCCAGCCAACACCACAAACAAAACCCATCGGGTCACGTAACAGCAGGACACAGCCCAGCAGTGCCCAGAGCAGCCACTGCTTCTTTGGGTCCATGGAAACAGCAGAGGCAGCTCTGTCCATGCTGCATAACCATTTTTTTTGCCTACCTCTGGGAAAGTCTCAGATTCATGCTGTTAGCCCAGGGCAAGAGCACTGGTCTCCAGCACGCCCTAAGGCACCTCAGCTGGAACCAACTGGTTAGCCAGCACTCAGGTCTTGTGCAGAGCATTAATTTAGAGTTTAATAGCAAAAATGTGGGCATAAGGGTTTTATTATTGCTTTTTTTTTTTTGTTTGTTTGTTTTATGACTTACTCTTTCAGATCAAAGATGCTAAAACCTTGGGAATGAAACCACCATGAGGAGCAAGAACTTTCCCTATGAGTATGCAATGGAAGCGGAGAGGCTCCGTTCTTGGGGTGGTTTTGGTGTTGTTGTTTGAACCACAACACCATGGTGATAGCCGTGAGAAAACCTCCTACAGTTTGGACACAGATCCTACTGACTTCAGCAATTTCAAGGATACCCAGTGCATTTTTGAGGCTTGGAATGAGCGTGGCTGTGTTGAAAGTTTGTTCCTTTGTTGAAGCAGGTTCATCCCGCGTGCCCGCTGGACTGCAGCCACCCCCTGCTCCCACGGCCATGCCCCACGGCCTCTCCTGCTACGCCTCCTGAGAGGTGGGGTGGACGCTTTCTGTACATCACTCCCAATTTACCCCTGCATTTCCAGCCTCTTCTTTCCATTCACATTTTAACTTTTCATTTTTACCCCCTTCTGCTGAGTCTGAACTCTGTTTTCAGAGACGCCTCCCACCAGTCCTTTCCTCTGCCCCTGTGCTGCTGCAGACCAGTGCTGCTCCCCCCACCGAAGCCCTTCCCAAAAGTTGCATTTTCCTTTTTGTCCATGCACTGCATAAGCATGGACCATCTTGTTCTGAAAGATCAGATAGAAAACCCAACCCAATTCAGTTTTTAAGTCACATCTCCATATATTTTTATATGAATGGAGATATGACAATATATTATTGTGACATATATTTCTCTCCATTTATTTTCATTGGAAAGATGTTCCTGCAAGCAAAACACCAAACGTCTAAGGCCACCACAAATACTTCGTTCCAACATTATAATCCTGATAACACACTGAGCTACCCTATTTTTGCTTCACATACCCTCTCATACATTTCTGCACACATTATGATGCCTGTTGCTCTGGTAAGCCTTGGTTTAGGTGGTGTTCTTGTATGCCTGGGAAAACTATTCCCCCTTTTTTAAAATAGATTCCATCGGTTGCTTTTTTGCACACAGCTGATCGCATCACACTTCAAACATGCTCTGAAAGCGCCATGAATCAGCTATTGATATTTATTTTTATATGAGCAATTTCATTGTGGAGTAGTTTTCAATCATGCTGTGCTGCCTTCAGCTTGGTCTAACCCCCGGCTCCCACCAAGGAGGCAGCCATCCACGTGCACCTCTCCACCCGGTTATTATTAAACATTGTGCTGACAACTGAAATCTTTAGTAATTATATGATAAAATTCCAACCTCAAAATCCTCCTGCAGCTTCCACAAACATCTCCCACTTCTTTTCAAGAGGCAGCGAGGCCCAGAGCGAGCGGGGAAACAATGCCTGCGAGCTAAATCACCAGCGCTCTGAATTATGTGCAGATTAATTCTCGTATTGATGTTAAGGGGGTTTCCTTTCTTGATATGATCATTTCCTTTAACTGCTGAACTTGGAAGGGAGCCGTCCCCTTTGCCATTGTGCAGGGCTGAGCCACACTGGCCTCCCCAGCCGTGTGCCTTTGTGCATGCAGGGGCTGACAGTGCCCCCAGGGCCTCTCCTGCCCTCTGGGAACGCGCACGCCAATGCCACAGCCCCGTGCCAATTCCCTGCCCTTCTTCCATAGGACACTAAAGCCTTTTGCTGTTAGGTTTTTACTTTTCCTTCTCTCAGGCAAAGGGCAGCTCCATGGCCTTGACTATGACCCCATCCTTTCCCGAGCTGCCCTTGTCACTTGTTCCAGACTCTTGCTCCTTCTCCTTGGTGCCATCCACAGGCTCTGGGTCCCTCTCCAACAGCAGAGCTTTTGCAGCAGCCTCCACAGAGCACCTCACTGACATCTGTTTTACCCCTGTTTTCTCAGGGCCTGAGATGTGGGCTCAGCACAGCATTTCATCATTAGCAGGAGCTACAATGCTCTAAAAATTACACAGCTGCCTCATCACACTGCTGCTGATTAATGCATCGCAGCCGTGGTGGAAATATTTTTTGTTTAAAAGAAAAAAAAAAAAAAAAAAGAGCTACAGAGGGAAAAATACTCCCTATGGCCAAGTTGAACTCTCACTGAAATTCCCGTAACTCTCTCCTCTGGCTCCAGGGGGAACTGGACCAGATGCTCTCCAGGAAACAACATATGAATAGATGAGATTTCTGTACAAGCCACCTATATACACACAGTCAATTCTAGCTCCTTTCTCCTCTGAATCTTGTCTCATAAACAGCACTAATGTGAGGAACGCTGTCCTCCTGTTACCTCTGTCCTTTAATGCCATAAACCCAGATTCCTGCATGTGGTGGCAACCACAGACTGCCAAGTACAAAGCTTCACCTCCTGACTTTGTTGCAGCATGGATTTGCATTTTCTTCCACGTTGGTGTTTGCTTACGAGCATCAGTTCTGCAGCACTCAGTGACAGCCTTTACCTGCCACCTGGGCGAGCAGCAAGGAGAGCAGTGGCTACACCAGCACCTTTGCAGAGCCATGCATCAGGAAGCCATTAACCATCATTAGCCAGTACTTTCTGTAGCTAGAGATCTTCAGAGTGTTTGAAGAGAAGCAAGCAGCCTTATCGGCTAAAAGGGTTTAAGCAAATTAAGGCCAAAAGAGCTCTTCAAGAACAACCAGGAAAGCAAGCAGACATGGGAAGTCTTCCAGATCTACCCTCATCTGCCTGACCAAAATACCCCACAAGTCCATTTCAGGGAATTTAGGAGCATCCAATGTGTTTTAAGAGGAGATTGCTGAAGACACTGGCAGAGAGAAGAAATGCAGTAATGATAGAGAAGCTTTAAGAAGCAATGAAACCTCCCTCACACCACATGTCTGAGACAGAGGAACAAACAAAAGCTGTAATTACTAGAAGGAAACATTCCCAGAGCCAACAGTTATCTAATTAAAATAAAGACGGATATATACAGGATGGACCTGAGGACAAGCAGCCAAGTCCATGTCCCCAGACTGCCCCCCTATAAACAACACTTTCTGCCAGAAACCAGGCTTTCTGGTGTCTCGCAGCCAGAACCTAAACCACACCATACCAAGGCTTTTAGCAGCCACGTCCCTCCCCTCCCCAGGGCCTTGGTAGGGCCAATGACCCCAAAGACTCACAGATCCTATGCAAGACAGGATACTACCACGATGGTGACCAGTGACACCTGGAGACAGCATAAGAGAAAAAGAAGAGGAAAAACATTAAAAAAAAAAAAAAAACTTCACTTGCTTAATGTACATTTTTCCTTTTGGAGACAGGAAAGTTGGGTTCAGATGGCCACCTCCCATTAGGACCTGTCCAAGCTTCATTGACTGCATCACACTACATTACTTGGTGTGGCTGGCCAAGAATAATCTTAGGAGGTGTTTAATTCTCACGTTGTCCACAGCCAGAAGCTTAGCATTAAGGTCAGAGATGGTCATGAAGTGCCGGCTTCACACAACAGAAATGGGACACAATGGCTTGCTGCTACCTTCCAGGATCATCTTCCCAACGCATCCCAGTGTCCTTGCTCTACATCTCATTTCTTGGTATTAGAAATTAAATTGTCCTCACCATGAAAGATGAGAGCACAGATTTTATGGTCTCTGTAGTCTGTTTTCCCTCCTAACTAAAACAAACTAAAACAAAAACTGATGTAATGTTACCTCTAGAACTCTGAGCTACAGCTGCTTCCTTCCCCTAATGTAATTTTCAACTTTTCAAAATTCCATTTAATTAACTTCATTTATTGCAACAAAATTAAAATCTAGATAACTAGGGAAATTTCCTTTCACTTAGGATTTTTCTGCTTTTTTAATTGCTTGGCCCAAAAGCAAGCAGATCTTTTCTTATCAGCCTTCCATGCTTATTGTTAATTTTCTTCTATAAACTGAACTCCAGACGTCTTCCCAGTAAAAGCATGCCAGAATTTACAGTGGCACCAGGCTAAAGCAATAACTCCTGCAGAAACTAAGCAGATTTCATTACTGTCAGCATGTTTTTCGCATCAGAGGAAAAGGTTGGACAATTCAAATGTCACATAAAAGGTGGGATCATTTTACTAGGAGGGAAAGCTGGAGGATCTTGGTCCCCATGGTATTTCAACAGCTGTAATTCCTCCTGCAAGGCAGGAGAGGAAACTGCAGAAATCTGGAGACAAAATACTGAAACAGGAGCTCTCTTAATTTCAGCAGAATTTGGACCAGCACAGGTATGTAGAAATAAGCTTGTTTTGAGTTTCATTCAGCTCCTACAGAAGGCATTGGCTCCTATTTCAGCTGGAGCAGACTATTGCTGCGTAAGAAAGGTCTGGAAGGTAGCTTGCCAAACCAATGAAGAAGCTAATAGACCTTCGAAAGAGAAATCCATCCTGTAGGCCAGCATCTAAATTCCTTGTTAATTCTCTAGTTGCCTTGTGCAGCCCCCAGGAATTCAACCAAGAGCTCTGGGGTATCAGATATTTCTTTTTAAATCCTATCAACACGACATTTATTTATTTAGATTAATTTTTAAGCAGGTCTCTGAGTAAGATCAGAGACAAATGCTTTCTTCAAGACCTTAGGACCAAGCTTAGGTATTTTTGACTACGACTAGGCAAAGAAAAAAATAGTATGGCCTCAAACAGCACATGGTAGAGCAATAGTCAAGAATCCTAACAATTGTACAAACCCTTTGGGTTTGACCATGAGTAACTGCTCCTCATCTCAACACAGAAGCACTTTTTTATTTTAATTCAAAATTAACTAGAAAAACATCAAGTTCATATGCAAACCATTAGCCACATCTTTGCAATTACACCACATTTGAAAGCTTTTGTCTGACGTCACTCTGATGACCTCACTGCTTTACCATCCATGTGTTCAGCATCCAGATACGTCAGTCTCCAGCCCCTAAGGGCCAGCAAGAGATAGATGGGCTTTTGCAATAGGAGAGCCTAGGACTCTTTCCAGGAGGCTGTGGAGAGCTGCCCCAGCATGAAGATCCACAGGGAGCAAAGGCAACAGGAGTGGAAAGAGATGCTGCTGAGGGACCCATACAAGATGCTGTGCTCTGTTCAGGACCCTCTGGAAAGTTAACAGGAAAGGAAATCTCCAGCCATTTCCCACCCTTAAAGCCAGCCCTGGGGCCACCATCTCTGCAAGGCCAGGTGAGACAAGCTGAGCTCATCACAGCCCAGCCTGGGGCCAGGTTGATCTCTTCCTTCTTGAAGGTGACCTGTTTGGATGCCACCAACACCCCCACAAAAAGAGCAAGACGGCCTAGGAAGGAGAGGTCTTGGGTCAAAGCCCAGTGAGGATCAGCCCTGATTTTATAGGGCAAAGGAGAGGCATTTCTTCTACTTCCTATGAAGCATTGGTTATTGAGGAAACAAATCACAACGCAGTAGCACATTTTAAACTGCTTTGCAGATGGTGAGTAGGCTGCAAATGAAAACCTAGGACACACAATGTTACAGACAAAATGAAAGCTTGAAACAGCAATAAATTTAAGGAAATGATTTCTGAAATCTCTAGACTGTCTGCATACAGTCTGGCCATATTAAAGTGACTGTGCTCTTCCCACAGCTAAAATACTTAACATGCCCGAAGAAGCCTTATGCAAACAGGCAAATAAACATGCTTACGTTTGATCTAGCAAGCTGGCATTTCTTGTGGCACTGCGCGTTGGCACAACAAGTTTTCAAAATGGAACAGAAAAGCGGAACAGGCAGTGGGAGAGACCCTCCCAGGAAAACCACACAAAAACGTGCAAAATACCCTGACAAGCGAGGCTCTGTGACAGCTACCTTCCCTGCTCTGCTTCTATGGGAGAAGCCTCGATGCCCGGAAAGAACAGACAGATACAATCTCACTCTCAGATTGCCTCTCTGGAATAAGCCAGAAATCATTACAATCAATTGGGCTGTGCACTCCCTGCCTCCTCATTCCCTAGCTTTACATCTGCTCAAAGCTCTTCTATACCAAGAAGCAAGAGGAAATTCTAGTTTATTTGGTGTTAAAATTTGCAGTTTTGTATGAAGCAACTTCATGATCTAAGTGCTTGAGATAGGCATTCCTTTCCTATTAACTGCGTACAATTTGCAGGAGATAGTTCCTTTGGAGAAAGCAGCAGCATGTCAGAAGCAAATCCAAAAGGCTATGGTTTGGACATCAATGCGAGAATGGAATAGCTTTCAGTATTAAAAAGACATTTTCCATTAATATTTGGACGTCAAGTGAGCAATTTCAGCATGTGAAAGCTACTGCTGGGGAGGGATGCCCATGTGTTAATGAACAAAGGTCATCCATCCCGCGTAGCCTCTCTGGAACAGACCAGCTGCTGGAGGTGGGACAAGTGGCACTCTATTCAAAATAATCATGGCTTCAACCCAGGCCCTGCTAATGAGTCATTTTTATCTGGGAACATTTCTCCAGTGCAGCTGCTTTCAGATCCCAGTGTTGACATGCACGGTTGAAATTGGTTGAAATCTTCAGAGACACAAGGAATTCGGGCACGGCTTCCAACACTCCTCAAGAACAGGGAGTTCTCCAAGCATCAGGCTCCATGTACAGAGCCTTTTTGCTCAAGTGCCATGAGTGCATCCACAGATATTTCCCATGTTGAAGCTTAAGGAAAAAGTGAGTGTGAGCAGTCAGTGCCGGGGATGCTCAGTGAAGCTGAGGACTTGGCCTTCTTTCTGTAGTCAGAGGCTCAAACACCAGTAGCTCAGCTGCACTCCAACCTCCCCACACTACTACATGGCTGGACAAGCCAGCCTGAAGTAGGTTCAAAGATACTCCACGTGGCTCCCAACGTTTGAATATTTGGGCTGAAAGTTGCTGGTGGCTGCTGAGAGCAGCCAAATAGCGTGGGGACGTCCCAGGATCCCAGAGCAGCCACCCTGTGGCAGCAAGTCTGTCTGCAGGATCTCTGGGAAGGGGATTGCCACCAACTCCATTAGCACAGCCAATTGTCTGTACCTGACACACTAGGGAGACTGAGGATCTGCTCCCAAGCAGCAAGAGATCCCTGGGGATCCCAATGACCCATTTTACAAAAGCTTTGCAGCAACAGAACAGTTAGCAGCTGCCCTGTGGCTGACAAAAGTCTGCTGTACTTGGTTTGACTTAAGTTATTTTATTTATTTGTTTTTAACCTTTGCTCCCATGATTAATAAACGCAGGAGTAAGAGGAAAAAACCCAAGTGCCTCCTACATTCATCCAAACCTTCCATTTGCTTCGACATTCCTCCTTTCCCTTTTCCCTGTGGCCTCGCAGGGACAATAACTTTTCCATGCCATGAGCTGGAAACAATTAACACAGACAACAGAAAAACATCCTTTACAGATTAGTTCATATAAGTAATTGCATTAGAGTTCTCAGCAAAACTGTGTTGAAGCCAAAAAGCTCCTGGCTTTAGAGAGTGCAGGTGGTTCCAATTATAGGCACCTTCTTGCAAATGAAATCACAGGCTTGCTTCAAGTGACAGCAGCTCTGTACCTACAGTAATTGTGTGACACTTGTGATATATTTGACTGCCAGAAACATGGCTGTCTAATCTCCAGAAACAGATTACCAGAACCAGAAAAATGTGGATGGAGTCTAGAGTAGACAGAATTATACTACTACCTTACAGTGGTGGTTTATTTTGTACATAAAACTCATAAAATGCAAGGCATCTGTATGTGCAAAATGGAGAGTGATGGAGAAAAAACCCTCATTAAAATCCAGCAGATGAGGCACAGAACAAATTCCAGCGGCTTTGCCAGTATTAAGCAAGCAGTGCTTACAGCCATGGGAGACTAAAACTTTACAGACGTCTGCATCCCATAAGCACACAGTTGCAAAAAGACAGGTAATCATTCACAAATGGACCCTGTGCCACGGTTTGAAAGGCCACGCTGACTTGAACATACACTTATTATCTGAATGGATCTGCTGTAGTTGTAACACTGATGCCAAAATACCATATTATGTATTTATTTAGGTACTTATATTAGGTGTGTTAAAGTACATGTAAATTGATGTAGGCAGTTTACTCAAATGGAGAGGCATAGCTGACGTTAGCCAAGGCATTTGTGGCTGAGCTTCAACATCATGCCAAGCACAAGGCTAAGGCCTGCAGCAGAGCTCAATGAGGTTGGGATGGGGAGGGAGAGAGGAAGCCAGAAGCTGCCACTAGGCAAGCAGGGCCACTGCTGTCACTGGAGGGGCTGTGGGCAGGTGTGCTGTTGGCTAGCTCACACTCACATATCCTCGAGTTCCTGTCCTGGTCAAAAATAACAAGGGAAACAGAAGGTACGGATTTCTCTCCATGAAGGAGTGGGCTAAGAGCTGATAACTCAAGTACACGGAGCATATTCATATCTATGAATAGATACCTGGTGGGCGGATCTCTTTTGTAACAACAGAACTAATAAATACATATTATGTATTATATATTTATTTTTTTTGTTTTGTTATGGCGCATACAGGTCACCACAAGGCATTAACCAAAAGGCTGTGTCAGCCTAGCAAGGTACGTACACCACAATTCATATAATTGATGACAAGCCCAGAATTACCAGGATGTGGGTGTTCAGGCTGCTAACTTGGGCTGATGGCCACAATAGTCTCATTTTGCTTTTGTTTCCAAGCCTCCTGTCCTATCTTACAGCCCATGCTGCATGCTGTTGTAGGGATGTGAGTAGGAGCAACTGCAGCATAGCCTTATTCTTTCTGATGGACCCAATTCTGAGAGTCTAATTGATTAATCAAGGCTCCTATAAGGTAAAATCTATTTCAAGATGCTATCCCATTTGCAGCAGGACAGACTGACTCAGCTAAAGCCCCTAGCACAAAGTAGAAAAAGCTATCCTTTGCAGAGCAGTCCCCAAACCAGGAGCTGGTAATTCCTCTTCTCCATGCCTCTCTAACCAGAGCTGCCATCCCTCATGAACAGCAGACACTGATAATCCCCAATGTTCTGTTCTTGGAGCTTCCCAAACCCATGCAGAGAGCTGGGACACCTCCTGCATCTCTCGCTGGAAGGACAAAATGTATCACTAATCTGCACCTGAGGTGTGGGTGAGCTCCTCGAGCCTAAATCCAGCCTGAAATACCAGCAGCTGTTGCTCAGACTCCAGTGGGAGTTGTGCTGTGATGGTCTCCATTCCTCGTACCATGGGTGGGCTGTTAGGCACAATGAGAACGCTTGTCTCGTTTTACTTTTCACAAAGTTATGGTTTCATCAAATCCACATTTCCCAGCAAAGAAAGGTTTCACTGGAAAAATTCTTAAAGCAGATCTAATTCTCTCCTAAACGTCATAAAAATTCCAGGACAGCTCCTCCAGTGCTGTAAGTCCAGCGCCCAAGGCATGGTGGAGCAATGCCACCTCAGCAGGGACCTGGCACACGGGGCTGTGGCCAGCTGCTTTCTTCCTACTCGTATGGCCATTTCAGTTTGCCTTTACCTTAAACAACCCAAGCTGCAGTGGACAGCTGTAATATTAGATCCGTAGCTCATTCCTTTTTTTGTGTCTTGCTCTCCAAGCTGTCATGGTGATCCCTTACACTGAACCAGCTTGTGTTTGGCAGCAGGCAGTGTGGGGCAACGTATTAATGAGTCAGTATTTGTCATGGTCTGGAGCAAGTCAGCTTTGGTTTTGGGGACATGGTTACCTACTTCCATGTGTTTTTTTCCTCCCCCCAAAAAAAACATTGAAGGGGCTCTCAGCCTTGCTGTATCCCTGTCATTCCCTAGTAATCATGGCAAGATTGAGAGAAAGTATGACAATATTATTCTGATATTTCCATTAAAATAAATAGAAAGATGGGGAATGAGCAGGCACTGCCCGTTCAAGCTGATGGGCAGAGACTTAAAAGTGGTCTGCAGCCCCAAACCAGGCAGCATCACATTCTGGGAAAAGTAAAGCTGCTAGAGCTTAATGTAGGCAGCCAGATTTTTCCTCATAAATTATGCAGAAAAGGGATTTCATTGATGGACTTTCAAAACTAGTAAAAGGGACCTCCTCCGTGCCACAGCCCTGCTGCCTGACCTCAGCTGAATTGCTTTGTTTTATGTGTGTGTGTTGCTGAATCCCTGTGGTCTGGGAAGGAGCTGCCCCCGATGACATCTGCACACAAACACGGGTGACAGGACAGTGTGCTACGAAGGGACGAGGCTGTTCCAGCAGCACTGATGCATGAAAGCAGGGAAACAGACATTCGGTCACCTCATCTACACATGCCTGCAAGATCCACGTCAAGGTTTTGACCTACCACTGGGTAAAACCATCACTAAGGCTTCTGGAGAGCCACAGCTCTGGAGGAGAGGTACACGGGGAGCAGCAGCTGGCTGAGCACCCCAGCCTAACACCAGCAGGTCTCTATTGAAGGGAGAAAAGAGCAACAAAGACTCACTCAGCAGCAGTGAAATGCCTTAACCACTTTCACAGGCCTCACCTGGTGACATTTAGGGCCCAAACGCTAAGTAGGAGACGGACACAAAATATTTTTCTCTGGTATGCTGAGAACATTTCTGTAGATACTGTCCAACCATCCCCACCTTTGGGCCTGGCTCCTAAAGTATCTTTCCAGCTGCTGAAAATTTGTTGTTTTCTATATAGTATCTGCAGTGACAGCATAAAAGTAAAGAAAAAGCAACCACACAGGCCTGTCTTCCCTCGTGCACCCAGCATTGCCCACCTGGGTGCTCTGCTTTCCTCCCAGGACTGAACCAGATAGCTTTTCTACTCCAGTGCACTCTATGAATAAATTTGCTGCTGAGCTCCATATTTTATACTGTAATAAAGCCTTCCTGAGATCCCACTGCTGTTCGTTGCTGGAATTTACAGGAATCCTTAAAAGTTCATTTCCTTTTACAATCTTTTGGCCTCTTAACAGGCACGCTGCTCACTGAAAACCACCCAGACAATGAAGTGCAACTCAGCCTGTGCGCTCCTCCAGCCAAGCTCACTGCCCACCATTGACTCATTCAAAAGAAAATTAACTCAAATCATAGAAGTGGATGAGGATTTGCTACCAAGAGAGTTTAAAAGTAATGAAGTCTCAGCATCAGAACAAAATTTTAGAGAACTCTTCTCTTTCCATTATTTCACCATAATAAGAGTTCACTGCTGAAGCTCTTAGAAATAGCTAAATATGAAGGCTGTAGCAGGGATGGAGGAAGTTATTTCAATAAATACTCCAGTTTATAGCTCTGTAGTTCTCTTCATTTTGAAGATGCTTGATTTAAAGAGTATGATTTCAAAATATACAGAAAGGACACTGGAATCATTTCATCTCTACATCAACACCTTTGACTATGAAGTGACATAAATCAGTTTTTAAAAGCTTAATAATGCCTTTTGCCTGAAGATGGAATTTAGTGACTTCATAAATGGCAGCTGTTTAAAACAATTCCACAAAAATTTGGTGTTAGATTTTTTTCTCCATTTCATAGAGCTCCAAAATATCGTCTCAATACCAAATAATGAATGAGCAGAAACAAGAAAGTCCTAGAAAGTAAGAAGTTTGAGGGGAAAAAAAGCCCCAAACATGAAGAGCCAGATATACACCCCAAAGGGTTCATTTCCCTCAGGTGCCTGCTGCTTACACAGGCTTCATCCCTGACTCATTGCTTTCCATTCAAGATCCACATTGTTTTCCCTCAAAAGTACGTTAAGGGCTTGAAAATGCCAGTCCCACAATGGATAGCTAACATGAGAGCAGGTTTAACACACATACCATTACTGAAAGCTTTCCAAAAGCCACTTTCTGGCCCCAAAGAGCCCTAACTTAAAGATTCTAACATTATTCAGCCTGTCACATCATATAGCACAACTGCTTACATCAAGGCATAACAGCTTTTTTTCCATATATATATATTTTAATTAAGATAGCCTCCTTCCATATCACCGTGCAGACATATTGTGTACAGAAAATGGGCTGCCTGGAAGGGACCAACACTTCAAGAATCATGAACTGTTTTGGGGATATGGTGCAGTGGAAGCCTGTTGCTATTTAGACTTTTTTTTATTATTAGAAAAAAAAAAGAGATCTTAGCTACAGTTTACTTTTCCCACTTAGAAACGTGGAAAAGTTTGTTCAGCTTAAAATTTCCTGTTTGGCATTAGCAGCTGCTGGCTATGGTATTTATAAATATTTCAGCAGACATTTCTAGGGGAGTCTGGTTACAATTAGGTGGGGAGTGACGCAGCTCTGCAGCCCCCAGCTTGTGGGCAGCCCCCATGCCGCGGGAGGTGAGGGTCGCTGCTGGGCGAGCACCAGCAGCCAGGGCTGAAGCTTTAGGGGGTCTGTTTTCAACCAGGAGAGTGAAGTCACTCGCTTGTGGTGTCCAGATATAGTAGGTTGGGAGGAACATTTGGGCAGCAGGCCTGGGACCACCTACTCCAAGTGTTACTCATCGCATTTCCCTGGCTCCCCCGTGCCCTGCAGCATCCCCAAGTTGTGCAGGGCAGAAACACGCATCCCCACGCTCAGCATCCCTCCCTGCCCATCAGCCCTGCACATCCCAGCACTTTGTGCTTTTCCTGGGTATGCCCAGCCTCAGTTTCCTCCGATTCTCATTAAAAGGACCTAAGCGTCATATTAAAACAAAGCATCAAAGAACAAAAGGAAGAGTCCAAATTAAGGCAACCCTTTGATTTCCCAGGCACGTCCTCCCACAGCTTTCTGAAGTCTTCACCCCTGCTGAACCAAAGGCCTGCCATTTCTCCCCTGGCAGCTACCACCTCACTTCAGGGCTACCAATGGCCAGTTTCTTTCTAGCTTTTTTTAAAGGCTCCAGTATGATCTGGACTGCTCATCTCAGCATCACCTTGCTTTCTGCAAGGCTTTACACAGTGGGCACACAGCATCCTGGCCAGGCACTGCTTTGACGCCTTGCCCGAGGTGAGCGGGTCTGAGACAAGGCTATAGCAGCTTCTTGCTGGGGGTGAGCGAGAATGTCCTGCAATATCACCCCAGGGTCACCCCTACACAGGTGGGGTGGAGATCCTCATCTAGCCCTGTCTCTTCTGTGAGACTCTCTGCAGACACTTTTTTTACCCCCTAAAGAAAGGGTTCATTCCTGTATATGGTAATGCAGCAGCCTGCCAGACCCTGCATGCAAGCCCCTGGTGCAATGCTGCCAGTCCTGGGGGTCCTGGGTGCTCTGGCACAGCCCCTCGCTGCAGAGACCCCAAGTTAACCCAGCTCAGTCTCTTTTGTAACTCAACTCAGGCCTCAGTAGCTTCACAGGGATGTCAGAAAAGCTTGGGGCACACACTGTTTCATCACCGTTTCCCCACATTTCAGGGTAACAGCAAAAACAGAAGGTAAAAACAGCCCAGAATGAGAAAACAAATAACTCTGCAGTCAAAATATCTTACGAGAAAAGGAGCTAAGTTCCCTATTTGCTGGTTTTACATAAAAATAGAAAAATATGCTGAGCAAATGAAAGGCATAGCAGCGCCTCGCCCCCAGCCTGTTTCCGGCCGTACCCGGTCGCACCGTGAGCTGGGTGAGGAGCAGCGTTTCCTGACCCACAAGTGCTCGCAGCTGGTGTTGTCCCAGAGCACTTTCTGCTGATGCTCCTCGGTTCCCTTTGCCTTGCGTGACTGCTCTGCGGCTTTGCTTTGTTTATCCCACTTCTTCCTGCTCTTTAGTTACGAGCTAAGGAAAGGAACCAGCCACTTGTGCTCGTTTCGTTACTCGCTGGTGCCTGTTCACATCCGTGTGGGTGATTAATGGGGCGTGTCACTGTCATCCACGGGAACCAAAATTGCAAAATCGGGTCCCTCTGAGTGCGGGGATGGATGCACCACTGTCAGGGACCAATCTGTAAGTGATTTATCCAAGCAGTCTGGGGGTCTGCAGGATGAGAAGGCTGAGGTTCCCTGTCCAGTTGTAGGACCAAAGTTGGTGGGATGTCTTGGACAGCCTCAGGGTGCCCAGATGCCCCAAGCTGGACAGCACACCACCATGTGAGCCCAACTAGTGCCCAAAGCAATGAATGCTACTGACAGCACTGCTAGGAGCATACACAGTGTTGAGTATTTAAAGTAGGAAGCCTACTGCTTACAGCAGCTGGATGCATCCTCAGACTCGTGTTATAAAATGAGCCTGAATTATAAGGTCATGACTGCTGTGACCATCACTTCACCCCTCTGCAGAGCCATCCTCAGGCTCCTTGTGGAGGCCAGCAGCTCTAGGAGTGATGTATATATGCAAATACTGCTGCAATCCTTGCAGGGTGTACAGTTTTCCACCTAACAGTCACTGAAATTGGTCACTTATCCCCTTTAAGCCAAAGGCAGAATGTGAGAAGAGCTACACAGAATCACCAATGCAAGTCCTGAAATCAGAGTTCATCCCCATGCCTCCACAAAACCACAAATTCAACAAGCACCCTCAGAGGGCCTCCAGGTTCTGCACAATTATTTTCCAAACCAGCAATCTTGATTCTCCTCCAAAAGCAATGGTCAAAATATAACCAGCTTTGCATTTGTCACAAATAGCAGAGCTTGATGCACAAGTGGTATATGGAAAAAACAGAAGTCGGGCAAAGTCCCACTGGAAAGAACCGACTGAACAGAGAGAGAGGAGACAGGCTGCAAGCTCGAAGCCTAGGAGGAAGCCAACCTGTGAAAAACCACAGGCACATCAAGGGTAAGCACCCCAGGAAAGAGACGTGCCTGGGCTCACTTGTGAACTCTGTAAGAACTCTTCCAGTGTCTTGAACAGCCACGTTCCTTCCCAGGAGGAAGGAATGGATCCTTTGGGGGGCTGGGCTGCCTTTGCAGGGGAAGCCCCTGTGCCATGCAGGCTCACTGGATACCTGCTACCAATCCGTGTTCACACCGGGTGACCTTTCTGGGGAACAGTGCTGAACTTCTGCAAAGCACTTACTCAAAAACATTACAAAACACCGAGGCATCATTAGCGGTTGGAAGGAAATTACCCTCAGATATTTTTCTTCAAGGGATTTCACAGATTTCTGCAATGTCTCTTAACCGTGTCACCGAAAAACACTCCAAAGGAAAACCACACGTGTTGCCTGAGCTGCAGCTGGCTGCCTGGGATCCCGATGGCTCCTTCGAGCCCACCCTTCTCCAGCCTTTTCCTTTGCTCTCCCTCTGAGGCAGCAGCCAGCAGGTGTGATGGCTCTCAGCAAGCCCCGTGTAGCAGGGAGCACTTCCATACAGCAGCAGAGCAGGGAGCACATCCCTAACAGCGTGTGGGTGGCTTCCCCCTGCCCTCAGGGGTCATCCTGCAGCACATCTGGCTGCGGCTCCTCAGCGGTGCTCAAGCTGCTGCCCCGCTCTGCCTGGCCTTGGACACAAAGCACACACTTGAAAGCTGTACTTTTCCTTACTGGACTTCAGCATACATTTAATTATTTTGTTGAACTGGAGCCACTGAAAGTGCACAAGTTATTATTATTAAAAAAAAAAGTAAACAAGGGAGTCTGCACATTCCCAGAAATGTTCAATAAGAAAACACTCATTTTTTTCCCCCCTTTTAGACTTAAATCTCCTTGAGAAGGCTCATACTTGCTCTCATTTTTTATTTTTATTTTTTTTTCTCTAAGATTCCCCAGCCCTGAAAAGAGCTCCTGTGGAGGACAGCTCTGCTTTGAATGGCCACATGCACCCATCTGCTCTGTGTTTTGGGAGGAAATACTCTAATTGAGAGAAAGCAACATTGCTGATGCAGTACATCCACGTGCCAAATACCCCAAGGGTTTTTGCCAAGAAAAAGACAATCCCAAACACTGCTTGCTGCTTCTCTGCAGCACAGGTAATGATGCCCAGGGTGCTGCCAGGAGCATCCCTGCCCTGGCACATGCAGAAATAGCCCCCAGGGCTGGGACATGCCTCCACCTCCCCCTGCAGCACCCAGGCAGGCTGGGGGGGCTCCGTAGCCTTCATCCAGCACTTCCCCAGAGCGGCTGTGTTCCTCCACACCCCCAGCAACTTCCTTCTGCCTTTCACTTCCACCTCCCATAGCATCGCAAAAAAAAGAGAAAAACCCTCTTTAGAGGATGGCAGATGAGTGGGACATTCCCATCGCCTCAGCACTCCTCGTTTCCTCATCTCCCAGCTGCTCGCCTCTCGCTTCCTCCATCTGTGCACCCCTGGGAGGGGAGCAAAAACATCTCCCCCCTGCCTCTGAGGGCAGAGGGACCCCTGGGGGAAAAGGCTCCCAAAATGAAGCAAGAGATGCTGCTGATCAACTAAAGCAGCTCAACTTCTGTCTTCGATCTGGGTTCACCCCTCCAGAGGGCATCGGGGTGAGAAACCAAGGTGGAGCAGGGAGTTAGGTTGTGTCCAGAGTTTCCACCAACACAAAGCATCAGCTGGAGACACCAGAGCACAAAGGGCTTCTAAGAACAGAGCTCATGGGAAGGCTCCCCAGGACAGCTTCCCAGGATGTGGGATCCCAAGGAAATTATAGGGGAGACAGAGCAGGGACATGGGCCCGGATGGAGCAGGAGTAGTGTGGGAGAGAGAACTGCCAGAGGGGACGCGTCGTTGTAGAGGGTGAAAAAGGAACAAACAAGGTTGAAAGGATAATCCTAACAGGGAGGATTGTCTCTGGAGTCCAAGGGCCTGTGGAAGGACTTCTAACACCCACCAGCTGCTGTAGAAACCTAAAGCCAATAGCGAGATTTTCAGAGCTTTGTACATGGTAGGAATCTGCACCTCTACCTACTGCAAATACTTTTGAGATTCATAGGCCTGGTGTTCTCCCTGAAGCAATCCAAGCAAAGCCAGACCACGTACCAAACACAAAGACCATCAATGCATCATCGCTAGCCCCAAGGCAAGCCCACGAACCAGGCAGCAGGACACCAGAGCTCTGCCAGCAAAGGGGACATCTCACAGTCACATCTAAGCAAGACTTATCCAGTGCCACCTTCTCTAGGAACTTCATTTTTGCAAAGAAACACTTAACCAGCCAGGTCAGACACAAGGAAGGTAGTAGCAAGAGGCACTCACCTAGGTGAGGAGCAGATCTGGTTTCCAGCTTCCCAGACAGCAAAAGATTTCATGGTGCTTATTCTTGAAGCATCAAAGGAAAACAAAATGAGATCAAAAAACAAAAAAATTGCCCCCTTCAACTGAATGTATTACTGAGCAAGCTGCAAAAACCTTTCTTTTTCTCTCTTGGGCTTTTGTATGAGTCAATAATTGATTGTCCTAATTACAAAAGGCTGAGCCTCCCCCAGGAGCCTACCCCCCTGGTGCAGCCCTTCTTCCTGAGGCTGCTGAGAACAGGTGGCCCAAGACGTTCACCATCACCTCTCAGGGCTTACCTAACACAGGGCTGAGCCACAGCAGAAAAATAAGAGATGAGATGGGAGATTGGGGAAGGGAAATAAAAGAAGAGGCTGGTTATTTTTCACACATTTGAATTATGCTGATGGCTCGCATATGGCATTTCAATTTGGGCTTTTAATGGAAGAAAAGGATGCTTCTCAGCCAGGGTGGCCAAAACAAAGTGGAATTTTTTTTTCTAAATTCTGTGCTTGATACCTTTGGTTTTTTGTTTGTTTATTATTATTATTATTTTATTTTTTTTTCAACACAAAAAATTCTGTAAGCCCGGGATGAGAAAAGAGGGACATTCACTGTTAGGTCTATAAATACTGATGTGCCCCACAACAACCCCTCCCCAGGTGGTCAAGCTACAGCATCAAACAACTACACACAAATGAACAAACAAAACCAAGCATTACCAGCACTTCTCATATTTATATTTTTGATTTTATTTTTATTTTTTTATTAAAAAAAAACAACCATTATTACAAATGAACCATTTACTGGAAGGCTTCTGCCAGGGAGAACTCTTATTTCAATCTTCTTTTGTGAATAAAAGGCAGCACAGTTAAAACCCATAGACAATAAACAACCCAATAAAAAAAAAAAAAAAAAAAAAAGAGTTTCAAACCATAGCTTATAATTATGCAGTTTCCTCAATGTCAATAGAGAAGCTTTTGTTAAAAGCCTTCAATTCAGAATTGTGTGGAAGACTTTTAGAACACAGGGGAAGAAGGAAAACAATGTTTGTTTCGTATGTATATATGTATTGCTTGGATACCGTTAGTGAATTCAACACATTTACTTCCTCCAAAGCAACCACCAGACATACGGTCGGTCCTGAGTGACGCATTTGCCCAGAAAGCTGAGCACACACCAGTCATTCTGGCCAAAATTTCCCATTTCTGGCCTTGGTTTGGAGGATGGCTTTCAATGAGCTCACACCTGGCTTCCCACTTTGGGAGCCTGGATTCCCAGAGATGGGAGCCTGGAAGAGAGGCTTTAATTCATCCTCTTCTGGTGTCCCCGAGTGAGGTGGCCCCAAGGTGAGCTCTGAGCATCTTCCCATGCTTCTGAAGCAGCGCTGAATTAAACCCCTGCCCTTGTACATCGTAGGTATCAAGCACCAAACTGGGTATGTGAAAAACTGCAAATTAACAACTACTTTGTAAAAACAAAACGAACAAAAACAAACAAAAACCTATCCTCGGTGGGGGAACTTTAAGGTCAAAAACAAATAAAAACGGTCTTAAAATATATACATATATATATGGCTTTTAGTTTTTCCTATCCATTTCACTGGAAACAACAATAAATTTAAGGGTGATATTTGGTTTTTTCCCTGTAGCGTTCAGCAGGGCGGGTTGGATGGAGGCACTGGCTGCAGCTCAGAACCCGCCCGAGTTCTCCTTCATCTTTGCTAGTAGCCTGGAGTAGACGGGAGCTGCGAAGGAGAAGAACAAGGTGGGTTGGACAGACACACAGACACCATCCCCTCCCACCTAAGCTGCATCTTGATTGCAGCAAGACCACAGAATAAACTTTTCTTTAAGGGACAGGACATAGGATAGAGATGAGAAACAAGCTCAGGAGGTTGCCTTACCTAGTCGAGGATTCCTTTGAGAAACCTGCATGGAAAGAAAATATAAAGTTTGAATAAATACAATAAATCTCTGACAGCTATAAGATGACTTTACATGGCAATATTTCATCCTTAGTCTCCAAAAACTGTCCTGGAAGGTGCTGGGCTAGAGTCAAGGAGCAGCACCAAGCTGCCTCCTCTGTGGCATGTCTGACCTGCGGTTATACATGATGGCTTTCATAGAAGAAAGCCTTCTGTTTCTGAAATTTGGGCAGTCATATTCGGTACCTGCTTGTTCTTATCCTGACACTGTCAGAAGTGTCGAGTGGGATGGATGAATGACCCTTCGGTGCCATAGGCATTATTGGGATTGACACATACAGTAACGTGCCAAGGCTGCATCTCTGGTGTGCTGCAAATTGTAGGCTTCATGTTGCAAAAAATATTATTTCTTATATCATTTAATGACAAAAGAAGAGAGGATTGATCAGTCCATGAAACACAGCTGCTTATTCTCTTTGTAGGTCAAAACCTGAATGTGAGGTTATCTTCAAATCACTATTAGCAAAATGTAATTTCTGTAGTTCTACAGTGACAGTTTTTTTGCTTTGTTTTTGGTTTTTACCTTAGATAATGCAGATGCCTGTTTGAAGATTTCTAATGCGGGATCTGCAGGCTCGTCACCTCTTTCTTGCGGCCTTGAAGCTAAGGGTGGGACACAAACAGCACTGACATTACTAGGTGCGCAGATATACAGATGGCATTCAAAGCACACAGGATGCTTCCTTCCAGCATTTCAGAGCATGTGCTGAAAACCCATAACAGATTAATCCTCCTCAATAAACTGAAGGAATTGCCACAAGTCACCTCCCCCTCCCCAAGCAAGGACGGAGATGATGCAGCTTGGGACCAAGACGAGGCCACAGCTCCAAACCTGAGCCAGCTGCAGCCCCCAGCCCCTCCTGCCCCCTCTGCTCAGTTCCTTGCTGCTGCCCACATTAAACGAGAGGGGTTTGTGCACCCTGGTGGTGCAGCTCTGAGCATCCCAACCACGACCTACCCTGAGGCTGCAAGACGGAGTTGACTGCGTGAATCACACCGTTTGTGGCCATGATATCGCTCTCTGCCACAGGCTCCTTGTTGACATGTATTATGTTGTTTTTCTGTTCGGGAGAAGAAAAAAAAAAAAAGAAAAAAAAAAAAAAGAAAATGAGAAACTTTTGTCATCAGTGCTTTCCAATTTCATCTAAAAAAAGAAAACCCGCACACCCTCACTTTGCATTCATTCATTGCTGGCTGGCTGTAGACATTTTCATCTTTTCATCTCTGTTGCCAATTGAGAAGGCCATAACACCAAATGATAGCTGGAGCAGTCACCAGCAGGTTTGGGAGCACAGACTCCCTACATGGGCTGGGTGGGAGTGCTGAGCCGCCGTGGCAGAGCCCTTCCATCAGCATCCCAGTGCTGCTGCCTGCACAGAGAGGGATTACTACAGAATTTGTGGCAGGAGTGACAGGGGCTGGACGTGGCAGGAGCCTGGCACACGAGCTGGCCAGCTCGATGCACTTTGGAGCACCAGCCTTTCCATTTTTGTCCTGCTTTTTCTTCCTTGTGCAACGAATGGGCCATGAGTTATTTATTCTGTGAAATATATCTTTTTTTCCTCAGTAGGGGATCCTGCATTCTCTTAATGTAGTGCAGAATTTCTGAGATAAAATTGTGCATCTAAATAAATCCTGCTGTGCTAGGGGAGCCCATGCAGAGATCATTTTCATTACACTAAAAAAGACGTGTTAGCTGAACAAGCTATACATCTAATTTATTTATATATTTTTTTTCCCCTATGACTCAGAGTTAAATTTATAACAGCTCCTGGAAATCATTTACAATTGGTCTTCTGGGGAGAAAGCTGAAGAAAACCACATTTCAAGGCTGCCAACTTGCTGAATTGAATACATGGCAAGAGTCTCTCCACTACAGCCCCAAAAACACTGCTGATGGGGCCGTACACACGTTCAGAAGAGGTTCCCATAGCACCCACATGAGCACAGACATTCTCTGCTCCCTGACACAGACATCTAAACACATAACAGAGGCAGTGACTCACAGCGCTGACTTCCAGTTTGTCTCCCTGCATGGACTTCAGCCTCACGAGCGCGCTGACCGCGCCGCTCACCAGGATCTCATCGGCCATGTGGAACCGGAGGATGTTGCCAAGCTCCTTGGCATTACCTGGGGGGAGAAAAAAAAAACATGTATGTTTGTGAAACTGCGTCAGTGCTTGTTTCCCATATTGCATGTGCTGGAATGACATTACGTGGAAATACTGTAATTTCCTAAAGGGCAAGGAATTGATGTAAAATTAAAAAGACCGATCAGAAGCACCTCAGATGGAGCTGGATAGGACATGGGGGCTGTTCCTGCCTGTGCAGGTCAGGATCCAAGTGAGTCCAGGAAGGATGTTGTCACAGTGTCCCACCTTGGCACACATCAACCCTGCCCTATATGTGAAATCCCTATCTCTTGGTTATTTTGCAGTCTATTCTTTTTCTTACTGTGCATTATATGAGCTTTATTCTGTTGTTGCTTTCACTTCCAAGGAAGTTTGAAGACAAAAAAAAAAACAAACAAAAAAAAAAAAAACACAACAAAACACCAAAGAAACAAAAAACCTTATGTGAAATAGAGCACCCTGTGCTTGCAAACATCACTATTTTCATCAACACCAATGACACTTTGCATGGCATGATTCCTGTCTAGGAAGGGGAAGAGTGCAGGAGAGATGTCACGGATGGTTTACAGGCTGCCAGCCTGATCCCTGCCTCAGAGTCTCTCTCTACTCTTCTATCTGTGCTTTGAACCAGATCTCAGGAAGGTAAGAGGCTTCCCCTTCACCACCTGTTTTCCAGAAGAGGTGGTGATGTGCACAGCACGGCCAGCAGCCCCGCTCCATGTTCTCCTTTAGGGGCTGTGACTAAAACCCAGAGCAAAACCCAGAGACGGGTGATAGGGAACAGCTAGAGCAAAAACTGGCCTTCAGATAAGAAACCAGAGAAGCTACAAGCAAGGTGGACTTCTTGTTTTGCTGCCTCTATCTGAACACACTGTGAGCTTTTTTTCCATTACCATTTTTCTATCGTGGCCACAGCTCACACTGCGTATCCTCACCAGCATGATTCACTTCTTCATCAGAAGCATAAGCTAAATATTTGCGTGAAAAAACAAGAACATCTGAAGTGCCCACATCTGGGATGCTTCATTCCTGCAGCCGTTTATAATAGCTACAGAACAGCCCTGAAATATTTACACATTAATCACTAGGCTGGGTGTGCAGGCTGATATTACCAATTCCTCGTTCATGCACTTAAAAGGATAACCAGCCACCATGGGCAGATGCTCCACAAATTATGACGCCAATGTTTGGTTGGGCCTTAATGACGAGAAGACATTACACTCAAATACCTGGCATTGTTTCCAACCACAGCCATTTTCCAACATGAAGAAAACAAAAAAAATCCTGCAGCTTATCCTGAAGAGGGTTATTAAACATTCCCATGCTTTTTTTTCCATGACTGGCCTGCATGTCTGTGCTTTTCAGGATATCGATCTCTGTTTATCCTAGACCAGAATATTTGTTGTCTTCTCAGGACCAGGTAGGACTTCCTGCTTCGTCCATGTACAAATAGATGGAACAACAGCTCCATCCTTTTACTAATGAAATTCCACACAGTGTGGCTTGAGTCTGAATGTGGGCCATGTTTTCTATTTGCAAAACTTACTTTAGATACCCTGATCCTGTGTGACTGATGTCCATTTTCACTTCTCTCATCCCTGACTGGAATTTCATAGCACACACAAGTACAAAGGAAGCATAAACCCATGCCCACAGTTTTTGCAAGAGTTCAGTGCCACTGCTTTCTGTGCATCCTCAGGTTTCTGCTGGCTAGGGCTTATCCTAATGAGTCGTGTAGGATGTCCGTGCAACCAGCAGACAGACTCAAAGAATATGGCAGACAAACTGAGCCATTGCTCAGGTATCACACAAATAACACACAGCAGCTGTTCACCCGAATGCTCCAAAAATGCTCACCCATTAGCTTGTTCAATTCCCCTTGTGGCATGGCTCGGAAAGCTTCATTTGTCGGAGCAAACACCGTGTAGGTACCTGGCCTGTTCAGGTTCTCTGTTAGGCCTGCAGACTGGATAGCAGCCACCAAGGTACTGAAAGACAACCAAAGGTACAACATTGGTGGCTGCACCACAAACTACATCTGTTGGTCTTTGAGCAATAACCTCTTGTGTTCAAGAGAGTTGTGAAATTACAATTGCAAAATCCTGCAAAATCGATTAACCCAAATGTCGATCGGGTAGGAAACGATCCCATGAGGTCCAACCAGAACATGTGAGAAATGGCAGAGCCAGCTGGGGATGCTGAATCCTTGGGGACAAAGAGGCTAGTGAGGAGACACAGAGGCTTGGCCGCAGCAGTACTGACAGCAGAGCTGGCTTCAGAGCTGGCTTCTAAATGTGCTCACAAGAGGACCACACACTCTTGGCTCACACTTCAATGAAAGATTACTTAAGTCTCACTCCCTATAATTTAAGAATGAGACCGTGGTTTTGGGTAATCTTTCCATGTAAAAAATAAAACTTATATGTAGTCATGACTACGATCCATAATAAATAGAATAACAAATAGAAAGCAGAACAGCAGCTCCTCTGCTCCTAGCTGGCACCTAGGAAGAGCAGAAAGGTCACCTGAAGCGATGGTCTGCCTTGAGAACATCCATCACGGAGCCAGTTGGTGGGGTCAGCATTTTGTCCACACTGAACAGGGTCCCAAACCTTCCTCTCTTGTCATGGGCAGCAATGCAGGCGTTTTCAATACATAGGTTCTGCAAACACAATCGCAGAAAAGCAACCTGATTAGTACGTGCTTTGAAAAAGGGATATTTATGCATTTCATAATGCTCAGTTACACTTTTTTTTTTTTTTATGTTAACTGTACCATGACAAGATGCTCAGCCTGCAGAATATTTATTACTTATGGTAAGGGATAAGAAAAAAAAATTTAGCCCCCGGGTCCTGCTCACAATGAACCGGTCATGTAGAGGCAGTGGTTAAACTAATTGGTTTTGAGAAATTCAACTGGTTTTAAGAGGCCAAGGCCAGACCCCCACCCAGACAGGCTCCCCACACGCTGGAGATCCCACCCCGAGCACTGCCAGCTGCAGGCACCTACGTTGCGGTACACAAAAACTCTCAGCTCCTTGTCACCCAGCGTCTGCAGTTTCTGCCCGTGGTAAAGGTATTTAGAGGAGAGCTGATCTTTGACAATGTGGTTCAGAAGCAAGTTCTTCATGTTGCTGTCAACAGAGACGGGTTTATCTGCAGCAAAAAAAAAAAAAAAAAAATAAGAAAAAAAAAAAGCATGGAAACAAGCAGTGATTCATTTAAAATGACCAGAGACACTAAAAACATCCAAACAGAGATCATTACCCACACCAGATTTTAATTTTGAAGCTACATGCCCCTGTCTGTAGCTGAGGCATTTAAGGGAGAGTTTGCATGTTTGCACACTGAAACTCAGCCAAAGAGACACTGTTTGAAGCAGGTCTGTGGCCCACACTGACAGGAGAGAGGGATTTACTCCCCAATTTACCTTTGAATACATCATTCACTGGGGCAAGGAGGGTCACTCGCTCGTTGCCTGTTAGATGAGAACTGAGCCCAGCTTGTCTGAAAAGGTTCATGGACTCAGACACTTCAGATTCTTGGGCCAACTCAAACAGGGTCTTAGCTGGAAAAAATAAATAAATACATAAATAAAGTAATGCATAATAACCTAATGCATAATAAAAAGGCAATCCATCCATTTCTACAAAATTCCTATGCCCTCTAAATCCATTATTTTTTTTGTCAAAAAGAATAATAGGCAAAAGAAAAGCATGACAAAGAGATGCAAAAAGCCTCCAATACCTGAGTCAGGGATCAGCAGCTCATTAACAAAATGTACAACGCCATTAGTAGCCAGGATGTCCTTGTTGGCAATGATGGGCTTCCCGTTGAGGGTCAGCTCTTCCCCACTGCAGCCCACATCCAAGGTGGTCCCTTCCAGAGTCTCCATCGTGAGGCCAGCGATGATGGCCTCAGCACACATGGCTGACTTCAGGATGTGGTGGTTCAGCAGATCTGCAAGAGAAGCGAGTGCCTTAGTGAGCTGGAAAAGTCAGACACGGAGTTAATGCAGATTTAGGAGCTCTCTTCAAAGGGGAGGGCCCCCTTTGCATAGGGCTCTGCTCTAAGGGGTGTGCAGTCATTTCAGATTGTGCTGGCTTTAATTCAGCAGCCTGTGAAATGAAGTGTTCCAAAAGAATAATTTTTATGCACTTGTCAACTTTAGTTTTGTGTGGTCGTTTGATTCATTTGTCAGGGGAAGCTATGCTGATAAGTTCTCTTCTGTCTCTAGGTGGATAGAAATCAGCATCGCATACAGGAATGCTAAATAAAAGGGACTGCTCTGGCTCCCTGCTCCAAATCTGGTACCACCCAGTGCCACGTCTACACGCCTTCATCCCAAGAGCTCTGGGCTGTCTGGTTTTAAAAGATGGAAGCTGCCAAGTGTGTTTACTGCAGCTGTTGTCAGATCGTGTCAAGGAGCAGCTCAGCTCAGATTCAAAAAAGAATTCAGAAGAAGTGCAGAGCTCTCTTCATTCTTTCACTGGCCTTGGCAAACAGGCGCTTACCCCTCAGGGCTTCGGGGTCCCCTAGGATCCTGTTCAGGGTCTCTCGTGGGATCTTCTCAAAGGCTTCGTTGGTTGGAGCCAGGAGCGTGTACTGCCCTTCGCTTTCCAGCAAGCTGTTGAGGTCAGAAGCAGCCACAGCAGCCTGCAGAGAAATGAGGGTAAAACACGTCCAGCCAGAATGCAAAGGTCAGCAGCTTTGTCCAGGCAGTCACTGAGAGACGGATTTATTACAGCTTTTAGAATTTCAGAGCACTTACAAAAATCCTGAATAGCTTCTTTCAGCACTTTGGTCCCTTTATAAAGTTGGCCTGGCCCTGTGGTTCTCTTGTGCTCCAGAAATCTGAGTACAAGAGCCTTTTTTGGCCAGCCTCAGAGCCAGCGTGAATACCCTGATATGCCTGGAAAGGGTCATGGTAGTTCCAGTGAATAATTCAGACCAGACCCTACTGCAGAACCCCCCTGCTTTCTACTTTTTTCCTTAACTTGGCAAGTACCAAAGCAAATAAGTTGATATTCATCAAATCTGAAAAGTTAACATCTCCTAAGGCCAAGTTTCTGATACAATAGCGAGGAGCCAGACTCCGTCTACATCTTTTTACTGACAACAGTAGCAGGGTGACAGTTATTCTTACAAAACCCTGCTTCCTGCTTGCACTGATACCAAAAATACCTCGTCCTAAAGTAAAATAACTTATATTGGTACAAGGGTTTTATCAGCAGCTTTAGTCACGGCACTTAGGCACTGACAAGCTTCAATGGGAATGGGATGAGGGAATACCTTTAGGGATCCCTGGAGCACACATTGGTTAGACTCACCCTAAGAGTTTCTAGGCTTTCCTCAGTCTCGACGATGTGCTGAATGTTGTTTGTGGTGGTGGAGATGACTTTGTCGATGACATGGACCACCCCATTGGTGGCGTGGTGGTCGGCTTTCAAAAGCCTGGCGCAGTTCACAGTCACAATCTGCAAAGGGAGAGATGCAGGGGACATTAAGTGCACTGAAACAAGAAGGTGTAGCAGCCACTGCTGCTTTTCTATTTCAAACGCAGTGAGCGCTATAATACTGAAGCAGCAGGAGCCAAAATGTGGTTTCCTAAAAAAAAAGAAAAAAAAAATCACATAAAGAATAAGAATGCCCTATCAAAAAACATTTGAGTGGTATCATGTTTAAAGAGCTTTGAAAGTAATCAGTGGTTTTGTCTACCCTAAGAAAATATGCAACATCAAGCACTTCTCCAAACACAATGTTATACAGCAACATGGGCAACTTCTCTGCAACAGCATCTACGGAACTAGCCACTTATAAATATACTTTTCAAGCTCCTTCTGAACATCTATCCTGAATCAGGAGTTTTCAGCCTAGGCATTAAATAGTCCTGGAGGTCCATGGACAGTGCAGGAGGTGAAAGGCAGCAGAAAAGGAAGCCCCTGGTGGGTAGGTTTGATGCAAGCATCTTACCCCATTGGGATAGTGGTGAATCTGGATAGGCAGGTTCTGGTACATGGAATTAAGCGTTGTCCCGTGCTTCAGGTCATCCGTGAGGACCCTTTTGTTCACCATGTGGTAGCGGAGGGCGTTGAGCAGCTCGATGTTAACATTGCTGACCAAGGAGTCCAGCGTTTCCTGAAAATCAGCAAAATTCATTTTTTGTGCTGAGCCTGTTGGTGGGGAGAGTCCAGAGGTTTGGCTGCATCGAAGGTCCCCATATATTAGTTGAGGTACTCAACCTCATGCCAGCAGGGCAGCTCTAATTTCCATAAAGCTGCATCTTTGGCCTTTCAGCAGCAGCAAGCAGCTCTGGAGGCCCTGGCCTTGGCAGACAGATGGGCAAGGGCAGCAAGCCCCGATGTGGGGTCACTGCATTCAGAGGATGCTCCATTTGGTGCATCGGAGGACAGCAGTGGCAATTTCAGGAGTGGGAATTTCACAAGACACAGTGTGAGAAAAATCAAACCCAGTGTTAAGGAGATGGAGATGTAGCAGAGCAGGGGAACTCACTGGTGCAGGGAGGCTGCAGGTTTGCAGAGGCTCCAGTTGGGACTGGTGCTTGTACCAGTTAGTAAGAACAACCGGAGTGGTAAAGTGGGGGCAGCCAGAAAAATAATGAAAGGGATGGAAAGTCCCTTGCTGTGGTCTTAGTGCAATATCTGACATTAAGAAATAGGGAAAACTGAATGAGGCGATTTCTGCGTCTACCCACTGGGGAGCATCCAAACCTCTCTCCAGTGCTGGGCTCATTCAGAAATCAGGCTCTGAGGTTGATGGACCAGGACAGTAATCCCCATCTCAGAAACTCACAGCCCTCCCTGCATCAGGACCGTGCCTGTTCTGCCAGCTGGGGCTGGAGTCAGACCCCTGCAGAGCCCGCTCAGAAAGCCAGAGGAAGAGGGGAACGAAGAGGAGTTATATCTTACAGCAGACAAGGAAGCCCAGGCCTCATTACTTGGGGCAAAAATTGTAAAACTCCCAGGTCCTTCGATTTCTGGCCGTAGGTTGGACCGGTCGGAGTAGAGCTGCGTGGTGGCCGAGCCAACAACTCCCAGGGTTTCGTAGATGTTTGAAAGCGGCAGCGCTGCAAGAAGAGAAGGTTATGATCCCGACAAACCACTCATCCTGCTCTGCACTGCCGACAGAGCTGACCTCAGTCACAGCTGTGTAATCCAAAATCTGCTCTTTGGGCTTTGCTGGAGTCACACTGCATGTATATAAATGTAAATAGGTGGAAAGCAGACTCGGTGTACCTGGCCCGATACACGCCGCTGCTCTCTGCAGCCCCATGGTTGAGTTCCAGCACCCAGCTCAGGGGAAGGAAGCGCTGGGACAGCAGGAGCAGAGCCACCAAGCCCCCTCCCAGCCTGCCAGCAGCTGAGCTGTATTTGCTATTAAGTGAAAGTTTTGCTCAACTCACCCTTGCCAAAATAGAAATGAGCAGAGACTGGCAAAACTGTCTGCTGCTTTATCGCTACCTTGCATTGCATTTCCAACACAGCTCTATTACTTGTTGGACTGAGAAATTCCCCACAGCCCTCCCATGCTTGATTGCCTTTAATTATATCCGAGGTTTTTACGTTGTCTGGGATTTTTTGCATGCTTTGGAGCTGAGCTGGTGCTCAGCTGGTGCTCTGCTGAGTCTGTTTTTGACTCGTTCAAAGCAATCTTGCGCACCAATTGCAAAGATCAAATCCACTTTGAGCAATTTTCTAATATTTCCCTTCAGTGGGCCGAGGAGTAATTTTAAGAAGTGTAAAAAATGTCAAATGTCTTTACCAGCTGGGCAGCCTTTCTCTCCAGGAACTTTTTCATATCCAGGACAACACTCGTAGCTGATTACTCTGGAACAAGAGATGGACATGGCAGATTAACTGATAGCTCCTCGCTGCTTTTTCTCTGTTAGCTACTGTCCTGTCTGCGCTCATCCCTGGTGGTGAGGTTTCCGAAGCAGCGTCTTCCTTAGAAACACACACTTGAACAAAAGGCAAACCACAATTTTTATCGCCTCCAGCGCTGCGTGTTGCCAACCTCCCCACAGAACAAAAACAGACAATTGTTTTTCAAAACCACACTTGCCCAGCAACTTTGTCAGTCCCTGCATAAACAGGGGCTGGAGACTGATGGCACGGTCCCAGCAGATGACCTGAGCAAGGCAGCAAGCGCAGCACAAGCTCGAATCAAGACCTACACAGCACAGAGAGAGGCAAGGCAGAGACCAAAATATCCAGTATATCTGATTTATTTGCTTATTTTCAGGGGGAGTCCAAGTCATTGAGTTCAGCCTCTTCCACAGGAGGGTTTGGGGTTCTCCCAGTATACAACTGATTGCAGTTTGGGCAGCACACTGCAGCTCTGGTAAGGCTGCCCTACAAACCCGCTGAGCATCCCCCCATTTCACCCCATTCTTTGCCACCAGAAAATATTCACTTATTAAGAGCAAAGTTGGCATGACAGGCCTGGAGGCAAAGGGACACCTCTGGTCTTGGATGCCCTGGCCTCAGGACTTGGAATAAGCCCTGCAAAGACAACTTCGCTGGGATGCCTGTGCCTCGGTGGGCACCCCAGGGGGTGATGCTGCACCCCTGGCTTTGCTACCAGGGGGCAGGGGTCGGAGCCCCTCCTGGGGACATGGGGAGCCCCAAGGATGACAGATGCTAAAGAAGCACGAGCTGCCTGACTGCTGCAGCTCAATGGGAAATGGAAGTCATCTGATTCTCAAAGCTGCCCTTTAAAGGGAACCTGTTTTCATACAAACGGGGAAAAAAAATATTAAAAATCAACCCAGAAGTTGCCTGTTTATTTTTCACAGGGGTTTCTTTCACTTATTGCTTGGTGTGAAAGGACGAGGCAATCTGTTAGACGGGCTAGGGCAGCGAGGCACTAGGTGTTCCTCCCAAAGACAAACCTTTCCTCTGTGCTCCTGCCTGGATTCGAGACAAGCCTGGTGCTGTAGTGCTGAGCCCCGGCATACTCACTCAGAGAGAAAGGAAAAACCTCAAACTTCAGATATTTGTCATCATTTTAACACTGTTAACAAACAGTGGAAATGCCTGGGGTTTAAGAGGGAATTCTTCAGGGTAATTAAGAGCCAGTAAGTGAAACAAATACCTGCTTTTCTGTGACAGAAGCAAATAAATTCTGTGTCACGGTTTCCTAAGAGAATTACAAAGCAAACCCAGACTGATTGTCTAGACATTATATATTCCATGTGGGAAAGAGCTTGCCTAAAGCAATCCCTTCCTTTGACTACTGGAGATCTTAACACCCTGCTGCTCCACTTTCCCCAGCCCCCGGCTCGTGTTCATTACAAACACACACTTTCTCCCCCCACCACTTCCCTCCCCGACCTCTGATTTTTCTTTTTTTCACCCTAGAAACTAAATCCAGTCTAGACAGTTCCCTCGGTTCAGACCTGTAATCAAAGACGACGAGCTGATTAAAAAGAAATCGTTGCAGAGTTCAGCATAAATAATTCCTGAGTGCTGACGTGGGCTTTAAAAGGCGTATTTATGGATCGATTGGAGATTAATGAGCTGCGAGGAGGGGCAGGACGGGGTGCACACGAACTCGGGGATGCTGCTGCTCCAGCAGCTGGGTGAGGGCAGCGGGATGGGATGCAGGGACCACACCGCCAGATTTTTTATTATTTTGGGGGATGGGGGAATGTCTCCAGCACCACCCCACTGGGGAAGCCAGTGGCAAGCAGCACCAAGGCCAGTTATGGGGTTGGCACAGGCCCCAGTCTCTGGAGCTGACCTGCCAGCACCGTCTGGCTCCATGCACCACGTATGCCATTCCCACCCTCACCTCCCTGTTCCTTCTTCCCATCTTGTCCGGTATGATCTCAACTGTGATTTTTTAAAATTTATTTTGACAAATAAATAACTAAATAAGAGCTTTCTGAGTACTAGAAACCTTCTGCAAAGGGCCAGGTGAACACAGAGGTGCTCAGCCAAGTGTTTGCGCCTACAAGGAGCCAGTCCCAGGGATCGTGAAAACATCTTCAGCTTCAGCCACTTGCTCTTCTGTGGCTGTGCCTTGGTGAAAGCACAAGAACACCCAAAGACATCCAGCCCTCAGGGAGCAGCATGGCCATGGCTGAAGGCTGCTCCACTTAATTTCCAGGATTTGGTACCCTACACCTCTATATGAGAGCACGGCCACTCCTTTAACACATGCTCCTCCGTGAGCCCCAGCAGAGAGGGGCTTTGCCATGCTAGGGGTGGCTAACCTGGCCCTGCAGTCCACAGGCTTTGGCTGCACCAGGAGAGGGACCAGAGGGCAAAGGATGCCCTGCAGCACAGCCCCGTATGGAGACATCGCCCCACCTGCGCTCCCCTACACCACCGGGTAGGCAGCACTGGAGGAGCTGCGTGGTCAGGATCAGAGCATCAGCTGGGGGGCTGCTCTTAATGGCAGGGGACAAACAGTGTTGGGATAAAGCCCTAAATGCTCCCCAACCACGCAGCAGATTCAGCACAAAAGCCAAGCCAAGTGTTTAGAGACACTGCGCTGCTAAACGTCCCCGTGTCCTGGTGCAGAAGCAAGCTCCCTGCCTTTTATTAGCCATTGTCTCACCACCGCCGCATTCTTAGGGCCTGAAATTAAAATTTAAGTGCATTTTTGAAGGTAATAAAAACAAGCTAAGGCATGTATTAGTGAATAAAGATCCATTTGTAATAATTTCCTGTAATAAGTCCCATATGTTTCGTTTTTACAAAAAAGAGTGCCAGGGCTCATATTTTTTCCTGAATAGAGAAAAGTAAATCAGACCAAAAAAAAAAAAAAGTTAAGAGGAAAAGAAAAAGAAAGTACTAAGGGGCAACTTACTGCTACTAGTTATGGCTAGAAGAAAAAGATAATAAGAGAAAAAGAAGGAAGTTGTTGCCTTGTTCATTACACAAAAAGAGCGCGTGTGGGAGGCATTCAGCTGCAACCCCCACTTCTAGGAGAATGAGTCCAGTTCATAAGGGAGACAGAAAAATATAAAAAGCGCAGACGTAACTATGAGAATATACCCTAAATAAACTATTTCTTTGGCCTTGGAATAGCCAACAGTGGAAAATTACCTAATTACCAAAACAATCTTGTTTCAGTGCTCATTAAAATCAAAGCAGTGTCGGACTTCTTGCCAACTGCCTTATCTCACTTCATCAGACAGTAATGCAATGATAAAATGTACATAAATCCTCGATCTAATTTCTCTCTAAGTGCGTGAGCCAATGCTTTAGCAAAGAGAAGAAAAACAGAGGAAAAAGAAAAGCAGATAAAGAGGTGGGAGTCCCCTTCTGATGCATGAGTTGAATTTTCCATCGTGCACATCCAGCTCCAGCGGCGCTCTCCATCCCGATGGACCCAAAGATGCCCATCAAGAAGCCAGCGTGCAGAGCCTCAGCACCAGGTCTCATGCTTACAGCCCTAGCTGATTTCTTTCTGGATTTCTTTCTGGACACCGCTCCTCTGACAGTGAGCCTGCAGCAGGCACCGGAGGGTCGTGCACATGGGGACAAGGCCAAGCACATCTGAGCCTCTCGTGTTGCTGCGTGTCTCTGGGCTCAGGATGTGACCATCCCAGGAGCATCCTATGACTTACTGCTGTTGGCTTGCAGTAACATTTCTGCCCTTCTCTCTCAAGGCTGTTTCCCTTCTCTCAGCCAGCTCTGCGGGAGCTCGCTTTGCTTCTCTGCAATACCTGCTCCCTCGCTGACCTCCCTCCCTGCTACCTGTTTGAAACGCAGCTCAGAGCAAGAAAATAAATCAAAACTCAAAACAGTCAAAGCTATCTTCCTAGAGGCAGGTATTTGCATCTGCAACTGTATTGCCACTTCCAACTTGTGGCACCACTGACCCTTTAAGCAAATAAAGAAGATAACGGGTCAAAAGTGAAGTAGTTGAGATGTGTCAAGCATCTCCCAACCCAAGACTGCTCCTCTCAGAGATGGAAAAAGCCTTTAGGAAGAGGAGAGAAAAGACTGTGCTTATCCACAGGTGCACCAGCTCTGGTGGGAGACGGGCACAGGGTCCCCTGCAGGGCTGCAGGAGTGCATCCAGCCACCAAAGGGAGGACCCAAGGACACAACTTCGGGAGAGGGTTTCTGCCCCCAGGCATGCTGCCAAACGTGCCAAACCCTGACTGTTTCTGGGATTTAAAGACACGTGGTGCTCTCAGAGGTTCTCCCAGCCTCACGCAGAGAGAAAGTTTGGGGGTTCATGCTGAGCACCATGGACTGTACCCATAAATTCTCCTGAGAGCCCAGACACCAAGGATGGAGCAGCACCAGGCCCCGACACTGCTATAGGAGTCTGATTGCTGCAGCATAACGCCTAACATCCCCACCGGCTCCTGATTGCTTCCAGACGCCGGGAGCACCACGTCCAGTGGGAGCCATCACCAGCAAACGCCTGTAATCAGAGCTGTCCCGGGGTCCTCCGGAAAATCTGAGTCAAGGCACGTGTCCTTTGTTCTGCACAAGCACTGCGAAAGGGCAAAGTAAGGCACAGGCTCCAAAGCGACTAGGAAAAGAGGAAAAGACAGTAAAACCCATTGTTGAGATGATGCGAAGTGAAGAACGGTGAGCTAATCCCACGTGCAAGGGGAACATTATCTCATAGGTTAACACGCAGGTTAATGGTGTGTATGCTTCATTCTCAGCAGCGTGTCACTGGAGAAGACATTTGGGGAAAAGCAGAGCAAGAGAGGTTGGAAGAGACCACCCCAAATCCCCAGTGAAATTCGGAGGGATGCCAGCCCTTCCGGCTCCTTCTGCAGATAAGTGGCTGAATTGTCTGCCAAATACAGCTGTGCAGTTGCTTGACGTTTAGTTTCTGATTTGCTTCAGTGCTGAAGCAATCCTGGGGTGGAGCAGCAAAGCCACCCCGGGTCCACAGCAGTCTCATTTTGTTGGGAGGCCTACATCCAAACACGTTCTCCTATCTGAAGGGGCAACAATGATACCATGGCATAATCTGATCCATTTTATGTTAAAAAAGCCACTATTCAACCAAGATGAGAGTCTGAACTCTAATCACCCATGTCAAGTCTTACTGGATTTAATGGTTTTATAGAATTAGGGTTTGGAGGAGGGTGCTTATTTCTTTTTACAACATTGCTTCTCTCTCTTTTTTGCAAAGAAAATTAGACTTAAGGGAAACCTGCCCGACACATGGTACATCCTGCAGTGCATCCTCCTGAATTACAGAACTGTCTTATTTGAGATGGATTGACGGGTAGAACAATGAAAGGCCACGCACGGGGACAATTTGACCTCCTTCCTCACAACACCAACACAAAACCAACAATTCTAAATCTGATAGCCAGCAAGCGCAGCTAAACCAACAAAGGCAACCAAAATAAAAGCAGCCCAGCTCACCACAGCTCAAGATCTGCTGTTTACTTCACAAACATGGCTTATTTAATCCACAGTAAAGAACAGCATGTTCCTATAGATCCAGTTACAATTTACATTGGACCACACCAGAGGCACACCGGCTGATTTCTGCTGTTTGTCCCAGATCAGTGGTTTCTTGCCGTCTAGTGATTTCAGCCTAGAAGAAATCTCCTGGACTTTACTTTCAGTTTTTGCTTTCTGAGGAGGGATGGTGTGTGGCTGGGGGGTCACCACCTCCTGCGACCCCTGCGGAGTCCCCAAAACCATCTGAGAGCCGCGGGGCCAGGGACAGCAGCAGTGGCTAACGCCGTGTGCGTGCTCAGGCTGGAGCCAGCAAACGTCCCCGAGAGCCTTGGTTGGCCTACACCAAGAAGATAGCTTCCCCGTGCTGCTCTACAGCCTGGCAGGGAGTCAGGCACGCGATTATCTGCTGACTGCATCACTCAGAGGAATGTCCCGAGGCTGCCCGCATGGCTACGCTACGCGACAGCTACTTGAATATTTTTGTTTGTGATCTTAGATGTGGAATTGGCCTGCGAGTGTAATTAACTTTCCTGGTGGAGTCATCAGAGTGCTGGCTAAAACTGACACTTCTTTCCCCTTATTTCTGTTTCCTCTTCCAAAGAAAACATGTGTAGATGAATTTTGTGTTTTCTCCAATAACCATCAGCTCCGAGCTGCCTTTTTTTCTTTTGTTTCTTTTATTTTTTTTCCAGCTAGGCAATATTGGGCCTAGCAGTAAGAGAGGCACAGCTAAGTACCAGAAACCATCTGGACCACACTTCTTCACAGCATCAAGAGCTATACAACATATATAGATATGCAATTAGAATAAATCACCAGGGTTTGAATTTACACGGTATTTTCCATTCTTAACATTGAAGTGTTTCAGAATCATGTTTGTCAATTGGGAAAAAAACAAGGCACAATTTTTTCTTTGTTAGTGAAAGGCTAAAACAGCCCTTAGCACACACAATATAAGTTCACCCAGTGTCTGTTGCACCGTTTGCTTCCCCCACCCAGCAGCTGCCTCCTCTTGGGTTTTGGGGTGACCCCGGAGGGCTCCCAAGTACTTACGTTGACTTCCCGCAGATCTTCCTCTGGTACCACTGCTTGCAGTTCGTGAAGTATTTCCTGTTCGTGCCGATCAGCTTCTGCACCGCGCAGACGTTGGGGCTGCAGGGAGGGACAGAGCAGAGGAGGGTCTGAGAGCCCAGAAAACCCCACTGTGGGTGTGAGACGAAGGGAACTTGGAGAGCTGACTTTCCAGGTCTCAAAGTGAAGGAAAGTGGTGAAAGAGTCCTCTCTACCTCTCTCCACTCTGCAAGGTTATTTCTTCCTTCACTGAATGCAAGGCTTGGCTTCTCTCCATGCTATACCCCTCCCAAAATATAATGGAATTGAGTTAAAGGTAGTAGTTCAGTTGTGATTTCTATGGTGAACACCAACTTCTAATTTAGAGACCTAAGTGTAACCCAATAAATTTCTGCAATAATTCAAATACTTCCCCTAAACCCATTATTTTATTGTTTAGGACCTAAAAAAAGGACATATTTATCAACACCAAAACCAAGATGGGCACTTTTGCTGTCCAACAGACTGAGCCTATGCTGGACACAGACGTGAGCTACTGGAGGGGAAGACAAGCAAGTGGTACTGTCCCACTGGAAGCTGGCAGCAGCCTTCCAGCTGTGAAAGAAGTGGTGTCATGGGGAGCAAAGCTGTGGTCACACCATTCCCAGCTCACCATCTCCAGTTGCCACTTGCCATGGCTCATGTGCCAGCAGTTCTGGCCATGAGTGTGGACAAGGCAGGGGCCTTGAGATGTGATTTTATAGACGTGGGCTTCAGCCAGAAGTACAGCAAATGCCCCAAAATACTGCAGATTCTCAGCCCAACTGCCCCTGGATTCCCAGTACCAAAACCATGCCCTGATCGCAGCAGCAGCACAGAAAGTATGAGCAGCGTTGGCTCCCAGAATAATAAGGGGAAAATAAATTATTGAGTAAAATACATAAATCATCACTTTGGAAGCACTCTGCTCAGCACCTTCCAAGGCACACATCCTGGATGGGACACAGAGATGCTGCTGTGGAGGTCTCACTGATCTCCCTCGGGAAGCAGACAGACATTTGCCCCTGTTTGGCTGGGACACCGCCACTCACCTGCCCCAGCCACCAAAAGCAGGCTCTGCAGAGGCTCTACAGCCCACTGCCAAGCCCTCCTGCAGGCGTATTTGCTTCACACCAGCACCCAACACAAGTCAACCTGCCCATCCTTAGTGTAAATTCAGCAAGAGCTTGGCTTGCCTTCAACAAGCTTTTGCTGATGTGACTGCAACAGGGCCCTGCAGAGGCAGGATTTGACCCTGCCAGACCCTGGCACCACCACAAGGGACCAAGTGTGGACCCATGGGACCTCGGGGAATTAGGTTCACTGCATCTCTTGTTGCTGCCCTACCCAGTAAGAGTAAGTTGCTGCTGCATGAAAGCATTTAACTCCCTTTCTATACATAAGGTGAGGGACAAGGAGAAAGAATCTACTGAAAAAAAAAAGGTAGAAATCACAAAGCCAAACTTTCAGCTGGTGCAAGCTGGCACCAGCTCAGTAACTTCCACGCCAAACCCCGGCTGAGAGACACGTCTGTGCTCAGTGACTCAGCCCACCTCGGCTCCTCCGGCCCCGGCGCGCCGAAATGTGGTTCCAATTACACTGAAATTCCAAATCTTGCCTCGATTTCAGCGTCTGGCTGACGGCAGTGGACAATCCCTCTAATATTCGTCTTGACAAGCCTGGCTACTGAAGGACTTGTTTGATCACTTCCCCCCTATCCCTGGGAGCAGCCTGCCAAGAAACCTCCTGGGCAGCCCCAAACCTCCTGCTTTGCCCCCTCCTCCCTGCCTGGGACCCGGCGCCGCCGGGCTGCTCGCTGACTTTTTGGGAAAAACTTCCCAGTTTTAACCCTGTGCTTAGCAATCCCCCCGAGGGCTGTGTTATCAATGATTCCCACAGGCAGGCTGTAGTAGCAGCTCCCCGCCGTGCCTGTTCTGGTGCGTTGCCCAGTCTGGCTTAAAATGAATTTGTCAACACTCTCCCCGCTCCTCGTTGGAGTTCATCACCTCTGCCATGCCGTTCCCAGCTGACTCGCGGATAAAACCGCCCATTGTTTGCCTGCATCTGAAGCCTTCCCCTTGGCAGGCAGCAGCTGGGAGCTGCCGGGGCAGGGGCAGCCCTTGGGAAGGGGCACTAAAGAGCAGGACCCCCCCTATGACCTCCCCAGTCCCGCAACATCTCCCTGCCGTGACTGCACCCACGCACCCAGATTTCCATCTTCAGATGTTCACGCTCCTCCCCACATGCTTCTCATCTCGCCCCCCAGCACCTGAGCTGATTCACTTTAAAATAATTAAGCTGTACGAGTTTTGCTGCAGAGCCAAGCCCTGCCACCCAACTCGTTCCCAGCTCAATGGGAGCATTGATGGTGCCGGGGGATGCTCAGAGCAGAAAGGGTGGCATTCCTGCTCGCACATCCCTCCAGAGCTCCTTCCTGCAAGCGAAACAACACGCCTCACATCCCAGAGCTTTTGGGCTGCTTTTCTGTTGCCGTGTCCCTTTGACACATCATTAATCAGCGTTCAGAATTTAGTTTAAAAGCTCGCTCGGGATAAATTGCTCTCTCCATCGGAAAGCAACCAGCGAGCCAAGTGCTGCTGTCAGCTCTGCCGGGTTTATCTCAGCAGAACTTCTCCTCATCTGTAACCCTGCCACAGCAATGCCTGCAACCCTTTCGGTACTGAGATTTTACCAATAGGCGTCCGCTCCGAATTTGCCTGTAAGGTCCTCCGTCCGGTGAGATACCCAAACAGTGCTCCCCTTCTTGGAAAAGGCTGACCTGGAGCCTTGCCAGGTGACATATCAAATTGCGATATTTCAGCCTGGTTTTTTACAATGCGATTCGTGACCCTGCCCTCAGCAGCCCATTTAAATGGAAGCTGCAGCTCAATCAATGTCACCACCGGGAGAGACAAGAGCCAGCTGAAGCGTCTGTCATCATTTCACTCTGCCTATTCCCATATGTTACAAAAGCAGTGGGGGCAGCCATCAACAGCTGGGTAGCTCTCCTCCTATCAATAAAAAGAGTCAAACCACACAGCCCATAACACATAGACATATAGAGATGTCTACCTGCATTTTTGGGGTGTTTCTTATCTCTGAAGGCTCTGATTAAATAAGGGATTACTTTGCTCAGGAAAACTTTCAGGACTTAAAGAGCAAGTTGGTGCTTACTCCACAGACACCCCTCAGCCACTGAACCAAGTTTCTTTCTTTTTCTGCAAACTCTTGAAAAGGGGAACTCCTTCCACGAAACGCTTCAGTGAAAATCTGAGGATTTTTTTTTAAACCCCTTCACGGGGATAAACTGATGAAGAGCCGTCTAAAACGACCACCGGAGCATGAAGCATCCTGAAGGAAAGGAAGAAAGGAGAAAGAAGGAAAAGCCCCCGGGGGTGGGAAGCCCCCGGGCAGCGAAGGAACCCGAGCCGCGACCCCCGAAACAAAAAAAAAAAAAAAAAGTTTTGGGGGTGTTTTATTATTTTTTTTCCCTTCCCCTCTCCCCTTCTCGCCCCGGGGGCGCGCAGCGGCCGCTTACCCGTGCTGGCGGCCGCGGAGGCGGCTGTGCTGCAGGACCTGCTGGTACGGGGACTTGGCGGCCAGCCCCAAACCCAGCCCCAACCCCAACCCCAACGCCAGCAGCAGCGGCAGGCGTGCCATGGCCGGGATGGGACGGGACGGACCGGGTGGGACGGGTCGGGATGGCTCGGGACGGGCCGGCGGCGCCCGCGCCTCCCGTTAAATGCGGCGGCGGCGCGGGGCGGGGAGCGGAGCGGAGCGGCCCCGCGGGGGGAGAGGAGCCGCCGGGCGGCCCGGCCTTGCGGGAGGGGAGGGGAGGGGAGAAGGGGAAGGGAGGAGGGGAGAGGGAGAGGGAGACGCCCCCGGGGAGGGCATCCGTCCACCGACCCATCCACCGACCGACTCACCCATCCATCCACCCACCCATCTATCTGTCCATCCATGCACCCATCAACCCATCCCTTCATCCCTCCATCCATCCCCTGTCCATCCTCCAATCCATCCACCCACCCACCCACCCATCCACCCACCCACCCACCCATCCATCCATCCATCCATCCATCCATCCATCCATCCATCCATCCATCCATCCATCCATCCACCCATCCATCCCACCACCCATCCATCCCCCCGTCCATCTATCCCCCAATCCATCCATCCCCCGGAGCAGAATGCAGCCAGGGGCATCCCTCATCCTCGCTTCCAGCACTGCATTTCACCCACAATCTCTCTTGCTTCTTCTCCTGGGCATTTTTCTCTCTCACCTCCCCTGACTCAGGTCCCTGATGTGCTCCAGGGGTTCCATCTGATCCCAGCCCCCAGGGAGCTTTCCTGCCTGCCCCACAAGCATCTTTGAGTTCCACCCCGTGCTGCCTTGCCTGGCACCTTCTCAAACGCCTGCAGGCATTGCAGCCCCATCCCCTGGGTCCTTCCAGCGCTGTCAGGGGTCACACTTGGCGAGGGGTTTCTGGTTTACTTTAAACCACAGAAGGAGCAGCAAGGCTGCCGACAACAGGCTCCCCTTGTGCAGGTTGCTTGTGTCCCATACAGCTCTGGGTTAAACCCTGGGGTGAATTCAGCAGCGAGCCACAGGGGAACCCCTTGCTTTGAAGGGCCACAGACACTCAGAGGTGCCAGCCCACTGTAGCCTGTGTGATGGCACCCTGGAAGCCAGCCCTGCCCCGGAGACAGCCTCAGCATCCCAGGCATCCTAACAGCTCGACTGGAAAACCTCCGGTCCTGTCAAGGGCACCTCGCTCCCAGCTTTACCCAGCCTGATGCACCGCAGCATCCCAACCGCGTTTCTAAAGAATCCGCTCTGGCTGGACCGGCACCAAACTTTAAGGGCTCTTTTCTCCTGAAATGTTCCTGGAAGGCAGAAGGAGTCCTTTGTGGCCACTTGCTCTTAGGGACTGACTTGTGCGGAGCCTTGTGAGGATTTGCAGGCTGCAGGAAGGGCAGCTGCTCGGCAAGGGACGGGAATTGAAATGGATCCAGGGAGCAGCCGCTGAGCCAAACAGAAGAAGTCTTTAGCAATAATAAACACTTTCTATTTACAAAGATATTTTTCCCCCTGCAGTAAATAAATCCGATTAGTGTAAACAGCATTAACGCTTCTTGGATAAAATACACAAACCCTTCCCCAGTGTCGGGTTTCCTCTCCCTGGGAAGTGCCTGGCTGCTGCCTCCCTTATGGAGATGAATCACAAAGCCTTACCTGCAGAGGCTCATGACTCCAGCCCCAAAGACAAAAAACAGAGATTTCAGGTCTTCCTGAGAAAAAGGGAGGATTTTGAACTTTTTATGTCTTTCCTTAACACCAACCTTCCTCATCTACAGCCCCACATCACCAGGATGTTATAACCCTCCAAAACAAGACCTGATATTCCTCACCTGAGACCTGATATTCCACCCACCCAGAAGGCAAACTCCCTGTTTTCATCCACCTCTGCTGGTTTTCTTTCTCCCCACCTCTCCCTTCTGTCCCGCTGCCTCCTCGTTCCTCTCCAGTGCATCCCCATTCATTATCCCCCTCCAGCAGGACTCTCTGTTCTGACCAAGCCTTCAATTAGCTTCTGTGAATCTTTCTGAGAGTGCTTCAGCTGTTTCAAAGAAATATTTAAATAAATTAGGCTATCAGACTGTGACAAACCTATTTGTGAATGGCCATCACTTTCTCTTGCACTTGTTTTAACCTCTGCCTTCAGATGGATGTTTAGTTTGAAATGAAATCCATTGGCAGTGGGCTCCGTGCACACTCATACAAATACCCAAAAATCAATCACGTAGAAAATCGCACTTACACAAATAGACACTTCTGTACACAGTTCAGAGTAAGCAAGAAGCAGAAGTAACAGCTGCTCCACCAAAAGGGAGGAATCGCGAGACATAACCCAAAGCCCAACTAAAAAAAAAAATCTACAGCAATAATAAACATCTATTATTTAAAGATTTTTCTGTGTAAACAAAGCTGAAAGCTGAAATTACTGAATCATTAAGACCATAAATATTTTTACTTTGTTCTGTAGCTGCATGGGGAGGCCAGAAGGAGAGCTTTTAAACAACCACCACCTCCCCACCTCCCCAGAAACAGCTTTAGGAGAACTGATCAGCAGCATGAAATTAAAAGTTTATATATATATGCATATGTATATATATTTGCCTGCCATTGTAAGTTACTATCTTCATAACAGCATAAGCAGTGATTGCCATGAAAAAAGTTCTAGCTACATTTAGTAAAAGCCACATCTCTGGGGGAGACTGAATCTCCATTTAATTTGTCTGCAGCTAATGAGTGTTAAAGTGTCTCCAGCTCACGTGTTAAATACATGGCAGATGCTCCTTCACACCACACTCTTGCTTTCACACATCTGCCTTGTACAAAGATCCCAATTAAGACCTCCTAATCCTCGTTGTTTCCCTTTGTAGGCAGCTCCAACTGATGGGTCTGGAGCCTGCGGAAAAAGGAAGAGGATTAATCCTGCTTTCTCCTGTAGCTCCTACATGCATCGCATGTGCTGCAGGGAATTTATGGGATTTATCTCCTGGCTCTTCTCATGGCTCTGTCTCAGAGGCACTGGGTGTGGGGACAGAGCTCTGCATGGTGATATCCTGCTCAGCAATGCGGAGGGCGTTGGGCAGAACCAGCTGGCTCTGAAGCCTCAGCAAAGCCTGCAGCCTGTCCGGCCCTTTAAGTATGTGACACATGGTGGAAATTCAGACCAAAATAAGAATTGGGGTTGTGTTTGGAGAGGGAGGTAGAGTACAGAAAAAAAAAAAAAAAAAAAAAAATCTAGAATGGAATAATAGCAAAAAAGCAAAAGAAGACATGCTTTGGCTATCAAATTTAGTGCTTTTTTAAAGCCCAAGAGACAGAAACCTTCCTGCTTGCTGCTGTGGTGGCAATAGAAAACTTATCTCCATCAAAAGGCATGGAACTCTGCCACGTCCTCGGTCTACAGCATCCATACAGGGCTTCCATCAGCCCGTTTGGGTTCCCAGCAGTTCACAGACCCGGCATCTTCCTGGGAAGAGCCACGATGCTCCATCACAAGCCCAGTTCCAACACATCCTCCCAAAAGCTGCTTGAAGGAACTCAGGTGGTGTTACTGTTTGTTTGGCCTCTCCTTTCTTGTTAAGAGCAAAGTTATTGCTGAATGCCCTGTTAGGCCTGGCCAAATTAATCTCCCAGGAGATGAAACGACCTCCCCACAAGCATGTAAGAGGGTAGCTGCCATGTGTTCGCTTGCAAGCCCTGAGAGGCACCCCGTCGTCCTGGCCTCGGGGAGCGCCAGCCAAAAAGGCAATTACACACAATATTCTGCTTCCTTTTAATTTATCACTGTGTTGGAAGAAGTACGTTTTATCTTCTCTGGTATAAACAAAACAATCCCCTTACCTCATCGTACAAGCTTGTAATTGTCTTCCCACATTAGATACTTTGAGATAAATCTTTTTAAGAAGGTCTTTGCACTGCTCTCTGTTTCTCCCGCACACACCAACAGGCATAAACAGAAAATAAACCCACTGAAACTCCTGAGCAGTGCTACGGGGCCAAGCTGATATCCCCGCATCTGTTTTCTATTTCCCCCTGCCCCGTATTGCAGATATAAGATACGGTACGATTCTGGAGCAGGAAGGCACAAGAAGTAGCAATTCAACCTTCTAGGAATGATTCAGTGACACTTAGTCATATTGTCTGTATATGAAAAAGAAAAAAGAGATAGAAAACAGCTCCCACAAGACGTTTCTAGCTCTCACATGTTCTTATTTTATTCCTTATCCTGCAATTTATCTTCTTGTTTTCAGCAAGCCAGCAATGAAGTAGAAAAACCCTAAGAAATCCTAGCCTGACGTATCTTTCTAGGGAGTATTCATTTCCACACATAGCTGCATAAGCCATGGAAAAGTCTGTGCCATCACTGGAGAGCAAACCACTTGAAGAGCAGAGTCTACAGACCTTAAAATGGATAAAAGCGAGTCTCTTCTGGCCTGCTTCAACTGATTTAAAGGTCTGATAGACGCCCAATGTCAGTGTGGTAATCTGCTGAGGTTGGCTGGGGGCCACTCTGTACTGCAGGAAGAGAGCAAACGTTTGAGCATCCTGAGCCAAATTACAGCAGACTGTTATTTTGGGATGCTAAGCTTTGAAATCTGAATTCATTTAGTTTATGATGATATACTGGAACTTCCTTTAAAAATAAATAAATAAATAAATAAATAAAAGATACTAGTTAATTTCAGTTCAATACAAGAGGCAGATGAAATCTTTCCCTGCCAAGAAGATACAGAACCTATCTTGTGTCAATAAACCATCTTGTAACTGGAGATGCGTAGCCAGAAGGCTGCTTCTGTTATCCTATAGACATTGGGTGATGTTCAGCGAACACCCCCCCAGAGCTCAGCTCAGTAATTTGTTCAGCAAGATTTAAGGAGCTGTTTTCTTTTCTTTTCTTTTCTTTTCTTTTCTTTTCTTCTGGTTATTCCATTCTTCATACAACAGCCATGTCAAGCACCAAGGGGAAGCAGGTACTTAACAAAGCACAGGATGGAAAACCAAATGAAGACCACCTTTAGGAAAACCGGGTCCTAATAAATTTTCCCTTTTTAATGAAGAGAGCACAAAATTCAATGACATTAAAGGGACACCTCACAACACACCAGGTCATGCCTTGTGTCAGACCAGTGCCAAGGTCCACCAGATCCACAGCAGCTCCCCTCAGTACCCTATAACCCTTCTCCTGGCTCTGCAGATAGGTCCAAACCACCACAGGGCAGCACACTCACTGGCGTGGTGTCGGGAGGAGCTATAGGGCCGGCAGGGAGCCAGCTGAGCAACCCCCCCCTCTTGGCACCACAAAACCCCACTGGGCAGGGTGGGAAATCGCCTCCCTGGGCTTTCAGAAACAACTGGGACAGCCGCCTGCTGGGAGGGAGGACTGGTGCCAAGGAGATGGGCAAGATGACCTGAGCTGTCAGTGTGCATTAGGGCCGCTTACAGACTCCCGGGCCAGTCTCTGTAAAGTTCAGCCTTGCGGCTGACTTGCCCCACAAAGGATGCTTTTCCATCTGCCAGGTGCCAGCAAATTTCTCTGCCTTCGTCAGACGTGCACGGTGCTCAAGGGCAGCCAGGCAGCTCCCCAGGTCCCCCAGCAGCAGGGGACAGCTTCCCAGCTCCAGGTTCCCATTGGATTCATGACCCGAACCAGCTCCTCAGCAATCAGATCTCTTCTGGGCAGCGGGCAGGATGCTGCAGGGAACTGAGCAGCCCCAGCAGCAGCAGGCGACTTTCTCAGGCTGCGAAGCTCTGTGTGTCTTCTTCATGCCTGGATTTTACCTTTTCCTCCTGCTTCAGGAGGAAGCAGAGCTTCACCCAAGCCCATGATTCTGGAGCATTCCTATCTGCACAAACACATGTACAAAACCATGTACGCACACACAGTTATAAGTTAGGTATTGTGGGCTCATCATCACCGCAAGGAATCGGGGATGACATACGGCTTTATTTAGTCGCAGTGGTTTTGTAGCTACAGCCGAGCAGATAACAAGACCAGGCTAGTAATCGTTTCTGAGGGAATGATTTAGTAACGCAGCCTACAGAGCTTGTAAAGGCTCCTTGATAAAGGGCCAGGGAGAGCTGGAACAGTTTGGATCCATTTCCTCCCCACTGCTGAGAACGAGTGTTGCAATGTGTTAGGAGGCTTGAATGGAAAATAATTGCCTTCATTATGCAAGCACAACGTACAGACATATGTTCCTGGATAAATGACTTCTGCGACCAGCCAGGCCCACGTAGCTTATTTTCCGTGCAATACAAAGAGCAGTGTTTTCTACGGGTTGCAGCCCAGCGCCGGGAGCAGGCGAGCACTGTTTACCCAGCGGGGCACGCACACATTTCTCAGGTTCACGTGCGCTCGGGTCTGCTGCTTTTTACAGGAGATACAGGTGTGGGAATAGCTCTGGTAGGGGATGTCTGAACACGCACCCAGACTTTGGCATATCTAAAGCCGAGAGAAAGTGGAGACGCACATTTTTATAGGAGAGACAGCACGTTGTAAAGAGAGATAACTTGGGCCCGATCCAGTTGCTCTTGTTCAGGCAAACTGACCTCTTGATTTCAGTGGTGCTTCTCACTCAGGCAAGGTAAACAGAAACCGAGCTTTTGGCATTTACGGGAAGAGTCGGAAAAGTTATTTCTTTAGTGCAATACAATAGGACTTTGTATTAGAATTAGCCCCAAGTGCCTGAAAACCTGGAATTCAAATGAAGCAAAACCTCACTACAAATAAAGAGCTGCTTAAAACCAAAGTTGTTTTCACCACTGCTTCGACAACGCAGGGTTGCCAGCTACGAAGAACATGAATAAGTGATGCTCTAACCTGGTAGGATTCCAGCAGGATTAGTCTGGCAGTTGCAGCACAATCAAGACATACTAATTTCTTCATTATTAGTTTTTAATTCTTCTACGTCTGCTATTCACAATGGTTTGGCACCATCCACACTCAGCACTCTCCGACTCCAGAGCTGGCAGGCGGACACGTTTGCTTTCTTCTTTTATTACCCCGGAGGGATGGGCTAATTTACGCGAGGAGAAGTCCTGAGCCTGCGGAGCTCCTCAGGAGCCCTGGAGCTGCGGGAAGCAACGCTCCCTTGCTCCAGCTGCTGCAGGAGAGACGTTTTGTCCATGAGCAGGAACAAATATTTATCAGACAGGCTTTCCAGTCATATGGTCCTAATCCTTGCAGCAATGCGAAACTCCCAGGATGAGGTCATGGTTGTTTAATCCCAAACTGTACTTTTTTTTTTTTTCTTCTAGAGGCCAGATCAGGTAGGTAGGAGGTGGCAGAGCGCTGAGAGCAAACCACAGGGACATGGCTATGTGCAGATGTGCACCCACCAGCATGCACGAAGTCCTGCTCCAGGGCACAGAAAGGCTGCCAGGCTGCAATGTAAAATTTCCACCACTGGGTTCCTGTTGCTGAGTTTTCAGGACTCATCAAAATTCAAATTGTCAAGCTCCCAGAAAGCTCTTCTAAATTAAAATAATAATAATCTCAAAAGTGAAAAAAAAATAATAAAATATTTTTTATCCTGTCTGATTACTGCTGGGAATACTTTTTGTAGGTGTTTGTGTCTTTGGCCTGCTCATTAGCCTTCCACTGGACTTCAGTGATTTACACTTTAAAATAAGAACCAGGGAATTCCCCGGCCCCTTTCCTCCAGGGACTTCTTGGATCAGGAATTGCCCAAATTAGGAACTGTGTCTGAGCCCTACTGAGGTCTGAGCTAACAGGCTGGCTCCTGAGTCCCAGACAGACCCTTATTATTTTAACCCAGATGCTACTAAAAAAAACACTACCTCAAAAACACGAGGCATCCCACAAAAAGTTTTAGGACAGCAAGTTAAACACACGGAGCAGCTCTACTCCTTCAGTCCCGATGTTACATACAGAGAGGTATGGCATGCATGGGGTAATACTCCAAATCTTTTGTGATATTAAGTGAAAAAACGTGAGATATGTGGCTTATCTGAGCTCAGTGTACAGCAGCACAGTGCCTGAGAAGCAGGCCACCTCGAGCAGGGCCAAACCAAGGGCCTGAGCACAGCACAGCTCAGCAGTGCATGTTGTGTTCTCTGCTGGAAGGCTGCCCCGGCACCGGGCAGGATGAAATCTGGGGCTCTGCCAGAACAACCTGGCAGCCAGGTCATCGACGAGGTCAGAAAGTCGGGTCACATCCCTTATTTTGAACCATTTTGGCTCTGCAGGTTTATGTAATACTGAGAAAATCTGAGATCCCCCAGTGTGGCGCAGCCTGCTGCTTCCCAAGAAGGGCACTCAGCCTCTCACTCCCTCAGCACACCAGCTTTGGCTTTGAGAATGTTTTCCCTTTCTCTGCACATTTTTTTCCATGTTTCACTTTTCTGTCACACCAGAATGAAACCAGCACTTCAAACCTCCAGGTTCCCGTGGCTCTCAGCGGCTGAGGACACCCCTGCGTGTCTCAGGTCAGCGCCCTCCTACACGGGCCACGTCGCTGAGCAGATGCTTGAGGCTGACAGGCCAAAGGCAGGGTCCCAAACCGCACAAAATCTGGATGAGAATTTGCACCTGGTGGTAGTCTGGGTGTTAGTCGAGGCTCTGCTCACCACCTCCCCAGGATGAGCAGCGCTGAGCCCCAGGGTGCTTCTGCCATGAGGAAAAGGGGCCCGAGGGGAGCCCCAGAGCCCCAAAACCTTGCAGAATGGGGACCCTGAGGGGCTGAGCACAATCGGTACATTGTGGTCACCTCCAACAAAAAACAGGAGAAAGGAAAAATCAGGAGAAAGCAGTCAGTGCTGCAGACCTGGCTTGTTTACTGTCTTTCCTGAGTGGCTCCTTCAGTTATTTCACATGTGTCGAGAATCAGCCCCCAAATTTTCAGTTTTCTTTTCTCTTTCTACCTCATTCCCTTTGAATCCATCAGCCAGGGCCATTAGCGGTGTCCCAGGAACCAGACCTTCCTGCTAAATCCCTTCCAGATGTCCAGAGCCACAAACACGTCAATCAATGACAAGAGCCTAATGACGAGTTGCTCCCTGTTCGTTAGCGATGGCTACTGTTTCCTGGCAGAAAAGCTTGGGTTTGCCCCCAGCAGGCTCTGAAAGCAGCTTTTGCAGGATGGGGTTCTCCTTCCTTCCCCGGAGAGACCGCCCATGAGAGCTGCTCCCAGCACTGCCACCAGGCAGGCAACACCAGGCCATGGTCTTGGAGGCATTTTGGGGTCTGCAGAGAAGAAACAGGCACCAGAACTGGATGCAACCAGGTTCTCCACCAGCCTGGTGGCATCAGGCAATGTTTTTTCCAAGTTGGCACTGCTAGCCCCACGGGCTGGTTATAACCCCCAGGAGGCAGCAGGGTCAGGAAGGATTTGAAAAAGCCAAGCAGGTTTTTGCAAAAGCCCAAGAGGACTTTTGGGGAGCAGTTCAGGATAGCAGAGGGCAATCACCCAGCTCCTTGCTCCTCCTCAGCAAGACGAGCCATGTGGACAAGGCCAGGAGCTGCACGTCAAGGAGCTCTCCAGGCTGGGATGCAATGGGATTTTGGATCCAAGCCTGGACACCGGATCCTTTCCTTTCCGCTTTTGCACAGGCATTTTGTGATTTTCTCAACCTGTTGCAACACTCACATTAAATTTCACACCCATCTGTCTTCAAGAGCATTTTGAGCAGTTCATGACTGCTGTATTGGATTTGACCTGTACCCCCACCTCCTCCCAAGCTCAGGAGGTACTTCTTGGGGCTCAATCTCAGAAAAAACAATACTATTTATTACAGTGATTCCTGATATTTATCTTTTCCACTCCTTTCCATTTAAGTTAACAGATGCAATTAAAGAAGTGCAACAGACCAGGAAAGGCTGTTTCTTTCACAGAAAGCACCAGTATCGCTGCTGGGATGGGTAGGCAGCATGGACTGATGCAACATCCTTTGCCTTGCTCCCAACCACCCCACCACAAGGAAATGATATTCAGCAGCTCATCCCACCTTGGCACAGAAGCTGCAGTGAGATGCCAAGCCAAAATTTGTGCTGAAGTCTCTGAGAACTGCTCTTTTAATGTAGCTGCTTATTAACATGACCCCAGTTGGGGAGATTTCTTCCTTTATCCTTTGAATTACAAAAACCATTTCAAAACTTGATCCCCACAAAGTTTGGGCATCACACCAGCTTTAAGAAGCTGAAAATAGCGATGGGTTCTTTAGAATAAGGAGAAGAAAAAAAAAAAAAAACAGTTGGAGTCTGTCATTTGGATTTATGAAAGTAAAGTCTGCTCTTTTGACATAATCTTCGTGATTTAAGCTTGTGGTTTCTGCACACAGTTTCCATTAACATTAATGTAAGTCATCTGGGCAAATCTCTCCCAGGTTGACAGGACAGGCGTTTTAGGTTCAACCCATGGAGCTTGGTCTCTTGCTCCTGGGTTCAGGGCTCACCTGTGCAGGATCCAGCCTGGGCTGCAGCCTCCCATCCACACTCAATGGGAGCTTCTGTGATGGGCCATGAGGTGCCTGGAAAGCACCAGGGAAGGTTTGCAAATGGCTCAGGGACCTGCTAGGTAAAGCACAAAGCTCGCCTCTTGTGCTGCAGGTGCTGGGTTGATGTGTTCTGCCTGGGGTGAGGCTGTCTCCAGAGCCAGAATCGCTCCTGCCCAATGTACTACAAATGGGGGAAGTGGGAAATTGAGCAACTCGGCTAAATCCCAGTGCAGGAGGCTTGGTTGCAAAAATAGGAATGGGTGCTGCAAGAACCAAGATATCTCAATTACCGTCTCCTTGTAAGTCAAACAATGTGTTACAGAGGATGGCTCACATCACATCCATGGGAAAAGCAGCTGGAGGCTGCATCCTGCCCACATTCAGGTCATCCACATGGCCACCAGGGCCAGCCCAAGCAGCATTGCTTGAGGACCAGTTCTCCCAGTTCCCCCAGACAAAACCACCAAAAGCCTTGTGTGACAGCAAGGCCACAAGTGCTGACACAGCTCACTGCCTCTCACACTGGTCCCAGCATGGATTTTTTTCCCTTTTTCTCCAGTAAAACCACATCCTTGAGTCCAAGAGAGGACCACAGGCTCTCTCAAAACTGAGAACTAGCTCTGCTTCCCGACATACATTACACACAACGCATGCTGGGCACACAGAAATAGGGTGCCTCGTATTTTCCTGGAAGTTTGGAGAATCCCATCCCCAGTTCACTCCTCCACCAAGCCCCCAGCCCTGCCCCATGCTCCCCTTTCCCTTCCCCAACCCCCATGTAGGGCATCTCTTATGGAAACACTTCCTTAAAAACAAAACTATGTAAAAGGAACCATCCAAGGCCCCTCAAACCCACAGCTGGAGGCTCCAGCTGCTGGCTCAGCTGTTGTGCCAGCACAGCATCTCTTCTTCTTTCCCTCCAGCCCTGTGCATCCCCAAGTCCGCACCCACCCCTGCACACTTCTCCCTGTACTCTTCCCAGTGATGGAGAGAAATATGGAGCTGGACAGAGACCCAGTTTTATCCTGAAGTGTAGAAAATTATGGCGGAAAACACAAAAATGACCTCACTCCCCCCACAAGGGACAAAACCGTGCAATTCTTCTCCAGTAAGCAATCCCACTGGTCCAGAAAATGCAGCCCCCTCCAGGAGGAGGCTCCAGTTTCAGGAGCAAGATAGGATGGAGGGACAGAAAACCAGGGGGAAAACGAGACAGCTGAAACCAGGGAGCAGAGCTCTCTGCAAATGTTTTGGCACTTGTAACAGTGGTTATTCATTTTTCAGTAACTTTATACCACTCTTAACCAAAACAGTGCAAAAATGGCATTACAAGTACTCAAGCACATACATGAAGTATACTTTTTAAGAATGATTAATCAAATGAGGGACTTTTTAAATACTATTTTTATTTTTTTATTATCTTTTTTTTTTTTTTTTTTTTAATATTGGAAGGCTTTAAGTTACCTAAAGGAGGAAAAGGGTAGGAGATGAGAGCAGCAATATTGGTTTTACGGGAAGAATAAGTCTAATACTATTAAAGCACAAGAACAGTGGGAGGAGAGAGTGGGCAAAATATCACAGCTGCTTGATCCCTTTGGGAAATGCAATTGTGTTGCATATCTGTATTTCATCTCCCATTCCAGATCTCGCTGAGATCAGCAGTGTAACTTCAAGCATAAACCTCAGGCTGCCTTTGCTCAGCAGCAGCCTTTACCTGGGGATATGCTCCCGTGCAACACCTGGAATTAACGCATCATGTCCATCTGTTGCCTGCAAGCTCAGGCCAACCCATGCTCTGCCATGAGCAGGTTCACTGCAAAGCAATTGGGCATCTTCCCAGAGGAATTTTCATTTATTTGGAAGAGAACATTGAGCAGGATTTGACTTTCCCTTTCGGTCTGCCCACTGGGGAAAGTCTGATGCTAACATTAGTCCCTGATGGTATTGCCTCATGTTCTGCTTAGACTGTAAAAGCAGAAATGAAGAAAAAAAAAAAAAAAAGGCAATATGAAGGAGAAAAAGTTATGTGTGGGGGGAGCAGAGTCAACAGTGTAAAAATCAATGGGGGGACAGCGTAATGAGGGTGAAACCTAGCCCATAAGACACTCATCAAGAAAATTTCCTGCTAAGTCTTAGTGCAGACTTCTCTTTATCCAGACAAACATTTTCCTTCCTTTCAAGGGCTATCACATTTTTCAGAATAAAAAACAAATGAAGAGCCTAATGTGAGGAATTTAAGCTACTGTTGTGAGCACTGTAAACTCTGAGAGACATTCGGTGGTATTATGCTAAGGTAAGTGATTCCACATAGTCCAAATGTAATCTGTACTCTTAGTTTTGGGGTAACTGTAGAAACAAAGAAATATTGTGCATAAAAATCTCTCCATGGCCTTTTCATATTAGAAAAATGATGTGCAGTTGGTTTTGAAGACTGTTAGAGTTCGTTGTTGTTTTATTATTACTCACGTATGCCATGGAAGAATTTGGACAATAAATGGCTTGTTAAATGTAAGAAATAAATTTGTTGGCATTGTAGTAATAAGCAGGATTTCTATCCCATTTAGATCAGTGCTAATGTATTATTCTTTCATGTGTATATATATATACACATACACATATATGTTTGCAACATGTTACCATAAATCATATGCAAACGCAGAACAGATGTTTCATAGTAGCTGGGATTATCGTGCCTGCATTGTGCTTCCATGGAAAACGACCCGCAGCGGGCTCGGCAGAACATGCCTCGTGCATGGAGTAATGGGGCTGCTCAAAAAGGATATTTGTACGTGGGGCTAACCTAGGGCTTTTTAAGTCTGAGAGGTGACTTGTCTTATTAGTCTGCTCTCAGATGAGTCAGACTGCATACAGACGGTGTCATTAGAAGAATATTTTCCAGTAAGCTCTCGTTTGTAATTGTCTGCACATCCAGAGCCCCGGCTTTCCCAGCCGGCGCGATGAACCTCCAGAGCAGGGACACGGCGGGGAGCTGACCCTACAGATCCCCAGGGTGTCCCAGCCAAGGGATTTGTCTGCTTCCCCAAAAGGCAGCCTGAGGGAAGATCGAGGTAATTCTTCTTCTGGATAAACTGCTCGCATTGCACTTGGTTGGCTGCCTGTATTTGTAAGGATGTTGCAACGCCTGCTGCAGAACCGCACCGCTTTGTGATCGGTGGTTTTCTACAAATAAGGGACATGGGAACAGGCTGCCTGGAGAATCTGTGGCTGCCCCAAACCTGGAGGTGTTCAAGACCAGGTGGGACGAGGCCCTGGACAACCTGATCTAGTGGGTGGCATCCCTGCCACGGCAGCGGGTTGGAACTGGGTGATCTTTAAGGTCTCTTCCAACCTGAGCCATTCTGAAACAGAGGTTGCAGAGATGAAGGTCAGCACAGGGTGTACAGAAATATATGGCCCTTGGTAAGAAACTGAGGGTTAATGTAGCAACACCCTCAGCCTGTCACCCTTACTGAACAAAATACAGAGACAAACACCTTTAAGCAGCACGCAGAGTACCTGGGGGACAACAGCTCCCTGTTTAACACAGCCTGAAGCCTCTTGCTGATGAGTTCTTCTCCAGAACAAGCACTAAAAAATCTCTAGGAGGAAGGGGAGAGCTGGCAGACAGTTGCCCATGGGGACATGGGGATGGTGTCTGAGCTTGCCAGGGAGCTGGCACAGACCTGCCTCCAGAGCAGGTAAATCTGGGCTGCAAAGAGCACATTTTTTCCAGAAGTACAGCTGGGAGGTGGCAGAGGGACAGGGACCAAGCTGAGGGATCCCTCACCTCAGCAGCCCCCAGGGTTTGGGCTCTGCGAGGTTTGCCTATCTCAGCAAGGTGACATTGGATCACGAGCAAAATGTGGGAGACATTGCAACATCCCCGCAAATATTTTCCACATCTCAGAGCAGACTGTCAGCGATGACTGAAAAATTACCAATTTCACATGCATATGTGTTTTTGTTTTGTTTTAAAGCAAAAATAACACCACTTTCTATATCGTGCTTGCCAAGGGGCAGCTCTAATTCATTCCTTTGGCCATCTCTGTTGAATTTTCCTCTCTTCAATTTGCTAAACAAACAGATTTCCATGGATACTGCTGCTCGCTACTGATACGCCTCAGGCATACCGCACATTTTTGCTGGGGAGCCACGAACGGGGACGCCGCAATGAGGGGGTCCCACAACTGCAGCCAACTTTGGCAGGGACTGACCCCAGCCCGGGGCAATGGCAGAGATGGCACTTGGTCCTTGCTTCTCCAGGAGGTGTCACACAGCCATCTGACATGGCTTTAAGCATTTGGCACTGCCGTGGCACTGTGCCGTGGGAGCCCCTGGCTCCCTGCCCCTTGCACATCCCCCAGCACGGGGTGGCGTGGCCAGATCCCAACCTCCAGATCTTCCTCTGGTTTTGGCACACAAAACCCACACCCAAACACACACACACTGCGCCTGCGGTGGGCTCATAGGGTGGAATGGCTATGTTAAATTCAGATTTTTAATAAAATATATAATTTTTATAATTAATTTCCACTAAGATATATAATATTTTCCCCCTTTTGATGTCTAATAAGCTAATTTCAATCAAGATGTCATATAATTTCCTGCTTTTGAAGTCTAATGAGTAAATTGCATGGAAACCTCCATAAAGCACAGAACTCATTAATAAATGTATAGTCCCTTTGTCCAGGACTTCCAACTTTAAATCAAATGCACAACAACCAGATGTTTTTCACATTACTGCATTTCAAGATTTTACTGGAAGTGATCTCATCATACATACTTAATGTAGGTGTCCAACTGTGCATGTTATTCGTATCACGATTGAGACCTTGCAGCTTTAGGACACTGTGTGGCAAACACAAGTATTGTTTAAAGTGGATAAAATTTAAGTTAAGCTTGCCACTGGGATATGAAGGAGACCAAATTGGACGCTATACGCTGATTTTGATGAGTGTCAGAAGTGAGGAAATTATATCACTCAAACATTTGAACTTATTGTTAGGAAACACTGAGCCACTGTTTCTGGGAAAGATATTGAATTTAGCCAATCTAGTAAATCAAAGAGTTCTCTGTTTTTCTTTGAAGTAGGCAATTAACTGCAAATGTAAAAAAATTGAGAACAGAGCAGCGAGAGCTGAAACGAGAAGTATGTTTTTCAAAGAAAATGAAAACGATGGCTTGCTTGCAGGGAGGGGTGGAATAATATTTCAGTAGGAAAACATTGCTTCACCACTTTTAAAGAAAATATATACAGTTAAGTTAGGATTCGAACTTTTTGTTAGGAAGCATGGCGAGACAGCGGAGCAAGGCTTCCTTCCCCAGAGGGATGGAGAGCGCAGGATGCAGCCCATGCTGCACGCCGTGCCTTTTTGATCATTAGGGAAATACCCACTATGGACTCTGGCCTACAAGTACTAATTAGTCCCCCACTAATTACCAGCAAGGAGCATGCTGAAGGTTACTGTGCCTGTTTTCTGTCAGAGCTGAGCAGTGGGTAGCCCTTTGCCAGGGGCAGGCTCACACCTCCAGTTCACTACAGGAGAGCCCATCTTCCTACCTGCAATTCCCCTCCTCTCCCTCCGTGTCTGAACAAGGTTTTGAGTTTGATCAAGAATGTAAGAAACCGTGCTCTTTTGGATTCTTTCCCCAAAGGAAATGCCATGGGAGCTCAAATCATGCAGAGGCATTTACGTACCATGGGCTCCTCTCCGAACCAAGGGGCCATGAGAGGCAAGGAAGAAGGAAGACAAAGTGTTTGCTTTGGGAAATGGGTTGGATAACCTCATCTTTCCCTCCACACCAACTCATCCCATCCTCCTGTGGAGCTCATGTTCCTCTGTGCTGCTCTGCCACAGCTTTTTGGGGTGTCCTCAGTGGCCAGGAGGCCTCAAACCCTTTCTACAGAGAAACACCCATCAGAAGCGCCAGTGCTGCCCCTTCCCATGGGGCCAGCCTTGACTCATACCACACGTAACCATGAAGCAAGAATTTGGTTTCCTGTCTCAGAAATGTTGGATGCCCACCCTATTTCCCAGCCTGTTCACTGTGCAGGAGAGAAGAGGAAGCAGGAGTGACTCATTTTCTCTTTCTACCACAAGAGGAGCATCAAGGAGCTGCAGAATTTGTGCCTCATATGTGCAGCCAGGTTGTGTGAGCAGGTTCCGTGGAAGTTGGCTATGTCTTGGTGTAAAACTCAAGGATCACATTGGCACATGTGAACACAAGATGTCACTTTTAAATAAGTGGGTTTTTTTTTAATCTTTTTGGAGAAATAGGCTTTCCCAACACATTAGCAAGCCCTTTAATGCTATCTATAGCTCAACACGCATGGACAATCACAACCATGAGCAGAAGAGCAAATGGTCCCAGCTCATACTCAGACCTGAGCTGAGGTTCTTGGCATGTCCCAAAGACATCAGTAGGTCTGAACGTGGGAGCTGAATTGCTCCGTGCAGTTCCTGTAGGACTTAGATCACTTTTTGGCCCTCGTTAGGTGAATACACAATGGCAGCCGAGGCAGCAAGGGGTGCTGTGCCCCGGTGCAGACAGCACGCAGCATTGCCGAGGGCTTGGCTCTCCTCCTGTGCAAGAGGGATAAATTTGGCACAAGGCTCTCAACCCGCTCACCAACACCCCTTCAATAATCTTGGTAAGCAACATGCAGCAAGGAGAGTTTGCAAATATTTTTCACGGGGAGCACAATTTAATTTAGGCCTGTAGCTCATTATGAAAAGAATATAGACTTAAATTAGGAGACTGCATCCAATTATGCTGCGCTAAGTTACAATGTTCCAGGCCTTAAAAAGACCATGAAATCCCATTCTCATCTGAGATGTTCTGTTTGCATGCGAGATATTTGCAAAGAGGAGATTTTGCAAGCCGTCAGATGATTTTTTGCAGCCCTCATTATTCCCATGCTAATTGCTGTCAATCATAACTGGCACCAGAAAATGAATAAATCCCCACTCTGCTGCAAAGGGGTCGGGAACCTGCTGGAGCTCTGGCATTTGCATCGCACGGCTCGCCAGCGGGTAAACTCAGCCCAAAAGCTCACAGCTACGGGAATAACAAGGCCTTGATCCATCAGCCTTTATCATCAACCCTGGGTCTGCAATCCAGGGAAAATATCCTCTGCCACTTTTCACAAAGGCAGCAATGTGCCAGGCAAGCATGCCACGAGGCTGCCCAACACACACCAGTGATGCTCCTGCCCAAGCAAGGACAAAACACCTGCCTTTTAGGTTTTTTTCTTCCCTCGACCAGCATTTGGGTTTAGAAAAAAAAAAAAAAAAGGAAAAAAATAGGGTCAAAAGTGACTTTGCTGGCCAAAGCAACTGCTTGATCACTGGCAATGCCCCAGCAGTGTTTGGCTGACCCTGGCAGCAGAGGAATTATTCACGGGTGGTTGGTATGAGGATCATAACCAAGCAGCTTCTGAACCCAGTCCCACAAAGGAGGGCTTTGCACCTGTGGGACCAAGTTCATCCTGCCTGACCCCATGAGCAGCAAGGGCACAGCCTCAGGTCCTGCCTGAGCTACAGACACTGCACAGTGCACCCCAAAAAGCAATGACAGATTTAAGAACCCCAACACAACTTGATACATAAGGGATTGCTAAAAGCATATCAAAATACAGAAGGACACCAACCTCCTGTCCTCTCCTTGCCCTGTTGCCTATTTATAGATGTTACACATGGTTGTAAATCAAAGAGTTCTCAGGAGGAACCGTAACACTGTTATGCTTTTCTCTAAAAGTAACTAGATTATTTTTGATATGGACATTAAATAATTTTAGTTTTCAGACAGCAAAAGGCCCATTCAATCCCTCCACCCTCCTTTTTATTTATTTAAATAAAGGGAGGTGAGGGCTGAAGTCATCCCTTCCCTGAATACCAGCTGTTCAGACACGAAAAGCTACTGCACCCTCTGCTGGAGAGTACTGAGAAGAGACATTCAGGCAAGCTTCAGGCAGGCTTCATGCATGACAGGCCTTGTATGAGAGATTTTATTGCCTAAAAATAGTCTTTCCAAGGGTACAGCACAGGTGAAGTCACAACTTGCTTTACAGCATTTCTCATCCCAGCCAGAGACAATCAGTGGTGCAAATTGTGCCCTGGCCACCAGGAGCAATAAATCCAGCATCAGCCACGTCTAGGAATGAACGGACAGCTAGCTCTGTTTCCAGCAATAACTACAAATAATTAGCTTTTAGTCTATCTTTGAAAGGGGCTCAGGAGACAGTGAGGGAGCAAAATCCAGGAGCAAAGCGCTCCTAAAGGTGGGACGTGCAGGGCTCCTGCTCTGTGCACAGCTGGCTCAGCAGCACCCCAGAGAGGCGAAGGAGCACCCAGCACCCAGTCCAAAGAGCCCAGAGCTTTTTCCCTCCCCCCCACAAAAGTCTGTGGGATCTGATGTTTTCTGCAGCCACAGCACCCCCCATTTCACGTTACCACCACGATATCTGTGTCCAAGCAGGACCTTGCAAACAAGCAGGGATTCCTTATCAGAGCTGTGGGAGCACACAGACTACCTGCAGACACTTGATTGTTTCCTAAAAGAAAAAAAATAATAATCCCTAGCCTTCATTTCATCAAGGCAACAGAGCCTGGGGAAGCTTTAATTAACCCTCACCAGCCAGCGGAAGGAAACTGCACAGCACGACAGACTTTTCTTTTCCGAGAGAAGCCATACAGGAAACCTATCAGCAGCCCAAGCGATAAGATACGGGGCAGGGAACGAGCTGTGGAGTTAATGGGACAAGAGGGAGCTGTTTGCAAGCCGTCTCTTAGTGGCACAGTAGTTATCATACCATAACACATAGCTATCATACCATAACGCATTGCTATCATACCTGAGGCACTCACTCAGCAGAGGGGGCTGACAGGGCTGGAATATCCAAGGTATCACAAATCACCTCAAATGCACCCAGCAGGACCCCAGACGTGCTCAGGATACCTTCAGCCCAGAGGCTGGCAGCCCAGAAGAAAGTCACTGCCAGATATTCATCGGTGGTGCTTAAATTGAATGCGATGTTCTTTCTAGTTTAAGTGAGAATTAATTTGGGTGGCCTCAGCAGTCAGCTCTGCCCACAACATTTGTGTCCCCTTGCTCCAAGGAGCCCAGGCTCATTTTCTGTCTTGTCAAGGCAAGCACATCCCTCCTCTGTCCTTACCTGTGCTCCAGGCCCAGTGCTCCTCTGTGCAAACCCTGCACCAGGCAGCTGGTGCAGCAGCAAGGAGGGAGGCTCCCCCAGCACACATTTCAGCAAAAGGTTAATTTTCCCTAATTGGGACCACAGCATTCAGGAGGGATCACTTGGTCTAGAGTCAGCACTTTATGCACCACCACTAAAAATATCCTTGAACAAGCCATGGAAATACAATAGCTTAAACACTTCGCAGCACTTTAGGCTAGACAGTGGTTTACAATTATCTGGTTTCCATTCAGAGACCTGCCAAGGGGCCGTCCCCAATCAGGAGAGGTTATTTCTGCCAGGACAGGGCTCTGCCAGCCCCAGGGTAGCACAGACAAAAGTTACTGCCCCAGCCAGACTGGCCTCGGCTCCCGCACCAGGCCATCCACAGCCTCCCAAAATCCAGCAATCGCTCCTCTTAAAATGAGAAAGAAAAGCTGCTGGGTACGAGAGTGTAGCAGTCATAACAGCTGTATCCCTTATTTTTTTTTTATAGTTGTCATCCCCCTGGGCAGAGGAAATGCCAGGTGCCCCAACAAGGCTTGGGGCTTTGAAGTGGCAGGGAAGGCAGGGGACTCCGGCTGTGCTCCACAGCCCTTCCTCGGCACGTAGGTAGGGCATGCAAAGAGGCAAGAGAAAAAAATGACTGTGGGGGATGTGTTATTCCCAGCCCCAGAGGGCAGCTGGGCATCCCCGTGAACATCAGCACTGGGATCAGGTTTTCCTTCACTGGAGATGGAGAGCTGGAAAATACCAGAGAGCTGGGACAGTGCTTTGTGGGGTTGGAATGAGCAAAACAAGGAAGAATGCAAAAAAAAAATAAATTATATGTATATTATATATATACACACACACATTTCTATCTCTACACGCAGGCACAGAAAGATGCAGGGAGATGAGGCAGGGCTGCATTCTCCCGTTTTCCATCAGAGGGCAGAGGCAGCCCCAGCAGCAGCCCACAGCCCCATGCATTGCTTTCCCTGGTCCTTCCCCATTTCCCCTCCCAGCCCTTTCAAGGAGATCTCTTGCTCAACTGTTTAGAGAGGAAAAATAATAATAATAATCCCAGGATGCTCCCAGAGCCATCAATAGGACAAGAGCAGAGAAGATGGAGAAGGGGCAGAGGGAAAGCATCGCCCTAGGGCTAAGAGGAGCCTGGGGATGATGCCCCGAGGTCTGTCTGGGGCCATGCAATAGCTGTCACAGAACTGAGGCTTTTAAAGCTATCAGGGGCTAAACAAAGGCCCAGCACAAATCCTCCCGGCGTGCAGGCTGCAGAACAGCTGGAGGCAGCTTGCTGGCAGCACGCAAAGCTCCAGAGAGGAGCAAGCTTTCGTGGTGGCACCCAACCTTCAGTTGCTGGCGTTAACCAACAAAAAACCACCATGCATTTCCACAGATTGAAGCAAGGCTTCTTGAGGAACCACAGCACCCTTCTCTTCCACAAGCTGAATGTTTCTAAACTATTTCCCACAAAACTCTGCAATAAAGTCTCTCTAAATTACGCTCATTAGTTAAATTGGGTTTCATTACCATCCTTTCCCTCAGTGCCCATTACGCCAGCTGCGTGGTGCATTTCAGGAATCCGTTACACGTTGGAAACAAAAATGTTTCCTCTAAGAAAAAAAAAAAGAGGCTTTTTGGTGGCAAGATAATTCCTATTTCTTTAAAGGTCCCAGGGCTCTATCAGAGACAGGGGGCAGATGAAATGTCTACTTTGGGACACCAGAGTGCTCTCTGGCATGCCCTGTTATTCCAATGTCTTTGTTTGCTAAACAGGATTAACAGAAGCAGTAAATTACCATGGACAGCTTTCTGGCTAATTCAGGCCCTCTTTCCCGTCCTCAGGAGCCCCCAGAAAACTCAGGAGACATCCAGTCAGGGGAAGAGCAGTGCTGGCAGGGGGCAGCACCCCTCGAGCAGCTCACTCACAGCATCCTCCTCCAACAAAAATAAAAGGGAAAAAGCCACTGACAGCAAACATCTGCAGTCCCATACCTTGGAGCTTACTTCCTTCAATTTCACGTTAGAAATTCAACTACAGTATAGCCAAAAATGGATGCTTAGGTAAAGCTGACATCTAGGTAACCAAGGTGCCCTCTCTTCTTTACTGCAATCTGCCCCTACCCAGGGATTTGGTTGTACTTTGATCTGAAAGCCTTTCAAATTTATTTAGGTGCTTCAAGATGTAATAACTGATAACCAGAAGAAAAGGGAAGGCTCCTGTCTGTTACTTTGATATGCTGAGTAACTCCTGTAAAGCAAAATCCAGTGTGCTTGTGTTAAACCCTCCAAATTGCAGGTTTTAGGGGAGAGGAACTAAACGCATTTTAGTATAAGCTAGTTGGGCTGAGAACTCCTATTCTTCAGAGCATCACCAATGAATTCAGTCATGCCTTGGTGCTTGGTAAAGCAGAAATAAAATTATTACAGCTATTTGCATCCCTTCCACAAGGGAGAAACCCTCATCTCGCTAAATGAGGGGCTGAGTCAAACACTTCCTCCTTAATGAAAAGTTTATTAGATCCCAGCAGGGCCACAGCTTTGGAAATTGCTTTTCGTGCATTTGATGAGTTTTGGGGACTAGGATTTAATGTTGCTGCCTTTTAAATTTGATCTTACTTGAATTACACGTAATTTGATTGTGCTCAGTTGCGTGTGAGCAGATCACCACTTTGCTACTGATCCTCTCCCCTGCAGGAGAGGCCACCAACCACTACCCAGCCACCCACTTCACTTGCTTATCAGCAGCTCCCAGCCTTCCAGGAGATGAGGAAAAACCTCACTCACCTGCCACAGGGACTCCTGCATCCTTCCTCCTGCTACAAGAAGCTCCCTCAAAGCCCCCACAAGCCCAACCACTGCTTGCTTTAACTCTTTCACACACCTGCAAGCAATGCAAAATTATCTGCCAACTGCTGCCACCTTTCTGGCTGATTTTATGCAAAATAATAACACCAATAATAATAATAATAACAATGAACTTTGGCTACAGCTAGCAACAAGCAAAACGTGAAGAAATTGGCAGCTGTTGTGCAGTGCTTTGATCTTTGCAGCGTTGCTCAGACACAAGGCTGCAGTTCCCACCAAAGGCAGTGCTGCGAATGCACACAAGTCAAGCGAGGCATCAGCTGCTCTTGCACCGCTCACGCCGAACCTGAGTTAGTCATTCTGTACCTCTCTGATCTTTATCTGAGGGAATAACGCACAATGTCAGCAAATAATTCAGTCTTTGCCGTGTTTAATTCACTCCATTAGCTCTGCTGAAACTTTCTAACTCAGTTAGCAAAGCCCAAAGAAAGGCAAAGCATCTCACAGAGGGGCACAGGGAGCCTGCCTTGCAGACCACCACAGTCTCCCTGGCTGCCATGTGCTGCAGGCACCACGGCAGCAGTTTATTAAAAGACCCTGGGGGAACATATTCCCACCTGGGAATCCAGATTTCCAAAAAGCTCTTTGTGCAAACTGCATGAAACCAAAGCAGACGCACATTTTGTAAGGTTTACATGCTCAGTGTACTGGTGGCACCTGTACCCGAGGGTAGGTGTAGGAGCCAGCTGCTGTGGCTGCTGCCAGGGAAATGCCAGTGATGGAGCAGGTCAATGGCCAGGAGGACTCGGGGTTGTGTTTGGAGAAGCTGGTGGGTTCCCCTGCCACGTCTCACCATGGTACGCTTCCTCTGCTGTACTAAACTGAGCATGCAACATGAAACCAAGTGGGCTGAAAAGGGGGTTGGCCCTCAGGATATTTATTAGCAAGAGAATATGCAGGAAAAGCTCGTTTTTAGCTTCTGGGGAAATGCACAGCGTTACTTCAGTCATTCTTTTCTCCTCTTTGATCTTAATTGTTAAGCTGCTAATAAAATTAGCAATTAACAATCTGAATTTAAGGTAATGCAAGTTTATTTGACATGGTTTAGGTATGATCATATCTCAGCAATCGGGCTGAGAGCCAGCCCTGACCCACAGCCATGTGGGCACCTGGGCACGGGGTTATTTCTACACAGAGAAACCAAACAGCATTCACCGGGAAGCCAGAGAGAGAAGCAGATAACAACTTCCAGCTCCTGGCTATAAACCAGGCATCCCGCTCCCTCCTTTCCCAGAAACAGCTCTGGAGATGGCCTTGTTCACGCTCCACTGCTCCCTTGTCCTTCCATTTCCCGTAAATTTGCTCAGCCCCAATGTCACAGGGTCCTGCACTTTGTCCGTTCGGGAACAGTGAAGATTGTAAACATCTCCCACGCCGTTAGCGCTACAGGTTTGTCATCACGGACAAAGCAATATCTGGGATGCATTAACGAAGGAATGGGGATGGGGAGTCCCATCTCATGGGCTGCCTAACCCAAGTTTGGGCACACAGAGTTTTTCCTTCATGAGGCATGGAGCTGTACCCACCTGCCTGTATTTCTTTCCAAGCCATGGTGGGACAGCAAAGGCATATATATATATTTTATATATATATTTTTTTTACATTTGAGTTCTTTTCCCCCTTTCCACCCATGGCATCTTGCTAAACATCAGAATTGGGCAACAGGCAGGAATGGAGAGAACTGCTTGCAAACTGTCCTTAATGTTTGGTTTTAAAATTCTTCTTTTTTGCTGTAAACAAAAGCAAACAAGAACACGCAGCTGGTGTTGCTAAACGGGCTGGAGCCTGCACACGCCAAGCAGCCAGGCTGGGGGTGCAGCCCATGGGCTGTTGGCAGCTCTTGCTCCTGGCCTGAATCTGCAGGTAAAAGCACTGCTGTCATGTAAATTTTCTGATTGGCTGGAAAAGTTGGGATACAGCCTCTGTTGGGATGTATAAATAGACAGTAAAGTGGTTTGGACCTTTTGCTTTGAAAGCAGAGCTCTTGAGGTGCATCAAGATGCACGGAGTCACCGCACTCGTCCTTCTGATTACCATCTCCAGTGGTAAGTAAGCTCAATTTTTGTAAACATTGCTCATTACAACCTGTCTTTTTTTTCCTTTCTCTGATTTTTGTCTTCTTCTTCTCTCTCTCTCTTTGTTTGTTTGTTTTTTGTTTTGTTTTTTCTTTATGTAGTATAGGAGCTGATTTATTCTGTGCCATTTTTTGCTTTTGAAAATCACTCCTCTCCCACTGCATAGAAACCTACATTGAAAAACCCGTTTTAGTTATGGTGGAGAATTGCAGCGAAATTTTGTAGGAGTGCTAACACTGCTTGAATAGCACAGAGTCAGCTGAGGTGCACCAATCCCTAACAGCACGCATTTTTTCTTAAAAGCCTTTTACTTAAAGATCAGCCTGCTGAGCACAGAGTGTTCCCAGACGTGTTTGTGCATTAAATGTCATCACCTTTGCTTCCATAAAGAATACATGATTCGTTACAATAAATGAAGAATTGCTAGAACAAAGGGCTGCTTAGCTTGAGGAAGGCATTAGAGGTTTCCTGCACCTTTTAGCACCAGTCCTTCGGTGTATAATTTCCCCATTTGTGTATGCTCCCCGATGCCAGCAGGGCTGGTGCCTGCAAGGTGTTGATGCACACAAACAAACCACAGCCCGCTACTTTTTGCTATGCCAGCCCTGTTCTCCAGCCCCAAAGAGCATCACTTGGGCACCCTGGGGGCTTTGGTGAGGGAGACTGGGGCCCTTCGAGGCTTCCAGAAGGTAAAGGAGGGCGCCCCTGTTTCCCCTTTTCCCCTACAAAACTCTTCCTCTCAGGTGTGGCTGGGGCTGTGTTATCAGCAGGGGTTTGGCTGTGGGTGACGACAGTGAAAGCTGGATCCATCAGTTGGGTGGTTGGACTTGGTATTGAAGGTTTTTTCCAGCTTAGATGATTCTGTGACTCTATAATTGTTTGTTCTGCGTCTTTGCTTTGCAGTCACTGCTGCAAGTACCCTCAGGTGTCATTGCACAAAGCATAAAACAAAATGAAAGATGTCTCACAGCATCCCTAAAATTAACTTCCATTAAAAGATGACAAATTATCTGGTTCCATGAACCTGATCCGTGCTTACAACAAAGTCCAAAGGGATTTTACTCTTAATTTCAACAGACTTTCAACCAGGCCTTTAGATTTTTCTCTTGTGTGGCACTTAGCAATAGCAGCTGTTAAACATGGGTGGGGAAACCTCCTTGCCAGCTGCTGCCTTTCACCTTCTCTTCTTTTCTAGTTGCTGCAGGCCAATGGGGGAACATCTGCGCAGGTCAACCCTCCAACAAAATCCGAGGCTGTGACCAACACGGCTGTGGCCACTACAATGCCCCCAGGTCTGGGCTGCAAGGACAGGACAGCACTTGAAGCCTTCTTAATAAAAATAAGCACAAAATAGTGGGGGGGAGCGGGATGGGGTGGAGGAGCTGTGAGATTGGAGCTTTGGGGTTGTTTCCCTGGAGCTCAGGGCAGAGCAGGGTGATGGGGGGCAGCAGGAAAACCAACCCGCTGCTTGCTCATGGGGTCTGCTCTTCTGCAGGGGAAGGAGGACGCACAAAGGGGTGGACGTGGTGTGCACGGACGGCTCGGTGGTGTACGCGCCCTTCACGGGGAAGATCGACAAACAGGCCAAGCCCTACGGGAACGCCAACGCCATCGACAATGGCATCCAGCTGTCAGGAGCAGGTAGCCAAGCTGAAGGATGTGCGCTTGCAACCCCTGATTGCAAAATGTTCCCGGCTGTTTATTTTATTTTAAGCTGAGTCCAAATTTGTGATCCCTGCCTGAGCTGCAGAGTGTTTGCCTGTTGATGAATCCAAAAAAAAAAATGCATCTTTGAAAGCCAGGCTCTGTTTATGCAGGAAAATTGATTGATGCCAGGTTGTGGCATTTCCCATCTGTGAAAAAGGTTAAAGGATGGAGCCCTTTGCACATTGGGGATGATTAAAGGAAGAGCCTTGTATTGCTGATGCAGTTCTACCCAACTTAATCCCCTTCCCAATCTCCTCCATATTTAATTATCTCCTTTCTTATTCTCTCTCTCTGATGCTCTAGGAACATCACAGCATTTTCTGCAATGTTTCCTGCTGCTGTAACTCAAACCATTTTATTGTCATTTGTATTTTGCTACTGAGTGTTATGACTTTGCCAGGCTTTTATACACTGCACAGGAACAACAGTTTCTCCCTTTCTCTCCTCCCTCTTACCAGGATTCTGCATTAAGATGTTTTACATCAAACCCGTCAAGTACAGCGGCACCATCAAGAAGGGGGAGAAAATCGGCGTCCTGCTGCCCATGCAGAGCGTCTACCGAGGGATCATATCCCACGTCCACATCCAGAACTGCGACTTAACAAACCCCACTTCCAACCTGTAAGGGGAGGCTGCACATCCACGCAAAGCCTTCAGCTCCTCCCTTGGCTGCTCATTAAATTGCTTGGGCATCGGTGGCTGCTCTAGCAAAGTGGAAGCCACTGATCTTTCTCCATGGCTCCATGAGTATCCATAACCAAAATGCTGGTTGTTATCCTAGCATAGACATATAATACGTGCTTTAAAGCTCTTTCTGTATCCTGCACATCGCGGTCGTAGCGTGAGGCGGGGAGGCACGGAGCCTCGGGGACCTCGCAGCGCTGTGCCACCAAACACCAGCGGTCCCTCATGAAGCCAGAAACCTCCCTGTGCTTACCTATGGAAAGTCATATCATTAAAGGGCTGTTCCACTACGAATTGCTTTGAATCTCTTCGGTGCCGCCACAGATTTGGGTTGGGTTCTGCAGATGGGGAAAGAAAATGGATAAAGCTGAAACTCAAATCTTTCCTGGGGCCCATCGCAAAAAATGTAAAATAAGGTTAATGAAGTAACTCTCTCCATTTCCCCAGAATCCTGCTTTCGGATTACCCTGCCAAGCTCAGGTTTCTTTTTGTCCAAGTGAGGCATTTCTTTCCATTAGCAAATCAGCTGAAGTCTTTCCCAAGAGAACAGAGTCCTCTTAACAGCACAGGGCTTTCCTGGGCAGTGCTAGCAGCCTGCTTCTGGCACTCAACAGGAGCTGCGGGCACACGGGTTTATTAATGCCACTGCAATCTTAGGTAAGCAGGAAAGCTGCTACAGTGGGAGCTGTGTATGTCCCAGCAGCAGGTTTGTATTTACAAGAAAGTACAGGAAGACATGTGCTACAGCTGTGAAAAATTCTGAACCTGCTGTGACCCACTCCCCTTCCTCAGGAGCCACTTTAGCCTTGCTATGAATAAAACATCAGCACATCCAGATAAATGTAAAGCTCAAACCTGCAGAGACACTGAGCCACAACGCCCAGTTCATTCTTCTGTGAAAAAAATAAATAAATAAATAAATAAATAAATAAATAAATAAATAAATAAGAGTAGAAGCATTCCAGAAAAAGTCCTCAGCGTTCTCCAGTTAGTTTAGACCAAAATTTCCTTTTTTTTTTTTTTTTTTTTTTTCCCCAGGATTTTTTTTTTTTTCCCAGAGAAAGGAAATGTTCCCAGTTAGGTTTCACCTGGTGAACATCCCAGTTTTTAACCCAGTTAACCCAGCTTCTCCCATTTGCAAAGGGAAGGCCCCCAGCAAGCACCGACTCGCCGTGCTTTACTTTCTTTCATGCTTTTCTTTCTCAAAGAATCAAGGGACTTTTGGAGAATTCAGCCAGATCAATGTCTCAGATCTCCTACAGTATGATATGGATTTTAAATGCCATGGCCAAAAATGCCTTGTGGCCAATCAACGAGCACAGCCTGCTGATTTTCCAGCAATACTACAATTAAAGCTGTTTAGACAAAGCTTATTTAATCATTGTGACTAAATCTCTCTTATCTCAGCCTGCTCAAGTGATCAGAAGCCTGATTACACAGTGAGAGCAATTTGTTTCCCATTCTGCCAGCTTGATTTTCACCGTGAAAGCCCACGCTGCTAATTGCACAAGTAAATTCTTCTATGTCTAAATTTTAAATTATACTTTGATTGTAAATGATTAGAACAAAGTATATTATTTATTTCCCAGAGAAACTGTGTTTAAGGCTCCTTAATGACATATTGTACAAAGCTCAGCCAGAAGGCAAATGCCCAGCACCAATTCGTTCCCAGGCTGGCCAACTGTTTTGTAAAACAGATCTAGAAAGAGAAGCCTACAGCTGCAATACCAGCACCTAACCAAGAAATAGGACCTGCAGCTCAGCTTACAGGCCCGCGGGTGGCTTCTCCCCACCTTGGTGCCCGATCCCTGCCGCGGGGAAGGAAGTGGTGCAAGTGCAGCTCCCAGGGCTGTGCAACTCCCTGATTGTTCCATATCCTTCTGTTAGGGTGTGCTAAGTGCCCAGACGGTTGCTTTCACAACTGCACCTACCGACTGTTATACTGACATCTCTGTTGCCCAACACGGGAATCCCATCAGCTTTGGCTCAGCTGCCTCAGGCCCAAGGTGATGGGTCTGCACTTTGCAGCTCACCCAGCAAGGACAGGGAATGCAGTGAGAAACCTAAACTGCAGCAACACACGCATGACAACTCTTTTTTTTAAGAAGAATACTCTACCAGAAGTCTGATAGATATGTTATTGTAACAAATGGCATTTTGACGTGTTTTAGAGAGAGAGAACAAGATGCAATACTGTTAAGATCACTCACAAAGAAAATTTAATAAACATACACAGCTACCAGCAATTTGGAGTAAATTCTGTAACACAAATGAAATGGAAAAAAAAAAATGCAAAGAACAGGTAGCTGAGAGTGGTTTTATAAAATACCAAGGCAGGACTCAGAGAAAATCTTCAGTGCCTCTGCTCCAATAGCAGCTGCAACTCTGTCCTCCTGCCTAGCAGCTGGGCTGGCTGGCTTTACACCTGGCCTTCCCTTTGCAAGACTTCATAGAGCACATGAACAGGTGCTGTAATTTATTCCTTGGGAAAATTAAGAGCGTGTGAGCTCTCAAAACTTTATAAAAATCCTTAGCTTTTCAAAGCAGGTCTGCTGCAGGTGAACTTTGCCTTATGGTGTATCTAAAATACGGCGAGTGCAAACTGACAGCTGGGAGACACACCAGGAATAAAATCTAACACACCACCTTGCTTGCTCATTCATCCTTCTGTCTTCTGAATAGAGCCCAGGGGCCTTCGGGCAGCCTCTGGCACTGCACCGCCTTCTTAGAGAGGTTCTGGGCTCTTTGGGCCTCGAAGAGGTGACCAGGGACTGAAACAGGTGACAGGCAGCAGCTGTGGAAGTTAAGTGGCATGCACAAGTATTTTACACAGACAGTCACAGCAACTTTAAAGCTTTCTGGAAGTTCAGAGTAATTTAACCGATATATGAAATCTAAGATCCAAAAACTAGATGACAACTCAAAGTGTGCTGAAGTCGAAGAGGAAGTGAGGGACCTGGGTCATGGAAAAACATGAGCTGGCTCCTAAGTCTCAGGTCATTTCTTCCTGGCAGGACGCAGCTCTCCATCTGTGCAGTTTAACTAGCTTGAGAAATGAAGGCGAATAAGCCTGGAAAGCTGGAAACAACATATTTATATAAATACTTGTTTGGTGGCTCTGAGTGTGAAAAACAGCAGTTCTTTCTGGCAGGATGGGGGAGAAAGCAGCAGGGATAAAATCACTAAAGCCACTAGTAATAACTCCAGGGAGGCCTAAAATATTGTTTGGGGGTTAAATATTGGCTGTAAAAGAGCTTGGAACCACAAGGCAGGAATTTGTCTCCAGCTGCTTGTTGCAGGGAGTTTCTGAGAAAACACAATTTGCACTCTTTGCAAACCAGCAGTGCAGCAGAGACATCTGCTTCTCCTCCGAACAAAATGTGCAGGGCTTCCAGAGGTTACTGTAGCTTGGAGCATTGGACAGCTTATATGAAAGCTCTGTACTTATTTAAATTTCATATTAAATAAGATCTGTTCGTAAAGAAAATCTAATGCTTTTCTGTAAATGGTGCAGAAAAACTGGCTGGAAGGAACAATGAGGAGATGTTAACCAGCTTGCTTAACAGTACGCTAGCTGAAGTCAAGCAAATGCTAAATGAACCATTATAAAACCTAGATTTTTTTTTAACTCTGCATCAGTTATGCAATGTAACTTTGGTTTGTAACTGTTTGCTTCAGAATTTGAAGATGTTTTAACAAGTACTTCATTGTCAAAAAGCAGGGTTTCAGTTAAAGGACTTCATGGGTTTATGTCCAGACAAGGAGATCATTTCAGATGAACAGGAAAAACTGGCTGCCATGCAAAAGTAACTGTATTTCTCAGCCTAAGTGAATATTTGGGCTATGCCAAACATTACACCCTCATGTGTTCAATGTTGGAAAGCTGTAAGGGGCATATACCCCTGGGGAGGAGGTACTGGAGCGAGCAGTGATGGACACACAGGTTATGTACACAGAAGACAAGACAATGCAGAGACTTTTGTCCATCTTTTCTCAGCAGCTGAATCCTCTGAATCAGATTTTTGGTTCCCACCATTTTTGGCCTAAGTGTGCCCTTACTTGAGGTAGGGGAAGAAAAGGTGTTAAGAAATGGCTCAACCAGAGCTTCCTGAAATGCGGGATTGTTCATTTCCACCTGTTACTGTGTGCTAAGAGGCCAGTTATTTTATCCGCCTTTCCCAACCGGCTCTAACTGTTATATTTTGTGGACATCCTCAGTGCCTAATACGGCAACACCGCCTGCCCCGGGCTGTAATACTTTGCACAGGGCTGATTGCCCAAGACAACTGATGTATGCCTTCGAAAACACATAAATACTAAAGGCAGCCACCACACCACGTCTTTGATTTGATCAAAGAACACCGGGGAAGCGGCCACACGATGCCAGCTCTCAGCCTGATCGCCCTGGTCAGCGTGCTGTCCGCTGGTGAGTTGAGATCTGCTGCAGCTTAGCTCAAGATTTTTAGGCAGACACTCATTAATTTTTGAAATTCTCTCCAACATGAATAATGCTAAATTTTTTAAATCTATTTTTATGGAGAGTTATGGTAGTGTGTACTAGTATAATTAGAAAAACTAGGAAAGGGTTTGCATTTAGAGCTAGAGCTGTACTGAAGTGTTTTGGCTTAATGAAAAAAGTGAGTAGTTGGAATTACTTCAGAAACTAATATTTGAAATGTGTATCTAAATCTTTGCTTTATTTTAGTTTCTGTATCTTATAATAATTAAGACACAAGGCTTCCAGAAAAGGGATCAAAACTTTATATATATATATAAAACAGGTTAACAGGTTGTACAATGTTCTCATAGATAGAGTTTGTGAAATTACAAAAGCTCCTTACCATTCCCCACAGCCCTGTCTATCCGTCATTAAGAACGGAACCTCTTTTCTGGGGCAGAAGTCACTCACATCTCCCACTTTAAACACTGTATGTGGCAGCTTAATTCCTTCTCTTGCACTGTGCTAACAATACAGTTCTTTTTTTTTTTTTTTTTCTATTTGCCTCTTTTGCACATGAAGTTTTCGCCAAGCAGCTGGATGTCCACCCTCCCCAATATCCCCAACAACAGCACAGGCACTGGGCGCAGCTGTGCAGCGGGAATCCTTCCAACAGGATCCGAGGCTGTGACAAATACGGCTGTGGCAATTTCGGCGCTAGCAGGTAACCCAAGTGGGCACCGGGATCCTGAAGCCATGAAGCTTGTTATTGCCTACCTAAATCAAGAGCTCACAAAGAAAATAGGGTCAAGTTTAAACATCTTTCAAAAATCAAAGGCTTGCTACTGTTTTGCCTTCTTTCACCAAGACCTAAGCAGTACATAAAATCACTGATAGCATCTTTCTTTTTACCATGTATTAATATTTCTGCTTTTTTTACCATTTATTAATATTTCTTTTACACTTTTAAATGAGAGAAAATGGTTTTCTGTGTGATCACTTACTCATCCTTGGGACATTACTTGGCAATCTCACTGAAGTAATTACTGTTATTTTAACTAACAGACTCAGGGATGAAGAAGTAAGACTACTACATGTACTAGTAGTAACAGTAGTAACAGTAATGGAAAATATTTCAAGGGCTAGTGTAATTTATTCTTGTTCCTTATAGACCAGATACTTAGCTAACATTCATCAACAGATCTTATAAGAAACCATGCAGGTTAGATTGCACAAACAAAACTCTGCAGGCTTCCTTTTCTCTAAGTGGGCACCTCATAACAGAAAAGGCTATGTTGTCCTAAAAAATACCTGGGCCCTACAAAAACTGTCCATCTTCATCATGCAACTTATGATTTTCTAAATGAGAAAATGCCAGACATGCAATTCTATTTACACCAACACAGAGGTATTTTGGAGTAGAAGAGAGGTACTTTGCCGTAACAGCTTGAAATGTCCCATGAGTTTGTTAAAATTTAAAACAGTCTTAAAATTTGAAATCTTGCCCCTCTTTACAGCAGGACAGATTAATACAAATATTTTGCAATTAGAAAAAAAAAAAAATGAAGCCACTAACACTTTCCAATTTCACTGCAGATGTAACCATTTAAATTTTTAGACATGCTTCACGTATTGTGCTATCCGACCTACCTATACAGAGCCTGACAGATTGCATAATCCTGTATTTCTGTTTTCAGACAGGGCGGTAAAGGAGAAAGGCACGCGGGTGTGGATGTCATCTGTTCTGATGGCGCGACGGTGTACGCCCCGTTCAGCGGCCAGCTCTCCGGACCCATCAGATTCTTCCACAACGGAAACGCCATTGACGATGGAGTGCAGATCCGTGGGTCAGGCAAGTAACAACAGCAAGCTCATCGTGAGGCAGGCACAGGCAATACTCTTATTTGCTTAAGATATACCCGTGCCTTTTCAAGCAGAGTGCTGATTTAGTCTTGCACCTCTCCAGTTCCCATTCTGAAGCACGACCACTCTGCTGCTCAGAAATACCAAGAGCACCAGCAGGATACAGGCCTTTCCCAATGCTTTTTTTGGAGAGGAAGGAAGAAAGGAGTTGAAAAATAGCTAGCAGAAAAACAATACCAAAATACTAATACTAATAACAACAACAACAATAGTAAACAGTACAAATAACGTATCAGAAGCCCTCAGTTTTGCTGAGGGGATGTTTTCCTGTTGCTATTTTCCAATTCCTTTTCCCTTTTTCCACAGCAATCTAAATAATTCTAATTTCAGGATCATTGCTACCTTGACTATGCTTCTGCCTCATCCTTGCAGTCTCCAGTAGCAGACCAGCACGGAAGATTTCTTGCACACCACAAGAACAGAGGCAGCCAATGCTTCCTGACGTCTTCCTCCCTCATCTTTTCCAGGTTACTGTGTAAAACTCGTCTGTATTCATCCCATCAGATACCATGGCCAAATCCAGAGAGGGCAGCAACTTGGAAGAATGCTGCCAATGCAAAGAGTGTTTCCTGGTATCGTGTCTCACATTCACGTTGAGAACTGCGACCGCTCTGACCCTACTCCTCTCCTTAAACCTGGTAAAAGCAACCAACCATACCGAATAAGTTGTATAATGGATGGAAGGATGTTTAGTTGCAAATAACAATGATACCAAACAGCATGAGTCCTCTCTGCCTTACAGTCTTCCTAAGGGCAGCATCCAAAAGACATATAAACAGGACTGTAGATTACGTTACAGGAAGGAGAACTATTTTTAGGAGAAAATATTATTTATTAACTGTTAAGTTTTATCTCTCTCTCCTCATTGCCCCCAGGACACAGCAGCATCAGGTCCCAGCAACAAACTGAGTCAGACACATTTTTAACCTTCAAGCTACCAGCAAGGTTTTCAATATGACCTGTTATCTAGTTCAGATTTCAGGTTGATTTGTTTCAAGTACAAATTTAAAGATTTTGGTGTTCATGTAGAATAGGCGTTAAGGACTCCAAACCCATTAGCCTGTGGAAAAAAAAAAAAAAAAAAAAAAAAAAAAAAAAAAAAAAAAGAGATGAGTCTTTTCCTACCCCTCAGTTTATACACTAGTTTACAACTGTGATAATCCTTTTTCTTATATTTTTTTCCCCTTCCCTTTAAAGTATTTTCTTTATAGCAGCCAGTCCTGATTAAGAAACATTAAGATGTAGTCTGAGGTGCACGCTGTACCTACATTTCCAGAAGGGTGACAAAGTTTGTGGAGGAAACATCAACTGCATGTACAGAATGTAACTGCAGTATGTTCCTACCTCATACGAAAATGTAGTAGTTGCAAATATTAAATACTTAAAAAATGAACCTAAAAGTTAACTCTGCTTTCCTGTTTCCGTATCCAGATGTTCCAGTTTTTCCATCAATACCACTAGAAGACATTCACTGGGAAGCTGTATGTGCTGGGAATCCTACAAACGAGATAAGGGGCTGTGATAAGTACGGCTGTGGATACTATGGAGCTCCAAGGTACCTTTAAACACGTGGGTTGTTGCTGCTGCTCTGTTGAAATAGAGCTGAACTCTGCTCAAGCTCTTTAAGAAATACAGCTCTGAGGGCTTAGGTTGGTCATGAGGAAGTGTTTTCAGTAGGGGGTAATGGAGCACCAAAACAGACTGCCCTGGTGCTTCAGAAAACCTCTGTGCTTGGAGGTTTCTGTGGCTGAGGCAAAACCGTGCCTGAGCTGGTGCTGGGAACGGCCTTGACTCGAGTTGAAGGTTAGACTAAGTGTCCTCTCCAGCTCCTTCACACCAGTACTTCTGTGACTGGACTGCTCTGTTTCAAAGCTAGTGAGAAATACATTTCCCTCCTCCCCATTTCCAAAGCTACAACTTTAACAGACCGTAGATAACAGACCATACATAATCTACCCGATTTTAACAGATCCTTTTGCCACAGTCGACAACACCAATGCTATCTTAGTGCTCATAACCTGCTTTCAGATCTCGCTCAGTGACCTCTCCCTACAAAACGGTAGGCCTGGCAGAGACTTCTCTAATTGTGTGGTTGTTTTCAGACGTGGTGGTAAGGGAGAAAAGCACAAGGGTGTGGATGTCATCTGTGCTGATGGAGCAACGGTGTACGCTCCCTTTTCTGGAGAGCTCTCCGGACCCGTCAAAATCTTTCATAACGGAAATGCCATTGATGATGGAGTCCAAATTAGGGGAGCAGGTAAAGAGCTATTTTTCATTTATTTTTCATTTTGTGAACTATTTAAGCAAACTGTATGTCTTCATCCATCTTCCATCCATTTGCATTCAGAAATTTCTGCTCCTTTGTTCAAATGCAATCTAAGACACCCAGTCTCAAGTACAGTGAGGCAAGATGTCAGTTCAATAACCCATTATTTAGTTTTCTCTCTACAAGTACTGAGGTTGGGGTCCAAATTGCAGGAGAAAAAATAATAATTAAAAATAGGGAGCCTGAGTTCTACAGAATGTCTTTTAAGCTCTTCTCTCTACTAAAGGAAAATTTCCCAACTTCTCCCTGCCCCTTCACCTTCCCATCTCTAACAAGCCAGCAGCTCTGACCACTATCTACATTTTAAGACCATAATATAGTATCTTTGCTCTTTTTGTATTTCCACTATTGCTGTCTTAGTGAAAAGGATAAGTTTTTTTGAAACAAAACAAATTCATGTCATCTGATTTTTTTTCTTCCTCTCATTTTCACCAGCGTTCTGCGTAAAACTACTCTGCATCCATCCCATCAGATACCATGGCAGAATTATCAAGGGACAGGTCCTTGGCAGGATGTTGCCAATGCAGAGAGTTTTTCCTGGGATCACATCTCATATTCACGTGGAGAACTGCGATCACTCCGATCCTACCAGCAGTCTCCAAAGGGGGAAGGGGAGAAGAAAGTGAAATGGATAAGTAGGAAGTTCTGAATAAACGCATCTCAGCATTCAGAAGGTGTTTTTGTTCTCATGTGGACAGACTATGTCAGAAAAGTACGGAAAAAGGCACTTTCCATACAGAATAAAAGTTACACAGTGTGCACAAGGGCTTACATTGCTGATTCAACACTTTGGGCCTCACCTAATACTGCAAGGCCCTAACATTACCATCTGTGCCAGCTATTAGCTTGGTACTGTTACAGTATCAGTAGTTGTTGGGAATATTTTATTTTAGGCTAATTTACCACCTTTATGACACCTTGACAAACAACGTTACTGAAAGCAAGATTATTTCAGCTTTTAAAGGCACCTGAACTGAGGGAAGCTTGCTGAAACACTCCCAACAGGCCTAAAAGATGCTGTTTGGGGTTGTCATGCCACAACTGATTCCTCTATTTGATGGCAAAGGCACACCACAAAAGGAAAGAAAGCAAGTTTTTCTCGGAATTTGCATTTGTGAGACAGCCAGGCAGGTAGCAGTCAGTAATGATGAGCTGTCTCCAGGAGTCAGCCAAGTCCACAAACCTGGAGACCAGCTCACCCCCTCATGTGGCAGAAAAGGTGCATTGCTACAGGCTTTGCTGAAAGCTGGGCTTTCTGGAACGACCCTACAGATCTCCTTCGCCCTTCAGGTGCAGATTCTGTACTTCTCTTTAGGGTTTTTAGCTGTTCTAGCATCAAACTGTATGCTTGCATTATGCACTGGAAAAAATAGGGGTGTAAAAAGCAGAATTAATGCTGCTTCACGCAGGCTGGTAGTTTGATACTCTCATACCACCAACATAGGGACACTAAAAACAAATCCGTAACACAAACTGAAATTCAACATTAACATCAGAAGTTAGCTTCCCAGTTAGCTAGCTTCCTATGGTAGCAGTGAAGAATCAGTATTTCAAATGGAGACTAATGAATCGTTGTTGATATTTAAGTATAAATTCAAATCAGTTGGTCTTACTTGTTCAGATCATTCACAGAATAAGCATACAAAAAAAAAAAAAAAATCACATAAAAACTCCCAGCATTATTAAATGCAGGCCCACTTTTCAAGAAGCTTGGAGCTGGGGTAAGCTAAGATCTATAGCTTCACAGAAAAGCTGCTCCAGTAACAGAGGAGCAGAGAAAGGAACAAGATTCAAATAAGCATTTTAAAGTTCCCCCCCTGGATTTCATTTCTGTACGTTGCCACTGGTGACCACTAATTCTGCTAGGTTGACTACAAAGGACTCTAGAACTTGTCAATGCTCTACAAGATTTATCCAGGTTCCATTTCACAGTTTGAGGCATGAACATGAAAGGATGATAACTAATTTTCTGTAACTGACAAGAGTTCTGCTGCCTCTGTAGGACTGTCAAGTTCCTGCAGGACAGAACCCTACCTAAAGGGAGGACGAACAGTGACACAGACAGACAGGAGTCTAATATCAGTGCATGTATTAGATCAGTTTATTATGTTTACAGTTACAGCAAATCACGCATCTTAAACCAGGTACCATTTGGAAATACCTGCCTTTTGTTCGATCCCTGTGATTACAAAGCAGGTGCTTGAGTAATAGGTGTTAGTAACCAGAGCCAGATGCTTCTTTCTTCAATCGTGCAAGAAGTGGTAATGCATTATTGGTTCAGACATGCATTATGTATCACCTGAATTCCTTTAGCTTGTAACTGTGAACAAATCAAAAACATTCTGATCCATACAATGGAGGCCTTTACCCTTTTTTTTTACAGTAAAAAAAAAAAAAAAAAAAGGTATAGCTGTGGGAGACATTGACTCTTTCTCTGATGTGACAAAAAACAGTAAATTAAATTACTTTAAACGTAGACTTTCATTACAAACAGGAATGGGAACTACAGTGTGAAAACAAGTAAGGAAAAAATATATATACAATGCATTTCAGTTTACAAACTGTGCAAAATGTCATCACAAAAATACATGTACATACTCTAGTTCAAATCAGCTCATCATTCTTTTCCATGGTGGAAAAAAAGTAAAGAAAGTCTTCTTCCTCAAAAGAAAATAACAAGTATTAAACTGCCTTATAATCACTCCTGAACCAAAAATTTCTGTATTACCTCCAGCAATACACATTCTAGAAATCAGGGCTGACAGCACAGCAGGAAAGTTAAGACTACTACAGGCCATTTTGGCCTCTAACTTGCAAAGAAGTTTTTGAAATGCTCTAAACCCTTAATTCCAGAAAATGATTAAAAACAGCTATATTCCACTCAATCCTTTCTTCTCACTAGCCACATTTATGGGATCCTTCTTATCTCTGACTAATCAGAGTCCAGAACAGCCTTCAGACATCAACCTTTGTAATCAAAGATAGGAAACCCAGAAGATATTCAAACGCAGAAGCCACTCCGTATACTCTGGTTGTTTCCAAAGCACTTTGCTGCTCTTCCAAGCAATCTACAACTGAACTTTTAAATTCACTAACTTTAACACAATGTTTTTTCCATCCACTTAAAGCATAAGATAGAAAAATAAAGCACTGTACAATGCTGCCTCTACAGTTTAAGTCACTCTACCAGTTTAGCTAAAGTGCAATTTAAAATCTTTCAGACTTTTTTTGGTAGCGTAAGCTTATTTACCACAACATTTTAATACACCAGCAGGACTTTATGCTAGACTTGAGTAACCTGGACTAGTGTAAGATTTTCATGTACAAGCTTTTTTATGTATAACAAGAATATTTTGAAAAATAGCTGCATAAAACATCATGGCAAATAAAAACAGTCTTCCTGAACTCCAAGTTGTATGCAGCTTCCCATAAAGTTTGAGTTGCTCAAGGAGAAACATTTGCTCCTGACTGCTAAAGAAAGACTAACAAAACACATGGAAAAAAAATTTAATGCGAATAGAACATAAGAACTGGAGCTCAGAGAAACCTAAGTTCACTGAAGGATGAAGCACCTGTAAACAACAGGCATACCTTCAGGAGTGTTAAGTACACTTAATCCAGTTTCTATTTCAAAGTACCATTAATATTCTTGAATATTTTGCTGTAACACTACTAGACATTCACAAGGTAAAAAACTCAAATCTGAAAATAAGTTTTCCTACCTCCTTTTTAAATTCTTTATTTGCATAGAAAGTAACGCCGTGTTTCTACTTGTTTATCCACCGATGAAGAGAGTTCACCATGTTGGCATCATATCAGGAAACCACATTCTTCCGAGGTGTTTGGAGACTTCCAAATGAAGTCGATCTAAGCTGTAATCATTATCCGGAATCAGTACCTCCTCCATTATAGAGAGCTGGTTAAGCCTGCCTCCACAAACCTTTACAAACTCAATAAAACCTCTGCAAGTTACTTCACATTCACCAAGTCCCATGGCTGTTAAGTTCTTACAGCGCTCAGCAATCTGAATAAGTTCATCATCCAAAGGCTGAAGTCCATTAGCACATACAACCAGCTCAATTAACCTTGGGCAATTCATGCCAATTCGACCTAACATTGCTTTGCTTACTGCACGACCAAAGTAAAGGTGGGTTACAGGAGTTTCCTCTCTGAAGAAAGCATCAAATTCTTCTTCATATAAGAAGAAATACATCACAATGTTGACTTTGGGGGAGTGTTTAACAAAAGCATCCCAGCTTTGTTTCTTAATGGTGTGAAATTCAACTTGTCCAGGATTTTCACTCACGATGTCTATGCGAAGGTGTTCAAGGTCAACATGTTTTTCAGTTGAAAGAGCCAGCAATAGTTCATCACTTAATATGTAGTAGTTCAAAGCCAGCTCCTTAAGTCCATGACAGTGGTCAGCAACACAAAGAACTCCTGAGAAACAAACAAAAAGAATTATATTCACTATTTGTTTTACAGAAAAGTTATTTGCTGCAAAGTTCGAGCAACTACTAACTCTATTGGCTTGAGTATTCATGACCATATCAAAAAAAAAGCAAAGCCTAATTGAAGTTCTAGATATCCACATCCTTTTGTGGGATTTTGGCCACAAATACTTAACAGTAACAGAAGTAAACCTAATTAGTCACATTTATCTTGGATATGCTTTTTTTTGGTTCCTCTTTGCCTTTCTTTGTCCAGAATTTCCTTAGCAAGAGTAAATTCAGATCAGGTAAGATCCAGGTGAACTTGCCACTGTTCCCTTTCCTTCCCCAATGCTCATTCTTTCAGCATTTATCTGAATATTCTATTTAAATGACCATCAGCAGCTAAATTTAATAGTTAAAACAAATCTTTCCATAGACTATGACATAAATAACACACTGCTCTTTATCTGTTGGAACAGAGTACACAGATTAAATCACCTTTTGTGGACTCTGGATAAAAATACAGGACAGAGACTAGACCAGCACACCCTTCCCCTAGCTCCAGGGGGATTTCATGTAAGAAATAAGTGAGAAGGGACTCAAAGGTCCTCTGAGCTATACAGCAAGCCTATATTTTCTAGTGCCTTTAGGTGGAGTGAGCCACTCGTCAACCAATACTTAACTGAGCAAGTCCATACTACCAGATCTGAACACAGGAGGGCACTACAGAAACTCAGACTCTTGCTCTTACACTACCAGTTGTTAAAATTCATATGCCCCTTAAGGTGTTTTTCTTCTTTTTCTTTTTTTTTTTTTTTTTAAAACTTTGAAGTATAACAATTTTGTTCATTAAATTAAACTCAAAGCATTTTGCAAAAGAGCTTTATGGACAACTGCTTTCACGTTCTTCATCCCACCAACTAGTAACTGATCCATGGGTCTGGGATTTTACACGTGCATTTCCACAAAATACCAGTTAAGTTTACAAAGCTGCATGTATAAACTGTCTATATATAGTAGATGAGTAATTGCTTCAGAAAGTAGGTCATAACTATTGTCTTATACTGCTATATTTTTCATATATCTATATATTCACTACTCACCAGCAGGTGATAAATGAGGACAGCTGCTCATTTTTAGCAGTTTTAGAGTATCGCTATTGTTCGCAACAAGAACCTTCAAGGACGGATCATCAAGTGGTGTGTCATCTATCTTGATTGATGATAACGACTTGGAGTTTACAAAAACTACAGTAAGTGCTGAAGCAAAGTGAGCCTGTTTGGATAAATTGGAGGAGGGAAAAAAAGTCTTACGAAAGATAAGCAGAACCTCATCTAAACCTCAGGTTTTGCTTATGCAGAAAGTACAATTATCACTTCCCAAGCAACCCCTTTCTTGTGTAAAGCACAAATGCTTAGTGTTTTTGTTTTTTTTTTTAAATGCTGCTATGTCACAAAAATTAAGTTTACATTCAGTAGTCAACCCATACACTCAATCTTTCCATTGTAGTATAACAGTGGAAAGTGAACACAGTGACTAGCACTAGATACATTGCAGCATGTGTTCATTATCATCTAAAAATGTGAAAACTCAGGCCTTTTAATTAAAAGTACAGACATGGGAAATTGTTCATCAGCACTCCTAGTTTTAACAAATGGAATCAACAATCTATTACTTTCCCAATACTAATTGATTTCACAAAGTAAAGACAATTTCACAAAAAAAAAGTGAATAACAAGTTTCACAAGCCTGTAAAAGCAGTATTAAATATCTTCCTATGAGCAACAGCACAAGAAAAATCCAGAAAGGTTAACGGAAAGGTTAAAGTAATCAGGAGTGCACTACTTTTTCTTGAAAAACATTTAAGTCACTCTTTTCAAAAGCAGTTTATAGAACACTACCTTTGAGACATTCATGAAGCTTGGTTTTGCTGTAGAAATCAAACCCAATGTCTTGATAGAACAGTTAACCAACTGAGAAAGGATGTCACAGGCTGCTTCTGCTGACTCAGTGCTACTATCAACCTACAAAAGCAAATTAAAAAGCATTAAGTCATTCTTTATTATATTTTAGAAAACAGTGATAATGATACCCAAGACTTCACAGTCCACTACCACTTCAAGCTGTATTGTACCAGGTTTCATTCACCGCCAAAACCAATAACGTTAATTAGAAATTTCAAGACAAGAGAGTTCAGGAAGGTTTCTGTTAGAAAATATTCTCAAGTATGGTTATTTTCAGTATGGACAGACAGCTCAGATCTAGACCTTCTCTTCAAATAACTTCATGCCTTCCTAAGTAACTTAGTGCTGGTATGACAGACAGTGGTATGTATGTACTTTAAATGCCAATTCCAGAATTTTAGAACAGAAAAAAAAAAAAAAAAAAAAAAAAGACTTGAGAAGGCCTAGATATACTCCAACACAGTAATCCATTTTCCCTGCAGGGAAGACAGCTTCACATGTTGAATAAATAACTTATTCCCAATTCATCTGTAAGATCATGTGTAAAACTGATGGCTAACTTTGGACGAAACACTATTTCATCTCTCCTTCTTCTTCTCTGATAGCTGAAATGAGACAGCTTTTCATTGATACTTGAAGATATATCTGAAGAGCCTGTAAAAGTACACAAGCTGCACGAATAGACATGATATTGCCAATGTATTACCATCAATTATATTAAATGTAAAAGTTACAGGTACTTAACTGATTAACCATGTGCTGCTACACAACCAAATCAGTATCTCCAAATGTAAAATTCATAAATCTGCTGACAAAGAGAAGCTTCAGATTTTAATCTTAGCTTTAATATCAGTCCTTTCTTTTTCTTTTCCTTCACAGCTTAGAACTATGACCTCTGCTAAGGAGAAGTGACTGTAAAACATTAACAAAGCACCTGCAATTGAACCTATCTTCTCAGATAAACTATTAGTGAACCACACTAAGTATTCAAACAAAAGCAGCCTGAATTTATGCAGTCCTGAGACTACAAACTCAGCCTTCATCAAAATCAAGTTTACTGTTACTTCATTCTTCCTTAAGTGTACGCGTGCCTGCCTGTACAGCATATCTCCCCTATTCACATGAGTTCTAAAATGTCAAGATATACTACACTCACTGTATAATTTTGCAAAATAGGGCTGTGCATGTAAGATTTAAATTCACTTCCTCGAATTCTTCCACGTGTAAGAAGCGTTTATCCACACAATCTACTGATGACTCAGATTGCCACCAACATTGATTCACAAGAACTCCGCAGGATATTCTTAGAACATATCATTCAATCTTCAGTGCTATACCACATAATGCTAACTCTCTCTTTACTTTTTGGGGAATAAAGCGTAGAATCAGAAACAGTGTGCATGTGTGATAAGTTTTTGCATAGCTGCATTTTTAAATATAAAGCTTTCCAGGTACAAGACTTCAGCCAACCAACAGAAAAGCTGCATACATTAGGCACAGCAACACAATGAAATGAGGCTCCACTCATCCGAGACTTTACCTTGAAGCTGACGTACTGCAGATGATCACCGTGCTTCTTGATAATCTGCTGAATCAGATCAGGATGAGTAGACTTCAAGTAAGAAGTAGCTGGCTGGGTAAGTTCAAATTCAAATCTCCTCCAGAGATCTGGGATGTGAAAAACTTCATTCCACCTTCGGCAAACAGAAGATGCCCTGGCTCGATCTACTAAAGGTAGAAACTGGAAAATGCACAGAATAACATGGTGTGGAAGGCTTCCCCAGTCCACCGAGGCAAGGGGGTCAGATTCACCAAAGCAAGTTTTCTGTTTTTTGTTTTTCTGTGATGTTTGAGGAATTTGATTTTCAACCACAACTTTCTGCCTAGCTCTCTTCATCATGAAAGTTTCAGGCACTAGAAAAATCCAACGTACTCAAGCTGCACAAATTTCTTGAATGTTCTCGCATACAGTAGGTCTCTAGAAAATAATAATAAAGTGTCAGCAAGTGGAAACAGTAAGAGATAATGGATTATTAACATGCTATATTTAAATTTTGCCATGAAAAACATTATGTATGTATGTATTTATCTACTGCTTAGATGTTAGCAAGGACCTTGCTTTGCAATACCATTTATTTTGTACAACTTGGTTTGAATCTGGAGAAAACAGTTTGGTTTTGTTTTTTTTTTCAAAGTACAGTTTCATCTGTTAATACTTCATGGTGCATCAAGCACTTTGTAGGAAAAACGTGTTTTTAACAGCAAGAGAGCAAATTCTGTACATTTAAGTTTAAAACTCGAACTACAAGAATTCTATCACATACGGAAGCCAATTCATAACAACTCCCTTTAAGCAACCATGAACTTTGAACACGTATCCAGAAGAATCCAATTCAGAAGTCCTGCCCGCCCCCTCCATAAACTTTTTTTGAAGGGTGAAAAAAAAAAAAAAACACACACACAGGCCAAGCACAGGAAAAGGTGTTTGTACAGCTAACAGTGAACACGAGCTTTAGGGGCCACTTAGGAAAACAGGGCAAAGTGAGGTTCACAGGTTGTTTTTCAGCATGAAACACAGTGACCCCTGAACACAGCAAGCTCCACGACTCTACTGTACAGAACAACCTCTGCTGCATGAGTCAGAGCTCAGAGAAGAGCAGAAAAGCTCTGCATTCTTCAAGAATCACCAGAACACATTGCATTTTTTTAATTGAACTGTTTTTCCATGACAACCCTCATGGCACACTTTTTCTGGGTTTTAATTTCCTTTAATATTATTTCCCCCCTCTGCAAACATTAAATTAGATAAAGAAATATTAAGAAATAAAAGATCTGGCATCTAGAATGAAAGCTTTCCATAGCATCTCATTATGGTGGGGGGAAGAACACCTGCCAGTACACAGACGACCCTATCAAGAGTTTATCTGACAGTTATCTTTCCCTGATGCATCCTGATTTGTAGGCTACTGGCATTTCTGACATGAGTGTAACAATCCACTTTTATGAAAGAAAAGCCTGTACATCGTCTAAGCGGGAAAGAATCTAGAAAATTAAGTGCTGTTCGTATCATCAAGTTCACTTCTGTTTATCCTCTTAAATTGTCTCAACCACCAAAGAATTTATTCTAGCAGTCTTCAGGTATCTTCACCTTAGTCTCTTTAAGCTTCCATTTATAATAGAGACAACTCATAGATGCTGAGGGATAACCTAGTAACACCCTTTAAATTATATTTAATAACTGAATCTGTTCTTTCCTGAATAAGACACATGCCTTACACACAAGTGAGAAAAGGCCGCAACTCAGAGAGAATGAAGAGTGTTATGCCAGTATTTCAACATATTCCACTGCAAAACAAAGCGGTATTTCTAAATAGTACATTAGTGTTACTTAGGTAGTGAAGATGTTTATTCATGCTGAGCTTGCATTTTGCTCCTAGATAATTTTATCAAATTAACACCTACGTGACCACGTTTTATGACTTTCAATGCTTAAAGTCACACAATGAACGGGCGTTCCAAAACATTATGTGTGGATGTAGTAATCAACAATTACATAACTCTCTCTTCTAGTTAATGGTAGCCATGCTAAATTTAGTTTGAGTCAAATACCTGCTAATTTTTTAATCCTCCTCCCTCCTCAGGAGGAGTTAAAATTTTAGCTGTTACCTAAAACTGAAGTCCTGACCCAAAAAAATCTAACTAAACAAATGCTGTTGTTTAAGATGCTTCTCTACACTTTTGCTACTGTCATGCCATCTCTGAAAAAAAAAAAAAAAAAAAAAAAAAAAAAAAAAAAAACCACACAAAGTTTTCACTTTCTTATTTGAAACTCGTTTGGAGCTTTACAGGTACTGTTCTGGCTCCCACAAAGGTTTTGGCATCTGAGAAGCACCAGAAAGGGCACCCTTCCCTAACCCACAGGCCAGGCTATAGATGGGATTACGTGAAATGCAGCACATCCACTCCAGAAGAACAAAGGGATGTGACAAGGCGTATATAATACACACAATCTCCCTGATAAAAAGAAGCCATAATTTTTTCTTGGTGCTACGTCCCTTTAAAACAGATAACCCTAGAAATTCTATTTTTAGTATTCTATTCTGCAGTGCTTTTAAAACAGGCAAAATTACACTGTATTACTCACTGTGGGATACGAAGTCAGAAAGAAGGTCCAGAAGTTATATCTCACAAAGTTTTGCCAAACGAAGACCTACCATTTACTGTGAAGGTGTGAATGCTTATTTCATTTTGAATACTTAAACTAGGAAGAGCATGTAGGATTATGTTTGTTTCTATTTTAGAACTTAATTAAGTAAATTATACTTCCCTGTGATATAAACAGGGTAGCATTCAATGAGAGGCTTACATGCACACATACCTCCAAAGAATGTGGAAGTTCCCGTCAAGTTACCAGCACCTTTCTGGTATCTGAACATCCATCCCACTGTTGAGTCATCCTGTACGTGTGCTTGGATTCCTTAACCAGAAGGCAGTGATGGGTCCCAAAAGATGAACTGACCTGCAAAGCAATTGACAAAATAATAGATAAAAACAAAATCTGGGAGAGCCAGAGGAAGAACTAAGTGCAGCTTTGGAAATAAGACCGAGATGAACTGTGCACTCAGTGCTTTAAGTCAGAGAGGGAAATAAAACAGTAAGTGTGAAAAGGAAATTGGTTCTGCCCAATGTTGTCATCTGAAAGCTATCATTTAGCTAATGGAAAGGTGCAAGTGCTGGCACATGTCTAGTTTTGGCATTATTAGCCAACAATATTAGCCACAGCGCTCTTATGCAATGCAGATGCAGCTTTGAATTCTTGTAAGTTATTTAAGAAGTTATGTACCCACATAAGAAGTTTTCCAGCTCACTGTATACCCATACATTATTAAAAACATAATAGTTAAAAATATGATTTTTTGGTGGCCTGTTATACATACAGTTGACAGATACTACATGTTCTGCAGTAAAGTGAGCTGAACATCCTTTGCTAACTCTGCATGGCACGTTAAGAAATCTAAAATTCATTTACAATACTGCTGCCAGTGTCTAACACACAAAAGGTAGGTTTATAATGACATATATCACCAGAGCACATAAATAACACAACTAAGAGTAAAAAAAACAAGATGCAATTTCAAGATTTAACACAGAAGTACAGTAAGTGTATGCTTATAACCCACATGGAGTACTTTCAAGACCTTTCTTACCTGAAGAATGCTTCCAAGTTACAATAGGCAATAAATGAGTGAACTGAGGCAGCTGCGGCCATGGGATACTCAGAAGCATCTGTCTGCTTTCCCCTCCTGTCTGGGGAAAACACCACAAAAATCTTTATTAGTTAAAAAAGACTAGTAAGAATAATATTTTTTCCTATACAAAATAATAGGAAAATACACGGACAATGATTTATACATTCTCTTCTTTACATGAACATGCGTGAAGGCATCATAACACAAAGTAGTTTACCCCGCATTGCAAATTCCGTGTTACTGATAGAATTGTGAGGTCAGATAAAGCATAAAATAGCTGGGAAACAAGTGTTGTAACTGCATTCACCTTGTACTGCCCAGCAGCACAATGTGAACAGTACATTATTCAATATTTGCATTGTTGTTACTGTTAATAGTTTGGTAAACAACACTGCCTGTAACTACTAACATACTATAAAAGTAATGGAAAACAGAGTAAGAAAAAAACACACAGATTTTTCTGCCTTTTTCTGTTCCTTGGCAAGGCTGTGCAAGGCTATCAGCCCGCAGATCTATGTGGCAGATGACCTAACACAGACACTCTCTCCTCTGGCACATGGCACAGCTTCCTACCACCACTCGTGCCAGCAGCCTGAAGTCACCACCCTAAACACAATCCCACGTGCAAGGAGCAGGACAGGAGCTGCAGTCCCTCAGTAACCAACCACCCAGCCTGCAGCCTCCTCCCTGTTCAAAAGCTCCCAGAAAGCAAGTGCCAGCCTGTCCAACCTGGCAGGCCTATCACCAACTACCACACCTGGGGTGCGTTGGTTAAAAGCCCCCTACCTCTGTTCATGCTGTTCGTCAATTCCCGATGGAATTGACACTTTTACTTCACGGGTAAAAGCAGAAAAAATGTAGATAATGCATTAAAAACATCATGAAAAGTCTTGTTAACAAACAAGCAAGAAGCAGATGCACAGTCTAATGATGTTTCTTCCTTCAAATGTCCAAGGTTGCAAGTACCATTCAAAGGAGCATAAACCATGTTGGCTAATCGAAGCAGGAATAATAACAATAAAAAAATATTTAATCAAAGATGTGTGTGCAAGCTTTTAGGTAAATAACAGCGATGTGTTAGCCTAAGGCAGAGCTGCCCAAATTATTATCAAATGTAAACAGCAGCAGCACAGTTGCTGAACTTTGATAGATTCTGATAAACTGATGAGGTCTGTTCATATTCAAATTCGTGTCAAGCTCAGTATCAAATACCGGTACACTACCATATACAGCTCTTTTCCTCTACAAACTCTTTAACTGTAATATACTGTGATCAAGTACGTTGCACAGCTGCATGTTAATCCTACTAAAACAAATCCATATCCACGCATTCAACAGGGATCCAGAAAAGTTCAAGTTAAATCACTGTTTCTTCAGCTTGTCCTGGTAACAAAACCACAGACTTCTGCTAAAATTAAGACTTTCAAATCTCTGCCATGATACAGGGGTCTCAGCAGGGGATTCCCAAGAAGCGGTCAGCAGCGGCTCTGTTAGCAAACAGCTGTTTGCTATTTCCCATGCTAAAACAGCAGTCAAAAAAAAAAAAAAAAGCCCAACATATCAAAGATTCAGGCCACAAAGAATTAGCAGCTTTCATGTATTTCTGGATTCTACCTGCAGTTCTCAACACCAGGGGGCTCAACAGAATTAAGAAAATAAAATACTATAAGAAGTTTTTAATAGAGATGAAAAAAAATTGGAAGTTTATGGATCTGTCCTTAACAGTTAAAATACATGTCAAACTAATAAAAATGTGTTCAGGAAGCCCCATTTCAGTGCTGGTAACAAGGCCACCCTCTCAGGAGGGTACAGAAGTTGGCGTCTGTCTGGGCAAGGAGAGGCAGACACCGCACCCAAGGCGGGCAGCACTGGGAGGCTGCTGGCACAGCCTCACACCCACCTGCTGAGCATCAGCATTTCAAAACAGAGATCAAAAACGTGTTTTAAGCCTAACTTTCAGAAAGTGTAGTCATTCAGTGCAGTGAAGTCAAAGACTAAGCTTTTTTCTTCATTTCAGGCATAGCAATCTTTTTATGGGTGAGCGTGGGAAGCAGCTGTGCTTCTGAGCAAGATTTATTTTTTAATCGATCCTAATCTTTCTCAAACTGAGCCTCTCTCCCAGGGAATTTATCACTTTTGAATATGCTTATGGCAAAACCTCAGAAACCTACAAGTAGCACCGTTCAGCTGGACATCTTTATTTACTGTTTGCATTAGCTTTAACTTCAGAAATACAATCATATTACCATTTTTTGTGTTATTTAGGTGACAAAAATTAGCTACTGAAGTTTCATTAATGCAGTTTTTAAAATAAAACCACCCACATTCGAGCAGCTTTTCCCCAACAATGGTATAACGAGCAGACCCCAAGCCTACCCCCTCCTTTACAGGATGACACACCTGAAGCTCCCAGCTCTTTTAAGCACACATTATCAATAAATATTCTTCCCCCAGTTTTGCTGGAGGTGTTTCGTGCCAGCTTTAACACCCTTTTTAGCCTCTTTAGCTGGGACCAAGCCCCTCCGGGCACCCAGCCCTGAGACCCCCATGACACCCTCCAGCCCAGACCCAGCTCCCAGTGCAGGGCTCCCCGTCGGGCAGGCGCCCACCCAGCACACATCTCCCCCTTTATTTCCCTCCTTATACCCCCTATGCGATATGCAGGGAACCCTTCCCGGAGCTGCCCCCGCAGCCCCTCACCGCCAGCCCTCACGGCTCGGGAGCCATCAGAGCCCCCCAGAGGCGGCGTGCGGCTGCCCGGCCGCGGCCGCCCCCCTCTCCCCGCAGCTCACCGCCGCCTCCCTCGCACGGGCAGGGCCGGGCCGAGCCCAAGCGCAGCGAAACAGAGCCCCGAAGCCTCCCGGCCGGCCGAGCGCCCCGGGCACGCCGCCGCCCGAGCAGGGGAGGGACGAGGCGGGGAGGGGACGGGGGCGGCCCTGCCTCTGTCCCGGTCCCGTCCCCTCAGCCCCAGGCGCATGCGCGGGGGGCAGGCACATGGCGGCGGCCGCCATTTCGTGCCCAGGCGGGCCTCGTCCCGCGGCTAAAATGGGGTGGGGTGGTGTTTGGGGTGTTTACTCCTCGATTTTCACGTTGTTTCCCGACTTGAAGTACATGTATCGTCGTCTCTTTGTTCAGCCAGAACAGTTCTGGCCCTCAGTAACCCTACAGGCCTTTCAGGCAGCTGTTTGATCCAGGCACAGTGTTGCCTTGCTCCGTTGACAGCAAGTCTTGGGGAAGTGGTGCCGTGGTGCCACAGTGAGGGACTTGTCCGTGGGCATGGAGGCCCAAAAATCGCCCAGGAGTGACAGACACCCATTGTATGGCCTTCCACTTCTGCCACCCCCAGAAAAGCTTTGGCTCATCCATCCAAAGTTAAATAACTACGCCTCAACAGGAGGTTGAGCGCAGACACATTTCATGGACTGCTTTTCAGATACCTAGCAGACAAAAAGGGTCTGTCTATGGACAGTGTGGATTTTCGCTGCTTGCTATGCAAATCCTCACATCCTGCCTCTTCAAGCCACCCTGACAGGGCCCAAAGATTTGGTGGGTCGTGTCTGAACAGGAGATGCCAAAAACAGACCTTTTGTTCAAGATCTATATCATAATAAACAGATTTTCTGTACAAACATATAGCTTTGGACTAATCGGTGTTTCTTTGTGATCATAATTATATCAACCATGCAAAATTTATCACCAACCACTACAAAACTCTGCAAGAACAGATTTCCTGGCTCTTGCATAGAGCAGTAATTAACCAATAGCAAACCTTTCTAGCATTTTATAAAGAGATAATGCTAAACATTAGGCTGTGGATGTGGTCTACCCTGACTTCAGCAAGGCTTTTGACACTGTCTCCCACAGCATTCTCCTCAAGAAACTGGCTGCTCATGGCTTGGACTGGCGCACGCTTTGTTGGGTTAGAAACTGGCTGGATAGCCGGGCCCAAAGAGTCGTGGTAAATGGAGTCAAGTCCAGTTGGAGGCCAGTCACTAGTGGCGTTCCCCAGCGCTCGGTGCTGGGGCCGGTCCTCTTTAATATCTTCATCGATGATCTGGACGAGGGCATTGAGTGCACCCTCAGTAAGTTTGCAGATGACACCAAGCTATGCGCGTGTGTCGATCTGCTCGAGGGTAGGAAAGCTCTGCAGGAGGATCTGGATAGGCTGCACCGATGGGCTGAGGTCAACTGCATGAAGTTCAACAAGGCCAAGTGCCGGGTCCTGCACCTGGGGCGCAATAACCCCAAGCAGAGCTACAGGCTGGGGGAGGAATGGTTGGAGAGCTGCCAGGCAGAGAAGGACCTGGGAGTGATGGTGGATAGTCAGCTGAATATGAGCCAGCAGTGTGCTCAGGTGGCCAAGAAGGCCAATGGCAACCTGGCTTGTATCAGAAACAGTGTGACCAGCAGGGCTAGGGAGGTGATCGTCCCCCTGTACTCGGCTCTGGTGAGGCCGCACCTCGAGTACTGTGTTCAGTTCTGGGCCCCTCACTACAAGAAGGACATCGAGGTGCTTGAGCGAGTCCAGAGAAGGGCGACGAAGCTGGTGAGGGGCCTGGAGAACAAGTCCTATGAGGAGCGGCTGAGGGAGCTGGGCTTGTTCAGCCTGGAGAAAAAGAGGCTCAGGGGCGACCTTATTGCTCTCTACAGATGCCTTAAAGGAGGCTGTAGCGAGGTGAGGGTTGGCCTGTTCTCCCACGTGCCTGGTGACAGGACAAGGGGGAATGGGCTTAAGTTGAGCCAGGGGAGTTTTAGGTTAGATGTTAGGAAGAACTTCTTTACCGAAAGGGTTGTTAGACATTGGAACAGGCTGCCCAGGGAAGCGGTGGAGTCACCATCCCTGGAAGTCTTCAAAAGACGTTTAGATGTAGAGCTTCGGGATATGGTTTAGTGGGGACTGTTAGCGTTAGGTCAGAGGTTGGACTCGATCTTGAGGTCTCTTCCAACCTAGAAAATTCTGTGTGATTCTGTAACATGCATGAAACATTTCAGTGGTAGATTTTTATCTGCTTATGTAACAGCAGAGCTGTCAAAATGCAACTATTTGTGATACCAAAACATGATTTCTTCAAGCCAATCTGAAAACTTGGAAGAAGAACATGTTAAAGGGCTAGTGAAACAAAATGAAAATTCATCATTCAGTGACTGTGATGTCTTCAAAGTACCGAATAAATTCATTGAGTAGAATGCCAAAACCCACTGCACATTTAAAAATCAGATGAATATAGAAAAACTACCAGAAACCCCCCACGTATACGGTTCTTGACTGTTATATTCAGACCCTAGGGGAATTCAGATTGAGTTCTGGATAATTTTAAGTCTCTTCTTCTCAGTGTATTTTTATAAACTGATTTTTCATTGAAACCTGCTACCAAAAAGCATATAGTTCCCAAGTTATTACCTGTAGACACTAAAAGAGGATAGATTGTAAACAGAGATTAATGGGGATTTGTAGCTAGTATCTAAATCCAACAGTCATGGGTTTCTTGGTGCATTGCCAATAGTCTTCGGGCTGCTGTACAGGAACAGGTTCAAATGCGCTTAAGATTGATATCAACTAATCTTTGAGACTTTCTTTGTAGACTAGTTTCCTCTTGTGATCTGAGATATGACTTCAAAAAAGTATAGCATAGTTTAGAAACCTGTGCACTTTGTTATACATGATTGCAGTAAAATTCTTGCAGTTACATATGGAAAAAAATCTGGTCTGGACAAACATGGGCAAACACCAGCAGTTTCAACATCCTACTTACCTTCCAGATACCAAATAGGGGCCTAGTGCAGAGCTGCTGCTTGGATCTCCAGACCCTTCATCTCATACATAAAATGCAAAGAACCAGAGGCAAACTGCATCTTTGGATGCCCTCCTTCTCTGAATGCATGACTATGGGTTGCCCACATCATCCAACCACCCAAATTCAAGCTTAGCCTTTCTTCTGTGGTTGTGTCTCCTAGAAGAGAGTTTACAGAAAGTTATTCTGCTGTCATCTCAAGTTTATAATACTTACAGGAATACTTTTTATAGTATTCACACATTTCATAATATACTGTCTATACTTTGATCAGCAGTGATATTCCAGCTGGTGAGCAGTCACCAGTGGTTTTCCCCAGGGGTCAGTGTTGGGGCCCATCCTCTTTATTATCTTTATTGATGATTTGCATGAGGGAATATAGCTAGTAACTTTTTAAAAAATATATTTGGACTTCAACATAATGGAATTTCATAGTGGAACTTCCTTCTTTTAATACCAGTACTGCTTCATTTCCATTTATGACCATGATTCAGACAAATCCGCATGACCAAAGAATACTCATGCTTGCACACTTACTGCCTTGAATTCTTGAAAGACCACATTCAAGGGAGAAGGCCAGTGGTGCCAGGCTCTTGAAGTTCTGCCAAACCAGCACCATTGCCATCATGACAGATACTCAGAGTCAGTCAAGCTTTCCACCTAAAGTAATTGCCTTTCTATCAGTGTGCTAAGCCAAATACTTTGTTGTAGCTCCTGCTTTGAAAAGCTTAACTTTAAGAGCCATGTATTCAAAACAGTCACTTTAACATCATTCTTAATTTAAAAGCCAAATACTCAAACTTTATACAATCAAACAACGCAATTCTGATGATTTAAAACCTAACTGAGCAAGTAGCAACTGACAATCATACTCAAGAAGTAGGTTAGTATGTCATGTTTGCTGGAGGCTTGTGAGCAACTACAAGACACCAGCTGTTCGCAGACAGGCAACAAAAGACAACCTGCTACAGGAACAGAAATCACCCAAATTCTTCTATAAGAGTATCCACACTGAATCTGAAATAAAAGCAAAAATGATCACTCATTTACAAATGCTTTCCTTTGTAAGAAAGGGGTAAAACATGGTTTTATATTGACAAATCTTTATGGGAATACTAAGCTTTTAGAAATACATTAATGGTCTCTTGTCTTTCAAGAAATAAGTACAAATCACTATCAGAAGCAATTCCAACTGTGTTGTAATTCTATCATTTTATGTTTTGAATACATTGGCAATTATATACTGTCTTTGTGCATGTACTACCCAAACATAAATCTTTCAATGCTGATAATAGCTGCAACTAAAACTGTCCATTGAACTGCAAACCAGGCACCAGAAAAATATCAACAGATACTCCCACTACTTCCTCTGCAGAGAGCCATCCCAAAGGCATATATTATTAGTTTTTAACTTGTCTGCAAATAAATTAAGTAGAGCAGAGATATTCAATTCTCTTGGTATACCACTGGTCCAAAGGTGGTTTAATCTCTTTTTTTTTAAAAAAAAAAAAAAATCTAGCAAAGACCAGATTTTCCATTGTTAACTTTTGAACATGTTTTCAGTCACACCATTGCAAGGGCTTGCTGGGAAGACATCACAGGCCATTGGGCAGGGACCTTACCTGCAGCCCAGGAAAATTGCAGCCAGGTTCAACCATGAACCCACACCATCAGACACCTGGTGATAAGACAGACCCAATATATCTGATAGCAGGAATGAGACCGATGCAATACCAAGACACAAAGCTAGGCTGTGCATCAGGACCCAAGACGAGCCAGAAGCATGGCAGTACCATAGCTTCAGACCAGTATTACTGCTCCAACAAGGCTGAAAAAGCTCCCTCAGCAAGGGGCTGAGCTTAAATGGGCTCTGGGATAAGGGTGTGGTGAGCCCCAGGTGAGGCTGCTCAGAACCATTTATACCTATTACTAATATATCAGGGCCCTGGCACTTACAATAGGTAAATGCCTCCCTAGTCCATAAAACACAGATTATTTGATTCTCAGTTTGAATATTGTCCAAGAAGCTTTAAAAATGTATTGCCAGCTAATTGAATTTCTTCTTGCTGGTGTTCATATAGAGCTATAATTTTTAAAAGAATAATGAGATTTTGTCATTATGAGATTCGGATCTCTTGTGTCATTAGCTCTTGGGTAAATACCACAGTGTGGCTGACTTGAGTAATGAAGTCCACAGAAATGGCTTTACCCACTTATGTTCTGATAAATACATTTGAGGTGAATCCACAATAAATTGTTCTTAAGATGTGTCATCTGTAATTGCTACAGATCTGACCAGCCGCTCTGTCAATCAGGTGCCCTCCACACTGGGGGAAAGACAAACCTTGGAGAGCTAAGGCTGTGCAAAGTAGGCAGCTGAAGATTTGATTTGATCAGAACAAAAAAACAAAACAAAACAAAACAAAACAAAAAAAAAAAAAAAGAACTGGCTTACTCTCTGCAATTTAAGTTCTTTATTTGCTCCAAAAAGTTCTGGTTTTTAAACACATCTCGTCTTCCTGTTCTTTTGTTCTTTTTTTTTTTTTTTTTTTTTTTTTTCTTTTTTTAACTTTCAAGAGTTGCTGTAGCATCGCTTGGTCACAAGAGGGAACTAGCGTATAAGTCTGCATAGTTCATTTTTCGTATTAATTCTGAGGATTCTGCAGCCTAATAAAGAGAAAATGTTCGGATATGCACGTGTGTGAGACACGTAAGTGTGCATTTATTAATCTGTATTTAAATTCACACACCTTTCAGTTACCAAAGAAGGGAAATCAGTCATATAAATAAGAAGCAATAACCCTAACTCGTAGGACAACAGGAAATAGCCTTAAAAAGGCACAGAAATAACTTTTTTACGCTCCTGAGTTCACGTGTTCATGGCTTGTCTCTGTAACTCTCCAAGCTACCATTAACGGGTGGTGTTGGGACACACACCGAGCAGCTCGTGCTCCTTGCCAGCAGTGTCTGACCAGCAGGGACTCCTCTAACCAAGTTCTGAGCAGCCCTTAGTTTTAACTTTCTGTTTTGAGCACAGGATCATCTTTCACCTTTGGTGGGAGTACTTTGCTAGCCAAAGTTTGACTCTACTCAGAATCCACCCTAGAATTCATTTTTTTATCACAAATGATTTTTTTTCCATAAAACAGGAACTACCATTGTCCTCCAAACTTGCTGTCACACCTCATGCCCAGTCTTCCCACACTGATGTTCCTACTGGTCAAGCAAGCGGCCAGCAGTCCTGTTCATGTATTTGCAGGCTCCTTCAAGAACACACAAAATAAACGAATTGACCACAGTATGGCAACTTTTCTTGGAAATTTGGCTTCTGTTCCTGACCCTGCTGCTAGCAAAGACAGCCTGTTGCAAGATAAGCTGGATTCGGATCTGGATGTGTTGACATCTAGGTTGTAGCTTTCGGGATAGTTGGTTTCCTAGGAATTCACAGCAACCTTTCTGTGAAGGTGAACTACCTTGTCTGACCCCTAGGGTATGCCAGGTCCTTCACACAGATTCCTAAAGCTCTGGTGTCTCCAGCACATGTTCTGGTGGCCCATCCCACGGCCGTGCACCAGTGCGAACCCACTGTGCTACACCAGCAGGGGCATGTACTGCAGGAATTAATGTTTGTATCATGCAGTCCTGCTTGGTTTGGCCTTTGGATTTATCTTGTCTCTTTTGCACATTTTCCTTTTTGTCCTCTGACCTTGTGACTTCCTTAGCTCCCTTAAGGTTTTCTTTCTCTACAAGTGCTGCCCTTCACACATCACATCATGAAGAACATCCCCGCTGTACCTGTGGCTGGTGGCACTGCTACAGATGCGGTGGATACTGGGCCACACATCTGTGATGTACTGCCATGAATTTGGGGCCCATGAGAAAAGAGGAGGCATCCTCCACCATAGGGCTGGTTCCTAGAACTGTCACGGATTGCGTTTGGGATTGTTGATTCTGTTAAACTGAGTGTTGGACTATCCAATAAAGCCGCTGTAGACAGGAGAAGGCAGCTTTCCTAATCTGAGTTTGCTTAATGAACCACAAATCACACGGATATCTGTCAGCTCTGATATATGGTAGGGCTGCTGGTCTTGAAACTTGTAAGAGAAGGCTACACGTAACTAATTATTATCTATAATCTGCACATCTGACTTATCAAACAATCTAATTATTAATGTAATTGCACCACACCTGCATATCGTTCTTCGGTTTGCTCAACTTAGTGGGATAAGAAAGTTTGCACAATCTAATTTTGAAGATCTTAAAAGTCTGGGATTAATCCAAGAAAACTACAAATAAGGAGGCTAGACCTCAGGCCAGGTGTACAGTCATGAGCGTGTCACACTGGTAGGTCGTAGCACATGGTGCAGCAGCCTGGGAGTAAGCACAAACACCATCAGAAAGGCACCGAGATGAAGACCCTCCCAAGGCGCTATCTTCTCAGTATTACAGTATTTTTGTGTGCTGTTGCTGGTTCTGGACTTAATTTGAGACTTGGTGTACTTGTAGATGGCCTTTACTAGTGTCTGTGTGTTTTTTTTTTTCATAAATTTAGCCAAATTACAGGACTAGATGGTCCTTCCTGGGGAGTTGTTCTCTGAGTCGGGTTTTGCCATGCTAAGCCACACGGATTAATCTGCAATAACTGTTATTCCCAGCATTCTCAATAAAGCTTGATCAGGAGTTTTGGTAGGGTTGACTGCAGATGTGTAGCTACCAAAATCTGAAATAATACCAACACATGGCAAAAACTGCACTTCATTTCATAACGCGGCTAGAAGAGTGCCAACTGTAGGAACACGTGGCAGCGTTTTGTTGTTTTCAAGAAACTTCGAGGAAGAATTTAATGTGAACAAAAAACCTGTAGTCTTCATCGTTAATTCTCCTAAAGTTTTCTCAGAACTACTCTTTCAAAATTAGGAGTTTCCCCTTAGTTTTCTATTGCTGAAAATGAGAAGTATTTCCATAACATATTCCAGTGAAAACATGAATACAAAGACACTCCTTGGAAATATTTCTACTTTGAAGACACAACCATTTCTATCACACATTTAATAAGAAATATATTCAATTTTACGAACTCATTACAGATCCAACTCTTATATTTTTCATGTCAGACGAGACTTCTAAAGACTCACAGTTATGCCAGGTTTTCTTTCATTATTGATAAATCTTAAGAGGATAAAACGTGTTGCCACAAGTGCCTACCGGGGTGCTGATTGAAAAGGTACCTTCAATGAAGTCTCTTAAAATTGCCTTTTGTGAACGGAAAATCTGACAACTTGACAAAATGCAATTTCATGGTGTGCCTCGATGTACTTAGCTGAGGGCACCCGGTGCTGGTACAGTCATGTTCTCCTTGCCCATCGCTCAGCTGTAGAAGTGTCATATGGAGAACAAAGGTTTATTTTTTTTGGTTGGACATCTTTCTATCCTGCACAGTCATGTGATTGCTGGAGGTATTTGTATTCAAGAGAATGATCTCTGCTAGGACATGTCATTGTGATAAAAGATTTCTAGTATCAAAAATGTTGGACCAGGCTTCCGTATACTTCTGCTGAAAACTTTCTGTTGCATTTCTCATGTATACATTCAGATGGAGGTTTTCTTCTTTCACTATTTCATAGTTCCTTGTATCAAATTAGTATAAATTGGGTGCAAGATAAAATTCTCTGTTCATTTCTGTAACTGGTGTTGCCTTGCTCTCTGCAGTGCTGGGGCAAGCAGCACAGCATTCCTGCAATGCATACGCACCTCATGCCCCTGCTTCACCCACACCACCCCATTTCAATGGTAGTTTCCTCTCTTGCATGGGGATTTTTCAGTTTGCTACTTGGGAATCTCTGGCTGCAAGCAGTTCCCCATAACCAGATGGTTCCAATCTCCAAGTTTTCTCCAGCTCCTGGCCTCCTCCCAGAGGCAATTAGCAGTGAACACAATGTTCAGGAGTCATCAGGATCTTCTGGTCTTCTGGGCTGTCCCCAGGCTTGATCCAAGGTTCAGCTGGTGGCAAGAACAGCTACAAAAAATACCAAGCATCAGCTCCCATTTAAGCCAAGAAGTCTGCCAGATCTTGACTTTCTTTTAACATATTTGTGCCCTGTGTAAAAGGGGATATTATATTGAAATATGAAGTCTGTGTGTTATTTATATATCTTTTCTTAATTGCACATAGATCAGTAAGTGGATCATTGGAATGGTGAAAGCTGCATAAAATGACCCTTCATCTGCACATTTTGTTTTCCATCTCCAGTCAATATCAAAGACTATGCAAGGAGCAGGGAAGCCATGCTTTAAAACACCTAAATTTCCCTTCCCCCTTCCCCCAAACTGTTCTACAGTGTTTGCTGCTTCAGTCAGCCTCTGATGAAGGAAATAATTTGGTTCTAAATACCCATTTTCTTAAATCATCATGAGATTTACTAAAGCAACAGGTCTTAGGGATGTTGGCCTCTAAGTATCTGATAATGATCAAATGCATTTTGCACTTTTCCTTCCTTGCAAACACCACAGTCTTTATTTCTAATTGCACTATGGTTCAACATGCGTGGTAAAATACTTTGTAGTAAACAGGAATCTTTTAATTTTTCGTGTTTTCCTTTCTACTGCATTTTACATAATAATGTAATGTCAAATGGGAGTGCAGCAAGATGAGAGTGAGAAACTTTTTCTGCCACCATGGAACATTCTTATATCTCAATGGCTGATTTATATCCTGCCTGAAGTCAATGTCAGACAGAAAATCTTTCTCTCCCACAGGCTGCTTGCAAAGTTAGAAGTAGGCTGATCATTATCTACATGTCTTAGGTCATGATTTCCCTCTTAAATTGTTCTTTTACAATTCCAATTTTGTGGGAAGTCAGGGGAAACCCCTCACTCCTGGACTTTTCATTGACCTATTACCTCTGGAAAATATTTATTTAGTCTGAATGTTATCAAATCAAAAACTAATAATGTGAACGCAATAAACAAATCTAAGTCATCTGTTTTCTTGTGAAGCCTCTTTATGATGCTACTTCTGACATGACTAAAAAGAAACCTCACACATATTTTACACAGAATATCTTTTTATCTTTTTTTTTAATATATATTGTTTCTTACTTACTGTCACTTTTTCTAGATTATAGCCTGTTTTAAGCAAGAGATTGTTTCATGTATTACTATACTACGAGATTTAAGATAACAGAAATAATTCACATACATTGGTCCTTTGTCAGCATCTTTGATTTTTAAGGCCACTATTTGAATTAGGAAAAAATAAAAAAAAAAGGCCATTGGGGCAATCCAGGTGTTGTGCTAGTGAAGCATTTTGTCTTCTCTTTCCAGGCCCTTCACTCCTTTGGGTGCTGAGCCATGCAGATGATGAGCAGTAGTCCATTCTGTGTCCCAACAGGATGAAGACATCATTTGTCTAGCATCTCAGAGCAGTAGTATGATAAATCAGGAATATCTACAGAAGTTCATCTAAGACGAGAAAAGATTATTTTTCAAACTGGCTTGTGATGTGCAACTTACACCACAGAGTGTGTGGCCAGGAAGATGCCGTGCTTCATAGATCACGGTTGTGGTTGCCTCCATGAGAGATGCACATTAAAGCCCTGGAAATTTTCAGTTCTAACTTTTGGAGATATTTTTATTTGGTTGTATCAAAAGTGGAAAACCAGATGGGAAGGGAGCTGCGGGCAGGTGTAGGCTTATCTGGGGTGGAATGGAGAGGAGATGGTAGTTATCTGACTTCAGCCTTCTCAGTAGCACCACCTGATATTGTATGTGCTGTCATTTGTGTCCTTGCTTAAACCCTGGTGTGTGTTGAGATCAGCAAGCAAATGCTATCGGTCTTCAGATGATTGTAAAATGCGGTGTTGGGGAGAAAAGAGTTCTCTGTCCCACCAGACTCTTATTTCCATGCTTTTCTGTAAAACTAGAAGAGTGAGGCTTGTCCACATGCCTCTGGAGGGTGTTGTGAGGATTAGTCAGATAAGATCAGCTTTCTTACACAAATATGTAAAAGTGTTCTAAATGCTGTGTGATTTATGGCAGGAAAGCACTTGAATGGCAGCCCAGTGCCTCTCCTTCCCATAGTACAGTGTATGCCAGGCTTGTTCCTACAGGGGTACAAAAAAAAAAAAAAAAAAAAAAAGGAATGTACCAGATGCACCAGGTCAGTCATTGTCCCTCCAAAAAATACCTTCTAAACCAGTGATCTCCTGTGTGTCATTGGAGACCGCTTCTTGCTTATTAGATCTTTGACTTTGACTCTGCATTGGGCTTGGGCTTGTCCAGCAGTGGGTCATGGAGTTCTGTAGAGAGTTTCGTTTCTGAAGACAACCCTACAAGTTTTGAAATACCCATGCTATGAAGTGGATGCCTGGAAAGACAGAAATTACGTCCGTGAGACTGCAGATCTCGTGAGTGATTTCTGGCTGACCACTGTCAGTATCAAAGCCTTTCAAAGAAAGGGTTGTACACTGGCTGGTGTCACAGGATTGGGGGAATTCCTTCTTGCTGGAGACTAAAGTAGCTTTTCATGTGCTTTCAGGGGACACATGGCACACAGTTTAGCAATACTTAATACTAACAGGCAAAAAGTCATATAGTCGTGGCACTGTGCAGTATGGAATTGGCCTGTGCATTCCCAATACAACTCTGGTAAGGCAGACATGCCAGAAGATATACTATGTATAGAGATGGGGGGTTCTTTCCAACTAGCTGAAAGCAGACACAGCTGGCCCTGCATCCCCAGATATCCAGGGTTTCTGTCCCAGAGACCATAAAGCAAAGTGTTCAGAGCCTTCTTGTCCTGAGGTGAGCCGTAGAAGGAAGGCAAGTGCTGGACTGTAAAGGTTTGAAAACAAGTGTGCACCTTGCCATGGACACCTGGACAGATCTGAATAGTTGGACGAAGGGCTAATTACTTGTACAGACAAGTCATCTCGTATGCCAAACATCTGGCCTGCCTCAGCTCTTCTGCCCGCCCTGCCCTGTGCCACTTCCTCTCCATCAGAGAGCGTAGTATGACATGGCCTGCTTCTGATAATTGAGACAACAGAAAAAGCTATTCTTTACAGTAATTAAATATCTCAATGGATTTGTTTTCTTTTGTTTTCATCTGGCAGTTTCACAAGCCTAATGGGAGCCAGAAAAGAAAGAGAGCGAGAAGAGGCCTGCAGGCATCCACCAGCTCCCACGTCTGCTCAGGGCCTGTCATGGGCACAGAGCAGGCCTGCAGGGAGCTGGGCCAGGCCGACAGGCTCTGCTGTTCCCATAGGGCTGCCCTGGGGCTTGCAAAGCCTCACAGAGCATTTGAATCCCTCCGAGAAGATCTGAATATGCCTGTGGGGAGGCAGAGGGCTAAATAGATGGAAGGATAAGGCCTGGCACAGTTCCTGGAACCCAGATTGTGGCGGGCTGGGGGAGATCACTGGTACAAGTGAACAGTTAGCACCAGCTCAAGCAGCCCTTTCCTATAGTTGCAGCAGTCTTTGAGGAACTACTGGAGCAGTTGCTGTCAGCCAGGAGTTCTGCAGCAGTAATTATTTGCTGGTGATCCCCACGTCTCTTTGTGGTCTTTTCCCTGCTACCTCTGTGGGTACAGACTCTGTACTCTGTGGGTACAGAGTCTCCAAAGCCTGGATCAGCATGGAGGCCTCAAAGGAAAGAGAGAGACCACGCAAAGCAGCAGTCCTGCCTTTGAACAACATTATATTTGCACTGCAGAGGGGTTTCTAGGCTTTTCTCAACCCAGTATGAAGATGCAGCACTGGATAGCTTGATGGGCAGAAGTACTGCCTGACAAGTGTCTGGGAGTTCTGAGTATGACCCAGGCTTACGGCTGGATTTCAAATCCTCCTCCCAGAAAGTCCAGGCTCACCGATGCACGGGCTGCATGCACGCCTGAAGGCAGTGGAAGCATTTAGTTCGGGTTGCAATTTTGCACCGAATGCTTTAAGCACATGATGAGTGTTTCTCTCGGGCAGATTGCAAACCGAGACATCAGATGAGTCGATATTTTGCAGATGCATACTCTGATATTTAGTAAGTTTACAAGGTTTTAAAAATTATGTGCAATAGTTTTATTATTGTGTTGCAGAAGTGATTTGACTGAAAACTGACTACATATGACTGTTGCCAGCTTGTGAAGGAATGTGATGGGTAGAAGAAAATGTATTAAATGACTTCTGTCTGTAACATGATTTCACAATTACTTGTTCTATTTCTTAAATCTAATGAAGTTGTTTTTGCAAGTCAACGTGTGAAACAAAGAATTTTCTTTTTCCTTGCAATTGCTGAAAACACAGGTTAGAGCAGTTATCTGCAGCCCCAGGGCCTGGGAAATCTTTTTCTTGTCTATACAAATGAATCATATTTTTCAGATTTTGTGTTTGCTACAGATTATGACTAGACACACTGTTTGTGAACTACACACAAAAATTTATAAAAATCAAAAGCATCAGAAACTGAAGGAGCTTGGACTTAGAAAATGTTAAGAAGAGTGAATGCTGTTATTTGCTCAAGCAACTATTCTAAGACACTATACCAAGCACTAGGTTCACGACCTATTGAATGCATAAGCATTCTGGTGATTAGTCAGTTGAGTCTTCATTAGAAAAGTGCTTGATTTTTTACAGACTAGAATTCAAAAAAGAATATTTAGGGGAAAGCTGTCTGCTCTGAACTTGGAGTAGAAAACGTAGATATGAGAAAGATTAAATAATTGTTTTATTTCCCAGTTTCATCTGTGTAGGGGTTACCACAGTAACAATCTTTTTGCATTTTAGTATTTATTACCTTTCTATATATACCAGATGGCAGAAAACATCAGGAAACACATTTGGTCTGCGTATTACATAAGTTTAATCTCTTCATATAGATGCTTCAAATGCATTTTCTATAATCTAGTTCTCATTTGCTCATTTTTAAATTGGACATAACTTTGGGGCTGTACTTGCTTTCACAGAAGAGTTGCACAGGATTATCTCCAGAAGTCCCTTCCAAAGGTTCAGTCATTACTGAACTATTCTGTTTTAACCCCAAGCCCATAATAATGGAAACCGTAAAAATAATAATGTAGTAGATAACCTTTTCCATGCTGCTTTTGTTCCTAGAAACACGTTCATCCTATCAAAACTGCACTTTACACTGAAAAGAGAAAGGGAATTATATGCTTATGTCTATTCCTTGAGTTTTGAAAAATCAGTATTTCAGTTGAGGTGGTGAAGAAATAAAAAATCAGTATTTCAGTCAAGGTGGTGAAGAAATGACATCTTTGAAAGTCTTTTATTATCTTCTCTAGCCCTGGTACAATGCTTTGTCTTTTTTGTTCCTCTCTGAGGCATAAAGGAGGTGAAATCTGACCTTCTTGCACCTGGTTGGGATTTCCCCTCGTGTGAAGAGATCTAAGAAACTATTAGTAGGCTGGAATAGGCATTTCTCTTTATCTGCTTTATTTCCAGCAAAGTTCTCTTTCTGCCTTTTTTGTTTCTGTTGAGCTGAATGGCAGAGAAACATATCAGAGCTCATGGAACTAAAGGATGTTCTCCTTCATGCCAGCATTAAATATGTCCTGAGAAAGAAAGTGAGCTACACATTCCCAATGTATAAGCTCATTAAGTACTTGTAATTAACCATGGAAAATGATCTTACTATGTATGACAAGATGTCAAGATGTTCATGAGCACTCCACTACTACTAAAAAAAAAAAAAAAAAAAAAAAAAAGTGGCCATGGCCAGGAAAATCTGCAAGCTTGCAAGAAAGAAGCTAAGCAGCTTACTCATGGTGCACAGATAATATCAAAAAGTAAAACTGATGCAGAAAGAAAATGCAGAATTTCTGTTACAACTGGAAGCCCTCACATATTTCTGATGCTATACAGTAGTCAGGGTGAAATAAAAAGAGGTCAAGAAAATGTTACTATATGCAAATAGAAGCCTTGGAGTTCTCCACCAATAATGGACTTGAGACAGGGAGGGGAATGGGCAGCAAGTTCTTCAGAAGCACAAGTTCATTTTGCAGTAGGATCTCGTCAGTGAAATTGTTGGACTGGATCCTTGCAGAAGTGTTGTAATACCCACTGGTACAAACACAGAGTGTTCAAACCTCTCACCAAGTGTAAACATATCAAATGAAGACTCTTGAATACTGTTGTTGCTCATGTAAATTACTGTTTTATTGGTTTTAACACTCATTATTTCTACCTTTTTATATTGAAGATGGACAATAAATACAATAAATAACTTTTCCCTTCCCCCTACTTATTGCAGAGTTTCATTTCTTAATCTTCTTTAAAAAAAAAAAAAAAAAAATTAAACTCTTTTTTTCTTGATTGCTCGATAGGTTTTCAGGATTTCATTCAAAAATGTCCTCACATTTCCTTTGGTGTTGTACTGGCATTTTTGCCCACGTGCCAGGCTCTGTGACAGAAGGAAGAATAAAGATTAAGTTATGAAAGATTTTACAAAAAAACAGAAGTCTTAGATGAAACAGTTAAGATATACAATCTTCGGAGCAGATGAAGGATTTCAAAAACAATTCTGAAAGAACTGTTCTTTGACTCAGCGAAGAGGACAGCTCCAGCAGTGTATGAACCTGGGAGCCAGCAGGACACTGAGCCCGCTCACTGGTGCAGCACCGTTCTATCAATATCCACCCTTGCGAATTTAAAGCGAGCTTGAAGGAGTTCGAAACTGCAGCCTCAGCACCTTCCCTGTGTGATTGAATTACACAACGCTTTTGCTCAGTATGTAAATAAGGGGTGCTTCACTGCCTCAGAAGGGGCATCTGGGGATCCAGGATTCTTTCTGAGCATCATCACAAGTTTAAAGATGCTGCAGGTCACAGCAGTACTTCGTGCCCAAGCATCCTGCAGCTTAGGTAGAAGTAATGCTCCAGGGAAGGACATCTCTGCCTGCCTGTCCCCAGCCACACTGCTCAGTGCTTCTGCACCATTATTAGTTAGTGCAGAAACACCTTCTGAGAAATGGAAACAGAAAAGCAATTTGAAGCAAGCTCCTCTCCCAGAGTTCTGTGGTTAATAGTCCAGATGCTAACAGGATTTGGAGGAGGGAAAGGGCATAGTGCTGTAGGACCCATCTCCTTGTTTTCCTTGCCAATTTTAATAGCTTTCTATCACGTCGTGTATGTTCTCACTCCCATATCTACCTCCTGCATAAAGCAAGTATTGGTTTATGTATTTTATAAAACACGTTTGAATTTAATCAAACAGTTGCAAAAATAAAAAATAATTATAAATATCCTTTGTTTTGTAGAATATAGACAAAGATGTACAGAAAAATAGGAATGTCTTACTTCACAAAGGTTTCTATCCAGCTGAGTCTGAAAGGATCGATTAAGCATTCTAAGTACACCATTTGAAGCCAGGTTTTTTTCCAGCATGTATCCAGTTCCATCCACAAAGCATGCCAGTTCATGGCCAGGCTGTTAAATGACAAAGGAATTAGAAAAAGTTATAGGAAGTTACTAGAATGCATTTTGTGCTTATCTACAGAAAGAAATGTGCATTCCATTATGTGGCAGCACATTGCAGTGAAAGGTGACATATTCTGCATTATTGAAAGTGATACAAGAACTTTGGGTGGTTTGTAAATGTCTGCAGTAAGAAACATCTTCCACGTCTCATAAAACCTCAGACTGCTACAGTAAACTCTTTGAAGCAGAGTTCCAGCTAATGCTGGCTTTCACCGTATTTCAGGAGACTTGCAGGAGTGAAATGGTGTTTGGAGACACCTAGAGCTGACACCTGTGGCCTGGTGTCTCTGGTCCAAGTCTGCAAAGAGCTTGGCCACCTAATTACAAAACAAGGTCCTGGGGAGATTTTCAAAGCAGGCACCTATGTCTTTTGGTTATAAGCCCACAGAGAACTTTTGCGTGACGCTTGGTTCTGGTTGCAGCGACACTGAAAGGACTTGTGCTAGCCTCCCCACCGCTGTGTGGCAAGCACTGTTTTCAGTTGCAACTAACATACTGAAAATCTTCCTCGTTAACGAAAGTAAACGTTATATAAGAGCAAAGTGAACGACTTCATAGACCAAGTAGTAATATGAGTTAACACTGAACTTTTTAACTCCAACAGTAGCTTAGAAATAGACTTACCTCAGGGATGGGAAGACACGAACAGGGCTGAAAATGAAAAGATTGAGCGTTAAAATTCTGCATTCAGAACACAAGTTAATTTTTGTTTAGTTTCATGATATTCTCAAATCCAATGGACTTACACTGGCAGCCGTCTCACTGCATGGGCAACTTAGAGGACTTTCGTTCTGAAAGAATAGCAAGTGAGAAGTCAGTATTTAGTATCACATACTATATAAGCATGCAATTTTACAGAATTAAGGAGCTAAACAACCACTTACAAGCAGATGATTTGTATAGCGGATAATTTCATTGACTTGGCATTTCTGTGCTTGCACAGAGAGCAGCACACAAGAGAGGAGAATGTATGACAGCATGCTGGCATTCATGTGCAACTCAGTCTGATGGGTGACAGAAGAATAGGAGGACACTCCTTTTAATTGAGTCTTCACAAAATTCCCATTCTCATATGGAAAAACCCAATTATAAAACTGATACCAGGTGCCCACTATTTTTTCCCACTAGCTTGGACAGCATTTTAGAAAACTCAAACGTGGAATTGAGTCACCTACTGTTAGTGACTCTTCTTCAGTACTGTGGAAATTCACAAATGCTCCTCAGAAGTGATTAATTTGAACATGATATCACACCCCAACAGGAAACAATGGTTAAAAATCTACGAAAGCATTTTTTTTTCAGATGTGGGTTTTGCCTCTTATGTTTATGTAAATTACAGTTCCATGAAAGCGAAGAGACAATAATGTTCAGCATTGCCGAAGTTCCTGAGAAGATGGATGGGCAGCCTGCAAGCTGGCTCTCCCCTGGATTCGAAGCAGGACTGTTTCTAAAGGAAGCTGCTAATGCCGCAGGAGTCTGATGACCAGACAAACACACCACCGGGGTTGTGCACGGGTGCCAGCAGAAGCTGCCGTGCTGAATTACAGCTGCTGCATCCAATAGTCCTTGACTGGGGTCCCACTGCACCGATGTGCCGATAAGGATCGGGCCCTTGGAGTACAGAGCCTTGCTCGCTGACTCCTTCCCTTTCCCTTTTAAGCAGAAGGGAGTGAATACAAAAACATCCCTGGGCGACAGACGATAGTAACTTGGAAAGCCTCTCAGATGGAGTCTTCCAAATCAGGTTGAACGCCTCCAACAGCCTTCTGTCAGAAAGAAGTCTTCTTTGTCCAAGAACGTGCAGCAGTCCCTTGGATTTCTCCTAGACCTCTGGGTCTGCCTGTGAAACCTCCCTCCTCTTACACCTCCAGGATCTTCTCCAAAAGCCTCAGCCTTGCGCTGGCCGGTCAGGCTGAAAGATGAGCACCGCTCTGCTTGGAAAACATCCTAGAAAGATCAAAAAGCAAAGCAAAGCAAAACAAAACAAGCCATCGGGTTCCAGTTTGCTGGCTTTTTTTTTTCCAGTTTGCCCACCAGCGAGTGATTTTGCTGGCGGAGCGTGGCTCCGCTCAGCATGCCAGCTGCCAGCGCCGCCTCTGCCCTGCCCCACTGCCAGCCCGGGCTGGGGCGGCTGCTCCCTGCCTTCGCTTTGAAGTTCGTCCTTAGGTGATGGAGGGTGGGAAGGGTTCATCCCATTAGGCAGCTTCGGTTTTCAAACAGGCCCTGCGGAATGCCTACTGAATGGCAGGGGCCCTCCCTTGGTGATTTACGGCTGGCAGAGGCCTATGTTATGAGCTGAAGTGCATAACAGGGACAGAGGGCTTGGGAGGGGGGTCTTTCAAGGCAATGGGGCACTTGAGAAGGGCTGAAATCATTAATTGTGACCTAGAGCACATCAGTCACTGAAAAGCAGCAAAAAGCCTTTCCTGATGGGTAGGCCTCACTTGAGGCCTTGGCTCAAGTGAAGCAATGGCCATGCGGCCCTCTGATTCTTCTGCCTGTAAAACCCCAGAGCAAAAGCTAGGACAATTGGTTCAAAGCATAAATCCCTGCACACAATAATCACTGCATAACATTTCTGGGACACTTGATTTCTCAGAGGGCTGGTAACGCTATTTCATGTGGGTTTAAAGGACAGAATTCACAAGCATCTTTGATTCGTCCCAAGTTCTTCAAGGGATATGGGGATAGCAGGGTGGGAAGGTCTCTGTGAAAGCCAGGCATTTCTACTGCTTCTTTTTTGTAGGGAAAATACGTCCATTATCAAGCATTTTCCAGAGCTGTCATGCTCTGTCTTTGCAATGATTTTATAAAAAATTATATACTTATCAGGGTCCCCTGCTGGGGCTTTTTACCTAGAGAACGATATCACAATACAGCTGCCATGCTCTGTGATGACAAATAAGTGGTGACATACATGATATGCAAGACATATAATTAGTGTCTTTCCTTCCATGAGATGTAATTATGTTCACTAGACAGCCAATAGGTCAGACAGGTTCTTCCCAGGCAATACAGCCCAGAAGTATAAAACATGTTTGTGGCTCATTCAAAACCAGAACTTCCAGGGGAGGAAGGGAAATGGCTGGGATCCATCTCCTTAATCTAGGAGGAGATTAAGGAGAAAATCTAGGCATTTCTTCATCCACACTTCACTAAAGCTAATGAATTCTCTATTTTTGAAACTTCCACATGGTGGGGAAGGTACCAGCTATGTTCTCTTTGGCTTTGCTGCCAGGTCAAACCTCGTCTATAAAAAAGTCACACTTCAGTCATGCTGAGCAGTGTGGCCAAGTGGAATAACTGATAACAGGTAATTTTGAACAGAGAGGAAAACTCAAATTCACTCTATCTGTTTGTGTTATGTAAAATGCACTCTGGAGCTGCTAACTGAGCTTAGTGATCTCGCCTTGCGGTCTACCTCTGCCAGCAGTGCCAGCATTATCTCTCCATCTCTGCATTTCGGTTTGAGCACTTAGTGAGAGCCGACCAGCTGCTCTAGGGCAAATAGGTCACCAGTGCAGGTGTGAATCTGCAGTGAATCAGAAATCACCAGGAGTCACACTGGCACAGAAAGGACTTTCCATGTACTGACCACAACAGTAGAGGGCTGGGAACATGAGTGGGTGGCACCAGCTTCCCTTTGGACAGTTCAGTCTCTGTTCCAGTGTTTACGAGCTGATCCAAAGCCCCTGGCGTTGTGGTTTAACCCTGCAGGCAGCTCAGCACCACACAGACCCTTCCTCACTCTCCCCAGGTGAAACGGGACAGAATCGTTAGGGTAGAAGTGCAAGAGCTCATGGGTTGAAATAAAGGCAATTTACTAGGTTTTATGGAAAACAAAAGCTGTGCAAGCAAAGCAAACCAAGGAATTCACTCGCTGCTTCCCATCGGCAGGCAGGTGTTCAGCCACATGCAGGAGAGTAGGACTCATCACACACAATGGTTTCTTGGGAAGACAAACGCCTTCACTCCAAACAGCAACCCCTTTCTCCTTTACCCCAGCTGTTATTGCTGAGTGTGATGCCACATGGCATGGGACACCCCTTTGGTCCGTTTGGTGGTGTCCCCTCCCAGCTCCTGGTGCACTCCCAGCCTGCTTGCTGCAGGGCAGCAGGAGAAGCAGAAAAGGCCTTGGCTCTATGCATGCGCGGCTCAAAACATCAGTGTGTTATCAGCATTTTTATAAAAAATCCAAAACATAGCATCGTATGAGCCTTGCATTAAATACAATCATTAGATCAGTTTTTGTCCTCATGCCTGGCTATCTGATCTCCCTCCATTCCTCTCCCCTAATCTTTCTTTAAGCAAAACAGGCCAAAATGTAGAGAGGAAAAAAAGGGATTTTTTTCACCATAATTCAAAAAAAAAAAAAAAAATTAGTAATTAATTCAGTAGCCAAAATGCTAACCTTAAATTGCAGTAGGTAGGAAGGTGACTGCAGAGCCCACTTCCCTCCGAGGTCACAAAACCACAAATTCTATGCCTCAAAAGACCTGTGTTCAAAATGGGAGCCACCAATGTTATGTATGGTCTTTCCAAAACTTTTTTTTTTTTTTTTTTTTTTTTTTTCTCATTGAAGCTTTCTGGCTGAAAAAAAATTGGAAACAAAATGAAGAACTGAAAGCCAGGAGCTTTAATCTAGGTCACTGAGGTTGAAGGTAGCGGGTGCATTAACCCGTAAAAATATCTCCTACATCGCCACTGGGAAACCAGAGAGGGGAACTCACTGTGGTCAGGCTGGGGAAGGGAACATGCATCAACAGATCAGATATCCATATTTCGTGTAAGTTCCCTGCACACTAAGGGGTGCAGTGACTGAGCAGAGCAATGAGGGAAGGGGCAGAGAGCTGCCTAACCCGTGTGCTGCCAGCGCCAAGGCAGCACATTGGCTTGGCGAGCCTGGTCCAAGGTCACAACAAGTGACAGAATTATAAGATTTCAGGCCAGAAGAAGCATTTAAAAAATGTGAACACACCAAATTCTCTGCTATATTTCTGTGCTCCCTTATAGACTGCTCCCCTCGGCACCTTTGGAAATCCTCTTACGATATCCCGTAAACTCCTTGTTTATGTGCAAATACCTTGGGAAATATTCTCTTGTAATTCTCTGCACATGTTTTAATGGTGGGATGGCTGATTCAAAATACCACACAAATCTCCAATTTCACATCAGTATTTTAGCCTGGTCAGCATAAACCTCCAGCTCTTGAGTTCTCATAAAAGAATTTGCAGCCCACTCTAGTGTTTCCAAGAAGCTCTGTGCAGGTATTTTTTGGTGGTTGTTAGTGTTTTTTTGTTGTTGTTGTTGTTTGTTTTTTTTTTTGGTTGGTTAGTTTGGTTTGTAAATGTGGAAAAGATTCTCTGTAAGTGACAAGCGCCGCGATAAAATAACAGCTTATTTTACATTTGCAGTGCGCACTGATCAAGATGAAAGAGCTTGAAAAAACACCCATTAAAAAATGCTATGGATAGTTTCAGTTTCCAGACATAAGGTGACTTGGAGTATTTGACTTGGAGATTTATTTTTTTTTTACTTTTTTATTTTCTTTTTGATAAAGATGACATATACTGCTTTAGAAAAAAAAAAAAAAAAAAAAAAAAAAAAAAAAAAGAGAGAGAGAGAAAGGAAATAGAACTCTTTCTAATCCCCCTGTGCAAGTATAAACCATAGCGTAGTAACACCAAGATTGTCTATGGCAGAAAGATGTAAATGCCAGATAAACGCAGGGAGGACTTCAATTGTCAGCTTGAGGAAGGCAGTGGCACCTCCTGAGAGCACACGCTCTGCTGTGACCCAGCAGATGGACCATGGGATGTCCTCAAGACCCTCGTTAGCTTCTGTGGGTAATGGAGCCCCTAATATGCTCAGGAGCTGTGAGAGCAGGAAGCAAACACACCAGGGCACACCCGAGAGGGATCTTCAGAGCTGTAAGTCATCCCTGTTTCGTGCAATAATAGAGACACCAAAGCTTTCCAGGGTTTTCTAGCAAGTAGAGCCAAGCTTTCCATGCTGCAATAACGTTTACCAAGAACTGAGGCATCTCAAAGCAGAAAGCCCTGACAGCAGCATGTCAGCTGTGCTGGGCGTTGCACGTATTGCAACTGCACCTCACAACCCACAGCCTCCAGAAGTAAGCAGAAGAAAGCAGGAATTGTCAACAAAGGTCACCAATTCCCTTGTATTTTAAAGTTGTCCAGATGCCATTACCCTTCTTTCAGCATCCCCTTTTGAGGGCATGACTGCTTTCATGCCAGGACAGAGAAACATTGCAGAGCTCTCATATCATGAGTCCACTCACCCTTCCTTGCTTGGCCCGCTGGTGGCTTTTGCTTGGAGCATAGCATGCAGAGGAAGGTCAGACATGCAGGACACATGGACAGCACAGGGCTTTCACTCCGTTAGAGCCCTCCACCAGCTCTACCCACATTGCAGCTTGCTTCCCACACTGGAAGCACGGAAAAAACACCTGCAGAGTGTGCTTAATGAAAAGGCGGCAATCACGACTTGATAAAGTAATAAGCATGGATGTTGTTTCACACCTACCTGCATGAGTAAGAATAGGCTGGCCCTCTTCCATAAGAGTTGGCAGGATTTTATGTACTACGTGCGAAGTAGGATATATTCATGCTAAAATGTTTTGAAATGTGGGAGAATAGAAGATGAGGCAGCCCAGTTACCCACTGCTTTCACCATAACTCAGGAGGAGCTTCATACTCTTTTGAGAGACTTGGTGATTTACGATCCTCTAGCCTTAGCATTTCAGCTATATTCAGAAAGGATTTCTTGATTTATTTTACACTGGTTTTACATCTTTTTTGTAATGAGACTTCATATAGGACTTCTGAGACTTCCTTAAAAAGATATTCTCATTCTGTAGTGTATGTATGGCTCTGAGTAGGTTGGTTGTTCTCCTAACACCTGACTCTGGAGATAGGCAAAGCTGGGGGGGAGAATAAGCTGTTACCTTTCTTCTGTTGCGTTGGGTGATGTATGAACTGGGAAAATCAGCTAAACAGCCCGCACCTCATTAAGTAATATTGGGTGTTGTAAGAGCTGGAACACCACCAGCAACAAGAAAAATGGGCAGTTAGAGACTCATTAAAGGCATGACAGGTCTGAGTATGCTTTTGTATTCCAGGGAGGAAAAGCATAGATGTAGGTATCCCTGTTCCTTCTGGTCTTCCTTCTCATTTTTTTTTTTACCAAGATCAGGATTTACTGCATTTATAATAGAAATGTGGGGGTCTGGGAGGGTTTGCAAACAAGCTGTCATGCAGATGGACTCCTCCATGCAGCCTGCACCGGGCTGGGGAAGGTGCCACCAATGCTGGCAGAGCAGCAGGTCCATATGCTGGGTTATGCTGACATGGGCGATTTTTTGCTTGTGTCATTCAGGAACAGACCCACCAATGTACGCAATTTGAACTTTATAAATTCAGACTGTATGTATGGCTGCTTGTCTGCCAGGACAGGCATTGTTTTACAATGTAATCAGCAGGTCCCTGAAAGGATTCCTTAGAAATCCTGACATCTGTCGGTGGATGATACCAATATTATCTCTAGAATAATAATGAGATATCACAAAGAAGAGCAATCACAAGACCTGTCAAGTGTTCGTGCACTTAAACTGCAATTGCCATCGCTCTCCTTTGTGATGTGGGGCTGAACCCTCTGGTGTCACCCTAGCTGCCACTGGACGCCCTTCCTTGGTGCCACTGGGTGCTCACTGCATCGAAAGCAAGACTAAATTATTTATGGACTCCGTGCACAGAGGTGTGCAAGGCCCCACCATGCTCCACTGCAGTGCTGGGTACAACCGCTCGTCCCCACCTTGCTGCACCTGACCCAGCATCGGGGTGACCTCTGTGCAGAGATGGGGTCTGCCATCAACCCAAAACCCTCCCGACCCATCCCGCTGCTGCTTTGCTTCACTGTGGCTTTGGGTGAACGCGAAAGGGATGATACGCTTCTTAAATCCTCTGTCCAGCAGGCATCGGGTGGACAGGAACCCCACGAATCAGCCCTAGCAAGCCCTAGCTCAGGACTAAGTTGGGCACGACAGACAGACGGACAGACAGACAGGCAGCCCGTGTCTGCCGGTCGTGCCCCACGCAGCGGACGAGGATGCCATCGTGTGGCCGACTCGTGTGGCTCATTTCCCACATGCTTTCCCGACTTTTGCGTGGAAAGCTTTCTGTCTCAACACCAAGCTCTCCCTGAGAGCTCCTGAGAATTTTGCTTGGGTAAATCCTGGGCATCCATCTCAATATTTGTTTCTCGGGATATCAGGAAAAATCATCACGCGACCCCAACACGGGGATCACACACCAAGGGCATCAAACGCACCACGAGGACATTATTTCAGATTCACAGCCCGTTGTAAACTTCATATTTTTAATTCATTCACGGTCCATTTTACTCACTGCAGGCAGATAACCAACAGTTTATTTGCATTGAAAAGCCAGTTTCCCAAGTACTATCCCTGGGGACACAAGACATTATGCATCTAGAGAACATATTTTATGTATACATATTAAAACAGGTAACATGGAAAGGATGACTCCATAAAGGTAGCCAGCAACAAATACTTGAGTGAAAGCTCATTAATTTTATCCATATTGTTTGTCAAAAACTGTTCCTTGTGTTCTTGCCAAGCTCAAAGGCTATGAGCCTCCTTGCCTACAGGTCCTGAGATGAAGCAACACCAGCTGTTTCTCCCACTTTTTAGGGCCAGTTTTGGGGGAAGCCACCCTTCTGATTTTAATTCAGGCCCCAGCAAAGGGGAGCCCACACTGTTTCAGGAGGTCTGGGAGCCCATTTCTGAGCGCTGCTCCAGGCCCAAGTTTTTAGGCGATTTCTGATGAGCTCTCCAAGTCTTGCAGCCAATTCTTCCATTCATCAAGGAATAAGGATGTACAAGTTTCTCCTTCTTTCTTCTCCTTTTATGGAGGAAAGCTCGATGGCTGCTCCAGGCTGTCTTCAGAAACATCTGCTAAAACATTGCTGAGCTTTATCCCCAGGGGTCTCTTTCTCCAGAAGAAGAAGGAGGGAACCAAACATTTCCCTGAGGACGATGTGGACCCAGACCATTCCTCCTCACCGCACGTCCCTTGATGTGCCAGCCTGTTACCCCTCAGCCTCTCCTGCCTGTGCCACCAGAGTCCTCTTGTCACTGCAGTGCTGGTTCTTGTTGTTTTTTTTGGCATCAGAAGCTCCGTGCTTAGAAAATAAAGCATGGAGATTTTTAACAGAATAAACAGAAATAATCACGATGTAAAAAGTCTTGAGATTAATTGAAAAACTGAGGTAGACCAAAGAGAGACCTGGATGCCCCAGTCATCTCTGTAAGATTTCAGCAGAGCTGGAGGTCTGAAGGCAGCTGGTGTATTTTAGAGGATACAGTTTGGGACAGACTCTGCACGCCTTAGGGACTTCTTTTGATGGCATCTCTTCAAGGCTGCAAAGCAATGTCTGCAGGATTTGGCAGTTGGCAGGCTGCACTGTCATAGCAGAGAAATCAGATGGGCTAGCAGACACCGGCATGTACCGCTAGCAGGTCCCTGGAGGGCTACACAGGGCAAGTCAGCTACATCAATAGGCAGCCTAAAACACAATATGAATTGTGTTTTATGTGTGGCTTGTTTTATTATCTTCTGAAGTAAAAGAGTGGCTTAGAATCTGAATTTATATCATCCTTATGTTTCCCAGATTAATTTAGACCTTGGATAACAAACTGAAGTTGTTGAAGACCTTCAAATCTGTTCATGATAATGTATTAAACTGTGGCAAAGTGGGGAATTCTATAATGAAAAACAAAAGCATTCATTCATATAGATGGAATCATCCAGTTCTTCAGTCCTGAAAGTGAGTTAGGATTTGGTAGGAATCCAGATGTTCCTACACAAAAAGCACCCACGCACCCACAGTGCTTTCCCCTTCTCTTTCCAGAGCAGGAGATCCTTGTTCACAAAGATGAGCATTATACATGGTATTGTACAAAAAACACTCACTCGGATGATGTTGTGTGGGCTGGCTTTGGGTGTATCTCACTTGTGTGGGTAAAGGGAAAGTTGTTCCATTGGTTCAATGAGCAAAATGCCATTAGTGAAAAAGTGCAATACCACAGTGAAAATTAGTAAGGTGCTCTTAGACAACAGACTGAAAGCTTTGAAAAGAAAATGGTCTTTGGGCTTGATTGGGCTGGTGCAGGTTTGGAGCCTCCCAGGGACTAAGTCCGTCGCAGAAGAGAAAGCAGATGCTGTGGGCTTCTGCAGTGCCGGGAGTCTTCGATGAGACCAGTGAGCCCTCACCATCACCGTACTGCTCAGGAAAGTAGGAGACTGATCAGGTCTTCTTGGCAATGCTTTTGAAACAAGAAAGAAGGGGGTTTATAAAGTACCACACAAAAGAGCAGACTGCCATGAAAGATTTTGAGTATTTAGCTGTTAAAATTTTCCATAATCAGATATTTTTAATGATGTTCCTTTATTCAACCCTAAATTTATGAGGAAAAGAGTAAAACTGTGAGTTGATAGTCAACACACTTTGTCAGGGTTTAATTTCAGGTCTCCGTGGTAGATCAAGGGAGGAAAGGATACTGTGAAGGGACTTTAGTCAGAATATTTCAAAATTTATGTTAGAAAATACTCTCCTTTCAGATTTTCTTTTCTGAATTGAATCAATCAAGACAGTCACAATCAAAATGGATTGCAATGAAATTCCAGGAAATCTGGAATGCAATGAAAATCCATCGGTATATCTCTTGTGCTCCAAATCCCAGACCCATATTTGAAAAGCGTTTGCCTGTCCAGATGTTGGTACCCATGTAAGTTACCTGATTTTCAGCGGACCTCTACAATTGCAACTCCATTTGATTCAAAGGTTAATTTTCTAATTTTAAGAAAGCTAGAGGGTCTTTATGCGCTGACCTGGAAGTTAAGGATTGGTCTCAGTTTGGTCTCTTTTCATTGCTTTGAGAGAAAGTTCATAGCCAAGAAACATGGCTGAACTCATTGGGAATCCTCGCACTGCATTGACCGTGATGCCCCTAAAAAAGACCTGTTGGGGATGGAGAAAGGTTAGAGCACAGGAATATACTGGCTGTTTCAAGAAGAAGAAAATGTTGAACTAAGTCATGGTGGGGTTCTGGAGAACCCAACCTTGGTTTGCTCAGGAGATAGGCTCCCACTGATAGTCTTTGCTGAAGTGTGCGCTGAAGAAGGGAAACGTAATGGCTAAAGTGGCTGGTTTGGCATCAGTCTGCTCTGTGTTCCCTATAGACTTTTTTTCTGTATCTGCCAGCAAGAACCAGAAGCAGTAGAGGGCCTCATGCCACTGGTGGACATCATCAAAAGAAATCTAAACCTTCTTCTAATGCTGTCCTATATGGCTAGTTTTTCCTTCCCTTTGCATACATGAGCATTTGGGCATCATGAAAATGCCAGGGTACAACAACAAAGCTCTTGCTTTCACACAGCTAATGTTTCAACTTCTGGGCTAGCTCTATGGCGGCAAATGACAGCTGGGAACGAGAGAGGGAACATTTTTTATGTGTTTCATTTCTGAGTATAGCAACCATTTCTCAATCAGTAGAAATCTGGACTTAATCTGTGCCTTGCTGAGAGCTAGCTCTCACATACTGGCTTTGGAGAAGATATTCGATATCAGCTGATATTTTCACATTTGGGTTCCTAAGGTCAAGCTTCAGTGCCCACCCACTTAAGTGCTTTCTGGATGTGGAGCCTGGTCGCTCCCCATGCCAGGCCTAGGCCCGTCTCCCTGCTCGGCACCCTCACCTACAAGCGCTGCTGCCAGGCCGAGCACAAAGCACCGGGGGGCCAGGAGAGACAAATTACAGAATGATGACTGCAGGGAGTAGCTCTGCTGGCCTGCAAAATCACCCCATTAACCACCCTGGCTAACCATGGTGGTCACTAATCTAACCACCAGAATTTCAGAGTAGAAAAGAGAAGGTCTCTTCCAACCTAGAAATTTTGTGATTCTGTGTGATTAAGGCAGGGCCTATCCAGGCCTTAGAGAGGCAACACTCCCACAGCTACTGTAAGACTGATTTGGAGACCTTGGCAACAAGACTGGAAGCCCATGGATTTAAATGTCTAACCAGTGTTTCTCCCCTGGAATCCTGAACTCAGCTAAACAAGCCTTCTCTTGTATCCAATAAATCCATTTCTGCATGGTGTTGACTCGTACGAGACAGAATCAAAACACATTCACATTGTTTAGGATGGCATTTGCAATGTGAAACTGTGCTATTGGGATATTTGGGATATTACTCGATTTACTTAGGGTATTTTATTCTGTCTGAAAAGACACAGTTTTCTGGGAGAAAATTCAAGTTTTTCTTGTATCCATAAGGTAACACAATAGATCCAAGTTAAATAATAATGAAGATTTATAAAGAAAAGTCCAGAGGCTTTTTTTTTTTTTTTTTTTTTCTCACCAGTGTGAGCACACCTGACTATGGAGAAAGAAGAAGGATACATACATATACATATATATATATTATTAATTATTTTTTTTAATTTTTTTTTTTCATATGCCACTGAAAATGCTGTTCCTTTGTCCCAGCATGAAAACATCCAGACCTGGGCTTGCCTTATATCAGTTCTGCGTCTCTAAACATACAAAACAATTTATCTTATGACAGAAAGGTCTGGTCTTATCGCTCAGCTATTACTCAACTCTACCGCAGGCTCTGTCCAGGCACCAGGAATGACAACAAACAAACCGCAAGCAGCTCAGACCCCAGGCAACAAAACTGAGTGCCTGAATTAATATTCAAGCAGGCCAAGGAGGGTACTGGGTGAGCGCAACCGAGCACTCTCCTTAGGATTCCTCTGGGTGCCTCTGGGTGCTTCATACCACTGTGATTTTCTTCACTTAACAGCCAAAACCCAACCAGACTGCAAGCTCCTATGACAGCTGGCATAATATAGTGGCATGTTGTCAAATATTTAAATCCCACTGACTTGTGATTTTGCAGGTTATTTTTCTTGCTACTTCAACTTGTTACTTTTCCCTCAGAATGTGAAAATTAACACTTTTGAGCTAGGAGCCCACATGATGTTTTGATGACAACTGAAATACAGATTTAATTCAATATCAGAAGACATCACTTCCCATAAGCATACATTGGTGGTGCAATAAACCTGCAAACCCTGGTTTTCTGCCATTCTCATTTAACTGAGACAAGGTTTGCAGACAGAAAAAAACAACTTTTATTACACTAATAAATAAAGTCAGAAAAAGGAGGGTGGTTTTTGGCACACAGTCCTTCTTCACAATGAAAACTGATGCAATTCTGATTTAAAAGAGCAATTTCCATCACTAATTTATGATATGTCAAATTATATCCACAGTTAAGCACACTGATACAAAATGTTATTTTAACTTAATAACACAAGCAGACTATGACCCTCAGTCACTCATATTTTCATTTCTGCAAGGCACATTATTACTCTCACAATTATGAACTATAAAGAATCTGTACTATAATTACCGACTGTAATTATTACAATTTATAGCTAACTGGCTTTAGTTGTCTCTCAACCCTGCAGATGGGTTTGTAACAGCCGCTGTATTTCCCAATTAAAAAATCAGATGCCTGACACACAGATTTTACTTCAAATACCACTTACTTTTAGGCCCTCGTTCTGGTAGCTCTGCAAGATACAGTCAAGGATCCCCTTGTACTTGTTTAAGTAAACTCCATCTGCCTGAAGTCGACTTTTCACAACATCCATTGGAGTAGCAGTCCCCCAGGAAATTACTCCTAAAAAAAAATACAGAAGAGAATCCTGTCCTTATCCCAACACACACCTGGGCTTTGGCCATGACAAGGTATTTGAACAACTTCTCTGTGTTTTCTTGGCTGCCGGCCAGCGAACTGGGAACATCATGTCTCGCCCACCGCATCATACTCACTGGATATTCATCTCAGGGCATTCACCCTGCTCAGGCACAGAAACGATATTTCTGGGGGCAAAGTTCCCTGTTTCAGGAAGAAGCACTGGGATTTTGGGGGTTATGCCAGTAAACAAATGCAGGCAGCCCAGGAGGTGCTCAGCCAGGTAAAAGTACTGCTTCTGCAGTGCTTCTGGTGGACATGGACATGCCCGAACTGCCAGGAGCTGCCACATTTCAGACCTGGAGTCCTCCAACAGTATTACTGAAAAACAAATTTCGAGCTGAGAATGCAAATAAGAGGCTGTTCTCGTGTGGCCAAATTTAGGCTCCCCACAGCTGAGATACATTGTCATTCCTATACATAAACTCCATTTACACTGATTATCCTGCAGCTGGATGGAACATTTTGCCTCTGAAAAGGTCAGTGTTGCTTCCAACACAACCAAGAGCTCCTCCATATCAGCCCTGTGAACGTGTAGCAAATACCATCTTCAGCTGTTCTCACTTTCCCAGACACATCGTGTTGGTTCCATACAGAGAGATTTACCGCATTATGAAATTTCCCTGCACGTGGCTGCAATACATGGCACAGCTGGGGTGACAAGAGCATGTCTGGACCTTACATGAGTGTTGGGGCATACTAGAGAAGCTGTTCAGATAAACCACAGCTCCGTTTATTTGCGGGAAAAACAGAGAGAGTGCTGTTTAATCATTACCTGACCTAAAAATTGTTCTGTATTTAGGGATCTGCAAATTTTAAATGGCCAATAAATGGGTAAGGAGCAAACGGGTGGACTTGCACACGTAAGCATGGGGGTGCACGTGCCAGCCCTCCTGGCAGGTGTACACAGGAAAAATAAAAGGTGGGGGAGGGAGGGGAAAGAGAAAGAAAATCAGTAAGTCAACTCTGGTGATCTGTGGTTTCTGCAGCGTGCAGGGAGGGTGCACACCCTCCTTGGTGGGCAGCCAACAGGTTGAAGTCCTCTTCTGGAAGCATTTTGGCTGCCGTGCGACATCCGGGGAGAAGGCAGCACCGCCTGGTTTCCTTCTTGCTGCCACCGAGCCTGGTGAAGAGCTGACAACGCAGCTTCCATACAGTCTGTCAAGTCATAAAACGCAGCCTTGGGGCCAGCGGGCCTGGCCCTGGGTGAAATGCTTCCTCAGCCCCACATCCCCTGCCAGTGACCAGGAGAATGAGGCAGTCCCTGAGCCAACCCCGCACATCTGCCCTGGGACCCTTCCTGCCCTCGTTTTGCCAGTATTGTGGGGAAAAAGTGCTTACCTGCTATACCCCCTGCAAGCCACACGGAAGAGGGATTCGGAGAAATGCATCCGTCGGGGGTAATCCATCCACAGAAAAATGTGTAAGGGATGAAATACAGGCAGTACCCAGGAACATCCCTCAGAAGCATTGCTCCCACACCTCGGTATATTCCTGCTATCCCTTCTTTCTGTAGGACTGTCCTAAAGCAGTGAATCGGGCCTCGGTACATGGGAAATCCAGGAACTGTGGGCTTTAGTTTATTGTTGGCTAAAAATAAAAAAAATAAAAAATAAAAAGGAATTTAAAAAAAAGATACAAGTGTTATGATAGCTATTTAGCTACAGTTCCTTGCAAAAACCCAGCGTTAGGAGCAGTCACAGAGGTGACATGAGTAAAATGGGAGAAATGCAGATGAATGGCTGCTGAAATACTGACAGGAGATGTCTGCCAGCCTGGGAACCCAGCCTGGGAACCAGAAGCATCCTTGAAAAGTGCAGCTGGCATCCTCGAAGTGCAGCTGGGTGCCAGAGAACCAGAGACAGCCTGAGATACCCTCAATAAGCACAAAGCCAAGAAACTGCAACAGCAAACTTATCACCCGCAAAGGCAAAAAATAGTCTGAAAAGATGGAAAACACCCTGAGAAGCAGCAGGTACTGGTTCCCACCATCATGATCCTCACACAGCCATGTGCCAGGTAGCTCTGTACGCCAGGACCAGCAGAGCGAGCAAGAAGGACCTTTTGCTTTCCTACCTGTGATGTATGGCTGTGTTTGCATCTGCAGCCTTATCTTCACCAGGTCAACAGGAGTGCCGATCCCGACGGAGACGAACCCCGCCACCATGCTGGCCAGCGCCACGTCGGCCAGCACCGGCGCATGGGAGGCATCTCCGTGCCGGAGCTGGCTGAGGAGCCGCTGCGTGTTGCTGAAGACACCAAACACCACCGAGCTGTAGACAGCAATGCTGGCCAGCGGGAAGGACATGCCTTTGAAGAAGCCGGCCACCTACACGGGAAAGGAGCAGGAGTTACAGGAGCAGCTTGGCACAGCTGCTCTTATCTGTCTGGCTCGCAAAACCACGGCAAATTCCTCCTCCCTGTTCTGCTTGCTCTGTGCATCTGCCTTCCTACTCTGTCCCCAAGGAATGATGAATTGGCTTTCGTGTGATGCAAGACACTGATCACTTGGATCTTCCTCTTGTCTCTGTTTTCTGGGTTTGGTTGCTCCCATCCCTCAGGCAGGGACGGCAGGACCGGGAACATTGCCTGCAGGGAGAGGGGAGTGGGGCTGAGTGACGCAGCCACCCGCTGCTCTATCAGCCAGAGCTGCAAATCCAAGCAGCAGATGTCTCTTGGAAGCAACCGCCTGCACATGCTGAGCACGTGGAAATTGATTCATCCTGCTAAGGAGAAGATCGTGCAGGATGCGGGAGTCTTCTGAAAGCACAGGAAATCCTGCAAAAGTCTCTCCTATGGCCAGCTTCTTTCCTGGCATCACCAAAGACAGCAAAATACCTCCGGTAAAGGGTTTTGCTGGCAGATACAGGCAAAACAGTGGGTGTAACAGCCTGATCCATGTGGAAACATGGGCAGTGTCATTTATCATGTCTTCTCCCTACAGGGGTTACCAAGAGAACTGGCAAGAGTTAGCAAGAGGAGGCTGCGAAGATTCACAGTCTTTCTTCTTCCTTTAGGCATTGAATGGAATTGCACCAACTTTGGTGTCAACACTGATTTTATATAATTGCTCCGTGCATTTATTTATTTATCTTTTTGTGTTTTCTACCAGCATATTTTAAGTATGATAAAGTACTTACAGACTCATTTCTGTACACAGTAAGAACACAGTTGAGTGTATTTCCATATCCTTGTCCAGCTTGCAAACGAGTCTGCAAAACACATTCATGAAATGTGATTAAAACCCCACACTTCCAGACGGGTGAAAGCTCATGCTATGTAAACAACGCGTACTTTGCTTTGAGAGTGAATCCTCGCTTAGCTGTAAAGAAAACAGAGCAATAAAGTAAGATATATATGCATCCACTCCCCTTGAACTTTGCCAGAAGCAGGGCTAAGCAGGACCTCAGGGCTCTGAAGCTGTTCTGCAACATCTGGATTCGATGACTGTCAAATCGCTCTTGAGAGCAGACCAGCTACTCTGTCCCAGCCCAGCAATCGCAGCGGATCGCTGGTGTGCAATACCATCACTTGCAAATTCATGATTTATGTACAAATTGGAGGGTGATGTGGTCTGCTCCGCTTGGAGGCTTTCAGCGGAGGCTGGGACGCATTGCTGGAGGATGGGGAAAGAGCTCCCCTGGGAGGCTTCCAGGACCCTTCTGCTTCAAGGTGGATTGTAAAGACATACAAATACTAAACAGGGCCAAAAATAATTCAGCTCAGAAATTCTCCATGCTTCCCTCAAAGATACAGTTTTACATCATTTCTAACAAAGGCATTTTGTTTCTGGAAGGCAATAGCTACGCGCCTTCCAAAAAGTGCCTACAACAGCTGTAAGAAACGGCCGGTAAATCATGGCAAGGTCTGCATTTTTCAACATACTTCCCTTCTCACATATATACTTACACACACACATACACTTAGATCATCTTTCACTCGAGCTGTTCACAAGTTTGCAATAAAATAATCCTTACAAGTAGGTGATGCGTTTTGGGGCTTAGAGGTGGGCGAGGAAGTGGAAGTCCCGTTCTGTCCACAGGATCTCTTTTTTTAAAAAGTGATTTTTTTCTGTAGGGAGACACTTGCATGCACTCTGTCGGGGATGTTTATAAGGAAGCTGGACAGTATTTCTAGCTGTATCCACCAGCATTGCTGCTGGCAGGACATTGGTGTGGTAAAAAGAAGGCTGCAGGGACGGTGCCACCCTGCACCGCTCCCCTTGGCGGCACAGCCCTGGCTTGCAGCAGGTGAGGCAGGAACCCAATTTAGGTATTTAAAGCCCAAAAGAGCGAGTGCCCTCTGGAGTTTCTGCCTGGGGAGAACAGGTTGAATGACCCAACCGTTCGGTCCTGCGCCCCGCCAAGAGCGGAGTCCCACCCTGGCCAGCGGTGCCTTTTGCCACCAAGCATCTCCAACCCAGGGCATGGTTCCTCATCTCCCGGGTTGGGAATACCGCTTTCCTCGCCTTGAGCTCCTTCCCCCAGTGCCATTTGGGGCTGCTTTGGCCTCCTTCCATGAAGATGGGCTGCTCTGAACCCCCGGGCACTGCAACCACGGAGAAGCAGAAAGTGAAAGATTTACTAAGCGCTTCCAAAAAGCTCAGACACAGCACTGCAGCCCCAGCTCCTGCAGAGCACATTGTGCAAGGTGCCCAGCACCATCCTGCTCTGGGTGCACAGCCCCCTGTTCCCTGGGACCAGCACCAGTGTTAACAGGACCCGGCTGGGTGGCTGCGGCACACAGCTCTGCATTCCCTCCTGGCTTAATTTGCACGCATAGCCCACAGGTTCCCATTTGGCCTCCATGGACTTGTTATTTTTTCTTTTACACAGTAACCAGGTATTTAGAGGTTCAAGTTAATACATTTTTTGAATAACTGAGAGCAACCGAGCACCCTCACAAGCTGCTCGGTGCAGACCTGCCTCTTAGATAAGCTGAAATCCTTCAGCCCTGTCCCCTCCAGCTGGGGAGCCCCCGGCCCCAGGGGCTCTGAGTGCCCCCAGGCTGCTCCTCATGGGTCTGCTGCTGTGTAAAACCTCCCCTTTCCATTTCCCATCCCCTAAATTTGGACAGACAACAAGTCTGCCTGCTTGATATTCCCCAGCAACGTCCAGCCCCCAGCGCAGCAGGTTCAGGCTGACACTTGCCTTTATAAGCGTGAAGGATGGGCTCTCCTGGCACCCAGAAGCTCGGCACAGCCCGGCAGGATCCTCCAGCAGCTACTGCCAAACTCCTCAAACCCAGCAGTGGCATTCCTGAGCTCCATCCTCAGACAGGGATGCCAGCACGCATCCTCGGCAAGCCGGGACAGAGCTTGCACTGCCTGAGCCCTGCCCAAGCCTTGCTGCTCCTGCTGGGGGGCTGCACCTTTCCCATGCTGTGATGCTCCCAGGGCTGATAGCAGCATCTTGGACACAGATGGCAGGGCTGGAGAGCTGGCTGTGTGTGAGGGGAGGGCTGTGGTGGCTGGGGAAGGATGTGGTGTGGGCCCTGCTGGCCCCTGTCACCTCCCCGTGGCCCTCCATGGGTCCTCCAGGTGCAACAGGACCTTTTGGTCTTTGGGTCTGCCACACCTGACAGCCCTACCTGGTGCCAGCAACGTGGCTTGTGCTAGGTCAGGGCATGTGGGCAGAGCAGCTGAAGCCAGGAAAAGTGGCCCGAGATGTCAGACTTTGCCAAAGGAGAAGGGAAGAGCGGGGTCTTCCTCCGTAGCTCTGCACCAGTGGGGATGGTCAGCCCGATGGGGCGCGCTGTGTTAACGTCTGCAGGGGCCTGTCTGAGCCAGGGTGGTGAACCTGGTAGCCAACACCTCGTTTTATCTCTCAGTCCTTCCTTCTGAGGAGTATTTTTCTTGCAGGAATAGTAAATATTGCCTGTCATAGCCCTGGGATAGCAATTTCAACATTCTGCCCTTACAGGACTGCCGACACTAGGAAAACATGCAAAAATGCGCCTGGAGCAAAACAAATACAGTTCTCCCACTGCCCTTTGAATACCTTTTTGTGGCAAAGTTCAATAAAACGCTGGCAGAACTGTTCAGCAAGCCCAGCACTACCTAAGGCCACTTTTAATTTCAGTATTAATCCTCATCAGAGGAGCTCACACGTATCTGCCAGGTGTTTTGGTTTCCCATTCAAAATGAACACTGGAGAGGGAGAAAGACTAAAGTCTGTGAAAACATTTCTAAATTCCCCCTTGGGATGAAATGAAGGTTTTCTGCAGTCATCAGGCCGTCCCCCTGCCCATGGGTTTTTGGGTGGTGCTGTGAGGGCGCAGATCAAGGGGTTTTACCTTGATGGTGTCCAGCGGGTGGCCCACAACCACGCTCGCGGCTCCTGGGGAGGAAAAGAAAGTATTACACAAAATGCTGAAGAAGCTTTTTGGACAGGACAGGACGCAACGGGTTTGCAGGGGAAGAGGAGGGATTTCCAGGAAAAGAGCCAGCCTGTGCCAAGCCAGGGCGACACCACACGGTGCTCCTTCTCTGGCAACAGGCAGGAGGCAGGCAGACACACCTGAGCTTCTCCCCTGCGTGTCCTCCTAAACTCCAACTGCCTTACACTTAGAGGTGTCTGAGCAGTAGGAGGAGGTGTTAGATTTTAACATCCTGCCCATAAATGACCCCTGTCTCCCTTGCACTCATGTAAACTCATGCAACTTTTAGTCGTGACATGGCGAGATTCAGATTAGACGTGAGGAAATGCCTTCTACTTTTGAGACTATGTGAAATTTTGCACTCATAGTAGGTTCAGGCTGCAAAGAGCATCGTGTCCTTGGACAACACCTTACGACTTTACTCAAAATGCCTTATTAAAGTGTTCCTGCTTGTCCTGGATGTTCAGCACTACACATGAATATTTGCCACTGCCACCTGGGCCTGAGGCTGCGTGCTGGTGGCTGGTCACCCTGTGTCCTGCCCCGCTCCTGGGGGTGCATCGGGGATGTCCTGGGGGATAGTATGGGGTCAGCGTGACAGGCAGATTGCCTGAGTGCCTCACAGCCTCGATGGGCTGCATCGATCTGACGGCCAGTTGCTCGCGTAAGCTTTTGGCGGAGGCTCTGGATTTTGTCAGTCCAGCTAACCTATTAACCTCGTCTGGCCAGTCAGGATCCGGGAGCACCCCACACCTCCTTCCTCAGCCTGGCATCAGCATGAGCCTGGGCAGAGCTCCGGCCTGTGGCTGCGGGCACCGCGCTCGCCCCGTGCGCTGCGTGTCCCACGGCTGTGCCCCTTCTCACCTGGTCCACCCAGAGGGACCTTTCCCTGCTGTAAGACACCACACCGCTGCTGTCCCTGCGCACCTTTCCCTTGCCTTTGCTTTCTCTGAGCTATTTTTCCGACGGTTTCCAGCAGCATTCCCAGCAGACCAGCCCGAGCCCCTCCCCTCCCAGCGGCACCCTTTGCTTTAGCAGGGCTAGGGGCGCACAGGGGGGCTGCGGGGGTCCTGGCGCTCCCCTCCCAGCCCCACTACGGAGCAGGGAACCCAGAAAAGGGTGCTTGGGGTGGGTAGCGTGGCACTGACACCCGTGGGTGTCCCACCTGCGTGTGTGCAGAACCCACCGGTGTGCCAGCGAGATGCTTATGCCTTTGCTTTGACCCAAACGATCTCACCCCCAGAAACTGCTTAACCTGCACTATTTCTACCTGCAACCCCCCCAAAAAAAAAACACGCGCCCCCCCCCAAATCCTCCCCTCGCCCCCGACCCACGCGGCACCTACCGCCCACCCAGCCGGCGGCGAAGTCCTGCAGCTGGATGCTGCCCCTGCCCGTACCCGTGCCCGTGCCCGTGCCCGTGCCCATGCCGGGGGGCAAGGGGGGGTCGCGGAGCGGCGCAGCGCGGAGCCCGGCGGCGCTGCCGGCAGCAGCCGGGGCTTAAAAGCGCAGCGCGGCCGCGCCCGCCCTGCCCAGAGCCCGGCCCGGCGGGGAGCGGCCGCGCAGGGGCCGGGGGGGCCGGGGTTGGGGCTGGGAAGGGGGCTGGGGCTTGGAAGGGGGGGTCCCCGGGCTGGAGATGTCCCCGGGCACCCCGAGCATCCATCCCGGGGGGCGGCTGCCGCGGCCAGGTACGGCTCCTGCGCACGCCGGGGCTGGGAGAGGAGGGGAGGTGGGAAAGCGGAGCCGCTCCTTCCCTGCTCGGGTGATTGGGAAAAGGATTTATTTAGTGGAGGGAAAAGGCAGGGACTGCAAGGAGCTGTTTATAAATTCTCCAAGTGGAGGAGTCTGGAGATAAAGTTTCTCGCACTGCTTTGCACAAGCGGCAAACTCCTCCGCTGAAATCCCACCGCCTCGCCCTGCTGGAGGTGCCAACAGTGAAGGATCGCTCCCCATCCCCTTCCTTCTCCAGAGCACCCACAGCCCGCTTACACCCCCGTTGCCTGCTTGTCCCCCAGCCCTGCCGTTCCGTGGCTCAGGAGCCCAGCCCTGTTTGGTTTCGCTCTCGTGCCAGATGTTCACCCTCAGCCCGCTCGCCGAGCGGTGCGACAGAACCGCAGCAGGAACACAGCAGGTGCCCAGCGCGTTGCTCTCCAACCCTTCTCTGGTAACTCCTCACATACCCGTCTGATCCACACTGCAGGCTGGACTCACTTCCCTGTGTGGCTAATACCCGACTTTAAGCCCTGCCTGGCTCTTTTGCCCCCTGTGTTAGCAAAATCTGATGTCTTATGTCTGAATTGGATTGAAATATGTCTGGATTATGTCTGCATCCAGCTACGTAGCACGTCCTTTTGCTCCTTAACTGGATCACTTCAAGCTCTCTCCCTTGCCCTGACTTCAGGGCCACGACTTTGCTCTGCAGAAGATGTGTCGGCCCTTCCACACCGTACATCTGCCCATCTGCATTGGTTTATTGCAGCCCAAAGCGAGCCCCGTGCTGCAGAGATCAGATTGCTGCAGGCAGCAGCTCCTCAGATCAGCTTGGGATGCCTTCAGAAAGGGTTGGCATCGGGCTTGGTACATCGCCTTCCTGGAATACCACGTTGGTTTTGTTGAAACGTATTTTGTCTGCGTATTCTGGCAAGTGCAGAACATGTTGGTAGCTCGTTAACAACTCCTGAACACCAAAATACTAGACTAAAATATAATTATTTAAAGTTTGGCTTAAACGGTTAGTATTTGAATTTCCATTAAAAAAAAAAAAAAAATGACATTTTCCACAAAAAGAGACATGTTTTTTCAGACTGACCTTAAAACAATGTCTCCTTATCTGCGTGCACATATACACAAGAAACCTTATCGCTGAGCTGGATGAAGGGAGCTTTTATCTGCAAAGTGCTTATGGAAATTTGATATTAGGTGTGCGGTTATAAGCTCGGATCATCTCCACCCGAAACCCAAGATTTTTCAATGTATATAACCCAGCACCTTCTCCATGCAGAGGCTGGGGGGGCTGTGGTCCTTTGTCAGTACTGGAGACAGGGCGCATGCACCTTGTAAACTTGCCAGTTGTTTGTTTTCCCAAATATATTTGTATCCCTCCTTTTAGAAAAAATCCATATAGGCAGCAATACAGAAAGAGGATATTCTCCTCATTTTCCATGCATATTTTCTTGCAAAGCCAAAGGAAAAGCTGGCTGACTGAGGTAATTATTCAGATAGCAGCATTAATCATTAATCACAGGAATTCTCTCTAACTCCAAGCAATGCGTTTCCATGCCAAATTCGGAACATCTGCTAGCTCAGGGAAACGGTCTTTGTGCAATGCTGGATGGAGGGCTGGAAGCAAGCATTGTGGAGACTTGTTGGTGAGCGCTCCCAGCCTGGAAGAGCAGGGCAGAGGAGCCAGGGTGGATGCAGAAAGGAGCTGAGCTGCTCTTGATGTTGCTCCTTTGTCAGTAGGACAGCTCCCAGCTTCGGGCAGGGGCACCAGCAGGAGCATTTTTGCACTGAAAAATATTTGCCAGCCTTCTGCCAAGTCCTGCCGGCGGGCTGAGCAGCTCCTATCGCCAACCAGACAGCCTCAGGTGTGCTGCTGTGTGCTCAGACCAATGTGTACAGCTCCAGCTCCCGGGTCTGCTCGTACTGACAGCAGCGGCGGTGTCCTATGGAGAGCTGGAAAGGGCCACAAACCTTCCGCTGCTCCCAGTCCCAGCCTGGGTTTGCAGCCGCTCACAGGAAGCCCTGGCTGGGGGGATGAGCGTGGTTTTGATTAGGGACGAGGAATCTGCTGCCTCCTGCCAAGAGGGGGAACGGGGAGGTTGTGTCCTCCTGAACGTTGCTGTTTCTTCTTCCTCAGCACAAAACCATTGCTTTGCAGGGCACGGCACTCCTCTGTCCAGCAGGTGCCAGTGCTAGAGGCAAGGAGCTTCCCACCCCTTCCCGGGAGCCCTGCGGTTCCTGCGGGCGAGGGACTTGGTAACTCGTGGCCGATTCACACATGACCACACCGGGAAATAAAAGAACAACTCAGCAGAGAGGGGATGTGAGGGATGAACAGGGGTTACACATTTCTCATCCAACTGCAAAGGGTCTGTGGGCTGTGATGCGTTTTACTGCAAATGCTGCTGATCCAAGGAAAAAAACGCCTTTAAATATTAACCTTTTAATAACTTTGTGGCTTCAACTGCTGGGCAAGATACAAGCAAAACAACAATAAACCTTGCTGCTGTGGCCAGAGTCACAGAGCACTGGGGTCTAATGCCTGGGGTCTCTGTGAGGGGCTGTGCCCCATGAGCAGAGGCCAGCAGGTTACAAAGCGACGTGCACAGCCCCCCGAAAATTGTGCACGCTGTGATAAGAGGGCAGCTCCACCGGCTGCATCTCTCAGGCAAATCCAGGCGGCAGGAAGACAAGTCAGGGGCCACATAGCAGAAATAGCTGTCCCCTCCAGGAGCTACCCACCAAGCTCATAAGAGATAAGGCTTTTTCCACAGGAATGTGTAGAAGGTGGATTAAGGACCATGAAGACCAGGAGCAGGCATGGAGTCCCCACTATCAATGGCTGCAAAGCTCTTCTGTGCCCTTCCCTGCCCTCAGCCTGGTTACATCTTGCTGGAGAAATCCTTTCCCAGGAAGAATTAGGCAGTGAGGGGAATCTCCTGCTCTTTTCATCCCCGTTTTGCTTATTCTACTACATAGGGAAAATCTTTGCAAGATGTCTGGAGTAGCTGGTGTCCCATGAGGACAAGATACATCTTCAGACCCAAAGGCAAGGCTCAGCTGGGACTGCAGATTCCCAAAATACCTCTTTGCCATCTCCCTCACTACTCAGCAGCCCTTTTTGGCAGGCATCCCAAAGCCCCGTTTGCCTGTCTGACCACCACATAGTGCCCAGAGCTGGGCAAGTTCAACTGAGCTTCCCAAAGGTTTTGAACAGCACAAGAATCTACCTAACCCCACGGCTGGAGACAGCACATAGGGATGAAGCCTTCCAGTATCATTCTCACCTCTCATCACCCCAAGTTGCCAATGCAAACACTGAAGCAGACCTGAGAGGAGCTGCTGGGGATGGGGAGATCTCAGGGGGACATCCAACACGTCCCCCAGGCCCTCGAGCACCAGCCAGCACTCGGGGCAGTGTCCATCAGCCGTCCCCAGGCTCCTGCCAGCAGCAGGGCCACGAGGAACCCATGTCCTGATGTCTTCCTCTACCACAGCCCCTGGTGAACAGGAGACGTGGCCACATCTGGAGCCTGGAGAGCTGCAGCCGTGCTCCTGCACATGAACCATCCCCAGGAGCCAGAGGGGTTTTGGCTGGGATGAGCCAGCTCGGTGCGGACACGCTTGAAGCAGGGAGCAGAGCAATATTGCAACAGGCGGCTGCAGCACGGACGGAGAGGCATTTCTCCCTGCCGTGCAGGGACAAGACAGCCAGCTGTGACTCACGCTCCCCGCTCCCATCCCCCAGGTCCGTTTGCCACACTGCAGCTATTGATAAGACCTTGAAAGAGCAGGAAGTTTCCCTGGCAGAGGCGCCTGGGCGGGCATCGTGTGGTTGTACTGCTAATGAGCCTAAGTGGAGCACTTTGCTCAAGGCATTTACAAGTTTCCAAGCTTTGACTGCAGCACCGACAGCCGCCTGCTTGGCCGCTACCATGGTATGCAAAGGGACGGTGCCACCAGCACCACCGCTGTGCCGGCTTTATTAGGGGAGAGAAGACAGCGAGCTGCCAACGAGGAGATCGAGGGACGGGTTGATGTTCAACCAGTGCACATTTAGCAACGTGGGACGTGCAGCATGCAATGGCAAGGTGACAGCCACGGGGACAACGCTGCCCCAGCTCTCTCAAGGAAATGCGGGCTCCCGTGCCCTGCTCTCCTCCGTGTTAGACCCTCCACGCTCACACAGAGAGAATTGGGGCATGTAGAAAGAGCAGTGGAGCAGGGAGGAGGTTTACTCCGAGGGTAGAGGCAGGAGTGTCTCTGGAAGCTACAAGCGAGCTGCAAGGCTGGAGAGCTTCATGCTCCATCAGCCAAGCATCTGCAGCAGCCACCCTGAAGTCCTGGAAATAGCTGCAGGAGGGATTGTGTGTTTGCTGCCCTGGGGCTGGGGGGCAAAGCCTTGCCCAGGCTCTCCCAGCCCTCCTTCTAAACCCCAAATATGTTAAATGGTGTTACCATCAGGTGTTACCCCCCCTGGCAGTGACCTCCTGATGGACAAACGTCCTTGAAAACGCCCCTGGCAGTTAACCAGGTCCTGTGGGGTTTTCATTCCTTGGACGGTGGTTAATGCTTTCAGCAGAAAACCAAGTCATTTTGTTCAAAGAGCTGAATGAGAAAAGCTGAGCCTCAGCCAGCTTCTAGTGGAAAACAACAGTGAAAACATGGAAAAAAAGCTTTGAAAGAATCATGGAGCCCTAATAGAGGTTTGTCAGCTGCGATGGCTGTCCTGCCCTCTCTGATGCTGGAGGGAAATGGAGAGGACAGGAGCCAACGTGGAGGGGGAGGAGGTGTCTTCTTTGAACAGGTTTTGTCCCTACAAACTTTACATTTCCCTTCTGCAGCTGTCAGTGCCTGAGCCTTTGCAGTCAAAGTGGGACCATTTGGAGACAAAGCACTACGGTACCTGCCTGAGGATGAGCTGTGGCTGATGACCCGATGGGAACCTAAGCCCAGATGCACACATCAGCACCCCAGGGATATACATTTAGGTAAAATAATCCCCACGCCTGGCTTTCAGGTCTCGTGTCGTGCCAGACATCAGCCAAGGACTCAGCAGGTGAGAGGAGCTCCCCTTGAGCTCCAGCTTCGTGAGATCACCCCCCTGCTGCTTACCCAGATGTGGGGTTTGGCACGTGCACTAACAGCACGTGAGTGCTTCTCACGCAGACCCCGTTGGCAAATGGAAATGAGAAGAAAACATTTTTTCCTGCTTATGGAAGCTGGATATCTAACCCTTTGGAAAAACGAATGGCAATTTGGAGCTTGGCTTTTGTAAATTGCCCTGAAATTCTCACTAATTGCGAGCAATTATTTAGTCCTCAAATTTAGTGCTGTGGGTTTGTGTGTGTGTGTGTGTGCATGTGTGATTGTCTTCAGCTAAATATAGTTTCCTCCATGTTTACCCCTCCAAGCATCCTTCCACCCTTCTGCTTCTATTATTCTCTTGGAGGAAAGGGATTTTGTTATTCTGCCAGGCCCAGCTGGGCCGGGGTAGCAGCTCATCATCAGGGAACGAGGAGCAGGCTAATTTTAAAAGGTGAACACTGCTATTTGCACGGAAACATCTCTGCAATCAATAACACCAGGAGGAAGAATGGCAAACAGAGCTAAACCAAGATCTTTGAAGTTGCAAATCCTAATCAGAACACTTGAAATCTGCAGGAAAATTTACTCAAGAGATGCAAACACCACTTCTTTGCGGGCAACAATTTGACTAAACAAGCACAGTGAGACAGTTTCTCATTTATGTTAATGGAGAAGCGTCTTTTGTTCGTGTTCAGTCCCACTGATTCCCTGCACACAATGTCCTATTTAAGCTCCATTAATTCACTGCAGAGACTGTAGGAAGAATTCGTGTTCATCTGTGTTGGAAGGACTCACAAGTTCACCACTAGTGAAAGAAAAAAAAACTGAAGATAGCAGCAGCGAAGGACTCAAACTAAAAAAAAAAAATAAAAATAAAAGAGAAAGAGAAAACTAGAAAATTAGAAGTGGAGCCTTGTCTCTGCTGAAGACATCCTGGTGGTTGTGCCTGAGCCGGGAATTCACCCTTCAACTTCTTTATGGCAAGTATCTGACCTTATACATCAGGAGCCTCAGCAAGTCCCTCAGGATGTTGGTTGGGGCTGGTGAGGCACGGAGTGAGGAATCTGCCCCCGTGCTCAGCGAGAAGCTGTAGGGCTACATGAGAGCTACTGCTTTGTCCAGAGGCTTGTCCCACTAGAACTGCATGATTCGGAGCTCACCGTGCCTTTGGGACATTTACCCAAAGTTCAAGGAAATTCTGATTTTTCAGAATGTGTTATTTTTGCAAAAGGCTCATTCCTCTGAGCCCTTATTTCACAGTGCCCTTCGGTGTGACTGCTACCAGAACGAAGTTATGCACAAAAACTTCAGGTTGAGAATGGAGCAGTGATAGGATTTGCTCTCTGGTTTTCCCGGTGGATATTTATTGCTGCTGCAGTGATGGCTAATTGCCTGATTGTAATCGGTACCCGGTCGACACCTTTCCTCCAAAACGTGGGGAAAGAAATGGAACAGTTTGCTGCGATCCATTTCTACAAGTGACAAGGGCCCCGTGGAAGCCAGACCCACAGGAGGGATTTCCACCTGCTCCAGCAGCTGGTGATTTGGTAATATTTGGGCAGACAGTGCCACCAAAAGGAAACATAATAAACTACCCAGCCCAAAAAAAAAAAAAAAAAAGCCTTTTTTTCAGTGCTTTCTGAGCAGTTACCATGACAACAGTCCATCCACAGGCCCTTTGTTCCCCCATCGGCTCCTCAGACCAGCTTTGGTGCATCCATCTCTATCAAATATGCGGGCCCAAGGTACTAGGGATGAAAAATTAATGTTTTTGGTCATTCAGCTAAAAACTTCCTTCTTAGCCTAGCAGCTAAAGATTTTTCAGCCCTATGCAACAGTCTCTTAAAATTGCTTGGATACTAAATCGCAACACATGGAGAAACTTTATTCTTTGAGGATTTTTAAAGAACCTATTTCCCTATCTCCTGCAAGGCAACACTTCACTCCTCGTGCTTCTGATTAACTGCCATGCTTCCTCATTTTTCCTCAGAGCAGGCATTGCAAGGGGAAATTAAAAATAGGGGAGTTTGCCTGGATGCCTAAAGCACCTGCTGGCTCCTGGATGCAGCTGAGGGGCTGAGCACGGCTCTGTCCCACGGCACCCCCGGAGCATCCGTGCCGGCCCTTCCCCAGGCGGTGCAGATGATGCTCTGTGTGCCAGAGGGGCCGCACAACAAGCCGAGAGCACAGCGGCACGTTTCTCTTAATATATGAGTCTATTCTCATTTCTATGGGATGCTGGTTACAGCGATTCGGTGGTGCTGGGTTTATCCGGGCGGCTCGGTGACTGCAGGGGGAGCTCCTCAGCTGCGCACCAGGGGGTGGTCCCAAATGGAGACAGGACTCAGGGTTTTTCACCCATCGGGGCTCCAGCATCACCTTTCAGGAGGCACTAACAAGTATTTCCCTCCTTCGGTGTCATTCAAACCTTCATTTTCTGTTTGCAAAGGCACCTTTTGCTCAAACTAATGACAAAAGCAGGCTGTCCTTTCCTCTGATTTTCCCTAATTCAGGAAAAATTGCCACCAGGTTGAAGGTGCCACTATGAGGCTTGCAGGGAGCATACAGGGATGGGGACAGGGACACGAATGGCAGGCAGTGGCCATGGAGGTGAGACTTATCCGACCAACAATGTCCTGGAGGTGCTTTCACAGGACTCAGCCACTGAGATCATTTTTTTATCAGTAGCTTTTAAATCCATTTCATTTCAACATTAAATGCATATGCCTTGCTCATCAACAGCTATGTGATGGTTTAAAAAGCTGTTTTCTTCCCTTAAAAATCCTGCCACGATTTTCCTCAGGGTTGCTCTCGGGTTCCCTCTAATCCTGCTGTCCAGCAGAGGCTGCAGCAGCTCTTCCATGCCTCTGCTCTGATGCAGACCACCTTTAGGATCGTGATTTGCAGCATTTGGTTTGTCACACAAGCAATTATTTTCCGTTCAGTGAGTACATGCAGGTGCCAACTAGCAGATGCAACCGACAGACTGGTTTGGAAGGGCTAAGGGTGGCGAATGCCCTTTCCAGTCTGGACTGTGACATTTGTCTATATGGAATACAGTTATCTTCCCTGGTTGTTTTTTACTTGTTTGTTTGTTTGTTGTTTGTCTGTTTGGTTTGGTTGCTTATTGGTTTGGTCTGGTTTATTTGCTTGATATAAGTTTCAGCATCTTTTCTCTGGCTTTCTGCTTATCCCTGTCAGAAAGAGTAATGCCAGAGGAATAAGTCCAAAGCTGATCCAATTTTTGTTGCTGCTGCTGCATGAGGATTGGGGCAGGAGAAGACACGGGTGAGTGAGGACCCTCCCAAAGGCAGGCTGGGGCTGTGCAGGGTGGGAAGAAGGGGAAGCTCCCATTTCCAGCCTTGGCACTGCTTGGACGAGGCATGAGGTACCCTGTGTTCCAATAGCAAAGGCAGTGAGATTGCAAAAAGGCAGAGATGAAAGACAAAAGTGAGAAAAATGCTCCTGGTGAGAGACTTGAAGGAAGCACCAGATGACCATTTGTTGAACTACCCCACAGAATCTTCCCACTCCATCTGCTGTTGCTGCTCAGTGGAAAAAGGATGAAAATCATGCAAATCATACCAAAAACTGGATGTACAGAAATGCTCGGCATGAAGGCAAACAGAAACACTCAGCTCTTTTTATCACCCACTAGCTGCTTGCTACTGCGCAGCACTTCCTCCAGCCTGTGCGACCCAAACTGCAGCTGGAGGTGCTTTGGCTGGACGCACTTTCTTCATCCCCATCACTCAGCATCCTGGCTCTGTCTGCAGAGCTGCCCTGGCTGTGTGGGCACTGGGGAATCTGAAGGGAATGAGCTGCAATTAGTGCCAGCAGCACCGGTGGTACCATTAGCACCCTGGCAGTGCCTCTCCTGCACGGACCTGCTGCCAGGCTCCCCGCTGCCTCCTCTCCTCTTTGTTGTAGGAGTTTTCATGTTTTATTAAACCTTAGAGTTCCTTGATTATCCATGAACAGTATCATCCTATTTTCTGTCCCTTTTGTTCCCCATGGGACAACAGCAGTGATTTTTGAGGGGGAAAAAATAAAAATAAAAATAAAGAAAAAAAACACTCATTAGCTATTTCCTTGCTAGTGATTCAAGAGTGCCGTGGTTTCCCTTCAGCTCCTCCAGAGTTTTCAGTAGTTCCTTCTCCTGTCCATTTTCCGTGATAACTGAGTATGAGAAACATCTGCACCCCATTAGGAGCAGCTTTGGGTACATAAAACTGAATACAAAGGGTAAAAAAATGTTTGATGGCCGAGTCACGCTCTCATCCAGGAAGCAATCTGGCAATCAGCACAGGGTCCCTGGAGTATCCAAGCTGAAAAACAGGCTCGACCCTCATTTCTAGCACATCAGTGAAGCTACTTATTCTGTTAAAACACTAAATCTGCTATGAATCATACCTAGAGCGTGAGGAAACTGATGTCTTCTGTGTCACTTAACAGCATAGTCCTCCTTTTTGGTGCAAACTATCCAGTGAAGTGCTGTCACCATGTTACCACCCAGAGAGAGGGGCTTTTACCCACTTTCTGGCTGCTGCAGCAATCGCCTTCATGTATTGTTTTTCTCAGAAGGTGGCACTCAGTGCTAGAAACCCGACCCATCAGTGAGCTTCAGGTAGATCTGATTTTGGTAAACCAGGGGTTGTTTGGCTACCGTCCCGTCAGGCAGCGGTGATATGTGGTTAATCTGGACACCTCTGTGGGATATGTCCCTGCTGGACTCAGGTCCTGAGCCAACCGCTCCCAGGGGCTGGCTGTACACCCCAAGTGCCTGCCTGGTCGCACAAACACACCCTTTGCGAAATTTTCTTGTGAAATTCAGAGGCCGAGCAGGCCAGCCAGGGTGTCCAGGTTGCTTGATTTATGGCACAGCCATCAGTGCCACCAAGAAGACCAAATACAGCCCCGAAATGAGCTCCTGGTGCTGCTGAGGGAAGCAGGAGCCATGCCTGGGCCCTGCGGAGCTCAGCCTGCCTCAGCGGGCCTCAGGCCCCAGCCTGCTCCTTGTGGCGGTCAGCACACGGCTAGACACCATTACCACACTGTCACAGCTGTGCGGACATTTCTGTCAGACCCTGAGGACAACTCAGAAACAGTCACCACACTTCTATTTTTATTTTTTTACATACAACTTGTGCGTGTTTTCTGTGCGCCCACATGATCTAGAAGCTATTTTGCGCAGTCTGACTCCCAAGCTGAAGTCTCTGCAGGCTGAGGACTGCTTCAAACACAAAGGCTGACCATATTTTGTATCCTCATCTGCTGATTTTCTTAGTCTTTATGTGGATATAATCACAAGATTCATGTTCTTACTTTCAAATGAGAGCACAATCAAAGAAATAATATCCACCTAGTCAGGGTTCAGACATGCCCGGGGACAGTAATAAAATATTAAAAAAATGGAAAATGGTTTTCATGCTGGTTATTGCTGCAGCTGACAGAGCATTGCTGAGAGCCGGGAGGAGATTTCTCCAAATTGAATAGCCAAGACTTAGATGGATAACTAGAAATAAATTAAGACAATCATAGACTGGAGCCAAATGGCTTGCTACAGTGTAGACAGAGGATCATGGCTTGGGAAGCATGGTGATTAATTTGTTTTCATAGAGTAATTACCAATTAATCATTTGGCTAATGATGTTGTATTATGAATTAGTTATAAACAGACTTCATCCCAATTATAAGGACTCAACTAGATCATTTAATTGAATGTTTATTCTTCCAAAAGTGCTTCACAAGACATTTTTAGCAGCTGAACACATACATCTAACCGGAAAAAGGCACACGTTTAAAATCACCGGCTGCTAAAGATGCCTTAAATTACACCCTGTTGTAATTAGGAGGCTCAGTGGTGTATCTGTAGCTGAGCTTGACCTCTGTAATAATGCTAGTTGGTTAAGCATTCATGCATTCATTCTTTTACATCAGATCCTTTTCCCTGAAAATGTTGGTATTCAGTGTTGTTGTTTTTTTACTTCATCAGATAAGTGGGACTAAAATAAACATTCTTCTCTAGTCTGACACGTGGCAGCATTAACAACGAGTTGAAAATAAAATTGCACATAATAAGTTGTTTAGAAGAATGTCCTCGAAGTTGCTGCATAAAATACCAGCTGTACATAGCAGTATAATACTTAGCAATTCAAACTCCCCCCTGGGGGTACATCTGCCAGATATAAATATTAATGAAAGGGAATTGTGACAGAAAGATTAAGATTCATTAATCATTATTATTATCCAGCATCAGGTGCTAACAGGGCAGCTGCTTGGAGGGAGGCGCTGTCACCTTGACCTCGCACACACATTTGTGAGGATGCCGTAAGAAAGTGAGGTCTTCAAAGGAAGCAGCAAACACACTGCTGCTCGATGGGGAGGACTTCGGGAGCAAACCCAAAGGTCTGTGGCTGTGTGTGGAGTCCCCAGGAGGATGCAGTGAGACAGGTGAGGACGTGGAGCACAGCCTCTGGTGTAACAGACAGCATAGCATCCTCATTCTTTGCATTGCCGGGTCGATTCCTCCGGTTGATTTCCCCTCTCCTTGGGATCTACATGCAGCCCATATGCTGACAGTATTGCAGCTATGGGGAAAATATGGTCAGAGAAACCAGGAAAAGCTGCAGCTCACATGCTCCGCTGGGATACAGGAGATTTCATGAACTTTCCCATCTGACATGTTGTTCAAACACTTTGCAGCTGTCAGAGCCCTGTTGTTCAGGTTTATATTGTGCTGGCTCTATTTATTTATTTATTTATTGGTTGTTGTTTTGGTTTGGTTTTGATGTCTCAGCCATTGCAGAGCTTCAGAGTGGGAAGGAGAGGGAGCTGCAGCCTTCACACTGATCCTTGCCTCCCAGCCATTTTGGTGTCTATTTTCACAGCCAGATGAGCTGAACTCCTCACATTCCCACACACTCCCTTTGTCCTGCACATACTGCCAGCTGCCTTCAAACCTTATTCCAGCAAGAATTTCCATTTTATCTGCTTGAATTTGGCTTTATTGCTTAGTATTACCCAACAAGGAACGTGCTTGCTCCTTGGTCCAGTTGCAACAGAAGCAATTTTGCACCAACCCCAGACTTTGCATTCTTTTTTTCTAAGTTAATAGCATGAGAAGGTGCCACAGTTTTCCCCCGGACTACAGGCAACCACCATGCAGGTTGTTGTGCTCCATGCAATAGCAGTTGCACAAGAACGCCTTGCACTGGGTGTACATGCCCAAAAAAGCAGCACTAGAAACACAGCCATTCCCTGCACCGCTCAACAAGGCTGTTTCAAATATTACCTTGGAGGAGACCCAAAGATCAGGTGATCCTGTTGTAAGGCTGTCCTGGGAAATACACATCTCCATTGAATTCTACCAGTAGCAGAAACTAGCCCAAGGACACCGCCTTCGATAAAACACCGATAACTAAAATACATAGCTCGTGCTTTTTTTCCATCTGTGAGACTCTAATGGCTGCTGCAGAAGCCAAAATAAAGACTGCATAACTTGTATCAGGTGCTAGCATTTCTGCCTTATCCACACCTGCAAACCTCATTAGCTTGCATTCCTGGGAAAGGCGAAAGTGCCCCGAGCAGCCTGGGAGCCTGGAGATAGTTAAAGAGAACTGGTAGCACTAGGGTAGGGACAGGTAGATTTATGGGGGATTGCGTAGGTCAGGGGGCTTATTTCTTCTCTCCTCATCTGTTCCCACCTGTATCATTATCCAGGAAAGGATTACAGGCAGGACCAGCCTGCGCCTTCATCCCAGCACAGCTTTTCTCTTCATTTTCTAGGGAACAGTTGCTCTGGGCAGAAACCACACTTGGATTCCTCACATGTTCCTTCTGGTGAAAATTAAGAGAGATGAAATCCGCCTAGATGGATGGATATCTGTCTATCTAGACAGATATAGATACATGCTTCTATGTCAGGACAGACTAACCAAATCTGCTTCAGGGGCCAGGTGTGACTGGGAGCACAGCTGCTCCGTCTCCTGATGCACCAGCTCCCGTTCATATCACTGGAGTTTGCATTTCTTCCTTCCCCATCCATCCGTATGTCTATTTATTCCTGGGGATTATTAGCCCTCAGCACAGCCCTTGGGCAGTACCTTAAACCTATTCCTGTTCAGCAAAACATAGTTTCTAATGTTCAACGTGGTTTCTAAATTGCATTGGCAAAACAAAGAAGGACAGGATGAGCCTGTCTCAGCCATGCTGTTCCCCCAGCTAGCGGGCTTGCCAGCGATGTATGGGAGGTATATATTCCTCTACCACCTCAAGGTATCCTCTCATCACTCACGGTAAATACCGTTCTGAATGGGAGCCAACTTGTTTCATGTTAATGAATCACTTCCACTCCCCCCTCACTTCGCTGGGAAGGGGCCTGTTTAAGCCTCTTTGTTTAATGCTGGGTTCTGTTTCTCTCTGATAAGTGCTACTTGCCAAAAGCTTCGTTTCTAACAGAGTTCAAAGGGAAGTTATTAAGTCATATACGTCGACGCAATCAGGGTTTTGGAGAGGAAAGAGAGTTTAGCTAATCACAGTCCTTGGGGCAGGATGCACCCACTGATATAGTTAAATGTTGGAGAGCTAATTTTCTCCCTAAAATAGCATCTGCTGGGGTTCAAGTTATAGAAGTGAACATTTCAGACTGCCACTTTGCATCAGATGGGGGAATTGGGGGCCCAAGACCAATGTAGCTAAGGCTGAGGGAGTTTTCTTATAGATTTTAGGACACTGTGTCAAGATCTAAGGCCTGAAGTACTTTAAAATAAAAAGCCCCTTTTTGTTGATTTCAGAGACAGATTCCACACCCTGAAATGTCTGTGTGAACCATTTTACTGACTTTGAAGTAGACTTTTCCCTAGGGGTATGCAGATTAGCAAACATTAACAAATTTTTTGTGACCATGTCCTTTTTTCCCCTTTCCAAATGAAATCTAACATCAGCTCTTGAGAAAGAAGAACCTGCGTTAGAGCAAATCCCCAAAGACAGTTATGGTCATCACCACTTTTGTTATTAAAGGGCATATTTTGCTGTGGTTTGTTTGGTTTGTTTTATGAATTAACTTTGTGAATTCATGAGATTAAAAGCTTAAATGGGATCAATGAAGACTACACAGCATGCATCAAAGTAATTGCGGATTGTTTTTTCAGACTCCAGAAGACCAGTAACATTGAAGCACTAAGGGTTTAGAGCAATAATTATGAATTTTTCAAATAGAGAGATGAAAGGAAATACATTATCAGTACACTCAGCTGAACTCAACGGTTTGTTATTGCCAGCTGACGGGGACCTCTCTTGGGGCAAAGGTACATGATGTCCTCTCGAAGGTAGCAATCTGATCCACCAAGCAGTTTGAGAAAAATCATTTGCTGTCTGTGTACAGGATGTTAACTATGTGGAAAAGTAATAAAGCAGCGTAAGCCTTAGAGAGAATCACAGAAACTTCCAGCGCTGCCTCCCATCCTTTCCTTTTTACTTCAGAGCAAAGCTGGATGGAAAATATATTAAAATCGTGAGGTTTGTTCAGCTCCAATTTCCAGATGGCAACATACGATATATTTGCTGGCATTTGCTTAAAACTAGGCTTTTCTGATCCAGAAGGGTAAAGCATGTAATATTCTCATCTCCCAAATCCTTGATTTCAGATGTTTGTTGTTCCCATAAATTATCAAGTACAGCCAATAGAGAGAAGTTTTTATGTAATGGAAGGAAGACAGATTTGTGGATTTGATATCACATAGTGTGAAGTATTTTAATATGTTGAATTTATAGAAAGGCTAAATTTAATATTCTCATAACAAATCACACCCAATATTCAGGCAGTATTCCCTCCCTCCTCTACTCAATCCCTTGAATTGAAATGATCCCACAGTATTTTGTATGGCCTCCTTTCAAAGTTCGCCTTTGTGCTTAAAACTAGAACCTATTTCATACAGCCTGACTCAGTTCAACCAGAGCCTGATTCTTCTTGTTTTTTGGTGGGAAGGCGATGACTGAAGAGGATGAGTGGCAGGACAATGTTGTGGTATACACCAGGTCGGGATGCAGGTGGGAAAAGCACGCTGGCTGCTCCACTTGCATTCCACTTCCAAGCCAGGCAGCTGCGTGTGGACGTTGGGGTGAATTGTCACTGGTCTGGCTGACCCCAGGTTTCCTGTAACAGCACCAAGCTCATGTCCACTGTGGGACATATGAGCTGCTGCCTAGCGGTGGTGCTTCGGGGTTTATACTGAGTGGTGCAGAGCAGGAAGACCAGGGTCAAAGCTCCTGTCCTCTGGAGGGTCCCATCACCCATCCAAAATCCCTTCCCAACCTGTCAAAAACACCCAAGTGCAGTGGGCAGAAATCATAACCCAAACTGTAAGGTGGCTTACAGGGCTGTAGCCTTTCCCGTCTCAGTGCCACATGCACACATGGGGAAAACTGGTCTAACTATGGAGATGTGAAATAGCCAAAAACAATGTGTTTCACCTCTTGGATCACTGAGAGAAAATAGGTAACATCAGTACATTTAGCTGCAGGCTGCAGACCTCTAAAGAGAGTTTACTGCTAAAGAGAAGTTTATTGCTACAAGCATGAAATCATTACAGAAGCACTCAAAGATGCACTGAATTTCATGGTTGGAGTAAATGTGTCTATTTTGAAGAGAAAGTGTCCACACACATAGCAGGAATAGGAAAAAGACATGTTTCATCAACTTGTGTGGTGTCTCAAAGAGGTGACATAGTTGGCAGTACGGTCAGTATGTTGCAACATTTCACAATTGCAAAGAAAACACTGAGTTGGGCTTTTTTGGACAGATCCTCATCTGGTGTAAATCAGTGAAGCTTCACCAAAGTCAAGTTGCTCCTGGATGCCGTTGTCCAGTCTTCCAGAGTCAAAACTGATGTTTTATAGAAGCCCGTGGTTGCACATATTAAAGTAATCAAGAGCATTTTCATTACAGACTGTGCAAGTGAAATGAAGACAGACATAATGGAAATGTGTTCAAAAAGTTTTATTGACAAAGATTTTAAATAAAAATGCTTTTTTTCTCCTGTGTATGACTGTTGTCTAACAGATGCCATTAATACAATGGAAGGATTGTAGTGGAGGGGAGAGGAAATGTATTTCCCAATCCCTACTGGAAATTATGTCTCCGCTTAATTCCTCCAAGCAGCTTAGATTTAAATAATACTTATTTTTTCCCATTGGCAATTTCTCATGGCTGCACATCCCTTCTGCACTGGCACTGTCATTTCACTTGTTTCACAGCTGTCAGGGGTTCCCATGAACAGGTCACCACAGGCCCTGGCAAAAGGATAGTTCATACTGGGCAATCTGACGGCACAGGTAAAAAATAAAAGGGACATTTTCCATTTGCAAATCATTTAATGTCTTTGTAGGTGGGTTTACTTTCTTTCCTCTTTGTAAACACAGGCATTTGCTCTTGTTCATCTCCATGGTCACCTCTGTCACTTGGTCTTGAGTGCAGTTGCACAAAATGTGTATTTGAACCCCATCCAGCAGGAGCCGGGTGCTGCAGGAGGATCAGGAATCTGTGCCCAGCACGGGGAAAGGAGTGCTACCAGGAGGGGTCAGCCTGGCTGAGACATACCCAGCTCTCTACCCTGCTCTTGGGACAGAAGATGTTCTCAAGTGAGCTTCCAACCTTTGGGATCAGCCACAATAAAACAGTTCTGATCTGCACCCTCCTTCTCTGCTGTGTTTTGCAGAGCAAATAGATCTGGATTCCCCCAAGCAAGGCATTTCCCTCTCTGTTGCTTTCTGCTGTCATTCACAGCCCAACTTCTCACTTGCTGTCGTTTTCAAAAGGAGGATCATTTTTATTCTGTACTCATGCAGATGTTCATGTGGTTGTAGTTTTCAAGAACTTCTCATTTGTGCCCGCATTGAATCAGTCTCTGCCTTTTGCTGACAAACTCGCTGCTTTGTTCTCAGCACACCAGGCAGCTGGCACCAAAATTCCAAATTCTGGTTTCTCCCTCTTGTCCTCCCTCCTCATTCTCCAAAATTTCTATCCTGGTGAGAAACCTGTCACACAGAGCCAGGCCAATGCAGAGCTCTCCTTCTGTCCTGTAGTAAGGGAAATACCCGCCAGAAGAAAAGGGCTGGTGCAGGCCCAGCAGCCAGCTGGGGAAGGAGGTGGCTGGCAGGCACTTTTCAGAGGCGCTGTCCCTTAGGAGCTCATGGGATGTTGGCTCTGCAGTGCTCATGGAGGAAAGTGCCCTCTTGTCTGTCTCCAGACTTGGTGGGGTGGTCTGAAAGAAACACATATAGGACCAGGAGCTAAGGTTGTGAATACGTGGAAGAGCGGGGGACAACACTTTGGAAAGATTATCAGAGTTATGCATCTTCCAAGCGGGGGGTGAACATCTATTCAATGGGAATGTTAATCAATAAAAATCCACAAGATTTTTCTGAGTGAGAAGGGGGTAGGCTGGCTACCCCAAAGGCTAAGACCTCCCAGAACACCTTGTAAAGTCCTACATTGATTTTCTTCTAGCTGCAAGGAGGTGGCAGAGGGCACTGCACTGCCTTCGGGGATACAGCAGTGGAACAGAACTCATTCAGAGCCAACAGAGTTCCCAGAGAGCTGGTGTGGGGTCCATGGGGTTGTTTCAGGGGGTTACTTGGACAGCAGCCTTTCCAGGGCTGGGTCATGTCTCTCCCCTGTCAGATATCTATTCTTGTTTTATGTTTTCAGAGCACAATTCATTATTTTGTTCTGAAGAGCCTAGCTTTGGAAGGCTGTATGGCGTGAGGTGTGATGACCTCTTTTTCTCTTTCTCCACTCCTTTCAGAAACATTAAACTTTTCATTTCACCTCACTTGCAGATATTTAACACAATTTAATCACTTAGACATAGAAAGAGTCTCTGGGGAGCAACAAGCACCCCTCAGAGGCAGCTCAGTGGATGAGGGAGCAGAGGGGCCTTGCCCAGGCACTGATACCGGTGCCATGGGAAAGGCCAGCTAGGCCCAGGGCAAACAGGAGGCACCAAGGCTGGCCGAGGATGGAGCATTCCCTCACTGCCCAGTCTCTGGGAAGGGTTTTTCCCCCAATTCACCTTCTCAACATCTCCACCATCCTCTGCGCATCCATCTTCTCTTTCATCTTTCCAGTCATTATCAGGCTTCTCGCCCTCTGCGTTCAGGCCACATGTGAGGGGCTGGACAATATGCTTCTCACACGATCTGTAATATGGAAAATATCCCATGGAGATGGCTGAATAATCCTCATTCTCCTCCTGCTCGTGATCAACCTTGCCATCGTCAGAGCTTATTTCTGTTCCTGTGTTGATCTGCAAGGCAAGGAAGGAAGACGGGCCCATAAAGACCTGAAATGTTCTGAAGTAGGGAAAAAGATCAAAACAAAGATCAAAACAAAAGATTCAAGACAAAGCACCATGTAATCTGGGGGTGGCTGCTCGCTGCAAAGTGACAGTTTGGTATTCAAATCTTCAGGACTGTCCTCAGCTGGCAAGACGTTGTCAGGGACAGTTGGGCCAGGCAGTGAGGGAGTGTTTTCATCCCCTGTCTCCAAGTCTCCTGGAATTCCCTGAAAGATATTTGGTTTTGATCAAACATGCTAAAATTAAGCTACTGATGGGCAAGAGTCACTAGTAAAATTCATCAACAATGTTTATCTGTTCTATCCACCCAGGACATGGCACATTAGCCACTGCAAAATGATAATGAGGCTTACTATAAGACTGGCAAAACTAGCCCTGAGGATTATAAGGATTTGATTGATTATCTGAAATTTCTGCTAGTTTCTGTACCTGATCTCACCTCTCTGCCACAAACTGCTTAAGATAAACAGAGGGCTGGTCAGAAATTTCCCATCAAAGACACTTTGTGATGGAAAATTGCGTCTTCAGCTAAAACATTTGAACACCTGCAAACATTAATATTTTCTTAGAAGCTTAAGTGTCAAAAAGTAGTCGGGATGTAAAAAATATATCAGCTTTCTTTTTGAGTCTTAAAACTGTTTCTAAAGTAGAGTTTTCAATTAAATACCAAGTTATCTATTACACTCTCAAGCAGTCTTCAGCACTTGACATGGGCTGTTTTGTGTTTTCCCTGTGCTGATGAAGGGTAGCAATAAGCAGGCTCCAGAAATTAAAACCCAATGTCCAACCTCTGTCATCTAATTTTTTACAGACTACTGTTTGGCATGGTCCAAAACCATGGCCTGCAGAGACAGCATTTGTACCTGATTTGAGGTTAAACTTACATCTGACTTCATGAGTTTCCTTGACAGATTCCAAACCGAAGAAATGGGGCTCCCACGGGCTATTTAATCTGATTTATGGTCTCCTAAAGATCTTGGTAGATCAGCAGTGCTTGTGAGCATTCTGGAAATGGAAGAACATTAAAATCTGGGTAGACCTTAAAAACAAACAAACAAAACAAACAAACAAACAAACAAACAAACAAACAAAAAAAAAAAAAACAGCCCTTTTCTCCCTCAGATATTTTCTTTTTGATTTTTCTATATAACCCAAACTGGCACATGCAATTCAATGCTTTGAGAGACTTTGAGCTTGACATTTAAATTCAGCTTCAGTTCTATCAATTGAGAAGTCTGTTTATCGTGTCATTACTATTATAAGAACCTATTTAATTGAAAAAAGAATATCATCGTACTGTTATAAACATATACAAACATTTTGCTTCCAGAAAAATTGTCTGCACTTAGCTGTTTGTTACTCTGGTTTTATAAGTTCCCCATCTGCATTGACTTTCTTCAGATTTGCTTCTTATTAAAAGATCAGCCTCTAAGTTTTTTAGTATTTTAAACATCTCTTACAAAGTTCTCATTCAAATGGACCTTAATCTGCACATTTGGGTAATCTAACTGCAACCCAAGGGTTCCCAAGGGAGAGATAAAGAGTATTTTTATGGTTACCAGTTATCCAAGAAGCACTGGAGAAAGGAAAGCCTGTGGGGAGAGCATCATCCCACTCTGCTTGGTTCCTGTGGTGATGGAGTTCCAGAGCAGCATCACAAAGGGGGAACAACTTCCCCCCACTCCCTGCTGGCAGAACTGACCTCCTTCTCCATGCCAGTACGGTTTTGTGGGTATCCTGGATTTACTGACATGCTCGCAGGTGGGCTGGCTTCCTTCTAAAGAAGCTTTTATCCCTTTCAGATAGAAAAAAAAAACTACTGAGATAACCCCTAATAAATGATCTCTTCTTGGATTTGGGTTTATATTACTTCCATTATACACAGAAATCCCTCCTTTTGGAAACAAACCAGTTCTTCTCCTAGTTTTGTTTTGTTCTGTTTGTTTGTTTGCCCACAGCTGTTGGTTTGGTGTTATTACATACAACTAGAAAGAAGAGACAGGGGGCCCAGGACACCCACTTTTACCCAGTCAGCAAACCATTATAAGACATCATTTAGTCTGGAAAACTCTTTTAACATTTCTGCTACTTGCTGTTTATATTCTTACATAGACAGTCCTAGTTCCCAGTTTCGTAGCTAAGATGATAGCTTGAAGGAGAAAAATGAGGAAAAAGTCCACTTGAAACCACCCAGCTAACAATGTGTTGCAATCTGCTGGTAATGATGACAGTCTAGACACTTCTTTACTTGGCCCACAGATGAAATCTCTTGGTGAAACTCATCAGTTCTTAGTTGGTTAGGGGCAGATGAGGCTGATGAGGGGTTTCCTCCTCCTTGCATTTCTGATCTTTCTCCACACACTCACTCAAAATGAAAAGGGCATCTTTTTCCAGGTTCCAGGAATGGTGAGTCAGGGCGAGTTCATCAGCAAAGACCACAGCAATCATAGGTCTGATCTGGGAGGAAATTTTTATTATGAAAATGCACGTATGGATTTTATCCAGGGACAGCTCCCATTTTCCAAGAGATTTCAAAAGAAGGATTTATTTTGTTTTCAATTCCCTCTGGATACATAAATTTTCCTCTCCATCCCTTCACTGACTGAAGGTATCAGGCTCTGGTGTGACGAAAAGACAGCACAAAAAAACTGCCCAGCACCACGAGCACAGAGGAGACCACAATGGGACAAACCCTATAACAGCGCAGGAATTGCAAATGGGCACAGCATTACGGCACGTTGAGTACATGCAGAAGCTCTTTTTGTTTTGATGTTAATTTGATGCTTAAAGCAGTCCAGAAATACCTCTTTTATTATTGCTTATACTTTACAGTCCTCACATCGCCAAAAGCCCACTGAACATGAAAATCCCACCGGAAGAGCCCAGAGGCAACGCATGAAATCACCCCAGGGCCACATGTGGCTGGTCCTCCACCTTCTTCACCAGTGCTACAGAGCCTGTTTGAGGGACTCCCAGCCAGCAACCACCAGCCAGAGCGACTCATTTGGAAGGATAAATTACAACAGAAATAGTAACAGATTCATACATTTTTTCATTTTCATACTAATCACTGCAAGACAGTGATAAGTAAAATTTGACTTTGCTGTGACTGAATAGTGCTGCTTTCTTTGTTTTATAAACGTAGAAGGAAGCAGGGGAATGCTTCACTTGTGCCTTTCAAGGCACTTTCAAAAGCCATATATTTCCATACTTTAAATATATATATATATGCTGTAAATATATAGAAACAGACATCTACTTCCTGATAATTCACATTGAAATAGTTCTAATCTATTTTTTTCTCCATTAAGTTTTAAGATTTTTTTGCTAAATGACAGCTGCCTTTTCTCTACTGTATCAGCGTGTATGTATTTCAGTGTTTAACTGGCAAGTGAAATAGAGTGGAGCACTTTCTCTGACAATACATTAAAAATTCTCATAAATACCTGAGCAACTGAGAAATTCAGAATGAGACTCATTCCCGTATAGTGTTTGATCTATTTACCAAAATTCCAGAGCTCTAAAGCCCAGAGACGATTTTGAATGGGCTATATTATTATTCATCCCATTTATTATCCTTGTTGCTGCCTGCAGGAAAATGTGGTTTATTATAATGTGATTTCTCAACTGCATCAGGATGATATACCAGCAGCTAATGAAGTGTTCAGGCACCCAAAATCCCAGCTTCATTGAAATTCATTACCACAAAAATTCTGCCAGAACTAATTGCTGTCGGGGCTGCTTGTGCATATGTCTTAGTTCCATTTCGCAAAATGACAGACCTAATGCTGGTACAAGCCAACACAAAAAATCATCAAAGGGGAGAGGAGCGGTCCCTTGGCTCCTGTGCCCGCAGCTGCCCCATTTGCGGCGCATACCCGTGCGTGGTGTGGCTGGAGCATGGCAGGTTTTCCCAGTGAGCTGGCACTACTGCTGCGCCGGGAATAAGCCTGAGGACTTATTTATTTTTAATTGAAACACGGCACCTATGTGTAGAGAAAAATAAGAGAGAATAATGAGCATGGGAGGGTCTTAAGGAAAAAGTTTCTGCTGCCTCCAGTGCACCCCGAATCACCAGGCTGTGGGTACAGCATGGGTTGGGACACAGAAGGACTCAAGTGCCTGGGATGTGAAGGCAGAAGGCAGGGGTAAGCACTGTCCCCTGGCTGCAGGGTGTCCTGGCCCCCTGCTCTCCTTCCCTCACCCTCCCATACAAGGCACAAATCCTCCCTATGCCCCCAAACTGATGCCCATGCCCTGAAAAACAGCCCCTCTGTCTGCGCTGGGAATGCTCCTTTGCAAAATTGCCAGGAAGGAAGGGAGAGGAATCTGCGAGCACGGCTGAAGTCTGTGAACCCCGGGGCTGCTGGAGGAGTTGCTGCACAACTCAATTTACACGATGTTGGAGCATTCCAGTTTCAAAAGTCAGCCTAGGCGGATCACTCCAGATTCGCCTTGCCAAAATCCTTGGGACGGGGCCAAGGGAATGACCTTGACTGCTGCAGGTGGGTTATCGACCCCCTGAGAGGTGCCTGAGGTGTCGGGGAGTTCACTAATTACAGCTCATTACGGCTTTTAGGGGAAGGATGCTCTCAGCACGGCGAGGCACGGTACTTGTAGCAGGACACCTTTTCAGATGCCTCCTGATGTGAGCAAGGTGAACGGGGTCATTTTGCCTTGCATTTTTGCTTTCTGGAGTCACATTTTGTTCCTGAGATCAGTGGGAGCAAAGCTGCCCTTTTGTGGAGCCTTTCAGCGTTTTCCGTAATGATTTCCCTCCAACTTCAGACCTCTGCGACTTGGCCAGTTTGTTTCAACAAAGACAACTTTTATTATCTTACTGAAAAGCCTGGATGTGCTGCTATGTTGTGCTTGCTACATACACATTTTTAAGCATTAGTCATGCCATAACATCTGCTTTTTATTGGTAATTACACTATCCACATTTTAATAAGAGGTAATTCTTAAATTTCTCATAAAATATATATGACTCCAGGGAAAGAAGGTGAAAGGTTTCGCAAGCCTCTCACAGCCACAAGACCAAAATGAGTGGAAATAAATCCTTCCTGAGCAGAACTTGCACAGCCACTCATGACAGCACGTCCAGGGATGCTTGTGACTCGCCGTCCCCATTCCTCCTAATTGTTCATGCTCTGCAGAGCAGACCTGCAAAGTCTGAGCACCGCAGCCCTTCTGGGTGCTATTAATGTGCTCAAAACCAGGGACCTGGTCCTAAAACTGCACGTCCACGGATACCCCCTCCTGGGTGTGACTTGACTGGAATTAACGTGAAGGGGGTTCTGTGAGCTCAGGTCCAAACCGGGGATCAGTAAAAGTTTTAGGTCTGTTTCCAAGTGTTTTAGGCACTTCAGAATTGCAACTAGGTGTCCAGATTAATGGACCGTAGCTTGTTTTCCTTCTTATTTGTTGTAGATTCTGTATAAATTGAGTCAAAATGGTGTGCCTGAAAAATGAATCACAGCTAAAGCGGAAGACCAATATCCAGATAAAGCATCATGAAAAAACCTTTCAGGGTCCATTAAAACCTCCCTGGTTCCTATTTCCCACTCTCTCCCTGCAGGTAAGTGCTGCTGGGCTGCTCTGCCCATGTGGGAATTTGTCTCTGTGATTCCACAACACATTTCCAGGGATTTTTTTTTTTCTGGAAAATTTGACATTTGACAAATGACACTTTTGCAAGGCCATCCTTAAAGCTTTGAAAAATGGGGAGCTTTCTCAGTTGCCCCTGCCCTTTGCTGAATGCCAGCAACCAAGCCCATATGGAGCATTGTGGTGCAAATGCACACAACTAGTTTTGATTAAAAGCAAAACGCAGAATTGACTCAAACTGCCTTTTTGTTTGAAAAGCTCGAAGCCTCTCATTATCATCAGGGTTTCTTTCAGGAAGGGAAATTGGAATTTCCATAAAATAATGCTGAAAGGCACAGGGCAAAGTCAAAGAACGATTATGTTCCAAACAAATGGAAGGATAAACAAGCACAACAAATTCGGGGACACTCAACTAAACATTTTGGAGCACGTTATGGCATGTGGATTGTTTAAATTATCCAATATCTATTAAGCAGCCACATAGACCAGCAGGACAAAGCGGTGGGCTTGAGAGGCCTTTTCCACGCATGCAGAAAATCACAGCTCTGCAGGATGTGATTATTGCATGAAAAGCCAAGAAGGGTTTGTGGTGTGGCGTGCCTGGATCGCACAGATTTCATGTGAAAAAGGAGCTCATTCCAGAGAGAAAAAAGACTTTGTGCAACCTCAAAGCTGCTCTGTGGTGTTTGGAAATGGGGGTGCCAGGAGGGACTTGCCGAGCACAGCCAGCACGCAGGTGGTCCGGCGCTGACCTTCCCGTCCCTGCGATGGCCAGGCTGGTTGGAAAATCCTCGTGCCAAGGGAAACTGGAAAGCCACAACTGCTTTCTTCCCTCTTTCAGCACCAGGATGATTCTGGCCAGAAAGCGTCTTCATTTTTATGGGGGTTTAATTACAGCCAGGGCTGGCAGTGCTCCTCGCAGTGCTTGGTGTTTCCCGGTATAAGACCTCATGCATGATGCTACAGGGTTTTTTTTAGTTTCTGCAAGGAAGGAAATAAAGGGAAGCACATTTTTGCCAAGAGCTATATTAAAAAGATGTATTGCAGTTACAAAGACAAGATCTCTGGAATTAGACAACTGGGGAATTTAAGTTGCTTTGTCCCTATTTCTCTGCTTCCTTCTAGTGCAGACTTTAATGACAAAAACAGATATTTGCTTGTGTTTTCTGCCTGCCTTCCCAAGTCTGCAGCAAGCTTGTGGCACTCGGAGTTCAGGTGTGTTTGGTGGGGTTGGGGAGAAGGAGGAGAGGTGGTAAGGTGCTGTTTTGCAGAGGTTAAAGTGCCCATGAGTAGGAGAGGGTCTGGCAGGCTTGTGGCTATTGCTTCACTCTGCTCACAGTTGGCATTACTGGAAAAGAAGTTGCTTTGAGATACTTGGGAGCTGGTGGCATGGTGCTGGGGAAGCCTTGTAGAGGAAAGAAAGAACAGGACAGGAAAAAAAAGAAAAAAAGAAAAAAAGAAAAAAAAAAAAACACCTTCTGGTGGATTGGAAAAATACTGGAATAAATATTTTCTTCTGGTTGTTTCACTACAAATGAAATATCACCATATCTGCGCAGGACAACCCCAAAAGAGGGAAAAGTGTTACAGCTGGCAATGTCTAGGAACTGTAAGAAGCCTAAAGCAGAGAGAAGAGAAGGAGGATGTGTCGGGGATTGGCACTTTAAGGTTTTCTTAAAACAAGCCTGACTCTGCCTTCACACTTGTAGGTGACAGCAGAAAGAAAACTCCATTTGTGTTTAAAAAACAGGTCATCTTCAAGAAACGTCATGGAAACTTTGGGTAGACATGAGCAAACATCCCTGAGGGGGTCATTTGTCTTTGCTGTCAAGAGGAAAATTAAGACTCCAGGGGACTCGGAGGCTGGGTTTGATGGATGCTTGCAGCAGAAGACAAGTGGGTCAGCGTTTCTGCCTGCCATGAAGTCACGTTCTTGCCCAGGAGAAAAGCAACTGCACAAAGTATAGACCTGTAGGGAGGAGAGAGGGGATTGGAAGATGAATGGTCAAAAGTCCCTACAATGAAAAAACAAACAAACAAAAATCTCTGTTTGGTATTGACAAGAATGACCTTGCTTCGGAAAGGAGAACTGGCTCACCATGAACTGGGTGCTTTTTATAGCTGGGTGAGCATGTCTGTGGTTACTGACTACAACTGCATCTGTCCATGCTACGTGTTTTCAGGGGTTACCTGTCCCAGCACCGAGCATTTAGGTGAGCTGGAGCACATCACCTGGTCCAGAGTCCTCCAAAAGCCATCCAGTTCAACTCCATGGCGCAAGCCAAATTGCTGCAAGGGGAGCTGGTAGGGATGTTTGCTTCAAAATTCCTGATCCCAGTGACAACTACAACGTATACAATCCTGGATACAGTACCTGTGGGCTAGGAGAACATTCCTCAGCCTGGAGAGAAAAAATGTACAGTAAAATTGTGAAAGCCAGGTGGTGGGTGGCTTTCACTGCTGTGCTGCTGGTCCAGAGGGACCTCTCCTGTCCTCTCCATCCTCTTGCCACCTATGAAAGTCCATGTCCTGTGACGGATGACACTGTGCAGCTGTGCAACCCCCAAAACATCCTGTATGAGACCCAGACCTCCAGAGGGAAATGAAAATGCAATTTCTGTTACAATTAAAATACAAGAAAATATTGTCCCTCTTATATCATTGTAGCTCTTCTAGATCCAGTACCTTGCCATCCTTTCAACACATTCACATACACATGCACACACACAAAGGATATCTACTAATTAATTAATAGCCTGGATCCATTTTAAATGACACACACAAATTAATCAGCTCTGCAACACGTATATTTCTACCTGAAAACAACGCTTGACTCCTGTAAGCATCCTGTTTCAGCCAGTGAAGATGTGGCCATTCATGCTGCTAGTTTTACTGACTTTTTCTTTCTGTTTTCTAATCAGATTTATTTCAGCCATAAAACACAGGTCCTGATGGTTAATGCTCAGCAGATTTCAGCTGAGCAATACATAGGCTTGGAATACTAATATAAAAAGTAAAGAATCAATTATTTTCTGATAATATCTCAATATTGATAACAGCCAACACTGGAAAAAAAGTCATAGACAGGCTCAGAATCTTGAGGATACTTTAAAAGTTGTTAAAGGTTTCCAACTTTTTAATTAAATTAGAGTTTCTCCATCTACTCTTTCTGCTTCAGCACTGAGGCTGTACTGAGGTCTTTAAACTGACTTTTCTGGCAGTTCTCACATAATCACGGGCTGCGGGAGGGGGGCTGTACGGAAAGCACAACATCTAATGAGACGTGCTGGTAAGCTGCAGAGTTTGGCAGGCACGGAGCTCTCCAGAGAGACTCAAGGTGTTTATAGACATTTCAGCCGTGATAGATCAGAAGGACTCGGCTTTACATTCTCAGCATCTGCACCTGTTTCTGAGCAGGTAGAGGAGGAAAGGTGCCAGTACGCAGGGGCAGGATTGGACCTGAGAGCAGCCCCTAAACACAGCATCGCCTCCACCAGCTAATTCCTGGGGTGAGACGAACCCCTGCCTGGCCACAAGCCTCCTCACTACAGCATCCCTGGGAACACATTCAATTTCTGTCACATCCTTTGGCCTTGAAAGAGGAGGAAGAAAGAGAAACATTTTGGGTGTCCAGCGGTTCATGTTGATGGTCCAGTAAGCCATTCCATTTATTTTAGGGAATATATTTTTCATTTGGCATCTCCAACTAGTTCTGAACATCACCAAAGAATGGAACAACTCATGGGCACAGCAATTCTGTAGCTTTGCATTCACATGAAGTTTTGGCTCTTTTGCCTCTGGCAAACTTGACAATGGAGCTGGAAAGCAGGTCCACAACTGCCTTGGTGCCTCTGGAAACATCTCATGCTGTTGGTTTTTTTAGCACCAATGCCCAGTTCCTGCTCACTATTTACTGCAGCAGTGTCTGCAGACAGCTCAGCTCTTCCAAAAACTGGGTGAAAAGGTCTTTGCCCTCTGGTGCTGGTGCTTCTTCAAGCACCCCGTGCCTCCTGCAGAGTGCAGGCGGTGGATGCAGCGAGTGCAGGAAGCACATTCCCGGACCCTGACGGCACCTCCCGGGGGCTGGGGGCTGCACGGGGAAGGAAGGACTGGGCTGGCTTTCAGGCTCCCCTCCTCGCTCGGGAGCCCAGCTCTGAATACATTTGCTAAAACCACTTCTGTGTTTTTCCCAAATTCCCTGCTTAATACTTCCAGTATGATTCAGAAGGAAAATTAATGCTTAAGCAAGGGCTAGCGTGCAAACTGCTGGGAGATCGTGGCAGGGCCAGCAGAGCTGTCTGCTCCCCCGCCCACGTGTGTGCCCACGTCTCCCTGGTCATGGTCACAGCAAGGGCAGGTGCAGCAGGACCAGAACACCCAGCATCATCTCAGCTGGATGGGCTTTGCCCAAAGTTGTGCTCAATTTTTATGGGATTAAGTTTGCCTGAAGAGGTGGCTTAAGGGAAAAAAAAAAAAAAGAGTTCACCCACACAATGCTCAAGTGAAATTTGAATTCATTTTTCACAGTCTCCTTGATCCAGAAACCTGATTTCAATATTCGCACTTATCTGATCCAGGACTAGGAAAATCTGCCATTTGCTTTTCTCCAGTGAGCCGCGCAGGGCAACAAAACCAAACTCTTGAGTATTATGAAAAGGAGATTAATTGTTCTTGAGTCTCAGATACATCTGAACCCATATTAAAAGCAAATGACAAAATCGCATACTGCTGGAGCCAAGGCAGACCTTGATCATGCTGGAATTAAGGTTTGGACACACACCTTCTGAAGAGAGGCAGGCTCCCCCGTGATGAAGGGCTTGCAAGCTTGCAGCAGTGCTCCAAGCCTGGAATTTGCTCTGAGGGAGCTGTGGTTGAGTTTCTTTCTTTCCCGGTTGTTTTGCAATGCCACAATAAGTGTTGGTGAATTTGCAAACCGTAAGAGCTTGAACAGCGGGTGGGTGCCTTCATCCAAGCACTAGAACAAACATTTTTGGTGTCAGCCCATTCCAGAGAGATTTTCAGTGTTATAAATTTAAAAATAATAGTAAAAAAAAAAAAAAAAAAAATATATTTTTAAAAAAGCTAAACAAGCAACAGCTGTTTGGAACTGGGCCCAAAACCCAAAGTGTATAAGTGGTGTTCAGACAAATGCTTAGAGACAGTGACAAGAAAATGCTCAGCACAAGATCTGCAGGGAGATTTCTGGCTATTCTTCGCACATGCAGCCACAAGAAATTAACTATTCTCAGTGATGAGAGACACTTAACTTACAGATCCACTGCCACATCCACCTGGTGGGCTGGAGCTGTCCAAGCCCCCTGTGACGATGGGTGGCAGCTCTGGGACACGTCCCCAGTGACTTCGCAGGGATGCGGCACAGCAGGTTAGGAAACCTTTAAAATCACTGAATTAGGAAACAGTACATAGAAATTCCAACATTGGTAATAACAAAGAAGAGATAAGAAGAAAATAAATATCACAAGAAACCACAGTGATGCTAGGCAGCCACTGATAGCATCCTATCAAGGAGCTGTAGACACACACAGTCCTCCAGCTGAATTATGTGTTAGCATGTTAGGAAAGGTATTTGCCCTTTGGACAGCCATATTTTTGTTTTGAGCTTCAGAAACATAAATTACAGTCATTTAAAGCCCAGGCTTACATTTTATTTCAATGACGTAAATGAGTTCCCAACTTTCAAAGGCCAGCTGTCCCTTACAGCAAGAGGTAGCAATTATATAAAATTCTTTTACTGCGCGGAGGTATTTTCAGTCCTTTAAGTTTATGTGCCCCAGGTGAAGCAATATAAACAAACTATAGCTGTCACAATCGTGTTAATAATGGAAACTGCATTTGGGAAGTTTTAGGGATAAAACCTATAACTTTATACTGCTAAGGTGTCAAACCTTTCAAATGTAAACCAGAAGTGCAGCTGCGGAAGGCTCCGGGAAGGGTTTCTGAAAAGCCAACGCTCACAGTCCCTCCAGATACACAAAGGCAGTGGCTTCCAAGCTGCGGTCATTAATAAGAATTGCTGGAAAAAAAAATAGGCTTAAGAATACATTTAAATGGCTCTGGATTTTTGGTAAACTTCAGATACGAGGTTAAATCCACCCCTGATTCCAGCCCCACCAAAGTCCATCCTTACAGATGTGCATGTGTGCACCAGCTCGGGTGCTGGAGCTTTCCACTGTGGATTTCTCATCCTTTGGCTTAAACTTCAAAAACCGACCAGGCAAAGCAAATGTTTGAAATAGTGCAGGTAGCTGGGTTTGCTTTCTTTATTTTTTTCCCCTCCAACCCCTGTAGATGAATGCCCTTCACAGAGCTGTTTGAAGGTTGAATACCAACAAACCACATCAAAACGTGCCGGGTGGCTCTGGTTTGCTGCCCTGCCCACCCTGTGAGCATGGGAAGGGAAGGGAAGGGAAGGGAAGGGAAGGGAAGGGAAGGGAAGGGAAGGGAAGGGAAGGGAAGGGAAGGGAAGGGAAGGGAAGGGAAGGGAAGGGAAGGGAAGGGAAGGGAAGGGAAGGGAAGGGAAGGGAAGGGAAGGGAAGGGAAGGGAAGGGAAGGGAAGGGAAGGGAAGGGAAGGGAAGGGAAGGGAAGGGAAGGGAAGGGAAGGGAATTCAAATTCACCCCGCATTCAAATCTCAAGAACTGGTTTCGCATCGGGGTGGCAATCCAAGCTCTTCTCTCCTGCTACCTTCCTGTACTTTCAGCAGCCGCTTGCAGCAGCTATTTTTTAGCATTTAACATTTTCTGACCCCAAACCTTATCTCATGAAAAGGTCGGGGCTTTTACTGTAGCCTGTATTCTACCAGCTCAGGATTCAGCACGTTGGAGCTGCTGTGGGCTGATCAAAGCTCTCAGAGGTGCTGGGAAAGGACGAGGTGGAAATGCTGCAGAGCATTTGAGCAGCTGCTGGCGGGGCTGGGGCGGCGAGGTAAGGTGAGCTCTGCAAGGCAGGGCAGAGGCTTTGAGGCAGAGGAGGGAAGGCTTGGATGCAGCGCACGTCTCGTGCCTGGTGAGCTGACAAGGGGGAGAATCGAGCTTCAAAGGCCCCCATTGCACAGCTGATGACATTTAGGAAGAAAAGGAAAATCGTTGCTGTTCGAAGAGATTTACAAATGCCATCCGTGTCCATGGGTGTAATTTTCCATTAAGGAAAAAGAAGCAACATATGGACCATGCAGTAAAGATGTTACCATAGCAACCGGCCTCCTAAAAATCCCTATATATGTATACCGAAATCAGATGCATGTAATAATTATGGTTGCATGTCTAAAGTCAAATATAAGTCTCATCTTCCTGGCATTATTTTGTCCATTAAAAGTCTAATTCATGCTTCATGCAGCAGCTTACTGTGCTGCCTCTTGAACCCACAAAGTCGAAATCATCATGAGCGACAGTCGGTGACAACAGCCCAAAATCTAATTTAGCTAATTCAAAATACATGCTTTGTGCTTTAAGCCAAAAGAATGGCTATGGGACCAGAAAGAACTGAGCTCCAGGAATACAGCTGAGATGGTGTTTAAGTTCAGAAAAATGTTAGATGATAAAAAGAAATAGTTGAAAGGGTGTGAATCTCAGAAAAAAAAAAATATATATATATACATGTATATATAAAAAAGTGATTTACCAGGGCATCCTGGGAATTTAGCAAAGATGGATTTGCTATTTGTGGGGTCAGTGCAAGGAAAGGACCTTCTCCTGACACAGCTGGCTGTGGGATGAAGTCTGTGAGGTGCCCCAGTGTTGTCTTCTGGATCCTGCTCTGAAGGATGCTGCAAGGAACCATTTCACCCCTGCCCCTGGGGCACTATCACGTTGTCTTGGCTGGCCAGACGTGGGGAGCATTCATCATTAATTAAAGGTAACTTTTGCAGGCTGGTGTCACAGTCTGACAATCCCTGTTAGTTGTAAAGTGGCGGTGATGAACGTCTGGCTGCAGCACCCCAAGCCCCAGGTGGGGCTCCGGCCCCATTTTGATTTATCTGCAGCCAGGAAACAAATCAATTGAATGCTAACAAATGGGTAGGCTCTCCCTGCCTCCTGGTGTCACAGAAAGACCCTCGGTGAGGTCCAGCAGATGTTCTAACCCAGCAGAGCTGAGTCTGTTCTGTTAAAACCACCCCCTTCCATCACACCTCGCAGGTGGGAGCCGACTCTGTGCGAGCTGTGCCAAAATCTGCACTCCTGATCAGGGGATGCTGCCTCCCCGGTGTGCAAACAAGGCTCGTGCTGTCACAGGAGCAGCCGGTTCTTCAGAAGACGCTGACATCCTTCTCAAAACAAATCATTTCAGGTGTCAGGCAAGTACCTGCTCGGTGCCGGGACATTTCGCAGCCCCTCCGCCCTGCAGCTGCTGCTCCTTTTCCTGCTCTGAGCACCGGCTGCGGCACACGCCGTGCTCAAGGAGATGAAACGCAGCCTCTGACAGGTTTTGTGTGCGTTGCCTCCACATGCATCTCTTTAAAGCACTTCCAACTGCTCGTTCCTTCACCATCTCAAGGCAAGTTGAGCAGTTGGAGAGAAGGCTGAGGAGGGAGAGGTCCAGAAATGTCTCTTTGGAGGAAACGTATGGCTAATGCTCTTAAACAGACATTTATCCGGCACCAAACAGTGACAGAAAGTTAATAAAAATCACATTCCTGAGTCCCCAGGGCACTTGTTCTTAATGAGAGCTATTTCCATCACAAGCTTCAGCTCTCTCCCTCTGGCTAATTTGTGGCAAAGCCACTCAAGACGAGACCCAGCCACCATTCCTCTTACATGGGCAGTTTGATTTGTTCTCCCTGCGTGGGAAGCTGTGCTCTCAGAGACCCTACAGGAGACCTGGCTGAACTTAAATCCCTTCTGTAGTGTGGATGGGGTACACAGCAAGCTTGCTCTCAGGTATCATGTGGATATACACGATGTATGGGTTCCACTAAATGTTTGCATGTCACAGCAAGGCCACGCCTGTCACTCACAAGGGGACCACAATTCCACCCTCGTCTCATGGGGAATTTGTGGTTTTATGGATGGCACAAAGTTATGCAAACGCTGCTTTGAAATGGCCATTCTTGCTCCTCGAAGGCATGCAAGTTTCCCAGTGCCTGGACACATAATAATTTTTCTTAATTATTCCTCTATTTAAAAAAAAATTAAAAAAAAAAAATTGCTTGACACAGAGAGCTCCACATGTCTTTAGGACTCGAAGTGAGTTTGAAAAATATGTATATCACTCCATCCCTTACTTTACTGTGAGACAGGAACCATGTAAAGGCACAAAGGTGCAGGAGTTGCTCAGATCCCTGTGACACGGAGCATATGGGCTGGAACAGGAGGGACCTTCTGCTCCTCAGGGAAATTGCTGCACACATGGAGACGGTGGGTTTTGTAAAGTCAGCTGCCTAAAGACAAGCTCCTCCATCTGCACGTAGCCTGCCAAAAGTGAGGCTTGAACATTTTGGTCCTGTCTGCTCTGTGTAGCCCACTTTCTCTCACTGACAGGGAGTTTGCCAAGGCTGATGCTGTGACCTGCAGGTTGTACGCCTGGAGGGCAGCGCTCAAAACCTGCCTCCTCCTCCCGACCTGCTGGGCAGAGTCTGTCCAGCCCCGAAGCAGAGCACCCTGAGGCTACCACCAGGCTCCCTGCAGCACACGCCGTGCTCCTGCTCACCTCCCCAGCCGGGTCAGCGCAGCAATGCATGGCACCGCGCCTGGCCCCACTCAGGGAAGAACTCACACTCCTCTGAAACGAGATTTAAACACGTGCCCAGGTGCCTATCCTTGAGCAAAGACGTCTGTGCCCATGGTGATGGAGAGGAGGTGGTACAGCTCCCCTGGCACAGACACCAAGAGGCAGGTTTCCATCAAGCTGCCATCGCATCCTCCTGGGGCCAGCACCGTGGTGCCCCAGATCCACAGATTTCCCCCTCGGGCTGGTAGAGAGGCCGTTCGTGGGACACATTTCTTTGTCCTTTCCAAAGCTTTCCCCAGGCTACAGAAGCCAGGCTTGAAAAAAAAAAAAAAAAAAAAAAAAAAAAAAAAAGTCATTTGCCAAATGATTTCTTAATGTTTGTGTCTTTGGGTGAAATTGGTCATGCTTTTAATCTATTGCAGAAGAAAAGTGGTAACACAAAATGTTTTATGATTTTTTAAATGTTCTAACACTTATTTCAGTGCCTCAGTTTTTATTACAATTATGTTTGTGGCAGGGGAAGTTTTTCAGGGCCAACAGCTAATATTTCTTTCAGCCTCTAACACATTTTATACATAATTAGTGTCAGGGAGCGTTAAAACTCTCCTTTTGCTGCTTCAGCAGTGAAGAAAAGCCTCTGGTACCTGAATGTGCAGCACTTCCACTCCCTTTGGAAGCAAATGGTGGTGAGATACACCTTCTTTTTGTTATTGGTTTCCCTTTACACGGTTGTGATTTTCCTCAATTGTTTTTCTCTTGGGCTTACTTTCTCTCTGCAGACTTCTTGGCGAGCATTTTGCAAGAGCCACTTAATTCTTTTCAGGGTGGTGGGTAAGAAAAAATCTGCTCTTTTCTGACCAGAAATGCTGGGTATGCATCTCTTGCGACAGCCACTCACATATCCATTTCTTCAAGCACATCTCTAAATGTCAGGTTCTCCACCAGAGTACATCAGTGTAGCTCTGGTGTCGTTGGATTTACTGGATCTCATTTCAAGGCTGCAAGTTCTTTCATATGACTATGAACCTCAAATAAAAAAATTAATACAGCCTCTTAATTCCTGAGCCTGGATGGCCCACCTCAGCATTGCTAATAGCTTACAGCCCCTCCTGGCATTATGTGGCACAGGTCTCACCACCCAGTGAGTTGGGTCATGGTGTGACTTCCTTGACTTTGAAGTCAGAACAAGCAGGATTGACCATTCGGGTGCTGTCCCTTAACTGCTGTGTTTCACGGAGGAAATTTTGCATGAATTTCCTGCTTGAGGAATAAGGTGAAATGTAAGCGCCGAGAGATGAAAGACACCTCTTTGTGTTCTGAAATTTCGATTCCTGATGCTTCCCCAGTGAGCACCCATTAGGTAATTGTTACGTTCTCCATCCCTAACATCTCTTCCTGATGGCTGGTTCCCTTTCCTGGCGGACAGAGCTCACGCCCTGGCTGAGGATGCTCCAGCACATCTGCATGGAGCTTTCATCCCACCAGAGCCGGGTCGGGCAGCCCTGCCCTCCCCTTTCATCCTCCGAGGGGAGGCTCTGGAGAGCACGGATGTCAGCCTGGATGCACAACAGTCGGCACAGGGCAGGGAAACCCGCCAGTAAACAGCTTCTTCGTGCTCTGTGATTACCTAGCAGGGGAGTATTTTGGTCGCCGATACTACAAATTTAGATGCAGCCGTGTAAAATGAAGCCAGTGCATGTGGTGTTCTCAGAGATGCACAATGCAGACGCCACATCTTGATCGCATTAGGTAAGGCTCCGTGTCTGTACGGGGTGCAGTCGTTCACAGGCAGAAAGCAGGGAAGAAGCCTCCTGGACCAGGATGTGAGCTTTGCTACGAGCCTCTCTCATGGTGCGGATGTGCTGGACTTGCTAAAGAAGTGTTTGTTGTTTTTTTGTTTTTCCCAGGCATGAGGATTGGGATGGATGGTGGGAGGTGAAAACACCAAACGTCTTGCGTGATAAACTCGTCTTATCATATAGGTCAGGAAACTAGCGGCTGGGAGGGGGATAAAAACAGCAAGGCTCTGAAGACTAAACAGACAGGATGAGGAAAATGTATCTCATCCTGGCAGTGAGACAAACAGATTAATGTAAAAATGTAAGAAAGGCTGCAGTGGGCCAGACTGAAGGTGGAACTGTCCCAGGAGTCCGCGGCCAGCTGCAGCCAACATCACACATCCAAGGACCACAGAGACCAGACTACAGGGACAAGGAAAACCCATGCCCCGTGGTTTCTTTTCCCAGCTTAAAGGTTATTTATTTTTATTTTAAAACTTCACACTTGATCTCCCGATCCCTGAAATCCTGATCTCCTTCGTTTCCTTAAAACAAGCGACATTTTGGGTCACTTCGCACACAGTGGCCCCAAAAGGGAGAACCCCAGGTTGGTTATCAGCCTGAGCTGGTAAAAAAACCCTGCACAGGGCAGCACATCGCATCCATGCGGTGTCCCCCATGGTTGGTCACAGAGGGAGGGAGCTGCAGGACTTGGGGATGGCAGCATTAGTCACCTCCATACCAAGGCCCCTGGAGCTGCTCTGTGTTTGTGAAATGTTTTGATGAGTGTTTGGTTTCTATTGGTGACATAAATCAATCTCCCTGCCATGGCGCCGCTTTTCCAGAACAAAGAATTCCCAGAAAAGGGGAACCCTGCTGCTGGGTTGTATAATACAAATGTAGGATCCTGCTGGCCACATGGTATTTCCTACACTGGATAGTTTTTTTCTCCAGGATGCAACCAGGATGCTAATGAAAACAACACATGGAAGACCTCAGGATAAGCCCCAGTGTCTGGTGAGGAGTGCATAGCTCTGGTCTGGAGCCTAAAGCAAACACAGATGCATCTAAGACAATTATCAAAGATAAACAACATGTGCCTCGAGGAGGAAAGGAAGGTCTATACATGCCTGCAGACCGACTGCTGGCTGGTCTGGTCTGCTGAACTAACTTTCAGACTTCACATATGAAGAAGTCTAGCAAGAGGAACACGAGCTGAACATACAAATGGCCACAAAGGGGGTGTTGGGAATGAGCTGACCACTCCTTCTGTGATGCTGGGTGGCTGTGCTCCTCTAGCCTGGGAGGGCTCCCCACATCCTGCCCCTATCTCTCTGCATGCAAAAACTCCCAACCAACAGGTAAACTCTGAGCACAACAACCAAAAAAATTCAAGGCTCTGCTCCTCAAACTGGATCTGTTTTGGCTGGAGGCAATGAGGGAGCAACCTGTTAGTGCTGCGGGCAGCCCTGTGCTGAAGCCTCCACAGACACCATCAAAAGGTTTTGAAAACCTTTAAAGTGCAGTTTCTGCAGGGAAAAATTCCCTCTCCCAGGTTTGACTACAACAAATGGCCAACATTTTTCTCAGCTACAAAGGTGAATATTTTATTCAGCTCTTTGATGGGAAAATTTTGTTCTGATCACAGATGATATATTACAAACACAGAAACGTGTCCAAGCAGATGGATGAGAATTCATCCATCAGGCAATTCACTTGGTGGAGGAACAGATGACTGAGCAGGAGAAAACTGCAAGAAGAAGCTGTAAAAGCAGGTCTGCAGCCTAGCAGAAACCTTTTAGAGCAGCTTCACGCTACTCAGTGTGCTGGATGGTACACCTACTGCTTGCTACGTGCTCTACAACAGTTTTCCCAAATTACTAATATGGGTCTAATTATATTTGTTGGGTTTGATTCCTGTAGTTTTTCAGTGGAAAGTACTAAGGAACTATAAGTGAATAGGAAATTATTTGGCTGGATGGCTGGGATCCTTTTTTTTAATTTATTTCTTTTTTCTTTTCCTTTTTTTTTTTTTTTCATTTCTGTCTCAAAATATCTCTGGCAACATATAAAGGACTTTTCCAATGATATTGGCCATTCAGTAGGCTCTTATGAAATTTTGGTTTGCCTTGTGATATTCGTCAGTTTGCTCCATGGAAAAGTATATTTTTGGACAAGCTGTAGAAATACCCAAGAATTCTGAGCATAAATTTCAACATCCCCCCAGCTGGAGGAATTTCAGATTGACAGCAGATCTGTCCTCCCGTCTGCTCAGTGAGCTGAATCACCACCCTGCAGCTGGCATCTCCCTACCTCCACTCGTGTTTCTGACACAGCTATTTAGCAGAATTAAACTTCTGAAAAGAAATTAAGTGCTGGATTAATTGCTAGCACGCTGGTGCCCAATTCACCAAATTTCCCCGAGCCCTGACCTGCTACGGCAGTGGCTGTGCTTTAAGGGAAATCCATTATATTTGCTTGTTACACCAAAACATGTTTTGGGTGCTGCCCATCATTCATCCAAATGCCGTGATCCTGCCACTTGTCCAGGCAGCTTCCCTCACCACATAAAACTCTTCTCCTCAAAGAACGGGGCTGGTGAGAAACCTGCTGGGCATCTGCATTTACCTGGGCTACGGCAGAGTGATGCATTCTGGCAAAATCCCTGCTTCCTCCCTTCCCATCTGCTCACCAGGAAACAGGTCTGGTGAGGAAATACCGAGGTGCTCAAGCAGCTACAGGTGGGTTTGGGATGAAGAGAGCCAAGGCTTTGGTTAACTTGGCTTTGGTGACTTGTTTTAGGTGGCAATGAGAAGACCCTGTCCTTTCAGTGTAATCATGTATCCAGCATATCTTCCCAGCCTAGCTTGGTCACTTCATTTCCATCCCACTGAGAGCCGCAGATATTTATATCAGTTATTGTTGTTTGTTTGCTTGTTAGTCTTGTTTTGTTTTTGTTTTTAAAGCAGAGAAAGCTATGGTGCCTTCAGAAAACCCTCTGTATCTCTGATCTGTAGTGCCAAAGCTTTACACATCTGTTTACTCTCCTATTTCATGAAAACAGTGACCCCACCACATCTCACAGGGACTCTCATTTTCTTCAGAACTCAAAAAGAAACAAGTGGTTCTTCAAGAAGGCTGTAAACATACTGAATTAACAACATGCTTCAGAGTTTTTTCTGCTGCAGAAAACTCTGAGTACTCCTGAATTAGCAAACCTGCAATAATTCATACCAAGTGTCATCTTATTTCCAAAGGGAAATCTGAAAAATGTGTACAAGCTCGTTCAAGTGCCATGTCAGATGCATACCCTTGAAATGATAAATTCTCATAAGTTGCCTGCCTTCTGCATTGTATATTATTGCTGGATTTTATATGAAATGTAAAAAATAAAAATAAAAACTAATAATAAAAAAAAGAAATCATAATCACAACAGTGAGTGGAAAGAATATCTACAATCTACATTTGTTATTGTTGCTGGTTACAGGCAAAACAGAGAACAGTGTTGGTAAAGACCACCTCCAACCTCCATGGTCACACTCTTTCTTGGTTGTTTGTAAGATTTCAAAGCCTCAGTTTTTGTGTTGAACATTTTCTGCATGGTGTGCCTGAGCTTTGGGGATGTTTTTCAGCTTCAGCAGGAATGGTTCAGACACAGGGCAGGACAAGAGCTCTGCTGCTGGTGGGCAACACCTTCTTGTGGAAAAAAAGTGGATTTTTTGAGGATTCCAAAAGAGCCACTCCATCTAAATTCATGAGATTTAAGCATCCAAATCCCTAGGATTTGTTAATGCCTCAAGTGAAGACAATTTTTTCTGATGAGACTTTGAATATCTGAAATAACTAAACATGAAAGCAGGGAAGTGGATTGAATAGAGACATCCTAACCTCATAAAAAATCCCCCCGTGTCTTTTCTACATATGAGCTTTAGCACTATATAGCTTTTCTTTTCTTTATATATATATATAAATGTATACGAGTGTATGTGTATATATATATATATATATCTGTTCCCATATTTAGGTTCCTCTCCTCCAGTGAATCATGCTCAGATGATTTTCAAGGACCTTTCATTCTCTCTCTGCCTCACACGTTAATCCAAATCTCCTTTCTTAATTAAACTTTTACTCTACAAGAGTCTGTAACCTCCGTTTCCAAGTGGCAAAATCAATTCCAGCTCTTCTTGATAAGGAAAACTCATTTCTGGTTGATTGACAAGTTTAATTAAATGCCAATATTTTCTTTTAATTGCTAGATTATTAGGAAAACAGCCACTTCAACGATCATTGCTTGTGCATAGGGAATGGTACCTAAAGCCCGAGCTGCACAGGTTTTTCTCCTTCTCTAGTTTCCCTTTCCAGCAGGGGCTGCCCTGTTGGGCATGGTGCAGAGCAGCAGGACGTGGGCAGGCTCTGACCTTGGATCACACTGGAGAAGCCTCAGCCATGGATCTTCCTGGGCATCCCTCTGAACGAGGTTATAGGGTCTCTAGGTAGTCAGAAAGGCACGTCCAGAAGGTGATTCAGATCTCTGATGTCCTAAATTGCATTCAGAAATGCCAAATTCTTTCTCCATATAGCACCTCGATGCAGATGTGGCTTTGAATTTCTGTGCTTCCACTAAATGCATGAAGTTGAGCAGGATGAAGCTGAATTCTTATTTATTTCCCCACAAGGCTGCTGAAGCTAGCAGTTAACCTCACACTGAATTCAACAGCCTCCAGCTTAGGCATGGATGGGGGAGTGTTTGCCGAAGTGCAGAACAGATCCTTGGCTGGTGCCAGGACCTGCAAGGACCAGGCAGGGACCTACTCCCTCTCTCCCATCCTCCAAGCCAGCTGAAGGAATAGTCCTCACCTGGAAAAAGAGAAAATGTATACATATAGGATGCCCAGAAACAACCCCCTCTGTCCTTCTGCCCGCCCGCCCATCCATCCATCCATCCATCCATCCATCCATCCATCCATCCATCCATCCATCCATCCATCCATCCATCCATCCCCTGCTGCCTGCTGTTGACAAGGTCAAGGACACGAACAGCCCCTTCAGCTCACCACAGCCCTCAGCCCCATCAGGCCTTCTGGTCATAGGGGTTTTAATTTGCTGAGACACAAGATGTAAGCAGCCAAGCCGTGCCAAGCCTTTTTCCATATATCTCTCTGTTTATGCTGAAAATCGCAATTAATAACCAAAAGATGGCAAGATGGAAACTGCATTATGAAAAACATCCCATCCACATTCCTGGGGCTTCTCCATGTTACAACACTCTGTGGTGTTGCAACACAGCGTGCGTCGCTGGAGAAAGTGGAAAAACCTGGTTATGGGTCTATTGCACCACTGAATGTGCCAATAGCCATTATCTTTCCAAAACCATCGAATGCCTAGAGAAAACAGTGTGGCCATCGCAAACCAGGGACTCTCTAATTAATTCAAACTTTATTCATGATGAATCACTGCTCATTTCAGTTGCAGTCTGCAAACAGGCCTAGGAATAACCATGTGCATATGCGAAACCACATTTTCAAGAATTTATTCTTGACACTGATTTTAACAAATAGTTGGTGAACAGTAAGCAATTGCAACTGTATGGTTTTTGTTGGTGGTGTTTGCTGTTTGTGGTGTTTTGTTTTTTTTTTTTTTTTTTCAGGTAAGTCCATTTTCTTTTGTTAGATTGCTACTACAGGAAACAATGAAATTATAACAGAACGTGGTTAATAGGTCTTTCCCCCACCACACAACTAAGCCTCTCTCCTGCTATAATAATGTTACTTGTGGGATATGAGTCAGACATTGGTTTTGCATGAAAAATAGAGAAAAGGAGCTGAATCACATGAAAGGTATCATGGTAATGATCTTGGTGACAGGATAGAGGTTCAAAAGCCAAGCCCGATAAACTTACCTAAGCAGAACTTCAGCAGTCCTCCCTAAACCGTATAAAGCATTTTCAGACAGCAGAGCTACCAAACAACTCCCTCAAAGAGCAATTACATCCTACGGCTCCCTATCTTGACAAAGATGTTGTCACGATGCCAAACCATTCATCATACCCTATTAAGATGTCAAAGCTGGAAATTCTTTTTAATTTGTTTATGCATCTTAGGAATCTGTTTATCATTTCCCATCTATTGAAGGAGCAGTATTTAATATGTATTAGCTGGGCTCTGGTTTTCATATGTTTTTACTGTAACTTTGATGGTATACGGAAATGAGGGATCCTGATCACTGATCAAAGAGACAGAGGGCCCTTGCTACCTTCCCTAGGCTCGTTTCTGACAGACATGCTGAAATTAAAACATCAAGCCACAAGTTCACCAAAGCAGGACTCGGGTGGCGAGTTCAAGATGACTTATGAATAAAACCAAAAGAGCTGCTCACCTTGTTCACCCTGACACAGTGCTGGCAGAAAAAGGCAATGACATGTCCAAAAATATCATTTGGAGAGCCATTGCCCAACATAAACCTCCAAGATATACTTCATTTTTATGTTCTTATTTGAAGGATATCTTAGCCACAGATTTTCAGTTTTGATTCTCATTAAGCACCTTTATCCAACTTGCATCCACATGATGTTGACATATGATTATGATTAGCTTATTATTTCATCTAATCATGCTTTTCACAATTAAACTTGATCTCAGTACTAGCAAACCATTCAGATATCACAAAGCTAAGAGGTTTACCTTTCTTCTGAAATCTTCTAAGGCTTACCATGGCCTTGGGGTTATTTCTCCACATCAGTACACCCACAATTCACTCCACATTATGTCATGCAAGCATCACAAGCCAAAAGACTTCATGACCATATTCTTTCAAAGTTAAAAACAAAACCACTGACCACTAATAGTTCCCACAAAGAGTAACCTTGACACCCCGAGGAACATTTCCAAGGCAAAATAGGGGATTTCTGGCATAACAGTCCCATTAAAATTAACAAAAACTAAGAGACCCCTACATACATCCATCATCGTGTCAGACTTCAAGATGATCCAGAGGCTCAAAATTCAGCTTTCAGTTTGGGTGATTTATTTTCTGACATGCTCCCCCATCCCATAGCTCCACTAACGTGCTCTTGGCTCTGTTTAACACGCACTCCGGGCTGAGCTGTTCAGTATTTTAGAGCAAGAGCATACACGACACGAAATAGGGCAAGAGGGGTTATCCCCTCCGCGTCAGAGCAAACCCCGAGCTCTTGCTCAATACTGCAAGCGATGAGTTGTGTGAGAGCGGTATCGGATACACTAATTAGCGAAAATTGTTTCCTTTCCAACATCCTGTTATTTTACCCACACAGTGATTTACTGATGTTAGAAATTGGGTTTGGCAGGTGGAGTCCTCCTTGCTGCTGGTAACTGCCAGACAAGCAGGTGTCTTGTTTCAGGATTTAAGAGGCCTTTTGTTTTCCTTTGCCTGGATACATTTTTCTTTTTGAATATACCTTCCCCTCCTTCAAGGATTCTTTCTCTTCTTTGCAATGCATATCTTTTTATTTATTTTTTTCTAATCTCTGATTTTGGACCATTTCCATATTTGACTGTCACTGGTATTTAAACAACTTCCTAATCTCGAGGATTTCCTTTCCTCTGTAAATCACCTTTAAAAACCCAGCAATCCCTTATTATTTCCTCTTTCATTTTCATTGTCTCATCTATAACAAGCAACATTAAATCCAGAGAGCATTTAAGACTAATTTCAATTTCTCTATGAAAAAAAAAAGTCTGAAGAAGGATTTTTGCCAGCACAAATATTTGTTCTCTCTCTAGTAACAAGGTGACATGGTGCCAGTTCAGTCTAATTTCACATGGGGCCAGGAAAGATTCATTTAAATGACAGTAATATACATTCAGTGCTTCTTTCAGAGTGGCCTAAATAATCTAAGAGCTGCATGATGTCTGCTGAGTTGCTTCCTTCCTCCCAGGGAAATCAGAGGGCTGTGCTTCTTTCCACAGGTAGCAACAAAAGAGGCCATCTGCTTGGCTATTTTATAAGCAGCTTATTTATCTGCATGTGACCACTACAGGAGGCTCCAAGCATGCCCCCGAAGCTGATGGCCAGAAGGGAGCACTGGTGTCTGCATATTCTTTGGGACGAGACCAAAGTCCACCCCTGCATTTTCTACCCCATCAGTAGTCCCTTTGGCTACGCCTGTGTTTGATGGTATTTGCACACAACATTATCTGCAGAAGCTGGGCTGAGACTCAAAGCTACAACAGGTGGGGAGAAATCGGCCACGTGGACATGGCAAGGGGATAGAAGGGGCAAGAGGGGGTGGCAATTAGCTGCGTGCAGCCTTCATAGATGTAAGGAGCCCAGCAGTGTCAATAATTGCAGTAATCAAAGTGAATCACATCTTGCCACTTGCCTAGATGACATTTTTCTCTCTGTACATGACAACAGAGATGAATTTTCCGGTTACTTTTGAAGACAATGATTTCAGAGATTTTGCAAGAAGATTAGTTACACATTTCATCTGGAAAAAGAGCTCATATGGAAAAGAGAAATTCAGAGCTTTTAGTAAGATTTTGAAGAGCGCTACGGAGATCTACACATAAGTCAGAGCAAAAACTGAACCTCAGGACTGCATATCGGATTGTGGATATCCTTAAAAGAGCAATTGTGCTTTGAAGTACAATAGGAAAATAGAGATCTTTATCTCAATGAGGTATGATGATAATTGCACTCAGAAGCTTTAATCAGCATGCTTCAGATTTAGGCAGATGGATACGGAGGGCAAATCTGTGAAGGATGAATTATTTATTTTGGGCACACTAAAACTTTGTCTCTTAAAGGTCATCAAACTTTCAACAGAATTGACAAAGTCTGCTGCATATGTGAATACGATTAATCTTCTCATTAGCGAGAGGCAACATTTTCTTTTGAACTTGATATGCCTGGTAGGGGGACAAAAAAAAAAATCAGAACAAAATCATTTATGGAAAAGTACAGCTGAAGAGCATCTGTTTGTCTTACATCAGTGATCCTGCTCAATTGCTTACCAAAAAATTAAACTGGAAACCTTAGGGCAGAATAATATGTTCTGTCCAGTAGGCATAAATATTTGATGGATGTATCATTTTTAATAGGATTATAAAATTAAAAGCCCCAAATCAGTGTTTATCAGTTAACACGATACATCTTTAGTGGCTGGCTAAGGGACTTCAGTGTCAAAGGCAATAGAAGTCATTTACACTCTGTACCAGAAATCAGCAGTGAATAAAGGAGAAAGCAATCCTATTGTTCATAATTGACTTTGAGACTGCTCGCATGGGTAAGCTTAAACACATGTGGGAATGGCTTTAAACGATTTACAATACTTTGCATTTAAATCAGGCATGGGTCAAAATCAGGCCCCCAGCTTGAGTTTGTCCATCTGGACCCTGAGCGGTGGGGAAAAATGTTTATTTTGGGGGTTGAGCTGTGTTTGAGACAACGTAGGGTCAATGTCTGCAGTGGGCAGGGGGCACAGTGAGGGAGCCAGCCCTAGCCCCTGTGGGTTTCTGGGGACTCCTGCATGAACAGAGGAGCCCCCAGGTGCCAGTGGGGTGCAGGCATCCCCACCGAACCTGGGGTCAGACCCCATCGTGCTCAGGATCCCTGTTCTGTCAGTGTCCCAATGACTGGGCAACTCTTGCTGCCTTTCCCCATGTGAAAAATAGGAAAATAATCTTTTCTTTTTTACAAAGCACTTTGAAATGTGCAGGAGATAAATGCTCAAGGTAAGGAATGTGGCATGAGCTGTTCACATTGAAAATATACATATATATTATTTTTATTTATTAAAAAAATAAAAACTTTTTCTTGAACAGACACTATTTCAAAAGCATTTTATATGATTTCTTTTGCATAAAACCCCTTTAATTCATTTGCAGCAGGCAGAGAGCCCTCTGCGATTTTTCAATCAAGCATCTCAATGAGCTAATTAGGGACAGGACAGGTATTATTCCGTCAGGCTTCTAAGCGCATTATAATAATCCCGACACTCAGCACATCTGACATTTGCAAATGCCTGAAGGAATCCTTCATGGAGGGATGGAGGGCTGACAAAGGAGAGCTGCACACTTGTGACCATGGCTCTGCATGGAGTCTGGGGCTGGGAATTTGTTATCCTGCCCCGTTATGACCCAGCCGTGTGCCCTTGTGCCCTGCGTGCTGCAGGTGGTGCCACAACCTGGCAGAGTGCATCACTCGGTGCCCCAGGACATTCCCCTGCCATGTCCTGCAGGAAGAACCAAGTTGTATTTTATGGAAAGATATTACTCATTAAAAAACAGAGTCAGTGAACAAAAAGGAGTGTGAATTTAGATTTTATTTTCCTGCTTCATTACCCCAGAGATACAATGTTTAATCGCCAGACCCCAAAGCAGAGCTGACCTCCCCATGTCCACCATCTCCTGCCAAACACCCAACAGCCACTGGCATGAAGGGAAAGATGAGGGCACACCGTGGAATTCAGAAATGCAAACAGCACCTTCATGCTGCCGTCAAATCAAGGATGTTGTGTGACTACTGCACGTGAAGGGGGGCAATTAACTTAATCAAATAACTGAGAGCACTTCGTAAAATTACATCTCTCCTCTTCATCTTCCCAGGTGAAAAATCAATAGCAAATTATAGCCTGATGTACCTGAATATTAAAACCTGGAGATTCATGTAGGATAGGAAAAAAAAGCTGAGATCCTAGCAATTACTCAGATGACACAGTTATTGAATTAATGACACAGCGCTGAGCTGATTTTTACTCTCAGAGTAGGGCCAGGATAATATTGATGGCTCCTTCTGTGGCTTCCATTAGTTGGGCTCAGCAAGAGGAAAACTTTTAGCCATGGGCACTTCTTTGTTCATGGCGTGGACTGCAGCCTGCCCGCATGGAAGCACAGCACACGTGTTTCAGTGCAAGTTCCCCTCCACTCAGGAAAGTGCTTCAAGATGCACAAAAGTACCTTTTTTGATCAAGAAGTGAGCAACATGAAAGGCCTTGGTGCTAACTTGCCTTTCATAAATAACTGCTCTGCAATGGGTCCTTAAGCACAAGAAGTGCTGCAGCTACTTTGAAAACTCTGCACCCAGCCTAAGTGCTTCCATAAAGGCAGCTTTGCCTGAAACCTGACCTCTGAAGAGGAAAACCTCACAAAGTTTGTGGCCTTAGGCTTAAAGAAAACACTCTTGGGTGCTTTATTTGTGGGGCTAGGGTTCATAGAGGGAACCAGGCCACAAAGCAGGGTGACAGCGCAGCAGCCTGGGCTCGGGGCAGTGTGCTTGCAATGGGGCTGCTGGGCACCATCTGAATCCTAGCAGTGCTCTGAGTTCAGCAGCGACACTCTTAATTTCCCCACTGTTTCTTCTTCGATTTCTTTTATTTCTTTTCCACCCTCTTTGGCAGCGCCTTGGCCACTGCGTTTTGCCACGCACCTCTGGCCACCCAGCAAGGTGCCCCCAGGGACCTGTCCCATGGCTGTGTATATATCGTGGTGGCACAACCCCAGTGCAGGAACACCCAAAACTCAACCCAGGGTGCTGTGCATCTACCAGGGATACAGTGGTGATTAAAAGTGAAAGAACTGCTGCCAGATATCCCAGCGTGGCATTATTTGCAGGGTGAGGGCTGAGCAAAGTAAGCTCCAGAGGTTATGTACTTTGAGAAGATTTTCTTTCGTAAGAGAAGGTTGTGATTAAACAGTCCTGGGAAGAAAAAGGCCTTTGAACAGCATACTTAATGAAGTACTAAATTTAAATTTAAACACACACACACACAAATCATTTCTGAATGTTTATTTCATTTCACAATGGGAAAATCCCCCTTCCTTTGGTTAGAATTATTACCTTTTAATGGGTACCAGAAGATTCGTTCATCGCTGTAATTTTTTCCAGGACTTTTCTTCCTTTGTGTGCCCACAGTGTTCCCTGCTTCCCTCTGTGTGGCGGTGCCAGGAACGTGCCCTGTGTTCAGTGGGACAAACAACGGGGTGGTTTCAGCATGCCTGAGATGTCCAGCCTGCTGCAGCAGGCAATCCACCCACAGATTTTATACTGGAGTCTAGAACTAAAGCAGAGCAAAAAAAAAAAAAGAAAAAGAAAGAAAGAAATGCCAAAGTGCTGTTATAAACAACCTCTTGGTATAAGGTGCTGCATATAACAGGGAATGACTCCGTTATCTATTGTGCGATTGGAGGTGCCACATCTGGGATGTCTGAACCTTCCAAAATAAATACAGGTTCGTGTGAGAGTTTGTGGGCTGGGGTGATACACAGAAGATGAATTTCATTAACATGCCGTGCTGCTGGGGTGAGCCTGCAGACCCCTGCATTGCAGAAGACTGGCAGCAACCAGCCCCCATCCCGGGCTGCGAGCACGGCCACGTCCCCGCACCAGCGAGGGGCTGAGCATGAAGCCAGGCCGCCTTAATTTATTGCACGGAGGAGGTCTGGAAAGTGGAAAATTCCCCCGGGCTGAACAAAGAGGCTCGGCTGTAGGCAGGGGTGCACGTCGAGCACCACCCAGGATGAGGGGCTGAGGGAAGAAGTGCTGCTGTACGGGGGGAGCCAGCTCTGCTTTCGCTGGGAAAGCGGCGTGGTTAAGGCAAGGATGGGCAGGAATTGAAGCTTTGGGTGATTTTAAGGAGAAGAAATAAGCTGCATGGCGATTATCTTGCACAGCCCAAGAAGGGTTTGACCCCCGTGAATACTGCAATGCAAGGGTCAATAGGCTTGTATTTTCGCACCATAAGAATGCCCAAATTTTACCCGGCCCCATAACTTGCTGTAAGGGGGAAGAGCAGTGGAGAGAAGCATGTGCAGATATGGGAAACCTGGTGTAGCAGCCAGGGCAACCTATCCTTTCATTTAAATGAAATAATTAGCTTTCCTAAATCCCTTTCTCACCTATCTCCTGGCACAGAAAGGACATTGCCATTTATTCTGTGACACATCCAGCACAGTGATATAAAGAAAAATCAAGGATCTTTACATTTATTTTGTTGCCCTGGTCAACCCTACAGTTATAATAGGATTTTGTTGGATTGCTAAAACAATTTTATTTCTTGTTTATTCCAGACGTCCCTCTGCAGTTACCAGCTGTTTATCATCTGACACGGTATTTTTTCAATGAAACAATTCTTTCACAATCACTTTTTTATCACAGCTATCATTGTTTAAAAGCTGCAGTTTACAAACAGATTGTGATTACAAACACTTGGAAGTGGACAACAGGAGATTATTTATGGTCTGTAAAGGGTGAGTAAATGTATAGGAGCCTGTTAAAGCAATAGGAAATGAGGAACTGTGGACACACACCCCAGAAGCATGCAGAAATTTGTTCTACTCTCTTCCAGGTGGACACAAATCTGGATTTATGCAACTAAATTTGGGGCGAAGGAGGCATTCCCTGCCTTCACGAGCTCCATCCCCAAAGCCAGGAGGGAAGCAGCCACCTGCACTCCAATAGTCTGTGACCCAACGGTGAAGCAGAAAAGGATAAGTACAGCTTGTGTCCTGTCCGTGTGTGTTACAGGAAGGCAATAATCACATTATTTTTCTAGCTTAGCTGCTGAAGTTTTAATCATTGCTAGGAACTCAATTAGTCACTGGTTTAAACAGCAGACTGAATGTCAGAGTGGAAATATTTGACATTTTCTTAACAACTTGAAAAAATCCAAAACAAACCCTTTTGGGGTATATTATTCCTACTGAGTTGCCAAAATCTCTCAGCTATCGCAGACCTGTGGCAAGCGTCTGAGGGTTTGGGTAAGCGAATCTCAAACCCAAACACTGAAGAAAGTCCCACGTCATACCCGGGGAACCACGAAAGCCACGAACATTTGTAAGGTTTTCCACTTGCCGGAGGGCCTTGGGCTTGCAAGAGCTTAGAGAGCTCGTTCTTCGCTACCTTAGGGTGAGAGACTTACTGAGAAAATGGAAAAGCTGTTCTCAGCTCTGCATTCTTGGGGCTGTAAGGGAAGCACCGAGCGCTGAGGGATTCCCAAAAAAAGTGAAGATCAAAGACCTGCACCAGCTGAATGAGGTGTTGAATACACGGGGCCGTGCTGGCAGGGGGAGAGGGGAAAGCAAAAAGGCCCAAAGGGGCAGAGGTGCAGGGCTGGAAGCCCTCGGAACCACAGCACCCAGCCCTTGGAGAGTCAGCGTTGTTTCCCCAGCTGCATTTTTAGGAGAAACATCCCAAAAAACAGCAAGGACAGACGAGAAAAGGGAGAAACCTGCCACCTGCCCCAACCACAGGGATCTTCAGAAACACGTGCAGGCCAAGCATGGGATGCTCCTTGGCTGCGTGGCTCATAAATTCCTATTTTTTTTAATGGCCTAGGAGCTGCCTCACCTCGCAGGTTCCCTCCCCGTCCGTGGGACACGGCGTTCCCCCCACGGACCCGGGTTTGCCAGCGCCTCGCAGAGCAGCTCGCAGCCCAGGCCGTCGGAGGAGGCGCGTTAGCGGAAGAGCTGCACTCAAAGCATATTTCCTGGAAAATGATGATTCCCACATGGTCCCAAACGCCTGGAGGAGCTCCCACTCAAACCTTGCAGCCGTGCTCGGTGGCTTCAGCACGGGCAGCGCGGGATGCTGAGGTTTTGGTAGCGCCCTGCAGGAGCATGATGAGCCCAGGGGAAAGGCTGGTGAGGGGAAAATCAGGCTTGGGGGGTTCCTTTGAAGTGACCTCAGCTGAAAATGAGCATTTTTGGCCAAGCGGGAACCAAGGGGGAAGGTGGGAGGCAGCAGCGGGACCACACAGTCGAGAAGCCCACGCTCCTAGCACAGCTGCTGGGACGCCTCCTCGCCGGGAAGGTGACAGGGAGGAATCCGCAGCTGACACACGCGTTTTTCTGCTGGAGGATTTCATGTCTTTTCTCAGGCACTGTGACTAATTATGCAAAGGAAAAAAAAAAAAAAAAAAAGAGGAAAAAAAAAGAAAATCGCAGATTTTGCCAGCAGACATTAGACTTTAAAAAAAGAACCCAGCAACCTACCAGGGGACAGTTCACATGACTGACCAGAAAAAAAATGGCAAACAGCTGTGCCTTAACATCTGTACTGCACGGTCTTGCTCCTCAAGAACGAGTAAATGGCCAGAAGAGAAATTGTTGAGAGCTCCGCTATACAAGCCCAGTTTTGAGGACAGGAGGGACTTAGACTCACATGGAATGACACTGAGGAAAAGTCAAATTTCCAATCCAAATGCATTCGCAAAGAAGGGTGCTGAACTGAAGTGCAGAATTTCAAGCTCTCCACCCCTCTGCGGATGGTCAGTCCTCGGGGACGTGGTGCTGGGAGCTGTAAGCAGAGCTGTGCCCACTGCCCAGCCAGCCCAGCCTCCAGGCTGAGCATTTGTAATGGTTTTATTCTGAAATTACCTGGGGTGCTGGTTGATTCTCAGCCCCAATTGCAATAGTAGTTGCAATTCCCAAGTGCACATTACGGGTGACAGCACAGGTCAGGACAGCAGCAGGGAGGCTGTGGTGCCACCTCTGTCCTGCACCCAGCAGGTCCCAGCTTGGCCAGCACCTCTCAAAGGAAGGTATTTGCAAGCATCCAAAAGTCCCGAAGGCATATTTGTTCCCCACGCACCTTTTCTTTAATTACAGAAGTAATTAATGTCCTGCCTGTTGAGATGCACTAAGATAAATTTACTGAAAACTGCAACTTAAGCCTTTTTCAGGTGAGATGAATTAATTTAAATACTAAGTAAATCCAGGCAACAAACTCATACAGAATTCAACCGAAAGTGATGTGAAGCAGCCAGTGAATGCCTTCTTGTTAGCAGCAGGAATAGTTTTCTTTGGTTGTTCCAAAAAGGTTTTCAAAGACAGATGAATATGTTCAAATAACATATTCATGTTCATTTGGCAATATTTATAAAAAGAATTAAATGCATTTCCAAAATTGCCTACATTTTTCAACATTTTCTAAAAGAAATAGATTACATTTTTATATGAAAAAATGCTGTTTCTTTTTTTTTTTCTTTTTGCAACTACTGAAAACTGGGGGAAGAGATTCTATCATTTGAAATGCCTGGAAATCATTTTTTTCAACAAGGTTTTAGATCACTCAGCTGGCTGGAAAAATTGTTATATCTTAGCTCTCTCTCTAGAGAATACACTTTGATTTCATTAATTAAAGAAAAGAGGATGAAAGACAGGCTATTGAGTTTGCCTCAGAACCCCAGCTTGCATAAATTGAAGGAGAGCCATAAAAAGGGACTCAGTGGTTTACAAGAGCTGCAAATCTCTTCCATTTTTGCTACAAATATGAGCGCTGGAATGTCACGTACACTCTCACATGCTAATAGGAGAGTCGTATTAATGCTGTGAAATCACACTTGTGAGCTGCAGACTTAGATGTCACTTGGGTAAAAGGATTTCTGAACGGAGCACATAAGTTCCCCAAACTTGCTTTTGGCTGGAGGAAGAGGAAAGCGGACAGTCCTTTACACTTTTATTTTTGACTTCTCTGTCAATACTGACTAGCAGTGGCTTATCACATAATGCAGCTGGCACCCACCCAACACCGAGTGAAACCAACTGAGAAAATCGCCGTGAACATTTCTGGGCTGGAATGATGAGTTTTGGTAATGAATATTCTAAGCTCCTTTGACATTTGCAGCGCTTGATCCTGGGGCAGGGATGGATTTAAAAGACAAGTGGAGGATCCTGGAGGCTTCTGACGTCATTTGTGCAGCCGCGCTCAGCGAAACAATCTCATTACCTGGGTGCCAAAGTGGTGCACAACCACAGCCCCTGCAGGCTGGGTCCTAGGGGATGCCTCAGGTCTCTTCTTTAGATCATTTCTCGCTTTGTTTTTTGTCTGTAGTGCATTAGGCTCTATGTCTTGGTGTGCTTAATTAATTAATCACCTTAAGTGCTGCCAGATTCCCGAGGCAGGCAGAGCTGCACTGCCCTGTCCATGAGCGGTGGCGAGGCCACCAGCAGCACTGCCCACAGGCATTGGCTTCCAGTGCATGGGGCAGCTCCTTAGGGTATGTTTTTTGGCTCTTTCTCATATTCCTTTGATCCATTGATGTACCAAGAGGAGTATTTGGACCTTGGACTTGTTCTTTCCTGCGGCATTGCCATTTGCCTTGGAAAACCTCCATTAGTCCCAAAAGGGAGACTTTTTTTGATATCCCATGGGCTTAGAGCCCAAAATTTTACCAACTGTGATTTTACATCATTTTAGTTAAGGACATTTTTTCACATTTGTGGTCTTGAAATTAGGAACCTGAATTTATATAGTTTCCACATCAGTTCTCTCACCAAAAAAACAGTGGCCAATGTGCCTCTACTCTCCACCTCTCTCTTGCCTTATCTGAGAGTGAAAGCAAAAGAGAAGGCAAGCAGCCACGCTTGCATGGACTTCTCCATGCCAAACACCACACAGCCCCCAAGCCACGGGTCTGCTTGCTTATTTATGTATATAAAGCAACAGGAAGCCTTTGGTACTTAGGCTGGTGAGCCTGCCTGCCGTGTCCCCCAGAACCTGGAGCTCTGACTGGTTTGTCACAGCATGACACCAAAATTAGCGACGGAAGAATTGGGAGTGGGCGAGGTGTTCATGTCTGCTGAGCCTTGAGCAAGGCCAAAAAAAGAAAATGAACTCGAAATAGAGCCGGAGGTGCTCCTCCCACAGAGATGGGAGATATTCCTCGCTGCAGTGTGGGAATTGTTTGAGTGTGAAGAAGAGGTTCGGTATGAATCTTTAAGTTTGGAACTAATCTCATATTTCAGCTCTGTAATCTAGGACCATTAAATATTTATACTGTTGGGATCCACACAAAGAAAATTAATACCTGTTCAAATGAAAGGGATCAAGCTGGGAAGGAGGTTAAAAATAAAAGAGAACAAAATATCAAGTAGGATTTTCTTTCCAATTTTATTCTCAGCTCTCCTTCTGCTAATGTGTTATTTCACCCTCAATACCTCTGACAATACCAGCTGCTTTGATCCCAAAGGCTTATTTGCTCCCTAAGTCAGCAAGTTGGCAATAGCTTAAATAAACTCCTAGAGGTTCAAAGCCCAGTAGAGAGAGATAAAGTATACTTTAAAAAGACATGAAGTCAGGAAGGCATGTGTTTCTTAATGACTTTCCTGGAGGCTATCTCTCTTCTCCCCCCTCTCCTCCTCCTCATCTACCTTCCTTCTGTTTCCTGGCTTAAATTAGACTGTAAGATCTTCTGGATAGCGAATGCATCCTTCCTGTGTGTGAATGCAGTGGGCCATAATCTTCACTGGAGCCCCTGCTCAATACAGGGACTAATTTTCCATCTGTTGTCAAGGGCACCTCTTTGCTCCACTGACAAACAGCAAACCAAACAAAGCAAAACAGGACAGTCCACACATAATGTGTTATTTCTCATCGCTGCTCGTTTCTCATCTCCAAAGGCTTCTTTTAAAACGCAATGGGTATTTTGCTCTCGTGTTGATGCAGTGGGGAGGCTGTGGACAACCATAACAAGCCCAAACAAGTTATGGAAACTGGGAAGAGTGCTGTTATACACAGCGTAATTTATTACCTGCTGTGTTTTGCTAGTGGCAGGATTACATCTGTCTCTACCTAAAGGGAGGAATGAAGAGGTTCCAAACGGGTGAAATATCTCAAGAGTTACTGAGTGTCCTGAAGATGCAGCCTGCGGGGGGAAAAACAACTTGTCCTGAGTGTAGGTGTGGGGAAGGAGGCACAAATGCAGCAGAGAGGATTGTTTTTCTTTGAACATAATGAGGATTTCTGTCTGTGACAGCAGTGAGATCAAGGTTGGGCTTTGCACTGAGTGATGGGCATCCTCTTTTCAGCATTCTTTTGGCTAGCAATACCAACGATGTTTCTTCCACACGCCGCCTGCTGCTGTCCTCAAGATGTTCTCAGAAGTCAAATGCTAAGGATGTAAGCAGCGAGCTGTGCTAGGCTCCCTGGAATTCAAACACCTCAAGTGAGGCCACAACGTCTTAAAACATGGGGCTCTCCACCACTGCCAATCTGCAAAATGCCCCAGGAGGGATAACACTGCGAGAAAGCTGGGACTGTAACTCCCCACTAAAAGAGGGAAAAAAGAAGAGCTGAACGTGTTTGCTGCCAGTGCTTGAGCCTGCCTTAAGCTGCTCATCCCACTTTACCTCTTTCCTCAATCAGCAGTGCAATCCCTTCTGCTTCCCAAATCTGGGGAGTCTGGTCCTGATTAAAATAAACTCCGATGATTTTCCCATTGGCTAATCAAGGAGAGCTCTGCATTTTGTTCACCATCAAAACATGGATTATCAAATTGTAAGTGTTTGCATTTTGAGTAAATTGCTTTTATGGGGAACACTTGCTCGAGTTCCTGCAGGAGGGCAGCATCTTCCCTTCTCCTTCCCTACGTGACCGTGGGCAGTGACCGCAGGAGACTCTGAGCCACCCCAGCTGGGGCCCAGAGCTTTGTGCTGCCCACACACCTTGCTGTTTACTACTCATCCCGACTCATTTCAAATGCAACTTCTGGTTGTTCAGTTTGCACGAAGGAAAAAACACGGATGAATGAAGCTCTGGCTTTGCAAGGCGGGGGGAACAGCTGGGAGGCAAGGCTTCTACCACACAGATGGACGTGGGTAGGGTTATTTACTCCCAGCATGGTTTACAAAATGAAATCAGCAGCCCCAGCCAACACCGACGCACACCTGGGACCAGGTACAGCACCAGCATCACCAGCTGGGAGGTATGAATGGGATATTGCCTGGGTATCTGCTTTCAGAAGGCTGAAACTGCATGCAGAGGTGTCTATTCCTGCTCCCCAATTACAAAGCAAGCTTAAAAACACCTCACTCAAATATAGGCTCTGCTTTTTGACTACCTGACTCCCACCCCAGTCCCCAGCTCAGGTGACAACTGCCCCCGTAACTGCTCTGCCCTCTTTGAAAATCTTTCCCTTGGCCTCTGTACTCTCTTGGTGCTCACAAGTCCCAGCAAAAGAGCATCTAGATGACAGCAGTCTGTTCGGAGTGACAAAACCCAGTCCGTTTCTGCACAGCTCCACTCAAAAGCTGCAGAAAAGTGGTTGTATTTATTTATCCGTTTATACCCAACAAGGGAACAGTCACAAGTCATCTGAAGTCATTACTGCCACGTTCCTGTGTGCAACCTGAGTATTTCTAAGTTTCTTTAGCAAAACAGCCTCTGATCAACAACCATATAAAACCTTCTGCGTGTCAAACTCTGCCTAACTGTTCTTCTAGAAGCAACTTCGGTAGTTGATCCTAATCCAAGGCCTTCCAGCAGTAGAAAGTTATTGTGCATTAAAAACACATGTAAATCTTTGGTAGATTATGTCCAAAAATGCTGAGAACAACAAACATGCACATCTGACCAGTAGCCACCAGCTTTGCTGTAAATATTTATGTAGGAAAACAGGCACAAAATCTTTGTTTACTGCATAGCAGTAACACTCAAATTTAAGGAATTTTTAGGCACATACGCAGCATTCATTAGCTGAAAATCTGTACTTGAATTTTGAGTGACAAGTCCTGGGTTTGGTTACAGTCAGCCAGTTTGAGTCTCTGCCACTGAATTCAAGGCTCCAAATCTTTGGTAGCAGCGATGAGGAGCTCTCCTGGGCCATTCCCAGAGCTTCAGATCAGGCTGTAAGGTCCTCCTTGGGAAGGGCTTCTGAGATTTTCATGGGGTGTGGATGCATTAAATTAAATGTGGGCCATGCCATACCCTTGTTGCATGGAAGGAGGAAAATATCTGAGGAGGCAGCTTTTGGTTCCAGCTTTGCAGGTGAGCTGGAGATCAACCAGAGGAATGGCAGGAGCTGGGTGCCTCACCAGAGACACACATACCAGAATAAATCCTCACCCATGTCTGTAGGCTTTGTTGGTTTCTCTCCTTTTTTCTCAGTCTGTTGGTAAGACAGAGAACTCTATCACGTGGGTGTTTTTTTTACAGGATACCCAAGGAGCAATGACACAGGAAGACAGATGCAATCAGCTTGCCATCTATCAGCCTAGGGAGAACAAGGGTTGGATCTCACAGCTGATGGTTCCCTGTACCATCAACATTTTTCTTGTTGTTTCTAAGATCCTTCCTACAGCAGGATGCTGTGGTAGCTCCCAGCTGTGCTTTCCCCAGCCATGGGTATGGGTGCATGCTGAAGCAGGGAGGCGATGCTCCATGTGCCTGGGGGACAGGGACGTGCCCACAGCCACAGGCAGGGTGACCTGGGCCATGCCCTAGAGAAACAGCTGAATCAAGATGTTAGACTTCAATGCATGCAAAATTAATGGGGAAGGGAACATATTTTAACACTTTGTTTATAACCAGAGAGCGCCTTTTATTGAATGGGTTTCCCCTAAATACTTTTCCCAGGAAACAACCCAACTTGGAAAGAGAGGGGAAAGCACTGATGAACATCTGATCTCACATAGAGACGGGCTAAAAATATTAATCCTGTTTCCGATGGAGAAAACAATGAAATATAAAGAACTTAAAATAAGCTGCAGATGATCAATCCTGGAATATTTAATACTGTATGTAAGGAGACACAGTTTGCTAACGGATTTAACATTTCCTCAGTACCCTGTCTGACAATTTTCTCTATTTCCTTTGGATTTCATAATCTTGATAATTTCCTATTTTGGATGCAAAGTAACAAGTAATAGTCAGTTAGGGAAAAATGTATCAAACATAGGAGAGGATTTTTTTTTTCATTTCTACTGCTTAATAACTTTAGGAATGTGTGTCAAACTATTTCTTTCTCTACTTCTATTACATTAGCGACACACAGAGATTTTAGAGAGAGCTCCATCTCCAGTGATCCCCTCCATCTTTCTTTTTTAAATCACATAAAATTAAAATAAGTTTTTCTGGGATACCCCAAGCCAGTGTTGTGCAAAGGGATAGAGATACTGATCATGGCAGTCCAGGCACCCATTGGTGCTGTTCAGGATGGGAGCAAGGCATGGGCTGCCTGCCCTCTGAAGGTAGGGGAGAGCTGGACAGAGATCAGACCCTTTAAAAGCGTACTCAAAGATTAAATCCCATCCTCACAAGACATTGCTCTCTCTCTCCTTGTATCATGCTGCAACAAGCTTTTTCTACCAGGAATTCCTGGTAAATAATTCTCGGTATCTGCTGGCCAAAAGGTCACTGGAAGGGTAGAGGAAGTGCTTGTGGCTTTATAAAATGTCCCCCTTTTTCTCTGCTCTGCTTACGAACCTTGTGTTTCTTACAGATAGAAAGGGATGTGCTCTTGCATTCCTGTTCCCCACAATTATTCCTCAGTTGAGTCAGAGTGGGAGCTCCAGAGGAATGCTCACTGCCTGCCTTCAAAGCAAAATTCACAGATACTGAGTAACTCAGTAACTCTTGGTCTAATCCCTGAGAAATGAGATCTGGCCTACTCCTGCTATGGTGGCAACGAGATGGTAATGAAAGCATCGTATCAACAGCTCTGGGGTTGTCTCCGTTATTTATACTAGAAGCTGGTGATAGATGCAATTACAGTAGATTAACTTTGGCTTAGCTTCAGCATGAAAACAATATACCAAGGCCAAATTTTATTCCAAATATAATCTCTCTATTGCCTTGCCTGAGTTTCTATTTGTTTGGTTTGGACTGACAAACTTTCATTCAAAGAATGTAATTACAACATAATTTGCCACTAGGATTTTCAGGACTATATTATTCATTTGAAGGGAAAGTAAGTTCACTTCTCATTGAGCTTAAATCTGAAGGTTAATTTTCTTTGAGGTAGAGGAGTTTGGTTTTGACTTGATTTCTATGTATTCGGGGCAGGCAGCACAGCTGTGAGAACATAATTGCTGTTAGAAATTTCAGGCCGCTCGTTCTCATTTTCAAAATTGCTCGCTCTTTTGTGTGCTTCCCGAGTGCGAGCGGAGTGAAGCGGCGCTGATTACCCGCCGCAGGTGCCAGCCTGCTGGGCTCCTCGCTACCTCTGGCTCCAACGCTTCCAACTGCACTCTGCAGCACAAAAAATAGCCTAATTACAGACAAGAAGCTGACCCAACAAATTGGCAGAGGGGCCGGAAAGAGAAGCAGGGAGGCTTATTCGCCCCGTCAAAGTCAATAGGAATTTCACCCGCAGGCAGCCCCGGTGAGGTGCTGAGGATGCTCAGCTCCCTGCACCCACTCCCCAGCTCCCGCCCCAGTGGTCAGATGGCTGGAGAGCTGCCTACCAGAGCAGGGGGGTGAAAGAAGAGTAGAATCCCATGATGTATGACCCAGGAATGTAAATAACAAAGGTAGGTAGAGCAGCAGCATCTCTGGGACCTCACCTCTCAGTAGGCTCCAGACAGGATGGAGACTTCTCTGCAAATACACGGAGGTGAAGCAAAGCTCCTGTGCAGGCACCCATGTCCAGCAGGATGCACCAGTGAAGCACAGGGCAGTGTCCAGATCCACGGCTGTAATGAGCACATAAATTATCCCTAACGACCCCCTCCACGGACCCGCATGCATGTGGGGACAGAGAGCCCAGCCCACGCTCGCGGTGGCTGCTGGAGCAACGCTTCGGGTTGCAGCGAGCACAAATGGCTCTTTCACACGTCCCAGCAGATGTTATTCATTTGCTCCTCATCTGACTTTAGGATTTGGCTCCATTCTTTCGCTGCTCCCAAAGCCCAGCAGTTGTCCTAGAAACCTCTCCATGGGCAATAGGCTGACCGAGCTATGGCAGGCGCCATCCCACCCTCTAATTTCTCATCCCAATCACCTTATTCTTCCCCACCGAAACCCATCCTGCCTACTGGCCCCTTCCACTGTTCCACTGCACATTATTTTATTCATCAAGGTGCTAAAATACCACACAACTCGTCCCTTCTGCACAGTGACAAGCACTCAAAAATGCTTAAGGACATCTGCAAAATTTGGATGGAGGACAGTCACAGCAAGCAGGACCTGATGCTCAGGGGGAAAGACAAAGGCTGCACCTTTATAACACAGCATCCAAGTCTCAGACCTGGACCTCAAGGAACCCAAAGAGCAGCTGGAGAGACAGAAGAGCTCAGGGATGGGGTGCACATGCAAGGGGCTGAAATGACTTCCAGAAGCACAAACAAAAGTGACCTGATTTGGGTGGGTTTGCCTGTGTGCACTAACAGAGCCTTTTTTTGTAGAAAGTGCCAGCCACAGAATACCCACTGCAGTAGATGACTTCCAGGTACTTAGTCCCATTGGAAACCTTGTTTTTCTGGAAAAAATAAACACTGTATTTAGCTCCCAGTCCCTTCTATTTCTTGGTTCCCCAGCTCTGCTTGAAAATCAAAACATCTCCTGCACAGTCCAGGCAGAGCGTGGGTCTTACTGCTTTGACTGAACAGTCATCCATGTGAGTAGGAGTCTGTAATTCACATGGTATCTTTCCATAAACTATCTTTTAATTTATTCTAAGGATCCCAGAGGAAGCTAAAAATTCTCAATAGGCACTTCAATTTCTTGCCATGTCAATAGTTTCAGCCGTATTGTACTCTGAAAAGTAAAAAGATAATAGGACCAAATTCTTGGAAATGGATTGCTGACAATATGTGGGTATGTGTTTTTACTCAAATCTATAAACCAGTTGTGCATCACAAGACATACATGTCACTAACCAGTCCATAACTCAAGATAAATAACATTCCCCAAGGATCCTACCGGTTATATTAAGCACACAGATCACCCAAAGTCAGTTGTCACCGCCGGCAGGAACCGACCTAAAATAAATCACCAAAGAGATTGCAGTGCAACGACTGGAGCCAAGGGTTTGGGGGAAAGGGGCCGTTGAGGGAATCTGTGCCTCCTGTCCGGCTTTGTCCTTGGACTTCCCCACTCCAGGGTAGGGAGTATTCACGGGAAATGCAATTAAAATATAAACACTTGAGGAAACCCTCCATGCAAAATGTTTTACCCCAGATCTACATTGAGCAAAGCTGACTTGAGAAAAGCCTGGGGCAATCAAGCAGCAATATGACAGCAACTACCACCACCAGCTACTCACTATGTAACACAGGCTTGACATAACATTGTCGTATGGGTGGAGAAGCTAACCACATTGCTCAGGGGGATTTGCTACATGCTCATATGGATGAGAAAAAAATAAATCCGGAGTGGCTTCAGGTAATCAAACCTCAGCAGTTGGGGCTGAATGCTGCCTTGTCCAAAGCTGCAATTTGTTGTTGTCTGGGAGGAGATTTGTGGTGCTCTTCAGCACAAGAAATGTGCCTGTAAATGTCTGGATTTACGAGCATGCCTCTGGGCTGTCCAAAACCCCGCTGCCGCAAGCTGAGGGCAGCATGCACTGTTTTCATTCGGGAGGTACTTCAATAATTAAAACACCGAGCGATAAGCTGTGACGGTCATTGAAAAAAGACTTGTAAATATTTTGCAGGCAGCATGTTAGACCTTTGCCCTGCTGTTTTCTCTTCCACAACAAACTCAAACCATTTTGGCAAATGCCTTTGCCACCCTCTGCCACCACTCCCAGCCCCAAATGACACACACACACAAAAAAAAAAGTGTACCATTTCCCCAAACAGAGGCCAGGGAGAATGGTCAGAAATTAATTAAAATCAAAACAAGTTTTCAGCAGGAAACAATGGAACAGATGTAAGAATATTTATTACTGGAAACTGCTAAACATGCCAATTAATTTTGAAGGGACTTAAATGGATTAAGCCATTTTTTACTGGAAAATGTGAACAAGTCATGAATCATAGTAGTACCTTCAGCAACCTAGATGGGTTTTCCTGGAAGCCTGTTCAGAAATCAAAGAAAAGAAATCTGAAACGTCCAAACTGGACAATAATCCTTCTGTTGCATCAATTGCATCAATGGCCCTGTATCCCTAGAAATGACTCGGTTTTATCTCTCTGGGGAATGACACCAAGCATGAAACCATGGCAGTTGCTCACAGCACCCCCAGGCCAGCAGACTCATCCTGGGTCTGCATCAGTCCAAGTGGTCAAAATCGCTCTTCCTTGGGGAAAATTCATGGAACGGAGCAGTCCCAAAGCTTGTGCAGATTTCTTTCCTGCCAGTGGAGACAGCCCCTTCCTAGGAATGCGAACTGAGAAGTGTTTTTCCAGTAAATCTATGATATCCATTTAATTTTTCCAAAAGGAAATTAAAAGTACATCATGACACTGAAATTTGTCCTTTGTAAATGCTGATTTTGCAGAGGGGCATTTTCCTTCAGAAAACCATCCAGAGACACTCTGCTCAGCTCTACTCATTATCACTCCCTTCCCTTCCTCTCACATTTTATATAGCACTCCATGTTTTCCTATGCAAAATTGTCTTGTTCTTCCCAAAATAGTACTCTGTTTAGAGAGGTTAGAAGGAGGCACTAATAAAATTCTGGTTATTTAAAGAGTACAAGATAAATGTGAGACACTCACTCTGCTAAACAGAAAGCAGCTGGAAGAATACTAACAATGTCAGTGCTATGTGTAAACTCCATTTTCCTATCGAAAACTATGGAAACAGAAAAAGAACCCAGAAAAATTCAGCCTTTGCTTAAGCTGAGACTTATTGCTGCTGATTCTGGATGTAGCTGCTACACGAGACAGATTGCTTCGCGTTTCCAAGCTTTGCTATTCTGATCTCAGCAAGTTTCATTCTGATTTCTTTCCTAACACCTTAAAGACCAGAGAATTGTATTTTCTTTGGCAGATTCATAGCAATTGTGAAAATATTTTGTCCCTAAATGTGAGGAGGTTTTCTTTTCAACACAGCGACCTAAACCCCGGAGATTTTGACCCATTTATGCAGAATGAATAACACACCTCCCACTTCTTGGTATTCGGTGAAAGCTTTGGCTCTAGGAATAACCTAAGACAAGACTTTTTCACCACGGGCATGGCAGTATTTGAGCAGTCCTTGCAGGTCCTTCAGCAGGCTGTGGGATGAGACAGACATGCCTGAAGCCCAGCCCCATCTCTGCTGGTGAGCGAAGACACCGGTGTGACTGCCCCAGCATCTGCCGTCAGTTCAGGGCAGCCAATTCCCACCACAGGGATCATCAAGGGAAGGAGGGAAATGCTATAAATCCAGTCTGAGCCCTGCAGGAAGGCTCTTCCCCCTGTAACGCCAGCCCTAAATCCTAAGCGTTGCTGTCATACTGCAACCACAGGAGCCATCCTGGTGAAAAGGGTTAAAAAAAAAACCCTCAAGTAATGAGAAGCGAACGGCCTCAGGGCACTTCAGCTGCTGAAGCAGGTGTCACTTAGGGAAAACTCCCAAAACACAACCTTTTCCCTAGCACCGATGCTCAGGCCCGCAGGAATTGCTCTCACACTTAGGCCCAGGTGCTGCAATCAGCCACGCTCAGCCAGCAGGGACGGACCCTCCGTGTCTCGCGGGCTGGTTTGTCTCAGCTGTAGGACAGACAGAGCCAAATCGCACTGCCGGGGACACCAATGCATGACCCTGCTCCAGGCCACACGGTCCTGCTGGAAGGGGACCGAGGATGAGGGGCAGGAGCCGGCCGTCAGTCCTGTGCAGCAAGTGGGAGGCCTTGGGCCAGGCTGCTCTTATTTACGGGCTCCTCCTGCAGCCAGACCTGTTCAGCTGTAGCCCTTCCTTGATTATTAAATAGTCAATTATGAACTCTAAGTTCCTTGACAATTAGGATTTTTTTTTTTTTTCCAGCATAGTTTGGGCACAGGAAAAAAACTTGCTGTGGCAAGTTGCTCACACTGTCTCCAGATGGATGGGTGAAGCCTCAAGCACGCAATGGAAGTGGTTTAAATAACAAATACTGCTACTCATGCTGTGTTCCTGGAAGTAATGCCACTGACTGATCAATTGTTTCATGCCCTCCCAGGGCATTGCCACTTTGGCCAGCTCTGTCCCATGGGAAGCTCAGCCTCCATCCAGCCAACACCAGTGGTAGGCAATAACCCCATCCTCAGAGGTAGACAATAACCCCATCCTCAGAAATCTGCCAGCTCCTTTTCCAACCCGGTACTTGTACCCATTATTTATGCAGCTTCTCCTCACTGGATAGAGATACAAGACAGCAGATTTCAGAAGAATTAAAGAATGACTGTGGTTGAGAAGGGTAATGACATCCATCACCATAAGCTAAAGTTCAAATTGAAGTTGGGGTAGAAACATTAAGGCACAAGGAGCTTCCAGCTCAGGTCTTTAAAGTCAAACACACAACCATGAGCATGGTGAGGAAGAGGAGGAGTGGATGAAGGCTCCCATTGCTGCCATGGGATATCCACACGACATGTGCTAAGAGCTCTCTGTTCACACCATCCCCTGTATCCACCCCAAAAACCTGTGTGTACATGGCAGAAAAGCAAAGCAACGTGACACTCCTTTGGCTCAGCCCCCGGAGAGGTCGTGTTTTACTAAATTAATAATCTATTTAGATCTGTTCGACTTCAGCTTCTTAAGAAACTAATCCAGACAAGCCCAAAAATACTAATAACATTTCAGTACGGGCTTGGAGAGAGATTAGGGAACATTTGTTTAGCTTCCAGTGTTTTCTGATTGCTCTCAACCTTTCCTTGCACAAGCACCTAAATGAGGATATACGACCAAAAAGACTAAATAGTAGGTTTTGTGTTGAATTAAATTCCACTAGAAAAAAAATAAAATAAAATAAAAAAACCTGAGGTTACCTCAGTAAAACTGATCCACTTAACATTCAGCAGAAGAAATGCAGAGGAACACACTTAGCTCTGCATGTAGAGAATTGGGGATTTATACCTACATATTTTAAAACTACTTCAATGAACTCCTTCAACTGCAACTTAAATCTTATCTCCCAGATCACCTGCAACTCCCTGAAAGTTGTTGTACTTGAATTCTCCAGCTTTGATTTTTCTGGAGGGTGTTTGGTGTTGTTTTTTTTGTGGTTTGTTGTTTGTTTTTTTTTTTGGCATCTTCAGCAGAAACATGTTGATCCAGGTGACAGAGACTAGCACCTAATCCAGATTTTTTTATTCACAGAATAAAAGTCAACTTTCTCCTCAAGTTCCACCTTTAGCCCTTAAATATTTGCAGCATAAATATATCGAGGCAAGGCAGAGTGGGAAGGCTCCGAAGTGCAGATGTGGAATTCGGGTTGCTCTGCTCCTGCCTGCAGATGGAAGGAGTGAGCAGAACATTTCATTACCTCCAGAATAGGATAGGAAAAGAGGCTAGCTAAACAGGAAACATCTCAGGGTGAAAACAGCAAGTAGTAATGGCTGGGGAATAAAAATGAAGCCGGTTCATCTGGGGAGAGCTGAGGCAAGGTGTGTTTGCTGTAAGCATCACTGCAAAAAATATTGGGCAGGGAGCACATCAGTCTGAGCCTGGGGAACCTGTAGCAGTGAACCCACCTGGCGAACTTGCTGGGATTTATTGGCTGATAAGTGGATCGTGCAGGTAGGTATGAAGCCATAACAAGATTATGTGAGGATGATAAGGAGGTTATAGTCTGTAAGGAAGCACAACACAACCCCTCTAAAAGGCTTTGATGATTGATGGCAGCAATATGCAACAGCAGTTTATACAAGGTTTGGCAGCTGGAAAACTGCAAAGGCCGGACGAGGTTGTGCTGGAGACATGGAAATGGAGGCGTGGGGCCGGTTTCTCTCATCCTGCCGGAGAGAAAAGTGACACCCATGGGCACCCACCCACCAGCCATGGGGTAGAAATGCTGCCAGGGCAGGGCCACAGCGTGCGTGGCTCCAGCAGCCAGGAGAGCACAAGGATGCTCAAGAGGGCTAAGGCATTGATTATGCAAAATTCACCCTGCTTAAAGGAAATCAAACCTTAAAAATCCAATTTTGAAAGGACTGGTCTCATGATTTTGCCTGTGCAAGCCCATGGTATGGGTTCTAGGAGTTCTTTGAATAGTTTACAATCTTTGCATGACCATGAAGTCATTAACCCTCCTAAGTTAAGTGCCCTAAGTCAATGGGCACTGCTGTTTTACAGGCAGGGAGAGTGGGACAAGGGCACAGAAAGTGATGTCCAGGCTCAGCCACAAGCTGGGGCTGGAGACCACAGCCCTGAGCCATGCCCCTGTCTACCCTTGTCCCATTGCTGTGTGGCTCTCCGGCATCACCAAGCATCATCCTGTGGGCTGGAAATGACCCCAGGAGCTTCAAGAGCCCATCAGTGATAGCGTGGAGACACATAAAGACACCACCTTGGGAATAGGAGAAAATAAGTGGGAAAGCACAAATGGAGGCAGAAATAAGCACTTAGGATATTTTAAGTCCTTGCAGCCCCCGCCTCTCTAAAGGAAGGCTCAAGGCAGAGCCAGAGGCTGTGTTACAAGTTCCTGGTACTTGGTGCAGTGGTGTCAAACTGCCTCAGCCCTATCCTGCCTCCCCTTGTGCAGCAGGCACCTGTAGAACAAGAGTCCTTGCAGCGTGCCCCTGCACAGAGCAGACAGGTACACGAGCTCAGGGTCACCTAATCACCCTAAAGCACCCAGCCCCATCGCTTACAACCCTTCCGAAATTGCCTGTGAGATATCAGCCCTCTGTTAAGCTGCAATGGAAATAGCTTGCAGGTTTAGATAATTCTTGTGTGAGGAGAGAGAGGCAGCGCAATCACACAGCTTCGTTTCCGTAAGAGACATGGCTAAAGCTGCTCACGTTATCAGGTTACTGAAATGTTGCTTTGGTGCAGGATGCCTTCATCATTCCTCAAATAATTGCATGTTTAATCTGCTCAAGAGAGGCAAAATTTATGGAGGCATTTAACATAGCTGACATCTGCCTTGCTGTATTATGAAGTGTTCTTTAATAAATCAAATTCTTCACTATAAGGCACAAGTTTTAACATGAGAAACGAAGAGTGGAGGAAAGGCACCCGCCCGGACCCAGGCTGAATATACATCAAACCCACAGGCTCCTGGGCAACAATAGCCAGAGCTATCAGCGACCTGCCCATTTTCATAAATAACATCCTGACAAAAATGAAAACAGAAGGTGATTTGTCAAGTTAGTTTTCCTTCACGGGTCAAAGTCGGGGTGATTTATAGCATGCATCTTGAACAAATTAGGGAAAAGACATGGGATCTGGCCACCGAGTTGGTTAAAACTACACGCTGAAAAGAGCCAGATTGTTCCACAGCAGATCTGCTGATAGGACCGTGCTGCCTGAAATGTTCTGAAGATGCTTTATATTGTTTAAGGAATTCCCCAGATTCCATACAATACTCTGTCAGTCCTGCCAGTCCAACATCCAGCAAACTCCACCATGGAAAGGCGCTGTGTCTTGGACATGGAAATGTTCAAGAACAAAAAAGCATAATGCTGCAAAGCCAGAGCTGGGCCTGAAGAACACCAGGAGGAGCTTTTTGAGGAAGAAATACATTAAAATCCCAGCCTGCCCTGCCCTTTGCAGGGATGAGGGGCTGGGCTGCCCCAGTGGGAAGTCTTTACCACGTTCCCCTTATGACAGAAGCAGCCCCTGGTTTTGCACTGGGATTGCTGTTCTTTGCACCACGATCATTGTGGTGCTTCTCTTCCCACCCTGATCTTGCCCAGCAGATGTTGGAACCACAGCTGTCCACAGACCAGCTCTCATTTACATGCAACAAGCACTGAACAGGTTTGAACAGCAGTAAGCATTGACAAACTGCAGAAATGATTTTTTCCTTGGAGGTTGAAGAAAACAAAGCAAAGGGCATTAAGCTGAAGGCTGCTGAAAACATCTACCAGTCTCTTGCTCCTTTTTTTCCACAATTGCAGGGAATCTGAGAATTTGGACCTCATGTGTACCATGCCTGCCTCTGCTAGAGACAGGCTACATACAAAATCCAGGGGCCTCGCCCTGGAAATTGTCTCCCAGCAGCAGAAAACAGAAGTTGAAGAATGTTAAAGATCGGCTTGTCTTATCATGCTCCAGCCCCAGATGGGTTTGTACAGACAGAGGCACAAATTATCCCTTAAAATAACGGGCTGACACTTGAGAAAACACTTACAGCACCTTTTTTCCCATTTGCCCTCACCAGCCAGATTCCCATCTCTGCAGCACCAAGCGTGACGCCGAGTGAATTGCACAAGAGGTCACAAAGAAGGAATGGGCTGGCACTGAAATCACGAACGTCAGTAATGCTCAGTGGACTGGGGCAGGCCCAGAGGTGTCTGAAAGTTAACATAATTGTCTTTAAATGTCTTTAAATGAGACTTTAGGGTACTACATCCTCAGCTGTCTGTTGCTGCTGTGTCCAGACTTCCAAAAAGAAATAAAGGGGACATTTTGGAGAGTTTCAGCATAGCTGGAAATACCACTGTGGGTAGTCATGGGGGTGAAGAAGGGAAGGGGGGGAAATGTCTCCTTAGACTGAGATGGGCCGTTTTAAGAGCTCCTTAAAGGAAAACAAGGCCACCCTGTCCTACAAATACAATGTCCAAATCAGTAATTATGTTCTTGGCTGATGAAGTCCTTCTGACCAGCTAGCGTGACCACAGATAGAGCATCAGGCCAGCGCTGTGGGAAAGGCAAACTTCTCCTGCCTCCTTCCCTTTCTTGCAGCCAGCCTTATCTGATAGCTTCATTTGGAGCTATTTACGTGCTCAGGCCATTGCTCCGGGTACAAACATGCCTAAAGACTGTGTGGGCTGCTGCTCCCTCTCACAAAGCGCGCTTTGCTCTCCAGGAGCCAACCCAGCATCCCATTTTCGCTTCCGGAGAGCGGCTCCCAGGCGACTTTCTTCCGCTGACCTTCTCCGGTGAGGAACATCAAGGGCTGCGGCGGACCTTTGAAGACAGGGCCAACATTCCCAGTGTCTCCTTGGCAGGAGCAGAGCCTGCAGGGCGGCCATCCCACCTGGCGCCCTCGGAGCCGCGGGGTGGGCCGCGCACGGCGGGGGCGCAGGGCACAGCTGCGCTCGCCGCACAGCAGCCTTTTCCCAAGGCAGGCACAAAATGCAATTAGAGAAAGCAGGATATTCCGAGTGTAGGGTATCAAAACAACCCGCTCACATGCAGGAAGCAAGGCTCGGGACACGTGGAGCTGGCCTGCGTTGTGCTGGCACTGCTGCTTGCAGGCAGGGCGAGCAATTGCTGCTTAAAAGCTTTCTCGTGGTGTTCTCTGTGTTTTGGTTTTGGAGCCTGTTACTGCAATTGAGGTGTTCTTGTTGCTGGAATGTAGCTCGTAGGTCACCGAAGTGCCACTTCTGTGGAGATTTCAATATGGCAAGGGGAGAGGGTGCTTCATGGTACAGCCAAAGGCATTGCGAAGTGGAAAGAAAAGCCCACTGAGATGAGATGCCTGCAAGGGAAACTGGTGCCTAACGTAGCTGATACCACCGGGAAACCACTGCCTAGTGTAGCTGATACCACCACAAACATGTGCAAAGCGTCGGAGATACAAATCCTGATGAAGAATTTATGAAGGCGAAGGAGTTAATTAGAGAGCCAGTCATAAGAAGCAGTGACAGCAGCACAGAGATCAATCATTCATTTCGGCCTCTGGCAGCACTTGCCTGCTGTCAGCCAGCTGGCACAGACCTCAGACCAGGGGCTGTGTGTCAGGGCAGGGGCAAAGCCCAACTGCTGGAGCACCGGCAGAGAGAAGGTGGCTTTGGCAGCATCAGGTCACTGCAAAAACCCTGAGCCTTTGCTCACGGGAGGCTGGGCACCAGCCACTGGCTGCTGGTACCAAAAGGACGGGGTGATCACACCAGCCTAAGAACACAGCAATTATTTTTGCAGCTTCCACGAGCCCAGGGCAGCGTCCATCAGCACCCCGCTGCTTCGTCTGAGATGGGCCATTGCCTGCCCAACCCCTGCAGGGGATCAGCCTCTGTCACGGGTTTCGTCCTTGCAGTCATGTCTTACCCAGCTCTGCTAAAAATATAAGAGAATATTTGATCTCCTACAGGGAAAATTTCCCAAATTCGCCATATGAAATAACCCGTAAAGCAGCATTTCCTTTGATTTCTCATTTCCTTTTATTTTTCCATTGGTCTCATCACATTCTCTTGTTGTCTCATCTTATAGAGCGAGGCAAGAGGACAGCTAATCTGTTTTCCCTCTGCCCTTCTTAATGTCTTCTTGATTGAAATTCACGTTAACTCTTAGGTCCCCTGGTCTCAGAGAACATCCATAAATCCACATCTTGAGGAAGCTCCCATGGCCTGGCTGTCACCTGTAGGGGTTGGGACCAAGATGCAGCAGCTCTGTCTGATTTCATTGAGTTTCTCTAAAATCCTCCCGGGGACAAAGCGATGCCCTAGCACAGGGGGTGAAGGGAAAGAGGAAGGCTGACTGCCCACCCAGCCCCTCCTTGGAAAGCTGAACCACTAGCACAAAGCCAGACCCATCCACACCGGGGACAGCCTTGGGCACAGCCCTCTCCCGCAGCATTAGGGCTCCATTCTGCTTCCAAATTCCTTTAGCAACAACTGCCTGCCTTTTCAGAGACAGCCAACTGCCAGGAAAGGCTGCCAAAGAAAGGCCTTTGGAAAGGATCGTGAGCCGGACATATTTTTGTCCCCAAGAGTGAAGGCGGTGGAGCCCTGAGTTTGGGGCAGACACCTCGGGCAGCTGGCAGCTGTCCTGTCCCTGTCCCACTGCCGATGTGCAGCCCCACAACATCGTTGTGTTCAACATTTACACACTTTATCATCCCCACCTTGTTCTCTAGCTGATTCCTCATTTAATTTCAGCAGCTAACACCCGTGCTTCTTCACCACGTCGGCTCTCCAGTGTGCCATCCTTGTGTGATTTTATGATTGATTACAGCCTACTAATCTTCCGTCAAATTTTCAAAGTCTGCATCGTTAGGTCATTCATTTTGTTTATTTTTAAAGATGTTACATATGTTTTCTATCCCAAGGGGAGGTGGAAATCAGTCTATGAAAAATACCCATCATTACCAACACACAGCTCAGCAGAAAAAGAACAGAGATGGGGAGCACCTATTCTGGCTGCAGCAGATGGGGCTTAATTAAGGGCTTGCAAGGGCTTTAAATTATGGGGATTTTTGTTTAATACTTCTAAGTCTTGATTCTGGGGAGTATCATTGCTGTGATTACAGGGCAAGAGCAAACAGATCTCAGCTACCCCTAGAGCAAACTTTAAAATAAACCCTCAGTCTGCAGGGGGATACATGCTGCAGCCACACAACCACTGAATTTGGGGGTGGGTGGTTTTTTGTTTGGTGCTTCTACACCTCTGAATGTCCCTAAGAGCTCACCTGGGACTGAGTTAGAGACCTGTTCAGCACTGATCTCGTTTGGACATGTCCTGTTGTGAAAATGAAACACCTTGCGGTTCGCTTTTGGGATTCCCCAGGGCTTTGAATGTGTATGGGCTACCTGAGGAGCCAGTTCCTTTTCAGAGAATTGGCATTAATCAGTGTAGAAGGGGGCTGCCTATAGCTTATTACAGCCAGCAGCACTTTAGGGATAGGGATGCCCTTTAAGGACAACCACACAGCATCCTTGCCTGAGTATTCACAAACCAACACCAAGGATTAAAACCACTCAGGAAACAGAGAAGACAGCAGGGTCCTGGTGTCATCCTGAATCATATAAAAGCAGTTGCCTTGCTTGCCTTGGCTTTGTTCCCCTACAATGCAGCAGGTGCCAGGGTGGGTAACAAAACAATGATCCAGCTCGTTGCGTCAAGCCATGCAAAATAAATACCTGCAGTGACTCTCGGCTTAAATGCCTATTGAGAGGACGGCATGAAGTGCAAACTGTGCTTGCACGTGAAAACAAACGGTAAGTTGTAGCACGCAAGGAAGTGAGTCAGTAGAAAATTAAACACAACTTACTATTTTCTCAACAGAGAAAGCCACGGGCGGGATTAAACCTTTTGTGCGTCTCCAAAGGTGATTCTCGGATCACCCACACAAAGTGTCAGGTCTCCGTTTTGCCATGCTATTGCAGCCCCTTTTAATGATTCATGATGACAAGCTTCAAAGGGCTCCCACACATGACAGCAGCCCCAGATCAGACCTACTCATTCTGATCTCAGCAAAAAAAAAAAAAAAAACAACCCTGCTCGGTGAATAATTTAGGCGTATGAAGAGAGCGGTCTTAAAACTGTTCCCAAGAGAAGGAGCGGAGTCTAGAGTTTAATCTCATAATGGAAATAAAAATAAAAAGAAAATATCAAAAGAAAGCAGTGACTGCAAAAACAATACGCGGCTTATTTTGCAGAACTCATCCGTTGTGAAACTCCGCAGAAGGGAACACAGCTGTTTTCCCTGAATTATGTTTCATGTTTCCCGAGACAAAAGGCGAAACCCAAAGCCTTGACTTTCAACCGACGATAGACAAACACACGCACGGATGACACAACTACTGTTCATGGCTTTTGGGGAAAGGAAAAGGCCGTTTGGAGCTAAAGGTGAAAACACAGCCTCAACCACAGCCCTTAGCACGTCCGCTGATGACCGAGGAGGGCACAGCAGGAGCAGACTTGCAACACAATCCCAAAATCTGAGGCAATTCCCCCACTCACTCCCATCTGGGGCTGGCTCTGTGGTGAAGCTGAGGGCCCGTGAGCCCCAGGAGGCTCACACCACCTCGCCCACACCACACGTCGGATCTGATGCCAAACACAGACTGCTTGAGGAGCCAAAAAGGCTCGAAGAGCGAACTGCACCACCCAGGAAAAACGTTGCGTACAGCACACAACACGTCTCTGCGCCTCCACCTCATTTCTGCATTTTTTTAGCGAACGTTTAAGTCTAATTCCTGCCCCGAGTTCCTGACAGGAGCTGCAGGGATTATGTCACGTCACTGCAAGTGCTTAATCTTCTCCTCACCGGGCAGGTTGGGATATTCTTATACGTTAAACACAGAGGAGCCAGTCACATCAGTTTGCTTCCCTGGCAATAAATAAGTTTTCTGTTTCATGGCCATTTTGTCAAGATTTCCCACAATGGCAGCATCTTCATCTTCCTGGTACGAAGTTCTGAAGGACAGTTAATCCAAGCTGAAGCTCATCCTGTACTCGAAATAACCAGCATTTAATGTGATGAAATGACAGACCTTTCATGGGGAACAATGTCATTCTAATTAGCTAGATGAGGCAGGTGATGTGCTGCACACACCGTGGTGCTCCCCTGGGGACAGGCACAGCTCTCCGAGCACATCCCATCTGCAGGACCGAGGGCAGTGACCAAACCTCAGTCCTAAATGTTCCGTTTTGAGGGGCAAAGCCAGGCTTTGGAGATTTCCTGGAGACACAGCAGGCACACAAGGCATCAGTGTGTGCTTATCAGCTCGGCGTGTACTCGCACATAGGAAATACACCTGGATGAGTGGGGCTTCTTTAGGGTCAGACTGGTGAATTCCCTACACCTCTCCTTTCCCTCAAATCCTTCGCCAGCACTCCTTCCTCCTCTGTGACCATCCTTCTGAGACTGAGCAGGTGTCTGGGCAGCCATACATGGCTACCAAAATCTGTCCTAGCAGGCCAGAGAAGCATTTGAGCTCTCAGAAATAATTAGTGTCAAAGCCAGCACTTGGCACACAGGCACCAAACTGCCCGGGCACACAGGGTGTATTTTCCATACCCACACATGTCACACAAATCCATTTCCCCACGTAAACTGGAGCTAAGGCAGCCCTTTGCTTACCCAACAGCACACGAGCTTGGCTCTTTCACCACTAACAAGAATCACATAAGATGAGGGGATTCGCTTTTTGGAAAGCTCAAGAATTTCCTTCATTTTTTCTCCAGCCTGGACACGAGTTTCCCGGTTTGGGGGAAGTTCAAATTGCCGACAGCTAAAGCTGCACCCAAATTTTTATTAGCAGAGGGGGAGGGAAAAAAAAAAAGAGCTTGTTCTTCCCACAGCCCCCCTCTGTGCAGGATGAGCACAGCCTGGGGCTGCTCCTGTGCATGGAAAGCGAGGTGCAGGGGGCAGGATTGAGCCCTGGGATGGGATGGGGTGACCTGATGCTGAGTGTCCCCAGTGCCCTGCCAGCGTCCCCCCTACTCTGAACCCAGTTTTTTCCCCTCCAGCTTTTTCTCTTCCCCGTGGAAGCAGCTGGATACCGGCAGCACCTTTCAGAGGTTTGAGCTGAGCTCCCCCATGCCTCAGGTGATTGTTTTTATCACCAGGCTATGGAACAACAACAAAAAAAAAAAAAATCTCTGTAGCATTTAACAGCATGCAGAGCACCACATCCCCAGCAGACTTCAACAGGAGACTCAGAGCTGGCGTAGAGCTGTGCAGCACAAACACCCAGAGCCCAGCAAAAACCGCCCCCCCTGCCCCATCACACCAGTAGCAGCTGCGCAACCCTACCCACAAATGGGTTTTTCACCCCAAAAGCCCCCAAAAGCCACGACCGCCGCCCCCCCAGGCCTGAGTCCCGGCGCAGGCTGTTCCCTGCGTGTCGGCACGTCCCGCATGAAGCCCAGGGCCGGGAACAAGGCGTTTGCCTCCACCGCCTGCGTGCAACGTGCAGGCTGTGTGTGGTAGGGCTGTACTCGCTGCCTGCCAACACCCCGGCAGGGAACGCCGCGGGAAGGCCGCTGCCAATGGGAGCCGGCAGGAAAAAAGCCAGGGGGGGAAACTTAAAACGCTGCCGGGGCCAGGAGAGCGTGGAGGGGGCTCCCCAGCCACCCCCAGGGATGGGTTTGGGGTTTGGGTCGCTCGTGGGGTCTGTGGGTACGTGAGGTGGGTAAATGTGCTGGGAGAAGGGCTGACATGGAGCAGGGATGGGCAGCAGCGTTTGTTAGCAATGTATTTCGGATGCATTTCAACGAAGGAGATCAGACCTGAGTGATCTTTGACAATTTCTGCCCCACAGGCAGAGATCTGGAGTGGGGGTTTTAAGGATGCTCTGTTCGCTGTGAGCGGAGTCGGCACCAGGAGAGGAGAGGGAAGGAGCATCTGCATCCACGGGGCTTCTGCCTCTTGTCACCTTGCTCCTCACAGAGTGGAACAGAGCTTGTGTATTTGTTAAAGCAACCCTAAACCGATCGGATTTCCTAAAATACTCCATAAACCAAGCCCACCTAACACTGCTCTTAGGAGATTTTTTGTTGTTGTTCTTGTTTTTTTTGTTTGTTTGTTTGTTTGTTTTGCCATTGATTTCACCAAATTTTCCTCTAAGGTTGAAAGCAGCCCTAGGTGACCCTGCAGGCAGATGAGACCTCCCCAATTCTCCTTCTGTGTCTGGATGCCCCGCTGCCCTTCTCCCATCACCCCACCACCCTGCTCCCACCACCACACTGCCCTGCTCCCACTGCCCAGCAGAAGCATGCAGGGCACCCATCCCATCCCATCCCATCCCATCCCATCCCATCCCATCCCATCCCATCCCATCCCATCCCATCCCAATCATCCCATTCCATCCCAATCATCCCATTCCATGTGCTGTACCATCCTACCCCATCCCGACCCACCCCATCCCACCCACCCTACCCCATCCTGCCCCATCCTGCCCTATCCCTTCCCACCCCATCCCATCCCACCCCATTCCCATCCCATCCCCTCCCCTCCCTCTCTCTCTCTCGCCCCCTCCCCGCCGCCCGCCCTCTCTCCCGGGGCCGGGAAGCGGAGGGAGCCGCGCGGTCGCTCTGCATATTAATGAGCCGGCAGCTTTAAATGAGCCCTTTTAAAAGAGGACACGCGGGGGAAAGCGGCAGAGCTCGGGCAGCAGCACCGCCCGCAGCCGCTCCTTCCCCTGCCCGCAGCCGCCCCGGGGACAGGGACCAGGACAGAGACTGGGATAGGGACAGTGACCGGGACCGGGACGGGACCCGGCGAGGGGACAAATTAACCCCCCCGGCGCTTTTGAGGCACCCGCTGGCTCACCATGAAGCTCCTGACAGCGGCTTTGCTCCTCTTGTTCATCGCGATGTGCTTAGCCAGCGCGGAAGGTAAGGGTCTGTTTTGTTTTTTGTTTTTTGTTTTTGTTTTTTTTTTTTTTTTTTTCTGCCTATTCCTATTTAAACTTCTCTCCGGGGGTTGCTTCTCCACTATTTTTTGATTCGTTTCCTGAGACCTCCGAGGAGGGTCTGGCGGTCCCCTGCATGTCGGGAAGGTGATGCACGGAAAGGTGTAAGGCAGCTGTGGGTGGCCCCAAAAGTGAAAACAGGGGGGAAGTGCAAACGGCAAAGCTGGGGCTTCCCTGCAAGCCGAACAGCCCCCGGTGCTGAGCACCGGGCTGTGCCCCTGGTCATTCAGGAACACACCTCCAATATCTCCTGAAAACGCACGGTGGCTTGCACGGGGAAGACAGAGCCGGGTTGGACGTGGTGGCGAGAATTGCACCGAGGCTGCCAGCGTGCCGCTTTCTGCTGCGCACAAAAACCCCAGTTAAAAACAAAAAAAAAAAATGCTCAGCTTTTGTCTGGCTGCAAATGCGTCGGAGCACCCGGGAGAGGCAAAAGGACTGAAAGTCCCACAAAGTCTGGGCGAGACACGAGCGCGGTGAGAACCTCACCGAGAACTGCGTTTGCTTGTTCAGTTCTAAGTGAGTCCCGGCTCTTTCATTTCCTCCTGTTAAACGCAATCACATTTAATCACAGCAGGTGCACTTTAAAAAGCTCCCCTATTTCCCGAGCCCCAGAACACACGTAGTGCTCCGAAGTCCCTTTCTCAGGGAGCCGCTACCTTTCCGTGGGACGTAGCAAAGGAAGCATTACCCTTTTTAAGCCCAACAGCGTTACAAAATTCAGCTTTTTCCACTGAGGCTTGCAAGACCGAGCTGGAGTTTGCAGGGGCACACAGGCTGCGGGCAGGGACGCTTGGTATGCAGGAGGCTCTGCAGTAAATGCCTTCTCTTCCAGGCGTAAAGTGCAAATGTTCCAGAAAAGGTCCTAAAATCAGATTCTCTAATGTACGGAAGCTGGAAATAAAGCCGAGGTACCCGTTTTGCGTGGAGGAGATGATTATGTAAGTTTTCCTTCATTTCTTGCCCTGTTTCCCTGTCACTGAGTTGCCTTGCTTTACCCTGCAAGTTCCCTCTTTGTTCTCTGCTTTCATCGTGCCGTGGCACTCCCAGGAACAGTCATTTGCTGTAACAGATGCAGTAAAATTTGTAACTCTGATCAAAACCCCAGCTATCAGTTTTTGACAGAGTTGTCTGCTCAAAGGATTAGTTCCTGAGCAGGCAGCGAGGAGAGGAGAATCGTTAGTCTGAGTGGAAACAGGGACAGACACGACCGCGAGCTGTTGCTGTAAAACCCAGAACCATTCACTCAAGTTTCTTTGGATGAGCAGAGTAAGAACAAGAGCAGAATCTGGTCCGCGGTGCCTTCTGCAAGGAGTTGTTAACCCAGACAGAGCCTGATTATTTTATTTTTTTTTGCCTGCCTCGGCTGGTGGCGATCGATCCCCCCATGCCCGGTGGGAGCACCCCGGGTGTCAGTGGGTGCTTCCCTCCAACCCTCGCTGCCAGCTGTGAACAATGCTGCTGGGATCCCAAAGCAATGCCCTGGAGAATTAAACCAAGGCAGGTACAGGGATTTTTGATATCTCTGATGGCTGGATCAAGAGGAGGTGTTTTCTTCCCCCTCATTTTAAGTACGGGTGGTTTGTGGGTTTTTTTCTGTCCTGTTTTGTATAAATTTACAATGCCCTACAAAGCACCAGCAAATGGGGCTGGATAACAACAGAGGGACAAGTTAACAGAGAAGACTGCAATGAGCTCCTGTCACCTAAGAGGGGAAAAAAGGATCCTGAGAGCAGCCGCACACCCCAAAAAGCCACAGACTGATTTACTCCAGCGTTCACAACACAGCATCTCAGAAAGCTGCTGTAACAGGACCTCAGCACCCTGCCCCACCACACTGTGCTCTGTAACATCCCCCGGGCCAAATCCTGCCCACGGGACTGGCACAATCACGGCAAAACCCCAGAAGCCACAGAAATGGCTGGCCAGGCTCCACAGAGGCTACGGAGGAGGGACGGAGCATCCACACTGGGCTTCTCCGGATTTACACCAGCATCCCCATGAGCAAGGCACAGCTCAGGGACCTTCAGTCCCAATTCTCTGAAGCCAGGACGAGCTAATGGCACCTGAAGAGGAGCATCACTGCCCAAATCAGCTCCTTGAAGTTTTACTTTCTTTGCATAGACCTTGGAGCAGCATTAGCGTGGTGCAGGGGAGCGCTCCTTGCAGCCCACGAGCGGCAGGACCAGGCTCAGCAGCCAGCAGGGAGGGGAGCACCCGGGTGAGGAAATACAGCTCATTGATGCAACTTCTCGCTTGAAAAAGAAAGCTGGGGAATCAGCAACCTCTCACACGAGCAGGCTGGTTGATGCTATTCAAGCCTGGAGGCTCACAGCAGCTCTGGGACAGAGCCATCCCATCCCATCTCTCTCCCGTGTTCCTGGGGACACCCCCGGGACCAGCTGACGTGCTGCCACCACTGCCCTTCCAACCACCCCAACAAAGCCTGAGGTCCATGTTGAAACCAAGCTTAAATTAATATTTATAGAGCCAATTTGTCAGGAGTCTCTGGATGAGGCACGGAAGAGCTGAATTCCTGCACCCCCGTTTTTGTTGCTGTGGTGATTGAAGTGAGTCGGTGAAGCTGGTTCCCCTCCTGCCCTCCTCAAAATCTCTTGTGTCTTCTCACGTGAGAGGAACGTGATGTTCGTGGTGTTTTGCAGATTAGACGTGGGTGTGTGGACGCAGTTTAGGAAGGAATGTGTCTTTGGCCACACACCCTCCAGCAGAGCTGTGGCACAGAGTAAGAGAGAGCCAACCCGAGTCCTCGGCCTGGTCAAAACCCCTCAGGACTCAAACCAGAACCCTGATGGCCCTGGGGACAGGGTTCTCGTAGGCAGAGCTGCAGAAAAGATGTGTGGGGCATGAAGCTCTGGGGTGTCACATGCTGACCCAGGGGTGCTCGTCCCAGTGCTGGAGGGATGGACACATCAGGAGGATTTGGGCTCAGGGACCTTCAGATACCCAAATCCCACCTGAAGGAGCTCATAAAGGTGTAAGACACCTTTATGTAAGAAAGGAGCTTCAGCCAACTCCTTGCCCAGAGTATCAGGTCTTGTAGTGTCCTTTAATGTCCCCTTACACCTGCCAAAAAAATCTTGCAGCACACCTGTACCCTAAGGGGGCATCGCCAGGAGACCAGAGCAGGGCCAGGTTAGCTCAGGGTGCCCCAAAATGCCACCACCCAAGGCTGTGCCCTCAGCACCGGGGAGTGCACAGGAATCACTGGGGACCACAGGGACATCTCAGGCATGTCCCCTCTGCCATCCCACCTCCAGAAGAGAAAAACTATACCCAGCATCAGAGCAAAGTGTCTGTGAGAAAAGCCTCGGTCATTCCCCAAGAGGCACACACACCATGGATCTCCTCCTTACTCTGCTCTAGCCATCCCCGAGCTGCCCTCCTTCACTCCTGGTGCACAACTGGGACTTGCTGGTTTCCAGAGCTGCTCCTGCTCCTCTCCTCCCGAGATTTAGCCTGTCCATCACTTTCTGGAAATACCTCCTGTGCTCTGTCATACGGGAAACTCAAGCCAAGGTCTGACATCAGGCAGCGCAGACGGCACGGCCAGGAAGGTGGCTGCTGGATGGAGAAACATCACGCTAACCTCGAGTCCCTTAAACCTTGCATGCCTCGTGCCTTCAGTGAGCTCCTGGATTTGCTCTCCTCCTCTTCAATGTACTGATCTCCTCAGGGTTGGCTGAGAGTGCCTTAGAGCAGAAACAGACCCTAGCTTTCAGCAGAGACCTTGCCCTTCTGTTGTCTGCAGCCCCAGAGGCTCTCCGAGGCCATCAGCTGTTTTTCTATGCATTTGGGAAGGGCCAAGTCCTGGCAACAAATCACCCCAAAATTGCCCTGTTCTGATGAATTCAGCTTGTACCTGTTGGACGTGGAGTGGAGACAGCAAGCAGGGAAGGAGATTAGCTGGATGGGAAGAAGAAATTGAGCCCGACACTGACCTAGGAAACGTGGTGAGCCCCTCAGCTGGGCTGAGAGGCAACCTGCAGGGTTTTATGTCGAGTGAGGGCTGCCCTCTCTGCACCAGGAGGGGAGCTGGGAAAGCTTGCAGGGGCTTCTTGTTGGGCTGGGGGAGATACAGCTCCTTTCGGAACCAAACCACGCTAGAATCCCATCAATATTCATAGATACGTCTGGGTTTCTGCCATTTTTCTGCTCGTGCTTCTAGCAGTGTTTAACTAATTCCATTACAATATTTTGGTTAGATTGAAAACCATTTCCCTGTTACAGACAGTATTTACAGAAAATGAAAAAATATAAAAAGAAAAAAAAAAGAAAAAAAAAAAAAGAAAGAAAATGAAAAATTAAAAAAATAAATAACACAAAAATTTAGGTTTTTAGGTAGGGTTTTTGATCACAAAAAAATGAGTAACAAAAATGGAAAACCACTTGAATTTGATTCCTGAGATATGATAGCAGTCTTAATAGTTCTGGAGAGCCACCCTTTTGGGAAGCAGCTCCAGGTCTCCCACATCACCTCGGCTGTGGCAGACTGACCAGGAGGGCTTCACTGAGTGCCCTGGGCTCAGAGCTCACCCTCTGGGTGGGCACCCTGCCATCTGCAAGTGTTTAAATATTGCTGACTGGGCAGGGCTGGGGGGGGGGATCGATGATCCAGGTCGGATCTTTTCCCTTTCATGCAATGCTGTTGAGCCTAAGGGAACCCTCTCCTGCAAGGACCTTGCGGCTGCCTGACTGAACCCTAATTAAGTCAGCTATTAACCTCAAAAGAAAATATCCAGCAGACAGGCAGAGCGAGCTCCCTGATTAAAAATACCGGGTATGTCTTCATCTGGTACGACTTAGCCTAGCTCTGTGGACAGGGCTGACAGGCACTGATTGATAACAGCTGAAGATCCGCTCCAGCCTTTTTACAACTCAGATGCCTGCCATAAAACTCAGCGGGAAAACCCTGTTATTGCCTGCCTGGGTGAACGCTCTGAGGGATGTGGGCATTTTCTGGAGGGTGAGCAGCGGGCTGGGCTTGCTGCGGTGCCCCTAACCCCTGCTGGCTTCCCTTGCAGCGTGACCCTGTGGACGCGGGTCAGAGGCGAGCAGCAGCACTGCCTGAACCCCAAACGCCAAAACACGGTGAGGCTGCTGAAGTGGTACAGAGTATGGAAGGAGAAAGGCAGGTAAGTGTGAGTTTGCTCCGCAGGTGGAAATTTCGGGGGCGAGCAGTGGTGCACAGGCACGCACTGCAACCACTGCATCCGTCACGGAGGAGGCATTTCATTTCCAAACCTACAAATATCAGCGGATGCTCGATGCGATTTCTTTCCTGCCACATGCACTCCTCCCTTCTATTTTAGGATTAGGCTCTTACAGCTATAAATAGTCTTTGTTTTCTGTTAAACTATTTGTCAGCTGATGTCCTCAGCTACGTACATGCACTCACCTCCTTTTTACGGGTAAAAAGCCAAGATGAAAAGCTAAATTACTTCCACACAGTCACAAGGAAAGCAGTCAGCCGTGCAGGGAAGAGACTGCCCCACTTCATGTCACACACACCAGAACTTACACCTTCTAATGCCACAAATCTGTGCCAATTTTAACTACTGCATCCTTCCCAGGGAAAAGTGACTTGCTGGTAAGATGCACCACCACCTTCTCCTTTGCAAGGAGGATTTAATTTCTTTTTTTTGCAAGCTGTCAGTTCTAGATAGACGAGAAGGAGAGAAACAAATGCCTGATGGTTGGTGTTATAACCCCTAGCCATAATGAAGGGAATGGCCAAACTCCTGTTGTAGCCAGGAAAGAGCCTCTGTGTGCAGCACAGTCCCCCCAAAGCCCGACCCTTCTTACCCACTGGGGAATTCACTCCCTGAGCCAAATCTAAGTGCAGACAGCGAGCTGCAAGCCCCATCTCCTGCAGAGATGAGCAAGGGCTCACCAAGCTCCAGTGCAGCTACACGGGGCCCAGATGATGAACACAGCATCAACATTTTTTAACACATTTAAACACTTAAAAAAAAAAAAAAAAGCATAATTAAAATGACAGAGGATGCTCAGCCCCGAGCTGTGTGCTCAGGAGAGGCGCAGGCTCCCCCTCTGTTGCTCGCCGTCTCCTCCAGAGCCCAAAGCAAAGCAGCCGAGCTGGGCTGCAGCCGAAGCAGCATCAAGTGGATGTGTCAGACGTAAAGGGCCTGATTTAAACCAAAGCTCCATAATAAGTAAACAATTTGTCAGTGCCTTTGGGCCAGCTGCACCAAGCCCACTGAATTACTCCCCAGGGGAAGGCAGGGAATTTGAAGTCAAGCATGAATGTTTTCCCCAAAGCAGCATTGCCCCTGGTTTTTCCCATTCCTTTTTCCTGGATTTCCCCTTCCTTTTCCCAAGGAAGACTGCTTCCACCTAAAGACTTTGCAAGAGAGGGATTTTTCATCAAACAGCTCTGCCAGGTCTTCTCCTCAGGTTGTAAACTAGAAAAAAAATAAAACAGAGTCTGCTGTTATTGCAAACATGACAGGTACTGTTAATTTATTATCCATTCTAGTGCAAATATACAACTCGTGATGTACTTCATACGTGGGTATGCGGGACGGATTCTCCAGCGGTTAAAGAGTATTATAGGATGGGGATTTCCTCATCTTACACATCCCAATAGCTGTGGCAGAACACATCAATAACTCGCTTCCCAATTTACTTAAGCAGAGGCTAAAAGGCTGGCTTCTGGTTTTTAATTATTTGGAAGGGAGCTGCTTCATTCATGGTTTAAATACTTTGCTCTTGGCTTTCCTCCTGTCCAGGGTTTATGAAGAATAAGAGGAAGCGGCATGAGGAATGGAAAGGACTCCCTTGGCTGGTGTAGGACTGGGCTCTGCAGAAGATTATTCCTCTCTCACAGACACAAGACAAATTCTATATTATTATAAAGCACTTTTTACCAAGGGTCAGTTTTTACATTTTATAGCCGCGTGCAAAAGGCTTCCAGATTTCACGAGCATCTGTTGCACTTCAGATTTCACACCTGTCTGCTTTGTACTGAGGTCGGGAAAACTCATGCTTTGCATTTCAAAGAGTTTGTTGTTTGTTTTTTTTTTTTTTTTTTTTTTTGTTCTGTTTTGTTGTTTGTTTGTCTTTTTTTTTAAAAATGTTATTCATTCATACTTCACTATGATTGCAATCGAGCTTTATAAGCTCATTAGGCAAACAGCAAGGTTTGTACAGGTATTTTACAGCCGTGTCCCTCACCCTTTTGCTCTGGGAAGGCGGTGGTGCCTGTCGGGGCATCGCCTTCATCCCAGGATGAAGAGGAGGGTGCCACCGAGATGCCACCCAGCCTGACGTGAGGTCCCTCAGTTTGTCATCAAGTGCGTGTGACCATCCTGTGTGTACCTCTTCTCTTATGGACTCGGGGTCTGGCTACAAGGCAAAGCGAACCACACATCCCTGCATCAGAAAGCATTTCCAGCTCGGTTGGTTGGTTTTTTCTATTACCACTAAGGAAATTGTTTTTGTTTTTTTCCCACCTGAAGTTCTTACGGGAAGTTTGTGGCTTCAGTACTGAGACATTTTAAGCTTCGAGACTATTGTGTATGATTTCCTAGATTTGTAGCAAAAAAAAAAAAAAGCCTTTAAAAGGTACCTTTTTATGAAAAATATGATAGGGCAAACATATAAATACCTATATATGTTTTAGTCACAATACAACATATTCATTATTTTGAATGTAATACTTCAATGTTAAGCAGTGCATTCCTCTTTTTAAAATAAAATAACAAAACTACCTTTTCATTTGTAAATACACTATAGGAAGTCTCCCTATATTATCTTTCTGTATAATGTACTGTACTGCTAAATTATCATATGCTATTTAAATGTTTGAAATATTTAGAAGGTTGCATGCAGATTTCATATTTCTTTCTAAGACAAACGGGAAAAAAAAAAAAAGTAATAAAAAATATATTTAAAAAAGCTGACGATTGCTCTTAAATTTCCTTAAACCACCAGGGAACTCCAGCCATTTCTAATAACATTTTTAGTGGGAAATTTGCTTTGGGAAAAACACTAAATCAGGGAGGGTGATTTAGAGTCAGGGCAACTTGATGACACTGGGATTAGAAAACATTATTCTGGTCCTGTTTAATTCTCTTTCTCATTTTAGGATTTGGATTTTACTTAAATACTGAGGAATCCAGCTACACAAGCAATGGCTATGCCTTGTGCCTACAGCCACTACTCTAGGGTTACACTAAATAAATATAAACCAACCACCCCAGGTGTATATAAAAGCAAAGAAAAGGCAGTGAGTTAGAAGAGATCTTGGCTAGATGAGGGTGGGTTATAGAGGGAAAGTCAGGTGAGCCTGTGAGCCTGCATTTCTTCTATGCTTGGAGCTTCTGCCCTTGCCCAAAGGGACAGATTTTGCACCTAATAAATGGCCCACCCAGCTCATACACAGCTCCCACCTCTGGTGATGCTCCTGCTAGATCTTAACTGGGTTTTGATGCACAATAGATTGAAATTCCTCATGCCCTGAGCAGCTGAAAAGAAAAGCAGCAGAAAGAAACGGTAAAGGCAGCAAGAGTTTCACAGCAGAAAGGCAGCCGGAGTCCCCAGGCAGCCCTGCTGCCCTCGCTCGCCTGTTCCGTTGCTGAGATCGGTGTAATTCCTGTCGTGGAAATCCATGCTGTCCAGGCTGGACACTCCTCTGGGCTATATCAAGGCAGTGCCTGGCTTCAGTTCAAGAGGTTCCTCCAGTTTGGATAGAAAATAAAACATGCACACACATTATACACCTATACACTGTGCAGAGCTGCAGGAGAAGGAGCTGTTAGATTTCAATTTTCCTGCTCTGCACAAGGAGGCAGCTACACACTTCAGATTCCTATTCGTAGCATGCTTGAGAAAAATCTCAGAGTATGTAAGGAATAAAAACAAAACCTCTGGGGACATTAACCACAAGGCGCTGCTTCGGGCCGAGCATCTGACACCAATCTACGCGCAAACCCAGGCCTGGGGGCTCTCGAGCTGCCCCTTGCATTCCTTGAGTCTCATTTTAGTGAAACCAGTAGTTTTTTTCCTTGAGGAGGCTGGATTTCAACATGCCGACAAACTTCAAGAAAGAGTTTATGCTGATTTAACAACTACTAGGCGATGAATCTGCTGGAGAAGCACCAGCGAGGTTGCACAAGAGGTGCCGTGCACCACCGGGTGCCCAGACGTGCCGCAGTGATTCACACTTCACAGGACAGAGCCTGTACGAGCAAATCTTAGCCCAGGGTTGGTCTAACATACCAAAGCCACTGGAGAAAATTTGACACAGAGGAAAAAAGTAAGTATTTTTCCCCCTCTGATACAATGGGAGTCTAGAGAAAACGGGCTGTTCAGTTCAATATGTTTAAGCTGAAATCCATCAGGATTTTAGGATAAAGCCACTCTCTGAAATGTTGTTCAAAACCAAAGAAAGGAAAATCTGCTGCTCTGAGCTGGTCGTTGCATGCCTGTTAGACCACAGCTCTGGGCAGGTTGGGTGAGGCCCCACAAACAGGAGCAGCACCCGCTGCGCTCCCCACTACTGCAAGGGGAAATAGCGCACCGGAATAATGGCTGCACACGGGAGATGCCAGCTGATTCCCTTCACACCAAAGCAGCTTTGCTAAAACATTAATAATTAAATAAATAAATAAATAGTAAAAATAAAAATAAAATAAATAAATAAAAAATGTAGGCACCTCCCCCAGCTAGGTTTGGTGGCAACCTCAGGATTCGCCTTTGTTTCCCCCAGCAGATTTGCAGGTCGTGAGGCCACGGGAGCCCTGTCCATCCCCCTCCCCTATGCATAAGCCACATATTTGCCCTTCAGGGCTGAAAAATAAAGCCCTGTCATCCCCACCTTGGGGACAGGGACCTCCCCGGTGCCCCTGTCCCTCCCTGCCCTCTGCCGTGGGTGTCACCAGTTGAGGAGCAGCGCTCTCAGGTTTTATTTCAATAAAAGCAGGAGGGTGAAGCAAGCAGCTGCGGGGAGAGGACACAATAGCAGCAGGACCTGCCTGGCCTTTTCAGCAAGCGCACTACACGGGATTAGTAATGTTATACAGATCCTTTCACCACTTGCCTTTCACTTGCTCATATACGCTCTGGGTCAGCAATAGCCAAAATGTTTATTGAGGCGATAGCTGGCTCATGTGTGCAGGACGGCACGGTCTCTGGGCTGGTCCCGTTCCTGCTGTGCCCCCACCCCATGAGCTCCTCAATTTGTGGGAACAGGAGCAAATGGGAATGAAACCCACCACCCCCAGGACTCGGCATCCTGCTGATAATCTTTTCCCCTCCGAGGCCAGCTCCTAAAAATGAGGCATCTCAATCCAGACGCACGCAGCATCTGAGGATCTCACCGACACCAAGTTGCTCAGCACCTCTGGAAACAGGGAAACTGTTTCTGGATGAGTTTGGGCTCAGGATCCAGGAGGCTGGGCAGCCTGCTTCAAAGCCTCAGCCACACTGACTTCATTTCAGGGTGGCTCTCACTTTCAGCACTCTGTAAATTTTCTGTTGGAGCACTCGTGCTGGGATTTCTGCTTGTTCAGTCTGTTCCCTTCAGTGGGAGGCGTGTGGTAGAAGTATTTTAGGGGTCTGTAGCTCTCATTTCCCCTGTGTTTGCTCTATCAGGAACACTCCGTCTGTCATTCACTGGTTTTCCTCTGATCCCAAACTGCAAAGAGCCTAGTGACCATCTTTGGGCCATCACCTCAATCAGTGGCGTTTAGGCAGCGATGCCATAGCCGTGTTCAGGTCACACTAGAGGTGCTGAAGTGTTTATACCCAGCACAAACCCAGAATTTGGCCCTGGGGTTCTTTCCAAAGACCCCCATTCCTGTGAGCCTGTAGTACCCAGCACTGTGCAAGACCCAAGGGATGTTTGGGAAGGGGCTCAGCCCTGCTTTTTCTTGGGCCAGCAGCTGGAGAAAAGAGGAAAGCAGGGCTGAAAGGACATCTAGTGGCAGCCCCGAGCTTTCTCAGCCAGCCTGGGGACACCTCCAGCCCTGGGGCTGCTCAGAGGATGCTTACACACAGGTGTGTTCGCCTGCTGTGCATGCTAAGGATGCTGTGGCCCTTAGGACAAGTGGCTGTCACCACACCTGCAGGACCACAGCCACCACACCTGCACAGGGTGCTGCTTCACCGCACAGCCCTGGGAAGGCTCACTCCCAAACAGCCTGCCCCAAATCCTCCAAGAGACCCACAGTTTCTGTCCCATGGGCCAAGTCCCATGGCTTTGTGCCAGCTTTGACTTCTCTCCCCCTGCTGCTGCCTCCTCCCTAGTGAGCCCAGGACCCAGGAGAGCTGATATTCCCCAGGTGCTGCATCCACTCTGTGTCCTCACACCTGACTGCCCAACTTCCCAACAGTTAAAGAAAAGGAAAAAAAAAAAATCATGCTATCACCTTGAATGCCTAAAGAGGACGACTTGCTCCTTCTTGCTGGGTATAAGCACACCTTCAGCCAACCATCAAAATAAAGCCAAGATCCCTGGAGGAAATGTTTTATAGACATGCACTAACATTTATCTTAGAAAGGATGAGTGGCAGGTGGATTTCTGGTGCTCCTGCTGACCTCTGTGAAGCACTCATCTCCCCTTTGATTTGTCTCTCATCTTCTGCCTGTTTCTACTACCAGCTCCTTGGGCAGAGGCTGCTCTGGTGACACAGGTGGAGGGCACCCAGCCCAGCAGGAGCTGTGCACGACACGACACAACACGACACGACACGAAGTGACAGGGAGGCAGGCAGCCAAAGCCTGGGAAAAATCACCACACCCGTGTTTTTGTTTTTCTTCCCACAAAACAAAAGAGGTCAGTGAATTCCTTTTGGATGGGTTTCAGAACCTCAAAAAAAAAAAAAAAAAAAAGAAGTCTGCTGCTGTTTGCTTAAGGCTGATAATTACAGGAGTAATTATGATTTATTCCCATCATAAATCTTCGAGCAAGAAAAGGATTTTGAGGCTTGCAAGATTTGCTGGATGACAGAAGCAAAACGCAGCTCTAATTGCCCTTCTTTGTTGTGTTTAATTAAGGATTCCGAAGCAACTGATCCCTGTGTCTTTTCATGGTTAGAAACCTGCAAGGAAAAGAAGCCCTCGCTGCAGAGCCACCACTCGGAGCTTTGTTGGGTTACTAGGCGCTCTCAGTGCTACATCTGAACACTCAGGACTCCCAGCAAAAGAAGCTTATTAAAGGAGAAGAAATGTTACAGTAGTTTTTGGGGTTTGTTTTTGGGAGACTTTGGCAATTTTGAGCTCACTTGTAATCCCGGAAGAAATGCCTTTTGTCTCTATCCCTCGGCATTTCTGCCTTATTCCTGCCCATTCCATTGTGCTGCATAAAAACTCTTCTCTAGTACCTTCAGAATTGCACCATTTACAGTTTTTTCTTGGGGTTCACTTCAGCTTCTTCTCTGACTCAGGGAGACCTAGCACTTCTGCAAATACCTCAGGAAAAATGAGTGAACCTGGAGTTGCCCAGCTCCCTTCTTCCACCAGTAATTCCCAGTCAGGCACCTCTCCTCCCCAGCAGGAACCAGTTTGCCAAGTGCTACTTCTCCAGTTCAATGTGTAAGTGACTGGCAGGGTGTTCCCTCTCTTTTTTTTTGTGCAACAGCTAAAGGAAAGCTGCCAGGGAAATCCAGTTCTTTGCTGCAGGAATCCCTGTGAAGTTGTCACACGTGGCCCTGAGCGATGCCACCCAGCCACTGCCTCCTGCCCAGGCTCTGCGAAGCTAAGGGGTGAGGCAGCAGGACCTCCTCGGGATGCCTTGTGAGTCTGAAGGCACTTGGGGTGAGTTTTGGCAGAAAGCACTTGCACCTGATAAGCAGGGCAGAGTTCGGGCCACGGGCAGGACCACCACCCAAGGGAGCACAGTCAAGGAATCAAGAAAAAAAAAAAAAAAAAAGAGCAATCCAACAATATAGAAAAGGTGTCAAATTGAACTTTTTTTTTTTTTTCAAAAAAATAAAAAGTAAATAATAAAATAAAATAAAAGCTTCTTGGGTTTATCATGCCTGGGAAGCTTCTTCTAATATGAGGGGGGAAAAAGGATGGGATGAAGGAGGACAAAACCAGCACAGTGCTCAAAAAAAAAAAGAAAAATAAATAAAAAATCGTCATCATTACCGATCAGAGCAACAGGATCTGACCTCAGCTCATTCATTTTGACCACAGTGCCAGTGCACTGGGTCCCACTCCCAGCCCAAAAGCCCTCCTGGTGCTACTGGCACCACCCTGGTGTCTTGGCATGGCCAGGTGCCAAGGGCCATTGCCTGGAGACTTAATTGTTTTTATCTTAATTAACCACAGAACCTGGAAAGGATCAAACTCAAAAATCTGGAGTTGAGACATAAAGTGAAAGATGTTGTTTCCCTGTAGGAAAAAAAAAAGAAAAAAAAAAAAAAAAAAAAAAGCCTTTTTCCTGTTTTCCTAGAATTTCATCCCTGCGCTCTGCAGTGACTTGCTTCTCACAGAGATGAGGCATGGAATTTTTTTTTTTTTTTTTTTTTGGATAATCCTTCCTAGAATTCACTACAAGCAACGACAAGAAATTTGGCAGAAGAAGTTCAATGCAATAGAAATCAAAAGGATTTAAAAAAAAAGAAAAAAAAAGAAAAAAAAAAAAAAAAAAAAAAAAAAAAAGGTCCTAAAGCAAAGAGTGGTAAAATAAAATAAAATAAAATAAAATAAAATAAAATAAAATAAAATAAAATAAAATAAAATAAAATAAAATAAAATAAAATAAAATAAAATAAAATAAAAATGAAAAAATTCCCATGCTCTGAGAAGCCGCAGAGGGCTCCCCGCCCTTACTGGAAGCAGGCACCAGACTCGCCCCGCAGCCCCGCGGCTTGGTAGGGGCTGCCCCCTCCTGGCCGCATCCATCACCTGCAAGCCCGGGGATCCCCTGGGGTCACTGACAGGTTGATCACGATACATAACACCAAAGGCTGGAAAATATTTTAATAAAATAAAATAAAATAAAATAAAATAAAATAAAATAAAATAAAATAAAATAAAATAAAATAAAATAAAATAAAATAACAAAATGCTCTGTTTATTTCTGGGGGGAAAAAAGGCACCTCTTTGGGATAGTGACCACCTGTACACACAAAAAAATACACAAGTAATAAAGAAGAGATCTTGTAAAGGACATCTCTATAATTTTGCAGCCACATCCGGGTCCCCTCTGCAGTTTGCACAGTGGGCTAGGAGGTTCGGAGTCTTTCCTACCTCTGGCAGCTGTTCTGGAGAAGTTTGGCTGCACTGACTGCAGAGAAGTTATCTCGAACTCCCACCAGAGTAAATGGAAACAGGATCAAGATCTGCAGTGCATTAATCCTGCTCTGAAAAAAAATCAGTCCTCTGGGCCTTTCTCCAGGAGGGTTAAAACCAAGGAAAGGCCATAGTCTCAAGTGCTACATTCACTTGATAATTAGCAACTGCACTTTGACTATTTATCTGTGAGTGTGGAATTTAATGCAATTTAATACATGCTTGAACCGGAAAAGTGAGCAGCATCCCTGCAGCAGAGGCACAGCAGAAACACACCAGCCAAGACCGACTTCAGCTGCTTGTGGAGCTGCATGAACCCCAGGAAAAACTCACCTGAAACAACATTTGCTGTTCCTTCACCATGTTCCTCCACTGTCTTTCTAATTTCCTGGCACCTATAACTAATAATTCATACTTTTTTTTTAGTGTTTTACACCTTCAAGCTGTTCTAAAACACCTTAGCAGACCCAAAAACTGCAGCTACCCTGGTAGAAAAGTAGTCAGTAGTCACAGGCCTAATGCATACCCTAAAAACTAAAATACCTGTGGCTACCTGTGTGCCACCCACTGTGCCCAGTTCAGCTGCATCCGTAAGCACTGGTCCCAGCAAACCCAGCACCTGTGTGCTGCCTGGGAGCTGCCAAGGGCTCTTATACTTGCAGTTTAACACTACATTTATATAAAGTGTATATTTTATATATACACCCAGAGGGATTATCACAAAGAGATACTGAAAGAGCTGGTGCTCAGCTGCCAGTGTCAGCAACACCAGTCCCCTACCCTCGCTGCGAATGCTTATAGTGGGAGGGTTCAAGCAAGAACTGAAGATCCTCAAACCTGTATTTTTGTCCCTGAAGAACAGGAGCATTAAAAGATATTCTGCACATCTCATACTAAGGTAGTGAACTGCAAAGCAGCCCTGTTAAATGGCTGTTTAAGCCAATGCAAAGCACTCCTTTACCTTCTAGAAAGCAGAGCAGATCTCCAAATTGTTCACCGTTTGCTTTTGACCAAGTTTAATGAAATTTGTTTGAAAAGCAATAAGACATCCTTCAAAAAGATGTGTTTGCATAGGAAAAAAAAAAAAAAAAAAAAAAAAAAAAAAAAAAGTGAGTTACTTTAAAAGCTGTTGGTGCATCCTTTTCACTGTGCTGTCACTGAAGCATCCTCCTTCAGAAGCAACCAAATATTTCATCCTGACATTTTCTAAAACTCACATTTGGTTTGCTCCTGCACTGCAGTGTTCACACTTGATGCTGTATTTTCTCAGAGCCAGAGGCAGCTTCCAGCGGGACATGCACTGCAGGCTGACACAGCCTGCTGGACATTACATGCACAGGGAGGTATTCACACAAAAAAGCTCTTCTAAGTCAATTTTTCTCACTCTGAAGATTTTATGCTTGCACTCAAAGCCACATAAAAATTTTACTGAGATAATAATTATAAAAACAGAGAGAGATGATTGTTTTTAGAGACAAATCTTTCCTACCTGAAATGAGAGGGTGGATGTATTTGAAAACCACTCAATATAAAAAACATTTCTTTCTTTTTTTTTACTATTTCCTTTTTAATGTATGTGTACTCTAATTGAGAGAGCACAGCAAGGACTTAGGTGTGATACAAAAATTTCATCAGGACCCCGCGAGACCACCTGTGGCTTGACTTTCCTCTCCCATTTTGTGAGCAAAATGCATGTGAGCAAAAAGTATGGGCTACATCACTGCTCTCAGGCATTTGTCTTGCCCTTAGCTATGGCCAGAGGCAGGGAGTACAAAAAAAAAACCCTCAGAGGCTGTGGGATGGAGCTGCTGGATCCTTTTTTTGGGGTGTTTTCTGGCTCTTTGGTCCTTCCTGGCCTTCCTGCTGGAGAAGGGGGGAATTAGGATTGTGCAGCCCCTCCGCGCCCTGCTCATCCTACTTCACGGCTGTGCCCATGCACCTGTGTGCCCGTGTTCACACGCGTGTGCACGCACACGTGGGGATGCACACGGGTGTGCCGTGCTCCTGTGTGTGCACAGAGGGTGCAGGCATGCACAGGGGGGGCTCCAAAGCCGGCCCCCCCCCCCGCCCTGAACCCCGGGGAAGGAAGCCGGCAATTCTCTGCGGGCGCAGCCCGTGTCGGTACAATGCCAGGGAAGGGATTATGCCGGGATTAACATTTTAAACTCCCTCTCCAGACCTTTCCGACTCCAAGATCCTCAGGCCAGCAATCTTCCTGCTGCCTCCGGGTTGTGGCATTCCGGGATTCAAACCCCACTGCCAGGTGAAGTGGGGAGAGCTGCCCGCAGCCCCCAGAAACCCCAGCTTTGGGGTTTTTTTCTCCTTGTCTTTAGCCATTCTCTCAGTTTCCCCCGCTGCGGCCGGGAGAAGACCCCACGAGCGCTTTTCTTGTCGCCTGCCTCCTCCTAATTCCTGGTAATTTATCCCGTATTAAAACTCCCTTAAGGAAGAAAGGCCCGGGACCCAACACCTGCTATGCAAATGGCAGCAAATCCCCCGGCCCCCCCGGCGGGCGGTGGGGACCCGCGGGCTGCCGGTGGTCCCGGAGCATCCTCCCCAACCCCAGAGCCCAGGCTTGATTCCACCCAGCAGCTACAGCACTTTTTTTTTTTTTTTTTTCCTCCCCATTATCTTTTCTGTAATAAAAATTAAAAATAAAAATAAATAAATACAAAATAAAGAACGACAAAAAAAAAATAAAAATAAAGGAAAAGCCAAATTTTCTCCTAAACAGAATTGTTGATGTGAAAGGTGTAAAAGAAAACCCGAGCATCCCAGCATGTATTAATCTTGCTGCTTTGCACATCGCCGGGGGGATTTCATCCGCACCGCGGTCAGTGAATTTTGTCCCTTTCTTTTAGGATAAGTGTTCGAGCTTCAATTAACAAAATACAGATCCACAAAAGAGGGGGACTTGTGGGCGGGGGAAAGTGGACGGGGGGGAGAAAAGAGAAGAAAAACCTCTGGCACAATGAGGTGGGGGGAAGAAAAGGGCTCGTTTCTCGGGGGTGACATCCTAATCTCATTTTTCCCAGCTAATGTGGTAGCCGGGAGGCTGGGGAGGGCCAGGAGGGGAGCGTGCCCCGGCAGCACGCCCGCACCACCAGGGTCCGGCCCTTTTCCTCTGGGATCACTGGGACCCCAGATTAGGGCTGTTGGAGCTCAGGACCATGCTGGGTACAGCCTGGGGGTGCCCCTGCCGAAAGGGGGGGAGCACCAGGGTCCCGGGCTGAGCCCTGCAGCCCCACGCTTTCTTCCCATCTCCCGTTAGGATGATCATATATTTCCCAGCGCCGGGCGCTTGACTGACATTTGGGCTATTATTCGGGGAGATAGATTGTTTGGCCCGAAGATGCATTGTTTGGGCTCCTCATAAAAGAAACGAGTTAAATGCCGCAGCTACCACACACAAAAATGATTCCTTCTGGCCATAAAACCAGTGGGACAAGGAAGTGGTTGTAGGAGTCAAACATAATTGATGCCCCGAAAGATGTTATAAATAATCTGCGCCGAGTCCTCTCTCATGTGCCTCAAAACCACAGAAAGTAGGGCTTTTTTTTTTTTTTTTTCTTTATCTCCCCTTGAATTCAGGAGCATAATACACCGTGAGCACCAATAATTGATGTATGTTATAATTCTTCATTACCCTATCAGTAGTCTGGGAAAACTGGAAGAAAAGAAAATGCCAGAAAGTTATGGTAAAACTTAAGATGCGACAGAAGTAGCTTTCTTTGCTCATGCTGTGAGTGTTTGAATAAGAAGAATGTCCCTGCACTGTAACAAGCTAAAAGAATGAGGAAGACAAAGGATTTCACGAAAAAGGTTTAGATAGAAGACAAGGCAAGTGAAACTGAAAGGAAGGGAAAAAAACCATTTACAATGGAACAATGCATGTACTAATCGCTTTGATATATTATACAAACCCAAAGACCCAAAACATTGTGTAATTATTTATAAATGACTTCTCCACTCCTGTGTATAATACCGGAGAAAGAATAAAACTGCAGGCTACTCTCTAAACTATTTCTAAATAGACCTAGCTCAAAAGGAAGCAGAAGTGTTTGAAAAAAAATAATTAATGGTTGATTTTATGGTTGTCTCATTAAAACATTTTAATTACAACAAACAAAATACATTTGTGCTTGCAGGGAACAATCGCTTACCTACCACCCCCCCCTTCCAAAAAAAAAAAAAAAAAAAAAAAAAAAAAAAAGGAAGAAGATGAAGAAGAAGAAGCTGGATCACACGTTTGAAACCTGCAGACAGAGCATCCCCACTATTTCTGCAGAGCCCTCAGAAGGGGCCGAGCCCCTTGTGTAGGATTTTGGTATGGAGCCGGCTGTGCTGTGCCAGGACCCCCAGCACCCAGTGCCCTTCCTGCAGTGCCCCCAGCACATGGCCTGAAGCCTCACACTGGTGGGGCAGGTAAGGAAAGAGGCTAAATAAAGCCTCGGGAAGAGGCCTGGAGCTGCTCCCAGGGCTGTTTCTCACCTATAGGAGAAGCAGCCGCTGCTGCAGCAGGGGTTAACATCACCTCCTGAGACCCTTCCAGCACAGGCTGGCAGGGCTCTGCAGCAAGTGTGTGAACCCCTGAACCCTCCGGTAGCTGTGAGCTGTAAGCTGACTCTGGCTCGTTCCCGGAGGACACAGCTCTGTCTGTCTGTCTGTCCTGTCCATCCATCCCTGCAAGCAGTCGCCACGCTCTGTGCTGCCCACACAGCCCCACCAAGCTGTCCTAATGGGGCTGTGGCAGCGACCTGGGCACCCTGACCTTCCCTCTGCTCCTGCAAGGCTCCCACTTGAGCTCCCCGCTCCCAAGGTGACGACTCAGCCACCAGCCACAGCACATCTCCAAATTCAGACCGAGCACCTTCTGCAGGCAGCTCTGCCCCCTTGCTCTGGTGATGCTGTCAAACTGTGAGCACAAAAGTGGCATTTGCCTGCTCCACGCACTGCTCTGACACTCCTCACCACATTATTTTAAGCCCTCATGTAACAAAACATACTTTGGTGAGTTGTTGCATTTGTGCATGTCCTAAACCTTTGAAAAAAAAAAAAAAAAAAAAAGGCAAAGTTTCTAATTTCTCAGAGGCACATTCCCACTGCAGGCACAGCTGTGCTGTGAGCTGTGTGTTTCCCTGATCTAATCCCCACAGCTCTGGTCAGTTTAGAAATGCAAGACCTGTTTCTAACCCAGAGATCTGTGCAGGTTCATGGGGTGCTCTCAGCCCCTACCAGGGCATGGGCTCCTCTCCTTGAGCAGCCGCTGGATGTGGCGCACTCAGAGCAGAGCCGGGCACAGGAGCCGTGCGGCACCTCTCCAGCAGCCTTTCCTCCTCCTTCCCCAGCTCACAGCCTTTGGGATTCCAGCCAGAAGCAACACATCAACCAAGGGCAGGTAGAGGAGTGAGCTTCATACTCAACACTGGGCCCCACAAGTGATGAACGTGCTGCATGGAGCTGCCCCGTGACACTTCCCTCCAGTCTCAAGGGACCACTTTGGCACCTTGCACACCAGACCACCAGTGCATGGCACATGTGGGGAGATCCAGCTGTGCTCCTAGGGGTTCCCCAGTCAGAAAGGCCACTTCACACTTCTTTTTACCCTGTTTTTTTAAGAGCAATGTGTCTCAAAGCAAACAGACAACATATTTATGGTAGGCATCCTCAGAGCTCAAAATACGAACCTAATAACCTCTACGAGTCCATCAGAGACCAGTTCCCCTTACATTCAGGTACCTAATCAGAAACCTAATATCAAAGGACAAAGGCCAGAATATGGCCATGAGCAAGGTGCCAGGAACACAAGCTGTGTTCCCTTTGGGGATTTTTTCTTTCCCAGTCCCAGAAAAGTTGGTGAAAGTTTGGCAGCTGACTTCCCTAGGAGCAGGCCCATAAGGTGTAGGAGCTATTATCTGCATCGGCTGAATAATTTATCTGCAAAATTAGTAGACTGCCTGCGATAGGACTGGTTGAATTATTCATCGGGAATAAATTATCCAAGATATTTAGCACTTCTTTCTGTTTGCGAAGGCTTCCTGAAACAATTCTGGTTCTGTGAATGCATTCGTTATTCATAAGTATTCAGTGAATAGATTATGCAAACAAATTTCAGCCTATGGGTTGTTTGTGAAACACTCACTTCAGCGCTGGCTATTCATGGCTGTGACTGATCACAGAGACACATGGTGCTCTCTCCCCTCCTTGATTGGAGCACAAACTTTTAAAACAAGAGAATAACAAATGACAAACTGCAAATGATGGATAAGGACTAATGAATAATGCGCTTTCACTGCAAACTTTCAGACAAGTGATCGGTTGTGCCAAAGTCTGTGAAACTCTAGGGAATCATAAACATTTTAATGAATAAACTATTGACTGCTCAAAGACACCTAAACAAAAGGCAATAAAAGTGTTGCAGACAACACCGGAGTTTATATCACTGTATACAAAGTGCACGCTAACAAAAGTTTAACATTTTTGGCCATATGCTTCCATAACCTTTAAATTTCTGCCCCTTCTGACTTTCTCCTGGTTTGTGCTGGAAACTCTGCCACAGATCTCTGCCTGCTGGCCGAGGCCTGTGATCGTGCCGTCACTTAAGGACATGAGTCGCCCAGTGGAGTGGAACTGCTTAGTGCAGAAAGTCATTTAGGTACGCACGGGCCCTAAAAACATCAGCTGGATTGCAGGTCTGGTGATGGAGAGGGCTCGGGCCCTGCGCAGCACAGCCAGGCCCTGCTTTTGCCCGGGTAGTTTGTGCATCTGAGGTCCGTATCCCCAGAAAAATGGTAAAAAGCACCAAGCAAGCTGCTCCTGCAAGCTCGGCCCTTGGAAAAGTATTTCTGTTTTGAGGCTCGTTAATATTCATCACCCAGGGCTTTTCGGACTGCTCACTTCTGTGAGTGATCTTTTTAGCACAAAGAAGATTGTTTGTGGTGGTCTGCTGGTGTCACGGATAGTCTCAAAGTGGGGAGGGTGGAAAGCAGGAGAAATAACCCCAATCAGCAAACTGCTCGCTCAGGTCCAAGCCAAAGAACAGTGGCTACGAAATTAAAATGCTGAGATAAAGACACTAACTTCTGCTGTCAGTTTTCCCCATTTATCAAAGGCATAGGAGAAAATCCTACAGAAGTGGGAATGAATCTACATGTAATGTCAGGGGAAATTATGTGAATAAATAGAAGTTTAGGCACAGAAGTCTAAAAATGGCTATTAATGGATGGTGAAACTGAAAACCATCCAGGGAGCCAAGTACCTGAGTGCTGCCTTACAGCACGGGGACACAGGGTGCAAGAAGCCAGATGTCAGACCCAGGAAACCTATCAGACACTTCTAGGACTGATCTTCCCGGAGCTGTGCCTGATACAGTGATAACGGGGCACTTCGTGGTGATGGCAGCAGTTATAGCAGCTTTAGGATAAAACCAGCACGGTCCTTTTTGTTTGGTCGTTTGTATCCACAGAGAGAGGGTCGTCTGTACACGTTCAGAAACAGTGAAATTCGTAAAATGAAATTAATGTGGAGTTTGTAACTTTCTGAGCACCTGCAATAAGCTCTCCCGAAGCAAAGCACACAGAAGCTAAAAAATACCCAGACATTCAGTGCTGAAAGAAAAAAACTGCTTCGAGCTGAACCTTTACCATTTCACATTTTCGCTTCGACGGGCAGAAAAAAAAAAAAAAAAATCTGCAAGGTGAAAAGAAAAACCCCAAGAAACTTTGAGCACGGGGCTGACCGAGAGATTAAAACTAAGCCCCCCCCAAGGGCCAGAAGCGGGCGGCGGGGTGGGAGCGGGACCCCCGGGGCTGGGGCCACCCCCTCGGGGGGACAAAAGCGGGGACTCGGGGCGGGGGAGCGGAGGCGGCGGCGGGGCGGGGGGGTGGCGGCAGATGCGCGGCTGCCCGCGGTAATTGCGGGCACGCTCCGGAGGGCGCGGCGCACGGGGCCGACCTGCCGCCTCGGCGCGGCCCCGCGGGGCGGCCACGGGGCCATTGTCCGCCCGCCGCTATAAGTACGGGGCCGCGGCGCCGTCGTGTGCCAAAGCCGCCGCTCACACGAGCGGATCGCTGCCCGCAGCACTTCAAAGACAAGAGCGGTCGCGTGGCCCACATCCCCCCCCCCCTCTCCAACAGCCCTCCTCCCCCCCCCAGCCCCGCCTTTCTCCGCCGCTCGCTCGCTTTTTTTTTAACTCTTATTTTTTTATTATTCTTTTTTATTATTATTATTATTATTCTTTTTTTTAATTATTATTATTCTTTTTTTTATTATTCTTTTTTTTTTTTAACTCTCCTTTTTTTTTTTTTCTCTCGCCGAGGAGCTGAAGGCCGCCCTCGCTTTCCCCTGCAGCGAGGAGCTTCGCTTTTTTTTTTTTTTTAATTTATTTATTTATTTTCCTCCCGTGCGTGTTTTCTTTTTATTATTATTTTTATTATCATTATTTATTTATTTATTATCATTATTTTACGCCGTTAGCGCTTAACAGCGGCCCCGGGACGTGCCTTGCTGCCATGTGAGTACCGGGGGAAGCAGCACCTGCCGTGCCGTCGGGGCCAAGCACCCCCCCACCTCCATCCTTCCCCTGGGTTATTCGATTTCCTGGGATTTATTTTTTTCCTCCCTCCCCTTACCCCCTTTACCCCTTTTACCCCTTCCCCAGCCTCTTGGCACCTTCCCCCTTCTCTTCTTCCCCCCCCCATTGTGACCGGAGCCCGGCTTCTCTCCCGCAGGATGCCCTCGGAGGCTGCGAGCAGCGGCGCGGAGCCCCCCGGAGCCCCCAGGGAACGGCGACGGCGACGGGGCCGGGGCCGGGCTCGCACCGAGGCTTTGCTGCACACCCTGAAGAGGAGCCGCCGGGTGAAAGCCAACGACCGGGAGCGGAACCGCATGCACCACCTCAACGCCGCCCTGGACGAGCTCCGCAGCGTCCTGCCCACCTTCCCCGACGACACCAAGCTGACGAAAATCGAGACCCTGCGCTTCGCCTACAACTACATCTGGGCCCTCTCCGAGACCCTCCGGCTGGCCGAGCAGTGCCTCCCTCCTCCCCATTCCTGCCGCGGCCCCCCCGCTCCCCCCAGCCCCGGCAGCGACGCCGGCTCGTGGCTTTCCAGCTCTTCCCCGGCCCCCCCCTCGCTCTGCGCCTCCGCTTCGGGCCCCAGCAGCCCGGCCACCTCCGAGGACTGCGCCTTCGCCTCCCCCGACGGCTTGCGGGGCTTCCGCGGGCTGCCCCCCCCCGCCGCGCCCCCCGGGGCTCCCTGCCGCTAGCGCTCCCCTCGGGGGTAAAGGAGGGGGCACCCTCCCGCTGCACTTTCCAGCCCCCTCCTCCAAAAAAAAAAAAAAAGACACCCCCCCCACCCCCCCCATCCCCAAACCCCTCTCCCGGGTGCCCCTTCTGCCCCCCACCCCACCCCCCCTCCTCCCTTCTCCTCCTTGGAAAAGCCGGGGAGAAAAGCGACAGATTTGCTGCCGCAGACGAGGTGAAAAGTCAATTTTACAATTTGTAGCTCTCCGGCGAAGAAAAACGAGCATGAAAATTTGGTTTGAACGCCCTGACAATGCCATGAAAAGGCTTAGGGGGCCGATGCTGCCCGGGGCGCAGCACGGGGCTCAGCGCGCATCCAGCCCCCAAACCCCCCCCCAAAGCGCCCGGGGCGGCTCAGCCCCTCCCGGGGGGGCCCCAGCACCGGGCCCGATGGGACCCCCGCACCCAGCGGCTCATGCATTATAGATGCTGACCCCCGGCGCGGAGCGGGAGCAGACACGGGGTATTCAGCGAGCAGGCCAGCGAGCGGTTTAATTTATTCAAGATGTTCATTCATATGAAAATTGTATTTTTGTACATAAAGAGCTTTATTCTATTATTATGCCTCTTATCAAAGTGGGTTTTGTTTTTTGTTTGTTTGTTTGTTTTGTTTTGTTTTGTTTTTCTAAGAAATTGTGCTTTACCCTGTAAATAAAAATTTTTTTAACGTTTTTACTGAATGGCGGCGGTGCCTGTGGAGTTTGGTTTCTTAAAGTCGGGATTTTCACCCCTCGTGAGGAGCCTGGGTCGGAAGGGAAAGGTTCGCCCCAAGGTGACACCAGCATTTCTCACGCCACCCCGCTCACAGACACGTGCAAATCCTCCCAGCCAGCCCGGGGTACCTGCAAACATCAGCTGCACCCTGCATCTCACGGGGAAGGGATTAGAGACCCACTTGGGACACACGGGCAGAGAGTGGTGCCTCCAGCACTGCTGGCTTTTAGGGCCAGCCTTCCCACGGCTCTTACAGGGAGCTGTTGGGGGATTTGGGGTGAGGAGTGGATGCTGCATCCCTGTTTGGGGTAAGGTTGGCTGGTGTGAGCTGCTCCTTCCCCCCTAAACCCAGAGGTGCTGGTTGCTGCCACACAGGGAGCTCAGAGAAGGGAGGCACAGCACCGGTCCTGGTACAGAGATGGCTCAGCAATAGTTTCCTCTTCCCCCTGTTTTACAGTGGGATTTAAGGCAGTTCAACCATATCTCTCCATTTGTCTCCAGAACTCTGACCAACGTGAGCTATAAGAGCAGTAAATGGGGTGTTTGTGGGGAAAGGAGGTGGGTGCTTGGGTATAGGGCACTGTCCGGGCTGGAGTGTGCTCAAAAGTCAGGTCCTATACATCCTGGATGGGACAGCCCATGGTTAGTGGAATTAATTGATTTCACTTTCATGTGCCTCAGTTTCCCATCTGTACAGCTGGGATACCACCATCCCTACACGTCGTTGGTTAGCTTAAAGATTTCACTTAGCAGAACGCTCAGAGCACTCAGATGCTCAAAACCCAAGAAAAAAATCAGCCTTTGCGACAGGATCATACACTGAGCTTGGGAAAAGGCAGAAGGTAAACACTGAAAGCACTGGGCAAAACCCTAAGAAGCCGTTCAGCACACATCAAGGCAAAATCAGTGCCTTAAAGTCACCTCTCCTGTGTAACAAAGAAGGTGGAGATACTGTCTAAAATATAACACAGGATCATGCAATTGCCACAAAAATAAGTAAGTTAATTAATAAATAAAATAAAGAAAGAAAGGAGCTGACATAAATTTACACAGACACTCAGTGTCAGCGTCTCCTCCTTTTTAAGTGCCTGCTCCTGCAATTTTTGTTTCTTTAACATAGTTTTCACATGCTTGTCCCTGCACACACATACATCCAGCTCTGTTTTGGTGAGGGTAAATGCTAAAAAGGAAATGTCATTGTTTTGAAATTTTAATAGCACTTTAATACTTCTATTAATTAAAGACACCAGCAACAAGTATAGTCCAGCTCCTTAATGATGTCCCGTTCAATAAAAGAGATTTGTGAAATCTAATTCTGGCAGTAACAGGTCTTGATCTGTGACGCAGTGAAGCTTTGCTTGCACCTGCCCTTGAAAGCCAGGAGGTTTTGTATGGCGTAGCCTCCAGGGGCTGAAATTTAGTACAGTCCGTGGAGACGGAAGGTCATCTAAAGTCACTGGGTCCCAAGACACTGGACTTCAATCTCAAAGAAAAAAAAAAAAACTCCACAAAACTTCAAAATATCCTCTATTCCTTTGTGTTTCCTTAGCTGCCAGCAGAGATCCATGGACATTATGCAGTATATAAAGACCGTACATCTACGAGGACTCAGTTTATGGTGTTAATATTCCTAATGGGCACTGAAAGCTGCATCCTGCGGGAGGGCACAGTCGGATTCATACATTAACATGAGTCAGAGAACAGTTTTTGCCCCGAGCCATGATAGCTTCAGACATAGTTGAACAAATCTGCTGCCGGGACAGATGGAATGCCCATATTCAGGGGCTGCAGCACCCAACGGCACCCCGGTTCACAACAATTTGTTTATTTGTGTGAAAAGAGCGACTCAGCAAGCCGACAGGGAGCTGGAACAGGCTTCCCCGGCTGCAAACAGGTGGCTGGCAGTTGCACTACATTTACCTCCACACACAAATAGAAAGGGAAGAAATAGGTAAATTAAACGCTAGAACTGATGAAATCCTTGGTAAATTCTGTGATGATACCACAAAATTACTGGGTAAAATATTTCCCTGAACTGCCACCCGTCTCAGTGTCAGTGCAACTGGTGGAAAGACCCTTGCTGGTTTCAGAAATCGCAGGCTCAGGCACTCAGAGGCAGTGAAATAGCTTGAATTTGAATCTTGGCAGCACACTGCATATATGAATATGCATTTTTTCAGATGTCTGCTGATAGGGGTTGGTAATCCCTTAACCTTGCTGGATCAAAGCAATCACCTCTGGGGCATGCCAGGGTTAGGGACCCTCACCCAGGAGGCCCTGGAAGTCCTTGGGTCTCATACATTTCCCCTTGGATTAGGTAAGAAAGTGTGAGATGGCCCCAGAGATAGGGTATCTGTGATAGCTGGGAAGCCTGCTGCTAGCTCAGGCTCAAAACACAACGGAGAATATCCCACTTTCTCTCTGCTGAGATTTACAGTGGGCAGACAGCCCAATACCAATTGGAAGGTGCTCGTGTACTCTGCCACGGGGGCCACAGCAGCCTCTGTCCCTACCTTTTCTGCCCAATATGAGGCTCTAGAGAATCTCTGAATGACCTATGCTTAAAGTATACACAGAGGGAGCAAACAGCTGTGAGTCCTAAACTCTGCACAGGTTTTAGATAACAAGTGTTTTCTGTGATTTCGCTGCCATGTGGTGCACTGCTGGGGCTGGTCTCAAACAATGCTTGGGGTTAGTTATTAACATGAACATCTTCAGAAGGATTTTCATTACTGGGTGTCAGTCTGTTGTAGATTCTGATTTTACTCTGTGCATGATCTGAAAAATACAGTCTGCACCACTACCTGTGAGCACATGAAACTTCATACTATAATTATAGATCTCTGGGGCTCAAACACTCCATTAAGGGTGATTTGTATAGGAGGTACAGATTATCAGAACAGAGGCAGGTGAGAACTAATTTTCAGGAGCTTTTTCATTGGTGGCATATGCCATAGAAAGAAATCATCTGGAGGAGCAAAGTTGCTAAGGATGGGGCAGATTTATGGTTAGGTACGTGAGCACTGCAGAATGGAGATGCCAAAATACTGCATAAAATAATCCCAACCTCTGATACCTTAATGAACATTTACAATCTAAAATGACATTACGGAATCATTTGTTAATCTTGATTAGCAAATTCACTGACTTGTTAAAAGCAGTTTATGGTCAGTATGCCAGTAACACTGCCCGTGATCAACTGGTCCTTTTTCTCTCTCCCTCCTCAACCAAAAGGCAGAATGACCAACGTTAAAAAGTACTGAAGATATCACAGATGTCATGGAGCCATGGTGAAGTAGCAGATCCTTTTAAAAATACAGCCCCTTCTTAACTCTGCTTTACAGCTTTGCATTCCAAGCCCTCCCAGAAGACAGATATCCAGGAAAGGTGAGAAAGTGCCAAAAAGAGGAAGTGTCACTGATGGAGAGTATGGAGAATCTGGATGGTGAACAGCAGGTTAGGTCCAGACTTTGAAGGTAACTTTAGGGTTTCCCTGCCTTGTTCTGAAAGGCCTGTGGGGCACAACCCCATACTAACCACCAGGGCAGTGAGGAGTGTAAGGCCAAGCTGAGAGGTGAAATCGTTGTGCACTCTGCAATAGGGTTTTCCTCCCCACTGCCTCTCTGCTGGGGTTACTGCCTTATCAGATGAAATCAAGGCTCTGTGTACTGAGTAATGCTTCTTTATTATTATTATCATTATTGTTGTTATTATTATTATTATTATTATTATGTTGTTGTTGTTGTTGTTGTTGTTGTTGTTGTTATTATCATCATTATAATTCAGTTTGATAATCTTCCAGTTTAAGATCCACTAGACATGAGTGAATACCCTCGTCCCAATGGCCAATGCCTTTCTCCATCAGCATGGAAATGCTGATGGCACAGCACTCATTATTATTCAGGTCTCCCTCTTTCACCTCTAGTTGTGTCTGCAGCAGCATCTGCCAGCACCTCCCTTCTCACTATTCAGAAATCTTACGAAACTCTGATGGCTCAAAGAGGGAGAAAAAACTATCACCTTAGAGAGGCTGTGACAGAGATGCTGTCCTTCTCTATACGCAGCTTTATGGATATAAGAAATGGTTCTCACTCGGCTCCTACCCCATTCATTTGACTTATTGGCTGCTAGTAAGATTTTGGCAAAGTTTGGTAGGAAGGGGTGCGTGGCATGACATGCAGGATGGGATGAGGATCTCCCCACTCTAGCTCTTCCCACCAGTCCTGGCCCTTCTCCAATTCTCCCTTCTCCTTTCCCCAAGTGTAAAAGTCAGTTCCTACCTGCAGTCAGCCCCCCCTGGGGCTGAGCCTGCTGGTTCTAGACATAACTTTTGTATATGTAAAACAGCATAGTTGTACAAAGAGTAAAACCTTGCTGAAGCAGGACTTTTAGAGGAGAGAATAGCTTTATTCTTTGAGTAATAGTGAATAAGGACCAGCCAACATGGTCCTGAATGCACAGTCCTAGTGGAAGTGTCACTGTTGAGTTCAGAGAGAGCTGGGTTTTCTAATTTCTAACTGGGAAAAAAAATGCTTGGACTGCTTTATTAGTCCCTGCTCTGAGCTCACTCATTTAGCTACGCTGTTCAGTGTCCTACTCCCTCACTTTCCATCCAGGAGCTGCATTGTACTTTGGGAAAGGCCAGCCTGTGTCACTACACAGTCCCCTTTCCACTCCTGTTTCATGCCCGTGAGATGTGCTTACTGAGGAGCTCAGGCATCTGAGGCTACTGATGCCTCTATTTCCCAAACAGGGATTTGGCAGCTCCTGAGGACTTCACTATCTCTTTCTTGGATTATTACATTCTGCACATTCCGAGGTAATCTTTTTTTCTTTTTTAACTTGAAGATTTCACAACATTGCCTTCTAGGAAGGCATTTAAAGCTGTCTAATGGCAGTCCAAGGCGATTATGGACCATAATGGTTTGTTGCACAAATACTGGATTAAGTTCCATCTGTAGGACTTAATTGGACTTATTCCTACAAACAAACAGCGTGTTCTGCCTCTCTGCATGGCAGATGTCAGCAATCTTTATAAAACCATGCCCACGAGTACCTGCAGCAGGGCTGCCTGCAGCAGCATTCGGCCTCTGCAGCCCAGCACAAGCCTTGTCTCCATCATGGGTCTCCAACCTGCACGTTGCCATTGGCCTAAGAAACCCAAAGAAACACAGCATCTGCAAATAGAAAAGGTGCAAACACAAAATCCCATACCAAAGGTGGTGTGTTGGAAGTGGCAGGAGAGGGGAGAGGTAACCCTAGAGAACCAGACACCCTGGGTCCCATAGTTCGTCCCTGAACAACTGATTAAAATTTAGCACTTCAGTTTAGATAAATAAGGTAAAACAGAAAATATTAGTGCTAAAAACCAAAGGGAGGCAGGTGAAATGCCAAGCATGGTCATATTCGTGTTGAATTCCCCATGTTGACCTTCAGGATAACATATCAAAAAAAAAGCATCTCACAGGCTGGAGATCAGAGACTGGAAATCACTAATGGCAAGCAAAAGCTCAACTGCCTCCACTGAACAGCCCTTCTCAGCTCAATTTGTCCTTTAAAATAATTAGTTTTGAAAAAGCAGGTCTCTCCTTCGACAAGGCCAATCTCCTTGTAAAAGAATGGCACCTGGCCTTAGGATGTTAGGGTGTAAATCTTGACATGGGCCAGAAAAAGCAAATATTCTTCCCCTTTGTTTTTCCAGTTTGGTCTTTTGGACTTGTGACAAATAGGCCACAATTATTATTATTTATAGATTATTTTTCCCAAGACTCAGAAAAGCTGGAGACCTTAGCAGTGAAAACCAGCAACTGTATGCAGCTGGGTCAATCCCTCCCTCCACAGCCTGCATAACTCAATTTACATTTCTATATTTCTTTACTCGGCTATCCCTAGGTAGAAATGCTCAAGTTGTTTCTCTCATTCATCGGCATGAGTATCCAAGGAGTGTAACTCCTGAGATAAAAGAATAAAGCATTTATTTCCTTCCTATTCGAGTGCCATCCACCCTGCACCACGTCGTCTTTGAGCTGAAAGGAAAACCTTCCCTGTCACAACAGCAGTAATGGATATTGCTCTCTCAATTACCCCTCGCTTCACCAGGAGAGCAACTGATGCGCATCGTGTTTATCCAGCTCACTGAAGTGCTTTCATTATCTGAGAAAAGAGGTTAATTAGGATTTAATCAATCTTTTCACAGGGTACAGTTTCCTCCTCTCCTATTTGCAATCCAAAAAGATGTCAGCTCCCAAAGCCGTAATGCCCTCTTGGTAAATCAAGTGGCAGCTAATGAGGTCCGCCCGGTGCTGGGGACTGGGGACAGAGGAGTGGGGCTACCTGGCTGCGGCCACCACCTGCACCCGCTCTTGGCCCACCAGCGGGGTCCTGGGTGCGATGGGGACATTCCCTGGGTCACTTGGGGCACAGGGACAGGGGTGCGTGCCTCTGGCTGCCTGCAGGGCTCCGAGGAGCCACGAGATGCATCCTGCAGTAAGCACAGAAACTCTACCCTCCTGAAGGAAACAGATGGGACTTGTGTTTTTTTGTTGTTTTTGCTTTTTTCCTTTTTTTTTTTTTTTTTTTTTTTTTTTTTAGGGGTGTTAAAAATAAGCTGGGAAACGTCTCTGCACCTGTACAGGGCTGAACTTCGGAGGTGAATAAGAGATGCTAATGATGCTTGGTGTCAAAATTAAGGATAATCAGAGCATTTGTCCTCTTAAAAGAAACATATGTAGAAGGATGGAGTTTCCTTCATTAGGCAGGAGGCGAGGTTTTGTTCTTCCCTCAACACTGCCAGGAGCAAAACCGAACTCTCCCTGTCACCGGGAGCCCTGCCGGCATCTGGCCACGGCTCTGCACAGCCACCCTGGTGCTGAGCTGTGGCTGAGACAAGCAACCACCAAAGCAGAGGGGACTGAATTTTGGCCACCTCCACAGAGGACCCTGGGTGAGATTCCGGCCCAGGACAGCTCTTCCAGCTGTGCAGCCCTCCTAGTACAAAGTGTTTGTACCAACATTGCCTTTCTGACATATTTAAGCAGAGAAAGTGCCCCGTGCAGGCACATGCTTAATGCTTCTTGGCTACTGGGCCATTCCGCCCGTAGCCACGGCTGCTGACAATGTGGGGCTGAGCCACATGCCCTGTGGTAGCCACACTCTGGGTTTCTTTCCCTGACTTTGGGAAATTCATTGTCTTTAGCACAGTCTGTAGGTTCAAAGTCTGCTTTCGCTCGGCGGGGCGCCTTTTCTGGGTTCATAAAGCTACGTTCAGAAATCTTTGGGCAGACCCAAAGCTGACAAAAGTGTCATTAAATAATGCTGCCCGTGAATGAAGCTACCAAAGAAGACATAGTCCAGTTTGCATCTCAGTTACCAGAAGAAAGTGCAATGACAGAGTGAGTAATTGGCTAATTGTCTATCCGAGCCCTATTTTAACAGTGCAGTCGTGCGATCGCACCATCTGGGGGGAGCCGGGGAGCGAGCCCCACGCACACACAAAGCCGGCCCGGGCCAGGCCTCTGCCTCCCTCCTGGCAGCCCCCCGAGCCCCCCGGGCACCGCCTGAGACCCTGAACTTCTGCTGAGAGCGCCCGACCCCAAAGCTGGGGTCTGCCAGAGGGTTTCTGCGGGGTTTCGGCGTGCTCTGAAGCCCACCTGAGCTGTGCCCTGAAATAAGCCAAGTGGCACCGAGGGGCGATATCTGCCTGATTGCCCAGCTGCTAATGAGCACAATTAAGTGGGCACTGTTGGATCAGAGGTAGGGGCAAAGAGCTGCCATCCCCAGGCAAGGCTCGGGCCCAGCTCCCCGCGCACGGGGCGTGCAGAAATGATGGCATTTCCCCCTCCTCGTTGGGAAAAAGCTGAATTACTGCCTTTCAGGCCCCATCTATTTTCCTCCAAAGTTACCATGAAGAAAAAAAAAAAAAAAAAAGTATAAATCACACTTTTAAGTGGGCCTGGCACTCGGCTCACAAGAAGAAGAAGAAGAAAAAAAAAAAAAAAAGAGGTAATGCCATAATGTAAAATAGTTAAAAGCTTATTAGAGCCGTTCAGGGCAGTATGATTTCCACTTTGTTTCAGAACACCCCAAGCCCATCCTTTCATGCTATTGTGAAGGCAGCAATTCAAATCTCCCTTTGTCAGTATGAATGGCCCCTCTTAAAGCTCTTTTATGCCAACATATTCCCTACAGGCATATGCCCTTTAGCTCTATTACTGATTTACCCAAGTATTCAGCCCATACCTTCTGCTTTTCTTTTGCACTTACTGAAGTTCCCCATGACACGAGCTGCAGCCTCCGCTCTGCTGCCGGCCCCGCACCCCGGCCCCAAACGGGGATGCTGCTGGCCCCGCCGCAATCCTGCTCGCCAGGAAAAGCCGCAAAAATATATATATATATATAATTAAAAATAAATAAATAAATAAATAAATAAAACTAGCAGAGGGGACTTTTCGAATGATTGATTTCGCTTCCCCCCACCCCGCACCTCTCCCCCTTCTTTCCAGGCCCACATTTGTCAGCGCAAACAAACGGGCGAGGGTGTCCCCCCCCCTCCCCAGCCTTGCAGAGGCTTTGAGGGGGGAAAAAATGCGTGCGTAAAAACGCAAGTGGGCCTATTACCTCCACTTACCCTAATTAGACTTGCTTTGAAGGGCTATTCAGCGGGTTTGAAAGGCTGTCCTCTCCCTGCATCTCATTGTGCAATGTTTGCAGAGACATTTGCATCTGTTTGTGCTTCGGAAAATAGCAATGGATGCTTTCAAGAAAAAAGCAAAGCCACCTCCGAGCCCCTCGCAGCCGCCCGGGGCCGCGGCGGCGCAGGGGAGCGCGGGGCGGCCGGGAGGGGGACACGGCTCCCGCCGGGCTCTGGGGGTTCCCGCAGCCCCCCATTTAAACAATTGCCCCTTAACAATGCAATTTGGAGGCATAAAAAGCTGCTAACTAGATTAAATCCAGATGACACAGGACGCAGAAACAAAACCCAGCAAAAAAAAAAAAAATCAAGGAAAAAGAAAAAAAATCGTGGCTAAAGTAAAACGGGAGGCACCCTAACAGGATAGAAAGTGTGAAATCCATGCGGAGCGAGAGAGAATAGCGGGCAGCACAGCCCGGGCTTTCATACGCATATGGCCTTGACCATTTGACTCTGGGCCCATTGAGGTGATCAGCTGGAGACGGGAAGGGGCATCTCTGGCAGCGCACACGTCCCGCTCGCTCCTTGAAGAAAGCCCAGGGAAATAAAGCTGCGGAAAGGTGATTGATAGTAAACATTTTGTAATTTGGGGGGATTAAACTCGCGGATGATCTTGATCAGGTTCTCAAGGCATTGCCAGAATGCAATTACATTAGAATAGCCGCTGCAGGATCGCTGCTGGCAGAGCCACAATATCCGCCAAAGAAAGGGGGTGTGAATGGGACAAAAGGGTTAATTTGAATACGTGCTGAAAAGACTGGAGGTGGACAAGGAGCTCTGCAAGGACTTCATCAGGAGCCATGGGCAGAAGGAGACGGTTTTGCAAATACAGAGGGCGAGCGGAGAGGATGTTTGTAAAGCACACTTGGAAAGGGGGGAGAAAAAAGAGAAAAAAAGCCCCACAAAGCTCAAACTGCTTCTTTCTTCCATTGCCCTTGGCTACGCTCAGAGGAGCACTTTAGATGGATTAATCACAGGGAAAAACAATAGGATAAAAGTCTTCTTCTGCTGGAGAGCGCTCCTCCATCCGTCTGTCCTCCACTGCTACTCTTTCCCACCCAGACACAAGCTCCCAGCATGGGCCCGGGCTCAGCCACATGCCCACAGCTCTGCCCGGCCTCTGACCTGCTTCTTTCCATGCATTTTGGGGCTGGGAGTCCCCCAGTTTTTTTGTGTGGCACTCCCAGCTGAGGTGATGCTATCAGGAGGTTGAAGGTTGGAGCAGATCGCTCCCCCAAAACACTCGGCAGAAATTAAGCATGCAAATCCATTCTGCTGCTCCGGAGACAATGCACCCCGCCACGCCGGAGAGAAATTCTCCTGCTCGCTCAGGCACCCATGACATGTGCTTTTCCGCTCATCTTTTTAACCTTTAAACACACACTGGCATCTGGAAAATGCTCCCATGTGCGGAACAGGCCTGGCAGCTCTGGGTGGGCTGAGGGGGGCAGAGAAATGCCCCATCCTGCCTCCAGCAGCACAGGGCACGTCCCACCCCTCTGAGGGGACAGGGAAGATGCTCGCTGCCACCTCCTCCCCACCCTGCCTGCTCCAGGGTGCCGTGGCTGCACCCTCCTCGCTGCAGCACCCAGTTAAAGAGGAGAAAAAGTTGTGTGCCCTCGTGGTGTGCTGAGAAAGATCAGAGCCTGAGCTGGAGCAGCAGGGCCTGGAGGCAAGATGGGGGGAAGCACACAGGTGGGGAAGCCCTGGTGTCAAGAGGGAAGGTGGGAACGTGATGCTGTTACTGCTGGATTGTGATTTATGGCAGATCTCACACTGCAGCTCCCTGCGCAGTGGCTGGAGGCTGTATGAAGTTGGTTAGGGGGACAGCAGCAGCTGGGCATGGCTTTGAGCTCCAAAGCCGGGCAGGTTGGTGACCCTCAACATCTGAAATGAGCCCAGAGCTCCCCAGGAGGGGAGCGAGCAGCCACCCCAGCCCTTTTGGGCACTGAGACCTGCTCAAAGCAAGGCACTGCTGGTGCATAACAACAACAGTAGCAACCCAGCTCACTTACAGACCGCTGCCCATCCTGCCTGCGGGGCTGTGCTCCCTGCCTTCCCCACCACAATGCCACCCCAGGGACACCGCCACCCCCAGGGACAGTGCCAGCCTGGCCAGCTCATCAGTGGTGGCACCTCCGGAGTGGGTCAGGTCGGGGCTTGGCAATCTCCTTGCTGCGTGGCCTCAGCTGCCCCAGCCCCTTTTTTGACATTTGAGATGCCGAGTGAAATTTCAGCATTTTCTGCCCAAAACACCAGTAGCATTTAGCTCTGTTTTTTTTGGGTTTTAGGCATGCAGATGCACAATCTCTGCACTGTATCTCTGCCACTGCATTCATTAAACACTCTTTAAGCAAAGCAAACCTATTTGATTTTAATATGCAGGAAAGCAGACCCTCACTTTCCATTACCCCCCAGCTTGCTCAGCCCCCTTGAAGCCAGCAGAGCCCCCCGGCAGCCCCGAGCCCCCCGACAGCCCCTTCTCCGGGGGCTGCTTTGCCCGGCAGCTCGTGTGCCTGCGCTTCGCCCCGGCTGCCCCTCGCTGCCAGTTTGGGGAGGGTTTTTTCCAGCGGGTTTTGTTTCCTTTGAGCACACCCCGTGTTTGTGTTGCTCTTTCTCCGCGGCACAATGCGCCTCTCCATTTCCTCGGCCGGGGCTGGCGCGGGCGTCAGATCTCGGCGGAGCGAAGTCGCAGGGGTCGCGGGTCACCCGAGGGCATCGGGGACAGACAAAGTCTCTTCAGCAGCTAATGTAAGCCGGGTAGCGGCGCGCTGAAAGCGCATCCACTTGAGACTATCTACAAGGCACTCAGCCCTCTCTAAGGGCTTATAATGTTGACTCTCCTGTCATTGGATCCAACCCCGCTCTAAGCCCTGGAGGTACGGGGGGCTTAGAGACATTCATTCAGAAAAATAAATCCCCCTGCTCCCATTCTCTTCATGAAGATAAATATACCACAAACAGAACAAGGAAAGAGGCTGAACTCCTGATCTCTGCTCCAGCCGCTTAAAAATTGCCATCAAAAAAAAAAAAAAAAAAAAAAAAGAAAGAAAGAAAAAAAGAAGAAAAAGCACATTTTATTAGACTCCCTTATTATTTGCATTAAAAAAAAAAAAAAAAGGAAGAAAAAAAAAGAGAGTTTATTAGACTCCAAAGCAGTTTATTAGTATATTTTATTTGCACAACTTGCTTTCCAGGAGATGCCACTCCCCTCAAGACAGAAGATGGGGTTTGTTTGCATCTGAGCTTGCTGCTTCATGTGGCATTGCAGCCAGAAGCACCCTGTTCCCTCATGGAGGAGCTCATTGCCCTGCCCCAAACTGCTCCTCACGGTGCTGTTAAACCAGGAAAGCTCCTGGCCAGGCAGGACCCAGCTTGGTGGGGCTGTGCAGAGCTGGGGGGAACCTGGGGCTCCAGCTCACAGCCCAGAAAGGCTCTCCCAGCACCACGGCCCTTGGGGGAAGACAACCAAGCACCGCATTGTCAAGCCTCACCACCTGTTTTGCCTCTATTATTCTCACCCAAGTTTTTGTTTGTGTCAAATCTTGCTGAAATACTCCTTAGATTGTGGCTGTGCTGATGGAAATTTGGGTGGCTGTGGATCTTTGCAAACTTATGGAGTTTTTCTGCGAAAGGTTCCCTGGTGTCCCCTGGGAGTGCAAAAAGTGCAGCTCCCTCTAAACCCTTGTCTGTAAGTGCATCCAGATGGGGTGTTCCCAGTAGCTCCACGTCCCCACAAGCTGGCTTCTTGTGGCCAGGGCTCCCTGTTTAAGCCAGCGAACACAAGCCCGAGCTGCCGGCCAGCTGCTCGAGATGTCACCGAGCCTGCAGAGGGGACGTGCGGAAGGTCTCCAGCAGAAGCACGGCACAGCAGGGCTCTGACCGACAGATCTGAGCCGGTGTCAGCATCAATTCCTCCACTCCTGTGTGTCCGGCTCACTGCAAACACCACCTTTATGAGGATTTTGCCTTTACCTCCTGCTAGACAGAGGTTTGAGCATCACATCAGGCTCTGCCTCCAACATTCAGGCACTGAAACTTCACCAGCACCTTGAAAGGAAAGCCCGAGAGCCTCAGCAGGCTTTGAAGTACAGAAAATTATTTCTTTTTAAGTTCAGAAAAACAGCTGCCTACTTCTCTACCTCTCCTCCTCTACCCCTATTTGCAGTCCCTCAGCCACCCTTGCTGGCACCTGCGAGGGCTCAGGGGGAAGGTCCCAGGCTCCTGCGGTGACACCCAGGCTCCGTGGCACCACGAGGCTCTCGGGGAGGGAAAACACACAAAGGGGGAAAGTTGTTGCCCTGGGGAGGGAAAAGGCTGAGCTGGTCAAACAGCTGATCTAAAGGGGGAATAATGGGATTTTGCGGGAATCACATTGATGTTCGGATGAGAGGAGCCTCTGGTTGCTTTTTATTCTTTCAAACCACCGAACAAGAGTCTTAAAGCCCTCTAAAATCTGCTTTTGCTGAGCTAATTATTATCACCGGAGTTATTAGACAAAAGCTCAATGGCTTTTCCAGTGGCCCTTCAACAGTTTGGGGGCTGCCTCAATAGCAAGAACTACAGCTGCCTTTTTGCCGTATTCTTCCACAAGTTCCCAGATGTTGATCTTTACTTTAAACCCTACAAAAAAAAAAAAAAAAAAAAAAAAAAAAAAAAAAAACACAGAGAGGTGGGCACCCACTGCCCCGGCTCTGCCTCCTCTCACCTGCCGCCCTGCGCTGCCAGCACGCAGACGTTTTCTTTTCTGAAGTCCACCAGCGGAAAAATAAATGTCACAACAGAGTATCCAGTTTTTGAGTAGCGAGACGGAGGCCTGCAGGAAGCGTGTGCCCGCCGAGGGCTATCCAGTGACTTATTGAAGGAAGCCATTCACGCCTTGTCCCCAAGGAGAGGCTGCCCTGGGAAGCCACCGGCACAGAGAGGGGCTTCTGGGGTTTCTGTCTGAGCAGGGAGTTTGATACACTGACTTTTTTTTTTCCTTCTCTCTCTTTTTTTTTTTTTTTTTCTATTTCAGAAGCAATAGTTGCATGGCTATAACCAGGGATACCCAAGGAAAAGTAGAAAACAATAAGCAAAGAAAAAACTCATAGGCAAACGAGTGAGGGCAGCAATACGGGTGTTTAGGGTGGGTATTTCTTCAAAAACTCCCCAGCATCACAAGTGTCTCAGGACCTCATTTAGCACCTCGGAGGTCGGTAACTGTTCAGAGCTCCCCAGGTGGGAGAGTTTCCCCTCTCACCAGCCCAGTGGCAGAGCACCAAACTGTCCAGCAGTGAAAGGATCTCATCCAGTGCCTCCACCTGAACTGGCAGAGCTGCAAGCCCAGCATCCCTAATTTTTAGGGAACAACTGCTAAAATGAAGCTGCTGCTGGAGTAACCCAAGGACTGGTTGTGGAAAGGGCTGGAAGCTGCCCCACAGAGCACTCGTAGCCCCACAGCTCACCCATCACGGGCCCGTCCTCGCCGTGGAGCAGCGCTGAGCCTCTGCGGCGAGTCCTCCCGCATTGTTTGGAGAGGGCCCTCCAAGATGAATGGACTTTTTTCTCCGCAAGTGAACATCGAAACAAAACCCCTCCAGCAGCTCGGGGAGAGCCGCCTGATGGACAGCCAGGAAATGGGGCTGATCCATCACCCGCTGTCGGCCCGGCACTGGCACCCGAGCTCAGGTTTCGGGGCAGAGCCCGCTAACGAAGTGGTCTCATTTGTGCTCTCCTTGCCTTCCCCTGCAGCACACGAGCAAGAGGTTCCCTGACAGTGCCAGCACCCATCCCTGCAGGCCCTCAGTGTTAAATACACCCTGGCTGAGTCCTCGCAGGCTGTTCCTTCACTCAGCTCCAGCCCCAGTGCTGTAGGATAGAGCCCCCGGGGCTGTACTCTGGGGCTGGCAGGGGATATTTCCCCTTTCCCAGAGGGGCAGGGAGCATGCACTCCCTGCAGTTTCTACACACCAAGCACAGGTGCCGAGCCAGTGCTATCACATGTGCCCCCAGCACCATGCCCACCACAGCCACAGCTGCCACGAGGAAATGCCAATTCTATGTTCATGAAACCATGTGGGCTTTCTTATCACCCCATGTGTGCTGAGGCTGGGCAGTGGTGGGGCATTTGAACTAAGATAAGGCTTTTTTTTTTTCCCCCGACAAGCTGCCCAATTAATATTTTAATTGACTTTTCTGGGGTCATGTTAAAGCAAAGCCTGGAGCTGTAGAGCTAAGCTAGATGTGAAGCTGTGCTGCTCGCCTGGACCTGCACAAGGAGAGCCCTGTGGTGATGCTCTGGAGTCAAAGGATTGCTCCAGCATGGAGACACAGCACCTTTTTCTGCTTTCTTGGGTACCAGCAGGTGCCGAGCAGCATCTCCAGCCCTGGTCCTACATATCATCCTCTGGGCCAAGGCACCATCCCAGCCCTGCAGGCTGATCTCCTCTCCCTCACCCCTTCTTCTGCCCCCTCTCCATCACCCCCGTGCCCAGAGGTACACGCTGGAGAATCCCTCAGCGACCACCCCCCTGCCAGTGGCACCAAGAAATCGCCCCCCGGCGGCCCCCGGCTCCTCTCCCTTCCCCTCCGCAGAAGTCATCTATTTTGTTGTGTGTACACACAGAAAACAAGGGGCTGCCCCTTGTTCTCCTCCAGCCATGACACATCAAATTATCCTGCCTCCAAATATCCCATCTGGCTGTTAGTTTTTAGCTTTTTTTTTTTTTTTTTTTTTTTTTTTTTCCCTTGCCCCCTCTAGGTTGTTTCTGCTTTCCTCCTCCTCCTTTCTCCGCTCTCCAGCCCATGTGTAAAAGTAGCAGGGGGGCCTTTATGAAAGGCAAAGCCCCACGGCAGCAGCTTCCCAGCCAAACTGCTCTTGTATTACTTTTTGATGAGTTTTCAATTTAGGCCTTTGCAGACAGGGGGAAGAAGGCGACTTGAGAGACAGAGGGGGGAAAAAAATGCAACAGATGGGGCCGATTGTGCTCTCTAGGCAAATTAAGGAAGACATCTGTAGCTCCCAAATACTGGTGGTCTAAAGCAATTAGTCCCCTGTGAAAAGGGGCCTCTCTGAGCCTCCTCCAGCCAATCCGCGCCCCGGCAGCACTCACGTTACAATGGCCTTGACCACAATTCACTGAGCCAAAAAAAAGAAAGATTAATCCAGGAGGAGCTGCGCGGCCGGGCTGGAGTTGCTAGGCTTAAAAGGGAAGGTTACGTCCGTTTCTGCCCGGGGTTTTGAGCAGAAAAAGGAGGCTAAAGGGGGGAATTTCTGGTTTCTTCTTTCCGCCCGTCACCCAACATGTACCTGCTTTACGTGTGTGTGCGTGTGTGCACGTGTCCCTGTACCAGGAGAGAGCCGTAATCTGTAAATTGCTCGGGGACCTCAATTTTCCACTGGCTTGTTCGGAAAGTGATGAATGAAGACGCAAACCCCTGCGGTTGGAATTATCTCCCCCGGCCCCCTTTCGGTCGCCCTCCCTCCCGTCCAGAAAGAAGCTGTTATATGATAAGCCCCCTCTGCAAGCGATAATTATAATGATTGTTATGATGCCAGGGTTCTGCTCACACAATTGGAAATAGGAACTCCGGCTGGGCTAATCCGGCCGTGTGGTCCCTTATTTCATGCGACGTCAGGAAGCTGCGAGTGGAAAATTCAGAATAGGACTTTACCCAAGCTGGTTCTGAGCCCCCTCCCCCTGCCCTCCTCTCCCCTGGCTCTTTTATTCATGCATATTTATGATCAGTAGATCTCAGCGGAGGAAGAAAAAAAAAAAAAAAAAAAACACATACAGAAAACAAAACCGGCAGCACAATGGGGAGAGCTGCTCATGGGAGGTCACAGCACCTTTAAATTACACCTCTTGGCTTTGTTCACCCCCGCACAATGGAGCTAAGAGATAGGAAGAATAGCACCCTGCGCCCTGGTGCATCACAATTCTCCCAATGATTTCAGAAAGAAAAGAGAGCCCCGACTAATTTGATATCTTATTGGGTTTCTGTTAACCTAGGGACGTGCCTCGTCCCGGCCGCGGAGGCTCGTCTGGGGCTGGGCCATACAAAGAGTATTACTAAATCTCTGCACTGCGCTGGGCTTTGCCAGTCAAAGAAGATCTGTCTTGGTCAGGTTTGAATTTGAGCTGAGTTAACTGGTTCGGAAATACAAAAGCACCACCCGCCCACTGAACCTTTGCCCCTTTAAATTAATTAATTTAATTAACGTGCTTATTGTCATGGCACCCGTCAGAATGGGATCTTCCTGGGGCCGCACCAAACTCAAACCTGCCTCGCGCACAAAGGGGCTGGGTGCATGGTTTTGGAGCTGCGTTTGAACCAACTGACTTCTCAAGGCCCTGAAATTTGAGTCTATATATTTATTGCTCGCTCAACTTTTTGCTAGCCTGTCACCAGGACAGAGAGTGGAGCTGGGAACTGCCGTGAAAACAACTGCTGCCACCAGCATTTGGTGCCACATCCTGGCAGTGGGAATGAGTTAGATGGGGGAAAAATAAAAAAAAAAAAGCAATTTTAAGGTTAAATCCCATTTCAAACAACATTTGCAGCAAGCTGTTAAATGCGCCAGCCTGAATATTTAGTAGTAACTGCTGCTGAAGACAGACTAGACAAGGAAAAGTGAAGCTGGTGCCAACAAAAAGGAAAAGTCCCTTCAAGAGAAAGCAAACCAGGGAAGGCCCTGCCCATCCTCGAGAGGACCAGGCAGCCCATGAGCATCACCCCACAAAGCCCAGCCTTGTCCCTCTTCTGTTGTCGTCCCTTTCAGTGCTGATAGCTCAAGGGAGAAAAACAACCCCAAGTCAGTTCCAGATCCTGAGTGCTGAAAACGTTTACATGTTGCAAATGTCGCCAGTGTTAAATATTATATGCCAGAGGACTAACAGGGATTTGGAAAGCTATTTCAATTCCAGAAATGCTAAATGGAATCACCACTATCCCATAAAGAGCTTGAAGAACTTAACCATCGATGCCCATACCCATGTAGGCACAAACTTTGCTTTAGTCTGTCCAAGTAACTCAGCATTGGGTTACGCTGTCCCCATTGAGAGATGTTAAAAGCTGCTTGCTACACTCAAACTCTGACCTCCTTTCATTGAAAAGAAATGCAATATTCATACTTCCCTTCCTCACTTCATTATTCATGATGGTCAGAATTAATGTTTAAATACACTTGCACTTTAATACCAACAAAACCCATCTCCCTCCAACTCTACAAGCCTCCCAGCCCTGCCTAGGAATGTCATTCAAAGAGGGAGAAGAAGCAAATCCTCGTACCCCTGACAGAGGAGATAGGGAGAAACTTTCTAGGTCCCTTCCAGCTGCAGCTGCGTTTTTTCCCAGCAATACATTCATATCTGCTGCGAGTGTCCTGCAGAAAGTTGCTCACCACGTTTATGGAAGAGCTGGGGTATGGATTTCCTTGCCCGGGAGCTAGGGCTTGACTGATATCACCATGGGTACTAATAAGAGGAGATTTCCCCAAAGACGCCCAGAGCTTTGAAGAATGGTCTTTCAGCCTGTGTTGAACGTACTGATAAAACGTCCATGGCAGAGCCAAAGAAACTAATCAGATCAGCTGTGCTTTGCGTTGCTGTTTGCTCAGCTCACTATCCCATGGTTTACAATGCTCTCAGCCAAAAGCCATACAGATGTCCAAATTGGCCTCCTGGCTTGTTCCTTGAGAGTCCTACTTTGGAGAATAACGATTTCTACCGGGAAGTTCTTGGCCAAGTCCCTCACATTTAGACCCATCTCCCAGGAGAAAGTCCTGCTCCGGCTTCCAGGCAGAGCTGAGACATCCCAACACCGCTCGGTGCCAAAACAAGCACTGAAAAATCGCAGGTCACCCAGCAGGAACACGGAGACAAAGATTTACACATGGAGAGGAGAAGATGGGGAAAAAGGAGGCGAGACTCCCCAAATGTCTGTGGGATTAGATTTCCACAGCCATTTAAAAGAGGTGGGAGTTCAACTTGCACATCTTCGGGATATCCCTGGGGATTTCAGAATTCTTTCTGCAGCTTTTCTGCTGAGTGTCAGTGCTCACGTGTTTCATCTTCCCCACATGGCTCTTCCTGGGGATCAAGATATAGGCAATATAGTGGTAGCGTAACAATGACAGTGTTACTTGAGTCCCTTTTTAATAATGTAATTGTTAATAATCTGCTTAACTACTGCAGTGGCTATAAAAAGGAAGCCTGACAGTGTGGCAGCATCGGCCTCCCTGCCCGAGAACGATGGGGTTGCCCTTGGAGCCTCTGAAGTGCTGCTGGGTTTGATTGCTACTCAGACTTGATTGAAGTGGGCTGGAAGGTGAGGTTTAAAATCAAGTTCTCCAGAAACAGCTGATGTCCCCCAAATGCTGTTGGAGCCCTGCTCGGTTGCCCTACAAGCCCCCTGTGCCCTGCACCAGCCCGAAAACGCAGCAGCAGCTGCAGCAAGTTCAGCAGACATGCATCGAGCACCACCCTCTGGCACAAAGCTAAACTGGAGGGGAGAACGGGAAGGATTTTTCTCTATAAAGAGGAATAAAACTCTGCTTTGCAAAGCACGCTGAGCACAGTGACAGCAGGGCAGGTGTGTTGTGCATAGCACTGCGGCCTGAAAGGGGGAAAGATGTCCTTGAGGAGTCTCAATGGCCATATACAACTAAGCAGCAGACCTAAAAGGTGCAAGAAAGATGCACCCCAGGACAAAAGAGTGACATAAGCCTTTTCAACCTTGCTCCTGGGACATGAGCTTGGCCTCCTTTGTTGTCACATTGGAGCAGCAGCACCCATGGTCAAGGGGAGCCAGTGCACAGGTACCTAAATTCAGTGCCATAAAGCCAAAACCGTGCAGAGGATTGGGTGTCTGCTTTGCAGCAGGGGTCACTGCTCCCCCCTGCATCCCAGCCGTGCCAGGGAAATGGCTCCAAAAAGCCTGGGCTGGTGGTTCCTGGTATGGTCCATCCTTCGGTACAGTCCCTGAGCAACCAGAAAGCCGTAGGAAACCTGGGCTTTCACTTTTGGGGAGGTGCCTGATGGCTTTTCACCTCTGGAGAGGTTCTTATGGGCAGGTCCCATCTCGGCATTGCTGGCAGCAATTCCCAGCACCACAACCTGCTCAGCCGGGCTCTAAAAGCTTTTCTCAGCTACTTCTCTTCTTCATTTTCCTAACCAAAAGGCCACACAGTGGCCAGAGGGTTTTTATGGTTCCTGCTTCCCCCCACAGAAAGGGGGAAAACTTAAAAAGGAGATGGAAAATGCAGTTTCCTTCTTGGTCATGTCACTTGATATTTCAAAAAATATATATATGTAAATAAATAAAAATAATAATAAAGCATGGCCACCCTGTATGGTCTAGCCCTGAAATGCTTAACCTGCTCCTTACCTAAGCCTGGGGTTCAGTCACAGCAGCACAGAATGGCTCAGGAGGGACCTTAATGATCCCCGGGCTCCAACCCCCTGCCATGGGGTTTCCTTATCTCAGAGCGTTTATAGAGATTAATGACAAGTTTATGGCAGGGATTTTTTGATGCCAGCTATTTCACAGCGCCCACGGAAGCAGCAGGCTTTGGTACAAGCTCCTTACAGAGGGCCGGGAGCTGACAAATCTGTGCTTTGTCTCACTTCCAGAAGATGGAGCTCCAAAGCCGGGAGTAGTTGGAGCAGCGTGGGAAAGCCGCCTCCTCCCCCTCCCCCTCCTCCTCCTCCTCCTCCTCCTCCTCCTCCTCCTCCTCCTCCTTCTCCTCTTGGGCCACACCAGCCACGGACGGGGCAACCTGATGGGTGTTTTCAAGGCACTTCTTAAAAATAAAATAAAAATAATAATAATAGAACTTCATAATCACTCACAAAGTGAACGATTCGGGCAGTACTTTTGTAACAGCCATCACCCATAGTTTTTTATTGTCCACAAAGGTCTTCGAGTTTTTAATTTTCTGATGTTTCACCTCAAAAATAAAATTAGGTAAAAAATAAATAAATAATAATAAAAAATTACATCATCCAAGAAACTCCACTTATTGAGATACAATAAGTCCTGGTGTTCAGCTATGATTAGGGAAAGAAATTTCTTAATATCTTTTGCCATAAAGGAATGAACCACTTAAATTCTTAGATAGCAGGATTAAAAACTTAAAACTGATTAAAATTCATTTGAATCTACCTCTTCACCACTGCAACTCAAGCACAGGCTAAACTTAATAGGCAAAATCCACTGGAAAAGCTCAGCTGGATATTTGTGAAAGTCTGTTTATTGTGTTCTTGTACTTCTTTTGGTTTCACTTGCTCTATTTGGTTGAGGATGGGTTGGACCAAGCTGTGTGCGAGGAGGATGCCTGCAGGAAAGTGTCAGTGCTGCCACCTCGGAGGCTCTGCTGCTCTGCAAAGAGCTCTCGCTGGCTGCTCTGCTTCCCCTTCCCTTTCCCCTTCCCCTTCCCTTTTCCTTTCCCGACAGGGCTGCAAGCTAAAACCTGATGGCAGCAGGCAAGCAGGTGTGGGCTGGTGCCCTTGGCACCTGCTGGGAGGGGTCTTGCCCCTGTTTTATCCCATAGAATAAAGCCAGCCTAGGCAGTGGGTGGAAAAATATCCCAAAGTTGCAATGTGCCCTCCCAGTTCCTCCTGCCAGCTCGATGCCTCCCGTAAGCTGCGTCCCCTTTTTATTTTGCTGCCAGCTCCTCCAGCACACCCAGCTTCTCCAATTAAATGTAACCCCGGCGATAAACAACGTCAAGACATTTGTGCGGCTGCAGCGCTTTCCCCTTCCCAGTAGCAAGGAAATCAGCGTGTTTTGTTTTGTAGATTCAGGTAACAACGTCATCCGAGCGCTGCAAATGATTTATGTCCCTTTCAGCAGCAGGACTCTGGAAAACTACTTGGAAGATATGAACACCGAGCATTTTTTCATTTTCTCATCAGATTTCAATTGTTATGATATATGCCCTCAAGAGACTGCGAGGAGGGGAGAGGGGGGCAGGGGAAAGCCTTTTATAGTATATTGAGATCCATATGGAAAAAATATACATTTCCCACACATCTGATTCAATACAGCGTGCACATTTGTAAGGCATATGTGAATGAATGCCAATAGAGGTGAATTTTTATGAAACCAGACTGATTACATGGCAAAAAATATATCGGTTGAAGCTAGATTTATTTACAGCATAGTAAATTGGCTGCTCAGAAGGGCTGGCACTGTGCTGGCGATCAAGATGTCTGGGGAAATGTCGAGCTGGGTTTGACAAAAGCCACCTGGGACAGCCCGAGCGCCCCTTGTTGCGTCTTCTTGTTTCACAACAAACCCTGCGCTGAATAACATTTGCATCGGCCTCCCAGGGGTAACATCGGAGAAGGGAAGGAAGAATGTTGCAGGCTAAAACTGTAATGCATTAGACAGAGCTCCAGAGACTTGCATTTTATTCCCATTTCTGCCCCTGGCCAGGGGGGTGACCTGGACAAGCTGTTTTCACATCATCTGGAGCAGAGTGCCCCCCTCCGTCAGAGCTGAGGCTGAAGGGGAGGAAGAGGAAGGTGGGATCCTCCACCCCAGGCTACTGCACAGCCACCTCAGTGCTGCCTTCCCTGGTCACAGACCCTGCAGGATCCAGATAGGATGGCAGAGGACAGCACCAGTGAGATGGGCTTCCAGGAGAAATGGGGACGAGGTCTGGTAGCCCTCAGTGGGCACACAACAGCCATCTCCACTTCAGAGGGAAGAGCAGCCAAAGGAATAAGGCTGCTGCCCTTTCCCTCTAGCAGCTCTTGCCCAGACTATGGGATTTCAGCATCTGATAGAGTTTTCTGTAACTTGGAGTTGCCTTTTGCTTACTTTTGTCCCATATTTCTCATTCTTCTTGTCGCCTTTCAACTCCACCATGCTGTACACAGCAAAAGGGACTTGTCTGTTATTTCCCCAAGTTCATGAGTGGTTTTAATACATGGTCCTCTAAAGAGTGGTTCCTTTTCTAACCAGGGATGAGCTGGAGCAAAAGGGATCGTGTCAAACATGAAGAAATTGTGTTGCACCACTGATAATCCCTGGAGACGTTCCTTAAGTGCTAAAACTTGTCCTCTTTCAGAGGAGTAGATGGTCTCATTACAATTTCCTACATTGAAACAGTGGGGCAGGTGGAATCTGTTGTCCTTCCTGGAATGAGGCTGATCTGGGACAAAACTAATGAGATTTGAAATATTTATTTGCATTGCAAAACAGCAAAGAGGGACTGAAAGAAGATACCAGAATCCTTTTTAAAAGCACACCAGCATGTACGCCTGCACACACGCTCACTCACATACACACACTTTTTTTTTCTATAAGCAAAAGCAAACCAGATTGCATTACCCAATAAGATTAGTACTTTATTGAACCTCATTATAGGTTCACGTCCTCCCATAGTCATATCCCACTGTGTTATTTTTGGCACATGGAGCCATCATGATTTAGTATCCTGTGTGAGAAAAATGAAGTCTCTTTCTAAAATATGTTGACTATTATTCCAGATGTGGTAGTTGCCTGAGATTCTTTTCAAGCAGGTTTTTATGGCTGAGGTTGTTTGAATCAGGCATTATTTATTTATATGTTGGAGTTAAAGAAGGGGTGGGAGCAGTTTTTAATGAAAGCTAAAGGAAAAGGGATAATAAAGTGTGCTCACTGGAGAAAGAAATATTTACACATAACTCTTGTATGTTTCCCAAGAAAAATAAAATGAGGGTATATTGAAAAGCACGGTTATGATTTGGCATTCTCCTGCACCAGCAAAATCCCAGGAAAAGGCTGAATTTTAAGTAATTAGACTTTCCAGTTAATTAACTGGTTATAGCTAAGCGTGTTATTGGCAGGAGGTCAGGGAGAGGCAATGAGTCACCGCAGATTCTTGCGAGGCAAGATCACGGCTTTGTGGACCGGGCCGAAGAGGAGGCAGGGGGGCGAGGGGAGCAGGGCTGGCCGTGGCCACACTGAGCTGCCCTGCTGGCCACCCGAGGCTTGATTTATGGCCAGCCCACCGTGAGCAGAAGAGGTGTTTGCACAACCCAACCGGGCATGGGCATGCAAAATGAACATGGGAAGTCAGAAGAGAAAGCTTTTCAGGCTAAGGAAGAAGGCGAAAATAATGCATGAGGAATAACAAGAGATCAAAGTAGCAATAAAACTGCCCAGGGAATGAGAGTTTTGCTGCTGATGCCAGTCAGGTGAGGATGTGGCCATGTGGGAAAGGACGGTCTCCATCGGTGTGCTTGTGGGTGTTAACTGGCCCATAATTATTACAGTTATAGAAGAACTTTCTCCATGAGCGAATTCCTTCTCAATGCTCATGGAGGAGCCTCCCGTGGGTGGAAGACGTGATGCAGAGCAGCAGTTCCTCTGGAGCACGGAGTGCCAGCATCTCCACAGAGCAGTGGGCTGGGATTTGAAATTCAAATTACCAAGAATCCCCCCTAAGAAGGCAATATATATAGATATATGTAAACCTCCACAAATCCTGGAGGACACTCATCCAGAAGACGAGCTCATAAGGAAATGTTTTCAAGCCCAAATTTCCATCAACCATCCAACCAGCTGGTCCAGCCCTAAGTCTGTTCTCACACCAATTTCACCACGTATCTTCCCTCCTGCGTGTCTTGAGCAGAACTGGAAATGGAAGCACAGAAATACCACCGGGCAGAAAGCTTCCTCGTGGTGTTTCCCCATTGCTGGGAGGAACAAAGCCCTGGGAACCGTGTTGCACTGCTGGGCTGGTTTGGCAGAGCGAGACGGCACGGTCAGAGCTGAGCACAAAGGATGGGTTTGGATCTTTCTCCAACCTTCTTCAAGGGTTTGGTTTTACCAGGATTCACCATCAGGAACTTGTTCGTGTCTTTGGTGATTTCTGGAGCTGCAGCCCCCCGCCAGCAGCCTCGCGGCCAACTTCGTGCTCCTCCACGTTTCCATGACAGCCGCATGCTGGGACATCTTCTAAACACAGGCAGAATAAGGAGAAAGCCTGCTATTGGGTTTTGTTTGTTTGTTTTTCCCTCCCGAGATAGCAAATGTTTCCAAACATGAAAAATAATAAAATAAAATAAAATAAAATAAAATAAAATAAAATAAAATAAAATAAAATAAAATAAAATAAAATAAAATACTTTCACATCTGCATTTACACCCAGGCTCCCTCAGCAGTTATTTCAGATCCACATTTCAGAGGCCGAGCTGCTCCCCAGCAGTCTGGACAAGATGTGTAAGTCCTCACACCATGCTTTTCACACAGGAGCAGCACTTTTCCCTTCGAGCTGATGTCCCTTATCTCTTAGTGCTGATGCCCTTTGTCCCTTAGTGCTAATGTCCCTCATCCCTTCCCAGGCAGTGTGTAGGATATGTGGTTTGAAGATGTCAACAGCCACTGCTAATTGCAGGGTCGTTAAGATCCCTGCTTTTTGTTTCTGTATTTCTGCCAAGCCACCTAAGGGTGTTGATGTAACCGCATTGGGAAATTTTATAGAGCCCAGCCTACAAACAGCCACATCTGATCCAGCTCCTGCAGCTCCTGCCCCAGATCGCTGCCCCATCCCTACACGTCTGGGCTGAGGGGTTTAATGGAGCTGATCAGCCGGCAGCAGAAACATAAAATCTACACAAATCAGTTCATTTTCTGTGTAGGGATATAACGAAAACCCACTTTTAATTAACAACAACATATCCTACATTATGCCTGAATCCAGTGGCAGGAGCTGGTTTATTATGAAAGCGTCACATGGCTGGCAACACACCTGGATGCAGAATTAGCTCCTGCAAATTAATTCCTCGCCCACAGAGTTCCCTACTCTGATAATGGCTCATGTGAATTTAGCTTATTCTGCACAGGAACAGAAGAAGAGTGCTCATACTGTCCTCACAGCCTCTCGAGAGAGTGGTTGCAGGGACCTTGCTAGATTTTGTTGCTGCTTCATGAGCCAGTATTACCTCTTGCCTCATGAGCAGGCCCTGTGATTCTGTGTTTAGCACATAGGAATAAAGGGAAAGAGAAGACAAGTTGTCAAAGCCAACAATGAACAGAGCAAAATATCCTCTGGCAAAAAAAGCACAAGCTTGCTGGGGTCTGCCTTCAAGAAAAATGAAATAAAATAAAATAAAAAATCCAGCCCAGGCACAATGTAATTCTTGTTTATTAGCGGCTCTGTGCAATGCAGTGGGAAAAGTGGCATGGAAATGGAAAAAAAAAAAAAAAAAAAGTGGGATCAGCTGGCTCAGAGCACAACAGGGGCCTATGTGTGGCCTGTCCAAGGCCTGCAGGTGGCTTGGTGGGGCTGCGCCGACACCCGGCCTGTGCTGCTTCCCTCAATGCCTGCCTTTATCCGCAGGGCACATGCCTCAGCCTCACTCACACACACGCACACACACACTTGTGTTTATAAAAGGGCTGAGAACTTCTTTAGTAGCGTAATGCCCAGGAGAAGACAAAGGAAATTTGCCTGGGAGAGGAGCGCAGGGCTGGCTTATGGCATTTTTGCACCCCGTTGGGCAAAAGCTGGTGGTCCCGCAGCAGGCACAGGCTGGGTGTGAGGCTGGTCGGGGTCTGTGAGCATCCCAGGGGACCTGGGGAACCTGGCTTCCCTTTCCTTTTCCCCTTCTGCCAGGCTGACACTGCTAGAGACCCCCGACAGGCCTGCACGAGTGAGAAGAGAATTCGGCATTTTTTTTGGCTGGCTTTTCAAAAGAGCTCTCAGCAGCTCCCAGGGTCCTCGCTGCTGGCAAAAAAATAAAGGGGATAAATCTAGAAAATGAAATGTGTATCTGCTGCTCTAAATCTATTTGCTGATAGCCAGATGTTAGCTTTAATCTGAGTATTTCAGCTAGGAGGCACAGAAGGGCTGGCTACAGATTAGGCACAGGGAGGTTCGCTTTTATCCCGTGGCCTTCATCGAGTCCTCAGGAAACTGAGGAAAAAATATCACCCATTTGATGCCGTGATGACACAAAGTAGGTTGGGCTGAGGTAAGGGCACGAAATGGAGGAGAGCTGCATGGGCAACAGCAGATCCTTTCAGATGATGCAGACATTTTCTAAAAAGCACCAGGCAAAACGCAACGAGAAGGCAGAGCCGTTGTCACCCTGAAAATTGGCTGCCTCCCAACCTGCTGATGTGCTCAGATGAGGTATTTGCACAAAATATCACATTTTCAAGCAATCTGGTCATTCCTAATGATTTCTCTCTGTCATGCTTCGCCCTCACGGCGGCTCCTTCTCCATCAGCAAGCTGCCCCTGACTGCAGCTCCCGGCACTGCTGCCCCCCTGCTGCCACCCCAGACACCTTGATGCCAAGGCCCCCTCCAATTCTGGCACTTTCCCATTGCCCTTTCACAACACTCGACATGATTTTTTGTGCAGAATATTCTTTTGGGGATAAAAAAAGTGAGAATCTCATGCTTCAGCCATTACATAGGCACAGCGAGGTACTAACGTGAGGTTTAACATTTTTTCAGCATTACTCAGCACTCAGGAAAAAAAAAAAAAAAAAAAAAAGTCAGACGATGGATTTATATCTCTGAATTTCAGTGGATGTGAAGGGTCTAAAATCTCCCTCATGTTTCTTTTTATTGATTGCTCCCAAGATGAAACAATTGGAAGTTTGAGTAAATTTATAACTAGCTTGTGAAATAAACCTCACATCTAGCAAAGATATTACACTGAACAGGAAACAAGCCCACAGAAATTCATTATGTTCCCAGAATTAAATGAAAACAATATAGTTTATGGACCATAGAATGTAGTTACAGTAAAAATGAAAGGAAAATCCCCCCGCTGCACAGACAGCTTGTGCCGAGGTCCGGGGTCCTCGGGAGCGAGCATGTTGTAGCTGCCAGCTTTGTGTCATCACTTCAGCACTCCTGATCTCTCAAACGTGCACCAAACTGCAGCAGAAAAACACATGGGTACAGTCTCGTGCCTCTTTTCACCCCAAAATGTGACCTGCTGAGCCCCTCAATAGCACTGGGGACCACAGAGGGCAGGGGATGCAGTGATCCTCCTGGGGATGCAGCATCCCACAACCAATGGCGCAGCTTTTTGAGCTGGCAATGAAAGGCAAAAGGCTCTTGATAGCCAGCCTCCCCGAGCATTTATTTTTAGAGAAAGAAGCATTCCTCTCCCACCTCCTCTGTGACCTGAGCTGAAGGACTGCGGTGGGAATCTGTTTGCTGGATTTGCAGCAGAGGAAATCTGCTTGCTGCTGGGTAAACACTGAGGAATATATATATATATATACACATATATATACATAATAAATGATGTTTCCGTATCGCAGGCAGATGTTGGGACATAAAAGAGTAACTGTAGGTTCCAACACATCTTGAAAAGAGAGCTTTAAAATCCTGCCCAGTGACGCCCAAACCCATGATGGCAATGTGCAGCTGCTGGGCTCTAGCACCCAGTCCCCAGCAGCAGGGCTGTGGCTCAGCCTGTTTGCTAATGGCCCTGCAGGTGAAAAGGGAAAGACTTTGGAGCACGTTTAATGCTGCTGGTTTTGCCCAGCCACTCCCGTGCTGTCTCCATACCATCCCTGCCCAGTTCAGCCCAGTTTGCAGCTATTGCAGCAGCAGCCAGAGCTGCAGGTTTGTTGCTGGTGGAAGCAAAGCTGGTTTCAGGCTGACAAAACCAGGTTGTATTAAACAGTGCTAATTAAGAACTGACCCAACAAGGGAAAGCCTGCTCGGTGGCCCATAAAGAATAACTCTGACAGTTGTTAACGAATTGCCAAGGATCTTGGTCTGCAGCAAGCCCTGGTCACCAGGTTAATGGAGAGGCAGCCGAGCGCGACGGGCTCCTTCCCTGGGCAGGCAGACACACGGACAGGGGTAACTGATGGTAATGGGCAGAGTGGGGACAAGTGGGTGTGGGGACACAGCTGGAAAGTCCCCATGGCCAGTGCTTGCCCATGCCTGCACCTCAGGAGGGTTTTAAAACAGGAACGGGGAAGGACCCTCCTGTGGCTGTGGCTCCCAGTTCCCAGGGAAGAAAATTTGGCAGAGCAAACACATCAAGGGAATGGAAAGAATTAGTGAACCTGGCAGGTTGGGGTCCCCTCCCAGTCTCCCTTGTTCCTGCCATCATCCAAACATGCATCCCCTGAAGAAGGGAGGGCCAAGTGCTGTGGCAGCTGCACAGCACAGCCCATGCAGCTCTCCGCTGCCTGGGGAAAGCTGCTCGAGCAGCACCAGCCACAGCTCACATCAGGAAAATGAAAAGCCATAAAATGGCCTCATCATCCCTGCAGTGAGGCAAGGAGGAGTGAAACGCCAAAAGCAAGAAAGGCAGCTTACAGCAGGGTCACTTCTGTAGGAATTACCGCATGGAAGAAATGGAGTCAGAACTGATTCATGGTCCCCGCTGCTCGGGGGCTGGGGAGAGGGGCTGCGTGGGGAAGGACTTCCCTCCAACACCGCATTTCCAACAGGATCCTTTTACCTCTGGAAAAAAAGGTTTCACATGTGCTGAAATAAGAGAAGATGTAACAAATAGCGTAATGGAAACCTGGCCAGGCTGGGTCCCTGTGCTGGCTTTTCCTGGTGAGCGCAGCGAGTTTCCAAGGGCTGCCGCCCAGCTCGCTCCTGCGCGGGGCGCGCCCCACAGAAAGGCAGCAGGAAAGTTTCCTGGCACCGCAGCCCCTTGCCCTGGCAGAGACTTTTAAAAGAAACCAGCTTCCCACTGCTAAAAGTTGGCCCAACAGAGAAAAAAGAAAAAGAAAAAAAAAAAAAAAGTAAAATCAAGAATATTAACTTCTTTGTGAGTTTTAACACAGCTATTTATGCTGTGAACAGCAAAATTAATAAAGCCTGGGTCTCTCCATACTTTTCCTTGGTTTTGATTTTAAAGGTCAAGGAAGAGTGCTCTTTTCCAGGACTGGGCTATTCAGAGCAGCTGTCACATGTGGGGGTTCCGGAGCATCTTCTGCATAAGCTAGTCTGTAACAGTTTTCAACCAGGACAAACATACATCGCTTCTATTTTTTACACTTTTAAGAATTTAATTCTGAACTCTCTCCCGCTGCTTGCCCAATTTGGATAAATTGATGATTGGGTTCAGAAGCTGCAGGCGGGCAGGAGAGGTGGGAGAGGGCAGGCACAGGTAGAGACACGAGCGCAGGGAAGCTCACTTGTAATTCAGGCTCAGGGCTGCTCGACCCAGGCTGCCTTCATTTCTGAACAGCAGGGAAGCATCTGCAGCGTTATCCTGTCCCCAATTATGAAGAGTATCGGTCCTCTGTGAGTGGTGTTCCTGGCCAGGTTCAGCTCTGAGGTCATCAGGGCTTCCAACGAGTTGAGAACCGGGCACATCCTCAAACCCTGCCCTCAGCATGCAGCAAAGAGCCTCCACAACCCGCCGTGACCTAATTGTCACGGGAGGCTGCTGTGTTCTCCAAACCCGAGCTCTGTTCGCACTGAGGTCAACACTAAAACTCCCTTCTGCTCCAGCGAGGGCGAAAGCTGGGCCGGAGCAAAACACTTTGGAAAAATCCCACTCCATCTAGGCATTTAGATGATTACAGATGGCGATGAAAATTGCAGGTTGCTCAGATGAGATACCATTTATCCACTTGCAGACCAAGTCTGAATAAATAGCTGCAGAATTATCTCATGGTTTGACAGGATTTTTTTCATGCCACCAAACCTCTGGCCTCTGTCTGCCTGCTGCTGTGGGTCAGATGCCTTCATCCCTGGGGCTGAACAAGTCTTTTGGCCCCAAAAGCCACGGGCATGGAAACCCCACAGCCTACCCCATGTGTCCTTTCCACGCAGAGGAAACCCTGAGTGCAGCAAAAAGCACTTCTGATGTTGGATGATTTTGGAAAGAGCATGGCCAACAGGAAGCCCAGCCTCACGGGCTCCTCTTCTAATATTCAGAGGGTGTTTTTACAATAAATATAAATATTTGTCACAATTTACATTTGTTTCTGCTTATTATTCCACAATCTTAATGGAAATATTCCAGAGGAAGCCAACCTAGGAATCTTTTGAGCATCATCCACGTCTGGTGTGTACGTACCAAGGCTCATTTCTTCCTCGCTCTCAGCCTGCTAATGTTCACCAGGACACCGACTACACGGCAGAGCTTTCTCAGCCTCCTGCACATCCAAAAGCTGCATTCAAATGGCAATTATTCCCGCAGTGACTTATGTGGTTGAGCTGCTGAGGCCAGGACTGGCAGGAAACACATGTTAGAAATTAGTGTATGTCTGGTACTGTCTCCTTTCTCTGTTTCTCCAGGTGGCTGAGCAACAGCAAGCACAAGAACATTTTCTGATGCTGACCCTGGTTAATGTGAGCATAAATACAAGGTTAATACCCCAAGGATGGTTGATGAAGGAAAAAGTGAAGAAAAGTAATCAGGATGAGGAAAGTAATTCAAACAATTCGTTGAAAAATGTGCACCTTTGGCTTGTATGCTGACAACAAAGAGCGAGGATTACCGTGAAATAGGAGAATAGCATGTGTTATGTTACTTACTCCTCGGGAAGTAAATCAACACCTACAGAAGATGTTAAATCTCGAAGCAAAGCTAACACTGTCACTATCCTGAACCAGGCAGCGTGCCCCAGCAACAGGCAGTGTGCGCAGCCCCTCGGGGTGAAATCAGGTGGCTTTCCTCTATGGACAGATAATGTTTTCTTGCAATCTTACAGCTCAGGGCTTTCAAACCCATCGCAGGGAGGAGCAGAGTGGAGCTGTAGTCACTCAGCAGTCGTCCCTGCATCACTGCCTGAAATGCTTCCTGCCCATCCTCCTCCTCGGGACTCATCTCCTCTGCCAGGGACAGGCTTGGGGAAGCCAGAAGCATCCCAAGGAATGAGGAGCACCAGCAGAGCCACTGTGTGCAGTGCTGGGGACCTTGGTGCAAGGCAGGATCAGCCAAAAGGGAGAACTCTGTGATGCCAGGGGAATTGCTCATCATCTCTGTCATTTTCTTGTCTTTATGTATTATTTCAGTACCACTCTTAGCATTTTTTCGACATCTTTGGGAAAGCAGCATTCTCCCACTTAGCCCTGCTGGGTAGGGCTGGAGGACCACGAGTTTTTATTGTCCTCCTGGCAAGAGAAGACCAAGCGCCAGACAAGTCAGAAGAAACATGCTTGTGGCTGAGGCAGGATCACATCCTAGAAGAACCAAAATACATTAAAATAAGAAAACTCATGGTTTTTCCATTTACCTGGAAGAGACTCAACTCCCCCATGGGTGGAGGCGGAGGCTCTGCACCTTTTGGGGAGCTGCTGCACAGGATGCCAGCACTGGCCGGGCATGCAGAAGACGTGACTGGGGAAGGGAGGCCAAACATTGCCTCCTCCCTTTTCCAGTCCTCTCAAATTGACCTTCCCCGAGCCGTTCAATGATGTCATTTTGGGCAAATATATGCACTAAGCCCTGCATTTTTTAATGCCAGAGACTATAGCACTTTCCTGTGGGAAGGAAGAGGGAAATTCCTGCTCCCTCCCCCACCACATACTCACTCAAAGCACAATCTGTCCCAGAGCCTTAATAAATTTTTATGCGTACTTCAGGCCAGTTTCTGCTCTCAAATTCATCAAGGTAAATCTGGAAGGAGCAGACTCCAGTGGAGCTGCTCCAGTTTCCCTGGGAGCAGCATTGCCCTTCCTCTGCTCAGTGCAAGCAGATGAAAACGATGAGGACTGCAGCTTTGGCATTCCCCTCCTGGGTTGGATCCCTTCCTTTTCTCACTTGTCCTAAGATTTCCTTCATGACCTGTGATCTCCTTTGTTTAGCTTGCCTGCTATGTTTCATGTCCCTAGATGGGAGCTTGGGATATGGTTCGGGGTTGCCACTTCTGCTCTAGAAGCATCCCCAGCATCTGCACAGCTCTGTCCATGCCAGGTCCTTCCACCCTGGGGCCAAATCAGCAGAAGCAGGTCCTCTCCTTCATCCATGGGCCTCTCACCTATATAAACCTGCTAATCCAGGGGTGCAGTCATGGGGCAGTGCTGACTGGCACTGGGCTCAGCACCACGCAGCACCGAGCCATGGGCACATCTCCAAGGCAGCCTTCAGCATGTGCAGGACACCACGGGGAATCAAAGCAGAGGGGCAAGAGATCCCTCCACAGATGATGGAGGGATCAAGATAAGAGAAGTAGCTCTTATTCATAAAAAGAAATGTTCCCAGAACATTATGGCCAGCGCAGGAGAGGGTGAGTGTGCACTCACACCCATTCCTGATTTACAGCGTTGGTGATGAGTGTTAGGAAGTGCAACTCTTTTCAAGAGAGAGGCTACAGCACGAACAATAGGCAAGGTTATGAATACTTCTACCACTGCCTATAAATTCTTCCCGAATGTGTAGCAGGGAGAGTTAAGAATGAGCTTGCTTGGTTACAAAAGCATATTTCAAGTCGTTTCAGACACAATGAAATGGAAATTAATACAATTTATGTTTCCAACCTTCCATAAAGCAATAATCTTGTCAAACAGCAAAGCACAGCTCTGATTCTGCTCCTCAGCTGTCTTTGGGGGCTGCAGACCAGAGAGAAGAAGAAAGGTTTTAACCCTCTGAAACCATCCTTTTTGTGTCTTAGGTTCCCTCTGCCTGTTACAGCCTTTCCAATTCAGCCTGGTGTCCTGTTTTTTGCTTCTGGGTTGCTTTTGCCCTCCTACCTTCCAACCACGTGTCAGCCTGGGATCGGGGAAGGGAGGGGAGAAGTTGGAAGAAGTCCCGCTCACGGCAAAAGTCCAACTCGAGGCGAGCTCCCTGGTGCCCAGCCAAGCCTTGTGCTCGGCTCCTCCTGGCCGTTCGTCTCCCCCTTGTTCCTGACAGAGCCGCACTGCAGGAGCAGCACTACATCTTTATGTCAGCTGTGAAATAAGCCTTGTCAGGCCTCACCATGTCATCCGACCACCCAGCAATGCATTAAAATATACCACATCGCTTATAATCGCTAGCTGTAGACAAAGAGCCTGCCTAAGCCACTCTTCCCTCAAAGAAAACCAGACGTACTCGCAAGACCTTCAATTAGCCCTTAAGCCACCTTCTCCTCCCTGCTCCACTCATCCCTGAAGTCCCTGGAAAACAGATGGTTCCTGCAGCTCGCCTGCGAGTTTAATAAATCTGGTGTCTGGTGGGCCAAATGAGAGGAAGCAGGTTGCAGAACGAGGGGGCTGCGGCGAGGAGCCCCCACAAGATACTCCCCCGGTCATTCCGAATTTCAGCTGATGCTCGAGCCCCTCGCTAGGAGGAGGAGGAGCTCCCTCAGCCTCTTCCCTTCCCTCTCTCTACGCCCCAGCTCACCAAATGGTTAAGGCTTCACCAGCTCCCTCCAGACCTGGAGTTCCCCCCAGAAACACGCTGGCAGCCAGCGCTGGTCCCAAAGCTCTGCTAAGGGGCTGCTGGGGTGAAATTCGGCTGGAGGAGCCCGAGGAAATCAATGCATGCCCCTGGGGACAAAGGCCACTGTCACCTCCCCAAGCACAGCAGCTGGGAGCTGTGTCTAACACGTCCCTGCCCTGTCCCAAATAATTCATGCTCTACAAACAGGAGGTAGATATCATCGCACGCGTGTTATCTCAGAAAAGGAGCAAAGGCTGAGCTTATCTGCTCAGGCACCCCAGAGGAAACACGGCCACTGGCTTTCCTTTGCTCGCTGGACATTTACACAATCCGCCCCTAATCGTTCACAGGGCGCCTTGGGGAGCGCTGAAGCCATACCTGCCGTATTTCTTCATGGCTCTCCCTCTTAGATATTTCCTGCAGGAACCCCAGCAAATCTCCTCTAATGCCACTATCTGCCTGCTGCTCATAACCAGTAATAGGATAAGCCCCTGAGTGCACAGACATGGGACGAGCTATGGGAGAAAGCATCCTCAGGTCCAGTCTGGATCGAACACATGCCAAAAATATGGACATATTCAGCCCCGGGTAATGATGAATACTTATAATCAGCTCATAAAGAGGACTTCTGTCAGCTGTTTAGGAAATTTTCCTGGATGGGGAGACCAACGTGATGAGTTCAGGAGCAGTGGCTCGGGTGCCACCCGGTCCCCCTGCCCTGAGCTGCAGGGGGCTACGCAAGTGGTGGGGAGGAAGGAAATAAAAGGATGGATTTTGCTACTTTTAATTTAAATCTCAGTTTGTTGGAGAGTAGCAGATAGCTCCTATAGCTATATGCTGGGCTTATCTCCCCAGCGCAGCTCCCAGAAAGGAAATCTCTTTGGGGTTAACTCAGGCTGCCCTGAGGTTTGGGTAATGCAATGTGGCTCACTTGGCCACAGGACTGGGGTGTCTTCACAGGTGCAGTCACCCCACGTCCTGCACAGGGCCATAAAACATCAGCCAGGCTCCATTTCCTTCCTCGTCCTGATGGAGCATAAAGAAGAAATGGCCGTGATCCCCAAAGCCCCTCTGAACATGCAGAGGGCTCAGACGCTGCTATAACGAGCTGCTATCACCCCGAACGGAGAGCTGAAGTATTTCAAGACGTTGCTCATTGCGGAGTTAATGATCTGTTCGTGGCCAGAGCACACGCAGCTTCAGGCTGGAGGGATGGAGTCAGCCTACTCGCCCTGAACCTTGTGAAATTAACCTTCTCCTGGAGCCTGACCTCAGGAAGGGGACAGAGGAAAGCCATCGATGTAAGAGAAGAAGCTGTGATTGCAATCAGGTGGAAGGCCCTGAGCATGGCAAATTCAGGCATGGGTGCTTTCTGAAGAAATCTTCTTGCCTCAAACCTGGAATGGACTGATGGGCGAGTGCAGCTCAAAACAGAGGTGAATTATATAAAAACAGACAAACAAACATACAAAGATCCAAATAGAAAACAACACTCTATGTGAGTGGCTACCAGCCAGGCCAGCAAGAGTTAATTAGCTTTGTTTCAATAAGTGGAAAATTCTGCAGAACAACCCAACATAAAACCTCACCAGACTAATTCCAGGCGAAGAACAGGGCTGTTGCTTTAACACACTTGAGTGTTAACAGAGAAACCAGAGGACTGTGTTCACATCTGAAGAGTCTGCTAAAAGAAAAGCTTGAATTTACAGGCAGAAAATTATTGAGAGAGAAAAGCTTGTTACATAAAAGGATAGAGAAGTAATGTAAAAGTACACCCTCCGAGCCCAAGCACTTGGATGCACGGAGCACAAGATCACCATCAGCGCCTGTTTTGCTGATGTGCAAGTATTTCAGTTTGCTGAAGTAATTTTGAAGTGTTTATGTAAAAAGGAGAATTGTGGCGAACCACTTTGCAATCACCTCTAAACGCTGAGGACAGAGCACTCGAGCATCCGAGTTTGCCAGGGAAGAAGAACTTGAGGGAACAGAACCTCGGAACAGCCAAGGACATTTCGGTGTAGAGGGAAAATTAAGCGGACAAGATGAAAAACGGGGAAAGGCTGCTAGGCATATCTTCGAAAAAAAAGCCTCTTCACGGATCCGTGGCCTTGAGGACAAATAACTTTCAAGCACTCTTGCAAGCATGAGTGCAGGGGAATTGAGGGGAATGAGAATTTGCTATTAACGTGGTTCTGATTCATTGGCATGAGCTCAGCTCTTCTCGCTCTGAACACTCCTCCGTAGAGCAGCTCAGGTTTTGCAGGAGGAGAAGCTCCAGGCCCACGCAGAAGGGCCAGGGGATAAAGGCAGCCCAGGACGTGATCTTTCCGAGCCCCATCCAAGACCTGGTAAAGCCACCAAGAAACATTTCGGGAGATGCTGAATCTGGCATGGGATGCTTGAGTGCCTCAGAATCTCCCAGTTATTCCATGGGAAGCCTGGGAGCAAGTTTGAGGGAGGCTTTTATTTTATTGCATGAGCCAAATGAATGTACTGTGCATTACTTCAGATTTTGGAGTTTTAAAATGTCACCTCTCAGTGAGGAAAGCTTCTTTTTTTTTCAGAATCTCACACTCTGCATGTAATTCATTCTGGAACGCTACTCATTTTTAGACAGAAACCCCTTTCACTGCCAGCTCCGTGTGGGAAGAAAAAAGTTGTTTCCCTGGATGCCCACATGCAGAAGTCAAGGTGTGTCACCCTCCCCTGCTGTAAGCAGCCAGCTCCGGTCCCAGAACACATCTGCCAGTGCTCGGTGTCCCCCACGGGGACATTGATCGTGGCCCCCAGCTGGGGCTCTGGTGATGTGCAGGTCTTGGGGGAGCTGCAGCCTTCATTCTGAGTTGCACCGAATGCTGCTTTCAGTACTGGAGATGCTCCAAGACTGCCTTGGCTGTGGGAAAAATAAATAAATAAATAAGAAGAATAAGTTAAATAAGCATTTATTGTTTGAAGAAGAATCTCCTCTCAGGTGCAGGCAGGCAGGGGCTGCAGTGTCGGGCCCTGCTGGAGGATAAGGAAGGGCTCACTGCTCCTGATTCTGCAAAGGAGCCAGAGCCCAGGTCCCATTTCTGCAAGGCAGTGAAATACAGACTTAGTGTTTAGCATGGAAAGAGTCTCTCCTACTTAGAAGCTCTTTTCCAGAGCACATTTAAACAAGATTGGACAGAAAACCAGAAAAAAAAAAAAAGTCCCACAATAAGTGGGGAACTGAGAAGTAGGTCTAATAATAACAAGCGTTCCTCACTTCTCAAAGCAGTGTTTGCTGTCTCGGAGAAAAATCATCTTTGGGTCTGAGCCAAGGATGTGCCATGTCACCCCAGGGCCACCTCCAGTGCTGGCAGCAGCGGGTCATTACTTTTTTTTTTCTGGAGCAGGGGGGAGAAAGGGAGAGAAGGAAGTTTTTGTGTGGATAGCTCAGCAAAAAAAAGGAATTTTTCCCCAATGTTGCAAGGTTTTTCTCAATGTACTTCACTCAGGCACTGTAACTCCACGTGCTGTTGTCCGGACGGCTCCCATTGCCCTCAGGAACACCCTGAAACCTTCCTGCACACGTGGAGTCAGGGCTTCCTCCAGAAGGAGCTGCAGAATTTAATTAACTCTACTCCATGTTTGCAGTCCTGTGATTTCTCTTACCTTTAACGTGAACTCACATATGGATTAAAGTGAAATAAAACCTACAATTTGAGTTCAATTCAAAGCTGATTGGAAACATGTATTACCTTTCCTTGACCCGGCAGTCAGAAGGGAAGTTATTACAGTTCTTTAGTGAGTTTGTAAACTCTTTACTGCTGTGGCAGTTTTAATCCTGCTGAGAGAAAATTTGATCTGGAGAATAAATTGCTCCCATTTTATTCTTATGTTTCACAATCTCAGGTTGAGATAGCAAATAAGCATCAAGTTGCTTTGGAATCGACAAGCAAGGGCATTATCAGCATCTAGACGGTGGTTTTGGGTTAAATAATAAGCAACTATAAATAACGATAAAGAAGTGCTCCAGATCTTGCAGACTTGAATACGCTGACATGACATAGAAAATAAATAAATAAATAAATAAATAAATAGAGATTTTAGAGAGATCCATTTACACTGGGACCAAGAACTAAGTTGTACGTCTGAACAAAACTAACTGACAAGCAGATAATGCACTCCCAGAGAAGCCATCGGATTGTCACCATCCTCTGCAAGTCTGCAAACATTTTGGGGTCACACAGAGGAGAAACACATACTTGAGAGGCTGAAATACTGGAAACAGTTTCAGGAAAGTGAGAATACAACAACGGAGGGCCGGTCCCCCCGAGCCCAGAGCAAAGTCCTTTAGCTGTGATGCGCTCACAAGACCTCGTGGCTGTTTGCACGTCAGCCAAATTGCACCAGAAGCAAAGTTGTGCTCCAAGTGACGAAGCTGATTAACACATTATGAAGGGAAGAATTGGATTTTCTCTCTCTTGAGGTCTTCAGAGCAAGGCAGGATGTGTTTCTTCCCGGAAGATGTGCTTTGGCAAAGCAGAAGTTATGATGTTCCAGGCAGAAATCAGCTGGGCAATGTTTATTGGCCCGTGATAGATGAGGTGTACCGGTGCTGTACCTAATCTAATGTTCCTCCAGCTTCCCGTGCCAAAAAACTCTGAGCAAAAAAAAACATGAAGGGTTTCACCCAGGAAGTCTAAATCAAATATCTGGCATCTTTGCTCAAATTAAGCAAATAAATACTCTGTGCAGGGTTGAAGTGCCTTGCCAGCTGGGGCATCTTCACTTTTTTGCATTTGCACCCTGGCGAGGCAGTAATCCCCCGTGCAGTGTAAGGTTCCCAACTTTTCCTTTCAGTGTACCACCACGAGGTATTTCTGCTCGTTCTCACACTGGGGAGACCTCAGCCTGCTCAGATGCTGGAGCTCGTGTCCACAGGAAAGGAGCCAACACCATCAGGGTCAAAAAACTTCTTATATTTAAGCAGCAGAGTGAAATGCCACCTGCTAAGGATTTTTCTGTAATTCCTGAAAAATAAACCAATGAAGAAGGTTCAGGAAATAGGAAAAGAATTTTTCCCTCTACTCCTAATTCTCCTGCCAAGCTGAATGCTTGTGTAAGCCACCTGGGCATCTGAGCACTCTGAAACACGCAGCCTGCTAGCAGGGTTTTCTCTAGCACCTGGGCACCCAGTATCCACGGTGTCTGAGATTCATCTGCCACATCATTAAGACAGAAATGTTGAACACTGCAGGATATTCAGCTGAAAATTAGGTTTTATTATTCCAAATGAGCTTCAGTCTCCCCAGGCAGCAAAGATCAATAATATTTCTTTTTAACCCAAATAAATTATTCGCACTGCACAGCAAAGTCAACACGAAAATATTTACAGGAACATAATCATGCCACCCCTTTTAGTATCTCCACTTTTTGCATGGTGCAAGGGCAAGATGGAAAAATACTGATGCTGAAAGCATTTCAGAAGAGGATCCAGTGTAAACAGAGCATAAGGGAAGAACTTTCTGGACTTGTTTTCTCTGCTGACATCTGCTCCTTCCGACACGTAACATTACAGAGAATGGTACTCTCTGTTTTCACGGCCGAACAAAGACCTAATGGCAAAATAGAAATAAAATCAGAAGCACACAAAATGTGCATAATGGGCCCCACTGTGGATGAAGCAGTGGACAGGGGCTGGCGCACAGGCTTGCGAAAGGAGGAGGCAGAGGATGGGTGCAGCGTGCTGCTTCCCCTGCCTCCTCTCCCTGCTGCTGCAAGCTGGCTTTCAGGGGCTCCTAGCCCGAGGTTCAAGCCCAAGGCACCGTGTTTCACACCAACAGCTGAGCTACAGGACTAGGATTTAGTCAAACCTCTGCTGGTACAAAAGGTACTGCCTGGTAATTTCACTGAGTGCTCCCTCCTGTTGCCTTACAGCCAAAAGGACTGATCGTCCTGTGCTCGATGTCTCTATCCACACACAGCTTCACGGATCCATGCCCTATTCCTACTCCACCAGCTCCTTCCTGAGCTGAAATCCTTCTGCCTGGCCTCTCCTCTTCTGGCAGCAGTCACGTATTTCTGTTTCTCTGCATCGCTTTTCTCCAGACCTTCCCCTGAGCGAAAGCCTTCCAGCAGCCCCCACCTCCAGGCGTAGCTGCTAAACCAGGAGCTCTGTAACAGCCCCAGCCCTCCTGTCCCCCAGGCTGCCACGGGAGGGGACAGGGATGATGTCACCCCATCCCTACCAGGGGACACAGCCCTGTCCCCAGCCCTGCTCCCATCCCTCCCCAGCTCCTGTGGGCTCCTTCAGAGGATTGAGCACGGGATTTCTTCACCTCACTGCAACCAGCTGACTGCGCCCCCCCAGCCCCGGTTTGACTTTCTGTCATTAAACATCAAGGTAGGGTCCAAAATATCTAAAGCCTTTGAGTGGTCAATGTAACCTACACCCGTCAAAAGCTCCTGATCCGCGGCCAAAGCTAACTCATTAGGTACCAGAGAACCAGCACTTGTAACACTGTTTTTCTTGCGAAGCTGACTGCAGAGGGGATATTAGATGAGGAATGTTTAAATGGAATATAATTTTTACTCGGTCGGTAATAACCCGACGAGGTTTGTAATTGCTCAGGTCTCGCAGGTCATGAGTTATTAAAATGCGGTTATTAATTTTGCATACCTACCGACGTCTGGTGTAACGCTCTGAGAGACGAAAAATATTTTGGAAATGGGAAAAGAAATCAAGGCTGCTGCTGGAGGGGACGAGCAGAGCTCAGGGGGCATCCTGCCCTCAGTGAGGGGACGCTGCCCTGATCGCCCCAGCAGATCCCATCTCTCATGCCAAGCTTGTGCTCTAAAAGTGTTTCTCTCCAGCCATGGCAAAAGAAGGTCTTGCAATTAATTTAGTGTTTGAACTGTCCTAAATCGGGGAGAAAACAACCCAAAACTCCCTATAGTGATTTCTAGTGAGGAGCATTAATTTTAGCAGACCCCAAGCAGGACCAGGACCCACCGCCAAGTTCTCAATATCCACAGCAGTGGGATGATGAGCCGAGCTCTTCTTCAAAGTAGAGGCCACTCCTGATGTCCCCCCATGGCTCAGGGATGCTCTGAGATCAGGAGGGAAAGAAGTGTCCTCAGGGACAGATCCTGCTCCTGGCTCACAAGCCTCCTTGCTCACAGCTAAGCATTTCAGCCAGGCTTTCTGGGCTGCTTTTGTTTCCTTTCTGCCTCTAAAAACCTGCCAGGGAAACGCTGTGCTAACACGTTAGCCAGTGCTGTGCTCGGCACATGAAGGGAGAAGGAGGGGGGGACAAACACAGGCACCGAAACCCCGAGGTCACTGCGCCGATGAGAAGCACAGAGCAGGCTTTGTGCAGATCTGCCCTGCCAGCTCCCTTCATTCTTGACTTGAAACACTTGCTGATAATCCACTCCTTGACCTCTCCTACACAGGATGCAGTGTCACTATATGGAAGCCATATGGAACAAAGGGATCGCTCTCGGTACACGCTGAGCGCACAAAAATAAAGTTTATAATGGCACCATAGCCCAGGCAGCTGGGCAGCTGCTTGCCAGCATGCCCTCGTGCTGGCAGCTGGGTGCTCGTGTGCCTGGTGTGATAAAGCACGACACATCAGCCTCTCTTCTGAGGCATTTCGGCCAGAGGATGCGTTTGTACCTCTCCGTAACTGAGCTAGCTCCTGAATTTATCGTCCTGCTTTCTCTTCCCTTCGGATGTTCATTAAAACTGCAAAATGTTTTCTAGAACATGAGAAGCAGAAAGTATTCTTGATGTTCCCATCCCTTTGAAGGAGGGTACCTGGTTCCCATTAATACCCTACGTGTTACGGGACGAAGCTACGGACAATTTGCTCCCTAGCGATTGCAGATTGGAGTACAAAGCTCAGTAATACTCAGAAAATGCACCGAGTTTCTGCTCCAAATGCTTTAAATGCACACACATATGTCATGTCTAAAATGTAGAAATATCTCATTATTTGCTGTCGGTCCCCTGACAGGGCTTGAACAACTCCCACCGGGATAAATGACCTGCGTGTGTGCTGAGGCACCCAGCTCAAAAGCAGCATCATTTTACAAAGAAACAGCAAGACTCCAAATTTGCTCCTTCGGTACGGAAACGAGCATGAGGCTTCAAACAAGCCTGGCTGCAGATTGAGAAGGATGGAGCTCCGTGTAAGGCCTTGACCTTCTTGTTCCATATTTCTTCGCTCATCTCTTTCTCTGATGGCAGAAACGATGTTCTGGCAGATGCAAGAGGCACCCCATGACCAAATCCCAGCTGACATTTCCATCCCACGTTTAGCACAAGGTGCTAGCCGTGCCCTGCCCCGCATTTCCAGTGCTTCTGGAGCAGATGGGCTGGAGGCAGACCGCAACCAGCGCCTTGTCTCCCCGCTCCCCTTGCCTTTCGGGAGGGTTTTATTGGAAATCTCATCTGCTCCCATTGGTTTGGTCCCGCGCCAGCTCTAAATGAGAAATGGCCCATTTCTTGCTTCATTTCCCTCTCAAAATTCACAGAGAGTGCTCAGGGAAGCCTGACAGCTTTGAATCAAGCCCTGGCCAAAAAGCCCAGCACGGGCTGAATCTGCAGCTGGAAGCAAATGCCAGCTCTTCAGCCCATCGCTGCTGCACTGGCACCGCTCAGGGGTCACTGCTCTCTGCCTGCTTTTTGGCAAATCATAGTGAAAATCAAATTTCTCAGTGTATGGCAAGGCACAAGCAATGGCTCCTTCACCAAGACAAGTGAAACCTTTCTCCAATTTTCAGCTGGGAAAAAAAAGAGGGTAATTTGGGGCTAATTACTCAGTTACCAGGTTCAAGTGTTTGGTGTCCAGCAGGAAAAAGGTGGAGAAAAATGTGATGTGTTTTGAAGCAGAGACTGAGCGACCTTCCTCGCACACAGACCCCAGCTTGCTTCTTTTGGGTGGCAAAAAAAAAATGAAGGGCAAAATGTGTCTTTTCTTGTAAGCTAGCAGCTGACCTCAGCACAGCCTGAGGGCATTTTAAACCTATCTCCGTCTTTATTATGTGTGTCATATGCCCCTATTCATCCTTTGTAGTTTAAAGGAAAAATGACCTTTTATAGCTATCTAAAGCGTAATTTTGCTCATGTTCTCCACTCTCACCATTTGTTTTGAGTTAAATATCAAACAGATGTGCACCCATTTTTTTAAAAAAAAAAATGTTTAATATTAGAGAGCATGCCCTCATATAAGACTGGGAAAGCCTTTCGGGGAAATAAGCCTTTCAAATAAAAAGGCGTATTAGTAAATTTTAAGGTGATTTTAACTGTATATTTTCAAGCATTAAAGGAAACAGATCCAGCAAGCCATAAAGTGACAAGTGGGAGGTGGGGAAAGATATACGGTACTAGTTTGAAAGAGAAATTAGACCTGGAACAGGGTGGAAAAATCCACCTACCCCGGAGCTATTTGGATTCACGGGTCTGGGGGCAGGGAGGGAGGGCTGAAGGCTGGGAGGGGGCACAGGTACGAGCATCAGCTGCATCCCTCACCCCTCTCAGACACAGGCTGCTGGCTGACCAAATCACACCACGGAGAAGGTGGCAGCCCCCAGGCTTGTTTTATGCCTCGTGACCGAGAGATAAAGAGGTTTTCTGAAGCCAGCTCTCGGTTTGAATCTCGTGCTGCGGCTCCGACGAACGGATCAATCAGCTCAGCAAAAGCTTTGCTCCAGCTCCCTTCCTGACTCTGCAGTGCTGCATTAAACATTCCACATCCCCTAATATTTCTTGGCATTGCACATATTTAAAGCTCAGAACCAAATTACCTGGCTCCTATGCTCTGCAACAGCCATCTCCTCTGATGGCTAGCGCTGAAATTAAAGTATTTCCATGTGGCCGCTTGGATTTCTTCTCCTGTAGGAAAGGACTTTCTCTGCTGACATATGCCTGCAAATTACATTTCCATTTGTCACCCAAGGTGGTTTGCATAGCATCATTCTGCTCTGCTCTCGGGCTGTTTCGTTTGCAGTTTGTGGCACTAGGGAGGAGAGCTGATACGCCCGGGGAACGGCGGGGCTGGTGGTTTTACAAATCCAGCGCTGCGTCCACATGCACGGAGCAGCAGGATGCAACTGGTTAGCACTGCAATAGGCTGCTGCAGCACTGCCTGGAACCCAGAACAATCCAAAGTCATTTTCCTTAATGCCTGCTTAAGGGAAATCATCACATTACCATCCACTTGGCTCTGCCAACGCTGCCAAGTCCAGGAGTCTGTAGAAATGAGAACTTTGTGGGCTCAGGGAAATAATTCCCTTGCTTGCTTGCTCTCTGCCTCTTTTACAAGCCAGGCTGCCAGCCTGCACATCCACAACAGCCCCACGGGTCTTACTGTTTGGCTTTACTTCTGGTAAATTCAAGGTTTGAGAAGTGCACCTGGGAGGCACCTTCCCGACTGCCACCGTGCCGAGTGATCTCTGAACCAGGGCCTCACAGCTCGGAGGGCCCAGGAGCCTGGGGCAGCAAGAAAAGCCTGCGTTTGGGTAACCTTTGTGTCCCCCTGGTGAACCTCACCCTGTGGGCAAACCTCAGCCCAAGGGCTGTGCACGAGGGCAGGCAGAGCCCTGAGCTTTGGCCTGACGCTGCCCCGGCCCTGCAGCCCTTGGCTGCCATTTCCAGAGCGTTTCCCTTCAGATCCTTGAGGGTTGCTCGCAAGCCAGCTGCTCAATTCTGCCCTAATGAAGAGCGTTGGCCTGTTTGCTTAACCTGGGGTGACTCCACTTAGCACTTCAGGTTTCTTTTCTTGTCAGAGTCTGCACCAGCACTGCGTGCACCAGGCTTGTGCAGCGCCCAGCTGAGGCTGAGCAAGGACCACCTCCAGGTGCCTGCTCCAGGTCCATCTGCTCCATCACCACAGGACAAGCCGCAGTCCCAGCGCCTTGCAGGTACAGCTGTGTGTTGCTCTTTCACAGCCATCCTCACTGGAGTCAGTGTGTGTTTTCCATGCTAACCATGCTGCAAGGTTTGTCCAGCGTATCATGAATATTGGGGTCAGAACGCATTGCTTTCATCCAGAGCTATTTGTCTCTTTGTTTGCCTCCTTAGCTAATTTATGAAGGCTGTCATCACCACCTAGGTCCAGCACAGGGTCCTCAGTAACTGAATTAGAGCAGATTTTGATTGTGTTCACTCACAAAAGAGCAGCTTGGCCACTCGGAGGCCTTCCAGCTGACTAGGGCCTGCTCAATCCCCCAGGCAGTGCTTGCATCTGGGAGGGGAAATTAGCACGAATCAGATGGAGAACAGGAGCAAAAGAAGACATAGCTGTATTATTAAGGCAACTCAAACCGCAACCCAACAGAACTCAATAGTGTTTTTTTTTTAAAAGCAGTCCATTAAATCAGGACAACTCTATAAAAGTAGCTTTTCACCCTAACTATTGAAAAAGAACAATGAAATTACCGCTGCTTGCTAGACTGTTACTTAGCTCGGTAGGATTTTCCCATCCTTCACCGAGAACAAACCCAGCAGCAGCCAGAATGTCAATGTGTGGTACCGAGCACTGAGAATCATTTAGATTCCAAACCAGCCCATCCTAATCCTTGCCTCCCCACTAGCCGAGTTATTTGTCGGATAACCAGAAACACCTGGGTACAAGGAATTTCCTGCTGCAATTCAGCCTTAATTTCCTCAGATAGTAAAAACCTAAGGCTCGCAAAGGTGAAAGAAACCAGCAGTCAATCAAGTAAATCACCACCACCACCACCGCAGCAGTGATAGTACATTCTAAATTAAATTTTAATTCCCACCTGATGGTTCACCGGGAGTTACTTTTATACGAACCATTCATCTGACCCACCTTTGTATTTCAGATGATTTGGTGGGGTCCCATTAGTTATTAACACCCATCCAAGTTCCAGGACGGCTTTTTCTGTACTTGTGATCAGAATCAAAATTCAAACCAAAGAAGGCAAGGTCTGTAGGTGTTAGCTGGACAGATACCTTAAGGCTGAATAGACAGCAGTACTGTGGAAAGCAATGAGCAAGAGAAATGCCAAGAAATTTCCCCAAATTAAAGCATATCCTTAAAGCCAGGTTTTTAAGAGGAATATTCATGGAGTTTCTATTTTTACATGCTCAGCACGGCATCTGCAGTCATTTCTGTTTGCAGCTCTGCCAGACCTGCCAAAGCAACAGACACAACTAAAGGATGTTTTGGCAAAAAGAAAAAAAAAAAAAAAAAAAGAGAGAGAAAAAAAAAAAAAAAGCCGTGGAGAAAAAAAAAAAAAAGTGAATGCCACAGAAGATTCACCAAAAATTGCTGACACTCATTTTTTCTTCTCAGTAAATATAAATATGAATATTCAGAAATGCCTATGAAAACTAGATTCTTTATGCTAAGAAGAAGCTTTACTAGGCAGCTTCCTAACAGCTGAAGATCTAAAACCAGGAAGCTTGCTGTCCTCTCTGGGTAGGGGACAACAGCCTTATGAGCTGTGCTAACCGACAGCTGCCAGTACCAACCAACAAACCCCCCCAGCACAGCTTCATCAGCAGGTCCCAGGAGACAAACGATCCAATAATGCGTATTGCAGCTTCAGCACCCCAAATATTGGGAAATTCAACCACACACTTCTGTGCTTGAAAGCCTTTGCTGTATGGGTGAGGAGAGATATATAACTTTCTTCTTGATCCGTTTCATAATTATTTTGAGATGGAAATTTTAGTTATTGTGAATCAGAAGCATCTTTAAGGAACGAATTGTCTCTAACACGTTGCAGTGTGGGCTTTTTTAAGACAAGCCTATTTTAGAACAGTCATGTTAGTGGTGTTTGAGCAGCAGCAGCGGCGAGGCTGCTGGCACATCTATTTTCAGACAGCCCCACAGTAACAACCTGCACATGCTACTTGCCTCTCTCGCATCGAGGTCGGTGCAAGGCAGCTGAGACCTTTGCAAACCCTGAGACAAAGCATGAAGCAGGTGTCTGCGCCTGCAAGGAAATGCAGCGACAACCCAAAATTAGTAAGGTGGAAAAAAACCTGAGTCAAAGGCACAGGAGATTCTGCCGTTGTAATTTAGGGAACAGAATAGGGTGTTATGGCAACAACTGAGTGATGTGCTTGCCAGAGTGGAATTCATGTTGGAAAACAGGAATCCTGTGCTCACCAGGAGAAAACCAAGCAGAGAGAACATTCAGGTTTTTATCTCTTCTCATTTCTGTTATGCTACAAAACTGGCCAAACCCATGAAATATCACCATTAATGCACCCTTGTGCATTGCTGGGGCCTTCGGAAGGAGTGGGAGGGTCTTGTCCTGATGCCTCTGTAGGGCCCAGCTCCCCAGTGGTAAACTTACTCCTAGGGACCTCATTCAGGAAAAGACAGAGGAGGAGCTGCTAAACCACAAGGACAACATTTAAAACCCTCTTGGTCCCCATGACTAGGACCAAAACCTGCCAAAATGACAGCTCAAAAAGGGGAGAGTGAAGAGCATTTCCAACCTACAACACATAGATTCCCAACAGAGTGTACCTCTCCTTACTGCTCTCACCATACACGCCTCCATGGGTGACCACGTCCAACACACAGCTCTAGGAAGGGGAGGTTAGTGCGTTGACTGAACAAGAACAGTAGCAGGGATAACAAACACAATGATCTGAAAATAATTAGAGCTCTTCCCCAGGGGAGGAGATCTGTTTCTCCTTCCTCAAGGTTTTCTGTATATTCCTCCTTCTCGTTTACCCCGGGTGATTTTTTAATTCATAAACTTTATTCTGTAGGTGGGATTTTCCAACCTCCTGGCTGTTTATCGCAATTAGGGTTGCCTGTGTAGTGATATCATGTCTGTTTAAAAATGTTTATCACTCCCCAGTTTAAGCACATTTCAAAGCATGGCTGTTGCTCAGCAACAGGAGAAAGCTGGCTGCTGCTTCCTGAGCAGAAAACCGTGAGGGTAATCACCTCGTGTCATCCCATTCACTGATAATTAGACAAATTATGTTGAAGGAAATGCCGTATACTAAGGTTGCAGCAGTGATTTTTGCTTCCACCTGCAGGATCGGATCTTGGCTCCTCTTCTGGGCAGCCAGAAAAGCTTCGTGTTTTACGAGAAGTGTTACTGCTAAGTCCTTGTAACGCAGGAGAGCTCCAGAGCCGTCACCCAGACGAGGTCACAAGAAAGGGGAGAATCACACTCAGCCCTCTTGAAATCCCAGTGCCACAGCCCCACAAAGAGCCTAGCAGAACTGTGTGCAGACATTTTCTCTATGTCTCCATGGCCTGCTCTGCGTCTCGTTGCCTGGAGGCCTGCCTGGGTCCGAGCTCCCGTGTGTGTCCTCAGCTCCATGAGCCACCTGAAACAGTGGCTCCTTCTCGAGGCCTGCCCTTCCTGGAGCTCACCTCGGCTGGATTGATCCCTGTTTCTGGATGCTATGTGCTCCAGTAGCAGTTACACACCATCTCGAGTGGCACTGATGATCCCAAGGACGCCTGGCCCTGTTGTGCAACAGAGGACTCCTCCAGAGCCCTTTCCAGTGCCCACAGGAGGAAAGCATGGGCACCTGAACAGCTCAGAGACTTCATAAAATGAGCAATTAATTTTAATCCCCACTAGATGGTGCAGGAAGTCAATAAATGTCAATCGTCCTCTAACACTGGACTTGACTTTCAAGCACTTCCACATTCCCCTGCAGTACCTCATCAGATGGTTTCTCTCAGGACGCCCCAAGCAGAGCTCGAGCTGGGTTCTGAACAGCACCTGCCTGCCTGCCATGGACCAGGGAGAGCTTTAAAACACCTTTTGGGCATAGCTCTCTGGGTTTATACAGCACATCTTTATTATGGTGAATAATAAAAACAATGCTAATAATAATACCTATATAGAAATTATTTGTAAGACTTAACAGAAATTGAGTTCTGCAGACATTTAGTTCTCTATGAGATTTGATAGGAAATTGCATCCTTTTTCTATGATAAGATGGTTTAATGTACCAAAAGACAAGATCTGTTGTCTTATAATTACATTGTAAATGATTCGAAAGTACAGATTGTACAGCTTCTAGTACAAATGGTCTAATTCATGGTTAAAGACCTCCAAGATTCTGGAATAATATAAAAATATACATAAAGGTAATGAAATCCTGATGTTTTTTTTTTTTTAATAATAATTATTTCTGTCTTGCAAGATTACAATAGCTTCAAAACCCTTTTTCAGCTTTCTGAATCTCAGGCCATAAACCAGAGGAGTATTGCAGGATCAATATGCAAGTTATTTAGAAGACTGTTTGATGCACATATGACTTTCTGTAACACTGACACATGGCAGCATGCAGATCTAAAACCAACAACAAAACATGCACACGCTTGGGTAAGGATGAAAGAGAGAACGAACATGGCAGATGTTAGCTGGATCACATAATGCTGAGCTGGAAGGCACTCAGATACTCTGTGGTGATGAAGGTGGAATAACATCCTGTATAGATGAGAATGCAATTTACCCAAGGAGCTTGCAAGCAAATAAAAAATATATATTTACAGTACCATACTCTTGAAAGAAGCCCTCTCTCTTCAGTCCTAAATTTTGCCATGAGGCAGTGCTCCCAAATATCTAAATCTGTATGGGTCAGATGAGTTTCCAGCTCTCTGAACACAAATCATATCCAAAGAGATAATGAGCCAAACAGGGACATTAATTATTTTTTATGTTGTCGTTTATTTTGAGACATTTAATTAATGTCATAAAAATATATAATATACATTTTCAATAAAGAATTCAAAGTACCACAATCAAAGATCACATGACCTTGGTTTCATTATGAAAAGTACCTGGATTCAATAAAAAGAGGACATAGCTTTATCCTAGACATAAATTTGGTTCAGGCAGCAATATTGAGAGAGGTTAAATGCTAAAGAAAACTAATCTCTTAAGGCAATATGAATCCTAGGAAAAGAGGTTGTGGTAAAGCGATAATAAAAATCACAGCTGTAATTTTCTTCCCCCAGAACCGATGCCTACTAGCTAATGTATCACACTGCCGGTGCCTCCACACCACAGCCAAGGAATCATAAACCTCACCAACCAGGGACCGAATCTGCAGGGCTTGTAGGTCACAGATGGGAAGTGAAGGTAGAGGTAGATGCCATCTGCTCCGTATTAAGCCATGAGCATCTCCTTAACATGGCTGGCTTGCAATCTTCAAAGTGCCACCGGGGTAAAATTCCAAGAGCACATCATCTTCTGGTGTCAAATGCTGCAGCAGCGTTGTTTCAGTGGAGCTGTGCTGGTTTGCTCCGATTGACAACTTGGTGCCATATATTTCCAATTAGCAGAGTTGCTTGCTTACATTTATGAGGCCAGTTTAGATTAAGCAAAGGCAGTTTAAAAGTTGCCCTCTGCTCCTCACTGTTTATTGTCTTTGCTGTCAGCCTGAAAGTGAGACTACCCCAACCAAAGTCAGTTGTCTTTATTGCCATTCACACGACAGCTTTAGATTTTGATGTGCTCAAAATCTGGAGTCAAACAGCAGAGATCAGCCTCTTCGACAGCACATCTGGTCAGTCGTTTGGGTTCTGGAGCATCATCTAGAGAGCAGTATAGGAAACCTTCCTGTTGTCCTGCTTTGTTCTTCAGTTGTTTCTTTGTCTTAAACCTCACTATGTTGGGGGTTTAGATTTTTTAATAGTCTCTTTGGGGGGGTGGGGGTAAATTTGATCTAAAGAACTATATCAGAAAGTAACTCTTTCTGTAATGCTCTGATGCCAGCACAGGCAGCTAGCTGCTGTGTAGGAGTGCTCAGCACAGCATAAAGGCTTGCCACAGAAAGGCCTTTAATTGTTCGAAGTTGGACCAACACTAACCAACACTAGCTGTCTGCTACGACTTGCTTTTTCTACAGAACATGACAAATGCCTCTAGAAAGAAACGAGCTAAAAAAAAAAAAAAAAAAAAAAAAAAAAAAAAAGAAAAACAATGTCTTTGTTCTCCAGTTTTATTTTGGTTTCCTTTTGTCTTCCCGAGTCCAAACTGACTGGAAAAACACAATAATGTGTGGCAAGCCTGTCAACCCCTACTGAAAAAGGCTGTGTCTTGCAACCATTGCTTCCTGAAGGGTGGAGCCGCAACATGTTCTCACACATTTGCAAAGGAGATGACTCCCTCGTTAGGAAAATGCAGGTAGGTTTCCCTCCTGGCATCAGGAAAAAAAAAAAAAAAAAAAAAAAAAAAAAAAAAAAAAAAAAAAACTTGCTTTAAATGATCTTTCTGAATGGCAGCCTTGCTGAGAGGCTTAGGAAGAGAAGGCTTAGATTAAATCTGCTTCTTTAACAAATCAGTTTGACCCTGTATTTTCCTGAAACATACATGAAAATCTTGGCTGCACATGCATTATCCTGCTATGAGCTGCCTAAAACCATAACGAGCATCTCTGGGATGCCAAACGCGCTAGCTCTGTCTCACATCGGAACGCCTTTGATGAAAACATGAGATGCACAGGCTGGAACGGAGCTGGCTCTCGAGGGAAGGGTGATACTTCCCAGGAATGAAAATCCCTCCTCTGTTGCTCACCAGCTGGATGCGGACAGCACCAGCTCATGTTCCTGACAATTTTCATATGTGGGCAGCAGACGGACTCTGGAATGGATGAAAGCCGAAACCTTCTGCAGTGAGGTCTCCCTGGATTTGGTGCTCAGGAAAAAAAAAAAAAAAAAAAGTGCTGAGAGGGACTGAATGTTTTTAGGCTCTTGAGCAAACCAGGGACACTTCCACTAAAATATTGGACTTAATCATAATTTCTCTAACTCTCAGACTATTTATTGCCAAGCCCTGAGGAAGTGTTCCAGCATCTCTCCTTTCCCGTTTCCCTGGCAGCCCTGCAGCAGCACTCAGGATTTATTCCTTTCTTGAAAGTCCGGACTAAGTCTTCGGTTTGATCCATCACCTCCCTTGCCTCCCAGTACAGGAGCTGTCTTCACATTCTGATATATTCCCCGTGTGTTTCTCTATTACTTTAAAACTGTCTTTTATTTAATTATGCTAAATCTGCTTTTATAAGTGCTAGTTTGTCTGATAACCAAAATACGGTCATTGGGGTTGTGCTTTTCGGTGCTTTAATAGGGAGCCAGCCCTCTTGCATGGCTTCTGGAGGAACAGATGTAGGGCAGGTAATGCTGCCTGGAGACTGGGAGCCCAGCAGCCAGGGAGAGCACTGCACACAGGCATGGTTTACACAACCCAGAGCCTGGACAAATAACAGTTTAAACAAAACATCAGCTACCTTATGACATACACTGCGAGTACCGCCCAATGAGAAAATGCCCATCTTCAAGATGTGTATCTGACAGAGGTCTTTATTAGATAAACCCAGCAAATTCTCTTCAGATGAATCCTCTTGCAGCCTCCGTAGCTCATATCTGCTCGTTCCAGCTGCAACGTTAAATCTGTTTGCTTCTCACGCTATCATCCCCTCTTATAAACCAGTCACTGGCAATTCTCACACAACGCTAACCGATCACAACCTCCTTATTTTAACTCCAGTAGCTAATCCAGTCAGATAGCAAAAATGAGGGGGTTCCACTTGTCTTTTGCACAAGTGCTCTCCGTGGCCTGCTGGGTTATTTCCCAGATTTAAAGCAGGGAGCGGTGCAGATCAGAGCTGCGCTTGTATCACAGCAACTACAGCGCAGCCATCTGCGAGGGAGCAGCACGCATGCACGCAGCAGCCCCAGCAACAACCAGCTCTCTCTGCAGCAGGAGATGACAATTTCATGAGCATCGTGGAGAGAAAAAAAAAAAGTAAATAAATAAAGCAATAGCCCTGGGTGACAACCTGCCATAGGTCTCCTGAAATCATAAAGCTATGCACTACAGGATCAAGCATGGGAGCAGGAGGCTCTCAATGAAAATGCACGAATTTCCTAGAAAACAAAAATGATGATCTCTGACAACCCTCTCCCATGGTGCTTCCTCATTCTACATTTCTCCCTCCTCACACCCTCTGACTGGTAGAAACGGGACAAGATGTGGGGGTAATAAAACATCCACTGTCTGCTTTGTCTTCAGGCTGAGGTGATGGCATGGATCTCTGCAGAAAACAAAAAGTTACTGCAGATGATGTAATTTTAAAACCATCTGTTGTAATTTACTGAATAATGAAGCGAAGCCTTGCTCTGCCCAGCCTGAGCGTGGTTTGCCCTTGCTCTGGCACACCCCTGCAGTGCCACCAGCCTCTTCCAGACACCTCCAGGCTCAAAGACACACGGGTGGATTGTGGTGCCCCAGCCCTCCCAGGTGGCTGCCCAAACACTCCTCATCCACGGAAAATGTGAAATGCCCCAAGTTACTTCAGCCCCAGCTCCGAAGCATTACAGCAGAGCCAGTTGTGCAATGCTCTCCAAGGAAGCTGTCTCCACCTCCCCAGGGAGGGCTGAGATCACACCGAGTATGCAGCAAGCCCGAGTAAAACCGGAGTTCATTGAGCATTGATCGACTCGGGTTCAGATGCAATTCCAAAGGTAAAATCATATGTCACCCCCCAGCCCTCCTTTTATCTTATACAGCAACTTGGAATCCTTTCCCCCTTATCTCTTTTAATGCCTGCTCACTTCTTTTGATGTCTGAAATAAAACTCGGCGTGCTGGAAAGGTTGCAGTGAACGCGTGGGAACCCAACCATCGCGTTCCTGTTGGGCTCCCATCTGATTTCAGGTGCAAAGACCTCATACTCCACACATTGGCTGCTAGCTTTTGCTTAGAGTCTGAAGAAAATAACACGAGGAAAGGCTGAGTTAGAGAAACAGCCTGATCTTGGCTAAATATCCTACTTCTGATTTAGGGAGGTTTAGAGCTCGCCAGCAGCCTTCACCCTCCGCACATTTTCTTTCCTTTCCATACAGGCAGGCATTAAGCTGTCAGGTTGGTAGGCACAAAGAACACAGCATGCTGACATTGGACATGAAGCACTGCACAGGGAGATGGGGAAGGTGTTGTGGATCACCATACATTTTCTCTGATTTTTGTAGCTTTCTTTAAGAAGCCCCCATGGCACAAGGTGCCAACTGTGCATCGCCTCCTGGTGAGCTGTGCCACACGACAGTGTCAAACCAAAACACCAGATACAGGACCGGGACAGATCCCCCCAGCAGCAAAGCCCATTTTTGTGGCAGAAAACAATCATACAGAACTTCAGACCATGGAGTTTCCTAAGGTGGAAGGCAAAGTGCTGCAGGAGCAGAGCAGGGCGCGCTCTCTGAGGGGGGGGAACCAGCTCTGCAGCCACAGCTGCTTGCCTCTCCCTGCATGTTTGCCAACTTTCATTTTTTGGCACTCGGGCTGGAGAAATTTTTGCTTTTTGCCAGGTGAAAGGCGTTGGCTGAGCTGAGGTTACTCGGTAGTAAATTCTTTCTAGAGCTCTGTTTAACATTACTTGGACCCAGTGCAGTTTGCCCATCTGCTCACTAGCTGCTGCGGCCCTTATGGGTGCTGAGACATCAGCAGCATCCCAGCCCTCAGTTTTATGGCTCCCATTATTTTCTCCCTTCCCAGGCATTCTGCTGAGCAGGTGCCTTGCTGATCGCAGTATATGAGCCTGGATGCAGACACCAGGGCCTGAAAGACATTTCAACTCCTCCAAAACCCAGGCATTTTTCAGCAGTTTTTTGGCAGCCCGTGCCAATGGCTTTGAACATACTTTTTGTTTGGATCTCTCCTCCGAGCCCTTTGTCACAGGTTTAGTGCCCCCAGCACAGGAATGGATCTGGTTTGGATTAAAGCAGTAGCTTCTCTGTGGCCTCTGCAAGCTGAAGTCTCAGCCTGCACATTTTTGGTTGGTGTTTTGCCTGTAATCCACATTGTCTCGGCAGCAATAGGGCTGTGTCATCAGCTGCTGTTAATGGCTGCCAATTTCCTTTCTTCTTTCACATAGCTCAGAGGAAGTCAGGCTAACCTGGCAGGCCCCGATCTGCTTGGCTCGGTGGCTTTCCCTTCCCTTTCTGCATGCTCCTGCCTGCTTTCGTGGCCAGCATTACTCTGGGTTTTGGAGGAGGCTGCATCTCTGTGAGGTTCTGCAAGCCACTTGAGTCCAGAAATCTCAAAATTTCAGCAAAATTTCACCCTTCAAATCACCACAGCATAGTGCAATTTTTTTTTTTTTTTTCATTTTTTTTTTCTTTTTGGCTGCAGCCTGTGACATAAGGACCCCTCAATGTGCCAGCAGTGCTTACATCTCCATTACCCGGAGCACAGCCCATGATCATTTTTCTTCGCAGCCTTGCACACCTCCCGCCCTGACTTCTGGATAGCAGCAGAAGCTGCCTCCAGAACAGACGAGCTTATCAGAGCAGCCTTCATAAATCAGGTCTTGCCTTTAACCTTAAGCCAGAGCTCTCAGCGTAAGATAAAGTGGTGCCAGACCACACAGTTCATCCCGAAGACGGAGGTATAAACCTCGGAGCCTGGCTTCATTCCCGGGCAGATGCCAGCCCTAGACACATCCTGCTCGCAGGGGCCGGCCAGCGCTGGCTTCTCGTGCTTTGGCTGTTGGTCAGCGCTGGATTCAGAATCCAGCTCAGTGACAGATGCAATAAACCCTTCTCTCATCTGCCTCCCATTGCTACCCAAGGAACGTTATGATTTTTGTCAGCTCTTCTTGATCCTCTCGTTTCTTTCAGCGCTTAATGCTGCTTCTAGCAAAGTACTGCCATCAAATCTTATCTGATCTTTTTCCTCTTGAGAACGAAAGAAAAAAAAAAAAAAAGAAAAAGAAAAGGAAAAAAAAAAAAGCTTACATAAGGAATTCAGGTCATCTGAGTGCTCCTTCTGCCTTCCTGTCGGTTCAGGTATGTATAAAACTGACAGCTGACTATTTTATTAATTTACACATAATAACTATTATTTGGCACTCCTCCACAGCTACTCCAAAGTCAACATGAGTGTGTTAATCAGCTACCTGTGCCATCACTGCGATGTGATGTGGCCTACAAATGAGTGGCCTGGCAGCTGATGGAGGCTTTAAGGACCCAAAGCTCTTCCAGCAGTGTCTGTAAGAGGCATTTCCAGCAGCACAATTCCAGCTCAGCCTAAACCCGAGTCACAATTTCTGCTGTTTAAACGCAATCTAAACTCCACCTGCTGGCTGAGCTCCTTAACGGCATCATCTCGGCACAGGGAGGGTGCTCCAGCATCCCCTGGCAGTGCTTAGGGGCTAAAGAAAAATCTCATGGTACATCCCACTGAGAAAAGCACCGGGCAGGACTTTCTAAAGTGATTGATGGTTTTCGTAGCTCTGTCTAATAGACAGATGTCTAAAAGATCTGATTTGCAAAATCACTAATCGCTTTTGAAAACGTTGGGCAGAACAGCATAGAAATAATGAAATGCAAATGAGTCTAAGGAGAGACAAGAGAAAAGTCCTCTGCGTTTGTTTTTTTTTTTTTTTTAAGTGAAAGAAAAAAAAAAAAAAAGAAAAAAAAAGAAAAAAGAAAAAAAAAGAAAAGAAAAAGAAGAAAAAAAGAAAGAATGTATTTTATGAGCAAGGTTTGAGATAGTAGTTTGAGTAACCAGATGTTGCTTCATTTGCCAAATCCAGTTTCCAGAGATATCTTTCAAATAATTATATAACAGTGGACTTAATTATGTGTACAGATGCAGAGCACAAAGTATATCGTGATAATGAGCAATGAGATTGGTGCAGAAAGTAGATGTTCACTGAGGATTCCTGCATGCCTATGTTTTTACAAAGCCATGGATTGAAAGAAAATTAGGATTTTGCTTTCTTTTCTTTATTTTAGCACCAAAAAAAAAGCAACTTCAGTGGAAAAAACAATATATAGAGAGCCATTTAAGAATACGAGGTGCATTCAGGAGAAATGCTGTGCACTACTAAATGTTTCCATCTGTGATAAGGGTAATTTAGCACAAAACTGCACATCTCTTATTTTCTAAAAGCTGGCCAGACCTTAGAAAAATGTTATGATATTAATGAGACAGAAACCTCTGAGAATTCAATGCATAGCGTGTAGGGAAATAAAAAAAATAATTTAGGAGGCATATTCCCAAGCTGGGGGGGTTGTCCACAACAACCAGCACAGTCAGCAAGTCTCCAAATACTATTTCCTTTTCAAAATAGCAGATAGATTTAGATTTTCATTTTGTTACATATTCATATTTCATATTCGTTTATTATCCAATAAACAGTTTATGTGACTGTATTTCTAGCCTATGAATTGTTGGGGAAGTGTTCACCACAAGTATCGCCTGGAGAATGCTTTGATTTCCATGGTTTGAGTCGTGGGACAGGTCAACTGACACGTGAGCCTAATTCTGCTTGCCTGGTTGATCCACGAGCCCCGCAATGACCCTCCAAGCACCTCCAAATAAATATCCTGGCATATTTCTCCATGATCTTCACCCCAATGCTTTCCATAAGCCACTTTTTTATGAGCAAAAATGTCATCAAATGAATTAGCAAGAAGCAAGAAGAAGGGAATGCCATATCCCAAAATAAGTTGTGGGGCTTTATGTAAATACAGTAACAAGGAATATTTTTCTGTCAAAAAAAAAAAAAAAAAAAAAAAAGATCTTCTGTTTATACATTACAGACACAAAAAAGTCTGTCTCGCATCTCTAGGCTTGTGCTTGGGTTCAGGGCATTGATGTTTTCCTACCTTTACAATGGGAAAAATAATAAGTTCCTTCTTCCAAGGGCTATGTAGAAGGATGGACCCGGTGGCTTGTTGGTACATAGCTGGATGCTGGTTACCCCATCAAAAGCAGTATGTATGAGCACAATCATATCACAAAACCCACGAGAAATAAAATAAAAATAAAAATAATAATAATAATAATAATAATAATAATAATAATAATAATAATAATAATAAATAACAATAACAATAACAATAACAATAACAATAACAATAGCAATAACAATAACAATAAAGTAAATAATAATAATAATCCAGCAATAATCACTGGGTTTCTCATAAACATGTATAAGCTCTTTAAAAGCACAGGTTCTGAACAGTTGTCAGGAAACCAGGACTCCAGTTAGGCCCAGTTGGTCACGGTCCATGCCTGGGGCAGCTGCTGGCCTGGCTGGAGCAGGGGTGCAGTGCAGAGGGAGGTGTTGCTTTGCTCCTTCCTGCTGTTCTCCAGCCCCACCATGAGAAAACCTTCATGTGCTTCACTCATTGCACTGATGCTTCGCAGCATGCAGATTTTTAGGAGGAGCAAAACAAGCACTAGAACTCATTACTCGTGTGTATTTCTGAATTAAATCTGTCTGTTGTCTTCACACTCATGTTTTTCTGAATATTTCTGCTCTACCAGCAGCTGGAGGTGGACTGCTACAAAACGACACGGCAGATCTTGCTGAGCCAGCATTACCACATTTACGGTTCGTGCCTGTTTCCTTAGCCATGCCTGTTTCCTCAGCCCACCCCAGCTCCGTCTCCCAGCCTGGAGGCAGCAAGTGGCCTGCAGCAGCACCCCCAGCACTTCAGGTCCTTCCCCAAAGTCCCCTGTGATCGCAGCACATGGCTCTGCTTGGACACAAACATACAAGAACAATTCATATCCACACAAACATCCAGCACCATCATTTCTTGTTTCGTTTTCTCCCTGCACAGAGAACCCGCTTCAAAATAAACAGGAGATGCAATGGGCTCTGATATGAACAGATTTACAAAGGGCATTTTAAACTCAGGATGTTAGCCCCTAACAATCTTCTGTTTGCTGTGAGAGTGATCATCATATCTGTGGATTTTGTTGAATTTAAAGAGTAGGGTTTGTCTCATGAGATGAATATGGAAGCCCCTGATTTCAGAGCTGCCTGGTACTGTGGCAGATGCCAAATCTCTTGACTCCTTCATGAACTATATTCTATACAATACCTGTTGTCCAGCACGGGAGCTTTTTTAATTAATATTCCTCAGAGGGGTGATCTGATTTTTCTCTTGGAGGCAAAGAAATGGGTCCGTTTTAAAAATAACCTGCTATTTGAAGTGATGCATCAGCGAGCTCTCATGCAGAAGAGCAGTTAGTAAAGTATGCCATAGCAACAGCCACATCTTAATAGACGATCATCTCCTGGACATCTCCCCCTGCATTTCTGCAATTACCAACTCTGTCTCCTACCATCTGCAATTACATAAAATCCCTCTGGCAACTATAGCTATTGCTTACATGGAAAATTAATGTTGGGGAAGCTATGGGATTTAATAACTAAAAATAAGAGATGTGAGTTATTACTCCCTGCCTATCCACCAAGCTTTCCACCAGCTACCAGGAGCCACAGAGCAGACCACCATGGGACGTAATTTTGAATCCTCTGGCTTAATGATATAAATCATAGCTCTTAGATTTAATACTTCATTTGCACAATAACACAGAACTTTCCCCAGCCACTTGACATTCAGAATGCACTCATGCAAGAGGCTGCTTTGAATAGCAGAAGAAAATGAGCTGCGCTGCTTAATGCACAACCTGAACCAGGTTACGCTCCGAGCAGAAGGCTGACACTACACATAAGAGGTAGACAAGTGTGCCTGCTCTCCGTGTGCTCCAGCGTGCTTCAGTCTTATTTTAGAGCACGCTTCTTCCGTACTGCTGGGAGACAAGCATTCATGCTTCCTGATGTCACTGCGTCACACTGCAGTTTTGCTGACAACTTGATAACTCAAAACAGCATTTTGCTTTCATTTTGATGAAGTATGTTTTGAAACGCATTAGGTCCCTTTTATTTCGAAGAAGCAGGTTTTGAAATGCATTATATGGGAGGTTAATGTTTTCCCAACTCTTCAGATTAATTATGACTTTACAGATTTTTGGCGTGTCTTTGAATCACAGCATCCATTAGCTGCATAAATGACTTCGCAATCTGGGTTAAAAAGTGCAAGTATCATCATGGTTTTCATCTCCCAGATTTAAAATGGAAAAAAGTTGCCTTCCTTTTTAAAAAGTGGCATTTTAAAAATTTTCAAAGCAATTAAGGATTTGTGTGTGTGTGCGTGATAGGGGACATTGATAAAAAGTTGCATAGATGATACTTTTCTAGAAGAAAACAATTACAGCAACATTACAGCAATGGCATAGATATTCAAAAATTAGGTTGTTGCAAATCTCATTTTTGGAAAAACACAAAAGGTTGCCTGCCTCCAAAACCAAAACCAAAACCAACAACAAAAAAAGGATTTTGAACAAAAGAAGTCAATTATCTGTACTAACTCTCTGTTTACCAGCCTGGAAAATGAATCCCAGACACCCACTTCTGCTCTGAAAGTATTAATCTAACCATAACATATTAGCACCAGTTGGTGCTTCTGCTACAGAATAACATGTCTGGCAATAATATAGAGTTGACAGTGTCTTGAGAACACTGAGGCAGGAAAAAATAATTGTTTTTTTACATTCAGCAGAGGGTGAGTACACTCACAGTTGTTGGGACCTGAATGTCAAAGCAAGGAGTGGCTATCTGAAAATGGGATTCATTCTGTTCACCTATGGTAGAGGATGGCTGGGTGTAAAAGAGCAGCTTGCTTCAACAAAGCCAGCTGTTGGTTTTTGAAGGATGCTGGAAACCAATCTGCAGCTCTCTGTTTGTCTATATAGTGAAGGTAAAGGGGATTGTTATGATCAGTGGCTCTGACCCTGCACAAAATGTTTCCAGCATCAGTTCCAGGCATTATGGTCAATCTCTCTTGCATAAGCTCCTGATCTTGATGGATTAATTTTGGGTAATGGGCAATCTGCGTATCTTTATGGTGGCAGGAAACCAGAGCAAAGGGAACGAAAAGACCTGCTCCACACACATCCAACTCCTGTAGTGCAGAATTTCTCCCGACAACCACGGTGGGTTATAACAACCTGTATCAAGGCCAGTGTCGGCCCTCTGGAAATCACAGTTAATGCTCTCTGCGCTCAGCGGGGACGGATACTGGCTCTGTGCAATGCATTAAAGCATGATGAGCATTGACTGGATTTGGTAGGAGGTCACCGTGCCCGTTTGACGCAGAACGCAAGGATGTCAATAGCATTACACAAATTACAGGTATATGTAGGTGATTGTGGCCTGCCTTTAAGGAGTTAACCGAGGCACGGATTAGTGGTATAGTCTGCAGAAAGAGAGCAGACTAAGCAGCTGAAGGAGGTTCAGATAGCCCCTCCAGAGAAGTAGGTCACTCCTGAGGAATTTGAACTTTCTCTTGACCATGTGAAGGTGGAAGGAAACCAGCAGGGATCTGCTGGCTTTGCACACTAAATCCTGAGAAGATATTTCAGCAAACCAAAGTAACCTAGGCCATGTATTCTGAATATCCAATATAATAAACACACAAAAGCACCACTGACAAATGAGGTGACACATTCAGAATTAAGATAGCTATCCCAAAGTGAAAATGCTTGTCTAAGTTTAAGGGAATTACATCAGCTGCAACCCTCCCCACATTGCTGCTTCCCCTCCCAAGCAGTATTTCCTTCTCTGCCACCTATGCTGCATAAACAAGTTGGGTGTTTAGATTCTCAATCACTTAAGACTATCTTCTGCAAGTAGTCCCTTGAGGTTGCTCAAATTGATTATAGAGTCAGGATGTCAAAATGAAAAAACACAAAAATGTAAGAACACAAACTGTTTATATTAATCATAAAGGCAGCAGAGCTCTTGGAAAGGTGTTTTTTATCATCCTATATCTAAATAAATACATCACTAATCTGGCAAAGGGAATAAAACCCGAGCCAAAGTTTGTTTTAGTGAGGTAGTTTATGTAGTGTAGTTTTACAGACTTTTGTAAGCAATGCTCCCTTTTATACAATCATTTGTGCCACTCTATGTCCTTTCAAAGCCAGCCAAAATGAGCCCTCTTTGCAGACCCAGCAGACATTCAGCTTGATAAATCTGTGCGTTGGTGGGAGGTGAGGCAGGCGGTGTTAACATTATGATGATCAACATCAGTCTCTGTGCCAGCATCCTATTCCATGGAAAAATTGTTCAGGCTCTCTGCAAACCCAGGCAGAACTCAGGCAAACTTCAGAAATTCTCACCAGTTGTGTTTGGAAAGCTTTCTTCAAAGGCACAAGATCAAGATTGCCCTTAAAAACAGACATCATGAACGATGATAGTAGAAAGGCATAGACCTGTGCTGCTTTTGCAGATAGCTATCTTCACCTGGTTGCTGTGTATCAGCCCCATTAGACAATATTGCAGGTTCTTTAGATTCCATCTAGACCTTTCCAGCTTTTCATGTCAACAGAGATGTTTGGGTTGGTTTGTTTGTTTTTAAATAACATTTGTGTGGGTGACAGCAAAATGGGCTGGGAAGAGGAGTAGGCAAGGGAAGAGAAGAGGAGCAGAACTGCGGTGTGAAAGCAGAGGAGGAGGTGGGAGGGAGATGGCGTGTGTGGATGGGAACCTGGAAAGCAGAGTGTGTCCTCAGCTGTGTAAGATGAGCCATGGCAGATGGCCTAATAAGTACTGTATCCATATCCTTAGGTTAAGGGCAGTCAGGGACTATGCGGTGCTTTACTTAGCGGGGAGTCTTTGTTAGGCAAAACTGCGTGTGTGAATAGCATTGGGTTTGCAATTAGCGCTCAGGGAGCACAGCCAGACCACGGTTGCATTTGACTGTGTGCTGCACTGCAACGTAATGAGGGATGGCTTGGGAGAGCAGGAGTTTAGCCGCACTAAAAACCAGACCGATCCTGGCCATTTTTATGGGTGAGAACAGCAAAATTATAATTACTGAGCTTGGTTAGCGGAATTGCATGGTATTGCTATTGGGGGCCACACGGACTGTATGCAGTTCTGCCTGTACTGTGCCTTCTCTCCATCTATTTCAGAAACTTTTTTGGGTGATGTATCTCAGGCCAGGGGCAATATTAACCCTAATTTCTCTTCTATAATCCTCCCCCAGTTCCCTGGTTTTCATTCTTCCTTTATACCAGTCCCTTCTGTTCTGCTTTCTCTATCATATGACAAAGCTTCTGTGAATATGTGCTGATGCTGAGCAAAACAAGGAGAGCCGGAGCATGGCGTGCTGATGAGAGAGAAACTCCTTGCCTCCACCTACTGTCCCTCAGCCCTTCTCACCCCTCGCCCCTAGGGGTTAATGGCAATGATGCTGTGCCACTGTCACCTGTCACAGCTCCAGCAGCACCAAGGGACACAGGGGAAGAGGCCACAGGCCTCATCTTGCACTGAGCACTGGAGAAAGGGAGAAGCAGAAGGGTCTGGGAGCAGCTGGGGGACAGCAGGAGCAGGGAAGGTGCTGAGGGGACACCAGCCCCTGCCTCGTAACCCTCAGCTGGTGCGGGCAGGGGCTGCAGGCAGCAGGGAGCCGGCTCTCCCCATGCGGCAAGGTGCGCTGAAGGACATCTGTGCCACCACAGCAGGAATTCCTCCAAAAGCTCCATCTGGGGCCTTGGCAAGATGGCAGCCAGCCACTTTTGTACAGCAGGAGAAAGCAGTGCTCGCCACGGCGCGCTCCTTCCTCGCTCCCCGAACAAGGAACTTCGCTCGGGGAAGGATGCGGCACCGACCCCATGCTCTGCGCTCCCCTCCTTGAGGAGCGCGCACGATTTGTACACAATGGCCGAGGTCCTGTGTCCACACTGGGGCTGGGCGGCAGGGAACGGAGAAGAATTGAGGGGAATTGAGGGGAATTGAGTGGAACTGAGGAGAAAACTGAGGAGAATTGAGGGGAACTGAGGAGAAAACTGAGAATTGAGGGGAACCGGGGAGAGCCGCCTCCACAGCCCGGCGGGCGCCGCTTAGACGGGGGTGGGCGGCAGAAGGGACGAAGGTGGCGGCGCTGAGGGGACCGTGGACGGTGAGGAGACCGTGAGGGAACCATGAGGGGACCGCGAGGGGACCGTGAAGGGACCGAGGGGACCGGGGGCGTCCCCGTGAGGGGCGGAGGAGGCGGGGAGGGGCTGAGGGCAGGGGCTGAGGGGAGGGGAGGGACGCGGCGCGGGGCACTGTGGGAGCCCGCCCAGCCGTTCCCGTTGGCCCCGCGGGCGCAGCGCAGGCAGCGGGAGCGGGGCGGCCGCCGGCAGACATCTTGCGGCCGGGACCGCGCCGTAAGTCGCCGCCGTGGGGCTGCGGCCGCGTGTGGGGACGGGGGAGCCGAGTCCGCCCTTCCCCGAGGGCTGGGGCCGCTGCGGGCACCGCTGAAGGAGGAGGAGGAGGAGGAGGAGGAGGCGGTGGTGGTGCTGGGGAGGGGTCCCGGGGGGCAGCCCCCTCGCTGAGGCGGCTGTGTGTGTGGGGTGGTGGGGGGGGGGTGTTGGGTTTTGAGGTGAATTTGGGTGGGTTTTTTGTTTGTCTCGCTCGGGTTGCGGAGGCCTGGCGCTGCTCAGGCCGGGGGAGCCGGCGTGGAGGTGGCAGCGGGGTTTGGGGGTCGGCGGACGGGGTGGGGGCTGCACCGAGGGGTGGGGGGGGGGGGCGTTGGGCCCGGCGGGTCCCGGCCTCGCCTCAGCGCTCCCGGCCCCGGGGAGCCGCAGCCACCGCCGCCAGCTGCAGGCGACGAGAAGCAGGAGGTGTCCGCAGCCGGCTCGGCTTCGGGTGAGGAACCCGTGGCGTAAAAGTTACCTGCCCAAGGCGAGCGGCTTCGGCATCAAACGGAGCCGAGCGGCGTTTTGAGAGCCGTCAGAGGCAGCCAGGAGGGAGCGAACAGCGGTTTTCGGCTGGAAAAGGGGGCCCCTCGTGATTTCCTGAGCTGTCACCTCCCCAGTAGCTGCAATATGTCTGCCTGCAGGAGCCCGGCAGCCCCGCGGGCTGTCCCTGGTAGGGGCTGCGAGGAAAGGTGGGTGTAGGGGCTTAGGGCATCTTGCACAGCACCCAGACCTAGGCAGGGACCGACGCGGTTGTGCACGTAGCAGGCAGCCACAGGAACGGCTGCTTCCGTACCCCGAATCTTCTGAAATCCTTTGGTTTCCATCCTGATCTCCCAAAGTAAGTTGCAGAAGGCCGGGGCGTTCGCATCTGAAGCAGGTGTTTGGAGCCAGCTTGTTTGCGAGCCCGGTGGTGTAAGCCAGGTTGCTTCGTTCGTACTGATGGAAAGAAAAAGGCTGTTGAGAGGGGTTTGGGTGAGGCTTGTTATTTCTCTCTCGACTGTGGAAGTAGAGGACCGTTTTTTCCCCAGGACTATGTGAGGCTGTCACTTAGCAACAGGTCTGTGGGGAACTTTGCAGATCCGCTGCCTCCCCCGTTCCTGAGAGTCGGTCGAAGTAAAGGAGCTAACAGCAAGTCAGCAGCTACTGGAACCCGAATCTGGGTTCTTGGGCACAGCACTGAGTTAAAAGGTTCAGGCGTGAACAGGACAATTACAGTTGCTTCGATGAACATATTTTAGCAATCAAACGTGATATATTTTGTGTCAAGTAGTCCCTAGCCTGCTCCTGAGTGTATTTCTAAAAGTGGTCTGAAAGAAAGGAGTTACATTGCTTTTCTCCCAGGTTATTTTGCTGTGTTGCTACATTGTGGTGGCGGTTGTGTGTGCCAGGTAGCAGTTGCAGGTTACCTTGCTGTATTATATATTGTAACCTCGCACGCTGAAATGTTGTAGGCCCCTTGGGTTCCTAAAGAGTAACTTTGTTTTGTTGTGTATGAAGCATAGAGTACTGATTGCCAGTAAAACTAAATGTTGATAGTGCAAATTAAGCCATAACTGATCGAAGAAGTCATAGTTAAGGCTATAATTTGGCCTAATGATGGTAATAGAGGAAGAGTACTTAAGCACTGCTTGCTTTATAGATCAGCATTAGCAGGAAGAAAAACCTGCTACTGCAAACTGGCAAAGTAGGGATAAAGAAGCAGGAAGCAGTAATTGATGCCACAAGAGGGAAAAAAAAAAGAGCCTCCAGAGAGAGCCTCCCTTGGGAAGAAGAGTATTGATCCGGGGCAGATCAGTGAGCATTAGGCTTTGTCAGCGCAGTGCTTCTGAGAGGTGAGTTTGGAAAAGAAGTGTTCTAGATGCAATGCTCCCTCATTTGTTAGGGAGGGATGTAAACAAGAGCCTCTCTGAGCACAGAGCTGTTACAGTGCCTTGCCCAGACCCACCCAGAAGAGCAGATGGACAGGATTCAGCTTGTGGCCCTTGCTGCAAAAAGGGTGATGCTAGAAGCACAACACTCATGGCCCCATCTGTGGGCTGAGTTCTTGCACTCCTTGTCCTCAGAAGTACAACATCTTCATTAAATTTTTGGATTTGGAAGCATCCATGTGAATTCTTTACTGTGTTCTCACTGCTGTCCAAAATGTCAAGTAGCAAACAAGTTCTCAAAATGTTCTTTGAAACAATTTTTCCAGAACACCGGATTCATAAACAGTCTGGTGATTTCAGGTCCTGTACCAAATTTTACACTTCCTACCTACTCTACAAAAAGCTACAACACACAACTGGACTTGTTCTCATGCTAGCACTCCCAACAGCGGTCAGTGAATACAATTGTATTTACATTTTCCTGACTATTGGTGGCAGGGTGCCCAGCTAAAACTCTTGTCACACTCCCAGCACTGTTCAGAGAGGACATTTGCACATTAAGAGGATATTTGTTTCAAGGTTTCAGACCCATTGTGGAGGGTAGGGACTTCTGCCAGTTGAATAAAATTGTGCAATAGTATTCTGTTTTGCACACAGATTTGGTGAAAATGTTATTCCTCTTTTCATCCTGCTCTGCATTCTCATGAGGGCACTGGTAGATGAGTATTCTTTCAGGTTTTCATGCGAAAATAAATGTATACTGCTACCTTTGCAGATAAGAAATTACTGTAGTGCTGGAACAGCTGTTGTGCAACCAGTTTCACTCCTCTCTTCCAGACCACAAAGAATTGCTTCTTTGATAAAGCACTTAAGCTGAAATTTGAAATCACGACAGACGAAACAGTTACTGAGTTATTAGCTCTTCTTTTATGACTGTAGTACCTAGAAACCACGGTCACAGCCTGAGACACTGTTGTGCTAGGCAAGCATTATTAGAGACTTTTTTTTTTTTTTACTGACTCTGTAAGCAGTGCATTTTATAAATATGTCAGACTAGCTTCTGATTAGCCAAGAACAGAGCAGATTAGTTGTCAAAGCAAATTCAAGTGTACCTTTTCAGAGAGAGTTCAGTGAGCAGCTATTACAGTACATAAATAGGTTTAAGATGGAGTGGCAGCACTTACTTGTTAATCTTTTGAAACAATGGAAAGAAAATAGCATTGCAGTTAAGCCCTTGTGATACAAAAGTGGACTTTTCAGCTTAGTCTCTGTGTAGGAAAGAGGAGAAAAATAATTACTAAATTTTAGTATTTGTCCTGTTGTAGTAATGGTCTCCTGCATTCCCCTATACTTACAGATGTGATGCTGTAGCTCTAAATGTAATCATCTGTTTGCTGAGTGCAGTTAATACACCAAGGTAAGCCCACGAGGAGAACAATCCCTGTCTGACGGCAGTGGAAATCAAGTAATTTATTAAGTATTTAAAAAGCAGTACCTGAAAACTATTATTAGTGAGTGCTCTTTTACTGCTACTGCTGGATAAAAGGGTCAGAGTGACTGAGTTAATGAAGTGGTGTCTGAGCTATCAGAAACCAGGCATCACTTGACTGGGGTGTGCAGTCAGTACCTCCAGAACGATCTGATGGTAAACTTTCAGAAAAACAGATGCCTTTGGCCTTTAAATGTAGATGGTATTTAAAAGTGTTGTAGTGGAGTATCTACCTTCATACAGAAAGCTATGGCCAACAGCCAGCTTCAAGCAGAAAAATATTAATTATGCCGATTTCTTTTCTAAACCTGAATTTTATTTTGTTTCTTAGGCTACTTATTTCTGGCTTGTAAAGACATGACAGCAGAGGAGCCTTGTTAGAATCTTTGCTGTGTGCTAACATAATACCTTCACGTTCTCATTTCTGTAATTTTTGAAACATTAGGAAGTGGCGTGAATCTTGCTACAGCCTTTAAGAGGCTTTCAGAAAGCCGTGAGTCAGGTGCTGCATTCTGCAGCTGGGGCAATCCGTGTCCAAGCACAGCAGAGCCACTGGAGAACACAGCATTAAATTTTAGTCCGAGTCAAAGGTGGGCTTATCTAAGTTTACCTCTTAGTGATATCCCATGATTATCCCAGTGATAATTCTGTGAACTGTCACCTTGAAACTATATCATTTTATTGTCAAGCCTTTAAAGATGCTAAGCATTTGACAGAATTTCTCAGTAACTGCGTTGCAAAGGCAAGAGAGGAGTAAGAAAGGAAAAGGCTGGTCCATTGACTGGGATTTTTTTTTTTTTTCCTGCCCAAATCTTGTCTGAGCTGTGGTACATGTGATAAAGCTCCCTTTGGCAAGCACTGCCTCCCTCATCTGCTGGCTAGCAGTGACTCAGCAAATAGCCCTGGTTCATTAATGTTGGCTGTGAGCCAGAGTTTCTGGTGCTACAAAGATAAACCATTTGAAAACATATAAGGCACATAGTTTTCTTTGGTTTTTGATCTGTTGCCCTGCTCTTTACATTTAACTCTAATAAATTTCTTTGTGGTTTCTGCAAGTGAAATCTTTTTTTCTTTCCCTTCTCTTTTGCCATAGAAAACCAGAACTGGAGAAAAGTCTTTGAGAGCTCACTGGGCCATCCATCCCTCTGCTCAAAGGCAGGACATGCAAGTTCTGTAAAGTAATGATCCCAAATCCAAGATTAAGCCCCAGAAAAGCTCTTCCATTCCAGGTTCTCCCTTCCCCTTCCAAATTAAGCAGTTGGCAAAATGAAAAGTGGTGCTTAGAACTTAACTGGAATTTCCCTCCCTTTGCTCCCAGTATGTCAAGACATAGCAATTCCTTACATCTGGCAAGGATGCGGTCCTTTAGGCAGGATGCTCTAAAACTCACTTTATCACATTTTACATTTCATATGAAAAGTTACAAAAGTGCTTGCTTTGTTCAGCATGCAAGCCCCCGGCTTTCTGGTTTGGGCAATGTTTTTCTTTGTAAATAACCTTACAACTAGATAGCTCCTTAACGTACAGTAGGAGAGGATCGTGTCAGGATATTTCCAGGGTCATCCTAAGTATTGAGAGAAATGTGACCAGTATAAAATAAAAGGGGAAATGAACATCTAGATTTTGTAGAAGAGGTAAAATAATTGTTTTTTACAAGAAAAAAATATACTGTTTTATATATGGGTAGGTGTTAGATGGTTACAGATGATAGGAAACTTGAAGCTATTAAGAAGAAAATAGCAGGAGAAAAAGGGGAGAACATTTCCCAATCTCCAAAAACGATGGAAACTAAAAGCAAAATGTATTGCTCAAGCCTGATAAAGGACACTGGTTGAGCATGATCAAAGACAATTACATTAACAACAAACTTAGCATCACTTTGAGTTGATGATATTTATCCAGGGCCAGTGATTCACAGTAACTGTTTGTTTCTACATACAAAGGAACTGCTTCCCTTACTTTGTGAATAATCTTTTTCTTGGAACTGAAAATGAAAGGGCAGTGCTCTTTCATCTCCTCCTGTTGCCAGTTACACTGTGGCCATCTGTGGATGTCTTCCATTTGGATTTTTAGGCTGGGTGAGCTGTATTTACGGCAGCTCCTCCCATGCTGCTTTGGCAATAATTCTATATCGCCCCATATTTTACTCGTGCTTTGATCCAAATGTTGTAGCAGGTCACAGGTGGATGACATTCTCCCAAGGGAAAACAAAAAAACCCAAGGACATCAGGAAATAAGGACTTCCATATTGTCTTCCAGCTAGCCTGACCATCCCATAAACTCAGTGAGCTGGATTCCATAGATCAAGACCACAACTGTCTGCAGAGAGGCTTTGTGAGAGCTCACATCTGTGTGTCTCTCAAAGACCTGATCCAGTTGCTCAGCTCAGGGGAGACAAGAAGCCCCAGAACTTCTCCATTATTTGCTTCCTTTTTCTACTCCCTTTTTCTACTCCTTTCCTATCTTCCACATGGAATGTGCAAGTTCTATATCCTGATTTTTGGGAAAATAGGCAGTCCAGAACAAATATGTTCCTTTTGGAACATCTCTACTGAATTTAATTGTTTCTTCCTTTTTTTCCCCTCAGTAGAAGTGTGAGTAGATTGTTTAATTGTTCCCATCCCAGTTCTCAGACTCATACCAGTTAGGAGGTCAGATCTGTAATTAACATGGCATTCAGTTTCAGCTTTTTCTTCCCCAAGCTACCCTGTTCTGCAACAGGATCCTCACTAAAGCTATGGAAAGGATTTTCACAAGGGATTAATGACCTGTTTTTGGAAGTGTTATGTGTTAAAAATGTACTTTATTGTGACAGCTAAAACTCGATTACAAATGATTAATATAAATTTACCATTTAAGGCTTGCAGGTTTCCCTTGGAAAATATCTGATTTTTGTCATTCACCTGTCAGTTACAAAACAAAGGAATTCCAGGTGAGGCTAGAAGCACAGCTGTTTCTCATGCCCATCTTCTCTGTTGCTTAAATTCAGTGAACTTCTTCACGTTTGTGAGACTAAACATCTGTAGCACTGCTGAAAACAGAGCATGGACCATAAGAATTCACAGGCAGAAAGCCCGTAGCCAAGTGAAAGCCCCACCCAGCCATTCTCAGAACAATGGCAGAGCTAACAAGATGACAAAATGCAGCTAAATTGAAAGGTTTGTAAACCAGCTGTGAGCTCCAGTTTAGGAGGCTTCTCTAGGGAAGAAAATGTCCTCTTCACAGAGTCAGAGCTGTTACAGAGCTGAGTCCGCAGTGAAGGGAAGGGGGAGCAGGGCTTTTGATGCCTTCCTACTTCCAGTTTCCTGTCTGGTTTTTGACATCCCTTTCATAAACATAGCCTGACTTTTGTCTGAGCTAAAAAGGTGGGATTGTTCTGTTTACTTTTAACAAGCCATAAACCTGTTGCATTTATTTTACTTAATGTGCTGTGCAGTTACAGAATCCTTGATGAGTAAAGTGTGGAGGTGGAAAGGAAAATAAATGTTTAATTTGTGAGCTTCTTTTATCCTGAGTGGTCTTGATTTGATACTTACGCAGTCGGTATCTCAGTGACTCACTGAGGTTTAAGAGACTCCAGGACATGTCAGTACAGATCAGAAGTTGCAAAATTAGAGTTGGTGAACCTGTTTTGCCTAATTCTGAGTTCACGCAATCACGGATTCAGATGGTTGGCAAATACAGTTAAGTTCATATGGAGAAGGAGAGAATTCAGCATAAACATGAGAAAAAAAAAAGTAGGGAAACAGAGAACTAAGTGCTGTGATGGGAAAGCAGGCTTGGAGAGCTTCTGCTGAGTATATAAACACACAACAACTTTGCATTCGTATCAGGTAAAATTTGGGCATCCAGGAAAGAGCCGGGATGTATCACTGATGTATACCACTGGTTTCCCTAGAGTTCAGACATGCTGGAGGGAGGGAGTGGGAGAACAGTCTCCTTCTCAGTAATTTCAAACCCCAGTGCATTGCCTAAACCTTCAAAGACACTTTGGGAGTCTGCAAAATCTCCACCTCTTTGGGTTTGCCAGTTTCTATATTACAGCCTGAGCAGAAATCAAAGAGAGAAAAAAATATTTGACAGCTGTATCAGCAGCAGGTTTCTTCACAGAGATAAACCGAGATGCAGTTGTCAGATAGCTGCTGGGTGTTTAGACCACTGTTATATTAGGGAAAGATAGCAGACAGAAGGTTGTACTGCTGCAACATGCCATCTAGGAATCTGATTAACTTCAGCATGGAGATAGCTGGATGCTGGTAGGTTTGAATCTCAAGGGGTTCATTTCAGGTCTTTCTAAAAAACGTGTTTAGTTTACAGGAAATGTAGTTTACCATGCATAGGTCTGTGTTCTGTAAATCCACACAGCCTTGAAAATCCATGGTTTGTTTTTTTTTTTTAGGAAGATAAAATAAAATGTACAAGAACCTTAGTGTGGGTATGGTTTTCTAGTTGGGAACATAGTTATTCATGAGTATAACAGTCCTACCGTGGTTGTTCAAATGCCAAATCAACAGTTTTTCCAGGAGAGCAGAGATTCATGACAGTTCTCCCTGCAGAAAGCATCCTCTGCCTTCATGCTAAAGTTCTATTTTCCATCTTAGGTGGTTATCACACTTTGCTCCACTAATGGTGCCAGTTTTAACACGTTAGGAATTTCAGAAAAGTAATTCCAAAGCCAATTTATATGAAGTTGCTTCTCTGATTACCATTTGAAATCATTTAAATGTGGTATTCCTTATTGATAACCTTTTATCTTTTTCTTTTCCCTAATATATAGAGCGTTGTTCCAGACCCAATACAGCCAAAATGTCCAGCAGGGGTGGGAAGAAGAAGTCAACCAAGACTTCGCGCTCTGCAAAGGCTGGGGTCATATTCCCTGTTGGAAGGATGCTGCGTTACATTAAGAAAGGCCACCCGAAGTACAGAATTGGTGTAGGTGCTCCAGTGTACATGGCTGCTGTACTGGAATATCTGACTGGTAGGTTTTGCAGAACAATGTGAAATAGTGAAAACAGTGAAAGAAATAATATAAACTGAATTGGCACAGTATGCTAATGGGAAAGCATTAACAGATCCTTTGATTTATAGACTAAATGAAACGTTACTGCTGAAGTAAGTGCTATGTTGGTCCTGCATCTTAGTCAAAACCAAGGTACAGCTACCCCTGCCTCAGAGCTTTCATGGCTTTTTTTGTGCATTGCAGAATTTGATTCGCTTTGACCTGTTGTAAACACTCTTTTCCACATTGTCAGTCAGAAGGACTTACTGACATCACTGTGTATGGACTGGGCCTTCAGTGTTGCAGACCTTCCTGCTCTGATTTGGTGCCTTGTGGATTTGCTTGGGTTATAATTATTGATAAGGGAATACATTCCTTTTAAATGGAGAGCTCCTCAGTGTTTACACAGTGCTAAGGTAGCTTACAGTGTTATTTAAGCAGTTTTCCCCAATTTGCAGATTATTTTTGAGACTATGTAGGCTGTTTGCAGTTTGAAGGGGTCTGTGTGTAAATGCACACTATTCATCTGCCACAGATCAGCATAGCTTATTTGCTTTTGGTTGTAGTCATTTTTCTGTTTCTCTCATCACAATTGAATGAGAACACGTTAAATGATTATTCCATCTTCACAATGCACTCTTGGAGGCTGAAAGTATTGTTTGTCCTCTGCTTAGAAAGAAACTTCAATGGAATAAAGTGCTTTGTCCTAGATTTGCAACTAAAGATGCAAGTAAAGGGCATTATGTAGCAGTTCTTTGCTCATACAAGACTTAAGACATTGCAAATTTACCCCACAAAAGAGCATATAAAGTAGTCATCTGAAGGAAAATGAACCCTAATTGCAATAGCATCAACATATGGACTTTTTTTTTTTGGAGTACCATTTTTTTCTGGAAAAAAATGGACAAGAACGAAGGATCAATTCAGGTTGCATTCACATGGCCAGATCGACTTGCAAACACGTAAGCAAGGGATTTAGCAAAAAGCAAAAGCGCTAAATGGATGAGTGTTGGGAGACAGGTTCTATCAGCATGACTACAGAAAAGCTCGTGTTGGATCGCATGTCTCATAACGCAGTTCTGTGTAGAGTGCAATTGCTTATTTCAGTGTTCTGGTTGCAACAGATGCAGGTGTTTCAGGGTCTTTAAGCTGTAATCAGTTTTGTGTTTTTTTTTTAACTTTGATTTGAGCAAAGCATGTAGTATGTATAACGTGACCTGAGTCTGACAGCTATGATCATACACATTTAAGGCAATTTTAAATACACCTCATAATTTATATTGACAATGAAGGATAGAAATAGGCTTGTTTTCTATAAAGCTTCCAACCCTAAAGACGAAGATTGGTAACATCAGAGAATAATTAAGAGTACTTGATTTCTGTAAGGTATTTATATTACATTATTGAATTTTCTAAGCCATCAGACTTTTCTTCACTTGTTCGTGTTCACGGTTTTATTTATTTGAGCCTTTTCTCTAAAAGAATGCTTTTAAACTTCATAGATGGCCTTAAAAATTAACATTTCCTTCAGCTAGGTTCCTGCTTAGAGCAATAACAACTCAAATAAAATGCTTCTTAGGGTGAATGGGGCTTTGAATACTGCCCTTTTAAAGAAACAGAACAGTACAGGTGAGCTCAAGGCACTGCTAATGAGCAGCACATGTTATTGGTTAACCCTTTGATTTAAAGGTTTTCTCAGTTTAGGCAGCAGAGAATAAGCTGGGGAAATAGAGGTGTTTCTTTAACTGCCATGCATCCTGGGAAACCAGTTGAGGAGATTTAAAATAAATAAATGTATACCCATCACTCCTTCAGGAAATAGAAAAGAGGGGGAGGAAGAAGAAGAAGAGCTATGGGGGAAGGTACCTCTGTTCATCTCCCTCAGAACACTTTTAAACTTTTTGTATTGCCGTTCCCCCACAAAAAAAAAAAAAAGGTAGATAGTCTGAGGATCCTGTACTTCAACATTTTCTTTCATTGTTACACATAGATACATCTCAAAAACATAAATACTTATAGAGTTAATAATAGTTTTGTTTTATGACTGTTTCGATCTGGTGACTTTTTTCCACCATTCTTTAAGTCTTTTACACTATATAGCTTAATTTATTAACCTTTAATAATGAGTATATTTTCTGAAGTTCAAGTAACTCATTGTTTTCAGTATGATTCAGAAACACTTCCTGGAAATGGGATGCTTAGACATCTTTCTTCTGTGTGGTGTTATTTAATTTTTTAACTTCTTGGCAGTTATTATTTCACGAAACCAGAGAAATCTTGACTTCTTTATGGGAGAGTTTTCAAGGATGCTTGTGTCAACACCTGATCTGAGACTAAATGAAAGTGTTTGAACCTTTTCAAAATAAAAGGAGGAATGTGACCTAATAGAAATGAGACCGTGCAAAGTGGTATAATAAACTGGCTAAATCAAAAAAGCAATCCTGTGCATCCAGGAAGGAGAGGAGAAACATAAAATATCAAAAGCAGTTGCAGGAAAGAATATCTTTGGAAGGGAAATGACAGAAACGTGACCTAATAGGAAGGAACCCACTAAGGTTTGAAAACTAGTTCATGTGTGTACAGAATATGGCACTGGCTTTAATCCTTTAGAAGATGAGGTGCTAAATTTTGCTGGCCTGTGCGAAAGTTTAACTCTGGATGTAAATCTGAAATTAGGCCATAATGTGCTCAGATCTGGGATTTTTTTTTTTTTTTTTTTGATTCAGCTTGGGATTTGAACTTTTATAACACTTCCAGCTGTTCAGACTTACAGTTCTGTTCTGGATCCATCTGCGGGTATGGCTTTATCTGCTTTTTCCTTTGAAGGTAGCTTCCTGTTACCATATATACGCTGCTATTCATCAAAAAGTGAAAATACACACTCTGCAGCTTCTTGTAGTGTGTGTGTCCATTTGGACTTTAAGCCCTTCTTCAGCCTCTGCTGAACAAAGTGCTTTTCAAACTACATTTATGTCCTCGTGCCTTGGTATTAGCATGTTTGTGTACTGTATAGCTCCAAGAGAAGGAATCTGTACTGTTTTAGCACGTGAAATTAGTTTGGCTGCTTCAGCTGCTGTAAACTAAAAACTTTTCATGTTTGCTGTGCCACGCATATTTGTGTTTTACCAGCATTGAAGCAAGTGGACATACTTCCTTTCTTTACCCTGGAGGAATAGCGTGGATGATGGACTATAACGTGTGGTTCTTGTTTCTTCTTGGCAGTAACAGTTCATGCAGTGCTGCCCATCTTGTAGAGAGATGACACAGAGTAAATGACTAGTTTCTGCTTCTGCTATAGAACTAGTCTTAAGCATTATTAACTAGTTTAAACTGGCAAGAAGTTCAGTGTTACTAGTTCCTTCTGTTGTCTTTCCTTATTGTGGCACTTTCCTTACAATTGTTCATTGCATGTTTCCCCATACATGTAGTTTGGAAAACTACAGCCACTCCTTATTTTCTCTGCAAAGTAGTACACATCAGTTAATATCAAATAAAATACTGAGTCAGTCAATAGGTCAGACTTCATTTGGGGCATCGTAGCAGCTCTGATGATGTATGGTTTTTATTTGGCAGAACTGATCCAGCCCTACAACTAAACACTTATCTTTCCTTCAGACCTATAGCTTGCAGAGGTTACAGCATAGTCCAAACTCTCTTACTAAAAGACACTCATTTGCCCTTGGAAAAAAAAAAAGAAAAATCTCTTGAGTGTATTTAGAGGTAGCAAGAACCAGGCCTGCAAGCGATTTCTGCTCCCCCTGCCCCCAGTCACTTTCTCTATGCTGTAAATAATTTTCATTTGCCAAAATGTCATAGCAAATAAGGAGAAGGAGAAGTTTATAAAACAGCAGGAGAACAGAAATACAGAAGAAATAAGACTTTGATTTATATTTGTTCTGTACTTACTGAAGTAAGGTAGGAGAAAAATGTCTGTTTTCTCCATTAGACTTTTTTTCCAGTGGGATTTTATTGCCCATTGTGTATTGTTGATCATGTATTTTGTCAAAATGTAAACTAAGCACCTTTTCAGTCCCAGGGTTAGAAATTGCATCTGAGGCATTCTGGTGCTTACCCGAGTTTTTGTTTTCAGGCTTACTGATGTCACCAGAATCCCTTAATGGAGGTTCATGTGCTGGAGCTCAGCTCGTTGCATTTTCATCTTGATTAATTTTCGATGTGGAAAACTTTCTTAGGCCAGCTGCCGATTGGCTGCAAAATTCAAGTCCTTCCCGAATGCAGTAAGTTTAACTGCTCGCTTCAGATGCTCACTTTCCAACGTGCAAGCTAATCAGCTTGAACTGCTGTTCACCTCTCATGTTCTGCTCGCTGCTGAACATTTTTACAGGGTCACAGAGGAAAACAATGCTTTGCCCTGTTTGTCAAAGCAGAAGTACTGCTCAACTGCTTTGAGGCAGAGGGGTAGCTCAGAGGGCCATGCTAAAAAACAAAACATTAGGTTAAAAGCAGATTGAAGTTCCAGACATTTTTAGACAACATAATAGCGGGCTTTAGGGAGTAATGAAATTTAAGAAGGGAATTAATTGACAGTATCTATTTGATACAGTTGAAACGTATTCACTACCAGGATACATTTCTTCTATTTAAACAGGCAGCTTTAGAAACGCTAATCCCTATTACAGTGTTGTGCCACAAACTGTGTCCCAGAAGAGGTTTAAAATAAATTAAGGGGCTTGTAGGACCCATGCTCTATTTAAGCAAGCATGAAACTACCTCTTCAGATGCAGGGTGTTTTTAACATGGATTAATACTGGGCCTAAAATACAGCAGGGTCGCAGAGACCTTTGAAAAATACCATTACAGAAAGCTCCTTTGTAAGATTCCTCTTTTATGTAGGGCTTGAGTCATTTTCTTAACAGAGGTGAGATTCACAGCTATGCTTTCAAGAAATGCCACTTTAGATTTAAAACTTTGCACTGTTATCATTTGAGTGGTTAACTTTCTTTCTGAACTAATAAAGGCATGAATTAGTCTGCTTCAGATGTATGTAAATGAGGAGTTTTCTTTCACTGATAAGACTTCCTTTGGCTACAGACCTGTAAACACTTAAGCATGTGCCTGTCTTAGCTTGTAGTCCCATAAATTTCATTGGCTCTTCTAGTTACAGAAGCTGAGTTTACACAACGTGACTTGCCAGGTCAGGGTCCCACTGTCTTCTCCAAGCCACACAGATCAGGGTTGATGAAAAATAAGTGAAAGTATTGCCACAAAACAAAAGCCCTTGCAATGCATCCTGATTAGCCAGTGCAGATATTTATTTCAGAAGGGTAAATATCAAAATTTGCATTGTGGTGTGTCATATTGAGAAAATGTACAGAATGGTAGGTTAGGGTTGTTGGGACTTTTTTGTTTTTACATCTTAATCATGAATAACTTTACCCCATTGATAACTGTTAAATTCTGGTTACATTTTAATATTCTTAGATGTAGAATAAAGAGAAAACATAGAATTTTACTAACATTACGTCTCTTTATTTGCCTAAGTTACTGTTCAATTTAATAGTGGTGCAATCATCATTCAAAAGTGCGTAAGGGGAAAGGGTGTTGCAGAAAACTCATGCCAGACTGAAGAACACACCAACAGAAATTCCCTATGAGGGTTGAAATGGGCATAATGCTAGATGAGAAATTAAATATGTAATTTAAAAGCTGTACTTTGCCATTGATAAATTCCTTTTGTCATAGGCAATTTTAAAATGTATGTTGGATTTGTTTTCTAAGAAATGTGTGTTACAGTTGAAGTGGAAAGAACTTGGGTTAACTGCCAGGGTCCCATCAGACAAGAGAGCTGGTAGCATCGCTGGTCATTCCTTCAGGCCTTCCTTTTCTGACACGGTCTCCTTGTTAACCCCACCTTGTACAACACATGAAGTAATACAGAATATTGCTGCGAGAAATTAGCAGTAATAGCACACTGAAATAAAATACACGTGGTGTTTTTAACCCTGTCAACATTACAACCATGCATGTAAATGCTTTCATTAGTTCATGATAAGTTTCTTTATTCTGTCCTCAGAACGGGTGCTGCATTTATTTTTTGTTCTTGAATGTCTGAGGTATATAACAGTGGTCCAGTTGCAAGCAGCTAATCTTCAGGGTTGGAATTTATATGGGAGTTCACAATTTGAAGGGATCTTGGCTCAGGGCTATGAAACAGGTTTTCAGCAGTGTATAGCAACAGACTTTTATGAACTTTGATGGAGAGTTTAAAAGAGTAATATTAATTTTCACTTGAATATGTCAGCTGTTTTTTTATGACATCACATGTAAAAGCTAGTTTTTTTCCTCAGCTTTTTTCAGTTTAGAGGTTCTTTCATCAAGTATTGTAAGAATGCTTTTTTTTCTTTTTTTTTTTTTTTTCCATAGGGATTCTATAAGAATGCCTGAACTCTGTTCACGTTATATTTTTGCCTTGGGTCTTCAGTCTTCTTTTCCACACTGTATTTATCCCTAATTTTCTTTCAGGGATGAAATTCCATATAGATTGTTAGGTGCAGTCAGATGAAATGCTCTGTCCTTGACATAAACTTCCTCAGGGAAGAAATAAATATAGGGGTTCTGCAGTGAAATAGAGTATTTTTTAAATAAACAGGAGGTACTTTTCCTCCAAATTGCAAAAATGTCTGTGATGTAGTGAGGCTTGTTATTGCAAGATGTTAGGGATTCCAGAAATTTGAATGGTTGCAGAAAACAATTAGACACATCCATCGAATTAAATTCCATTGGGAGATGCACATGAAGATAGCATTTCTAGCTTCAGAAGCCCCTAAGCTGCAGATGTCTGGTAGTGTTCTTGAAAAACTGCTTTTTAAGTTTGCCAGTTCCTTGAATCCTCCGGAGAATCTGCAGTTGGGCACTGGCAGGGGACAGGTTATCAGGTTAGATGCGTTTTTTTTGCTCTGATGAAATTATAGCTAGATTAGACTACCCTTGAACACTCAAAGTAATAGAACATTTTACATGATATATTCTCCAGGCATAGATTTAAAAAAAAAAAACACATATTTTTGAATATTCTGTATAGTCTCTCTTGTACTGCTTCCACAAAGTAATAGAGAGAAAGATTTGCAACTATTTTTCTTCTAAATAATAATAGTTGTATTTGTGTGCAGATGCATGTATTTATTATGACTTCCATTGCCATCTTGATACAAAAAACAGAGGCTTGGAGTGGTGAAAGGACTTAGCGACAACAGCAATTTAATGAGTCGTAGTATTTTTAATAATAAATTTGGAAACCTACCTCCTCTGCTGTCAGAGGCGGTATCTAATACAACCATCATCACCATCTGCCAGATCTTGCTGAAATGACTATGCTACAACAACAAGAGCACAGCATATATGGATTGCATCAGGTCGTTGTTTTGTAGAGTCCTTGATAGTGACTTGGATGCTTTTCTTCTCTTTACGTGGGCTTGGCTGCACACACCCCTGCTATATGTAGCCATCCCTCCTCTGCCCAGGGTTTGGAGCCACTTGAGTAAAATCCAAAATTTCAATATGAAGCCCTCTCCTCCTTTTCTTTGCTTAATAACATTATTCATGCTCACGGAGTGTCAGCAGATGATTGTCAGCTGCCACTTGACTTCTTTAATGTTTGGAAGTGCAGGTTCCTAACGTGTGCCTGCAAAGGTCAAAGACTAAGTGAGGACCAAGTCAGAAGACATCAGTAGTCCCCTGCACTCTGTAACAGCCAGACCAAAGCATACGTGCTGCATTTGATCAAGTGACGTCTGGCAGCAGTTAAATTAATCATGTTTGAGTGTATTTCTAAAACATATGTAAACTGTTAGCAGTAACAGCAAAGTGTAAAATGCTGGGTAGAGGAAGCTCCACAGAAACAAAAGGGTTAATTTGGGTTGGATAGGATTCTTTAAGTCAGTGGAGAAGGAATAGGCTATCACTTTTTAAATCAGTTCTCAGTGTGACTGTTATAATAAATAACATTTGAGATTTAAGTTCATTTGAGATTGAGGTTCTATTTTCAAGTTTCATCAGAAAGTGAACTCATACATTTTACAGATCAATATTTAACCAAGAATTAAAAAAAAAAAAAAAAAAGGAAGTTAAATAGCGTTAGATCTCCTACCAAAAAAAAAAAAAAAAAGTAACGGATTGTATTAAAGTGTGGAAATGAGAAAAGAGCTGAAAAGAAGTGTGAGTCAGATCAGAAGGCTCTAAGTGGAAGTGGCTTTTGTGGCCTGAACTTGGATTTTATGTAAACAGCAGTCTGTCATCTGCCTCACAGAAAAGCAAAACTTACAATAACTTGGCAAAGTTAACAGTTTCTCCTTCGAGGGGCCTAGTTTTGATACAGCTCAGAGACTAAAAACTGAAGTGATTTTTTTTTATCGCATCCTAAGAGAATGATTGCTCTGTTGAGAGTTGAGGTTTCATCAAGGCTTGTTCAAAGCAGTAAAATTTCTTGAATTGATTTTCACTGCATCAAATTTCCATGACTTTGAACCGAGGCTGAGAACTGTTTTACTGGAATGCATACGAGGGAAAGTGTTATTAAATGATTCTGCCTTCACTGTTAGGGCTGCAGATTCCAGGGGGATTGGGTGGAATACACAGAGAGAAGAATGCAGGAAACTCTTAACAATCTTGGTTGATTGGGGTTGATTGGGTTAAAACCTTCCGGAATCATGTAAAATGATTCTGAAGTCAATAAAACGCTGATGGAAGGATGATTAATTTAAAGTACAATAAACAGACTCCTTGTCATGTAGCTGGCTTTGTAGTAAGTGCACATTTTCTCAATGGAATTGTATCAACATTTCATTTTGCTTTCATTTCTGGATATTGTTCTCAATTTTATTTTGAGGAGAGGCTTCAAAATTTTTCAGAGACCCCGGACTTGTTCCTTGTTGGAACTTTTGTGTTCAGAAATTGGCTTTGTGTCAACACGTCACCTGTTAGTTGTTAAGAGCTTAATTTTCAAAGCTATGATTTCATCTCCCGGAAGAAAAGGTGGACAAAAGGATTCGATGCAAACAGCGGTGGTTTAGCTCGAGACGTAAACCCCCCAAAAAATAAAATAATAATTTTGGGATGAACTCAGACCAGATTGAACATTTACATTTAGGAAGCAATACAGCCTAAAATGCATGCTAAGCTGGAGGCTTTGTCATTTAAGCTTTTTAGTCAGTAATGACCAGTAATACTTTGAAAATTAGGATGACTGAGCTGGTGTGTTCTATATGAGTCGGAGAAGAATGCAGTTACTTTTGTTTCCATATAGGTCTGCAGTTGGTAATGTGCCTGCTTTAGGTTCTAATAGTAATTTACTTTATTTTAACCTCAGTGTTGAGTTCTTGTCACAAAATCTGCAAGTGTTGTGAAACACTAAAGCAGCGGTACTCAAGGCACAGCAGTGCCACTGTGAAATAGGGAAGTACAGATAGTGAATTTGGGAACTTTGTGGGATGTCCAGAGATGATCAGAGGAGAGAAGTCTCCAAGTAAAGGATGAGGAACTTGTTCTGGAAATTTGCTTTAGGATGAGGTATCAATGGAGACTTCTAACACTTCTTGGTTGTGTTTGAGTAGGAAAAACCCTCACTTTTTTAAAATTATATTATTTTGGTCTTCTGGCTGGATGTGTACATGCCAAGTAACTCCTGACATCATGGAAGCTCTTAAGATTTTTTTACTTTGACAAAAACAAAGCTTTCTATGTTGACTTTGTTCAGTTGCGTGAGTTGAGTTTTGAGTATCAATTTGTTGTGAATTCTCGTAGGTGATTGATATTTACTCGTTTGCATATTCAGGCAGACTTAAATTGGTTTGTGTTTATAAATTGCAAACTTAGATGTAATTAAATCATTAAACTTGCTACAGTATTAAAGAGAGAGGAAAAAAAATCAATGCATTAGGCCCTCCATTTGACTGCCTGCGTCCCAGTCTAATGATGCTCTCTGTCCAGGGATGCTGCACACTTTTTTCCTACTGTTGGAAAGTTACCTTTAAGGAAGGTAAAGGTGAGGTTTCACTCTTTCATGACTCAAAGCTTTGAATCTGGTGGAAAGTAACTTCCAAAGCTGCCCCAGAGAAGGGTCTGACCAGAGAATTCAGGTCCAATCTCAATTTTAAATACCTTTTCCCACCTACTCCTCTTTCAGCTACATGCCTAAATCCAGAGAGATTATTCTGAAAAGTGGATTCTCCCTTACAGAGCAAGCTAGATTTTCATCTCATTTAAGATTGGTTTCAAACATGGCTGGAACACCATTTAAATCCTTGAAGCTGAAGTAGCATAAAACAGATGTGAAAGGAAAGTTGGCCGCACGTCCTCTCCAGCCGAGTAGTTCGGATCCCATCCGGATCCAGAAAGTCTTCATTTCAGCATTTATAAGTGCTCAGATCTGCTGGGTTTGGGTCAGTTTTGTCTCTGTCAGTGATAAATCAAAACATTGCTGCCTGTATTGGCGTCAGCCCCTTTGAGAGTCCCCATTTGGCCAGATTTGTTCACCCAGCATAGTTTTGCTGCTCTCTGCACGCCCCAGCAGTGCTCGGTTATTGTTGGAGAGCTGTGAGGAGGAGGCCAGAGGAAAAATTCCCCCCTCCGTGCCCTCCTCCTCTTCTCCCAAAGCTCCTCTTTTGTGGTCCTCGACACCATTGCAAAGCGTTCTGTTCCTGCAGAGGAAGTGGGGTACCTCAACTTCCCTAAAGGACCATTAGAAAACTGTAATTTCAAAATGAGTTTCCTGTCCAAGGAAGAGGGCTTAGCACTTAGAAGAACAGTTCTCCACTGTACAGGGCAGACATTTTAGTTTTATGAGGAACAAATAAAACATTCCTCTGTGCTTTACAGGCGTAACACTTTCTTAGGCCCTTTAGTTACGAAATGACCTGTCTGCATAGTTATGCTGATCGGTTGCAGAGAATAACACGGCCCGACTGTTCAGCCCTGCCTGACGCAGTAAAGAAGCGGAGAGGTGGGGGAAGCAGGGGCAAACTGCAAAGTAGGCTGCTGTTTGTGGCAAAGCCTTCCCTTGCTTTGCAGCCAGCAGTAAAGTCTGAGATGCAAACAAAACAAGTCCTGCTCTGGAGAGATGGAGATGTTATTGCAGTGACACAGAAGCTTCTGAGGTCAGTGGGGATGTGTGGGGTGTACCCCAGAGCACAGCTTGTCCTTCTGAATGTGACACGGGTCTTCTGAATGAGATTTTGAATGTCTACTCTCACTACAGGTAGCTGCGTGCCCTGCCGAATGCAAGCTAGACCTCAAATGTCTGAGCTGCAGCTTGTAAGAAGTACGTGAAAAGGATTATGCCAGCTTAATTCTGTTCTTTGGAGGTGTGGAAAGCGTAGTCAGGTTGACCTTACTCTGTTAATCCTGCTTTAAAAATAAAGTAATTCTTGTCAGCTTGAAACATTGTAAGAGTTACTTCTGGGGGCTTAGTTTTGTATTCTGTCTTGCCCTGTAATACAGTAAATTGTACACTGGAAAGCACACAAAAATATCAAAGGCCTACCATGAAACTCAACTGCAGAGCATCCAGAAGCAGCTGGAAGTTTTACAGTAGGTGTCACAAGTAGCTTATTATAGGACTTAGGATGAAAACTAATTGGTGAATCATGTTAAATTCAGTCTAACAAGAAGCCATAGTCTGTGCTAGTACTGCTGAAGTTTTACTGTGTGTTGCAGTAAAGGCATGTGGTTGCCTGGCCTTTGATTCTAGGCTTTCATTTCAAGATTACTGTCCTAATTTACTTCTATTTGTCTCTAAAGCAAGCTTGTAGGGCTTTCACGGTGTAGTCAGTTGTTAAACATGAAACTAATTTCATACACTAGTTCTGATGTTAAATTTTAACTTATTTTCATGTTTTATATATATGTGTGTGTATATATGTGTGTGTATATATATATATGTATGTATGTATATGTACATATATATATATATATATAAAAGCGGGCATTTTCTTTTCTTTTTTTCTTCTTTTTCTCCAAAAGTTTACAGGTTTACAGAAGGTAGTATACCAAAAGCAATAGTGAAACAGAGGCTTATGCAGAGGATGAAAAGGTTTTGTATAATGGAGACAGCAACAGCATGTAATTGCAAAGGCAAATAAACATATGCCATCTTTTTTTATTGTTCCCCAGACTTTCTTGTAATTAATTTTGGTCTTTGCCTAAGGCTTGTTTTGTTGAAGACAGATAAGTTAGCAGGTAAAGCTCCAGCCTTGCACTTCACAGATCCTTACAGGAGAGCAAGTTAATCTTTCCTAATTCGATAACAGTCATCATATGCACACCTGTTAAACATAATTTGTCAGGAGTGGAGATTTTTTCTAAAAGGATGATCTACGAGGAACAAACAAACGTGACTTATCAATTACCTCTTCTGGACAAGAACATCTTCTCAAGAGACAGAAAATCATTAAGACCGTGTAACAACTGAGTTTGTATTTTTAGTACCCTAACTTGGACATTGCTTCTGTAATGTTACAAAGAAGGAACTGAGAATAGGAGCTTCTCCAGTAATAAAAAAAAACAGAAGCAATGCAAGCCAGAAGTCATATTTGTGACAGGTTTGAGGAAAAAAAATAAAGATTTTGTACATCTAGTACCCTTGTAGAGTAGGGGGATTCCTTGTAGAAGGGGGATTGCAGGAAATAAACACACAGTAACCTTGAGAAGAACACTGAAAAGTCCAGAATCTAGAGGAACTGCGTTAAAAGGACAAATATATATATATAAATATATATATATAAAAACATTGTTTGCAGTTTAGACCATAGGACTTAATGTGTGCATTCTGCCATCAATGATTCTACATAAAAAAGCAAGTAAAAATTTTAGGGTAAGATGCCTCATTCAGTGTATTTTGTGGCAGTGAGGAGTACCATGCAAATCTTGCTTGAATGCTAAATAATATATACTGATTTTTCTTAATGATCACAATGTAATTAAAAGGGGCTTGCTTTTTTTTCCCCCAGCGGAAATTCTGGAATTGGCTGGAAATGCAGCAAGGGACAACAAGAAGGGTCGAGTAACTCCTAGACACATCCTGTTGGCTGTAGCAAATGATGAAGAATTAAATCAGGTAAGAAAAAACCCCACTGTGTGAGGGCCGGGATTTCCTTCAGGGCTTTTTAAATTGTCTTTCCATATAGCTGAATAGTAACTCAAGACCTCTGCTTATTGAACAGCCCACCAGGAAACAGCTCATTCACTCACTAGCACACTCGCTATGTAACTAAGTAGAGCACTCAGCTTAATTACGTATTTCAGGACACTTAAAATGTGTGAAAATGCAAGGGAGCTCTAGTGTGACACTTGCTTGCACTATTACAGCCACTTCTGTTAAAGACTGGAACATTGTTATAAGCTCTGTAGAGAAGTGGTGGAATCTTGTACATACTTCTTTGGTTGGTTTTTGTCTTCCCCTTAAGCAGCTTAGGACTCAGTGGGACCTATCCCATTCCTACTGAAGTCTGTCATGACAACCACAGAATGAAGAGCTCTGGAACTCTTGCAAGTCTGTGTCCTTTGCAAATTTCAAGATGTCTAACTTAGCCAAAAAATAATTCAGGCATTATTATTATAGTGTTGTGGTGGCAGCCAGAGGCACTGGCTAGGATTAATGTCTCTTTGTGTGAGGTGTTGTAAAAATACACCTAAAAAGACACTTCTTCCAACCCTATGTATCATGATGGAGCAGAAAAAAAATCCCCAAACCATCCTCCTTCTGCCTGAAAATTGCTAATATTTTCCGTTCATCATTCTTTTGTAAGCTCAGAGCCTCAGTGGGTTGTGGTTGGGGAGCAGTAACCATGAATCAGAAGGTGGGAATACCTGAGGGACTTTGATATCACCATTTGTATCCTTCCTAAAACTGAATTAGTCCCAATTAGATGTTTTTAAAAAATGGATTAAAGTGGTTTTAAATGCAGAACATGATTTATTTCACCTCTGCTTTTAAAGGCTTGAATGAACTGCACACTTTTGAGTATTGATCTGCTTTTCTTCAACTACATAAAGATTTTTTTGAAGAAAGACTTCCAGGTATAGAGATTTGTATAAATGTTACCCTCCATTTGAAGTTTCTTTTTCTAAGAACTAATTTCTGTTTTAAAAAAATGCCCGCTCAAGAAAACTCAGCAACAAAAACATAATATTGCATTGCCCACAGCATGGTACCTATTGCAGTCCTGTACCATGGACTTTCAGGGCCCCATCCCTCAAAACACAGGGCAGCCCCAGCCACAGACATGAAGGCATTGCAGGGCAGCCTGTTTTCTAGTAGCTGGGTAAGTCTTCATTGCATGGCTTCACAGCTAAGTGAAGAAACAGCTCTCTTGTGAGCCCAAGTGACATTCACAGTAACAAGCATATGTGCAAGAGGAATATATATTCCCTTTACAGTTACACCTTAGTATATGATCAACTTTTTCTGATATTTCACACGTTTCATGTCTCTCTTCAAAGATATATGTGGAGAAACATAAAATAATTGGTTAAAACTCAAGGCAATGTACAAAATTTGCAGTAAATGCCATTTTCTGTTTATTGGTGAGTGAATGCTGGAATTTGTCATCTACAACTTTTATTTTTTATTAGCTATTGAAAGGGGTCACCATAGCCAGTGGTGGAGTGTTACCCAATATTCACCCAGAGCTGTTGGCAAAGAAGCGGGGGTCAAAAGGAAAACTGGAAGCCATCATCACTCCACCTCCAGCAAAGAAGGCAAAGTCTCCATCACAGAAAAAAACTGTATCAAAGAAAACAGGCGGCAAGAAAGGGGCAAGGAAATCCAAGGTAGAGTAATCAGTTTATTTGAAACACAAACAAATTCGGTCATGGTAGCTGTAGAGAGCATCATGTAGGGTAGTTCAGGGATTTCAGTAGCAGCACAAGCAAATGCCAAAGGAGGAGTGCAGCCCAGTACCTAGGGTAGGTGGAAGTAGCAGCACAGGTCTGCAGGGCAGGCAGGCAAGACTCCTCAGTGTTTAGACTTGGTGTTTTTAACTCTGAGGAAGAAATTAAACTAATTCAGAAGGAAGTGTGGAGGTGACAGAAAGAACAAGAGGACCAAAATATGATTTTTCTTATGCTAGAAAGCTAGAAAGAACATGTAACTGCCTTTTTTCCATTTTTAGTTTCAGTTTGTAGGAGTAGAGAATCTTTCTAATGTGTGCATGTGTAATCAAGGATAATTCCTTCTGCAAAACTATTGCAAAGCAATAGGTTATGAAAGTAGGAAGAAAAGTACATATATTTTACCTGAAATTAACAGTGTATTTGAAAATGTTGCCTTCAAACAAAGCTTCTATATTCATGCTGTATGTCTCTGTTATTGTTTACTAAGAGACTTCTGATTGTTTCACTCTTTGTTTTTTGAACTGTTGAATTTAATTTTCCCTTTTAGAACACCTAGAAGCTGACATCTCAAGTTCAGTGTTTCTAATAACCAAGCACTAATAATTTTCCTAAATCTGGATTTTTTTTTTCCTGCTTGATTACAAAAGCAGGAAGTCTGTTGTGGGGTTCTGTTTTTCTTCCATACAATAAACTGCATTGTCTGCTTACTATATTGGTATTCAGCTAACAGTAAATTCCAGGGGAATTGAAATAAGACCCCTGAAAATCTAATTCTCAAAACAATTGTGTAAAGTAAAGTATGGCTTCAGCTCCTAGAAGCACCAACATACCTTTGCATCAGTCATCTTAGTTGGTCTGCCACAGATTTAGTTTATATGCTTTGGAAAGGAAGAACAGGATAATATTGGCTTGCTTAGTGATTCAGGTGTGCTTTTAGCTTCAGTATAGATATTGCTGAGGCAACAAACGTTTATATGAAATCACAAGTAGTAGTGTTATTGAAAATGATTTTTGGCACCACTTGAGTTGGTAACTGCAACAGTCAATTCACTGTCTTCATGATGCATCCTTATCAAAATGTTCTTATTCTCATTCTTATTCAATAAATCAATGCATTCCTGAAGCCTATCATTTTACTTCTGTTTAAAAATAAAAAAATAAAAATGAATGATTGAGGGGACTCCCCCTCTACAGTTTTCCTGGAGATAAAGGAAAGTGATCAGGTTAAGCAAGACAGAAAGTTGTTCACTCTATTTCTTATTGTTAGGCAGGTGGAAAGTAGAAGTATTCTTCTGACATGAGCTCTAAGGTCAGACGGATTTCAAAACCATATTTCTAAAACTGTTTGGGAAACCTGTAATCACCTCCCTTCACAGAGGGACAAAATTTGCACTCTGACAAGCCAGTTTTAACCTTAGAACGAGCGTCTGCCCACACGTAGATATGTAGGGGTTTTTGTTTGGCTGGGTTTTTTTTGGTACACAAGTCTTCAGAAAGCTGTTAAAAATGTGTGGTTGTTTATATTTTTCCTACAACATTTAAGACAACTGTCCCGTAAATAGCGTACTATCATAGGCAAGAAAAGCACACACATAGATATGCAGACTTTGAGGTTGGTTTTGTTATTGATTCCTTCAGCTCTTAGCAGTTACTTTAGACTTAAGGATAAAATCCAAATGCCAGTTTCTGTACTGACATTTTATTGCCTGGTAAGCATGTATGGCATGTCTTATATCTTAGTGTTATTAAACAGTGTTTTTCTCTTAGTCTTGAGTTAACTAATTAACTATATTTTTGGAAGAAGAAGCAGGGAGAAGTGAGCAAATCAGCCAGTGCTGACAGTACAACAGAGGGAACTCCTGCAGATGGTTTCACGGTCCTGTCCACAAAAAGTCTGTTTCTTGGCCAGAAGGTATGCTTCTACATTTTTATAAATGAATACCTATTTTCAGTGCTGCTTAGGGAATAGCCCCTCCCACCACCCCCTTTCTTCCCCAGACATCTAGGTACAATTGGTATTTCCTTACCAAGCACATGTGGGGGTGTGTGATATTAGTTTTTGAAGAAATAAATTCTTTGAAACTACTTCTAGAACACTTTAAAAATACATGAATGAGTCTTTGTGCCTATGTAATTAAATATTCAAATAGAAGGAAAGCCTGTGTGCTTGTAATTTATCTCACCTTATTCACAGACAGCATAACTGGTACTGCTAATCTGTTGCCAAAAGTGAAATTATTTTAAGAATGAACCGGCTCTTCTGAAGGGCATCCCTCTTCATTCCTGTTGTGAAGGATTTATATATTTTAATCAAAACCTACTTTAGACATTTGATTATAGTAGTTGCTTTGTGTTTTGTTCTGCTTTGTTTTATTTTGTTGGGTTTTTTTGTTTGTTTGTTTGTTTTTTTTACAAAAGTTAATGCTGCATAATAATGAATGATGCTTTAATTAAAAGCTATAAGTCAATGATCCTTTTTTCCCTGTGAATATGCTTTGGGAGGACATGGGGTGGTTTAATACAAATACTTACCTGTTTAAAGAGACAACTCATTTAAAGAGACGATTCAATAAATTAATTTGGTCTTTTATCTTGAAATCTGCCTTTAGTTTGCCATACAAAATTTTATTAAGTAAAACTGCATCTTTCTTCTATCATTCGGTAACCAGATCATTGTGTTGTAAGCCATAAAAGATGAACCATTTTTGTCCATTGTGGAATGTATCCTCTGATTCGTTTTTATTTCGTGTTGAGGTTGTTCTCCATTTACCTTTCCACAACTTGCTTACTAAGTTTAAAATGCATGAAAGTAACATTATTTCTTGCAAGACTTCTTGTTTTCCCCAGTTAATTTTACAGCTAGAGCCCAACTGTTGGTTTGTTTGGTTTTTTTTTATGTTTTGGTAGGCTTTTTGCTGTTTGAGTACTTCCACAGGGGGTGGTTTAGAGCATATTTTTATAAACATTTTGATGACTAAATTGGAACCCGAAACTTTTAAATGACACTACTTGCCAAGAAGGCAAGTAAGAAAGAGTTTAATACCTGACTTTGAGCCCCTTTTAGTTAGTTACCATAGGAAACCTGTAATCAGAACTAAAGTGTTCTAACAAGACTGGCCTACAAATCGATGGGGCTTTGCTGTTGGGCTCAGAGGAAGAAAATGATGAACTCCAGGACTGCTTTAAGCAGTGGTGAGCACAGCCAGTGTCTGTCAGAGAGCTTCCCAGTGAGTAGCTTGTGCTGGGAAATGGACTTTCTGGCTTTCTCATTCCCTTGGAGTGCAGCCCCCTGTAAAGACATGGGGTGCTATGTGCCCATCCTCATACTGGTTCTTTGTCTGTTAGCCCCACATTTTTTCCATTGACGTGAGAGGGGTCAGGTGTTAGGCTGTGTTTCTAACACAGTGCATGTAAATAAGAGAAAAATGAAAACCAGTTTGGCTCCTGTGAGGGAACAGACCAAATGAAATGGATTATTTTCTCAGGGGTGGAAAATGCACAGATGTTGTTGAGATATTTCTAGCACAGATTATATTTTGCTTTTGACTCCATGAGAGAAACCCTCTTTAGGAGCAGTAAATGATTAGTATAAAAATCTACATAAAAAGTAGGCTATGTCTAACAAATACACAAATTTTCTGTATCTTGTTATGTGGGAGTTCAAAATGAAATTCTTGTTTGTTAGGACTTACTCCCAAAACAGCGTGTTTAGACCAACCCGAATTCTTTCAAGCATTCATGTTAAGACTGAAAAATGGGAAATCCTACAATGCAAAAAAAAAAAAAAAAAAAAACCAACAACTTCACACTGCAGTGATCAAAAACATCTCATTTAGCATAAAAACAAAAATACAACCCTGTTATGGTGGCTCATTCCTAGAAATGTTTTTAAAGTATTCTACAGAAATTATTTTCCAAATCAACATATTTTTGATTTTCTTCTGTTTAAAAGGGCAAAGCTAAAACTTCCAGTCATGGATTCAGTGCTTCCTGTCTCCTAAATTTTTGATGGGACAGGGGGTTTCTGGCTTAGCCAGGATGTCTGCTGCTGAGTGCAGGGTTATCAGACTGGGTGCTCACTTGTGGTGGTCGATAATCGTTTGTGACATGTGGTAATCTCAAATAATTGGTTTTTTATTTTGGAAATTTACAAATGCTATGTAACAATCTTAAAAAAAAAAAAAAAAAATGTAGAGACTTTGAATCAACTATTGTGCTTCTACTTATCCATTTCTACATGCAATTGCTGTTTAAAAGGATAATAGTGATATTTAAAATGTTCATCAAAGTCTGTTAATTCTGACGCTTAACAGGAGAAAGAAATGTTTAGTTGTAGCTGCCTTAAATTAGTGCCACATGACTTTCATAAACACAATGATAAAAGAATTTCCTTCAATAGCTGGCCTAGACAAGTGTTGTGGCTTGATGTCTTAGGCTTGTGCACATTACGTATTTTCAAAGCACATGAAGACAAAAGGTGATTGATTGCCTGTTCGGAGGAGGACCTTTCTTCCATTTAAGATAGCCTCGCTTCTAAAGAGCATTTTGAAGGAAGGAAAACCTTCTACTCCGTTGGGCAGGGAGGACAGCACATTTAGATGGTTCACATGGAGGCCTGGCAGTACGACTCCTGCCTTCTGGAGTTGGCTGATTCTGAGATGCTGTGAATCACCTCATCTTTCTGCTGTCTTCCTCATTTGTGAAATGGAGACCCAACCACACTCTTTACATGGATGGCAGGAAAGCTTAACGTGTTAAAACATTTTGAGCTGTTCAGTTGGAACGCAAAAATGCTCATATTGATCACAGCTATTTAATTTGTCTTGAACTTGTGCTTACAGATTTTCAGCATATTTTAATGTTGTGTGTTCTTAATAGAGATGTAAACTACAGTGCAAACACAGAAACCTTAAAACACACAAAAAAATAATCAAACAATCAGTGTCTTTTGAACTTGATATCCTTGAACACCTTTACAGCATGTCTCTTTAGTCTGCAGAACCACTATCTGCTAGAACAGGAAATAATTTGGTAGATGTGGAGAAGGAAGAAAATAATCTCGTTCTTAGTAGCACATAATTCAGAGCTTAAAGCAAATATCTTTTTTCCTTGGCCTCACGTTTGCAGAAGGCAAAAGGAAAGGTTTTACTTGCAAGAATGGCTCTTCGTATGTCTAATATCCCCAGATTTGATTAATGAAAAACACAATGGAAAATACTGCTAACCTGAGTATTGTTCAGTTTTTTACTGTTATTGCTTTAAATCTTAAGACAGCTGCTGACATTCAGCTAGAAGTTCCTGGAGATCAGGAAATGGCTCAGAACCCTTCAGTTATACTTGCAGAAACGTGTTAGTTCTACACTATACAATATTAAAATCCAGTTAATATTTAAGTGATTGCACATCCTACAAATGACATCCCAGTGGAAATGTGACATTCTGCACATTAACTAGTTTAATTTCCCTGAGACTGTTATGGAGCAGAGGCAGACTTTTAAGACCTCAAGCCGAAGCACCAGGGTATGGACTTTAAGAAAGATCTCAGATTGTTGGTCTGCAGAAGGCATCTATAGTTTTTTGTATGAAGCTCAAATCAGAAAAAGTTCCAAGAATGTAAAGGTAATTCTGTCTGAACTGAGAAATGCAAGGCTTAGCTCAGTAGAAAGTTCTCATGTATGTGCCAAGTGCCATCTGCATTTTATCTAGCATTTAATGTAAATGTTACCTGAAGTTACATTCATTCTTTATTGCATGTGTACATGCAAGTTGTCATATGTTGTTTTTTTTAAGTGGCCCTTTAGGGATTAATTTCTTCTGTCTAAAATAAATGCTTCGTACTGTTGAGTAGTAAAATTGAGCAATTATTCAATGGAGTATTTAAACCTATAGGAAAACTTTCGGTTTTTACTGTACTACTTGACAGTTGGCTAACAGTATGTTGAACAGTAAATGCAAAACTCAGCAAAATAATGCTTAGCTGCCAACACGTCATCAGTTACGGGCAGCTTTTTGAGCATTTTGTTGTTGCTTTTAAGTTGAAGCTTTAATTGCCAACTGGTTGCTTTGCAAATCCCATATTTGCGTAGGTGCAGAGACAGTTTAAAGGTTGGAAACCAAGATGGTAGTTAGCCAATAAATCCGGGGCAAAAACTTTTAGAATATAGGGCATTAGGGATCAGAAAGTCACTTATAAAATGGATGAAATGTGCTTAGGAACATACTAAAATTTCCACAAAACAGTCTTTTGGTGTGTGCATGTATTTTGTTGATTGTTTTTTTATTTCAAAATTCATAGTTTCTTTAACATTTTGGTTTGACTTGATTTGACTTTATTTTTTTTAAACAGCAGTTGCTTGTAGTCAAACTCAAGACTCAAACTCGAGTATGAATAACTCACCAAGTGTGAAGTAATAAGGGATTCTAAGCTATTTGGAAAGTAAGCTTTCTTAGATTTGTTACAGACTCCCATACAGACTCATACTTAAAATGGGGCCGAATTACACTGATTTTTAGCCTAAATCACCCTATATTAAGGGAATATCATTTTTTCATGCAACATATGCAAAATATATGATATTGCAGAAAAGGAAGGTCAATTCATGTAATCATATGAATGAAATGGAAATAATTTTATTCATAAAACTTAAATCAATGTACATTGGCCTCCTTAAATGACCATTCATTTATATTGGTTTCATGAATTGGTTTGTATTCCCTATTAATAAACTCATACATGGAGAAGATATAAAAAGTTTACAGAATGTGGATTACAATCCACAAGATGAAATTCAGTTATTGATGAGATTAATTGCCGCGCCTGAATGTTTATGTTAAGCTTTGTATGTTGAATCCAGTGGGCTTTGGATTAGAAGGAAAGCCTCACTTAGTTTCAGCTGGCTTCAGGATTGCATAAATAAATGAGAACTTTCCCTTCTCTAGTTGCTTTCCCTGTTGCCCAATCACCAATTGAAACAGTGATTTTAAATGGATATGCATGTTGTAGATCTAAGCATAATGTATGATAGAAACAGCCTATTTCCATATACAAAAGTCTGGATTTTATTTTCCTCTGTAAAGTGCAAAGTTTTGGGGCCAGTAAAACCGGTGCATGTGAAATCAGACTTCCCAGGGTTGGCTGCAGGGCAGTGGTCCAAACCCTGGGTTATAAGCCTCCTTACGTATCTGTCAGTGTACTGCAGTTTTAGTGTTGCTGACTTAGGCATTTTAATTAAATTGTCTCAAATTATGGAGTTGTTTCTGTGACATGGGTCACAGGAGACACCCAAACCATCAGCAGAAAGGAAATCATGCCATTACTTTGCACCTCAGCACCAGTCAGTTACTGCTGATGGTCTGTATATTTCCTTGGCTTCTTATCTGTTTGTAAATCTTGCTCAAAATGTGATGGTAGGAGTTGAAATCTCTCACATTTCATTAATTCTTCTAAGAACACATGGTGTGGATGTGAGCTTAATCTCTAGGTATCCATGCTAACTTCCTCACTGTGCCCATAAGAAATCCTCCTGATGTCGTAACGAACAGCAATAGAGAGGCGTGTTTAAAATGCAGGGGTGTTACTTGGAGTTAATGGGCATTAATGGGTGGGGTTAACATTTCTATTTTCATAAATAACAAAAGGAAGTAAGGCAAATAAAATAATAACTAGAAGTGGTAAGCACGAGTGTGTCTGTTTGCAGTAGGTTGCTGGTCACAAAGCCAGCAGAATTGGGCGTGTGAAATCTGAAGGGACTGCAGCACAGACTATGGGAACCACTAGCATGGGAAGCAAAACTGTGGCCCCTTGCTGGGGTGGAGTGAGCTCTGGAGCCAAGAGCCTGCTTTCCTGAAGACGTGCTCCAGTTTGCTAGCTTAAATAAGGAGAAGCGGTATCTTTTTTCCTGTTTCAGTACTGAACAGTCACAGCACATGCATGTGACTAATGTAATTAACGCATTTGAAATTATTAGGGTGTCTTTCATCTATCCTTTCAGGAAAAACAAATAGCCTCTTATAATGCCAAAATTAGAATTCCAGATAGAAGACAGCCTAAAGCTTGTTAGTAGGTACATTTACTTCCTCCTGGTGTGAACAATGTTTGAGTCTTGCGTTTGAATATTTTTTTTTGGATAACAAACCCTCCTTATGACCTGCCTTTTATTTTGCATATTTGTTTGCAGTGATGCTATCTCCATCTGTGTTGCAAAGCTCACTTTTCTGCAGCTTCTCTGTGATTTCCCAGCTGTCCTGTTATTTCCCACCTCATGCTTTTCTTTTCAGCTGAACCTTATTCACAGTGAAATCAGTAATTTAGCCGGCTTCGAGGTGGAGGCCATTATCAATCCTACCAATGCTGACATTGACCTTAAAGATGACCTAGGTAAATGGGGCATGGGTTGACACAACTAACGGTCACATGGAAATTATGGAACCCAGAATTTACTCTGTAGGGCTTCACACATTGAATAAGAGCCAAATTCAAATCTTCCATGTTCTCTTTTGTTGAAGAACTATAGCCAAAAGTCATTACCAAATCTGAAAACTTGCAGCTATTGCTAATCTTTAAGCTGAATTCAGTTAAAACAAATTAAATTCTTTTCCATAATGATCATATGTGACTGTTAGCTATTTTGGGGGGTTTCTTATGTGGCTTCTTTGAGGACTAAAATACTTTTTTTTGTCAGGTTGTTTTCAAAATAAGCAGTTTCTCCATTCTAACTGCAATCTCTGTGTTTTTTGGTTTTGTGTTTTCTTATAATCAGAGTAGGCGTAACATTATTTAAAGAGGAATGATTAAATAATTAACTATCCCCCTATTTTTTCTACCATGATTCCATGTTTGATTCAGTCAAATTATGTTTCCATTGTGTTTAAATTACTCCGTCACATTCACATTCAGCTGAAAACAAAAACTGATATTACACCAACACTGAACTTGCAGATATTATCATCGATGGGGTATCACTTTTAAACATCTATCTTGTTACAAATTGAAAACCAAATCCTTCTTCAACTGTCTGCTCTTCAGCAAAAGAAAAAGAAAAATCCCTGCATTATGTACTGCCTTCCCCTGTTATTTGATTATACCTGCTGCTGTCTCTTTTTTAAACTTCCTTAATGGAATGCAACCCATAATTCTCCTACTACTGCATTTCCTATGGGAATGTTCTTATGTAATTTAATAAGAAAAAGACTTAAGGCTAATTTTTAAGTCGGTATTTCTCTGAGATATGTATATTTTTACATGTCTCAGCCTTTACAACATATAGAGAATATGTCTTGCCTTTAAAATAAAGATTGATCACTTACATGTTTGAAATCATATTCAGTAAGGCCCTGCAAATACGTGGTTTCTTCCATATGAAGGAGACTGTCATTTTTAGAAACAAAATGATAACTTGCTATTCATATCAAGATTAGCGCTTGTCAGCTTATTGGTGCTGACAAAATGGAGAAACTAGTTATTTTGTTTGGCTTGATGATCCTGAATTTCTTTTTTTAAACAGATTCCGTATTTTAGTGTCATGCTCTGTGGGGAACTAGTTGTTCTAGGTTTCTGCAAAGTGAAATGGGGAATTAGCTGATCTTAAAGCTTTGGAAATGATCTCATTTGATTGCTCTGACTTGTCATTTTAACGTTGATTTGATCATGTCGTACTCAATATTCCTCCTCCTGTTCCCTACACCCCTTTCTCTACACACACCTGCACACACAACTCAGCATACTCCTTTGGCGCAAGGTTTGGAGATGTAAAGGTAGGAACTATGGACGTTGGTACATGTGTAAATGTAGAGCCTGTGCTGGGTCTCTGTCCAACGTGGTTGATATACATCTGTTTACCTGTTGTAGTTGCAAGTTGTACAGGCTGACATTGCCACGATCGACAGTGATGCTGTCGTTCACCCGACAAACTCTGACTTCTACACCGGTGGTGAAGTAGGTAATGGAAAGTTCAGTGCTGCGGAGTTTGTATGTGTGTGCATGGTCAATCAGCAGCCACAAGCTTGTTGTAGCTATGCAGATTTGCATTTATTTCTCACTTCCAGCAGTCCTGACGGATAAGAAAAAGAAACTAATTATTGCCAACTCAGTAGGCATTTCTGATTTGTATCACCAAATCAGATTTTCAGAAGTAACGATAGAACGCACTATCAAAATTTGAAGTGCAAGAACAATATATGTGCAATGCAGGCATGTGAGCAAGGAAAATGAATTACCACATTGGTTGTTTGGCATGTTAAATGCCTGTTTTCAATACAGTTTGAGTCTCGATCTTTAGATTTCTGGCCACTTCCAGTACGCTCTCTCCATGCCAAGTTTCAGATGTTCACATCTGACATGCTGGATCTACCCCACCTGTATTTTCTGAACTCTTTTAAGATTATTTTTTTTCAGGCTTTAGCTTATAGACCAATTACCTTTGTAGCCCTGCTCAATGGTCCTTACAAGCACATGGCTAGAGATGCAACACACATTTTTCATATGGTCAGTCATCTAAGCTGCACTGATGTAAGAAGGCATCGTAATACAGCATGACAGACGTCTTAAATTGTATCTCTGGTTTGCTCAGGGTAACTCCTGTCTGGGTATTACCCTTCTCTAAGCACAATATTTTGAAGGATTTTATAACCAGGCAGCAACACTTTAACTGAACTGCTGAGTAATTTCAGAAGGCAAATCAGAATTTGGGCCAAATATAGAAGTTGCTGATGAGGGTGATGACACACCATGCTTTTTTAAAAGAAATTATCCCAGCCTCTGTTTTACACTGTGTCAGCCACTGTGCAAAGGGTGTCCCTTCGTGCCAGAGGCCCTGCTTCAGTGCTGGCTTGAAGGGTGTTTGTCCTGCTACAGGGCGAGCAAGCCTGACACAGCTGCTGTTTCTGAAGGAGCTACTTTCTGAGTAACGTGCAGAAAAATGTAGTTCTGTGTAGCCTGTCGGAGCGGGAACAGCTGTGACTTGGCTGGCTAAATATTATGCAGAGACGTTAAAAGACAAGTGTCATAATACCCTGTATCTAAAGAATGTGCTTCTAAAGTCTGTCAGACTCATTTAGCTAATGTGCTCGTCTCCTGCCCTTTGACAAAGAACTGCTTAAGAAGCTACCCTACAAAGAAAATTTTCTCTCAAAGCCGCACTGCTCATACCTTAGCGTAGGTTCCTGTTGCCTCTGACTGCTGTAAGAAAGAATGGAAGTGCACAAATGCCTAGCTTCCAGTGATTAACTTTTACCCATCTAAATTTTTTTTAATTTTTCGTTGTTTTTTCCCTAACAATTTAAATGTACTGGGGGCTTATTCTGAGAATTTTAGAGCCTAAATTTCTGCTAACGCTGTTTTCAACACTGATACCGATGCCTGCTTGGAAAGCATGAGATAATGACCTTATTCTCATGGGAGTGGCACATATTTATGCCTGTGAGCAAATAAGCTACTAACCTTGAAGCTGTGAAGCAAGACTTCCATCAAGAAACTTGCTAATGTAGTGGAAAATGATTAAATACAGTGTGTCCTTTCCAAGATGAAGCTAATTTACAACCTAGTTCTGAAATATAATTTCAATATAGAGCATTACTATTAAGCAGAAGAACGTATTTAGGAGTAAATGCAGAAACCAGCACTGATTCACAGCACATACTACTCTTGCTCTTCTTTGCTCTATATCTGTGAGAAGAGTGCTCCATGAAATAAACTGACAAGGTTGTTCATTGCTTTTAATTATAAATTAATTCCCAGTAGAAGGGGAAAAGCTGGTCTTCCTGGATTGAATTAAACAAAACTAGGCTAAATTCCATTAAATGTACAACAGCTTTGCAATGGCAAAGAGATGACCCAGTTAATAGATCTTTTCTGTTCCTAAGTTCTGTACAAGGCTTAATTATGTTTTGCCTTGAAACAAGAGAAATTAAGGATTATGACTGTCATGGGGTTTAGGACTGATTGAGTTCATGGATTCATGGGGAATATAACTGGGATACATACACGAGTGCGAACACGAGCGTGATATGGCAATACACAAACAAGAATCTAACTGGGATGGAGAAGTGCTTCTTTCCCTCCCCATCCCCTCCCTGTCAGAGTGATTTCACAAGTGCCCGGTGTCAGCCCCACCAGGTAAATAAGCTCAGCAAAGGGCGCTGTGTGTCGTGCTGCCCTCTGCGAAAGGCAGTGCCCTTCAAAACCCCTCCGTCCTGGGGGATCTCTGTGCAGAGCACCCTCTCCTAGGACTTGCTGCTATCGATAAAGCCATTGCTGTCTTGTCTGAGAGATTTGCTGGGTGGTGCCTCCTGCTCTGCTGCACAGGTAGCTTTGAGTTTCAGAAACAATCTCAGTGAGGAATTTGTCTAAATAAACTTAGACTAAAGTATTTACACAAATAAGTTTAAATGAGTACAAGGAGCAAATTGTGCTCTGACATACACAGTCTGACCTCGCAGTCTGACTTCTGGCAACCACCAGTTGTGAATTGGTTATGAAGTAAGCAAAATATGGGATGTGTTTTTTAATTAGCCTCAGCTTTTGTACCCCAAAAGCAATAAGCTGCCAATAGCAAAACAGAGGTAGGGTCACACAGTCAGTTTTTGAACGAACAAATGCCTTGTTTTTCAAGAAACAAGGAACTTCTAATATTTCTGTTGGAAGAAATTCAGCAACGGTGTCAAAACAAAAGCTTCTGGCAGTCCTAGAGCCTAGTTCCTAGAGCCATAGCTCTGTATGTTAAACTGAATCTTGGAGGAGGGGCTCTGCTTCCTTGAGCATACAATATGTGCACTTCCATCAGAAAATGCGTTTTTTATTTTCCTCATCAGTGAAAGTAAGGGGTTTCACCAAATGAATGTCTAGATCTTTAGAGATCCTATTCTGAATTTTTGGAAATCAGTTTTCAAAGTAATGTCTCAAATAAGAGCCTTTATGATACCACTGCTTTTTGCTTATTTACCTGTATAATTAATATGCACAGTACAAAATTATTTGGGATGCTTATGTAGTTAGGAAAATGCTTTCTTGGGCTGTTTTTATTATATTAATACCTAAAACTAGAGCTGCAAAATAAGATCTAAACCATTTAGTGATGGACTGCCTTTGTAAACGGCGTACCTTTTGGTTGCCCTGATAACACTGCACAGCTCTTCTACTCCCAAAATGACTTTGTCCAGCTCCTTAGCTGTAGTTAGAGAAGTTCATTGGAGGAATATGTTCCTTAGAGATTCTCCTTATTTCTGAGGCTCTTCCTCTTGGTTAAAGGTGGCTCAACAAGCTGGGCAGTTACCAAGTAAAGCAGCCCGCTGCACTCACGAGACTGTTTCATTCCTGGTGCCACCTGTTGGGGTCAGGGACCAAGATCAGGTGAGTCTCAAATTCTTATTGTGGCAAATGGCTCTTTAAAACCAGTTATAAGAGAGAGGGGAAATGAACCTTGAAGGCAGGAATTATGAACCTTCAACCACCCTTGAGCTAGCACATTCTCTTGCAGCATTTCACACTGACAGATGCTTATGCTAAGGAAGGAGATAGGGGTGGCACGTCAGATGTTTTGACGTGAAAAGCACAGTCTGAGAATGTTAGCAAGGGATACAGACGTGAGGTTTTTGGGTTCTTAGGGTTGTCTTTTTTGGTTTTTCATTTTTGTTGTCGTTGTTGTTGTTTTTAATGACTAGCTAATTCTGAAGTCCCAAAAGGTTTAGATCTTACTTTGCAGTCCCCAAAAAACGTTTGGGCAGAAAAATCTAGACTGATGTAATTGCCAATAATGATGAGTCATGTGTCTGCTGTGGAAAGCTGGGATCAGAGGAGTAAAATAACAATTCTCTGTTCAGGGAGCACTTTGGAAAAGAAAGGCGGCAAGGAGTTCGTGGAAGCTGTCATTGAGCTTCGGAAAAAGAACGGGCCCTTGGACATAGCTGGAGGTGAGGCTCTGCGCTTCGGAAACAGGGGAAAAAATACACTGGGGTCACGAGCTTCAATGTCTGCAGCGGTCCTCGTTGCAGTCAGTTGACCAAGCTCATTCTAGCACACTGCTCGGGTTCATGGTGTCCCCAGGCAACTCTGCTGGGTTACACGGTACTTGTGCTCTCCAGAGTTAAAATACACACCGTGCATCTTAAGTAACCATTACCAAAGCAGCCAGGAAATGGTGTGGTGACGTAACATTACAAGTAAAAACAGGGCTGTTCAAGGATACATCCATACACAAAGAATGTTGATTGTTGAGGGCACAGGTCATAAAAGCAATTAATTGGATGCTTATTTTTCAGAACAGTTGAGTCCAACTCTGTTAAACATCTGCTTTGCTAAAAAGTCACTGACTTTCACTGAATTTAAGCACGTGCTTAAAGTTAAGCAGCTGTTGGATAATTGGTCTAAACAGTGCCAAAATTATCACTGTAGAAGCTTATGATTTTTTGATGTCTGGTTATCAAAATTTATGTAATATCTGAGAAAAATCTACTATAGGAGTACTAACGTTTGGTAATGGCAATCTGACACCATCTGTGATATCGCTGATACATGTTGTTCATATAGAACGCTGGTGCTGCCATCTGTGTTTATGCTATAAAAATAAATAGAGTGCGTGCAGTTTTGTAAACGAATTTTGACTAAAACTGAGGGGAAGATGTAAGACTTGAGCTATGGCAGGAAAAAATATGACTGTTTACTTCTGGTGCTTAATACAAATTTTTTCCTTGCTTTTTAAAATTTTTAATAAGTTTTTCTTGGAATTGTTCTACAAAAATATGTAGAATCAATTACTTTTTTTTTTCACTTGCTTATGTACGCTATTGCTTATCAACCTATTAATGAGTTGATCAAACTGTGCTAAGAAATAGACCACAATTTGGAGAGAAAAAATTTTCTTCTCAAACATCAATGCATCCCTCAGATCCGAGTGCTGCTCGGCAGCCTGACCCTGTAGGGAGCTCTCTGCTACCCCTGCAGACGCTGGACTGCTGGAGAAGAATTGACACGAACCAATTTCTCCATCACATGGATATCTGCTGTTCAGATTCCCCAATGACATGGCTGTCCCCTTTAATATAACAAACGGGATCCTTACCTGGAATATTATTGTAACTAGCACAGAATGTGGCCGTGTTCTTTCTGTTCATTTCTATACCAAAAGTAAAACTTCCCCATTCAGAGCATTTGCATTTGAAGTAAGGAATGGCCACTTTGGGTAATTAATGGTTGTCTTCAACAAAATCCTTATGAGTTAATTAACGGCTGCCCTAGAATACACTCTCAGTCTGAGAAGCATTATAGTAGGTGATGCGTATCAATACAGTATTTTATTCATTCAGTGTGAAGACATTATCAGCGTTTCACATCTGACTAGAGATATGTCAGCTGCTTTTATTAGATTTTTCTTGGATTTATGATGTAGTCTGGATCTGCCAACGTTTTAGTTGCATATAAGGACAAATTAAAGTTGCCTAACACTGAGGTTATTCAACATGTTGAGAATTTACAAACCCGTAAGGACATAAATCCTTGTGCTTCCATTGTCCTTTAAAGTGTACTCTCCTGATTAACCTCCTGTCAGAATGCCACACGACAAAGTCTATTTTCTCTCTTCTTCAGCAGCTGCAGGATAGCATCCATATGTGATGATAGTGCTCTGAGAGTTATTTCTGCTATATTTAAATTACAAAATGCCTCATAAACATTCCGGAATGGAGTAGAGGATTTCTGGTCTTTAAGCACCTTTGCAAAACTGATTTTTTTAAATTAAAAAATGGTATTTTTCTTATCTCTTTTTTGAACAAACTCCAATTTTATTCTGGTGCTTCTATGGCTTTATATTATTATATCCCAAAGCCTGTTTGTGAAGGTTCGGTGTGTGCCCTTGCGAGACCGACTAGGTTTATTCCTTCCATGAGCTTATTAATAAGGTGTTTTAGTTTCATCTCTTTTTAAACAACCAAAATGTACAAGTTTTTATCGGCAGCCGCAGAGCTGTGAGGTCAGAAATGGCAGGGACCTCTCGCCTGGTTTTCTGGAAGGCAGAGCACAGTTTGCTGCCCTGTGATGGGAAGCAGTGAACCCAGCATGTGTTCTGTTACGGAGACAGGGACTGCTCTGGACACTGACTGTACGTAGTCTATAAGCAGGCCCTCGTCTGTCTTTGTAATCCCCACCTGTCCCTGAGAGTAACCTGGTGGTATGATCAGTATGGTACAAGTTATCCGTTTCTCTGTACATCCAAGGCCTCACCTGCTGGCATATAAACAGAATGAATCAAACTTTGTAAATCTGTAAATGCATCCTGTCAAACTGTCAAAAATATGACAAAAGAGTTAACTAAAAGAGGCATTGTTTAAGCGGTCTTGGATGACCCATGCACATAAAGGCTTGAACAAAACCAGGCTCAAAGTTTTGAAATCACAAAAAATCTTCTTTGTACTTACTCAGAAACAAAGATGGAAATAAAGCAAATACTTGAATTCAACCCTTTTCCAGCCTTCCTTATCAGTTTGCAGAACACCAATAGCTCTGAAGTAAGCCAATTTGGGTTCAGTGTGATCAGATGTTGGCTAAATAAACTGTGTTTAGCAGGAGTAGCTGAAGGTCACACAAGTCATAACACCGACAGTGCAGCATCCTGGGATTTACTGTAGCTCTGCAATGAACTCTGAACCGAAGGATGATCATCTCTTGAACAGGTTTATTTCCAAGCGTATTACTGCCTTTCTCCTCCAACATTAGACGAGTTTGCACAGTCCCCAGTAGGAATGTGTTTCCTTTGATGTCAGTCATGAATTCTTGCTCTCTCTAAAATAAGCTCTATTATAACTATGATTTATAAATTACCACAGCAAAGTACAGCTGGAAGTGGAAAAGTCTCTGTAATCATGTTGTTATATTTTAAGGCTGTGTGATTCGTAATCTAAAACATTCACAGAGGCTAAAGGAATGTCTGTCAATTGTTTGCTATTTTAATCACATACGCATTCTTTTAATCCTAATGAGAGGAAAGCAATTATGTTTCACTTTCATTTCTTACTAGCTGTTGTCAGTGCTGGCCACGGATTGCCTGCAAAATTTGTGATCCACTGTAATAGCCCAGGTTGGGGCTCAGACAAATGCGAGGAGCTGCTGGAAAAGACAGTGAAGAACTGCTTGGCTCTGGCCGATGAAAAGAAGCTGAAATCAATTGCATTTCCTTCAATTGGCAGTGGCAGGTAAGGCTGTTGCATAAACATGATAGTTGATACAGGCTATGTTTCCTAAGTGCCATCTCCTCTTTACCTGTCCCTTCTCATGTACAAAACTCACTTCTACAATGCTGACTCAATTCTTGCTTGTTTGGATCAGTTCCCTGAATGCAATGTTTCTTCTGGGTTTCTTCAAGCTGCATGTGGAGCCTGTAGTATTCTGAGTAGTAGTTAAACTTCAGCGTGTCTAGCAGTGATCCCTGCAGACCTTTGAAGCATACAAATAGATTAAAGAGCATAAAAATAACTTTTTAAGAGTATATTAAAAGCCTTTTTTTTCAGACTATTAATTTGTTCATATAAACTGGGGATATGGAGGACAGCACGAAGAAAAGTGGTCTCTTTTACCTCGTTTTACTGCATGTTGTAGGATGGCCTGAAGATACAGAATCACAGAAAGGTTTGGGTTGGCAGGGACCTTACAGATCATCCGGTTCCAACCCCCTGCCCAGGACAGGGACACCTCCCACCAGCCCAGGTTGCTCCAAGCCCCATCCAGCCTGGCCTTGAACACCTCCAGGGATGGGGCATCCACAGCTTCTCTGGGCAACCTGTTCCAGTGCCTCACCACTTTCATAGTAAAGAATTTGTTACTTATATTTAATCTTAATCTACCCTCTTTTAGTTTAAAGCCCTTACTCCTTGTCCTATCACTACACTGCCTGATAAAGAGGCCTTTACATGTCTTAGTATTTGTTTAAGCAGTAGACCTGAAGTGCCTTGATTCTCTGGATTTCCAAAGTCACTTCAAGCTTTCACCCAAAGTCTTCAAGCTGAACTCCACACAGTTTATATCATAAGACTCTCTCAGGAAAAAGAATCTAAATATGGACTAACATTTTAATTTAAGGCTCTTGCATTTGGAAAGGATAGGGAGGTTTGGAGCACTTGGCCCTTGGTTGCTCAGAATGAAAAACCAAATCTATGCTGAATCACACAGTGGTGCATTTAACTCTGAACAACTGCCACTTTTGAAATTGCCGTGAAAGAATTTGGCTGATCTTCATCAAGAATCTTCTTCCCGTTGTGCCATGTTGCAACATTAGATTAATTCCTGCACATTCTTCATAGGGCAGAAAGCACTATTTGAGCTTTTGGGTGAATGACAGTGAAGAAATCGAAGTTTTATTAGGATAATAAATGTAAGTGACTTGCATCAGACAGCTCCAAATAAGGTGGTTTTGGATGGGTGGCATTTTAAGGAGGTAACTTGAGCAAACTTTATGGAATGGTAGAGCAATACAGTGGAGGATTCATGCTGACCTGGTGAATTATCTCTTGGATAAAGCAAGGCTACAAAAAATACCTTCCACGGAGCCCTTTCTTTTCTGGAGAGCTCCCAGTGAAGAGCCTTCCAAACTGTTGTTGCAAAGTAGTTGAGTGGTGTTGGAAGATGATGAAACCCTGAATAATCATGAGATCCACGTTCTGTTATGAAATCTGGTTACTGACAGGCAAGATCTGTGGCTATGTTCTCAGCTTGGCATGTGTATGTTGCTCCTACTCAAGCCAGTTGAAGTGGTGCTTTGAAAAGATGGAGAGGAATCAACAGGCACATGTATGAGGTTGTATATTTTCCCTCTCCTCTTTAATTAGAGTTATTCAAGCATAAATGAATTTTGGAGAAAACAGAATATATTCTGACAATACTCTACTTGTTTTTATGAAGTCAGAAGTGTTAAAAGAAGTAAAGCTTTTAAAGAAAGCAAATGCCAAAGACACCACATGTATGCAGCTGTTCTAGTACAGACATCTGTCAAGCAGACATCACCCAATAAACCCACATAAACAGTTTCTTTCTCTTTTATAGTAAAGGAATGGGATTACATGAGGGCAGTTCAAATAAATCATGGGGGAAAATAAAATAGCATACTTGTAGTGTTCGGTGGGCCAGATGCTCAGCTACAGCCAACTTGTGGAAAGCACAAATTGGGTGCTGTACAAAGGTAGCCTGGAGTTCACTCTGGTAGGGCCAGCAGGAGAACAGGGAAAGAAGAGTTTGGGATTGAAAACAAAATCATCCTCAAAGTAGGGATTTCGTTCTGAGGCTCCAACTTTGATCTGAATTGACACTAGCTTGGCTAAAGCCTCAAGCCACCTATTCACAAGAATTCGACTCAGACCAGTAGATCGATGCAAGAGGCTTCTGTTTCTTCTTGCAGCCCACACGTGGCCATTGGTCGGCATCCTACTTCTGATTTTTCCACTTTCTCTTTCCCTTCTTTAGCAAGTGGTCCTAAACAGCTCATTTTCATCAGCTTCCCTGTGTGCATGCCTCCCTTTGATCAGGCTGCTCTTCTTTCGTTTGCCTTGTCACGACCACTTTACTGGGACATGGCTCAATTGGAAGTTGCATGGCTTCAGAGTCCTCGTCAGCACTGCAGAAACAGCGTGCACCCTGATTTTGATGCTGGCCTGTTCAGGAGCAAAACTCCTCAAAGGTCTGTTCTTGATATGCCAGGATGCAGCATTCCTAAGTAACCAGCAAGGGGTCAGATGTGGAGGCATCTTTCTCTGTGTAAGCCACCAGCAGGAATTAGCTCTGATGTCAAAACTGTGCTGCCAGTTGATTACTTTATCACACGGCTGGTTCTGCCTGAGCAGCTCAGTTGTCTTTGTAAGAGTACAAGTGTTTTCACAGTGCTCTTTCCTTTTTTTACTCTTCTTCATTGAGAGAACAAAATAGGCATTTTCAGAAAAGAAAGGAACAGCAAGATGTGCTATTTCATGTCATCATCTCTGAAATATCACAAGCACTGTCCTCAGGCAGCAGGTGTAATACCCCATTACAGGCAGCACTACCCCAGAATTGCTCTCACAGTGTATTTTATGGTCAGGTAATGTGCAGGAAGCGGTCCGTGACACAGGCAATTGCCTTTCTCGTTTTGTGTCTTGCAGCATGTAATGAGAGGGAGAGTACAACAGTGTTTTATTAGCAGAGGTTGGTGCTTCAGTGAGCAAATGCTGTCATGTTGCACCTGTTAACACCAGAGGTGAATTTAGTCCAGCTTCTTTGAATTGCTGAGGAAACTCAAACTCACCTACCTGTGTAATTTTTAAATTATTAAGAATATTTCCCAATATTATAGGACAGTGTAACACACTTTTGTTGGCTTAAATGAAAGAATGTTATCAATCTTTTTGAATAAAAAAAAGATGGAAACTTGTCAAACTTAGAACTGTTAAGTCACCATCCATCTCTGCCACTCTGTATTGAAAATTCACGTGAAAGTGGTTTTAGTATCTCCTTATCACCCTGTGTCTAAGAAAGATTTGCATAATTGCACACTTTATTACAAGGAGTGTTGACTGTCATGTACCTCTAAGTGTATGTCAGTCAATCAAGTGATGTTCAACAGCCTCTTCAAATTCTTTTGGGTCCTGCTCTTAACAGAAGGGTGACATCCCATCACCTTCAGGCTGATTATTTCCGTGTACTTTACTGAGGCTTGGGGATTGCTCAGACTTTGACGAGGGCGAAACCACCCTCTGGGTGGGCAGAAATACTTCCTGAGTAATACAGCAGCAAAGCGTAGACCACATTCCAGTACCAGGTGTAATGTGGGGCTTTTGCCATGACCTGTAAAACTTTTTCATAGTTGAGGTCATGGCTTTGTTCAGACTGCTCTCCTTGTGCTTGACCTGTCCTAACATCAGATGAAACTTTCAGACAAGAGCTACAAGAGATAAATGAGGAAAGAAAACTGTAAGCAGAGTTCCTAGGCTAGGTACTCAGCTTTGAAATTTGGCCACGCACAGCTTAGTCATCTGAGAAAGCAGCAAGGTTTTTCTGTTTTCTCTTGTGCTGTTTGTATACCAAGTTCCAGGTCCCTTTTTATTTTTCTTCAGGGGTTGGTTTGCTTTGACGATGGGTTTGACTCTGCAACTCTAAGGTATATGCAGATTCCTGAACACTTCAGGCTGACCGGCCATTGGTTTCCTCGTCTGTTAAATGAGCATAATTGAGCCTTCGGATGGTGAAAGGTTCAACATATTAATGTGTGGACTCTGTGTTCGCGTATTGGGAATGCTTTCTTCTGTTTGAACGTTTTAAGTCTTGCTTAAACAAACAACTTTGTAGCTTCTAATTCCGCCTGTAAACACTAGCTTTGTGGCTTTATTTACTGTGCTGCTTTAGAGAAAAGGCTGAGCATTCCCTGCAAGGTTATACCATCAAAAGCTTGTTCTGCAGGTCTTGATTTCCTTTCTTTTTTTCCTGTTTCTCTTACTAGAAACGGTTTCCCAAAGCAAACGGCTGCCCAGCTGATCCTGAAAGCCATCTCCAGCTATTTTGTGTCAACAATGTCCTCTTCAATCAAGACGGTGTACTTCGTGCTCTTCGACAGTGAGAGTATAGGGATATATGTGCAGGAAATGGCCAAACTAGATGCCAACTAAGCATAGAAAGCTACAGTACCAGCTCCCTCTTACCCATCTTCTTCCCCAAAATCCTTAACTCATTGTGAAGCAGAACATCCCTTATTTTAAATTTTGCTCATCTAGGGAAATAAAAAGGTGGTTTTTTGGATTTGTTTTAGTTTTATTTTGTTTTTTACTTTCTAAAATGTTTTATGTTGGCACTGATAGTTGGCATTACTGCTGTTAATGCACTGTATACCAGGCATCGTCTGAACTTAGTGTAATCTAGGAGATTTTATAGTTTTATTTTAATGAAGTATGGTTGAAGCAGAAAGCTGTTAGGAATATGTAGTCTTTTACTTGTGAAAGAAACAGGCCGACCCTATTTTGTAACTGTGTTGTGGTGCTTTATCAATACATCGAGTGGCGTTCCTTTCATTTTTTAAAAGAACAGATGCTATAAACCTAATTTGTGTTTGTTTATTGTCTTAATGATAAATCTGGAAGAAAAGATACAGAAACCCTGTTGTTCTTAATTATATTTACAATTTTGAAATCGTGTGAATTGATTTAGTAAAATGTTTGAACTGTTGCTGTCAGTGTACTTGAATTAATTTTCCCCTTAAGTCTTTATTTTATAAATTCTGAAAAGGTAGCTGTGAGAAGGATGATGAAACCAGATCTGAACTATCAGCCTGGAAACTTGTTTGGAGATGCTGGGCACCTTACATGTACCGGCTGGATGACTACATGCTTGGTGACACCCACAACTGAACTTTCTGCAGTGAGCATTCAGACTTTCCTGTTGGTGCTTCAGATCCTCCTGTTCAGAATCTGACTTAATTGGCTGTTTATTTTGAGAGGTCCAAGCCTTTTATATCAAGTAAGGCCTAGGGTTTGTTTTTTTGAACTAGTTCCAGTCATTGAATATTGGCTTGTTTGAAGCCATTTTGTATTTTTTTTCCTACTCTTTATGAGCCCAGTTTGTACTGGTTGCCATATAGTTTGCACAGCTGAAATCCATACCAACATAAACCTTACGGAAGCCACTTGTTTTTGTACTTTGAGAAAGAAGAGGTTACATGTTCAAAAGCTATTGCATATGAATGCTCTCTCTGAAGAGGAAGCTCTTCCTTTGAAGTCTTTAGCCTACTTTCTAGATAGTAGGCATACGTTTTCGATTTCTGTGGAAAACTTCATTTGCTGATGAAAGAGTGCTTCACATCCATCCTGGGTTGATGCAGAGCAATGAGTGGATGAAATGTGACTGACTGTTAACAGTAAGCTCAGGACTCCGTATATGTATCCTGATTATCAAATATTAAAAACATGTAGTTTAAGCTCCTGCAAGAGTTTGTTTTTTTGCACAGAATTCAGAACACTTGCTTCAAGTGGAGTGCTCCAGAGGAACAACAGTACCAATACTAGAAGACAATTTAAAATGTCTTTAAAACAATGCTGCTCTAAACATGTACACAAAGTTAAGAGGAACAGAGAATAAGTTAACTCCATGCAAACATGTAAGGTGTTTGACCATACTATGAATGCAAACTTTAAATTTTTAAATGGCCCAAATGCATCTGGTATCAGTCTTTAATGACAGCAGGTTAAGTGGCAATAAATAAGATGCAGTAAGATTTAATTGTAGAAGGGGTGCTGCACTTTCCATAAATTTCACTAGGTGTCACTAAAAGGATTGAAGAGTAGACAATGGATGAGGGTCATAAGGAAACACTTGGGATGAAAAGGGCCCTGAGTTCTTAAGCTCAGAAGGGGATATTTAATACAGGAGTGTACACATCAGACCAACTGTGTACCCAACAAATTACAGCTTCTTGGTCTCTTTGCACTGTAGAATTTACTGTAATGTTTTTTTAAGTCCCAAAATTTTTCATGTCAATAACATGAAAAGTGTTTGATCAGGGGTGTTTTCAAAGCAGTTAAAAGTACAACACCCAGTGGTATTTAACAAATCTGACTTACACTGTTACACAAAATGAAGGGATGGCAACTTCTGTCTTTCAAGAAAATCCTGAAGTAAATTGTAATGCAATTCAAATTACATGGACTTGTTTCTCCTGGCTTCAAATCTTTTCTGCTTATTCAGCCACTGGCTCCATGAACAGTTCCACTGCTCCCATCGGATTGCTTGTGACATGCAATTTGCCTTGTTTGACTGCAGGTCCTTTTGCAAACAAAGACCCATGAGCAGCTCCCACCTGGTGAGGATCTGAGCTCTCAGCACCACAGTGAACAGGAACAGTTATCAGTGCTTCTTACAGTGCCTTGACTAAGAAGGACAACGCCATGCTCACAGTGGGTCACAGTGGGCAGGGCCCCAACCTGAGAGCTTTCAGGAAGCCTGTTCTCATTCTAACTCATAACTGAAGCATCTTTCACTCCTGTTTAAAATCTCTGGCAATTTTGAAGCTAGTCTCATAGGTAGCATCACTGTATTCTCCTGAACAAACACCAGAGCTTCCTCCTCCTTCCTAGCATTTATTCAAAAGCTCATAAAGCTTTTGCAGTGTTTGCAGTAAATACTGTGATTCCATTGCTTTGACCCAGCCTGCTCTGAAAGCGACCTTGAACTGCTGCCCAGCTGGTCCCTACCGCACTTGGAGCAGGGGAAGTTTGCCTGGAGGAGGAGTTGGTGGTCTCTGACACAGCCCTGCCTCCCAGTCAGCACTCACCCACGTTTCCCACAGCCTGAAGAATGCTGCTCTGAGGTCCTGAAATCCAACAGGCTTTGTCAGGAAAGCAGAAGCCAAAGATCCTGGAGCAAGCTTGAACTCAGCCACATGGTGCAGCCCGAGTAGATTATGGCTCATATTCAAGTACCTAAAAAGCAACAGATCTGGTTACATGCATAAGAAAAACAGAGGAAATTCCTGCTAACATGTACTGCGACCAAGATGATACCACTTTGGGAATCCTCCTAGCATTTTGTTTGTTATAGTTAAGTGTGCAAGCTCCATGCAAAAATAAATTAATCATATTTCAGGAGGGCTGCATACGGAAAGTCTCAGTCAAAGTGCCTTTACAGCTTGTTCTTCTCCTGGTAAGACCTTTTGGGATCTTATCTGAAAACAACAGTTAAAATCAGTGTCTTCTCTTTACCAATTCATATACTTTAAAAGGTTGAAAATGCTACTGGCAACAAAATACTCTTAATCAACTGCTTCAAATCTTGCTCTCCACTACTACTCTGCTTTTAGTCCACTGACTTTTTCCACTGTGGAAGAGAAAATTCATTGTAATACTGTTCTTGGGTGCATCAAAAGTCACATAACTTCAGCAGTTCTCTCCGATTTTGCAGGCTATCACCCTCCCGAAGCTTTTCTCATCCTAGGCTGACAGGCTGTGTGATTAGCAGGTATAATTACCCTACCACAGTCATGGTCAGGTTGCCAGGCTGGGTTTTAGATGCAATTAGCTGCTGACAGAAGTGTTAATTTGCCCTGGAGAGGAATTAAGCAAAAATGCAAATTTGGGGTCTTTCCCCTAACTCCCCATCTGAAGAGAATAGCTCACAATCCTGCTGCAGCTCCTCTGCCTCTTTGGGTCCTGGCTTCCTGAGGTCCAGCCCCCACCTCCCACCCCACCCCAAAATGGAAGCAATGAACAACATTTGTGTAACCTTTAGTTTTCTAAAACAGTTTGAGGAGGGCAGATTATTTAGGAACAGCAGCACAGATGTGTCTTCTGGATGATTAGCGCAGTGATGGACAGGTTAGACTTTGGGTCTCATGTTACATCCCACTCGAATCAGCCCTCCCTACCTCATGATTTATTTAAGAGTCGCTAACAAAACTTGCTGCATTTGCTTCAGCTCCTTTCTGGATCTCAACGTTTTGGAAGTCTGGATGAGCAGTTTGGGAGATTCGGAGGTACAAGCAGGCTCCTAGCACTCACATCCAGCCCACAACCCCAACTGAAATCTTCCTACTGCTCTTAGACATACCCCGGACAAAGGACTGGGTATGCCCCAAGCTACTTCAGCTCATCCTGTCCTGCAACAGAGTGAAAGCAAGGTGGCCAAGCAAAGTTTGATCCCAACAAAGGTGGGTGATGGGAGGCACAGGAATGTGTTGGGGCTTTTTTTGCCAGCAACAAATGCTGCTTATGTACAAGCTTATTGTAATTACAAAATATCACTCTAGGACTCATTAGGAGCAGCATCAGCATGATTATAAGCACTATATGAAAATAGGAAGATATTAATAGCTAGAAGGGAGAGCTAACCCTTCAGCATTCAGACATACCTTGGTGAAGTCAACAAAGTATTTGTGCAAGTGTGAGGAAGGCTGGAATCTGACTCACCAGGCCTGAGCAGAGCACTTGTAGAAATGCTTTTCTCAATAAAAACGAGGCAGGAACTGTTTCTCTCCAGACATCTGATGAATCTGAGAAGCTAAGAATTCAGAGAGAGTACCCCAAAAGGTAAGATAAAGCACGGAACTGAGGCACATAGGCTGAAAGAGCAAGAAGACTCCTTGTTAGCCAAACAAGCAGAAGTCTGCAGAAAAACAAGGCTCCAATTTCCCCGTGTTAACACCAAGTTTTTTTGTGAGCTCCCTTCCCCTTGATCCTAGCTAAAATTGGGTTTTCTAGCCTGAAAAACAGCATTGACAGGAGCTGCAGGTGCCCGGGCACTCGAAGATCAGGTCTGTAGCCCGTGGTAACTAGTGACATACCGTGCTCCGTGGTGGTTTTACAGAGGATGGTAATACCTAAAGCTGCAGTGGCAACCCAGAGGGAGCAGCATAATTGATAGGCCTGAAGAGTGCAGGTAAGTAGAAGGATTGTATTTATATCCCTGGCGTGAAACCCAATGGGAACCAGGCTATCGCACACTGGCTGAAGTGCTTGAAAATTGCCACCAATTCCTTTCTGTATTGAGTTCTTCAGAGATTTAGTTCATTCCTCCACCGAATCCTACTTAATGCCTGCACAACTCATGTTTAACCATTATCACTAGCACCCAGCTCATAAACGCTTCCTCCTTGTCAGACACCTCGGACAGGAATCAAGGGGAGATGATTCCGCCGTTCCCTAATACAAAGCAAGGAGCGACACCGCTTCGCAGCCTAGCCTACGAAATCCCAACTCTTCCCCGCTTTCTCGCCAGCCTGGCTAACAGAAGAAATTTGATATTTCTGCACCTTGAAATGACTCGCCTTCTCAGGCTTAGGAGAATAAATTAAAGTTGAGCCAAAGTATGCCTCAGCTGCAGCGATGGGCAGATTGATTTGCTTTCCATCTGGGAGATTAAATTCCACTGCCAAAAAAATGGCACCAGCATAATTAGCTGTCAGTCAAGTTGCAAAGAGACAGACTATGTGGGATAATTGAAAGCCCTGCAGCTTCTCATTACATACTACAGTAGCCCTATTTGCAAATTTCCACCTTGAGGAGGTTCCCCGAACATTGTCAGGATTGTACTTACTCCTCCTGGCGCATTCTTCTGAAGTGAAACAGGAATATTGTGCAGGGATGGATTAATTTTAAGTAATTCTCGCTTAACCTAAGTTGGCTATAATATATTTGTCAACAGCCCCTGACAGCTCCACTAGGCTTTAATTGCAAGCAAATCCAAGCAACCTGAAGGAAGTGGTAGCTCTTCAACTCCGCTTATGCCCAGGAGACGCCTTTCTAGGCCTAAAAAACACCAAAAAAAAAAAAAAATCACCTCCCTTCTTTTTCCCTCAACACAATATCCCTCCCTCACAGTTTCTTTTATTATTTCTCATAATGAGCCTATCAGCCTGCAGTGTCACAAACACATACGTTTCATTTAAAAATATCAACTTTTCTTTTCCCCTTTCCCATTTCATGGAGCCCAGGAGTGGTTCAGCAATGGCTGAGCATACACAAAAAGTTTAGGAGAAATGAGCGGCTCTGATGGTCACATTGATGGCCGTGGGCTCTTCTTGGTAAGATGGTGAGAGGCAAAAAGGGCCCTAAGAATAAAATATATTACAGTCCTCATCCTAAAAACACAGGGAGTGTGCAAAGCATTTGACTTCAGAGTATGATAGCAGCCAGTACTGACTGCAATCTCCTTTTCAGGTGAGCATCTCTACTTTGTCACCCTTCACCATAACTGCCCAACTCACCGATAAAACAAAGAATTCAGCCCATCACTCTTGCCAATTCCCCGTTTTTTAACAGGAAACAATAACTGCCAGCTCTGCTGAAGGCCTCAGCCATCCTTCACTCCCCAGGAGCGGAGGCAGCGCTGCGCCACTGGCCTTACAGCCAGGCATTATCTGATCACGTCTGCACTAATGTGCTTTTATGCTAACCTAACCGAGGTGGGAGGAGATGGGGGAGATTTTGTGGGCTTTGCCTGCTTTTGGCAGCTTTAAAGTTCTCCACGCAGGAAGGTTGCTGCTTCCCACAGAAGAGGGAGCCAGTGTCACACCTCCCACATGGCTCCAAAAGCTCTGAGCTAATAAAGCCCAGCCTAATACACTAATAACTCTTCTTAAACCAGAGCTTTCATTATAAAGAGTAATTTATGTTCACCTTTAAGAGCACCACAAGCCTGAGCCCTCTTACAGGCCCAGATTTGCCTTTTGCCTCCCTGTAGCACTTCCCTGGAGCTGGGAGTATTTCCAGACCTGCTGGGGACTCACTGGTGCGAACTGGGAGCCAAATGGAACCGAACAGGTAGTTCCAGAAGTGCTGAGGCTGAAGTAATACCTCGCTGCTGTGATGTGGTGGGAGGCTGGCTTGGCACAAAACAGCAAGGCAGAAACTGCAGAGAACTGTGTGAAACGATTTCTGATCGTTTTGGCTCTATCAGAGGTACAACCACAGTCTACTCCTATGTCTAGAGGGAGCAGGTTGGGATTTAGCATGCAGTCAGGTCCCTTGCTGGCTTATCCTCACGCAGGTTAGGAAAGGAAAAATCATCCCTCCTGTCTGGGTACAATGGGCCTTTATGATTTATTAGACAGTCCTCCTTTTTTGCCTCAATTACTCACTTCAAAAGGGGGTGGAAATGGGACATTCCTAGCCCTAATACTAAATGCATGTAGTCAATAAAAAAAGAAAAAACACTGAAAAATGTTTAAAGGGAGGGTGCTTAAGTTATTGCAACCCTTGGGAGCATTAATGTATGTGCCAACAAGTTACTGTATGCGGCTTTAACATGCTTATTTATTCTGCTGTGCAATAAAACTCTGTCTTAAACAGTGCCAAAACCTGTTTGCCATGGCAACCCCTCATCACACATGTGTTCCAGTACTACTTACAAGCACCTTCTTAAAGAGAAATACACAGCAGGATGAATGGCTCGTGACCTCCGGGGCATTTTACAAAGTTTTAAGCACCCAAGTAAATATTACTTTGGGCTGAAATATTTCTCCCAGGTATTTTTTTTTCCCCCTTCTCCTTTTTGAGGAGCTCTTTAAGCAGTGAAGCAAAGCCTGTTCCCCGCTCACTTCCCTCCAAGTGGAGCTCTAAGGACCTGGACAAAGCACAGAGCCCGACTTTTACCTGGCAGGCCTCAGGTGCTGCCTCCTGGCTGGGGAGGCACGGCAGGAATCAGCTGGCCTTCTGCAGTTTCAGGGGCACCGCAGCTGTTCCTGGAGTCATTACTCATCCTTTGTATTGGCACAAAAGTAGATTCTTTCCCTCCTCCCACTCGCACTAAATGCTAGCTCGGTCTAGCCACTGGCCTTTAAGTCTGTGTGTTCACATGTTGGTAATAAAGCCACGTAATGTGAGTGTTACACTCACCGGCTCCGAGAGTGCCCAGCCCAGGAAAGGGGTTGACTCCAGGTCCTTTTTCCATTGCTTAATTTACTGCTGGGCCTTAAAACTGGTGAGACGAGCTCGTTTCCCACAGCAGGGGGAAGATGCGTCCTAGCAGGGACTTACCTGAAGCGGGGTAGGTACAGCACACAGCTAAACCGTCCCCAAATCTGCAGCATGGAGGAAACTGGGTCCCTCGGGTGGCTTCTTCCAACATGTGTGCCCGCAGCTACACACAGCTCTACGTGGAGAAGCAGTTCCCACCACCACCAGAGCACTGCCTGGGGTTGGGGTCCATGCTTGGGACATCCACGATCCCGCTAACCCCACTGGACTCTTCTAGTTAGATCACCAGAGGAATCATAGAGCAGCATCACAGCATATCGGGTTGGAAGGGACCCACAAGGATCATCGAGTCCAGCTCCCAGCTCCACACAGCACTACCTGAAAATTAAAACTTCACAAAAGTTAGGGGTGTCTTAGTCCTCGGGCACCACATCATTAATTTCTCCACCAGAAAGCTCAGTTTAATCCTTGCAGAAAAACCTCTGAAAGTTATCAGGCTCTCCAAGGCCAGGCACATTCTCCAGAGCTGACAAACTCCCCACACTTCATCTCCCAGTTAAATCCCAGTCCCAGCCCCTCACAGACCCTAGTGGGAGGGAGAGAGCCAGTCCCCAAAAGGCAAAGGGAACCTTACCAGAAACACTTGTGGTGACATTGCCTCTTGTTGTCATGTCCAGGGGAAAGACCTTTCCAGCACCCAGGAGAGAAATCCTAGAAAGTACCAAAATACAGTCGTTTGAAAAATAAATAGATGTGTATAAAGCAAGGAAAGAAAACAGTGTATTTTTAATGCTCCATTATTAACGGTACTCAGTAAGGGATTTTCTGCTTTGCTGGAGCATGTAACAGGCTTAAGTAAGAATCCCTATCAGAACATAACTTTGTAATTATGCAGATAACGTTTGCTGTTGTAACAACAAAAGTGCTCAGGCTCCATTGGCTACACATTTCTTTGGGTAACAGAGATGTCTCTCAGCTCGTGCTTCAACAAGACCACCTTGACAAACGAGCAACCATTTAAGACTGCAGGCATTTAGCAGTGCTGTCCTCTGTTCCTAGGGAGAAGTTCAGCTACTGGTTCCTGGCACCATTCCTGAAGAGTTGTGCCAGGGATGAATGTTGATCTTCCAGCCCCATGAGCAGCATGAGTTAACCATTTCCAGCCTCACCATTAGCAAACCCTAGCACTAGCTCAGGTGCATCCTTTCAAAGCTCAGCAGGTGGTACTCACAGTGAAAACCTCCAGGAACTACCAGCAGAGAGAAAAAAATAAATCATTTTTGTGGTGCCTGTAGTGAAGTTTTCCTGTTTTCACCCTGTTTGTTTGTAGAAAGACTCTAGAAATAGAGCTATCTGGGGGGTGTTTCCAAATGCTTCTGTGTTTCTCTTTCTCTCCCCAAAATAACACCACCACTTCTGGGTGTTTGGCAGGGGAGCAGATGAATTATTCCATTTTCTTTCTTTTCTCACTGATTGACCACGTTTGTGATCCCAGTGACCAACACAGAATATAAGCACATCCCCACAAATGTAAGTTCAAGGACATAACCCAACATTTCCCAGTGTGCAGAAATGAAGTGTAACAGTTCTGTACAGTAAGTGATTCCTTCTGGTAAGCTGCAACCTGCTCCTGTGCAATTGCAGTGGATGTGTTTTACTGCCCTGGCCATGGGATCGATTCCGTCCACAGCAAGTCTTGTAAACAGATCTGTTCCTTGCCGGAGAGATGATTTTTGATCAGCTCCGTGTGAGTCAAAAATTGTGCTGAAATGTCTGATTACGAACACTTCTGTCATGTCGTACGGCTTCCCAACTCCCAACTGGAAAACATCTTGATATAATACCGTGTCATCAGTTTAAAAGAACATATAAAGTTAGGTTTATTGAGCTGCAACCTTGCAGTGCATTTGCAAAATTCAGAAAATATGTTAATGTGTTATTTCTCCTAAAAGTAGGCACTGAAAACACACTGATCTACTCCTGCATGTGTTTACAATTATTTCTGCATGTTACTGTGCCCAAATAACTGTTAGAAAAATTTCCAAGCTAGCGTGTGTATGTTTAGTTTTACTCAAATTCCCATAAATGCATAAGAAGTCTCTGCTGCCTAGAGACTCAAGAACGTAGTTTTAACTGGAATCAAATATCATGAGTGATACCTATTACTGCATCCTACCCGCCTATCCCATTGTAACTTGGAGGCATCGTAATATTTTGTGTCATTACATAGTGCTGGAGGCATGAAAACTCTCCAGGCTGATTAGGATCTTACCATTCCTCTCAGTAAAGCACCCAATCCATCGGAAAGGACTGCTAGCTCTCGGCTGATCATTCATTTGTCTCGTTGAAACCCTATGACTCCATTTTAAGAGCTTTTTTATAGACTCGTATAAAGGAGAAAGTGAACTTTTTAACATGTTTGCACTCCACTAAGTCAATACACATAAAAAGAAGTACAACTGGGGTTCCTACATGGATATATGGCCCAGAAGTGCTAAGCTGGTAAAGAGATCCAGCTACTAGTTAGGCAGGAGATTAACATGATTGCCTTTTCTTCACATTGCTGACTGCCTCCTAGAAGCAAGGGGCACCCAGAAACCTAACAGGAGGATGAGCCAAGCCCTGGACTCCCCAGACAGAGGTTTTACCCAGTAAATTCATGTGGCTTTTTGTCAGAATAGTACATCTTGCTCTGGTTATTGTTGCTTATCTGTCCTTTCAAGAAAAGTCTAAATCAACAGCATCTATATTTGCTACATACAGAACATGAAGACTTTGTGGTGGGTGTTAGAAACCAAGCCCTCTTTGGATGGACACACACACACCCCTTTAGCAGAGTCCCATAGCACCATTGTTACTGTTTCTATAGGACTTTATTATCCTAGAAATTGCACATTTCTGGAGATGATGAGTAGCCTCTGTCCCAACAAGTCTATATTGCAAATACCTGGTACTTGTCCAGATCTTTCCCACATCAATACAGAGCTGAGTCAAGGGAGAGAGAAATTAAAAGCAGCTTCTCTCTCCCCACTGGTGTTGTTCCAGGCACTTGGCCCCTCACTCCAATGCCTGCGAGATGGTAAGAGAGAAACTCAGAGGAAGCAAAACAGAAGATTCTCAGCAGCTGCGAGATGCAGCAAATGAAAGGAACATGTTTTTAAATAGAAACCATCAGTACCAGTACAGCTGTCAACTGCACTTTGCCCAAAAAGGGAATTTTTATTAAGCTCTGAAAAAGCTTCTAAATCTGGAACTTTAAAAGCATTTTTCTCTACATAAAATGAGAGCTTACAATGGCATATCTTCATTGAAAGCCAACGTTAGAGCAAGAGCTTCACCAAGAGAATAGCTGAGATGAATGCTGTTATTAATTATCATTGAAACTTCTACTTCAACAGCCTTTCACGAACTGTAAAGTTGATCAAGATCTCCCAGCCAGATGGCTAATGAAATGCCATCGGCCAGCCTTTCCCACAGATGATCTCCTTCATACTTTGTAGCTTCCAAGACATCCACACCACCAGTGAAGTTTAACAAAGGTTTAATCTGAAGTTAACAACCCCGATATAGTACCATTGATTGCTGGGGTTGCAGGAATCTGAGTGGCATTTGGGAAGCAATGAAAGAAACAGAAAACCTCAAAGGATAGCGTGAGGCCGTTATCTCAGGGCACGTAAATCAGTGCAGTTCTGGACTGTCTCTAGGCCTGAAAAAGATTTTGCTTCTCGAATTCAGTGCTGAGCTGTACAGCCAGGAAGCAGGGACTGAAGGAGGTGACAGTGCAGTCAAGCAATGGATTTTATCAAGAAGCTTGGATGATCTCCAAGCTATGGGTCAGGAAAATCTCTGGACTTTCGCCATTCTTCACAACAGTTCATCCCACACCACCATGGGTGGTTCCCAGTGGTTCTGGTCATCCTCTGGCCCCACAGAGCCAAGTTTCCTGGAGTGAGCAGCAGGCAGGAGAGAAGTGATCACAGGGGACCATGCACAAAGAAGCCTCCTGCATTTCCAACTTCCTCAGCAAGTCTGAAAACAGCGACCCTGTCCACCAACCAGGTCAGTGGGAATCAGCCAAAAAATGAAATGAAAGTTCAAGTGAGGAGGTGTAAGCAGACCTTCAGCTGCTGGATCCAGATAGACATGTACACAGCAAGACAAATCTGTAAATTTTAGGCTTAAAATAAACAAGAGTCCAGCTGCATCACCCTACTCCAATACAACGTGTCCATAACTGTATTAAAAGACCAACTGCTGAGGAAAGTAACCAAGAGAATGGGGTACTTACACAAACTTGGACCTTGAACTTCTCAGTGGTGCCTTTTCCATGTTTTAAGACAATGATATAAACACAACCCCCATCTCACAGTATAAAATATTTAGGATTGTAAAGCATTAGGTTAGAATGAGTTACAGCAACAGGGACTAACTAATTAAGATACATCCACTACTTATTTCCCTCTGACTGGAGAGAAGATCTGGGAGCCACCAAAGGCTCTGCTGAGCTATGCCAACCAGCAGACAAAGCTTCTTGTCATGGGCAAATTTACTGTGGAAGATTTGAGGTGAAAAGTGCCCAGCCCTGGAAACTGAAAGATAGACACTGAGGAAGTAACAGCACCCAGCGCCCACCACATTCAAATGTTTTGAAGTCAGCTCTCAGATTATAGAAGTGGTTTCAAAGCAGTGGCCATGCAGACCATGTTCCCTAGACCTATACCTAAAGTTTTGCAGGGAAACCTTGATTTATATACCCAAATAGCACCAAATTGACCTCATCACCCAGGGATTAAGGTAATCTTGCAATAATTTCAAGCTTCCTATATAACTGGAAATATTGATTTGTGCTGTCTAAAGGGGGAAATGTTTTAGAAAATTCTACTTCCACAGGATCTTCAGACCCTTCCAACAGCAAGCTAGGTAGCTATTAATTCCCAAAGTCTTAAAAGGACACCAAGAAAGAAAACATCTTTAGGCAAGTGAGTACAGCACAACAGGTAGTATGTAAATGAAGTGTTTAAGTGTTTCTACTGATACTCAAACTCATAATGTACTTGGGAAGACCTGGTGGAAGTTCAGCTATCACAGGCAGTCTGACAACAATTTGAAGTATGGCATACCCAAAATAACATCTGGGACACAACAAGCAGTCTAAGCAGCAAATACAATGTTTGCCCATACATTATGAGCCTGGACATGTAGAATAACATAATGAGAGTTTGAAATGCTTTAAAGTTTAACTTTATTACCTCACTCAGTGCCCCATTAACTAGGTCTAATTTTAATCAGCCAACTGTCCTAATTTAGTTGCGGCAGAATTATCTTCTAGGGATGGTGGGAACTACATGTCACTGGCACATTACATTTATTCAAGAACCAGCATTCCTGGAGTGCTTCTCATTCTAAGTGGCTTTGTTTCAGAAACAACGGGTAGTATAATTTTATCTGGCCCTGATGACAGTCCTGGAATCGATTTCACCATAGTCTCACAATGATAGGTTTCTCGGAGATCCTCCAAGCTTCTAAGCTGTCCATTTCAGCAGGATGACCACAGCTCTGCTCACAACTTGGAGAAGAGGCCATAGGAGACAGGCCGTCCTGAAGACAACTCTCAAGCCAAAATATGTGGACCTTTCCATATTGGTACAGTCCCACAAGAGATCTCTAACTCCCCTTATCTCTAAATGGCAAGATTTCCAAGCAGCTCTTTTCCTTTTTTTCTTTTAAAATCATAAAGACAACCTGTTGTGTTTTTTTTTTTTTTTTTAATTAAAAAAGCCAGTGCCCTCCTGAGAGATACACAAAAGGGAAGGGGAACCACAGCCAAGTGAACAGGATCCACTCTCTGATATGCAGTTTGTGCATGGTTAATGGATGTTGGGCATTAATATTTCTTACCCTTTTGTCTGTGTTCACTGTAATAGAAACCCCTGTCTAGACTGAGTGGCTACTACAAGTAATCCCAGTAATATCCAGTAAAATCACTCTGAAATGCGATAGCTATAGTTATCAAGGAGCACCAGGATTAACTTGATTGATTGAACAATGGACTTCTGGTTTTTAACATGATCTATATGTGTCCCAAAATCAAAAAATATACATATGGTTGTAAACCCTTCAATTCAGGGCAACTTATCATAGTCTGTAAATGTACTGACACACCCTAAAAGGAGAGAGATTAGTGCTGCTTCAAAATGAAAGGATAAATGGCAATGGCCATAAAGAAATACTTTCACTTAAGCAGCCACTGCTTCTGCAAGGACAGGACACATCAACCTCTCTACTGGCAGCCAGGGAACAAACAATACATACTTGCCTCAATCTTTCCTTAAAAGTCCTCTTCTGAAAAGACATCACAGCTGATGATGTTTGTGGTAAGTTCAACCAAGAGAGACATCTCCTCCTGGAGGGGCCTCTGCAGCAACTCAGTAAACTACTATGCCATGGGACAAGGAGAGCTGGAGACCACCAGGAGGGATAAGATTACTTCCACTGCACTTGATGAATTTAAATGGGTGGAAAATTTCTGGGTCCAGGTGTAGAGTGTCATCTACTTCCACTATGAGCACACAGTGGTTTTCTTGCTAACCTGGGTCTGCAAGGGTGCACCTGATACCTTTGCTTTGAGCTGAGATAATCTGGGGTGCTTATGGCTGACCTTTCTGAAGGCTGATTCAAACAATTAATAATTACTCAGAGATGCAAGACCTGGAACTAGAACTCCTGCATCCACATCTAGCTCAGCCTGCAGTCCTCTTCAGAAGTTTGGTCAAACTCTTGAATTCTTTTTATAGGCTAGTGTGGGCCTGGAAACATGAAATAGAGAATTTCTATCTAGCAAAACAGAGCTAACAGTAACTGAATATACAGTTAAATAGAGGATGGATCACTTCTCACACTAGGAAAGCATCAACCTTCAGAAAAGTTACAGGTTAGATCACATTTTTTTAAGGATTTACCACTTGAAAGTAGATTTTTATATTGGGAATTCACAATCAATTCCCACTAATTTAAAAGGGAATTATGTCAATATACAGCACCTGGCTGTATGAAAGGTGACAAGAGTTAAACACTAAGATAATGAGAGCTTTTGTACTGTGACAGTCTCTTCAAGAACAGCTTTGGAACAACCTAACTAAAAGATGGGCACTTTCTCTCATCTGCAGTAGGCTAACAGACAACATAATTGCAAAGAAATGGAAAACTACTAACCTCCGTGAATTCTTCATTCGTTCATATTATTTCTGCCTCAATCACACGATGACATAAAACAATTGGTCACTAAATTTTGAAGCTCTATCACATGCTGCAGCAAAGTGGCAAACATCCTTCCAAGCCTCTCTGCCTTCCTTTTTATGCTGTACCTGTGAATCATGCTTCCTTTTGTTCCTGCATGAAAATGGAAGAACAGGTGGTTCGTGTTTGTTTGAAAAAAAACAATTAAAAGAGCTCTCACTCTATTGCTAATTGTTGAGTAGCTCACACTTGCTCACCTGGGATGAGTCTGCTGTAACGACGCTGCTTGTTCCCTTTGTTTCTGTGAGCAATCCAATTTGAATGGGGCAGAGCAGGAAAGGGAGCCCTATAGAAATTCCCCCATTCATTTATTTTTAACTTTTCTGGTGGAAATGTTTTTGTTTCCAGAATCTGGGGCTGTACCTATTGCCTAGCCTTCCTCAAATTCTGATGGAATCCGATGTTTAAAATGAGCAAGAGATACTTGATTTAAGTCTCTTCCCTTCCACCAGTTGGTGTGGAGCTTTCACAGCTCCTTAGGTGAGGATAAATTTCCATGTCTAGCAAAACATGGGTAAAGAACTCTGCGCTGACCTGATTTTGAACCTTTTGCTGAGCCATTCTCAGTGCAGAAAAATATTTATTTTATTACAGCTCTGCAGAACTCATCCCAGCCCAGATACTCAGATTAAGACCAAATGTGTTGAGCTTGCATTAGGTGAAGTCATGAGAGATTTGTGTTTGGGATTTTATCTATGTTTCTTTTGTAGATGTTACCGATGCTGAAACGGCACAAAATAAAAGAATCGCAGTAATAATAGTTCTCATGGCATCTTTCAGGTTCTTCTGGGGACTTCGTAAAGGGGATAGCCCTATCCTGTGTCAAATGCTGTTTCTGAGGGGTTATGTAACACCGGTCTCTCCGAATCCTGAGAAATTCCTTTTACAAGAAATTTCACGAGGCTCTCCTGGCTGGCTGAGCAACTTCAAGTCTTTGAGCCTTGGCTTACATCAGCTCCCCGCACATCACAGGGCCTGCAGACATCTCCGGGCCCTGCTCAGCAACACCACGAACTGTCCCAAGAGCAACTGAGAGGTGGAGGAGGGAACCTCTGCCCAGCCAGAAATGGAAAATTGTCAAGCTATAGAGAACTCATAGCGGACATGTGTCTCTAGGCACGGCCCAGATTTGATCTTGGGAATCCTGAAATATGATAGAAGGGACCATCTGACCTGTGCTGAGACTTAAGTCTGAGATGTACAGTCAGACACCCATGAAACACTCATAAGTTTCTGATTTTCACTGCATTAATGGCTATTTCGATAGCAGCGAAAGAACTGAACACTCCTGGGACTAGACACTGATGAAACCATTTAAGAGTTTTCTCACCAAAATTTCTGAGTAATCCATGTTCTCATGGTAACAGCAAAATCCCTGTTAAAATATAGTTGCAAATATCCTGTTTCTTTTTATGGCCGAGCTGATATATCAGACCTGAGATATGAGATATACGATATTTCCATTACAACCATAATGTCTCCTTGGGACCTATATGGTGTCACTGTGTATTACCAGACTTCAAGTGTGATCCTGAATACAAAGACTTTATTTACTAAAATATCACATGTACCAGATCCTGATTCTCCTATTGTAATACGAGGATGATGAAAAATAATGAAAAATAAAAGCTAATTCCAATATTTTAAAGCCTAAATGTAATTTTTAAACTTAGGTAGTAGAGTAGGGAAAAAGAAAGGAAGATAGCGTGAAATATTTCAAAAGTTTTTTTTTATCTGATCGTGATCACAAGGGAAACACCAAATGAATACCCTGAAGTTTTATTAGTGTCTCTGGGCTTGTTTCTGTGACTGTGTGAAAGAAACCTTTATAAAGGAAGCATTATCTGAAGACAACCCCCAGCTTTTAATACCATTTTCGTGAAGTGTAACAATATATCACTGGTACAGAAACCGAGATCTGCCGCAGCATTATCTATCTGATCTGTTTGGAAGTAGCCTGAGACGCAAGGAAGGGTGGCGAGATGCAGATGTTATCAATTAGCCAAAGAAGTTAACAAAACAACTTCAAACCGCAGCAGTTGTTCCAGCTGAGAAGCCTTGAAGGGGACATTTAGCTGGTGCTGTGTGCTCGCTCCTTTTGTATGTGCTGATAGGAAGCCCGTCAGACCACAGCTGTGAAATCCCAGCTTTGGCAACCAGATCCTCCCCAGCAAATCCAGGGGGAAGGAGGCAAGACTGGCATTGGAAGGGCTGCCCAGTCCTCAAGGCACAAAAAAAACTCTGCTAAAGCACAACAGGTCTCATAAAATGGCATTTGGTAGACAAAGTGAGTGATAAGGAGAAGTAAACCCACTTGTGTCAGGGCAGAACCAGAAGTGAAACAAAGGTTATGTGAATTGCTATTAAAAAGAAATCCTTCAGGTTGTGACAAATAAGGAAAATGTTTGGGAACAGAAGATCAAGGCTAGAAATAGAGTGGATTTTTTTTGTTGTTTTGTGCCCTGAAGTGGCACCACCTGCCTGAGCCGGGGTAGAACAGGAACATGTGGGGTTTCCATGGAAGCTCACACGGGTAAAGCAGGAGAAGCTGCTTATCACCTCTAAAATCAGAGTGGAGTCTAGGAAAAAAGTGTGCTCAAGATAAATACGACTTCCTTGTAAGGTTGTGATGTCCTAGCCTTGAGTGTGACAAGACCCTTGGCAATGTTCATGGCCCAACATCTCGGGTGGGAGACAAAAATGTACCACGGTGTTCAGCCAGTGAGGCTCTTTGTGACAAGCCCACAAGCAGAGCATCCCGGCAGGGATCGTGGGCTGCAGGGTTGGGAGCAGCAGGAGGCCAGACCTGAGGGTAGCTGAGTAATTGCACTTATCACATTTGATTAAAAATCCATTTTATCCAGAAGAGTGCAGCCAGAGGTTTATAAGGCAAAACATGCTGTAGAGAGTGTGTGTTGCTGGGGCTTGCAAGAAATGATAGCGATATATTCCCTGATGTTGAAGTGACAAGAGAGAAACAGTAAAAAGTTGCTGTACCTGCAGTTTTTCAGCGTGCTCTACTAAACGCGGAGGGCAAAGGGGACTGGAGGAGGCTGTTTCATTGCCTCGGAGCAAAGACACATCCCTTTTCTGCCATGAGTCCTGCATGATATGGCCACTAGCCCAGAGCTGCCGCGATCTGCAGTGCCTCATTTGGCGTGCATCTGCTGGAGCCTTGTCTGAGGTAAAACACTGACACCACTGAGCTCATTTCCAAGTGCTTGCACCAGCGTACGGGCAGCCTGAACGGGCTCTGAGACATGGGGCTGGGAGGCACCTGGTACACCAGTCCTTATAGAAAATTGGGCTGAGAGAGGCCCTGGGTGACCGAGCCTTGTCTCCTGCTATCACAGGCACCATGCCGGATAATCCCCTTCATAAACTCAGCAGCAGCTGGGGGAGGAAAGCCTGGAATGGCTGAGGATGCTGAATGTGAGGTGTTATAGGGTCCAGAGTCAGGGGGATTTGGAGTATGCAAAGAATGCAGCTTTGTGCTGTTTAGAGGAGCAAAATAATATTTTATTAACAAAGCTGGAAAGTCATACATCCAGGGAAACACCCGAGACCTTAATTATGCCGGAGAGGCATCAGGGTAATGCAGTATTTGCTTTCTAATTCTGGCCCTGAGTTCAGAGAACTATTTTTTTTTCTGTTTCAACATTTGGTTGAACACAACACGCCAACAACAGAGAAAAAAAAATAGAAAGAAAGAAAAAAAAAAAAAAAGCACTGGTTTCCACTCCTGCAAGTACTGTGTCTGTTTTAAATCATGAGAAAGGGAGACTTCTAATGAGGCTGATTCATATAATGATGTATTTTACAAGCTATTCTCAGCAGATTCACTGCAATATGTCATTCTTTATGTACCATGAGAGATATATGAGCACACAAGCTTACAGAGGGTGGGGAAGTCTCTGAATAACTGTCCGGTTTTGCACCTTGTGCTGGAGGAGGAAGAATTGGAAGTTCACACAGGCTATTGCTTCCAAACCCTCCAGACCTCGGGTCAGCTGTGAACTCCACTCCAATAAATGTGAACATTACAAGACTTGTGTCTTAAAACTTATTTCCAAGGAAGTCTCTCATTTTATTGCAACACGAATAAGAGACTCTAAGGTAATATTTACTTTGTTTTACATTTCATAAAAAAAAAAAAAAAAAAAAAAAAAAAAAAAAAGACTGTAATTTCATGGAGGCTCTAGCAGGAATACCTCTTTCCATCCAAGCGGAAGAAATCATGTTCAGGACCTTTCCCGAGGGCTCGAGAAAAGCACGTTAACATGGAAACTCCCACTCTGCTTTATTTGTGAGTTACTCTTGCAGGAGGATGAGGCTGGAATTGAGAGAAGCTATAACTGGACTAACTGGCCAAAGCCTGTGACATTAAGGGGCAGGCAAGGATGCTGAGAGGATAATCCCAGAGATGCAGCTCTCCAGCTGATGGAAATCAGAAGAGCCAGATAATCACTGAGAGAGATTCCCAACTAGAAGGAAGGTAATTGCAGGGGCTTTAAGAAAAAGGGTGCAGTAGTTTCTCCAGGTCTGTCTGTCACTCCCGTCACTGCTGCCTCTCCCAGCACTGTCTTTTAAGATGCTGGAGGAGGGGCTGAAGCCCTTTTAATGAAGCGAAAGGATGAACAGGAGGCCTGTCCAGAACAGCAGTGGAAAGAGAAAAGTCACACGCAGGGAGCCCGGCGCGTGGCGAAACCAGAGCTGCAGCCTGCTCCAGACCCCGGAGCTGCCGAGGCACAGACGTCTTCAGGAACCCTCATCGGGGCACCCCAAAGACCTGTGACCAGGTGAGAGCGTGAGCTACATCCACACGAGGCCGTGGGGCCGTGCCAGTGCCCAGCCACACTTCAACCTGCAACGATGGCCCCACAACGATGGTCCCCGACCGCTCACCGCAGGACGGGCAGCCTCCGACCGGTGAGTCCCACCTGGCCCGGGCTTCTCCACCCCAGTGGCACAGCCGCAGGTCTGTTCCATGCTGCTCCTCGCCAGCCTGCTGCATCGAAGGGGCCCTGCTTTAGGCTTTTTCTCACCGCCAATGTAGCAACCTGACTTCTGGCAAAGGGAGCTGGCTGCCTCTCCCCTGCTGGGCTGCCAATATACCTCCTCTTTCTGGCCCGAGGGGCCACCAGAGAGCGATACGGGCTGTTGCCAACTCTGTCTGCCTGGGAACGAGGGACCCGGCCTGGAGCCCGAGCCCAGAGCTTAGCGGTTCCCTGCTGCTAGCCCACAGAGCAGCCCTGGTGGATTTCTTAAAGGCTGGGTTTCTTAAAGACTTTGCTTACTAATTTTCTTAATTTTTTGTGGCCTCGTCAGTGACTTTGCCATAACACTAGGGTCAGCCACCAGCTGCTGCCTATTCCCACGGTATAACCTGCCCACTTCACCGTCTTTCCTTAAATGTAATATGTGGTGCATTTGTGTCTGGTACTTTCTCTTGTTTCTGCAATTGAAATTTTATCCGTTCGTGGAGTGCCCGAAATTCTGCAGAGACACTTGGCCTGAATACTCATTTCATTGTTGAAAGCCAATACTGCTTTAACAGATGCAGTAAAATGGTGAGAATCTAAAGTTCACTTTTCTGCTTTAAATACCACAGATGAAAGAAGTCTACTCCACATAAGCGAATGCCTCTCTTGCTTGCTGGCACATTAGCTTTAAAGGTGTTCTGGTAGTTTTCAGCCCTCTGTTTTACCTAAATGCTTTCGTCCAGATCCTCAGCTGGAGTAGATGGATGCAGCTACACAGCAGTCAGCAGAACCGTGCTGATTTATACCACCAGGCAGACTTTTATACGTAGATAGCCTTAGAAAGTAATCACCAGGCTCCCTCAAGCTGATTCCACATGACTTGCAACTGCAGTTTTGACTCAATGCTGTTCCCAAAGCTTCGGCTCCCTGTGCAGCACGTTTCCTCTGGGTAGGCATCTGTCCGTGGTACAAAGGAGTCCAGAGCAGCACCAGTGGCAAACTCCCAGCCTCCACTTGAAGTATCCATCATCTTTAGACATGGTTAACTCTGTAATTATTGCATTGCCTTGGACAATTTCAAACCTCATTTCATAATGGCACAGAAATCTCCAAGTCCAAGCTGTCAAATTATTTTCCTTGCAATGGCTTTAGCAATACAAAGTGTATCATTTCCTCACCTCCGAGGAACAAACACAGAGCAACCCAAAGCACTGGCAGCGTGCACTCTGTCTAAACCCAATGTCCTCGGGTTCTCTTTCAATATCATTTCTGCCCTGTGAGTTAGACCAGTGCCGACCAGTTCCTTTCTGCTTTTGCAGCCTCTGAACACCCTGCGGAGATGTTAGGCTCTGTTTAGTGTACACAGCTCACAGTCCTGAGTTACATGGCTATCTTCAGGCAGCAACACAGGTCCTCTGTTCTCCGCCGACCTTGCAGGTTTGTCACCATTTGAAAACAATTATTTTCCTCTGACTTGGCATTTTTGGCTGCTACCCAACTGCTTGCAGGCACTTTGGGATTTATCGTTTGAGCCCTCAAAGGAATAGTTATCTTGAATGTTGAAAATATTTCCAAAAGGCTAAAATGTATCATTCAGCCAAGTGTGGTTTCAGAATTGCTTCATATGGATCTAACTGATTCATTTTCTTGCAATGAAGTGATTGCAGGAATAGCGGGAGACTGGGCCAGAGGGAAGAGGCTGATTGTCTCTTCCCACCAGGGACTCTAAAATAGTGGTATAATTTACTTCCTTTGAGATGTTCTACATAGCAGACAAATGTGCATCTGTTCTTCAACATGGAATAACTCCTAAATAAATGGTATAGAGTAAGGTAATCTGGGTAGTAAGCAAAGCTAATAAAAATTTTAAATGTTTAAAAGAGAAGGCAAGAGGAAGATCCAATGATTTTGACTAGATTCGGTTCCCAACGGTGAATTTAGTGCCCACAGGGAATCCTTACACACTGGGACACCAAGGTCCTGACAATGACAGCGAGTCTTCCACCATGCACCATGCAAGTGGGGAGTCTCAGCATCCCTGCATGCTGTATAGAGGTGGTGTAATGTAATCCAAACACGTACCTGGATCCCAACTTTCCTGGCTAGCATTTAGCTGTAGGGAAGCCCAAGCAAGCCCCTAAACTCCAAACAGGGGGAACAGTGTGCGCAGCAGAAATGAGATTCCAGATGTGGAATTGGCACCATTTCCCTAGCTGAAACTTTCCAGGTCTTGGTCTCAAAGGTGACTACCTGACAGAGAAAAATAGAAATAAAACAAATGATCTCAAAGTGTTTTCCATCTTGCAGTTAGGTCTCAGTCTTTATAGTCAAGCCATCTTTGAACCATTCACAAACACACTAGCCAGAAATAAATAAATAAATTTATAAATAAATAAATAAATCCACGTTTCTGATGTGAAGAAATCTTTCCTGGGGCTTTCCTCCAGCACTGCATTCTGTTCTTACTTTTTATAACTACAGAAGGAAAAAATGTTCAGCTAGGTTTTGAGTTTGTACTTCGATTACTAGCTATGTCATACAAGAGGACACTGCACGTGGCACTGTTTGCAGTCTTCTTAGTAAGCACTCTTCTACAGATCACAGAAAGATCTGGATGGTAAAAAAAATAAATAAAATAAAATAAAATAAAATAAAATAAAATAAAATAAAATAAAATAAAATAAAATAAAATAAAATAAAATAAAATAAAATAATAAAAAAGTGAATCCATGCACCTTGATACTGTCAGCAGAATGCCAGTAATTTTTGTTAATGACTTTAGCCCAAGTGAGATGAACTGAAGGGTCAGGGTGATTTGTGCCATTTGTGCCATGATGGTGAGGGTCATGTTTGGTGTTGAAGAGCAACACCACTTGACCAGTCAAAGAGCATAACAGGAAATCTATACAAGGTCCTGTCCAGACAGAGAGTTGGGTATGTACACAATTATTTCCAATGTAGATAAAATCAATGAGTAACCACACGGGGTCTAAAAAGGATTTTCAAAGCTCTGCCATTCCATGAGTCTATTCAAGTGTGATTAAATGAGCCTTTTCTCCTTCCATTCACTAACATAATATCCTTGTAACTATTACAGCAAAAGTGATATATCAAGGTCACCTTTAAACAGGCATTTAGCAGTCTATATTACATTATAACAGGTGGACATGAGTACAAAAGCCAGCACCACTTGACAATAAGCTTCCGGCTGCTTCCAGCCAGCCATGGATTGTGGTCTGGGAAAATACTCACTTAGGAAAATCGATCAGCGACAGGACAGGGACTATAGTTTGACATCTCTGCTTTCTACAAAGCAGACAGACTTACACAAGCAGACGTGTCAAGTGATGGAACTGAGCCTGCCTGTTTTACAAAAGTTATCCTACATTGATGCTAGCCTTGGCCACACTTCACAATAATTCCTGGCATTCCCTTTGACTATTTCTCAGCACATCAGTGCTTCAATGATCTCACTGGAAAGCTCTTTTTGCAGGACGTGCTGTCCTGCCCAGACTTGTTTTTTACTTATGCCAGTGCTACCTGCATCTATGGATCCATTGGGGGCATCCACAGCTCCTTGGGATTTCATTCCTATCTGAGAGACCACAATTAGAAAATGTTAATTTGTTAAAAATGTTAAAAAACTACAGTTACAAGTGGTTAAATCTTTTCTTTTAAAAAACAGTGAAACTATGAGTAGGATAAGAGAGTTGGGAGGAAAATTCTTAACACCTGGAGTCCAACACACTTTAGAATAAAATTCAATAAATTTGTTTAGTGAGTGGCAGCAGTACTTGGTAGGAATGCAATAGTGAAACAGAGCATTTATCAAAGCCGTGCATTGCCTCACAGCTTTATCAGCCAGATTTCTTTGCAGAGCTTGACTACATCATCCTCTGGAAAGCTCATATAAAAATGCAGTTTCTCTAAGTATATAGATATTATAAAATTTATATTATGCATTATGTATAAAATTAATATATGTATATATTATATATTTATATATATATAGTTATATGACAAATATAAACCATCTAAATATGATTATTTTAGTAAGGGGTCCTTTAAAAAGAGTTCATAAATTTAGGAGCCAGCATATGCTGCAAAAATACAACAAAATCGAAGAAAGTCAGTGACATATTTTAGTGCAGTTTATCTACCAGCTGAATCCTCCCGCCTTGCACAAAGCACTTCATATAAAGGCAGTCAGTAAATTCCTGCTGGGGTGAAGGTGTTCTTTCTGAAACACAGGGTGACGTTTCAGCTGCTTTATTAGCCCATGGCTGAGCTGGTATCCACATTCCTGACAAGGATTTAGAGAAGCCCGAATGCAGACCTGCTGACTCCCCACTTCTGGAGGAGGGAAGGGGGTCTCCCCTGCACCCAGGTGAACACTGAGGCATCTTGCATGAGCTCTCTGTGCCCTTTTACTTACACCCATGCACAGGAGGAGGCAGCCTTACTACGAGCAGCAGCTACAAAACGGAGGCCCTGAAACCCTGGTGTATCATCCCTGCCACAGGTTAGGCAGGTTCACACCTGCAATGCTGCCACACACCAAAAGGGTCTTCGGGAAAAAGAAGTCAGGAAGCAACTTGCAGGCTGTTCACTGCAGCTCCTGGAAGCACTCTGCATGCCCAGGTTTTAGCTGAGCAGCAGGACCAGAATATTGCCATATTGTCTAGGAGATATCAGCAACGCCCAGGGGAGTTACTGTAAAATCCTGGCGACTTAGATATTTGTATAACTGAGAGCCAGACGTCCTTCAGAAGCATGCTTACTGCTTCCCTCAGGCCAAGGTACTGGTGCAAACACACCAGATGCTGTCTGATGAGGCAACCGCCTTTCCCCTTCGCACCACTTTTGCAGCAGGGCACTGCCCTTTGGCTTCTGCTGCGATCTGCCCTCAACTGTGAGTGTGCAAGAAGAGGTGCAGGTCCAACCCCAGGTATTAGCACACTCTCCTCCAGAGAATGCTCCGTGAAAATTGCAGTGCTTCGGCCAGCGTGTTCGTAGCTTGCTCATCCTTTTAGAGAAACAGGCTGCAAATGGATGGTGAGTTCATTGTTATTGCAGAAGTGTCTTTTAAAGATGCTCCCCCGGGGCTGCCTTGAAGCTTCTGCTTGACAGGTGTATGTAACGTAGCAAGATCCGGGGAGAAATCCTGTCTTGTCAGCTGAACTGAAATGAGTCAATGAACAGAAATGAGGTCTTCTCGTGAGAGAACAATGAGAACAGAACCGGGGGGTTCACACATGGATTAATTTACAACGTCTCTAAGCATTTGCCATTCCAGTACTTGGAAATCCTGTCACATTCCTTGAGAAAGTATGAATTATAAATTCTTGCCGAAGACCTCACACATACAGATGTTTCGAGAGTCAGTAGTCAGCTTAGTTTTCTTTTTCTGTGTAACCAAAAAGAGAGCAGGAATTGCAGCATACCCCAATTAATCTATTGCCTGATAGTGGCAGTACTGCCCTACACTGCTAAATGTTTTGTCATTCAGTAAGGTATTCTTCTACACTTATGACATAACTAGATATAAAGCATTTTGATATTATTATTATTATTATTATTATTATTATTGAGGCAGACTTATGCATTAAATAAAGCCCATATCTCAAGGTACAGCCAATATTAGGCAAGTCAAACCAAAATAGGATGTTAACAAATTCATAGTTTGGCATCTGAAAAAAATGTAGCTTTTTCTTCCACCAAAATATACTAGAATCAACTATAAATCTCACAGCATTCTTACAGAAAACAAGCATGATGACACCACATGAGGTGCAATTGAAGCAGGAAGGTGTATTTATACAGCACACAGAAATGTACTGACATACCCAGAGAAGATTAGGGTGTTTTGCTGTTACACTGTCCTCTGGGTTTTAAAATAGCAGTTTTGCTGCAGAGCACTGTAACTCCGTGTCAGATTTTCAGTTTGAACCATTTGACAGAAAGACAAGCAGAACAAGTAGGGTATCTGCTTTAAACCTGAGATTTCATTGCAGATTTCTCCAAGATTACTATCTCAAAGTCCTGTGGGCTTGACAAAAGGGTGGTTAATATTTTAATTGATTACTTAATTTGGAAAATCCTCCACTACTCTAGACGATGTCTTAAATTAATTATTCACCAACTTTTCTACCTTGAGATAATCCGAGATGCTCTGTATCTGGCATAACGATGTTTGAAAAATTGGCTGTACAGGAACATAGAAGATACCACAGTTAGTCTGAAAACATTTCTGCTTGAAGGTTTGTGTTTCTTTGAGGGGTTACAGTCCTCATCCAGCAGGCACATCATGGTGTCGTTTTACCCTCCATGCACTGCACTCAGAGGTACCAAAGGGAAACCAGAGGCACATCGCATTTTGCATCCGCAGTTGTCACAAGCCCAATACTGTGCAGCAAGCACAACACATTTATTGTTGCTGCATATGCTGTTGCAGTACTGCAATGCAGGGAACAGATCTGACATGATAAAGCCAATTTTTATTTCTTTTCTGGAGGTGCATTCCTCAGCCTGATTTCCTCCAGCCAGGCTGTGATAAGGAAACACAGCTCTTACAAAATCTGTCCCGTGCTGAACCGTCTGCCTTCAAGATCCATTTTTTGGTAACCATTTCTCTTGCTGCGACTACATCAGTAAGCAGTGATAACAGCTCTTTTCTCCAGGGCCACATTAAGCTGCTTCAGGGCAGACTTTTTTATGTTCTCTTTCTCATGCCATTATGCACAAGCTTCATGTCCAAAAAAATCATCTGTCACATCCAGTTCCTGCAGCATTATTCTGACAAAAATCAGTCACTAAGAAAGTCCTTGATGTCAGAGGCTTCATCAAAGCAAAGTAATAAATACTGCAGCAGTCAGCTTGTCTTCAGAGTCCTGGTGGTTTTGCCAGAAATCTCACTTACTCCTTCAACACTGTGTTGTCAAAAGAATTTCGTTTGTTGGAGTTTCTCTTTCCTTCCATTGCCTTTTTTTTTTTTTTCCCCCTCCTCCCTTTTTTCCTTTTCTTCTCTTCCCAAGGAAATGAGGGGCAAATACAAGTGAGATACCGTCCCATCTTTATCACTCCACCATCTGCAAATGGTTTCATTCTTCTGACAATTTCACATGCAACCTTATAAAAAGACCTGGCTCACTTCTGCTGCTAACTTCAAAGATGTACAAAGCTGTGCTGGACCAGTCTGTGCTGGTGGGGCAGATAGGAAGAGGCTGCGTTTGATTTCTGTGAGAATCTCTCTCTGTCTCAAATGGGGAATAGGTGAGAAAACATTTCTTCCAGTGGTAGAGCTCAATCCTTCTTCAAAATGAAGGCAGAGAAAAAATTACCAGCCAAGTGCTAAGTGAAGCAAAGAAACCCTAGAAGTAAGGAACGAACCTCAAAATTCCCCCCTCCATTCTGCGGAGAAGGCCATGAAAGCTCTTGGCAGCCCTGCAAATATTTCAATGGGATTTAATACTGTTCTTTCCTCCTTTTAATACTTTCTCTGTGCCAGAAGTTTTGTGAACCCCTGTTGGCAGGCTACCAAGCTCAAGTCAACTGCATAGTGCCCGTCCATACCCGATCCATCCTTTCTTTGGGACAGTGCTCTGGATGTGCCAGATGTGAGGTGGCAGTGTCCGACCTCCCTGCTTTTCACCGCTACCTCCTGTGGATCCCAAATAATCGTGCGGTGCACTCAGCTCCTCCAGCCCCCGGTCAAATTCAATGGGCCTTGGGAATGCCCCAGACCTCCCAGCCCTGTGCTGCACCTAGCCTGCTTCCCTGGGCTCAGTGATTCAGCACAAAACCTTTGTACTTGCCAGAAGGACAAATAGAGGCAAACCTTTTCTGCGTCCTTGTTGAGGGCACCTTTCTGAATTTTCCAGCGGCTGCTTTCTTCACATGAGCATTTTACTATTTTCTCTCTGTTAGAGAAGGCCATGACATTTTATTTTACCCTGTGGAAAATTCAAACAAAAATAAAGCTATTTTTATTTTCATTTATATTTCCAGTTCATTCTAATATCAAGGGAATGTGCATTAGCCCCTTTTCTTTCAAAATGGCTTTTAAATGAAAACATGTTTTTCCCCACGATGAAGACATGGCTTTCTGTTTGCTCAAGCACTGTTGTTTTTGTTTGAAGTACTTCTGATGAGAGTTACTTTGACTCTCTCTTAGTTGAGAGCCCCCATGTAGCAAGGCAAAACATTGCTTGAAATGAAGAAAACAAATCTCTGATTTTAGTCCTTTGAACAAGAAAAAATCATTACTTTTTTTTTTAATGTTCGTATTTTAAATAACAATTACTTAATAAAAGAGGAGAAAGTCCTGGATATTCCTCTTTGGCTCTGTGCTCAAATTGAAGGTTTTTAAAATTCTCTTTGACTGTTCACAAGCCCAGAGGATTTCTTTTTTATTTTTTAAGCCTCTCTAGAAAGTGCAGCTTTTCCTCTAGGGACAAGTTCTAAAAGAAACAAATCAAAGATGAGGAATTTTAGTAGTCAGTCCACTCTCTGGCTCATTCCTTTGTCTCTCTCCTGTCAAGACACTTTGACTCTGCATCCCCCACATATCTCAGCCTTTCGAGGCATTTATAAATTATAGAAGTATTTATTATTGTGGGGAAAATATGATCATTCACTGAACTCATTGTGAACTTTGCACACACGCTGACTGCTTTTGTCCACAGATCTTTTTCCTAGGAAGCAGCCCCCTTGCTTAAAGTCCCCAGACTGACTCCTAAGGCTGAGATGCTGGCAGGTGATTTCAGGCTTATACTGGAGAACCTAGAGCAAGAACAAAATGCTAGCATGCCTGCTGTAACCTCCTCTTTTCTAACCCAAATTTGAAACTTTCCTGCATTTTTTTTTAGAGTTTATCATATAGATATAGCAAGCATGATGTCAGCGTGTAAATCTCTGGAAAAAGCCTACCCGTCATCCCGCATAGTTTTATGGAGAAAATGTTTGGAGCTTTTCAATTCCTAGTGCTGCTAAAATAAATGTCGAACAGGAAGGGACGTGAACAATTTTGAATGCGACTTAACTGTAAGTTTCCCTTTTTCTGGTAAATAATAGAAGGATCAGCTAGCAGATAATATTTAACAGGGCTCTTGTTATTGCTCCGTTCTCGCAATGCTATCAAACAGGACAGTTTAATGTAGAAGAGGATTTAGAATGTCCAGGCATGGAAGAGATTGATAATTCCTAATCCAGGGGATCTGCTCCACTGCTGACTGTGGAAATGCATGATAACGCCATGTTTCTTTCCATACTCTTCCTTGTAGCTGAAAAGAACAAAGTTCCTCTCCGTGTGTGTGCTATTTTGTTGCAGCAAAGACATTTCATGGATATAGACACTCCGGATTTGAACTCAAGCCCCCAGAGAAGGCCACTTAATCCTGAGAAACACCTACAGAAGCCCCCTTAAAGACTCCTCACTTACTATGTCTTGTGTGATATCTTCCATTAACGCTACCAGGGACCCATACCCTGCTGGATCACACAAGGATCTGCTCTCCACGAGGCCAGAAAATGAATGCGTTTAATAAGGATTAACCCATGCTGGCACTGGGGAGCAATAAATATCATAGCGCCAGCATTTGTAACGCTATAGTTATCATTGTGTCAGCATTTCTGTTATAAACCAGGGTTGGGGTGGATTAGAACTCAGCCATAAAATTTTCTCCAGGCTGAAACTTGGCATAAAAAAGAAATATCAGTCTATGATTGTTTTCTTTCTTTCTTTTTTTTTTTTTTTTTTTTTTTAACCTTAGGAAAAAAACCTCTCTTCAGTCTATTTTAAGTTGTAAAAAGCAAGAATATGAAACTCTTCCTAAATTCTTGAAAATGGCATCTAGGCCTCTGGGAATGAAGAAAGACTCTGGCTGTGACTGCATTACAGAGTGAGTTTTCATTGGGGTATCAGAAGTTCAGGGATTAAAGGTGCTTTTTGGTATATCTTGAAAAGCAAAAGCTTTGTCATATTATATCAAAGAGCTCAATTCTTTAGCACTGGGGTTTTGAAAGTATTTTTGCTCTGCTTCTTGCCTCAAAAATGGGTAGTTTTAAACTACTAGTACCAAACCACACTCTGTACCTTGATCAAACCCCACACAAATAACCCCACTACGCTCCCTCCTTGTGCTAGGCTGTGCTGGCTGAGAGGATAGACTGGGGGAACTGAAATCAGGTTGCTTTGAGGCTTTACTCTGTGCTCAGACCTGACTTTTCTGGCAGAATTAGTTCCCTCTCAGAAATCAGACGCATGACTGAGGGGATCGATGTGAAAGAAAGACGTCCTGGCGCTGCTGGTACTGGGAGGCATGGAGGACTGGGATGCAGAGATGTCTGCTGTGGGATGTCACGCGTGGGTCTGAGCCAGCTCGCAGCTGCAGGCACTCCTCGCTGCTCCGTACCTCCCGCCGTACGACAGCGCTGCGCGGGTTGTGCTCTTACTGGGAGAGCTGCTGTTTGGAGAAAAGCACGATTTACTCCGCAGTGTCCAAAGACATACTATCAAAAGGGTCACCACCGTTTTGTGTAGACCTCAGGAGGAGAACATGGATTAATTTGTTCCCTCAAAATCAGTTTTTCTTTTAGAAACAGGAGTGCTGTTTTGTTTCTCGTGCAGTCTGAGGTATAACATCGAGTTCCAGTTTCCCTTAAGGCTTAAGTTCAGCCTTAAGAAGCTGAACTTCATCCTCCTTCTACTAGGATGGTTTTATTTTAGTTACCAAATATTTGAGGTTAAAGTGAATAGTTCATCTTTAATGGGATTATCTCTTTCAATGTTTGCTTTCATTACAGTTTGAATTGCTCTGAGCATGAGAATCTAACCTCACCAAAAGCATATTTTTGTAATTTGATACAAACTAAATTTAACCTTTGACTCTCATCTATAAAGACGTTAGTTTTTTCCATCGAAAAGCAGAATGTTAGATTAAAGATCTGGCAGTTTCAATTTCCAGGTTGCTAACCTTCCCGTGATTGGGTCCCAAAACGTGGAAAGCTGTGTATTTAGTAAAGGTATTTAATATTAATTGTAACAGTCAAGATGGTTTTATACTTGCTACTTATAATATCTGACTGGAGATACTCTGCAGGCTTTTTAAAGGGAGAAAATTTTCTTGACCTATACTGCACAATACAGTGGACCTCTTTTAGCAGAGGTATTTGAAATAAAATCTCTCTTTTGAAATACTTTACTAGTTCATCGTAGTGCTTTTGTTAAAAAAAATAATTTTATCCAAATGCTTTGGAATATTAAGTCTGTGCTTAGAAAAAGTAACTTCAAGATCTCCCTCCTGAGGATTGGCTTTAAATGGGATGCAGAAAGGGAAACAAATTCTCTGTATTATTCTATATTTTCCCCAGTAAACCATCAGGGAGATTGGAGGGGAGAGGTTGCTTTCTAAAAAAACTATATATTGTTGTTCCCTGCTGGAGGAATCCTTCTAAATACGTGGAGTTTTTCACTTCTGCTTTGATGAAATGAAGCGTTGAAACTTTTACTGAGAAAGTTTTATAGATATTTGTCAGAAAGTTTTTGTATTTTTTTTTGAAGAAAAAATAATTAAGTGTGAATGAAAAATTATTATGTCTCCAGTCCTGCAAAAGATAGATCATAAGTGGATCAACTGTCAAAGCTCTGGTGAAGTCAATGATACTTCTTCCCAGCATTTCTGCCGTAATGAAGTAACGGGGGAAATGGCTCATTGCATACGTCAGGGCACAAAGGGGAACATGGGAGCATTTATTTAATTATTTCACATAGAAAAATTCAATACGAACTCAGCAGAATCCTTCCAGCAGTTACACTTTTTATGACTATATTTTTTGACAATTCATAGGAAAACCTGCGTGTTCATATACTTACTCAGGTTCCATAAAGAAGGCTGATTTAGGTACAAAAAATACACTCTGTTAAATCTTTTTTATACTCTGTTAAATCAGGGGAGCAAGCAGGAGAAAAAGAAACCTGCCTTACATTTCAGCTCTGCAGTCGTCAGAGAAGGATACTGCAACCAAAATTCAAATTGTAACACATACAGCACTAATAAATGGTCAGCTTAGAAGCATTTCCTGTTTATACACTGTGTTAATAAGCATCCATCACCCATGTCACATATACGGGATACCAAATTCAAATGTCAAACAAAATGTAAGAGGTCACACATTTTCCTTTGCTAACTAAAAGTGTAATTCATAAATATTATTGCTACCAAACTCTCCATCTACAGCACTTGTTTAGAAATATGCACATGTAATATAAATTGTGATTAAGTTAAATGGGTATATTATTTCCTGTTTTAAGGGTGAACAGCAGCATGAATTATGTTTTACTCAATAGGCATTTCAATAAAAACCTATGGGCTAACAAGCTGCTATCATGCAGTTCAGCTGCGTGGACTAACATGAGAAGGGTCTTATGATCCACAAGTGATATTTAAGCTGTTGCTCTGTCTGTTATTCCTTCTGGTGCATAGAAAAAAAAAAAATACTTCCTTAACTCAAAACCTCTATCTATTTCTTGTTATAAGAAAAAAATAAAACAGAAAATAAAAAATAAAAATAAAAAAGCACAATTTGGTTGTTGGGGCTTTCCATGTGTAAAATTAATAAGATAAATGTAATCAGCTAGCCTCAATCTTTTTATTCTTACTGACTTAAGAAAAGTAGGTTTTAAGTAAGTCTCTCCGTGAAAATTAACAACATATCTCAATTTCGAAATTTCTTATTTTAGTTTGTAGAAATCAAACCCTCAAGGAACAAAATCAAATAAAGATTTTGGAAGTGGCTAGAACAGATTGTTGAAAATGGGAAATGTGTCTCCTAGTCATTAGATTCTGTAGAATTCTCTGGCTAGCCTTCCGTTGTGTCTCTTTTTGTTTGACACTGTATTTCCAGCTAATTTGAAGCATTTTAGGGTCTGAGGTCACCTTAAAGAGTTACAAAGATTTAACTGGGCTTTAATGAGGCTTACACAACTTTACCATAATGTTAATATATATATATTTATATTATTAGATTAGATTTAAATGATTTTGAAATTTAAAAATGTAAAGTATGATATTACAGGTAATAATGCTGTACTGACAAAATGTTCTCCTTTCAGGCCCAATTAAAGATCTTTCTCATGAACAAAATCAATGAAATCATTAAAATGGAATTAAAAATATACTATCGCCATACTATACACATAACCATCGTTATGTAAAAATTGACAGCCACGTAACTGTGCTGATCGCATTTATACATTAGGAGCAAAGGCACATTTTGCTAAAGAAATGTCTTAGATTGGATGTAAGGAGGGCTATTCCCACCGAGGAGCTGCACAGCCCAAGATAAGCAAGTCCCGTTACTGCTTGTCTTGAAGAACTGCCTACAAAACTTGGTTGCAAATACTGTCAAATCAAAGGCTTTCAAGGCAAATAAGAATGCCACACATTCCCAAGTTATCTACGACTCTTTTTTTAAAGCTTTGGTAGAAAAGAGATTTTACCAAGTTGCTGGAGTCTGGTGTTCTTTTAAAAGCTTGTAAAATGGGAGTCTGAATATTTTGTTTTATTGGAAGGAACATAGTGCACAGCAAACGCAAAGAAGATTACTGAAAAGGAAGGGGTGCTAAATCTTTTAAGATACTCAGAAATGAAAATAAGTTCCATATTCTGAAAATGGTAGGAAACCAGACATATAGCAGCACTGTGTATTAATATAATTCAGACTGTTTTACAGTAGTATAAAATCTTTGATGTGTCCCTGTTAATGAAGTGAAGGAGACACCAAGGCAGATACTATCAAAAAGGAAAATATCGTTCCACTTAAGCATTCCGGTGGAGGAAAGAGAGTCTTATTCACTGCAATTCCAACGCTCATAAATAACTAATTGTGTTAATCTTACTCTCTCTGGTTTGGTCACTGATTTTCAGTAGTTGAAAACCTAATTGAGTCAATGCATTGTCACTGATATGTAGCACTGAGTGATTTCCTTGAAAGCAGCCACGAAATACAAGAGAATTCCCAAATCTGTGTTTATAAATCCCTGTATTGAGTTTGTGTTGCTGTGGGGTTATGTTGCCTTTCCACAACTGTTTAGATAGCTTTGTGGTATTCCTGAAAAATCCCCAGAGGCAGTTTCCAAGACAAGGTCTGCTTTTCCACCTTCCTGCATGGACCAATATTGTCTCTCCATCTCCAGAGTGGAAAGGGAAAGCCCCAGATGATCCAGGGAGCAGCCTCTGGAAGTCAGCTCCGAAGCAAAGATATACTGGGCAGCCCTGGAGGTGATCTGGAGAAAAAGGCCTCCTGTGGGGAGGCACCAGGCCTTTCTGGATCCCAGGGTGGGGCTGGAGCTTGCAAAGCAGCCCTACTGCTCAGTCCGTGAGGGGAGAAAATACAATGGTGGGGAGAATAGAAGGGCAGCAACCACTGCCCTCTTGCCTGGATGATGTATGGAAAAGTCCACAAGGAAAACCTCTCTCTCGGGATTTAGTAGGAGAGGGGTGGGGGTGTGATCCAGCCCCAGGTTAGGAACCCCTGCACATTCAAAGGGAAGTTTTTGTGAGTAAAGACAATGCCCTTACATGAGTGAAGATCAAACCCTTCTTAATTTTCTGTTGCAACAGACAAATGACTTAATAACTGTCTGTGTGTTCTCCACATAAGCTTTTTAAAACTAACTGACAAAGTTAGTAGAATTGGTATCTCTAAATGTTGAAAATAGAGACGGGAATAAGAACACATTTTATTTTCTCTCCAAAAGGACAAGCCATTGCTTTTTTTCCTTTCCTCACACAAGCAGTGCCATTTCCTTGGGAGATAGAAATTGCCATGAAGACACGTAGAAATAGTGCACAGGTCTGCTTTTCTGCTCCAAAAGTGCCCTGTGCATGTTCCAGCTGATCCGTTAGCTGCTGGGACTACAAAATCTGCTCTTTTTGTGTGCTTCTTGCTAAAATCCCCGTTCATGTCCCATTATCTTTTTGTGCAGTTAAGGAAATCTCTCCCTCCTGTAGATATTCTGTGACTATGCACAGACAGGCACACCTTTGCATATAATAATTTATGCAAAAAATAACCAACGTCATTTCCACAGATACTTCTAGCACTGTGATGCTTTAGTGATGCTCATTTCCCCTCCTCCCCAAGACCTGTTTTAATTAAAAGGAAAAGCCAGTAATTTTAACACATCTTAAAGAGCTTTGTACTGTTTTCATTTCATACACACAGTTGTTTAACACAGCTCCTCCACTGAAGGAGGCAAAAGTGCTTAGCTGCTACGTTTCCATTTTCTTTGCATTCCCATCTGCGAAATTTTACAGCTAAAAGGAGATGATACAACATCGAGCCACAGGTACAAAACCACAATTTTTTCAAGAGCCTGAGGCAAGGATTTGGGAAGTTAAAAATACCGCAGACACTAGCAATGGGTTCAGGAAAAGAGAAAGTTCACATAAGAGCTGACCACCAATTAAAGCAAAGGGGATTTCTAACATGTACTCATAATTTGTATTCCTTTTAAAAAATAAATAAGTATATTAAAATTATGTATGATCCACATGCACTTCCGGCACAATTACCTCCAATACAATTTATTTGGTATGAGTGTGACTGGCAGAGATCTCTTTACTATTAGCCATCTCCCCCGAAGAACAGGGTCCGCAGCCCTTCAATAAAAAGCTGATTTGTGCACAAAAGATCCTGTATGTGCTGAAAGGTGCAAGGTCCTGGGGACTGGGGTTATGCGACGGATGAAGGCTATCTAGAAAGGGTTGTCCTGTTTGCATCCCTAGCGTTCAGTTTTTGATCCTCCCAAAACGCCCAGAAATTTACAGTTCTTCTTTTAATGCCTGAAACACCAAAATGTAAACACTGAAGTGACTCTGTGTATGGCTGTCTAAAACAAATGTGTTTGGAAACAACGTTTGGAGAGGTGGAGCAGTGAAACTGCTCATGGACTGCAGTGAAAGCGGCCCTATATCCTCACAGGACAATGTAGCTCCAACATGGTACTCTTAACCTTGAAAATAAATTTCAGTTTTCAGTACATTTTCTTCTAGTTGCACATTGCTTAACTTTGTGCATTTTCTCTGTGTGTGCACCAAGGAGAGCAGGACATGGGGAATTAATTGCAATGCACAACCTGTGGCCTCCTTTAGAACCCCAAAACAAATCAACAGAGAGAAAACATTGCACATACCAGCACCCCAATAGAGAATAGATGTAGTGGAAAACATGATTTGTGCTCTGGATAAGGGCTTGGGAAGTATTATTTCTCACCAGTGTGCCAATTTTTTTTTCAATTATTTTTATTTTTCACAAGGTTGTTTAAGGAGTATATGCCTCCTTAATTTGCAAGGGGTACCTTAACAAGAGGCACCGTGTGGGACAAGCCACAATCTGCACGTATAAAGGTGATTATTATATTATTACTAGCAACATTTGGGGTTTGAAGAGGGGGAAAAAAAGAAAGAAAGCTGATCAATCAGTTAGAAACTTGGCTTTCATAGTTACAATTGGCTTGGAGTTCAGTATACAGCTGTTGCAATGCACAAGGGCTGAACTGGAGCAAAACTGGAGAGAAGCCATCCCCAAAAAGGAGCAACTTCTTTCCTTTTTCCAGTAATGTTACAGCTCTTCCTTTGCGCCAGAGACAAATGATGCATTCTGATGGGAGGAAGGCTGTGGGACACAAATTTTACAGTAAAAGCCAAATGATATTTCTTCCTGTTTATAACTGCAGGCCTCTGGCTAGTCCCCTCAGCAGTGCACCAACTCCTCCCAGGCACTGAGCATGTGCACAGCAGAGAGCTCAGTCTTCATTAAACCCTTAGATGGCAAATGTAACACAATTGCCAGGTCACAAGAGAAATGTTATCTGTCCACGGTCAATTAAGTCAATTTAATTACCCAGCAACTCCATGTATAACTTTTGGTCCTTGCTACCACTTGTTTTGCTCCTCTGACATTCAATCACATATTTATCTCTGTCACCAAAGGGACACACCTGAGTTCTGATTTACAGAGTACATTTGCCAGGGAAGAGCAGCCTGGTTGACTGCTGCTTACTGCATTTGTTTAGTGACTAACAGGTTCAGCCTGAATCAGTAACTTGAAGGGAAATTACTGAATGAAACCTCAATCCCTCCACCTGCCCAAATTGTTCAAAGTACCAGATTTTTCCCATTACCAGTGCAGGTTTTTCATGCACCTCTGAGGTATGTTGCATTATTTCTTTCCAGACAGCAACCGAGTGTTTCTCTAGACTGGATGGGTTTTAGATTGGTGGGGGTGGCATGTATGGGTAATTTGGGCTTTTTTAAGAGGAAAATGAGGTTGTGAAACAACACGGACTAGTGGGCTTCACAAATAAGTGTAGCCTTCTGTTTTCTGGCCCTGTTTATGGATGTTCGGAGCACTTACAGTTCACATTTAAGGCAAGTAGAGCTTCAGATGTTCGGTTATGTTAAAGGCATTGAAGTCTATTGTGTCCCTTGAACCTCGAGACACAGCAGCCTTTTAACTGCAACTTCCTGTGGCTCATTTCCAGTACAGAAACATAAACATGTGAGGTCTGCTGACTCTCTATCTCCATTTAGACTCTGGGAACTTGATAAATGCAAAACATTTGCTTACCTTATGAGAAGAGGAAGTCATGCTCTCTATTGCAAAATTTTGATGGCAGAAAGGAGGACTTGCTGCTGTAAACCAAGGAAAATAATGCTAGAAAACTGCATTTTCAGACAGATTGTGTGGATTACTTTTTATGATTTCTGACTGTTTTGACTTGGCAAAGCAGGAGTCTAACAAAACAAGTGATGAAGGCTCCTGGCATGTGACTTCTCAAATATTTAGCAAGTATTTGTAAGCTTTATTAAGTCAAGATGACTCATTCATCTTGAGTTGCTTACATGTATGTTTCATGTGCTATACTACGTAGACCAATAGAAAGTGTTAGTCATTTGTTTTATTACTTCAGGGTTATATTTCAGCAAAACTATCTAGTTTTGATGCTGTTTATTTTCAGAACAGCTCGGGGTGGATTTTGTAGGTCTGCAAACCACTGGCCTTTCTAACTTTTTTTCTTGGCAAAGGAGACCTAAAAATGTGAAGTAGAATCTCAGTTTTCAGTTTAAAATTAAAAGGATAAGTTGCGTTTTCTTTTCTTTGGGGACCGTGTTCTTGGAAATGTAACTCTGGTAAAGGGAGAACAACTACTTTTGCTGATACTCTTTCATTGCTTTTTGCGTAAGGCCTGGTCTTTTGCAGCCAGGAAAAAGAAAAAAGAGAATAAAAGAAAAGAGAAAGGAAAAACACAACAACATCAAAAAAGCAAAACATAACCATAGCTATTTCAATTTGGGGAAAGTCTCCAGGTGTGATTAAGTCTAGAGAAGAGGGTGACAATGACACAGATATATGCTACAGGAGATGTATTTTAATCCTTTTCTCGACTTCAACATGTCCCACTCAAGGACTCTCATAGCCACAGCAGCCTCTGGTTGCCCAGAAGATCTGTACCAACAACTTCTAGGTTTACGTACATCGTCCTGCAGTAAGTACTTGGGAAAATCACACCCAGGAGAGACTTAAGGATCTCCCAGTCTATAATCATACCTGTGCAACCATCGGAGTAGGGGTTATGTCCAGCCCTGCTATGGCTACACAAACTCACTATGCCCATAACTGATAAAAGAAGTGCTTATCACAAGCGAGTGACCTTTTTTTTTTTTTCTGACCAGAAAAAGGGATCAGCCCACTGTGTAGATTGTGGCATGACCTAATGAGCTGTTTAACAGTCTGACAAAGGGATCAGATTGAGCTAGTGAACCATTATTAAGTCTCACAAGCCACAAGGCAATAATTTGGGAAATAAGCATTCAACATATGACCTAAATCTAACTGAGGTTTGTTCATCTAGCCAGATATTAGTATAAGCCAGCTCTTGAATTGCTGTCTGAAGCCAGAAAACCACACAGCTAGGTCCTATTTAAAAATGAAAATAAAATAAAATCAAAGTATGTATTTCTGTGGAAAAAAATGTTGTTCCAACTAGAGGAAATTCATGGACAGTGCTTTCCTTCTGCTAAAAACTTCACCTTTTCACTGGAAAAAGGAAAACCTGGGCACTGAAACATATCTGCTGAGAAGTACAAATGTTATGTTTTAGTTCCTGCCAACAAGATGTTGTTAATGGAAACTTTATTTTCATCACATTTTCTGAAGAAAAACCTTGCCCAGTATTTTATCAGCTCCATACATCACTAATTTCTATTTCTAAAATCTATGATACGTTTTTTTCATTCATTTCTCAATCACATCAATAGTCATTTTTATTACTTTCTCTTAACGTTGCAGACCAACAGCACATCTTCCAGGAAATAAAGTGTTTTCAGTGGACATGTCTTTCAAATCTTCAAAAGAGAATAACTGCAGTGGCATGTGAGGTGCTCTTGAATTAAAAAAATACTTCAATGATAGAGATATACATGTGTATGTATTTATACCCAAACACATGAAGACACAGCCACTTGTGTGTACACGGGTATAATGCACACACAAATAGCATATACATGTTGCAAGGTAAATACAAATTGGAAATAGATTTATGCTTCATAGCCAAATGCACTCAACGGTATCCGAAAGAACCCTGAGAACAATGTTGTAGAAGTATATTGTATCTGCAATAACAATCTACCTAATCTATTCTGGATGTCATAGGTTTTTGGCTGATGTTTCAGGGTGCTCTAATGTTGCCAGTTGTGCAGTAAATCTGCTGGGTCATGTTACTAGACATATCATACCATTCACGGTGCAAATGAGCCATCAGCAAAGGGTAAATAGAGATTATTTGTTAAAAAAAAAAAAAAAAAAAAAAAAAAAAAGACAATTATAAGCAGGACTGCCCTATCTTCTTACTGCCGTGTGAATGAAAAATGAGTTATAATGTAGAACACATGGGCCACATAATGAAAGTCCTGGAAAGCCATTATGGCTCAGAAAAAGCTGGCTCACAAGCATTACATACCGCTGCACCCACCACTCAGGAACATAAAGTGCAACAACCAAATGTGCAACACCTCGAACCAGACACCACTCTTGCCTAGATTTTTTTCGGATGACAAAGAAGCAATAATGTTGTCCAGTGCTTAAGGTACTTTGGGGGAAATCTTACCAGAATAACCTTCAGGCTGGCAGACAGATATCAACACTGAGTGAAGAGTTGTCCATTTTGAAGGACCAAGGCAGCATAGCAATAACAGGGATGGTCCTTCTCTTCATTCAAAACAATTATTTTTGCACCAAATTCACTAAAGCATGGCTTAACCAATGCATGTATTTTGCAGGAGACGTTTTTTCATTAGACCAAATAGTCTTGCTAAGACAACAGAGAAGTTTTGGAGTACAAAAGCCCTTGTAGAACTAATCGACATCAAGCTCGATGTGGACTGAGAAAATCTTTTTGTGGTATATTTATGTTAGTAATTTAGTTAGTAAGAGCGAAAAGAGTATTGGTATCTGAGGAGCCAAGACAGATGATCAGCTGGAGTTCTGGAGGCTTATCTGGAGAAGGAGGTTGTGTGAGGAAAACTGTCAGGTACAATAAAACCAGAGTGAAGTGATGGAGACTCTACTGTGTCCCTTGGGAAAATGTTCCATTAACAATTTTTACAGCATTTGAAAGTTTACCTTTTAGTTCTAGTTTTGATTTTTCCAACTTTGGTCTTGAGCCAGGGAGTTCTGTCTGCCAGACTTAAACAGGTTTCTACTTATGATATTTAAGGATTGGTAGTGCAGCCCTGTAGTTCACTTCCTCTGATGTATTTTTCTTTCCACATATCAGGTTTTCCACCCTTTTTTAATCAGTGTCTTCTTCTGTACAGAAAAAGAAGTCCTAACTTTCCCTTTTTGGTGATCAAACTTAATACAGCTCAGACTGCATAGAAATGTATTTAGAAAATGCATATGAAACGTCTAGTGGGATCCTAAGGAAAGCTATAAAGCTCTGCAATGAACACAAGCTAGAATGAGTTCCTGGAGCCTTCTAAAAGAAAACTTCTGCCTCATTAAAAATTAACATTTTAAAGTTAATCTCAGTTTGAGTGGTAAATACAGAGCGAACCCGGCAAAGGTAAGAAATGTCGGATTCCACAAGGCATATCCTGCATGGGCAGACCATTGCCTGAGCGACTGTGGATTTATGCTGTTGTAAATAACAGCAGAATTGTTCCCCTTATCAGGAGATTTAACTATATTGTGCCTTGCACTCTTGTTATTCTTTGGAAGGCCTTTATGTAACATTACTGGTTGCCTTGAAAAAATTGGGATTAACTTGGAAGATATATATTGCAAATTGGATTAGACTTCAAAGAGGTGTTGCCAAAGAGAACTTTTAAAAGGCTTTAAAAAAATGAATTATACCAATACAGGCTCTTTCTCTTTGAACATGGGAGAAAAAAAAAAAAAAAAAAAGCAGAGCTTAATATTTTTTAAATACATTCAACAATTAAGTTGCTTGGTACTCAAGCAAACCACACTGTGAGGTTTTCAAAGGACAAAGGATATTTTAGTACCCCTCTCAATGCCACGTTTCTCCTCATCTTTCCTATGTTTCCTGAGGTAAAGGCAGCCATTTTCTGCTAACAGCCCTGAACATGCACACCAGCATTGGATATGGCATGGAAGAGGGAAGTAGTGGCAACCTCTCCTCCTAAGGGCATGCAGCAAATGCTGAAATGAAGAAACTACCCAATTACTCAGCCAAACACGATAAAAGTTAAACTTTTGCAAGACAAGGCAGAGCCCAGAAGGAGGCGCACAGGCCGCAGGCTCGCCTCAGGCCGCTGGTTGCCATGGTGACACCAGGCCCCGCCTGGGCCTGTGGTGGCCTGAAGCCCACCTGAAGTCTGTCTATGCACATGGCTCCTGCCCTGTGCTCAAAATAAAACACTGATACCGCTGTCAAAGCTGCTAAAACACCTCTCCATATAGCACCTTGCTGTATACTCTTTGCCAGCCCTGATCCAGCAAGGGTGACTGAGGTGGCAGAGCCTGTGGCTTGGTCAGATTGCTGTTTTCCATCTAGGTGTAAAATGGCTCCTTCATTTTTATCCTTTCACAGCCAGATTGTGCCTATGCACTTCTCAGGCACTGCAAAATGAACCCTGAAACAAAAACTAGGGTTTAAACTGGGGACACTGAAGAAGCAATAGGCTGATTTCTGGCCGGTGCCTTTTGGCCAGCATCTTCCCAAAACGTCTGTGTGTGCCATGGCCGAGAGGAGCTGGGGCAAGCAGTGAGGAGGGATGGCTTCACACAGCTCATAGCTCACCTTAAAGCTTTAATACTTAAGCCTTTGAGTGGCTTTCTCCATCTATGTTTAGTCCACCCTTCTTCACCCTTGTTTATTTACCATCAAGGCTTTCAAGTAATTTGTTTTATGGCAGAGAAGGCTGGAGCAGTGACTGGTTAATGAAGTGCTTCTCCAGGCATGTTTGGTTGTTTGTAAGGGCACGTGAAGCACACGGTTGAAGTGCCAAGCATCGTTGTCATACAGACCTTGGCCTACTGCAGATTTTCTATGGGGAAGAGTAAATACAGAGGGTAAAATGTCATTGTTTTTGTAGAACATAATAGCTCTTTCTTTTTTTTTCCTGAGAAGCCTGGGAACTCCAAACAAATTTGGGGGTAGTTTTATTAAACAAAAATATTCTCGCATTATGAGCTAATTTATATCTTTCCAGCCCAGCCCTGGAAAAGGTCAGTTTAACAAATCATTCTCTCAGGAGCTGGGGAGGAGTTATGAGCTCACAGTAATCCTCCTAATTGCACTATACCTCAGTTTCTCATTTTGTTAATCACTGGCCAACAAATCCTGGCCTTCGAAACTCATTATCAACCTGTTCCGTACTCTCCCCTTGGATACGCACACTGCACACCTCTCTGGCTTAGATGTCCTACAGGTTACCTTCTGTGTCTTTCTTATACACCATCGCAACCAGTTTTCGAATATAGGTCAACTATAAATAACAGGGGTGCTGCTGCATGTATGGATTAACGCTGACAAAGCAGCAGAACAGAATGAGCACCAGTGGCCAGCTTCACTCCTGCGGGGAGCTTTAAAATCCAGTCTGGCTTCCAGAAGATCTCTGCCAGTGGAAACTGCCCAGGCGCAACACTTCATCATTGTATCTCCTGCCTGGGTCAGCCCCACCCAGCTTTATTATTAGACAAAATTTTACAATTGGAAGCTCGGGTCAATTTTTCACAATCTGCAAATTAAAAAGAAAGAAAAGAAAAAAAAAAAAAAGAAAGAAAAAAAAAAGCAGTTTGAATTTTCTCCAAACTTTACATGACCCTTCTCCCTTCCCTTCGGAGTAGATCTGGCAATTTTCAGGTCTAATGAATTTTCCAAGTCCCAGTAAAAGGGGAAGCTGCCTTCAACCCTGCCTACAAGCTTCCAGGCCTGCTGGCTCCTCAAAGCTCAGCAGAGCTTTCCATTCTGGTGCCTCTTCGTGGTATGTGCAGTAAAGTTCTAAGCTCCTCCAGACTTTCTTTTCTCTCTTCTATTTTGCTTATAATCTGTCTCAAACACAAAAGAAAGAAAAAAAAAAAAAAAAAAAAAGGTATTAGAAGAAGTTGAGTTTGGCTGAAGAACAATGACATCTGTTCCAGTGTCAGGTGACTGCCATTTTTTGAGGGTTTTGTGACAAGAACATTACTTAAGAGCATGACTAGATGAGAAACATGTCCCACCTCCATCCTCTGGATTCTTGCTCTAAGACTGTGGAAGCTGCGAAAAATCCATTTTCTGCAGCTTCTTCAGAAGCTGGGATTTATTTTATATGAACACTCATCTATTTTATCAGCTGTTTCAGATCAAGTATCCTCTCATATCCAGAGGAGTAGTGGCTACTTCTCAGTTTCCTCTCCAGCCCTCTGGAATTATATTCTTAAGAAAGAAAATAACACTAGTCGTTGTTAACTAGCCATAGCCTGTATGTTTGAGTTAGTTCTACAAAGGCCATGAAATATCAACCTTTGCTGTTCTTTTGGTGTCTGCACATTACAACACATCATGTTCAAGCAATATATACAAGAGTTAACTTCGAATGAGGTCAAAACACCATGACGGCAAGATTCAGAGGGATTTTCTGCCTCAGTACTCAAAATCGTTGCATGGGTTTGTGGCATAGTTGCATTGTCATACTCAAGTACAGAGAATGGTGGTGGTTGAATGTCTTACACTGGGATCTTGGGCTTTATAAGTCACCAGTGTGATCTGGCTTCATGCTGAGTTTGCTCTGTATGAAGACTTGAGCACCTCAGTTAGACCCAGGTGCCGATTGTCCAGAAACTCATATGTATGCATTGACAAGAGGGAAATACAGAGTGTTTAGAAGCAGATGGCTTTCCCAGTGTTCTCTAAAGCAGCCACAGACACTGTACAGTCATATGGACCCCTCTGCTACAATCCAGCTTTATGTGCAAGGTATTTCCTAATGACATAATACCAGAAACAGCACAGGCCTCCTCACCAGACCTGGCTGTAGAGTTCTTCCCAGAGACTGTTCAGTCCAGGCTCCTTCTACTTAGAAGGCCTCTCCCACTTCCTGCACATGGAGGCTGAAATAGCCACCTGCAACAGAATTCACTGAACATCTCCCTAAAGATCCCATAATGTCACATGCTACATGCTCAGAAGCTCTCTTGGACATCTGAGCACAGTAATGTTCCCTTTCTGTATGTAAAAAGAAGGGCCGTGTTGCTATATGTCCAAAACCAAACAAAATCTCCTCTGTTTTGAACACAGAAGAAAAAGGCTGACCTTATTCATCTCAGGTTTCCTCTATTTTGTCTCATTTTTTTAACAGCTTCTCAATAGGCAGGTAGAAATCTGAATGGGCTGTTCCAAAGCATCTGTGTACCTCCTCCTATAACTGAAGGACCTTAAAGTCGTCCCAAAATATTGCTCTTGACCCATCTTCTGTTGAGGAGTTGCCACTGTCAGAAAGCTGGCCTTGTCCGTCACTTATTGGAGGCTGGATGCCATGAAGGCAATCGCTTGTCCCCTGGTCTCCTCACCAACATCTGTTGCACCATCAGCCCTCAGCCCCCACCATATCACATGAACTGCAGACTCTGCACCAGAGGATTTACACTGAGCTACAGGCAGCCATGATTTATGTTGCAATACAAATTGCATCATAAGTTATGCTTTCCTCAAAGGCAAGGGATGCTGACAAGAGCACCTGTTGTCCAGATTCTTCCCTTCTCCCCAGACCAGTCTCCTTCAATGTCAAGTCATGCCCAGCATGGTTTAGCATTCAGATCACGAGATTCTGCAAGCTGAAAACATTGAGGATAGTTGCTTAGACAAATTTTTGAGGGGGTACTTTAGTGGTTTTTAGTACACAGGAACGGAGGACTCAAGTCAAAATTTGTAGAGACAAAATAATGGTTAGAGCTAGCTGGGCTGTCTGGTCTGAATGTCCCCGATAAGAACAGAATTAGGAATAAGAAGTACCAAAACAACAAAAGATGTGACAGATTACTTGTGTTTTTTCTTGTTTTAGCTTCTTTTTCCTTTATGCTAGCACATGCTGACATAGGTTAGAGAAGTCAACAAGGCAAGCGTAACAAAAAGCTTTTCAAAGTTTACATCATTTGCCTTCATGCTTACTAAGTTTTTCAAACTCCTAAAGTTAAAAGCTTTGTTTGTGCCAATACTGGTGACCAGTTCAAATTAATAAAATAGAGATGAGGAATGGTGAATTCCTCATCTTTTTTCATTTAGGAGAATGAAACATTATGTTTCAATGGATCATCTTCTCGCCTTTTCTCTACTTCTTTATGGGAGTGTTTAGCTCCCATCATGCTGTCCATGAAGACGGGGGTTTTCTTTCATGTAATTGGTTTACACCTTATCTACATCACCTGGAATGTGGTCCTGCAAACCAGCACCAGCCATTTAAGATAGAATAGCAAAGGAAGTGGCATAACCATCTGCTGGAGCTTCCACGCAGAGCCCTCCTTTTCCCCTGTGAACGCTTTGACTGGATCTTTTTTTTCATTTGGCTTTCCATGCATGCAGCTGGTGAAAAATGCCCTATGTTCAACTCTTCAGTGCACACACACACTTCTCTGTCTTGTCTACAGCACCCAAAAGGACATGACAGAATAGCAGAAGTGAGCAGGCTGAGTCCTTCAGTCCCCACCAGTGTCCTTTGGACTCCCTCCTTTGTAACATGCCTGTTGTTGCGATGCACAAAGACTCATATCTTTGAGAGGAACCATAGGAAAAGGTGTGTCGTATTTGTTCAAAAATTAATTATTGATGTCAGTCAAACTCCTCAGCCTTGAAGGTGTGAAGGGGAAACGTTAAACCTGTGCAAAGGTCAGATGTACCAGGACCTGCCTATTCAATGAAAGGAGCTAAGGCAGAATGATGAATTGCCAATGAGTTCCTGTGTGTTCAAGCAAGTAACAAACTATTAACCTGTAAAACTGAACATTGCAATACAGAAATTCAGATTTGGGATAGAGTTTTCAGTGACACATCTAAGCAGAAAGTTTTGTGAGTTTCAAATCAGATCTGTTGAATTCTTACTCTGTATTTTAATCTTAGACTCTCTAATCGGGTGCCAAAAAACATGCAAAAGAAAGATAGAAGTTGCCTAAAGAAACAGAGGGGCTCCTTGGCTATACACAAAGGTGGAAAGCATGGGACTCTTTTGCCAGACTTCTGGTCTACCAATTTTACTTTTGTTTAAAGCTGGTACCCAGATTCCCATGGACGGCACAAGAAAATGTTGCTGGTATATGAAAAAAAAAATATAATAATAATAATAAAAAAATGGACATTCCATCTCTGGATACTGGAGTCTGTCATTATGGAGCCATTCATTGAAGTGGGATATTAAAGTACTGCTTGGTTTGTTATTCTCTTGTTTCAGAAACAGACCGCTAGGAAACAAGGAATCTCTCGAGGTCAAGGCTTTCACTGAGTTATACTTAAAGACCAAGTGCAACTAAGCCCACTAGATTACACAGCCACACACTGATATGGATGGAACAGCAAATAAATAAATAAACAGAAGTTTTGATAATAACGTCTTTCAAAAGCCTTGAAGCCAACACTTTTTCAATGGTCCGTGAGTGCTCCCAATCTCCCCCGGTTCTTGGGATGCAGATTCTTTCATGAATCTGATTTTTCTGCTACAGAATTGGACTGCTTGTTAAGAGAAGACTCGGAGGCTGAAGTTATACACAGCCAGCTGCACTGCTTGCATGTGATCTATAGTCCCAGCTCACAGAGAGTTTTTAATTTAATGATTTTACAGGCCTGGTGCTCCCACACTTACTTGGATATGAGCAGGCACTCACTCCCTTAGCAAGATGGGAACCTAAACCAGACCAGACTTTTATTGTTCAGGTCCTGAAAAGTTGTTCTCTCTATTTGCTTTCCTTAGTAATCCGTGAGTGTTGAACATCTGGGACTCATCATCTGTTTTCTGACAACGATGAAGAATCTCATATTTTGAGCAAGCCCAGCAAAGCTCAATGTCCCTCCCAGTAGGTTACTAGACTGAGTCAAAGGAACCCAGTGGATGGTCCCCTGAGCTTCTGGACATCCAGCTTCATACGGGCAAGCTCTACATGATTTGGAAGGGAAGTCACATCAATTTCAATCTCTCCTACATGGTTTTTGTACACAGCTGCCAACACTAATTTGATCAAGGACATCAGCCTATGCTATGACACTCAAAGAAGCCAGGAGGCATTCCATTTCTGTGATAAAAATAAATTTTCAAGATACTTTTTGGAAATATGCATACATTTTAAAAATAAATCACACCAAAGAAAGTAAACAAAAAGCCTCTGCTAGTTTATGATAACAATTTCAGTTCAAAGTGAATTCAGACCTATGACTTTAGTTATTTCTGCACTGGAACTTGACAGCAAGGCAACATTAGACAAAATTTCCTATGTGTTCAGAGGGAACCTGCAAGCACAGCTTCATGCAGGGCTCCAGAGTAACTCTGCATCTTTCTCCAGTGTATGCAAAGACCTCAGTCTTCTCATAAAGTTATATGTGCATGGTCCAACTGTGGATGGGGAATGGGTGTGCAGACACGTAGCACACTCAACAGAGTCCCTGAGGGTGCACTCTGCATGCAGTGCTGACACAGGCAGTCTCTGTAAGGCAGGAATGCTAATGCAAAAACAGGCCTGCAGGATTTGAAGGGGAGTTAGGGGTACTCACCACCCTGCTTAACGGGGTCAAAGACTAAAAAGAAAAAAAAAAAAAAGAGAGAGAAAAAAAAAAAAAAAAAAGAGAGAGAGAAAAAAAAAAAAAAAAAGAGAGAAAAAAAAAAAGAATAAAGAAAATAAAAATTCTTATTCTCATTAAGGTCAGCAGGATTGGCCTGCCTGAGTATTAAAATAACTTAGATAACTTAGTGCATTGCAGGTCGATTTGGATTGAAAGTACAGGGGAATACTTAGACCCAAGCTTGTATTTCACATACTTCACAGGTTCTGAAGCTTAGGAAGATCAACTTCGAATTGCAGTTGTAGTCGACAGCAGACCTGAGCAGACAGATGCGAACACACCTGAGTAATGCAACTTCAACTTGGAGTTTAAGACGAATAAGTAACCTGAGTCAAATTCATTCACATGCCTTTTTGAAGGCTGCAGTTCTCTGCTGGAGCAGCTAAGGCTTCAGAGCAAAGTGCTGACACCCTTACCAGAAAGACAATTCAGCTGGCTACAAACATCAGCGACCATATTTGCATCTGTCATCACAAATATATTTCGGTTTTAGATGGGAGGAGAAAAGAAAACAAACACAACATTTTCTGGTTAAACAGAAACAGAGTATGGTATCGCCGAGGCTTTCTAAAGGAGAGTTTATTTAATTTATTCTTCTGTACACACAGCTAGTTTGCTAGGATATTATAACTCAACTCATTTCTCTGGTGACCCATGGCAACCTCTGGATCAAAAGGATTACTCGTGACTCATAACTTACCTTGGCTAAATATAAATATAGGGCTTTAGGTTAAGTAATCTAGGCCTTAATCAATAAAACATTTAAAGTGACAGTACAAGGAGGGATTTCAAAAGTTGTGCTATTTTAATATTAACTCCTAATACCTGAGTTTCTGGAGCTGTTCTTTTCTGGTTTTAACGGAGATGCCCCACACCGAGGGTTTTCCATGCATTTTGTGCTCACGCATACAGCTGCACACAGTTTGAATGTTCTGTTCTGTAGCGGACGTGTGCTCATTTTTCCCCACAGGAAATCCAAGCAATTGCCCCTGTGTAGAATACCACAATTAGGTGACCATAATTGCGTCCTTAATGAGCTTGTACATGTTTTGAGTGCCAGTTTCTCAGATGTGGCCACCTAAATGGGTATCCAAATCTCACTTTTGGGTGGTGAGGTTGAGAAAAAACGTATGAAAGTCTTATTTCATATACTTAAATTAGACCGTTTAAATGCCCAATACTTGCTTAAGTGCCTGTATTCCAATATCAGATCTTAAGTGCAAATCTGCCAGCCTTGTGGGCTAATGTTGGCAGCTGGAGGTTGGGAAAATAGAAATTGAATAAAATACGACCCTTCTAAAAGAAGACTGGAAACTTTCCAAGTAACTACAAGGATGTAAAGATTATGAAATTGTTTCTTCCCAGCCTGGGAAATCTGCAGGGTCATTCCTGCTTATAGCCACAGGGGCTGGTGGAGGGAAGTGGGTGATCTTGGTCAGCTCACAACACCAATCTGAGCCCTGTGCCTCCAGCTGAGCTCAGGGCAGGATCCCCACTCCCTACTCCCAAAGCAATGCAGTTTCTACAACCCATACCTCCTCCCTCCTCTTGCTGAGGGAATTCATGGGTGTTTCTCACAGCACTTTGGAAAGCCGTGCTGGTACCACTCAGTACAGCCACCCCAAGGGTGCTGGAGCTGTGCGCAGTGACAACAAGCTGGAGTCTTAGATACCCAAAGTTTTCTTGTGTTTTTAGTACAGCTTAGCTAGCCCGTGGCAAGGAATGAAATGCAGCCTGGTGCAACCTCACTAATATCCACTTTAATACATAGACGGATGGGAAAAGGGGCATTTTCCAAGTGTATAGGCACCAAAAGATTAGACTTGGTGTGAAACAACATGATTTTCTGACTGGGCAGGAAGTCAAAATATTGATAAGAAGCTGGCTTTATCTGTAATTATTTTAATATTGTCTAGCTGGCACCTTACAAAAAACATAAACTGCCCTGTCTGTGGTCTCCACTGATTTCAGTGGAGATTGTCTGGACTAACAAGTCTTCCTCAGAGCTTGCACGGTCCAATTTATGAATAAGCGGAACTCCTCGTTTCAGTTATTAAATCGCTGCATTTTTTCCTTTCCGAGGGAAAAAGCAAAATTTGTATCTGGCTTTTATTCTTGCCTGGAGTAATGGAAAAGAGCAGATTAATTGCAGCTTTAAAAACCCTTCCATGAGTTCTTCAGTATGAATTATTTTATATAATTCACAGAGAAGGTGACATGATTTACATCAACATATACAGTTAAATTGTCCTATATTGTAAACCATTAGCAAAGAGGGATGAAGGGCTTATGAAGAGGAGTGGAGAGACTACAGTGTTATGACAGGATGAAAAATTTCTGGACATGCAAGAAGACATCACATTGTTTCCATTGGGAGATAGTTGTGTATGTTTCCTACAGCAACTATAAGATCTTTGGCCTGTGCGCTGTAGACTATACTTTGTTTATTTTTATTATATACCAGAAACTTTTGTACTAAAGAGCAGAGCAGATTGCACTTCAACTCTGAAAGCTGGGAGGGGGTCTGGTACAGAGACATGTGGCAGAGGGATGTGACTCACAGCAGATTGGCCTTATCCCGTCTACACTGCTCCTCCAAGGCCTCAACAGTGCAAGAAGAACAATTTTTGCACCCAGGCTGGTGCTTGAAGAGATCTGAGGCACAGTTGCCCCATGTCTTCATTCCCAAGTGAACAAAACGCGTCCTCAGGGTCAGCAACCTGGGCCTCAAAGCCAGAGCTGCCAGGACACAAATCCCCTGACAGACCACTTTGCTGAAATCCCTAGGGAGAAGAGCATTTTCCTATCCACTACAGGGCTCTGATATTTTTCTTCGTCTTGCTGGTGGCTTCAGCCTTGCCTGTTTGTCATTGTTTTCTTTCTAGTGCTGAACGTGCCTGAGGAAAAATAGTCAACCCGTCTCTTAATCATTGCTGCAACTGTGTTTCAAGAAACATTATTGTTTTCTAAAAGGTGTTTGATTTTATTTTTTTTTTTCCCCCCGGAGACCCATTTAACTTTCCTTTCTAATCTCCTAACAATCTGGAATGAGGTCTTTAGTAGTTCTGCTTGTTGTGAAACAGCTTTGGGAGATAATTCCAAGTCCATGTTAACCACACTTCAAATAATCTTTGTATGACTGTGATGCAAACCCATAATCTCTCCAAGCAAGTTTATAACCATTTTAACAACCAAGACTGATGGAGGTTATTGCAGGATGGGCAGGGAGAGAGGGGTGAAGAACTGACCAAGGAAGCACAGTTCAGTTTGTCTTCCAAACAGCTCCGTATCTCTTACAGCTTTACAAGGATGAAGTGACCGATGAACAAACAAGGGGGCCTAATCTCAAATAAAGAAGGGGGGTCCCATTCTGACCAGCAGCCTTCTTCTGGAAGGTCATATAAGCACAGAGTTGTTTCTTTGCAGTGAAGCAAATGATTGAGTTTCATAGGACTCAGAACCTTCAAACATAAATGAAACATACCCTTGGGATAATGAATTTAACAAGCTGTGAGGTCTGAATGCACACACGAAGCAGCTGTGTGCTGTCCTTGGGGATGTCAATGGTGAGTGAAAAGAGAGGTAAAAAATTTGTCTTTTAAAACCGAAGAATATATTGCATGAAACTGTTCCCCAGTCAAAGCCCACTCCTGACTACCCTCTTTGGATCTGCCTCTTCATAAAAGAAACACTGCACGTACCAGGGACAGGATACGGACTGGGATTTGAAAATAAGACGGTTTCAACAGCCTTTCAAAGGAATCTCCAAGAACACAGCAAAATATACACTAACATACAGTGGCAGAACTGCTTTGAGAAGAAGATAAAAGCTTCTAAATATATTTTTGACTGCTTTCTGTTTACTCGATTGCTTTTAATTAAGCCTCAGTTGGCTTGGAGAGCCAGGCAAATGTGGAGAACAAAAAGGGAAGCAAGGAATCCAGCCCCTCAACCCTATGCTCAGCAGCTGAATTTTCACAGCTTTGAAACACGGTCTTCCTCCATGGGGCGCAATGCTTCTGTCTGAACCTGCCTGGGAGAATTTATTATCCCTGTGTGCAAGTCTTTGAAACCGTGATTTTAACGGTAATAATTTCTAAGCAGTGAAATTCATGAGAGGCTGTAATATAATGCCAGGTCTATCCTATTATGGTTTTAATTGGAATATACATTTTATGTGTTATTAGAGAAATGTTACTGTCCTCCTTATGCTTAATACTATATGAATACCTAAAGCCCTCTAATGACCATGTAATTTATTGTCCCTATAGTTATGGCATTAAGCTACAAGTCACCTAATACTTGCAAACATTGTAAACTCCAATTACAGCTACACCAGTGATCCCTCTGTCAACTGAGCTAAAAATGACTGAATGATAAGGTTAAGCACTGAGCCACGTAACGCAGTTATCTGGAGCTCAGCACCTGTACTACAGAGAAATGTCCAATAAACTATGGTTAAATAGTTTTACTCTGTTATCAGATATAAGTATAGCAAATAAAACGAGCTTCCAGAATGATGTTGATCACCACGATTCCACCAATCTTTTATGTATTTGTCAGCTTTATCCTAATTTACTGCTAACAGTCGATCACTGACTCTCAAGAACCTGGGAGATTTCTCAGGCACCAGAGTGGGTTCTGGCCACCCCAACAGAAATCTTGGAGGTTCACGAAAAGTTGCCCACAGCTTCCACGCAAGGTGGAATATTCTCTTCAAATGCCCACATCTATTTGAGAAAGTAGCAAACTCGAGCAACAGAATTCAGACACTTGGGAACAGCTTGGGCAGTTTTTGACTTATAAGTGACGAGTAACCATTTGGGGGTAACCTTTACCTGGAAAGCAAGGTAACCTTCAGCAGCAATTGTAAATCACCAGAATACAAAAGCAGGTCTTATCTGGCAACTTCAACCAAGGAGTCAATTATTCACTCAGCACAAAGAAGTGCATCCCTTTCTGTTCCATCAATAAATAGGGCTCAAGTCGGTAAAATACTTCCTGGCAGGTGACCCCCGAGATGTCAGAGCTGCTATTGTCCTTTTAAGATCTCCAGCATCACAGTCAGCTGTATATCCAAAGTTGTGTTCTGGATATGCTTTCCGTGGCATATGCATTGGCATTCTTGTGGTAGGCAAAAGAGTGCAAATACGTGTGTTGCGTTCCTATCAACCTATCAAAAAGCAATGCAAAAAGATACTGTAAAGAAAAAATAATAATAAAATAAATCCCAGAATGGAAGATCTCAAATATAATAACTAGAGAGATAACTAGTGCCAGAAGACATTTGCAATCTTGTTTCTTCATTGTCTTTTTCTAAACAGGAGAGGTATAAATCTAATCTGTAGACTGTAAAAATAAAAATAGTAATAAAAAAACAACAACCCATATGCATAAACCACACTGCCTCCATGTAAGGTTCACTATCAGCACAAATGGCTCTTCAGGATCATTACTGATTTTATCTACAATTTTTTGGCTGGAAACAAAAGGAGCTATTTAGCTTGATCCCCTCTCTGAGCAGTTCTGCTCCCCATAATATTTGAGAAGCTACCAGATACCTAGCCCCAAAGTTAGATTTTCAAAATTTGATATTTCAAAAGCAGGCTGAGTTGAAGTTCAACTACGGATTTCCCCCCAGAAAGAGAAGACAACTTAAAAAGTGTCCTGGGCAGATGGCCATCCCTCACTCAGATGTACTACACCACATTCAGGTGCTCTTCACTGTACTTCCCAGGTACCGTACGTGAGCCACAGACACTGTAATTTTGAGTGAAGCTGTAAATGAAGCACAAACATGCAGCCTATCCTGGGGATGTTCCATTTTTATGTAGTAAGGCCTTTCCTAAATGGTCTATTTCAAATGTTCCTGAGACGCACCATTAGGCTGAGGCTGACTCTATCCATACTATTATGTTTCATTTTCCTTTCAAAGGTGGAGTTGTGTGAGAATTATCACTTTCTTCACTGAAGATATCGTGTTTACCTCCAGAGCCACTCATGCTGCCCGGTTTGCTATTTGCTTCACAGTCCCATAGTGTACAAAGAGGTGGCAGACTGGAAGGTCTTCCCCAACCTGGGTGATTCTGGGAAAAGCACTGTAAAAACCTAGGTTGGTCTCATTTCCTATGAGACATAAATTATACGTGTGCATAGATGTTCTCACATGCTGTAATTTGTATTTTTTGGAGAGTTTTAAGCCACACAAGAGGCACCAGTTAAAGAGAATTCCAGCACCAGTTGCACTGAGAATATTACAAGTGTGAGTGGAAATTGTCTCCTGGCTGATCCGTGATGGCTGTGTAATTCCTCTGGCTAAGCATTCCTTTTGAAAGAATACATGTAGCAAATCGAGTGCATAAAATGGATAAATCACCTTTCCTCATTCATGATTTGTGATCGCTCACTTAAACCACCGAACGTTTCTGCAGCCCAGAGACGTGAAGTAAAACTTACTAAAGAGGAAAACGACAAATTATGCATTTCGGCTACACATTTTTAAAAAGGAATGAGCACTCAAACTACATTTTGTAACACGTTTCAGTTCTTTGTGGCTTCATACATTTCCCATGACCATCCAAATATTCATGAAGAATTAATAACATGGTCCTGCCTTTAGCAAGTTCCATTCATTCTTATTTGTATCTGGCTATAATCAGCACTGAGACCCCAAATATTGAACGACTGCATTTGATTCTTGAGTTCTTTCCTTTTTGTTTATGTCAAAGCAAATTAGCTGGAAGGAGCCTGACGAGGAAATCGACCAAACTGTGGAAGGTCGAGAGGGCATTTCACTGAAATGTAATATAATAAGTACAATTTAAACAATGACAAATCCCATTCACCTCTTTTGTTTTCTTGAAATGTTTAGAATTATTTTTAACCGTCTTTTTAATAAATAAAATTGTTCTATTAGTTTGTCATACATTTGGATTTCATTAATTTTAGAACATTTTCCAGGCATCTAAAATTAAACAGATGTCATCGGGCTCATTTAGACCTCAAATAACCCTTGCAACAAAACCAATTATTCAAGGGTCAGCTGGAAGTTGGAATTTTATAATAATAATAATAAAAAAAGTTTAAAAGTTAAAAAAGAAAAGGAAGAAGAAAACGAAGAAGAAACAATGCCAATTCTCTGTCCACACAACTCCTAGTGCAAAAGCTGAAGATCTGTTTTATTATTAAGGAAAAGGGTGGAGCCAAAGACTGAAAGTTCAGGAAAGCTGGTTTATTCCCTGAATGCACTAAATGTTCCCTTTCCAGTGGGGATTAGTCAAGAAATCTTTCTTCCAGCTCTCTTGCTCTATCATGGAGATGGATAAGAGGAGAAAGGTGTGTTGTTTTTTTTCTGAAAGTTTGTCCAGGTGTTCAAAGAAATTTTCCAAACATCATGATCAGGTCTGGGAAAGCAGAATCCAAAGAAACACAGCAGAATAGACAAAGGCAGAACCTGGGAGTCCAAACTACAATCCCATACTCTAAACAACACTTCCACCTACTGTAAGAAAGGGGGTTTCATTTTGCCTTGTAAGCACAAATTGTAATTTATGGGGGAAATCTTAGGCAGTGGGAAAAAAAGATTTGCATCTCTACCAGCCTCTTTGAAATGTCCACCCCTTCAAGCAGGACTCAGCTCCGTGAACAGCTGACCTGACATCTGGCACAAAGGGGTAAAAGTAAAAGTAAGTAAAAGTCTGTGACAGGAGAGCTGGGGGAGAGGGAAGAGGCTGACATCAAGCCTCGAGGACGGGTTGGAGGCTGGCTGGAGAACGTGCTACAGGAGTGTTCCCCAGCAGATATCTCAGGGGGCAATGCTGAGCCAGTAGAAGTTGCTTGGGAGAAATAAATGGCTTCTGTTATTCCTACAGAAAGGGAAGCTTAAAAACATGGTAGAAAGCCAATTGCTTTCCCTTTTGCCTCACCTTGCCAAAGAGGGAACCGGGTTCCCAGCTCTGTAAGCATCTCCAGATTTACAGGGGAGTGTCTGCGATCAGACGCTGAAACTCCAACCATTGTGATTTCTTTGCTGAAAATTAGGAGCTGGGTTTTACTTTGCTGAGCAGGAGGGAAAATGAAAATTGCTTTTCCTTTGTAACCTGAGAGGCTTAGCTGAGTTCTCCTGCCAGACGGCAGAGATCTGCAGTGGCCCCTGCCCTAAACTATACCATCCTACTTAGCTGCCAGGATCGCTCGATGGAGCCCTAGAAAAAAAATGAATAATGTATTGTATGAAAACTTTATTACCATGACTTTAAAATCCCACTGCTGGAGGTTGAGGATCTCTCTGAAATACTATCAGGCACAATGGAAAGGGAGTAGAGGGCTGACATCTTAAAAGGTATTTAATCATTGGTCTCTGAAAATCATAGGGGTTTTTGTAGTGTGTTGTTTTTTTTTTCTCTGTGAACACAGTTCTGTAATTCCCCACCTAAGCTAGTCTCAACTTTCTACAAATTATAACAGACGATTTATAAAAACTCTCTTTATTCCCTTGACCTATTTTCTGCCTGCTCTCACCTCTGTGGTTGTATCCCGTGGTCTCGGTTAGCTGTGCAGACGCGCTGCCGTGTGCCTTCGGTCCTGCAGCTGGTAGTACACAAATCTCCTCCCTGCCCTGAGGTTGGCACCTCGGCATCAAGCTGGGCTGGGGTTTGCAAAGCCAAGGGACACAAATTGATGGCATTGGCCAGGAGAGCTGGCAGGCTTGTTTTGAGCAGTCAAGGGTATGGTCATGACATCTGTTGTATGGACATAAAGGGAACCGAGTAAATATGCCAGCAATAAAGCAAATGTTGTCCTAGTGCAAGCAGCACCCTCAATCCCTGTATTTTACTGCTGCCATGATATGGGGCACTGGGATCTTGTGATCCTAAGGAAGACAAGTGGGTTCAGGTGGTCCTTGGCCAAGGGCTTATCCCTGAGAGTAAATTGTGGCCAACGCTGCTGCTGGGCTGAGGTTATTTCAGGTCTACTCGGCCACAAGGAGTTACAATGGAAAGTCAAAATGCTACGATAATAATAATTGCCTCTTTGGGGCTGCTCCTTCATCACACAAATCAAGAATAAAATAATTGGGGATTTCTTTTTTTCTTCTTCTTTTTTCTATTTTTTTGTTCCCAAGGAGCCAAAGAGGAGGTGAGGTATGAGGAAGATTTCGCAGATGGGCTCCCTGTGTCTTTGCTGGGTTGTGCCAGGCTGCAAAGCCCATGGGAACCCTTCCACCAAGAGCCCAGGGGAAGGCATCAGAGCACCGGCTCGGCTCCCGCACTCAGCACCAGAGGCAGAGGAGGCTTTGCTTAGCACGGCTCTGGTCGAGCTATCAACCCAGTGCTTGTAAATAACCTCAGATAACAGATGGCAGCAAACCCATGACTCTTGTGAAGTTGGACTAAATTTTCATTGCAAGAAGATTCCCAGAGCTGCCAGGGGTTAGTTTCAGTTAACGCAGCAGATGCTGCTGTGGAGAAAGATGTGCCGCAGAAACTTCAGCCTTCGCAGAAAGCAAAAGTACCTCTTCAGACTTCGGTTTTTCAGTCCTTTTAATTGGTTTGCTTTGTTTTTTACATTTTCTTCCTCTTTTTCTGAGTGCATTCCAGGTTTAAAAAACAAAGGCTGCTCATGGTGGAGGAGCAATAGCGGCTTTCATATTTAATAACTCTTAAATCTTGTTCAACATGTGGCAATTGTTAGGTAGATTTGAGCTGCAATTAAAGAGGCACCCTTCTTTCTCTTCAGCAACAATATAGGCTCTTAATCCGACTAAAACCATCATATTTTAAGAGCTGAGATCATCCTGAGGCAAATGGTATCAAACTTAACATGGATCTGGTTTTCATAGGGAAGTTTAAAAGTTAAAGTTCACTTTCCTAAAAGTCCTCCATTAAGGAGCCGGCAGCTCGGAGCGCTCTTTTCAAGTATCCACAGGTACCTCTATCCTACAAAACAACATCTGGGGGACGGAGGGGAGAGGATAATTACCGAAATTCCTTTCTGAAGTCCCTTTTTCTTTAAGAGCCAGAGTCGGGACTCTAAATAGAAGCGAGGCGAGGGGGTTTTGTTGCCTGATTATAGATTTGACTGCAGATAAAAGTCCTGTTTGTGTGACTCAGCCCTCGCAGTGCTCACAGGTCCGATTCGGACGGCTGATAAAGACTGGGAAAGACAGGAATAAACAGTGATAAAACAGCGGAGCACGGGTTGGCCTCGAACCAAAGCACATGTTTAATAAAACCTGCAAGGTTCATGGGGAGATGGTTTTGTTTCCCCTTGCGGTGCCGGGGTGGCTGTAATGGCCCATAAGGGACTGGGCACGTCCCACAGGAGGGCACGGGGCTCCAGCCAGGACACCATGCTCGTGGCTCTGGTTCTTCACATGCCACGTGAGGAACCAGCTGCCAGAGGACCAAAGGTGGGCTAAAAGCTGATAGCAATGGCCATGCAGGTCAAATAAACACCCCGACAGAGAGAGATCCCCTGATACAGCCCGCGGGCTCTCTCTTCCTTTTCTTTTTCCCCATTTTTTGTTGACCTTACACTCCAGAGCAATGTTATTAGACGACATGAGCCCTTGTCCACGTGTCCTGCCTTCATCTGTGCAAAGGTGAGAGACCCACCGTGACAGGGACAGCATCTGTCAGAGGATCTGTGCCAGGAGGTAGCTATTAAAATTCACTAGTCATGCTGCTAAACCCCTCCGTCCTCCTTTGAAAAGGTAATCCTGGGTAGTAAAGGGTCGACAAATGAGAACACCGAGGGATTTCCCTCATTTATAATACCTGCAAATGACTTGAATGGAAATACCTCCGCAAACTTTGATAGTTTGTGAAGGGCACAAAATTGGAGAGGGAACAAATAACGAGGAACAAGGGATTTGAATCCACTGGTTGCCTGGGCTAGTGAATGGAAAATGCAGTTTAATGTAGAGAAACATAAAATAATAAGTCTGGGGCCAGCGAACCAGCCAGGAGGATATTATACCGAATGGCGATGCATCATATTGACCAGTGAAGGGATTTAGAGGTCACTGCAGAAAAATCCTTGAAGACTCAAACTTGGCATATGGCTAAAATGAAAACAACGGCAGGGAAGCAGCAAAGGGAAGGGACAGAGCCTTCCTCTGCTGATATTAGGACTTTGCTGTGATGGTGACACCATCCTGCCCAGCAGCACAGCACAGAGGTGCTGGGGTGACAAACTCAGCCCTGCCTCACTGCGGCCACCCCCAGGGCTTGTCCCCACTTGGCACAGAGGAGAAAGCAGGCCGAGGTGGTCACTTCTTGCAGGCACAGCATGAGGAAGCTGTGCAGGTTCACTCCAGAGCTTAGTAATGCTGACAGGCAGGAAGGCAGGAGCCAAAAGCTCCGGCTTATTTGCTCACCTGCTTGTGCCTTGCTTTTGGCTCTGTAAAAAAGCCGGAGCAGCAGAAGCCGGGGCCACAGCAGGCAGGGTGGGTTTGCCCATCGGAGCACAGAAGGGCAGCCGAATCCTGCAGCCAGCCAGGGCACAGGGAAAACTCATGTTTGTACCCATATGACCCTCCTGACATATCTGCAATGACCCGTCAGAAATGAAATGAAATGAGATAGTGAAGAGAAGCAAAAGTGATAACACAATTCATATTCTTCCCCGTTTTCCTGACGGGCAGGCTTATCTAGGTATTTTCCTCCTGCCTCCTCTGCCAGAGCATTTCAGCCTTCTTCTCCCAGCAGCTTTCCTGCAAAATCATCAGCCAAAACAAACGTTATAAGCTGCTCCCCTCCCAGCTGATTCCCTGCTTGACCCTATACCTTCCCCCTTTGCTTTCCTACCTGCTGAGCTGCGGGTACAGGGCCCCATAAACCCTTTGGCAATGTGCTCAGAGTACCCCTGTCCCCGTGGGTGACAGCTCGGGGCGTTGAGGTGACCGATGTGGTTATGCAGAATGGAAAACGGTGAGCACGTTTGGCATCAGCCAGAATCAGCAGTTCAGACACACACACACACACACACAGCCTTGCAAGATGGATTTGTCAGCAGCAGGGAAGTGTTTTATCAGCTCTTGGCTTGCTGGGCAAGTGCCGTACCTCTGAGGGCTGCTCCCGAGTTAGTTCTGGTTTTTCCCACCTGGGGGAGCAGCAGAGATTGCAAGGCAGCCTGGCAGCACAAGTCCTTCTGCCACGTGAAGGCGAGACGGATAAAACGGATAAAACACGGCAAATGCCCTCGGGAGGAAGGCTGTGGTGGGCAGCCGGGGGAAGCAGGCACCAGGAGAAGCCCCCATTCCTCCCCCTCCGCAATCTCTTCCCTTTTTCTTCTCCACCCTTCCCCACTGCTGCGACCCCCAGAGCCCTGCAGTGGACAGAGGATGGGATCTGCAGAGTTTGTGGGGTCTGGATGGGTGGGATGAAGGTGCCAGCTGAGCATCAACCCTGCCGGGTACACGAGTACTGACCCTACAGGGTACACGAACACCGACCCTGCTGGGTACACGACATCTGGCAGTCACCAGCACCGCCTGCGCCTCGGCTGGCCTGCCTCTGGCTGTTTTCTCGTATAAATGGATAGGTAATCTGGACGTGTTCCAGCTGAATTAGTGTGCATGCGATGCTCAAAATGAACTTGGGGATAGAAACACATTACTGACTTATTATGCTGCCTAAAATACAGGGCCTGGAATTGCTTCCAAGTTCCCGGTCCAGATGCACGTCCTGGCTGCCTCCCAGCTCCGTGGCAGGTGAGGCAGATGTCAGAGCTGCTTTCTTGTCCTGCTCCCACGTTTCCATGGGAAAAAACCTGGGTGCACTGGCCCAAAGCCACGGCAGAGCCCCCGGACTAGCCAAGTAATGTGGCCACAGCCCCCGGTGCAGAGGCTCACCCCCCTGTAACCCCCGAGGTCCGGATTTGACCATGCACATTGCATGGAAGGTTTAATACGTACCAGTTGATAACCTGTCAGTTTGATCTATGACAATTTCTTATTGAATAAATAAGATTTTCATGCTGTCAGTTCATTTCCTTTTCAGAGGCAGAGTGACTTGCATCCTGCACAAACATCAAGGAAAATAAAGCATTCTTTGGTGCTGTAATATCCCATCTCTGCCAGCTGCCTCAGGCAATACCCTCTTTCTACTACTCACCATATTTGAAAGATATATACCAGCTCAATTCAGGTTTCCTTCTTTTTTTTTTTTTCCTGTGTGTTTTTTCATTGTGCTTGTGTCCCCCTTTCAGCAAAGGTTTGTATCTCCAGTCCTTTGCTACAGATCCCTGTTTTCCAAAGCAGGCTATAAAACAGGAATCAAGCAACACAGAAATGTGAGGCTGAATGCAATCTTCTGTGCTCAACTTTCAGAGATTTTCTACAAGAACACTCAGAAAAGACTTAGGAAGCTGAGGATATTTTCTGCTCTTACTCCTGATGCCAGAAGAAGCTTAAAAACCAGCCCCGAAGGTGTTTTATTGTCTTAATAAACTCATTGCAATGGTAGAGCACAGATGAGCAGTTTTAGCCCATGCTCTTCCATTAGTGTACAAACTGTTAAAAGACAAGAAAAAGTACAACAATAAACATGAGCGAGCTTGCTGCAGCTGTGCTTGTCAGCTCCAGACATTAGTGTGGCTAATTCCAATTGGGAACAGTTCCTGAGCTTGGTGATAAATTAATCCCAGCTCTGATAGTATGTAAAGATTTCTCTATGCATACGCTGAAATAAAACTTCCCAAACTGCTTGCAAATTCCCCTTTACAGTTACTTCAGTGCCTGCACACCAACACATTTAGGCTCCATATCCTTTTTGGACGGAGTGCAGCCTATTTTTCATTTTGATTCAATGATAGTAGAATAGGATAGGCTTCATCCAAAACAAAAAGTGACGCGCAGGCGTGCCGTGAAACTGCAGATGTATGGAGTACAACTGATATGGTGATGTCCGAGATAAGCTGTGACTGCTTTATAGGAAAAAAAATGCCAGAATTTTATTTTAGATTGCTGGTTTTGGAAAAAAAAAAAAAAAAAAAAAAAAAAAAAAAAAAAAGAGAGAGAGAGAGAGAGACTGATAAAATCAGGAAACAGTGTAATTCACTGATTTTTTCCTTCTGTCTGTATCTGGGTCAGTGCTGCTCTGCTGGCAGAAGAACATGGCCCAGAGGACAGGGGGAAGACCCGCTGGGCAGATACAAATCCCCAGGGCAATGTCTCAGCTCGAGCAGTGCCTGGGAGAGGCACCACGAGAAGGATGCCAGGGCAGGGGGATCCTGGACAACCGGGCATCTCCTGCGGGCTGCGTCCTGCCCTCCACCGGCCCTCGAATTCCTCTGCTTTCTCCCCAGCTCTCGCACTCACACGCCGCATTCATTTCGCAGTTGATTTTGGTCGCGCTCCTGCAGGAGCTCTGGCTTTCAGGAAGTTATTCACCTGGGCAGTTTCATCTCAGCCCCGATGAATAGCTTCATTCTGGAATAACAAATATAAACAGAGGGAAGGCTGCTCGCCACAAGGATTCCTTTATGCTGCGCCGTGAATTGTTGGCCAGTGGCCATTCGGCATTGAAAGGCAAGAGCCACCTGTGTCAGGTGTGTTTAAAGTTCATATTGACTCCTGCCCACCGGTATTTGCGTGATGGACAACATCAGAGAAAGGTGCCTTTAGTCATTAATTTTTGCCTGACACGGGGAACAGAAATGAAAGGCAGCCCTTTTCTTCCAGGCACTGCTTTTGTTTTCCAGGGCGATCAGTCATCTCCCAGCCCTGTGCCATCCAGAGAGGGGCAAGTCCACATCCAAAGCGTTGGGGAAATTTTGGGGTGAGCTCCCACAGTGGCACCCCGCAGCCAGGGGGACCCCACGGACCCAGCCCCGCTGCCTCCCGACCTCCTCGGATTTTGGGATCGGCTCAGGCGCACACAATGCGGCTTCCTGGGAATGGATTAGAAAGCAAGCTGTGTGGTATATTTGTTATGGCCGTGACTTTCGTGGAGAAAGCTGTGACTTCTTGCAGTTTCTGTAGGCTTTGTAACCCCAGCCAGCCTGCTACTGCCTCCTTGGTGATTTTTTACAGCTTTGGCTCCGTTCGTCAGCGGTATGGTAGAGACCAGAGTTTTTTAATGGATTTAAGTTATTAGTTACGTATTACCAAAGGGTGTAACATTCTTGATGTTGTAAAATAAAGTCCATTTGTCTTCTTTCCATTTCCCACAGCGCGCGGTGTTAAATACAGTGCACCATTGTTGGTTTTCTCTCTGAAGCCGGCTTGTGGAGGCTCGGGCCATGCCAGTGCATCAGCCCTGCCTGCAATGATTGCTGTGGGGTCGGGATATCGTGCTGGTCCCAGCCCATGGGAGACCCTGGGGGGCCCCTTCCCATGTGGGAATCCCCTCCCCGTGGAAAAGCGGGACCGTAGGTAGCAGAGTGCATGGCTCATTCGGGAGGGCTGGAGGGATTTATAAAGGATTTAGGAGCTGAGGGCGCTGCAATGCTATGTGCCACGGGAAGATTTATAGCGTTTCCTATCTGTTTCCTACTGGGAAACTTTTGGGGAAAAGCAGGATCCCTGCGCATACTGCTGTACCTCTCTGGTGACCAAAACTTACCCCCCTTCCAGGCACACGCTTCCCAGGTGGGATAAATCTGCACTGTCCGGCTGCAAACTTGGCAGTGGCCCCTGTGTGGATGCCGTGGCAGGCAGAATTTGCTAAATTAGTACAAATATAATCTGTGTGCTCGGTTCGATGAGCAGCACAATGTTTTAGAAACAAGCCATTTTGCTTATATAAGGACTAGCAGCATAGCCAAAATCTGCAGCACATATCTGGTTTTCTCAAACAACTATTGGTGAGCAGCCAATATTTGTTTCTTTTCTCCAGAACAATGAATAAACGACAGCACAGAGGCAAGCAGCCGCTCCGTACGCTGTCAGACAAGAAACCCTGTGCTCTGTCTAAATGACTTAAAGCAACTTCCCTCCAGTAAAAAATAGAGATAGGTAAGAAAGAGCCGTTTAAATTACATTTAAAACCACTTGAAATACATTTTCCATTGGAGCGGGGAGGTAAATCCAGCCCTTTTGCCTATGCTTTGTAGATTTATTTTATAACTCAGGCAGCTTTAGGATTTTTGTATTCTTCCTGACCTAAAAAGTCCTCTTCTGTCTAATAACAGTAGGTTAAAAGGTAGATGGTTGTTCCAAATCTTGTTTCTTTATGCAGTTAGGCTAAGAGAAGGCTACAGCCTCCCCACAACTGTTGTAAACATGACATCGGGCCCTGCAGAAATGCAGGGCTCGGAGACCTGTAGGTACAGGACAATTTTATGGCTGGTGCCTGGCTGCAACGCACGGGATCTTCGGAGACCGACTCGCACCGGCCATCTGTCACTCGGAGACAGAAAAGAAACAAAAGGGAAACTTTCTCCCAGCCCATTCCAGGCCTGATCCTGCAAGCATTTATTGCAGGGCTTGGGTGGGATTATCCCCACGAGCTGTCAGACAGGGGTCCCACCGCCACCGCAGCACCGCGCAGCTCGGCGCCTGCGTGAAACCCGGGGGCTGCTCACCTGCCCGGGCCTCCCTCCTGGGTGCGAGCACGTCCCGGCTCAGGGCACTGCGTGTTTTCGGAGCTGCCCCTTGCACTTGGAAGGAATCCACCTAAATATTTACGTCTATTTTGCTCCTATAGTAACAAGAGGATGGCCGCGCTGCGCGTCGCCTCGCCGTGCCGCTGCACCACGGTGTTGCACTGCTGGTGTGAGGAGCACACCCACGCCTGCCTGCAGCTCCCTGCTCACCAACATCACCCACAGCAAGAAATAAACGGCTCCGGGGCCAGCCCGCTGCCGACAGGCGGCAGAGCATCCCCGGCAGCTCCCGCAGTACTCCGGCCTCTCCCCGGCATCCTTCTTTGCCCTCTTCACTCGGGATTTGAGAGAGAGAAATATCGCCCTGAGTATTTCCCTGTTTGCTCAGGTGTGTCTCAGCTAAGGGGGGATTTTGCCTGGAGGCTGGGTAAAAGCAGAGCTTTGGTTGAGTTGCGGCACGATGCGGAGTTAAGTGGGAATTGGGTATTTGAGGAAAATGCTCTTTTTCTGCGGACTCCCCGGATGTTTGTTATAAAGCTGGGCAAACACCACAAAACAGTCCTCCTCCATCTCTGTTTCAGCTGATAACAAGTTATGAACGTACCCGTCCTGTACCTTAATCCTCTGACTGACTGACAGTCATGGAAACAAGGAGCTGCACAGAAAGAAAATAATAATAATTTCTGAAATTGTATTTGCACATAGAAACCAAAACAGCTTGAATTTCCAACAGTAAATGCTGGGAATAAATCCAGAAGGGGGAGATTGGCAGGAAAAAAAAAAAAAAAGATTCAAGAAAACAATATTTTATGCTCACCAAAAACAAAGCTTACAAAATATCCAATAATGGGTTACTGAGCTGCCATCCTACAGCCCTGATACAAGATCTGCCCTGCAGTAGCAGCACAAAACACGGTTCATCATTCTCAGAGGTACTAAAATCCCTTTTATATAGGTGGTTAGAGATCTTGTTTCTACATAAAATTTCATGCTTTTATAAAAGTAAATTCCAAAGCAAATGTAACTCTTCAGAGGCATCATTACCCAGGGTTTTATTGCCAGGCTCGTTAACTCTCCTGGTAAACATCAGGTCCAGGCACTCTGCTCGCTCTCCACTCTTCTTCAGAGGCTGGCAAGATTTATTTTCCACATAATACTAAAGACACGCTGCTTGCTAACCCACTCTTAGTGAAACCCTAGAAAAACGTCCCTGGGTTTGGTGGCATTTCCCTGCATTTTACAGGTGTCAGGCAGAGCCCCGTGGTTGCCTGACGAGGAGGGGCTGGCTTGGCCAGGAGATAATTGTTCCAGTAGTGAGCTGCTGCTAATCCCGGGCTGTGTGCGTGGTGCTGACCTGCAGCCCCGCTGTTTACATCAGCGGGATTTTAGGGCCAAATTTTGCAGTTAATTGCCGCAGTATAAGTCTGGATTCCTAAATCTCCCTCCCAGGGCAAGGAGCTCCTTTGGATTTGTTGCTGTAACAGAGAAATTGGGGCAGATCCTGCTGCAGCTGAAGTCGGTGGGCCCTGTCTCAGCAAAGCACAGGAAAGACCTGGGCTAGGCCCTCTCCCAAATTTCCTAACGGCAATAAATGAGAGCAATTAGGGGCTCCGCTTGCTCGGAGGAGCAAGGGCTGCCTTATCTCTTCCTGCCGCAAGCTTTGGGGCTGTCGAGCTTGGGTGGTATGGGGAGGTGTCACTATTAGAGAGGCTATAGAGGGGATTAATACCGCTGTGAGCTGCATTATGTCCTGTCAGAAATCTTTGCAAAAAGAGCAGGAACTGGAACTGCAAGCTTTCAGCTTTAAGCTCCGAACTTGGGGCTATACAGCAAGATTAAAGCGTTCGTCTTTTAATGTTTTTCCACCGAGAAGTGAGAAATCTCCTTGCATTTAAACGCGCTCCCTGCTTTCAGAAAAGGCCGTGAGTCAGGAGAGCGGTTTGCTGTCAGTGCTCAGCGCCTTCCCCGCTTCCCCAAAGCGATGCAGCAGCTGCCGAGCGAGCAGCCAAAAACCCTCAGCAAAAGGCACACAGGGCTGGCCTTTCTGCCCAGGGGCTCCAACCCAAAGGTTTTGCTCCCTCCCCAGCTCCGAGACCAGGCCTTGCTGCAGATATTATCCTCCAGGACTTCTGCACAAGGAGCTGAGTTATACACGGGGACTCCCAAAATGTACAGGCATCAGGGGCTCTGCTGGAGGAAAGCACAGATTGAATTGCTTGGTTACTGCAAAGTGGAAAGAGAAACCGGTAGACAGCGAAGTGATGAAATAATTCATTAGAAAGAGAGGTTTTTATTAGCCCTGTGGAATTTCCTAGTTTGTTGCTAGATCTGTTTTAGTGGTCTCAGCTTTACTGCTGCCCACTGCGAACAGCTTGGACGTGGAAATGTTTTCAGTTGCAAATGATTTATTCAACTAAAATGTAAATTCCATATCGAAGCCTGTATACTTGCAGTCACAAACTTGACCAGCACAAGGGAAACAGCACAGAGAACACAGGTTAACTGCTTGCTTCGGTAAGTTTTCCACCTACAGCAGACACATTTGCTCCTACCTGTGCAATATTAAATAATAAAGTGCAGAGGGAGTCCTCCAGCCCTTGCACCCTGCGGCACTGTGTCCATCTCCCCCAGGATGAACGCCGACACAGTGCAGAGCCCTGTGTCTCGTGGGCTTTGGCTCAGCTCACATTTAACGTTCAAACACTCAAACCGAGGAGTTCAGAGAAAAATTGCCATCATTTTGGAGGGCTTGGATTGTGTTCTTTTGTTTTTTTTTTCTAGAGGCAGTGCTATCTGTGTGATGTATAATTATTCAGCACTAAATCTTTCATTATAGAATTACAGAGAGGGCAATTTCCAGCCGTGCTGAAAGTTCTTTGTAACACTGGAAGGTTGATACTTAATTCTTATCAGGAAACGTAAAAGCAGCTTCAGACAGAGCAAAATATATAGGTTAAAGACAGAACACTGTATAATAATGTTAAAATTCAATAAACTATTGTGGGAAAAAAGAGAGAAGTAAAGGCAATGTTTTTCCCTTTTCAATGCTTGGAAAATATCCTCATGCTCTGTTATTCCCAGTGTCTGAGTGCAGAATATCTGCAGGCTTTTGTTTGTACTTAAAATTTAAGGCACCTCCCAGAGGCTGGTTTATAAGATGGAAGAGAAGAATAATGAATCCAAAAAATATATAAAACAAAATTTTGTTTTAGAAATAAAGAAAAAAAAAGATTATTTTTCTGAAGGCAAAGAAAAGTTGTTCATGGGCATTGCTTGTTTTTTAAACGCGTGTTGAGAGGTTAAAACTGATGGGGGCTGCATATAATGAAACCACGGGTCCAAGATCAAAATCGTGGTGTATCATTTGAGCCGATCCTTCTGAATTCACCCTGACAACTAGGCATGAAGACTTCAGTGACGTTAATTGTGTAGATAAAATACACAGACAGAACCGAATATTAAGGCACACCTAATTTTCCAGAAGTACCTGACTTTTTTTGAGCAAATGTAACATACATTAAAAAAAGCTCATGCACACACAGCTATGCGCATCTGACTGTGTGCTATGGTTAGTGTGAAAACTGCTCAGAAATGCAAGAAAACCGAGTACTTTCAATTGTTTTGTCACATCTGACTCAGAAAGCGCTTGCTCGTGCTCCCATTGGGGTTCACGCCCCATTGACTTCAATGGCAACAGGAACAGCCAAAAATACACAAATATTTGTCTTGTGCTGCTGACCACAACAGTCACCAGGAAAGGCTGCCTGTGTTATTCCCTCGTTATTTTATGCAGGAGGTGCTGTTTGCTCTGTCAGAAAAATACGTCTGTAATTAAAACCAACAAACATATGTTCTAACTTTACCCGATATTTTCCATGACCAAAAATATGTAAAAAATAAATAAATGAAAATTTAGTCGCGAGGTTTAATTAAGCAAGCAATTAAGGATGCCCACACTGCAAAGTCCTTTTGTGTTACTGGTATTTATTTTTCTCCCAGAGAAACCTTTACTTTCCAAAGGTTTATCTTGTGAAAAATCACTGTGTTAAATTAATTTTCCTTTCACCAGATGTAACATAAACCACTGACTATATTGTTGTAGAACGATGTCTTTTGTGTTGCTTCAGAAATAAATAACCTCTTCCTCATTTTTTTTTGTTTTGTTTTGTTTTTAAGTACTAATTTCGAGAGGGAAGGGGATGTATTTAAAGAGAAATTTTTCCTTCTCAGGGAAAACACATCACGTCTTTGTCTGTCACAACATCTTAAAGATTACTAAAGAACTTTAGTAATCTGAAATGAAAAGGATGCAAAATCCAAAGACAGTTTCAACTTGCCCCCATAGCGGGCACAAGCTTTCTCCCCCTTTTTTTTTTTAATTTTTATTCTAAAACCAGTGACATTTTTCAGCGTGATTTTTGCAAGAAGGGGCACCTGGTGACTCCGAGAAACTCTGCAATGCCTTGAGCTCTGCTTCCTTGCAGGATCAGGAGTTTTAATGAGCTCGCAGCAGCCTGATCCTGTTAGCACTCTCTCAAGTAAGTAACTGGCGATATTGCTGCATGACCAGAATTACTGGTCAAATTAAAAATTCACTCCAGTCTTTTGGAAGGATCCCGAATATCATGCTGAAGTTTGCACAAGTTTCCTTAAAAACTTGCAAGAAAGAGCCAGGAATTGGGATTGCTGGAAGAGCGAAGATCTTATAAATGTGAGTAGGGGTGAAAGCACCACATCCGAGCACAAATTATATGAAGAGCTTATAAAATTTAACTGGGAGTGGTGTCTTTTCTGGAAGTATTTAAGCTGTTCCCTAGCAGTGCAATCATTTATATCCCTGCAATGCAGTTTTTAAATCAACTGCAGAATTTTATACAAATCTCACTTCGACTCTCTTAAAATCTACAGGGATGCTTCACTGGGCATTTGAGAGGAACTTCCGTATTAAAGATTTTCACTGGAGACGGGGTTTATTTTCTGGATCTGACAAACCCTTGGTTACTCGTGAATTCTCCTCGCGAGTAATCCCGTTAAGTCAGGGTCAGCCCCGCTCGGACGGCCCTCGATTGCGCACAGCTCAACTTGAGGTCAGTAACTCGCACAAGTAATGCTCCTTATACATACACACAATTTATAAGACTGGACCCTTCACTGAAGCTTACTTTTAAAGCAGCCACAGAAGGGTTGTACACAAAGCTGACGAAACCCACTTAAGGAACCAACTTTCTTCTGCTGGAAACAAATGAGAGCTGGAGCATGTGGAGTCAGGAAACTATATCTGGCTATCAAAACTGGACGTACAAAAGACATGTCAGTGTGGCATTTCCTACCCCATGAAGCCACTTTCCCCTCAATGCACACTCTACAAATACAATAGAGCATTGATTGAAGCTCAAACTCACCAGACTTCAATAAATTCTGAAAGTGTACGAAATTAAAATTGAAGCAAGGGACACGTAGAGTGTTAGTCCTTCTCAAAATAATAATTTAATAACTCTCCAAAAGTATAGTGGTTTAGGAAAGGCAACCCAGATGGGAACATATAAAATAAAGCTATAAAGTTTCCTTCAAATGTGTTTTAATCATTGTTAAATATTTACATTTAATAAGCACTAGATTTTATTGCAAGAGAGATGTAATTACACTTATCATTCATGGAAAAATGGAGTTTTAATAGCCTGTACATTGATTTGCTAAGATGAAATAGTGTCCCAAAAATATGTCGTTCCCTCTCCCCTAGGAATATGTACCATATGTGAATGTAAAACAGATGAGGATTTTTTTATCAGTGTGCAAACTATAGCAGCTTTATTTCTCATCGTCTCTGTTATATTCACCATAAATCTTTATGGCCGATGTTTTGCTAATTAGAAGGACCTGATCAGGATGCCACAACCCTTACTAATAAGATAATTTATTTAGTAAATGCTATCAGGAGGAGCAGCAACAGCATGATATTGACACTGTGGAAGCTGCTGGTGGAGGTGATGAGCGCACACACACACAGGGATATTTTCTTGTTAGAAAATTCTGCAACTGCAGCTCCTGCCAGCTCCCACGGGGTCACCAACTCGTGGCCACGTCTGAGCTATCTGAGATGAGAAGAGCTGCTCCCAGCAGCAAAGCCCACGGCATCTCTGCAGGGACTGCACGTCCTCAGCACTGCCCCATGCTCTGCCAGGCCGGGTCAAAGGAGGAGGACAGGAAAAGTCAATTAGGTGCAACGAATCACAGAAAATTGCCCCTCATTTTTATATTAACATTTTTTATCCGCTTCCTTTTTTTGCATTCTTTCTTTCCTCTTTTTTTTTTTTTCCCCCTAGCTTTCCTGCTCACAACACATGATGTCTCAGCCACAGGGAGGTTTTGCATCAGCTGCTCTCAGGCAGCCAAGCAGCATCCACAGCTTCGGCAGCAGGGAGCAGCAGCCACAGGCTGGCCTTTCCCGGGACCACGGGTCAGCTGTAATCCTCGATCAAGCTTTCTTTTTTGAAACCTGAATGTCCCTGCTAATGTTATCTCTTAGGAGTGACAATTTAATTTCTTCTTTCTTTTTTTTTTCTTTTTCCATAAATCCTGTCCGTTCAGCCGATCTGCAGAAAGGAGGAGTAATAAGCTAAACCATCTGGGGGTACTTTTGTTTCGTTATTACGCTGGTGAGCTCCACATTTTCCCAGCAGAAAAATGCTGCTGTAGAAATACACTGGCAGGAAAGGTAGAGGGAGCACAAAACTGGGGAGAGAAAGCATGTGATTTTAAGGAGTAACCATACAAAGGAGTCACTTGGACTTCCCACAGCAGCATGAAGCTGGCCTGGGACCATAATGGGGGGATGCATGGAGCGGGCTCCAAGTAGATGTGGTTTTGTTCCCATCTTCTTGCAAAGGTGCCCACATTTTTGGTACTCCCGAGCCAAGCTTTGCAGGCAGCACTACAGCGAGTTAAATCAACTCAAATTAAAGCACGTAAAAAGGATCTATTTAGGATCTATCTAGTGCAAAACGGGTGTCTTCCACCACTACGCAATCCCAGGCTCTTGTGTAAACTAAAATCTTCATCCATCGCTCTAACCCTGCAGGGATCCAGCTTAGGAACAGAAAACGAGTGCACCTGAACATATTATTTACACTGCACTCACAATACCCACAGCACATTGCTGAGAAGTGTTCGCCTAAGCTTGTACCTGCAGAGAAGTTATCTGTGGTGCCCAGGCGCACACATGCTGAGGATCCTGGTCCCTTCCAACCCCTACAATTCTGTGATCCTGTGATCCTAGCCGTAGCCAGCATTTTGGGATAGCTAAATGGGATCTCTGTGCCCTTTACTAGAGCTTACCACAGCCCGTGGTGTAAAGTAATCGTGTATCTGAGCATAATTCTGGGCAGCTAAACACTGGGCTTGGCTGGCACGTTACTTCTGCTTGTAGCGAGGTAAGATCATTTGGAAATATTAAACAAAATGGACCTGAGCTCACTCTTAAACGAAGGTTAATTGTCCCTGTAGCTATCGTGCACATGTGCTAGCTATTACGGCCATGTTTTGTCCATATTCCAATAGTGGCTGTGGCAGTGAATTGAGGAACTGCTGCCAGGAAATGTCCTTCTCTAAATGATATAATTAGGGTATTGGGGAGCCCAAAAAAGCAGATTAGGGGCATCACTGTTGTTCATGATGCGAGCAACAATTCAGAGCACATAAGCAAACACTTAGACTATGTGGATGATTTAATATTGATTAAACTCTGATATCTGAGACTCCGTGGAAGGCAGGTACAGCATGCTGGGAGGAAAACAAAGCACTGACCTCACATTTTGCCTTAGCTAAAAAATGAAATGTTTTCACTGACCTCACTGACCAGAAATCAAGAAATCGAACCATTACACAAATTAAAGCTATTGGCCCAACTAATTAAAATTACAGGACTGCCTGAAAAAAAATTAAATGATGGGTGGTTAAGTAAACTCAACGTTACACTTTGTTTTATTTAGATGTCCTTGGATTCTCCTGAAATTGCTGGGCAGGTTTGGGTATAGCTGTAGGAACAGTGAATTATGGAGCTGCCCATGCCTCCAGCCCTGCTCCCAGCAGGGAGGTGTTTTCTCTGCTTCCCCTGCCCTGTCCCCAGCTCTGCAGTGGTTTTGTCAGTCTGGGACGTGGCAGGTCACCAAGGGGAGGGTTTAGGAGTGGCAGCACAGTCTTCTCTCCCCTATTAGCATGGAGGCATACTGATTTTGCTGAAAAATTTTGTACTGTAATTAGGGCAAAGAAAATGCATCTTCTTCATCTTCCACTGGTTATATGTTTAGACGGTGCCTGCTTTATTGAAACTAGTGGTCCCACAGATGTTCAGCATTTTATTAACTCTGCTCTCATACATAGACTCATTGACTCCAGCAGGAACTGTTTGTACGGTTATGATGTTACTTGTTTGAGGGTTTGCAGAACCAGGACCTACAACGTTAGTGGAGCTTTTAAACTGACCATCTTTGCTGCTCTGAGTGATGCTGTCTCTCCAGTCAGGAGCCGTTGACCTCACAGTCCCTAACTCAGCCCCCATATTTAATGCCTAGTGCATTTTTCCTTTGGTCTTTTTAATAAATGCATCTGAAGCCTTGTAAAACATGATTTATTCTTATTTGAAATGAGCATTAGTGCATAGTCAAAGATTGATCTAAATACAAGTGGATCACAGACATGGCAAGGAAGTCTTTGGCAGAAGATAAAACATGGGATACTTTTGCTTCCACTTAGAGAGTTGCAATAGGTTCGACTCGATAAATAATAAATTGCAATAAGTAAATATTTTATATCACAACCTGTTCTCTCTGCCCTCCAAGCAGAAAGCCAGCGCTGCTTGGGTAAAGTGGCCCTGGAAGCAGCCAAGGCTGTACTGGCAGAGGCTGGAGCTCAGTGTCCAAAAGCTCTGCTTTCTTGGACATTTTGCTCTTCAAGTCGCTCGCCACCCCAAGTGCTGCACTTGTCTTGTGCATACTTGGCCAATTACACTGCTTCCTGCTGGCCACACATGGACCCTGGGAGAGCAGCGGAGCTCTGCCAGGCCCCACATCCTGTCCTGTCTTTTACCAAGCCCCCTCCCAAGGCTGAGAGCACAGAGCACTTCATCGCCGTGCTCCATCCCAAAGAAGTGTTAGACACAAAGGCACAAATACAACAGCCTTTGGGGAGGGCAGGAGAGCTCTTCTCCTTCCTGCAAGCTCCCCACCAGCTCTGGCTGCTCTGTTGTGTTGGGCACAAAGACAGGTTCCTTAGCAGGTGTTAAAATCTTAATCAAAGGTCTCCAGTCAGCAGCAGCAATTTTTTCCATATACCAACTGCTGCTCTGCTTTGAACAGACCGTCTTAGATAAGCAATAACCACCTCCCAGTGATCCAGTGATCTTCCATGAGGAAGAGTAGCTTCTGCAGTCGTGCAGCACAGATGCTGCAGCAGCATCCATGATTCAGACAAGCAGAGCTGCAGCAAGTGGCCACGGAGGTTAATTCCCCTGGGAATGGTTGCTTTTCCTTGCATCTTTATCAGGCTCCTGGCCACAAGCCATGTTCCCGCAGCTTCTTCACCCTTGACTTTACGAGGGAAAAGCAGCTGTAATATCCTTGGCAGATCTTGTTTTACAGTAGCTCAGTAATTGCAGTGCCTCGGTGGCGAGATGGCTGAACCCCTTCGCTTTTGCTCTGGCAGCAGCCAAGTGAAGTTCTCGCAGGGTGTAGCTGCTGCTCCATCCTGCACAAAAAGAGAAAGCCTATTTTGGGACCTGGAAAATAAACATGCTTGTTTCCTGCATGTTTTGAAGAAAATGCAACGAGCATTTCTGTGAAGATCCGAGCTGGCTGGCAGGAGCACTGTGCTTTCCCTCACTGCTGCAGGGGAGCAAAGCATCCTGCTGTTCTCCACCTCTGCACACCGACTCCTTATATCCCTGCTGGGCTGCAGCAATGCGCTGCCTGCTGTGCCCCGTGTGTGCTAAAATCACTTAGAGCGACTTCAGGGAAACAGGATATCATCAGCAGTGCTAAAAACAAAGCAGGGAGGCAACAGTGCAATACCCTCATTCCTCCCCTCTCCCCACACATCCAGCAGCACAGCCCTTCCTTCCCGTACACTGCTGGCTCTCTTAGTCTAGTCTGTCTCCAGATCCAAAGCACTGATACATTTGGCTGCTTTCCATCTGTACCATATGCCATCTATCTTAATTGAACACAGCAGCATATCAGTGGCTTATCTGACAGAAAGCTATTTAACACTTCTAGCACTGGAAGAGATTTTTTTATACGTCGTCTGTGAATATCTCCATCCCTTGGCTCCTTGCTCAGGCTGGGAGGACGGTGTATCAGGCATGAAGGAAGTGTGCAGGGAAAATAGCACTGCAAAATTCTCTTGAGGGGAAAAAAAGCTGTATTCACAGCCTAAAGGGATTAATAGTCAAGCTCAATATTAAATACAACCAATGAAAGCCCAGTCATAGAAAAATCTGGCATTCAGAGCCATAGGAATTTCTGAGAAGAGCTTGTACAAGATACGAACCATTTTGTTTTCCCATTTGGTAGTAGTTAGACCCAGCTAAAAGCCTTAATAGATGCTATTTTATGCTTCACTTCAACTGATTCCTGATTTACTTTGCATGATTACTTGACTTTTTGACTCCTGTACGAAGTTAGATCATTTTGAAGGATGCTCTGCAAGCATCCTTCTGGAGTCCATGGCATCTGGAACCATCTGTTTGCTCAGGTAGCAAAAGGTGGTGTTGGTTTGACATCTTCAGTACACAGATCCAAGCAGGACCTGACAAAATAAATGGTCAGAAAGAGCTCAGCCTCGTTGTTAGGGTGATCATTGCATTTGATCACTGGACTGTTGAGTCAAACTTCCAATAAAGCAGGGAACTGCAATGCAAATCCTGGTGGACCTGCCTGCAGCAAAAGAAACACTGTGTCTGCATCTGCATCCATGATTTTTACTCTTTTTTTTTTATTTTGTTTTTAATTTCTCTGATATTTATTGTTCTTATGAGACATGTTCAAAGCAGTGAATCAAAATATGCTTTTCTGGGGAAGTAAATCTCCCAGAGCTTAATTCATCATTTTGAAGTAATATAAAGCTTAAATTTGTCTTTGCTGGAGCTGCATAGTAAGTATTCAAGCATAAATAAAGAAAATATAAATAAAGCGGGCCTGAATCTATTTCACTGTGTTATTAAAATTCCATTGTTTGTTCTGCGGGAAAAGACCTCCCAAAATGACAGTGGTAATCTGGGCAAAAAGAAGATTGTTGCCAAAGGGTTCAGCTCTTAAAGGGGGGAAGCATTTTAAAAACTGCCAAGGAAAATATTTTCATTCATGAGTTCACCCAGCCTAAACATGCATCTAATCCTCCGAAACTGACAGTTCAAAAAGGCAACCACAGTTGAGACAGGCAAAGTGTTCAGTTCAAAGGCAAAAAAAAGGACCTGGGGATTATTAGTATTATCACTTTATCACGAAATGACCATCAGCTCTGCAAGAGAATAGCTCCACCTCCCCTTCCTGAACTGAGGGACTGGTTCCTCTTCGCCTTGCAAAAAAAAAAAAGCAGCAAAGCCTTCCCTGGCGAGTCACCAAGGCGAGGAGAGCCGTCGGAGGGGTTAGGACTTGCTGCTATTTTAAAACACAAAGGTTGACAGGAATTGAAGCGAAGCACCCTGAATCTGCTGGATCCGCAGAAAAGGAGTAAATCGGGAATTTCACATGGTGCTCCCGGTCAAGGACCCTCCTTTTCCTGAGATACCCAAAGCACAGACTAAAAAAGGGAAAGTTCGATTTCTAAATCTTAGCTCATTTAGCAAAAGAACCTCTCTCTCTCCCCATTTTATGGATATTAGACCGGAGAATATTGAACATCTTGCCAAAGCTGTGAGGGACTGCAGTAGTGGAGCTGGAAACCCAACAACCAGACTCCAAATAAAGGTGCAGAAAGTTTAAAGCGAGTCCCTGGGAATCGTGAGCCTTCCCGATAAATCGAGAAGGTAGCTGGGGTTTGTTTGTGTTATTGACAGGCTTGGGGGTGGATTTGGGTTTGTTTGTTTTTGGTTTTGCCTTACTTCCCCCAGCTGCCAGCCTCCCCCCAGCCGAGCCACCTCTCCCTCATTTTGCTCCTGTCAGACCCATGGTCCTGATCAGCCAAACTTGGCGGAGCTGTGGAGGTCTCAGAGAGGCTGAATTCCCACCATATCTGCAGGAACAAGCATGAAAAACTTTACACCATAAGGAAAAAAAAATAGAGAGTGAGTTCGGTTGTGCTATAAGCCACCAAAAGACCTGCGTGAACATCGGGTGGAAGACCCAAGGGATGCAAGAACGGATTTTCAGCAGAGGTCCCTCACCTCGTCCCAGCCCCATGCCCTGCCAGCAGCCTCCCCCGGTGGTGCAGGGGCTGGGGCTGTGCAGCAGGGCCAAATCCCAGCCCTTGGCCAAACCCCAGCCTTTGGCCCAGCGGAGGTCCCACCGAGCCCCTCCAGACCTTCAGCCTCGCACCTCGCACACCCGGCAGCCAGCAGAGGGGGCGGAAGAGCCGGAGCGAGCCCGTTTATCAGCGAGATCTCTCCATTTCTGACTTCTAAATTAATCACAGCGGCAGAAACATCTCCCTGTTGAGATGAGAGAGGAAAAGCTCCCTCAGAACCGCTCTGCCCCCCAGGCGTATTGCAGGCCCTGCATGGGGGAGAAGCGCTGCTGTAAGCAGGAGCCTGGCCTGAGTCTGCGTGCGTGGCCAGCTGTAGGCAGGCTCGAAGACATTTCTCCCCAGATGAAGCTTTCTTAAAAATCCTTCCCAAGTTTAAACCACAATAATGCATGCTTTAAATATTGGCAAGCATTTTAATGGCTGGCCAGCCCACAAGACTGTCAGCCGAGCAGTGGCTGCAGCTTTGGGCTGCATTCAGCTGATGGGCTGCAGTCATCCTCAGTATGGCTCAGCTCTGTCATCTGTTGGCAGAAATAAATCATAAAAATAAAAAAAAAATAAATAATAATAATAATTAAAAAAAAACAGTCTTTACTTTCAGCAGAAGGTCCCCCTGGTAGCCACAGGAGCTGAGCCCATCACTCAGCTGCATCAGCAGCCACCTGCAGCAGGAGTCACCTGGATAAATGAGGTGCCCGTCAGGTGATGCTGTTCTGCACCCTCCACTTTTACAGCTATTGCAAATCAGCCCTTCCACGAGGCAGCAGCAGCTCACCTGAAACCCAGGTCCTAGGAGAGAGCTCCTTCCTCCAGTGAGGATGATGAGCTTTCAGGTTCGGCCAGATGCCGATGTCCCTGCTGCAAGTATGTGCACCGGGAGCCAAAGCTCCTCACGCTTGGCTGAGCACAGCGCTTGCAGAGGCCGGAGATAATTCCTGTTGACAGTGACAAGCAAATGGGTCTCAATGCAAAAGCACACTCATGCACTCAGCAGCATCTTGACCCAGTAAATGGTCTTCTCCCGTGCTGAATTTCATTTTTTTTTTCTCTGTTTTGTCCATAAGAAAAAAGTCCAGTCCAAGCAGTAAATATCTAGCCGCAGGAACACTGCTCCCAGCTGCATTTTCCTTCATTCTTCCTAAAGTGCTATATTAAAAGTGAGAGTAACATAGGGAATTACCTTCCTCTCCATGAGCTCTGGGCTTCTTCTGTCAGTTTGATTTGCATATATTGGTAATGATTTATTCTAAAGAAAACCAAATGCTGATGGAAAGATATCTCCCAAAAGCTGCAACTGCTTGTTGCATGTACCCTTGAGCAACCCTGTACTGGGCTGCTCCCTGGGTACCTTCCTTCCATTGGAAAGGGCCAAGAGAGCTTTAAAAGAGCCAGGTGAATAATTGTATGATGTGTCAAATGTTTATTTTGTTTGAAAACCTACCTGGAATATCCTGCCAGAAGTGCCAGATGCTATCGGGCAGCCCCAGCCTGCAATGCCTCTGCCAAGGCTGCCTTTGGGTAGCTCTGACTCGAGCAAGACCTGCCCCAGAAGGAGGGGTACCGACCGAAATCACTCCCTGAGTACTGGCCAGTGCTTATATTAGAGGAGCCTTGATTTACATCTCAGGCTTTCAGCACACACAGGCTCAGCTTGTGGCTGGAGCAAGCGGAATTGCCACCCGTCTCCTCCGGGAAAACAATCCTCCTACAGCAAAAGGGCATTCACGGCACTGCCCCCAAACAGGCACACGTGAAATACACACATTTCTCCCCATCTCAAGATTTTAAGCTTATTATGCAGCTGCCGGGTTCCCCCCACACACACCTCCTTTAAAAATTAATTCAGATGACAACAGGATTAACCACTGCCGAGCTCCTTAGCCATAAACTCACAGCTTCATGCTGGGTGATGCGGGGCTGCTGCTTGGCAGGGTTCCTGCTCTCTCCAGTCACATTTGATACAGATGAATGCTATTTTGATTGCCTTACCCACATGTTATGATAGTATCAGGTTATCTGTTGCCTAAGATGAGTTGTAACAAGGGAGTATGTAGATGAACAACCCACATAACAGCACTGAGAGCGCTGTGTGATTTGGTAAACTGCAGTGCATGCTTGTAATGAGCATGATGCAATTTTAAAAAATCATTTATTTTTTTCTGTCAGACCTGATTTATTGCCTATTTAATTCCACAAGACACTAGGGCAGCTCCATGCAGTAACTTGTCTCTCCTCCCAGCACATCTCTGCTCTTGCCAGCAGACATTACAGGATCGACATGCTTTGTAGCAGGCCTCTGGTGTGTTCAGGGCTTAGCCGTGGTGCCGCAGACCTTCGGGGACCCCAGTGCTGAGCATCAGTGCAAAGTTCCTCTCAGATCCTTGGCAAACCAGGCCCTGGCACCCACACAGAAGAACCAAATTCATTTTGAAGAAAACACTCTATATTTTTCCTTCCTATTCCAAACCCACGTCTCCACTCCCCTGACCCATCAAGGTGTTTTAGCAGGGACTGAGATGATCAGAGAGAGCCCAGGCATGAGAAATCTCGTGATGGGCACTGTTACAGCCACAGGTTGTCCCCAGTGGCACCACGGCCCTAAGAAAAGGACTCCCAAAGAAGAAAAGAACGTTTGGCACCTGATTGTTCTCTGTACATCTGTAAGTTTTACGATGTACCCAGTGACTTGAAGGACTTGTTCCTTGCTCAGCCTGTCCAGTAGTCATCAGAGCTCAGTGCTGAGATGGGACCTGAGGGCTGGCAGCGGAGCAGGAGGCGATTACAAGTGCTGGTGCTGAAAGCATGCTCAGGTCCCTGCCTCCAGCTGCCCATCAATCCTACCTCAGCACAACCTGTGCTGAAATCCAGGATCCCCTCACAGCTTTCCTGGAGCTAGGACTGATTTTCCCGGTGTGACTCAGGCTCCCAGGAATTAGGGATGACAGTGGCACTGTAATTTCTGCTGGCGATGCCTATTCAGCCCTCTACCTTCCAACATGCTGTTTTTCTTTTTTCACGAGATGAGTACAGATCAAGGCAATTTACATCAAACTCCTTCCCCAAACCTGACACTGGCAATTATTCCAAATTACGAGATTTGACAGGAGCCTGAAGAAGTGCCACTTAACTCCACTATAGCATTATGTCTTTTTTCTTCCTTAATCCCCTTCCTAAAAGCAGAAAAATGATATAGCACTCTAGGTCAAAATGAGTGACTGAAAATATAATGCTAAGAATAAAAATATAGCTGTCTATATCATTTTTCCCTGCTTGCAAACAGAACTGCAATTATGCATACTCTGAATTTCCTGATGGTGCCTCCAGCCTGCTGTACCCAGGTCCCCAGCACCCATGCTGTCCCCTGCCCGTGGAGGTTATGGGGGTGGTGATGCTGAGACCTTCATGCAGCCCCAGCTGCCTGGGGAGTTTGAAGTTGGAGCTGTAAAGCACTCATCCTTATTCCTACAGCAGCAGATTACCAGCTCAGGAACATTTTTTTTTGCCACTTGTTTTTTGTTATGGTCGTTGAACATAACTGGAAGGTGGCACAACAGCACCTCGGTCTGCTAATTTCTCCCCGTAACTGCTGCAAGCGAGGGCTGTTCTGGCCAACCCTTAAATACCCATTAACGTTTTGTATAAGTAATCCTAAAAATCTCCTCCAGCCCCACAGCCGTTCAGCTAAACTGGAACCTCTTGCAGAGCTTCGTGAAAGACTTTGTGCCTCTGCAGCACCCAGATATCAGTGCTTTTGGTCTTTTAGTCCAAAAGAAAACAGAGAAGTGCTCCAACACGGGGTGGGCAGGGACACTGCTGGTGGCCCCATCTACTTTGGGACTTTTCAACGGATGGTGCTCCAGGCAGCTTTGGGACCAGGTCCCCATGGCCAGGTGGACGCCCATATCACTGATCCCTGCTCCCAGTCTGTGAGCCTGGGGGCTAGTGGGACCCCCCAGCTGGCAGCAAGGTCCCGGCCACCCAGTGGTGGGCTCTGCTGGGAAGGGCTGGAGATGCTCGGCCATCCCCAGGGCCTTCAAGGGGCTGGCTCATTCCAGCACCCCCAGCTTCCCTGCTCCACCACCACAATACTGGGGTACTATTACAGCAGCAAATTGGCCCATTAAGCCTAAGAAATAATGACTGCTGTTGGTAATTACCCCTAATCCACTAATGAGCTATTGTTTGCTTCAAGCATTAAGTGTAAGCTTAATGATGTGAAAAAAAAAAAAATAGACTTGCCCCAAAACTGCTAAACCAACTTAATTGAACAGATGCTTGCTTAGCACCTGCATTGTCATGCTGATTCATAGAGAATTGTTTTAATTGCAAGATGATCCTCAGTGGATTGTGTTTCCTTCACCCTAGGGTAGGTTCAGGAGTCAGAAAATAGGAATTGATTAATTTGGTGGCATTAGTATTAAGGTTTAGCGCACGCAATGTGGCTTTTCATCTAAGCTGACCAACGTACACATGACACAGACAAATAACAGCGAAAAACTCTGCAGCAATAATAGGAGAGCATTAAAATCCCCTAATAGGAACTGCAAAATTGAAACCAAGTGTTGTACAATTTAATTTCTGTTCTGTATGAATTATATACTTATTAAGTAAAAGAAATGTTAAATTAAATGTATAAATTATTATAACAGCACTTGTGTAAAACAAAGTTTTGCTTTGTAAACTTTTGAAAGCCAAGATTGATGGTTTTCATGACTTTCCCAAGATCTAGCAAATTTGGCAAAGGTTGCTATTCTTGCAAAATTTAGTCAGTGAATTTATTACTTACACAGCAAAATCAGTGCAGTTCATTACCAATACAAAAATTGCAAACATGTTATGAATTAGGTGAAAACAGCTTTTCCTAGAAAGACGGTGCATTTATGCTGTTTAAACATGACCTTTTCTTGTGGAAAACCACAACAAACTCAAGGTCAAATTTCAGTATTCCTTGTTCTGCTAAAAACTGCTCTAACACCATAGGAAAGAGGATCCTTTGTTCCCCCTCCCCTAATTTATATAACCCCAAAGCTGCACACGGCAACTTTGATTCAAATATTGTGCTACTGAAGGTATTTCTCCTGAATAAAACCTTCATGTTTTATCTGTAGCAATTCCTCAGTTCTTCTACACATGGCTTTGAAATACCAGCAGCAGTGAAAGGTGGTGAAAAGTAAAGACGAAGAAAAAACATGGATAAGAAAACAGGGTTTATACCTCTAAGGAGTGCCAAAGGAAATCCAGGCAGACAGTGCTGAGGTGTCTAAGTCATTTTGCACACTCCATTATCAGTTACTCTGGGGACCTGAGCCCTTTATATCAGCCTTTATATCAGCCCTTAAAGATAAAATGTGGATTCGGGTTCCTTGATACTCTGCTATATTTATGATTTCACCATGACATCATAATTCTTCCCTTTTTTCCCTCCCATTTTCTACCCAGGTGCACTTCTCCAAATCAGACCTGGAACAGCAATTTTGGGTGTTGCTGTTGTTTTCTTTTATGGACTCAGTAAACATGAAGAAGTTAGGGCAGAACTGGAGGCTAGAAATAAGATGTTCTCAGCTGAGTACCCAGCTCATGACTTTGAGTACATGTTGACATTTTCTTAGAGGGGATGTTAAAGCTCACTTCTTATAGCCGTATGAAATCCTACTTTTTGCACTTTGGGGATCACTTGCTGCCAATTCTCCCTACCACCACCACACAGCCAGGGCCTGATCTATCAGCATGGAATCGTACCTCGTTTTTCAGACTCATGCAGGGAGCTTGGAGTTGATTCCTACACCAAGAATAATCCCTGCTAAACCAAACAGTCTCTTAGCAGCATATGAAACACGGGCTTTGGGATATCAGAGAAAGAGAAATAGCACTTCTAATGCTTTGCTCCTGTCATCTCTCTTGTCGAAAGAAGCAGATGTAGAAAGGGCTTTACATGGAAGGGCAGGGAGTGAGCACTGCCCTCCACAACCCTCACCTCTGTGAGCCTTTCAGCCCTCAGCTCTCACCTCTCCCAGCCCCACAGCGAGCGTCCCAGCACTGCTCCTGTGCGTAAGCCTGACGTCAGCCTTCAGAGCGCTCCAAACGCAACTGAAGAACCAGTTTACACATCTCTCTTCCCTAAATTCCTTCCAAATCCCCAGTTAAGTGCTAAATATTGCAGGGTTGAAAATTTCACCCAAATGTTACTCGTATGTCAAACATTTTGATGCAAAATGTATCCTATGGTTGTGGAACCTCCTCTTCTCATTAAAACATTCCATGCCGCAATAAATCTGTCTAGAAGGGGCTAATTTATGTCTAGGCAAATGATTTCCCATTTTTTTATAATATAAATGTTTAGATTGCAGCGTTCTCCTCTCTCTGGAGATGCTGTAGCTACACTCGCAGGAACAGCAACCTCACTAACACATTGCCATGCATACTGCTCTCACTGTGCCTTGCTTGCCACTTCATATGTGTAGCCGATGCCAGACAGACATCAGGACAACAGAGACAAAGGCGACATTTATGGAGCCTGCAAAGAGAAGGACCACTTTCTGCTGAGCTGTTTAGAAAGGCAGTTGTGTCCTTGAATAGAAATTGTGAGAAAGAAAGTGAAAATGAAAGAGTGGTCCAGGCTTTTAGAGGGCAAAGCAGCAATTCCTGCATCATGCTCATGCAGTCTGCTGAATTTCATTTATGAGCTTGCTGTAGGCTATGACCTCTGCTTATAGCAGAGCACACGAGGATTGATTTTAGATGTGTTTTAATATGGCCCCACTGCTGGGATCCCAAGGCAGAGCTAAGGCGGTGGAGGACGTCCTTGTGGGTTGATGTGAAACCTCTTAGCAAGACCATTCATGTAGCTGAAGGCACCTTTTCTCACCCGTATTCACTATCATGCTTCGATCCCATGTCCTCCAAATGTCGGTCTCCTCTGGGTCCATTATAAGCAGCTACTGCTCTGCTGGACCTTCGGTCCTTCCAGCAGGAGGACAGCAGCCGGGCGTCTCCAGGAACCTGGCCAGCCCTTGCAGCACGCGACTCTTTGGCTACTAACAAAGAGGCTATTTTCTCAGACAACAGATCACAACCTTAGTTTCCCTTTCTGAGAGATTTCCCAGCTAATAATATTTCACTGTGAACAGAAAATTGTGTGGGATTATCAAGGATTTTTAATTCATTAATTTGGATACATTTTATGTGCAGAATCACCATGTGTTCAAGCCAAGACAGAGCTAGAACCACACAAATATTACACACCGCCTTGTTAATGCCAGCAAAGCCCTTTTTATTGCATAATTCTGCAGCCTGTCTGTAGTTTTTATTTCATTAATTTTCATCCTGATAATTGGAAGCAGCTTCTCTCCTTGCTTTTTTAAGGTTTAATGAGCTACATAACTTCATGCCTCCCACTGTGGGGCTGTAGGTCACTTTGCACTCTGGAGAGCTGCAACACCTTTCCCTGCTTCTCTTTCACTCTCCAGCAAGAGAAGACAATGCTTATTGTCTTCCAGCAAGGTGTGCACATCCGTATGGCTGAAGTCATGCATCTCAGGCAGACGTATGCTCATCTCTGCAAAGAAACTATGAGCACTGCACGAATTTCTGAGACTGAAAGATTCCTTGTAGCGTTGACACCCATGGGATGGAGGGACAGGATCCTGCAACAGCACTGAAGACCTGGGTTCCTCTGCTTCAGACACAGCTCTGCTATGCATTGGCAGTGGCACTGCAGGTCTCAGAAGTGACACTAATACCTGTCTTGTTCAATTGACATTGACTTTTTGGCAAATTGGTGATTTCTGAGAGAAAGAGAAAGAAGTTGAGATGGAACTGAAGTAACTTTTGCCCTGTCTGGACAGGCTTCCTCAAGCTTCCTTGCAAACAGTCTGGTCAACCCCTCCCCAGGTGTTAAAACTAGGCAAAGGTGATGCTGGGGCTTCCGAGCCAAGTCCAGAACCTAAAAGGGAGCAGCAGAGCCAGGAGCTCACCATCGTGTACCTTTGTCTGAATGCTGACTCAACGATGTCTTATACTGAACATGCTGCCACTCTTGGAAGAGTCTAATAGAAGATCATTGTGTTACATTTTAAATCCTTACAAACACATACAGTTACCTACACTAATTCAATTTCCAGTGCCAAGCAGTAAGAAATTTCATTTTAGAGCCATCTTTATTGTGAGTTCTGTTTGCCACAACTCATCCGTCTTCTCTAACTGCCGCAATGCTTCTAACATGGATGAAAGAAAAACAGGCTGAAGACTGATTGGCCTAGAAAATCCTGGGAGCAGAAACATCATTCAGTAGATGAGGACACTTTTGGGAAACATTCAGAATAATTTCATTCATGGAATCACCATTTTTATGTAGTCTTGATGAATCAGCCTCGATTACAAGAGGAATGAGATCATGAGGAATCACATTCTCTTTTTTTTTTTTTTTTTTTGTAGGTATGTATCAGGACTGGAAAGTAAGCTGAGCATGGAGAACATCAGATCGTCAACAAGATTTCTCATGGGGGACCTTAGAGGACGGGCACCCAAAATACCAAAATACCCCTGTACTTTGCCACCTAAGTTAGGACAATGTTTTTTCACCGTCCTTCAAGAGTCAAAAGAGAAAGACAGCTTCATGTAGCCAGCAGGAACTGGATTGAAATGTCCCTCTGAGCCATATAAGTAGTGGAAAAAAAGATGCTTACAAGCAAGCTGGGTTAGCTCAAATATCCACAGTGGTTGTTGGGTTGCCTCATCTCACGTTTCTTTAGTTTTCCTGATTTCTACCTTGCGATTCAGGAGCAGCTTCAAGGGGCTCAGGCAGCGTCATGGAGTGGAGTCCACTTCAAAAGTGTTTACACTGCTTTTTAAGCCTTTATAAGAGAGAAAACATACACTTTTTCTTCTTGTTGCAGACTTGCTATTGGAGTTCGTTTTCTTTGGTTTTTAAGGGATTTTTAATCACACATATTCAACTGGGTTAAATATCCAAGCCCCCAGTGAACCACTGCCATAACACAAAAACGGGCTCTGTCCCCCTCTACCAGTCTGACTGAAGAACAGAGCTACAAAGCACTGATTACACAGGTACAGTTCAGCAATTTCACCATCTGAAATGCAATTCTCTTGAGAAACCTTTTCAAGATAGTTTTTCTCTAACAATCCCAAACCTCAAGAGATAAATGGAGATACTAGCAAAATAAACTGCACAAACCCTAATATGCAGGTATGTAACAAGGCATCCCAAGCCGTCCAGCTTTGTCCAACCCATCTTTAATGTGTTTACAATGCAAATTAAAAAGCAATCAGAGCTTTGCTAGCTTTTAAGGGTGAATTACTCTGTACAGCAGAAAGACCATTCACACCAGGAGTTTCACTCCTAAAAGCACGTTCATGAAGCAAAGTGCTAACTGACCTAGAAAAGCACACAACAAACAAGAGTCTTGTCCATACAGGAGCTTTGCATTGTATCGTGGCCCATGGCTGTATATGGATCACCCTGAATAGGAAGCTATTTACTTATTTCGGTACATAATTCCACCTAAGATGAGTCAACAGGCAGTGTAAATAGGAGCTTTATTTCCATTTGTCACCTGAAAGAACTGCCTCAAAAGCTGTCAGTCGCGTTTGGAAGGCAAACGGTGCCATGCACATGGAAATGAAAGCCCCTGTGTTTTCTGCGTGCTCGGCTCATATAGAGTTGTCATCTTTTTACATCAAGCTTCAAATTGATCTGCCCTGGGGTGCTCTCTGCCCAGCATGGTGGGGGGTCCCCCTGCACAAACCTGTTGGTGCAGCCAGCGTCACAGCCTGCTGCTGAGGTGCTCACCTCCACCGTGCCTGGCTTGGGAATGCTTTCAAACACATCTGCCTCCTCCTCCTCTTCTTCCTCCTCCTCCCACTCCTCCTCCTCCTTCTCCTCCTCTTCCCACCCCTGGGCTGGTTTTGGAGCAGGGATTGGGATAGCCCTGGCCGAAGTCAGTGCTGTAGGGTCCCTCTGCAGTGATTTAATGCAGAATAGATCAGCCAGGCAGCCCAAAGTCCTGAGCACATCCCAAAAAGCCACGGAGGCTGTGTACATCAAAAGAAATCCATTAGGTGATGTTGGACCACCAGGTCCCGAGGAGACGTGTAAGCAGCGAGAGGTGTGCAAGGAAGTGCTGCCACGGGCTTATCTGCTCTAAAATCCTAGCTTTCTAGTGAAAACAGTCATCAGAAGAGAACAGCCATTTAATCTGTTGTGATTTCTGCAGGAAGATAAATGCTATAGAGAAGCAAAATGGCTTAAATAAATTCCCTGGAGTTGGAGGGGCTGCATATTTGCAACTGCATTGCAGAAGGAACAGTAGCTACATTTGAGGAATCTCCACACCCTTGTTTAATTTAGATTTTATATTTCTTTAAAAAAAAATAGAATCCCAACCCACAAGCTCAGTGCTTTTGGATTAATAACAAATACTTGTCAGCAAACAGTACATTAGCTGGCTCTTGGCAGTTCATCAAAACACATCATGGAATCGAGCTGCTCGTGTTTACAAAGAAAGGGAAGGGCAGGACATGCTGTATAACGGGTAGCAACTCATTCTTTAGCCCATACAAATGGGCTAAAAGGCTCAGAGAAGCCATCGCATGAATAAGAAAGAGGAAATATTTTTTCAGTTAGTCAAAATGGTTTATGGGCTGTGATTAATGAAACATCCACCCATTTATTTACGGTAACAATAGCAGCAGCCATCAAACAGCGCGCAGGTTTCTAATTCAGGCTACTGGAGCAGGCACTGCAAGCGCCTCCCTTCCCCGAAACGAAGGAGTGCCACACGGGAGGGATCTGGCCCATGCTTGCAAATGAGCAAATAAATAATAATAATTATAAAAAAAAAAAAAAAAAAAAAGGGTGCTTTATTAGTTGACAGTTCCAGTGCCCGCATTTCCCCTACTTCTGCTTGGGATGCAGAGCTGCTCGGGGTTGGTTATCCAGCCTTTAGAGTTAACATCTGTCCAGTGGTTTGGGTACACGGGAGGTGGCTGGGACCCCCAACCCCGACACCAACTCCTTCTCTGGCCTTGGGCAAACTCTACAATCTCTCCTCGTCCATTTTCCATCTTAATAGTATTTACTCACCCATCTCATAAGAACAGAGAGAGCTTGTTTGTATTCGTAGAGCCCTTTGAAGTTATAAATCTCTGTGAAAATGTCAAGTGTCACTATTATTTTATACTCGGTCGGTATTTCAGATTGAATGAGTGCCTTAGTACGTATAAATTGAATGCATATTAGGAGATTTCAATTTAAAACACTGGCCAGTTATTGTAGCCTGAAACATCTTGCTCAACTTAAGATAACCACACACTTAGAGCAGAAAAGACTGCCAAAAGCCAAAGATGAAAGAGGTTAGAATAACACCACACCACGCAAAGGTGAGGAGGTAAACGTGGGTAACCCCAAAGACCAGGCGTGCGTTGGGATGGGAAAGCTTCCTCGTGGTGAGTCAAATGTTTTATTAGCTTTATCCAGCAATAACATCCCAGCGCATGGCTCCGTGCCGCACGGCTCCGCGCACAACCAAGGGAACACCGGGGAGGAGAGGTGCCGGGGTGCCCCGGGGCGAGGAGGGCAGGTTCAAGGGAAAGCTGCATTCCTGGAGACGCTGGGACATGCCTGTGCTGACGCCGTGCCCCCCACCTTGGACCCCAAACATTTGTTAAACAGCTTTTCTGTGGTAAGTGCATGTACGGGGGGTGTTGCTTTACAAACGCGCAGGCATTGCCATGCATGCGGGACTGTGATGGGAAACAGAAATAGGGCAGGAAAAGTGGATGTGGCCGCAATTCTACTGCCAAAATCAGGAGAAGCCATGGAGTGGGTTGGAGCATTTCAACTGACTGAAAAGCTAAATGGTTGTGGGTAATGCTCCTCCCAACATTACTGTTGCTTGCCCTTCCCTGGGGGCATACCCCAAAGAGCACTGCTTTCAAAAATAATAATAATAAAAATAATGTTATTATTGAGAGCAAGGTATATGTGCTACCATGGCATTCTGAGGACAAACAGCTGCACCTGCTGTTGCATCTACCTATATTAGGGCAAAGCTTCCCTTAAGATGTTTGTTGGTCACAATAAAAATAACCCCAACCCGGAAAAAAAAAATAATAATAATAATAAAATAGGAATGCTGATACAGAAAATGTTGCTTCCCACTAAAAGAGTGAGCAATGAAGGAATCAGAGAGGATTGCAGAGAACAAATTGGCTGAGAGTGAGAAACCTCTCACTGAGAAGTTTGGGCACCAGGGACAAGCATTTGTCAGCTGCCTCTGGGCACGTTGTATCCACAGTTCCCTATTTATTTATTTATTTATTTATGATTTACATTTACCTAATCTGACAGGTGCTATGCATCCAATGGCTTGAAAATTAATAAAACTTCATATAACAATTTGTAACTTGCCAGTTGAAATGGGGCTTGGGGCACCACAAAATTACCTGATGTCACCTTCCTGGGGCAGGTAGGGGACAGCTTCTCTGGGAGGCAGTGCTGTCAGGTTTGGAAGTAGCAGGGCTGAAGCAGGAGCAAGTCAATGCAGAAGCATCCCTGCAGAAAACTCTTTCCCTCCTTGGCCCACCTTCGTGGCCACATCTTCTCATGCCCTTTGCTCAGCATGGGAGACAACACCCCTTGCCACACATGCAGCCTGTTTGGCAGCTGCAGGATGTCAGACGCTTTGCTCAGGGTTGGATTTTCACGCAGTAGCTTTTATTCCACTCTCCCCGCTCCAACTTGTGTCTTAAAAGGGTTTTCTCCTTTGGCCTCCTTTCTGTTTGCAGGCCTGGCTGAGCCGCAGCGCTGCAGGCAGGCTTTGGATGCACAGCAACTGTTTTGATCTAAAATTCAAACACTGGGTACTTTGCTGGGAGGCATTCTTGCTGGGAAATAACTGAACCTCCTTTATTTTGAACCATATGATCTGGCATGAAAGTTTAATCCCCGTTGTTCGAAGCACATCTCCAAACCATGCTGGCTCTAAACCAATCGCAATTCTTGATGGAAATGGGGACTTGGCCCTGGGACTCAGCCCAAAGGGATGCCGAGCCCGGTCGGCACTTTCCAAGGGTAAGTAGAGGCAGAGGAAAATTTTGAAATCTAAGTCCCCTTATCTCTGGGAAATTACATTGGGTGGTGGTTTGGATGGGCTCTTGTGCAGGAACAGTGACAGTCCTTGCTGCTGCTAACCTTGGCAGAAATCTGCATCCTGGGTTTGAAAAATCTTCCTAGCAAAGGCGTTCTAGGTTTTGGTTTGGTTTGGTTTTTGGTTTGTTTTTTTTTTTTTTTTTTTTTTTTGGTTGGTTTGGTTTGTGGTTTTGGTTTGGTTTATTTTTGTTTGTTTGTTTGTTTTCTGTTTTGTTTTGTTTTAATGAACATGTTCATGAAAAAACAATTGCAATTTGATGAGGCAGAATTTTCCAACCAACCCCCACATGCACACTGTATTTTATGGGATACTTTCCACCTGTGCTTTGCATTTGGGATTAAACAGTGTTTCTCCTCCACATCTCTGACTTTATAATCCAGATAGTCCATCAATAACTGAAGACAAATTTGTAGAGTGATACCCAGCTGACCCCACAAGGAGTTTTCATTTCAGATTCCACCACCTTCTGGCAATGTTCTTCTGGCTAACAGGCAAAAATAGGGCCTTACAGACCAGTACTCAGCAGGTAGGAAGCAGCAAGGTTCTGTGAGTGCAAAGGAACAACACCAAATTTCTTTAATGGACAATTCAGTCTGAACCCTCCTGAAATGAGATAGAAAATGTAACATTTGCTATTGCTGAGGAGCATTGGCATCTAGGGGAAAGAGAAGAAATGGAGAAAACAATTTCCAGGAGAATACCAAGAACAGCTGAAAACAGATTTTTTAAACAGTTGCAAAAAAAAAAAAAAATTATTATAAGCCACATCTTTTTATTAGGTTTTAATTCTCTTGGGGTATTTAGCAGTTAACTCTGCTAACAAGATTGTGATGAATATTTCCAGATTACCTACAAACAAAGTCTTCTCTAAAACATACAGAAAATGGGGGCAAAAATATAGTTTTTATTCTCGCTTTCGTAATTTAAAAAAAAAAAAAAAAGGCAATTATTTTGTTGTCAGACCAGAATTAAGAATTTCAATGCTTTGAAGTCGGTGGTGTTCAACAGGAAGTTGGAGGCAAATGAAAACAACTGATTAAAGTGGAAAACGCATTGCCCTCTGTTTGCAGAAGGGTTTTAATGACTCTATGATGAGGTACATTTTTGTGGAGAACAGAAAGATGGAGGAACGAAAGCTTTGCTGAGTTTTTAAATAATAATTAATAATCCTCTGCAAAGCCATGCAAGGAGATATTCCTTAGCCAGGCCACTTAAAATAATACTTATTAAAACCCTCTCTCCCACTGATGCAATTTGGTATAACCTCACTGAAGTGCTAATAAAAGTTCTGGCCCCAGCACATTTCCTGATGATAAATTATTACTTTTATTGTCTCGCAATCAATTTCGGTATATGTTTTTAACTCAGACATTCCAGCTTTTTCTTGAAGTTACGTGGCAGCTCACATTGCATCCAAAGACATGAGTGAGAGGAGATGCCCGTGCTCCAGGCATATATTATGTAAACAGAACAGTCACATTTGCTTGTTTTCATGAAAATATGAATTGACCCTTTTGCTGCTCGTTGGGTGTTACATATTTAAGGAAGCATTCTCAATTACAGAAGTTGGCTGTCAGCCCTTTTCTGCATAAAAGACAAATATGTTTTTATCACAGTTGAAGTGTTAAGTTGTTAAGTTCCTTAATATTTCCTCTGAAAAGTAGACTTGCTCGATGAGATTTCATCTGAAATGTCATGGTATTTGCAATTCAGAAGATAAGTGCTTTCCAAAACTGGTGCTATCATGTGGTTACCAAAGGTAAGGAGGACCCAGCTCAACAGTTTGGGCAAACGAGCAGTAGTCACGGCCTTTTCCAAGCTGTAGGTCTGGGTCTGACCTCCATTCCTTTGAGGCTAAATCACTTCAACCTCCTTTTTGTAGGCTGTAAAACCCAGATTACACATGCGTGCGCCAATCTTGGACAACTTGAGTGGCAGAAAGAAGAAATAAAGTGAGGAAGGGTTGTAAACACACTAAGAACTGAGGGAAATTGTGGTCACTGAAGAGGAGGGCACTCCATAAAATTTTGGTGGAGGAGCCAGGCAAAAATTATCACAACCTTGTAGTTCGGGGCACAATTTTTGTTGAAACCAGGATGTGCTGCATAACAGCGCGTGTTTGCACAGGGGCTCCAACAGCCTGCAAAAAGCAGTTGTTGATCTAATGAATCACCCACAGGGAGTGTTGTGTGCTCACAGATGCATAAATGCAGGTTCTGCTGCCTTTTTCCTGAAAAACCTCATCACCAGATGCTGCAGAAAATAATAATAATAATAATAATAATAATAATAATAATAATAATAATAATAATAATAATAATAATAATTTAAAAAAATCTGGGTCATAAGTGACTGAATTACTGTAGAGAAACAAGATTGCAGTCACCTGGACAAGGGATTGGCCAAAGCTGCCACCAGGATGGGACCAGAAACACACATTTAGATGAGCAGATCCCAAATATCCCACTCTCCGTGGCCTCATGAAATCAGGTACATTCAAGAATTAATTTTACCCAATACCACAAAATTCAAATAAATCAGATGCTTCCAGATTCACAGAACAAGTCACAAGTTCTCTCCAAAACACTTTACCATGTAATCCCACAGGAGAACTGTGAATTGTCCTCTCCAATCCAAGTACTCCAAGCTACAACACATTGAAAGTTTCTGATTGTGGTTGCAAAATGACAAATAATTTCCAAGCTGGTACATGCTTTCGATTTTTCATTCCCCATGACCATCGTCTCCAGCTTTCCCTTTGCTTCCCTGCTCCTGGGCCCTTTGTTTTTTCCCCCATACAGTTCTGTTCAGCCCTTAATAAGATGGCATCCTTTATTTCACATAGCTGGGATATTTTGTGGGAGGGGGAGATTTGGGACGAGAGGTTTGTTATCATTTTAGCAGAACATGGCAATAACAACAAAGCAGGACAGCTGATACAAATCACCCATTTTATAAGTTCTAATACAGATAATGCAAGGAAAAGAAACATGTAACACAAACCAGACCTTTCCGTGTGCCTGCTACACGCCATCCGCCGCTGGGCCGTTTCAGCCCATTTTAAACTTTTCACATGTCCCTCGCTAGGTTTTTAGGGAGAGTTTGGGCAGGAGCAGGGCTTCATATCCGGCATTCTGCATTTAAAGGGATGTTAGTTGCAAAGTGTTGGGTCTGTCTGGGGGAAAGAAGGCGGCACCGCGTGGCTGAGGGCTGGGGAATGGGGATTTGGAGGAATTCAATCCCAGGGTGGTGGAACAGACAATTCATGGCACTGAAAGTCAGCTCACGAGCTTTTTGTGGGGTTTTTCCCCTTGTGCAATTATCTCGTGCAACGTCAGGCTGGAACCGAAACCCTGGACTAAGCCAAGGGTCGCGATGCCTTCGCTAGCAGAATTTTTCCTTGCTTGCTGCTTTCATTTAGGAAGAGAGCAAACAGCAGAGGTCTGGAGCTGCCTCCTTCTCCTCAGCTGTCCCACATGTCCCAGGGGACCCGGCAGCCCCCTCTGTGTGCAGGTGGGGCCACCGCAGCCACGTTGTGTCACCACCGACCTGCAGGCACCCACCCAGGGAGAATGTCCTTATGCACCCTCAGGTAAAGGGAGCTGCCTAAGACACCGCTGCAAAACATTTGTTTTCTTTTAAACTTGTTTTTCTTCCTTCCAAAGGTCACTGTAAGTGGGTCCCAGGTTCATTTCCCTGGGTTGTTTCTGAGCTGATTGCCAAATGCCAGCCCTGCTGATTGCCTCTTCACAACACGCCGATAAAGCTGCCTTAAGCCACGTGTGCTCCCCCATCCCAAAATGTCCCCGTCGCTTCTGTCTCCTCCATCCCCAGCTCCCCAGGCAGCCGAGTCCCCAGCCCAGCCGGCACAAGGCTGGTGACAGCTCCTGTCCCCCGAGCGGTGCTGGCACCTCCCGACACGGCAGCTCCTGTCCTGCCCAAGCCCTCTGAGCCTCCCAAGCAAACATTTCTCCAAAGAAAAATTTCCAAGGGGGCAAAAAGGAGTTAGAGACGGAGAAAGGAATAAAACTTTTGTGTCTGCATTTCATGGATGAAATGTGTTCGTGTTTCATTTTTTTATTATTATCTTTTAGCCAGATTTTTATTTTTCAAAACTCTTACAGGTGGTCTAAAACAGCCTGAGACAAACTAAAATGTTTCATTTAATCTCAGAGAGAGCAAGCTGTTCTGAGTCAGTAAAACATGGATCTTTGGGAAGGAAGGAGGTTGTTTCACCAGAAAATGAAAAGCTTTCCATTTCCGGACAGTCCGAGCTGTACGGGTTTCACCACTGAAGAAAACAAAAACAAAAACAATCCATTTCTTTTCCAAGTCAAACATATGATTTTCCTCATTCCAAAGTCAAAATATTTTTAATTTTTGCTCATTTTCTCTTCTTTTTAGAAAAATAAAGCCAGGGCTTGGGGTGGCTGAAGGGCACGTCCTGGGAAAAAGCACCACTGCCCGCCAGCGCACGGGGTGCTGAGGAGAGGTCGGCGAGACAAAAAATCAGAGCACAATCTAAATGTGTGCAGAAGGATTTCGTGGCAGTCCTTTTCCAGCACTCAGGGTATTGCTTAGAGGGTGGTAGCCAAATTTCAGCTTTGTTCTGCCCACAGCAATTGCAGGTTATGTACGCAAAGCAAATCTTCGTTTTCGGTAGTGTTGCCTCCGAGTGCCCCGGGTTTGTCTGTGCCCAGCTCACAGCTCTGCCCGAGCCGGGGAGGTTTGTGGAGTTATCCTGTGGAGTTCACAAAAAAGATTCGGGGCAAAATACCAGCCTGGGTCAAATCACTGTTAAAATATCCATGGAGTTGAATAAAGGCAGGATTTCTCCCAGGGGATCGGAGCAGGGGGTGGCTGGCTGCTGGAAGTGAGAGAAAACTGGGAGCAGCAAATATCCTCACCGGGCAGCAGCTCCCTTCACTGCCCCGAAACGTGCTGTGAGCACACTGCCGTTTTCCCGATACTTGGTTGTGATCTGAAGCCGTTCTGCAGCTCCGTTTGGGCGCTTCTTCTCACAGGGATTTGGGAGTAAAAGCCATTTTGGTTCGTTTCATTAAGCACCTCAATTCAGGGATTTGCTTCTAATCCTGGAATGAAAATATCTCTCCGAACCGAGTTTCTCATGCAATGTTTGTGTTCACAAATTGAAAAAAAACAACGCTTGCCAGGAACATCCACTATTATTTACTTAAATTTTTCTATTTCCACGGACTTTTTACCAGCATTTCCTTTCCTTGCAGCCTGCCCGGGTCTGGCCACAGGAGGGATTCAAACTGCAGGGAGACAAATTTATTAAAAAATCAAAAATGCGTTGCTTGAGCATAAATAAAATTAAGAACATAAATTAATCCCCAGCTCAGGGAGGAAAGCTGTTATTTTCTTGTTAAGATGATTGTATGAATTGAGCTTTACTGAACAACTTTTACCTACAATTAAGTTGCTTTCTGTATAAACACCAGCAGCTGATAGGAAATAAGGATTGGAGCAGCTCTGGGGTGGTTTGGGGTTTGCCGTGGGGTGTGGGATGTTGCATTTCTCGTTGCACCTCTGGTGAGCATTTAATATCGGGCAGTGCTCAGCCAGATTCCCCACTGAAAATGAATTTTCCCAGGAGCGCCTTCATCTTCTGCGAAATCAAAAGGGGAAAATGTCCCCTTTGTCCACCAGGTGGCACGAAGGGAATCCCCGCTGGAAAGCAGCTGAAATATTCATGCATCCAGTGATACCACTGCTGGGGGAGTCGGCAAGGGCCAGAGGGTCCCAGCAGCACCCGTGCTTCTCCCCAGGCAAAATCCACCCGTCCTGGCAGAGGCACTGGCCTTGGGACTTGGGTCACTGCTGCCTGACCCCTCCAGCCATGTGGCTACGAGCCGTGTGTGCTGCTGGGCTTGCAGAGGGGTTTGCTTGGTGGCCAAGGTGTTGGAGGTCCCTTTCAGGTGTAGGCGGGGGCTTGGTACCGAGGTGGGAATGCTCATACCAGGGCACCCATGGGAGAGGGGTGATGGGTGAGGCACAGCCTGGCCAGGCAGAGATGGAGCGATGTGAGAAATACGGAGGGAGTTGATACAAACCGGGTGTCAGTGACTAAGAGGATAGGGATTGTGAAATCTTCCTGGGGTCGCAGGGTGCTGCCGTGGTCATGCTCAGCTGGATGGGACAGCTAATAGTGCGGGGAGGTTCCTGGGAAGAGCAGGAGGATGCAAAATGCAGATAAATCATCAAAGAAGGGGGGGAGCAAAATTCCCTGGAAAGAGGGATGAGGACGGGGGTGGAAACCTGCGAGACCCCAGCTCGGCTGCAGGCAGCACGCGGCAGGGAGCCAGCTGCAGCCAGCTGTGGGGCGGCACGGCTCGGCTTGGGCCCCATCCTGGCACACGGCAAGGGAGGGCTTAGCAAGGAGGCCAGAAGGTTTCTGCAGGTTAACTCGGATGGAGGCAGTCGAGAATGAAACCAGGGTGTGGAGGCAGCAGGAGCGCAACAGTGAGATGCAAAGGAGGCGAGAGCACAGCAGGAGGGGTTAGGTGGGTCCCAGACTTCTGCCACAGCTGGACACTCAGCACAGCCTGGGGCTGGTGGCCTAGGTGTAGTTTTTAAACCCTACAGTCACTGCTTTCCTTATAGACCAAGGAAACTAAACACATATGCAAAGAGGGAACATCATCTACTCTCTGCCATGGAGGTACCCGGTCCTTCAGAGCCCAGAAGCGACCCTGGAGGTAGGAGCCCCCCGGTGCTGCCAGCTAACGGTGAATGGATGCCTCTGCCTCCCTCCCATGGGTTTGCATCCTCCCTGCTCCTTCCTTCAGCCTCAGAGCAGCTTACAGGAGCAGCCAGGACTTGTGCAGCATCCCTTCCCTTCCCACCCCACCAGAGCCTGGAGCTGCCACATTTCATCCGCACCTGATGCGCCAGCAAGTGCAGCAGGACAGGAGCAAAAAATGCATCTTGGAATCCAAACAAGCCTGATGTGCACAGAAGAAGCTGGCCTCCTGCATCATTTGGGGAAACACCAGTGCTGCATTTGCAATCCCCCTTAGTTGCAACTGAGCTTCGGGTCCGTGCCCCTCCTGGCTGCACATGTACATGGAAGAGAAATGTCAGGGAGGTGCATGGAGCAAACCAGTAGGAACCCAGTGATTTCAAAGCCATTTCTGCCCTTGTATTAAAATATGTTTATATCCCAGTTCTTTATTAAATATAAGCAGTTTTCTTCTTGTATACATTTGTACATCTTCAGTGCAATCTGCTTTGCATCAGGCATTGATATATTGGTATAGTCTCTGAAATGTTAGCTCTCGGATAGTATAAATAGCATGCTGATATTAAATCTGCTTTCAAAAATAGTTACATTACAATAAATTTGAAGGACTTGAAGGTTTTTAATCACCTCTACTTAGTTGTTCAGGGATAGGCCAAAAAAGCAATCATTTCGCTAAAAGAACTCAGACAGGCACAACAGAAAATTCTTATGCACAATAATTGCTTTCTCTACAAATATTTACATTGAGGCTAAGAAAATATTTTGGAATTTTACAAATATCTGACTCTCTTAATTTTTCCAGCACATTAAATATTGATCCAAAGAAACCTCATTGAAACCGTTGCTTTCTTTCTCTCTCTCTCTCTCTCTCTCTTTTTTTTTTTTTTTTTAATCCATTTCAAGGAATCCTAAATGATGGAGCTGTGGGGGAGATCGCTGCCAGGGATTAGGCAAGTCCAGCCTGATAGTGCTTTGCTGGAGCCCAGCCACCGGCAGCAGCTCCCTCTGTTGCTTTTGCCAGTATTGCAATTCGCCGTGAGCCGGAGCTGCTCGGGCTGGAGAGGGGCACTGGAAGTGGGCTGCTCCTCCGTGCTGCTTTCTGTTCGTTTGCTCCCAAAAAAACACTGATAAACAAAAGCCAAGGCAATGTGGATGGGCTGGAGGGATGCGTTGGGACAGAGGGGAGTGATGGAAGGAGGCAGGATGCTCCCAGGAGCTGCGGCATCAGCACGAGGCATTGGGCTAAGTCTTGTCCACCCAAGGATTTAGGAGTGGGAGAGCAGCGGCTCCGACAAGGACAGTTTTGTGGCTGAGGGAAAGGCTAGGGCAGACTTCTGAAACAGCCTCCTCCACGTTGCCTTAGGCACTGCAAAGATTTAATATATTATTGAACTTAACTCACTTAATAGCCATGTTGGACTCAATGGAGCTATTCATGTGAGTAAAGCGCCAGTCTTAGCAGATCTGCTTCCTAATCTCCTAAGCAGGGAGAGCAGCACCTCGGGAGTGGGCTAGCAGGATCAGTGAATGCAGGGGAAGGGCTGAGCCCCGGCATCACCAACCTACCTCCCTCGGAGCCCATGGACCGAGCGCAGTGCTGCTGACACCGCAGCTGCGGCGAGGCGGGACCCAAAATGCCATCACTTCAGCCATTAAATTATGTATGTTTTCTGTTTGAAATCAGAAAATATGCCTTAAATATACAGCACACTTAGGCAACTAAAATGGAAAATGTAGTGGGACGCTGCCATTAATTCTGTCACTGTCATTGTTACAACTGGCTACATTTCAGAGAATGTGAAAAAAAGATGGAAAAGGTTGTGGAGAAGGCAAGAAGCTCATTCAGAAGTAAACTCAAATTGCCACTTTCTTATTCTGTTTTGAGGAAAGTAATAACCCTTAATAAAATATAAGTGAGGCAGATAAAAATGATCTACAAACACAGATCCCAGGTTCCCATTTATGGTAATTGGTTATACTTAAAGTCTGTTAATAATAAGTTCTGTTTTTAATTAAATTAAGTACAAGCCCATCTCTCTATTACCCTACAAGATGAAATCCTTGAAAAATACCAAACATAGCTGCACACAAATTGCCTTTTCCCAAAGAGAGCTTCAGCATCTCAAAACATGTCCTGGATGAGAGCAGTTGTATCCAGGCTGGGCACAGCTAATTGGTACCCTAGAGGGTTTTTACTCTTGGCATTTGAGAAATAATGAGAATCAAAACCATTAGTAGGCAGAGAAAAAAGGTGATAGAAATGCTAGGCTGCGCTTCTCTGTCATCTTCATATTATGTTATCTCTGGCGAGACTTCCCAGTAATTTTCCTTCCAAAGTCCAGTAACTCTCTTTTAAATCATCCATGTTTGACAAATACAGCCCTTCATTGAACAAAGTTTGTAAAAATTGCTCAAGCAGATAACTAGTGTCTGTAGACGATAAATGAAGGAGCTGGAGCTACTCTGTTCTTGATTGATCCCATCCTATTTATCAGGATAGACAGAAGCAGACATTGCCCTAAATGGAGGGACAAGAAATGCAATTTTTTTTTCCTGGTGACAAGTATTTTACACTTTTTTGCATCTTTATTAAAAGAAAAGATCAAATGCACGTGTGAATTTCTGCAGCCTTGGAGATGGGTGGCTGCTTAGTGTCACGCTGGAAAGCAATCTGGAAGTCAGAATTGTACTACCGTGGTTATCATCAAAACTAATCAAACGCCGGCATCCGAAAGTGTGAAACCCTTTCAGCAGGCAAATCAAAAAATGCACCATTTCTCAGAACCAAGGCAGACCAAACAAGAAATTACAAACACATGTCTGGAAACGGCTCCAGCTCCATGCATCTCGGTGATAAAACCGCGATGTTCCTGAAACGTGGGACACCATCTTTCCTGCCTGTATACATAGCCGTTCCCTCAGACTTAAACAGCGTTTCCTCTGAGACCACTAAGTGGGTCATGCTAATCCTAATAGAAACAAAACAACATAACGCAAGGGCCTTGGAGAGAAACAACGGGGCTGGGAGAGAGGGGAGAGTGCGGCAGCAGGGAAAACAGCCTCGCTCCGCAGCATCCGTGGTGACCAGAGCAGAGGGCTCCAGCCGGTGTTCCTTTTTTTTTCTCTATTACTGTAAATTTTCGGAGGAATTTTGAGGTTTTGGCATTCTGCTGCAAATACGTCTTTTGATTAAAATAGGAAAAAAAAAATAATTTGACCAGACCTAGAAAAATGTAAGGATGAAAGTAGGTAGAAAAATATTGTCTGGTTGTAATTTTTCTGAAGGGGGAATACGCTGCAGAGCATTACTTGAATCGTTATCATTAACAAGAAGCTTTACATCCTATTCTACAAACAGCTGACAAAGCCATGTGCAAAAACAAAACAAGAGATGAAAATTTCCGGGGCAAATTCTCAAACTTCTTTTAAAATCCTTTAATTCTTACCAATGCTTCTAACCTTGTATTTCTCACCATCACCACCTCATGTACGTTGTGAGTGAGTTGTGCTTTTACTTCTGTCCCAGGACACAGGCAGAGGAGGATTTGCTGGGTGTTTTGCATCATGGTGGTGGAGCCCATCGATGACTGGCAAATGCAAGGGAATGCCCAGAGCAAGAGATATTTGGAGGACAAGGCAGGGGAAGTACAGAAGCTGATTGGGTGGAGCTATGTGCTTCATCCCATGGGAACCAGCATTTTATTTCGTGGGTGAGGAGACACCAATGGGTATGGGCAATGATAAGCAACAAGTAGGACAATCACCTCTGGAAAAAAAAAAAAAATGTCACTAGCCTCAGCAGGAGTTAATTCAGCTTTATTTTGGTGGGACACTCCATCCCACTCACTGCCAAGTATGAACCATTCGATAATTACAACCCGTAAGAAAGATGCAGAGATCTGCAGGAAGCATTGGAGCCAAGGGAGGCTGCGCACAACCCAGCTGGCAGCGTGGAGCCACGCAGCTCCTTGTCATCAGGCAGAGCTGATGGCCCCGAAAAAGCCAGGCTCTGATGCGATGAAACGTTATTAAGGAGAACACCGTGGCAGCCGGCCACCTGCCTCCACTCTTCCTAATGCTCATCGACAGCGGCGGTGGGCGCCGCGCTCCGTGCCAGGGCTGGAGCTGGAAGCAGCCTCATGCTCGGCTTCGGCTGGGCTGGCACCCGCTTTGAAATCTGAATCGCAGAAAGGAGGGCGCTGAGCTTCGAGGGAGTGGATGCAGCCCCGGGTGCCAGGCACCACCCACGGACCCCAGCTCCGTGTCACATGAAACAGCCACATCTGCTTGCATTTCATCACCGAAATGGTAAAGTTTGACTTTAGCTTGACCTTGCAATTCACAAGCTCCAGAAAAAGAAAAAGAAAAAAAAAAAAAAAAAAGGAAGAAAAGGAAAAAAGAAAAAAAGAAAAAAAAAGAAAGTAACAGAAAGCAGCTAAAAAGCAAGCAGGAACTAAAACAAGCTGTAACCTCATGGTACAGGATGAATTAAAACCAAATGAGCTACATTTCAACATAAGCAGCTTATGGTGTGATTTTGCTGAGGATGCTGCAGTATTTGAACTATTCCTCTCCATAATGCAAAATTCCCAAATCAACGTTTTCACCAATGTTGCCTGAAGGTCTCAGGAGCCCTACCTGAAAGCCCTTTGGGAAAAAGCTTTAAAAATCCCCTTCCTTGGCTTTTCAAAAGCAAGACCGAGACATGCTTACTTTTCAAGCTTCCCCCAGGAAAGAGTTGCCTGATGCTAATTAAGAGCTACTGCCCAGGACCCAGGACTCAGATCCTCGCAGGATCTTGTTCCAAGGGATTTAGCCCACGAGGCACCTCCCGTGGCTTACACAGACAGCTCCCAGGCAAATATTTGATCAAGGTTTAATCACTGATGCTGTCACCGATCCCCTGCAGCCCCCTGTTATCATCTGCTGCTCCAACTTGTTCTGGGGCTGTGCACGCTCAGGGCATCCTGTGCTGCAGCACGGGCTGGGGTCTGCTGAGCACACCATGCCTGCTGACGCCTTCCTCCCCACACCACCCCCCAGGGAGCAAAGTCTGTTTTTTTCCAGCGCATCGCTATTTAGATGAGAGATCATTAAGTGTCATCATGTGTGTCGGTGGCAGGGTAAAAGAGGAGAAGCTTCTGGCCCCGCTCCAGTTCTAGCGACGTCTGTATTTCTCACTATGTCTGCACTACAGTTTGGCCCCAGAAAATGCATTGCAGACTCAAAATGTGTACAAAAAAAGAGGCAATGTTTTCACTTCTGTCAGAAAATGCTCGTCAGCTGGTGAGCATGTACTGGTTGTGTGTATTTACATAGCCAGAGCGGAAGAGCGGTGTCTGACGGCCCCTCTCCCCTGTTCTCTGCACAATCCCGGGGGAATACATAGCTATTTGCTGCCAGCACCACTTCTGGTAAACTTCGGTGGTAACGTTTCATTTCTAGCTTGGATAGTATCCGCCACGGAAACTTTATTAATGACTTCAGACTAGTCTGTCCTTTTCTAAAGCCAGGCTCGGTGCTGCAAATATGTTTTTAGGATCTTCTCCTCACCTCTGAATACACCCTGCAATTACACATTGTCATCTCCAATGCCACCTACTGCTGTTCGTCTTCATTTGGGTGCTCCCACACTAGGATTAGGAATCAATTCTCACACAGTTGAGGAGCCCAGCGAAATGTTGCCAGGAAGTTGAGCAGGAACAGGGCAGAAGTTCACCCCAAGGACCAAATTCAGCCCAATACCAGCCCATTGCTGGGCATCCTCTCAAGAGGTCATCCCAGTGCTCCACCCCTCCTCTACATGAACTTGTCTTTAAAGAGATTTTCCTAGGACACTCTGACCTTTATCAGACACAGAAGCCCGTGGTCCTCTCACAGCACGGGTCACTTTTGGAGGCACACGGTCGGAGTGAGGCTTTCCACACGGTGACCAGATCAGCCCGAGCCGTGGCCACAGTCCAGACATGGTTAATTCTCTCCCCTCTTGCCCTGACTTGCACTGCCTGAACTTTTGCTCTGTCCTGCTGAGTCACTTTTATTCAGCTGACGATCTATGTCATCCTGTATGCAAACAAGCGTAAATTGACTAATTAATCCCCGGGGTAACCCTGCTGATTTCAGTGGAGCAGCAGCCCAAGTGAAACAGGACTGACATCTTTAATCTACTCTTTGTTCCCGTAGCACAGCCTTTGCCTTGTCCACGAGTCAAAGTAGACCTCTAATTATATGGATTTTGCTCTTAATCTTTTCTGGTCTCGGGAGATTTCAGTTGCTGAAAATTATGGATTTCACTTCGAACCTGAGGAGGGTCTGCACAACATCACCAAAACGCCTTGCTGGAAAGCCAGTGACGTTTTGGACCTGTGCACCAAAAGCAGCGCTGGGGACCGAGTGGCTCAGGATTAACCACCCTGCTGCCAGGAAGCCTGAATTCCTGCAGCCTGGCTCACCCTTACAGCTCTTAGCCACAGCAAAGCCAGCAAAGCTTGGTCGTGCACTGCGCCAAATTTGGACCTTTCTGCATCATTTCAGAATTGACTTAATGCCCAGACCACTCTCCCAGTGCAAGACAAGGAGTGCTTTCTGTAACAGAGAAGTAGACAGGTGAAAATGGGAAGTGTCACCATGGATTTAAGTGGCTTCGTGTGAAAATACGTGACTTTTAAATCACAGCCACAGCGTTCTCTTCTCCATCGCAAGCTTTGCTGCTTTTTCCTTCCCCTGTCCCATAACTTTGTTCACAGCTATTTGCAGCTGAAGGCTTTGTGACAGTTATTGTCAGAGACTAAACAATAGATCAGAGATACAGCCAGGAATCTTAAGGTTTCATTTTTTTCCAGAGTGAAAAAGAAGGGTTGCAGCTGACAGCTGTCCATAAAAATTGTAACGTACAAATCGTATAATATAAACTAAAGAGAGACCAAAAGTACCACTGAAAAAAAAAGAAAAATGAGCTTGTTAGAACAGTCTGTATTACAGCTGTTTCCCTTGACAGTTTTCTGTACCCTAATACGCTCAACAAATTGGCAACCTGTCCTTATATATTTGCATCAGGATTCCCTTAAGGGAAATGTCTATATTATTCTGTTTTGGATAAAGGAAGCAGTTTGATATGACAGGTAGGTCAAGTGTTTCTTTAATAAAGCATATGGGTAGGAAGAAAGAAATAGGCTATTGTCAATGACTTGACAAATAGGTAGATATGCCCCCCTTGAGTATAGCCAGGGAAAGCTACTAGATAAATCGCCCTTGTTATTTTGATTTAACCATTTCATTACTGAACAGAGTTTTTTCCCAAAGAGCAGAGTCCTCAATAAAGGTCATAGCAAAGATTTCTTTATAGACTCTGCAGCGCAGCATTAGCTCAGTTTGGATGTTAGCTATGTGGAACAAGTCTGCACCAAAGTTGCAAATTCCTGTATCGTGTGGATGTGTGTGATATTTATGTGTGATGAAGGTGGATGTTCATGCTGCCACTTCAGCAAAGTTTGTCATCTCGGGTCAGGCAGCGTCCCCCTCAGTGACCACACAATGCTGCCCATCCCCTTTTGCATAAAGGGACCATGAGAATGACCAGTGAACCTCCTTGTTCTGGTGTAGACATGGGGCTGAAGTCACTGCTCTCCCCAAATCAAGAGGTGAGTCCAAATCCAACTAACAGGAGTTACTGGGGATGCTTCTGAGTGAAAAACAGCCCTGGAACAGGAAATTACTCCAGTTCTGCTTAAAGACATTGAGGTTTAACTAAGAAAGCTTCTTGTGAAGTTGGGTTGAATTCTTCCCAAGGTAAGCCTTGAGATCTTTTGGCAGTAAATGAGGATTCAAGCCCATTGCCAATGAATTCACATGTGGGAATGGGCAAAAAGCATGCCAGCTTTTTGGGCTTGTGAAGGCACTGCTTCATGGTGGCACTGGGTTTTGGAAGGGTGCTGGGGGACCCAGATCCAGCGTGATGACAGCAATGTGGGGGCACCCACCCCTCTCTTTGCAGGGTGCCATCAGGAGGGGGCGGCCCCGCTGCCAAGTCCCCGTGGTGCCCCCAGCCTGGGGCTATGGCAGCTGGACACAGGCAAAAAATCTGAGCAGTGCTCACAGTGTGGATTAGGGAAATACGTATTTAGGGACCTTTTACAGCAGACAGCTCACTCCCAATTAATTCTAAAAGCCCCTTTGGAGCTGTTAGGGTCTGTTGTGTAAACACATGGGAATGAAGATTTTTTAAGTTCTTCTTCTCTTCCCCAAGGACCAAGGTTTCCAATGCTATAGCTTAATGCAAAATCCCTCCCCTCGGCTGCAGCATGGCAGGTACATTCACAGACCTGCAAAGAACTATTTTTGCTGAAATCTGGATAAAAATTTAGATCAAGCTATTTAAACTAGTAAAAGAAAATATGGAGAAGATCATCTCTGTGGAGATACCTCTTTTGTTCATGCCTAAGAAAATACCACAGCTTTTTAAAATATTTTTTTTATTATTATTTTTTAAATACTGTATTTCCTGAGCAGTGCTTCTGGAGCCACAGACACCCCCTCTGTGTTCAGCACTGCCCAGGCAGGCAGGCTGCGTTCTGCACTGTGTTACAGCATCCCTGAGGAAGGGAAGAGTTTTCCTTCCTTCTCGGCTCTTTCCAGCAGCCACAGCCTTCAGCACACAGGACATGACATTTGCTCCCAACTCAAAAGCAAGCTGGGGAATAACAGCAGCACGTTGGCCTGTCCATCTTTGGTTGCATGGCACGGAGGCAGCCAGGCTCTGCCCTCCTCAAGTTCCTTTCAGTAATGCTTCAGGGAGGATGCACATCGAAATTTGAACAGGCAGTACCACAACCAGTCTTCCCACCCTCAGTTATTCCCAACCTGGTGATTTAAGATGTATGCTCTGACAGTGCCAGATTTCTGAGAGGAGCTAACACTAAACCATTTTGTGCAAATTCTGAATTATTTTTCAGCATTATTATCCTTTTTTTTTTCCCCCCAGCATTATCTTTTTCCCATTATTATTTGTTATTTGTCATTGTTTGTTAGGGCAGAGGTTGGACTCGATGATCTTGAGGTCTCTTCCAACCTAGACAATTCTGTGATTCTGTGATTATTATCATTATGATTATCATTATTATTATAAACCTAACCAGAATTTCTAGGATTAGATAAATATATATTTAGTGACTTTAGAATATCGTTCTCTATGTTATTATTTTATTCTTGCCTTTCAAAGTGATTTTTCAGCTGCAGACCTTTCTGTGTGGAAAAAGCTGTTATTCCCCCAAACCAGTATACATTGCTGCTCTCCTTATCTGCTGGAAAGTACATTTTCTCCTATTTGTAACTAGGCATTCCTATACTGCTGACCAAAACAAAACGAGGGCTTGAGCTTCATATTATCTTTTTTTTATTCTTCATATACGTAGAAAGCAGAATTTATGCCCCTGCTTTGGGGAAGTCACTCCTTTTCTCCATACATGGTAGCACACAGAGCTTGGCAGACCGTGTTGTGTTTCCCATATTAAGCCATATACAGGGCAGCAAACAGGGAGCTGTTGACTATGCTGGTTACAAAAATCAGTCTCTGATGAAAAGCCCTGACAGGGCTCCATGGTTAGGCCTTGCCCTTCTTGCTTCCATGGCAGCCTGGACACCTGAAGGCCTGGTATAGAAACAAACAGACAGACATTATGCAGAGAAGAAGCAAGCCTGTGCACGTTTTTATCAGTTATTACATTGCCTTTTGCTAAATTTAAAGAACAAGTTAAGGGCAGCCACAGAAGGGTGCACCAAGTCTCCATGGAGACTTTGTGTTTTGGAGCCTGGAGGCCACGGGCTTATTGTGCAGCAAGGCCTCTAGGTGACTTCTTGGAGGGTTTGTGCCACTATTAATTCCTTAACATCGTCTCTTCTTCCACCATGACTGCCTATAAGGAGCCATAGTAAATATGGGATTTCGCAAAATCATTTCCTGAGAGAGGAGAAGTCACTGGTGAAGAGCAGGGGCCTGCTCTGAGCTCAGCACGGGCACACGCTGATGTGGAGCTGGGGAGGACTGCCAGGGTCTAACACCTACAGCTGAGAAGTTGGGATTCTTGGTAACAGCCCCTGGAGGCTGGAGCCAAAACCCCGAAATCCAGGGATGGTCTGAGTCCTCTGGTTGATAGAAATGTTTGAATAAAAGGAAAATTTCCTTTCTTTGCCAAGGAAACAAACCACGTTTCAGTTGAGTGTTTCTGTTAAATTTGCAGGTGCTTCTGGTGGTTTTTGTTTTTGGTGTGTTTTTCTTTTTTTTTTTTTTTCTTTTTTTTTTTTTTTTGTTCAGTGTTCTTGCTTTTTATTTCATAAAGACAAGAAGTTTTGTTTTGTTTCACATCACCTGGAACCAGCTGAATTCCAGTTAATTCCTCATTCATGAGCACAAAGCTAATGCGTTTGAGTTGCCAAGTCTATCGATAAAAAAAAAAAAAAAAATTGGAATAATGTACTTTATTTATCTTTTTCTTTAACAAAAACTATTCCATGTTATTTGCATTTTGTAAAATTCTATCTTTTGACCACTTTTCTTTTCCTTTCCAAAGTTAAATTTCAGCCTAAACTAAGTTGACATATTCCTTTTAATGTGTTTTTAAAACATGCTTAATGGTGCTGAAAGCTAAGGAAGCTCAAATATAATTCCGAGAGCCTGAACCCACCAGAAGCCTAATGCAAACATTATTATAAAAACTCTGCAATGGTTAGAGGTTTCAGGGAAACCTGGGTGTTCGTTAACAAAATCAGAAACGTTATCTGTGCGAGGAAAATGTGTTCTGTCATTTGGCATCTCGACGGCTGCTCAATTTTTCTTTTTTCTACACCCAGAAAATCTGTTTCCAATGTTTCTGCCACAGAGAATATGGAACAGCACTAGCAGGAGCAGGAGTTGATGCACGAGGGGGGTTTACCGATTGTTATTCAGCTCACATCCCTGGCAGGCAGACTCCCTCGCCCCAGATTTCTCGGGAGAAAACGGCTGAATAAAGAGCGGCTCCGGCATGGAGGGCAGGAGCCAGGCAGGATATTTCTCTGATCCACATGGGACAGGCGCACGAATTGTCCGGCAAACCTTAATCAATAGGCTGTCCATTTTCGGAGTAGTTAACCTTTGCCAGTGGAAGATGGCCAAGATTTCTGCACGAGCCAGTGGGCAGCCAGAGCCCAACACTCTTGCCCTTCATGCCAGACTTCTTATTCACCCCTGAGCTGAGGAGGGGTACTTTTAGGAGTTTTTCACTTGGCTGTATGAACCTCCAGGAGATGTCCCCCTACCCCTGGCATGCAGTGTCACCCCCATGGACATCCTGACCCAGGAGGACCAGTGTTCTGCTGAGCCAAGCAGCCAGGAGAGTGCTTGGTAACCTTACCCTGCTTGCAAACAGCAGCATGGAGGAGGGAAAGCATCCTTCCATGACATCTGCGAGAAGCTCTTTCAGCGGTGACTTTCAGGGGTGCTCCCTTACTCACCCTAGCACCAGCTGCTGCTATGCAGAGACAAAACCCCAGCTGGGACTCCTTGGTGTGGTCTGTGAACCTCCTCCCAGCAAGCACACAGCTCCCAGTGGCTGCTGTCAGTGCTTGCTGATTGCAGGGAAGCTACTGTCATAATTTCCAAAAGAGGAAAAAGCAAAGGTTTCTCTGGATAGTTTTCCTTTTCCACCTCAGCAGGGCAGGAGCATGTTTCATTTCACCTTGCACCCAAAGCTCCTGGACTCAAAGGGACGCCAGGTTCCACACGGTGCCATTCCTTTAAGGGAAGGAGAGCCAACAACAGAACAACCTTCCTGGGGATATGTCGTCAGCACAGAAATAACAATGGGCTTCTCTCCCCACCAGCCACAAAGGGAGGATTGCATTCAATGTCAGCTGGCTCCCTTCAGCATGCTTTGTGGTGAGAGGCACGTGGAAAACCTGACAGTGGTGCCTCTGCCTTCCTTCCCTCAGGGGAATCACCTCCTGGCTCTACGGGCACCAGCCACAGTAGGGTCCTGTCTCTGACCATGTCACCTTCCCACCTCTCCATCCCCAAGACGAACCTGGGCTGAAGCTGTCAGGCTGTGCTGCCTTGATGGGTTATACTGAGCAGGAAGAGTTCAAGTGCCTGTGATGTCCTAAAGTGTGAGACAGCAGAGTGAGACACCCCACTGGTGCTTGCTGTGGACCCCTTGTTCCCAAAGGAAATTCAGGTTGAGTTTGGATGGTCTGCTCTGCTGGAGCTGGCTGAGCAAGGGGCAGAAAACTGCTGTGTGGGGAGGGGAGATACTCGGCACGAAATCTGGGCTCTGGGTGGATCACAGACATCAGCTGTGGGGACAGCCAGACCTACCTGGCCATTGGAGCCCCTGTTTGGGACTAGCGTTAATGGGGCAGCACCTTTCTTACAGACCTGACTGCAAGATGGGGCCCCATACTTTGGCTATGTTTTGCACTGAGCAGGCTGAAGCTCGGGGCATTGGAGCAGCCCCTCCTGATGCCCCACCATCTGATTGTGGAGCAACTGCCCTGCCACAAAACCCCAGATCCTTGCATGCACAATCCAGCTGTTTCAGGCCAGCTTCCTTATTTTGCTTGTTTTAAAAAAATTCAGGACTAACAATGACATAAAAAAAAAACACTTTTTTTTTTTTTTTTGGCCTGTATTTCAGATAGGAAATGATGTTTGACAGAAAAGATATTCTTTCTCTTGAAAGATGTGCTTAGCTGTGTGAATTCATTCACAAGAATATTCTCTGCTACTGAATTAGTGACAAAATAAGAAAGGAAAGAAAACCTGAACTCAGTGAACCATGATCAAGTAATCCGAGGAAATCAGCATGTTTCTCTCTAGGCAATTCAGAATACCAAATGCTAAGACACAAGAATCCTGCTAAATATACCTCTTCTCTTTATCCCTCTGAATGCCTAACAATATTTTCAATTCTCAACATTTTATCATGAGTTGTCCATATTTCCTGGTGATTTAGAGCTTGGATCAGTTTTTAACCTAACAATTTAAGCTTTCTTTTTTTTTTCCTTTAACACATTTCTAGCCTTCATGAAGAGCTTATGCACACAAGTACTAAATGTTCAGCCTTCAGAGAACAAATAACAGAACCTGCTACGTAACATTTCTTAGCTCTATTTTTAAGCCTTGCTCATGACTTCTGAAAGCTCGGATTAAGCAATACTGCTGCATGGAACCAAAGAGACATGAAATGATGTGGAGTGGAGTAAGCAGTGTGTCTGACACACAAGACCTTGATTTTATTTGTATTTACTCCTTTTTCCATAGCGGCTTGCCTAACAGTGTCTTCAAAAAAACGATGCCAGGTTTCACAGCTTAGCACCTGGCTCGCACCATCCCACCTTTCCCCACCCTTCCTCCTCTGGCTCCAACTTCACTCGGGGGCATTTGGGGACACTCTGTCCCCGTCCTGTGTCCCATGCTGGTGCTCGTCTTCAGCCCCTGCCCTTGGTCCAACAGCTTGCTGGGATGGAGAATCCCCTGGGCTCCCCTGTGAGAGCCTTTCCCAACATGGGGAGACCCGCACAGCACAGCCCAAATAATCACTGCAAGCCTGATCCAATGCATGGATTTGTTTTATTCCTTTATTATAACACAACAAGAAGGGGAGCGGGGGAGTTCAAAAGGCAGCCAGTGCAACCAACGCCTGCAAGTACTGTCGGGGCAAGCCTCGTCCGTGCCACTGCAGAGCTGGTGCAGGCAGTGATGTGCCCAGCCACAGCTGTGGAAAGCCAGCTGATCAGAAATCGTCCCCGATCATGGAAAGAGGTAAAACGCCATAAATCATATTCAGTCTGCTGAAACCTCCAAGTGATAAAGCAGTTGAAAAGACTACTTTATTTATAAAACACATATGGAGACCTTAATCAAGCCAGGAATGAGGTCATTTCTGCCAATTAAGTCTCCCTCATTCTGCAGTTGGAAGCAATCAAAACAAAAGCAGAATTATCAATGGCTTGTCTATGTGCTGCGGCCCCAGAAAATACGGCTTGTGCTGGGGCTACAGTAAATCACCTCGCACCGCGGGCCGGGGAGCCTGGTGCCCTCAGCTCCAAGGGCCCGGGGAGGAAAGGAGGGCTTAACTTTTATGCCTAATTAATGGGGAACATTTTGAATGCATCCTATCTAAGTCTTACTTGGAAGAAAAGGGCGGTATTGTTACTAAATGGCAAAGGGATAGAGTGAGCTCAAAGCTCCCATTTGGAACCAGTTGGGGTCCGTCTGCACTGCTGCCCCTCCTTCAGTGTCCCCCCACTCCCTGCAGTGCTCGGAGCCCCAGGGAGGTGCCTCGTGCCCCAGCCATGGCCACGGCAGCACCGAGGGGTGCTCAGGCTGGGCGCAGACCCTGCTGAGTCAGCTGCTGTCTGAGAGAGACAGAATCTGAAATAGGGGTTGCAAAAGAGAAAAGTAAACCCGGTTATTTATTGCCTTTCTTACCTCTTCAGATGTGTTGGTTCAGGTTACTCTTTCCCCAAGACAATCTATCCAGGTTGAGGAAGTTGCACTCCACCTCTTGCTGCAATATCTCCATTATATCTCATTTGCCTGAGTGGTGTCCAAATGGGGAGATTTGCTCTCACACAAAACAATAGGAAATGCACCACAGCTATAATTTGCTTTATTTAATATCAGATGTAGAATGTCTGCCAATCAACATATAAAAAGCCTATCTGCCAGTCAATGTATGAAGAAGAACATGAATTAATTGCTTTGATGTAGTGAGTGATAAAATGACAGTAACAGCACTTTGAACTCCTATGCAACTTCATGCCTAAGACTCAGACTTTGGCCACACATTAATCATCTTCCCAACATCTCTGCAATTATTAATATGTTACTCTTAATTACAGGGAAAGCGAGGTGCAGAAAGATTTGTTCCATGTGGATGTAGCAAACCCATTTATCCCGAGCAGCTCGCATGCTGCTCTAATTCTAATCATTCCCCTGTCACTGCAGAAGGGAACAGTGGAGCCAAGAAATCTGCAGAAGGACTTAGATGCCCAAGCACGAAATGATGATTTTCAATTCTCACTGACCTTGCAGCAAACATCCATAAACATCTGTGTTTTCTGCATTAAAGTTCTCCAGATGTCTAAAATTTCCAGAAGTTCCCTGCTTCTCTCTGGGCAGTTTATCTGACATGTAAATGGTGCCTGCAGTCACTTGCTGTGCCCCTCGCCCTGCATTGCCAAGCCCAGTGGGCACCCCCAGGTGGGAGAGAAACACCCTGAGCCCCACGCTGACACTCAGACCCCTTCTTTCCGCACACAGGCAGCCCAGAAGGAAACCTTCTCTTTTGTTGCCTTTGCTGTGGTGTTGGCTCATGCTTTTGTAGTGTGAACCCTGGGAGAGCAGGAGGCAAGTCCCAGAAGGGAGGTGATGGATGCTGAAGGTGCCCATATGACGGACTGCACAAGTGCTGCACCTCCCCACCTGGTCCCCATCATTTTGAGAGGAGTGATCCCATTTGCCTGAGAGCTGATTGCAGATAGCATCTGCCAGATGCGTTGTTCCCAATCCTCCACACTGCACCCAGCTGCTGCCATGCCCCTGTTGAGCGACACCAATGCTTGGCATTTTTCTTAAATTCCCATCTGGAGTCACATGGAGAGGTGAGCAGTGCATTTTTCCTTTCTTCAAAGGAACATTTTCAGCCAAGTCAGCTACAGAAAATATCCCCATGCTTCTAAGCTGAAGGCTTAGGAATGAGAATACGAGTTATAAACACTCCTACTACTGGTAGAGGCGCTCAACACCTCTGTGCCAAAGTCACAGTTTTCTGAGGTCTGATTCCTATGTTTTTATAATTTCTGGAGTTGGAAATAATTTTAATGGTCCTTTTCAATAGACAGAGAGGGTGGCTCTCTACAGTCATGCAAATGGTGGATGCTCGCATCCTCAAAAAGTAGGTCTTGATTTATTCTAGCGCATCCCTAGTTGGTGCCACACCAAAATATCATCAAACCACCTCAGCAGGTGACTTCCAGGTAGCTTCCATTCAACAAATCATATCTCCCCGTAAGTGTATTTGCAGCAGAATTGTACAGCTGCTGTTCAGAAGTGTTAGAAACGCCAGAGGGCAGGAGGCCATGGGTATCATTAGAGTACAAGAGAATTAAAAAATAATAATAATCATAATAAATAAATAAATAAAAAGAATGTAAACTGTTCTCCTGAATCATATTATTGTTCAGAACACCCATCAGAAAGGATGCAGAGGCCTGAGGTGGGAGCCAGTCTCCAGCCAGAGTCATTCCCAGTCCAGGCAGAGGCATGCATCTGCCCAACCATGTAAAACAGCGAAAGGAAATACAGAAAGATTAACTGAAACACTAATTCCTTTTTAATTAAATGCCTTATATCAACATTCATTTCATTTTCAATAGGCAATTTCCTATTCCCAGGTACATTTTAAGGCTTACTTAAGCTCCATTTGTGAGATGCTTTTATTGATGCACTTAATAGTGGATTTACGTTGCTTTTTGTTCCATTGTAATCCTAAGCCCAGATCGAAGAGATACTCTTATGTCGATGCAGAAGTTTACACAGAGCAGCAGAGAAATCAATGAAGCTGTGCTTGTCCTTAGCCAAAGCACTGTGCTGCACTGGGCACTGGGACAGGAAAGGTGTTAGGCTCTCCTCTGGATTTCTCCTTTTTCTGATCTAACGGTGAAATTGCGAATGTGGGGTGCCACTAAGGCTTGCTGTAAGGAGCTTCAGCTCAGCCAAAGCCAGGGTAATTCAGGACGGATTGCACTGGGGTCACAAAGGGCTGCTCGCAGTGATGCCAGCACAAGTTCAAGGGGAGGGGGAAATTGAAAATGGAAGAGGATGGCACTCAGCAACAACTCTTGGACTGTGTTTACAGATCTCAGAACAACCTTCCCTTCTGCCTACCTGGCAAAGCCTGCTGCTGACGGCTCACACCGGCACCAAATTTGATGGAAATTCTGATTGATGGAAATTCTGCTGCTGGGCAGAGGAGAGGAGAACTGGAAAGTCACTCCTATTTATCTTAAATGTTTGAACCAGGTGCACCTACCAAAAAAAAAAAAAAGCCCAAAAGGTTGCTATTCATTACTGTATTACTGCAATTGTTTGTTCTGTAATTAGTGATGATAGGTAAGCAAGCTGGGAGTAAAGCAAATACAAAGTTAGTAAATGGAGCAGCATTCCAAGTGGGCAGAAAAGCAACAAAATGAGACCTGAAAATGACACCGTGAGGGTATGCTGATCTCTGTTCGGTTGCTGCTTCGTTAGCACCTGACTTTCAGAGCGCTTTCTGCCCGAACACAGCGAGGGGATGGGACTCCAACACCCCGCTCGGGGCTCAGGTGAGCAGCAGTGTGCCAGGGCATTGCAAGGAATCAATCAGCAGGGGATGGAGGAGAACAACAGCGAGGTCTCACCCCACGTCACCTGGCAAACGGAAAGCAGAGCGTTTTCCACTGACTGTCATGCCCAGAGATGGGGCTGGCAGTGCTGAAGCTCTTGAGACAGATTTGCTGTTTAAAGAGGGGGAAGGGTTTCCCGGGGGCAGTTTGTGCTGAGAGATTGAAGCTTTTTCGAGCAAACATAGGTTTAAAAGCCCTTTTCCATCGCAGGTTGCGTAATATTTGAGAGCTGAAAACTTCTGATAATGCAGAGGGCTCTCTGATATTTTATGGTGTAAGGGAATAGTAAAAGAGAAAAATGCAGCTTGGATGTATGGAAAAAAATATTATCTAATGGGGGAACCATGGTTGAAGCCTGTACTCCTGCCTGCTCCTTGCTGGTGGCTCCTTCTGATCTTACCAAGGTTGAGAGCTGATCATCCCCACCTCCCACCCTGCTCATGGCAGCCCAGCTCTCGTGCCCAGCCTTCAGTCCCAAAAAAATAGCAAGAACATGCTTTGGGGTTTTGAAAAACACCAGGTTGCACATGCTGCCATGCCACCATGTAATCATCCCACCACATCACACCATTGCCTGCCCTGTGTTCCTGCTCTCGTGTTTCACATCACCCTGAATCACACTGCATCTTCTCTGGAGAGGAGCTGCTGGTCCACTGTCAACATTATTTAGGCCCCGAAAGAGACAGAGGGGCTTTGGGTGATGTGGAGACTGCTCAGAGGAGGGTTTATTTCAGACAGCGATCCCCTATCAGTTGTAGCTCCATCCTAATCACACGTAACCCTTTGCCTAGAAAGCTCTTCAGTAGATGACAAGCCTCTAACAGCATTTAAAAAAATCTCCATATCTTATCTGTATCTTGAAGTGCTTAAACAGCTTCACACCTAGTCAACTCAGGCCCCGAGGCTTCTCAAGGGCGAGGGCTGCACCCTGATCCCTCAGCGGGCTCGGGGCTGAACAATGGGGAGCTCAGCCCGTGGAGAGACCTGCGTTGGGCAACCCACCCCACCGGGGTCACCGCAGCCACATCTCCACCACTCGCCGATGGTGGGGGAAGGCTCAGCACTCTGAGCAACAAGAGATATAGGAGAGCTCACTGAGAGCAGCATTTTTCTCAGTCTTTGGCTTTCTTTCCCCTGTATTTGTGCCCACGGTCCCCAGCAGGCTCCAGCACGCGGCGAGGGCCATTCTGGGGCCCAGGCGCTCGTTTTGTTAGGGCTTGACGAGGAGTTTCTCCTCCGTAATTACTCATGGCAAAAGCACTCCTTGCAGCGTCAGCTTTGTCAGTGACGGTCCTGAAGGGTTGTCAGCCCCTCCTAGGTCACCTGGTGCACAAAACATCATCATAACACACGATATAATGTGCCATGGAAAAAAAAAATAAAACCATCCGAGGCCCTGGTTCTATTGTGGGGGCCTTGTAATTAAATAACTTCAAATGGGTGGCCTAGGAATATCACACAAAGACCTGGAAAAAGCCTAACAAAGTGATAAGATCACTTATTAGTGCCAAACTTTTGCTTTAATTATATATTCCTGGAGCCCTGTTCTCAAGGGAACTGCTTACACAACCACATGGTGAAACAAAAGAAGGGATTAAAACCTGTGGGAGAGAAGCTGGAGAATTCACCTTCAATTCACAAAGAAAAGTCTTCACACATCTGACCGTGGAGGACTCCAAGATTAAAGAACCAACGAGGTTAAAAGAAAAGGGTTTTCTTCATATTTAATGATAGGGAGGTAATAAAATGCTCATTATCAGCCTGACATGGAGAGCCTGACCCAGCGCCTCTCTCATTAAGGGAGTTAATATTCACACTGGGGACAGGGTGCGCCCAAAGGGCAGTGTCCCCTTGAATCACCATCTCTCGATTGTGCTTTTATTTTTAGGTGAGGCACTTCTCTGATTATGTCTCCACACTCTGCTTTATCCCAAATGCCAAATTCAAGCTAGCTGGACACGGAGGGCTGGGCCAGAACCAGCTCAGCTCACAGGAAGGCGATGCAAGGGAGAAAAATGTTTTACTCCGTAATACAGGACCAAGCCTGTGACCAGCAAGCAGGGCAGGAGGAGAGGAGTCCCCTCAGCCTTCGGCTGTCCAAGAACCCAGCATCTTGGGGAGCAGAGCCACCTCTGCTCCACCTGCCCATCAAAACCCATAACTGAGCAGCTAGCTGTGATTAGCATCGTGCTCACAGAGGATCTTTCAGAACCTTTTTGTTTTGTCCCTCTGACATGTCTCTGATTCTGCCCCTTCTTCCCTCTATTTGCATAGCCCAAAGTCCTGTTGAGGCCTTATCTTTTGTCCTCATCCTAAATCCGGGTTGTTTGGCTTACCTCATCCCTGCTTCTTCTTGATTGCTCTGCTCAAGCAGTGCCAGCTCCTGCTCCTGGCACTGCCCCTGTCCCATGGAAACACCTTCTGGGGTGACAGCTGTTTCTCACCCTGGTCTTCACAGGGCTCATTCCACATGAATCCTACACAGAAGTCTTAAAATGGGCCCTTAGGAATCACCACCTCCCAGTTCACAGATCTACACAAATTCACAAAACCCTGACAGTGGCACACAACCTGGTCCCCTTGGTGGCCAGCCACCTCGTACAACCTGCCAGGTCTAAGCATTTGAGGCAAACCACCAAAGCGTTATGTAGGGGTGCTGGCCACAAGCTGAGAAACCTCCACCAAGCTGGTCAACCTCCCCATAGGGCATATGGCATGAGTGCCTGGAGTGCTCGGCGGGTTACCGTCAGAAATGGCAGGGATGCAACACCAGTCTTGCAACGGCAAGGATCTTGGCAGCCTCGTGCTCGCAATTGTGTGATAGCCCAAAATGTTGTGCACTTAAGAGCTAAGGACTTCTTTCTTTACCTCCAGGCTCCTGAGTCATCCAACAGCAAGATACAAAACAGGTTTTCTCCCCAACTTTGCTAGTTCCTAAAGGTAAAGAGGCTCATTACAAGGAGGCTTAGCTGGTAATCAATCATTCTTAAGGACCAAGGACTTAATAGCACTTAAATATCAGATGGCAGCTCCAGAGCTGAAATAGCTGCCCGGAGGAGACCCCTGCCAGCGAGGAGAGCCCAGCACCTCGCAGCTCAGCCCCCTCGCTCCCCCCTCCCAGGGTGAAGGCGGCCCTGGCGCTGCGGAGATGATTCCCCGCCTGTCCGAGATAATCCTATTCAAAGCAATCATCTGTTAAACAACTGGAGAGGGGCCAGCCCACACACTGCAGATCCGAACCTGAACGTTCCCACAACCTGAGGAAGGAGCTTGGGATCAGGAAATGTTTTGAAAGAGAAATAGCATATGAGGAGCGAGAAAAGCATCCAACTGCTTTCCAAACGCAGTTGCCAAGCTACTGTTTATTCAAGAAGCGCATGGATGCTTTAAAAAAATGCTGTTTGCATCCATCCTTCCTCTGCCAGGGCAGAGGCAATGGGCACTGTGGGGCCGGGGGAGGCAGAGCTGCATCGCCAGCCCCACAGCAAGCTCGGCTGCACCCCAACCCAGACCTCCACCCATCCGTGCTGCCTGCAGACAGGATTTGGGCCAAAGGCTCACAGCGAGGACCCCGGCGCAGACTGACCCTGGAAATGTCCCCCTTACACTCCCATCTACGAGTAACCTTTTGGGCGGTTGTTTGGATATTTAAAGGAAAAATTCTGTGTTATGACAAACAGACAGTTTTCCCCATTTATTAAATGCTCATAATTTGTTTTAATGGTTTCTCTAAACAAGTAGACTTTTTTCTCAGCTCTTTGAGCTTTTAAATGACACAACTGTTATGTTAAAAGGGAAAAGGGTGATGATTTACATTTGGAGCAGGGCGGGGGCGGCCGGGAGGCGGAGGGACAGCTGCAACCCATCGGACGTGGCTCTGCGCCGCTCAGCTATTTTGTTTGCGCCCTTTCTGCGGCTCAGGTCCATCCGTGCCCTTGCCACCAGCAGCGGGTGCTCCTCTGTGCCCAGCGGGGTGGCTCCAGCTGGAACCTGGCCCCTGCCATGTCGTGGCCACACCAAACCCTCTCTGCGCTAAACCTGCAGAGGATGGGAAGCAGCCCCTAATACCTGAATGGGATTCGGGGGACCATAACAGCCAGCATCCTTGGCTAACGCCAAAATCTACCTGCAGCTGGGGTGGTTCACTGTGAAAAGCAGGCACTCTGCAGTGCAGCTTTATTTTTGCAGCTTAACATTACTATCTAAAAGTCGTTGGCATGCTTGGCTCCCTGCATAGGTGGCACGGCCAATGGAGATCTTATGGAAATCACAGAATTATACAAAATAGTATTAACTGTACTTTCGATGGATGCTGCAGATATTGCTAGATCAGGCACAAGTGGCAAACTAGATGAACAAGCTCCACTTGCTTTTTCTTTTTGTATAAAACTCATCTGCTCAAAAGAGGTCTCCCAGCCGTTGATGCCAGCTGTAGAGCCTTTTCCAGCGACCCACCTCCCTCCTCATGCTCCCCTTAGTCTCTTCTCCTTGTGTCCCTGGGGTCTGCAGCAAAAGCCATGGGAGATTAAACAAGTTCGGGTGTGAAAACCCCAGAAATTATTTCTTTTTTCTTTTTCTTTCTTTTTTTTTTTTTTTTTTTTCAGGAAACATCTCTGGATAGCAAACACCTGACTCAGGGTTTTCTAAAGCCGTAGAGCAGGTTGGGCTATCTGATCACCCACAGGTATTTGGGTGGCATCTGCTGTGATTATTTCCTTCATATGTATACAATCTGCAGGAAACATGGAGCTATGCGGCCAGGGGAAGGATTCCAAAGAATATATGTGAAAGAAGCAGTATGTCATGCTCATTCGCAGAGCAGCAAATAGGAGCTTCTGCATCTCCCAAGTGTTATAAAAATCGATGCCAGCTTGAAGCTCTGGACGATAAAGCAAAGGATGCACAGACCCACTTGAGAGACTATCGCCCTGCTCCTTGTTTTTCTTTTTCTCCTTTTGCCTCTGGTTGTTGTTTCTCAAAACTTTAAAATGTTTGTACAAACTTCCATCTTGGAAGCCCAGCAGAATAAACAAGAATATACATGAGCCGAAAGAAAATCCAGCAGACGGGAAAGAGTGTGTTTTTTTTTCAGTTTATGGGCGTAACCGTTGTGGCTATTGAAAATATGCACAAAAACAGCTATAAACCACACACACCAGTCATTAAAAATTTCCATCTATCTACACCAGTAACTCAGGTACCCATTCAACACAATCCCAAGAAAATGCAGCGCTGAATCCTCATAAAACACTCAGGAAGCCAATAAACCCAGATTCAGAGGGGTGAGCATTTTTCACAGCCAAAGGCCGTCCTCACAATCTATTGAGGATTGGAACAAATTTGTGCAGCATCCCAGAAATCCCATCTGAACTCTGCATCTGTCTTGGAGCACAAAGAACGAGGTATTCCCTACGAAAAAGGCACCCAGGTCCTAAAAGATAGGTCCTCTGTGGAAATGGAGACCTGGAGCTGACTGGGGGCTGCTGTACCCTCCAGGGAGTGAGGACTGGCTGAACAACAAGAATTTGGTTCTGGAAAAAAAAGAAAAAGAAAAAAAAAAAAAAAAAACTCAAGCTTCAGCAACGGGTTCTGTTCCAAATGAAGGCGCAACTGAAATCTTTCCCTGAACAACTGTGAGGAAAGAATGATGCACGGTGAGAAGCTCTGCCTCATGCAGAGTATCTCCAGCCCAAAGCTACGACACCAGGGAATATTTGTGTTTTCTACCCAAACCACGCAGCTCATGTGTATGAACCAGGAGGTTTGGCAGAGAAGGGAAGTGCCATTCTTGCCAGGCTGTTCAGTTTACTGGGTTTTGTGTTTTTTGGAAGAGATGTCACTCTGGTCCAAATGAGGTCTTCCCATTGCAAACTGCACAAAAAAAAATGCATTTCTTTCTGCTACTTCAGTTGTGCTTGGTGGTCTTTGGGAGGAGCTGCACAGCTGGCCAGATGGCAATAGCCTGCTCCGAAGTAACCACAGGCATGCGTTTTGGTGGCATCTTCAGGCTGAAGAACAGGTTGCAGCCTCATTCTTTGGGGTGGTGACCAACTCTGCAAACAAAACAAGACATTTTCACCACAAGGGCTGCCAATCCGCAATCCAAATAGATATTGTTACATCCCCAGAAGCTAACAATTACAGAAGCCTCTTCTTTCCAGCATATAACCCAGCAGTGCCAGCTGTGCAGAAGACTATATTCCTACAAATCCTACCTACTTTTGGCCCAGGAGAACACCTCCTGACCTCTGTGCTTACACCTACATTAGCCTTACTACCAACGTGGCACAGAGACAATGCTGACATGAGTGACAGACACAGATGAAAGCCGTAATTACCTCCTTTGCCAGCACCTCTTTGGAGAGCACAAAGCCCATTAACACTGTTTCAAAATATCATGGGTAGTCTTGGCCCTGCCAAATTCGGTGGAAGTGCTGCTCTTTGTTTGAACAGAGCCAGATTTTTACCCATCTTACACAATCCAGCTGCTTCACACCCAATCTTCCACCCACTCACAGAATCCAGATGGTCCTGGATGTCACAGCCTAGCCCCACTGTGAAAGAAAAGTCACCTCTTTCCCTAGCCTGGGATGCAGAGGGTGAGAAATCGAATTGTTACTGCTCTGAGTTCACCATTCTTCAGCTAGATTAAGCCTGGTTTATAGTAGCCCTTTTTGGACAAAATCAATGTTAGACTGACTTTCAGTAGCTTATAAACAAACCAAAGCAAAGATGTTCAGTGCTCCTCAAAAGAGAAAGAGTCCTTTATAATACTACAGGCGCCTATCAGTAGTTAAACTGGAATCAAAGCTAATCCCTGGATTTCTAGCCTCACATGGCTATTAGGGTGCACATTAAAGTTTAATAGAGCAGGCTGTATGTGTTACAGCTGGAGTGACAGCCCAGGGATTAGCATTTCAAATTATGAGTTGTGATTGCATCCAGTTCTGAATTTCCTGTAAATTATGAGATAGCAAAAGAGATAACAGCATTGCAGTGGGAAAGCCAAAATCAATGGCCGGACAAGAAAATGGTATTTCAGCCGCAGCCAGGGTAGGGACAAATAGATTCCTTTTGTCCTGGGAGTGTAGGCATGGGTACCTTGCAGGAAAATGGTTTGTAGAGGCATATTCACAGAACATCCACATTTTTGCAGAAACAGGAGATACTATTTCAAGAGAACCAGCTTGGGATATGGGATAGTATTAGCTCTGCTGCTGTCTCGCACAGGATTTGGGGCATGTCATTTTAGGATGCAGGTTCCCAAGGGGTTGCAGGGATTTCCCTGTCCTGGTCACACAGGCTTTCAGGGAATATGAGTCTAACTCCCCAAGATTGCCTGAAAACCTGAAACTTCAATGAGGCATCTATGAAAACAAGAAAAATATTTTCATTTCATCTCTATGCAGTACAGGGCTTATGCTATGACTGATCCCTAGACTCATTATGGCTGAACTGGGAAGATTTGCCTCCTAACACAAATAACAGAGTTTAATAGTAAACTGGTACTTGCATAAACAAATAAAGGTTAATCAATACTGCAGGCCTCCAAGCCAAGGATTGTTTCTTGCTCTGCACTTGGACAATGCCTGGCACAATGGGATTCCAGACCTAATTGTGGCCTTGGGGCACAATAGCAGGCGCAGTAAAACCAGCCATGTTTTCTCGCAACGATCATCCCTTTGGAGCCCCACGTTTCCTTCCAATGTTTTAGGGAAAAAAAAAATAAAAAAAAAAATAAAAAAAAAAAAAAAAAAAAAAAAAAAAACAAGAGTCTAAATTTATTTCCTGCTAAGAAAATGTTGCACAACTCCTGGCTGGCTCATGCCTTCCCTTTCAGTATCCTTGCAGAGAAACTCCCTATTCTGGTCACAGACACATACGCACACAGAATCCAGCAGGGGATGATTCAGCTCAAGAGGCCAAACTCACCCGTCATGCAATTAGACTGCCTTCCTGGGCTTTCAGCTCATACCTGCATGATGGGATGCAAATGCTTCAGCCTCCTCATCTGGCTTCACTCGGTTCTTTGACTGGGTTTAAAAAAAAACAGCACTGGGATGATTGTGCCATCAGTGGTCTTGGTGAGGACGGCACCTCTCCAGTGCTTGTCAGTTAGTGCTCTCATAACCCTGGACACAGGTCGGCTCAGTAATTGGGCAGGGAAAAGGGTCGAGGCTGCTTCTAGCAGAAACCCATTCCGTTCCCATTCCCTCTGTCCAAGCGCAGGTTTACACACCAGCTTGGATTTTCAAAGTGTTAAAAATTGGGCATGAGCAAACGTCTGTATTCATGCAAAATTATGAAGGCAGCTTTTAGAGTCAGTGTGAAAAAAACATTCGGAGTATTCACAGATGCCGGAGCCTAAAAACCAGGAATCTTAAATTTGCTTTCAAGCAAGTGGAGGTCCCACCGGCTGCTGTAAGTAACACCTCCAGCTTCTTTTAGGTCAAGCACATCTATGTTCATTCCACACTTTTGAAAACCACTCCATTTGCGAAGCTGACTCAGTATTTATTAGGATAACCCATGTGAGACAGCCAAATTTAGCATTTTTGGACCAATTCATCTGCTCTGTGATCAAAGATGTTTAGACGTCATTATGACTTCGGAACATTATTATCTTTGGGACAAAAAAGATAAGTGCGGCAGATGCCAAGTTGCTCGATGATTTAATGGTTAAATCCAATTTTTTTTCATCTCCACCCATTCCACAAGGTTTTTGGATTGCCTCCAAGCTGAGTTCATTCCAAAGTGTTTCCTCATTTTAGTTCTGTCCTTCTGCAGAGGACTGCACATCCCAAAACCATAACAGAGGATTTGGCAAATATCACTCTCCTTGTTTAACATACTTCCAGAAACTATAGGCTAGTTCTGACTACACACAGTGTGTTTATGCAAACATATTTTATAGAGGAACTTGAAAACCTTAATGTATTTTCCCTTTGTCAGTCCCATATTTTCCAGTGCCTTTCTGGATATATTTCATGTACTTTTTTTCTTTTTTTAAACCAGAAAAAATAAAAAATAAAATAATACAAATGGTCTGGTTTTGTCTCCTTTCTCCAGAAAGAAAGGTTGCCTCTGGCCTGCTACACTCTCCTCTAAGCCACTGACAGTGAAAGTTGACCAGTACCTGATAAATCAGACAACGGTGCTGAGCCTGTCCTCCTGCACTGCCCAACAGAGGGGCTTCTCTCGTCCCATCAGCAATCAGCAGGTTCAATATGATACCACACAGTATTTTGTAAAAGAAAAAAAAAAAAAATCGCACTATATAAAGTTATTTTTGCTTTGGAACTTTTATTGGCCTGTAAAATATTTTTACATTTATTACACTTTTAATGAGAACTCCTAGAATCAAGGCCGGTGTAAATAATGAAAACAACACTAGTAAATGTCCCCATAAACCTCGCACCAAGCCTTTGATGCTAATTTGCAGGCCTGGCGTCCCTTCCCTCCTCCCCACCGCCTGCTGCAGTGCCCGAGTGGCAGGGGAGGATGGCAGGGGCAGGGGTCCCGGGGGAATGATGCACCAAGGGCAGCCCCAGCTCCGTTGGCACCAGGAGGCTCCGAAACGTGGTCCACATGTCCCTGCCACGGTGGGCACGGGGCTCCTGGCGTGTTGCTGCCTGAGTCATTTAATTAGGGTTCGACAAGTCATCGGAAGCACCTTTACAATTCCCAGAGGCTCACCAGCAGCCGGTTGCCTTTGCAAATCCTGGTTTTGCTGGCTTAGATGAACTGCCCCATCATGGTTCTTTGAAGGTCTCTTGTCCAGCTTGTCCACTGAAATGTTCCCCCCTCCACTCGGGACAGTCTCGTGAGGGATTTTCTGCCCTCACCCCAGCATTGCACCATGTTCAGGGTGATATTTTGAATGCCCTGACTAAGCTGTGACCACATAAAGTACTCAGAGAATCGCACAGGACAGCCTGGGTCTGTAGGTCTGTTGCATATGAATCATATTTTGTAGAAAATGTATAAAATCAACATGTGGAAAGCAAAGGTAAGTCACCCACAAGTTGCCTTATGGAAAATCCCAGTAACTTTTTTTTTTTTTCAGATTCATTTCTTACATTTAGCATGTGAAAATGTAACCCTTTGCCTGGCGTTGTGCTCTTGTAAGCTTTGGGTGTCCTCAGTGTCCTCAGCATCCACCCTCTCCTCCAACCCAGGTCTCTTCATGTGGGTCAGACCTCCCAGAGCCCAAGCACAGACAGGCAGGGGACGTGGTGGGATTAGTCCCCAGTTTTTACCCTCCCTCAGACATTTGTGTCTTTATGCAGGCAGCACCATACGCCAGCTCAGGGATCCATTCTGGCAGCAAAATTCAAACACGGTGCATGTGCACAGAGCAGGAGGTGCTCTGCACCACCTTCCCTCCCGTACTCAAGGCATTCCTCCAAGCACTTTGGGGTCAGCTGGGCTCTGCCCTGCTCCGGGATCACAGGAGAGAGCAGGAGCATGGTCAGGGTATGGGCTGAGCCCGGAGAACACCTTGGTTTAGCAGGATACACGGCTGCACCCTGACATGATTTCAAGCCCTGTGCTCAGCCCCACAGACCATATTTCCTCCTTTATTCTCCCCCATAAGCCTGACCACAATGTTGTTACATTTTGGTTTAATTCCAACAGCAAAAAGTGCAAGAAGTGTCTCAAACCCCGCTGATGAAACCCAGACCAGCTTTCCATGGCAGCACATGATACACAGCGTCTTACAGCGCTCGGGCAGGAGCGTGGGCTGCATGGCTGCAGAGAGCTTTTTATGATTTGTTTCCTGTCCTGTGCATTTTCTGGCTTGCTTGACGCTGTGCGGTGGACCTTCCCTTCGGCACCTCCATGCCAGGACACACACTAATTTTGCCACATGGACTAAATCTTGCTACATGGACTAACAGCTTTAAAAATACCTGTGGGGCTGCATCTCTTTTCCCTCCACGGGACATCCCTCTTGGTGCAGTGATTAAATCCAAGGCTACCACGGCTTATTTCTCCAGAAGGGGACCTGTTTCTAGGACAAATGAGCAGGACAGGGTGTCTGCGTGGCCCTGCACAATGTGCACTGCTCCCGACGTGGAGCTGAAGCCCAGACTCGCAGGCTTTGTGCACAGGCGGCTGGAAGGGGCTGGCTGCAGGCAACAGTGACTCAAATTCCCATTGCAACCAGAACTATCATTTCTGTGTGCTATCAGTTACCGACAGCACATTGGATTTTCCTTTGCTATTTAATGCTTTCGATTCCAGGGCCAGATCCCATAAAAATTCCTTCCAGTGTCTACATCACAGAAATTCACCCAAACCTTAACAAATCACTTTTTGCAGGGCTTACCAGCCCTGCCTGCTGCAGAATCCTGCACTCGCTCCAGGTTGGGTCACTGTGTTTGGCCTTCCTGGCTTTCCTATGACATTTCAATTGAAATTGTCTCTCTGCAGTTCTCAACCTAAAATACTGTATTCCAGTACAATGCCCTTTTAATGCAGATCACTGTGTTTTGCCCAGAATCAAATGGATTTCATGAGGAAGTGAAGATAAAGATCTCTGCAGCTGACCGATTTCATATTTCAGTTTTTCTTTTGGGAACCTTTTGGTCAGAAAGGATCCCTTGAATAGTCAGGTCTCCCTTTTGGAACTAACGACTGTTCATTCACAAACTTTGCAAAATGTCATGCGATAAAATAAATGGTGCAATATGCTATGATAATGCATCATATGTCATGTTACCTGATGTTAACAAGATAGGCTTAAAAAAAAAACAAGCACAAAGAGTAGTTTCAAGTATGCAACACTTGAATGAAGCATAAAGTACGGAGCATGAAGGATGAAGTAAACAACTCTTAGTGAAGTGAAGGAAAAGGAGAAGGATCATTAATATCTGTGAAGACAACCCAGGGCACAAGATGAGCAACATGGGGCACTGTTTTATTCCACGCACACAAATTTACGGTGCCAATGTGCCCCTGTGAGCACAACCCTCACAAAACATTTCACCAAGGCTCTTCAACGTATAAACGCCGAGCCTGCCACCCTCACACCAGGGGCTCAAAACCTCCTTTACCAAGTTAAAAATCCCTGCTTTGTGCTTTGCAGTGCAGAAAACATACCGGCCTCTTCAGTATCGTTTTCCCGAACTTCGATCATCGGGAAAGCAGCGTGCCCGCAAACCAAGGCATTAGGCATCGCAAATGCAAAAGGGTTTCACGTTGCCTGGCCCAAACCCAGCCAACACGGGCCAAGAGAGGAGAGCGCCTTTCCTCCTCCAGATGTGTCCAATAAGGGGCAATGTAAAGCTCTGCCTTGGTGGGATCCGGCCGTACCCTTAAGCAGTGGCAACGTTAACCATCGCGCTTGACTTCTGCGATGGGAATGCCGCTGCTCTTGCCGCATAAATCAAACCCGGCTGAGAGATCAAAAACTTCAGCAGAACCAGATGGCTGCATATGGGGCAGATAATGCAAGTGCTAACTGTGCATGCAGTCCTCCTGCTCCTCTTCCAGGAGCGAGGATGGGGGAGAGACCACCTCTTCCTGCAGCATCTCCCGGCTTGTCCTGTCCACAGCACCAGAAAGGACATATTTGGCCCCAAAGCATAGGCTGATTTTTTCAGGTGTGGGGATTTAAAGAAGCAGAGAGATGAGGGGTCATGGGCAGGCTCAGCAGTGTGTCCTTGTGAGGGTGTAGCAGTGCTGTGAGGGCAGCCCTCAGCCAACTTTGGGAACCAGGGAGCCCTCTCCTCGCACCGAGGGCTGAAGTCAGCTCCTGAGCAGTGCAGTGCTGCACCAGAATTTAGGGTATTTCCACCACTTCCCTTCCTTAACTAGGTTTGTGGTGCAAGCACAGAGGGATGCACATTTCACACTTGGACCCATTAATATCCACGCAGACAACCCAGAAATGTCCTTTCCTTGCATGTTTCCAGCAGGAAAAATACTCAAGAAAAGCAGCAGCAAGTGGCTGTTGCTGAACTCCTCTTCCCACAGTGCTTTCAGGGACCCCCTGGCTAATCCTCAAGGTTGTGTGGGCAAAACTGGTCTCTTCCAGGATGTTTGTGCTCCTAGGCCTCTGTCCTGCCCATATATTAGACAAGGCCAGTGACATTGTAGGATGTGGAAAAGCAAGAGATACTAAAGTAATATATAACAGCTAGATAACCAAAGGAGGCAAACCATCAGGAATATTTGAGATGGCAGATGGGCTGTGTGACATTTCCATGACCTGGCCTTGGTGGGTACTGGGTCTCGCACGTCCCAGCACACCAGAGGAGCTGAGATCAGCTGGAGAGACCTGTCCGTGCCCTGTGACTCCTTGGCTCCGTCCCTGCAGCGGGCGGGTGGGGTGGGTGCTCACCTTGGGTCACGCACCCTGGGAGAACACGTCTGTGATTGTGACACCGAGACACGTAGAGCAGTTCCTCCCTTCCCTGGATGTGCCTTTCCTTCTCTTCTGATCCACAGAAAGGAACGAGTGAGGGCTTGCCGCTGACGTGCTGATGGATGGCTTTGGGCAGGAGCCGCGCAGGGGATGAGTGACAACCTCCCAGGACGGAGAGCTCAGGGCACGCTGCACAATTCATCGAGCCCCACTGGGAGAGAGGTGGAGCCACACAGCACTGTGTGGGCCACTTACAGAGGTCTCAGACCACAGGAAAATTAATTTCTGGGACGTCCATGGACAGTTTCTCCACCACTGCTCTGCCCAGAGCATCCTGGCGCAGGGATGTGAGCGCGACCTCGGCAGGGGGAGGCGCTGAGCGCAGGCACACGCGGTGCTTGTTCTCTCAAGGGTGGCTCACAGGAGCTCACACGCTGCTCTGATTGTTCTAAAGCACTCCTGGCATCTAACTCACTGTGTACCAAACACTGCACAGACTTTTTTTTTTTTTAAATAAATATGTGCATCATCTTAAAGGAAAGGGCAAGTATGCACAGAGAGCGTGGGGATGGCATTGATTTACTCACAGTTGAAGTTCCAATTCAGATTGATTTCCATTAAACATGCCAAGGTTTTTTTTTAACTGTTTTTTCTTGAAAAAAGATCTTCTCCATGCCATGCGAGCTCTAAGAAATTCACCACTGAAACCAAGAACAAAGACTAACTATGCTTCAAAGTTATTTACTTCACGTTTCATTGCAGAGCTATTTAACTTGTTATACACAGGAAATTGCCTCAAACGTTATTTCTTTTGTACCACTTTCTTCTGAAGACTGCTGAAGACACATTAACAAAGCAAAAAACTCTTTTAGAACCAAGGATCTTCTGTAACTTCTAGGTGATGCTAAATAGGAAGCAGAATAAATTGGCCCATATTCCTGCGCTCTCCCCACGTGTGAGCAGATGCCCTCAGCATCCATGGTGCTCAGCCTGCAGGCTGCCCTGCCTGGAAGTGTCTCTCATTTCCTTGCCTTTCTTTCCATATTCCATCCGCAATGAAACAAAATGGGGTTTTCAACACAAAAGGGTTCTGGAGAGTTGGTGTGTACCCATGAAAAAAAAAATAATAAAGGAGAATTTTTTTATTGCATCTTGAAACTGCCACTTGCAGGTGTCTTTGGTCTTGGTGAGTCATTCCCATGTTGCAGTGCCAACTCTGACAAGCTGCAAAGCTTGGGACAGGACCCGGAGAGGTGAAAACCAACATCAGTATCACCAAACGTGGTTGGGTACCAAGCCTGAGGGGTTCGTTTTTGCCAGGTGGATGTGACCTGACTTGCAGAGACCTGACAAATGCCGTTCCTGCCCTCAGCACCAGCCCGATGGCAGCTGCAGTGGCACAGGGGCTGGTCCCTGGGGCCACACCAGCCCTTTTCTGGGTTTTGGTCTCTCTAGGAGGAAGCAGTTTCCTTCCTGTTCCTGACTTTGGGGCCAGGAGCCCAGGCAATTTCCCAACCTCTAGCAAAGGAAAGCCTGGAAAGTGGCATGGCCACAGCTTAAGAGCTCTGGGAAATGCTCAGGTAGAGGGAAAAGGTGAAGGTTTCTGCAGCAGAGATCCTTCCCTATTTCTTACCTCACTCTTTATCAAAGATTTCTGATTCATTCTTCACTCAGCTCAGCGGCGCTCCCCACAACCCCATTATCTTCAGGCCACACTCCTGCTGCATCTAAAACCCAAAGCCCTGCCCCAGCAGCTTTTCTTCTCAGCTGCTCTGCAAACATTTGCCACGTATCCCTCATAACACTTACAACAAAGCTGTGTACTCTTTTATTAAACCCTTTATTGCCAAAGCCATCCATGGGGAACTCCGCAGAGGCAGGTAGGGGACACGCAGCTTCCTCCTGGTGTGTTTTTTTCGGGGACTTCTCCTTCTGCCTCCCTACCAGGTCTCGCCTGTCGCATCCTGCCTGGCGTTTTCAGGAACACTTTGCTCAGAGTCCGGCTGCACGTCCATATGGTACAAATATACCCGGTGGAAAACAATAACACATCCTAATTACCGTTACCGTCACTTCAGAAGAACACAGCCAACTTTATTGTAAGATCCCATTACAACTTTAAACACAGATAGCTCCTGTACAGCGGGAAAGGAAGAGAAAATGGGTAGAAACCAAGTCATTTAATTGAAAATGCATTATCTGATTGAAAAAATATGTTTCTGCAGCAGCTCTTTGGGCACAGGTTCAGCTAATGAAAAGAAGTTCCCCCATACACATGTGGCTCCTTAGGCGACAGCAATCAGCCCGGGGTGCGTTTCCTGGGGATTGGGAGCCAGCTGAGAGGAGCTGGCCTGCCTGCGGTCATTAAGCCCAGCCAGCCACTTATCGGCTGCACCGGCATCGTTACTGCTAATATCCCTGAGCAGAAAAACCTTGTGGAGCTCAGAGCAGGAGATTTTGCCCCTTAGAAAGTATTTATTGAGCTCGTGGGCTGGCTGGACCTGTGGTCCTTGTGTGAACCCAGACGACAGAGCATCCCATCTCGGCTACGCCGCGCGCATCACGCAGCGACAGCAGTTTGCCAAGCTGGGTGTTCCACCAAAATAAGCAGTTTGCCAAACTGAGGAATCCCAGGACATCGTTTTCCTTCCCTGTGGCCACTGGGAAACGGTGTTTGCTTTCACTGTCCTACAGCCAGAAGGATGCGGTTTGTTCATCCCAGAGTTTGTTCCCTCGAAGAAGTGCCGTAACAGCCGTCAGAAACAGCTTAGCAGAAGCAATGATTGCTAATTTAACTATGCTTTTTTAGTAAATACCAGAGTAAATAGAAATAAATGTGCAGTGTTTAAATAGAAACAGCCCTAAGGCATAAGTAAATCATCTTTATCCTCTTTTAACTAAATGGTTTCTGAGGGGTAGGGAGGGTTTTACACATAAATATGCATCTTAACAAATATTCAGCAGAACCCTTTGAATTTATGTCCTGCTTATGCAAAGAGAAAGAGGAGTCTTCTGATTCCCAAGGCTTTTGGCGAGACAAGGGAGGGCAAGCAGTGAGGAGAGCTGCCCTTCATGCAGGGAGCAAACATGCTCAGGGGTCTCAGTGGGGCTGCCACCACCACTAGGGCTGTGTGGCTGGGGACAGCGGCCACGGGGATGGAGCAGCACAGGAAACCTCCTTGCCAGGGCTCACAGCTCCACGAGGCGGCCGCCGCCGCCACCCTGAACCATGCCAAATGTGCAGATGGTATCAGAGTATGTTCTCGTCGTCTATCAGTGTGAAATCTAACATGATTCACAGCCCAAACATCGCTCCTCGGGCGATCATTAAGCAGAAGTCTTGTTGCTTGTTTGCAGTCTGATTTTAGGAAAGGGAATGATGAGACCAGGGTTGGATTCCCAAAGGTTCTCAGTGGTTTTGATGGGAGCGTGTTCACCCCACGCAATCACTTCCAAACACTGCAGGAGCACCGTTTATTAAGCATGCAAGGCCATTTACACCAGGTCTTATTCTTCCTTTACCACGCTTGTATTTAACAAAATAAAACGATGATTCACAGACAAGACTGTAATGACTGGTGCTTAAGCAACCCTTTTGATCCTACAACCTCCCCGAGCATTTTCCTCACTCTCACCACCCCAGCTCTAGCTCCTCGTGCAAGAAGAGGCCTGGGTACCCATGGCTGTGCAGAGGGTGCTGGCTCTGCCCTGCCACCAGCCCTGCTGCTGGGCACCTCCAGTGGAGGGTGTCCACACACCTGCAGAGGCCATCAGCTCTTCAAGGTGGGTCTCTGTTATTAGCCCCAGGTTTTCAGGGAGGAAATTCACAGGGAGATCAGAAAAAGGATCCAGGTCCTCTAACGCTGAGCCTGATTTCTGTCTTTTGTAGAAGCAGTAGTTGCCACTGCTGTTGCCACTGAGCTGGAAGTTCACCCTAGCATGCAGCCCTAGTCTGAGGATACTGGTAAAAATACTGGTTTCTCCCTGCTTAACTGAAGAGGCAGCACTGGTGGCTGGGGTTTGGGGCAGGCATCAAACAGATGCCAAGCCCCCAGAGAACAGCAGAGCAATGTGGGGCCCTCAACTGCACACAATGCCAAGAATAAATGAGTGAAGAAACCAGCTCAGTAGAAGAAATGGTCTGAAGCCCCATCAAGTCTAAAACCTCTCAGCTATGAGGGGCAGCCAGAGGAGACTTGGCCATTTGGTGCCAGCAAAATAAAGAGAGGTGGACGGGAGCTTGGCTGGGAGAGCTCCTGGCTTCACAGCACTGGATGCTTACCAGGGCTGCTGGATGCTTCACACCCCAAAACCTGAGTGCAGCCAAGCCACCCTTCAAAATTCCTGGTATGAATTTTCTGTCTGACAGGAAAGCCTACTGATAAATCAGTCACTGAAACCCATTTTCTTTCTGGAGTTCAGTAATTGTTACAGTTTCTCATTGTGCCCACGAGGGCTGGGTTTCTCATTAGAATCTCAGTGAGCCAAAAGATGTGTAAACAGGTGTAGCTACAGAATTTCCTACTGGGTACACATCTGAGGAGACTCCAAAGCATAAATTACTCTTTCCAAAGTCAGTTTTAAATCATGCTCACTAACAGCCATCTCCTGCCCTTGATCATTGCTCCAAGGATGGCAACAGAAGTTTCACATATGGTTTGAGTGAAGCGTGAGGCTTTCAATCGCCCCACATCCACCTGTTTCAGATTGTGTCATAGGTATGTGCTTAAGCATTTCATTAACATTTCCCTTTTTTAATGTTAATCCAAGCCATGCTAGCTCTTCCTATGTGGCTAGAAGTTTGCAGCAGAAATGCAACGAGCATCGCAGAGGCAGCGGAGTGGGAGGGAGGCAGATCTGAAATATTCCTGATGAGAGCTGGATGTTGTGCCGCATTCAAATGAGATGGGAACACCATGGATGCATGACCAGGGCAGCTTTGAAGATCCAACCCTAAACATACAGCTCTTGGGCATCTTGTAATTCCCCTGTGAAACACATGCTCCACTCAAGGATCTCAGCTGCATTTAATCGTAATTTCTCCAAGGGCATATCCGCATTGCTGTTTCTTCCTCATCAGAGCAGAGCTGCACCCGTCTCCTTTATATTGTCAGGTGGGAGGATCCTGCTATTTTGCAACTGCTGTAGGAAAACCAAGACGGGACCTATGCTGAAAGAGCCACCCGTTGCTCTGCCTTTGTTTGACAAGCAATAGAGTTATCCAGCAGCACGGCTCCGAAGCCCGACGAGGAGCCAAACAGGTTTTAGCATGTTTTTTCATCTCATTCTTTCTGTCTCCTTTCAGTTGGAAGCTCAACTGTCAAGATTAAACCATCCACCTGTGTGGCATACTCAAGCATGGCTGAACTTGATAGATCTGCACAGTTGGATTCTGCAGCAAAGAGCATAGATCTGAGACACATTGAGAATAGTCTACTAATCTTTCCTCCCTCCTCTCCTCCCCCCCAAAGAAACCCAAACATGTGTTTTTCCTTACGGTGCTTTCTTTTTAAGGTATCTCCTGTCAGCGATGTCATGATGGGAATTCTCAGTGGAAGTCTTTGCAATACTATATTTCTGTCATTACCTCGTGGCTTGCACACAGCATATCACAGTGGTCGAGGACAGAAATGTGTAAAAAATTATTTGCAAAAGAAAAAAAAAAAAAGGAAAGTCAGCTATGTGAGACAGGGGTAGGGTGTTCCAGGCCTGAAATGCCAGCACAGCTTGGAGGCAAAGCATGTGAGAAAAGTGGGCACAAGCAGAAGGTCTGTGCTCATGTTGGGGATCCTGGGGGTCCCACGCTAGCCATGCCCTGCAGCCAGCACAGAGGTTTTGGCACTTTAATATTTCAGAGCAAGGCACGCCTCCAGACACTGCTGCCCTCCTTCCATGGTAACATGACACAAGCTACACCAGGATCTTAAACACTCCCTGAGAGACACCTTGACATTCGGCCTTCTCAGGTCTGGGCTCAGAGCAACGTGTGGTTCTCAGCCATTTCCTCCACAAGGTGTTTTTCCCGTGTTGTTTTCCAGTGTTGCTACCATACCACCTGCTGTTTTATTTTGGTTGCAAAACCTGGTGCATTCAAGCCCATCTTCAAACTTGTGTTACAGTGCTGCATGGCATCCAGTCATGCATCTGATCTTCTTTCCATTCCTGAAACGAGGCTGTTGCCCCTTTATCTTTTATTCTTACCTCATCTGTTGAACAAATGTCACAGCCACAGTTACTAGAAGTATTTGGACCTGACAGCTGCAAATACTCAAAGGCAACTATATGTGCACAGAACTATAATTAGATGGAGCATTTAATTTTGTTTTTAAATCACAGAGATCCAGTATTGGAATCTCTGCCGACACAGACAATCAATACAGACAGTGTGACTTAGCAAGCTTTATGGTCATTTATTTTCCATGTACGTAGTGATAACCAATACCCGCTGCCTGCAATGACATGCATTGTATTGCACAAGAAGGGATTTTGCCTCACTGAAGCCCAGACCACAGCACATTCATGCTTGCCAGCTTTAGCAGTGATACCACACTGACTGCAACAAAGACAAAATGTGCCCCGTAGTGAGCAGGGACTATAGGCTTGGACTGAATAAAAATAAAGCATTATAATTACTTAATGATTGCTGCAAAGTGCATTGGAAGCCTCAGCTGGAATCTCTGGTGTTTGTTGCAGTAGGTATCTCTCCTCATTCCTGTCTTATGGAGGGAAGGACAAGAGAGAAGGGATGCCCAATTTGCTCAAATCCAGCATCACAGGTCGGCTTAGAGATGACAAGTCCCAACCTTGTGTTTCATTATTCAAAGCACTTGTTTTTTCCTTGGCATTTGCAGTAAATAATTTTTCTATTTTGTTTTGCCTCCTGCAGTTTGATTTCTTCTTGTTGCATCTGGAGCTGAGAGCTGCAACCACCTCATGCAGCACTCCTCCTGCCCGAGTCACGAACTGACTTTGAAACTCTCCATACACGATAAATCTGGGGAACATTTCATCTTCCCCTCTCCCACAGCCAAAGAAGATCAGAGATGCTCAGGGCAGGGGCCATCAAATACCTGTCCTCAGCTGGTCCAGACCAACCACCCCAGGAGTGTGTTTGCTGCTTTCCACGGAAATGTTTTGGAGCTCGGACCCCACGAGTGAATATCTGGTCATTGCTGCCTGTGATGTAGCTGCACACATTACACAATGCTACTTTGTGTTTCTAATTGTGAGATTAATTAGTTTGTTTGAAGAGAATACATTGGGAGTAATAAAAGAAAGAGGACGAAGAAGCAGCAGCCCATAAAATCATTATATCCTAGTAGTTTTATTGATATGGATTAGGAGAAATAGCTGGAAGACAGAGAAGGAATCATATTTAGCTCAGGTAATAAAATTATATGAGCTGCCATTTTCATAATGTTAAACAAGACCTGAGGGAAGCTTAACTTAAAAGATTACACAGGTGGATTCTTTTCCTTTGGAGAACATGAGAGATTATTGTAAACGTCTTTTTGTGCAGCCTGCCTCTTCAAACACAGTCATAAGAATTTAGCCAAGCGTTGACTTCTCACAGTGGCCAGACTTTCTTCACAGAGGCTTTCTCTGAGCACGAGAGCAAGAGGAAGGAGCCCGTGCTGCTGCCTCAGGTCAAAATAGGGGATGTTGTTTTTTGTAAGTGAGGATGTGGTTGTGTTGTGCCAGCTCCCTCCTGCGTGTCTCTGTCCTGATCCTCCATGCGTGGGCACCAAGGGACTGGCCCATGGGGCACTGCTCTCATTCACAGCCCTGGGAACTGTCTGCTGATGGGCAGGGTCAGGGGATAAATACACAACATTTAATGGGGAAACAGGCACTTGGATTTTGCAAGCCAAACTCCGCACCCTCCCAATGCACGCTGGCTACTAGAAGTTTCAATCCATTTAGCAGAGCTAGAACAAAACCCTGTTTAAAACATATATAAACATGGTTGAAATTAGTGGTTTGTCCCCAGAGACTTTGCTGCTGGGTAGCCCACTTGGTTTGGGACCCTATTTTGTGAAAATGCTTATATTAAGCTCTTGATCTGGGTATTTAAGTCCTTGATTTAGCAGAAGTTCAATTGTATGCCAAGGCTGGAAAGATAGCAAGTCTGCCCTAGTCTGAGAGATGAACCTTAAAATTAAAAAATCAAGGTGGAGAAAATAACAACTTTCCTGTCCTGTGAGCAGGACACATTACCAAATACTCAGTGCCCTGGGCTTGGGAATTTGTGCTGTTTTTTACCTTGATGTTCGCTAGCAGAGAGCATGAAGATCCAAAGCCCATGATGAGAGCAATAACCATTCTGAGACGTTTATAAATGACCCTCTTAACTGTTTATGAGACATTATCTGAGGTAAAGCAGAGTAGGAGAAATAAACTTGAAGTAGGAAGAGCTGGCTTGCCTCCCAGATGGAGCATGATAAAGCACCAGTGTCAGTGTTTCTTCTCAGTTTTATGGCAGCCTTTAACTGCTTGGTGTTTAGGATTTTTTATCAGAAAACGGAAAGAAGAAGGAATGGATCCAAAGCAAAGTGGTTTTCACAAACAATATTCTCCAAATGACTTTATGTGAGCAGATACTGTGTTATCTGGCTATCAAGATAACACCATTTTTTTTTTACTTGCCACAACTGCCTGCTACTCAGATTCCCAGTCCTGGTATGTACGAGGAATTCCTGAGCACTGCAATAAATTTTCAAAGGGATCTGGGTGACCCCACTGCTTCTTTCCTATTAGAAAATATCTTGAACAAAGTTAATCTCTGGCCAGATTTCGCTCATTAAATAGATTTCTATTGTCTCACTTAAGTAGTGTATCCATTTTCTTTTCCCATATTTAGCAGTGAATATCTTCATTGTTTTGAAACTCTCTGAATTCAATTCATCTCCCACGGAACCTTAATGAATGCCCCATAGTGGAACCGCAGGAATGGGATACATTTGTTACACAGAAAGTTCTTCTATAGGATCAAATGCTTAAAAACTACCTAATTTCTTACTTTTCCTTAACCCAAAGCATAAATCACCCTAAGTCACAAACTTTCATTGCCCTTTCAAGTGTTTTTCAACACCGCTTGAGACAAAAAATGTTAAAACCCAGTTGTTCTAGCTTTCGATTTTTAAAATGCAAAATACAAACCTGAAACAGGACCTGGAGGAAAAGTCAACAGAAAAGGAGGGCTCTGAACAAAGATTTCTGCTTTTAACCACCTGCTTTAGGCACCTCCTCAGCAAGGAAATGCCTAAAATGTGTAACGATGCTCCAAACCAGAGAGATCGAGGAACTGTGAGCATCCAGACCTTAAAGCCCAATCCAGTTTGGTGTTAGAACAGAAGACAGTGTTACAGAGAATACTTTTTTCTCAATAAAAACAAAATGTAGATTTAAGCCATCAGGTTTATAAATATGGTGGTTGGATCTTGACTGGTTTATGTTACTTTATGGTTCTGGCTTCCTTCTTGGTTACGAGTTAGCACAGCCATCAGGTTTAACCAGTACCATTCTCCACAGAAAAGACCATCAGTCAGGACTGGTAAAAAGAAAAAAAAAAAAAGAAAGAAAGAAAAAAAAAAAAGTGACTACTGCTTACTGAGGAATAGCTTCTGTCTCCAGAACGACCTGTAAGGAAAACTTGCTCGTTGTATTAAACATATTTATGTTGGATGAAAAGATTCATCTGTTTCCCCATTCTCTTTTTCAACATGCTTTGAAAACCTTATTGAAACGGTTGTCAAATTTGCAGAACGAACAGAATTTTGGTAAACTAAAATGCCTAGAGCCATTTAAATAGCATTTTTCTCATGCTTCTGCAAGAACTTGGAAATGCGTCAAACAAAATCCATGAAAGAAATCTGGCAAAGAGGGAAAACTGTTGTTTTTTTAAAAATACTTCAGAAATAGAAGACTTCAGGTCATCCTTTGCACAAACAGAAGGTTTGACTTATCCAGCCCACCAGTGCTTGTGGCATTTCAGCTGTCATGTGCCATGCAAGACAGGCAGGACAAGGGATGGAGCCAGGGTGGGCTCTGGAAACCCTCCGTGTCTCTTCGGACCAGAGCTGAAATCGGTTCGTGAGGATGGAGCCAAAGAGCTGAGGAAGCTCCATGTCTCGGCACCCACAGAGCCAATTTTTGGTTGGATCCAGTAGTGCAGCTTTCTGCCAAGTCCAGTGTAAATTTATCACCAGTTCTCTTGAAATCGGTTTTCCTCCCATCCTTAATTGCTTGATTCAGTTTAGCTCCCCCAGACTGAGCTACTGTCTGAAAGCAAAAGTGAAAAACGTTTCTCTTTGAGAATGTACCTGAGGATAAAGCACTTTATGGGCTGTGGCAGCAAATGATGAGCTACAGGAATAAAAGCCCTGGCCATTCCTGCAGTGTTAATGCTCTCAGTCGCTCCGTGGCACAAGGCAGTGCCGTGGCTGGTGCTCCTCTTACTTTTCTATGGGTAAACCATGTCCCTTGCTCCTGATTTCCCGCATGACAACTGATATCCAGCTGCAAACTAATGGCAATTTGGGTGCCGTGTTCCTGCAGGGCTACTGAGAGAGAACCGTGTGTGTTGTAGCTGGTGCCGGAGGGACCCAGCTCCCCCTCTGTGTGGCCGTGCCACAGCACCAAGAGCCTCCATCAGCAGCAGGCAGGCAGAGCTGCTGCTCCCGCCAGGCACCAGATGCTGGAAGTCCTGGATAAATATGTAAAATCCCCTAATTCCACCAGTCTAAAATTTCCAAGCAGAAAAAAGAAGACGTGTCCAGGGAAATCATGCCGCAGCCTGGACTTCAAGCTTTCAGTTCCAGGGATTTCAGAAAACCCTGATTCAAAATTTCCACTAATGCTGTTTAAAAATATACCCTCCCCAGCCAGCAGGAACCCAAATGGAGAGCTAAGCATTACTCGAGTCCACAGCAAGAAAAAAGCCATAGCCAGGCCCTGGAGGACTGGGCTGGTTTTGGATATCAAGGAGAGCAATCCCATCTCTGCAGCAGTTTCCTTGCAGAGCCGTGATTCCACAGGGTTTCACATCTCTGCTCTCTCCATGTGCCATGAGACCTGGGCTCTCTCCCACATGCATGATTTTGCTGGCATCCCACCCATTTTAACTCACTCAAACTTTTCCCACATTGAAGCAGGGTTGCTCTAAATCACCACGATATTACAACACCATCATGCTTTACACTTGCAGCTTCTTTGAGACCATTTTTGTTTTTCATTTTCACTTTCTAGTTGAGTTTTTCTCCAGGTGAGAATAAGGTTCATGGAAATGCTCATGTACTCTACCTGTTCAAACAGAAATGCCTGAAGTGCCCATTTCTTGCACACTTTTTAGTTAAGCAAATGAATGAGCTGTTCTCCTGAAACTAGCCATCCAAAAGAGATTAAAAACCCAATTTCTCTAAGCATTTAAATTGCAGTTCTCCTAACTTCATTATTCACTGGTAGAATAAGACACAGGATCCATAGCAGAGCAGGCAGTAAATCCTTATACTTAGCACAATCCCCTGCCGAGCAAACTCCAAAGATCCACACCGCTTCTACAGTCCAGTGGCTGCAAACAGTATTTTAAGCATCTTAGCATGTCTCCACTGAAAAAAAATGAGGTACTTTGAGATCTGGGAGTATGCTCCAAGCAAAATATGGATGCCTCTATAAAACACATCACACTGCCCAGAGCCTGTCACTTGGGTACCAAAAGGATGATGGCCCTGTTCAGCAGCATTGAGCCCAGGAAAACATGTTGGGGCAACAAGACATTGTCCACCTCTGTTGCATTTGACTCGCAGTTAGCTTGTGCCAATTTGCTCGAGGATAGCTGCACCACAACCCTTTGCACAGACCAGACATCCTTCCAGGCACAGCAAAGTTTACCCCAGAAAAAAAAAAATGAATGGGATCTGTAAATCTCTTTCACAGGACAGTACGACTGTGCAATTTTTGATCAAAGTCATCCAGCACAAGCATAGGCAAGGATTTTTGGACGTGGAAGTGTTATTCCCCACTTGCCATTTAGAGCGAATGAAAGGAGAGACCGTGATGCAGTGTGCTGCTCGCAGATTAATGCAGGGAAGAGTAACTTGTAAAATAAAAAGGGAGACTTAAAAATAAAATAGCTTGACAAGGAAATACTTGAGCTGTCTAAAATAGACTTATTTATATGTTTTGGCAAAGACCACATTAATTGGGATTATTATTCACATGAGCCTGGAACTATATAATGTTATCCAATAATACAGAGAATCTGACACCAAAACATGTCATAGGATATGTTACTTTTGCATTTGCCAGACATGGAATCCCATAAATTGTTATGTCTGATAATGGTCTGCAGTTCAATGGACAAGACTTTAAACAATTTGCAGGGGATTATGGATTTCGACATACAACATCCAGTCACGGTTATTTGTAATCAGATGGTCTAGTGGGAAAGGGAATTAGGTTTCTGAAGCAGAGCCTGGCCTGAGGCTCTGTTGAACTTGAGAACCACACCTTCAAAACCTGGACTATCCTCCGTAACGAGGGCCTGAGAGCCTCAGCTACTCAAACCTCCAGTGGAGGAGGGGGCTGATCTTGATTTCAAGGAAGAGACAGCACAAAGATAATCTTACAACAAGGTTTCAAAGATGCAAAGCCCTGGATATGCATTTCACTATGTACGTGATGTTATTGCAGGGACATCTCAGGACTGGGATTTTACAGCAGTTGCTCATGTTTCCCGTAAAGTTCAAAACTCAAACAGAGAGACTCCCAGAAGGAAGCAAGGGGCAATTGCGATTTATTTCCTCTGGGAATGGGAAAATGAATTGGAAAAAGGAATCAGCAGAGCTACTGAAGGACCAAAGAACAGCAAGAGCATCAGGGATGGAAATGCTCCTCAGGGCATGAGCCAAATACCCACAACTCCTGAAAGATTTAGTGAGCTCAGATACAACAGCTACTGTCATCGTGTTTCCTACCAGCACAGCAGTACACACTGGAAAATTTTCTGGTTATTCAAAAAAAGAGGGAGCTTTGAGTAAGCCAGCACTGGCACCTAACGCTGCAGGGTGGAAATTGGTCCCAGGCAGTGTGCCCTGGTTCCCAGGAGGGAACGTATTGCCATGTCCCTGCCCACAGCACATTTCTTCCAGGGCATGTCCACCACCCCAGGGAAAAACATCAGGGAAATCTCCATTTTTTTTCTCATGTTTACTCAGATTTAACCAAGCCTGGGTCTGGAGGACCTGCTGGCTCACCAGGGCTCCAAGGGGGTGGTGGTGGAGAACCAGCCTGATGTTGGAGAAGCACAAACCTGCTTCCTCAGCAGCCATACCCACTTAAAACAGCCATGAAATCACAGTTTTAGGCAGGAAGGCCAGGCCTGGGATGCGAGTTTTGAGTTCAGTTGTACTGAACCTCTGCTAACCATCATAATTAGGGGTTGCAGACCATTGCCAGGGACATGTGTAAAGAACCCAGTAAAATCCAAACGTGTCAGGCTTGGAATCCAGTCTTGGAGCGTTTCAGGAAAAAAAAAATGCATCTAATGGAATGAAATGGTAGGAAAGGAGAAAAACCAGGTGTTGCTTTTATGCAAGATCTCTCCACACACTGGGAGCAATCAGCAAAATACCGATGACAAGATGGGCCTGTGCATGGAGGGGTCCTTGGAAACGAGGAGCTCAGCTACCTTTGATTATCTTTGCCTTGTTCCATTGCCTTGGAGCAGCACTAAAGAGCAGCAGAACACATTGCCCTGAAGATCTTGAATGTCAGCCTGGACACCAAGGTTATGCTCGGTTCTTTCCAAAGTCTCCACAGGATCATTATCCCTTCCCCTTCTTTCTATGGAGAGCACTGGAAACCACTTAAAAGACCACGTGCTGACTGCGTGTGATCAGAGCGAAGCTTTCCAAGTGAACTGAGCGCTGGCAACGCAATCCAGGTTGGGAGCAATGGGAATTGCTCTGCTCCATTTAGTAAGCGTGCAAGAGCACCGCATCACTAGTACAAACAGCTCCACACCCCACTGCCAGGAATCTCTGCAGGCAAAGGAAAGCAAAGAAGGAGAGGCTCACAAAAAGCCAGGCACATGCTTGTGCCCCATGTCATGGCAATATCTGGTGTGATGCATTTTAAACCATCCTTAGTGAAAGGATGGGTTTAGAAAGGGCAGTGCTCGCATGCTGACTTTGTCTGTCCTTGGGGTATTGCCCACTCTGTGTCTCAGAAACCTCCCAGAGGACCCCTCAAGCTCCTCACACAGCACAGAACAACAAGAGCAGTAGATCCACAGCAGTAAAAAGCCCAGGCACCAAAGCGATTGCAAGTCGAGGGTGATCAACCACACTCTGCACTTCCAAACGCAAAAAGCCACACTAGCCAAGCTCTGCAGTTTTCATAACCATTTTGATTTAAGCAGAGTTTGGCTTCGTGTTGCTCAGAGTGCTTCCAAAATATAGAGGGTTAGGCTGAGTAACTTCAAATGTGTGTGGAAGGAGGGGTCCTGGTTCGCACCACATGATAGGAGGAGTGAAACAAGTGCTAAACCAAAGCCAGAGACCTGCTCTTTTCTAGAAATAGTAAAGACATCTCTCTTACCTGTTTAGGTTGTGCCACATGCGTATTTGAAACCTCAGATGTTAGAGCTGATGTTCACAGGATCAGCTTAGATCTGTGTCACAGCAGGGTTTTGAAGAAAGCACTTAGAAATTAAACTATCCCCTGACAAACAAAAGCCTGTATGCTTTTATCATTTGAAAATGGAATGAATCCAGTGAAAGAGACGCCTGGGAATATCCTTATATCACCAGCAGCAGCTACTGCAGAGCATTTTGAAATGGGATATGGCAACACCCATTTACTGATGGGCTCCCGAGGCAAAAAGGCAAGAAGTGACAGTCCTGCTCGCCCTGGAGAGCAACCGAACCGGGGGCTCTGCAGGTGTAAAACCTGTGTGGGAGATTGACACATGCTCCTCACCTCACCAGGGCTCTGCAGAAGCCTTCTGGAGCAGGGCTGACACCTGCACAATTTTTAGGGTGTTGGTATAATTCCTCTGGACCGAATGGGACTATGTCAGTATTAAACTGGCATTAGTGATATAAGGGTTAAGCCTTGCAGGAAAAGGATTTGGAATTCTTATTTCTGCTCCACCTGCCAGTTCCTTCGCCAGCATGAAAATAAAAATGAAAATATAAATGAAATGAAAATATAAAATGAAAAAAATAAAAATGTGAAATTCAGCTTTTTAGCCACGTTTTTCTAAAAATTAGAACTTGGAATGAGGAAGGAAGGCTGTATCTGTTAAATGCTTAATGTAGGTCTTCCAAACAGTCATGGAGCTGGTGACGCTTTGTTTTTGAGTACTGCTGGAGATTTTTAACTAGGATTTCAAGTTTTCCTGGCAAACACCTTAACCTTCACAAAATGTCCCCATGGCATGGAGACAGTGCTAAGGCAAAAGTGTTGGTTCAGCAGCCATCAAGGGGCAGCAGGACTGTTTCCCAAGGCCTTGGAGCTGTCACATCCCCACAGCCTCCATCCACCTCCTGCCTGATGCCCCTAGTCTAGGGCATGTGTTCAGCCCAGGACACTGAGCTCGTTTCCAAATAGGCTCCAGAACCTCATTTCCTTCTTGCCATAACAGCAAGACATTACTTACGGAAAGCTATTCTTCGTTTTGTTGTTTTAATGTTATTAATTATCCTCAGTGACAGTTCTAAACGGTTGGTTGTTTTTTCTCCTCTGATAAGACAAACATGTCTGAATTGAACAAGCCTTGACACATGCTGGAGATATACACTGCTCCAAAATAATGAGGGAGCTCTTTAATACAACACCACAATATGTATGGGCAAGTTGTTGCGATTGGAACAGTATGAGCTTGTCAGATCGCAGTGAAATGGTATTTATTGAAAGAATAGATACGAGGAAGAATAGCAGAAAGTATTCTGCTGTACAAACACGCAGCTGAGCAAAACCTTTGGAAAACTAGGACTCATGCAACATCAAGCCATTTTCCACACAAAACTCCCGGATGTTAATAAAACTCCCCACAATAAAATAAACCTCTTCTTGAAAAGGAGAAAAATACAAATGAAGTTCCAAATTTAGTCAGGTCCAGGTGAATAAAATGGAGAGAGGAAGAGTTGCATGGTGCAGAGCAAGGAAGGTTCTGGCCCCTGAAGCTGAGCAAACCTGTTGGTGACACGCACACAGCCCCTGCCTATACAAAAACCAGTGCCTATCAAATCAGTAGCTGTTGATTTATCTGACTGTAAACAATAAGCCTGAACCACGCAAACAAAAAGGTCATGCAATGACTTTTGTTAAAAAACACAGGGTTACAGTAAATTTGGGCAGAAATATACCAAGTTTCACTTCCAAGAGCAGGGAACTGCTCACGGGATGGCAGCAAGCAATGATCCCTAGTGAACTTGTGCACATTTTAATAGTATTGACTTACTAAAATCAGAGAGAGGAAAGCGTGACAGCAGCCTACACACTAGGTGTGTGTCTGAATGCCTTTGTGTATAACACGGGCAACCGATTTCACAAAGCACACAGCAGCGTGACTCACATTGTCAATACAACTCCCAAACTTCAGAACTACAAGGAGGTGCTGGTTTCGTCCTATTCAAAGCCCATTTTGAATGGCAAAATGCTTTCTGGACCTGACAGCCAACCTGCCTACAGCTCTGGCCGGTCTGTGTGGCATTGCTGCCACCAGGCTCCTCCTCAACCCGATGGGGAGCATGAAGCTGTGTCGTCCTTGTGTCCCAATCCCCAATGACAGCCCGTGATGCAGCCCATGGTGGGCATTTCAGCATGAATGGGCTTGCAGTGAGATCCTGTCCTTGCCTGACACTTGCCCAGCAGCAGGAGGGGTGACGATGGAAAGCAGTGAAGTGTGGCTTTCCAAGGTACTCCTTGTGGGGGGATGCTCCCAGGCATTTCATGCAACTAATTCCCTCCTGTGCCACCTGCGTAGTGAAGGAGTGGGCTGCAAGGCTGGAAGGAAGGCTGGCCGACCCATTTCGCAGGCAACGGGGATAAAAATTTGTAGAGGAGAGGAAGCAGGAAGGGCTCAGACCCTGCTCCCAGCCCCACTCCTGCTGAATTCATGGGAATGAATTCAGGAGAAATCCCAGCACCGAAACATCAGCCCAGCACCAGCAGGGCAGTCCTGGAGGGAAGGGGCTGACACGGAGCACCTGCTCCCAGCACGCAGAGCTCCCGGTCAGCTGCCTGTTTTCACTCGTGTCGTCGCTGCAGGCACAGTGGGTCGGGGGAAGATGATAGCTGCAACCTAACACAGAAATAATTAACCGCTGTACACCGAGGGGGAAATACCACGGCGGCTACAAGGAGCATCAAGAGCCAGCAGCCTCGGGCAGGTGGCTCGTCAGGGGAAGGGAGCAGCATCGCCACCGGGGCTGTCGCTCGGCGCTCTGACTTGCAGTGGCTGGGCAGCCCTCTCCCAGTTTGCCATCGGCCTGTTGTCAGGATCCAGCTCCGGGAGTAAATTTACACCGCCAGGAATTAGCAGCCAGCGGGCGGTGGGCTGGGAGGAGGCGTTATGGGTTGCAGCCGCTGGGTGCTGGGAGCCGAGCGCTGGGGCAGAGGAACCCTGCCCCTCGCAGCAGCATCCCGCAGCAGGTGCAGGTGGTTTTCTACATGCAGACACCCTGGGGCCCTTCTCCAGCCACCAGCTTTGAGGCTAATAACCCTACAAATAAGCTGTGCAATTTAGCTTCTCCTCATGGTAAGAAAACAAAGGAGTGGCAAGACAGGATGTCCACTGCAGCGGCATCCCCAGCCACCAGGGAAGGGGGAGGCAGTGGCTCCTCACTCCCCGTTCCCTGGGATGTAGGAGAGGGGCTGAGGAGGGGTCTGGAGGAGGAAAGGCAACGCAGGCTGAAGTTTGGCCCAGGTTTGGCTCCTCATGACAGGGCAGAGCTGAAGAAAGGGATGGGAGAAAAGCAGGGCTCAGATATAAGGTGGCCGGGACGCAGGCTGTGGCTGAGTTCTAAGGAGGGATTAAAAGAGCCAAATATGTGTGGTTTAGCTGGGAGACGGCTAAGGGGACACGATAACAGCCTGCAAGTATTCGGAGGCCGTAAACATCAAGGAGGGAGGGGAATTATTTATGGTTATACTTTGGGCATAACTAAGAGTAATGGGACGAGATTAAGAAAGGAAGGGTTTAGGCTGAGCATCAGGAAACATTTCCCAATGATGAAACGTGTTGGGCTGCAGAATAATCCTCCCAGAGCAGCCACGGGAGCACAGCAGTTCGGAGGGTTACGACTGCCCATGACTAAACCCTGGGCTATGTGCTGCCAGGCGTAATGGATAATGCAATTTCTCTCTCTGGCCTCCAAGGTTATTTCCTTTCTGTCTCTGCAGAAGAAATATCTTATCGAGTAATACATGCTTCTGACATGAGGCTCCTTTTGTCACACACAAAAGAGGCTGCCAGTTCCCAGCCCTGCCACGAGAGTCACTACAGTCAGCGGATTAGGGACGTGCCCTGCGCTGCGGGTCACACCTCTTGCCTTTAAGGCACCCTCACTTCCCCCAGGCTCCAACCAAAACAAATACAACCTGCTCTCAACAACTTTTTTGCATGTTTTTTAAATTAGCAGTTAAATATCATGAAGTGGAGAAATGGAAAAGAAACCAGTACAAAAGAAAAGCTGAGGGAAAAATTAAAAAAAAAAAAAAAAAAAAAAAAAAAAAAAAAAAAAAGGAATGGGAATCTGTCCTGCAAGCTCATTGCTTGTATCCTTCTTTTGCCACCTCTGTCTTTATGACAGTGATGCCAGTGACCAGGATTGGCCTCAGTTCAATACCAAAGTATTCCTTGGGTCAAAGCTGGGAAGCTCTTGTACCACACAGAACAGTGACACCAACCGGAAAAATATATATGTATTATATATATATATATATTAAAAATATATATATGTGTGTATATATATACATATATATATAAAGATTTCCAAGCATTTTGACAGGAGAGCTTCCACCCAGCCTCGGATGGGGAGGAGTCAGTCACCCAAGAAGAGGAAGACGCCTGGAGGAGCCATCCATCAGGATCTGAGTCACTGCGTTTGCATCGTAATTAGGGGATTGGAAATGCTGAGCAGCAGCACGAGGTGGTAACAGAACAGGAACCTCTCCTTTCTGAGGGGTTGTGAAAAGCATGGGGTGAAGGGCTGCCATGTGGGCAGGGCTGGGCACAGGGCACAGAGCACCCCATGCACCCAGATAGGCTCAGGAGTGCCAGACCAGCACGGGGATCCCCACACCATGAGGATTGGGGCAGAGGGGGACCAGGAGAAGTGTCCTGAGTCCTTCAGAGCCCCACGGCTGTAACATCATGGGAGGAGGAGGACTGGGGTGTTATCATAAGTAAATGCTCTCTAACACTAGATCCCAGGGATAATAATCCATCAAATCCTAAAGCTTGCCCCGAGCAGCTCCCCAGTTCATGCACAGTGGGTTGCTTCCTTTGTACAAAATCCTTCATGCATCCTCATTTCCCATCTAGTGTTTCACCTCGTGTCGTACCTTGTAATCTTGGCTTATAATACAGCTCAGAGTTATTATATGTCACATAAGGGTTGAAATTTAAAAAAAAAAAAAAAAACAGACCGCAGCTCGGCTCAGACACACCACAGCAGTGGGAGGAGTGGTTACAGGGGCTGAAGGGATCCTGGGGTCCGTAACCACCAGGAATTGCTCTACGTGAGCTGCTACCATGGGCCTGGCACGTCAGGGAGAGCTCTGCAGAGATGTGATGCTGACAGGAGCAGGCACAAGAGCAGGCAGGAGGTTTCTCACTGCAGGCATGGCCAAGATGTGGAAAAAACTGAGCTTTGGCAGGTCTGCAGGTGCAGCCTTTGAAGATCTAAGGCTCTTCAGAAGAAGCGTTTCCAGCTCTTTGTGGTGCCTCAGGGCTAACAGGACACTGAAGGGCTCGCTGCCCAGCCACAGGGAGCACCGTGCCCAGCCGGCCCCACAGCTCCCACTGTCAGCCGTGAGCTGGAGCTGGAGGCAGGATAGCAGACCTGGTGAACCAGAGGTCTCATCCGGGATGGAGGAGCCAAACTCCCAGTGTTTACTTAAGCGAGAAGCAGAATAAACTCTGGTCCTTAAAACTAAACATCTAAATGCACTCGTTAATCCCGAGACTTACAATAAGCAATTGCACAAACACACCTTAAATGTTTTCTGGCGGTTTTCACAGGTCACCCAGAAAGACGTGTCGTCTTTCAAAACACAACAAACGTCCCCAGGTCGGCAAGAGGGGGCATCTTCAGGTGTGTCTTCACACAAAACACAGATGACTACAGACAACACAGAGGCAAAACCAGCTCCGTGTGCAGGTCGTGCAGGTGGATCCTCCCTGAAGGCTTGGGAACAGAGAGGAAAATTCAAATAACTGACACCCTGAGCGCAGTGCCTGCTTTTATGGTGCAGAGCCCGAGCCTACGGATTTCCCTAGGGTGATCCCTTTTAATAAAGAAGCTCCACTCCTGCCACGCCATTGAACTGCTGCTTAAATACATTCTGAAAGATTTTTTTCATTCATATTTTTTTTTCCCCTGAAAACATGGGCAGTCGCTGAGTTTAATGTTTTGTAGAGTAAAACCACAAGGTTTCACTAAGTCCTCATCTATAATTGTGGTAGACACTAAAAAATCCCTTGAGAGTCCTGGCACACACAGAGCCAGACCAGATCCTCCAAGTTTCCTCCACACACAAATCCTCTGAATAACTAATATTAATATATAGTAAATAATAATTGTAATACTTAGCACTTTCCACCCATACATCTCCCAGTATTTCATCGAGCTGGATGAATGCCTTTATTCTCTTGCTCACAGGCAAACACAGACTTCTCTGCTGCAAATGCTTTCCACACAGGTGTTTAATTTTAACCTTCCACCGAGTTTTGGCGATTATGTTGTGGTCAGCCCCGGCACTGGGAGAGCCCCAGGTTAGTCTTTTTCTGTAGATGTTCCCTTTGGGAAAGCAAAAATGCTAAAGGTGTTTTTAATATGCATACGTGGACAATTCATTGGCTTCCTAAATGCCAAATATCCGCTCCCAGACTCATTTATCTTCTTTCTCTTTCATTGCTGTGAGCATCTCTCACTTAGTTTCATCGTGCTTCAGCAGGAGGTGGACCAGCCCTTTTATACTTTTGGAGGAAACGTTTTCGGCATGCTCTGTATTTGCAGCGGCCAGAAATGCCTCCTCTCCCCAACCACGGGCAGTTTCCAGCTGGGACAGCACCTCCAGAGGCACAGCCCTGCTCCAGGAGCCGTCCAGCTCTGCCCTGTGCAAGCAGGGTATGGAACCTTGCTTATGCCCTGTGGTGGTGACAAGCCCATCTCTATAAAGGTCTGTCATTATTTTGTCTGCATTATTAAAACAGGCATAAGAAACATCTCTCCTTCTCACCTCTTCTGCAGGGACTTCAGACCCTGTGTGATCCTCACCTGGGATTTTCAAATGAGTTTTGAGGAAGAGGGCTTAAAGGAAAGAGGGGACTGCTGAGAGCAGTGTGTAATAAAACAGCAGCTTTGGATAAAAGGCAATTTTAAAAACAGTTGAAATGCTGAACTACGTAAATCTGCATAGCAAAAGCCAGGTAAAAGCTGATGCTGATTGTGGTAAATCAAAGACAGAGACATCAACATCTGCCTTGGGCCAGAAATCTGGCAATGCAGCATTCAGACAGCAGCCTGAAACAGACACAGGTCCAAGGAGAGCAGAGGTGGGGAGGTCTGGGCATCCTCGGCAGGACCCTGTCCTCTGGCCCAAGAGCAGGATCCTGCAGGAGCACTGCCAGAAGCTCCTCAAGGAAGTCATGCAGCACAAACCTTTGGCCATAGCAACTCCCAGCAGGTCTTTGCATGTGCAGCTGCCAAATTCACCTTGAGCATCCTCAGCCCAGCGCCAAGCTCTGCTGGAAAATACGCAGAGGTGCATAAGTGATGTTTTGTCACATCAGCTCCGCCGACTGCTCTCAGGCTTCCCCTGGAAGCTGCCTCTCATTTCTGCCTTGCTGAATTCAGCAGACCTCAGGGATAGGTTTGGCAAAGAAAGAGGTCATCTAAATACAGCTTTGTACGGTCCGTCCCCGAGTAATGAGACGCACATTGAGAAATTGCTGCGGAGTTTGTTGCGCCCTCCCAAACCCCTGGAACCACACAGAAAGAGAACATTCCCTCGGAAATGCCACCTCGCACTCTGTGTGTGCCCAAATTTCAGCGTGTGGGCAAGCAGCTGGGCGTGGGGAGGCTGCACGAGGAGGGACAAGACCCAGCACAAGGCAGGAGCAGGAGGGCAGAGGCACGGCCCCCGCTTCTTGGTGGCAGCTCAAGGCCAACACATGGCAGCTCTCCCTGAACCAGCACCCTCTCTTCGGTTTAATCCATCCCTGCAATTAGGAGGTAAACGCTCTGGTGGGAAAATGTAACAAAATATTAAGCCATCAGTTTTCATTTGCATGAGGCCCCGTGCACGCTGCCAGAAAGCGCCGTGCGTCTCGCCTCTCGGTACGGAGCTCCTGCCAAGGAACGTGTGCTTTCCTCATTTCCACCCCCAGGCCAGCATGGTCACCTGAAAAACTAACGCTGGGGACCCATGCGCAGAGTGGAGATGAGTTTCAGATGGCTCAGCAGGCACTCGGATAGTTTTAGAGCAACTTTGGAAGTCATTAATCATTGCAGATACAGCAGTGACAGCACACGACGGGGATGTCCGACGGCAGGAGAGGAGGCAGGGCTGGCTCGGGGAAGTCCCCAACCATGGCACTGTCCCACGCCAGGAATGGGAGAGGCTGGGCCAGGCCAAAACCCCCTCTCCTGCCTCCCATCACAGCCCAGAGCTGATCCCTAGGGAAGATGAAGGAATAAAGGAATTATTCAGTGACAGGTTCCCAAATACTGCACTTCTCTGCCATTAGTCACCTCTCCATGAGTGAGCACGAAGTTACCCTTAAATGTCTGCTTAGTCCTGATAAAGCCAAAGCTAAATTCTTCACACCTAAAGCTAGAAGTGAGCATCTACATCTACGCAGGGTTCCTTCTCCCACCAAGGCCTAAGAAGCTGGTTTAAATAAATTCAAGGTCTGACACGAGGCGTGTTAGGGTCCAGCACTACACCTGCAGGTGCACAGCTGAGGCACTGCTGGATAGCAAAGCACAGCAGGGTGATGCTTTGGGGCCAGAGACGATGGCTGCCTTGTGGAAAGGTAGTGAAGTTCTCAAGTGCATGTGCCATTCATCCCTTTCCCCCCATACCTTTAATGCATGGAATAAAACTGTAGTAGAGAGATCCTTGGATCGATGTCTAGACCTTGAGTAACTTTTCAGTAATGCCGAAATCCCCACGATCCTGTTCTTTGGCAGTGAGTCCTCAGACAGATCTCTAGAAAGTCATTAAAAGTGTTGTGATTTAACTGGCAAGTAAACAGCTGACCACAAGCTGCAGCATCAGAAATCCTGCTAGTGCAAAGATGAGAAATGCATCAATATTTCATTGATTGAGATCTCCTCCCATTAATGTCTACATTGTATAAGGAAACATCTCCAAATGTCATTCTTAAAGAATAACAAGCAGTTTTATTGGAGTAAGTGCAGCCCTTCCAGTTGTCACAAGCAGGGCTATAATTATTTTTAAAGGCCTCGGAGAATTAAACTAAGTATTACCACCCTCTACAAAACGTTGTTTGTTTGTTTTTGTTTGTTGTGGGTGATCCTTGGTTTGCAGCTTGTTAGCAGCATGTCACCAGGGGATAAACACAACCACACACAAAAAAAGTCTCTTTCCCAACATCTCCTTCAAAGCGCCTCGCATGCTCCGCAAGCTGCCGTTAATTGATGATGGACATAATTGCCTCAGTTTTTTTTGTTGTTGTTGCATAAATGTCACCACTGGTAGTTGGGGATGCATAAATATAGAGCTGGTTTATTACTTAAAGATGACGACGATGATAAATTCAATGATTTGAAAGAAGCAAAAGGATTTCTTTGCCACAACAAGTATTGTCTGTGCTCCAGCTAACCACCAAGGTAACCACGTACCACTCGTTTGGTCTAGGAAGAACCAAGGTATGTCCTCACTGATCCAGCATGCTGCAGCAGCCTTTCACAAGCACGATGAAAACATTTGGATCCTTTAAAGCTTCTTCCATTTGCCTCATTCCTGCCTTAACCTGCACACATCCCGGGGTAGGTGGGGGTGGTTGGCTGCAGGCACAAAAACCTCGTGCACCTCGCTGGGCTCACACCAGGAGGCTGGGGCAGGGCTGGATAGAGGGCTTTTCCCCGTCCTCATGCTTTATTCTCCATGTTCCAGCGGCGTTTTGCTTTTTGCAGTCATCTGCACAAAGTCACAGATACATTTTCTAAGCGCTGGAGCAGCTCTGCCCTTTCCTTCCCTGCAGCTCATCCTCAGCGATGCTGGGTTGTGGGAGAAGTTGGGAGGCAGTGAGGAGAGCACTCAGCCCCCTCCCGCTGCTCCCACCAGAAATTTGGGGGAGAACCCTTTCCATTTTGCTTCAGCAGGGAATAGGAGTGGACTGAAGTGCTGGAAATATTACCGGCCTTGAATGGATGATCTTGCAGGTCTGACTCACACAAACCTCCCAGCGGAGTGAATGGGAGGGCTGCTGGACTAGAATTTAAAGGGAAAAAAGTCTGTATTGAGTCCCTTCCCCCCATATGGTTAGGTCTGTCTTGGGAAGGACAATATTTTCCAAACAATTTGTCATTTTTTTTTTCTGATCTCTCCTTTCCATTTGGCTCCAAAGCAAATGTGCGTGCACAGAAAGAAGTTTATCCCTTTACGATTTGCCTCTTCTGGGAAGTTTAGAAATGCTCAAATCCACTCATGTTCCAAACATCCCAGTTTTCCCAAAGAAGCTGTGCGGCCTCCTAGACACTATTCCAAGGCTGCACTAACAGGGAAGGCTGCGAATGAGGGAGCGGGTCAGCTTGGGGAGCGATTTCTTTGCTATATTTGGGAATACACAGAGACATTAATGAATGTTTGGGATGATTAAAATAAGCAATTGCACAGGGTTCTTTTGTTTGTACAGGAACAGTTTGTGCCACCACCATGCAGAATATGAGCTTGGCTTTGGAAACCATCCTCCTGGAAACTGCTTGGGCTGGGGTGGAGGTGATGTGGTGCCTCTTTGGTTGGCAGCAGGAGCATCACCTGGCGATGAGGAGCCCGGCAGTGGATGGGCATTCCCACTTGAACCCCAGCAGCTCTGCACTCCTTGGTGTCTTTGGGGCAAAACCCCCGTGTGTTGTTCACATCTGCATCCATCGGATGTCTTCTCTGGGTGGGAAGCTCAATGGTGGCCATCCTCCAAGCTGGAATCTGAAGCACAGACACTAATTCATACGTCTTTGGATCGAGCACAAAGGAAATAACAACTCTTGGGCACATACAGAGAGGTTTACACTTGCAGGTTCTATTTCCACCTTATTTTAGGCACCACATCTAGGAGCTCCTTATGTCTTGCCTCAAAGTCACATGTATTTTTCCAGTACCTGGAGCCTGCTGCTAGTGCCCCAGTCCTACTGACCTCTAAGTCTTTTTCTTTTTCTTCCTTCATGGGGAAGAGCTTGGGCAGGCTTCAGCCCACAGTACCCATTCAGCAAGGACCAGCTCCTGGGCTAGGAGGCACGGGGCCTCTTTGTCATCCACCCTTGGAGCACAAAGGCCTTGGGCAACCCCAGCCCTGCCGCTCCCACATGCGTGGCCGTAAACCAGCTGTTTGCCTCTCGGGGCAAGGGACATCACTCAGAGCTTTGCCCCTCCTGAAAGCAACTCCCAGGCAAGGGATTTTCCCACGTGCACATCTGATTTCATGGGGAACGGATCCTGGCAGCCCTGACCTGGGCTGAACATGGGCAGGATCTTGGCAACATCCCTGTATTCACCTGCCCGTAGCCACTGCTCAAATACCTTGAAAACCTGCAGCAATTCATCATCCTGGAGGACGTCCCCCAGCACCCACCCAAAGACCTGGGCAAAGCTTTTCCCGGTGCCAGCGCCCAGCCAAGCCCAGCGCCAAGCAAGCTGTGACCCTGCTCTGGTGACATCGGGGCCATCTGCAGGAGGGGACGGCCGTGGGGACATCTCCCCCGCTGCTCAGGCAAGCAGACAGCCCGGGAAGCTCCCCTCCGTCCTCAGCATGTAAACATCTGCTGGAGGAAGACTTTTCTCCTAATAACACATCATTAAACATTGATTTAAAGACAATCATCTTCCCTTTCTTTAATTTCACAGCACCTTTAAAACAGCTGTTAGGCTGCAGCGGGGACGATCAGCCGCACAGGAAACGCATTGTTAGCTCCTAGCATTAAAACAGTAGAATGCATTAATTTATGAGCTCCTACTCGCTCTCCAAACGTTTTACTATGTTAATATCACCTTGATGTGCTGGTAGGCCCCGGTGCCAAAGCCTCTTTCACACAGTATGTGCCATCCTAAATTACAGGCTGGGCGCCTCCTGGAACTGCCTTTGGAAAAGTGGAGTAAAGCAGCAAGCACTAAAGTTAATATTATCTTACAGACTAACAACCAGCTAATGCTCGACATGTGAATCCCATTTACTTCTCCTCTCTATAACAAATGGCAAGTGTGGGACTGGACTGTTCCTGATTTTATGCTATTTATCTTTCTGATCCATTCCATATTCGTTGTCCTTGTTTTTCAGCTATGGCTGTGTGTGTGTGTGTGTGTGTATGCAATATACTCAGCTAGCAAAGCACAAGCCATGCCCGTGGTGTTGGTGAGGTCTTCGCATCATTTGTGTGCTTTTTCTCAGGGCTGAGACCCTTCAAATGACCCGTTGGGCTCTCAAAAACCCCAAGAGGGGGCACATGTCGGAAGTGAAGCGTCTCAAATTTCTGAAGCTCCCCTAGAAAACGAAGCTGGACAAAGGGCCTGGGGATGGATGTTTGGCTGGCAGGGCAGCAGAGCTCCCCGACCGTGTGTCCTCCGGGCCCCGTCCAGCTCTGGGCGCTGCTTGCTGCCTCCCCCCGCCCTGAACCCTGCACCGGGGGCTTTTTTCAGGGCATCTCCTCGGGGGGGAGAAAAAAAAAAAAAATGGAAAGAAAAAAAAAAAAGAGAAAAAAGAAAAAAAGTGGCCGTTGCTTTCCCTCCCCCCTCAGACGAAACGAACCAGCCGGGAGGAAATGAGGAGGGCAGGGGCCGTGGAGCCGGCAGCACGGAGCTGCCCGAGGGGTGGCCGCCACCGGCACCGGCACCGGGAGCGGCGGGGCCGCGCTCCGAGGGGGCCGGGCCCGGGGATGCCGCAGCCGGGGCACGGAGGTGCTGGTGTCCCGGTGCTGCCGGCCCTCCCCCGGCCCTCCCCCGTGTGCGGCACCCTGGGACGGGGCTGACGTCAGGAGGAGACGGGGAAATCTCCGAAGAAAAGCCCGCAGCGGCGGGCAGGGCGCGCACAGCGCCCGCCGGGCCCGGCCCCCCGCCGCCGCCGAGCGCACCGCCCGGTAAGTGCTCGGGGACGGCCCCACGCGTGTCTCCCCCCGGCGCCCGGACCGCCCCCACGCGTGTGTGTCCCCCACCGGGACCGCCCCCACGCGTGTCCACCCCGCGCTCCCCCCCACCTCTCCCCGGTGGCCCCGGTGCGCGCCCCCACGCGTGTGCCCTGCGCTGGCCGCGAGTCCCCACGCGTGTCCCGTGGGGCACGGCCCGCCCCCGGCTCCCCCCTCTCGCCTCCCCCGGGCGGCGGCCCGGAGGTGCGGAGCCTCCCGGGGCCGGGCCGGGAGACAAAGCGGGGCCGGGGGCGCGCCCCTCGCCGCCGCCTCGCCTCGCCGCCGGCCCCGCTCCGCGCTCTGCGCCCGGCCGCGGCCCTTGACATCTTTTTACACCGCGCATAAATTCTTTCGGGGCCTCTGCGCTTCGTCAGCCCTGACAAATGCGCTGGGAAATGCAATTCCAGAGGAGTTACCTCATTTTATATGTTATTTCATTTTATGTTATTTTATGTTATTTTATTTTATTTTATTTTATTTTATTTTATTTTATTTTATTTTATTTTATTTTATTTTATTTTATTTTATTTTATTTTATTTTATTTTATTTCATTTCATTTCATTTTACTTTATTTTATTTCATTTCATTTCATTTCATTTTATTCCATTTTCTTCTATTTTATTCTACTCTAGTCTATTCTACTCTAGACTAGTCTGCCTTATTCTATTCTACTCTATTCTATTCTACTCTATTCTATTCTACTCTATTTTATTCTATTCTATTTCATTCTCTTTTACTCTATTCTCTTTTACCCTACTCTACCCCAACACACCATTTTCAGCCCCCAGCCCTTCTGCTCGGGGCTCTCCGCGGCGCGGCCACTGCCCGGTGCCCGTCCCTGCTGTACCGGCGGCAGCAGCAGCACCAGGGGAAGGAGCAGGGGGGCTCCGGTGGCCCGGGCCGAGCCGGGGGCAGGTGGCAGGGCCACGGGTGCTCCGTGTCCCCCCCGACGGCTGCTGGGGAGGCTCTGCTGGGCTGCGCGGCCGCGGAGGAGACTCGCGGGACAGAGCCTGGGCCGTCGATGAATTAATTCCCTGCTCAGAAAAAGAATATTCCGCAGTTCCTCTGCTTTGCTTTTTTTTCTTTCTTTCTTTCTCGCTTATTTATTTTTTCTTTTTCTTTATTGGACAAAAAAAAAAAAAAAAAAGGCACTTTTTAGGAGCTACATAGGGCGCGTGTCTCGCAGCACCACTCCGGGATAACGCTGCGCACAACGGGAGCGAAATTCTTAGAGGGTGTGGAAAAAGGTTTATTTTTTCTGCCTGTTAACCATGCTGAAAGCCTGCGAGGCTTCCCACTAACGGCATCTTTAGAAGAGTTTTCTAGGTGTCGCGCTGAAATAATTGTCCTTAGGAGGGCTTTCTGTTGTTTCGTCCTCTCTCCTTAAATGTTGCCAACCTCGCTGTAAGCGAACACAAACGCCGAGGCACGAATTGAACAAAAAACAATACTCAAGTGCGTGTAGTGAGGACCGAGACGCCGTTTGCTTGCTTTATAATAAATTTAAAATACATAATTTCTACTTAACAAACCAAGGTGCGTGTTCTCCGCGCTATTCCCAGCGCCAGCTTGAGCCGCTGATCTAAAAATTGACTTCCAAATAATCGCTGAGAGCTACTTCGCTTGGAGAACCTCCTCAAAAATCCTTCTTTTGCCTGAAATACGGACAGGGTCCTGGAAATCCCGTGCTGGAGCTGTGGCAAGGCTTCCCGGGAAAGTTTTAGCCGAGTTAATCTCGCCTGTGAGCGAGGCAGATATTTCCTACCGAAACCCACCGCCGAACAATAACCTGGCGGGCTCTGCAGCCTGTCCTTTACAGTTGGTTTTTATTGTTCACGCAGATTTTATTATGAAATCGTGTATTTCCAAGGGTACAGCCTGCTCGCCGTGCTTAGGGAAGGGAGCGCCTTGCTCCGAGAAAATTGACTGCGGGGTGAGCGATGCGTTATTTCCCTCCCGTGATGAGCAGCCCGGATAGATGCTGCTTTTAAATAACAAAAGGGGAGGAGAAAACATTCTCTAGTAAAGCCGAATTCCTTCGTTAGACCGCCTCCTAAACGTGCTAATAAAACTAATTCGTTTTATTTGCCCTCGACTTTTATATCTAACCTCGCGCGCTGATTAGCGCAGCCCTCTTGCAGGCGGTGTGCTCCTACCTCGCCCCGAGATGTCCCGGTCCCACACGGCCCTTCCCGAGGGGAACCGGCCCCAAAAGTGTCCCCAAGCCTCATCCCGACGGGGTTTGCTCCCCGGGCCCCGGGACCGAGCGGGGCCGCCGGCAGCGGGGGAGGTCAGTGTGCCCTGGGGGAGAGCTGGGGGGAAAAAAAGAAAAGAAAATCGGAGCTGAAGGCACACAAAGGTGAATTGTTTCTCCGATTTTGCTTTTTGAAGCAGGAAACGTGGGGCTCTGCAGAGATTCGCTGCTGTTCTGAGAACATTAAAGAGCCCAGCGCGTTATTAGAATATTTCAGCCTTTCAGGAAATGTTGTGTTTAGGGGAAATGTGTTTCCCCCATCCATACACTGCAGCAATTAAGAGGTTGCTCGCCTGAAACAAGGTGGGGGAAACCCACAAGGAAACATAATACCGGTGGTTCCAAACGCTGCCTCCTTTTCTGCGGAAGAACGATCCCAACAAATGCCAAGGGGGTGCCAGGGCCTTTGATAATCTTCCATCAGAGGCATCTTTTTTGGTCTACAAAACACATTTCGGATGTAAAGATGTCCAGAGTAACATGAGCAGGCTACCTAGCAAGAGCCGCTGCCCCTTCCTCCATCAATTAATAAGAAAAGCATGTTCCCTCTGCTCGGAAAGGGAATTGTGGGACCGTATCGGACTTTTCCCTTCTCTTCCCCCCACCCAGAGAAAAAGCCCCCCGGGTCCCCCGGCTGCCCAGCGCCTGCCCGTGGGCTGCCAGCAGCAGTTGTTCGGGTGCCTTTTCTCGGAGCACGCTTCGGTGTTTGTGGCCTGAAGGATGCGGAAAGGGCCGCGAAAGCAGCTCGGGGTGGGACCGTGCTGCCTGGCATTTAGGGAGAAATCAGCCCAGGAGGAGGCTCGGGAGATGGTTTTATTTTCGGGGCGAGGGTCGGGGGAGGAGGGCCGAGGGGAACCCCCCTGCCTGCTTCCAGCTGCACAAACCCGAATAGGAAAAACCGTTCCTCCAGCCGTCAGTCGCTGCGTTTCAAGAAAGCCTTGGGGTATCATTTGTATCTGTCAGAAAACATTAAGCCTTCAGCTTTTTCATCCCCAGTTTTTGCAAGCGCTGCCGTTGGCCGTCGGCGCTTGGGGCAGCCCCGGGCCGGGGGGGATCCGAGGGGCTCGGGGCCCGGGACGAGCTGCAGCGGGGCTCCGGCAGGCTCCGGCACACACCGGTTGTCCCGCGAGGTGCCACAAGCCGAACGCCCCCAGAAAAAAAAAATAAAAATAAAAATCATTTTCTCCCCAGAAAAATCAGTTCCCCCCCCTCTGGGTGTGAATAGCGGGGAGGGCCGAGGCGGTGGGGCAGGGCCGGCCGGGCCGAGGGAAGCGTGGAGCCCCCCCGGCCCATGCTCTTTGGCAGCGGGCAGAGGCGCATCGGGGGCTTTGGGGGGCCAGGGGGGCCGGGGAAAGCCGCCGACGAGCAGCAGCGGCGCAGCGCTGCGCGGAGGGGCCCTGCGCGCCCGCGGAGGCGGAGGCTTGGCCGGGCCGAGGAGCGACGGGGGCTGCAGATCCAAAAGGGGCTGATTTCGTTTTGCTCAGCTTCTTAGGAAAATAGCTCTCCTGGCTGCGCAGAGGAGGACAGGCCGGCTAAGAGCCAGCGTAATTTTCCACTTTCCTTCCCTGAGCGATTTAACATGCTCTCTCGGCTGGGTTTCTTCCCCCTCTCTCTGCTTCCCTCTGTCCGTCCTCCAGTCCCGGCCGCCCGCGGGGACACCCGGCTCCGGCTGCGGAGGGCATCCCGCAGGGCTGCGGGGTTCGTTCCGTGGCCGCCGTGATTTGGGGGATGCTCGCCTTCCTCTTAGGGCCGTGGCAGAGGAGGGGAGCAGGGAGCAGCTACAGTGGCGGCGGGGAGCGCTGGGCTCTGCCTTGCGCGGGTCCCACGATTGGGGGGGGCGATGCTGTTTGGGGCAGGACCCCCGACGGACACCGCACCGAAGGACATCTCCCCCCGGTACGCCGCAGCAGCAAATTCCGGCCCGGAGGAGCGGTCGGAGCTCCGCGGGGAGCTGCGCTTTGCTGCGCACATCCCTGCGCGCATCGCCCCGTCTGCTTGTTCCCGACACTCGTGGGCAGCCGTGGGCCAGAGCCACGCACCAGCAAAGGCCGGGAGCAGGGGCTGGAGGGTAAAACCCTCTCATTTACCCGTGCGGGGGACATTTTCATGGTAGGAAGCTTTAAAAATGGCCCTGAGCCCTGTCAAGGAGCAGCCGGCTCTGCGCGCAGAGGAGCTGCGCGCTTCCAGCCGCTGTCACCTCCCCGTCGATGTCTCCTGCTTAAGCTAGTGGCAATAGCCCTCTGCCACCCCCGCACCTCCCGCCGGACACTTTTGGGAAGGTTTTATTATTCGTGTTGTTTTCCTACAGCAACTCCCAGCCGCGGGGCTCCACCAAGGAGCACCCTATGGAGGTTGGCTGGCTTGTCTTGGCTTTGCTTGGGCTTGCTTTGGCTGGGCTTGCTTTGATGGAGTTTGGTTGGGTCGTGTTTAGGTTGGTTTGTCTTGGGTTTGGTTGGTTTGGGTTGGGTTGTTTTGGGTTGGGTTGGGTTGATTTGGTTTGGTTTGTCTTGGTTTGATTTGGTTTGGTTTGTCTTGGTTTGGTTTAATTTAGTTTGGTTTGGTTTGGTTTGGTTTGGTTTGGTTTGGTTTGGTTTGGTTTGGTTTGGTTTGGTTTGGTTTGGTTTGGTTTGGTTTTTCTTGGTCAAGTTGGATTGGGTTGAGTTGTCTGGGCTTGGGTTTGGTTGAGTTGGGTTGGAGAAACTCTCCCTCCCCCTTTGCCTTACTGCAGCTCTTTTTTTATAAAGGGCTTCCCTCTCCTCTCAGGCAAAGGTGCGCTCGGGAGGAGATGCTTTCATTTTTGTAACAATTCCCAATAATTTATAGACTGAATCTGAGTCTATACAATGCTAATAAACCTGAAGAGGAAAAGCTGGCAGAGACTTAACTTCGCTGCCTGATATACGGCCCAGGTGGTTCTGCCTTGGCTACAAACGCTGCAGCCAGCCGGGGTGGGAGCTCCTGTCCGAAAACAAATCCCCAGTGTGGGACTTATCCTGGGGCTTCTGGGGGGGCTGTCCGCCCCTTCGGGAGGCACAGGGGGTCCTTCCCTCATTCAGACGTGTCTTGACCTCTTCTTAACGGAGTTATCACAGCCGTGGCCGACGCTGATTTATTTATAAGCGCCATCCCTCGTTCTGGGATTATTTATAGCAGACGGCAGCGGAGCGGTGAATTTGCGGGGCCCCCGGTGTGTTACAGCTCCGGGGTGCAGTCCCCGGCCGGGAGAGCCCCTGGTGCGGAGATTTCCCACGCAAAACCCTCGGCTGAGCTCTGCAGCCCCCCCGAGCCCCCCAGCCCGAGTCCCCCCCTGCCTCTCCCGGCCCTTCCCACGCCCACGCGGGTCACGGCTCCCCCGGGACGGCCCCGCGGGGACGGGAGGCTGCCGGGCCTCCGCCGCCGGCCTCCCCTCGGAGGGGGGACATCGAGGCTCGCCTGGGGTCCGGGCCTGCGGAAAGGCGAGGTGTGACGCCACGGAGCGAGGCGTGACGTCACTCGGGTGGACGTGACGTCATGGGGAAAGCCACCCGAGAAGGGACGCGCCCCGCGCCCCGAAACGGAGCGAGCCCGGCACGAGGAGAGGGGGGAAAGCGCAAAGCTGGGGCCTGCGGGTGCGCCCTACAGGGTTGTCGCGACATGTGCTTGTCCCGACAGAGGCAGGGAGAAGCGGCGGCCTCGGCCCTGTGCGACAGGAGCCTCCCGGCCCCAGAGAGCACGGAGGGAAACGATGCCCCAGACCCACAGAAATCCCCTATAAGACATTCAGCCGCTGCGTGGCACCGCGGACCCGTGCGCAAGGGTGCGGCAAAACCCTGCCCCACGGCCGGGCACGGACACGCGTGGGGAGGCTAGGAGAGGACCAGGGGAGAGCCCTGCTCGGTCCCTTCCTCCCAAAAGCCCCTCGGGAGCGGCGGGACCGGCCCGTTACTCCCCATCAAACCCCGGGGGTTGTGACCGGGGCCGGGCCCCCCCCCCAAACCCTTGGTCCCGGGGACCCCCCAGAAGCTGTCCCCGGCCTTATCGCTGCCTCCACCTCGGGGAAAACCCGCTCGAGGCCCGAGCTGAGCCTTCCCCTGCGCCCGGCGGGAGGATTTGAGCCTAGAACGAATTTTTAAAATATATTTTATAGAGCAGAACAAAAACTGTAAATTCGGCAGAGTGAACAAAAAGAAAAAAAATAGAAAAAGAAAGAAAAATCCCGCCTCCGGTTTGAAGGCTGCTGCGAGCAGTAGGTTTAAAATAGCCGGAGTGGAGCAGCCGGGCTGTTGGCAGCCTCCCTCCCTCCCTCCCTCCCTCCAGCACGGCTCGCCTGGCTCCATCCTGCTCCCGCTGAGAGCGGAGGAGCCCCCGGAGACCTGCCCGGGGCTGCAGAAAATACATATATATATATAAATAATAATAATAATAATAAATAATAAGAAAGAAGAAGATGGGACTGTGAAGGGTGCACGCTTGCAGTCCTGTCACCCTCACCCCCCACCCAGAGGAAGGCCGACAGCACCTCTCGCTTCTCCCCCGGGAGCAGTCCCCGTCCTTCCCCAGCATCAGCTGAGCCCCCCCCGGCCCCAGGGCCCCAGCTGCTGAGAGCTGCGGATTAAACCAAGTCCGGCCTGAGCGGCCTCGAAATTGTCTGGTTCACCTCGGGTGCCCGAAATCCCCCGTCGTTTGCAAGCTCCTGAGCTGAATTTGGCCGAGAGCTGCGGACAGACACAAGGACCTTAAAATGCCCCCCAAAAATAGAGAAAAAAAAATAAGGCGGTGGGGGTAGAGACCTGAGTGCGACAGCACCTACCTGTGCACACCCTTAACTGCACAAGGCGCTGCAGATCAGAGGTGAGGGGGTTGAGGCTGAGAGTTTTGGGCATCCCCCGGCCCCATGGGCAAGGGGGTGGCGGCCCCTGCAGCCCCCCGGCTCTGGGGGCTCTGCCGGGGGGTGCGGGGCGGGCCCGGCTGCATCACCCCGGCGGGGTAGGAAAAAAGCCTGCACGACTGGAACATTGCTTCCCTCCACTTTCCATAAACCAGTTCAAAAGTTCTCTCGCACATCTTTACTTGATTTGAAAGCAAAATAGAGTGTCAGGATGGATCAGTTAAAGCGAGCCGAGAAAATAAAGAGGAGAGAAGGTCCTTTCCCCGGGCGGAGTCGCAGCCAGGGTCCCTCTGCCCCATCCCCTCGCCCTGTCCCCCAGAGCACCCCTCACCTGCCCCCAACCCGAGGGCTTCCCGTGTTGTTTTTTTTTTCCACCTCCCCACACACCGAGGCGTTCTCCGGGAGGGCCCAAGGCCCGGCCTGTTGGGGGGGGACACAGAGGGTTGCTTTGGGATGGAGACCCGGCGTTATCCGCGATGCGCCGGGAGATGCTGCCCTGGGAGCGTCCTCCAGGAGCTTTATTCTAACCCCCTCGGTGAGAGAAAAGGAAAAAAAAAAAAAAGTTAAAAAAGGCTGAAACCGGTTCAGGCACAAATCCCAGGAGGCCGACCCCAAAGAAATCCCCCTGAGACCCGCCGTGGGGTCCCTGAGTGCTGCGCGGGGTGCCGGAGGGGGGGGGTGCAGGGTGCGGAGGTGCCACCGTGAGCACGGGCGCAACCTGCGCGCTGCCGGCGGGATGGGGAGGGGGAAAGGATGGGGGTGCTGTCACCCCCCCCCCAAAAAAAAAAAAGGCTGGGGACAGGCTGGGGGGTGGAGGCCAGCCGGCCTGCGAGCGGCTGGGAATGATTTTCCACCTTCCCATTCGTTTCTGAAATATTTTTTATACCTCGCCGAGGCTGGGGGAGGCTGCGGGAGGCTGGGGGGAGGCTTTGGGGAGGGGGGCGGCACCCTCGCAGCAGAAGCGGGAGCAGGGGAAAGGGGTCGGGAGGGGGGGTCCCGGCGGGAGGGGGATGCGCGGGGGGCTGCGCGGGTTCGGCCGCGGGCGCGCAAGGAGCGCGCATCGGCGGGGAGCGCGCAGGCAGGTCCGGGTCCGCCCGGCCGGGCTGGGCGAGCGCTAGATGGAGTGATGCATGAGCGAGACGGGGAGGTTTTAACCTTCAGGGGGAGGAGCCGCGTTTAACTACAGGCATTTGTTCTAGGGCAGGTCACTTTAATCTCTTTAGCTTTAAACTGTCCAACTCGCAACTCGCGTTTCTCTATAAGGGATCTTTACCACTTCCCTGCCTATGCGGCCGGAGTGCCGTGCCTCTCCCCGAGCAGAGACGAGCGGCTTCGAGGCGCTGCCCAGATCTCTTCTTCCGACACCCTTAAAATTATACTGTTAGTAATAAGTGGATTTGCTTTTGTTTTTGTTGTTTGCTTTTTTTTTTCCTTAAAAAAAAAAAAAAAAGGAAAGAAAAAAAAAAAAAAGAAACAAAAAAAAAAAGCTCCTTGTTCCTTTCTGTGTGGAATAAACACCTGCAAACTCCCCCAGGCAGCCCGGCGCCCCTGCCATGGATTCCTTTAAAGGTGGAATGAATTTGGAGAGACTGCCCGAGAGCTTGAGACCCCAACCCTCCCATGACATGGCTTCCAGCTTCCATTTGCAAAGATCCTCGGAGCCCAGAGACCCGATCGAGAACTCAGCCAGTGAATCCTCCGACACGGAGGTGCCAGGTAACCCCCCCGCGGCCCCGGCCCGCTCCCCCCCTGCGCCGCCGCCCCCTCCCCACCGCTCCTTCCCCTCCCCGGGCGGCCGGCGCTGCTCTGCCCGCGCCCCCCGCGCAACCGGAGCCCTTGGGGTGCCGGGGGGCAGCAGCCGCCGCTGCCCCCGGTGCCTCCATCCCCCCAAAAAACCCCACGGAAGGGGCGAGAGGGGGCCAGGGGCCCGCATGGAGCGGCCGCGCTGACAGCCGCGGAGAGGGACACGCGTGGCCACCGAGCCCATCCCACGAGCTGCTTTTTTATTATTTTTTTTTTCTTCTATATTTTTTCTTTCTTTTATTTTTTTTTTTAATAATTTAGATAGTTATTAATCGATCGGGTCGAAGGGAAAGGGGGGACTCTTCGGGGAGCGCGGTTTTGCCGGAGGTTTCTGAAATAGTGTCAGCTTTTGCCCGGGTTTATTTTCCAGCTCGGGAGGTGCAGGCATGGAAAAAGATCTCTCTGTCAAAGGAGGGGGGGGAGGAAAAAAAAAAAAAAAAAAAAAATTAAAAGGGCCCGCAGAGCAGGAGAGGTGGCGTGGGGCCGCCGCCGAGGGGATGTGCGCGGCCGCGGAGAGGTTTCGCGCAGAGCTGCGCGCTTTGCAGAAGCTCCCAGCGCCCTGAGCACCATGTGCAAGGGCTGCAGGGAAAGCTGTGGTTTCCCAGTTTGTATTCAATTAAAGTAGCAACATTTCTAGGATGACAAGGAAAGCTAGGAGAAGGAAACAAAAGCTGCAGGAAGGAGCGTGATACCCGTTCTCCACCGAGACCTTCTCGGGAGAAGTTTATGTCTCATTTCACTTAATTTTTTTCCTGGGTGATGGTGCTCTTCTCACTTTTAGCAGGTCCTAGAATCTAGAGAGTGGCCGCGGCGCGGGCCAGTCCCGAAGTGGCACACGGTGATAAAAACAGGGGCTGGCTTGTGCCTCCCAGGCTGATTCGCAAACAAAGTTAGGGACCGGCGTCTGGAAGGGACTGCGAGATTAGAGGGGATTATTTGAGATTAGAGAGGGAGATTTGCTCCATTTTGCACTACCCCTGTATGTGACCCCTCGGTGCCGGGGCAGGGCTCAGGACCCGCGTGCTTTTCTTCTCCGAGCAGCTACAAAAAACTTTTCACGATTTCTTTTATTTTCTTTCTTTATTTTTTTTTCTTTTTGTTTTTCCTTTTTAAATTATTATTGTTATTTATTTTTAAAGGCACATATGCCAATTAAACGTAACGTGTGTAATGTTTTGAAACTGTAACAGGGCCGGGCTCGGAGGCCGGATTTTTACCGAAATCACGGCCAGGCTAAACGCAGCGCGGGGGCTGCGGCCGCAGCGCTTTGCCTTGCGCTCCCCCTGCCCGGGACCCTCTCGGCCCGGTTCCTGCGGACCTTTCCCGGCCGGGAACGAGAGCAAAGCCAGCCCCGAGCCGGAGCCGTGCGGGTTTCTTTTATTTTGCTTTCTCTTTCCCGCGGCGTGCAGCTCGGCCGGTCCAGCCCAGGCCGGGTAGCGATGTGCTGCTGCTGCTGCTGCTGCAGGCCGTGCTGGCTCTGCAAACCCCTCACCGCACACAGGGGCTGCAATCCTGCCCCTACACAGCTTTGGGGTTTCCATTTCAGCTCTGTTCTCCCCCCCCCCTTTTATTACGGAGGCGAAAAGCGATCGCTGGGTGACTTTGCAAGGACGAGTCCTCCCGGCCTTCGGATGCAGCCCGCGATTATTTTTAGCCTCCCGGCCACCTCGCAGGGGTCGGGGCTGCACAAACGCCCCCGAGCCCCCCGGGCAAGCCGCCCCCAGGAGCCGGGCAGCGGGCCCCGAGCCCCTCCGGCTCCCCTTAGGCAGCAGCAGCAGAACGGGGCCGAGGGGGGGTGGTAGCCCCCAGCCCGGCACCGCCGTGCCCAGGGGGGACCCCGACCCCCGGCCGCACCTTTCCCGGCCCAGCCCGTCTCGTTCCGGCCTTCCCACCCCATTCCCCGCGCCTAATCCCGGCCAAACCCAGGCTGAGAGAGCAGAGAAGGACGATAAGAAAGGGGAGCGGGGCTCTGTCCCCCGTGGCCGTGGGGCCTGGGAGGGATTCCTGCTTCCAGGCCGCGCAAATCCCCATCGCGAAAGCGCGCCTGGTTTTTGTTGTTGTTGTTGTTGTTTGCTCTTTTCGATACGGCTTTTCTTTTTTTTTTTTTTTTTTGCTTTTTTTTTTTTTTTCTTTGCAGTGGGCTTTGCTCAGCCTCGGGTTAAAATAAACATTGAAATCCTAAAAGCAGCTAAAGAAAAGAAAAGGAAAAAAAAAATGGGGGAGTGGAGAGGTAGAGAGAGGGTGCCTTTTGCAATTAATTGCTGCTGCCTTTTACATCCCTACCCTGCCAAAGTTTCCTGTCGCAGCCGAGCACAACAAAGAAAATGGAGCAAAGATCGCGCCTTAGGTTTAAGGGAGTAAAGAAGGTGCCGTGGCCGGGCAGAGAGGCCGGTGCTGCAGGGAACCCGCTCCCCCCCCCCGGGTTTTCTCGCCCCTCGGGCCCGCTCCGAGCCGGGCAGTCCCGGGGGTCCCGCTGCCTCCCCGGGGGTCTGAGTCCGGGCCGGGCTGGGCGCTGCCCCCCCCCGGGACGGGGAGCCCCTGCCTGGGTGCAGGGCCCCCGGGAACCGGGTGGGTGCCCCCGGTAGGGCGGGCAGGGGCGGGGGCGGGGGGCGGCGAGTCTGCTTTGTGTGCCTGCATTTCTGTCTGAACAAAACAAAAAGAAAAAAAAAAAAAAGAAAAAAAAAAAAGAAAGAAAAACAAAAACAAACAAACAAACAAAAAAATCCCACGACACCCCACCGCAGAAAAAGAACGAAGCGGCGAGCAGAAAAACGAGGACGGGGCCGCCGACGACCCGGCGAAGAAGAAGAAGCAGCGGCGGCAGCGGACCCACTTCACCAGCCAGCAGCTGCAGGAGCTGGAGGCCACCTTCCAGCGGAACCGCTACCCCGACATGAGCATGCGGGAGGAGATCGCCGTCTGGACGAACCTCACCGAGCCCCGAGTCCGGGTAAGAGGGGTGCAAAGGGGGTGGGGGGGGCAGGGGAACAACCCCTTGCGGGAGCCGCTCCGGCGGCTTGCGAGCAGCTCCCGGCCGCCCTGGCCGTGATTTTGAATTGCTAAACTCGGCGGCGGGGCCGGACAGGAGAAATTCACCCCCCGGCCGAGGAGATGCTGCCCCCAAAAAAGCTGCGCCCGGAGCCGGGAGGAGGCCGGAGGGAGCCGGGTGTGGGGCGAAGTCCCCCCCGGTGGGCACCCCCCTCGCCCTTTGGCTTCGCCGGCACACGGGGAGGGCGATCTCCCGTGGCACGGCTCTGCTCCGCCGCAATGCGGCCGCGGAATCGCCGCTCGGCCCCCCGGGACCGGCCCCAGCCCCAGCGCGGAGTCGTGCGGCCCCTCCGCGCCCCGCCGCGCATCTCCCGCGGCTCCCCCGGGGGCTCTTTGCAGAGGCCGTCGGTGGGCAACGTGAGGGACAAGGGCTGCGGGGCGCTTACACTGCAAAGGCAATGAGCGCTGTAGACGCAGAATTGTAAGGAGAAGGAGCCTGGTCTTTATACGCCTCGGATGGCACCTCGGAATATATATATATAGCCCCGGCTGTTATTTAGGGGGAGATTTACGCGTGAGATAGCGAGCGGCCAAACCGGAGCGGCTCGGGCTGTGCTGACCCGCAGCCTCTCTGCTCTGTGCCCAGCTCCCCTTGGCGTCTCCACCCGGGACATTTCCCCGCGTGGAAAAGCGAGGCGGCAGCGCCCAGAGCAGGAGCCAGGGAGAAAAAGGAGGTGCGGGGAGAGTGGGGTCCCCCCTGGCCCAAAAAATCCGTTTTTGTCTCGGTCCTTAAACATTGAGTGGCCGACTCGGATGGCGAAGATTTTGTTTAAAATCTTTCAAGAGTAAACAGCCGCTGCATCGGAAAGCATTGTCCTAATTGCGTTTAAAACAAAACAAAGCCGGAGCGGAGACTAAACTGCATTAATATTGCTGGGATATTTCAGGAAGCAAATAAAACTAATATATGAGTAGCCATTAACATAATTTCGTTCTCCCTCTGTGTGGAGATGTTTTGGTTTGATGTTCTGAGATTGCAGATTGCAAATCTAACCTTAATTTGCTGTGAGGGCCTTCCTTTAAAATGTCTAGGAGCCATAATTAAAACTATTACCCTCATTTTCAGGAAATTCCTGTCTGGAAGCACCTTCCGAGGAGTATATTACAGGTTTCGAACATGTTGGCTTTCGTTTCCTCTTCATATTTATACGGGATTCTTTTCATTATTGTTATTTTTTGTTTCAATAGACCCCGCCATCCCTTCCCTCCAAGTTTCCATCCTTGAGCCCACAGTTTAATAGGAGTTGCGCCATTCCTGCGCTGGGAGGGGAGGCCCCGGGAGCTGCCCCTGCGCCGGCTCCGAGGGGCGCGGGGAGGGAGCGCAGCCTCCGCGGGGCCGGGCGCATGGAGCCGCGGGGAGTCCGGGGAAGCGCGGCCGGAGAGGTTGGCCGTGCTGCTTTTTTAACCTGGGAAGAGAATTTGGCACTGCCCGGCCCCGGCCAGCTCCTCCTGCCCCGGCTCATGGCTCGCATCACGGGGGGCTTAAGCGCTTTCCGAGGGCTAAAAAAAAAATAATACGAGAGAGCCTGGATCAGGTTTTTGCATCAAACACCAGGAGCGGCCCCCGCTTCTCTGTTCCCTAGTCAGGGCTGTAAATTCTCATTAGATATAAAGGCAGAGGCTGCATCCATCCAAGGGCGATGCAGGGCCTGATTTTTTTTTTTTTTTTTTTTAAACCTAAACATACTAATCCAATCCCCTTTTTTATGATCTGTAACAGGGGACTTTTATTACACAGCATTAGCATTCGGAAACACGGCGGAGCCGGGGCGAGCCGGCCCTAATCAGTGCGGGCCGTGCCTTCGCCCCGTGGAGAGGGGCGAGGGGCGGAGGGGGAGAGCCGGGGGGACGCGGCTGGGACCGAGGCGCGCACCCGCGGGCACCCGCGCAGCCGGGCTGGCAGATGCCGCCGACCGCTCCCTGCGCGCACAGCCGCGCAGCGAGATGCGCGGATTTTGGCTCCCGTGGAGGGGGGCCGGGGGCCGCGCAAGAGGCTGTGCGCGGCCGGGGAGCCGTGGCCGGAGCCTGAGGAGGTTGGGGGGCGTTTGGCCGGCCCCCTGCTGTCCCCTGGCCGCCCGCTGCTCGGGGCGGGGGGCTCCGGGCGCGCATCTTTGCGCGCTGCGCGCATCCTCTGCGCGGCCGCCGTGCGCGCCTCGGCGCTGACCGTGCCGTGTCCGTCCCTCCCGCAGGTGTGGTTCAAGAACCGCCGAGCCAAGTGGAGAAAGCGGGAGCGGAACCAGCAGATGGACCTGTGCAAGAACGGCTACGTGCCGCAGTTCAGCGGGCTCATGCAGCCCTACGACGACATGTACGCCGGCTACCCCTACAACAACTGGGCCACCAAGAGCCTCACCCCGGCGCCTCTCTCCACCAAGAGCTTCACCTTCTTCAACTCCATGAGCCCCCTCTCGTCGCAGTCCATGTTCTCGGCTCCCAGCAGCATCTCCTCCATGAACATGCCGTCCAGTATGGGCCACTCGGCCGTGCCGGGCATGGCCAACTCCGGCCTCAACAACATCAACAACATCAGCGGCTCCTCGCTCAACTCGGCCATGTCCTCGCCGGCCTGTCCCTACGGGCCGCCGGGCTCGCCCTACAGCGTCTACCGGGACACTTGCAACTCCAGCTTAGCCAGCCTCAGACTGAAATCAAAGCAGCACTCCAGTTTCGGCTACAGCAGTTTGCAAAGCCCCGGCTCTAGTCTAAACGCCTGTCAGTACAACAGTTGACGGACTTGACACAAACCACCTCCGACAAACACCGCCGACAAAGCAAAGCAGAAACTAAGCGACGTTTAACGGAAAAGAAAAAAAAAAATGAAATAAAATAAATAAAATAAGAACCCGATGATGACTAAAAGCAAAACCCGAGCAAGTGAGAGAGGAAAAAAAAAAGTAAAAAAAAAGAAAAAATATATATATAAAACCCGAAATCTCCGCGGACTTCGATTGTCTAAAAAAAATAATGAAAACCGACGACACAACCAACAAAGCAGCGCTTTTTAAAACAAACAAAAAAAATTATAAAAATTAAACATCAAAAAAAAAAAAACGTTAACGGACCAGAAAACTTTTGCAAGAGACATCGAAATCTGGTACATGGATGAGTTGCAATTTTTCTCTGGATTATGCGGGTTGTATGTGTTTACTTGAACTTGCACAGGAGTTTGTAAGGCGGCCGCTTCCCCGCGGGGAGAGCGGCGAGGGAGGGAGACGCCTCGGTGGTAAGAGCTGGTGGGACGGTTCTTGGCCGCTTGTCGCACGGGAAGAGTTTGGTTAATGTTTACCACTGAGAAACAGAATCACACTCAAAAACGACAAAAAAAAGAAAGGGGGGGGGGGGGGGAGAAAAAAATATAATTCGCAGAGGAGTTTCTGCGGGAAAAATGGTAAAAATATTAGGTATGAAACTATAAAAAATAATAATGACAAGGGTCAACCACTTATATAAGGTTATATTTATATCTGCCGTTACATTGTGCCGGATCATTGTCCTTGGCCGTTGAATAAACTGTTTTTAAAATGCATGATTCTTGATGTTTTTTCTTTAGTTGGAAGCTATAATCCAGTCATTCCTGATACTAAGCAGCTCAAGGTTCCTACCTCTTCATCCTTTCCAAAAGACTGCAGTATCCCCGGTTGTGAGAGAGCACAGATACCCTCCAGCGATGCAAAAACTGTTCAGCTTTTTCCCATCCAAAGTCTTATCCTGATAATGAAATTATCATTCACCTTTATTTAAATGCAGGTTGTTTTTTTTTTTTCTCTTAAAAAAATATTAAAAACATTTTTAGAGTGTCTCAAAAAAAATAATAATAAAATAAGACCAAAAATGGTCTGTTATGAAGTGAATCCAGATACTGCATCTCTGCTAGAGAAACAGCGAGCCTCGGCGTCCGGAAAGGTTGCTTAGCAAAGCTGAAAGCGTTCCTTGCTTTTCTAACTGTGAAGGAAAAACAAGGAACCAAAAATGATCTTAAGGTGTTATTATCTTAAGGTGTTATTATGTAAATGTAGATACTTTAACAAGTGCTTGTTGGCAAAAAAGAAAAAAAAAAAAAAAAGAAAAAAAAAAGAAAATGATAAATATGATCTTTATTAATACGCATACAAAACGCATATGAAGTTTAATTGCAGGCATATTTGTTGCTTATTTTTGTCGATACTTATTACCTGTAGATGACAAAGAAACATAATATAAAATGCACACGGTACTTCTTTCCCAGTGTATTTCACACCTGTGGTAAACGTTACGCTGGATGTTTCAATTATGCTGTTGTGGATAAGGATGCAGTATATATATTGTTTTATAAGTTATGTTTTGTGATTTTTTTTTTCAAAATTAAGAGCATGGGAATAAAAAAAAAAAAAAAAAAAAAAAAAAAAAAAGAAACGAAATCTAGAAATGCCTTTAATGTTCTTTTCTGGCTGTGTTTAAGAGATCGACTAAGTGAGGAAAGCAGCTTTCTCCCCCTCCCCGCCCAGCGGTGGCGTTTTGGGGAGGGCCCCTCCGCTTCCTCCCGGTAATTGCGCCGTCTCCCCGCGTCCCCCCGCGCCCCCCCGGGAGCCGTCGGCCTGGGGGGACGAAGTCTCCCTTCCCCGGGGAGGGGGCCGCGGTCCCTGCCGCCCCCAGGGGCGCTGGAAACCCTACCCCCTTCTAATTTTATGGCAGGCTTTTACCGCTGCTGTTTTGGCGACCCGGCGGGGTTTATGGGCGCAGCCCTCCTGGCCGCGTGGATTTCTGCTCCCACGGAATCATAACGCCTCCAGCCGTGGGATCACCTCCCCCAGCCCCCCCAAAAAAAGGAAAAAAAAAAAAAAGAGTTAATCCTCGCACCCAGAAGCCCCCCCTCGCTGTCCCAGCTCCGCTGAGCCGTTTGCCCGTTTTGCCCAGGTGCGTTTTTCTCCTGCTGCTCCAAATCTCCCCGGATTCAGGACCCAGACTTCCTTCGATGCGTTTATTTTTTCCCGAGCCGTCGCAAGCACCGACGACCCGGCCGTCAGCATTTACCGTTACAATCACCGTTTTGCGGAAAACGCCGCAATTGAGCCAACGCCTCGCTAATTTCTCCGCGCCGGGGCCGGCCCCGACGGCAGCCGCCCTCCTGCGCGGCGACAAAAGCCACCGACGGGGCGGCCTCTGCGCGCCCCCTGCGCGCTCTTTGCGCGCCCCAAGCGCGTTTTTTTGCGCTGAGGTCGCTCCGCAGCCCGGCCCAACGGAGCCGTTCCCTGACACCGGGGGGGCACCGAGCCCCCGGCCCCCTCCAGCCCGGGGTCCCCGGTGCGCCCCGAGCCGGTGCCGGGGCTCAGGGGCGCACGGAAAGGGGCGCCCGGCGGTGGGAGCCGGGTCTCAACGGGATCATGGTCGTTTGGGGGGCATGCAAGTCAGGAGAGGAAAATTAGTGCTTTTCCCCTCCGGTTTCATCAGCCCGTGGGGTAGCTGAAAGCCCTGGGCTGTAAATTTAGCCTGTTTTTTTTTTTTTCTGTGTTCGTTTTCTCCTGCTCCTGGAGGTAGCACGGCTAGTTCCAAATCAGAGCAGCGCTCCCGCTCAGCCAAATCCTGCCGCGAGTTGTTGTCAGAGCCCTGAAACCCCTGAAATTCAGCGTGTTCAAGGGATATAGCCTGCTTTGGGTTTCTGTGCCCGTCGCCGGCACCAGCATCCCCCTCCCCGCCCGTGTTCCAGGGAAAAAACACTCAGGGCAATGGGGGCATCTTGTGCACAGTTAGGGCTGGGGGAAAGGGAAATTCTGAGGAGGCATTGAGCAGAAAAGCAGCTCCTACACCTTCGCCGTGTACTTGTCCGGATGCCCTGCAGCGGCTTTTAGGTCTCCCCAAAATTGTCACAGCGACTCGCTGGGGAGGTGGTTGGAGCACGGTTTGGCACCTCCCGGCCCTCGCACAGGGACATGGCCTCGGAGGCCCGGCTGCGTGCCCAGGCTGGCAGCAGAGGAGGGGGGGGCTGTCATTTCAGGGCCCCCCAGGACCCTCGAGAGAGGCCCCCCCACCTCTCCCCGCCTCTCTGCGCACTTGGATTTTGGAGCTCACCCCGCCAGCGCTGTGCCCATGGGTGTTCCCACGCCGCCCCCAAAACCCCCCTGGGTTTCTCTCCCTCTCCCCACGCTTTCCTTGGGGGGGTCCCCGCGGGGACTCCTGGAGCTGCCCCTCTTCTACCCAGCGTGGCTCCGTCCCGGAGGGTCTCTGCCCCCCGCCGGGCTGCGGAGAGCCCCCAGGCTCCTGCCCACCGACGGCAGCCCCGCGTTCCTCGAGGTGAGCGGATGCTTGGAGCCAGAGAAAGAGCTGAATCAAGTTTTCCATTTGTTCTGGGTGTGCTGGCTTACCTATTAGCATTTCCAAGGCAAGGCTGCCTGGGGAGCACTTTGCATACCTACCTGGGCTATGGGTTTGCTTGGGAGCCCTGGCCGGTCCTGAGGGGTCCCAGGCGGCCAAGCCAGAAGTTGCTGCGCTGTGGAGGCTCCTATTGCACAGCCCAGATGAAGTTCACAAAGACTTTCTGCCTCAGACTGCGCTGTTCGTTCGAGATTAAATGTCTTCTAATAAAAAGCTGTGGTCAGTTTAACTCCAAACTGCATACTTTTCTTTATCTGTGGCCTGGAACTCTGCAAACTATGCAAAGTCCCATTTAAATTAATGGGATGCTTCAGTACTGATTTTAATGGGATTTTGTATAATAAAAATAACACTTAGAAATGCCCTAACATTTTGCTGCAAACTTGCAACAAAAGTCACTGGAACTGGGATAATAAAATACAGGCTTTACTTGAAACCTATGAAGGTTTTGTCATTAACTTCAATGGCACGGTTTCAGGCCTTATTATTTTAGTTTACCATTGTATAAGTAAAAATTATTTTACCAATTAAGCAAGAATCTGTGACAACTTTTCTGACCCAGCCTGGCAACTCGTACGTGAAAATTTAGTTTGATATTATCAAAACGGCCGAGATATTCAGTCTCATAAACCAGCCTGTATACAAGGACAGAGAACAAATAAAAATAAGAAACTACACAATGTTGTTGCTCAGTAAGAGTTTGTCCACTGAACAATGCGAAGTTGTTACCTCTAAAAAAATACCTCAGATCCTTCTTTTAATCTAACCGAGAGAACAGTTTTCTGCTCACCCTCGTAGAAAACAGTAAAAAGCCCCTTCAAAGTAAAATATGTTTTAATTAACAGAGCTGCAAAATAAAATCCACAGCTATGCAACAAGCCTCCTCTGCAGCTCACCATTGTGTGAACCACTCGGGCAGGCTGCACTTATTAACAAGCTACAGGCTACGCTCTGCGCCAAACTGATTAAGCAGTAGGGCTGCAGGCAGATTTTCTATCAAAAATGTTTCAATGGCAGCCAGCCTTTTCTTTTGCGGCATGAATTTTTGATTTTATTTTTTCTTTTTTACAGGAAAAAATAATTTGTTTATCCCCAACTCCAATTTTTCTAATGAAGAAAGCACATGCGCAAAATTTTTATTTAACAACAACAAAAAAAAAACTTCCCAACAAATAAAAATTCCCATAGGAAATAAAAAGAAAAACGAAAGAACATATGTGTTTGATTTTTCCCTTCTTCACCCAAGTCATTTCTTGCAAAAAGCCAGTAAACAATGCTCGGTCTCTGCTAGAGATGAGCGAATTTGCTCCGAAATCTTCCCAGGAGATCAGTAGAGCTGAGCAAAGGCTTGTGCCCACGGGCGAACCCCTCCGATGGAAATGAGCAGCCCAGAACCAGCTCCTCCCGACACCTCTGCTGGTGCAGACACAAACTGCCGGCAGTGCGCGGTGCCTGCACAGAATAAGATGTAAAGCAGCGCTCGATCCAGGTTGCTAATTCGAGTCTCACACAGCAGCTTCAGAGCTTCCAAAAAAATCTATGTGCTAATATGCAAGAAACAAAAATCTGCCTTAGTGTGAGCAGGGACAAAGTAGTTGCTGTCCCACAGGAGCGCAAAGTAATTTATTTTACAGGCTTCAAAGTGATACATGCCTGGGTATAGGAGATTAGCAGTGGGATTTTCAAAAGCCCTATGTGAGTGAGGACCAGATTTAAAAAAAATGATTCAGTGAATCAGTCCTGGTGTGAGATTTTCCTAGAAGTGAGTTAGGCACCTGGGATTTAGACACTCAGAGTGAGACTTTTAGAGGGATTTAGATGTCTGAAGATACAGCTAAGTACATAGTGGGATCTTTAAAAGCACCCACTGCTGCGTGTATCAGGAGCGTCTCCGCTGGCTCCTTCTGAAGCTCCCCTGACTGCCTGGGTAACTGTGGGAACCCCAAAACCTTCCAAAAGCTGGCCGTGAGCACCCCGTGTCTCAGGCAGCTGGGCACCTTCACAAAATCCCCTTCTCCCTTCTTTTCTCTTTCCCAAAAACTCTAGAAATAGACTTTGCTCATTTAAGAGCCAGTTCAGGAAAGCACTTAAGCACGCCAGGAAAGCACCCAGCAGGATGCCGGGCAGCCCTGGCCCCACTGAGGCTGCTGGGGGCTGGTGGTGGTCCCAGGGGGGCTGCAGCTCTGCTCCCACCCTGCTGCAGGGTGAGCCGAGGGTGCTGCACGTTAAGGGTAAAGCCAAGCAAGGTAAAGAAAGCCTTTTGGAGGCTCATGCTCTCGTGAGGCAGTGTTTAAAGACAGGCACTGAACCTAAAGGCAGGTTTAAAGACAGGTAGAGCCGAGGCAGCTGCAGGCGCTGGCATCCCTGATGGAGCGAGGTGTGCTGCACAGCTCGGGTAAAACACTTCCCCTGGGAAATAGGGTGAGGAGAACAAAATACCGCAAGTCAGTGCAGATATTCAGAGGTGGAGGAAGCCTTATTAGCCTTTATGGCAAGGAAGCATGCTCACACCTCTCTGCACGCCCCACAGTGCCTGCGGAGATGGTTCTTGGCTCCCCTGCTGAGCCACCCCTGGTCCCACAGACTGACCCGATGGCATGCAGCTGGGCACAGCACAGCCCCGCACAATTCCTCTGCCTGGCAAGGCAGCAAAGAGGACTGGATCCTGTCCTCAGAAAGCTCGTCCTTGTACCTTAAGTGCTCCTGGCACCGTTGGTTGGCAACGTCCCTGTTCTGCAGGAGGCAGGTAGAGGTGGCCCAAAAGTAGGTTTGGGAGGACGGGGAGAGGCAGGCACCTGATGCTCTGACCTGAGCTGGCTTCACATGTCCTACCTCTGAACACACCAACCTCCTCCTTCCCCGATGCCTGTCCATCCATCCCAGCCCATCCATCCCATACATACCCTGTGCCGTGTGTCCACCTGCAGCACGTTTCCACCTCCCTTATCCCTTGCCTGCCTGTTCCCAACTTCCTCACACCTACCTGGCCGTGGGATGTAACTGCCCAGTTACATAGATCACGTTGTTCTATAATTTTCATCTGCCTGATCTGGGAGCACAGACCAGAATTTCTTATTTACTTGCACAGTCTGAGCTCTGTGGTTCAACTCTTCTACACAGACACATTTAATCTGCTCATCTCTGCCCCATACCCACTCATTTATCTGCCCTTCCTACCCCCTGTAGCTGACAAATACCATATAACTTTATAGCACATTTAGCTGACAGCTCCATCTCAGGGTTATTTATCTAGTCTTTCTTTCAACACAGTTTAGTATCAGCTGAATACAAATGCATCATCTATTTCTACCTGTTCCTCAAAGGTGAAAGGTTAAAATTAAATTAGGGCTAGGGTTAAGCTTGCTTCTCAGAGGGGTCAGGGTTTTGTTAGGGCTGGGGTTGGGGTTGGTTTAGAATTAGGGATAGGGTTGGTTTTGCACTGAGGAGTATGTCTGGGTTCTGTATGAGTTAGGGAGGTGCCTGGGTTAGGTTTAGGGTAGGACTATGATTAGTACCAGGGTCAGTGGTAGGTCTGGGCTTGTGCTAGGGTGAGGACTTCAGGGAAGGTTAGGGCTGTGGCTTAGCACTACGTTCGGATACTGGTAGGGGTTAAGGCTAGGTTAGGCTTAGTGCTGTGCTAGGACAAGGTGAGGGTTGGGCTTGTGTCAGCATTTAAAATTAGGGTTAGTCATTAGGGTTAGTTTTAAGACTGGGTTCAGTCAGATTTCAGCCTTCATCATTTAAATTCTGTTTATTTCTTGTGCAAACAGCTCTTTCTTTCCCTTAGGAGTGCAGGTCTATTCTTCTCTCCCACACATTCACACATCCAGGTGGTTGCATTTGAGTTTCATAACACTCAGCAATCCATCTTCCATTTTCATAGATTCTCATTTCCCTGACCTCTTTGCCTATTTTGCATACATTCGTGTCTCACACATTTGCTCTATCTTGCATCTACTAATCGCTCTTGTTTTTTCTTAAAGCACTAATGTATTCACCACTTCTCCTCTTGCCTATCATGCCAAAGACATCAATGCAGCTAATGCCACTATTAACTGATCCTTTTTGCAGTCTGTTCAATACATACTCATTACACTAATGTCTGTGACTACTTACCTATCTGATCCATCTCATGCAAATTCTAATTAATCTTTCTGGATTTCCATAGCACATGGTAAACTATACATTTTTGTCTTCCTGCTTGTTCCATCCATATTCATCTCCCTGCTCACCCATACCCACTCTGTCAAGCTTCCTGGTACCCACTCATCTCTGTGTGCACCCTCCTACTTCTTCATCAATCATCCTGTCCAGAATTTACTCCCCTGTTTAACATCCCTCTAATTCATACTTGATCATCAGGCTAATTTCTCAACACTCCCAGCTCATTAATACTCCTCTGTCTTTTTATCTACCCAATACCTAGTCCAACCTGTTTGTTCCCTAATTGTTCCAAGGTTGTTTTTTTCAGCATAATCTCTTTATCGTGTATGTATTTTATATGTAATCTATTTTCTCCTTGCCTATTTACCTGACTCTTCCTTAAGTACTTTTTTGCTTTTACCCATATCTACTTTTCTCTTGCATTTATGCACTTCTTTTGTGTGTGTCTGCCCAATATTTCCTTTGTTCATCTGTCTTCTACATCTCCTTTTTCCTAATTCTCTGTGTACAGAGCTTCACGGGTAGTCTAGCTGACCAGCTAACCTCTCTATGGGTGTTACTCATCTATTACTCTATTAACTACTCATCTATTAACTCTGTTATTGCTCTTCTACTACCTGTTCCTGCCTCTATCCACATTCCCCATAATCAATGCCCTATTCACCCTATCAGTCCATATTCTCTGGCTGTATTAGTCACATATTTATTCCACCACTCCAGCTACCTTTCCATCCCTTTACCTAGACAACACGTGTCCTGTCTGCCATAAACCTGTCCATCTCAATCTAATCTCTCTCTCTTTTGGCCTTTAATTTATTAAGCTGCTCTCTACACTTTTATCTAGTCAATCTGTCCAGCTCATGCAGACTCAGTTAATAATCTCTTTACTCTGTATACATACCCATCTATTCTTCCTTCCATCCAATTTTTACTCAGCTGACCTAACCCCAGAATGTTCTCAGTATTTATAGGGGATCATCCCTATATTCATTTTCCCATTTTAGATCTGTTTGGGTCAGTGTTACTCAGGTCTCTTTTATTTAATTTAGCCTGGAACATCTCTACATCTCTCTACCTAAACATATTAATTGATTCACTTCTCAATTCATGTCTCCCTTTATTCCATATGCCCTGCTACATTTTCTATTATATCTGTGCTTTTCTTTTTGCTGCCTATTGTAGCTTTGTATATATAACATCTACCTATTTGCAAAAGCCCATGTTTCTATATTTTCTATAGAAAATATATTTATATATGTCTATATTATATTCTGTCCATTGCTTCTTCTTTGCTCGACTTCCCAGCCATCCAGTAGTTACATTACCTGCCTAGTCTAGCTTTGTGTCTTCCACATTTATCTAGTCCACACCTACTGAACAAGCTGATATGTGATATATAGACACCTATTTGCTCCTTCTAACCTGGCTATCAGGCTCAGGTATACTGCAATCCATCCCATAAATCTTTATCTGTCTAGCTAATTTGTCTTATTCTGAGCTATTCTAAGCTTATTCTGTGCTACATAACTAATCTTTCTTTCTATTTTTCCCTCTGTAGTTCTAACTCAGTTTTTAAATATGTTTATTTTTTTATGGCAAACAGAGCCTCCCCTGGCTGCATGTTCACCCCAGGGATCCACAGAGCAGCCAGGCAGCCCTCTCATACCTCTCTCCACTACCTAACTATCCAGCCAGCTCCTACATAAAATTTCCACCCACCCAGATGGGATTTACTCTAACACAACCTAACCTACACCAATTCTTGTTATTCTGTCATCCATCAAGTCCACAATCACCCACCCAGCCCCTGGCTAGGCTATCAATTCCACTTCAAATACACACATTTTCCCTCCATCATTACTTCATTTATATTATTATGAAATTATCCACCCTCTGCATAGATCCTGTATGTGCCTATACAATTATGCCAGTTATTTTAATTTATCCATCCTCGATGTACCTGCCTGTGTATCTCAAACCGTTCATTCCCGTAACTTTATCTAACCTGTCCTTCAGCTTACAGCACAAAATCCAGCATCCAGCCCAGGTGGCCATTGGGTCCATGTGCCCAACATGCTCTCCCTCGTTATATGAGAGGCAATTCTGTTCAAAGTAAGCTTTAGCAATAATGCTCTTATCAATCCATACCCCAGCCTTGTGTCAGACTGATAGGTACAGGGGCATGGAGAGCAAGAAGAGATGCTGTCTGAGTAAAGCATCACACAGCTTCATGTATCTCAGAGCAGAACTAACAGCCAGCTGTGGGCAAGTGGGAGTTTGCTCCTGACACAGTGTGTCAAGACCCTCATGCCAATAAGCTGGAAAAACAAGAACAGACAAAATAATCCCCTCCTCATCTGTGAAACGTGTGATTTCCCTGACATGGGACCCATTCCCCCAGCAGTATGTATCCTCTTGGGAGTGATGGCTGCAGGGGTTTTGTAGTGACATCCGTCACCAGATGTACCAGGACAAGACAAGGGACATCAAAGATTCCCATTTGAATTTTCCTTTCTGTCCTTCTGAGTTTGATTTCCCAGTTCTTTCTGGTACTCCAAATCTTCCCCTGACCAGGCAAAGTACCTCTGCCTGCAACTGCTCTGAGGGGAGCTCTGTACTGCAAAACAGGTACCGCCCTCACCCCACTGTAAACATCTATTTTTTTCCTGCTAAAATTCTGGATCCTGACCCAGGCTCAGACAGGAGCTGCACAGGGTGAACCTGCGTGTCTGACAGGGTGAAAACCTTTGGACCTCTGAGTTTGGAAGAGTTCAGACCCAGGAATTTGGATTATCAGGATGCTGAGCCATGCAATTTGGCCTCGAATGCTTTGCTGCTATTTTATCTATTACTAATTATCCTCCAAAACCCAAACCGTATCACATTATGGCAAAAAATCCTTTGGGATCAGTGAACCATCAGGTGGCAAAGAGAGACAAAGCGAGTGGGGAAGCTCACGGGGTTGGGAGCCGAGGGAGAGCCGAGGACCCACACACCCCAGGAACGTTTGCTGAGTCCTTGCAAGTCGGGCAAGGAGGGCAGGAGCCGGGAAGCTCTTGGGAAGGTGTCATAAATACCTCCCGATACGCGCCGAGATAGCAGGGCCTGGACAGGCGCTGCCGGCCGCAATCACCCGCCTGTGTCAGAAATTGTTTGTCTTGGTCTTTGTATCGGTAAATGCCCAACCCAAACTCACTGATAAAAGCAGACACCCCAAAAAAAAAAAAAAAGAAAAAAAAAAAAAAAAAGGAAAGAGAGAGAGAAAAAAAAAAGAAGAAAAAAAGACAGAAAACAACCCAGAGACAAGGTCTCCTTGGGCCCCCAATCAACAACAAAAAGGCAGCAAGCAGACAGCCATTTAGTGAGCATCTCAAAGCTATCTACCGTCTGCTGGAGGGGCTTTAAAGACATCAGATTTGTGTGTTTGGCTCAAGCCAAGTGAATTGTAGTCTAAAGCTTTTCCTTGAATTCAAGGCTGTGTTTACTGCAGTCAGGGCAAGGGGAAGGAGGCAACCCCAAAGCCCTCCCTTCTCCTCTTCCCCCACCCTGCAAGCCCCAGGCTTGAAACTTGATTTAAAAAAAAAAAAATACAAGATTGAATTTCAGTTTGCAGGATTAGGGAGACGACTTTTAGGGGCTGCTTGTTGGAAAAAAAGCAAAGCAAAGCAGCTGGGAGGGATTAGGCTGAGCTGGCGTCTGCACTTTCAACTGATTCAATTTTGCTCCACAAGACATTGTATCTGAGCCTTTCTGGAGACTATTCAAAGCAAATCATTTTCATTTTACCATTTGGTAAGTGATCAGAGTCTATTTTTAGTGTCTTGGAAGTGTCGGGTTTTTTCTCTCTCTCTTTTTCTTTTCTTTCCTTTTTTTTTCCCTTTCTCCCTTTTCTTCCACCATTGTGTATCTGCATTTGGGGTATCAAGAATGGGCATGTTTTGAGGGATTGTTTACCACAGCCAGCAGCTCCAATTTATTTTATTCCTCACTTCAAGAAGAAAAGGCACCAGAGAGAGCTTGGAGCTGGCAGGTCTCTCAAGCCGCTCTCAGAAAACCCAGGCTCTGCACCAGGTTGGTTTTTTTTTCAGGTGATTCCTTACAATTTTGGCAAACCCAGCCAGTTGCAGGCAGGTCCCTGCAGCCTGAGGGCTGCTGGCAGGGGTCAGGGTCCCCCGCACCAGGCAGGGAGAGGCTGGAGGAGGGCAGGGGGACGGGGCAGCCACTGAGGGTCCCAGCTGACATTTTTCCAGCTGATCCTTCCCCCCTCCAGTTGATTTGCTGCCCCTGTAATGTTTTGTAAGAACTGTGTTGCCCTTGCTGCATTTGCCACTGAAAAAAAATTAATTATATATATATGTATATATATCAGAAAATTATATATATAATATATAATTATATTTTTTTATATATTACATATTTTTTATTAGATTTTTTTTTCTGGTATATATATATATATATAAACCATAAAAGCTTTATAAAAATAACAAAAGGAAGAAAAAGTGGAAAAAAATATCCATACACACTTTGCAGGAGGCAGGGGGGAGGTAACTGAGGAAATTCTTTTCCTTCCAGTTTAAGTGTATGTTGCCACATGGTACTTTTTCTAAAATTTCCCTTTACCAAATACTGATTTTTTGCAGAGTGTTATCTTTTTTTTCCTTTCTTTTTGTTCTTGGACCCGTTTGGTTCATTGCTCCACGAACCAAAGGGGCACAGTGTGACAATGGGGATGCCACAGCATCATCCTGCATGGCCAGAGCACGTTCCTTGGGCTTTGCATGCCCTCTCCAAACTTACTGCCTGGGAAAGGCTCTCTCAAGCAATGGTTAACAACAGCTCTCTTGCTGGCCCTGCCACAGATTCATTGTGTACCTTTAGGGCAAGTTATTTATTCTCCTTGCATCTTCCCTTGTACAAAATGCCTGTAGCAGGGAGCAGAAGACGATAAAACACTTGGGCGTCTTCCTCCCAGACTGTGTCACAAAATAGCAGCTTGCTCCGAGAGTGCCTTCCCCTGCTCCCTAAGCAAGAAGTAACAGATAAAGATAACGCATTTTCAAACACTGCCTTTCCAAATCAGAAAGTCAACCTGTGGAATACATTCCAGGACAAACGATTTCCCTTCCCTTTTATTCTTCAGGAGGCGTTTTTCCTATTAGTGATGTCCGTAAAGCACCAGATTTGTGTAACAGCCCGCAGTCTGCATCCCAAACAGCACAGGTGAGTTTGTTCAGTTTAGTTTGCCCAGCTGCAAAATAGAGACAGGCACCGTCCCTCCTGGATGGGCATCCCCAGAGCAGTGTGAGCTGTTTCAGGGGTGCTGGCAGCATCCCCGTTGGGTCCACCGGTCCTTAGGGAAGCTCAGGGCTGCCCATCATGAGCATCCAGGCTAGCAAGATGCAGCTTAGGAGGATGGACTGAAGCCACAAGGAGGAAAGCAATAAACCACTGCCTCTGCACTGGGGAGAGGACAGTGCAGCAAGTCCTAGAGGCACAGGACCCAAAACTGAAGTGAGGTCTGCGAGAAGCACGGGCACTGGCAAGGAGAGCACCTCCTGCCATGAGAAGGAGCTTTAGGTGAGTTGGTTTGATTCTGCTTTTCCTTAAAAAGCACCAAAAAGGCCTTGTCCTGGTGTCCTGGGCTGAGTCTGTAACCTGGCCGTGTTTTTGCCAGAGCAACCCCCTACCCCACAGAGCCAGGCTGCAAGAGCTGCTAGGTATTGTAATAGCAACAATTATTTATTCACAAGCTGGAGCAAAGAGGAATCTGCAAGCAGGGGGAGGGAAGGGGGAGCAAAACACAACCTGATCTTGTAAAAAAGCTCCTTAAAAATACCATACATGAAGGTCCTTGTACAAGGCTTTTATTTATCAGTCTGCAGCTAGAAGAGGAGAATGCAATAAGATCGTGGCACACAGGGAGCGGGGGGTAGGAGGGTCTCTTATAATAAAACAGAACGGGTCTGAACAAAGCAAAAAGTTCTGCTAAACTGATGGTGGCAGATGGCATCAGCCCCACCATGTTCCCCTTCAATTGCGGGAAAATATAGTAAAGCAATTTAATGAAAACGCTTAAATAAGCAAACAGCGCAGTTAATTGAACCCATATGCATTAGGAAGGAAATCTAAAGTATACTGATTCATTAAGTTTTATATAACTGTAAACCCCCAGAACCTAAGAAGGAGTAAGAAGCCATGATGAAGTGCCAACTAGAAGGAGACCTTCTCCCAAACTTCACTTCGATCTGTTTTGTTATGACAAGAACAAGTGGTTTTAACAAGTACGCCGTAAATCAGGAGCGCGCGCCCCAGCCCGGAGTCTTCCAGGTACCAAACTGTGCTGCAAGCTCGCATTCCTTCTCTTCTGGTCGGGTTTTTCATTTTCCAAGACAGAAATAACTGGAATTTGGATGCTGCCATCTGCAAGGAAAATAAGTAACAAGGAGCTGGTCCTCGAGGCTGTTATTAGAGCTGTTATTGAAGGAAGCTTACAGCAGGATCTAGCCGACACTCTCAGAGTTTTGTTTAAGTGAAGGCCACAGGTTCACCACACTTGGCTTTGGTCTGTAAAACAAAATCCTCTCTCCTGCAGTGACCATGTGCCTCTCTGGCCACCACTCCTTGTGCAGAGAGCTGCTGCAGGTGGCAGGGACAGAGCAGGTTTCTGTCCAGCCGGCTCCTCTCTTCCAGGGAGTATCCTCAGTATAAGGACTGCCCAGAAATAAGGTCTTGGGGGAACACAGCTCTGGTCCCACTGAAGCAGATGATGATAACAAGGCAAGAATTTCACCTACAAATTGGGAAAACTATGGAAAAGTTTGGTTCTGGGTTCTCCTCAGATGGTTTGGGCCTGGAGGTACCAGCACTGTTTCCTTCCCTTGCCATGCTCTGGCCAGCCAGTGACACCAGGTTTGCTCTGCTTTCACAGGAGCCTGATGTGCTGCAAAGAAAAGCCTACGAGCAAATGATTAAGATTTGATCCCAAGCCACAGAAACAGCTGCAGGCTCCTTGTGATGCTGATTCAAGTGCCAGTGGCCAGGAAGGGAAGCCTTCAGTCCCAGCAAACTCTGGCTGGAAGTGAAGGTGAGAGACCTGCAGCCAAGAAGAGCCCAGGCTGATCTTGGAGCATCAAGAAAAAAAGTCTCAGGCTGACCCTAGGGCATCCAGGCTGGCTTAGGAGGTCGCTGGCAACCCATGAGGGCTTTTTCCATTCATACCTGCCTGCTGCTATGCACTACTCAGTGAACAGGGGAGGTAGTAAGAGAAAAAGCTACAACAGCAAAAAGAGCAAAATTCAGTTTTCATGCACTAAATCTTGACCAGAGAGGCTAAATCATTGCACAGTGCACCTCTTGGTCCTCAGGGTTAAAATAATAATAATAATAAAACTAATAATAAAGCAGAAAGTAAAGAAGTATTTTTTAAAAACATACAAAATATTACTGAAAAATACCTCGATTTAAAAAACATTCGAAATAAAGAGAGATTACTCCTAGGAGGGATTTTCATCAGGGTTTGTGAGTGTGACAGTTCCTCACCAGGTGATCCTATGGGGCGTGGGGCTCCCCAGGAGTGATGGGGCTGTGAGGATGCTCAGGACACCCTGACCCTGCCACCCAGAGCACAAAATCGGTGCAGCCACCCTCCAGAGGATGAAAGCAACGCCAGTAGGTGACTACAGCGGTCCCTGTTTGAGTTTCCTTGATGTCAGGCATGGTTAATGTGAGTGAGACAGAAGGAGAGCTGAAGTGTTGGCCCCAATTCAACAAAGCACTTAAGCACGAGCTTAACTGTAAGTGCGTACTTAAGTCCCTCCTCGTGCAGCAGGACATATGTTGACGCCCGCTGAAGCCCGCGCTAAGTGCCTGCTTAAAGTTAAGTGTCTGCTTAAGGGCTTTGTCGAGTTGGGGCTGTTGTTTACTTCCAACAATTGATGTCTCCTGGAATATCCACGTTTCTGGTCGCAAACCTGACACATCTGTTTTCTCTTAGCGTTATTAATAAAGCCCTTCTTTAAAAAGTACACAAAGAGGCAATCTGTGAAAATCTGCTATCAGGAGATAGCAGAGGAGAGCAAGTGACCAACAGGTCTGTAGCACTGCCATGGACACCCCCAGCGTTTTTCACATGGGCTGTATTCCCATTTTATTCGAGGGAATTTCAGGAGAAGCAACAGGGTTACAAAACAATCTGGGGTCACCAAATAATCTGAATTTAGCTTGATTAGAAAAAATGTGTTACTAATATGAATAAATCTTGAACTGTCAAAGATGGCCAGTATATAAACTTGTAAATTAATATTTTATTCTTAGCATACGTGTCAAGTTAATGTACACATATAAATATCATAAATGCATGATTCTTCTCCTAGAATAGCTGTGTCAGGAAATCCTGAGCTGTGAGAGATTACTGGAATATGGCTTAACACCACCATCAGGCTGCGGAGGGGACGTCTTACAGACATGAAGATAATTCACAGCCTGGGCTCTTCTCAAAGACACACACCCGTAGCCAGAGGGATCAGCCCCTGTGGAAACAACGCCCCTCCCGAAGCTCCACTGCAGGGTGCCCACCACGATGCTCTTGGGCTGCTGAGGCAGGTAAGGCACGGAGCAGCATTTCGCGGCTCTGCTCATCCTTTTTTAACTTTTATTTTATTCTCTCTCCTGCATCCTGCTGTCCTGTGGGAGCAAGGCGGCTCGCTCCATCACCCCGGGCGGGTGCAGATCCGGCTCAGCCCTCCTGGCCCTGCCAAGCGGTTTCCCGGCGATGTTGGAGACTTAGACCACAATAGAAGGAAATCACTAAAGCTGAATTGCTCCAAGTAAGTCCTCAGCAGGGTTTGACTGGTAAATATTTAACAAGGAGAACTCCCTATCCTCTCCTGGTACGTATTAAACTAATACATTTATTTTAACAAGGGAAATGGTTTCCCCAAGCTCCTGCTCAATTTGAGCCCCCGACTTCTACAAAAGCCTAAGTAAGGGAGGCTTCCTGGGGCTCGGTAATTCGCTGGGACTAAATGAGAGATGGCTCCGAGCCACGAACAGGGAGCCTGGAGGCAACGGGACCTCCCTGGGGTCGGGGAGAGCTTGGTGCTGGGGCTCCCATGGCCACCCATCCCCAGAGAGGTCCCCGTCCACCTCCAGCATCCCTGCTGCCACCACTTCCCAACCACTTCAGCCATCTCATGAAGCCTGGTTGATCATAACCCACTGATGGTATCCTTGTGCTGGAAATGGTTCCCACACCTGCAGGTGGGTTTTGGGGTTGGTTTGGGGGTGAGGTCCCAGGCAGAGATGTGATGCTGCCTGCAGCACAGAGCCAAGCAGAGCCATCCCTGCTCCGGGGCAGGTGATGCTGAGGCTTCACCCACCCCTGATCCCACTGCACAGAGCAGAGGGGAACCGATAAACCCCAAGAGCCAAACACACTGCACAGACTGATGCAGCAAAAGCTGAAAACCTGCTGTATCTCCTGCTCTTTTCCAAACTGGGCTGCACACAGGCAGGTGCCCAGCGTGCAGGAACCGCTGTGCCCCTTGTGCTCTGAGTGGGAAGGGGATGGTGGGGCAGGATCAGCCCCATCTCTGTGGTGCTGGCACGACCTCTGTGGGTGCAGGCAGGCCTCAAGGCAGCAGGAGGCTCTCCTGCACCCGAGCTCGCCGTTCTCAGACTTGCCCACGAGGAAACGAAAAGCTCGGAAAGCAACTCCCAGCTTTGCATCTTTGCTCAGAGCCATCCCATGGCTCCGGCACTTCCACTCTGACTCACAGGCGAGAGGGCAGGTTCCAACAGCTGTGGTCGCCTCTGCCAAGGCAATTACAGCTCCTGGCGTCACGGCCCAAAACTCTCTGGGAAACTTTCCCCCGGCTCAGCTTACCCCGCTTGCTGTGCGTGCGGCGGAGGCTCCAGCCCGCGAGCAGCCGCGGGCAATGCCCGGCGTTCCCAGGACGGCGCGGGCACTTGGAGGTGCAAATGGTAGATATAAAACCTTGCTGCCTTGGTAAAAGCAAGCTGGTACCACCGAGCATCCTCTGCTCCACAGCCCACAGAGCACAGAGGCTGTGCCTGCAGCTCTTTCGGTGCCCTGTAGGTGGGTATTGTGGAGAACCCTTGTAGATGGTGCCTTGAGCATGGAAACATCCAGAAAAAAAAAACACTTTGGCCAGCATCTGATCTTTTTTGGATCAGATTTGGTCTTTTTTGGATCATGGTCTAACATCACGTCTACCCGTCATCACCACCAAAAACTAACCCATTAAACGTGCCTCGAGTATCCCTTCTCCAAGTATTGCAGCCTGTCTTCAGTCCTTCGCAACATTTAACAAACCTACCCCTCAGAAAGAGTAGAGACACGTGGAATACCTGTAAGCATTTCCTCACCTTCCTGAGCACACAGAGACCCCGACCCTGTCCCCCATCTGCCCCAGTCTGTGGCAGGCCAAGGGCTCTCTCCCACCACCACCAGGCTCAGCAGGAAAATCCTTTCCTCTTTCTGTTTTTCTGGGACTGTGCTTCCAGCACAGAGCAGCTTGGCAGTACAGTAAATAAGAAACAGATTTCCCAATGTTTTGTTTTACCATTTTCTTCCTCGTAGCACCGGGCGCAGACGCCGAGGACCTGGCTCCCCACGGCCTCCCCCTGGCTGACCAAGCTGTGCCCCCCGGCAGCCACCCCACAGGGCGCAGGAGCCAGGCACAGGCTTGATTCCCAGTCAAATACAAGGGGACAGTGAGCCACCTCGACCCCCAGCTCATCAGATCAGCAGAATGGCACAGACAAGTGCTCGTAAGGGCCCAATTTCTATGCAAAATGGAAAGGAAGCCTCTGGGCCATACCCCGTGTCACGGACAGCAGGAGATGAAATGTCCATCACAATCCCTTGCTCTCTGGGCCAAGGCTACAGCAGTTTCTGTGCTGGTCTGAGATTCTATTTTGCTTCTTATCCTCAAGGACTTTGTTCCCATGTGCTCTCACATCTCTGAGCATTAACATCAGGTCTGAAAACTCTGGGACTGACTCTCCTCCCGTGCCAGGATCAGTACAGAATAACTTAACGGTGGTATGCTCGTACACAAGAGGAATATGAACCAATTAATTCATCTTTTGGCCAGGTAGTTGTCTCTATTATGACAAAAATATCATTGCAGGCCTTTTATTAATCTCCTTTTAACCCAGCTCCCCAGTGGCTGACCCTGGGGAAGTCCCCACCAAGACCGACTGTGGGTCCCACATCATTCACGTATCAGAGCGTGGTGCTACTGTGAGCCCTGTATCAAACACAGCATCCCTCTGGAGAGTGCCTCCTGTGTGGGAGGAGGCTGGACTCACACAGTAGCACAGTTTCAGAACAAATTCGGAGACTTCCAAGGAAAATCCCTCTGGGGTAGGGTGATCTTGTCCAATAAAGGCTGAATCACACGCAGGATGACTAAGTACACAAAATATTCCTCAGCCCGTGTGCTACTCACAGGTCTTTCTGCCGTGTCCACAGCCAAAAACCGTGGTGCACCCGTTATTGCAGAGGGCAGTGATGGTGGGGATGGTCCTGGGTGTGCCTTACACCTCCACCCCACTCCGATGCCATTACCAGGACCACTGCTGTCCCCATGTCGCTGTCCCACAGCGCTGTGGGGTCCTGCAGCCCTGCAGGAACACACGTCATGAGATCCCGAGGGAGCCAACACCAGCCTCTGGTATGTATGCAAAATCCTCCAAAAGTCTTTATCCTCATAAAACGATACTTCCCTTTTAAAAGCAATGTTTCACACATCGCAGATTAGTTTTCAGAATACATCAGAGCCGGTTAATGAGGCAGATTAGCCCTGCACTTGTTTCAGCTAGAGCCAGAAGTGGCAATAATAGCAGTCATCCAGCCTCTATCGCCAGCACGCCTCCGGGCACCCCCAGGAGCTCTTGTGCAGGGTTGACTTGCAAAGCAGGCAGCTAAATTGCGTGCTTCTGAGCTTGGCAATGCCGGCACTCGGCCGCTTGCCACGCTGTGCGGTAATCACTGAGGATCACAGAGGTGGCGTTAGGAGCAGAGAGCTCCACAGCAGAGCCTGGAGGCTGCAGGAACCGATGCTGGCATGGAGTAGTTCCCAGCTATTGCTCTCTCCATCGGTGTTTTTTGTTGGTGTTTTGGATTTTTGCTATCACAGCCATTGCCTCCAAGTCACCTGGCGGAGCAGAGTGAAAGCAGAGAGGCAGCACCGCTGCTACAGGGGACGATCCCTCCTGTGCACCTCATCCAGCCACGATGGGAGGGAAGACCCCAAGCTCAGCACCTTCCATTGAAGGCTCTCAGCTCCCAGTTGTGCTTCTCCCAGTGTGGACACCCCTTTCTGAGCCTGGAGCTGCAGACACGGGGGCATGGAGCCTGTGAGCAACAGGCCTAGGCAAGGAAGTTACGGTGGGCAGGGGGTTGTATTAAATAGACACGATCCTGTTGGGTTATAAGACAAAATCAACATCACCCTGCTCAGTGACTTAGGAAGTAATTAAGAGTGGTTTTATAGGTACAAGTTCCCGCTGTGCAATAGAACAGTAAAACCATGTCTGAGTCTTCTGATGGATGCGTGCAAGGACGCGTGTGACATGCGGGCTGGGCTCGTGCCATGGGTGTGCCTGTGCCTGATCATCCCCAGCTGGTCAGAAAGGCACTGGGGACTTTTTATGGACCTAAACCCACGTTCATGTCCATCCAGTGCACACAAGGGCATGGTTCCATCAGGGCTTTTTGGGCCAGCTTGGAGAGAGGTGCCCGGGGACCCCTCGTGTCCCTACGGGCTGGCCACCGTGGTCTGCAAGCTGGGCATCCAGGATCGGAGGCAACCAGCAGGAGCCAGGCATTTCCCCAGATCCAAGTTCCACTCTTCAATTGCTCAACATTAGCAGGACGGGCGGGAGGACACTTCCAAAATGCCAGAATGAAAGGCAGTGATGGGACCCACCAAGGCACGAGTCCCTCCTTCCCCAGGGCTCCAGAGCCAGCCTCCTGCTGGCAGAGCGAGGCGACGTTTTTTCCACGCCGGTTTCAGCCATGAATTATCATCTCCACAAAACCCTCGCAAGCTTCCAAAGCTATGTAAACAGAAGTGAATTAAAATTATTTTTTCCATCGCTGTTTAAAACGTGCGATGTGTTCTCTAAATGGCCCCACGAGCAGAAGAAGGCAGAGAGGGTGAGGCTGAAGCGGCCCCCTGGAGCCCGGCCAGGGCCCGGCCAGTGCTTTATATTTCACTCCGAGCTGGTCGGAGCGGAGGTTTAAGAGGCTTTGAACACAAACAGCGCGAGGTTAGCCGAGTCCTGCTTTGACCAGCGCTGAGCGTTGGAGACATAAACAGATTTCATTTGAACTGGGCTTAATGTAGCTGGGTTTACAGACCCGCAGCCCATGTCGCCATACATCAGGGGTGTTGTATATTTAGCGTGGTCCAACGGCAAGGGCGAGCGCGGCGCTTCGTAGCCGTGTCCCAGCGCCGCCGCTGACCCCTGCACCCCTTGGCAATCCCGGCCCTTCCTTTATCTGCAAAATGGAAAGAGCTGACCTACTTCACAGAGCAAACCTGGAATCAATTAATGTCTAGCCTGCATTTAGGAGAGGCAAAACACTATATAAACATTATGTATCATTTAGCTTCTGAGGAAAAGCCATCGCCTGACAAAAGGGGCCTCTCTTCTTTATTTTATGGAGGCCGGCGTACACTGGTACAGCCCTCCTGACTTCTTTGGCCTGGTCCTAATTTCCACCGGCCTGGAGAGCAGGAGAAGCACACTCACAAATACATTAATTTTCCTCATTAATATGTGGGTCTCTTTGCTGAGCACCCACAGGTCTCACTTGGCTGCCCTGAGACAAAGCTGACATGCTGCGTGATGCTCGGTCCTTGGGCTCTGGTTTTTGGCCACTTTAGCAGAGAAATTGGATCATTCCTGGAGAGGAGGAGCCATGTGCCCAGCTCGAGGGGGCTGTTTGACACAGAGGGGGGGGAAGCAGAGCTATGAAACTGCCTCCCAGGTGAGTCCTCTGGTCTCCAAATCGCAGCCTGTCCCCTAGCAAGCCTCCTGCTCAATGCAGGTTATTTTATGTAATTTACAGGTTGCTCTGCCCATGTGCCACACATCCCCAGATGCCATACAACAGCCTGCCCATTCTCTGCCCTGGTGTTGAGGCTTTTCCCACCCAAAAAGCTGCCCACAGCTCACACCTTGCCCCAGCCCTCTGCAGCTCCCAACCTGGGACACACACACACACTCCACACCAAAATGAGAGGCTGAGAGGGCTCTTCCCAAGCAGCAACATTTCTGGCCATCAGGCACGGCCACAAGTATTTTAAAGAATCTGAACAACTCGAGACTGCTTTGCCTTTTCCAGCTGCAGATCAGAAACCCAACAGCACGTTGGAGATTTTAACACTCTCCACCTCTTTGGTTGCTACCTGTGACTGCTGTCCTCTACATTCATCCTGAATCACACATCAATATCCCAATATCTCTGCTGCACTTTCCTGTCCTTAGACTTTCATTTTCAGTTCACCATTATCCCAGACCATTTGTGACTGGCATCCTTTTGCACTGGTTGCTGTCCTGCAGCCTCTGCCTCCCGTGTGCCATTTTTTCAGCCCGCCTGAGCCCTTCTTATAAACACAGAGAGGCTTAGGATTGTTTTACATGTTACACAAAAGCTTTATCTTACCATTAAAATAATGAAAACCAGGATTACACCAGCCTGCATCCCGTGCTGGGTACACCCAGCTGCTGTGGGCTCGGTGTTGCTGGTGGTGACACCAGCAGTAGGGCAGTGATGCTGTCCCACAGATGTCTCAGTCCTACCCACCTTAGGGGGATTTGTTCATTCACATAAGCAAAGTTCCTGTAACCTTGGCATTATCAGCTTTGAGGCCTGCAGAAAACATCTCTCAAATGAGTGTTTGCTTCCCCCCTGTTCAGCTCTGTCCTTGGAGAGAGCACAGGAGCAAACCTGCACTTCGGATAAAATCCCAAGCGATGCACAGGGACCTGCATAGGCACAGACATGGATTACCTGCAGAAAAAGGGAGACAAAAAATATAAATAATGAATTAGCAAGAGAATCTAGCTGGAGACCATGGATGCAAAGATGCACATACAACATTTCTGGAGAGGTGAGCGGTGTGGGCACGCAGCAGGAAGGCCTGGTACCCACATTCCTCCTTGTGTCTGGGTTGGTGGAGTGAATCCCATATAGCTGTCAGGGAAAAGCAGGTTTTGATCTAGTCTCTCCCCCAAAAAAGGCCACATCGTGTACTAGAGCACCACATGTGTTTCCATCATGTTGGGGAAGTTTTAGGAAGTATCCCTCATAAAACGCAAAATTATTACAAACGAGAACATGAAAAACAAATCTAGCAGGATCTCGTGTCAGGGGTTTCTCCCCAGCCCTTTTACGAGGAGCTCCCGTTGCGGATCCGAGCCCCCTCGGGACGCTCAGGGCCCGGGGCCGCTGCCTGCTGCTCTGCTGCCAATGGCACCACGAGGGATGGGGCACGGTGCTGCTGGTGCTGGTGCTGGTGGGGTTTACAGGAATGTTTTCTAGATGTCCCACCCCCAAAACCCAGCACCCCAGGTGCTTTCATCCCCCTTCAACTCTGATTTCTCAGTTCCTGACACCGTGTGCCAGCAGGGAACAGCGTGGCAGGTAAGCAGAGATGTACGAGCACGCCCTGCTCTGCTAATCCCGGCTGTCTGCACAGCCAGAGCAGGTCACGGTGGCTCGTCCCTGTCACCTAGGGCAGGTCGAGCTCTGCTCTCACCGCTGTCATACCCGGGGCAGGATAAGGAGCCATATCCCTGACTGGTACACACCACACCGCAGGGCTCCTCTGTCCTTTCCTGAGGCCACGTGGCTGGATGTGCGTTAAAACCTCCGGATGGATCCGAGCAGGTTACTCAAAGATAGCAAAGTGCATCCCAGCACAGAGAGGAGCTGCTTTGTCTTGAGATATTACAACCCACTTAGCACAGTTCTGCTTTCTGAAGCTCTGAGCAGCCCCTTAGTTTCCCCTAGCAGAGGTCTTAATTTGTCGTCTTCTCATCTGGCAAATGTTTTGCTTTCATCTGTCTCAATAAGCCAGCGAGTTCATGGTAGAGAAGCTGCAACCTGCAGTGAGAGAAGAGCATGGTAAAAATATCCCACTGGCAGCTGGATCGCGTTCAAATGCCATGCAAAATGCCAGGGTGTAAGGCAGACAGAGAGCAGCCCCCTCAAACTCTGCTCCCTTTGCCCGGAGGGTGAAAAGCTCCCACTGATTCTCCAGGAGAGAATGCAGATTTTCTTCAGCATCCTTTTATCTATTTTTGTCCCCAAAATCAGACGTGAACGGCAGAAGTGCAACCTGGGACTGGATCAGCAGCATGTGCATGTGCACAGAGAAAGATTTTAAGCAGCATTATTCCTGACCCGTGCATTCAAAATACAGGGGGAAAAGTAATATTAGGACTCCTGACAGGAACCTGGGTTGACTGAGGAATGGGGAAAAAGGGAATTTTGGAAATAACAGTTCTGTGGCAGAGGTGGGCGCTGTGGCCAGGCAGCCTGCAGCTCTCTGCAAGCAGAGGGCAGGGGAAGCAGCTGAAAAGGTTGCAGAGCGCCAGGCCAGACCGCAGCTCTCTTAAACAATAGGTACCAAGCTGTGATCACAGGCTTGCATCGCATTAAGGTTAACCCAAGACATGTAAAATTCAGCAGTCTCCATTTGGGGGATTTGTGGGAGGATTTTCTGGTTACACGGTTTAAACTAAGTGCCTGGGGTTAGGCGTTTCCCTCAGCGGGCTGCAGCAAGTCCACTGCTGAGGCAGAGCTCCAGCCAGCCCTGTGCTCCTGCCTCCCAAACCTCCTGAATTTGGGGCCAAACACCTCCCCCAGCCCCACTGCTGTGAGTCCAGGACGTGCTCCTGCTGCTCTCCCAGGGATGCTGGAGGAGAAGCACAGGAGCCCTGCTCAATGTTGAATTTGCCGGCCACAAACTGAGCAGGTTGGTGATGGACACACGTCCTGCCTGCTCACAGCCCGATCCCACACGGGCACTGCATCCTTTTCAGGCTCTCCCCAATGCTGGGAGGTGGTGGCAGCCCTCCCAACAGAGAAACCAGTCTTGTTTCTAGCACGTGCCCTATGCTGGGAGCTTCCTAGGCTCTTAGCACTGCTCGTGCTGACACCAGCAGCATTTTCCTAAGGGACTATGGCCTCAAAACCCTCACCTCTTCCGAAGGAATAACTCGGTACATCAAAAGGGCATCTCTTTTTTGTGACTTGGAGTCTCTCTCATGCTCAACATTACTGACCTGGTCATTTCGTAACCCTGGAGGCTCCGAACCACCAAACCCAGGTCAGTAAATGAGATGCTGAAACACAATCCCCCCGTAAGGATGGCATCAGAGCCACACAACCTTTTTGATGTCCTCCACCAGCAAACTGAACTCTATAGATGGAGTGATTTTTGGGGGTGAAAAACAACAAGCCCAGGAAAAAAAAAATACTGTTAGTGAGGAGAAGGTGACACGGGACCATCACCTGCCAGCTCCTCAGTGGGCTTTGCCTCAGCTGTGGGCTGGCAGTGGGGCCACCTGTACCCCATCCCCATGGCGCTGTGGGATCAGCCAGGCCGTGTCCTGGTACAGGAGGTCCCAGGGGGTCCCCAACACCCGTGCAGGTCCCGCAGCCTCGGGGCCACCACCCAAAGCCCCCCAAAACCAGTGCCTTTGGCCAGCCCTGGAACCAGCAGCTCTCTGGCCCGAGGGCAGGAACCACGGAGCCATCCTGAACTGATTATTTTCAGATTACACTCGCTAAAAGCAACAAAGAGCAGAAGAGTCGGGGGAAGCAGAGAGTCACGTCGCTCCAATCATTTACATCTCAGTGACAGCTTTATGCATTCATTTCAAGTCAGCTTTGCAGAAGCCCTTTATCAAGCAGTGCAAAGCTCTCCTATAGGCTCTGCAGCGTGAATTCCCAGCCCTCAGTAACATTTTGGATACTTGGCACCACCAGGCTGTGCAGGGAGGAGCGCGACCTCCCTCGAGCACCAGCAGAGAGCGAGTCCAAGGCGCTTCTGGACAGGACTCTTGGCTTGACATGACCTAAAAGGATTTCTTTAACTTCTCTTTGAAGTTAAACAAACTCAGACAAAACACATCAGAGTTGATTAGGAGTTCTCCTAGACCTTTGTAATGTTTTAACCACTCCGAGCCATCGCAATACTTCCAGCTGCACATGCGATGATCCTACCAAACTGACCCACGGATGCTACAGCCTGCTTTAGTACAATAAAGGGGGAAAGGAAAGGAAAAAAAAAAAAAGGAACTTTTTCCTCTGCTGACGAGGGCTCATCCATACCTCACCCTATTAAGCAGCACCGAAAATGTGCACAGGCTGCTCCCAGCCCGCAGCTGCCCGCAGCCCACCTGCTGGTGTGACTTTGCTCACGTTCACCCTCTGCTTTCTCAGGATCTCCTTTTTCTTGGCCCAACAGGCAGCCGCCCTCTTTGCCTTGTGATTGCGTTTGTACTCCTGAGTGAAGCCCTGCCAAGGCAAACCACGGCGATGGGGCCTCCAAGCCCCGCCGTGCAGAGCTCGCCGACCTCACTGGAGTTACTCACAAGCGCCACAAACTGTTGAAGAGGATGAGGTGGCCCAGCAAGACGAATGTGGTGATGAACAAGAAGCTATCGCTACACCCGTAACCATCCACCTCTTTCTGCAAGTCCGTCCAACCATCAGCCTGCAAATGTATTTAAGCAGGCTGGGAGTTACTTCCAAACCGCAGCATAACTCACAAGCCGTATGAAGTCTTTCTCTTCTTTTTCTTTCTTTTTTTAAATTGAACACAGTTTCTCTGTTCCTCAGAGGTTTGGGTTTAGCTCAGCTAGCACAGGCCTCGTTGCTGTTGGCTTGGGAGATTTTCCCCTCTGAATTTGCAGCACCAGGTAGGGAAGTTTGTCTGTTAAAGAAAATTCTCCCAGGAATCTGGAACATGAGCTCACTGGAGAGCAGTGCACGCTCCCCCTGCTGCACTCACAGCTGGTTGAAGACCTCCAGCAGCACTCCAAGATCCAGAGTCTCTCATTTGGCTGAGGCAGCCTGGAAAATGCTGTGCTGATGGTCACTGAACCAAACCTTTGAAGAGAGCAGCAGGGATGTTGCTGACCTTGCCATGAGCAACCAAGGGTAAAGACGTTCTGGACTCATGGCCGTGTTTTTGGGCTTTGTGCTGAGATGGGTGACAGCAGCAAAGGCATTTTACATGAAACCACCCCAAGCACAGTGTTTCTTCACCTACTCTTGACCTGCCAGTGTCTTCAGCAGATGCTTTGCCCCTGTGCTTCGGCAGTCAGGAGCAGGCTGCTTTAAAACATCTCCACTGCACCCAGGAAAGGTGCTCAGCAGCTCGCAGCATCCCCATGGGCTCTAGTATGGTTTTTAGCCCAATTTTCCATGAATGCCCAAGGTGTTGGTGAACTCTAGCACCGTATGATGCTCAGCCACAGGTGGCGTAGGCATGGCCTTGAACATACAGCTTGAAACCCACCGAGAGCAAGGTGCCAACCACCCCGAGCACAGCGGAGGTGATGCCGAGCCCCACCAAAGAGTCAACATGAGCAGCATCCAACCCGAGGACAACCCACACAGAAACATCTCAAAATCAAAGCAGCAGCCCAAGAGCCAGCCCATCTGCTCCAAGCTCCCAGGGGATGGCGGAGCCTTGACCCTTCCACACCTCCAGGAGGGACTCGCAGGGATCCAGCGCCGCTCGCCCCGGCATTTTTGCCAAGTTATGTCACGGCGTCGGGCAGGTCGGGGCCGTGGCACGTGGTCGTAAAGAAAAACAGCCACCCAGAGCCGAGGTGACGGGAGGGCCATAAAATGCTGCCGGCAGCGGCGGTGCCTCCCGTGCGGGTCCGTCACCGCTGCCCATGGCCCCAGCGGCTCCGGGAACCACCCCGGAGCCCTCTGAGCTTTTATTAAGAAGGAGCTTTGTGGCCTGCAGGCTGCACAGGTAGTAAACTACCTCAGAATTAATCCCAAATATATATATTTTTTTCAAAAAAGCAGAGAAGTCGATTTATTTTGTTAATTTTTTCTTTTTAAAGAACAGCTCGGCGTTCTTAAAGTTTATTTTGAAATCGAAAGAAAGATGAATGGGGCCTACACGAGAAGAGGGGTTGCAGCTAACAGAACGTCTCTGTATGGAATACAACAAGGAAATTATTTCCTCAAGGTGGAAATTTATTGCTCCAAGGTGGAAGGCAGAGTGTTTTAAAGAGGTTTTTAATTAATAAAGGGAAACGTGCCAAGAATGTGTTGCATGTTTGAGCTCTCTGCCTTAAATACTGCTAACCTGTTGAGGGCTAATTTAGACTTCAATTAATAAATTACTATACACACACAGAATAAACAGCCTCCTGCACCTTCAGCAAAATGCATTTTGACAGCCCTGTCACGTTTTAAACCAAATGCTAAGCCACGAGGTGCTGTCCCTTGGGATGCCAAACGGCCCAGGGCTCTTGTCCCCTAGATCAGGATACCAAGGTGGGCACCCGGTGCCCTGGGGTGGCAGAGCAGGGGCATAGCAGGGCTGTGCGCAATACTTCGAGCACCTCTGGAAGAGGAAGGGACTCTGAGAGCCTGAAGGATTTACCTCTTCAGCATTTTTTCCCCAAATAATGCCATTCGAGGCGTTCTCGCCCAAAGTCAGGATATGGTTTCCCCATGGCCCCGGTCCCTTAGGTGCTAAGTCCCGTTGACTTCCATCAAAACTTGGTTTTGCACAGCCCAGATTTTCATAGGTGTTTAGGCTCTTAAACCCGCAGATCTGTGCCACGTGCGATTTTTCAAAGCACCTCAATATTTTAAGCGCCTCGGGGGAGGACGGTGCCAAATCTTACCCTACAGCTCTTACTCTCAGTCCCCAGCTGTGGCATCTTGGGGCAGCGACTTCCACGAAGCAAATGTGCACTGCAAGGCTCAAACCAGCACACACACGTGTCCTGACCCGAGGCAAACATCCTCCCCATTTTGCCATACATCCACGTGATCCCTTATTATCAGCCAGCCCAGACAGGAGCATCTGATTCACCATGCCAAAGCCACTCATTATTTCATGCACTCCTCCATGTCCCCTCTCCCGGTGACACGGAATAATTAACATATAAAAGTCTGGTGATAAGTGAAGTTTACGATCCAAACCAGTGGAATGAAGGCTCAGAAGTGAACGTTATAAGAGCCCTGTGCCCATAAACATCCCACTTCTGGTGGGCTCCCCCGCCAATTAATCACACGCAGAAATGCTGGCGGAGCATTCATTGCCCACATAAGCTCCTTGCTGGAAAACAAACCTCCAGAGCTGTCAGGAGAATAGTAAGTAGGAGATGGTGTGCTGGAGAGAAAAATACACACCGACCAAGAGTAGGACGTGACCTGGATTTTACAGGGTGGTGGTGGGGTTTTTTGTTTGTGTGTCTGCTCTGCTGTAGTAAAAAAAGAAAGTCTCTCCCCTCTGCGGGGGAAGGAGAAACAGGGGAAATGAATGACATCTGAGTCCATCAGAAAATCAGGAATTACACGTTTTTCTCCTTGATTTCTGAGCTACTGCAAGCACCAGCCCCTCTTGGGCCACAGAAAAGTGCTGCGGGGCGCTCACTGGTAGTGGGATTGGCCAAAACTGGTCCCTCCTTTGGGTCTGGCTGGATTTATTTACACAGGGTGATTATGAGGAAGGGGAAGGGCTCTTGTGGCTCAGCCAGAGAGCAGAGCTCAAGATGTGGAGAGCCTGGAGGCCTTTGGCCACCTCCATTTGGCACCAGCAGCTGTGGCCATGGGGTCAAAATCCAGGCAGATGGCAGAGGTGAGGATAATGGCATCCAAGGTGCTGCAGCCACTCGTCCTGTCTCTGGGGATGTCTCATCCAGCCTGGAAGTCGGGAAGCTCCGTGGTCCCCCCGTGAAGCAGCCGGGTGCTCCTCCACGGGGAATTTGCCGTCCGATGTCACCGCCTCACGAGGCCGCCCCCAGCCGAGGAGAAGACGCCGGGGCCAGCTCCAGGATAAACAGAACTTCGGCACCACAGGCAGATGCTGATTGTCCTTAATTAACTGGGTTCGCATCACTGAGCAGTTTAGGCAAACAATACAGCTTTTGGCTAGAGATTTATGGAAATTGTTATTGGCAAAACTGCTTTTAATCCAGCGCTGGACCGGGGGCAGATCACAGAGGCACTGACAGCCTCCCAGAGGCTTTGCCTCCTCCAGCCACGGGTGTAGTTTAGCTAAACTCCTAATTTGTTGAAAACAGATCAAAAATGAGAGCCTCTCTGTCTGCACAGGGAAGCTTGAGCACCTCTCCAGTGCCCCAGCGTATTTTTGAGCCTGAAACAGCCCTGGTGCAACCTGAAGTGATGCCAGATCCTCCGAGGAGCATCATCACAGCAGAGAGCTGCCTCTTTTGTGGCCGGACACTGCCCAGCTCCTCAGTGCAAGGCACAGGGTGGCTGCTTGGCAGCTCCCATTATCCAGGAGTGAGGAGCCAGGAAGAGGGGACCCTTGTGGTGTCCTCAGCACTGCCCAAGCCAGCTCCGTGCTGGGATGCTCAGAAGCCACCAAACCTCCCCGCACACCACGTCCTGTCCCTGGGGCAGAAACCTTCACCAGCACCAGTGGCCAAACACTGAGTGCTCGAGCTTTACGGGGCCATCCTTCCTCCTCCTCCCACCTCTGCCCTGGGGAAGGTGAGGAGCCCAGGCACAGCCTCTGCTTGTCCTGCAGCCCCTGCTGCAGATCCGACAGCCCCGCAGCCTTTGGGGCTGGCCTGGCTCGAACCAGAGCCTCGCTGGCAGCCGTGCCTGGACTATTTCCCAAGTCCGTTCACAGGCGAGTTGTCAGCTCCTCACCAAAGGGTCCAACTCTGCAACAGATCTTCAGCATGAGCAGCGCTTACGTAAACACGGGCTTTGATGTCTGCGGGATAGCTCACATCCATGTTTGCTTTCTGCCTTGTTTCTTCAGGGAAAAGAGAAAGGGAATTAACGATTGCCAATTTATTCCAGTTAGTCAGCATCTCCGTGCCTGCTCGCCTGGCCGCGCTGCGAGCACTTGTTCCAGGACACACACGTGCTTGCCTTGTCCCAGGGATAACAAATACTGGGTGCTTGATGCAAACAATCGTGAAAAATTGAAACTAGCTAACACGGATGATCTTGTTAGCTCCTGTTAAATGGCAGCCTCATTAACCTGAGGTTGAAAAGGCCAGAGGAGGCGCAGGCACCTACCAGAAGCTGCAGAAAGCTCGAGGCCTTCAAAGCTGTTTTGGAGGCACAGGGAGCACTCACAGGCAAGGAAGAGCCCTCACGTTGTGGCAGGAGGAGGCCACCTCCCGGCTACATCCACTGAAACCATGGCAGTTTGCTGGGCCCAGGCTCCCGTTTCGGGGAGAGGAAGGGATAATTCTGGTCCTGCTCCAGGGAGCACCCTGTGAAGGTGCCATCCCCACGGGGGACTGAGCAGCAGCAGCAGCCCCCAAACCCTACAGGACCCCAGCAGCGACCCCAAGCAAGGAGCATGCTGCAGGCGTCCTTCACGCTCTGTTCTCGGCCTTGTGGTTTAGTTTTTAATTTCCTGTGCCCACAGAGCAGCATCACAGGGGTTCACAGGGACCGTGGGGTAGGCTGGTGGGGGACACAGTGAGGGAACAGCCAAGGGGCAGGAAGTAACTCTCAAGGAGAAGGCCGTTTTGAGATTGATTACCCATACCACAATCAGCCATAAAGCAAATAAATAAATAAATAAATAATAAATAAATAAAGATGAAGAAAAGAAGAAAAGAAGAAGAAGAAGACAAGATGAAGACAAGGGAGACGAAAAAAAGGAAAGGGGAAGGGGAAGGGGAAGGGGAAGGGGAAGGGGAAGGGGAAGGGGAAGGGGAAGGGGAAGGGGAAGGGGAAGGGGAAGGGAAAGGGAAAGGGAAAGGGAAAGGGAAAGGGAAAGGGAAAGGGAAAGGGAAAGGGAAAGGGAAAGGGAAAGGGAAAGGGAAAGGGAAAGGGAAAGGGAAAGGGAAAGGGAGCATTCCTCTTTCCAGAGGAATATTTGACGTGGTGGCTGCCAGCCATGCACTGCACCTCACAGTAAGCATGGAAACATTTTCGGTTTGCAAGTGTCCCACACAAGGGTGGGATCCTGCAGGCTGATGGGGAGCAGGCACCAGCACCAGCCCGGCTGCACTCACCTGTACTCCTCTGTGCTGTGTCTGTGCTGTATTCATTTCCCGGGGAGCTGCAGCTGGGTCAGGGAGGCTGTGCCCTGCATCCCCTCTGTGCCCTCAGCATCCTGCGCTCGCCGCGCACCACCAGCAGACGCAGGTGGAGGAGAGCTGAGGAGATGCAGGAACAGGGCTGGGGGGCTCCCAGCAGGGATTTAGGGAGCCACAGGAGAAGGAGTTGGTGCTCCCTCCCCTGCCCAGCTCTGCAGGGAGCAGCGAGCCAGGGGGGCTGCAGGGACGGGGAGTTCAGCGGGGGTTCACTGCAGATTTGGGCTGTGGTTCAACAATGCTGGGAATTCTATTAAAAAAGGAAAAAAAATAAAATACAAAAGCACTTTTATAATAGGAGAAATCTCCGGTGCCTGCAAGGGGGAGCAAACCCCAGGGCAGAGCTGCTGCTTCCCAAGCTGATCCCACGGGACCGGCCCGCATGGGGGGCAGGCACCACAGCACAGCCCAAGGGTGACTTGTGACTTGCTATTTTTATTTTATTGCCATTAGATTTGCACAGCACTGCTCACAAAAGGCACTGTCCGGTCTTCGTGATGCCCCAGAAGTTAACAGCAAGTGGCGGCTAAGCAAGCACTGACACAGAAACCACGCTGCTGTCAGCGTTTTGAAGCCCCGCTCCTCTTTTGGGGCTGTTTCTGCCTCTTCACCAGGCTGGGAGCCTCAGAACACATGGGCTGCACAGCTCTGTGCCACAGCGAGACAGCGCAGGGGAAAACTAGTCGGTGGGGATTTTTTCCTCGGAGTATGTAAATAAATATCAATATTCTAAACCAAAGACCTCCCAGTAACTAAATATTATTTATCTTAAAACTAAACAGCTTTGTCACATATGTATAATAATAAAGAAACAAATTACAAAGGAGGAATTTGATTTTATTGGTTTTATTCAAAGCGTTTGCATTATATATCAATTTCCAACAACAGAGTTTTCACAGTTCATTAGAGACATTGTCAAAACGTTGGGTGAAGCTCGTTTCATTTCCCCACCAGTAACAGGAGACATCCCAGCCTGATTGTTTGTTTTAATTGCACTCATTCCTCACAACAGCGACCGATTTCAAACCATATCAGGGAAATCAGGGAAATCCACCGCTTCAGCGGGGAAAGGCACTTCGGAGCACGGAACATCTGAGCACGCAGCCTGAATTTGGGTTTCTTTTGGATTTGATAGCCCCAGTATGGTCAGCGCCAGCAAATCCCCACCTCTTCCATCTTGCTTCCCGCTAACAATTAGCATGTGGCAGTATGCTCGCTAAGGATTAACAAAAAATACCTTTCTTATTTTACCGGCATGGCCATCTGCGGGTCAGCTATTGGCATTCTGCACCCCGAATATCTGAGAGACCACACACTTCGCACACGCGCCCGATATAGATTTTGGCAGCGCCTGCCCCCTCGGCATGCACCTCATTCCTCAGCAGTTTGTAAGCTTGCCTTCGGTGCCCCTCCAGCTATGTGCTGGGCATTTCGCAGGTGTCAGGCTGGCGGCTGCACCCCGAGGGGCTCGCAGGGCACGCGGCTGCAGGCTGCAGCACGAGGGAGGCCCTGCTGCAGCCCTTCCTTGGGCTGAAAGCTCCCTGCTGGCAGGGAAATCTGTCCCGGCGGGGATCAGGGGATAAAAACAAAGACTTTGAAAGCGCGGAAGAAATTATTTTAAAGCTGGTCGGTGGGATCCGCAGCTCTCGGAACAAGGCTCCCGGTGAGTAATTGCAGCTACAAGGAGGGTGAGCATAGCTTCAGCCGAGCCCAGCTTAGCAAGAATCCTGCTAATGCCTCTTCCTCCGCTGCCGGCGGCTGCGGGCGCCCGGCCAAGCTCCCCCTCCTCTCCCGCAGGTAGGAGCACTGCAGCAGAAATAACAGCTCCGTCCTGCAACGCGTGGCCATGGCCTGACCCAGCACAGCACCCAAGTGCACTTCGTTTAATTGTCCCAGTGCCAGGAGCTCACCGGGATGTGCTGCTATTTGCTGGAGCAGAGCTGGAATTTTTCCTCCAGCGCAGGACCCCATATCTCAGGCCGGGGACAGCTCCCCGGCACGCAGTGTCACTTTTCCCTGACAAAGCCCGTAGGCTGGGGGCACCCCGCCTGGCCCCTATCCCATCCCCTGGAGCACAGGGGTGTGCAAACTGAGAAATGGAAGTGGGAGGCATGGGGCACGCTTGTAGGGCAGCTGGCACCAGCCCCGACTCTCCGCTGGGCTTGGGGAATGTGGACACTTGGGGCCGGGTGCTAGCTTTCACTGCAGCTTCTTTTGCTTTCTAGGAAAGGATTGTTCCAACCCAATTTTTTGCTGTTTTATCCCCTACGTCCTCATGTGGTGCCAGCAGTGTAAAAGGACAAGCTCAGACATTCAGAGGGGTCTCTCAGATAAAGGTCTTAAAAGCAAATGAAGCTAAGCCACCCTTTACAAAATCCCTTGTCCTCCCAGGGGGGTGTGAAATCAGTTACAGTCAGTGAGGAACAGCAATTAAATACAAGATACAGACGGATGATGTGTTAAAACTCCTTACACCTGTGTTACACAGAGGCAGCAGCTTTGTCAATGAACTGAGCCAGCTTCACATCTCTCTTCGTCAGCCCACCGCAGTCATGAGAAATGAGGGTGATCTGAACCTGAAAGGGAAAGAGAGGTGTTAGGACAGCCACACTGAGCCCGGCAGGCAGCAAGGCCAGAGCTTCACGGAGAGCCCCGGGGGCTGTGCAGGGAGCGAGCTGTGTCCCCCTGCTCACATCGCCCAGGGGAGCTGGGAGGTGAGGAGGCTCAGCAGAACCTGAGGACTAAAGCTCCACACACTAAAACTGGCTTAGCACCCCTGGGTTTCCCCAAGGAGAGGTGTCTGATTAAATAACTTGTTCTTTACGTTTAAATTCTACATATCGGTTTCATGAAGGATTTGGGTCAAGCAGAGTCTGTGGCTCAAGTGTTTTGCTACACCTGGAGGTGACGAAATTGTTGAGTTTGTTGCAGATTAACCAGTTGCCAGCTCTGAACCATGCAGCTGGCAGCAAACAATTGCCAAAAATGGGCTCCTGGTGCCATCTCTGTCTCTTTAAAAGACTCAAATCCCTTTAAAAAGACACAGCCTCTCTCCGTTCCCTTCTCTCTTCCATTGTGTATAAGCTACAGAACAGGCACCAAGGATGTACCAGAGTTTTGGTCTCCTTAACTTGCAGAGGTGGCAGCTAGGGCTGGCGGATGTGTTCATTACCTTGCTGTAGACGTTAAACCATTCCGGGTGGTGATTCATCTTCTCCGCTTGTAGAGCGACTCGTGTCATAAACCCGAAAGCCTAGGAGAGAAAGAACAGAGAGGAAAAAGCCTTCCTCCACCTGCAAGGACATTGATGGAAGTTCCTCTAGAAGCTGATCAAGGCTCACCCCAAGATCTCAAAAGCTGCTGGAGCTGCTCCAGACTACTGCACTCCGTTCTGAGGTGTGTTGGAGGAGCAACTCACCTTCTACAGCCACCGATGTGTTTCTGCACTGCCAAAAATCATCCCCTTCAGGTCCCGGTAAATCACTCTGCTCAACGTTACTTACTCCAGGACTCAAAGCCATTGCATGGGGGCAGTGATTTTACCTTTGGCATCCGACAGTGATTTTAAACATCCACCCCGAGAGCCCTCCTCCCTCGCTGCCTCTTTGCCAACGCCATTTCTAATTAAGCGCCACGCCACAGAAGTCCTGCACTGGACAGATACCATTTCCAGAACCACGTCCTTTCACAGAACTCTTTTGCTATTTATTTAACTTGCAGGGAGAGAGGTGGCAGGTGGCTTTGCCTCTCTGCTTTATGAGAAAATATTTTACCTTAAGTGAGTTAAAATAGGTTTCCCAATCCTCCGCCCCTATATTCTGCACGGCGCTTTCCCTCAGGATGCAGGTTTTATCACAGGCTCAAGAAGAAAATAATAGCGTACCCTTGCCAAAATGCTTAAGAGCAAATCACTGCATTATAAAGAAAATGAGAATGTCCATGTAAATCAAGAATGCAATTACACAGTGGGGCCCAAAGGGCCTCAGTGCGTGCGCAGAACGCCTCCAAGTCAATGGGCTTTGTTCGTGCTGCGCTCCATCCATCGGGGTTCAGGACCTCAATTAACATGCAAAGCATAAGTAACATCCACGTTATAGTCTGGTTCATATTATAATACAACGATCTCAACAAAGACCTACCTGATTTAGGTAGGTTTTTAGTGCTAATTTATGGAAGAGAATGTATATAGCCCACATTCCACCAAGTGATGGCCGTTTCAAACAAACATGTGGTCAATGAATAACATATAATGGTTGATAATAGTTTCAGTCTTTTTTCCTCTCACAAATTACAAAAACCTTTAAGAAAAAAAAAAAAAAAAAAGAATCGGTGCCTGGATGAAGTATGACTCTGTGAGTCGCTTTGCCAGTCAAATGAATGCAAACGTTATAATCAGAGAAAATCATTCCAATGAGGTTTGTCATTTGGAAATCGCCAAACTGTCAGCAATTAAAAAGCTTTTTTCTTTGACCCAAGAGCATTCCAAAATTCGGGAAACCTAACTTCCCTTGAAGCTCTTGTTTAGTTTAATTTTGCTCGGAGTGAACAATTACTTTTAAAAATTTTCAAATGTTTCGGCAGCGCGCTTTGAAGCAGAACGCGGCAAGTTGTGCACCAGGCAGTGACAATTGGGAACACGCACGCATTAACAGTTTGAAAACAAGTTTCATTTAAATGATTTTGGAGTTCCCATGGTCTTAATAGCAAAGTTATTTCCAACTTTGGGAAACTTTTCAGCAGCCTATGCGCAGAAAGGTTCCCAGAAGTTTAAAACTGCGATGCCACTGCAACAAGGCTGCCTTGGTACAAACAAACAGCGAAGGAAAAAGCAGATTAAACCTACAAAAAACCCGACTGGGTTTGTGTGTGCTCTCCCAGCCTCCATCCACCCACCCGAGAAGCTCATCCATGTGCACACACGCACACAGTTACACAGGCCAAGCGCGATTCATTTACTACAGGACACTTATCTTGGACACGGACAGGAGGCAGGCAGGAGCTGGGCACACGAACTACCCTGCTCACTCCATCCACTCCGCAACCTTCCTTCGTGCTGCTCGCCGGCCAGCAAACCCCTCTCTCCTCGCTCCCCCAGGGCTGTGGGTGCTGGTGTGAAGGCGACGTGCCCTGCCGAGGGTCCCCGTGCCACCAGGAGGGCTTCCACAGCCAGCTCCTGCCATGAAGCCACAACTGTCCCAGCCGGGGCACCTGGCACCCTCGGGGGCCATGCACAAAGCACTGTGTGCGTGCCCCGCCGCTCTCCCTCGCTGCAAACCACCCCGAGCAACTTACTTTTCGTATTTCAGTTTATTTTATTTCTACGCAGAATGCAAGCATCTCCCCGCTAAGAAAATGAGCTACAGTTCCAGCGGGCAATTTCACCAGCGCAATCTCCATTAAGGTCCTAAATGCTTCCTCTGCTAATTAAATGAATTGGAACGCTATTGTTTATGAATCACCTTTGTATTTGTAGAGCCGTAACCTTGCTTTGAGAAAATACAATTGGCTCTGGAAGGAAAAGATATTTAGGCTTGATTAGATATGAAAACACTATTACATAAAATCAGTTTGGACATTTCTTCACGTCTTGAAACTTGATCGGTAATTTGGTCTAATTGGTGATCAAGGAAACTATCTTGTGATCAATTAAAGTAATTACCACATTCCGGCAACACAACCAACCTTAATTTGAGCAGGAGTCTGCACTTCTTCAACTTTAATTAAAAATAATGAAAATTATTAAGCAGTCTGCAGTGCAAGATCATTGTCAAGACTGCATTGGTGGGCAAAATTTATCAGACCATCACACATTTCTTGATGAAAGTGGGACAAGTACTTTGCTTATACCAGTAAGGCACAACGTGATCACGAGCTTCTCTGTATTAACAACAGACTTCTGCAGCCCCTCAGCCACCAACGGGAACTTTTTCAGACCTTTCCTTGAAAAAGAAAGAGAAAGAGGGGCAAGAAAGGATTGGTGCGTTTTTTAGAAGCCATGAAGAAGCATTTAAAGAGAGTTTGCTGTATTAACTACTATAAACTATACGGACAGTTCAGTAACAGGTCTATTTGGTGGGTATTTCCAGCCTAAACCTTTTAGGGCATTCTGGCTGAAGTAAGACCTGGACATACAGGTTACCCTAAGGAAGTTCACCACATCACCAAAGTCATGGAAGAGAGCAGAATCCCTGCAGCCAGTCAGAAAGAGCAGTACGGGAGTGAGGAGGGAAGCAACTCCGAACTGCCAAGGAGATGCCGTAGGTGTGCAGTCCGTCTCTTTCCTTCGTGTCTTTTCAGGTCATAAAAGAACTGAAAACTACGGGTGTTTCAGTCGTAGCATCCCTGCTAAAATAGTTTTGAAACTCTAGCAGCCACAGTGCTTCCATGAGATAAAAATCAGAGCCACTCTCAGAAGAGTAAGTTAGCCTAATAAAGTAAAAAACAAAACAAACAAGAAAACCCACAACTTTAAAAAAACGCAGCTGTCACATCTTGCTCAAAGGGTGTTTCAGGGCTGGCCAAACCGCTCTGGAAAGTGACAAAACACACTGCTATCACAAAATAAGACTTAACGTGACTTCTGTTGCCTGAGAATGGGAAAACCAGGGCTGGCCGCGTTGCTCTCAGCGGTGGGAGGAAAGATGAAATTCCATCCAACGCTCTGCGCCGCGCCGCGCTTAGCAGCTCCGGGAGAATCGTGGGATCCCGGAGCTAATCTGCTATTATTCTTCCTCTCACACTTCTTAAGCGAGGAATCCATTCGTCTTAATGCTTTTTAAACGTGCTGCTTTTTGTACGGCGCTTGCCAACATTATCTTGATGAGTTCTACATCAAAGCGGCGCAGGTCGATGTGTCGTGCTAATTTATCACCGCGCGGCGCGTCCCCAGTGATCGATCACCGCCGTGCACCTCCAGAGCTAGCAGCTGACAGTACTTGCCTCGAAAACGGAGATATTCAAGGAAAACAGCCGAAAGGCTCAACAGTGGAACCATGCAAGGTTTTTTATTTATTTGTTTTAAAATGTGCGAGCTACAAAGAGAGTACCCAGGCTTCCTAAATCCTTCAGACACTCAGCCAAGGAAACCATATGCTAATCACGAGTACATTAAGGTTTCTGCCTCCCATCTGTCATTATAACGCTGGAGGTAGCATTAACCTTGACCTTGCGTAGTGTGAGGGCTACCTGTCTTCCCTTCCCCACCCATCCGGGCTGCGTCTGTACCATTTATCAGTGGGAAAGGAATAAATAAAACAAGTTACGGCGGTGCTGTCATACATGGCAAGAGACGACTGCTCTTTGCACATTTGCTTTCCATTCACCCAAATAAAAAATACCCCTGTGCGCAGCACGTAGCACGTGTTCTCCTCGGCAGTTTGACACTTACAACAATAAACGCAGATCATTAAGGTTCATTCCCAAGCTTGCACATAGCCAGCTTCCATTACTACCTACTGGCGAGCTATGGGTCAGCAGAGAAAAGGGAAAAGCTCTTTGATGGCAAGCTATAGTAAGCAATGTTTAGCTAGTCACGAGGCTTTAACTCAACCTCATGACGTTTTGTGGTGTGCTCACCAGAAAAACCCATGGTTTGTTTTATTTTTGTTCTACTTGCTCCATTAGGAAGTACTTCTAACTTACAAATATGCAAAAATTGTCTTATAAGGAAGAGTGTTTAAGTAATGTTTGAGAAGGGGAAGGCAGCACACGAGGACAGTCATTCAGTCTCAAAGCCATGTGCCCAGTCTAGGACTGGTTCCTGCTGAACCACCCCAGGGAACTGGCTGGCCTTGGGGCTTTCGTCCTGCCTGGATTCACACACGACATGAACCAGGGGAATGCATTTGCATTGTTCTTTCCCCCTTTTACCATTGTTTCATGCAGCACCATCCTGCATAATAACCCAACGAGACCGTGCCCCAAACCACAACAAGACCGTGCCCCAAACCACAGCCAAACCCCAGGTGATTCAGCCCTTCCTGCAAACATGCCCTGCATCAGCACGTCCTGGAATAACTGCTCCTCTGCCCCTCACCTGCCTGCCTGGAGCTGGGCAAACCACGTCCCCATCTCGTCCTGGGGGAGCTGCGAGCTGTGGCTGCGTGTCCCCATCCTCTCCATCCCCAGCAGGAGCCGGGAGGGCAACGGCCTCCAGCAAACTGGGGAGAAAAGTTTTTTTCTCCTCTTTAGCAGCTTGAGCAGCAAAACTTTGTGAGTGCAGGCAGCTCTCCCCTTGCCCAAGCAGTGCTCAGGATTTGGGACAAGAGCAAGCACAGCCCTGAAGGACACCGATAAAGGGAAAAGGTGAAGTGGAGCGCCACAGACAAACTAGCCTGTGCTGGGTTACCATTGCTGTCACCATAAAGAAGCTGTATGAAACAAAGCAAAACAAAACCAAAAAGCAAACCCCTCAAAAAATTAAAAAAAAAAATAAAAAATTCCCAACTTAATTGTCTACACTTTCCTGCATTTACAATACCCTTTTACAACCCGCAGCCGACTGCTCACATCCCCCATGCTTAGCTGCACACATCATTTATACAAACGTGAAACGTTGCTTTGCTCTCTGAAAAAAAAGTTACCTATTTATATTCAGATGGTGGCTGTAAACACTGCTCTCCAAGCTCGCCGTTAGATCTGCGGCAGCGTATGTGAAAACCTTTACACTGCGCTGCACAAAGAACGCGGGGTCTGTCTCCCAACACTTGTTTACAATTATGTCGGTGAAGAAACTAGCTCGCCAGCTCTATATCAAACATTTTTGACAGCAAAAGCACAAACACTGATCTATTCTAAGTAGTTTGCCACTCTATGTAATCTTGGAAAAGGCATTCCTGCCTTTGATTCTAAAAATGTTTATACTTCATACATTATGCAAATAGTTTTTATATATTAAGAAATAATGCAAGCAAAGCTCAAGTTAAATTAAATTCTTCAACAATAACCTTGCCAAAGCACTGATTTTCCTATAAAAAAATTATTCCAATTTGTTGATCTTACATTGGATGAAACATACTGTAACAATCTTCATAATTTATGTCCTGTTGGGACACTATGATTTAAAGTAACATAATACAGACCAGCATCACTGCTAATCTAAACCACCTGACCAGATAAACAACAGTTTCCCCTTCTCTCTTCATCGAGGGTATTTCTGTTTATTGTCATATGATTTACCAATTTGAAGAACATGAAGAATAAATGGAGGCGAGCAGAGCCGGAGCTCTGAGGCATGGCCTTTCGGGGCGGGGGCGTTCGCTCACGCAGGTACCGGCACAATGTCAAGCGCCGCAGGAGATGACAGACGGCAGCCTCGGCAATCCCGGCCGCAGGAAAGCCGCCGGCAGCACGGGGAGTTTGGGGCGACCCCGACCAGGTGTGGTGGTGTGATGCTCCACCAAGCAGCTCCTCCACCAAGCTGCTCCTCCGAGCCCAGCATCAACCTCAGCGGTGCCATCAGCCGGCCATAAAGCAGGTGCAGGCCTAACCTGCCCCATCCGAGGCCCTAAAATACACGTTTTCCATGGAGGCCAAGGGATACGGGGAGTCAGTGGAAGATAAAGGGTCAGGGGAAGGTGTAAGAGCCCTGACCTGCTCCCCTGGCTCGACCCTTTGCTCGTGTCCGCTGCCTGCGTGAGATGCTCGCCCAGCATCTGCCCCACAAATCCCGGCCTTATCTTTGGCTTATGTCAGCGTTTTCCTAACTGCTGAGCTCGGGCCTATTTGACTGGTGACAAGATGATACGAAATGGTACATCTGTTCCCCTCTTCCTTGTCACATTTTTACTTTTCCAGCAGCGCCGGGGATCATTTTTCCCATTCTCCTTTTTTATTACAGTAAGTGATTGCACCTGGGTTTCACCAACAGACAGCAGATAATGCGCGCAGTGATTCAGGGAACAGACTTCACGCCCAAGTTAATCACCTAATCCACCAAAAAGATTTATAAACTCAACAGAGTGGAAGTGAGGTGTCTTAAACCAGCATTACAACTTCTTTCTGTGAGGGACGAAGGGTTCGAGGCTCAGCACAGCCACATCGCATCGTGTGCTTGCAGACACATAAAAGCAATTACAGTTGCCCATAAAGTCTACTGCAAAATGCGTGGAAGTCCTGAATTTAAAATCCCAGCCAGAGCTGGGACAAGGGCACTCCAGAACATGCTATCCCCCTGGGGCAGAGCTGATCCCCACACGTGTCACAGCCACGGTCCCATCGTGGTGCCCATCCCGACCCTAAGCTCGGCACATCTCCCAGTCCCAGTAACGCTGGGTGCCTCCAGGTAGAAGTCAACTGGTTCAGGGTGAACACAGATCTATGACAGGAGGGAGCAAAAAAAAAAGTTTAGTGGCACTTTGTTCACTCGCCGCTAAATTAATCCCATCGTAGCAGCTTCAGCGTCAAACCCACGGCAGCTAAAATCAGACATAATTCCAAGGGTTTTCATACATGGCAGTTGTGATGTATTACTTTATATGGAAGCATTCTAAATAAATGCCTTTTTAAAATTATTATTGCAGTTCCAGCTCCTTCAGTACTAGGCAAACATAGCCTCATAAGTATTATTTTATTTATTCAAAAATTGGGTTCAGTTGGATTTTAGAGATCTGTACCCAGTTTTAACAAGCTCCACTTGTCCTTCTCCTTAATATCATTCTTACTTGCTCAACACAGGAAAAAGACAGAAAATAATCAGAGGTTTCAGGACTGAACTGGAACGGGGAAGAAATCCTCCAGCTCAAACAAGGAATGTGAAGGTTGCACTTAGGAGGTTTACACCAAATAAAACGGCAATTTCACAAAACGTGATTTTCCTAAATGAGCTTTTTGCACCCAGCCTATAAACATTAAATAATACAACGAAGCCCCCATTAACTGGGCACCTGCTAAAGCAATCAGTAACTTAAAATAATAAACTCTCTTGGCTGCGCAACTGAAAGAACAATGATAATTTTACTTGTTAAAACAAATGTTTGGCCCAGCAAATCAAAACTCTAGCTGAATGAAGCTGTCACAGCAAACACTGGAAAAATAAACTAGCAGCGAGATGCCGGCAGCCCCCAGCTCCCACCTTTTCCATTCCCACCCCTGGACCCGTGCCACGTCTCCGCTCCCGTAGGGGCTTCTTGTTGCACACCAAGAGGCAGAAAAACAGCCGTGCCCACGCCGTGCCAGCCCACCCCACAAAGCTGCTCTCTAGCAGAGCAAATGAGAACCCAAGTAAGCGATGCCCCAACTTCAACAACGTCCCCAAATCCTCCTGTACAGAGCTCGGGTGCTTTCTCTGCTGGAAAACTTTCCTGAATTGGTGCAAAAGAGCAGGGAAGTTCACTATCCCATCGCACCGCTCTTTGGATGGAACAGACCCGGCTACAGTGGAACAAAATTCTCCTCTTTTTACCCAATGCTGCTTCTGACTTGTATGCGAAGGGATGATTTCATGCTGTAGACACGAAAATGAGGTTTGCATGCCATATATGCCGCTGATAACAATAAGAAGCGCTCAGACCAAATTTTCCTTGGTCTTTTGGCCAAGATTACACATACTACCAGTTTAATATACAAAATATTCTCTGCTGAGTATCCAAGGGCAATCATATCCTGCTGCTGATAATCCTTTAAATCTCTGCCATTTATGATCCTAAGAAAACATCAAAGAGTGATAAGAAAGGCATTGCTTTATGATGGATTAAGAAAAGCAGCAGCTGGTCTCACAATCCTATCATCCTTCACTACCCTCTTACCACTGCCCTGTGAGCTTTTTTGGTTTGGTTTGTGGTTTTTAAAGACGAGGTCAACAATTCACACATGCAACAGAAGAAATCACGACGGAGGTGGAAGGAGTTTGGAGGGGTCTCCTCGCCAAGCCAGAGCCTAAAGGACCCAAAGCCGTGAAATACCACAAATAACCACTGCCTGCGGGTCTACTCAGGGATTTTACCCAGCTGAGCTGCTGAAAACATCCTCAGGTACTGTCGGAGCAAGTCTGCAGGCTTGTATGCCTCTTTTATTAGGAGAGATGTGATGAAACCTCTCTCAGTGTGATGAAACCTCTGCGGTCCGTACAAGCACCCCAACCTGTACTTCGTCTCCTGCACTCGGTGGCTGGAAGAACGGCTGGTGCAGGGAGCAGAGAAGTGGACACAGGGAGCTACGTGAAGCTGCGTTATTAAAAAAAGGATTGCTAACTGCCAACGGTTTGGATAGAAGTACACAACCCTCGTTTAACACTTTCTGCTGTCCTCAGCCCTCCCTGTGCCCCACGCACGTCCCTGGAAGCAGCAGGGTACATTCAAGGTGCTGTATTTTGAGAGGACCCATGGGTGCTCCCGTTGGCTGTTTGTTTCCTAAGGGTTCCCCTGGGGAACCCAGCCCGTTTTGTACATCCCTGCATCTGGAAACAGGCAGATGGGCTCAAGAGCAGGCAAATTCTTGGTCCTTTAGTGAACATCGAATTTCTTTTAGAAATTCATACGAGCACATCATGAAGGGAAATCCACTGCACAGCTCTGTTTCTCCATTAGATGGGGCATTAAAAGAAGCATGCCTAAACACAATGAAATGAGCTTGTAAAGACAGGGGGACTTCTGCTCACTGCAGGCACCCACCTCTTGTACCACGGAATAAAGCCTCTCCCATCAAGGTATCCCTTGGTCCTACACAGACATGGATGTGAGCACCTTGTGCCATTCTCATCACAGCACAAGGAAAATCTCACACCAGACCCTGAAATGAATGAATGAGGACTCCAAACCTGACTCAGCACGGGGCAAGCTCTTCGCTCAGCCCCAATAAGCCATCCACCAGTCCATGGTCTTCAAAATACATGTGACTTGTCATCTTCAGCCCAACCAAGTTAAAGGAAGAAAAAGGGCAGCAGGGAGAGGGGAAAGGGAGGACGGGAAGTTCTCCCCATTTGAAGCTGGTTTACAGCTTTATGAAAGACGAATGAAAAATTATACTCACATCACACTGATAAACTGTGGGTCTGCCAGTGGCTTTTCAGAGCAGATGTAACATTTTAGCAAATGTGATTGTTTGTGAAAGAAATAATTCTGATCAAAAACGAAATTGCAGCCAGCACGAGCGCTGGGCTTCGTCACTCTAATCCGCCCTGACAGGAAGCAGCGAGTGGAGATTCCTACTGTGAGAGCAGCAGATGTGAAAGGTCAGCGCTGGCCTGCGACTTCAAAACCGTTAACGTGTAAAACAGTGTGCATTAAAGCCCGGGACGGCTAACCGCCGGATTAACGGATGTCCGCTAAGTGGGTCTGATGTGCTTTTGGCAAGTAATGGTTAATTTTTAAATAGGTGCGCTGCCATCTTATTTTGTTTTATTCTGCCAGCCAGAGTCCGTTTGGAATTACAGTGGCAGAGGGTAGCATCCCGAAGCACGTCTTTCCTTCGTGCTGTTTTGTGGAGCGGCTGCGAGCAAGTGGGAAAACTGCAAAAAGCAACTTACGGCTTGGAAATGTAGCCAGGCATCATCCCAGGGCATGGGGAGGCAAAAAGTTAAGCAACCAAGAGGGAGAGATGTGCTACTTGCACTTAATCAGCATCTTTCCAGCACCCCTGTAAACAAACATTTTAATGCACGAGGAGTTATGAGACACGAGGTTTCCCTCAGAGAAAAGCTAAAGCGTTATTCTGGCTGAGCATCTTCTTCGGAAGAGGCAACGTGAGTCCTCCTCTGGACCCAGGGCAGGTAGCAGGAGGGAGCCCAAATTCCAGCGACCAGCACCGACCTGCTCACACTTGCTGCATTTTGGTGTAGGCACACGGTGGCCCTGCCCGTGTGGCTGCTCCAACATTTATTCCACTTAATTCTGAACCTCAGACAGAGGGGACAATCACCGTGTGCCTAACACACAGCTGAGAGGAGGGAGAAACATTTCTTCCCCTTCGGATCTACAAGGAGCCTTGCGAAACCCACAAGGCACTTGGACAAATAATTCCTATTTGCGCTTACAGCGTAATGCCTGGAACAAGCAGCAAGCAAACGCCGTCATAATTTCTACTAAAGTGATAATAAATCCATCTTTTAAGGGAAGCCAACTGGAGAGCAGCCCGGCAGTCAGCCGGACAGACGTCGGCAGGGCCTGCTTAAGTCAAGACCCAACAGGTCTGCCGGGCATGGCAGGCTCAGCAATTAGAAACACCACCACCCCCAATGATTATAAGCCATAAAACACGGGTTTTGTCTCCAGAGAGCCGTGACTTAGCTCACCAAGGACACGAGCATCCCTAATTGTGGCTCGGTCCAAGGGAAGGATCAGCAGATGTCACTCGTGCGACCCTGGGAGGTGGCACCCGGCCACGGGCCTGCTCCCGGCCTTCAAGTTCTTGCAGCACCGTGATGGGACCATGGCCGAGGAGGGGACATCCCCAGCCAGGCAGCAGCTCCCCAACACGTTACAGAACTTGGATGAAGGGGCTGAAAGGAGGGGATGGCTCCCGAGAAGCCCACCTTGCTCAGAGGAGAGCCGAGGCACCGGGCACAGTGACACCCGACTGATGCACACACCGGGGCTAAAACGAAGCGGGTCTTACGGCAATACCCAGGCGTGGAAGGGGAGGCTGGACTGACAAGGACTTTAAAAGACACACGAGGCAGCTGATGCACTACAGCAACTTCATTTAAAACAGAAAAAAAACATTGCCAAGTGCAAAACATTCGTCTGAAAATATCCTGGAGCACAGGCTGACTTTACACATGTTTTTGTGCCCTGAGATGAAAATAAATCCGGTGTTTCCCAACTCCCAGCACCAAGGATTTACTTTCTGCCTAGACGCAACCCAACAGCACGTTTCCACCGCTGCGGCTTTGCAGTATTGCTCATCAGGAGAAAAAACACTCGCTGCTGGCTAAACTGGAAGTGTTACTGGAAACAGGACACGCTGACAGGCACCACCTCCTCCTCCTTTAAAGCTGAGGATGGAGATTGTTCTGCTTGCAAATGATCCACCTGCACGGCACCTCCAGGCACCAGCACCCAGCCTGGTGCAGGGGATGGATGGATGGATGGATGGATGGATGGATGGATGGATGGATGGATGGATGGGGTCCCAGGCCCACAGCTGACCCCCCAGCCCGACCCTGGGTGCTATCCCCTCAGCCGATAGGCACCAGCCCGCTCTCGCTGGTTTAGCCCACAGGTTAACCTTTGCCAGTCCCAAGAATTTCACTATCGGTTTCCAATAAAGGAAAATGTCAGCGGGCAGATACGCCAGAAATTCATTATTTTCAGATACCAAGATTTTCTCCACTCTGTAAAGCCGCTCGTAAATAATCCTGATTTATTGCCAATCAGTTATTGTATTCATAAACGTAGGGAAGTCAGTGACCAACGTAACTACCAAAAGAAATACTTTCATAACTTTGCAGGTGCACAAATCACGGCATATGGGAGAGGACTCAAAGGATAATGGAAAACGAAGCGGTTTAGGAAGGAGTATATGAAAAACAGCACCTACCTAGGCGGATAAAAATAAAATGGATTCATTTCATTCAACAGGCAACCTAAGGCAGAACTCTAGCAGAGGGAGCAAGGAGACAAACGCTACGTGAAAAACAGCAAATTCCCCCCCGAACAAATGAAAAGGGGCTCGTCCTTTGATTACCAAAGCTGATGAGAAGGGGCAGCTCTGCAGGCTGCTCGCTCCTTGAGGCTAACCACAACCGACATGAGCCACACCTGAAACCAATCAGTGCCCAGGCTTTGAGAAGATTCACACGCGAGGACTAAATTTGTCGCAAATGGGTTGGTTTCCGATCCTAATGTAGCCAACTTGCTTTATTCTGACCTCCATTTAACAAATCAACTTAATGGGCACTGGGAGTGCTATAAAACTTAACAATGGAGTGATTTTAACTTTTAAAATACAGTTATGAAGCAAAATGTTGGAGAGCTCCTTCAATACTGGAAATCAAATTAAATCTAGACATTTTTTAACAGTCTTGACAGATATAATCCTAGTTACCATGTAAATTTATGGTAAGCTGCTGTGATATTAGCCACAGGTGCTACTTTTAATATATGGCCCGCATCTGGCTGGGAATAAAATTTCTCAGAGGACTGAAAATGACCTCACTATCAGACAATGGAGAAGAAAAAAAAAAAAAAAAAAAAAAAACAAGACCACTGTGGCATATAAAAAGCTGGAGATGTGGCCCACAACCGAATATTTTACATGAAATTCATTTTAACTCTGCAGACTGTAGGTTAAAGGCTATTATGTTTTCAATACGTAAAAGGCGTGGACATATTTCAGCCAAGCAGCCAAAAGATTATGTCCATAAAGCAGCAATGAAATCCACTGCCTACACATATAAAAACAAATTTTCCAATACCTTTGATCAACACAGAGGACAAAGCAACGTGCCGGAGGAGAAAAGGGAAGTATCAGCACAGCTCCAGCTGGAGCACGGGCACAGCACCGATTCCTGCTAGAGAGCTGGCAACGCTGGAAGGGACGTGCAAAGGGAGAATAATAATTTATTTAACAGCTCCAAATTTTTTGCACATCTTTAAGTAAGCTCTTAAAACACAAGGCTGCCCAACTGCAATGAAACACGTGCTTCCGCGCTCCCCGAGCCATCCTCCAGAGCGTTTCCTCACTGTCATCTCCACTCAGGCTCATCCTTCACCTGTGTCCTGCATCCCCAAAACACAAAACACGTTTAAAATAACCCTAAAAAAGTCTTAGAACGTTTGATTTCCTGTCATTTCACAAAATGACATTAGAGGTCTTACAGAGACTTCCTATGTGAAATTTAGGAGAAAAAAAAAAAAAACTTTAATTAAAAACTTACCCAGTAAAAGAAAGCAGCTGTAAATACTGAACCTGGCCATCAGCAAACATGCCCACCTTCGTAATTTCCTAACTGCATTTTCTGCTTTGGCGTGATTACCTAAGGAAATGCAATCACACAGGCAGTTGCCCCTTAAGCCCTCCAGCCAAATCCAGCCAAATTTGACAAGAACCATGGAAGTCTCAGCGTTGTGATGTTCCTGCGGGTCTGGCGAAAATGAGCAGAGGGACGAGGGACCCCAACCTGCCGCAGAGACGGAGCTGGGAACGCATGAGAGGAGCTGGAGGTATCACAGAGCTGGGGCAAAAGCCATGGAGGAGAGGGGCCGGGAGGACAAATCCCTCGAAACCCAGGTCTCAGCTGTTTCACTGCTCCCAGAGCAGTTTCCTTGCTCCGCAGGCATCACCGCTGCCCGCAGAGACCGTGCAAGAAACTTTTCAGGAGACTTTCAACAGAACTTTTGCATTACTTCTAAATGCACTTTGTGCAAACAGGAAGGCATGGCATTTTCAGCAGAAATTCTGCTTTTTTTAAGCGAGGTCTGTCCCCTTTGACTGCTCACTCCTCCCAAAGCGTGCTGAACTGACATACTGGGGAAACTCACGGCAACTCCTGAGATCCAAACCAGGACTCTGAGATCTGCAGCACGCCACCCTCCCTCGATGATCAACTCTTAACATTTAGCCCTAAAGTTTCTGCAGTTTCTTGTCCGGGATCCCAGCAGCACCACCAGAGGTTGCTTGCATTTCTGTCCCTATTCTGAATGCTGCAGAGGGCTCACCCTACAGACAGGAGGTGAACGTTTTGTGTCCATCACCCAGGGCCATGCAGGCTCTACAGCACGCCCTCCTGATGGCACAAAGAGGCCCCAAAGCCTTGGCAACTTCTTCTGCTCTTCCTTTCTCCCCACAACTGCTCTCCGCAACGCATTTCAGGGGCCAGATTCTCCCTCCTACAAGAGAGAACAGGAAGAGCAGAGGAAAACCAAGAAGCGATGCGTGGGTAAGGCGGAACGGGCACATCAACAGGGCCAGCACAGCCAGGCAACGTGTTCTCCTCTACAGCTGAGCTGTATTTGTATTTCTTCCCTCTACTCAGCACATTCTGTATTTTCTACAAGCTTAGAGCACATACCCACCACAAGCCTACCTCACCCTAAAGGAAGACAGAACATGGATCTTTGGGGAGGATGCAGAAAATCCTTGTCTGGCGACATGACCATGCTTCAGGGGCAAGCTGCAGGGGACGGGGAAGGGACATCAACAAAACCACCACGGTGGGAGAGGAACCAGCCGTGCCCAGGAAGGAGCAGGACCCAGGATCGGTGCACAGTGGGTGCCCACAGCTCACAAACAGCTTCCAACGGGGGCTTCAGGCCGCTTTCCAGCTTATTTTAGGGAATTGTGCGTCCAAAGCCCGTTTTCATGAAAATGTATCTTCAGACTAACAAACAGCATCAGCAGTTTCAAGCTCTGTGTTACAAAATAATTCCATAAGCCAGAAGTGTCATTAGCTTGTCAGTTGTTAAAAAGGCAGCCCATTTCTGATCGCTTTTAACTGAGCTAATCTCAGCCTGAAAGCTTCAGGAATCTAAATAACTCTTGTTTCACAGAAGTTTCATTTCATTCTCATGCTGAAAATAATATACATAAACCAAGTTCATGTCTACACATTTGCAGGACTTTATAATAAAAGTTGTGTTTATATTCTTAACATCTGTTGACATACACAGACTTTGTAAACCTGGCATAGATTTTAAAGCCACAGAATTTTCCATGCATCATGAACATTATCTGTGAGAAGCAATAAAAAAAGCAATGAATGCATTAATCATACCAATATCATCTGCAAAGCATAAATCTGAAATACCTTTCATGTCAGCTCCGCTACTCGGATTTTTACACACCTGATTTTATGCCATCTGCAACGAGCAGAAAGAAGACCACTGAGGAAATAACATTTCTCGGTGCTCTGACGTCTCCTGAATACTCACACTTTAAATATTGTAAACAGAGAACCTACTACAGGAAATAAAAGGAGTTGCACCTAAAAGCCTCGATCCTAACTGGAGGCACACAGAGGACCTGCCTCCAGTTTGCCCCCCCAGCAGAAAGCCCAGGTGGGCTCTGATGGCCCCAGCATGATGCCTGTGAAGGGCACCAAGGAACGGCACAGACTGCACCAACACCTTCCAAGCAGTTCAAGTGGCTTTTTTTTTTTTTTTGAGTACCATTTCTAAGATGACACATTAGAGGTATTCATGTATACTTCTAATTTACCGAGCATACTCAGTTTTGTATACTGGCAAACGCTTCATCAATCTTCAAGTTAGGAAGACCAAGAATATCTACCTATTTCATAGGATCAATCTATACAGTCAGAAGAAACCCAACAACTTTCTAGGTTTTTACTGAAGCAGCGAGATTTCTAGATATCTGGTGGGGGGTCCCCCTGCCTTGTCTCTTGACCTGTCCATGGGCACACTGCCTGAGTCCATCTGGTCAAACCAACTTCTTTACTTACAGCGTGCAAAAACACTTTTCATTAAGTTTACAATAAAACTGTGGTTTTATTATTATTATTATCTGTTGGCTGAACCAACAGATTTTTGACTGTGTGCTGGCAGGGACAGCGTTTCATGAATATCTGAAGCACAAAGGCCAACCCCCCCAACCCTGCATTGCCAGGTCTATCTCATCATGTCAAGCACGCTGGTGGTTCCAGCTCCTTGAGCTGCCTTTGCACCTCCCCAAGGTTTCATGTGAGCTCCCTCTCATGGACTTCCCCATCTGCGTTGCCTTATGAATTAGTTGATAGGGTTTTGTTTGTTCTATATTAACCCTCAGGACTGAAGTGCGATCCAGGACAAATGTGCCCAGGGCTCTGTCTGTGCTCACCGACCAGCTCCTGGGCTGTGTTTCCCTGCCATTATTCTCTCGTTTTCCTTCACCCTGCTCAAAGCAGCCCAGGAGCTCTGCTCCCACCTGCTCTCTTCTGCCTGGGCTTCCCAAACCTGGAACAGCACAAACACAGCCAGCGTTACAAATCATGGTTTATCCAGCTCATTGGGATTTCCCAAAAACCTTGGTCTGGGTTTAGGCAGTGCCACGTAAATTAATGGACCTCATTCAGTCACTACACACAGAAAAATGCACAGCCTGAAGCCTGGAGCTGGCAACGTCCTTCCCGTGGGGAGAAAAGAGCCACCTCGGAGAGCAATCACCCTAAGAAAACCCTGCGTGTCCTCTGCCACCCAAGGAAGCGCTCACTGCGCTCTCTGAAATAAAGCAGAATGAGAATTGTCCTCCATCCATTCCACACTCTTACTGTTTTCTGTTATTATAAGAAAGTTAGCTTTTTGTCGTTCCCCTCCTGTCCTACTAATAAAATGTTAACATATTATAACTCTCTGCAACTTTGCTCAGAAGACTGAATTTACGCAATCTCAAGCAAAATTCAGTATTTCCAAAGAAAGTTTATAACCGATGTCATAGACACGTTCTTAAAATTTGAAACTTGGCTAGGACTTGGACTTCAAATACAAAACCAGCAGGGTCTGACCAGGAATCTGCTGTACCGAAGACATCTCGAGATCAGCTACAACAATTCATTCAAGAATACATATCACTCTTCTGGCTTTCTGCTTAGAAGATGAAACGTGTGCTGTTTTTCCCACCTTGTTTCCCAAAAGTTTGTGTTCTTGTATTTACCCATTTTTCTCATTCTTTCTGCACAAAAAAATAAAGAATGAACTCCGCTATCCAACATTTATGTATTTCTAGTAATAATTCTAGAGTGCTAGTAATGAAAAAAAAAACAGGATTAAATATTATTTGTCTAATCCCATAATACCAACCCTGACCTTGACCCTAATATTATAATCAAGAAATTACAAAGTTAGAATAATAAATCTAGTTAACAACTACAAAATGGATTTAATTTACTCCACCTAATGAGATTGGAATCAGAGACCAATTCACTGAGGCAAACCCAACAGGGCTGGCCCTAACAGGATACTCCCAGCTTTCAGAATACAAATACTTTCCCATCAGAACCATATGGAAATTAAAGCAATTATATTTCCTTTATATTAAAAGTGGTATATAACAATAATTACCTGATTAAAATTTTTGAAGTTAAATTCTTTGTAGATGGCATCTCTTTCACCTAGCTCAGACCAGCCTGAAGCTTTGAGATCCAGTAAAACTTGGTTCCTCTCCTCTGTTGTCAGCCAATGAGACTGGGAAGACTATTAAAGAAAAAACAAATAAAACCCATTACACTAGTGAGACTGAGGTTCCTTTATACAACAATAAGAAAACCGCATGATGAAATGACAGTGATGTATTGTAGCAAAGTAAGTATTTAAGATGCAAGAGGTGGAAAATTCACTGTAGTGTGTTTTATTTTTTATAATTTCAGAGAGCTGCTTAACTCACGTAACTTATAACACCAAGAAGCACGGCTTCTGTTTGGTCAGCTAAATTTGGATAAATGTTTTTGTACAAACTGAACAAGAGCATCAGGCTGTTTCATGGCAATGAACACGGATAGCAGCATACCTGTGCCCAGTACCTCATTCATCTGAATTGTCCAGATGCTGTAGCACTTTAATTAATTTTCAGCTATTCCACTTTGCCATATAGATTAGAGATTATTTACATGATACGCTAAATGTACAATTACAAGGCTAAAAGGTGTATCAGGGGAATATCTGAATTTTAAAAGGCAGAAACAACAATAATAGATAATACACACAACTTGTACTTTGTTATTCCTAGAAAAGCAGGAATAGATTTAAAAATAGCAAGCACAGTGAAATACTAAAAGCAACAGAGAGCTTCTTAACGAAGGGTGGAAAGAAATACAAATGATAATACAATTACAAGTTACAATCTAATGGTATTAGCACACGATTCTGCAGAGCACGTGTGTTCAGGTATGGCTTATTTTAAACAAAAGGAGCCCTCCTGAAGCCACTGGGACACAGACAAGGCCAAGTGTGTGAGTGGAGAGTTAGACTTGGGATCAGACTGATCCCAAGTTCAAGCTAAGAAGCAAGGCTGGAAGGGGAGGATGCTCCGTGCTGGGGCAGCGTTCAGAGGGCTTGCAGGTAGGTGCGATGTGCTGGGTGTCACGGCTCAGCACCAGCACCCCCAAAACACGCCCAGCACCCCAAGGACACCGCCGGGGCTCTGCAGCTCGGAGCTGCTGCGGGTCCCAGCGGCAGCCCCCAGACCACCAGGTGGTGCTGTCAGCCTGGGCAGCGCAGAAATTAGCGCAATTAATGCCGCCCCAGCAAGATTTGAAGCTCTTTCTCCATTAGCAAGTGGAGCCTCGCGGGAGCTAACAGCAGATGCATGGAGAAAATAATTGAAACTTCTGCAATGGCCACAGAGCAACATTTTCACCAATAATTCGGGACAGAGATATGTGGCAGCACCACTGCAATCGTCTGCGCTCAGTGGGACGCCTCATTTACAAGAGGTGGGCTTTATGCACCCCACTGAGCCCACTCAGACCCTTTTTGCTTCAAATTTTAACTTTGGGCTTGCAGCAGCACAAGCACTGAACGCGGCATTGCTGCAGCAGCAGGCACAGGCAGGAATTCCTCAAGCACATGCGAGTATTGCCGAAGCTCAGCCTAAATTTGCCGAGAGCTGCTCCCTGGCAAAAGGTGAACCCCGCAGCAGAGAACTCATGGGGGGAGATTTTTGGAGGTCGCAAAGTCCAGGGCTGCGTGGAGGAGGCAGCACAAAGTCCGTGCCCTGGCAGGAGGGGAGATGTCACCGGCTTGGCCTCGGGGACACCACAGCCGGCTGCCCACGGCCTCGCTGGGGCACGTGGATGTCCTAAACCTGCTCATGTCCCCCGTGATATAAATACGGAGCGTGATGGAGCCTTGGGTGCATGCTGATAGTGGCAGCTCCGACCACGTCCAAGCCAGCTGTGCCCGCAGCCACCTGCTTCAGCAGGGCACGGACACACAGCAGGAGCTGGGAGAGCAGCGTGAAGCCCAGGGGCCTGCAACACGCGAGGGTGCAGCAAGAATTAAGGATTTAGGGAACACGCAAGCAGCAGAGCCACACAGCACCGCACAGCCAAGCCTGATGGCCACAGGGGGATTCATTAGCACGCCCAATTAGCCACGCAGTCATTCTACTAAAAGAACAGCCCCAGCTGGGGCTGCCCCGCACCCACACACACACACACAGGGAGGAAAGGCCCCGAGATGGCGGCGCGGCCCCACAGCGCCCGGCCCCGGCCCGGCCTCACCATGGCGGCCCCGCTGCCAGCCGCGGCTCCCCGGCTCCCCGCCGCCCTCCCGGCTCCCAGCAGCAGCCGCAGCCCGGCCCCGCCGCCCCGCATCGCCCCCGGCCCCGCCGCCTGCGGGCAGCGGGAGGAGCCGGGCCGCTGGGGGCGGGACGGCAGCGGGCACCGAGGCGTTTTGGGGGAGTTTTGGTCGAAATTCGTTGCCCCGAAGGTCTCCCGGGGGGGTTTGGGTTTATGGGGAGGGAGAGGATTGCTCGAGGCAGGAGGTCTGCAGCTCCCTCATCGCTCAAAAGCGTCAGGTTTTGGGTTATTAATGAAATACTTCCCATCTTTATCTGCAGTAATACCTAAGTTGTATCGGCGCTTTTAAATGCAGAAATACAGGACCTGGCCTTTCCCAAGCGGAAAGGTACAGGCAGCAAAAAAGTTCCCAAAGCATTACGACATGGGGAGAGGAGCTCTTTGTCAACAAATCTTGTGAATAGCTTTGTTGCTTCTTACTTTAATTCACACCCTAAAACTTCATGGCAGTGTTTATATGTGGCAGATGTTTGCTGTAACACCCCAAGTGATAATCAAAGAAAAAAAAAAAAAACAAAACAACATAAGTATATTTCTTATATAAACTGATCCATGCTAATCAAAACTGAAAAAATAAAAAATTATCTACATAGCCTCACCCCCAGGCTTTGCAACCTGCAAACACATTAGTAAAGTTTAAATAAATCTCAAGACTAGTCTTGCTAATTTAGGCAGGTGATCTGTACTTCCAAAATCATCTTTTCAATGCTTTAAGTGCCTTAAAAGATTACACTAAAAATTGGATTTTTTTTTTTTTTTGAAAAGTAAGGACAATGAATGCAATTTCATTCTAGAGGGAAGTGGTAAATAAATTGCACACACACAATGAACTTTGGAAATTATTTTACACCTTACAAAGAACTGCCACTAAGTCAAAAGTCATGGAATACAGCGAGCACCTAACCCCCGTGTATCATAGGTGGAAAACACTCACCTGGCAAGAGCTGTAAAACAAATTTCAGAATTTTTATTATTGCTGGTATTACTGTACCCCAGAGTACAAAGCAAATACATACAGTTAATATTAAAATCTTTTTCAGACAGTGGAATAACTCATTTGAAGTACATTGTGTTTTAAAACTTATTCTTCCTCTTTGTAGTTCATTTTACTGACAAAATAATTTAGTAACATCACCATTCACCAGCATATCCCTGTAAGGTTTTATTGTTTCAGGAATACATAAGCAAAAAGTTGAGTACGATCCGTGTGGGCCAATACATCCTAATTCCACCAAGCTTACCACATCGTCCATGTGGAAGCATAAATTCATACATCCGTAGGTTCTGTACAAGAAGATTCCATCATTCCATCAAAGCAGCTCGACTCCTGAGCCGAGCAGTACCATGTACACAGGCCGATGTCCTGTAGAAATCTTATCCTGTCTACAAAGTCTGGGGACCTCTTCAGAAGAGCCAAGTAGAACTGCATCACGTATTTACATTAAAGTTCATGAAAAATAAGCAGGTCAGAAAACTTCAATAAATACTTTCTTAGTTTGTGTTTCTTCGTATTTGTTTACTCACTGCTTTAATTGCCTCAGCTGGCATTTTACAGATTCAGTAGTTGATAAATAAAGCCAATTTTGAGTCAACATTATAAATTACAACCAACAAATTCAATAGTTCATTCTTATGTAGTTCCAGTCCGCACAACTTCCCGCTTTACTGACACCCAGGAAATTTTGTCCATGTTTCAGCATCCCAGATTATTCTTGATGTTCATGCTCTTGTCCTGGGATCAGCCACCGAATGCTCTCAGTTCGAATGGTAGCATACATGATAAAGCTAGCAAGAAAGAGCAAGGAAAACAGGAGCAGCCAGTCTATTCCTTTGGTCAGGACACTTGGCAGGGGCCCAGCCCAGTCTTCCTCTGTCACAGTCACATCGTTTTTAGCTTCTATACCTGAAAAAGAAAGCATTTGATCAACCCCCGTAATGATCATTAAATATAGAGAAGCTTTATGTATTTGGAGCTTTGTTCTCATTCTCAAATTAAGGCACGTGCACAGTTAGACTCAGCATTTTGCTGACAGTCCTTGTGTTTTAACACGTTGAGTATGTAGTTTGCTAATGTAAAGGCAAAATGTTATCAAAGTGTATGCAAATGTTTTTAACAGGAAAAGGGTTGTTTTGTTCTTCCACAGCAGGGCCTTTTGTATGTTTGCACGGGGGTTGTTTTAAAATATCTCTGCTGCATTAGCAAATATAACACCTTCTGGCCTCTAATGAAGGCTGTGCATGGGGTTTTTGGTTTTCCTTCCTGAACACAGTACAGTAGGACCAGAGAGGCACGGAGCTCACAATGTGGACAGCCGTATCAAGGAAACTGGAGTCCTTTTGTCCCCTCTAGCACAAGAACTGAAATTGTCTTTTTCCCCAAAAATGCAAACATGCATGGCAATGTTCCCACGATTTACGTGCCTTTTTATCCCAAATTAAATATTTGTGCGTGAAGATGTTCTCAGTCCCTCTAGCTAAACCCCTCAGTTTCCCCCTTCTCTGTGAAAGCAACCCACTAAGTTCCTGGTTTCAGTGTGCCCCAAAACCCAGCAGACTGCAGCCACCTCTGCCAGATCCTCTCAAGGTTTTCATAAAATTCATCTTAAATAACAACCAACAGGAGGAGGAAGGCTGCATTTGGAGGTAAAAGCCAACCTGTTCTTCCTTTTGATGCATCAGAGCTGATTTACAAACCTGTTTGATTAAAAATGAAGTCTTTCAGTGTTTCCAGCGTTCTGTCTGTATGATTAAATCTCGCCATAGGTTTAGCGCCTTGGAAAAGGAGGATATTGGGCACGGCTACAGTTCCAAACCTAGTTGATAAACTGTTGAACACAAAGCAAATGCAAGGTATAAGGAAAAGAAATCCACTGGAGAAAGGAACAAAGATAGCCACAATGTGTCAGTTTTACTAAATTAATTTCTCCCTTCATAAGAAAACGTGTAACCATTTTGTGCAGTATTAAGGAGGTTTGCTAATGAATTATGTCAATAATGTAAGATTCAGCAGTGAATCAGTATGTTGCTTCTTCACACGTGTATTGTATGCATACAAATTTTGTTATCAAAGGATATATATGGGGGTGAATGGAATATTTAGCACTTTTCAGAATAATGAAACCCAAGTTAGATAACAGAACACAACTTCCAGGTTCATTATAGCTGTTGATAGAGTAGCAGTTCCTTTCTGTAAAGTTGTTCATAGGAAAAAAAAGGAAAGGGCACAGCCAAAAATAAAAGGGACCCATAACTATTTATATTAAACATTAAAACAAAATACTCCTGTTTTTAAAACACAAAACTTGCTATTGTAAATAAGACATTAGAGGATAGGACATGTAAATTACCTGCTATGTTGTGATGCATCCAGTGCCAGGAAGCGCAGAGTTGGAAATGCTCGAGGTAAAGAATTAAAATGAGGGGCCAGGCTAACAGAAAAGCGGCACCACGGCGTATAGAACAAGACTAAGGTACAGTCACTGCTGTTTGGGTTTAGGAACTCCATCAGATCCTTAAAGAAAGCAGAACAGACACACATAATGAAACATTTAATAGCATAATCCTACATAGAAATGCATCATTCAGCAAACAATTAGATACTTGACAAGATTTATCGAGTAGCTGCACGTTTGTTTTAAAGCTTTTTAAAATAAACAGACAAGTGTTTAAGAGAACCTTTTCAAGAGGTTAAACAAATTTATTAATTAAAAAAGCATCCTTTATTACAAGAAAGAGCTAGAAATAGGCACTGGTACTGGAAATAAGTGCCATTAACAATTCCAGATACACTAATGCACAGCACATGAAAGCTGACCATTCTCTACAGGCACACACAGGCTCGTGGATTGAGCCATTTCTCCACTTTTTCTACTCGGAACGACACAAACAGCTTTCTCACTCAGATTTTTTCCCTTGTCAATATCAGAAAGGCTGTAACGCAAGGAAATCCACCAAGTCAAATACGGAAGAAACAGACACGCAGCACAGAGCCCTAGAAGGGGTGGCCTGCTTACCTGGGACACGTTCAGGATCTGCAGCGTGAAGTTGCTGATCCCAGTCACGTTCCTCTCCTCGCAGGCCACCTTGGGGGTCTTCACGCTCTCAGTGCTGTTGGGCTCCTCAGCAGTGCCGGGCAGCACAGTCTCCAGCACGACGGGCGAGCCCACTGCGTGCTCATGGCCCTGCGTGTCAGGCTGGACAAGGGGAGCTGAGGGCCTGCTCCCTGCTTCACACTCCCCACTGCTGCCTGCTGCTGCCTCACAAGTCCCAGTCGTGGTGGAAGCTGACTCCTGCTCTTCCTTCGCATCCCCTGGCACCACCGAGAGCCCCTTGGCCTGCTGGGCTGGGAGCCCGCTGCCCAGCATCGCGTCGGCCATTTCTGCAGTCCGGTACCGCACCGCTTCGCCACCACCAACCTGCGTGGAGCCAGCAGCAGCAGCTGGGGGGGTCCCCGCGGCGCTCAGCTCTGTCACATCCCCTGCACCAGAATCACAGAATCATTAGGGTTGGAAACGCCCTCCAAGATGAGCTGGTCTAACCATCCCCCTACCACCATCACCCACTAAACCATGTCCCCAAGCACCACGCCCAGCCTTTCCTTGAACACCCCCAGGGATGGTGACGCCACCACTTCCCTCGGCAACCCATCCCAATGCCTGGGTGCTCTTTCTGAGAAGAAATATCTCCTCATTTCCAGCCTGAACCTCCCCTGGCCCAACTTGAGGCCATCCCTCTGGTCCTGTCACTGGCTATCTGCGAGAAGAGGCCGGCCCCCAGCTCCCTACACCTTCCTTTCAGGTACCTGCAGAGAGCAATGAGGCCTGCCCTGAGCCTCCTCTTCCCCAGACTGACCCCTCCCAGCTCCCTCAGCCGCCCCTCACAGGCCTTGTCCTCCAGGCCCTCCACCAGCGCCCGGTGCCCTTCTCGTACTGAGGCCCCAAACCGAGCTCAGCACCGAGGGGCGCCCTCGGGCTCGGAGCACGTCAGAGGGGAGGCACCAGCCCCTCTCCCCGGCCGCCCGCCGCCCTCACCGGCCGCCAGGGCCCCGCCGAGCCCGGCCAGCGCCAGCAGCAGCCGCCACATCCCGGCCCCGCCGCGCTCCGTCTCCCCGGACAACCGCCACTTCCGCCGGGGCTCTGGGGTCCGCTTCCGCTTCCGGCGCGGCCCCCGCTTCCCGCGCCTGCGCAGTGCGCGGTGGCGGGCGGGAGAGAGGGCGGCGGGCGCCATCTTGGGCGCGCTGAGGCGGGCGCTGTCCCGAGAACGCCTCGCGGTTCAGGCGGGGTTATCCGCAAACCGCCGGGGCTCGGCGCTCCAGGACAGTAAAATGTTCACATAAACTGCACAAAATAAAGAACTTTTACCCAATTTTCTCGCTTTTGCCCCCCGAACCGCCCCACTGTCCCCCGGGGCAGCAGCCTGGGGCTGCTTCCACCTCCTCACGGTGGTTTGGCTCCTGAGGAGCTTTTACGGACGGCCATGGGTAAAAAGCCCACAGACTACAGGCATATATATATATGTGTGTGTGTGTGTGTGTATATTTACAGCTAAAAATAAAAGAGGGCCTGTCTGTCATATCAAGCAAAGCTTCCAAACTGAAAGGCAAGATGAATATTATTTAAAAAAAAGAAAAATCCTGTCACAGTTAGTTCTAACTCACTTTCAATTTAATATTGAAGCTTCACGACTGTTTGGGACATGTCAGAACTGAGCCAAGAGCATGACCTAGGAGAGTAGGCACCACACGTACATACTGGGGAGAAAAAAAAGACCCAGGAAAACACAGTCCATGCACATAAATTAATATGGATGTCAGAGCTTTATTATGGAAATGGGATTTGTGTCTTTGATTTTACTGTGGGGCGCATCAACTCCTTTCTTATAGCGCACATTTTCTTTCTTGGAAAAATGTTTTTGTTTTTCTTGCCTTCCAAGTCCCATTTGCATGAATATTAATACTGAAACTATGGTAGCCTAAAGATATAAAACATAAGTGAGGCTTGCAAATAGAAAATATTTAATTAGACTGGTTGATACAGATCAAGCAAGCAAACTTGAGAGCCAACACACATACGAATCCACGTTGCTGTGGGCTAGTCAGGAAAAAGCTCCCCAAGCCCTAATTGTGGCAAGAAAAGTGGCGTTTTCAAGCTCAGCCCCATTTTCTTCCTCCTGGTGAAGGAGTACGTGTGGCTGCAGCTCATGGCTCTGTGCCATCAGTCTTAGAGTCCTTCACCTACCGCTGCCCTGGGTGGTGTCAGATCTCAAACATGAATGATGGCGTTCCAGATCTCTAACAGATACATTTGTGGCAACATACCTGCATCTGAGACACTTCTCAGATTTAATCCTAACATAATATTCTTCCTACCAGAACAGAAAGCAAGAAGTTTGTGCAATATTGCATACTTTTTATGCTGATGATAAAAAAAAGCATTAATGTAACAAATTAACTCTCAGGAATTATAGATAGGCTTTATACCTAAGTCACAACAAATGTACTAGCCCAGTGCTTACACATTATACAGACAAGGCACATTAAGATGCCTGCCAGTTTTGTTGCACAACTGTTTGGTGGCTTACATTTTTCTGATTTTTAATGCAAAATGTCTGTTTTCAGGAAGAACTAGTAAAAAAAATACATTGTTTTGCATCTATCCAAAAATCTTGGATACGGTAGAATAGCTCTGTTTGTCAGGGAAGGATCTGAAATTTAGCAAAGGGGAGGATTTGCGTAACTGAGTCTTTTGTTGCACCCATGGATATACACCAAAACTTTGCGGTCATCTGTGCATCTTATATTTCAGCAGCTGAATTTCACACACCACTACAGATTTCAGTAATGCTGAGCAAGATCCTTCACAGGCATCGTGGCAAGAAAAGGAGTGAAAGAGACTGGGACAGAGACAATGCCGTGGTCTTCAAGACAAGTTTCCACTCCTATATAATCCTGGGACGTCCTCACAGCTATGATTTTCTGTGTATTTAACAGCACAAAGATTAGGTAGGAGAGAACAAGACAAGCATTTGAGTTGGAACACAGGCTGAGGTTGCATGAACAACTTCAACCTACACCTGAATTTGGGATGTGTGCCTTTGTAATCTTTGTTTTCTCAACATGGCCGCAGTTGAATATTTAAGAACATGACCACTTGAAACAGCAAATACACTTTTTAGTTTTATGCATATCTCAAAGGCCTACTCTAAATAATCAAACTCGCACTAATTGTTACTGTGATATTTTTTCACTAATTAGAACAAGCTTTTGTGGTATGAAAAAAAAAAAAAAAAAAAAAAGCAACATGAAAGGCAAGAAGATTTATCTGCCGCAGATCATTTAAATAACACCTAACAACTCCACAACATTTTTCAGCTTCAAAGTAGTTAAAAGTTCTTATCTAATGATTCCTTCCAGCAACCTTGCAAGATAAGCCACGTATCTATCCACTCATGGGAAAAAATGAGCCCTTGTCATCCTTAGGCCACGCAGGGAACCTGGGTGACAGCCAGCTGCAGAAGGCAGTAGCTTTCGGGCTGCCAATCCAGTATGGTCAGGCCCCACCTCTCTTAAATGTTAAACAATAAACACAGAGCCACAGGCAGAACTCTGATAAAAATAGCACACAATGCAAGTCAGCCCTTTACTTTTAGTTATTACAGCTTTACATGATTAACAGTTAAAACAATTTTCATTCGTCTTGGTCCAAAAAGACACACCACTGAGCTATCATACTGCATGGGTATGATACTGCTAATTCACGGTGTACTATTTGAGCTACTTGAAGAGATACCATCGAGACAGGTATTTTCCAAAAGCAAAAAGATGCCAGTCCAGCACCGAAGCAAGCTTTGGTGTCTAATCATACCCATAAATGGAATTATCAGGAAGATATAACCACCTTAAAGCTTCCTTTAAGACATCCAACTTGTGACGCAAACAAGCCAACATTGCTGGTCTGTCTGCATGAATAAATCATAAACTGATTCTGTCATCAGAAACGCAGCACCTGGCATCGCACACCAACTGTATACCGAGGGAGCAGATCGCATTGCAATTTTTATCTTTCAGTTTATTACACAACAATCATGCAATCAGAGAAGCACCTTCCAATACAGATAAAGAGCCTGAATTGTTGCATGGTATCATTTATCAATGACAACATCCAATGCTCAAGTTTTCATTAAAAAAAAAAAAAAAAAAGCTCACTTCCTTCAAGAAATCACATCCAGCAACTGATCTTTAGACCAAAACACAACAGACTGTAGTCTAACTCTGTTGTGAATGTATCCAGTAAAATGAATCTGTTGAAAGCCAAACATTTACAATCAAAACAAACAAACAAACAAACAAAAACATGTATTTTCTGATCTTTTCTGATTAAAAGCAACTTGAAGTCTGTAAAGAAGCTTCAACTATGACTTCTAAAATGTTTCAATACTAGAAATATTCGGGGTCTCTGGAAGTACGTGGAATAGAAAATGGATGGTGTTGGGGAGCAAGGAAAGGAAGCAGTCCTGGCAAACTGGATTGTAGCTCTGCATCCATCAGACTGCCCATCTTGCCTCATAGTTATTGAAAACCTTCAGTAGAGGGGCAAAACCAAGGGGGGTTGGTTGTATCCAGAGCACATAAGCAATAAAAATAAACTAGAATATTACTAGGATGAAGGGATAAATATGATATTCAATAATGAGTAACGACCACCATTCCAGTAAAAGCAAGTACTCTCAAACTGATTCCCACGTGCAACAGAGAAAGAAAGTTAACAACTTACTACACATGTATACACAGCACTCATTCCCTTCCTTGTTTCTTCTCATATCTGAGTGAAGGGATAAGAATGATTAAGTTACTGCTGCAGCACTTTTAATTTATTGAAAAACAAGGAACATTCCTCTGTTTCCTAGTACCCTGCAACCCATTCAGGCTTTTTGCCTTAATGCAAATTATGGGACTTGCCTATAATAAGCAATACACATCTCATGTGAAATTCAGAAAGCAAAGCATGCTGGAAAGGTGGGCTTCTTTATTTCATGTAATCTTGCACAGTAAGTGGTCCTCCAACTCTCACAGATTCTTTGTGCATTTTTAAGTCCACACAAGCACAAACACAGTCTGTTGGAGCTAGATTCAGCTACACTTCAGGGAGGCAAGGGACAAAGCAGAACAGATCATTTGGTTTTAAGCAAAATCTGTACAAGTTGTACCTTAACATTTTACACTTACCTACGACTGAGACGTCGGGAGAACAAATGGTAAAATCACTGCATTTCCATTTAAAACAGAGACAGGTTAAAGTTATTGGTCTGATATGCTGCCAATAGGAATCTTAAGCCAGAATTTAAAAAATATATATTAACAAAAGAGGAAAAAAATTGTTAGGTTTTAAAGTATTAACTTTATTAATAAATATACATCCATATGATGATGTAAATACAGATCATGAACACTACTCCATTCCCATACACATAATTGCACACGAGTAGCTCAAGTTCATGGACATAAAAACATACACAGTATCTAATCAGGCTTTTTACAGCAGAGGACAGGGTGCTGATACTAGTTATTTAACAGATTACTGTTTCCCCCAAAGTAAACCTGTGGAAAAGCAAATGATGAAAGATTAAAATATCATAAAGTGGTTCAAACTTCAGAATACAGACTTATCTATTTGGAAAAAAAAATCACAAGGAGAAAGGTCTAGTCTCTACTAAAGTCATAAATATATTTAAGCAGTGTTAAAATATATGCATTAAAATAGAGAAGAATAAACTTCTTTTGTGGTCAGAAATTAAGTTTGCAGTTCAAAGTATTTACGATTATTATCAATTGTTTTAACTGTCAACTCTAGGGATAGCATGAAACGTTATTATACACACAACAAAGAACGGCAGAGTCACAGCTAATGAAGCCATCAGACAAATGACTTCACATTGCTCTCTGCCTTTTAAAGCTCTTCGAAAATGGGGGAGGGAGTTCAATTCACATCTGAATTACTCTGTGTATTGTAGTTCCAAGTAATTCTTTTCACATCACTTTTCACCGACAAGGCTTGGTTTTGTCCTGACCAAACTCTTAAGTTCTTTCAGACGAAATGAAAATATATTCATTCGGAACAGAGATCTTTAATGGCTCTCGATACATAGTTATTCTGAATAGTCTAAACTAAATCCAAGATATAAAGAACATTGCCTTAGTGACAAGGCTAACAGCTGATTTTAAAAATACTATATTTAATATCAAAGTTAGCCACTTCTGATGGTATCTGTTTTATTTCTGCCAAAATATGGTGCTAGCATCTTGAATATGTCCAGTGCAAGACTTTATAGTAGCAAAATTATTTGGTTTAAGTTTAAGTAAATTTAATCAGAAACTGAATAGTAGTTACTATATGTATATTAAACAGTGAACTTGTATAGCATCAGTAAGGAATAATAGCAAGCGAATACATTTCCTTTATGTATAAATAAGACGTTAGGAACTTGATAATTAAAAGAAATTATTAAAAAACAAACTTGACATGTCGATCTTCTGAACAGTGTTAACACACAACGGTGATCCTAGCTTATGAATAGCTGAATTATGATATATCATATAAAATAAGCAATTTACCTTACAAGTTATGTTTTCATACTATGGGGGAAAAGGCCAGTTTTCCCACTGGTACTAATAAAGTTTAGGCATTAACATGCTGCTTCAGTGTTTATCGTGGAAAGAAGAATGTTTTTTTTTAAAAAAAGCACAATGTATTCTCTAGATTATACATAGGCAAAGCAGAAGTATTTGAAAATTCCATTCCTTTTTCACTTTGAATCTCTTACTTCTTTTTTTTCATCCCCTTTCAGCATGGCACCAGTAAGCTACGGTCAGATGTAAAACAAACCAGAATTGGGCAATGCTCAGCAGCACACTTCTGGTCTCCTTGCTAAAGCTTGGGTGCCAAGCAGCCCTTTACAGACTCCACCAACACTTTCCTACTTTATGCTCATCATTTCACAATTGACAACGTTAATTGCTTTTTTACCGGGATTATATTTCATCTGATATAATTAATAAACACTGTAATGAACAGAAATTGCTTAGATGATTTCATTATTTCATCAGCATACTTGAATACAAAATTCATTATACTAGCAGAACAGCAATACATCTGCATTATCTCCTGACACACAGCACAGCACCATTGAGTCGATGCACAAGTGAGAAATGAAACAGGAGCAAACGGGATAAACAGAAGGAGGTAAGAAGTGGAGTTTCTCCAAGGTACAGTGGTGACATGCAACACGTTCCTTGCCAGCGAGGTGTGACACTCCTGTAGTTACTACATTCAGCTGAAGAGGACTGCTTTCCCAGCTGAGTTCAGGAAAGAACTTAAAGCAGTCTTTTGTTGAAAAATCATGATTAAAAACAGCCAATACAGCACGGATCCTGAGGGTGAATTAACTCACGTTAGCATTTTGCATGTGTCAGAAGTGACATCGTTCTGAGAAAGATTGCTAAATTTCAGGCTTGCGAGTTTGTTGAGGAACAGAACGTGTAACTGGATTTCATAGCTTCAGCATGAAGAAACCATTTTAGTAGCAGTTTAGCTGCCATTAGTTCGTGTATCGACTAAGGAGCCATCCAGTACAGTTGAGGTTCATTGTCTTAGTTGCCAGTGCATACACAGTTCCCCAAAAACAATTCAACACACCTATTGTAAAGTACAGCATAAAGTCCAGCTCATTATGTGTTAGGCATCACTGGAACACCTGAAGGCTTGCTGCTTTTTTCCTGATAAAAAAGGTATGAAACATGACATCTGTTTCTTAAGTTGTCATCACTGAAATCAAGAGTTCTCATCAAAATGACAGCAGGCCAGAATAGCAATTACATTAACAAAAATTATCAGTACTATTACTCAATCAGCACAAGCTCTAATTAACCCATTTTCTTCTGCTCCCCAGATTTCCAAGCTGTATATATTCCCACCCCAGATATTTGAAGCTGCAAATTTATCATAAAGTCACATTTTACTTCAAACAACTTAAATATAAACTTTCTTCCAGGTGAAAAAAACGCTTTAATTCCAGTAAAAATAAACTTAGAACAAACAATATGCAACATTGAGGACTGATTTTTTTTTTTTGAGTCTAGATTAAAGTATGTGCACATGTTACACACACACACACTCTCTCTCACACTTAAAAAAAAAAAAAAAATTAAACACACCCAGTTGAAAAATGGAACATTTCTTTTGGAAGGAGCAAAGGTTTTAGTTTGAGTCAAGAAAGGTATTTATAGTCAACCAACAACATTTTTTTTCAGCTTGCATGCATAGATGAATTCCTATGAAGTACTTTATATCTGGGGTCTAGCAGTGCAGTAAACTGCATCCTGTTTGCATCAGCTATACAGTTTGCTTTTATAAATCATGAAAATGGTGTCCTTTGGTAGATATATAACCTTCCATAACTTAAATATAGTATAAGTGTCAAACAATGAAATATCTGTATTTCCAGGAATATCTGGCAAAACTAAGTCTGAAAACTTGGCAACAGTGTCTATTTAAAAAGTTTAATTTGTAAACATTATAGATTAATACTTTAAAAGCTATTAAACTGTCGCCACCTAAGCACAGATTTTAAAGGCAAAAAACAGTGTAAATAGCTATTTACAGATTAAGAATGTACTGTTTAATATTAACCGAGTGCGTAACTGGAATGAACAGTACTTAATTTCTTACAAAATATTTCAAATTTTAAAGAATTATTTGTGGTTTGGTATATGTACTATCAGGCATTTCAAAATTACATAGAAGAATCCTGTATCAGCATAACAAAAAGAACAGCTATCACCTAAAGGCAAACGAGCTTGTATTAATAAGGCGCTGTGGAGCTGTAATGCGCTGCACAAACTTTCAGCTTTCTTTAATCATTTCAAAAACATTTTTGGAACATTAGTAGAAATCAACTTAATGCTACAACTCCAGAAACAAAAGCCACCTGAAATCAACACTGAAAAAAAAGGTTGTTTTTTGGTCTGGTTTTTTTTTTTTTTTTTTTTATAAGTATCTGTTCGAGGTCTGTAGAAGCTCCTGCAGGAGTGGAAAACATAGTTTGCTTTCTATTCCTTCCTTTTAAAAAACACACAGGAACTCAGAATTTTGCAGTTGTTACTAGTTAAACAGTCCCAAGCATTTTCTTTATCAAGTAAGAACTCATCTGGATGAGTTCCTTATTGTGAGATAGGCCACATCACGAGCCAACAGCCAGCTAATTCTATCCTCCTCATTTCAATTACTTAACGCATAATCACAAAACTAGATTTACCAGAAACTGAATGTAAAACTAGGAACACGAATATTACTCAGAGACACCATGGTATATGCATCAGTTGAGACTTGCTAATAAATTATGGTTTAAAAACAACAAAAAACCCTTTATGCCAGTGCCCTCTCAACATTGCTTTAAAAGTTACTGAACTGCACCCATACACTATGGCATTATTTGAATAAAAAGAAAATCTAGAAACTCAAACGTATGCAAATGCTACAATAAAATGCAAGAAACATGCCAAAATCCAAAGTAAAGCAGATTAGTAAGGAGTTACTAATTCCTTCCTTTCATTCATTAGGCTGTTTGAGTTTGCCACTAGTTTCACCAGCAGCATGTAAGCCTCTGTTATGCACCATAGGATAGGGAAAAGCTGCACTGCCACAAGTATAACTTAGATTTGCAAGCCGTGATAGAGCTTTAATGCTACCTGGAGGTCTGCCTGGGCTGACTTTGTATCCTGCTGCTTTAGTTGTACCCAAGGGTCTGCCTGGACTTGTCTTAAATCCAGCTGCTTTGGTGGTCCCCAGGGGTCGACCCGTGCTGGTTCGGTACCCTGCTGATTTTGTGGTCCCTGATGGCCTTCCACGTTTCCCGGATCGGTTGAGGTTTTTCTTTTTCTTTAGTTCGTCTTTTGTCTCTATATTCCTGCCGCTCGTGGTCTGCAGGTGTGATTCATTCAACGGGTCTTGTCTCTGGCATGCAATCGGTTTGTGGCTGACTGCGTGGCCGTATTTGCTTTGCTGCGTGGCGTACAAGTCAAACTGATCGGCAGACCTCACGGTGTCTTCGTTAAGGCAAGAGCTCTTGCCGGTCCCACAGAAAGCTGCATTACCGCTGGCGACAGGGTGCATCATTTTCTATCAAAAACAAGAGAGACAAATGTGTATCAGCATACAATAACTCTGCAGCATTCCACATGAAAATCCTTGAAGAGTTACCTCTGTTTCCTAAAGTGAGCACAAACCATTTTGTCTCTTTTCAGTAAACAGAATCAATGTCAGTAAATTACTTTTTTAAATGAAAAGTTTTAATAAGCTTTCATTTGAGGGTTTGACTGGTAACCCTCTACACACAGTTAAAAGCAACTATTTAAAATATGTATTATTCAGGTGGGTATAATTAGTGGAGAAGTACATTAAAGAACTGAACAAAAGCATTTCAGCAACCAGAGCATCTAATAGCCACCCATTCTGATTTCAAAACCCTTCTAACCGAATCTCGTCTAAATCCTAGCTGTTCCAGTTGCAAGATCAGCCTACCACCCAAGGAAAAATACCATCTCCTCCTGATTTAGCAGATCTAGGCTCCTTAAGATTTTGTTGTAAATGCAGCAAATTAATACAACACTAATCAGTTTTGTTGCTTCTTCTCGCAATTATGTAAGAAACACAGAAACGGGTCAAACGCGCAGCTGGGGAAGCAGAGGCACACAGTGAATCTTGCACAAAGCAGAAGATGTCAGACCACAGCAATGCCAACGCTGTCCCAGTTAGGTGAGCAGGTACAAAGTGACACAAAACTGTGCCCAGGATGTTGGGAAAAGCCATACACCTTGTCCTGATATCCGTGTTGCCATGCACCTCCCGGCATTGTGGGGAACTAATGTGACCCACCACGGCCAAGCACCGCTTTTACACAGCCTGTGCTTTACTGGTAGGCTACCATGGCTCGAGCTGTGCTACATTTCAGAGGCTTGCTTGTTCAAACAAGACTCATCTCCAGGAGGCTGGGAGGGAGAGGCACCCGTATGCTGCTGCATCACCCCAGGCCCAAGGGCCGGCCTGGCGGCGCCCATGCAAGGCCTCAGCCTGAACTATAGGCCGCTGCCTCCACATGGATCAGTTGTGCTACGAAATCCCTTCAGCACACATACTGGGGCAGAGTCACAACAAATAATATTACTGCATTGCTGGTGGTCTACAGCTTTTTGAGTATTAACACTTGTAAATAGCAGCTGCACACACGCTGCCTCACGTTCCCTACCCGTGGAGGTGGAAGGAGGCAGCGAGGCGCACCAGGAGGATCTCCTTCCTCGCTCAATTCGCCTGTGTTGGCTCCACAGCTCAAATAAACTGAAAATACTCAGTCCAAGATAACATTTAACCATGCTGAAGACAAGATTAATGCAATCAATATCTGGCTCTTGAGAGAATTTCTGTGCCTCCCGGTCATGTTTAGGAGACTAAACATTTCTTGCTGTGGTAAATTTCTCTAGCAGATAAGGTCTGGAATATTCATGGCATTTTGCCCGCAGTAGATATGGAATATCACCTAGAACAGCTACATCTAAAGTCTACCATTGATTAGGGAATTTATTTGGCAGTTGTGAAGGTCTCCTCCCAGCCAGAGGAAAAGAATACAACAGGAAGGGTCTGTTTACCCAGGAGTAAATCCCCGTGCCCTTTCCTTCTGATTATAATAGTTACAGTCCCAGCTCTTACTCCCAATTCACCTTGGCCTGACAAATGCATATTACAGCATGTGTGTTACTCCTGTGCAAATATCTGAACACAGTTTCATGACAAATAGTCAAATTGTAATAATAATATAATTTAAATAATAAATGGTACTAGTGGAGATTATCCACGTGCTACAGTTCTGAATGTTGAGTGGGGCTATGGTAGAACAAATACGAACCCACTGTTATTGCAGGTGTTGACTAGCAAGTGAAACAACTAAGAATAATTTGCAAGCCTGCATTTAGCAAAGAACAAAGAAAGTAAGATACAGGTCAAGAGACCAAGCAGGCTTTTTGGTGCAGCAATAAAAATGGAACTTAATGTTAGGTAGCAGTCAAGAAAACATTACCTTCCTTTAACCCCGCTACAGCCCACAAAGTCACGACAAATACCTGAGATTTTTCACAATACGTAATTACAAACATAAGGGTTCCGTGGTAATGTATTTTTACTAAGGACAGGGTATGCAGAGCGACTGAAAGGCTATTCAGCTGTTTGCTGATACACTTGAGGACACTTGGAGCAGTTAGTTCTAGGCTCAGCGCTCACTTAAAACACCAGCTTTGGCCCCAAAAAGCTGCTCCAAACTCGACTGCCACAAGGCCAATCGGTTCAGCTGCCCAGTGTCTGAGGGAACACACCAGACCAGGGAGGAGGCACTGAACAATGCAGGGCCCTCAAGGTTCCTCAGCAGACTGCCCACCTTCCAGATTCACTCCTGTCTATGCCAGTATTCTTATTCGCTGCTTTTTCTCCTCATCACAACCAGACGGATTTTTCCTATTGATGAAATCATCCACCTTTCCTGGGGAGAACCACGGCAGGTCCTCAGATCCCAGGAAGGCATCCTGTTGGACCTGCCAGACCCTGGGTTTCAGCACCATACCCGTGTGTTTGTGTGTGTGTCTGCCACGACAGCCCTGACAAACACTGCCGGGACGTACAGAACTTGGCCGACGCTGGTTTACCTTGCATCTGGTGGCAGTCTGCATCACTGTCACTGACAGGGAAGGAAGAATAAATCACTAACTGTCTAACATTTCTTACAAGAGGAGGAAGCTTAAAAAAATACAGTCTGTGAAAAACTGACAACGGTTTTTTTTTAATATTTGTTTTTCTCTAGGTCATTTTCTATCAAATCATGAAAATTTCAAGTAGTATTTCAAAGCTTATGCTCTCTGTTTTTGTTTTAAGACATTTTAATGAAAAGTTTTAGAAATCTTTATCTTAGTTACATTAACACGGACACCTCCAGCATATTTTTCTTCATTCATGTTACAGTTGGGAATAAAAAGTAGGCACACTGCATGAGTCTATCAGCAGAGTGGAAGCAGGCTTCTTGGCAGGGGTACGTACAGTATAAACAAGGATTGGTATAAAATGCAAAGCTATGCCAGTTTAAAAATCCCACTCTAGCTAAATTGTATAGCCAAACGCACACAACTTTGTGTCCAAGCATTCTTCAGTAAAACCAGCCAGAAAAGTTTCCAATGAAACAAAACTTACTTGTTTTAAACCTGTAAATAGATATGTAAAAGATACTTGCAACAGTTTACTTAAATCAGTTTTAAAACTGGTTGGATGTCTCCACATAAACAAATAGTTAAGATGAGGCACTGTAGTAAACAAATTTGGTTGCATTTTGAGAAGATTTTTACTGGAAAGCGGCTGCAGAGGGTTTTCTGTTTGGATCTTTTTCTATCTGGTAATCTATTTTCATAGAAATGCTTAGGAAGGGAGGAGACAACTGGATAAACTAGCTTTGGAAAAAGAAAGGCAGCGTTAGAGCTTCCTGTGCAATGAAGCACAGGAGCTCCATGGCTGCTAGAAAGGAGAAAGAAATGGGACCATCCATCTGGGACCTGCAAGGTTTTGCTGCGGGGGGACCAGAGGGCCACGGTAATGACCCCACTTTTTGCAGTATCGCTGCATCCCCATTCTTCTGAGTACCTGCAAAGTTAATTGCGTTAGCACTCCTGAGGTGAGCGTGCAGTTTTGTTTTGCTCGCAGTGCTCATCAGTCAATACACAATGTATGAGGCTGCCCTGAGGATTTTTGTAGTTCACAGTCAACCCCTTGCTCTTTTCTGCTGGGAGATGAAAACAGAAGCCATATTAAAGGCAAAGCAGACAAAAAGAATCTTAAGAAATGTCACCTAATTCCAACGATACTGTGACTCTTGGATAGAGAGAAAGAGTGCTTCCTTTTGCCCCTAAGCACAGATTAACATACAGCACATTTCTAGCTTACAACTGCTAAGGCTTCTTTTACTGGTACAGCCCATCCCTCCCTCAGCTTGAAACTATGCCAAAAAAAAAAAAAAACACACACACACACAAAAAAAAAAAAAAAAAAAAAAAAAAAAAAACAACCACACAACAACCATGTTCTGTTTGCTATACAAGACTTTAAGACCAAAACTAGTCAAGTCTCGATGCATAAAACACCCTTCTTGGGCTATCACCCCCTTCCTTTGCCTTCCTCGTGGTTGGCGCAAGCCAGATGGCAGCTTCCAAGAGCAGAGAAAGTACAAAAGCTGACTGGAAACAGGCACTCAAACATCAAGTATTTTATAAAGTCCTGGAGCTGTGACCTGGTATCTGCATTAAACAGAACAACGCATTCCAACAGGGGAAGCAGGCAGCCCCTCCGGTCTCACCCTCGCCTGCTTTCTGCACGGGCAGCCTGGCTCGCACCGGAGCAGACCTGGCTCTCTGCAAGCGCTGCTGCTGAAATGTGCTTTGAATCAGAGCCTCTGAACAAAACTGGAAGCACACCTCCAGCTTTTCAAATGACGATACCAGGAGAGGTAAACTCCTACTGCCAACAGGGACGATTTTGATTTTAGTAAGAGCGAGCGTAGAAAACCCACTCCTATTTCTGCGATTTTCCACAGCTGAGGTTGCAATGGCTTCAACAGCACCGACGGAGCTGTAGGAGACCGTACCAGCACGTTTTCATCATCCTCCAGCCCTCCTTACAGCAAATCCACATAAAGTACATGACATCGCACTCAGCAACAGAAGCATTATTTCTGTACTGGCACCCTGCACGTCACTCCTACCAATTAAAATAGTTGGAGGGAAGCACAGGACCAACTCTGTTCAAGCTCCCTGCATAAAGAGAGCTCTATGCCACGTCCAGCAGCGCAGGGGCTGCAGGCTCCGGGGAATGCCAAAGGGCTCCTTTTTGCTGCGGGGGGAAGCTGAAGAAGCCAGAGCACAGACATTTTGCCTTTGCAGACTGCGGCAGAGATACAGTATTGCTTTCGCTCCTCCCTCTCAGGATAGTGGGTGGGAGAAATATACTTTCATCAGTCAGTAGAAAGGATGAATTATATCACATTAAACAATTTTCAAGTGGTGCTTTTATCATCAGCTCCTTTCCTATGTGTTAACTATTACTAAAATATGGCCTCGCCTGATTTTTAAAAAACCCGCAGCTGCTTGTTTTCAAAAATACTGCACCTGGAGTATCCCCATAAATGTAAATATTTTAAAAACACTAAATAAGAAACCCTAGCAGTGTCACAACGTATACCATAACGTCTGAACCTACATTTGAAATATAATCTACTTCTGACACTAGGTAAGCGGTTCCTCTAACCCGTGCTTATGAAGGGCTTCCCAGTGTTGATCACGTAATAGGATTTTTCTCATCTGATATAAGGTAAAATACATTAAAATCAGCCCCAATATAAGACAATTTCTTTACACAAGTGGTTTGCTAGAACCAGTGCAATAACACGAGGCTGCAAATAGGAGAGAAAACGTAATTTTGGGCACAATGTCTGTCTCAGTTACTCTTTGTGCAAAAAGATGGAGGAACAAAGGATTCCCCATGCAACACGAGAAATCACAAGCACGGTCCTTTCTCTGATGACCAAAGGCCATTTTCTTACATAACCGTGAAGAACGGCCAAAGGTGGGTGATGGAAGCTGAGGGAAGAGCTGTGGGGGCACACAACCCATCCCCTCACAGCCCCCGCTCCAGACCCCAAGCAGCAGCCCCCAAAGTGCCCTCTAAGGGAACTCCGCACACAGGCCCGAGCCAGTTTCTGCCCCCTGTGTGCACGCAGGGATCAGAGGGCCCACGGCCTCTCTTATCAACACCAAGACACCCTGAGGGCCCTCCCTGGAGCCGAGAATAAATAACGTGCACATGGGGAACCCCGGCGTGAGCGGTGTCCTGGTGGCAGCAGCTCTGGCCCCGCAGCTCTGCCCCGGGCCTGCACGGCGGGTGTGGAAATGCCCAGCTGAAAACACGGAGGTGAAGGATCGGCACACTTCTCACACGTGGAATGCTCTAGATGTGTGACTGCAGGCAATGAAAGCTGCTTTTGTTCGCTACAATGCGAGCTCAAAAGCTTACAATACCTGGCAGTAAGAGGAAATAAGTCTTGGGGTCCCCTGGAGAAGCAGAGCTCCCCAGAGCCCAAACACCAGCCTGGTGCCATACACAGAGGTCAGCGCTGCCCCCACAAAGATCAGATAGTCACGCACTAACGAGGCTAATGGTGAGCTTTTAGATACCAGGATTTGATTGCAAAACCTGGCAAACAAGTAACTGTCAGGCTCTCCAGCCTTAAAAACCACTCGAGGCATACCTACGGGCTGTTTCGGCACATGCCAACATCAGCAAGAACGTCAGCTGACTTTTTTTCCACCCAGAAATTAAGGTCAGGTAACCACGGAGCGATGTGACGAGGAGAAACAGGACACTTAAAAGGGTAAAGACGGGTCCACAAAAATCGAGGAGGGCCATGTCAATGATCTCGTTAACCATGCACCGCCAATTACATCGACACAACCGCCCGCTTGGTTTCATAATCAACAGAAACCGCTCTGAATCCACAGCTTTTCTGAACAGGATAATCTTGCCCTTTCCTCCTCTCCCACATTCCCATTCCTTGTGCCAACACTAACTATTGTGCAAGAGCAGGACGAGCCAATACCCAGGTGAAAAACAATCCGGCGAGGACGAAAAAACAACAGTTGGCTGGCACTGGGGCAGGAGAGGAGGAACAGGAACACAATTTTCATCGGCACAGACTGAAGGCCTAGGTTAGCCTACACCTACTGTCTACCCCCTTGGCCTCATTAAGTTAAAAAGCTAGCCAGACCTCAAAAATTTGTCCTTTTGACAACACAATGAACTCAGAAGACGTTCATGAAGGGTACGGACAAGTCCTGAACACAGCACAGGGAGCGGAGGCTGAGGAAAAGCAAAGCCACAGCTGGGATGGGGCCGCAGAGGATGGAGGCAGCCATCAGGCCAGACGGGCTGGCTTAGAGGAGCGAGGTTGTGAAGCTGCACCCTGATTATCCTGTGGTTCTGTAATTACCCAACTTCAAGGCAAGTCAGATATGCATATGAATGACAGGGCAGGTAGAGGTACATCTTTCTTTTTTTTTTTTTTCCAGAAAGAATTACGGGCGTTTGTAAAATTGTCCGTTCATCTGGAGGAGCCGTTCCCAGGTAACACGGCGCAGACCTCGCCATCGCCTACAACAAGGGCTTTGAGGAGCAGGAGGTGGTTATTCATCTCCCTGGGTGTTCTCACCCACCCGCTCCTCTCCCCAGGGAACAGAACAACAGCTCTGAGAGGCAAGAGGTGCTCATTCATCTCCGTGGGTGTTCTCACCTACCCTCTCCTCCTTCCCCAACCTCCTCCCACGAAAGGGTTTAAAGCTTAGGAGAGGGCTCAGACACCTCCTTGTCCCGGCGCTGAGCTCCCGATGGGCACCTCCGTGGGGTCAGTGCAAAAGCTCTGGACCCCCACCAACACACCCAGACACTGCCACCGCAATGCACGAGAGCAAAAGGACAAAGTCCACTTGTTGAATCTCGTCAACAGCGGACACTGGACAAAGATGCGGGGTTTTCTGGTTACGGTTGCACCTAAAAATTAAGGATATAGACCAAAAAAAAAAAAAAAATAAATAATAATAATAGTTCTGTGAGAAACCCTGGTATATAAAAATTGAAATAGGAACGAGATGTAATTTTAAAAATGGATTAAACACACGGATTCCTCGCCTTCCTTTATTTTGAAAAAAACACACCGCATGGATCAACATAACTGTTGCTTTCTTTAGCCAGCCAGCCAGGGAGCACCGCACGCCAATTAAAGGCGCAACTCCTCGCTAATTAATTAAGGGCCACGCAGCGAGCAGGATGCGCCCAACTCCTTGCAACTCCAAGCACAGCGCACGGGGGGGCTCCAGCCCCGAGGGGAATCGAAGCCCCCCGGGGATCGGGGATTTGGGGGGCGGGGGGGGGGGGGGGGAAGGCGAGGCCGGAGCCCGCCGGGGGCCGGGCGAGGGCTGCGGGGAGACAAAAGCGCCGCAGCCCCGGGCGTGCGGGGGGCTCGGAGGGGCTGGCGCCGGCCGCCACCTGCCGCAGGGCGCTGCCACCAGCCCAGTACAACCCAGTATAACCCAGTACAGCCCGATATAACCCGGTATAACCCAGTACAGCCCGGTACGGCTCCCCCCTGCCCCGCCCGGCATAGGGCGGCGATGGCGCTGCGGGGCCGAGCCCGTCCATCCGCGCTCCCCCCCCCGGTCCCCGAGCACAGCGCGGCCCCGCTCCGCTCCGCTCCTCTCCGCTCCCCTCCCCCCGGTCTCCATCTTGCCCGCCCGCACCGGGCCGGGGCTCGCCGTGGCCGTGTGTGGGGGGAGCGGCCCGCACCTACCTGCGGGGGGAGCGGCGCGGCCTGAGGCGCCTGCGGGGCTCCGGGCTCCGGGCTCGGGGCGGTGGCAGCGGGCGGCGGCCGCCGGCCTCCCCCCCACGCTCCCCGCTGCAGGGAGCGGCGCTGCGGCGGCGGCGGGCGCGGGCACGACGGGGACGGAGACGGGGACGGGCGGGCGGCAGGAGCGCGCTCCCGAGCGGGGCCGCGCCGCGGGGGCGCGCCGCGAGGTGGCGCGGGGAAGGGAGGGGCGAGGAGGGAGGAGGGAGAGGGGCGGGAGCGGCCCCGCCGCCATTTCCTGGCCGTGAGGGGCCGGGGATGGGGCTGTGAGGGGGGGGGGGGGAGGTCGCCATAAAGGCGGCGGGTGCTGGTTCAGCCTGCCTCAGAGGGGATCCGCGGGCACCTCAGCACCGGCTGCAAAGAAATGCTGCTGGTTATTAGATGCTTCACCCTACTTCATGCGCCCGGACTCTAAAAGAGTTTAATAAAGAGTTTTAAGGCTTTATAAACGGGGTTTTCTGCCTTTGAGCAGCTCTACCCAAAGGGTTCTGACAGAAAGCAGAGGTGTAAGTGCCCAGCACTTCTCGCAGCCTGACCCTTTGCCGTCAAGGTCAGGTACAATGACACAGTGCTGTAGCCCACTTTTTGGAGGGTTATCACCAACAGTTGTTTTTTTTTTTTTTTAATCTGCATTGTTAATGGTTGTAACAGCAACAGTGCCAATATACATTCAGCCCAAACCTTCCTGCCCCCAGTAGTGTCCTTGGGCCCCAATAGCAGCGTACACGCTTCCAAATCCCAGGTTCTAAATCACCACATACATCCCCAAACAGCACCTGGACGAGTGCTGTGAGGGGCTCTGTGTTACTCAGATGGAGTCTTAGAAAGACCAAGAAAGATCAGATCAAAACAAAACAAAACTGCAGCTTTTGCAAGTGTCTAATTCAGTTTTTCTAAATATTTTCCTCTCCCGCTGTTGTTTGAGGAGCTGAACGCTGTGCTCCAACCCTGCGATATTCCATTCTTACAATACTCAGAGCTCTTCAGGCCAAAAACTGCTGTGAAACATCCTGCCAAGACGCTGGCTCATTTTTTCACCACTGCTTCCTAACGCATGCAGGAATTCTCACTTTCGATACAAAAAAAGCATCAGGGAAAACACCCTTTAATTTAGCAGATGATTTAATTTATTGATTAACATTTTTCTGCTGCTTCTAACTCATGTTGGAAACACCACTGCAAATCCAGTGTGGTAGTTTGAGAACCTCTGTTATTTTAATATATTAATACGGACAGCGAGGGGAGTCAGGCCATGCTCGGGCTCCTGCTTTATTCAGAAAAAAATGTGATCTCAACAGAAATGCTCCTATATCACACACCAGTGAACCTGTAATTCGAAACAGGGAAGGTTTCCTCGCAAGGAGCTGTGAAACCCGAATCAGGCGCTTGTTGGGGCTATCGCTGGGAGAGCCAGCGCTAAACGTTTGACCTCGGAGCTGGAAGCGCCTTTGTGCCGGGCTGTGCCTGCATTGTGCTCTGGGCAAACCGATTCCAGATGAGGCAACGCCAGTGCCCACAGTGCTCAAATATTAATTTGGTAGCTACAGGGTCCGGTTTCCTCATCTGCACACTGCTACTAAAAGCAGCAACCAAAAAGATGATAAATTTGTCTGTGATTCATTTGGTGAGATCGCCCTGGGGCCCGAAGCATGGCCATTACACAGACTGGGAATTTGCTTCCCCCTTTTTTTCCGTAATGGACTATTATCGCTAGCAATAGCAGATGATTACATTAATTACCTCTAAGGTAGAAGATGCCATGAAACACTTCCCTCCCTACAGCCAGAGCGCAAAATCCCCTTCTTCTCCTCCTGCACCAGGTCCTTTGGTGGAGCCAAATTCTCAAGGAGACCAAAGGCCCGAGGGCACAAGTTCCTCCTGCTGCCAGCACAGAGGCTCACAGGAGCTTGGTGCCACCCTCAGCAACAACAGGGGATGCCAAGCAAGCTGTGACATTGCAGGAACTTTACTGCCAGGACCAACAGTCTATTAAACAATAAGATGTTGGAGCTGGTCACTTCTATAAATTCACTTGCTCGCTAACATACACAGTCAGAGGAAATGTATGTTTTAGTTAAGATTAAGGATTTTCCGTAAGTGTAACAGTTTCCTTGGTAGGCAGTTAGTTTCAGAGCACTTGCCCAGTCCTATTGTTCTGAAAAATGTTTGGGATGATAAACTTCATATTTAGCATGGTCAGAGTATATAATAATTTAAGAATCATATTAATAACCTGCTATGGAGTGAACATAATTTCTTAGCTCGCTACAGCTAATTATTTCTGAGCTACTAATTAATTTACCTCTGTTTATGCTGGCCAGCTTGACAATTTTTTATCTCGGTATGAATAAAGAAAAATATTTAAATTTGTTTCAGATGAGAAGCCTCAGCGAAGCAATGTTTGGGTGGCAATCACTCAGAGTAAGAGTCATTTATTTAAAAACAATTGTTTCCACTGTAGCTAAAAATATCAAAACAAATCTTCTTGTCCAGTATTGTATAAACATTTTACAAAATGTACATTTTTGGGACAAATTTGAGTGCAGCTGGGTGCCTTTTATCTTTACATTTCTAAGTTGTTCTCCGCCTCTGCTCCCCCCGTGCAACCACAGTGAGCTGGAGCCAGAATTTCTTCTGCAAACGCCTGAGCTCTAAGAACACGAACTTGTTTAAGCCAAGACCATATTTGGAAGAGATCTGGGTCAAGAAAAATAATCAAAAGGAAAGTGCATTCCTTGGGCATCACGTGAGGTCAGCACGCGCGCACACATCCCGCTCGCAGGATCAGAAGCAGCGAAGGGACCGCGCACGACGCTCACAAATAACTCACCGCGAGAAGACTTGTGGCAAGGGCTGGTTTTGCACCAGCATTCACATGCTGAGAAACCACCTCCACGTATCACTTAAAGGGCATTCAGGCTGACATAGAAAATGCTGTAAAAGAGGTGCACAGCAACAGAGCACCAAGAGCCTGAGCCCATGGCAGAAATTTTAAACTGATTCTGAGAGCTCCACAGGCCACATTCCCAGATACACGTTCCTGTTTCTTTAACCCTGGCAGCAGTTCTACTGAAGTAACAGCAGTTTCTCATAGGCAAAAACCCATTCATGACCCAAAATCAAATTATTTCTTTCATTTACCCACCCAAAATACTGCTCCCTGTTTACTGAAGCACTGGCTAACCTACAAAGCCAGGACCATACCACCTTGGGCAGGTAACAGAACAGACTCTGCCCACACATATTATATATATCTATATATCTATATAGATATGTAAATATAAAGAAATACATGTACATAAAAATACAGCATCCCTGTGCTCTTCCATCAACTGGTGACAGGAATCTCTCCAGGGCCACTTCCCTGGAAAACAGTGAAATGGCAATGTTTCTAAAGCTCTCATCTATATTCCTGGACACACATGGAAAGATAAATAAATATAATAATATAACATTTTTTAGTACTTAAAATTCTCCCTTCTCCCAATTTTCATTCTCATTTGTTTCCACTATTTTTTGCCTTGTGTACTTGTTAATTTGAGAGTTTCTTTCTCCTGGCTTTTGGCTTTTGTTTTCATGCATTCAAACACCTTTACTGCAACTTCTTCACAGCAGCAGCTCATTAACTGAGTCTGATACGCGTCTTCTTGTATTTCTAGCAGAAAATGACAAGTGATAGTTACTATCCATTCTTCCTACTCCAAAAAGTGTAAGGCTAACTCACAGACAAATGCAGAAGCAAGATAAGAGCATAAACCAAAAGTTATTCATAAAGACAGTTTCTGAAAAATATACATTGAAATTATTTTTATTTTTGCTGGAATTTAAAAAACATAGGAATATTGACATTGCATTTAAAAACCCCAGGAAGATAAAGATTACACATTGTTTCATCTCTGAAATCCAACAGTGCAAAGCTGGAAATCATAAGACTGTCTCCATCATGCCTTTTGTTTTTTTTAGGAGATACCAATATATATATATGAACATTTTGAAACAAGATTTTAAAAGAAATGTCAGACTGTCCAAACTTGAAAGTGCTCTTCACTACATACATCAATATCTGTCGCTCTTCTGGGGGGATGCTGTCAAAAAGACAATTCAGCAAACTAGTTGTATGAAACATATCAAAACCCACTTTCTAACAGAAGGAAACCTGATGGATTTAAAGGGATCCACAGATTTTTAGCTTAGAGATTCCTGTTTGAAATTTTGAAATACATTATTGTGTGTGCTTCTCTCTGTTGAACTTAAGGACTTATTTGTATTAACATTGTCAAGTACTACATTACGGGTGTTTTTATCCTCAATGCGTACTGCTAATTTGGTACAATCATTACTTTCCTGTATTGAAAGTAAGATACACTGGCGCTAGAATAACCGACAGTTGTATGCAAACAGAAATGGCCATTTAAATTACACGAAGTTTGGAAACAGAAGTTCTAAATTTACACAGTTATGATGCAGGTTGGCTGATTTGTCTTCACCAGGGGTAAAGCAGTATATACATGGCTATTTTAAAATGACACATTTCTTCTCAACGTGTCAGGTAAGAAAAGCTTTCTACAAAAGTCCTTTTGAAAGTCATCATCTTGAAAGTCTTGCAGCTGCCAGAATAAGACGATTCAAATTGCTACTGCTTATGCTCCAGGTAAGTAGACACATGAAAGTTAAAAGAGCAAGAAGTCTCCATCATGACTACTAATGGCTATGGGGATGAGACCTCAGAAAGAAAGGTCTTGCCTGTCCCAGTAATGTGGTAGCTTATTGACTGCAGTGATAGTCAATATCTGTGGAATTGACTCAGAAATAGTTATCAATTTTTACTTAAAGCCATGTCCTAACAGTAATAAAGACAACAACCCTGGGGACAATCACGTTAAATGTATATATAAGAACACTATAAAAAGTGACAAAGTCCTATATTCATTACAAAAGAGGTTTTCCTTTTTTTTTTTTTTCCCTATTTCTTTTTGAACTAAACAGGCTTTCATTCTTATGTCAGAGAATGAAGAAAAATTCAAATCCTAAAATTCTGATGTTTAGAAAAGATGTGGAAATTATTTTCATACTAAAAAACATTTCACTTTACAAAAAAAAAAAAAAAAAAAAAAAAAAAGGAAAAAAGAAAACAAAAGCAAAGAGTTATTCTATTACCTGGATGAGAAAGACAAAATGGGAGCTGAAATGGATGAGTGGATCTTAAAACCAGACCTCAAGTATTTCTGGATAAAATTCTCTACTCTGATCACTGCAAGACTCTCTGACCTTAGAGGTACATTTGTACAGGGAATGAATGTGTGTGGAACCAGCCAGAGAGATGCTAAGGATCAGGAGAAAATCCTGCCTTTATTTTGGTGGTTTACCATTATTCCAGTATAAACTGATATGGTACAAATCATCCCCACAATATGAAGCAGGTACATTCTAGCAATTTCCAACACAAATCCCAATATTGTTTAATTTACTTAACAGTATAGTCTGTCAGGAAAATTAAAATCTGTTTTATTTTATATTCTTCATGGTGTAAAGTATATACTGCACTTTTAAATTAAATCATGCTCTGCCCAAACTGGTCTGCTTTAAGACTGATAACTTCAGTGGAGAGAATTAAGATGTTTCAGCAAGTAACAATTTTCAGTTAAAAAATGTCCGCAAGACAAAATAAAAAAAATCTTAATTTACAATAAGCAGTGTAAACAGCAAAAACAACAGAAGCCACAAGTTTCACACACCAGCCACCAGCAGATAACTCCAAATACTCATAGAACTTTGTATCTTCCTTTGTTGGTTGGTTGGTATGAGTTTTGCTGCAAATAAAGGAGAGGATAAATCACAGTTAAAACGGATACATGAATTGCAAGAAAACCCCACTAAAAGTAAATCCCCATTGCTAAAGAACTGCTTATTTACATGTACTCTCCTTCTTTAGATGACATTATTAGGCAGAGGCCAACAAATTTGAGAAAAAAAGGCATCTTAAGAGGAAAAAGCCAAAAAGACACTGTTCCGCATCTAATGTAGTATTACTGAAGGTTATTTCAAGAGGAAGCCAAGGTGTCTTCAACCAGAGAACTCAGAAAAACTGTTTCTCAAGACAGTTTCTTTTATGTAAACAGAGTAAGTTGAACACAGCTGATTATTAGCTGGGTATACTGTAGGGCTATGGCGAAACAAATCTCTAAAGACATATGAAGTATTAGAATGAGGGGAATGATTTTCCCCCACACACACTGTGTGACTGCACTGAAATTAGGAAATTAATTAGGAGCTGACTATTTATTTAAGGGGTATTCAGTCAAAAATCTCTGTTAATGTGTTATCTCCATCTGCTGGCTGGATAACAGCCGTATGCCTAGTTGATTGAACAAAGCAATATATTTTCTGGGCTGTTCAAGGAAACCGTTTTTTTTAGATCTACAGGTTCAAGTCCCTGGTATTAATAAAAACGTATGTCTGAATGCCAGCATTTGTTGAAATTAATTTCATAAAGCACAAGTTAAGGCACCTTCACTCTGCATCCTGAATATTTCACTTACCAATCTAATAAGCTCCTCTTTTATAAGTCGTGTGATTTCTGCCTTTGCTTTCTGTACAGCCAGTTCATTGGCACCTGAAGGAAAAAGAACATAATATCTTAGATTTTCTATCTGTGAAACCTATGGAATAAACAATGCTGGCTATTTTCACAAACACTGTAAAACGAGCCAAATATCCTCAAGTATTTGCTGAAGAACACCCTAGTATTGCATAGACTGCCACAGGTAACAGCAGTTTGTTTTAAGGAAAATACTTAAAACAGATGTTTGTAAGTTACAATGCTCAGAAATACCTTTTTTTTGTTTTGTTGTTTTTTTTTTTTTTTTTAAGAAAGTCTCTGTTCAATCATCACAAAGTCAAGCAAAGCTAACTTGTAGTTGATGTAACTTCTTATACGTTTAACAGCCACAACCCATAAAATTCCATTTTCTTCCTTATTTCACACCAGCACAGACATCTTTGTGCTTATGCTGATTGTTTTTTTCCTTTTCTTTTTCTCCTCCAAAATGATTCCATAACTGTTTATTATTGTTCTGGGGCAGGTCAGTCTTCTCGGGAGCAGCATGTCTGTGCTCCCCATGGATCATTTGCCAAAGCAAATGGAGACAAATGAGCATTTCCTTAGTAATTATATTTATTTGCAAAGTAACTACAGTGGGTCTGTAACTCAATATCTAAATACTATGACTTTAGAGATTCCACATCTGATTACAAAACCAGAGTAGCATCTTTAACTGAAATATTTAAAGAAAGAACACTTACTTTCTATAGCTAAATAAATCTTTCGCTCTCCTTCCTTGGGTTCTTTGCCTGGAGGGAAATAAGTTCCTCTGATTGTAATAGCAGCTTCAGAATATTCACTGATTCTCTGTAGTGCTTCCTTGGAGGTAACTTTCCATCTGGCAGTCTGCAAGGTAAAGGATACGGGAGAATCAAGAAGGAGAAAGGCAGCACACAAAGCAGCAATCCAAAGGTTAGTTGACATTTTAGACAAACAAGAACATTGCACTGTGAAAATTGATCAGGGCATTCTACTTTAAAAATAGCTGGCTAAAGTTTCAACCTACATTTTTATTCAAGGATATTTAACAAAACCTACCTCTTATGTCAGCAAAATAAAGTTACTGAAAGAGAAAAAGAGAATGGATGCACAGTACCACCGAAGCAAGAACCCTAGAGACCTTCCATTTCACTACACTGGAAGTTTAAAAACCTGTAATTTTTTCTCATCATTTCCTGAAACAGCACTCAAGTATTTTATTCAGCACTTTTTGCACATGAACAGACTTCAAGGGCAAATATATACTGGGTACTTCCATTTAATAATGCTATTTACTTCTACACAGTTCATTGGCTGAAGACAAAAATTAAGTGAACCTTAAAATCTCTGTAACTAGGGAATAAACACTGTCACTTGTTTTACAGGACCTTGTAAAGTTGTCATGAATTTTCTCTAATTCTCTAAAATATCCTCAAAAATCCTTCCACGTGATAAATGCATCCCATTCATTTAGACTATGAAATTATTAGAAAATAAGTAATAGATTGCTCTAAGTTATTCCTAGACCAAGATGTTTTATTTTTCATATGTAACTCCTGGTGAGCTCTGGCATTCAAAGGTGACGACCTTAGGACAAGACTGGAGAAGCTCCAACCGTGTTCATGCAAAGGCAAAGCTACTTCTGGCAGGAGGAACAACCTCCATCTGGACTGTTTCTCAGTTCTGGTAGGCTGAGCATACGTGTATCCAACCTTAAACAACCACTTTCCCAGAAGCCAGCTTTGAACTATGACCTAAAAAGGCAAGTTGTATGTCCCTGGATCAAAACTTTGCCTGTTACATATTCTCTCGACGGGAAGTATCACATCAGCATTAACCTCACTGCAAGAAATGACTGCACCCATCATCAGCAAGGCTACACTGTGCACATGTAATGGCACTGAATGGTGGCGTAGCACTGCTATAAGAAACAGCTTATGAAATCAGCTATCGCTCTTGCTTTAGGTACCTTTAGGAGATTATTCTATCTTACATTATTTATCTCTGTCGTCTCAGACCTGCATGTATATGCATACGCTGTAAGATGAGTCCCTCTCCCAAAAGGCTTATAAAGATTTTCCAGGGACGTAATCGGCAGCGATGATTCACCCCGATGAACTGCCCTTTTTACATGACTGTTTCAGAGGAGGTATTACAAAATATTACAGAAGAAAAAGAGGACCTGGAAAGAGGTGTTTTTCCAGGAGTAGCACTACAAAAAATCTGAAGATCTAGGATTTGTTTATTTGCAGAAAGAAATATGCAGAAACCAGAACCCCTGTCTAGCCAGGCAACGTTCCGTACCTAGCAAGCCTACCTTGGAAGGGTTAGGAAGTAAAATATCCTCAGCACGTATTATCAAATCTAGAACATGTTCTATGAATTAGCAGTTTAGAATAAGAATTAAGAGCATTTCTGAGAAGGAAGGTTAACAGATTGTTAACACAACAGCTTGATTAAAAAGGCAAAGTTTTGTTTTGTTTTTAGCTCAGAGGTAAATACAAGCAATTTGTGCTTGGCACTGGGGAGCAGAAATCCTCTGAGTAACAGATGAGGCAGACTAGAGCAGCAATATTCCAAATGACAAAAATACTTGGTTAATCAAAAAGCAAGGAGCAGTACTGGAGTCACAGTAGAATGGCCTTTCAAATAAATAGAATTCTAGATAGCAAAGATCTGGATATGGGAAAAGTCAGTGGCAGAGGGTCAAAAGATTTTTGTATGGTAAGGAACAGAACATGTCCAAAGCATTGTTTATCTATAAGCTGAGAAGTAACCACAGATGCAGTACGTTTGTCTAGGTCCAATAAGAAATAGAAACAAAACATTTTATTGGAATAACCACAGTCTAACTTGTATTTGTTAAATGACAGTCGTTTACATTTGATTATGGCAAAATAGTTACTTGCCTGTGGAAAGTCATTGATCTCTAATTCTTCTTCGTATCTCTTGAAAGATTCATTTTGTCCTCCATCCTGTTTCTCTTCCTCCTGCTTCTCTATAGGTACATAATTCAGCTTAGCATTTATTTTTTCAGCCAGTTGCTCTGCAATGGTCTTGGCAGATACAGTAGGAGCTTGAATTGTGCCTCCTCTCAGGATAGCATTTGTTGCCTGCTGCATCACATCCTGTAAAAACCAACCAACCAATCAAAACCAAAACAAACAAAAAAAGCAGGTCCATGATGGAAAAAAAAGATAGCCAAAAGAAGTCTTATATAAGCCAACACTGGTTTCATTAAAACTTTTTAGTTATTATAAACATCCACATAATAAACACACATTCAAAATTCCCCTTTTTTTCTTTTCCTCTTCTCAAAATCTAACCCTCACACCTGCACACAGAAGATCTGACCGGTCTTTTGAACCCTCAGTTCAAAATACCTTTGGACATTCCACACCACATTAACCTAAGTCCAAACCATGTATTACATGGCTCAGCAGAGAAAGATATTCTGCAACTTTGCTAAAGCTGACAAAAACCTAATTAACTACTGATAAAATTACACAATTAACTTTTTGCCAGGGCCGACAAAGCATTTCAAATTCTGTATTAAGTTAGCTCAGTTACAAATCCTACAACTTGTTACTGAGTTAGCCCAGTACAAATGTGCTAATTAACGCAGTATTATATTAAAAGTGAAGAAATGCTACATAAAGCTACATCCACAAAACAAACAAACTGAATGCAATCTAAACAACATTTAAATAAATAAATAAAATTTGTTCTGTAAAGATGTTACCTTAAAGTGGAAGGGGACAAATACTTGTGCCTCTGCTCCGAGATTCTTCTGGGCGTTGATTCTCAAAGCCAATCTTTTAGCAATTTCCAATTTCTCTGCATTACCAGCTGATGGTGCAGGAGCATTCGATGATCCTGGCGTGCCCATGTCTTTTACTCTTTTCTTTGAATTGAACATGCTTTCAATTTGTTCATCAATCTAAAGAAAATAACAACTATTAGATCACTACATTTATCATTAAATTATCTTATCTTAAAGATGGTGAACAATAAGGCGCAACTAGTTTACATCCTTTTGAAGAAATAAATCTTGTATAAACGATAGAAGCATGCCCAGAACTACAAATCGACAATCAGAACAGATGATGAGGTAAAGGTCTGAACACAGTATTTACTTTCAAGTTCATGAAAATGAGCGTAATAAATATTAAGACAGAGACCTAGAACAGATTTAGAAATAGTAAAAGGCTACTATGAATGTCTTTGAAATGCTACAAGTAGAAAATGTTTATAATTGAGGGCAATTACTCCATTTAATCCATGCAAGATTAATATTACAAGGAAAAGAACTTTCTGTAACATGTATACAACTATATATATACATACACACACACACACACACACACACACACACACACTATTTTAAGTATAAAATACCAGTCAGAAACAGACTTTCAAGAACTTGCAATGAATCTTTTCTACGAAAGAATACCTATGGATCTAGTCATGGAATTTTAACTTGTTAAATCAGCAGCGCAGGCCATGGAGTAACAAAAATCCATGCGTTCTGCAACATATTACATAATCTACCAGAAAATAAAAACAACACATGAATATATTAGAAATCCTTAATACAAACTTCAGGTACTTACATCAACAGCTGTATCTTCATCATCTGAGTCTTGCAAGCCAAGAGCTGCTTTCTGTAGCTTCTTTCTTTCATTAGCCAAAGCCTGTTCTGTTTCATCAAATTTGAAACCTTTTCCAGAGAATCCACTGCTTTTTTTAATCAGCTTTCCCTCCTAAAAACAAAAACAGTGCATTTTTACGTATAAACAAAACTTTTAAAATCCACTTCCAACAGTCATGAAATAACTATGGAAATATACAAATAATTTAAGTAATTTATTTAACAAAGCAAACCCTAGGGTGTCTAGAAAGCTCTTCCAATTTTAGGTACTGTATTTTACAATTTACAATTTACAAGTGCAATAAGAAATGCTGTGTTGAGTCATCAGATAGAAACAGTACACTACGGGGATTTTGCATAAGTATACATTTTAAATGTTTTTCAAATGCAGTAAAAAAAAGATCTGTTCTCATATTGGAAAAAATCTGAAGTTACACTTTTCAGCATAAACAACAACGTCCAGTTGCAAGGGCTCTAGAAACAGCAATACACATTCTATGAAAGAGCTTCAGTATCTGGTATGTGCATTTTGATAAAAGCCAAAGCACCCCTTGAACAGTAGGCGTTTCCATACCAGATGACAATATTTAAATTCTCAAGAACAGTCTTGTAAATGACAGTCAAGATCCTAATCTTGAAAACACTTCTATGCTCACCAAGGCACATATCTGTTCCCAATGAACTCCGGGAGATGACTCATGTACGTACACAGTGTACAACTGGACCCACGTGCGTATGCATTAAATCCAAAGCAAAGCCCACTACAGAAGAAAGGATTACTTACAGCCTTCTGCTGGTCTTTGAAGTCAGCCCAGAGCTTCTCCAAATCAGTAGGAATTGGATTCCCGGACAATTCCAAAGCCTTAATGATATCACCAGCATATCGTGCCTGATCCTCAGTAATGAACGTATATGCAAATCCCTAGTCAAAATTAATTTAAAAGATGTTAAAGACAAACCTTTAAAGAAACTTTAAGTTTGCTGTAACACTTTTGCACAGATGCTGTTGTTCTGGGCAATAAAAGTAACTGTGATACTCATGAATGTTTTTTTTTTTTTTTTTTTTTTATTTTTAATGGAAAAGTAGAATGAATAATGTGATTTCCCAGGAAGCTGATACAGATGTAATCAGCCACAGATGGCAGTAACTGAAGCTTTTCCTTTCAATCTTGTCATGGTTGGAAGTTTGGAAAGTAGAATTTTATAAACTTAGTAGGGCTTATTTCCAACAGTGAAAAACACCAAACTTTCAGCCACAGATGAAATGTAAAAGAACATCCATTTATCAGACAAAAACGCAAATTCTAACTTCCACAGTGCCAAAATTCAGAACATATTTTACACAGCATCTCTCAAAAACCTTTAGAGGCACTCTAGAAGAAAATCCTTTTCTCACCAACAACATAAAATACTCCTTCTGTAGCTACCTCTTGGAACGCCTTTATCGAGCAATAAGGAAGGCAAATTTTTCAGTAATAACCAAAACAGGCAACTGATTGTACTTACTTTATTGCCAGCTCGTCCAGTTCGGCCTGCTCGGTGCACATAATCTTCATAATGGTTGGGACAACTATAATTGACCACCAGCATCAACTGTTTTACATCCAAGCCCCTCGCTGCTACAGATGTGGCCACTAGAAGTTTGCAAGTTCCATTCTTGAAATCATTAATTATGCTGTCCCTGTCGTACTGATCAATACCTGCAAGAAACAAGACAAAACAGTTGATTATAGAGCTCTGCTCTTTATTAATTTTTATTAATTACCTTCTGACTTTGAGTCAAAAGATTTTGTACACAGGTCAAAACACCCTCCAACTTCAAACAACCCAGAGCCCATGCCAAGAACATTTCAATACACTTACTCCCAGGCACCATAAATTATCCAGAATAATAAACCTCTCAGTCTGCTATGCACAGTAATGAAACCTTTAGCTTTTCCACTACAAAAGGATGTGTTACCATACTAAGATTTTCAAGTTTCTTTAATAAGATTTTCTATTTGACTTATGTTCAATTCAGTCCTCATCTAGAGGTTTTGTCTGTTCTCTGAAAACAATGGAAATCTCAGAAGAATGAGGATATTTTTCCCTCTTCCACCACTGCACTACACAAACAGTGGTTTTGTACTTATCGGTGACTATATTTTCAAGAACTCTCTATTATATAAAAATTTAAAATACTCTGTGATGGACAATATTCTAAAGAGATATCCTCTTCTTAGTATGAAACTACTTCCATTATATTATTTCTTGACGGCAGAAATGTGAAACAATAGCTGCTCTTATTGTGGAACATCAAAAAAAAGCTAACATAATACTCCCCCAAGCTGGTATTCACTGCTCTACAGTATTACGTAGCTAGGAATATTCCCTAAGAGGTGTTACCATTCAGTTCACAACCCCATTGCACAGAAACAAGATTGGGCATCTGTGACACCTCACATGGAACAGTAATTCCAGAAAACTATGATGTCTATTTCAAATTAAGCAGCAAATATCTTTCCCAATTACAAAGCAAAAGCTGCTTATGAAGAAATATTCTAATCCGGAATATAGGAACCAAGCAAAACATTCCTACAGAAATTCCTAGAGAAAAACTACAGAATACCAATTTTCAAGTTTGGAGTTCTTAATTTAAGGCCTTAGGATCGCATATTACCTCCATGAAGAGACAAGCAGGGATAAGAAGCTCTCATTAAATCTTTTAACAACCCATCAGCATGTTCTTGTTTGTCTACAAATATTATAACAGATCCTTTCTCCTGATAGTGTCCCAGTAACTCTAGTAACTTTAAAAACTTGTTCTCCTCTTCTATGACAATCTGAAAAAACAAACAAAAAACAAACATTAAACACACTCAGGGTACATAGAATAAAAATTAAAAATTGGGAATAGGAGATGGCTTTTTCATGCTGCTTCTGTAGCTAGTGGTAAAACTGCTGCTCAGCTACAAAATCAAGTAAAGAAAAAAAAGTGATCACACTGCATTTTCACATTAGGCTATGTTTTCTTTCTAAGTTAATGTTTAATAAACTCACTGAAGATCTAAAAATAAAAGCTCCCTTTACATTCCGTACTGCTGGAAATGTTTTGTAAGCAAAGGAAGATAAGCAAGGCGTATGTGTGATACTTACAACATGCTGCTCCACATCAGAACAGACAACGCTTCTGCCTCCAACCTGCACTTCTATAGGTTTACTTAGGATTCTCCGAGCTAATGCCTCCATGGCTCTGGGAAAAGTAGCAGAGAACATGACAGTCTGACGGTCAGGCCTGACGTTGTCTACAATGCGCATAACCTGGTTTAAAAGAACATTTCCTGTTAATACCCAAGTGCTGTAACTGAACTCCATACACATACCGAGCTGTCTTCCTCCAAGTTAGGTGGTATCTGTATCATACAGAATACAGAACATTTCTTTACAGATTTCCTCTTGGGACTTAGGTGATAGCATTGCAAGACAGGGAAAACTTGCTGAAGTCAACAGGAAATTGAGTGGTAAATATGCAACCCCAGAGCAGCCCAACAAAACTCCAAAGATTTGCAGCAGAAATCCTATAGCTCAGGAGACAAAATAAAGGATTTTTCCTAATTTTGGAGGACAATATGGCCTGAAGGTAACTGAAAGAACCCTGGACGTCCAAAGCTGCAAGAAAGTATTGTTTTTGTCACTGACATTTTAAACATTTCATTCCTGTCTCCTGCAGGATGTTGCCAGGAGGCATGACAAAGTTTATTAGTAGGCTACAACTACTAATATGACACCTACATCAAGGAATTACAAAGGGCCACAGATAACCAAAACAAGCATGTAAAAAAAAAAAAAAAAAAAAAAAAAGAGGTATATTAGAACATAATTTTTCTCTAATAAGGAATTTATCAAAACCACAACATGTGAGGATAACACAAAATTTAAAGAGTCAGTTTAAACTGTCATCCACATACAGCACATCTCATTGAATGGTTACTGGCAGTCTAATAATAACATAGCACAGATTCTTGCAAAATCCTTTAAGTGAGAAATAACACACTGTGGCAGTATCAGGCATGTCGTTAAGTTACCTGAGGCTCAAAACCCATGTCAAACATTCTGTCTGCTTCATCAAGGACAACGTACGTGACTCTGCGGAGATTTGTCACCCGACCTGTGAAAGGAGAGGAAAAAACACATGGGAAACAAAATCAAAAGGAAATCTAGTTTCCCTCAGGAATATATATATATTTTAAAAGTTATATATTCTCACTATCTTCTATCAAACACATTAATTACTTTAAATAAAATTCACTAAAAGTGAATTTTAATGTTCTCATTTTAATCTCAATAAACATTCTGGGAAAAGTGTAAGTATGCACTAGGCCCTTTATTTTGTCAAACTCTTCTCTTGCATACCATCATAGGGCCAGAAGAACCTGTAAAATTCAGAAAACAGCCCTCGCCAAAACACATCATAAAACTAAGACTGAGATGAAGCAAGGAGCCACATCAGCCATTATCTGACAGCGCCACCTAGAAAAAAACATATTAGAGATTACAGCGCATGTGTGGAAGGCAAAGTCCAGTGCTAACTGTTGCAGCCTCAGAAAAATTCCTTTTACACATATAATCTGTAATGCTTCCTTGGAGCTAGAAATATCTATTTGAGGGTAATCACACTAATTCTAGTTAACTGCTAATCATATGCATAAAACAGAGTAAGCAGTCTTTTCAAAATGAATATAGAACGATTAAAACCTACCCAGTATCACTATTAAATTGAAAAACAAGAACCACCCCAAACTCTGGGACAGCTGGAAACAAAATTGTTGTATATCTGTGAATACTTCGAAAGGATGACGGACAGGATAATTAACACCCTTCCCAAACAAACAGCTAAGAAGTTCCCTTTCATCAGAAGGATTTAACTCAAGGATTTAAGAATCATATACTTAAAAGATACAAATACATGAACATATTCAGTTCCAAACAACTGTATACTGACACTGTCCAGTGCTCTCATAATGGAGCATAATTTTCACATTTTCGACAACCAAGACTCAGACTTGTGCCTGTCAAACTACAGCAGAATTTGGTCCTTTCAGCTCCAGCAAATTGTAGCTGAATCTTCAAATTATTCTGGGGGGTGATTTAGCGCTGCCTCTTTCCAGGTATGGAATTCACACTTAAGTAACAAAATAAATATTTCTTAAAATCTACATATCTATTTAACACCTTAACACTTTCATCCCCAAATAATAACTTGGTAAATTTACTTGGGAACAGCATTAATGTACCTACCTTTGACGATTTAAGTCTTGGAAGCCCAGTTCTATATCTCTTGAAGGTACTTTTTCCACAGAAGTTAAATAATGTCAACAGTTTAGTAGAGGTTTTGATGTGGAATAATTTAATAATAAAACTTTATCTAGCAAGCATGCAATGGTTACACTAGGACAAAACCTCTTAAAGCTGCAGTGTCTCAGTTTAAATCAACCTGAGTATTTGATGTAAAGTCAGTTCTTTTACAGTTATTTAGGGAGGGCTTTTTGTCAGGTGCTTTTTTTTTTTTTTTTTTTTCCATTTTAAATCAACAGATAAAGGCAGTCTACTCTTCAAGTAAAAGCGAGTAACTGCTGAGCTACACTAACAATCGGGATGGATCAACAGGCAGACACAGTAAGCAACTGTTACATAACCTTTCTCTAAACAACTTGCAAATTAGAAAATTTGAGACTACATTTTATGTTTAACTCTCATAAACATTCTCAGAAACTCTTCAAGAACGCAATGTTTCCTGTCCTCCCCCAAAAAGTCAAACCAATATATGATTAAACCTGTTACTAGTGTTATATATTCTCAGAAACTAGATAGTGCAGCCTGAAGAGATATAAGAAAATTCCATAAGACCATTTATCAAAATACATGATCTTCTGAATTTGTTAGAATTACACAACAAATAAAAAAAAATCTCCATAGTTAAAGGTTTTCTACTCACCATTGTTAGCTGCTAACATGTCAATCATACGTCCAGGTGTGCAAACAATAATTTCAGCACCTCTTTTGAGTTCAGCTATCTGGTTTTAAAACACAGTAGAATTGATTTAACAAACTATTAGTAAAAAAAAAAAACAAAAAACAAACAAAAAAAAACAAACCACCATAACTACAAAAATTAAAGTTACACACATTTGCAGTTACTTTCATAAGCAATTCATATTAGTAAAACAGACATATTTAAAAGATTTTACTCAGCAATTTAAATCTTTGGAACGTTATGCTTTCTAAAAGAGTAACCTCTGAAAAACTAAGTTACTACCACTTGAAGTAGTTACAGTGAAGGCATGGCTTCTGTACAGTTAAGGGCCTGCATGGAACATCACGTTACATCAGGGACAAATGATGTATTCACAAGTGCAAATACACCAAGTTCCAATACATGTAGTCACGTAAGTACAAATCCTGTAGCTTCCATAAACGTGGGGTAGAAAAATACCCTGGAAATTAATCTCCAAATGGCACTAACATGTAATATTTGATAATGCAACAAAACAAATTTAACAGTTTCTGGTTCTTGTATGAGATAACTCTTGAGGAGAACCATAGTAAAAATAGAGCTTCTGAATCAATTTCAAAATAATTATGTATCACAAACAGTTTAATTGTTTAACTAATAATATCCAAGAGTTATTTGACAAGGTATGTCATTTGCATACCTGTTCACTGATTCCTGTTCCTCCATAAACACAGACAACTCGAAGTCCAAGGGTCTTTGAGAACTTCTTACACTCCTTGGTAATCTGTAAAGCCAACTCGCGAGTAGGTGTCATGATGACAGCTGAAATACAAAGCATTTTCATCATACGTTGTAATATAAGAGATGATGTTATTTATACAGTAAAAATTAATCTTTAGTAATGAAATATAAGCACCTCTGAGAAGTATGTGCAACTTACTACACAATTTACTTTTTTGTTCTTTAGAAAAAAAAGTCATTTCAAGAAAGAGAGCTAAGACAGTATGAGGATGAGTAGAAAACGTATCAAAGTTTTAACATCAAAGGAATAAAGGTCCCCCTTCCAGATATATGGATATGCAAGTACTCTTGAAATAGCATTAAATAGCATGGTGACTACAAACAACAATAAATTCATCAACTAATGCTGCTCACTAACGGATGACAGTCAGTTAGTATTCCTCCCTATGAGCAGGAGAACAGAAGACCCCTCTTAAGTGTATGCTTGAGTTTATTTATTTAAATACCCATTTTGAAAATAAAAGCTCTGTACCTATGGGACCTTCTCCTTCTTCTAAAGCTCTCTGATCCATAATATGCCTGAACATGGGCAACAGAAATGCAATCGTTTTTCCACTTCCTGTTTTGGCAATGCCAATCAAGTCGCGACCATTCATAATTGCTGGGATAGCCTGGCTCTGAATGGGCGTGGGCTTTTCATAGCCATGCCTTAAAGAAAGGAGAAAAAAAATATTATAAGGACAAAATAGGATTTGAGAGATGAGAATCACAGTCATCCTAGAATAAATTTGCATATTCATATTTACATATATTTATCAGTGTAACTCAAAAAACAGCTTAAAGCTGAGGATGAATAACATGACATAAATGGCAAAAGGAATAGCTTATAATGGGTTAATATTGAGAAACATTCTGATGACCATATACATAGCATCTATAGACATGGACATGCTGCTTTATGCAATGAAAAAGGGTTTTCTCCCAAACATACTACAAAACACTGAACAAAATCAAGTATGACATGATTTGCAAATTTCTTGCTTACTTTTTGAGAGCAGTGAGAATTTTCATGGAAATACCACACTGTACCCAGGTTTTTATTGGTTTGGGGCAGCCTTTTCCCTTGACTGTTATTCCCTCCATCTCCAGTCGGTACACATTCACCTCTGAAACAGAATTTGCACTACAATGAAATTTCATTTCTTGACATTTCTCTACTACCTTGATCAAAACATTCTTGATCTGTTCCTGAACATTAAATACTTCTTTTATCACCACCAGAAAAAAAGTTTTTAGCTTGCTACACATAAATACAGGATGTAGGTGGAGAGAACTCAGGTACATTCTTCAAAGTCTCATATATGATTATATGAGGTTATCAATAATAGTGATCTGATTTTTTTTTTCCATACCAAGTTGCTCAAAAGTACTTCCCCCTCACCTCCAGATTCTCTTCCAAATTATTCCAAAATCATAAAATAATTAGAATCATAGAATCATTTAGGTCGGAAAAGACCTCTAAGATCATCTGGTCCAAAAGTCTTGAATGTACAGTATTTTTTTTGCTTTCTTCAAAACAACTCTACATTCAAACAGAATTTGCTTTTTTCTTGCACTTCAAAATCTGCAAGCATTCTTTTCTTTAACAGTACCTAAGGTGTTCTTACCTTCTTGAGTCATTTTAGCAAGTTCAGGTACTTCAACGTAGAAGTTTTTCCTGAAGGGCTCATATTCTATCTTTCCATGATCCACTGGTTCTAGAAGCTTTCTCTGCTTGGTCTGATAGCCAGTTAGGGCAGTCTGAAGATCAACTTCCTCCTCTTCTGAGGAATACTGTATAAATTATAATTAGCGTGTAAGCTATTATGTCTTATTATTAATACATAACATATTAAATAGTATTATTAAGTCTTCTGAGATGCTTTTTCATTTATATAGAAACTTTACTCAGAAGCAATAATTATGTCTTATTCCCTTAGACCAGACACTGAAAACACAAGCCCTTCAGGCCTCACCATACACAACCCCATTAAGGACTCAACATTCCTAATATCCTGAAAGCATTCTACAAATACAGTTTGGGTATGAAAGAGAAATTCTGAGTAAGTTCAGGTACAATCACTGAGCAAGATGGCTCTGTGAAAACCCCAGAGCACTGTTCCGTAAAATTCAATATTCATGTTGATCTGCTGCTGCGAAAAATGCAAATAATTGCACACTGTATACTCTAGAGGGCCAGCTACCAGTTCGCTGAACCCACATCCAGAGAGGGCAGCTGACATTTATGCACTTGTAACAACTCTTCCTACTACAGGCACATTTGCTATTTACAGCCAGTGTGTAACCATGGTTCTGCAAATTAAATAAGCAAATTCCTAGCTTGTAGCAGATGGAAAAATCCCAGGACTATCATCATTCTCATGCCTCTTATAAAAAGTTGCCCTTTCACAGTAGAAATACAAGACACTTCCATTACCTCCATTGCATCTTGGTCATTCTCCATGAGCTCCCCTTTTTTCTTTTCTGTCTCTACAGCTGCCTTTTTGGTTGTCACCACGGTTACTACTTTGGTAACAGTTGGTCCTGTCTTCTGCAGAAACAGGTGAGAGAAATTATTGCACTATCATACAGAAGATATACTGTATAAAGCATACAAAACATTTGTATCTGAATGCGTTATGCTTTTTTTTTTCTTTTACATCCTCCAGTAAAATTTTATCAGGGTAATGCTAACTACTTATTAAGAACACCATGGAATTCACATTAAGGCAGTCACTAAATACATGTTATTTCTTGCTTTTTTGCATTCACCTTTTTTTCCAAAACCATTTTAATATTAAAACACAAAACTAATTTTAAAAGACAAAGTTAAAAAATCCTGATTGATTTTACCTTTTCACTTCCACCTCCACCTTTCACACTTCTCATATTGAATTTCTTGACTTCTTCTTTTACTTCTTCCATATAAGCATCCAAAGGATCCAACTCTTCATCTTCAACCTCATTGCCTTCTTTTTCTCCTTCTGCGGTTTCCTCTTCATCATCTAATATCAGAAAGATGGGAATAAGAGAGGAGAAGAGCTCACATATGCTCAATTATTACTCTGTCCAAGTAACTACAGTCCACTTTTATTACTGTATCATTTTTCCCCCTTAAAATCTCTCCAGTTTGTTATGTCAATTGTATCTTAAACTATTTGAAGCCATGACAAGATTTAGGCTGTGCTATTCTGTATTTCACATTATGAAAAGTCATTAAATGCTTTAAAGATAACATAATAAGCTATTATTAGGAACAAAAGTGTTTTGAATGTTATATATAAAAATTAAATACCATCATCATCTTCCAAACTCCATTTCTTTCCCTGTTTCATCTCTTCAATTTCTTTTTTCAGTTCTCCAATGTTTTCCATAGCCTTTTTGCGTTGTTCTTCCCTCCACTTCTCCACTCTTTCTTTTCGTTTTCTCATTTCTTCTTCCAGTTTGTTCTGATCAAAATTCTATGAAAAAAAAACAAAAAACAACAACACACCAAATTGTGAAAATTAATGGCCATTGGCATTAGCCTATGCTTTTTTTTAGACAAACTCTCTCTTCAAACACATTTAACTGAGCATGCAGTAGATCACTGGACATACACAGACCTATCACAACATGAGTAAATGACAAATACTAACAACTCTAACACTTTCAAGTAAGAAATTCATTTAACTTTTTTTCTTCACAGTAGCAGCTAGTATACAATGTTATAAGTAAGAATTAATTAAAAAATATTCCCTAACGAATTAAGCTTTCTTCTTTTTTTCTAGATTAAGATATTATATTCCAATGAGTTTCAACTCACTTTAGCCATTTACACACACAAGACTAAAGAATTATCATGTTGTCCTCTACTTCCAAAAGTCTGTCTAGGACAAAAAAAACCACTGATTTATGCATGGGGAGCCCTTGCTGACAGTGCAGTGACTATTAACAAAGGAGGGTTACTAATGACATGCTGTTTTGGAAGAGTTAGCGAAAACAGCTGTTTGGGGAATTCTTCATCTAGGCACATCTTTTCACGATATGGAATAAGGCAAAGCATGCTTCCTTTCCCCTTTGTTCTTTGATTCCTGCCTGGTTCCAGATGCCAAAAGATTTTTCAGCTTCCCTACTGACATCTAATATATTAAAAAGGAAAGATCCTTCACCCACAACTGTGGCTTGTGGTCTGAGCAATGTGGAACCTTGCACTGAGAAGAATGTTTCTAATGGCAAGAACTAGAAGCATACCCTGTGACTGAAGTCTGTGTTACTGAAGAGGGTACTCTTTCATTCAGCGTGAATTGTGTCCAACTCTAGGAATAGTTTTTCTTTTGTTAATGCAGTAATTAACCTATGTTAATGTAGTAGTTAATCTATGGCTAGCTTAATTCTTGGTTTATAAACTTAAAATGTAGAATTTGGAAAAAAGCTTCTACCTCAGTGGCCACAGTAGATGCAGTAGCATCTTTATCCTTCTCTTCTTCTTTGTCTTCTTTCTCTTTTTTCTTTTCTTTGGAAACTTCCACACCTTCTGTCTTTTCTTTAGATCTTGATCTGAAAGGTAAGAACAAAGATTTCTTAGAATATTCCAGCTTTTCTCGGGGGAGAATAGATGTGCCAGACAGAGACAAGACTCTGAACACAGTTACATTTTCAAACATCTTACAAAGCACTCTTTGTTTCTCAGAGCCTTTCTGTTTCATGGAAGTAGTTTCTATAACTGCCAGAAATGCACAATGTATTGCAATCCACTGATTCACATGCTTTGGTTCTGTTCTTCTCATTTCTTTACAGGACAAAGTTGCAGACTTCATTTCCAGAACACTTACTGCTGGTACTCTAGAGGTTCCGCAGCATAAACACTCCTTGAAGACAGCAGTTCATATGAGATGCTAAAAAATTCCTGTTTGTTCTATTTCTAGAGGAAGGTAAAGTAATCCAGCTCCTTGCCATGGAAATTTGAACATTCCCCTGTTCTGTACTGGCTGAAAGTCAAAAGAACAGCTCTCCCTGGGAAAAGGTACCTACAGAACTCAAACTAATGTGCAGATTTGCATTTCACACAAAACCCATTTATCACAGACTTTACTCTCCTAATGTACTTCCTATTAAAAAGAAATAGTTGTATCTGAACCAAACTCCTGCTAACCCATAACAGTAAATGTAAAATTCACTTTAGCCTCTTAAATCTCATTAAACTTTCTTCACAGTCCACTGGACAATTCTAATGCAAACCATATGCTCATTCCAAGAGACTGTCATTCTAGCTTCTCACAATTTCTGGACTGTTGTCAACCTACTCAGTCTTTATATGGACTGCTGTTACAACTTCTGGACCTTCCGCTCATTTTGCAGTATACCTGTTGTAATTACGTCTGAAAATCCACTCAAGCACATTTAAAAGAACATGACCTGTAGTTAAATTTTTACACATTTCTGAAGTCAGTATCTAGAAGAGTAGAAGTTTCAATTCTTGACTAAGTCTATTTACTAGACAGTTTATATGACTGTAAACCCCTAAGACTAGTACATGTCCAATCCTTATTCACTGAGCACACCCACAGAATTCAACAAACAGCAGGTAAGAAACAGTCGGTGGCTTTGCCAAAGCAGACTTCTTGACCTTCTCTGAAGTGTAACACTATATGCTTTACTTTTCCACACAAATATCATTTAAAAAGGCAGATTCCAAACTTCATTGGCTTATATTCTTAAAAACACCTTTTATGTAAAGAGTGGATGAAACACTGAGCTCAGATACCATCAGTGGCACTGAAAAGAGCTTAGAAGTTCCTGCTACAAATGTCACCACAATGTCGTTTATAGATCCCCTGCTGCTACCCTACCCAGTATTTTTAAAAGCCCTGCTTTTATCTGAGAGAAAATGATAGAGCTTATCTCTGAGAACTCTGCACTCAAGCAAATCTGGTAACTAAAACTTACTGTTCTCCAACAATTTACACGTCTAAAGACAGACTTCAATTTAATGTCTCTCATAGACAGCACCTGTATTTCACTAATTTGCACATACATGCTGAGACACAAACTGTTCCTTATTGATACTGGAACCTGGGAAAACAATGCAGCACTACAAAACTTTCAGAATGAGGTTCAGTTTTAACTTTGAAGTTAGCAACTACCTTTTACTCCCCGCTCAGGTGCCACAACTTCAGTCTTAAATTAACACTTGGATCTTTTTCTTTTATAGAACCGTTCTCACAACAAAGTGTATTAGAAATAATAAATACATACACACATTAGTATTTACACACCTTGAAGTAAGAAATCTAAAAATATTTGATGCATCAAAGCACATTAAGTGATGGGAAAAGATCAGAACTGTACACTCATCGAATATTCTCCTTGTTCTACAAAGCAAAGCTTTTGGTAGTTTTGCCTGAGGATTCTTTCCATTATACCAATAGTTTTGCAGTACTTTGTCACTATGATATGGACTGTAATTCAAGAACACAAATACCTGTTTTCTGTTTTCCTGTTCTTGCTTGGGCTGGGGGATCGAGACCGTCTACCTCTACTTCTGCTTCTAGAGCGCCTTCTCTCTCGGCTGCGGGATCTTCTTCTCTCCCGACTTCGTTCCCTCTCTCTACTTCTCGAACGTCTGCCCCAGAACAAAATTGTATTTATTTAGCATGTGATTATAACACAATTTTAGCCTGCTATTGATGAACCCTTGTAAAAGGAATCCAACAATCATCAAGACCACAAAGAGCTAACAGAGTTTAATAGCAGCAGCAAGACATGATCTAATAAAAAAAAACATTAAGCACAGTAAAATCTATCATGGAGAACAACAAAGTAAACAACTGTAGAGGAAGAACATCAGTGTTCAGATGACAGCATTTTTATGTGCTTTGACTGAAACTCGTAACTCCTACCTTTGACGCTTCCTGTCACGCGATCGAGATCTTCTCTTGTCCCTGCTGCGTGACCTCTCACGCCTGCGCTCCCGATCTCTGCTCCTAGAGCGTCTGTCTTCGCCGCGTTTTCCCCTTTTGTCAGAGGGAGAACGACTTCGAGACCGGCTGCCAGAGCGTCCCCGTGACGCGGAGCGCTTCCGATAATGCCTGCATTGCAAATTTACAAAAAAAAGAAAAAAAGATGAACATGAGCTCGAGAATAACTTGCAGTGAAAGGATGTGTTTGTCAGATTTGGATGGACAGGACAAAAAGAATTATTTACTACAATTTGTTGGACTTACTAAATTCCTGAACATTTTCAATAACCTTGCAAAACTGATTAATATACGTATACTCCTTACGATGCTGAAACCAGAGGAATTAGGTGGTCATATTTCTGTTTTATTGTTGGCGTGCAAAAAGAAGTACCTCAAGAGAACACTAGAACATCAAGAACAATTCCTGTTTTAGGAAATCCACAGATTGCTATTATGTTTAGGGAAAGACTAAGTCTTTTTGAAACTATCTCATAAAATCTGCCGAACACTTAACAGGTTTTGTTGAATTTCCTATAATTGTAATTCAGGTATGCTATGTAAATTGTGCCTCTGTTCAGTGGAAGATCTGTCAAACAGCAATTAAAGAAACATAAAACCACAAGCATATATGATACAGCAGTGGTCAATGCTGACATCAAAAGAAATTCCCTACTGCCATCAAACATCACAAAACATTTAAGAGGCTAGCAAGGCCTCAGAGGTGTGTGATGGAAATGGGAGACTTTTTCTCCCCTCACTAATGCTCTCTTACCCCAGCCAAACTGTGGGAGAGGGTAGTGGTAGGAATTTTCCCAGAGACTTTTCACCTGAGCATACAAGTTGCAGAGGGACCTCCACTGTGACCGTATCATCTTTTCCAATTCCTGACTGTCAGTCACAGTGCCAGAACCATTCCTTTGTTCATCCTCCTGCAGCCCAGGGACCACCACAGACCCTACAAGCTCCCTACAAACCTAACAGCTGGGCTTGGGAAGCAGGAAGAAGCACAGAAAGCAACTTTTGGAAGGCATAAATTAGATCAGAAAATTAATGTAAATTTAAGACCACTTTTTATGTTATTTGTTGGTTCCACGATCCAGGTCACAACCCCAAAAAAGAAATAAACTTGCAGAAGGGGTCGGTGCTCCTGGGGATGAGACATGAGAGCGGGGCCAGCAGGAGCCACGTGTACAAGGCTCATTCCTCAGAGACTTGTGGCCTGCTTTGACCGATGTGTTTACGTGTTTTCTGTAAACAGTTCTGTTCATTATGACCACGGAGCCCGATTAAAACTAGACGTGTTTTGGGGAGAGAAGCCGTGCTGTGAGGAGCGGGGTCCTGCCAGCTCAGGCGCCAGCAGCTGGAGCTCAGCCCCCAGGGGATTTTGCAGCCCAAGTCCCTAACGGCTGGGCTAGGTGGCTTGAAACTAATTTAGGGATATCAGTGAGGGTTCCCAGCTCTTCACTGAGTCACCAATTTGAGCCCAAGCCGCTTTTTAAAACCCGAACTCATGCGCCCCTCTCGGGGTATGAATCCGAGAAGCTGTTACGGCACAGGGACGGCTGCACACAGGAGCACAAAACAGACGCTGTTATGGTTCCTAACGCCGTTTTAGCACTAAAACCCGCTGGTTCGGTTAAAGCAGAGGGCACTAACACATGCCACGACAGCAGAAGCGAATTAAGGAGCTGGTTTCGAGCCGGAGGGGAGCGAAGTGCCCCAACCCCGGCAGCAGAGGCCCGACCCCGCGCCGCGCGGCCACCCGCTGAGGGGGAACAAAAGGCACACGTTTCTACACAAACTCGGCAAAAATAAAACCTATGACGCAAAATACAGCCCGCCGGGCCACCACACCACCGTTACTCTGCGTTAGAGCAAACGGGGGGGGCTCGGGGCTTGTCTCCCGCAGCCCCTGCCCTCAGGGGGCCCCTCTCAGCCCGGCCCCTTTGTTCCCCCGCTGCCCTCACCTGGACTCGCGGCCCATGGCGGCGGCTGACGAGGACGAGGAGGAGGAGGAGGAGGAAGAAGATGAAGAAGAGGAGGAGGAAGAAGAGCAGGAGGCGGTGCAGGCCCTGCGCTAGGCGGCCATTCGGCGCCCCGGGCCGAGGCAGGGGGGAAGCGGCCCCTGCCCCTTCCTGCCCGCTGCCGCGCTCTGCCGGCCGGAGGGCGCAGCGCCGGGCACCGCGGAGGGGACGAAAAATAACAAAATATAAGGAAATGGCAGCAAAAAAGCCGGGTGCTGCTGCTGCCCTGGCGGCGCTGGGCACTGGGAAGGCCGCAGTGAGGCGCGGGGCAGAATAAGCGCAGGGCCCGGTAGGCTGCTCAGTGAGCCTGCTGCGAGGCCTGTCATGACCCAAAATCAGCATTTTTGGGCTCAAATGTGTTTCAGGTGAGAGGTGCAGCTCACAGACAGACTCATGGCAACCTCGCTTCATGCCCATGGGACCGCACCCTGCTGTGGTTTGCAGCCAGCGGCACACAAAAATCTGTTATTCACCACCCAGACACTCGATAACCCGTGACTTCTGCAGCAGGCAGCGGCGGGGGGACACAGTCAGAGCATCACGGAAGGGGGTAACAAATATAATTTTAATAGAAAACAATAAGTTCAGCAATATACATTAAATAACATACACAGAGGAAGATGAGGGAAAATGGAATGAAGGAGGTTCGGCTCTTGTCCAAGGATGAAGTCGTGCAGCAGAAGTCCCACCTGGGCTCGCTTTGCCTTCCGCAGCAGGCAGGCAGGCTGCTGCCCAGTCCCGTTTGGAAGTTCGTCGGGTAAAAACAAGTCCTTACAGACCGAGTTCCAGATGAGCTTTCCTGGCATGGTTTCTTTCACCACTCGAGAAAACAACCTGCTTGGTCTTTCTTCGCATGAAAGGACTGCGTAAGGGGTTGCGTGAAAATACAACGGGTGCATCACCTTTATTTATTACTATCTAGGTGGTTTAATTTTTCTATGTCCAGGATTAAAAATGTATTGCTTTTTTTGCAGATGGTAGTAGATGGTATTTTTGCAATTTGTTTGTATTACAGTTGGGCATATAAACAGAGGGTCAGAATAATGGTAACTTTTGAGGAAACTCATTATTTTAACATTAATTTGAATGTCAGCAATTTCAATTTGCTGAAATTCTTTTCTTGTCTAATTCTGAAGCTTTAAATGTATTTATATTTATACTAACAGACCTAAATCAGAATCTTTTACAGCCAAACCCTGGACACCCGTAATAAAACATTCACTATAAAATAATCAGTAAAAAAAATAAAAAAATATCAAATCCAAACATAAGCTTCTTGCTTTCATGGCACAAACATACCTAATTCAGGAGTCAGAAATGCAGTGATAAAATTACAGCAGGAAGCTATAACAGGAAAGCTTATGCCAAAAGCAGGGCCATATATACTTTACAGAAGCATAATCAAGCACTTCTGCTCCCTAAAAAAATGCTGCAGACTAAACTACACTAAAATGCTGCAACTGAAAAAGGGGCATTAGCCTACATTACCCAAACGTCTAGATTCTAAACAGAAAACTACAAGGTGAAAATAAGTTTAGCTTCAGCAGAACTTTCACAGATTATCAGCATTTAGTGCTGATTATTTGCAATGATACCTCCCTCCTCTCACTGTACAAAATTAGTATGAGATAGAAAATAAGAACGTTTACTAGCTTGCTGCTTTGCCCAGTGACAGGATTCACTTGTATTTGTCTTCTTTTTGGCTCTGTGGTTGGACATCCACAGAAAAAACATGCTATTCTCTCTTTAAACATGGATCTTTATGTGTGAGTCAATTCAGAACATCACATTACTTCTTATTTCATCGTCACTTGTAGTATGTAGGATTTAAACAGGAATAGCTACCGTGATTTCACTGGGGCAGTTTCAAAACTACAGAAGAGTCAGCAACTCAGTTAACATAAATAGCTGAGCTGAACCAAAGAGCACATTTATGCAATTTGGCTGTAGTACTATTATGCAGCAGCAGCAGAACACCTTGGCAACTATGATCCTGTTTGCATGCAACTGTCTGGTAACAAACAGAGGAAAAAATGCAGAAATGTCATATTCAACGTTGTCTTATGCAGTCCTGGAAAAAAAAAATGTTTTCCATATAACAGAGCAAATGTTTCGTATTGCAGGTTGGTTGCATAACTTTCCCTTTATGAGGTGAACTGTTGTTTAAAAAAAAAAAAAAGGCATCAAAGACGTCTGAAAGAAGCACATTTACGAGCTATGCTAGGATGAGGCTGTTGGAAACTCACAGATGTGATTAACAATTTTGTTTCTTCCTACTTATTGATTAATGACATTCATAAGCAACAGGACATTTGGCTTGCTTTTTTTTTTTTTTTTTTTGCTTAGCTGTTTCGCACAATAACCATCAAATGAAATAAACAACAATCACAACAACGTATGTAAGGCAAGGCTTAGGACAACAGTGCCATGTTTTGCCAACATTCTCCAGAAGCAGCTACTCGGTTCAGCAATCTGAATTTGAACAACAGAATACAGGGAATTTTCATTTAGAGCTTTCTTAAAAATAGGAGCAACACAAAATGAGCAGTTCTTGTTAGCTGTAATCATTCTAGATATACATAAATGGTTCTGCTGAAAGGAATTCTCTTCTCTTTGTTCTCACCAGGAAGAACAAAGGCAGCTTTGTAAATGTTTATGAAGGAGGGTGGGAAGGGTATCATCTTCCTGAACAAAAGAAATCATCCGCTGACACTTGTATCCTATTCACATTTGTAGTGGGCAGACACAGTATTTAAATAAACCAAACCAATACAACTGGCAGCCTGGGACCCTGCTGTTCTATTCCCCAAATTATTGGATTTAAGGCTCCTTTCAAGCATTCCAACAGGTAAGAATTTTAATTCAGGTTTAAACCTGTCTGCACAGTCAGACATTAAAGAAATACAGACCAGAAAGATTTAGTGTAACTACTGCATTGAATTCTACAGCCATCATGGTACTTCAGAACCAAAAAACAGAGCAAGTTCATGGCAAAAGATAAAAGTAAAGAAATAGACACAAAGGTCTGTGAAAACATCTCCCATTTTGCTGTAGGTGTCCATGGAGCGACTGATCACTTCTGCAGGGATTCCAGACAGTAAAAGAGCAGCAGTTAATACCGTCGTTTTCACCTTCTTCTCACTCTAAAAGAAAAACAGTAGCATGTTAGTTCTTCGGTTATAACCCAGTCCTGTTTTACATACCACAGATGTGCCAGTTTCACACACAGCCAGGAACATTCCAAATTCATCGGTAAGAACAGCTTGTTGGACTGATTCTCTCTAGACATGCTGCAGGATTCACACCACCTTACTTATCCTAGCCACAGATTCGTGTTGTGATGGATCCGATGGGGCTGAGTGAGAGGCTGATTAACAGCAGATAAAATTCCTCCCAGCTGTTATGCCTACTTCCCACTGGCACTCCGAGCGGGCTGTGAAGTGGGGCTGTGCAGTAACTTCTGCATGTGTGGGAAGAGTCCCAGACAAGGGCAACCTGAGTGTAAGAATCCAAGCCAGGCGCCTCCACTGGCAGAACAGGACTAATCCCATCACGCTACTTGGCAAAGGATACCGTTGCTTTCCAACACAGACAAAATGATGTAGGATTGAAAAGCAACTGCTCCTTTCTATTTTAGTATTACTCCCGTTGGCAATTTTATCCTCTGAACTCAGAAATGCCCCAAAGGCCTTTTGAAAGCCATTCTCTCCGTAACATGAGGGATCCTGAGGATGCAAGGAAGCCTGACAGGCAAAAAAAACACAGAGGTTGAACATTTTGGTAATTTGATGATACCTGCTGGACACCTTAATTTAATCCAATCCAAATTAAGCATTCGAGAATCTTTCTAGGTTTCATTAAAGAAAAATTCAGGAGAGCAAGCTGATTAAACTCATCTCGGTATAACCGAAGAAAAAGCAAAGTGGGAAGGAATCACTTTAAATTCTGAAACTGAAAAGCTAATAGTAAAACCAGCAGGAGTGGGACCAAAAAGAACTAGCAAATGAGCTAGTGCAAATCTAAGGCTAATTCCCTTTTTATGTTTTCACACACCAGCCTAGAATGACTACTATGAAGTTCAGTTTTCAATGATATACATAACTTCAAAAGAACAACCACTGATTTACTCCGATTTTCTACAACTAATCTAGTATTCTTTTTAAAATGCAGATGCTAAGCTATCAGCATAACTTAATTCTACAGTTTAAAACAGCAGAATATATCACACACATTGGTCCTAAAACAACACAATCTAAGAACAAGTTAAACCAAAAACATTTGTAATTAACCTGATTTTGAAAAGTTATTTTACCTTTGGAAAGTACTTGGACAGTCCCATGTAAGCAAGTTGTAGAGTAAGAAACGGTGCAAATATTGACTGGAGGAACAGAAAAGAATACATGAAGATTATTTTATTGGTAAGAAAAGCTAAGAAAACACAATAATTTAATGCTTCTCCAATCATAAATTAATATTAGGTAGGTATTTTGTGGAAAACAACAGCACTATTCTTGAATACTAAACACCTTAACAGCCAAGTGAAAAATATGGCCCTATCTGCTTTGGGCCTAAAAACTTGAAATTGCACAACCACAGAGCCCTGTGTAAAAATGAGCCCAGTGATCCAGAAGGTGGCAGGCTGTACCAGCCACATACTTCTCTATGATGTATGGGCAGATACCTGGATTATTTAAGAACTATTTTTCTCAAAAGGTTGATAAATGAGTAGGATGTACTTATCATGCTACAACTGTTGTAGTTTTTACTCTATTATTCCTTTGTAAATTCCAAACTAGAAGAGCAGTTGACTCAAACTTGCAGGGGACTGAAGCAGCAACAACTATGCCAGTTTCTGCTCCTCAAACACTATGGACTGAATGTGTGCAACTCTCAGCTTTTACCCAGTAGCTGTGCTAGATAACACAGATTTTGCCATAGTTATCATCTCAAACTGTGTTTTCTTCCCACTTTTATATGGCTGTTTGAAATGTAGAGTGCCTGAAGTTCCCAATTCACTTGGCCCTAGATAAACAATATTTCACGAGTGGGGTCCTAAGTTTACAGCAAAGTAGCAAAAAGAACAGGAGATTGTTTGCTTCCCTGAACTCACCAAGTACTTGCACACAAAAGCCCTGACCGCAATGGCAAGCAGAGCACAGCCCACTAATCTAAAAATGCGGAAAGAGTCAAACTCCTCCACTGCATTGCCATTCTCTTGGCTTGGCTTCTCATGCATCAGCTGGTTCCTCAGCTTCAGAGCTTCATCAAATCTGGATAAGTATTGTTCTAATCCATGTCTAGGTGGCCGTGGTGCAGCTTCAGATGGCAACTCCCCTCTGGTACGGTGACGGAGCTCGCTTGTGCCCTCATTGAGGAGCTCTGGGGTTTTACTGAACAAGTCCTTATCCCCTTTGAGGTCTACCATGCTGCCTGCGTGGTCAGCTGGTCCGGCCATATTGCAGACAGAATCACCCAGCACAATTCGCTTTGAAACTGAAGGAACAGGAAGGGAATTTGATTTATCTTGTTCATGTTGAAGCTTTGATTCTCCATGACTGTCATCATCTAAGGAAGAGAAACAAAAATACAGAGTTATGCACACGGGGTACTTAGAAAACACTTTAGCCATACCGGATCGAGGTCCAGGGCTGAGGTCTCCACTTCTGAAGTGAAAACACAGATTCGTGATTATTAAATGTGCTGATTATTAAACATAAACCCAGATGAATTAGCTGAATACCAGTAAGCCTGTTTTATATAGAAATGGACTCAGATGAGAAACGACCTATTCAGAACAGATTTACTCTCTGACTTGTATTACGCCATACATCATAACGAAAAAGGAAGAGCACAGCATGGGCCTGACTGAAAACTCTCATCAGCTTCACCAAAGTTACGCGTTTGCACAGCTGGACTCAGCGCACTCCTGGCTCCCTCCACCAGCCTGCAGAGACCCCTACGTGTACCACACGCTCTGCACTGTAGGGCACTCCTGGGAGCTGATGCTAGGCAGACGCGCATGCAATGCCAAGCAGAAGTTGCAGCCGTCAGTCAGCAGAAAAAGGGAAGCATGGACTTAAGCAGCAACACTGTATGCACATGAGGAAAGGTGTTATTCCACATATACAGCGCAACATAAAAATACAGAGATTCAAAGACAGCGAATTGCACAGAAAGAGCACTGAAGAAGACTGAAGACTGACAAATGAGCAAGTAACAGAAGTGTACTTGGGCTTGTTTTTCTCTCCTGTCAAAAGCAAAGCAGCAAAAACTTGCTCTGTATTAAACCTGAAAAGATGTTGCAGCAACAGCGGTGATGACAGCAAACACAAACCAAGTCGAGAGGCATGCTGAACAGCTCTGGTCCTGCTACAGAGGGTGAACCAACACTGAAAGAGCATTCAAAGAGTATTTTTCAGTACTAAGGCAGTTTGATTCATAGCTTACGGCCACCTTTGTAAACTGAAAGATGGGAAGTCTGACAGTCAGCTCCCTTAAAGCGTGTACATACGCTTATAAATGACCTGGCTGTGCATCTGCAAGACACCTGCACGCCCACCACAGACACCGAGTGACCGATTGATACCCAAATGTCAGACAACTGCTCCGTGCACACACTGCCACCAGACCTTGCAGTGACAGCCTGAAGACGCGGGCACGTTTCACCCCTCCTCCAGCTACGGAAACGTCCCCGCAGGGCACTGACAGCTCGCTAGGGAAAACCCAGAGGCCCGGAGGGCCTCATCCCTGCGGATTTGGGGCCAAACCCGCGTTTCCCCCCTGGGAGGAGCGGGGGCTCCGCGGTCCCCTCAGCACCGCCCGGCCCAACGGCCCCCCCACACCTCAAGGCGGCGGCGCCAGGCTCACCCTTGGCGGCGGGCCGGTGGAAGCCCATGATGCGGTTGATGCGCTCCTCCGAGTTCATCAGGAGCTTCCTCCGCCGCAGCTCGGCCCGGCGCTGCGAGGCCGAGAGCCCCGAGGGGACCCCCGGGGTGGCCGCCGCCGCCGCCCCGCCGCCGTCCTCCTCCATCCCCTCAGCGCCTCACAATGGGGCCGCCCCGCCTCAGCGCGCAGGCGCCGCGCCCGCTTCCAGGTGCCGAAGCCGGCGGCGCCATGTCGGGAAAGGGCAAGGGGAACGGGGACGAGCCCGGCCTGCGTGGTGTCTCGGCGGCGCCGCGCCGGGCGCAGTGCCCGCAGCCAAGATGGCGGCGCCCGCCTCGGAAATGGCGTCGCGGCGGGAGGCAGGCGGGAAGGGAGAGGGCAGAGATGGCTGCAGGTGGCCTGAGGGCGCCGCGCCTCACAGCAGCCCTGAGCGACCTCAGGGGGGACGCGGGCAGGCCCCTGCCCCGAATTTGCCTCACGCCCTGGTTTCAGGCGAGCTGGCAAAGCCATTTTGCGTTCCGTGAGGAACATCTGCTCAACAATGCAATATAGAAACATGCGTGACATGTTCCTCATCATAAAGAAATAAAAGCATTTGCTGTATAACTGAGCATAAGTGCCTCTAACCAAAGTAGTCACCTAACACTCAGGAATTGGAAGTGAAAGAACTAAGTTCACATCATCCTTGTTCAAAAGCAGCACATCGTCCACTAAGCTGAGGTCAGAGAAGTGTTAACACCAATTTTAAGGCCGCTGTGTGACTTTCAGCACCATGTTTTAAACCAGAACACCAAAGCCAGCCTTTCACCCTAGCTGTCCAGCATTCCTCACACAGAAAAGCTTTGTGCATTTAGGTGTAGCTCACTGCTATTTTTTTCAGACTTTCTATTGAAAAAGCCTCAACTACTGTTGCGTATCTGGATTTAGAATTTCTGGGCACACTAAACAAGAAAAAAGAAAAGACCGTTTATTGTAGTGCCAGGAAACAAGTGCTCACATTTACATGAAAGGAATACACAATGTAGGAAAATCCCATGTAGGAGACTGTTCAACAGCACAGGAAGCTTCTCAAATCGTATTCCCAGGGGATGTATCTGGGAATATTGCACTGTTAACACAATCAGCAGCTGAAGGAATCGAATACACAAAGCACAGACAAACACAAGGCAACATGGATCTCCCTAGGATTCCAGAATTACCGTAAGATTATAAAACAGGGAGCATCTTCAGATCCTTCTAGCCAGGTACAATTGTTATTTTTATGTACAATAAAAAAGTCCATCACACCTCTACTTGTGTGACAAAGTGACAAAACTGGGCCACAGTATCTTCCCTCGTAGCTGAACATTCAAATATCAAGCATGCATAGCATCGTCAGAAGTACCTGAAAGCCAAACCAAATTAAGGCAGTAGCATGGATTCTTTCTATCAATACAATTACCTTCACCATCCTTGAAAGACTTTACACTCCTTAACTCACAGGGACTGTAACACAGTCCAACCAGAAGCAGGACTCATCTTCAAGATGCTGTACTTGCACTTCCAAAGACCAGCAGCTGGGAGGTGGACACTGAGCCACAGCTGGAGCGTTGAATTCAGCAGCAGAACAAAGACAGTTGCATTCCACTACATGGAAAATGTAGTGCTGACAAGTCCAATCAGTAATATATCTAAGATACTAAGTGATTTAGAGAATGATAGAATTCTGTATTCAAAAATTTAAGTCAGAGGTCAAAGAGCCAGGCTCGTGCATTACCTTATATATGATGAACCAGAAGCAGTGATGAGAGCTCGTAAAAAAAATTGGCAAGCATAAGATGGAATGACTCTTACAAAAAGGTGTTGGAAGAGGACATTAAATGAAGAGATAAGATTACCTATAATAAAATTAATCACCATCTTGGGAACACTGCTGAAGGCAGGCTAAATTCCAACCATCAATGTCACTGGCTTGAGACCAACTTCCAGCCAGATGGCAGGGTACAAATATGCTGGAGTACAGTACAGATGTGGGCTTACTGGAATAACAAACCCCAAGATAGTACTAAACAATAATGCTGACTGACAGAGATGCTCTGGGAGGACAAAAAAACGCCAATGACAGAAGGAAAGTTTTATTCAGCTGAAACTAATTCTCCTAAAAGTTCCCTCTCAGTTTGTATCACTAATGTTAAAGTTTTAGCTAAAGTATAATTTATCTCTTGCTAATACATGCTATTTATCTTGATTGATCAAATACAGTATTTTATTTTTATAAGAAAGGACTGATGGACTTGCATGAGTTCTTTCAATTAATTTTATTGAGTAGCCAAATCTGATAAATTAGCACAGATAAAATAAGCATTTGCATGTGTTACAAATGACTTTTTACAGGAATAAAACAGTGAAAATTACAAACTGTAAAAAGGAGGACAAGTAAATCCTGTCTCAAATTCAAAATGGGGAAGATTTATAACTTCATACTGAAGATCAAATGTCCTAGTTCAGAAAGCAAAGATTTAATATTACAATATTATACACTACTTTACAAAATTAAATTTACTGTAAGGATTACATCCATAATAGTAAACAGAAGCTTAAAATCACATTTAATGGTCCCTTACTTAATAGCCATTTTGCATCTTTGATTAAATTCTGTTAAGAAATTAAATCTAAATAAAAGTGAATCATTCTAGTTATTGCAAAACAATCTATGTGGACTTAGACTCAAATATATTAAATTAAAACAATAATGAAAGCAAAGTAAAATGGATGGTAACAATGTTGGCCGAACACTAATGTGTCAAATACAGAAATAAGTTTAAAAAAAGTCCTCAACTAGAAAAATAGAATACATTTGCAGTGGTAGAGTTGTCTTGCTGAGATCTAAGTACCAGAGCCACTCCTGCCTGTTTTTGCAGTTCATCTTCAGTGTCCTTGTTTTCCAACGGTAGGTTAAAATGACACATCATAGGTAGCTTGTGAGTTCATCTGTCCTGTATTGCCCTTACAATACAGCAGGCTTTTCCCACTGCGAGGGAATAAACTAACAAAGTTCAATACAGAATTTCTTCCAAGATGAAAACAAGTGATCCACTCCAAGAGGGTTCATCTGATTCGTGTTTATAACATTTTGCTCTGTAAAACTTAGGGACCCTAATTAAAAGTTAATTGCCACAAACACTGATATCTTTAGCCATTAGTCTGGTGTACATAAAGTAATGAAGTCATCTCCAACATTTATGTTCTTTAAAAAAATTACAGGATTATTATAGCAAAATACAGTCAGAGTAAGAAACAGACTTGGGGTAGGCTGGTAGATGCAAGGATGACTTTCAACATCTGAGCAATAACATACCCAAAATGCAAGTTTTAAGTGATAAACTATGCAAGTGCATAGCTTCCATTTAAATGAAGAGACCCCTTCTCCCAGGGAAAAGAAAAAAAAAGATCATACTGCCAAAACTTAAAAGAAAAAAAACCATCTCTCCATTCTGACTAGAAACTGTGCAATTTTCTGAAAAGCTGTTCAAGTAAATATACTCCTGTTTGCTACAGATACAGCAAACAGGGAAGCTTAAATTGGTTCTACAATAGCCTTTTCACACTATTTTAGACATTCTCTGAACTTTACCTTCTTGTGCTCAAGTGAAAAGACCAATTCCTCCAAAGAAACTCCTCCCTTGAAGTAAGGCAACTCCTGACAATCAAGTGTAGCTACAGCCTGTAATGGTAGCAAATGATTACCCTACAATGTCCTTTGACATTTCTATCGCCAACTGTAAGCTAACTAGCCTAGTCACAGTATGTGCTTGACCACTTTTATAAATGTTTTACCTGTACACATCACTTGCCCCAAGTAGATTTTGCAAGAACTATATCACCATTAGGCAAAAAGGTAAAATAAGATTCTTCCATACAAATGTCTTCCATGGGCATACAGGTACAGCAACTTAAATACTCTTCATGACGCTAGCTATTGATAACTCTTTTGGAGATCACTGATACACTTTTATAAAATTATCTAAATATTCTTGTATATAAATTTTCACTTCGAGTCCAAGGCCAACTTCTGTCTGTAGCTCTGGCAGGGATCTGAGAGTACATTTAAAGCTTTCATTTGGTGCACACTGGCTTTGGACCTAGGCTCATTAGGCAGCTGCAGTAAAGAAATCTTGGAGAACTTCAAGTATGTCTCGAACCATAAAGAAATCTTTAAATACAAAATAATGTTTTTGTCTTTGGAAAAATAATTTATCTTCCAATTTTAGTGTCAGAATATTGAATGTGGTCTCAAACCACTAGGTTTGAAGTGCCATCACACAAATGCACTTCGTAAGCACACTAAATTTCAGGGGCCTAACATTCAGCTATGTAAACGAGAGCCCAAAGTCTACTAAACATTTATCCTGGGATAACTTTACTTGCCATTCCCCTCCCATACCATTCACAGGCTGAAAGTAAGTAGAAAAATTTTACTGAAGAAAAACAAAGCTTGCCATCTACATAAGTCTACTTTTGCTGCTGACTCAGCCACTGACTTTAATGTATCTCATATAGGGCTCACTCCTCCCCACTATTTTTTTAAAAAATTGAATACTGACTTATTAAAAGCTTTCAAATATTAAGCCATCTTGTCCATGTTAAGCTTACCTTGAATCCTACTAGCCATAATCCACTCCAAACACTGGATTCTAAGTTCCATAAATTATTTGTTCGTTTCACAATGAACAGTTGTTTCATTGCTACTTTAAGCGTTTTTAAGTTGAACATTGAGATGCTCTGATCACTGGATGCACTTACAAAGAATTTCCCTGCAAATCATGATCAGTATTGTGAGGTTTTTTATATCTAGCAGCAAAAAAAAAAAAATGCAAAGAGTTACGGAAATATACATTTTGAACAACAAAGAACTCTTTATTTTACAAAATGTATTTCGCCTTTTCAGTATTGCCTTTGTAAATGTACTTCATGCTGCAACTACTTACAGTAAAAACATGATTTGCAGCAAAATAAAGGTGCTCAACCAGTTCCAATAGTTTGATTTTTAAGGTATAATGTATAGTTGCACATTTGATTCTCAGATGTGGTCCTTTATTTGCTTTAGTTCGTTGAAATCACAGTGAGAACTTCTCATCGACTGCCTCAGGCCACAGATTTAATGAGGATATTATAAGCACAAGTGTTCTTTACTGCAAAATCTTTCCTTAAAGAAGTGAGCCAAAGGCTAGCGTTTCATTTATTCACTTGCTGCTGTATATGGAGGAGGAACTCATAGTATGATAAGGCTGATTCTGTTCTGTCTTCAATCATATTTTGCAGAAAACTTGATTTCAATGGGCTGTCATCCCTTCAAAATGAAAATAAATATTTGAGTGAAATAAATATTCACCAAGATCTACCAATGCATTCAGAAAGTTACAGATCAAGTGCAAGATGTGCTCAGAGCTCAAGGACTTATGAAAAGAGCCCTTGTGATTAATCCCAACAAGTACTCTTATCACTATTAACTTCATCTAGCATTAAAAAAGGCTAAATGTCACAGAAAAAAGTTAATCTGTGAAAGTTATAAATCAAAGATGATTCATACCAAGTCATATCTACTGCCAAACTTGTTAGGCACAACATGCACCACTGACAGAACTTGACTTCAGAAAGTACAGTATATGATATCCAAATATGTACTGTAAAAGGTCTCAAAGACTGTTAAAACACTTACTTTATTATATATAGGATAGGAAAGAAAGGTCTCTGTTCTCTCAGCCAAGAAATGAAAGCTATTGTTCTGATGGATTCTGCAGTTTCAAGCTCTGGCAGATGTGTCTAAGAAACAAAGAGGATCATTAATACACAGCAGTATACAATACCAGCAGTAAATTGATCACTTAACAAAATAACTCAACTCTATCCTAATCAGGTGTAAAGAAACCCTGGACAGAGGAGGCATTCTGCGATGAATAGTTTTACTGTGGTCTCCTACAGGGCTTGAAACAATCAAATGCACCGAACAGGTGCTGGCAACTGACTATCAGAATAGTGATGGCTGAGTTGTGATCAGTACTGCTTTTTTCACAGAAACGGAAGGTTTTCCACTAATCCGCTGTGCTTACTATTCCCAGATATTCTCAGGGTGCTCCCACTCTTCTGAGAAACTTAATCGTTGCCAGCCTGTTCCTACTGTGCTTTAATGGGAAGATCCAGATTAAAGTTCAGCCTAGAGAAACTGCAAGAGACATAACATTTTGTTTCCCTTGGACCTGGATTTACGGTGAATAGCAACCAGAGGGCTAATATTTCAATATAGTATTTCAATTCCCCTGAAGATAACATTTTGGCTGCACTGTACGATTGGTATACAACAAAACAAGCACATACCATGTTCTGTGGTATTGAGCCGTAATTTGGAACTCCAAGGACTTGGCTGATAAAGCTCTGCCCACAGCTCTTCCCAATCCACAGAAACATTACCTGAAAGACAACCAGCAATAAGAATAACCTAAAACAAAGCTACACCTCGTCAGTCTTCTACATGTTTTGAATTCTCAGAAAGAACACAAAATAAATATAAATTTGGAAAAAAAAAAATTAAATCACCACCACCCAACTTACAGAGCCAGCATCCATAAGGTAGGCACCATCCCTACTCAACTTCTCCACTGACAGCTGGAGAATGGGTGGCTGAGGTATAGTTCTGTCATTTATGTTAAGAGCTCCCTAAAAGGAAAAAAAAAGTACAGTTCGCATCTCCATGCAGTGAAATAGTTACAAAAATAGAAGGTTAAGTAAGATTTGGCTGTCCTATGCTGAATATTGAAGCTGAATCCTTTTCCTCTAAGTTTGTTATAATTCAAGTACATAATTTAATAGTAAATCTCTTGATGTTCTATTTAGAGAGGCGTACTTCAAATTTATTTTGATCAGTACTGATGTGCTTTCTGAAATTATTCAGGCTCTTAAACACACTGTTCACAGAACTACTTTGACATTTTAAAATAAAGGAAGCAACGAGGGGGGATGACAAAACATCTGTTGTACTATCATTACATACATACAATTTATAGTGCAAGATAAGACAGGGCAGAAATTAGTTAGAAAAAAACCCTTCCCCATCCACCCATTGCCAAAGCACAGCTTCACACCAGAGTTCTTCAAGCCTATCTTCAAGTAACAAAGACATAAATGAAGCAACTGGGAAAATTTGAGCTTTAACGTGGAAGACTTGCAAGGTTTAAAACACAAATTTATTTTCACATCATACAAATCTATGCGACAAGACACAATCAGACCCAGTAGCAATGCAAATACTTACCTCATCCGTGAGATTATCAACTCTGTACAAACTGGGATGTGTCATAAGCATGAGGTAAACAAGGGGCTGGTTTTTCACCTGACACATGGTAAAAATGCGTTCGTCTAAACGTGCGTTCGTCCCAGTTTGAAATGCTTTCTGCAAACAAAAGGGCATTTAATTTGACTGTTAAAGAAAAGTGAGAAACTAAATTCAACATAGTTTATTTTGCACATCAATGACATGCTCTTTTACTGCAGGTTGACATTCCAAGCATAGAAAACTATGCTCCTCTTGTATGGCTTACCTGTTTTAAGAGTGCCAGTACGTAAAGTGGGAAGAGCCGTAGTGAACTGGGGGCCATTAGACCAGGCTGTTGAATGCTTAGGACTGATGAACGGTAAGCAGATAAAGAGTCTATCACTGCGTTGACCAAAGCATCTCGAGCATCACTCAGGGTAGCAGAAACTGATCGGTCCACAGCTTAAAAAGAAAATAAATAAATATAAAGCTCAAGAAAGAGGCTTTTCCTCCTTGTGTAGTAAGTCATACAGGTTAACTCTTCTCATTTCAACATACACTCTCATGCAGCTTAAATTTTTACAACACTACTGTAGAAATCAAGTTAAATGATTCAGAAAAAAGCAAAGGACCAAGAGCTTTTTTGATTTAAGTATTATCAACCAAAAGTATGATGATGCACTAGACTAAGGCCAGGTGACTACATAGAGCTATACTGATATTTTACCTAAGCCAAGCATTAGAAGCAGAGAGAATCGTTACTTCTAATGTAACTTCCCAGAAGATTACTGGATAATATCTCTAAAGCTTTTAGTATACATATCCAGACAAGCTCTTTTCATTCTCACCCATATTGGCTAACAGCCCTGTGATAGCTTGCACATCTGCCCCTGCATAGACGTCACTCAGCGTTGTTACAACAGGTAAGCACATCGTGTGGACACGAATTCTTCTTTCACCTGTACAAAAAAAGGAAAAAAACACAACTTTGGTTTTTATGAAGGAACACAAGAATGCCACTGTTTATTCAGTAAATTCTGTCACACTTAAATGCTTTTATTAATTGGGTAGTTTCCCCATTGACAATATCAGCTGATCTGTGTTAGACCAAATAAGCAAAAAAAAGATTAAATCCTATTTATCATACAAACAGTGAACCAGGCTGTTTTAAGTATCTTTTAAAAACTTAGTTCTCAGTTTCTAGGCTAAGGCCACCTATTTGCAGACCAGAGTAAGTTTCCCATAAAACTTCTTGGTCTGGAAGAAGCAGTAACATCAACATGCAGTAACATCACATCTACTGTCCTGACATTTCATAAAATAACTTGCGACTCCAACTGAATTACAGCTTATAAACGTACACAAGAACACTTATCTGAATATAATTAGTTTCAGCCAACACTACCTATACATCTTACCTTTACTGGATGTGTACAGAAGAGCTGACTGAAAAGAAACAACCTGCATATCAGTAAGGCTCTCTTCTACTGACATTTGCACGGCATATCCTGCATCTGGGTTTACGTTGGGTAATGACAACAGATCTGTAGATCTTACAAAGAAGTTCCCATGGAAGGTATGAATGGAAAGACCTACGAGATAAGCATTATACCAAATCAATTATTTTTTTTAGTCAGATGTGAACTACAGATGCCATTTACCCACCCAACACCCCATTCTGTATCAAAACATTAAAATCCTTCTGAATAAAATAAAGCATTTTCAGAAAGGTAAATATTCCAAACAGATTACTGATCTGTAGAATCCACAAAGCCTAACAGAAGCCAGGAATTCAGAAATCAATGTAGAATAAAAGCAAGTTTCTACACTATAAAAGAAACAGCAACCTGGAAAAATTTCCACTTTTACCCTTTATAAAATACAGATTTTTTACCGACTTCTAAATTCCAAATACAGTCATAAAAACGGTCCAATTCCTGGTACTGAGTTTTACTTTCCTAATCCTTGTCCTTTAAACATTTAAGTTTACATAAAAGCCAAAGTATCAATCATATGAATCAAAACATTCCCAAACAATAGCAAACACAATCCCCTGCTTGCTCCTGCCCTACTCCCAAGAAAACACGTTCAAACCTTTGGTGCATCTTATCCTCATGACAGCCTCAAATCCAATTTTTCTAGTTAAATATCGTTTCAACTCCTTTTGCAATTTCTCCACTTGGACAGGGTTGTGTTTATGATGGTAAGATTGGTAGTAATAGACACTACCTGCCGAATATCTTGATATACAACCTGAAACAAAACCATACAGTAACAGAGTGAATACAGTTGCCTTTAAAAATACCAGAGGAATGCGATATTACCTTTAATTATTAAACAGTTCACATCTGCAAATAGCTTTGTTACACAGTCATAGACCTGCATACAGAGACAGAGACATAATACAACTATATATTCAATTATGTATAGAGGCATGAAATGGCCTGAAATTACGGGTACTCTGTCACTTGGAAGTCTGGTTAAATGGAGAAAAAAATAATTAAAACGCTAGTAAGCCTACCCTAATGGTAAGCTTAACATTGATGGCTGGAAGGCAGAAAGGAAGAAAGATTTCAACCACTTATACCAGGACCACAAAAATCCTGACTCACTAAGGGGAGAATGTGAAAACAGTTATGCTAAATCAGGAAAGACTGAAATATTGCCTTCTGTTCAGTGTCACTGCTCAAGGATGAATTTTCATCTTGACACATTAGATTTGTTCATATTCTAAATGCTAGATTTCATGTATTTGTCAAGAAGTTTAAAAGTTAGATGCCCCAAAACAACTTCGCATGGCTTACCTAGAGAAGCCAAGTCAGAATATTGCCCACTAAGAAGAAATAAATCCACTGCAACCTGTTGTCCTGAGCAGTCCAAGGCTAACTTCTTGTAAAAGTCAGTCGATGGAGTCAGATGTATCTCCTGTTAACACAAGGGAATGTTACGATATACAAAGGAAATTCAAGATTCACATATTTATCACTTGTTCTCAGTGACACTAATAAATGATTTTTCACCCCTGATTTTAGTTACATCTTTTAAAGAATTGGGTCATGAATTTACATTTACAGTAGTTGTTTCCCGTCCCCCTTCTCTTCACTAAAGTAGTTAAAAGGTTAACCCAACAAAAGAACCAAAAAATTTCACCTAGAACAGGCAATTCCATAGCCATGCACATGTACAGAACATGACTGGCAGTTCTAATTTTTTTTTTTTTTTAATTTATTTTTAAAAACTTTTCTAACCTTTGCAGTTGCTCTTTGGTTTGGTTCTTCTCGCGATTTCAGTGCTCCCATTCCCACAGATGGAAGCTGTGTCTGGAAGACAGAGATTCTACCTCCAGTGGGGGACATCAGTTTAAAGGCTGCCTGTAATGCAGGTCCAAGAGCACTCTGAGTTTCCAGGGACTTGGTAAACATTTGCGGCAAGGTCCTCAGTAGATCTTGAATAAGCTGCAATTTAGGAAATAAAAATATTAAGACTAGTGTCTTAACAGTTTTTTCTTTATAAGGAGGATTGCTGAGTGTACATAAACATGTACTGATACTGGCAATATTAAGGTAGTAAAAAAACAGCCCAAGCAAAAGTCAAGTATTGTCTTGTTTCAGGTTGTTAATTTTTTACAGTCAAATAGATAAATTTAAAGACTTTTTCCCTATCCCAAACTTGTTATTTAAACATAGATATTAAAGAGTATTTAGTAATCCACAAACTATCAAGCATATTATGTGAATGTCACTAGTTATGTAAGGCAGTTCTTACCTCTTTATTTTCATTTAAATTTACTAATAAGTTTTCTGGCATTGGTATAAATACATCTGGAAGAAAAAAAAAGTGTTAGTTTTTTGTTGTTGTGGTTTGCTTAAAAAACAATATTTTCTGAATTGTATTTGCCAATCATTACATCTATTGAAAAATATATAGTATCAATGTGTAAATCCATTCAAACATTGATCCACCCCCAGCATACCTGCGGCTAGAATGACATTTTAGAAGAGCAGTCAAAATGCTTTAAGGATAATAAAGCCTACTGAGTAAAAATGCATGGAAGATTGTCTAGTATTCATTCCACCCTGCCCCTTAACATAAGTGAAAGGTAACTTGACAGTGATGGTCTTCTTAGCCTTTACTAAGCATTAGTTACTAAGAATCTACTGCAATTTACCAAGCATCATTGCAATTATGATCCTAACACAAGTTTAGATAATTGTACAAAAAACTAGAGGTTCAGAAGGCCATCTTTGTTTTTTGGAAGGCTGTCTTCATGTTTTAAGTCATGAGCAGTCACAGCATTGCTCAGACGTTAGGAGCTTCAAAGGAACCCAGATATATGCTACTTCCACAGCCATAACTAGAGAGATTAACGATCTGATCTAGAAACTCCCACCAAATATATTTTAAAAAGGCTGTCAAAACCAGCAGTCATTAATAGGTACTAACCACAGAAGTTTTTTCTGCATACCTTCAATATCTGAAACTATAAGCATCTGAGGCTGAGAGAGACCTTCCTGAAGACTGTAGAAATGGATTGTGCTGTCAAATGTGATGAAGCCTATTTTTGTTCTAGTATTCCCGGGAAGCCTAGAAATCAGACATATGGTGTTCAGCAAGATGAAATTTCATTTCTACAAGCTTTTTTTTTTTTTTTTTTTAAATTTAAAACCACATCCACTGCACCTGTCGTCCAATGTTCTTACCAAGTAGTCAGCTTAACAGCTATATTGCAATAGCCTGACTAAATCATTCTGGATGAAAAAAAGGAGCTCATAGTAGAATCACCCAGCAGACGTCTGAGATTTTTTTTAGGAGGGTAATAAAAAAATGGATGAACAACACTTAGAAAGAATAAATGTGTTTGCAGACACAGCAACAGGTGTTTGTAATTTTTAAGTTAAAGCCCTATTTAGAAGTTCAGCATAGAAGCCCCTTCAGAAAGGAATGACACACAAGAATCCCAAAGTGAGTTATCTTTCAACATTTTCCAATGTTAGTGAAGTAGAAAGCTAGACATCAACTCTACTATATATCAAACAAAAATAATATATAAAGATACAGCAAAGAAACAAGCTGCAAATACTAAGCCAGATTTATGTACATTCAAATAGCACTTCCTTAAAATGAAAAGTTAATTAGATGCATGCATACATTCCAGTGAATACTTATCTAAATTTCAGCTTTTAGAAGAGATAATTCAAAACACATCATTAACATAATGCTTATTCCTCCTTGGGGTTGGTGAAGAAGATAGAAAAGACTCAGTGTGAGAAGTGCCTCAAAATTACTTTATATAGTGGTGCAGCTGTGATAGGAAAAATGACTACAGCTTTATACTAAATTTCCATACAACACTGGCCATGGCGAGCTAACACCAGGAAACTTTTCTTACAGACAGGAAGCATTAGCATGTTAATGTCTGGCATAAGTTTCATACGACCAAAAAAAAAAGGACATTCTTTCTACTTACAGGTCAAGATTGTCTAACAAGGTCTTGCAGACTGTATTCAAGTATCCTGTCTCTATTGCATTATGAGAAACATCAAATACAAAGAGGTACACAGGTGGCTGAGGTGGACGTAGCTGAACAAAGAAAAGATTGCCTTTAATTTTCAAAGTGACAGTTATTAGATTGGGTTTATTCTACTGCAGGTTTGAACTCTATTAGAGCAACACACAGATGACAGATAAAATTTCTAAATGCATTTTCCTCATCGGGTGATTCTATAACTGTGGTTTTCTTTCAAAAGACCCACAAACACCTACCTATTCTAAATACAGAACTATGAAATCATAAATGTTTATAAATGACATCCTATCTGAAGTAACGCTTGAGACTTCTCAGATGTACTCCTTGAAGCAGTAACTGCTATACTAAACTGGAAAGCACCCTCTATAAGAAGTTTGTGGGTTTTTTTCCTCCTCAACTTCTCTCTGGAAATAAAAACTAAGGGAGAGAATAAGTAAAACCTTACCATGTATTCAGATGGAGCCATAAACTCAATAGTAGCATTCTGGACTTCAGGTCTTTTATGAGGTTCTCCATAAACTCTTGTCACAGGATTATACATGAATTCTTCAGGAACTGTGCAGGTAAATTAGTACATTATTACTTCAAACTAGCATTAGCTGTGCTACATTTTAAAACAAATATATCAACTCTTTAGTGCCTGTTGGGCAATACTTCTCCGAAAACTATATATACTAGGTAGGGAAGCAACTTTGTCACCTGTCCTACCTTGGGAGACTGTGTCAGACTTCAGCATAAGAAATGATGAAACCTAGCACTGATACAGCCAACAATATTGCCATCTCAAAGGTCAAGGTGGGAAAGGATAGCTCTAACAGTTCAAAACAATGAGCGCATTTAAAACCTACCATCATTCACTCTATAGCACAAATTGCATTTCCATCTCCTTTGGTCTAAAAAGCTGACGAAAGGGTTAATATACGTCCGGCAGGAACGACATCTCACAATAGTGCTTGAAGTGACCACTGGCAATTGCTGGAAAAGAAAAGCTTCCTATTTTAAAGCGTCAACACTACAGCCATTCAACTATGATAACAACAATCTACACTGTGCTTCCTGGTTAGCTAGCTAGTCAAAGCATACTTGTTTAAGGAACAAGTATTTCTGCATCCACACAGCACTCCTACAAAATTCCTTAATAATAATACTGGTCAGAACCTAGCTCTAATCTATTTGGCTGCTAATGCTTCCCTTTCAAGCCTCCACAGTCTTGAATTTTGCATTTATGGTACAAAAACAAATTCCACATTCAGTGCAGGGCAAAGATCCCAGGAAAAAGCCAGCAATATGTATTCGGAAAATCACTTAAGTTGTGAAAAACAGGAACATTTAAAAGATGCACTGCCAAATTCAAAGTCTCCTGGGTATCTGTGGACAGCCAAACCCCTTTAACTTTGTTAATGCTTAACTAAATTAAGAATCAGTACTTGGTTTGGTATAGGAAATTAATAACTACAACCGTTATGTGAAAAAATACAGCTATTCAAGTAGGAGTGATATTTACATGAGTTGCCTTCTGTCACAGTATGACTTCTGCACTGCCTCTGAGGGTTTGTTTTTTTTTTTTTAGGCTTAGAAAGGCAGTAGAAAAATCTCAGATAAATGACAGCAATCTGTATGGACCTATGGACCAGGGAAATGTCAGTCACCAAGGCAATTTTTCTAGGCCAAGATCAGCCAACATAGCTGCACTTCTTTTCTAACCCCTCTTCCAACTTTGGACAGTTTTTAGTGAAGGTATAGCTGATATTTCAGCATTTTAAGTTTTACATGTTTCTCATACCGATAAGTCTTTGAAAGGATGAAGCAGGAGCCCCAAAGGAAGTTTGGCTTTATTCAATAAGGCCTGAGTTTGAGGAATGTTGGTCAGGGTACAGCGGAACAACCTACACAGAGAATAAAGGATTATTTTCAGTGACTTTCAGGTAAGGAAATTATAATTTCAGTAGTGTATAATATCCTTTATATTTTCCAGAGCTGGTGACATCCATTCCCACATAAAATATCATCTCAAACTCTGTCACATTGTTCTGTTTTAGTCTGAGCTGGATCCACAGTACTTGCTTTAGTTATGTTACTTTATACACACACTTTTAATGCAGAAAATGGTGTCATTTTAGTCAAAGTCAAAGTTAAGCCTAACAATGCTCAAAGTTGCACCAAATCTTTACACACAAAGCGTTATTTTGGGGTAACTTTTTGAGGTGGCCTGTATACTGATCTGAACAAGCAAAGTTTAAAATAACTACAAACAACCCCAACAGCTGTAACTTCAGACACTTCAGAACCCAGTGGTTTCTGCGAAGTGCAGTCATGCACAGTACTTCTGCAAATTTTTACACAGATTTTTATTAGTAATGCAAGTATTTTGGTTACTTTCAATACAGAGGTCATGCGTGCTTCTGCATCCACAGCCTTCTTGACCTACCTGCCTTTAATGAGTTAATTCCTATTTTAAATCTCAGTCATACTCATCACCAGCTATATTGCAATCTTTTTGCATTGTATTTATTTGTAACTGCCTTGCAAACATCTTATTTTTCCTCACATTTTCTACACAATTTCCTTGTACACTGTGAAGCAGGTTTAGAAAAAGCACTTAGTAGCAGCCGAGAACCCTAACAGGAGGATTATGAAGGTTATGTTATCCTCTTGTTATGGAGAACAGTTACTTGAAACACATCCCAGACTGAAATGAAAATAGCAGGTCATCCAAATTACAGTGTGTGCACCAGATAAAGAAAAGGGCAAGCTCTGCTAACTGCCTCGATCTTGGCTCCAGAGAAAGGAACACAAATCAATGAAATTTTGTAAACAGTAATGAGGTGCTTAACTGATGGAATTATCTAATTAATCCCATACAACTATTTTTAGATTCTAACAAAAAGCAACAGCAAGTGGAGACACGTGATCTCTTAACACCTGCAGTAGAACATACCTGGTTAATTAAAGCTGTGGTACACATTCAAACACCACATTTCAACAATTTCTTAAGGCATTAAAAAAATGTTTCCTAAATGACTTTTCTAAGGGATGCATGTGAGGCTTTCTTAATTAAAAGAGGAACGTTGCTCAAAATTGAATCAATGGCATTGGTTATACTCTGACATCAGGAATTAATGGACTGCTTCAGGACTACAAAGTCAACAGCTAATAAGCAGATGATATCAACAAGCTGAAAAGGGCAATTAATATTCTACACTGCCTTCCTCACTTCAAAATTTAATCCACTGACCACCTTTATCTTAACATGCTGAAGCCCATTTTCAATGCTTTATACTCACAAAAATAAGTAAATATTTTTGAAAGTTGTAAACATAACTAGGAATTAATTTTGATGAATTATAGCAAATTGATAATCTTACTCTGGATTACAATTGAGCTTCTGGATGTCTTCATGCAAGTTTGGGACAGGAGCCTGTAAGATGGTTGTAGGAAGAATATTTCTTTCTTGAAGAAGATTCACAGGTCTTAATCCTTCTTGCTGGAGGCTCAGGGAACCCATAGATGCAGTTAAGTGATTAGTGCCTAGGGGAGGCTAGAGTCCAATAAAATTTCACAATTAGCATTGATTATTTGGATGAAACCCAGTTCATTTAAAAAGCAAACATATCCACTTTTCATTTTTTGTGCACATTAACTGCAACTGTATTAAAGTGATATATTTAGAAATACTACTTGTTACATAAACTTGGACTTTAGCACGTAACATACTGGAGGTAAAAAATAACTGATTTGCTACAAAACCCTTGAAATACAGAGGCCCAGCTGGCAAAAACATCAGTCAGTTTGCTTTGAAAGTTCAGAAAAAAAAATACTTCAGCTAGCAATAGTGACCTGAGGGAAGAAAAACACACCCAAAGTAACTGAAAATTTAAGATAAATATTCTGAGCAGATTTAAGAATAAGACATTTTAGGAAGAGCTGGTACAATTTTTCCAGGCTGGCGTCAAGTTGACAACAAAAGCATTGATTTCTGGATACATCTATCATTGTGAACAAGTGGCACAGAATGGGGAACTACAGAAGCAGATCCCCACTGACACACAACACAGATTGCTGCATTTTTATTTTTTTTTAATTTTGTATATTCAAGTGCATTGGGGCAGTAATGAGAAAAAAAAGAAAATCTACCTGGTGGAAATGTTTTGATCCATCTGGATATTGCAAAGCAGATGCTTGCATTCCTGGTGCTCCAGGTGGTGAAGTATTTTGGTAGCCTGGTGGCAAGGCAGGGTAAGAATAGCCAACATTTCTGTTCATCTTAAGATTTGGGGGTGCAGGAGAAGGATGTGGGGTTGCTAGAAGTAGAGAAGACATATTTAAGATGAATTGAAGAAGCGCAGCTTGGTCAAAGCATTATCACATTGGGAGGGCTTTTTGTTATTTAAGTGTAAGCAAACGACAAGTGTCAATTTCACAGTGTTAACTGCTCTACAATACTTGCATGCATATACCGTCTGTCAATGCTTCAAATATATTTAGTTCCAAGACAGACACTGAACAAAATATGCATGTCTGTACATAAATAACTAAACTTCTATCTTTCCTAAACTGTTAGAAATGTTATGTCATTAACAGTAAGCATTTTTAATTCCAAAACCTTACCCATGAGGCCACCTCCTTCTATTGCATCATAGCTATTTTGGACCGCAGACCCATCGCTAGCAGCAGATGTAGCATCACCTGTTAAAAAGGTCCCAGTAAAAAAAAAAAATAACAAGTTACTAGGAAGTTGCAATGAGGTAAATTAAAAGAGATTCTCTTTGCAGGATGAATATGGAGATTAGCGTAGTTTGGATTTACACTGTCTCAAGACAAAACTTAATTATAAATGTATATCTTAGCTGTTTCTGTCATGCACTTCCCCTGCTGAAACAACCTCTAAGGACATTCATGAAAACCCACAAACTTTTTGAAGGAAAAACAATTAAGTCTACATTTCTGGTTGACTGATCTGTTCAGATTACTTTGAATTAGGTATACTCCATCAATTCCAAGCTAATAGGCAGCAAAGCATGTCAGGGGACTCATTCTCATCATAGGAAGGGTCTGTATGCTAGCTAGCTGCAGTTTTCAACGCATCTTGGAATGTAGGTACAGAGCTCCCTGAAATTCTTTTTCCATCGAAATCACATGGAAACAAACTCCCTTCGCTTATACACTTTGTCCAGTCCTGTTTAGCAAATACCAACAGTTCTGATATGGTCACATACCAGTCAAGATACAAATTCCACTTGAGATAAGAAAAACCTTGAAATTGAGAGTCCTCCCAAAGGACAACTTATTCTAAGCTTGCTATGTCTAAACGTATCAAACCAAATACCAATTGCTAAAGGAAAGGAGGTACTCGATTTACATTATGTTATCAATACAATCTTCAAAGATGACCCAGTGGAAGGAACCTTCTACATTATCCACAAGTAATAAACAGTTGAACTTGCTTCAAAATAAATATTTCTCTCTCCAGAGCCCTGAAAACATCTCATCTATTTACTATGAAAGGAGACTTTCTAAGCAAAAGCAGTTTCTAATGCCTTTTGTATGTTCAAAACTAAGCTAAATCTGAACTGCACTATTCTTGCACTCAATACAGCTACCAGCTACAAGAAGCTGTCAATCTGAACATGCAAGGTACCAACAGTTTTGACAGAACAAAGCACCATATATATATATGTAAAAATAAAACTGCCAACTACCACATCATCCCATCTAACACGAGCTCTAAGTGCAATACAACTGCAGGTCTGTTTGATCCAGAGCTCTGATGAGTTCTCAAACAACGGCATATTTGTGCAGGCCCCACAGGAGTCAGAGAAAATCAGATACGTCTTCAACAGCTGACAGCCTTCACAGCCTCTAGTTGAGAGCAACTCCTTTCTTACCTTCTTGATTTGCAGCTGAGTTTAGCAGAGGCTGTGCATTAGGTGGTCCCGCTGTCAGCGTTGATGGCCTAATTAAAGGTGGACCACCAACCGGTGGGGGTCCCAATGGTGGCCTTGGGGGGTGGAGAGGAGTTAAAGGCTGAGTCACTGGTGGAGGTACCGATCCTGTAAGGAGATTAATTTTTAGTTGAACCTCAATGAAAAAAGTCACTGAAGACTTTTCTCAACAGACCATATTGATCGAACACATTCCTCTTACTCAAGTGATAAGCAGCATCAGACAAATCCTAACCCATGTAGAAGGTTTAACAACTTCAAGTTGTTTCTGTCACACTGGATTCCTGTAACTGTTATTTACGATGTTATTTACTTCTTATGTTATGCTATTTACCCCTTTCAGTTACTTGTTACCATTCCTGGTAAGAATTTTAAGAGGCACAGAAGGCATCCTCGTTTCAATTATGAATTCTGGACTACATAAAGTTATAGTACAGCCCCACATCAGAGTATAATGAAATAGAAGAGTCTAAAACAGATCCCTCCAGACAGGGTGCTCATCTTCAACAAGCTGATGCGAGACAGTAACGTACAGATCATGGCTGAGAGAGGCTGTCCAAGGCCAGGCATGCCGCTGGCAGACCTTTGTGCTAAGAATGAGCACCGTCAGCAAAATGATCTAAATTCATTTTAAAAGTGATGACTGTTCTACAAAAACTTTGCTGGGAAATTGCTCAGGAGGATTCACCACTGAATGTGCACAAGGATTCTATTCCATATGCCCCTTTCCAAAGTTTCTCATTTACCATCTTCATCATGAACTCCAGAGTACTAATTGCTTATTCCAATCAACTGTAATAAAATCACCCCAGCATAAAACAAAGAACTAGAATCAAGAGAAACATCTAACGGGGCTAAAAGCATTTCTTAAGAAAAAAGATTTGCTTTAACATTTTTCAGTTGTGAAGTCCAGAAGTCCTCACTTGGCTGCAGCACAAATGCTTCAAGCGCCCCAAGGAATGGCAAAGGCCACAGAAACATCACCCACACATAGCTTCCCAAAACAATGAGCTGCCACTAAGGAATTACCTGCATCAACCACCCAAGCAAAAACGAAATTTTACGCACAGAATTTCCCTTTCTAATCCAAAGAAGTTACCCCAAATTTTGTGATGCGCGTTTTCTCAGATCATCTGTTTTGACAATCTGGTACCTATGAGCAAAAGGCTGCTGCAGAGTGAATTCTATGTACCTTTTTTTAAAAAACGATACAGAAAAGTTGGCACTGGGAGCCAGTTAAAAGAAAAATATCAAGAACTGACGGTTACCTGGCTTCATATAGCTGTTCTGAAGCGAGGGACCTCCCGGAGAAGCAGCATACTGATAACTTCCTGGAGGATTTGTATTTCCTGATAACGAGGGCGATGGCTGAGCTGACCCTGTCCCCGTCCCGTGAGCCAAGTGGCTTGTTGGTGTCCCAGCCGGGTGACTCAGGGCGCTCTGGCTGTACTGCCAGTTGGAAAGCATCGGGGGGCCAGCTCCGGGAGGAAAGCTACCAGCAGATGATATAGCAGCTGAGTTTTGCAACGCAGGCGGTGGCACTTGAGGTACAGGACCTGTTTGCTGCACTGGTGACCCAGAGAGAGGTGCCACTGGTGGTCTGTTGAGAGTCTGCCCAGGCCCTTGATAACTGTTGAATTGAGAAACATTCGGGGAGCCGCTGTAGTTGTACTGTCCAGAAGGCTGATGTGGAGGAACCTTCTGATGGGAGTACGATCCTGGAACGGCAGGGTTGTATCCCTGGGCATCTGAAGAATGCATCATCTGATTTTGAACAGGACCTAGGAGGAAAAAAAAGCTTTAAAAAGTCAGTGTTGTGTATCGCTGCTGAAAATAAAACGTGTTCCTGGGAGCCTCCTTCCTTAGGATGTTATTAATCTCCACATTACAGAAATCTTTTTTTTATTTAAAAAAACAAAAACAGCTGTAAGTGATGGAAGGAGTACTACAAGGGAAACAAACTTGACAGTATTTTGCTATCAACACTTAGATCTTTCAGTGTTTTTGTTTTTACAGTAGCCTCCCAAGCACGCAGCTCGCTAAGCAATCCAGTGCCTGAGCAAACTCCACCCTCCCGCACCGAAACGCACACCCGCTGATATTTCCATCTCCAGCAACACCCCAAAGCCAGCGGGGCGAGGAGGAGGGCACTGCCACGCGGCTGCCAGGAGCCGCCCTCACCCAGCAGCTCGGCTCCACTTGAGGCTTGACACCAACTTCAACTTTAGCTTACGGCAAAGAGCCGAGCAGCCAGTTTCAGCATAAGTCACCCTGCTATTTCTCAAGTGACAGAGTTAATCCGTAAAGGTTCTGCAGCTAAATTTAGCAGGAGGACTATTCCTGCACATACGGCTCGCATCAACAGCCAGCTGGCTTGAGAACACGGAACGAAGAGCGATTTATCATGGCATAAGTCACCCATCGAGAAAATACAGCTTGATAGGCTAATGGTGCTGATGTGTTTGTTGGGTGGCAGAGCTGAACTCAGCATTAATCACTTGGAAAAAACAAATGAGGTTAATAAAACAGTAAACGGCACTGGAAGGGCTTCATCAGATTTCCGTTGTACACAGGAACATGAAAAATGTTGGGGGGTTTTCAGTGCACTGAGAGCTCCAGCAGGAAGGCCACCACTGCCCCAAAAAGGGCAGCCAGCCTAAGGGGAGAGAAATCTCCAGGTGGAATCCTTCTGAGCAGAAAGCACTGAGTAATTCATGCCACAGCCAGATACAACTCATACAAAACATTAAAACACTCTCTGATGCTGTATCATTATTTTATCACATTGGTGTGGCTTTATTATTTCCCCAAATATCCAGTATCAACATTGGAGACTTTCCACCTACATGGTTATTTGCCTGAAATCAAAAAAAATCCTCCTTATGGTTTATACTGATGATTCTTTTACTCCCAACCCTATCCTATTTTCCAGAATTAGTTAAGTTTCTGGAACATAAAACGTTGAACTCAGAAAAATGAAAGTATTTAATTCTCCAGACCAGAACCCCCTGCAAGACTCAACACTTGCATTTTCAAAAGCACGCCACAGAGATGAGCACGCGGAAAGACATTTCGCATACAAGTGCTGCAAAGAGCAGCCACCAGAATGAAATCCCACAATTTCATTTAGCAATAAAATAAAGGCAGCTGGTTTCTGAGCTATTGAAACGTTCTGGTTAAACTTGAAAAGGGGAGAAGTTCACATTGCCGAGTTCAAATAACTTGGAACTCGGGCACGTACACAACAAAAGAAGCTAACCAAGGAATACTGAAGTACCTCGTTAGGGCAAATATTGTGACTGCCACTCAGCTCAGCACTCCCTAGAAAGCCTCAGGTGACAGCTGACAGACAGCTGTCACCCCCTGAGCACTGTGTGCATCTCCACACCGACTGCTCGGCCAAGGTAGCAGCACTACAGTGCCACTGACCTCGCCCTGCCTCTGTTATTTGTGCCTCAGAACTATATAGCATAAGATTCGGTCCCCATTAATCACAATATGCCGTCTGCCTTTCAGTTAGGAAACCCACTTGTAGCCCACCATCCCCACAAAGCTGCTCACAAATCTTAGCAATTAATAAACCTCCAAAACTAAGGGCGTCGAAACCAAAAGCTTGCAAACATGCGAATTCCTACGGTTGTGACTCACCTCTGAAAATCACCCCGCAGCGGATCCATCAGGTGGGCTTTACACAACTGATTTACCAAGTGACTTGTAAATTCAGTTTGCCAGCTCTACAAGTGACTAAGGTGTCTTATGTAAGAGCTGTATCACATGCGTATTGATATAACGTTACCCTAAATGGTACAGAAGATACAGAACAAATACAGATTAATTTTATAACTTGGTTATTCACGTCGGGGCACGACTCTGTAGCCCAGCCAGGAATCATTTTTATGACACTTTGTGTCGTGATGAGTTAGATTTTTAAAGCAATCTTCCAAATTCCAATTCAGTTTTATTTTTTGAAGTCAGAAGGGCAATGAAAAGCCTTGATAGCCTTCGTACAATTCATGCTTTCAAGGCAAGCCTGCATAAAGCTGCCAACAAAACCAAAGCGACAGCTCTGAGGGGCGTTAACCCTTCTCAAAGGCCTTCAGAGTTGCACAAAGACTTCTCAGAACTTGCTTTTTGCTGCTGTCAGGTGCTCATCTTGACCTGACCCCTTTCGGGAGGCCCAGCGGACAGCTCGCAGGCCCTCCAGCTTCCCCGCACGCTGCTGCTCCTTTCCTGCGCTGCTCCCTGAAGCTGGGGATCGAGCAGGAGGAACTGATGGATCAAAACATTACCATGGGAGGCTGCGATTCAAGCCACGTTCTCTGCCACACAGAAACTCAGTGCCACCTGCTCCCCGTGCCCACGACACTGCTTGCACCCATTGCAACGTCCCCAGGGGGTACAAGGACACGGACCCCAAAGGCTGAGCTGGATTCCAGCCGAGCTGGGCAGCAGGAGGCCCCCAGCACCCGCTGCAGCTGAGCCCACCTGCGGCTCCCAAAGCAGCTCGTGGCCTCAGAGCACCACACCAGCACACGAGGGGAGCGTGTCCTCTCCGAGTGCGTTTCTCCTCCTTGTTTACTCTCCACATCTGCCAGCCGAAGAGCAAATCGGCGCTCACAGTGAGCACTGCTCCTATTGAAACCCAGCGAGGGGAGGCAGGTTGTTACCAGGCAACCCACAGCTCGCTGCCCAACCATTTCCAGGTCAGCAGCGTGCGGTGCCACTGCCACGGCCGGGCACACGCACAGGGAGCTGGGCACCTGTGGGCAGCGAGGGGAGCAAGGTGTCACGAGGAGAGCTGGCGGCTGGAGTACAATTTATTGCTCTGCTGACAGCTCCCGTTCCTCACGGGCCATTATAAATGCCATAACGGCACTCTCGGTACGCTCCAGATGGCTTTGAGGCAATGTTGTTTTTCCTGTAAGGGCCGAGGCTCGCAGCACCTTCCCGACAGCACCGTGAGTGGCCCACCCCCCAATAACCCCATTTATTCAACGGGCCAACAACCCGTGCCCTGTCCCAAGCACGCCGTAACTGCTGCTTCATTTTATTACCCTTCCTTTGCGTAACTCTAGCTTTCGGGTCTGGTTTTCAGACACCTGGCAGCCTGACGTCTCTCCTCCTCCGGCCGCCTCCCTGAACTTCCACCGTGTGCTCGAGCCACCCACAGCCAAACCAGCTGAGACAGCGCGATGCCAGCGTGGAACTCATCCTGCTCCAGCACCCCACGAGCTGACGTTCCTCTTGGACGCTCCCTGCTTTGACCACAAGCTCGAGAGGACGAGGGCTCTTCTCAGCCTGCATTTATTTTTCAGCCTGCATTTATCCGCTTCCCACACTGCTGACCCTACAGGCGAGCGTGCAGCCGTGTAACGCCGCGCTGCGAGCGATTTTTGAGAAGTTATAAACACGCTGCCGGAGAAAGAAGGGGACGGCGAGCCAAGCCGTTTAATTACTCACAATTACAGCAGAAAAACCGAAGGATTTCCTTAAAACCACCCCGCTCACGGGGCGCCACGAGTCCCCAGAAGGAGAAGCACGGAATTGGGGAACGGAGAATGAGGGAAAGGGGCACGGCGGGGGGGGGGGGGTGAGGGCTGAGGGAGGGCTTCCAGCCTCGCTTCCCGGTTCTAAAGGTCCCGCGGGGTGAGGCCCTCACGGGGCGCGGCCCTCACGGTTTTGGGTACAAAACCCCCAAAATCCGCCACACCGCCACCCCCCGGAGCCCCGGGACGCCCCCCACCCTTGTCCTTATAGCTCACCGTTGCTGTAGGGCTGCCGGCCGGCGCCCTGAGCTCGGCAGGCAGCGGCGGGCCCGGCGGGCTGGGCCATAGCTCCTGGAGGCTCCCTGAGGCGCCCGGGCCCGGCTCCGCTCGGCTCCGCGGCGCCAGAGGCGGGGCCGACGCCGCACCGGAACTACCGGGGCCAGCCCGGCGCATGCGCGCTGCGTACACGTGGCACTTCCGGGCAGCGCCGCGCTGCGGCAGGGGGAGGCGCGGGGATATGGGGGGGGGGGGAGGGGGGTAGACACGGGGGGGATTTTTGGCCCTAAATGTAGGGAAATGAGGCTGTTAGCCCCAAATGGAGTGAGATGCCATTTAGGTTGGCCCTAAATGTAGGGAACAGAGGCTGTTAGCCCTAGATGCAGTGAAATGGGGCTGTTAGCCCCAAATGTAGGGAAACGCCAGGGTTAGCCCCAAATGTAGGGAAACGCCATTGTTAGTCCCAAATATAGTGAAATGCCAGGGTTAGCCCCAAATACAGTGAGGTGAGGCTGTTGGCCCCAAATACAGTGAAACGCCATTGTTAGCCCTAAATACAGTGAAATGGCGCTGTTGGCCTCGTGTATAACAAAATGGTGTGGTTAGCCCCAAATGTGGTCAGATGCCACCGTTCTTAGTGTGTGACCCAGCTAACCTCACGGTCCATACACGTATGGGGCCCCTACAATGACAGACCAACACGGAGCCTGCCCGCACAGAGGAAACCATTTATGTTGCTCCCAACGCATTGCCTTGGTGAGCTGTTTCGGGATGCCGGCCCTCCACAAAACACACACAGCGGCATCCCCAGGGCAGAGGTGAGAGCTCGGGGCTGTGTCTGGTACTGTGTGGTACTGCACCTGCAGAATCCCCTAGGTTGGAGGAGACCTCCAAAATCACCCAGTCCAACCTCTGACCTAACACTAGCAAGCCCTCCACTTAAATCACTAAATCTGAACATCTTCTGAAGACCTCCAGGGATGGTGACTGAACAACAAGCACCTCCTCTGCGCCCACAGCCAAACAGAATCATAGAATCACAGAAATGAGGCCCTACAACGTCCCCAGCACCGTGTCAAGCAGGTGCCAGGGCTTTGGGATCCAGCGGCCGTGGCAGGGCTGCTGTGGTGGCTGAAATCCATCTGTGACCCTCAGAAAGCAGCGGGGCTCCCTGCCCAGGCTGTGCTGGTGCCACGCAGCAGCCGGGAGGGACACGGTGGGCACACGAGGCAGCCTCCACCACCGATTCCTTCACAAACCCGGCCGGCTGCTGCGTGCTCCGGGCACCCCCTGGGCTTTGGGGTGCCCTCAAGCACGGTTTTCCCCTAAAAAAACTCAAAAACCAGCGACACTGCCCGCTGCTGCTGCGTCGCGGGGGGGGGGCCGGGGAGGTCCCGGGGCTCGCTGCGGGGCCGGGCCGGGCGGAGCTCCGAGCCGTGCCGATCCCAACCGTGCTGATCCGATCCCAACCGTGCTGATCCCAGCCCAGCCGAGCCGATCCGATCCGAGCCGTGCCGGGCCCGGAAAGCACCAGGCGGGGGCGGAGCGGGGCGCAGCCGCGGGGTCCGTGTCGGTGCCGCCGGAGCGCCCGGAGCTGAGCTCGGCGGTGAGCGGGGCTGAAGGGGGGGGGGGGGTGCCCGGTGCCCGGTGCCCGGTGCTCGGTGCCCGGCTTGGCCTCGCCTCTGAGCCGCCGAGGCCGGGGCGTTGGGATGGGAACGGGGCCGGGGATGGCTGCGGCCTGCTCGGCGCTGCGGCCTCCCGGGGCTCCTCCCGGTGTCGGGGAGCCCCCGGGGGTTCGGGGCTCGGCCCCCGGTGGTGCTGGAGGAGGAGGACGAGGCCCCCCCGGGGAGGATCGGGGCTGGTTTGCCGAGCTGCGGGCGGGCAGCGGCTGGGAAGGCGAAAGGCGACGTGGACGGAGCTTTGTCAGGCAGCCAGAGCCCGGCCGGGGCGTTTGGGGCTCGTTTATGGCGGAATCTGCCTCGTAAATTTAGCGTTATCCGAAGGGAAATGAAAAAACGCGTTTGGGAATAGGATTTGGGGTAGTTTATGCACCCTCTGAAAGGGCCCATTGCCTCTGAGGGCTGGGGATCAAAGCTCCTCTAATGATACTCGTCACCCCTCACCTGCCTGACTGCACACATTTATTTTATTTTCTTCTTGTTTTTGCTCATTCTCGGGCGAGAAGCTCTACAGCCTCCTGATCTCTGGTTCGTAGAGATGCCAGCCCCTGTGCCTGTTGTCAATCGCATTAATCTTTCAGGATTGCTTGGCAGTTTCTTTTGAGTCCTGGCTCACGTTTCACTTTGGTGGTGATGATTTGGCACAGTGGGTTGTTGTGTTGTGCTCTGGCCGTCATGTGCCTCACAGCTTCCTGATGTAGTTGTTTGGGGGATCGTGATGATCTGTCGAGATTCATGCTGAGCATTGCTTCTTCAAAAATAATATCCTCTAAGATGAAGAATAATTATATATTCATGCTCCAATATGTTGTGTTTTTTTTTATTATTATTATTATTATTAGTTTGTTTGTTTGTTTTAAATAAGTATGGAAATTGCTGCAATAGGCCCTATTTTGAGACTGTGATCCGAGAACAACTTGTGTGAGCCAGACTGCGACTGAAACACTTCATCAGTTGCTCTCAGGACCTCATGTGCCTGCTGCAGTGCCGTCTTTACAGATAAACTGTTTGCTTTGCTGTTTCAAAAGCACTTGAGATCAATGCTAAATTCAGAATAAATGATGCAAAAGAACTAAGTATATGTCATACAGTATATAATCTTAATGTTTTCAACCAAGTAACAGCGCTATGTGAACATCTCCCTGAAATCTCAAAGGTGACTTACCAGCTGATTAAAATAGAAAAGCTACACTGCTAGCTCGTTCCCAAACTCTCTTCCTTTCCTCAGCTCTTAAAACACTGCATCAAAATGCACTCTCATGTCATATTGTAAACTCGATGGCAGACAGCAAGTATCACCTATTTCACCTTAGACAGCAAACGGTCTTAGGTGAGATACACCCTTAACAGCGCACTTCAAGCATTTGTTTGCAAGTTTTTAGCAGAGCCTGTTCTCAGACTTGCTGTAGCTCAGGGAGCGTGGTTGGCTGCGGTTTTGCTGGATGGAGGTTTCTTTTCTAGATTTTGGTGACAGCACCCACCCAGGCACAGTGCAGTGACTTCTAGTTATTGTAAGACAAGAGGTGTTGTACTTGGGTGTCGTTGGTTTCTACTTCCTAATTCCTCCATCAAGGGATTCAAAGGTGTCTTTACAAGCCTGATATCCTCGCTTATCTAAATCTTCACAGTCTTTGGAAGTAAGAACTATTTGAACTGATTCTGGAGTGGAATAATGAACTTATAGCCAGAAAAATTCAGATCCAGAGTAAGAAAAGAATCCTTGCTTTTCATAATAATAATAATAAAAAAAGGTGTCTCGAGGTGCTTCCAAAACTGCTGGGTGGGAATTCTGCTCCCTGTGGTCAGCAGGTGGCCGCTAGGATGCAAACCAGTTTCATCAGTCTGCTGGCTGGCTGGCAGGGCTCTCCAGGAGCCACAAGGCATGCTTTGCTTATGAAATAACGCTAGCCAGGGTTGGTAGACACATTTTGAAGTGATAGCCATCAGCTGTTGATGCTGGGAAGTTACTTTCCTGTTTCTGAGAAGACACGAGAAGGTAAGTTGGCGATGCCTGTAAAAATAGCTGGTATCAGCAGGTTGCCACGTGTCTGTCACAATTTCTCATTAAAAGTCTGTGTCAGCTCGCAGCTGGCTATTTGTGAGGGAACCCTTGAGATACCCTTAAAATAGCTTGTGGTTTTTGTCTCCATCGTGCCTTGGGAGCAGTGATTGCCAGAGTTTTCAGTGTTCTGCTTTCATGGTGGCTTTAGCAGGGGTCGGACAGCTTGTGTCTGTCTGCTCTGCCTGGCTCCTCACAGCGCCGAGGCTTGGAGCTGTCAGCGGGCTCTGGGCATCGGTGTGCTGCCGGCTGGCTTGGTGGCCCTTTGCTCGGGCACTGCCGTGAACTGGGCAGTTATTTTTACCGTGTGATAAGAGCAGATTTAATATCTCTGTGCAAATATTGCTAGTGTGCCTTTACCATTCGCCGTCCATTTTTTTCCCATTTTCAAAGTAGCGTTTTCCTGCACGCGCTGCCAGCTGATACCACGGTTGGCTGTGGTGTGTTTGGACAGCCTTCCCTACGCCGCTTTTTCTGCGTGTAGGGGAATTTACGCCGTATTGCTGCCACTGCAGTTTGAATCTTGTCTCTTTAAGTGTTTTCAGCAGCACATGAAGACTTTTTTCTTCCATCCGTGAGGTTCGCAGGAGGAACTGGTTAACCCAACTAAACTCTGAAGTTATTCTCACCGCGGTAACACGAGCACTTCTCTTACATCACGCTGTTTGCACTGATTTGCAGGTTATTTGAGCAGATCATTTCTCTAAGCCCCACAGAGGCTTTTCTCGATTGGTGTTTTGTTCAAGCAATAAATAAATCTGCTGACGTGTACGTCCTGCCATGTTTGCTTATTCTTGACCTTTGCTTTTTAGACATGCAAGTGACAGTTTCAGTCATGACATTGTGTAACTGGGTGTTCATGCATTGACAAGCTTATTTGTTTTTTTATTCTTAAAAGTTGCAACTGTGACAGCTCAAAGTAACATAGGACACAAGCAAGGGTTTCAGGGTTAGTCCTGAAGAAACCAGGGGTTCCTAACACTTCGCTGTTGTCAATCAGGGAAGGCAAATATGGGCTGAACAGATTTTGCTCCAGTGCAAGCAAACATAATTAAATAATAATAATCTCTCCTCCTCTTTCCATATTATTGCTGTGACATACCTGTTGCTATGCAGCAGAAAACCTCAGTTCATTGCCTGAGTGTAACTGTTATAACAGATACGTGGATTTTGGTCTGGTACTAACCTGTGTTTTGACTGCTTTGGGCTCTGCTCCAGGTCCGGAGCAGGCCTAAAGTTATCCTGGGAGGGCCCAGGACGTGACTGCAGCGTAGAAAAAATGCTGTGGGAGAGCCTGCACTGGCACAGGATGCCTCTGCAAGCTGCCCCTAGCAGCCCAGGCATCGTCTCAAAAACTTGGACTCCGACTTCCCCAGGCGTTAGCAGGAATTTATTGATCTAGCAGGAATTAGCTGGCTGGATGCTTCTGAGGAAGTTGCCCTTTAGTCTTTCGAAAGATTTTTTTTACGCTGAGTGCTAATTCCGTATGTCAAGCTGGTGCTTTCAGTGTGACTAACCTTACATTAGATAATGAGGAAATTAAGATGAAAGTTAAGAAATTAATTGTTCGTGGCTGCACAGTTAACCTAGTGACAGCATCGTTCTTGCACCTCAAGGCATTGCTTCTGAAAGGGTGGACTTGGCAGTGTCGGGTTGATGGCTGGACTTGATGACCTTAAGGATCTTTTCCAACCTAAATGATTCTGTGAAATCCTGTTTGTTCCCATCTGGGCTGCCTTTATGCTCCAAATGCTCAAAATTTGAGAAAATTCCCTCGGCTGCTGCCGTTGTGGTCGCCTGCTGGAGGTCCTGTACCCCGGGAGGGCTCCATCCCTTTGGGGACAGGAACAGCAGGCCTGTTTTTTTGTGTGTGATCCCATCCTGTCCACTTGCTCACCCCCAGGGTCTGACAAAGTGCTGTTTTTACCACACCACAAGCAATGGGGGCTTCATCCTGCTGCCGAGGGGCGTCTGCCAGGGGCTGGCCGTCCTCACCTCCCCCTTCCGCTCCTGAACCTAACCTGAAAGAATTCAGTGAGAAACACGGTGTTCCTCAGTCCTTACTGAAATGAGTTTTATGGTTAAACTTCAGATGGTGAAGCCTGTATGAGGCAGTACAGGCGGGGTTGTGGCCTTTACACGGCGGGCCTGGTGCTGAGCGGTCGCCGCCCGGTACAAGGCGCACAGACAGGCGATGTGCAGACAGCAGCGACTTCTGTGTCATAAAACTTCCCCAGCTTCAACTCGAGTAAACATCTTGCAATGCTTAACGTGCTGTTCTAACGGAATTTAAATCTTCTTTTTATTTCAGACTATAAGACCCAGATATGTCCTTCATATTTGATTGGATTTACAGTGGTTTCAGTAGCGTATTACAGTTTTTAGGTAAGTTTTATTGTTTTTAATTATGCTATCTGTTAACCTCTGCTATGCCAACTGGTTAAGTACATTCAGTAGCACTCAAAATTAAAAAAAAAAAAAAAGTTCTACTTATCACTACTACTTCACTATCAATACTCAGCCCAGAGCAGAGCAGGCTGAGGGGAGGCCTCATGGCGGCCTGCAGCTCCCTCAGGAGGGGAGCGGAGGGGCAGGCGCTGAGCTCTGCTCTATGGGGACAGCGACAGGACCCGAGGGAACGGCATGGAGCTGGGACAGGGGAGGGTCAGGATGGGGGTTAGGGAAAGGTTCTGCACCCAGAGGTAGTCGGGCACTGGGACAGGCTCCTCAGGGCAGCGCTCATGGCACTGAGCCTGCCGGAGTTCAAGAAGCATTTGGACAACGCTCTCAAACACATGGTCTGATTTTGGGGAGGTCCTGTGCAGAGCCAGGAGTTGGACTTGATCCTTGTGGGTCCCTTCCAACTCGGGATATGATTTTATAAGTATTGAGTATTTCTCTGATTATTTCCAGAGTGTGGTCTTCTCTCAATCTTACATTATTCCTTTAACCTCTTGAAAAATTGGATTTTCTTTCATGAACATAATAGATTTGATTTTTTTTTAATTGCACCCCATTTAATCTGGCATCATTCGAGAATTCAAATATGAGCAACCATCTACAAAAAGTAATGCCAGATATTGAAGTCCTTGCTCATGTCCAGCAGTGCTTTATGGTGTGACTAATATCACTGAAATCAGTGTGAACCCCACTGACCTCTGATGAAGAACCTTAGGAAAGTGTTCCCTGGCCAAAAGCATCTGCAATCTATGTTGATCCAAGGTGAAATATTAGCTTGTGCAAAACAGGAGAAAAAAAAAAAAAGGAGGAAAGAGAATGTTAGGATACTAAAAAGAGGAAGAGGAGTTACAGATACCATAGCTAAAAAAGACATTTTACAGGTTCCGGGGATTCTACTGAAGTAAATAAAAAGCATTTGAGATTAATGGATCATGGCACTTGCCTTTTATCAGTTGGAAGTTTAAACTTTTTCACTGAATGTTAGACCCTTGGCCTACTATTGAAATATTAGCCAGTGAAATTTTAACTAAGTTGACTAATCTCCCTTATCTCCTCTTACTTAGTCTAGCAGCGATTACTGCACGTTAGCTCACTTTCCTATATCTGCGCATACAAAGTCTAATTCTGGTGAAAGATACTGAAGCTTGCAGTAGAAAGGAGGATTGCTGTCCATATGTTCCTTTAATTCTAGAAAAACAACAACAAAAAACCACACTTATGCACATTTTATTCATTTGAAGAAGGCCGATGATAGCATTAGAATCCTTTTATTTATACTCTGGTTTTAATGTAGCTAATAGATAAAGTATCACTGCTTGTTCATCTTGCATTTTTATGAAAGACACTCAGAAAGTACAAAAAGTTTCAGAGAAAGTGGGAGCATTTTTTTTGGGAGCAAAATTTCCCCAGATGTCCAGTCTGTGAGTAGCAGCAGCGCTATTGTATTAATATAGTTTACTAGTGTTTCATTTAACTTGCAAGGTAAGTGTGAACTAGAGTTTCTCCTGTAACATAAGTTTTAAAATATGAAAATGTTTGTCCACTTCTCTCTCTGTAAACATCAATACTTTCTCCTCGACCCTGTTGTGTAATAGGTGGTGTAATTTGGGCATATGAGAAGGTGAGTTTGGGAAGTAAGAGTTGTATTTGTAAAAAGATCTGTGAACACACTCTACACTACTTACAAAAAGGTTATTAATGAAATAAGTAGAGGAATATGAAAGAGTATTCTTTCCTGCAGGTTATAAAACATGCCCTGGTGGAACGCGATTCCAGAGATTAGCTTAAAGGTAGGGGGAAAGGTGAGCAAACAGCAGCAGTGTAAAGGTCAGGCAGATAGAGGCACATGTGACTGTGCAGCACTGCGGCATCCAGGGGGTGGCCAAGGAACCCCCTGTGTAATGTCATTTAAAATCTCACAGAAGAAAAGAGCTGAGGATAAGAGTTGATAAGAGGTCACCACCAGTTTAACCCTCACCAGGCATGGACTGGGAAGGATCTCTCTCTCATCAGAAGCCTTCCTCATTAGACTAAGTCCCGTATGTGTACCCATAAACTGGTATCACAAATAATACAGAAACTGGACAGCACCTGGGGCTCATCAGCAGTTTCAGATGCGTCTGTCAAATGGGCAAGGCTATGTGCTCACGGGGGGATGCAGTGGAGCAGAGACCCTAGGGTGCCCTGTGCCTCCTAGGCTTCCTAGGCTGGAAGGGAAACAAATAAGGGCTCCAGAAATGACGTGGCTGGGTCATTCTGCTCATCACGTACAGTCCAAGGGACTGCTGTTAGTGTGACCTTGGAATGGCTCCAGGCCTCTTGTTCCTGCGGCACTTGGCACAGCACATCTTGGCAGTAGGCAGCATTTTGGTACCTAGTTTGCAGATCAGGAGGGTTAGTTGTTCTTTGGGGAGAACGCGTGGTCAAGGGAAGTGACTGCAACAATGGGACAGTCGAACCTTAATGGTAACATATCCTTCAAGAAGTATTTCTGTGTCATCGAGGTGGTTGTAAAATAAACCTTTCTTCAGTATTTTACAAAGTACCACAATACTGTGATATAATCTAGTAAAAGATCCTGGTGACTTAAAACTCCCACATTACAATACTTGGCTGCATTTTGCATTTCTTTTTAAATGGGGAAAAAAGAAAATGCTGTTAGGAATGTAGCCCATTTTTGTTTTTAAAGAACTGTTAATTTCAGCATATATATATTTTTTCCCTCCGTTCTTCAGCACTCTTGAGGATGGCGGGGTCAATAGCAGTTCCTAAGGAAACGTGTATGTGTGTAGCACCCAGGACACAGTTCTTTAAAAACAAATAAGGCAAAGTGCAAAAGGTGCAAAGCTAGGAGATTCTTACTTCAATAATTTTTCAGTACAGAATGTGTTTTTTAAAATAAAATTATCTTTAGAATATTTTACTTTGAACGTTGATCAGTGTGAAGCACTGAAAAATAATTCTGGCATAGGACATGGTCTTGGCAAGTCTGAGGTAATTGTCCTTTGACAATCTCAAACTTCAGGAAATGTGGTGCTAATATTTTACACGTCTTCTGCTTCACAACATTTGATGTATTTATTGGGGTTAGAACTAGAGAAATAAAGGGGAAAAGGCATTTTTATAAAGACAACAGTGAAAGTAGCGTTTCTTATTCCTGTTATTATGGCATTATCACAAGACAGCAAATGTGTCAAAATGGCACTGATGATGCCATTCAGGTCATAACCACACAATTTAGCTGGGGACCTGGATGAATATTACTTCTGTCAAAATAATATGTGAGCCAAAACAGAACAATTCATATATATGCTAATTATAGCTGTTGCCATTGAAGCTAGGTTCTCTATAAAATACCTACTGAGGTCTGAGGTTTCTTTTTGTTTCAAACATATTTTTTTTTGTCGTAACTGGAGGGAGATGAACAAAACACTCTCTTTTCCATGTCTGGGGTTGATAATGTTTTATAATCTGTTGTTAGCACTGTACCTCTGTATGTCCCAGGCAATCCCGCTGTCTGTGAGGGAAATTGTTGATTTGCTAGGGCAGAGTGGGCTACCCCAGCAAGGTTTAATCCTGTTTGACTTTGCCCAGATAACATAAATGCATTGATGATATTACTGACACGTTTACATCAGTCATCTGCCTGCCCCCCAAAATGCCACTCAACATGATATAAGCTGCATGGAGCAAGCATAGCTGTGATAAGCACATGAGCGTGTGAATGTGGCTTGTACAAGTAGGAGAGCACTGATAAAGGTCATTGATAAAGCGCACTGTGGAGCTTGGCAGGTCTGTATTTCGTACTGTGACCGCAAAACTTTGCTCCTGGGAGCAAAATCATTGCTAGCGTTAGAAATAATGTGACTGCATATGTCTGCTTTAATTAGCAATCACACTCCCTTTTGCTGCTGACTGTCAGAGCTGTGCCAGCAGAAACCTGTAGGATAACCATGTAGGAAGGTGTATTGGTCTTGCTGATTAGCAGACCCCACAGGATCTGAAAGAAGCTTATGCTTCACAATGCTCAAGTATGCCATTGTCACTCTTAAATGTTCATATTTTTTATGTGTGTGATGTGGGTTCCTGTTGGACGATGTTGTTATGGTAATACCTTTGCTGATTTAACTGGCTATTCAGTAGATTATTCTTTGTTGCAGGACTGTACAAGAAATCAGGCAAACTAGTTTTTCTTGGATTGGACAATGCTGGAAAAACTACGCTGCTGCACATGCTCAAAGATGACAGACTGGGACAGCACGTCCCCACACTACACCCCAGTAAGTTAACACTCCTACTTCCCTAGCCAGGATGTATTCACAGTATTGCAAGGAAAGCAGTACTTGATTATACATCATAAGGAACTGGGGAGAAACAAAGGAATTTTTGGGATCACAATCTGTAGGTAATTCGAGTAATACTCAAAAAATTCTTTTAGGATAGTTCAATGTGATTTATTTAGAATTAAGGGGCCAGTTAGAAGTAGGGTAATGGAGCTGAGAGTCTAAATTACAGAAGCTGTGGGAAATTGGGGCTTGCATTTATGTATGCTATTTTGATTTTCGTTGCTTAGAGGTTTCTGTGTGATTGTTATTGTGGTAGCCTTGCAGGAGAAAAGGTTTAGTGCAGGTTAAAAATGTGGACTGGTGAAGTCTAAGAAGGAGGTAAGCAATTAAGCAAGGACACAAAGAGGAGAAACCTTCAACGGTATTGTACATGAAATTCCATCTTTGTGGCAAACCAGAGCCACCTACTGTTTTTGTAATATGTAGGGATAAGTAATGTGTGGGCCTTCCCTGCTATTCTCTTAACATTGCAGATATTCTATATGTCTCGTAATGGTTAATCATATTTATTTTGTTACACAAGTGTTATTGAGAGAAAATGTATTGTGCTGATTTGTTTCTTGAATAACAAAATACTGAAAACAATCAAGAGAAAGTAAAATCCATACCCTCGCTTAGACTATTCCGTTTAGCGGAATATCGTATAATATGTATATAATGCTGTATAATCTTCACATGCAGAGAACATAATTCTGTGTATTTTTAGCTTCAGAGGAGCTGACAATTGCTGGCATGACTTTCACTACCTTTGATCTGGGTGGACATGCTCAAGGTAAGAGAATATGTTGACTCATTTAACTGCGGTGAATTAAGTTAGAGTTGTTTACAGTCAGTTTGTCTCAGATCAGGAATACAACCATGCTGCAGAGATCAGCTTCCCACACTCTCTTTGGTAGTGTTAAAAACATTCACTGCTCTGTTGCCTGTCTCCATCACATACTGCACTCCCAAATACAATTTGGTAAGAGCTGCACTAGAGCAAAATTTCTTGACTGATAACGTGTGTTTTGAGGAGGATTAGGTAGTTCTTGTTTCACTGCTTCAGATTGCTTATACTTACGTTTAACCTTTATGCTTCAAACTTCTGTTTCTTGACGTAGTTCTTGGGGAAACACAAAAAGGTTCAGTACATCAGTGTGCATGTGGGATAGAGGGGTGGTAACACTAGAGGGAATGATACTTTTGCTCCATTATCGCAAGCTTTGTAAAACATAAAATTGCATCCTGAAGGCTGACAGTATAAGCTAAAACTTTGAAAAAAAAATGTTGCTTCCTAATTACTGATGTACATTGCTCTAAATTTTAGGATAATTTCCATTGTTTTTCATTCATATCTTCCCTATAGCTCGCAGAGTGTGGAAAAACTACCTGCCAGCTATTAATGGCATTGTCTTCTTGGTGGACTGTGCAGATCATGAAAGACTGCTTGAATCAAAAGAAGAACTTGACGTAAGTTTAAATATGTTTTTGAAAGTCTGAACTTTAACTCCTGAAAAATCAGATCAATATCCAGCAGAGCTCTCTTGCCACCTGGTCATGAGTGCTTGTAATATCACCTTCTGCGTCGTCATTCCTAGCTAGTTGTATTCTGGTTCTGTCGCCCTCTTCTTACTACTCATTACTGTATGCATTGAAGGTAGGTGAACATGTTATTTTGCCAATAAATCAGTTGAATGAATATTGCTCTAATTGTGATATTTTCCATTCTGTGAGTGAGTAATTTCATTTCTTTTATCCCAAGCATATTAAACAACTCCCATCAATTAATTTTGATGCACCAGTGAATTTTGCTACCCTTACTTCTTAAAAGGCCAAGCTTCACCAAATGATTTAATGCCACTACGTTGTTAACTTTTTATCTTAATGTGAAGCTCTGAATCAAAATATATCTTGAAATAATCTCTTCCCCCTTTCTCCTTCCCTTTGTAGTCACTAATGACAGATGAAACTATTGCTAATGTGCCTATCCTAATCCTTGGTAATAAGATTGACAGACCTGAAGCCATCAGTGAAGAGAGGTTACGAGAGACGTTTGGTCTGTATGGCCAGACAACAGGAAAGGTAATACTTATTTTCTTTTTCTTTGTTAGGGATCTTGTGTTGGCTTTATATATCTGTGTTGGTTCCAGTCCACTTCAGCTGCACAAAACAAAAGTTTTTTCGTTTATTACGTACTTGGTTCATTATAGACTTATACGGAATGAATGCTGAAGTCTCTTTGTTTTGTGCATGTGTGTGTTAGACACACCTCTACTGCAACTTCTGTAGACTGTCGACAGTTACTATAGATTCTTTTTTTTTCATCTTGCCCTGTTTTTTACTACACTGCACATAGTCTATGATGTATGAATCCTGTTGTGAATCTCCAGTTGAGCAATAGCTTTGTCACACTGTGATGCTCTTCGCAAGCAAGCAGCTCGCACTCTGACTGCGGTCAGTCCTGATTTGTAGCAAATGCTCTCTTTATCATGTTGGAAAGCTATTAAAAACAGAGCAGGGAACTGCTTCTGAAAACTGAGTATAAGCTCTCTGTGCACATGCTTGCTCTTGTACTCAGGTTCATATACTTTATGCTCTCCAAATGTGGCTGCATATGTAAAGATGCTCAGTGTATTTCCTCAGTGACTCTAGTCCTAGCAAGGTGTGCAAACGTTTTAGAATAGTTTATTTTCTAAAATTCTAGTTCCCAACGTGAATTAAGTAATGGAATTCCATAGAAACTAATGTTGATGCAGAGTAGGCATCTTCTTGTAAAGATACCATAATTTGGAATATTTTTGTCTCTTTGCAGGGCAGTATACCATTGAAAGAATTGAACGCAAGGCCACTAGAAGTGTTCATGTGCAGCGTGTTAAAGAGACAAGGCTACGGAGAAGGATTCCGTTGGATGGCACAGTACATTGATTAACGCCAAAATCACACTAGTACTTTCTGTCCCATGTCTAAATATTAAGTCTGCTCCTTCTTTGATCACTCAGTGTACGTAACTTGAATTCATTTGACTGTTTAGTTATATAAGCATACATTTTTACATAATTATACCACCTATGCTAAATTGTAAGTGTGAGGATTGAGAAATTATTTCAAGCAAGTTTGTAAGTTTAAGTACCACAACTTTTTAGCTTTCTAATCCCATACAACATTCTTTTGCAACTTTTAATTTAACAAATCTCCAGCACCATTTTTGGACAGAGCAACTTTCCAGTACAGTATGTTTGAATGCACTTTTTAACAGCTAAGAACTACAAACATGTGAAAAATATTTAATGCTTATCATGTTAAATTTTTTTATGTACTTTTTTGAAACTGGTTTTATAACTTTAGAGTATATAACCATCTTTCAACAAATAATAAATAATTAGCTGATGGATAATTGCATGATGCCTTACAGTTTTCAATAATATACTTTCTTATGCAACGTCATGCAATAAATTTAAATCCAGTTTTTGGCGACTTTAATGGAAAATGTTTCATTTTAATGTGTCTTAACTAGTGAGGCTGTCTAATGATCTGAATATGGGGGATATTTTCCTGAAACACAGAAGGCCACAAAGTAGTTTCATTGTGTGTTAAGGAGTAAGATGTTTCCTTCAGACTACCAAATTGCATTTATTTTAGGATCTTGCATTACTAGAAGAAAACTCTAATCCGATGCCCTTATAACTACCACCTTTAAAAAACACAAAATCTGTGTCAATGCAAATCATGAACTAATGTCAAAAGTGGTCTTACTTTACTGGTACCTTGAATTAAACCCATGAAGTGACAAAAAATACAAATTTTACTTAAGAAATTAAGAAAGATACTGCACCAAATTATTCTGTTCTCAATTTAATTAGATTTGGATTCTGCCAGAAGATTTATCAGTGAAATTGCCAGGAAAAAAAATAATTGTCATTGTTGCTTGTGAAAATTTATCAGCCCACACCCAGTTGGACGATTCTATTTTTGGTGTTTTGATTTGGATTAAGGTGGATTGTTTTCTACAGTTTTGCCCCGAATCCTAGTCAATATAGCAGGTGTTGGATGCCCAAGTGGCTTGTTTCTGGGGTAAAACTTCATTATCTTCAGTGCTTGTTGCCAGACTTCTGACTGTTTTTTCCCCATCTCCGGGAGCATTAGCTCCCTGAGGAGAGGACAGGTTATTTTCTAGGAAGGAGTGGTGAAACATGTATCCATCAGCTTCTTGTTGACACTAGCTGACATTGCCATGGAACTGTTATTTGTGTTTCTGTGTGCAGCAGGATGTGTTCCTCTGTGATGTAGCTAATGAAGGTAGGGTTTCAGCCTGGGAATCGTTTCGCTGTGGTGGGTTTGACTTTCACCCTGTAGTGCGTTTCACCCTTGTGAAACTAAGAACTGCTACAAATGTTCCTACTGAATCCCAGGACTGGGACTACTTTTACTCACAATTGTAGGTCTTTAAAATACTCTAGGCCCTGTGTTTTCAATATCCGTAGCAGCAAAGGTATTTGTCTGCCTTGATTTCATAAAGAATTTTCTCTCTTGAGCTACTGGGCTTGTCTCTTGGATTTAAAGCCTATAGGCTTTTAAAAACATAGATATTTGGACCTTTTCAAAGCCTATGGTATAAAAGAGATGTACTTTTTGCCCAGATCTGGACTTGTATGATTGAATATCGATGATCAGTTCCCCACAGTCCTACATTATGCTTCTGGATAAGATCATTAATTCAGAACCTAACTAATGTAGATTACAGCTGATATTTGTTACAGCAGTCTTACAAAAGTATTAAGCCTAGCTTGTTCATGGTGAAGTTCAGGAGTGAGGATGTCTGATAGCTTTTCCAAGAGACCGATGTGAAAGAATTCTGCATTTAAACTCTGCTGCAGAGTAGTGCCTCTGTATTGCTTAAGACAAAACTCTAGATCAGAAGCAGCCTCTTACCAGTGTGGACAGCATGCGAGTTGTTGCTACCTACAGCAGTTAGACCTGGGGACATGCCTTTTTTTCCCCCTCGCTAGATTTTTCTGATAACAGTTACAAGGCAACAGCTAAATCAGTAGATGGTGTAAATATTAAAAATACTTTTTGCAGTCATACAGTGATATTGATATGGGAGACTTGGGACTGTGCTGCCTGTGCTGATGGAAATGAAGCTGGAAGTGGAGATGTTCTGCTGCCCTGCTCCTCGCTTGGGGTGGGGAGTGCCTGCAGACCACTTCCCTAGGCTGAGCCATTCCGTGGGCATTGGAAGAGACTGGGGTCCTCTTCAGCTGCTGTTCAACCAACTGTGAATAATGTGAGCAGTAAGGAAAGGGATGATAGTCTTAAAGTGTTAAAAAAGAACAGAGGTATACTGCTTTAAAAGTGTGTATTAAGGGTAATTCTTAGTGTTATGGAACTACTCAGATTTCATGTTTCATACTGTGAGATGCTAGTTTAAACGTGGTTGTAATAAGGGCATGAAGAAATTGGACCTTTTGTTTTTCTGTCTTGGTATTGTAATGGTTCCCATTGTGGGAACAGCTGAACAACACTCGGTTAAATACACAAATAATCTCACTGTTCATTCAGTAGAGGAAATATTTCTTCTGTAGTTTACATTCTGCTGTGCACATGAATGTGAATGGGTGTCGTGTGTCTTTGTGTGAAGACTTTATTAATAGAAAAATATATTGGTGAGAGTTTTTCTGGTGGCTTTCATCCCCACCACCTCTACATCTCCCCGTTACACTTATTTCTAGAGGTTACTTATTCCTATGATTGCGACCAGTCTTATTTATAAAAAAAAAAGGGAGGGGGAGGGGGCAACGTTCACATCTGGGTCTGACTCCTATGAATTTTTTTTGCACTCTTGACTATGCAGACTTCAATTAAACATCACTTTAAAGAATGTGGAAAAGAAAACTCATTAATAAAGACGTTATTTATGAAGTGTCTCAAATTTGTTTTTACATCACCACTTCAAGAGACATGAATCAGATTTCTAAGATACTAATGACTAGTACTGACAAAACGGCCTGTATTTCACTGCAGTGACCCCATGCAGTAGTATCTGTGAGTCGAATAAGATTTATTTTGCTTGGATTTAATTAAACTTTGCCTTTAGTATGTACTGTTTATCTGAGAGGCATTGCTATATTTCAGTCTTGGTTTAATAAATTCTTTAGAAACAATTATTGGCGTTGGAAATGCGAAGGATCTTTGAGTTTTCTTATTCGTCCTCTTGCCAGACCAAGATGATTTCATGAAGCGTGTTGTCTCATGCTGTATTCAGTGTTCAGGTACTGTCATATGATGTGCCAAAGATGACCTGTGGCATTCACTGGAATATAATACCTGCATGTATGTGCGCTTTATTGTATTTTACTAATTGGAATTGAACATCAAATAGAGCATTTGGCATCTGCTTATTTATAACTAAAGTCATCGCAGAAAAATGATGTTGTTGTTGTCTAGTCCCAGTGAATTCACAGGTCTACTTTAAGTAGAATTGGTCTCTCTTGTTCTCTCTTGTTTGTACTGTCAGCATATTTGGTTGTTACCAACCAAAGTCCAATATTTCTTTCGACTACAACATGCTCGGAGTTAGTGTAAATAATGTAATCAATAGTTATGGACTTAAAAGCCGTATTTAAAACAGCCTAATCCACTGGCTGTCAGTGGGGACGTGTCATTTATTTGCACTTAGATAAACCACTTTTGCACTAGTATTTCAGTGTGGAACTAAACATTTTCTGTTTTGAAATGTGAGTGCTCTAAATGTTTAAAAGCATAATTTATATAATAAACTGCAGAAGAAAAGCTAAAGGAGAAAGTGGTCTTCAACATGTTCTTAATGTGGTGTTTATTGTTATTATGTTATCACATGCCATGCTTGAAATGTAAGTATCAGGAATAGAAAATAAAATTCTGAGTTGGAATTTTAAGAAAAAGAGTTTTAAACAAGTAGTTATTGACAAATTACATTAATCATAACCAGGAAGAAGCATTCTGATGCAGTGCACATTCTAGTGCTGCGTTTGGGTTTCTTCAGCTGGGTGTCATAACCATTCAGCCTCTTCTTTGCTAGGATTTCTGTTTGGGTGTGCATGGAATCAAGTCCTCAACTCAGAAAACAGCATAAAAGGATGATGATTCCTTTCTTGCAGTTTTAAAATGAAATAGATCCAATTTTATGGGCAAATGGTATCTGCTTTAGAATTCAGCAGACCTCTAGGACTTGCACTGTTGGTGGGACAGTATTGAGTGGGGATTGCCCCTGAGCTTAGGTGCTTATTACCCTGTTTGCTTACATGCCTCTCATGTTTGACACAGCCCATGGGAGAGCATATTGTGTTCTGTCACAGAGAACTGTTCTCCAGTCCTAAGTGTGTGTTCTCCTTAGTTTACATTTTCCAAATTATTTCATACTTGCCTGCTTCTGAGCTAGAATTAGAAAATTGTGGTGATGAGCAGTTATGGTAAAATAATGACAAAAATGTGTCCCTTGCTTTTCTTATGACCCCATTTCTTATGGCAGATGTGCCATCTGAGTAAGAAATTTGTAACATTTTACACCCTTTGATGCATTTTTCATTCCAGGATCTCAAAACTTTCTACATGCTAATGCTGCCTCACCATTCTGGTGATGCAGAGAGCTCTTGTCCTTGCTTAACCTGTGAAAAAAATCAGGTCCAGAGGGATTAATTCACACTTGGTCACGGTCTGCATAGAGAGCCCTCAGCCACCACCACCAGCAACCTGCAATGGAGCGATGCCTCAGCTAGTCCACACACCGTTTGTCCGAGAGAGAAGACAAAATACTTGATTCGTGCTTGATCTTAGCAGTTTAACTGTGCTTGAGTGCCCAAATGTAGTCCTGCTAACCACGGGTGTGCTGGTCAGGGAAGGAATCAGGCTGGCGCTTGAACTACTACATCCCAGCAGGGAAGCTGAACTATTGAGGGGAACCTCATCTTAGCACACCAAGAGGATCTGAAGCCGTTCAGATTTTGTAACGTGGGGGGGCTCTGAACAAAGGGAGTCAAAGGCTGACCCGGGCTGCCCGTGGGGTTGTTTGAGGATCTCTTAAAAAAAACACTCGGCAAAGCTCCACCCTGGCAACTAGTGGCTGGGGACAGCTGTGCGATGAAGGAAGGGAAAAATTAGCTGGGTTGAAAGATGTCCTCTGGTCGGTGAGGAAAGAGGGAGAACAATTCTCTAGCGGGATTCCTGATGCTGCTCTACCACAGCTTGTTTGTGGGCTGGTGGTTATGAAAGCAAGGGGAGAAATCAGCGACTGGTGGGAGCTGTGTTTCCAATCAGCCCATGCATGCTGGTGGTAATGCTGGGGTTTCTCAGGATTATTTCTGAAATCCTTCCGGTATCCTGCAATTCAGCTTAGAGACCATACAGGGTTTTGCAGAATAACTTCAAGTTGCTGATCCCTGGTGGGAGCGTTCCCCAAGGACCGGGCTGGGGGCACTTGCTTCATGTACATGACTTCTTGACCAGAGATAAGCAAAAGCAGCAAAATTTAGGACCAGATTGTAAGCTCTCTCGTGGATGTTGGCATTCAGAGCTGGATTCTGAGTTCAGCCAAGATTGTTGGTTGCAGCCCAATGCCTGAACGCCATTTTCTCACTGCTTTCCTAGAGCAGGATCTTGGTTTAGGTTCAACTAAATTGGAACAGTAAAAGCAAGGCTCCTATATGTGCCAAGTAACTCTTCTATTCCTTGCTCTGTGTGTAGTATACAGAGATACAAAATATGTAAATATATGTGTGTACATATATATACACATAAGGGATTTAAAATAAATCATTTCAAAATATTGTTACTGAGATGCATTAGCATGAAATTGCAGAGGACTTTTAGTGAAGGCCTGTGCTAAGTAAAAAATAAATAAATAAATAAAAAAAATCAAAGGGAATTTTCAGTAGAGAAAATAAAAGCTTTTACTGGTGAATAAATAATTACAGGAGATACTGTGGGAGAAGTTCAGACGTGCAGTTACAGCCGGGAAAGCAGCTGGAGATCTAGGTGCTGCCTGGTGAAACTGTATTTAGGCAGAACAGAAGGAGGCAGAGCTAATAGCACAGTTTGGCTTTTTTCAGAATTTATGCTTTGCTGCTGGCATCTGAGAGGCTTTTAGAATTGGTGGAAAGGGGTATGGGTGTTTCTACCAAATGAGATGTTTACTTGAGTATTTTTCAGAAAATGTGTCCTATCTGCTGGCTCCCACTCAGGGCTCTCTGTCTGACAGCTGGCTCTCTGCTCAGCTCAGACAAACATCCCCAAAAGAAGGTACATCGAGTTGATGTCTGCACCTGAAAATTTGTCTGTGAAGAGAACTTGGTTTTGATGTATAGTTCTTTTATTTTACTCCTCCTCTAGTCCTGCCATCTGCTGTTACCACTTCTGCAATATCTTTTAGTTTCCTAATCTGTAATTTGAATCGCCTCCTAAATTTAAAAAGGAATATATATATTTTTTTTTCTTCCCTCAGGCTGCTGTGGAGAGAGATTTCCTTTGTTAAGAATTTGATGTTTTAAATCCCAGGGAAGAAATCTGTAAAGGGTACGTCTGCCAGAGAATAAATTCTGCTTTTATTTTCGTAGCTATTGTTAGACAGACTGCAAGAGAGAAACATGAAAGGATTTACTCATTTTATTTGCTGGTATTTTGGGAAAAACAAAAAGCCCCAGTCATCATGGCTGAAGTTCACTGAGGTCCTGCAAGTTTGTTTGACAGCGAGGAATGCGTAACAGATCCGCACGCATGTGACTGCTGGATGAATGCTATTTATGTCTCCGTAAACATGAAATCATGAAATAAGCTCCACAGCAGCCGTGCTGGTGAAGTCCCTGTCTGACCCGGTCAGCTATCACTTTGGACTTACGCATCTTGGGGAGTACAAAGTGGACTGGAACTTCTCGCAGAACACCGTGCTGCTGGAAGGGGTTTGCTGAAGGGAAGTAGGTCAAGCAGGAAGGCACAGAAACCACCCAGCGTGTTGCTGGATAAGAGGGAAGGCGCTGTGAGATCCTGTAACAATTCCTTACGCACCTTGTGGACAGAAGAGCGTTTCACAAAAAGAGCACCCGAAAATAAATAAATAAATAAATCACCACGTACATGCTTCATTTTTGTATGGTGCAGCTTTGAAACAAACTCTGTGGAACAGATGTGCAGCTGAGACTTCAGCCCTTGCTGCAAAATAATAATAAAAAGCGTGTGCATCTCCAGATTGCAAAAGAAGTGGGAAAAAAGGTGTGGGAGAAATCTCAGAATCACAGGAGGGCTTGGGTTGGAGCGGACCCCAAAGCCTGTCTGGTTCCAACCCCCTGCCCTGCCCTGCCCTGGGCTGGGGCACCCACAGCTTCTCTGGGCAGCCTGTTCAGTGCCTCGTAGTAAAGAATTCTTTCTGTGTAACACTCTTTTGGTTTAACATGGTCACTCCTCGTCCTGTGGCCAGGCTCCCTGGTGTCACCACGTCTCCTGGGGCCGCAGACCCATGGGGCAGGGCTGGGCCTGTGGCTGGGTGCACCCATGGCCTGCAGGGCCGGGCCAGGCCCAGCAAGTGCTGGCAGGTGGCAGGACACCAGCACCAGCCCTTGGGACGGGGTGAAAAAGTTCACAAAAACGGAGAGCAAAAACACAGAGGAAAAAGGACCAGTGAGGTCCTGGATTAACGTCGTTCCTGGTTTTCTCACTTTGCAGAAGAGGCAGTTGAACTCTGGGCCTTCTGCACTCCAGGAGAGGTTGGCAGCAGAAAGCTGTGCCTGGCAAGGACGTCTCAGTGTGAACACACACAAAAAAAAACAGCCCAAAGACACACACAAAGACAGCCCCGCAAAGCCCAAACCCAGGACCAAAATTCATCTCCCTCCCCCACAAAAACGCGGCCATGCCCACTGTACATAGCAGGGCAGCTGCCAGTCAGCAGGGAAGGCTTAGGGACTGCTGTGGAAATTTTGGCTAGAGCTGACTTTCAAAAGGCAGCACAGAAGAGCAGAAAGGCATGAAAAACTGAACTATGTAAAATTTCCCATCAACAGACTACTTGCTGTTAGAGAAAACCAGGAATTTTAGTCCCTATTTTAAGCTCCTCATGGTGTGCAACCCAATTTTGGAGGCAATTAACTGAAATCATCATAGTCGTAGGGTTTGACATTCTTTTTATCCTTTGCACAGGTTTTCAAGTGATGTTCTTGTGCTTTCCTCTGCTGCAGACGTTACTGTTGGCGTCACGGGCTGCTCTCTGTGCCTTGTGCAATCCTCCTGCCCTTCAGATGGATCTCAGCCCAGCTGAATAATGGTGAGGGTTTGCTGGCAGTGCACTGCCCGAGCTTGCAGCAACCTCTCCAAATGCCTCTCCTTCTGCCTTCAGTTGGCATTGCGGCTGAGAAGATCTGAGCCATGATTTATGCCCCATAGGAAACGTGCTGTGTGATATATTTAGGGTAAGGTGCTCAGTATTTTTCAGTCTTGACAATGCAGATTTAGAGTAAACAGTGCATCCAAACATTCGATTTTGCAAGGTCATTCCATACTTTCTTGTTTTATTGACACTTATTCAGTAGCATAGGTACACAAAGAAAAGTGCAAAGGTCTAGGTGCATCAGAAGAGCAGGATCCAGCCTTTCACTCCCACCTTTAGACTCTAAGGGTTTTGTTCTGCTCATGAGGAACTTCTCCATCCCTCCTCTGCTGCTGCTGGCACCACATTTCCCAAGCAGGGGAAAATCATCTCAGGCCTCATCCACTGGGGCATCTTTCCGCTAAGCCTAGCTCCCGAGGGGAGTTCAGCCTGAACTGCTGCCAAATTGTTTTGACTTGGATTTCAAAAAGTCGAGGGATGCAGCTATGATCTGTGTAAGAGCTTCAGCAAAGTGGGTAATTCAGATAACGTCCTCTTTTCCCCCAGAAATTCCAGTGAATTAGGTATGTCTTAGTAACAAGCAGTGGAGCTTTCTACTCAATGGAAGGATGATTTCTGGAAGCTCGATAGTCACGGGTATTTCAGGACTAGCTTTCAGTTACTTGTCTCACCTTACCAGTTTTTGTATTTGTATTTAACCAGCAGACAGGCTGTCAATCAGGTGTTCTTTCTTCATAAAAGAAGATTACAAAAGTAAACAGAATGATCACCCCAGGTTCACCGTTGGGAAGTGTGAACAAAACCAGGCTTAAACAGGGATGAGTCAATGCAGCGCTGAAGTGCCTACTTATTGGTAAATACAGCCTGGCTGCTGTTGGCTGCTTCCAAGCCCGCGTACCCTCCAGGGGGCTTGGGAACTGGTGATGCAAACTGATGAGTCACATTTTAGAACAATAGTTTCTTCATGCAAAATGACTCAGGATAAAAGAAAAACAGGTTTTTCAATGAGCCGAAGCCTGTGAAATTACAAAAAGGAATGGAATAGGGGGATATCTTGAACCCCGTGTTGAAAGTATTGAACCTTTTCCTAAAGAGTAATACAGTGCTTATGGTGGGTGCCTCAGCCCATGGGTCAGACCATGCCTGCTTTCCATTGGCTTTTTGCCTTCAGAGCTCACATGCAGGTAACCAGAGCAAAAAGAGCTGTACACCAGTGTGCATGAGCATCACAATGTATGTAGCAGTGCCTCAGGCACCACTGGGTTGGGGTATTTCTTCTGTACCATGCTCCCTCTGCTCTGCTGCTTGCCCAGTTTAATGTGCGAGGTTGGTGTGGGGCTGTGTGTGTGGCTATGTCCCCAGCCTTCTTCCTCTGTCTTGATGGCCATACGGAGGAAATCCCCTCTTCCACGAACCAACAACACTACGAGGTGTGACACTATAAAGTAACATACTCTCTCTATAACAGAAACCCCATTTCTTCTTGCAAGGGTGGAATATGCTCACTCTGTGGGTTATGTGGACCTACAAATGCCTCTTTTAGGTACTCTGTAGAGTTTTATTACAGAAATGACCGCTTTTGCATTCTGAATGTAAATATATACAACTTTTAAAGGACTTAATTAAATCAGAAAAATTAGGTAATGGGGAAAATAAGCTGTGGTCTGTCGATGAAAGCACTGTAATCAGATTAATCAAGCAATCCTCCCCAGAAGGTTCATTGCCTTTCTTGTACTGCGTGCATTTACTTCCCAATAGCCTCCCTCAACCTCCTTCGTGTAAAGCACCTTGTTGTGCTGCTCCGAGCCAGGACAAGGCTCGGGTCTTCACTGGCAGAGCTGGCATTTCTCCAGTGTCACAGCCTTTTTTAAGTTAAAAATCTGGCATTTCAACCCTGTGTGCTCACCTCTCCCTTTTTGGGCTGTTCTCATTGCTTTCCATCCATAGGTGGCAGCAGTCCTTAAAATCTTTAACCTTACAGCGTTTGTGGTTTGTTTTTTTTTTTTTTTTGGATCTCGCTGAGAGAGTTGTGCAACGATTTCCTGAACTTTGGTGCGTGAAGCTGGTGCAAGAGGAACCATTTTCAAGGAACAAAACATCCTTCGCAGCCCGTCACTTAACTGAGCCATGGAGACAAATAGCTGAAAGTCAAACTTCAGCCTCTGGGCTGAATTCCCCTCCAAATTATTCCACTTCAGCTGCAGGAAGGTGTTTTAACTGTGCTTTAACTGCACCAGATATCCTGCTCTGTCTGCCCGTTAGCTGATGGGCGTTGCTGGAGCAACAGTAAGGGTTCTGAAACCAGTTAACTTTCTTAATAATGTGCTTAAATACCTGTTTTATACAGTTTGCTTGCAGAAGGCAAAAAGATAATTTCCCATGATCTGTGGGAAGGGTGCCTGTGGAACTGCTGGGCAGGGGCAACCTGAGCCTGGGCTGGGGTCCCGGTCCCTGCAGTGCTCTGAGCAGCTTCACCCCAATAAGTCTGACCTCCGCACCTTGACATTCCCCAAGAGCAGAGCTCAGAAGTGACACACAACCACTCGTTTAGGGCGTTGAGCTTGCACTGCAGGCAGAATTACCCGTACTTTGACACCTCTCCGAACCCAGCAGTGCCGAGCGGCGGCTTTTACAGAGGAGCAGCTCCGATCAGCCTGCCCTTGACAGCTGCAGATGACAGGAAGATGAGGGCTTAATTATTATGTGATTAAGTTGACGTTATCATCTTATGTCTGCTTAGTGTCTAACACAAAACGAGCTGGTGATCTCGGTCTTGTTTGCGGTGACCTTTTATCAGGAGCCAGCAGCCAGGGGGACACGGACCGATGCTGGGGGCTTGGGGAGGGAAGGGGATGGGAGCGGGATCCTGCCCCACCGGGCTGGAGGCTTCTGCCACGTTCTGCTGCAATTTGTGATCTGAGATCTGTGTGCCGTGGGCTTTTGCCCTTTCACTACTCTGGGAGATTCACAGGGAGCAATTTTCATGTCAGAGGCACTGCAGAGCGCTGCGCGAGCAGCAGTTTGTCACTGTCACAGCACAAAATGCTGCTGGTGAGGGATGCAGCAGCTCTGACATGCAGAGGCCACCCCCAGGTCCCCAGGGCTGCTCCTGCCTGGCCAGAGGCAGGGAGGTGCAGGAACCCTCAGCCGTCCCCGCAGGAGGTTCCCAGCACCCATGAGCACCAGCAAAAAGCAAAAAGAATTGCAAAACGTGACTGTTCAAACCACTGATGTAACCCCAGCTCCTTGGTAGCTCTCCAAAACCATATTTCCCTGGAAGCAGAGCTCTGAGGGTGGTTCCTGCCTGTCAGCTTGGCCAGGAGGATGTTCAGGGACCCCACTGCCATGGCTGGGAAGGATGGGAGCCGCAGCCCACTGCACTCCCCAGGTGCAATTGAATTTCTCAGCCTTAAATACTCTGAATACAGTTGTGCCTAGAAGATCTAAGGCATAAAATTCCTTTCAGGTAAATGCAGATGCTGGCGCTGGTGGGATGCTCTGCCATAAAGCCTGAAATGCTTCTGCCCCCGCCGGTGGGAGCTGCCTACCCAGATGCTCTTTAACCCGCCAGCTTCACCACCGCTCAGCTTTTTGGTGGCCGTTGGTGCCGTTCTGCCTTCTTGTACTCTTTTTCTCTTAGTAAGAGAGGAGTAGGAAGCGTTATAACAGGTGTTAGGCTGTGTTTACGTTTTAAAGGCATTTCACAGTTCACATCTGCATTAGGAAAGCCTAAGTGGGGTGTTGCAGGCTATTGTGGTAAATTTACAGTTAAAGCACAGCACTCAGCATGAAACCCTTCTGCTCGGGCTCGGGCTGCGACTGCGTTATTCCCAGGCTCCATCTGTGCCTGGTGCCACAGCATGCTGAGTGCCTGCAATTACTTCCAGAAGGAGCTCAGCCTCCTTTCAAAGCACCCATTTCCTTCTGCCTGGGGCTGGCTGCGGCTTTCATCCAAAGAAAGCTGCTGGTGTGCTCCTGGAGGCACGTGGCGTGGGGACACCGGGGTGAGCAGCCCCGTGGGGCATGGCAGGACCCGGCACAGGGCATCCCAGTGCTCCCAGCCCCGTGATGGTGACAGCAGTGGGGTTCCTCGAGCCCCGGTCCATCCGCTGGGTTACACCACGTGAGGACAGGACCTGGCAGGCAATGGGTGCGTGGACGTGCTGAGCGTGGCACCACCATCACTCCAAAGCATTAACCTGAGCTGGTGCTCCAGTGCCTGGGGACTGAAGGGCAGAAAATCGCTTTGGGAAGCCGAGGGAGGGCGATCCCCTCTGAGATATTGGCTGGTCCCCTTTCACGGCTCGCAGAAGCCCCTGGTGGGGACGGTGAGCTGGGAAGACCCAAAGCAGCTTTTTTGGTCTACGGTCTCCATTACCCTGAAGAGCTGCGATTCCCTTGAGATCCCTGTCCTGAGGCCTCTGAGGAGGGCTCTGCCGGCGGCTCCCGCTTTGGTCCTGGCCTCTCCAGGGCCTTTTGGAGGAGCGTGGCTGAGCAGTGAGCGCCGGCAGCCTTCAGCCTCCTGCCGCATGTCCCTCGGCCGCGTTTCGCCTTCCAGAAGATGGCACCTGAGGACGGGAGTTGTGCACGGCGGGGCTGCGGCCTGCAGGGACGGGCAGCCAGCCCTCTGCCACCCAGCCCCGTGGCCCCCTCAGGCACCGACCGGGGGCAAAGGTGTGCTCTGAGCCCCAAGAGCACGCTTTGGTCTCCCTGTAACCTCGAGTCTCAGCTTTCTGACTGAAAAAACAGGGGATTTGACAACTCCCTAGGTGCTCAGCTGCCCCGCCTGTGGGCCTGAGGTGTCACTGTGCCACCGATTGGACTTGAGAAGTCATAAAATAAATTGGTAACATCCTCATGCTGTTTTCATCTTTAAATTAAAGAGCACTGAGCATGAAGAGCAGGGGGAAACTGGTGGTCCTCAGCCCACAGCGATGCTGAGCAGCCTGGTGTGCCCTGGGGGTGCCTGCCCCTGTCCCATCCTAATCCTCAGCCCTGTCCCTGTCCCTGTCCCTGTCCCTGTCCCTGTCCCTGTCCCTGTCCCCATTCCCACTGTCAGGACACAGGCAGGAGCTCAGCAGGGCCGTGCTGCCAGCCCAAAATCTGTGCAGGGAAGCTCTCTGGGAGCACAGCTCCTCTCCACAGCACCAGACCCAACACAAACCTCTTGGCGAGCTGCGTGTGGCTCGGGTGGCGGGGGGAGATAAGCCCCGCTTTCCTTCCGAAGCCAGCTGGCCCACCAGATCAACCACAAAAAAAAAATTAAAAAATAAAATAAAAAAAAAAAACAGCCTTCTGTACAGCAGCATCCTCTCGAGCAGGGCCGATGGCTGTCGAAAGCAGGGGGGGGGGAGGAAGGAAGCAGGGGGCCGGGCGCTGGCGGGGAGCTGAGCGCAGGGTTTGGCTCTCGGCAGCGTGTGGGCAGAGCGAGGGGATGCTGCGTCTGTGGAGATGACTCACGGCTGCGCGGGGAGGATGATGATGAGGATGCCATGGTTGCACGGGGAGGATGATGATGATGAGGATGCTCGCGGTGCCGCCGAGCCATGCCTGCCCTTCCCGGCACCCCCTGGGGGAAGATGACGAAAGTGGGGAGGTGGCAGCCGGGGGAGCAGAAAGGCACAGCACCGCGGGGCTCCTCGTCTCGGTTAGGAAGGGGAGGCCACGTTTCCTGCCTTGATAATTTGGGGACGTAATTGTGCATGCTGGAGCTGGGCACGGCATGTCCCTGGGGTGCTGAGCTGCACCAAGCTGCCACGGGGAATTTGGGCTAGGTTTCAGGAGCAGAGCCAGGCATGAGTCCAGCTGGGTGCTGGCCTCGGAGGTGCTGCACTCTGGGGTTTTCCTCTAGCTTTAAATCTGATGGCATCGCAAAACGAAAAGCAAATTCCCCCTGTGGAGGAGGCGAGCCCGGCAAGCGCAGGCTCAGGTCAGGCTCAAGAGCATCCCAATGCACCCACCACAAACCTGCGGGAGGCTCGGGGGCAGCTGGGCAGTGCCACCCCCAGCACAGGTGTCCCAGGTGTGGGGTTTCGGGTCCCCCCCCCCCCAGTTTTGCTCTGACTGTTGGCTCGGGATGAGTCAAAAGCTCAGAGCGAAACCGAGAGGAAGGCGCTGCCTGCAGCGGGAGGGGAGTGCCTGGGGGCAGCGTGGGGACAGCCCTGCTGCTGGTGCTGTGGCCCCGGGACACCATCCTGGCTCCCCGTGTCCCCTGGGGATGGCACGGAGGCATGAAGCAGGGGGAAGGCTCTGCTACAACCCAGTAGGAGCAGGCAGGAGGCCGAGGTTTGGGTAATATTGGCCGAGTCCTGAGCCCGATGACACGGGGAATGCCACACGCGGTCACGCCAGAGCTGCGGTAACGATGCCTCATAGAAAACCACCCTTGGCCTCCGAGGACAGCAGCTTTCGGTTCAGAGCGAGCTCCGGCTCATGAGGAAATGAGAGCACAAGGTGCAAGGGCACGGCATGCAAATGTTTCCCACATCTCTCACTTCTGGGGCAGATTTCAGATGAATGCTCTTGGGCATGCGGCAAAACCTCCTTGCGAGGGCCCAGCCCTGCACTCCCTGAGCTGCCAGTCCCAGCAGGATCAGGACAGGGGATGTTTGGAGGGGGACACAGCACCCCCAGGGCAGATGGCAGCTTTTACATCCCTGCACTGCCCTGCACTGGGTCTGGAGCGTGGAAAACCCTGAGGAACAGGCACTCAGAGCCACCAGTGGGATCCTCCTGGATCAGAGATGTTCCCATAGCTGCAGGCTTTCTCCTGGCTCTTCCTGGCTGCTCAACGATCAGCAAATTCCTCGCCTGTTCATCCCAGCTTTACGGCCCCTCAGATCCACGCAGGACCCAGCAGGCAAACCTCCCTCCCAGTGCACCGCTTCTCTCCGATCCGAGGAGGCCCTCCCGTCGCCACACACACAACCTGAAAATGCTTAATGAATTCACAAATGCAGAATGAATTCGCTGCTGCCAGCCCCGCTGTCTCATGGTGCCATACTCCAGCAGACAGAAAACCCCAGCTTCAGCCCTGGAAATCATCCAACACCTGATTTGTGAGGCTCCAAGCAGGGCACAGGGGGTTGTGTTCCTCCAAGGACCCAGCTGTGCCCGCTGGAGCATCCCCTGGGCCAGGGCCACTGAAGGAGACCCGACGTGCCCCCGTTAGGAGGCAGAGCATTAGGCTGAGGTTTGGGTTTCATTCAGGAAATAAGCCAGCTCTTACACAGCCTATAAAAGCAGCAGGGCCCAAAATACTCCCTGCAGATGAGCCATCCCCTCCTGGTGGGAGTTTGGGATCAAAATCACCCAGAGCTGACCTTTTATTTTTTCTCCTTGTGACTGCTGTACTCATCACACGGGAAACGATCCCTTATCTTTTTTTTTCCCCGTGTAAAACAATCCCGAACACTCAGTGAATATTTGCCTGGTGCGAATCCCGTACGCCTGTTGACATTTTTCATCCTTCTGTTATTACAGATGCTGCAAAGGCAATAACCCTGAAATGTCACAGCTGCAGATTTGTATCACCCAGACGAGATGGTGTGCTTAAAGAAGGAGTCGCTCAACATCTAAATATTAGGCGAAAGACAACAAAATCTGCAGGCAGGGGAGCAATTCGGTGTATAGTGTCTGTGCATTTTGCATTCCTGCTCGATTTGGGGAACTTTGAGGGCCCTGAGACAGACAAACTGACCTAACTTCATGGCAGGGTTTTGGGAAGTAGGCAGAGCTCCGCCTGGTCCACCTGGGTGAGGGAACCGTCCCTGTGGAGTTCAAACCTGGGCAAATACCAAATGCTCCAAAGAAATCGTCAGTTTACCCAAACCCACTCATCGCTGGTGATGATAACCCCTCTCAGCCCTTCAGCTCTGCCCTGCCCGAGCTGAGGGTGTCTCCCCCAGGTAATTAATTGGGATGGGAAATATCACACCCAAGTCAGCTGGTGGGCTGCCGCGCTGCGTTTGCTGCCAGTCCGAGGGAGGCACGGCCACTTTCGGCACCCCCTCTGCTCCCAGAGCTTGCCTATTTTTAGTGCTTCTTCCTGCTGGTTTATTTATATGAGCCAGCTTTACAGCTGCAGGGCTCTGGGGAGACACCTGCGAGCTTCGGGCTGGAGAAGTGACCAAAGCCCTCCTGGCTCAGCACTCCCCGTGGTTCCCCTCACACCCAGCCACGTCCCTCCGTGTCCCCACACCCTGCGATGGGCACCCGCTGCTGCCAGAGAGGAGCAGCCCCCCGGCTGCTTCCAGGCTTGAGCTGTCTCTGGGAATGTGTGGCACAGGGCCCAGCATCCTTCCTGCTCTGCCTTATCCCCCAAACTCCGTCATCGTGAAGCCGGAGCCGCAGAATTTGCTGACTTCCCTCTTTCAGAAGTGCTTTATTGATCCGGCTGGCTTATTAAGGGCAGGAATTCATCCCCCGCCTGCTTGTCCCTGGGCGCAGCACGAGTGTTATTTGTGGTATCCCCTCCAACAAACACCTATTTTTAGCAGAGCATTCCTGGCAGGGCTGCGGGCACCTTGCTTTCTGCACGGCGAGCGCCCGGCTGGCTGGCAGCCCGGGCAGGGGACGGCTCCGTGGGGACCTGCCCTGGTGGCACTGCCATCCCTGCAGGCACAGCACCCCCCTGCTAATCACACTCCCAGGGGTTTCCGCTCCAGATTTCACTTTTTGACCTGCCTGCCTCCCAGGAAAAACTCCACTTTATTGACCCAATGATTTCAAACAGCTGCGGATGCCCGAGCTGCACCGGCAATATTTTAACCTCTGCGTTTTCTCCTGGAGCTCAGGATCAGCATTATAAAGTACCCCTTAAAATAGAAGCACGCCCAGCCAGTTATTCTAATCTTTATTGCATCTGAACACACAGCAGCGACTCCTGTATAGGACCACCTCGGAGCCGCTGTGCTGGGCCAGATGTCACATCCCGGGACACATCCTGAGGGCAGCCGCAGCTCCTGAGCCCTGTTCTGGGGTCTGGGGTCCTCCTCTGAACCCCCCGTGCCTTGGTTGCCATTCGCTTTCTGCCCTGTGTGGCTGAGGTCTGGGAGCAGCCCCTCCTGGGAGCCCCCCGCTCCCTCCCGCGGGTGGTTGAGGGCGCAGAGAAGCCGTGCTTAAGCCGACCCCATCCTGGAGATTTGGGGCTTTTGCCTTGCAGGAGCAAGGAATGAGTTTGGGGAGCAGAAATCGGGATGGGCAAGAAGTCAGCCACCTCTGGGAGCTGCCGCAGCGGTGTGGAGAGCTTCTGAAACAGCAAATTCAGCCAGGGTCCTCCTTGGCTGCGATGGGATTTTTCCCTTGTTTTGTGGGTTAGTCATAGGTTTGTTTATTTTTTTAAGAGTTTTTTTTATTATTATTATTCATCTGTTGCAATCACAGCAGACGCATAATTTCACAGCCCTACATGGAAATCCAAGACCAAGAAACTATTTTTAGAGCACAAAATGCCTCCCCTAAATGTATTAACTTCGGAAGAGTAAATATTAAACGCGCTCCTGTCACATTTGAGGCGTTTATGCTGGAGTACAGCACCAGCGGTTTTAATGGTTAGGGAAAATTATGTTATGCCACTAGCACTTAATCAAACACAATAAAAAGCGATCCTGCTGCAATTCTTTCAGGATAAGTCGAGGGGAAATTAATTCACTTTCCCATCCATTGCCGCTGATTTACTGACACCGGGGCATGTTTGCCCCGTTAGTATTTACTTCGGCACTTGCAATCTTTAGGCAAAACATATAGGGGGTGGCCTCACATTTATTTTGTGGTTACACCGAGGTGGTTCTTGGCTTGCTCCCTGCTGGTCGCAGCACCCAGCCCTGGGGGGGGTGAGGGTGCTGCAGCAGCCCTGGGATGCAGCAGGGGAAGGCGCCGCGCTGCGGGGCGCACACATGGGGGTGTTCATGGTGAAAACAGGGCTTGGGGTGACATGCCCTTAACCCTGTAAGGCTGGGCAGCAGAAGGATGGTGTCCCTGCCCCGCTGGGTGCCTAGGTTTGGTGGTGGTGCCCTCAGGCTGGGGGTTTGCCCAAGGGAGGTGAGGGAGGGAATGAACGCAGGTGGCCAATGCCTGTGATGGTTTTATGTCCCTTAAAACTCCGTGAGTCACATTCATGCAGGAGAAATAAATAAATAAAATTGAAAACTGTGGAGTCATAAGCTCCATCATATGTGCCTAGGGGTTTTGGAGGGGGCCCAGGGCTTGGTGCAAACCCTCCTTGGCATCTTGCAGGTCCACAGCACAGCTCAGCTGGCACCCAGCACCGCCGCTCCAGCTCCAAACCCTCCTGGTGATGAAGGGGACATGGACACCGGTCCCCAGGGAGGGAAACGGAGCTGAGTTGTCCCAATATGATTCCAGCAATCCACCACTCAGCACCTGCAGCACCCACCCCGAGGCCCTGAAGGTGCTGTGCCACCATCGGCACCATCAGGTGGCTCTCGAAGAGCAGGGCCGCTCACGTACAGCAGAACAGCGGGCTAGCCCCTGCCTTGCTTTATGAAATTGAGCTCTTTAATATCTCCTTGTGCAGAGCAGGTGAAAACTTATTAAAGAAGGAGGATCCGGAACAGGAGCAGGGTTCACGCTGGTGCCTCGGGGGTGCATCGCGGGCGCCGCGGCTGGCCGGCAGCTGGAGCTGGTGACTGGGAGCCTGGGGCAGCGCGAGCAAAGCAATCAAACCCTGCCTTGGCAATAAAGAGCTCTCGCAATAAACCCCTCTCTCGCCTTCTCATTTAGGAGCGAAATACGAGGGCTCGGTAGTTGAAAGGCAGATTTCTCTTCCTCCTCCCCACACCCACCAGAAGACCCACTGTAGATTTAACGTTTCAGCGCCGTCCCCATGCACCACAATTACTTCGACTGACCATTTCGGTAATAAACTGACCACAGGGCACCCTGTTAAGCTGGCCTCCTTCCCCTCAGCAGCCTGGGCGCTCAGTTTCACGGACAATAACCTGCAGGACAGGGGCAGCAGCATGGAGCCAGCACCCTCGGCCCCTGCTGGATCTGCCCGGCTTGATCGCGCTCGCCACAGACCACGCCGACACGCAGGCACACATAAAACACTGCTTTATTGACTGCATTTGCCAACACATTGAGGAATGCAAAGGTTTTTTGTTTTCTTTTTGTTTTTTGTTTGCTTTTTTTTTCTCTTTCATAAGCAATGGGCCATGGTCCCAATGTGTATTAAAGCATACACTGTCTCTAAACAGGATGAAAATAATGGCAGACAGAGCTAGTCCAAGGCAACACAAATAGCATGCATAATACAGTCTCACACAGAACAAGTTTGATAACATTATATTGCTTTAAGGATTAACTAACATGGAAAATGTACAAAAAGGAGAAATAGGTTTTTGCATTAATGAAAAATACATTTTTTCTCTACAAAGGAATTTCTAATACAAGAAAATAAATATTGCAACATAAGCCAAAAATAATTTAAAATTGCTCTTTTCAATATATTTTCAATATTTCTCTTTTATATTAACAAATGGCACATCACGTTCTTTGAAACAAAGAAAACAGAAGGGTTTCTCCTCCTGCGACATTCATATCGTTTCCTGTAACTGATGTGGAGTGGGTCTGGTCTGTGTGGAATGGAGCAAACCGCGGGCATCTCCCTACCGAACAACCAGCGCCCGCCTGCCCTGGGGCGGCGAAAACCATGGAAGAGGTGCAAAAACCCAAGGGCTGTGGGGAAAGTCGGTGCGTGAGACGGGGACTGCCCTCAGCACTGTCCCCGGGGCGCTGGGTTTGGGTTGCTGAGGGGCCGGGCACGTGGTGCCGATGCTTTTAGCATCGCCCTCGGAGCTGCCTCGCCGAGGGGACGGGTGCTCTTACAGTGCAAATGTCGATTCCTGCAGTTTATACATCTTAAAAGACATTTCTCTAACAAAATAAACCATTATATTTTTTTTTTCTTTCTATTCATTTCAAAATACATTTACAGTATCATCAAAAATATCATCCTTGTGCATCGTCTCCCCCAGACGCCCAGCCCTGCGGCCCCCCCCGTCCCCCAGCCCCTCACCACGGCCCCTCTCCTGCCCCGGGTTTCTCCTGCCGAGCTCTCCCCGCTCAGCTTTCCCCCCCCCGACCACGCCGCCTGCCCTTTTGGGATCATTTTGCGCAAACCGCTTTATTTTGGGGCACTGGGGCGGGTGCGCAGCCCCGGCGGTGCCAGCCTGGTTGTTCTTTAGGGTCTCGCCCTTTTTGCTTTCCTGTACTGAGAAGACAAGTAGTGCGGAAGCCGATGAGTGAAGCTGTGTACAGTGAAAGTTGTGGATTGCTTTTTTTTTTTTTTAACCATAACTGAGTGAAGCACACGGAAGCAAGATTCATTAAAAGGCAGCATATTGATTATTGTTATGACTCTTATACTAGGATACTGTAGCTAAAGCTAGCAAGCCTGATAAGATAAACTAAGTCCTATTTACTGTATTTAACATTATCTGAACATACTGAGCCTTAATTAATGAGCAGATTTTCACTTCCAACCTCAATGGATTACGCTAATTTATAACAAAGGTGGTTCCTGTTCCGCTGATTTATTTTTTTTTTTTTTTTATTTTTTTTTCCCGCTAATAGCTCGTGTGACGCTGTTCCCACGAGGAAGATGCTCTCCCAGGCACGTCCAGTCTCAGTTCCTCGAGTGCTGGGGTTACCCGGGGCTGGGTGCAGGCGCTCGGCACCCGCTGCCGTCCCCCCCGGCCGGGATTAGCTAGGCTGCACTTGGTTTACTTTGCTGCAATTTTACCGATAATAAGGACTTTGGAAGGCTGATAAAAGATGATCTACTCTAAAACACCAGGACAGTCGATTAGAGGAGTCTCAGAGTTTCAAAAGAAAGCTCACAGTGAAATGAGCAAAAAGCATTGGAAATCAAAACGGCAGGATGCGGTCTCAGGAGCAGCAGCATCCCTTCGAGCAAGCTTGGAACCTAATGCCGCAGCAGTGTGTTATGAGTGTGTCTTTAGTCCTTGGTTGCTAAATAACTCCCAATTTTCCATAGTGACAAGTTTCCGGTTTCTGGCTGTGCTGCTTGACTGTCAGAGTATTCTTTGGCATCCACAAAATTGTTTGACTGATCTGTTTGACAATTGTAAAGTTTCCTGTTTAAAGTGATGGGTTTAACCGGTTGCAGAAGTGTCCCAGGTTTGTGTTTGTTTTTTTTTTTTTTTTAGTCTTTTTTTTTTTAACATTTTTTTATTTTTAAAAAACAACAACAACAAAAGTTTCAGTGAATTCCTTTTTTTTTTTTTTTGTTCCCTGAGCTCACACTGGGGTCACTCCAATAAAACACGTAGCACGACTTAACTGTGACCTTTGAAGCCAAAACCGAAGTAATGGTGCAATTAAGTGCAAACATGGAAATTCGCCTGACTTATAGGTAACATGGGCTTTTAAACAACATTTAAGGCTTATTGGGGACATTTTTATGCATTAAATTATTGTAATATTTATAATGTCAGCTTCTGTGAATCACCCTCCCACAAGGAGTCAACAGCTTGTAACCAGGATTTAAGGAATTAAAAAAAAAAAAAAAAAAAAAAGAGGGGATGGGGAGGAATAAATTCACCATTTCCATTGTAGCGTTTCGTAGGAAAACCAAACGGTCAAGGCAAACACTCTCGTTCCCTCTCGCTGATGGGAGGTTGAGCCTCGGGGCCGAACGCTTTGCTGTGCGCAGGGGGGCTCGGCTGTGCAGCCCCAGCAGGGTGGGATCACGCCAGCCCTCGGAGCTCAGCGCTGGCAGAAAAACTTCGCCCGACCTCGCGGGGCTGCGACAATCCCGGCCCCCCTGGGATTTTTAAAGGATTTTATTATTTTTTTTTCTCCTCCGTCTTTCCCCACACCTCCGTTTCGGCTTGCTAAACCAGAATCAATTAATTAACCTGAGTGAATCACTTCAGTTTTTCCAATGACCTCAGCGTGGCCGAGCAAGCCCCGGGATTTACAGCTGCTCCCGAGGGGCTGGGGAGAGGCGGGCACCTCCCGCCAGCCCCCTCCAGGGACAAATCCTGCTCCGCGGCCCCTGGACGGCTTCAGAGCAGAGGGGAAAAACCAATGACCGAGGTTTCTCTAAAAACAGAAACGTAATGTCGCTCTCGCCCACCGAGTGCTTTCCTCCACCAAGCTTTTTGTGCTTTTGTCGTGATTTATTTTAGCATCACTCGCTTTCCTCCCTCGTCGGTGCGCGCGCGCAGGGGTATTTCCTTCCCCGCTCAGCTCTGCGCACGCTGTCGGCCCCTGCCCTCGCCCCCTGATCTGGCCCAAGGGGAGATCTCTCTGCCCCTCTGGAATAATGCCCGATGCGCGCTCACCCCTGCAGAGCCCGGGGCCGCCGCAGCCCCCGGTGCCGCCGGACCCCTGCCCGCGCGCTGGCGTCCCCGGGAGCGGGGCGCGCCGGGAAGGGACAACTACTGTCACGGCAATCTACGTCGGTGAAGCTGAAGCTGTATCTCAGGCATAAAGAGAAGAGAAAAGACAACGGTGCCGAATTTCCAACTATATATACAGATTAAAAATCCCCCTTTCGCTGCGATACCAGGCGGAAATCGGACATGGCAGTTGTGACTGACTGGGTCGAGTCGGGCGGCGTTAGGACGCCAGGATGCTCATCCGCACGATCTCCTCGCCGCCCGCCTCCAGCTGGCCCCGCTGCGCCCTGCCGCCCCGCGGCTCCCCGTCCGAGTCGCTCATCTCGGCGTCGGAGAAGTAGCCGTCCGTCTCGGCCTCGAAACGGCGCAGGGGGGGCCCGCCAGCACCGTCGGGCTTGGGGGGCTGCGACCGCCGAGTCCCTCGGCTCTCCTTTGGTAATTTGAACCGCACGACGGTTTTCGGGCTACCTACGGGGTCAGGCACTTGAGCCGCGGGGCTGGGCTCGGGCTGAGCGCAATTCGCCGCCGCCTCCTCCTTGCTGACGCAGCCTCTCGCGCCCGACGGGACCTGCGGGTCATTCGTTTTGGGGACAGACCCCTTCTTCGCCGCCTTTTTTGTCTCACCCGATCCCCTGCGGTCCGTGGGCAGCTTCGCCGCCCCTTTCTCTGACTTGCCAGGTCTGGAGTCGTGGGCGAAGGGCTTGGCGGCGTCATCCGACAGGTCGCTGGCGTGGTTAGTCCACCTCTCCGAGCCCTCTTGCTGGCTCCTGAAGACAGCACTCAGCCCGCTCTTGGGCAGCTTTTTCTTAGTGTTCGTTCTCGTTTTGCTTTTCACCTTCTTCGCAGCCTCGCTCTGCTTGAACGGGGACCTCAGGGAGTGGTCCATCATGAAGCTGAGCAAGGTCTCCTCGTCCTGCAGGAGCTCCTCGGAGAGGCCGGGGGTGCTGTCCTCGTGGTGGGCGTTGTTCAGGGACCACTCGCTCATGGCCATGTTCTCGGCAGTGATCTGCACCGACTGCGCCAGCCAGCTGTTGAAGAAGGTCCCGTCGATGGGGAAGGAAGTTGACAGGCCTGGGAAAACAAAAGTGGAGAACTGGCTGAGAAATCAGCAAGGGCCTCTCTTCCCTTTGACCGTGCGACCGGAGAGGTACAGACCTCAGCCAAACTCCCTGGCACTGGAGAAACTCAAAATGCCAAGCGTGAAGTGCCACGTGGGGAGCCAGGAGGGGGTTTGCTCCAGCACTAATGGTGAATTCGAGACTCACTGGGGTCACACCACACACAGCCACGTACCCTGGGGGCACACCACAGACCCTGTGATGCTCGCTGCTGTGCTCCACGGATCTGAGCAGAGCATCTTTCTGCAGAGGAGAAGCCCTGCCCAGCCCCACCCCAGCATGGTGGGACCGCACGCTGACGTGCAGAGGCAGCAGGACAGACAGACACCAGTGTCCCCTCCCGTGAAGCCAGCAGAGGGTCCTGGGGTGTGGAGGGAAGGCAGCTCTGAGATCCCTCTCCAAACACCAGAAAGGTGTGAGAGCTGAAAGGGAGGAGCAGGCTGCAATGGAGAAAGCTGAAAAACGTCCTGGTCATTTTGTCTGAGAGCAACAACGAGCGCTGTGGGCTGGGACGTGCCAAATAAGCAGAGCGAGGAGCGACGCCAAAGGCACGGACCCACGTAAGCACGAGCAGTTTGGTCCCCGTGACAGGGACCCAGCACTACAGCTGGCTTTGAGGAGGGAGGAAGAACGTGACTGGATTTTGATGCAAGGTGAGCACCAGCCCGGCAGCAGCACAGGACCAAGCAGCAGCAGGGGGACTGATGGCAGGTGTTTGCCCTTCGGTGGCAGCTTTGCATCACCTCCCTTCCCTGATTTAGCAGGCTGACAGAAGGGCAGTTTCTCTCAGAGACCCCATAGCCCCCCACCCGTTTTGACAGAATTTGTCCCCAAAATTTCCCCCCTCCTCTGCTGGTGAGGTTGCAGCTGTAGGGAAGAGCCACAGGCGGCAGAAGCACCCTCTGGAGCACGCAGGAGCGGAGCAGGGCAGCAGGGCCAGGCCACATCTCCTCGCCCCGCAAAGAAATCCAAGAAATCCCTGCCTTGCAGCCACCCCCTGGGCTGACCCGGACACATCCAGCGGGGCTGACGGTGCTGGAGGTGCACACGAGCATCATGCAGGGCCCTGCGCCCGAGCCACCATCAGCGCTGGGAAGGCGGCACAGAGACGCACGGGATTCGCCCTGCTCCACAGTGGGTAAGTCTGATTTTATCACCAGCAAGTGCAACCACAGCTTTTCTCCCAATTCTCCCAATCTGGGTGCAAACCCGAGGCTGTTTTACACCCCTGCCCCTTCAGGTGTGTTTTACAGCCCTGCCACAGGCCGGGGCAGGGGCTGGGACTGCTGCGCACCGCGCTCAACGCCGCTCAAGGGCAGCCCTGCGCCCATAAAATCAGACTTACCCAGTTGTCCCAACACAGTTTCGTTGACTGATTTCCTTTTCTCGTTCTTCTCGGGACTATTTTTTCTACCATCTCTTCCTTTCCTTCTCGGGTCACTTTTCTTACCCTTTGTCTTCTTCCCAGTTTGTTCTGGCATTTTTTAGAAAAAAAGGAAAACGCCGTGTGAGACGAGGCACCAGGGACCCTGCGGCGAGCAAGCTCCCCGCGGCACAACCCTGCAGGGATGAAGGCTGGGCTGTGTTTTGGCCAAACGCAGGTTAAAAATCTTTACAGGTTAAGAAAATGTGAATCCTGAAGCCTACATAAAAAAAAAAAAAAAAGAGGCTTGGGCTGTGGATGTGTGCTTGGCACGGCCAGGGGAGCAGGGCCACTGGAGGCAGAGGACTTGCTGGAAACTGCACCGAGACACCCTCCCGGACCAAATAACCCCAAACCCTGCTCAGAAACCTTCCAGGAGTCAAGGAATAACCCCAAACCCTCCTCAGAAAGCCTCCAGGAGGCCAGGGACCCTCCAACCCTGAGTGTCACAGAGCACCTGCGTGCGCCCCAGCCTGCCGCGGGAGGGATCGAGCTGCAAGGAGCTGGGTGGCAGCAACGGCACCGGCAGCATTTCGAGGCAGACCTTGATGTGATTTTACCTTTCACACTCGTACCATACAAAAACCAAAGATACAAAATTTAAGCATTGTATTGAACATAGCTAAACGCAGTAGGAAAGCTGAGCAGCGCTGCCTACGGAAGGCCAGGAATATAACTCCCAGCTATGCAGACATTCAGCTGAAGATCAATATTTCCGAAACGTCCTCGAATTTCTACTGGATTTATTCCTCTTGGGTAAACAGGACAAATACATACCCTATAAAAGTACAGCTTGTATTGCCAAGCGAAATACTCCGAAGGTTTTTACTTACTCTGCTGGGCCATTCTCCCCCAGCAGTCCAGCTATTAACTTCTGGAGAGGAAAGGACGCTGCCCTCAAAGCAGAATTTGGGCAGCTGGTGGGACTGGCACTGAGACGCGCAGGCTTTCACAGCCCGGCCAACAGCTTGAGCCTGCACAAGCTGTGCAACTACAGAGCGATGATTTTACGAATTTGATGCTGGTCCTGATGGAGAAAGAGCCGGGGAGGGCACCTGCACTGCACCTGCCTGCGCTGGATGCTCGGGGATTTGCAGCCCAGGAGCCCCGCAGGAGCAGAGGGCTCACCAGCAGAAGGAAAAGCAAAAGCCAAGCTGGTGTTTGCTCCTTTCCTGCCAAGTAACGGGAGAAACGCAGGCACATTTTTCACTTTGCTTGCAAAATAAAAATATAACTTTGTTTAGGCAGCACAATGGGGCTAAAGAGAAGCACGACCATTACTTTCTGAGGAGGAACCTGTCAAAATCGCAGCCATGTTTCAAAGCCAGTGTTTACTTTCCACTTCATGCAAGAAAAACACGGGAGAGGGCGGTGGGTTCATTTTACATGAGCAGTTCTCACTGATTTGACTAAAAATCTCCTGCTGAAACCCTCATTTATCAGTGGGGAAAAATAAACCCCTCAGGTTTGGAGCTTTATGTGGGAGCCATTCCAGAAACAGCTGTGCCAAAACCACCTCTAGAGTAACCCCAACAGATTTTGGTCAGTCACTACCACTAATAGCAGCTGAAAACTGGCCTCATCCGGGCAAACTAACGCAGACTTCCCCCTTTCTCCAAGAAATTACAGGTGTGCACGGCAAGCCAGTGAGGAGCAGCGCAGAGGGATTGCTGCAGGGACCATTCCCCATTGAATTCAAACCATTGAGTGTTTCGTGACGATGCAGAGCAGGGCGGTGAGGTATCCAGAGGTTTGGTCCTGCGTGCTGCTCAGTACCTTTAGCTCTGAGTATCGCCACCTGGAATAAGGCTTAGCCAACATGGGGAGGCTGAAAGCACCCTGAGGGATGAGGGTCTGCAGTGCCGGGCGCTGCCCGGTGCCAGGAGGGTGGGATGTGCCACCCCACAGTGGGGCCAACAGAAAATAATCACCAAAATGCTCTTTTATCCATGGAAAGAGCAACTCCTGGGGGCCAAGGGACCAAGCTCCTGCACTTCCCACACCAGGGATGCTTCAGTGGCTGCCCTGGAGGCCTGGGCTTAACCAAAAAGCCCGTCCTGGGACAGCTCAGCCGGTTCAGAGCGTACAGCTAGTGGGCTAACGCGGACCTTTTGGGGTTACAAGAAAATACCATTCGCATCAAAACGCACTTACAAAGCCTGCACACCAACCTGCTGCACGAACCACCCCGTAACCACAGCTCTGTCTCTGAAAAGTCACCTCCAGGCAGGACAAACTCCACGTAAGCAGCACAATCCCCGTGTGCCAGGGGATGGTTTCAGGACACAGCATGTGGGTTCTCCAGCTAGTGACAAAAGCCAGGAACGCAATTTTCCATATTCCCAGGCTGTGCCCGTGATGCAGGTTCAGTGTGGGAGCTGGTGGGTGAGCTGGGACCCAGCGGCCCCAGGGGATTTCGGCTCCTCGCAGCGCACCTCGGGCCCCTGCGCCGCCCAGCTCCGGCCACGGAGAGGGATCTGCACAGGATCCAAGCCCCACACGTCTCAACACGCACACGTCTCGGCCTCCAGAACTTTAGTCAAAGGAAACTTTTGTAAAGGAAAGCTCAGCCCAGACAGTTCCTGAAGAAACCCCAAACATGTGATGGCTTCAAATGCAACTCCAAAGCCACAAACACAACAAGCGTCGGCAGAGCCTGCCAAAGCGCCAGATGCTGCTTCTGGAAAAACTGTTCTGCAGCCACGGTGCTTGGGTCCTGCCCTGCCACTGAAAAAAAGGAGGAGGGACGAGGAGCTGCGGGCTCGGGCACTGCTCGTTAAAGCAAAAAGAAAAAAAAAAAGGACAGAAGGAAAGTGACTTTATTTCAGTTCCTTAATAAAGAGGTGCCAGGGGCTGTGCATGAAGTCTGTGTGATGTACCCTGCTGACCAGAGCGTGGAGCAGGGAGAAAGAACTACAGGCCACCGGGGTTTAAGGAGGTAAAAACCATCCCGTCAGCAGCTTAACTTCAAAAAGGAGGGGGCAGAACAAAGCTCTGCCCGGCAGCACCCCCACAACACTGCCCAGGCTGTTTTAGCATCAGCACCTAGACACAGGGTTTCTCTGAGGGCTGCCCCCAGAGAGGGGGATCGGGACGGGGGTGAGGTGTGGGCGTCAGAGGGCACTGACGGTGTCGGTGAGAACAAGCTCTTGCAGGCGGTACTGACCTGGGTAAAGGTCTTTCTCGATGAGCTTCATCTGGAGATGGAAGATCTGCTCCTGGAGTTTACAAATGGTGTGTTTCATTTTCTCCCGTCTCGTCACCATGTAACAGAGATTTCGAACCTACAGAAACACAAGAAGCAGCGTTTGTTTAGGCAGGGCTCGAAGGAAGTGCTCCAAAACTGTGTGCTTCTGCTCCCGGGGTCTCCATCCTCTCATCTCGGCCTCACCGGGGCTGCACCAGCTCCTACCGGGGCTCCTCGATTATGGCAGGGCCTTGGGAGAGGGCAGAAAGCAAAGCAGCCGTGGCAGCAAATCTCTCAGATTTGAGATCAAATCTCTCAGACAGAGCCCTGCCAGTGTTTGGGGGGCAGCAGGAGGTCCGGGGGCACCAGCCCCCAAGCTGCACCCATCTGTGGGGTGGGCACTGCGAGTCCCCCCTGCAGGTGGTGCTCAGCAGGACCCCTGCCCCTCTCCTACCTTCTTCTGACCCCAAACAACTCGCCAGTTCATCGTTAACCTCTCCTTCGCAGGCCTTTGCTGAACACCAGCACACGAAGCCTGTGAAGGCCTGCGATCCCCCGCAGGACTCGGAGTACCTCAGGGGCAGGGGTGCTGCGGAGGAGCGCCGCCACGCAGGGCTTTTAGGGGAAATGGGTGGTTTGGGGGCTTCGGGATGAAGATGCTGCTGGAAGCTCTGGGCTTCCTGGCCCATGGAAGAGCAAAGCAGCAGGTACTCCGGGTTGCCCGTCCTCAAAGCTGGCTTCTCCACAAGCTGGGGCTCAGGCCACCCTCCTGAAGGCCCCTTGGGGTGAGCTGTGGCCTGCATGTGCCATCCCAGCACCCGGAGCACCCACACGTAGGGAGAGAAAAGCTCTTTTGTCATTTTATTTTGTTTTGTTTTGTTTTTTCCCCAATCTCCTAGCTGTAAATACCGAGAAGCGAGCTACATGCTGTATATTTTACTACGTTCTCTTTTTCTTGTTGTTGTTCTGGATGGAAGAAAACACCCAACCGAAATTTCTTTATGAGGAAAACAACTGCCTCTGGCAACCGGCGGATCAAAGCGTTCGGCGGTATCGCTTCCCTGCGATTTTATATTCCTGGAAGAAAACATCACTTGTGCTCTGCTTGGAGACTGCTGGTATTTACACACACTTCGACAGCTAAACACCACCCCGCGCTGCTTCCCCAAGCCAAGCTGAGATGCTGGTAGGAAAGCCTGGAAACCATATAGCTGTTCGGTACAGCTCATTTGAACAACCAGCTACTGGGATAAAAAAATAAAAAAAGCTTTAAAAAAAATACAGAAGAATCAAAGAGGGCCAAAGAGAAAAGTTGGAGGGACTGCGTTGGGATTCCCAGCGAACCGGGAGTTCCTATAATTTGTGGGGTTTGGGGTTAAGGGGTGGGTTAGGGATGGCAGAGGGCAGTGCAATCACCCTGCATTCCTCCAAGCTGCTGCCCGTGCAGATGCTGCTCTCCGAGCCCTGCTCGGTGCCAGTGAGGCAGGGCAGCTGTGATGTGCTGCAAGGCAGAGATGTGGGGTGCGTGGGTGGGAATGGGACAGAAAGGGGTCTGTCCCCTTTTGGAGCACCTGGTCAGCCTGTATGGATCCCCCCTTGGAAGAAGAGCAAGCGAATGGATCTGCCTGGGAGGTGCTGGGCAGAGGCTGGGTGCTGATGGGGAATAACCCTGCGAAGCCTGAAGGCAGCTCTGGAAAACTCTGGGACAGACGGGCAGAGAGATGGCAGTGATGTGTTCAGGGATGAAGGTCGATACTGCTGCAGAGGAGAGACTGATAGCTTGAAATCCGGCTGCTTTTAAACAGAAGGCTCTCAGGTGAGGTAAAAATGGGCAGAGAGAAAGGAGATGAGATGGTGCCAGGATGGGATGAGCCGGAGCTCAGCTGGGGCGTGCTGTGAGCATCCCCCAAAGCCTACCAATGGGTTAAATTGTGTCACAAACCCCCTGCAGCTTGGAGAGGGCTCAGGGAAAGCAGGGGGAGCATCGCTGCCCTGTTCGCTTCTCAGAGAGCAGCAAGCACCCTGCAGACCCTCGTCCCTGCAGCATCCTGAGCCCCCCAGCAGCCCCCTTGTCCCTGCAGCACCCAGTCCTGCCCTGCAGCCTCCTGTCCCCCAGCTCAGGGCAGGCAGCACCACCTCCCTGCACAGCAGCAGTTTCCCTGCTTTCCTCCTCCCCTGCCCGCTCCCAACAACCTCCGGAGCCCTTCAGTAGCTTCTGCTCCCTTTTTTTTGTCAGCTGGGTAGCAAGGATTCACCCCACCAGCAGTAGCAGAAGGGGGAACAGGGCAGGGCTTGGCTTTTAAGCAGAGGAGGAAAGAGAACTCAGCCCCAGTGCCTCAGCCCTGCCCCTAACAAAAGCAGCACCGCGCACCCCCATCCCCTCCCGGGCTCCTTTCTGCTGTCTCACTGCTCGCTGCGCTTCTTCCCCTTGCTGCTTCTCGCCTCCTTCTCGCTCCTCCTCTTCTCCAGGCCGCCTCTGCCCCATCCCTGCTCCCTCCCCGTGCGCAGCCATGTCGGCAGGACCTCCCTCCAGCAGCGAGGGGACGCGATGCCGCCAGCAGCGCTCAGCCCCGTGGCTCCGGCACCCGGCCACTGCTGCTGCTGCTTCTAGTGCTGCTGCTGCTGCTGCTGCTGCTGCTGCTCCCCCTGCGAGCCCTGCTGCTCCCTCCCCTGCGGCAGGATGCTGCAGCCCCAGCTCTGCTCTGCCGCCGCCGGCGTCTCCCCGCGGAGCTGCCCCACTTTTGGCCGTGCAGGGCAGGGTTTGCCTGGTCCTGCTGGCCCCGCTGTTTGCTCCTACCGTGCTCCTGTCTTTGTGGAGATGTGCTGTGCTCCCGTGCCTGGCTGCTGGGAAGCATCTGAGGGTGGTTTTGTGCTCTGAGGGCAGGGACTCCTTGCTGAGGCTACAAAGAGCACGGTGAGCCCCTGCTCAGTGCATCCTCCCCGTCCTCCCAGCCCCTCCAATTGATGCTCCTCTCCCTGCACAGGCACCGGGCGAGCTCAGACCCCACAGACAATTGCTCCTTTTGATCTGGCAGCTGCCTGCCACAGGCTGATTTCACCGGTGGCAGGGTTTCAGCAGCACTGATCCCACACAGCAGCGGACTGGCTGCTCCGTGCTTGGGCCATTTCATCCCGTTTCAAAGGGCGAGCCCGGGGACAAGCAGCGGGGAGAGGAGCAGAGCTCCAGATGAAGGGAAGCAATCGTTAAGGCAAGACTGAGGCAGCAGGGAACGGGGCTCGGCCTGTCTATAGGCACCAGGGCACATCAGAGCAGCCCTGACGGGGCGTACGGGCACGGCGTTAGGGGGAAAGCTGTACTCACCCTCTCCAGGTCTTGCCTGAGGTGCGTGAAGAGCTTCAAGCGTCGGTAGAGAACGTCCTGCTCCTGCTGAGCCAAGTTGTCCACCTCATCTGTTTTTGGTGTCAGCAGCGGTTTGTTGGAGTTGGCTTTCCTCTTCAGCTTCCAGTACTGATAGACGAAATCCACCAGCGATTCGCTCAGGTCGAGGTTCTCCGCCACCTCCGAAGGCTTCACCAGCTCGTAGAAGTCCTCCTCCAGCTGCTGGAGCTTCTGCTTCCGCAGCGTCACCTTCTCCAAGTCCAGCTGGGCCTGGTCGGGCTCTGTCCGTGCCTCCTCGGGCAGTTTGGTGGCCCCGGCGCTGTGCTCCAGGCAGAAGGACTTGAACTTCACTTCGTCGTTGTCCGCTAAAATAGTCCGCATGTCGAGGTTGTGGTCGAAGGCGCAGGTGACGTGGAACGCGGTGACGCAGGCGGGCATGGAGCACTGCGGGGACAGGGACAGGGCTGAGGGACAGGCAAGGTGCCCCAAAACATTTACTGCTCGTGGCAGACTGGAGGTGCTGCCCAGAGCATGCACACCCGTGAAGCTGGACACCAAAAAGCCAAGCAGAAGAAGCCCAGGGCTCAGCAGACATCACCGGGCCCCTTCCCACCCTACCTGCGGCACCGTTCTGGGCCTGGTTATCTTCCCCTGACCCCAACAGGAGCTTCCAGCAGTTCTTTCACCAACACACATCAGCAGCCCCAGGCAGCAGGCGGCTCAAAGCCTGCCAGCCGATTTATTCTGAGAGATCTCCGCCTGTACTCTACCCAATCCCTTAACCTGCTCCGCTCCTTTACCGCACCCAAAGCCAAAATGCCATTTTTAATAAGCACACGGGTGTCAAGGTGTGCTAGTGAATGTGCTTTGTCAGAAGCAGGCGATGCTCCCGGAGCACGGTGCCTTTTTCTTCTGGAAATTACACAGATCCTAATTAGCCCCATTAGAAAAAGAAAAAAAAAGGGAAAAAAAAAGGAGGAAGTTCACCATATACAGCACAGATACACTTTGTATAGTCACAAAATTAACTTTTAGAATGGCAGGACTGTTGTCAAACCTGTATCAGATGACATTTTTGACAATTTCCCTGACTTACCTGATGCTCCAGTTACCCCGACCCCACAGACAGCAGAACCCAGCCCGGTCTCCTACAGACAAAAACCGCCTACAGCCAGCGGTGCCCGTACCCACCTCAGCACGTTCCCCTCCGTTCATTAACTGCTTTTTAATGGCTCAGTGTCAGGTAATTATTTCAGCCATAACCCATACGAAATCAGTCTGTTCCAGCTCCTAACGTGCAGTTAAACTGCCATAAAGAGACATTTTAAGGGGCCGATTGCTGCAGGCACCACATTTTGGTGATTGCTCTCGTGGGGCAGCAGGGCACAGCCCTGGCCTGGCCGACCACGCCGAGGCTCCACCACACTTCAGTTCTCCAAAATAAAAGAAAAAACAAATGCTGGTGGTAGCTGGGGAAAAGTTCGACTGCTTTTAGTTTGGTCCCGGCAGCCCCGAATCCGTTCTGCTGCGCCGTCACCGAGCACCTGAACTTTTGACACGGCCGCTTTGCGAGATTTTCCCTCAACTTTGTTTACGAAGCCGCCGCTGCTGCTTATGAAAGCAGGAGCCTCGCGCTTGCTGCCGGGGCCAAGAAAAGCATTGGCAAGCGGTGTCCGAGTCCTCCGCTTCCACGGCCTGCTCCAAAGCCTCCGAAAGCAGCGGGGAGAGCGGGGCCAGCCCCCGAGCGGCACCAGCACAGCCCCGGGTGCTGGGCACCAAATCCTCTGGGTTGATGGAGCCAGGGATGGGGCTCAGCATCCCCGGGACTGTCCTGCAAGCACCGCCTGCTCCAGCAGCGTCCAGCCACACACACATCCCCACCCGCAGGCACGAAATGCAGGTGGTTTATTAAGCCCTCTCCCTATTTAAACACGCCCCGTTTGCTCCTAGCTCCAGCCTGGAGCTGCTTGTGAAGGCAGCCGAGGGCTTTCCGAGGAGCCCATATATCACGTGCTGGCTTTTAATTAGGGGTGCTCTAAATCATCGGGGAGATCCCTTCGTGCTGCTGTGTGCGTAAACACCTCCGAGGAAGGGGACAGCACCTCAAAGATGCGGGGAGCTGAGCTGGGGACAGCCACGGGCCCTGCCCAAGCCACGGCAGCAGCAGCGAGGATCACAGCACCTCAGGAATAAAAGCAAAGCGAGCGCCACCCGGCCTGCATTCCTCCTCCGACAGATGGCAAGCAGCAGTTGTCAGAAACCGTGCCCGAAATGCAAATGGAAAATACCGAGGCAGCTCGGCTGATGGCAACGGGGGGAGGCACCTGGGCAGAGGCAGCCACCCCAGGGCCTCGCAGGAGCCCACAGGAGAACCGAGGGCCCCATCCAGCTCCGGTGGGCACAGCACAGACCCGGTGTCCGCAGGGGGCAGGCAGGGCTCTGCCACGCACCACAAAATGGTTCAAAAACGGGCGCACGAACCGCTGCAGGCCCCGAATCTGCTCCGCCATCGATGGTGCCACCTCGTCTCGTGGTGCCTTCCGCTCGAGGCCTTCAAAACGCGCTGCTCCTCGGCCAGGCAGAGGCAAATCCATGCCCAAAGCCAGTCCTGAGATGGCGAAAACTGCACCAGAGATTGATGTGGGCTGCTAATGAGTCCTAAAGCACTCTTAGCGGGGAGAAGTGGCGGGATGGTTTTATTTGCCAGTGAAATTCGCACGCTGCTGACCGTGAAGCCCAGCAGCTGTTTTAGCAGCTCACAGCGGTGCTGTGCAGCAGTCCGGGGGCTGAAGTGGAAGGAAGTGGCTACTCCAACAGAACGGCAAGGGAAATTTAGGAAGGAAAAACTAATTACCCGTGCTGAACCCCGGCCAAGCCATCAGACATGACACTTCTGCACCCGCACAAGAACTACCAGATGATTTTTAGTGACCGCAGCTGGTCTGGATCCCGGCGGTGCCTTTCAGCTGAGATACACAGCTCCAGCATCGCAAACGCCCTGGGAGGAAGCTCCTGTAGCAGGAGCCCGTTGCTTTTCCCAGCGAGGAGGGCGCCGGGTCCTCCTCACCGCGGGCACGTCGGGACTTGGGCTGCGCAGGAGCCGGCTCCTGGCACTCTCTGTTTCAGTTCAGCAATGCAAACAAGAAAATTCCTGCTGGATACTGAACGCTCTTTGGCACCTCCTGATGTCTGACCACAAGAACCACCATGAAGTCATTATTTCCCCTCGGAGGAGAAGGGAGAAGTGCACGTTCGGGGCTGTATCGCTGCTGCCCAGCACAAGGGAGCTCTGCCTTGATCACGGCGGCGCCGGGTTCACAAAGACACAGGGGAAGCAGTGATGTGCAAGCAGCAATGTCAGGGACTTGGGGAGGTGCAGGGAGCCCTTCATGGGTTTGCTTTGGTGGTCAAATCCAGATGGGGACAGATACCCTGATGCACAAAACCTTGGTGCCTGTGCAGAAACGCTTCGTATTTGTCTCTGCCCAAGTGACAGCTCCTCTGAAGCTCTGCTTGGTCCGTCAGCCAAGCCCGGCCACTGGGAAAAACCCGTCCTGGGAGCAGCGGCCGACCTTCCCCTGCCTGCGGGCACCTGGAGCATCAGCTCCTGCTGCCAAGAGCTAAGTGCTCTACCAGAAAACAACCCTCTCCTTTCAGAGCTGTGTCACGAACCTAAAACGCTGACAAAGGTGGTTAGATTACACCTGTATAAACAGGCACTAATCAGAACTATGCTCCATAAACATAAGCTCTCAAAACAGAGCTCTCTGCCTCCGATGGGGATGGAGCCTGTTTATTTATCTACGGGTGAGCTCGCTGATGTACTCCTTAAATCCTCAAACAAAGGCACTGCCTGCTTTTTTTTTTTTTTTTTTTCCCTTTTCCCTTGAAGCAAAACCATCCTGAGAGCACTGGTGTGACAGTGGGGACATCCTCACGAGGGCTTATAAACTGCTAGCTGCTGGCACGCCGGACAATAAAGCTCCTGTTCCGTTTCAGGTGACCTTTAATGCAAATCCATTCAGTCCCAGGCACTGTGCTGCTAACGTGTGATGCTGCTGCTGCGAGGATGAAGCCTTGGAGAAGCTGAATTCTCCTTGATGCTGCCAAGCCTGTTTGCCTCCTCTCCTTGCCCTTCCGTTCTTTGAAAGCAGTTGCTGCTATGACACAGTATCTCCATCTGGCAGGGTGAATAAGCAGATCCACCCAGAACCATCAAAAAAGAAGTGAGTCAACGCTGGGGATTTAAAGAAGTATTGCGAGGCTTCATTTCGAGCTAGGGGGATTGCTTTTAAAGAGCTCTCTTTAAAGCATGAAACCTGAGGCAGGCACATCAACAGCAGAGCCTGCAGCCCTGCTCCCGTCACCCTCCTGCCACCAGCCAGCTGCTCTGGTCCCAAATTCGCTGCCCCAAGCCCCCACCCCTGCAGCGCAGCTCCCAGCGCTGTGCAGGAGCTGCTTAGCTGGGATTGGTACCCGTCCAAAACTTTCTCCCAATTTTTCAAAGCTTAATGGCTATTCCATGCCCCCTCTGCATGCCAAGACTGCTTCCACGTCGGGGCTGCCAACGAAAGCAGAGGCACCGGCACCGCACAGCTGCAGATCCCCGTCTGGTCCCCAGAGACTGCCCGGGGCAGGGCGCAGCAGGGAATTTGCTGAGTGACGCAGCAAAGCTCCCCACGTGTTCCCTCACCACCGTTTTGACCCGGAGCTTCTGCTCCTGCTCCTTTTCATAGCCCCAAAAGCTCTTCCCTGCTTTGTCGCAGGCGCCTTGCTTGTAGTCTCACATGCGAAAGCCTCGCCCCCTCGCCAGCAGGCTGCTGCCGGGGGAAGAGCAGGAAATCAGATGTCTGCGGTGGTTTGCTTAGGTGTGGCCAAACAGGAGAACATGTGGGAATGTAATATGCACTAAACGCTCTATTTTGCAAGCTGGTAGGCTTGGGGGGGCCGCCTGAACCTGGGGCTTCCTGATGGCCCCCTCACATCCAACCCCACCGGCTTGGGAAATGCTGGGGCTTTAAAATCTCCTGAGTGTTGCAGGTTCCTGGCAGCTATGCCAAGCCCTTCCACTGCAAGTTCCTGACTTCAAACCAAGGTTGCCTGTAGTCCCGGTAATTAGTGTCACTACAGCAACATCGCTGTGTTATGCAAAGAAAGTTCATCTGGATTCCTGGCGCTCAGTGTGTGAAATGACTGCAAACACCACCTGACGTCTGACTGGGGCTCAAGCTCCCTGTTAGGTCTGTTCCTGGGACTCAGAGCGGGAACACACCTCGGCTGGATCTCGTCCACCAACAGCTCGTGAATCTCTGGCGGCCACTGAAGGCACAGCCACGGGGTCTGGGTTTCCTCGGGGCTGATTCACGTACCTGAATACAGGTCCCGGTGCACTCCTTGCAGAGGCTGCAGGACAGAGCCCATCTGTTTGCTGGGATGTGGGAGATCTTCGTAATGGGTTCCATTTTTTCAGGACATCCAATGCTAACCTGGGCACAAAAGAGAAGACAGAGTCAATACCTGTTACTGTCCCAAATCTGCTCCAGGAGATACTCCTGGCAGTCAGAATGAGGGCTGGGTTTGTATTTGTTGTTTTGCAGGTCACTTGCTATTTGGGAGAAAAAAATATACAGATATGGAGGAGATGGAAGGAAACATTTATGCTGGTGTTTCCTCTGAACTGATGTTGCTGTGTATCTCAGACAGGCAGAGGCAATCTGCATTATCCTACCCAGGGACCTGTCGGTCCCATGGGTGCCCCTCAGCCCTGGCTGGGTGCTGAGGCCCCTCAGCACTGGGCTCTGAGGACGCTGGGGAGCAGCACGATGCTCTGGCCTTTCTTTTGTACCCACCCGCCTGCCAATCTGAGCTTGTATTTTCTCTTTCCTGCCGTTCTGGATGCTGGCAAGTCCTCACCTCCCCACTGTTCCTCTTTGCACTTCACACCACCGGAGGACAAGGCGACACTTGACAAATTGTTCCAACGTCACCTCTCCTTGGGGAGCACGGGTGCTCCCTGCGAGCAGGGCAGCAGCTTGCACCCCGCAGCCTCCTCCCTTAATGGGATGCAGCTTGGCTGCTAATTAAACCCACAGCCTGGTGGCCGATGGGCAGCGTGCCTCTGACCCCGGCAGGGCTCGGTGAGCCAAACTGCGACTGCAATTCAGATCACCCACGGATATTCCAGGCTCAGACCTGGCAGACGGCTCCGTGCCCGGTGGTTTTTCAAGAGGAGGCTGGAAAACACCTTACTTACTTCAGGTATCCATAAGGCACAGCTAACGTGGACCCATTTTGTCCCGCTGCGAGTGGGCTTCAGCGCTCCCCCTCTCTTGGGGCACAGCAGACACTTGGGCTGGACGCCGAGGGCGCAGGTGCGGCACAGCCAGCTGCCGATGGGGACCTTCAGGATGCCGTAACACGCCTGCACAGACGGAGGGAAGTTGGTTAGTACGATCATCCCGGGCCGAGCATCCTCCTCCCGCAGCACAGAGGGACCTGCTCCTTCCCCTGGCCATTTTTAACTACCGCTGGCTTATTGCCGCGGCAGCTGGGCGTCTAATAACAGAAAGCAGACACGAAGCAGCTCTGCAATCAAAGCAGCCAGTTTAAATTCTTCCTTCCTTGCTACCTTCCTTATTGTCCCGCGGATACTCACGCCGTATCAATATGTCCTGGGCTTTAATTAAATGCTAAGTACACAAACGTGCTTCGGATCCTGCCAAGCAGCAGCAGCAGCGCCGGCAAACGGGGGGAGCAAACGGACTGCAATCAGCTGCAGAGAGGATTGAAGAGCAGCCCAAATGGGAGCAGCCTTGCCTCTTAAATGACCCATCATGTGTGGCACGGGGGGACGAATGCGCTGAGAAAAACTCGTGGGGAGATGAGGGCTGCGAAGCCACAGCCCCACGATTGAGAAAGACGGCCACGCTGGTTAAAAACCCAGCACGGCCCAAAGGGGAAGCGAAAATAACTGCGTAAAGGTAAAAAGGGGAAACTGGGCAGCAATGAATATAAATCAGAAGGGAGGAGCATTGAAGGATGGGTAAAGCCAAAGGACACGAGGACAAATCGATGGCCAAGAGAGTGGGAGGCAGAAGGGAACAAAAGGACTCTGACAATGCCCTGGTTGCCTGCGGAGCCACCAGACCTGCTGCGATAACGCAGCCAAAGGGCTTAATAAAAACTTCTCTTCCCTACTTGGGGAAGAGCCAAATGATAAGCTGGGTCGTGTAGTGACGATGATAAAATACCTTCCACTTCAGCAGTAACTTACAACTGTATTAAACAGCTACCACTAAAACTAGACAGTCTGTAGCCGGCAGGTCCCCATAACTTTCACTTAAAGAGTTTTAAAAGAGCGGCAGACAACTGCTGCCTTGGCCACGAAACAGGGCTGCTGGAAGTCTCACAGCACCGAGTGTTGCTGAGAGCAGAGGAGAAGCTCGTGCCTGTGTCACTATTTTAGGAGGGGATGTAATTAGTTCTGCCTGTGGCGGCTCTGATGCCCGTCCAGAAGGCAGCGCGCAGGCAGTGCCGATAGGGACCCTCACCACTCCACTGCGCTGGCTGCGAGCTCCTTCCCACACTTGTCAGCTCCACTTTTGGAAGTTTACTCTAAAAAAGAACAGCTTTTGGTCCTGCTGCTGCAGGGCACCAGCACAGTGTTCCTGCCCGTGCTGGCAGGGATGGAGCAGAGGGACACGGGGAGGTGTGTGAGCATGGGAAATGTGCCTGCTCATGGCAAAAAAAAAGACTTCATAACATGACTTTAGCTTTCCCCAAACATAAATGGACTCCAAAAGCAGTGATTTCCAAGGGGAAAAGTCCCTTTGTGAACAGATTACTGGGAAAATCAAGAATTAAAGGAGGTACTACGATTGCTGCAGGTCTACATGGTTGACAGAGGCTTAACTGTGTGATTCCCAGCACCTCCAATCGGACAGATAAATCCTCCCTGCAACAGATTTCTACAAAACACCTGATCTGGCACCAGCCAAAACCAGCCTGCTAAGTATTCCTAGGAGAATAACACGGCAGACCGATCCCAAAACACAAGGGCCAGCAGGAACTATCCCCAGGTATGCATCTCTAGCAGAGTCTTGGCTCTGTTATTTACCCATGCTCTCTGTTATTTAACCCATGCAAATAAATAATATTTATTTATTATTTTTTTTTACACTGGGCGGGATGCCCAAAGGCCGGGGAGGATGCAGAGCAGAGCTGTCGGGTCGGGACCTGTCGCGGGGAGGGCGCAGCCGTGGCCCCACGCCAGGGAAGGGGAATTTGGGGAGGGCTGCAGGGCCAGGCTGGAGCTGGATCACTTCCACGCTCGACACAAGCGCGACATTTCCACCCTGAGAGCAATGAACCAGAGCAATTTAGCGGCGGGGGGGAGGATTCCTCCTCCCTGAAAATTTTTAAATGAAGGTTGCCCGTGTTTTCTGCAAGATGCGCTTCGCCGGAATTAATTAATTGCAAGTCTCAGGGCTGGTGTTATGCAGATGAGATGATCGCGGCGATCCCTTCCAGCACTGTAACCCCAGCACGTGTGGCTGAGCGCAGCCCTTCTCATCTGAGGCTCTGAATTTGTGGCTTTGAGAGTAAAGAGATGGGATCCCTGACAGCTTACGGGCAGACAGTGGGCTTTGGACCTCACTGTGCTGCCCAAACCCAGGGGAAAATCTCCCGTTTCTTTCAGCAGCTGTTAAATCTAGAAACAAACACCCCAACCCCCCCAAAAAACCATCCCCAAATCGCCCTGGTATTTTGTGGAATCTGATTCACTGATGGAAACCATTCAAAACACCCACCTCTCCCAACTATACATATCTCCAGCGCTCTCCCACCTCCAGGAAATGCTGATGGAAAAGCTGCCCAAAGGATGAGCAAATAGAGGAAAAAAAGGAAAGAAAAAATACAAAAAAAAAAAAAAAAAACAAAGACTTTTCACAGAGAGGAGATGGAAGAGGAGCTCTGCTCCGGGCTCCCCAAGCCCTGGGGCTGATGCTGGCACCCGAGGGCCCTGTTCCTGCGCTCCCCACGGGAGCACACCCAGCAAAACCTCCCCATGGGACCCCACAGACAGGGATGCTCTGCACTGCCTGCCCAGCTCCTCCCGGTGAATACTTCCCCTCTCGCAGTGCACACGGAGCCCACAGACACTGCTCCCTGCTGCTGCTCTTCCCCATTCCCTCCAGCCCGAAGCGTTTACGCTCAGTTCTAAAAATAAAATATTTTCCTCCAGGCAGCGAAGTGAAATGAAACCCTGCGCTCATACGGCAGGGAGGCTGGGACAGGAGCCCTGTGATGTGAGACAACGCATCCAGTGGAGCTGGAAGGTCCTCCTGCCTGACATCATGCTGCAGTCAGTGCCGTGGAGGAGAGCCAGCGTGGCTCTGCGCCCGTGCTGCTCACCCCTGGGTGCTGAGGAGCCCACGGGCGCAGCTTGGTGCAGGCAGGGAAAAAAAAAGCGCACGGATGGAAGGGGAGGCGGAAAGAAATCACAGGGATGAGGGGATAAGGAGCAGGGGGCACGCCGAGCTCGCGGGAAGCCCCGGGAGGTGTTTCTCAGCGTGCTGCTCACCTGGTGCACGCAGACGTTGCACTTGTCGCAGAACACCATCTCGTTGCCATCCTCCCCCTCCGGCGAGCGGCACACGTCGCACACCACGTCCTCGTCGTACTCGATGCCCAGCCCCTCCTCCGTCTCGATGGCGATGTTCATGTTCTCGTAGCACATGGTCTCCAGCTCCTCCAGCACTCTCTCCAGGGTGATCTCGTCCAGCTCGGGCTTTTCTGCAAGGCAGAAGGCAGAGAAGGACGGGGATGCATCGGAGCCTTCAGCTCGAACCAAAGCTCCCAATCCACAGCAGCGATAAGATCTGTGATTCGGAAAAGGTCTACTCCTAACGCGGGCTACAGTTTATATTTCATAGACAGTAACGAAATATCGCTGCTGGCTGAGAGGAACGAAAGCCATTCAGCTGAACCAATGCGGATAATTAGGTCTGACAGCTTAAATGTTCAAGGAGACAAGTTTTGCAGAGATGCTTTCCGCAGCGAGGGCTCAAGACAAGCTCTGGCAACGCCAAGTCAATGCTTTAATTGTGAAGACTGTGAAAATTGACCCTTACAAGGCCAATTGAATGGAACTGTAAAACCGAAGCCAAAGGCTGGAGCTGAGGACAAACAAGAGGTTTTTCACCGCCTGGGTGCAGTAGCACCAGGTCAGACCCGGGGCAGGGGCTCAGACCTGCTGTGCTGTGTTTTATTGCCCCCGTACCAGGACCTTTAGTGGAAACAAGTGAAAGCCGTGCAGCCCTCACACCTTGTGCATATTTATAACAAGGGCAGGGTGCTCCAGGCCCCCCCAGGCAGCAAGGACTCCCTCGGCAGGGTTTGTGGCATCCTGTACCCAGCACAACATCAGCACAGCGTCCAGCAGGGTCACGCTGTGCCACTGCCACACATCACTGTCCTGTGACCTGCTACCCGTCTTCTTGTAAGGCTACAGGAGGCAATGTCTTGGTTACAGAGCAGGAAAGCAAGGCTTGAGGACGTAGTGGTGCTAGCAGGTATTAAGGGAGTGTTGGAGGAGCCTCGCTGGGCTCAGGGGCAAGCTCCCCTGTGGGATGAGGCCACGGAGCTGCTCCTTTCCCTGCTGGCCACCAACCCGCCAAAAAATCTCTGTCAAGGGGGAAAGAGACCCGCAGGCGAGAGCGGCAAGCAAGCACACCATTGTCTGCCTCTTTCAGATCTTCCCCAACGTTTCGCCTTGGCAGGGTTTCCCTTGGCTTGACAAGTCTGTGCAGACGTCTAGCCTGGCATTTCACGTGTCTGTGTCGGGGCTGAGATCCCATCTCGGGCAGGCAGCGCTGCTCCCTATCGCAGCCCTTTCAAGCGCCGGGGCTGCCGTGCTGCAACACGCCGAGCGGCCCGGCCGGGCCTGTTTTGGGAGCCACGAGCCCCAGCAGCGAGCGTGGAGCCCTGCGGAGCCCCCGACCCGCACACGGTGCCCTGGGCTCCTGAAGGAGCTGGGGAGGAGCGTGGAGCTGCACCGGGATGCCAGCACCATGGCTTTTGCCTTGGTGGTGTCCCTTATAAACTCCCCACTGTGACGTCCTTGCTGTAGGAGCAACCCAAGCCTTCGTCTCACGACTTTATGCCAGCGTTAAAGCATACAACTCTCAGCCAGCGTTTCAAACCCTGTTCAAATCCCATCAAATCTACTATTTCCCATCCCATTCCTTCCATATTTCAGGCTCTGGTGGAAAGCACAAACCCCACAGACACCAACCTGCCTCCTGCACAGCTCCCATTCCGCATCAGGTGCAGAGAAGCCGCCTTCAAGCGCGTTGGACGCAAGGCAGTGCTCGCCCCGCCGCTACACGGAGGAGGATGGATCCCTGCCTCCTCCCGCTCACACGCTCTCACACTCCGTTTAGATGTAATTACATTAGGAATTCATTTGCCAAGTGCCATTCAGGATACCTCGGAGCTTATTGAATTGACAATTGCACTTGATGGGGATGAAGCGATTAATCGCTTATGAAACACTGAACAATGGGGCCTGAGGGTGAAGTTCTTTTTCCATTCGAGCTCCATTTATCTCTTTCTGCATCATAGAAAGTTACGGCTATTAAACTCCATTCATAAAATTGTCATTTTTTTGGCTGAGAAAACACTGTCCGTATTGATTGTGGCCGGCCAAATGGCAAAAACAAGAAACACTCCACCAAAACACCACCCGTGCTGTACCCAGCTGTGCCACCGTTACCTGCCCTGGGAACGACGGGCAAAGACCCAGACTCAGACCTTGGCTACACCGATAACTCCAGCTGAAGAAGACCAAGGAACGAGCCCCAGGTCACAACCGTGTCCTTGAGACCAAAACCAGGGCTGTGGACTTGAAGGGCTGAGCAAGAGAAAGGCGTCTGCACTTGGCTAAGGTATGGCAGGGTCTCGTATAAAAGGTGGGGGAGAAAACGAAGCTTTTTGGGGGCTTCCCCAGAAGAAGGGCAATGTCACTGCTGATTTCTCACAGTTTCTGATCAGGAGGGACGTGGCTGGAGGAGAGGATTTCATCTCTCACCGCTGTTGTGACGTGGAGCCATGCTCCCAGCACCAGCACAACGGAAGGCTCCACGTCCCAGCGCCCCTTCCAGGAGCCTCCCAGGCCCTCCTGCCACCAACGCTGACCCAGTAACCGTGACTGGTTTCCGTGTGGATCCCTGCAGAACCCCTCTGTGCCCACCACAGGCCACGTTTCATAGGAACAACTACAACGTGGGGACGTGGCCATGAACCTCACCGAACCCGCAGGTCTCCCAGCCCATAGGGGTTCAGTACGGGTGGCAGGGGGACACACCAGGCTGCTGAGACGCACCCAACAGAGGTGGCACCCGGCATGACAGAGGAAGACAAAGCTCTTGGAAGGCATTTATGAAGCTGGGGCTCTCAGGCTATCGGCTATGAGGCACAGAAGTGGGAATTGGCTCATTATCCCCTTCCAAACCTCAGGGATGAGCCTCTTTTCATCCTCTCCCCCAGCAAGTGATGCTCCCTTCTGGCTCCTGCTGCCTCTTAGGTCCCTGGGGATCAGCATCAGCCCCAGGAAGACACCAACCACCCCGGGACCACCTCCCCAAAGCCCACGGGGTGGCCCAGCACCCAGAGGAGCCTCCCCGGGCTCCCTCCCTCGCCCCCGAGCAGGGCGCAGCCCGGCCCAGCCGAGCATCCCCAGGCACACTCCTGCACACGACGCCGTCCTCCGGTGTAATTATTTCTGCAGCACTGTAATTTATGTGGCATGAAGGAGCAATATTCTCCCGCTAAATGAATTCTCAGCTACTCTTTATCCCGGTTTGAGCCTACTCAGTGCAGGGAGAAAAAATAGCTGGAGAGCCACCTTTCACAAAACAGAGACCTATTTCTGACTAAACTGCACTCCACTGAAATCAATTTACTGAAACAATAAATCCTTTTAGCCTGTGGAGTATACCTGGAGATAAAACAGCTCATGAACAAACAATCATCAGGGCTGCAGGCTGGGCCATTAGTTGATTCACAAGCTATAAACCTCCGAGTCTATTTTTCTGGGAAAAAAAAAAAAAAAAGTACAGGAGCAAAATTACCATTCCTTTTTAAAGAAAAATGAAGGGGAAAAAAGCACTTGTGAGATGATGTTGGTCCGTCTCTTTGAAAAACTGAGAGCAAAAGGCTGCCAGGTCCTGCTCACCCAGGGACAGCCAGCGCCTTGCTGTCCTGAGCCTGCAGCCCCTGCCCACGGCACGTCAGGGAGATGTGGCAACCACGTTCATCTTTTATCAGCATTATTTATAAACGGAGCCTTACCAGAAATTGGGACCAGCGAACCCAAGAGCAGCATACAGCCTGCAGGAGCTGAACACAGGCAGTGAAACTTGCAGCTATTCTGTTACAAACCCAGCCTGCTAATGCACTGAGATTTACAGGAACCAATTATCACCCTTTGTGCCACCCACCGACATCAATTATTTCTCGAATTTCAGATGATGACAAAATGTTTTAGAAGCCACTTTCTGATCTGCCGTCTCCCTCCAGTGATGCTCCGCGCTGACAGCGCTGTCCTGGAGCGCTCCTGCTGAAAGCCTCCTCGCTGCAGCCGGCAGCAAACCTGCAGGAGCTCCGGGATCTGCTGCAATTGCTGCCAGGGGCTGAGGGAGGCTGGCAGGGCTGGAAAAGGTGGCAGCAACACGCCTGGAGCTCGCCGTGCTGCTGCTGATCTCCAGCCCTGCTCCTCCGCCCCTCAGTGCTGCTTTGCTTTGAGCAGGAGTTAAATAACCTCAGGTTTCTTTCCAGAGGCTTGGGGGTGTTTTCACCTCTGCCCCACGGCCTGTGGAGCCGCTACTGAAAATGTTTCTGGTTTTCCTTGCTTTAAGATAATGTAAAGGCCAGGGCTTTTATCATATCTGGACCATTGTGTGAGCCTGGGTTACAATTTGGTTGTCTTACCCCAAATGGTCCCCCCAAAAGCGCCCAAGGACAGCAGCAGCCTGGCGAATCCTTGTCCCTGACACCACCGGGGTGGCTGAGAACAGCCCCAAATCTGCCCCCCGGGCGCTGCTTTACCTCAGAGAGGTGCCTCTGGTGCACCCTGAACACCATCGGGAGCGATGTGTCGGTTTGGGGCAGCCTCTGGCCTCCTGGCTCCCCAGCCCATATATCTGGCTCTGCTCGGAGGAGCACGGCTTCCCCGGGGTTCCTGCACTGCCTCGGGTTTATTCCGTGCCTACTTGACCAACCTCACCTCCACCGAGGGAGGTATGATCTAATTAGCACACAGACAGATCTCAAGTATGCGGTGATGAATTCCCCCCGGAGCTTCAAAAGCAATAAATGTGACCTTTGCATGTTCCTGCCATAAAATAACAGGAACACCTCCAGCTCCCAAGATAGAAACTGTGGTGGGCATATGTGAGCAGCATACACCATATGGATTAAGTCAAGGGAAGACTGAGAAGCTCGTATTCTGCCTTCAGCAAAATTGATTCCGGCACCGTTTTTAGCAATTTCTTGAGGATTTTCCGTGTGTTTTTATGAAGTGCCGATCACTGCAAAGGGATCGTTCGGCCCAGGCCTTTGAAGTCTGTCTAGCCCCACTCTTACAACAGCTTTGGGTTTAGTGGAGATCGCCGAATACAGCATCAAATCTTAATTTAAAAAAAATGAAGACTTAATGGCATGGCTTCCCTATGCGCTGCCGGGGGTGACATGTGCGTAAATCTGCTCCGGGGTTTCACTCAGACAACTTCAAGACCCACTCCTTTCACCGTCTCCTGTCGCAGCAGCAACAGATAAAACATTCAGGCTTGCTTAAACATTGATTTCATCTCCTTCCAGCAGTGCCTTTCTCCCAGGCACAGCCCCCAGCTACTGCAACACGTCAGCGGGCAGGGGTGAAAGCCACTGCAAGCTTCACACGGAGCAGCTCCTGCTTTTGGGAGCGGGAGAGGCTGCCCACCTCACCCGGGGAGCAGCAGCAGGCTGCGGATCACCAGAGCTATCTGGAGCTTTATCTGATCCCGGTGATAAAATTCCATCTCGGGGGTGACCTAAAAAGGACTGGAAAAGGCATGTGCTGTGTGCTAGGAGCAGCACGGCTCGGGGTGAGCTAATAGGTGTTTTCCAGCTCTCCTCCCCACCACCCCTCCAGAGCCAGTCAGAGATCAGGCTCCTTCCCTGTCACTGAATATTTGCAGGATGACACACTGTGCCCAGGCACTGCCCAATGACAGCGGCTCAGCCGAACGCCCAGGAGGAATGTAAACTCCTGCTCCACGCCGGGAGATAACTTCTGACTGCTCCGAACAGGAGGCCAGGCAGCCGTTCCCCAGTTAAGTCACGTTAATGATCTCGGAGATTAGCAGAGCTCGTTTGGAAATCTCAGCGTGTCGTTAACGGCGAGGGCTTCCGGGAGAAAGCGCTATTTATGGGCCACCTCCAGGCCAACCTGTGCGCGCTCGGTCTTCTGGATTAGGTGCTGAAGGGCACAAGCCCCACGTCCCCGCCCTGTTGTGGACCAGAAGCACAGATCCGTCCCTGTACGATGCCGAGGAGGCTGAGGCTCCAGCCCAGCAAGGCCCAGGAGGTGACCAGTGATGGATTTGCTGTTCTGACCCAGGGAGCTCAGTACAGAGCCTCGGCAGACCCACCTCCAACACCCCTCCTCTACGTACACCAAAACCCATCAGCTATATTGACAGAAAAACGTGTCGCCTGGGCAAAAAAAATTAAACCAAAACCCACCAAAACCTGTGTGAAACAGGTGAAAACCTGCAGAAAGTGCTCCGGAGCCAGCCCTGGTGGAGAGGTGGGGACACCAGGGGACGGGGTGAGCTCACTCGCTGCTGCGGGCTGTGGCGTTCGCAGTGGATTTCACACAGCAAACAGTTTTCCCAAGCTGCCAGCATATTTAAGGCTCAGACAGCAATTACAGCGCTCTTTCAGCAACAGAAATGGACTGGAGAATCTGCTGATGGACAGCGAGCCTCCTTGCTGCAGTCCCCCGGGGTTTGTTCTTGCCATCTGCGGTGGGTTATTACAGAGGACTCGGGGGCTTCATCGGACACCGTGGTCCCATCCAGCCTGGTGCTGTACACACCCCCCCCAAAAGGACTGTACTTGTGAAAGCTTACAGCCTGATAAATGGCAGGGAGCTGCAGGAACTAAAATGCAGCTTGCTCAAAATCGCAGAGGGCATCGGTGGCTGCTGCGCGCCCCCAGGCACATGGTGCCACCCAACTGGGCACCGGCGGCTGGGATGATGCTCAGGCTCCCCCCATAAATCCACCCTAAATCCAGCACTGCTGCTGGCAGAGCCAAGAGCCTCTTGGTGCCACGGCTCGGTACCTGCGAGCAGGGGAAGGATGCGGCCGGCACACATCTGGCCCCCCGAGCATCGCCGCCTGCTTCCCCCCCATGCGGCGGCACCGGGCTCGGCTCAGCCTTCGAGCGATCAATCAGCGCGGAGGCTCCCCATCTGAAAACCATTTAAGGCACTGCGTCTGTAAGTGAATACTTTGAAGAAATAATAAAGCGAGCCAAATTTAACCCGCCGGAGCCGGAGGAGCCAAATCTCTGCCCGCTTGCCTTTCTGGAGACGTATGAAGTTCGTGCAAGGGGGAAGTGGCTAGAAGGGAGGATTTCATCTCCGCAACCCCGAGCTCCATCCCCTCCAGCAGTGCACGATCCTGTCTGCTCCAGCACTCGCTGACGTGCTCTGTGCCACCCTCGAAGACCTTTGCAGCCGGGAGTAAGGCTCCGTGCAGGCACGTTTCAGCTTTCACTGCGCTCAAAATGCGAATGTTTTACCGCTCTGTCACTCGTACCTGTGCAGCAGCAACCCCACGGCAGCAGCCCTCCCCTACCAAGGACTGGAAAATCCCTCCACGGTCTGGCAGCACCGCACGCCCAAGTGCCTGTGCCAAGCTATCTGCCCAACAGACCATGCTAAGCAAAGCGCCGGGGGCCAAATTCCCAGCCCAGTTACCTGCACCCAGCACTAATGGATGTAAAAATGTGCGGTCGTATAAGAGCTGGCAACACTATGCTGTGGTATTTAAAGACAGCCGGGAAGGGAGAGAAAACCCAGGAGCAGCACTTAAGAGAATCTGAGGTTTGGAGTGGGAAACCTCCCTCCTCTGGCTCCCCCTGTCCAGCTGCAGATGTGGCCAGCCCAGGGGGGACGAGTTGGGGTCGTGGTGCCCGCCCTGACCAAACAGCTCCCTCCTGCAGGAAGCACACAGGTGACCATGGTCACCAACAGCCCAGCTGTGAGTGCCCTGGATCTGCAGGACCCTGTGCCACGTGCACGCTGCTCTGCTCCACCACCGTCTGCTTTGCTCTGCTCTTCTCACCACGTCCCAAAGCCCTGAGGCGAGCAAGAGGCAATTCAATGCACTCAAGACCCCGTGCAATCTGCGTAACCTCTTCTGGAGAGCCGGAACAGAGGTTGCTTCCTCAAGGTCTTTTCTGCCACAAGATCACTTAAAAGTCCTCGTGCCCGCTCTGCAGGCAGCCCAGGCAGGAGGAGAAATGGCCATGGTGCTTACCCATCTCCTTGAGCTCCATGTTAACCAGCTCCAACCAGCAGGCATCGAGCTCGTCCAGGTCGTAGCGGCTCACTCCCTGCAAGTACGTCCTCGTGGCTTCCGAAATCTCCGAGCCGGGCAGGCTGCTCGGCGAAACCGGCGAAGGCGAGTTCTCCAGCTGGGGAATGATCCTGGAAGGAAAGGAGAGGTTGAGAAAGAGCCACAGCTCCCAAAAGCCTCCCAAAAGCCCCGGGGCCTGTTTCTTGCCATGGAGGGTGCAGTCGCGGCACCGACAGCCTGACTCAAGCACATCTTGAGGCGGGAGGGAGGCGAGGAGCTGCTGAAAACGGGAAGGGAAGCAGCAGCGAGTGCCTGCAGAGCGTCCACTGCTGGGTCTTAGAGAAGAGGAGGGGACCTCTGGGGTGTGTGAGAGGTCAGGGGCTGCTTCCCCCAGAGGGAAAATATTTCTCGCCGCTGGTAGCGGGGCTGTGCAGCTGCCGCGCACGAGAAGGGGAGGGCTCGCTGCATGCCAGGGTAAACAGGACACGGCACCAAAACAAACGGCTCGGGCTCAGCTTTTCGGGAACAGTTCTGCTGCTGTCCAAGAGAAAAAAAACATGTAAAAGCAGACAAATAGCCACTCCTGACTTTGATAAATGCCTGCGGGTTCCCATGGGCTAGGAGTTTTCTGTCTGCTCCAGCTGCACAGCACCGCGATGGCGACGGCCACGAGGTCGGCACGGCCCCCAGCACCTCAAGGAGCGCTGATGGGGGAAGCTGCCACAAAGTGCCTCTGCGGAGGCTTAAACGAGCACCTGAGCACACGATGCAGGTGAATTTGTTTTCACTAGTCTGGGAATCAAGGGGTTGTTCCGCTGGCCCCTGCCTCCGCCTGCCTCAGCCTATTCCTCTCCCCAAATTGGTCCCCTACCACTAATCGGCCGCCCTCCCACGGGCTCCCCAGCCCAGCAAGGCACCGTGCCCGGCCCCTCCGACACCAGGATCTGCTTCCAGCCCCCTGCCTGGGATATTGCAAGGAGCTGTAGCCGGGCTGGATGTTTCCAGCCTGGTTTCACCACCGTGAAGCCACACGGAGAGCCTGTCCCCGCTCACACACCACAACAGCACCTGAATGACAAGGCTGTGGGACCGCCACTTGGCAAACCATAATAAAAATCCCCCTGAAGGGTCATCCCCCTTCTCCATCCGTCATCCTTCCAAATTATTTCAATTACGAGTAACTTCCCTTTCCCCACGACACTTTTCCCACTACCACTGACTGGCTGGGACACAACCAGGATGCCTGGCAAGGAGAGCATCCCCCGACAGCCAGAGCGATGGCTTGGAGCGCTGCAACAGCACGCGTGGGGACACAGGAAAACGTTGCAAAGGAACACGCAGGAAAATAGGAGCACAGCAACGTGCTGCTCCACCTCGTCCCTTCCTGGTGGCTTCTGCGCCTGGAAACCCAGCTGGGCAAAGCCTGAGGGTCCGGCCCTCCTCCTGCACCCGCACAGCCTTTGGGGCCGGGGTCGTGGAGCTTTTCTGGCTGCTTGCTGCCTGACCCTCGGCAAAGCAATCAGCCTCTTTCTGCTTTACATTCCCCGCCAGCAAATTGGAAATAAAGATATGCCTCAAGGCCCCGGGGACATCTCCAAACCTCAGCTCAGGATCTGAAAATAAGGCCGGGAAAACACATCTCTGAGTCCCCAGATTTTAAAATGAGCCGACTGTAATCTAGGACAGGGCTTGGGGATTCGGGAAAGCCTGTATTTAATGCAGACAGCAGTAATAACACTGAAACCAGGCGTGCTGCTATCGAGCTTCAGGACTCTCCTCCAAGGAGCTCCCAGCCCCCTAAAATACTCCGGGGCCCTTGGTGCCAGCAGAACTGAAACCCTCCCTCTGTGAGCCAGCTCCAGGTCGGTTTTGCAAAGCACCAGGCCCTGGGCACACCAGGCACTGGCCTTACAGCCACCCTTGGGGCCAGCCCCGCAGAGATTTCCACAGCGCAAAGGGAACTTTGGGCATCTCTGGGGGATTTTTCCCATTCTTACAGAGTTTTGCTGCTTTGGCTTTTCATCTCCAGGCTCAGTTCAAAGAGGCTACCAGGCAAGAGTGTGCCCCAAGGTGCCCCAAACCACCTCTCACCCTAAATGAGAGGGTGGTGGCACAGAGAAACGGCTTCGTGTAGCAAGATGTGGCAGGAAACACCCAGACAAGGCAGGATCCTGAGGCTCAGAGAGGCTCGGCGGTGCGCAGGGGGTGTCGAGAGAAGAGAAAGCACTGAGCGTGACCCCTGGCTGGGAACGGGAAGCATCACGAGGCCGGGGTGACTCATAGCAGGCCCCAGGAATGCTTCACGCGCTCCAAAGCGGGAAGGTAGGCAGAGGACACACCATGCTGAAGCAGGAAACGAAAATGCTGGAGGAGCGAGGAGCACGGCCGCAGAGCTGACCAGCGCTGCACCGGCAGCTTTCAAACACCCTGAGTGGACAGCTCTGCGCTGGGCCTGGGGGTGTACCCGGGCAAAAAAGCCCCCTTTACTGAGGTGAGATGGCAGAGATGAGAGTGGGACCCTTGCAGACCCCACACGGCACCACCACGGGGACGCAGCTGCAGGGGAAGCCTCTTCTCGCCCGGCCAGAGCTGGTGTCCCGGGGTCACCCCCATTCAGCCAGCCAGAGACACGGCGTTTCAGAAGGATCAGCATCCATCCGGAGCTTGTTTCAACGCGGGGTGAAAATTGGGACCGGGCTGAACAGCACAACAAGCCCGAGGCCACGAGGCTGCAAGCGAGCCTCAAGGGCACTCGAGGGAAAGGAGTAAGAGGACCCCAGCGCTCCTGGGGATCGCATCCATCCCAGGAGATGATGCGGCAATAAAACACACTCGGCGAATTCCCATGGCTCATCATCTCTGTAAACTGAATGCTTCAGCTGGCTGAAGGGAGAATGCTTTTTTTTTCTTTCTACATTCTCCCTTTTAATATGCCAGATAGAAATAATAAACCATCCCGAGCAGCGTTTCGCTCTCAGAGCGCTCCGTTTTATCACAACGAAGGCTTTAGTCAGTCCTCTTCTCGCTACCTACATTCCAGTCTAAATTAGTCTGGTCCAGTGTCCATAAATAAATCAGCTTAGGAAAGTCAGTGGAAAGATAATTCTGCCAGCAACCTTCAGAGGATGCTGATACCGCTCTTACTGCCAGCTCTGCTCGCGGGGGAATTCTCCTGCAGCACACTCCAACTTCCAAAAGGCGCTCTGCGATTTAAAGGGACAATTTTCCTTCGCTGTTTATTAAAACAGCATCTCGCGGGCTCCTCGGGCCAGATGCCCAATCTTCTTATGAACTTAAGCTCACAGATTCTGTAAGCGCTGGCGCTGCTGAACGGCGGAGCGGGGCGTGAGGGGTTGGGGAAGGAGCCTGCTGCTGCCGGGGAGAGGGGCAGAGGGGGTGAACAGCTCGTGGCGATGAGGGCTGCCACCACACACAGGGATTTGGGATCCTCAGCATACCCGGGACCAGCTTTTGCCCCTCTTTCCACTTGAAAATGGCAGGGACCGGCTGGGCGAGCGGCCTCCCAGCACCTCCAGGAGGCAGGTGCTGGTGCCCACGGGTGGCTGTGCCCTTAGGAGACGATGCTGCAGGCACCACAGGTGATAGGATGGGAAGAAACCCAAAATCAGAGGGCAAAAGTGAAACCTGGGGCATTGAGCTGAAGCCCTGGAGGTGGCCAGTCCCATGGAGGAGCTGCTGTCCCCAAAACCTGTTATTCCCAACCCACCACGGGATGTGTGCCCTGTTCTCAGCCGGCCCCGCTGTGCCCAGAAAAATAAGGATTTGCAGGATTTCCTGACCGGCTGCTGGAGCCAAAACCCCTCAAGAATTGGCAACCACCGCTGCAAACCCAAAATTGTGCCCGTGTACAAAACAGGGGCTGCGGGCACAGGATCAGCCCCGGGGGGCAGAGGTGGGGAATGGGAACCCTCGGCTGCCACGGGCAGGCTCTGCTGGTGTCAGCTCCTGTAACAAGCATGGTCCTGGCAAAAAAAACTTGCTGCAGGTAACAACCTTTGCCTCGGACATCCACACTCAAGCACACAGCCCCGTGTAACCCCACAGTTTGTCTCTGCAGCTGCTGCTGCACGTGGTGGACCCACGGAGGTCCCAAACCCTGGGGTCCCCAGCTCACCGAATTTCCACTGCAGTGCAGGACTGCAACGTTTTCCCTTTTCACTTGTCACCTCCCCTAAAAAGCTTATCCTTCCTTCTGCCTCGAGCAAACAGCTTGCTCCAACCCCCTCGGCATGGCAAAATGCTTGATGCAGCTCTGAATCTGGATTTGGCCCCGGGAAGACGTGCCAAGCTCCTCTACCACAACCCCCCACGCCCAGAAATCCCCCCCCCGGCTGCACAAACACCGCTGTGGCCATCGCTCGGCGCCACCGAGGTCCCTTTGTGTTACCCCGGGTGCTCGGGAAGGGTTAATGCTGCTCGCAGCATCGTCCTGCCCTCCGGGTACCAGCAGCCAGTGAGGGTGGCTGCAGCTGACGTAATGTGGCTGCGCACCATGCGCATCGCGTGGGGTCCTGCACCAGGGCTGCCAGGGACCCCCCCGAGGTGCCAGGGACCCCCCCGAGGTGCCAGGGACCCCGCCGAGGTGCCAGGGACGCCCCCGAGGTGGCAGGGACCCCGGTGTCCCCTGGCAGGGAGGTACCAGCCTGGCACGGTGCGGCTGCCCCCCCGCCATCCCTTCGGCTGCTGCGGGCTCGCGGCGCTTTCCAGGCAGAGCCTATTCCAAACATCGGCCCTGAGAGCATTTGCAAGGGAAAATCCTCGGTTTTGGCTCCCTGGCCCCATCTGGGTCTGGCTGCCTGGGTTTGCAAATCCCCCCCCCCCCGAGAACCCCATTTCCTTACGAAGCACAAGGGATGGGGTGGGGTGGGGTGGGGTGGCCCCTCGCAGGCTGCAGGCAGGTTCGGAGACTCGCAGAGAAATTTAGCTGGGGCTCCGAGCTGCAATTAACAGGTGCAATTAGAAAAACACCCCCTTGCCCCTTCTCCAGCTAAAGCCTCCTCCAGCAACAGCCTGTGACCAGAGTGGGTCCTGCCAGGCCCCTGGAATAAAGCAGTCCTCTAAGGGGAAAGTGATTCACTCCTCTTTGATGTGTTAAAGAGAGGAAAACAAGGGAACGGGAGGCACTAAACAGCCATCTTGGTAAACCCGGGCAGCTTTTCCAATTTCCTTCCTGAGCTGTTTATCACCGTGTAAGAAGCCCGATACCCCGCAGACCGGGCAGAGAGCAGCGCGCTGATGCCCCTGCCTTCCTCACGTTCATATTCCAGGCTGAACCTCGCCGAGACTCAGCTCAACAGATGAATTATTTAGGTCTCGGCTCCGAGTTGGTGCCCAGAAAATAATTCCTAAGCAGAGAGGGGGAGAGTGGCGGTAAACAAGTGCTGGGATGCAGCAGGAGAGCTGCAGAGCCCCGCATAGAGCTGCGGGACCCCCCCAAAAAGCCCAGAGGTGGCATCTGGGCTGCGAGGAGAAGGTGCACGCTGCTTCTGGTGCACTTGGAGCATCCCTGCACCTCTCCCTCCTTCTCCTCACCATCAGAGCCCAGGGCTGTGTGCCAGACACAGCCACAGGTCACCGATGCTCTTCTCCATCCCATCCAGGTCCTGTAAGTCTTGGAATCGCTGCTAGCAAAGGCAGGGACACTTGAGCATGCGTCTTCTCGAGATAAAAAGGACCAAACCCGGTGCTTCTTCACGCAGCTCCAGCCAAACTGCTAACGTTAAAGCATCTGGAGTTAATTAGCCCGGCCAGATAATGCTTCCACAATTATTTCAGCAATGCAAACAGCCCCACTTTGCTTTGGATCCACCTACTGCCGGAGAGCAGAGCCCTGCACCTGCCGTGGCTCCGAGCCCTGCGGGGCCATGAGCCCGGGGATCCTCGTGGCCACCCCTGCTCCTGCCGAGGGAGCTGAGCACCGGGGGCTCGCAGGGAAGGTGAGGGCACGGGGCTGAGCAGCACAGCACCAGGAGGGATCCGTCTGCCGGCCCTTCCACCATCCACGCTGCTGCCAAGCCACCTGTGCCCTGCTGCCTTTCCCAGAGCCTCTCCAAACGCACTGAAAAAAACCCAAAGCTCCCAGCTCCTCCCCAGTAGGACACCGGGGGCACGCTGCCTCCACTGCCTCGGCTTGCCTCAGAACTGCAAATTTCACCTAAATCCCATGGATTTAGGTGCCCACCACAGCTCCCCCTGTCCTGGTCCTCCCAGCTCCCCGAGGAGCACCCGAGAGCGAGTTTCTTGTATGGTTCCCGGGGACGCTGGGCGCACTGATCACCACGAGGGGATTTAATTACAGCTGCAAGCAGCAGCGATCAGAGTTGCTGCTATTTTGCCCAGCTGCACGCTACGAAACGACCAAAAGTAATGGGAAGTAAAGACCCCAAATCCCACAGCTCCACCAGACCTGCAGCTCCCGACACGAACCCAGCTGAGCAGGACCTGACGGGGCGTGAGCAGCCCCCTGTGGGGCTGTAGGAGCTGACCAGCACTCAACCCTCTCCTTCCCAGCAGCAGCGTCACACAGGCAGCCCGCTGAGGTTTCATTACTGGGGAATTTGGGGCTTCTTTTTTGCTCTTCTCCACCAAGCAAGCGCCGTGGGCCAGCTCCTGAGCCCCGGGTCAGCCTGGCTGTCTCCATCCCCACCACGGCCACGGAGCCAGCCGGCCTTCCTCTCCCCACTCACATCCCCCAGGGCTTGTGGCCTCCACGTTGGGGCCCGGCGCAGATGGGGTTTGTGTTCCTTTTGATCAGACCCAAGCCTCAGATCTTGAAAGGGAAGCGTGCCCGGACTTCTGGAGAGGAGCACAGCCTCCAGACGGTCAGCCGCAGAGCGGGGCCGGGGGACCTGAGAAGGAGCCCTTTGTAAAATCGCCACCGGGCCGGCTGCGAGCCCTGAGCTCACACATTTTTCACCACGAGCCGGAGGGGATGAAAAAAAAATAGAAGGAAAAAAAAAAAAAAAAAGAGAGAAGGCAGCTGATGTTAAAACAACAGCGCTGCTCCAAGAGCTACACAAACCGCTGCAGCATCCCGCCTGCCCCTTCTGCAGCAAAGCCCAAGGGAAGCTGCTGATGAGTCAACAGCCAGCCCGCCTCGGCGGCCGAGGGAAGGAGGGAAGGAGGGAAGGAAGCCTGGCCTCAGCCCGGCCTCAGCCCGGCCTGGAGCTGCAGAACACCGTGTGCTGGTCGCTGCAGCGCCGGGAGCAACGCCGCCGCTGCCACGAGCCCTCCCCGTGCTGGGCAGCCACGGGGGGAGACGTCCAGGAGGCTCCCGTGGGGCTGCACTGCCAGGGTCGGGTTAATCCCTTTGCTGGAGTCACTCCCTTTATCCCCTGGGGTTTCTGGAAGGTGCCCACAGCCCCGTTGGGATCAGTGGGGGCTGAGGGGAGCGGAGGGCAGGGTTGTGCCCCCATCCCACAGGCGCTGCCGGGCACCGCTTGGCTTTGCGCTCTGGCTCAGCAGCACCAATATTTTGGCACAAGCTCGCAGCAGCCCGCTCGTCTCCGGGATGCTCCCTTCGAGCTGACCCTTTGGGTGCCCTCCTGCTCCCTTCTGCCATGGAGCAGCACCATCCTTGGGGCTGTCACGGAGCCAGGACACGAAGGGCACCGCACGACGCCAGCAGCCCTGCAGTTCCTCCCGGAGATGCTGGGGCAGCTCCGTGGGGCCAACAGGCAGCAGCTCCACGCACAGCCAGCCGTGGCCCTGCACCACGCAGCGCTGCCAGGGCTTGCTGGGGTCCTGGGGGAGCAGAGGGGACGCAGGGGGACATTGGGGAGGCGAAGGGGACTGTGCTGAGTGCCCCTCCGATGTGGCAGCCGCTCCCCGGCGGGGCTCTGCCCTCGTCCCACTCGTGTGCGCACAGGTTGCGCCTTCCTGTTGCCCCAGCACTCCCTGATTTCTGTTCAAACAGGGCCACAGCGATGACACAAGTTCGGCTCCGCGACGCCAAGAATATCTGGGAGCCCTGCCAGCGAGAAGCAGCCTTCCTGCTCGTCCTCCTGCTGTGTGCACATTCACAGGAAACAGAACCTACGGCACAGACCGAGGGGGCTTAACGCGAGCTCCAAGAGCCACCTCGAGATGCTGCCTGCATCCCCGTCAGCCCGGGGGAGGAACCGCCTGCCAAAAACGTTAAATCATTAAATAAGGAAGGAATTAGGAGCTGTACAGGTGCATCACATCAGAGGTCGGTGCCAGGGCTGCACGGAGGGATGCTCTCTGCTGCGTGAGCTCACCACGTGCTGCTGTGCCTGGCTCCGGTGGGGAGGGATGAGCCCCCCTCGGGCTCCCAAGACCTGCTCCGACAGAAGGGGCTCCCCGTTCCCATTTGGAAAGGGGCAGTACCCGCACCCTGACGCTCCCAGAAATTGGGGTACCTCTGCAGTCGGTGCCACCTTGCTCAGCCCTCAGCCTCGAGCCGAGCTGCTCCCGTTGGCGGGAGGTACCCGCGGTACCTCCGCGTTTCCCCTGCTCTCACTCGACTCCAGACGGGTTTTAAATCCCCACCACAGCCCGCCAAGCTTTGGGCAACGCTCAGGCTGTACAAAATAACCCCCTTTTTAAGCACTGATGAGCCAGAAATGATTGCGAAGAGGAAACACCTGATGTCCTGCACCTCCCAGTGACCCTGCTGTGCGGGTGGCCACCGGCAGTGGCCGCGTGTCCGGCAGCACCCGGCCCTGGGCACCAAACCAGGGGGACAGCGAGCCCAGGGATGCTCCTCTTCCCCCATCGCCCTCCACACAACTGCAGGACGATCTGTGCTAGCCCACAAAGCACCCCCTGCATTAAGGTGGCTCTTGGCGGAGGCATTTTTCAGGCAGCTGCTTTCCGGGGGAAGCGCTCCTTAAAGCACGGCGCCCTCCCTCCCGCCTCACCCCCAAGCTTTGACATTTGTCGAGCTCCAGCAAAACGAAACGTTTCGAAATCTAATTTTCAGCTTTGGATCCGCAAAACCTAGAGGCAACGGGCGGGTAGGAAGAGCTCGTTTCCAAGCGCCCAGGCGGGAGATGAAAAGAGCAGCAGCAGAAGTGGCGGCGGCGGCGGCAGCTGCACACAACAACACACCTTGGGGAGGGGGAGACGCAGCTCTGGAGTGCGAAGCAGCTCTCAAACCCTCTGCTGAAAAACCTGCCGGGGGCTCCAGCCCATCCCCTGCACCTCAGGGTCACGGGAGATGGGTTTGGGATGTGTTTCCCAGGCATGGCTTGCCTGCTCCACACGGGCAGCACGCTGTTACACCGCTGTTTTACCCCTCTGAGAGGTGGCAGAAAGCAAAACGCGGCCCCGGGGCTGCGCCAGCTCTCGCCTTGGCACAGGAGAGCTGCTGGGCTCCAGGCTTCAGCCTGTAAAAAACCAGGGGCTGTGCATTTTGCTCAGCAGGGAAAGAACTCAAGGAGGCACCTTGCGCAGTTGTAATGATCCCCATCTCCCCTCCGATGCAGGACGTGGCTCTGGGCAGGGACCCAGGCAGATGAGCAGCAGGAGCAGAGACCCTATGTGGAAAATGGGGATGGGGCTGCGCAACTCGAGCCTGCAGCAGCCCAGAAGGAGCCGCCAGGATCAGCAGGGCACATCACAAACCCGCTGTGGGGATTCACTGAGCTGGCTGCGAGCACTGGGGCCACTACCAAGCGTCTTTGGGGAGGCACAGAACGTGGGTCCCATCTCAGCAGACCCAAAGAAGCCACGCACCACCTGCCTCTGAGCAGAAAATTCCGGGAAAAACACCGAAACCCACATAGAAGCGAGCTGCACGAACACCTGCCGAAAATGAGAAGGGAGCAGGAAGCATCCGAGAGGGCCGGTGACCTTTGTGGTGTGCGGACAGAAGGTGGGACACGTCCTGACTTAGCAGGGCTCTGGGGAGACGCTTCCAGGTACCCATGGGCAGAGCCTTTTCCACACGCACGGGGTGTTCTCCATCCCTTTAGGGGCATCCCTGCGTGGGAACAGCAGGAACTGTGCCAGGACAACCCGAAAACGAGGGCGGGGGGCAGAGCAGAGGAGCACATCTGCCAGGAGGGGCTCGAAGCAGGGCAGCCGGCCCCAGGAGCTGGATGCCCAACGCCGCCCGACGCACGCTGCTCTCTGGGCTGGCTTTAAAAAGGCCCCTCCAGCCCCGGCGGTGCCAAGCTATCACTTTTCGGCTGGAAATAGCACCAGCGCGAGCCCTCAGCTGGGGAGCAGAGCATTTACGAGTCCAGCCTGCGGTTAGCTATCAAAGACGACTAAAAAAAGATATTCCGCACGCAGTTTTTTTTCTTTTTTTTTTTTTTTTTTTTTTTTCCTAAGGATTAAATCAACTCAACAGCCCCCTTTACAACTTCCCTTTTGATGTGTTCGGACTCATTAAAGTTTCATTTCTTTCTCTCTTTTCCCCTGGGGAGGAGGGCAGTGGGGGGGGGGGGGGGCGGGGAGGGAAGCGCACACAAAAGTTTGCTTCATAACCGGGGGCCGGCAGCTGCGGGAGCAGCTGCTGCCACCACGGACAAACGGTGCCTGCGTTGGGGCCAGCGCCTGGCCCAAACCCCCCGTTATCTGGGGAGCAGCACGGCCCCTCGAGCACGGCCCCGTCCCCAGCATCACCTTTTTGCCACCCGTGCTTTGCCAAGCGCTCGGAGCAGGGGCAGCGGCGCACCCCCCGGCTCTGTGCTGCCTCGGCAGCTGCTGCAGGGTCTATTTTAAACCTGGTTCCCCATTTTAAAATAGCGAGCCGGGCTCCCTTCTAGGCCAATCGGCATCATCTCTGCAAAGTCCCGTAGATGCCTGCCTGCTCACCGGGCTCCTTTTCCCAGCCCTCGAATGTTTGTGCTCCCATCCCATTTCCAGCACCCCCGCCGTGACGTACGGCCACCACGGTGCTGCTAGATGGAGGTGCGTCCATCAGCAGACAGATGCTGACGTCCTGGCTGGCTTTCTGCTGTTTTTTTTTTTTTTTTAAAAACACTCCTCTGATTTTATCAGATCTTCTCAAAATTCCCCAACCACAAGCAGGCGAGGAGCTGGCCTGCCTGGCACGGCTCCTCTCCGCCTCCCGGCAGCGGCGCAATCGCTCGGCACCGTGCCCATCCGGGGGGACAAGGGACAAAGCAGCCCACCAGGGGACAGGGAAGGTGACAGCACCCCCCCTGTGGCACGAAGGGGACCCGCTGGCTTACCTGACCACGGGCTGGGGGATGGCCTCAGCGCTGGCGGGGACCTGGACGCCCTTCTCCCACTCCTGGCGCCAGGGGTCGGCCAGGACGTAGTACTCCTCCGGGCTGAGCTGGAAGGAGTCGGGGATCTTCATGGCTGTGATCAGATCCGTGCGGAAAACCTGCACCAGGAAACAAACAGCGGGGAGGGTGAGGGGCTCTGACAACGCTCTGTGCATGCACCCAGGGCAGGAGCTGGGGATAACCACGGGTGCCAGCGTGGCAGGCTCGCTGTGTCAGCCTGGGCTACCTTCTCCTAGGGGATCGATGCTCACAACCACTGCCTTTTAACCACCTCCAGCCCTACTGGGGTAGATGCTGCTCTCTTTTCTCTTGGCAGGAATGAAGCTGCTGGCAGGAGAGGCACTACACTGCCCCAAGCACCTCTGTGTCCCCACAGCCACCTCGCTGCGCTGGGCACCCTCCTGTCCCCACCGGGTAGAAATCCTCCCAACTTTGCCATCCCCGCCTCCAGAAGCCCCTCCACGCGGGCCGTTCTCACACAAAACGCATTCATCTGGCTTTGGTGGTGTGTTGTTGTGTTGTTTTTTCTAAAAATCCCCTATGAATCATCGTTGTTAAAATGCAGGCAGAGCAGCTTTCGCACAGCCACGGGCACGGCAGCGCCGCCCGCCTCGGAGGGTGACCCTGTCCCGGTTTTGGCCCCGGCACGGTGCTGCCGGCGAGCTCCCTGCCCGCAGCTCCCACCTGGCTGCCTGCTCTGCTGTCTCTGAGCAAAACTACCCCAAAGCAAGCCCACGGCTCCAGCAGCACCCTCCCTGAACCATTCACTGCCCTGAAGCCCTGAGGTTTGGTGCCAGTGACTCTCAGGGCCACGGAGCAGGCCCCTTGCAAAGCCCCTCGGCTGCTGTGGTCCCCTCTGCCACCACCTCAGCTTGTTTTGAAGAGATCGCCTTCCTGCTTCACAAAAACCACCCCACTAGCAGCAAAGAGAAATATCCATGAGTCAAGGGCTCGAAGAGGCTCCTGGTTACACAGTGAAACCCAGACGTGCTGCGCCGGGACCGGTGGAAGGCCCCTTGGGGGTTGACTTGTGAGCTGTGCTTGCAGCGAGAGCACCAGGAGCAGAGCCTGGTTTTCCAGGGCATGGCTTTGCCTCAAAAAGCTCCAGCTGCTTTCAGGAGAGCAGCCACGCTCCCAGCAGGCACCCAGCTGCCACCGCTGGCTGCGGTCACGGCGGCTTTTTGGGTGGACAAGGCGCTGGGAGCAGCAGCTGGAGCATCCTGGTGGGCTCTCCGGCCGCCTGACGGGTGAGTGGAAGCACAAAGCCTCGCTGCATTATAGCACCGCTTCCCCTTCTCATTGTCTGTCTCGTTCCCGAGGGCAAAGCTCGAGTTTAGTCCACAGTTTGTTTAGTGAGCAGGAAAATATCCGGCTAAGTGGTGATAGAGATGCCTGCGTACGTGGCCCCAGCCTGCAGCGAAACACACGGGGATTTCTCCTCACCCCATAAACCTCCTCCGAGGCTGACACCGGAGCCCTCCTCTACCAAAATCTGCCAGCCCCGTGGACGGGGCCCGTGCTCCTTCTCCACTTCTGGCCCTGCAGAGCCATCCCCCAGCATACCACCACGAAAAGCATCCCAACCAAATCCATCACGGTAAATACGGCCGTCCTGCCAGACACTGCCTGACAGCAAGGGCTTGAGCGATCCCGTCTCTCGCGGAGTCAAAATAAATTGTAAATGAGAACGGATGCCCTCTCCTCTCCGCCATCTGCCATTAGCCAAAATCACAGCCGCGATGCCAGCAGCCGGGCTCGGGCACCGTCTCGTTCCAGCCACGGCTGGGATGGCCCAGGTGTTTTCTGCAGCGCCGCTTCATCTGTTTGCAGTGTTTGTCCTCAAAACGAGCACTGCCTTGTGAGGAACACAATAAATCATACAGCACGGGCTCACGCTCCTGATTCAACACCAACACGCTTTGGGGAGTATTGCAGAAACCCAGCCGGCTACGATGCAGGGAACTAGACATTAACCAAGACCACTGGGACCAGGATTTAGGTCAGTTTGTTTAATCCTCGGAGCCTCAGCGGATAACCCAATTAGAGCTCAACACAGCAAACAACCTCCTCTGTGTTGGGACCTCTCTGAATCACACCGTTACCTTCCTCCTCGTGCATCTGCTTGGAGTCATTGCTGACTGCAGCTACATAAAGCCCACCTGAGCTGCCCAGAGCCAGCCTTAGAGCATCCTCCAGCCACCACAATTCACAGCCTACACGATGCCGTCGGAATTAGGCTCGGTGTGAGGGATCTCAGGTTCCTTTAAGTCTACGTGCTACAAATTCCTCCTTAGGAACGCCACAGTAACGTTTTACTACGCTGCCGGTGCGAGAAATTAAAAAAAAGAAAAAGATTAAGATAAACGCTAATTAAGCATGAGAAGGAGCACGCACGATGTCATAATCCTCCCCGTGCCACGTGTCTGCGTCTCAAGCAGCGAGAAATAAACAGAGGAAGCCCGCTGCAGCTCGTCTGCTAACGGAGCGTGCAAACACACCCCGTGCCCGACGTGTCTGCATTGCCAGGACCCCAGCTCCGGCAAGGGGCCACTTCCACTCCCAGATTTTTTTTTGGAGAGAGCAGGGAGCCGGCGGTGCAGGCAGGGCCCTGCCACAGGGCATCATCCTGCAGTGATGGGGACGCTGTCACAGTACCATGGGCAGGCAGTGATGGAGGACTTAGTGCAGAGCCCGTCCCGTTGCCTTCCTCTTGCAGACGGAGACCTGTGCTGGCATGCCCCGAGTCGCCCAGTGAGCCCTGGGAGGAGCTGGGAGCACTGGGAACCCGGCGAACTGGCTGTGATGTGCTGGACCTGAGTGTGCCATGGATAATGGGAGAGCTCCCCTCTTCCCTGTGCACATCACAGGCTCGCCTTTTCCTGCATCAAGTCTTCCCCAAATTCATCCCTTCTGGCTTTTCAGCTCGCGTCGGCGTGGAAGCTTAGTTTTAATTTTAAGCCAAATAAGCACGATTGTATCTATTTCCCCGAAGATGATAAGGCACATCGCAGGCTGGATTTGCAATCTTACTACTTCATTTATTTAGGCCTTCTTGGAAAACAGATAAGCTCGCACATCCAAAGGCAGCGAGCACGCCAGCACTTTATCACAATGATGCTTCTGTCTTTTCATGAAGAACTGGAAATGCTCAAATTATTAACTATCAAAGCAGAACACTTTAGAAATGATAGAATGCCACAGAAATTGTAAAGGAAAGCAGATCAGTTGTCTGGAAATCTCCCAACAGCTAATACGCTCAAATTGTAATCTAAATGTCTTTTTGTTTTGAATTGTCTGGGATTAGGGTTGGGAAAAGACTCAATTATTCTACTCAAACTCTTCTGAATTATTTATGAAAACTAAATAAAGGATAAATTGGGCACTGATGAACTGAGGACCTGGCGGTGAAGAGAAAGTTGTGTACCAGAAAACAAGCAATTTTCCCTCAATAGCACTGTTTACTGTTTCTTCCCCTCCGCAGGAACTGACAATTTGTCTCAGGGGCCGCTGCCACCCGCCCCGTGCCGGGGACAGGCCACACGGTCACGTCGGTGCCTCGGGCACCTGAGCTGCCACAGCCTTTCCCAGGGCTGGACCTGCTCTGCTTCAGCTCCATTGCCAAGGCTTGTCCATGTCCCTACAGGCCTCCAAATGATCCGTGGTGCTCACTTTTCACTGGCAGGACAAGCCCACATCGCCTGCCTCGGTTATTTCCCCGTCCCCTCAGCCCAGCAGGGCACGGTGCCGGGCTGGCAGCCAGGCCCAGAGGTGCAGGACCACGAGAAGTTGCCGTGGTGCAGAAGCCATCACGTTTCCCATGGGGACATTCATATTTGTTGTTACTTCTGAAGTCTGCTGTAGTGAAGCAACAACAATATTGATCTTCCTCCTCAAAAAAAAACAAACAAACCCTAACTTAATTGGAAATAACAGATCCTCTGATTTCAGCATCCTTGTTTTTCACTTCACATCAGACTGAAGGGTGGTCCTCCGGTTGTGGCAGAGACCTGGAAGGCAGGAATGGGACTCAGATCCTCCCTCACCACAGCATCCCATGCACGGCCGCCAAACCCCACAGAGGACCTGGGTCTCCATCCACCACAAGCCTTGATCCAACGGTGCCCGTGCCCCAAAACATCAGGACGGCACAGGGCGATGAGCACCCTGCCACGCACCAGGAACCACTGTGCTGCCATCCCGGCCTCACCAACAGAGCCTCCTCCTGCTTGGAGCCCTGAAAGCCACCACCACGGGTCACCCCGTGACAAATTGGTGTCCCTAGACACCCCCTTTCATCCCAGGACTGGGCTTGCCATGCCGAGCACCCCGCTGCTGCGCTGCTCCCAGGCGGCTCCATGACCGCGAGCACATTCCTCCCGCAGCTCCTGCCACTTCACAGCCTCCTCTGCCCATCGGCCCCATCTCCGCGCCTCTTCACTACCTTTCTGCGAAATCCCCGCATCGATTTCAAGGTTCTCTGACTGACTCACAAACCCCTCTAATAAAGTGGGCCACCACTCTCGCCGCTCTTCAGCTCCCACTTCCCGCGCTCTCCCGAGGGCTGTGCTTTCGCAGCGACTGCTCGGCGGGGCTGAGGCTGCCAATTATCCCGTTAGCCCCAAATACCAACCCCAAAACATCGAATTCAGATCCTTTAGTAACTGCTTTCCACTTGTATGAAATCAGCTTCTGGGCGAGAGCCAAGAAGCTGAATCTGTTTTGGTCTTTAAATCTAAACTAAAGAAACACTCGTCTAGCGCTGCTTTTAATTAGCTTTGAGAACTGCAACGAGCCCGGGGACAGCACAGGGTCCTGCACGGACTATGGCAGCCCTTGCACGGGTTGTGTTTAGGCACACAAACATTTGTATCCCCAGAAAGTTTCTGTAATAATAAAACCTCTCCGAAGCACTTCATACTGCAGAGCAGGGGTAGGAAATGAAGAGAAATTAAGCCCATCCCTCAAAATCGGGTGCATGTGGAAAAGCACAATGTGCGTGCTGGCGAGACAGCAGGCTGGAGAGGTGGGAATCGCATGGCCCCAGCCTGTCTGAAATCACACGTTTGATATCTCTTCCCTTTTACAAACTAAATTATCTGAGATCCTCCCTGACACCCTTGCATCTGCACAGCCCGCCAGGCTCTCCAAGCGCCGCTCTGAGCAGAATTTCTTCTGCGGTTGTGCAGTGATGGTTCGCAGCATGAAGGACAGGGGAGTGGCTTCCAAAAAGCGCAGATGACAGATTTTCTGCAGGTTTTGGTCCAATACCTTTCCTTCCTCCTGGCCAACGTCCCCCCCAGCCACCGTCCCCTTCTCCAGCACCTTTCTGCCCCAGGGAAGGCTGCGCAGGTCCCTCCCGCTGCCTTGCAGGGTTTTTCTCCTCCTTCCCAGCCAGCTCTATTAGCCCTTCATTCTTTCAAGCATAAAATTGTTTGTTGTAGCTCATGAGTCACAAGGATTTTTAGAGAAAGAGAAAACAATGAGAACAATGGGAGCCCTGGGAATATTTTTTGGTTGGACAAACTGTCTTCGTATCAGCTGGAGCCAGCACCTACGTGGGACCAGCCCGTGGCAGCCCACCCAGCTCACCCAAGGCTCATCTCCCAGGCATTTTGTCACATTTTTCTAGCCCGTTCCAAAACAAGCCAAGCAGCAATATGCAGTAGCAGGGCTAAGGAACATGGCAATGCCTGGTGTGTGTTTGTAAGCAGCGATACTATCTGCCTGTGGGGAGAAAAATACTCACTCTCGTGTTCATTTGGGAGCCAGTCTGCTATCTCTTAATCTGTTCTTGTTTCCTCTTGAAATGCTGAATGTTAAAGATTCAATGAACAACAGAATTTAAAATAGGAACAAGAAGCATTTTTGTCCTGCCCTTCTCAGCATTCAGAAGACAATGGTATTAATCTGCTATAACCATGTTGGCTTGGGAAAAGTGACAAAGACACTGCAGTCAAACCTTTCAACAGAGACCTATTTTCTCTTAATCCAGCACAGTAAAAGTATGTCCGGTCTTACTTGGCCATATGGTCCCTTATAAAAGCCTTTCTTAGAGCATGGAGAGCCCAGGGACTAAATTCACATTGGCCTGTAGCAGCACATACCTATTGCAGTGGGGAAAAAATAAATAAAACAAACACAAAAAGAACTAGTGCGATGACAATTACTTTCTAGAAGGGAAGCAGTATCAAGTTGAGGATGCTTTGAAAGGGTTAAATCCTTGGAAAGAGATATAAAAAAACATCCTTCAAAACACGGAAGTAATATCTAAACAAGGAAAGCAGAAAATAACGTAAATTGTATAAATTTGTGGTTTGCCCCTCATCTTGAACAGGGCGTGCAGCTGTGGTCCCATAACCTCAAAAAGAAGCGGATAACCTGGACAGAAGCGGAGGTGAGGAGCCCAGCACCTGCACAAAGAGGGCTGGGATGGGGCTGGGTCTCAGCCCAAAGGCTGAGGGGCTGTGAGGCAGAGGGTTACACCATGACGCAGGTACTTCTTCCCCCACAAAATATTCTGGCCGTGCAGCCCGGTGCAGGGCAGCATTTTGGATCTGGAGCAGTTCAGAAGCTCATGACTAACCTCCTGGCTAACGCCCTGCCTCAGATGTAGCATCCAAAGGAGGCCCCGGGCCGCAGATGGCTGGGAGCTGAAGGATGCAACCAGCCAGCATCACTGCACACTTGCCTTGTCCCTGTGTTCCCTCCTCAGACACCAACAACCGCTCCCTGACTGCCAGCCAGCCCAGCCAGCCTTGTGCTCACGTCCCCAGCAGCCCTACAGCCGGGGGCAGCATCGCAGTAACACACTGATAAAAGAAGCAAAGCTCCCTCCTTCAGGCACGTCTCCTTCCCAGGCAGCACCACGAAGGGTGTGGGGTCCCCTGCTCATTACCAAGCCAGGTCTGGAGACAAATGACCCCTAACGAGGTTAATACAACCAAGCACTGCAGGTGCCAGGAGCTGCCCGTGTCCGTCCCCATCCTGTGGGCCTCCTGACCCAAAATGTCCTCCACCAGCAGCCCCTCGGGCCCGGGGCTGTCACCTCAGCATGGCCTCGCAGAGCCCGGTGTCTGGGCCCTGTCAGAGCCCTGTGACACACGCAGATAAATATAATCACCCTCCCTGGCACCGGCCCCCAGCGCGGATGTTTACAAACAGCTCAGTACTTTTCCACGTTAAGAAGCTTGTTTTTCCAGATGCCTCGTATCGGGTGGTTTTTAATGTGCATAGTTAATCCCTTCTCGCCGAGTCTTTCATAATAAACATCACCCCCTGACCCGGCTAATAACTATGTAACACTAATGCTTTTGAGTTTTTTATCTCCTGCGCATGTTGGCAGGGGAATGCAGATGGCAGCGTGGCGCCAGCCTGCTCGCAGGGACCGAGGACACGACTTTGTGAGGGACAGGAGAGGCTGGAGGTGACCCCGCTCCCTCCCCAGCCTCCACGGCATCACTGCCCCCTGGACTGCCTGCACTTGGGAGCTGGCAGCATGCAGAAGTGCCATCGGTCATTATAAAGCTACCAGCCAGGTGTACCTGAGTCTGAGTTGCTGCTTGAAAAGGCCGCACCATCCCCAAAATGTCCAGGGCACACTCCCTGGCAGGCTCTGATGCCCAACAGTGGGTTCAGCACACTTTCCACGTTACCCTCTTGTGCTTTCCATCCTCAGTGTGATAATGATGTTCACGTGAAGCAGGTCTGGCAGTGGTGTGCTTTCTGTTTTGCACTTCTCCGTACTTGCCACACATGATGGCCACCCTGCTCCATGCCGAACCCCGCCAAGCTGCTGTATCCAGACGTGTTTCTCCACAGAAGGAGCCCAGGCATGGCTGTGGGCCCATGGGTCACAGCAGGACTTGGAGCAGATGTGGAAAAGTTTGGGAGAAGCTGTCCCAGAAGAAATCCATAAAGCCACACTCACTGTGGAGACCTCCAAGCTGCCCACAGCGACGTGCCTCATGCCTGTCGTGCAGGGCAGGCGATGCTGTGCCAAACCCTCGGCTCTCCGGCCTGGCTTTTGGGTCTCACCTGGAGCTGAACCCAAGCAGGCCCCATGGCTGCAGGGAAGATGCAGGAGACGGGACTAAAGCTGAGATCCGGACGGCTCACATCTGCTTGGGGTCCCACCATGCTTTTGTAGAAGACGGCTTGTCAGCTTCAGCCTCCTGGCCAAAGTCCAGCCTGAGGCACCGCACATCGTGCCCCGAAGTCCCCTGTGGTTTCCATTCCGAAATGCCACCGTGGCTCGCTCTGCCCTGCTGTCAGGCAGCCTCCTGCAGGTGCCAGGCTGAGCTTGGCTCCACGGCTGAGGTTCACCAAGACGTGTGTCCCCATGTAGGCCCCTGACCTGACATCGTCCTGGGCAAAACTGCAGAGCAGCAAAAATTGGGTCTGAATGCCTTCCGCCAGGCCCAGGAGCGTTTCAGATTTATATCCAGCAACTTCAGCAGCAGCCCGCTGAGCTCCTCGCCGGCTGGTAGGCACAATTCATACACCCATCGCTCATTTCAGGAGGCACATCTACAACCAAAAATTTGCATTCCTAACCCTCACGTGCGACTGTCCAACAGCCTGTCAGCAGGCAGGGACATCTGTATCTCCGGCTCTTTGTTATCTGGAGTGTTTCCAATTACCTCAGCTGGAAATAACAGCTCCTCAGCCCTCCTCCTTACTCAAGGCACGAGCAACCTGGACTTTTTAAAGTCTCTGTCCACTGCCAACAACACACAAGATACATCAATGTAAATCTGCCACAGCGATAAGAACTAAGTGCAGCTATAACTCAGGCGGTGACCACAGGAAAACCTCAAAATCTCTGCTCAGCTTGATGCAAACTGAGGATGTTATAGAGGTTTGTGCTCACCGGGCCACAGTCCCAGGAGATGAGCAGCGTGGGGGCACGAGAAGAGATCTGCAGCCTATGCTATGGGAGTATGTAAGAAGGTACCAGACAAGCCCGCTTCACCCTCATCTAAACTTAGCTCTGTTTGGACACGGGTCCAGACGACGGGGAATGCACCAACATCACTCTGGCTTTGCTCACACTGCTCTGGGAACGACGATGACCACCGCCAAACAGTGCAGTTGCTACAACAGCAGCTCGTGCTTGGTATAGTTTCCACGTCTATTGGAGATGTATCCCAAAGCCACGCGAGATAAAGCAGGGCACAGCTGGAACGGGATCCAGGTGGGCACCCAAAGCTGGGAAGCTCAGCACGTGGCTGCCCCGACCCTGCAGGACCTCCCAGTCCCTCCAAACCTTCTCTCTCGCCACCTGCATCAGCAGGAATCCCCCTGGAGACCATGGTCCCGATAGGCTGGGCACAGGGACCCCCACCTGAGCATCCTCCAGGTACCTCCGACTGCTCCCTCCAGTGCCCAGCCCGAGCGCCGCAGCGCGGTCTGTGGCTTCTCAGAGGATGCTCTGAGCAGCCAAAACCCCTGCGTACCTCAGAGGGCTTCTTCTCCTTCTGCCGGGACCAGTTGGATTTGGTATTCGGAAGTTTGGAGCATCTGGACGCAGACGTGGTGTGACCTGCAAGGAGGTAAAGGAGACATTACCTCAAAAACAGAGCAAATTTCATCTGTATCTTTGCCACTGCCACTACTACAGCCTCAGCCAATGCTTTGGGTCAATGCTAAGAGGGGATAACACCTTGACGTGGCATTATTCTTGTGCACCGCTTAGGGTACTTCACCAAAACAGATTGACATCACTTTGCTGCTGCTACAGGTGATGAAATAAAGTCCCCTGAGATTTAAGAAAGCTGTGGTCAAGGGCAAACATCAGGCAAAGTCCTAAGAATGAATGGCTTCCCCGAGGGAATGAGCCCGGGCTCAACCCTCCTGAAATCAGGTATCTACAGGAATCAGAAATTAAGGAAGTAAGAGTAAAATGCTCAAAGTGAAGCAGCTGAACTGCTCGAGGACTTCAGGCTCCATGGTAAAAAAACACTGACCACATGGGTGAAACTTCCCTGCCAGTGCCAGCACTAATAACTTCCACGCCTGCATGCGGTTCAGCAGCCCCCTCTGCACCTCGTGGAAGCCACACAACAGTACGCACTTCAGTAGTAAGAGAGTATTTGCTTTGGGATTTGGGATTACTTTACTCTGGGATTATTATGAATGGCCTCTCATTATCCTGACTCGAGCAGTGTTACCACCACCGCTGCCACCTCCACAAGGCAAACGCTGCTGAAGCTGAAACGCGACGGGAGCACTGTGTTATTAATTTGTGTTTCCAACTCATAGGTGTTACTATCACTACTACTACCAGCAAAAAAGGAAAAAGCTATCTGTGTTTGGTAATACTAAATAACAAACCAACGACTGAAAGATTTTGTGTCCACCCCCGACCCCTGCTTTCTTGTATATGTGTGATAAAACCAAGACCTGAGCTCCTGGTGTCAATTGTTCCCAAAGGACAACTTGCTTCTGGCTGCGGGGTCAGGCTAGATGCCACTGAAGAGGGCTCCACATAAACGCAGGCTGTTTTATGCCAGTATGCCAGGGGACTGGGTAGGCAAAGTACAGAGCAGAAAGCCCTAAGCTGTAACCGCTGGGAAAGCTGCTTTACTCGGCGAGTTGCTCCAAGCATTGCAGAGGCAGACTCTGAGTTTACACTGACAGATCAAGGCAATAATTCCCACTTTACCCCCTCTTTTCAAGCTAGATGTGGCTACAACTACTCAGACTTAGATAACGTGTCACCGCCATGCTCTCCTGGCAGAGGCACAGAGAAGGAGGTCATCATTTTGCTGACAATTATCCTGCAGGAGAGCATTCACCAACAGCTTAGCCATCACCTGCAGCACGAACATCCAGCTCCAGCAGAGGTAAGGCCACGCTGCTCAATACCACACTGAACCATGCCTTAACCCTAAACAGCACAGAAGCGAAGGCAGCTCCGTTTGGTAAACTGCTGAGCACCTGGGGATTAGGGGACGGCAAGTTTGGAGCGTGGCTTCCAAAGGGAGCCCCCTGAGCCGAAGATGTTTGGTGTCACAGGAGGTGAGGGCTGCTGCTGGCGTGCACCCGGAGCCTGAAGCGCTTCCCATCCCAGCCCCACCACCACATCGGTGGCAGCAGCTCCCATCCCGCGGCCCCAGCTGGTGCTGGCAGCACAAGCTGGGCTCACTCAGACCGTGGTTTTTGGCTAAAGCTGTGGGAAGCAGAGCCAAACCCAGCAAGATCAGCCTTTCCGTAACCCCCTGTAATCTCCCCATCATCCTGTTAGGAGCAGGCCCGGGAGTTGGGTGTCTTTAGCACAGTCCCTTTGGCTCGCGGATGCTCCTGCAGCCAGATCCTGTAAAGTGTGGAGAGCAAATTCCCAGCACGGCCCGGATGAAATTACTGTGACATTCGCGAGAAACCAAGAACAACGAGCAGGGAACTACAGCGACTAGACAAGGGATTATACTCGAGTCTCGAGGGTGCTGCACAGCCGAGGCACTGCGGTATTTCTGCAGTGGGTGAAACCCTGAAATAAGTGGGAGAGGAAAGCGCTCTATTTATAGCCAAAATTCAGCACATTTGCACATGTTTATTGTTGAGCACATGCTTCTGCACTCCCTGAATGAGGATGAAGTGAGGTATATGTTTAAAAGCAAGCGTGGGCTTGCAAGCTCTGCTGGCTTGAGCCCTATCCCTTTTCCCACATCACTCCTCAGCTCACCAGGGAAGAAGAAAGCTCTGGTTTCACCCTGACCCTAGCAAAAACTTCCCTTTCCCCCAGTTCAGCTCAGCCAGGAGCTGACTTGTGCTCGGGATGCAGCACACACGCAAGGACAACTTGTCTACGGAGGGCTTTTGCTCCGTCTGCAGATCTGCGCTCAGCAGCGTCTGCAGCTCTCCCTCACCCAAACTCCTCGCACGAGGGAGACACTTCCATCAGCTCGGAGGAGCCCACAGCCAGACATTTAAATTGGTATCAGCTTGTCGTACATCAGGGCTGCATTTCTGACAAACCCAACCCCGCGCACAATTCATTGCGCGGCGACTTCCCAGCAAATGCAGTTTCCTCGACTCCTCGCCAAGTAATTATTCCGCCGCTCTCCCTGCTGGAGGTGAATCACTTAGTTAGCTCGTTCAAAGCCTTGAATTAAAGGTCTTACTGTCAGTGGTGTCGGAGTTATCACTGCTGATCGAGTACTTTCGGCGTTTTTCTTCCATCTGCAACAGAAAGAAATGGCACGTTACGCTTCGTGGCCAGGACCCTCACCGACACCCGCTCACCGCCGCTCCCGACACCCACACACCGCATTGTCCCAACACCTACCCCCACGACAGAGCACCCGGGGGTTTAGGGAAGGAAGCAAGCAACCCTCAGAGGGCTTTTATTGTTAAACATCGAGGGCGTGAGCGTTTCTGCACCAGCCCTCCCTGCTTCCAGGAGGCAGAAGGGGCCTGGCGCCGTCCCGCCAGCAGATCCGGGCTGCGCGTTTCAGAAGCACACCGACGCTAGAATGGAAACTCTGCGCACTCTTAGTATGTCTGCAGGGGAAAGTCCGAGCATCACTGAATTCTAGAGGACCCCTGTGCGCAACGAGGCCGGGGTTTTACCCTCTGAGTCATCTTCCCACTCGGGCGGTATCAGCTTTTCAGACGGCTGGTGCATCCGCCGCGCAGCCAGCACGCCAGCGCAGCCCGAAGCACGCTTCCCACAGCTCAGACCGCCTCTGCCTCCTCCAGCACCGTGGGGCAAGCCCCAGCTCCAGCCACAACTTTGCTGTCCTAGAGACAAAGCCACAGCATCCGGCACTGCCGCAGGAGGAGGAGGAGGAGGAGGAGAAGGGACCCGCTTGAAGCTCGGCCACCGGTTTGCTTTGTGGCTTTGAGAAGTGCCTGAAATCAGCAGGGTCCCCCGAGCTCACCCCTTGGGAATGAGGCAGAACCGAAAGGCAAGGACCTGTTCTAGCAGGTGCTTGAAAAAAAAAAAAGGGAAAAATAAATAAAGAAAAAAGAAGTTGAAAACTTTTGAAGACTTTTACTAGGGTTGACCAGGTGGGGGTCGGTGCGACCCCAGCTCCCCAGCAGGGCTGTGAGCGCTGCGGGTGGAAGCACTACGCACGGACAGAGCCGCTCAGCAACAGGCTGGAAGCTAAAATCCACCTGCAGAGATCAGCACTAATCCCACAGAAATCATCCCGGTACTTTCTGAGATATTCTGCAAGAATCTGAGGCACATACACTGCCGCTTCCCAAATATTAAGAGGGAACAACAACAAATGGGGTTCAGCAGCAGTAGAAATTAGCAGCAGGGCAGCTGGAGCATGCCATGCCCCCGAACAAGTGGAAAAGTCCCACTGCCTTAGAGCTCCCAGGTAGTTAAGCACATAAAACTCTCCCAGCGCCTGCATTTGACAACATACGTGCTGTGTTTTATCACACCATTAGAAGGGATAATACTACGAAGTATCATAAACATTTTAACCATCGGAGTTGTTGTAAGGCATTGCCCTGTCAAAACATGATTAAAAACGTTCCCTGAGACTATGGCAATACCAATACTTTCCTCCAGCGATTCCAGGGGAAGCAGATGTTATTAAACCAGCCTCCTTCCAAGTAGCCGGTAGATTTTTGCTTGGGGAAAATTAGGCTGAAGGCAGATTTAACTGCAGGTTGCTTGCTTGTAGTGGAAATTCTACCTGAGCACTTGAGACTGGTTCCCGCTGGTTTGATGGAGCCGTGCGCTCATCGGCTGAAGGTGCTGGGCACTGAGATCACACACACCAAAGCCAGCGGGGAAAAAAGGATCACCTGAGCCATTCCCAGGGTTTTTCACCTTCGGCTTTATAGTAACAGTGCCATCGGCATCACTGTCCGTCCCCAGGAAGAAAAAGGGGCATGGTCAATTCCCAGCAGGGTGGCAAGGTGCTGGGATCGCTTTGGGCTCTGTGGCATGTCTGGGAAGATGCACTAATCACCCCTTTAATTGAAACTGGTCCCTGTGTCCTGCTCCTGCCCTACTCCTACCCCCCCAGCACCCTCGTACAACACTGCTGGAGGGCATTACAAGTTTGTATCCACGTGCCGAAGTGGTTCACATTGCAAGCAAACAGCGGCTCCTCTGCAGTAAATCATTTTGCCCTCACTTGAGAGTCTCCAAGGCAGCACCCTCTTGAAACTGAATTTCAATTGCTCCGACCGAAATCCCGGCTTGAGCAAAGTATGGGCATCGCTGAAATGCAGCCACAGCCTGGGTAGGGGCCGGCACAGGGTGGCACAGCAGGGACATGGGGGCACAGCAGGGACACGGGGGCACAGCAGGGGCTCCCTCGGTGCCTGCAGGAAGGCGAATTTGTGCCCCAAACCACGGGGCTCCACCAGACCTCGCCAGAAAATGGTTAACTCCCAGGCAGCGCTAAGGAGATGCTGTTTCCTGAAGGACTCATCTTCTTGAGCCCGCCAAACAGTAGTAAACTGCACGGTACTTAACGGAGGAATTTACTGTAGAAGAAGGGGAATTGGGCAATTTCCCCAGCTGGAGCTCGGGGCTATGCAGCAGGGGGGTGGCTGGGTGCCCGCCCTGCCCTCGCAGCATCCCCTTGGCCATTCAAAGTCTCCACCAAATGTACTCTCCGGGCCAAAACGCATCCTCCGTTTACGTTAGAGGCCATCACTTCACCTTTAACTGACCCATTCCCCACATGGCATCATTATTAAAGCCATAAACAAATTCCAAAAAAATTTGTAATACTTCGAAAAGGTCGCAGTTAGGTCAAACTTGGCCCAAAATCCAGCTTTTACGCAGCCAGAAACCAAGAGAAAGGTTTCTATGTATGCTCGCTTAAAAAAAATTCAAATAGAAACAGATGTGGGTTTCTTTTATAAACAAATGAACATCCCCCTGAAGTGTCTGCAACTCCGACTGCGTCCGCCTAATGCCTGGAAACCCGAAAATGGAATTGATTGCGAACTAACACATGCTCAGCACCGCCTTTGTTCCAGCTGAAAAAGGCAGATAAATGCTAAACCCAGCAACAGGATGGCCTTCCATCAGCCCAAACAAATTTAAATCACCGGGGCCTTGCGCAGATTGGCCTCAGGATGGGTGGCAGGATCGGGCAGCCCTAAGGGTCGGGCAGGGCCAGCCTCAACCACAGCCACCAACTTCCCCAGAGGATGCCCAAACTTCCCGCATCCCCTTCCCCTTTCCTCCAGGCACAGGCAGGGATGAGGAGAGCTTTTGGAGATGCAATTTTGCCCAGCGTATGTAAGCAGGGAGAAGCGAGGGCAGACCTGGAGAAGCACCTGCCCAAAAACCCCAAGCTCCCGGCCATCGCTGCACGGGGCAGCCCTGTGCTGGTACCAGTACCAGCGTGCATCCCAAATGGTTTGGGCGGGCTCCTCGCCTCCTACAATCCCCTTCCACTGTCCTCATGCTCAGGGGAACCCGCTGGTGTTTCCCAGCTCCCTGCCAAGCTTTAGCCCACGTGGGGCTGGGAGCTGCTGGCGGCACCGTGGGTCAGCGGGGGGACGGCTCTGAAGCGGGGAAACGAGCAAGGGAAATCCACACACACCCACAACCACTGCTCCCACGGGGACCACGGCACGGAAATCTGCACAAGCTGCAGTAAAAGGAGCTTTTGGTCAGCAGCCCATCCTCGTGCTGAGGGATGCGCCGCGCTCCGTGCCCCCCGCCCCGCGACCTCTCGCTCGGTGCCGGTTGAGCAACGCCGGCTGAATTCTGCGCGCTGTTTGTGAGCTGCAATGAGACTGCAGAAAACCACTTCCCTGTTTGTTCTTCCAGCACAGAAATAGGAACACAAACAGAAAATAGTGCCCCCAGCGGCACGCGCGCCCTCCGTCCAGCCCCGGACCGCCGCGTCCCAGTGCGTCCCAGTGCGTCCCAGCGCGTCCCAGCGCAGGGCGCGGGCGCCGGGTGGGTGCCGTGGGGCGCTGGGGCCGCTCGGTGACGCTTCCCCTCCGCGTTAACCATTTACTGGCTCTGTCTAGGAAAGGCAGCGGGTTGTTAGAAAGTGCAAGAAGGGAGGAAGAGCAGGAAGGTCCCAGCGGCACGCCGCAGCAGGGCTGTCCTCGCAGCCTGCTCCCAGCAGCAGCTCAAGGCGCCGAGGGCGGCTGCGTGGGGTTGGGGGCGAGCAGCAGCAGCAGCAGCCCCTCGCTGGGGGAGCAGCCCCGCTCTCAACGACAGCAGCAGCCGAAACTTTTCAGCCCGAGGATGCGCGCCGGCTGTGCCAGCAGCCCGCCAGCACATTTTGGCGCATAGCCCCCATGTCTCGGGGGAAGCGGCGCTGCTCTTTTCTGAACCTCCCCGGGTAACCCCGGGGAGAGCAGATGCGGAAAGCCACGACCCCGGCGGGCAGAAGACGCGCGCTCACGGCAGCGTTCGGGTCGGGGCAGCCTGGTGGAGTGGGAGGCAATTGGGGTGCCCCCAGGGCTCGCCCCCCCATAGCTGCCCCCAAATAAGTGATGCCCCCGTGCCCGCTGCCCGCTGCCCCACGCAGCCCAGGTGGAGCGGGGCCGCTCCTCCCCAGCTGCCAGCTCCGTTGGCTGTCTTGGCTCCTGGGGGCACAATTTAACCTCATTTAAATTTAAAACAAAACAAGCCCTCGTTTACTTCCTGTGCTTTGCCTTTTTCCAAACCTAGCAGGGGATTTTTTTTTTTTCTTTTCTTTGCTTTTTCTTTATTGCTCACATTTATAACTTTCCTTTCCTTTTCTGACTTGTTACCCTCTAATTACCCATCCTCTCTGCAGCAAGCCCGGACGCATCGCAGGTAACCGGGGAGGTTACGACGGGCACCCAGGGCCACCCCTGCCTTCGTGCAGGACCGCGTGGGGCATGGTGTGCAGCCGGAGCCCCCTCCTGCAGCTCTCAGGGCATCCGCAGCCCCGAGCAGCATCAACAGGAGCCACGGGCACTCAGCTTCGCAGGAGACACCCGGAGGAAGCCAAAGACCTGTCCTCAGTAAGCGCCTCCGTTGGAGGATCACCCGTCCACCGACTTTCGGAACTTGGGTGTCAACCACTGCCAGCAGCCACCGATACTCCAACTGAATTTCATCTCCCTGCCTAGAAATCTAGCGCGTCCCCTTCCAATTCCGCGCTGCAAGCCTTCATCTTTAGCGATCAGCCTCAATTTTCCTAGGAAAAACAAATTTAACCTTTGATTTAACCTTTCGGCGAGCTATTTTTACTCCTATCTCCAGCTTATTTTAACCTCGGTAGCCAATAAACGCTTAAAGGTCAAACCCCATTCCTAAGAGCCCGGCTTCACCCCGGGGAGGAAGGCTGAGATCGCTGATTTTTCCGGGGCAGAAGCCCCTCTTCCGACCGTCCCAGCATCAGGAGGGGCCGGGCACGGAACCGGAGGAGGGAAACACCGCTGGGGCGAAGCGGGGGGATGCTAAAATACCTCCTGCCTTCCTCGGGATGCTCGGGGATGCTCGGGGATGCCCCCCGGACACAGATGCGCTGCCCCCCGAGCTGGGCATCCCGGTAGCTCCCCCGCCTTGGCATCACTGCCCAACTTCAGCGTTGGGGTGAGCGGGGATGGTGGCATGGTATGGCACGGCATGGCACGGCATGGCATGGTATAGCGTGGCATGGCACGGCTCAGCATGGTTTGGCACGGCATGGCACGGTTTGGCATGGCATAGCACGGCTCGGCACAGTTCAGCACAGCTCAGCACAGCTCAGCACAGCTCGGCACGGCTCGGCACGGCTCGGCGGGCCGGAGGCAGGTGGGGAAAGCTCCGGGCCCCGTGCGGGATGGAGCCGGCCCCGCCACGCCCCCGGGGCCCCGGCCCCACCGGGCACGGCCCCCGCCGCTGCCGCCCGCCCCCGGGGATGAAGCTGGGAGGAGGAGGAGGAGGAGGAGGAAGAAGAGGAGGAGGGGGGGGGACCCGGGATGATGCCGGGGGGGGGTATGGGGTGGGGGGGGGGTCTGGTCGGGGCCGCGCAGCGCCCTCCCGGAGCCGCGGTGCGCGGGCACGGCGCGGGGCAGGCAGTGCCGCAGTCATTAATTCGGGGAGCGGAGCGGGGCGAGCGGCTGCAAAAGTTGTGTGCGCGCCCCCCCTCTCCCCCCCAAAAAAAAAAAAAAACAAAAAAAAAACCCACACACACACACAAAAAAAAAAAAACACACAAAAAACCACCCCTCCACCCCCCTCCGGACCGGGCGTGCGCAACGCGCAAGGGGGTGGGGGGGGGGGGGAGGAAAAATAATAAAAAATTTAAAAATTAAAAAAATAAATAAATAGGAAGGGGAGGGGGTGGGAGAAGCGCCCCCCCCCCCCCTCCCTCCCTCCCAGCAGTGCCCCCTTACCTTTGCCGGCGGCGCCTCCTCCGCCGGGCTCGCCGGGCTCCGGGGGGCTGCGGGCGGCGGGGAGGGGCCGGGGGGGCGGCGGCCGGGGCCGGGGCCGTTCCCGCAGCCCGGGGCCGGGGGAAGCCCCCGCGGCCGCTTCACGGCGCTGCCATCGGCGGGGCCGCGCCGTCCGGGGCCCTCCTCGGGAGCGGGCGGCCCCCCCCCGTTACACACTCGCTCCTCACACTCGCACACTTACACACACACACGCCCCCCCCCACCCACCCCCCCCCGGCCCCAACACCGCCGCCGCCGCCGCGATGGCCGCCCCGCCGCCGCCGCCGCCGGGCCCTGCCCGCCCCCTTTCTGTTTCTTTTTCTCGCCCCGGCGGGCGGGGAAGCGACTTTGGGAGCCGGGCACGGGGAGGAGCGGCGGGGCTGCTGCTGCTGCTGCTGCTGCTGCTGCTGCTAACGCTGCCGGTGCTGCTGCTGCTGCTGCTGCTGCTGCTGGTGGTGGTGGTGCTGCTGCTGGTGGCGCCCCCCCCACCCTCCCCAACCCCCTTTCTCCCCTTCCCCTGCCCACCCTCGCCCCCCTCCCGCACCCCTCAATTCCTCCCCGGCTCCGGCTCCGGCTCCGGCTCCAGGTGCGGGCGGCTCCGCTCCCATCCCGGGCCGGGCCGCCCCGCTCCTCACCCCCCCGCCGGCCGCGGGGGCCCCATGGCGCTGCCCGGAGCCCCGCACGCGTCCCGCGGGCACGGCTCGGCTCGGCCCGGCCCCCCCCGCACTCTTTTTTACCTCCTTTTTTTTTTTTTTTTTCCCACTTCCCCCCCTTTTTCCCCTTTTCCCACTCCCCCCCCCCTCTTCCTCGCTTCTTTTCCCCTCTCTCCACTCCCCCTCTCTCCCGGCTGTGCACAGGCGTACACGGGGCCGAGCCGCTGCGAGCTTTTTTTTTTTTTTTAAAAAAAAAAAAAAAAAATCGGCTTATACTTAAAAAAAAAAAAAAAAGCCTTTTGGCGCCATATTAATGACGTACTTAAAATTTGCCATTTCTCCTGCGTCAAAAAGACGGGTTCTGGCCCGGCGCGGAGAGGAGCCGCCCCCGCCGGGCAGCCCCACGAGCAGCGCCGCGGACACGCGTGGCAGAGCCCCGAGGGGTGCGGGGCTGCCAGGGCCCTGCTGTAAAGCCCCGGGTGAGCCAGCACGGCTCGGCACAGCACGGCTCGGCATGGCCCCAAGTTGGCCGAGTTGCCGGGGAGCAGCGCCGAGCCCCCCCCCCCCCCGGTGCCGTGTGTCCCCCCCCACCCGGTGCCGGGACGCCCCCCGGGTGTTGCCCCCCACGGGTGCGGCGTGGGCTCGGTGCCCGCTCAGGGCTGCCCACGCTGAGGGGTTTTCCCCCGGTTTAGCCCAGGCAGGAGCGGTTCCTTCAATTAAAGCGGTGTTAATGGGACCGAGGGGTCCCTGCGATGCGTGAGGCCGAGTTGCAGAAGTTGCTGGGCTCTGGTTTAAACCCCTGCTGGGGGGGGGGATGAAAATTCAGCTTAAAGACAGTCCCTCAGTCACAACCCGTTACCATCCCTTGGTCCCATAAACCTCTAAAACGTCCCCAAAGTCACTGACCATTCACAGGGCCACCAGCACAAGCAGGGCACGGGGATGCTCCCCCATGGGCGTCCCCCTCCCAGACATTATCGTTTGCTTTAATGAATGAGGCTGCAACGTGCTGTCTTAGGAGCCTCTCCTGGACATTTTCTGAAAACTTAAAGCCCTTTGGCTCCTCCAAGGATGAAGACAAGAGGAGAAGAGCAATGCTTTGGTTGTAGTTGGTTTTGCTGGACTTCTCTAATAATTATTTTTATGTCACCCTGGAAATAGTCTTTTAGGGTCTTTGTAGGTAAGCCCGCCCAAGTTCATCACCTTCTTGGTCTTTCAAGCAGAGCAGCTCACAACACGTGGCAAAACAACGTCAGTTCCTGCACGGCACATGAAGGAGGAGATTTGGGGGAGCAAGGGAGATTGCCCGGATCCCCATAGCTAAGAGCAGCACTCCCTTTATGTCTGCTTTGGAAATAAGATGTCATCTTCTCCGGGGAGCCTCTTCGCTGGGAAGCAGCCCCAGAGAAGAATGGGAAACGTCAGCCACCGGTTAAAAAAAGCCTCTCCTGGTAGCACGAGAGTGAGAGCCTCATGGCACGGCCTCCTGCCGGCCCCAGGCACCTCGAGGGGCACCGGCCCCACTGCACTGAAGGTCACCGTGTTACATGGCCAGAACTCTGGAAACATCCAAACCGAGGCATTCTGTACTAATTCATAGAGCTTTTTTTCATTTCTTTTCTTTTTTCCATGCAATTTTGTTACAGTTCTTAATTATATGATCACAATCTGCTTTTCACGCAACACCCGCGTGCATAGGACCTGCTCCGTAGGTAAGTCAAAAAGGAAACATTTCCCCCAGATCCTCCCCATTTTACCTGTGGAACCATAAAATTTAAGACAGAATGGTCCCAAAGACCAGGATTCTCCCCTTTTCTCTGTAAGGCTAACAAGGTCCTTGTACAAAGTTTAGGGCACTGATGTTGGTGCTGCCCATACTGCGGGTGCTCAGCCTGGAAATGTTGGCTTGAACTGGGGACATCCAGCTCCGTACAGCTGGGCACAGTGGGTGCAGGTATGAAGTGCTGCATCACGGTAAATGCTCTGTGAAAGCTGACATTATGCTTCTCAGATGGAGTACCCTAAATTAGTCAAAACTGGCCTTAATCCATCCGTGTGTCATCCTGACCCATCTTCCTAATGGGTATTGGGGACAATTAATGAAGGTGCTGGAGCACAGATGCAGCGTAGTGGAAAGTACCATAGCAAAATGGTGCTGTGTAGTTGGGCTTGCTGGACTTTTTAATTATTATTTTTATGTAACCCTGGAAATAGTGTTGAAATTTGCCATAAGGCAGCCTCCTATGGTCTTGTAGATAAGCCCGTCCAAATTCATCATAGAAAAAAAAACACGGGAAAATTAATAATTGTGGCAGGGAACCTGCCAGCTTCCCTGCTTTGGACCTGTACAGCATCACAGCCCTATCATCCTCTGGGCCATTTCTCGGGGATTTCTGGACACAGCCACCACCGGAGGTCACAGCACGTCCAATTCCAGACACGCAGCTCAGGTCCCCAGCGCAGACCAGTTGTGCACAGCCCCAGTGCACTTCTGCCACCCCAAAGATGAGCACCCCGTTCTGGTTTGAGCGCCGCACACCGCAATGTTGGAACTGTGTTTTCGGCTGCTGTGAAATCCAGAAGTGGCCAGATATGTGAGCAATGTGCTGAGCTAGGGCCTAGGATCAGCCGGGGAACAATGGGAGCGCGCCAGCACTGCTGAGCCCCTCGCCGACCATCTCGTGCACCGCACGGCCCGGCGGTACGGGAGAAAACCAACATCTGAGCCCGTAATTAAAATCTTGCTCTGCTTCCACAACAGGGCTTCGATTAAGGAGGCAAGGAGAATTCTGACATTTCTGGATGTTGAGTACTTGATCACATGCTTAACAGATTTTTGGCTACCATCTATATGCACGTCTATACAAAATGTGTATGCACACACATAGAGGTACCACAGATACAAAACACACAGAGGTAACAGCTGGTGGAGGGTTCCACAGAAAGGTCGTGTGTATTAGGCATTCGACGCTCGGTTTACATAGCATGACATGTATGTAACAGTTATGAAGAGCTCTGACAGGGTGTTGTCAGCTGGCTTTTGCTAAGAGAAGAAATAAATCTAATAATGAAAACAACAAAAAAAGCATTTTGGAAGAAATAATACTGCACAAATCCTCTAAAAGGACAGAATTGTCTACACAACAAAGGCTCAGCTGATTGATGCTAAAATAAGCAGTTATGCAACAAGTAAGAAATATGATCTCCAGAGAAGGAGCCAGCAACATTTCCCTTTCATCTTCATTCACCAGGGCTTGTTTTTGCATACCTAGGAGAAGAATATAGGCAACTTTTTGACAGTAAGTGCCTAAGTTGAATTAACTGGTGTTCAAACGAAGGATTTAGTATGGAGCTAAATCCCCTCGCCATAAGAGTCCCCCAAAGTGGTATTGCTTCCATTGCCCATGCTCCAGGGCTGTGATCATGCTTCGGAGGAGCGCTCTGCTGGCGTAACTGGGTGAAAATACGCTGATTTTAGGGGTGAATCGGCTCACCAAATAGCTGTGATTACAAAACTTAACACAACTTTAGAAGCAGCAGCATATAAAATAGTTTGTCTCAAAACAACTGCATTTAGTACAACTTATCAGCAAGGCTTGAGACCCCACCAAAATCTCAGTGTGACAGACCTCATAGAGAGGAAAAGGAAAAGCTGGGTGCCTCGATGTCCCCACGCCTGGCTGCTAGCACCCGGCACAGGGCTGAGACAGGAGGGAGCGTGACTGATACAAGGAAAATTGAATGCTATTTCAAAGACCTTTAGAAATCAGCTATTTACTAATGCTACCTAGTGAGAAGCTGCAGGGAAAGCTCAGCTCCCCATCGGCCGGGTGCCTGTTCCTGCTGTGATGTCCTCATGTCCCTGCGGCCGGGCGCTGGAGGACCAACACGGGGCAGAGACATGCTCTGGTTACAAGAGCTGGTGGAGACCCTCACAACCTGAAAAGGGCACAGGAAACATGTGGCTGCTAATTTACTGCCCACATACCCTCTTCCGAGGCCTCTGGTAGCCAGAAGAGCACGAGATAACCTCCTGACTACTTTAATTTCTGCCAAGGACCAGATCAGCACAGAGCCATTCCAGGAGGGGAGCACAAAGATGATGGAAAGCTTGGTGCATCCGTATCCCAGACAGGGTTGTCCAACATCCCAGCTGTGATCGGGATATTTACTTGTTATTAAAATGCGTGTTAACTTGGAGAATATTAAGCAGATGCAGTAGAAGGAAAAAGAACAAGCTCTGCTCTAAATTATAATAATAATCACTCCCATCTTCGAGAATGAACTACTACAGAAAGATCAAGGGCGAGATGGCTGCTATGGTCATTATATAAACTAATCCTTTTCCTTTGTCAGTCATTCTGCATAATTCTTTCCCTCTCTGAAGCTAAGGAGAAATACTATACTTACAGGAGAAGAAAATTTGATTTGGCAGATCAGTGGATAGAGAGATTTTGTTTGCAGTCTCAATTACCTCCAGTAGCTAGAAATTCGGTATCAAAATAAACTGTAAACAAAAAAAAAATAGATACAACATTACAAACATCCATCCCTTGATGGATAGCTCAACAATTCTCTGTTCCAGCAACAGCTGCTTTAATATCTTCCAGGGAAATGGCAGTCTCTCTCTGTCTGAAGGGATTACCTTTAAGGAGTGCCTCCTTAAGTGGTTTTGCGTAAAGATGCTCATGTTCTTGTGCACTGAATTTCTTCTGCCAAATTTCCAGATTCTTTTGTGGTTGGTTTCTCTGTCTCCTGTAGGTTCTGTAAGCCTTCTCATCCCCAGGCTGAACGTGCCCAGCTCTCAGCCTGTATATATGGCCCCACGGCCACTCCTTTGCTCCCTTGTTAGGGACACTTCAGACTTGCCAGGCTAAGCAGGGTGTTGGACAAGCGTGGCTCCTTGGGATGCCTGGGGTCTCAGCATGAAGACATGACCACAACACCATCATTCACCCTGTCTGGATGATGGGTGATGAGAACAGATGCGTGTCCCCGTGATGGGGTACCCCAAAGGCAGGGCACACCACCACAACCCCTCCTGCTGCCTTTCCCCACTGCACGGCCAGGGCTGGTGAACAACCCACTGCCAGCAGGCTCCTTCCTACCTGCAGGTCCCTCCATGGTATGGAGCATGCAATTACTGTCCCAATTAAAAAAAAAAAAAAAAAAGAAAAGATTAAAGATATGAGTCACAATTCAATGCGCCATTTGAGTGAATGGTACATATGCTAAACAATACATGCATCAAGACTGCATTAATCCTCGTTTTATGTGGATTCCCTCTAGACATTCAGTTTATAACCAAGTTGGCGATTTCACTATATTTCTCTGGAGTTTGAGGGTGTGAAAAAGACATTTCCATTTCATTGACTAAGTTCCCAAGGGGAGACTTTATGAAAGTGCAAGTGCATAATTTACTGCCTGACAGGATAAAGATGGTATCTGATTTTTAAAAAAATAGTGTACCCTGAAAAACAAAATTGCTAGAACAGACATTTGTTTTCCGTAAGTACCATATTTTAGAAGCATTTAATTTAGCTTAGAAGCGCTGTTAAAAATATATGCATTGTAAATTGCAGCTGCATAACACGATATTTATCAGATAATGTCACTGAATAGTCTCCTGTTGCAATATAAATGCCAAGGCATTTATAGAAAAATAAATGTTGAAGTAGAGAGCTTTCCTTTCGAAGTGGAAAACCATTATCTCATCCAAAGTTCATAAATAAAATGATGAGGGCTTGCTTTCGGGGTTGGTTTTAACCGTGCAGGGGCTGAAGTGGGCGCTTCACTGCCCGAGCACTGCTCCCCAAAGCCTGGTGGCAGTGACAGCAGAGGGGACACACCGTACGTGTGGCAGCCCTCAGCGGGACCTCAGAAGGGCAATCAGCTACTGACGCACTTGAGGATCAGAAGCATAGCGATGGAACATGAGAGATTTCTCGGAATTTACCACCTCATGCAAAATTTATTGCAAGAAAACTCCTCGGGTCTGGCTACAGCCAGGACCTGATGCAGTATGCTAGGACACCAGCTTTCAGAAGCCGTGCCTGCATGTTGGCTCTCGAAACCACATTTAGTCGCATAAATGCAGGATCTGATTTTCAATGGATGGAGCACCTGGCAGTCCCTATTGATTTCTTCAGGGTTTTGGATCGAGTTGTGCATTCGCAGCACTATTTATTAGCATAAGGTACAAAGGGCTGTTGGAGAGGGATGGTAAATAAGGTTTGGGATCCAAGAGCTCCACCTTGGGCTCCTCTGAAATTTGAGGACATTGATCTGGTCTGTTCGCCTCCTGTTAGGCTGGGATTAAAATTAGGCTCGTGCTGCCATTCACACAGATCGACGAAGGGCTGTACTGAGCAAGCTGCACGCCACGTGGCAGCTGGGCCCTAGCTCGTTGCTTTTTGCACCACAGGTCCATTTGCTGGCCTTGCTGAGACTGGAAAATGCTGCTCAAATGCAGCAGGACCCATCGTGCAAACTGCCTGCAGCTGCTGCTGGACCGCAGCCGCTGGAAGCGCGATGCTCATAGCATCCCAGGGGAGGAGTGGATGAGGAGCATGGATGGCACCAAACCACTCTGAAGTCATCCTGATAACTTAATTTCAATTATTCTGGGTTTGACATATCCAGATAATCCACATTTCATGGGATTTGTAATTTTCAAATCATTTTTAGCCTGCACAGTTAGGAGCAAAGTCTGCCTGGAAATTAAAGGAAGCTGCAGCCACATTTATTTAGCTGTGCCTATGGAGCCAGAATGCCCACCCTACAGCCCATGGACATGCAGCTATCAGTGCCAGACTGGGGAGATGAGGGTATTTGAATTTTGGCCACAAGTCAGACACTTCTCTTGTTAAAGCAGAAGTCGGGAGGGGGGTTGCCCCCCTTACCACCCCAAAATGCCTCCAAGAGCGGTCACTGCATCTGCCTTAACTGGAAGCATGTGCACTGCTCTTCCAAGGGAAGGAATGAGATTCCTGCATCCTGCTCCTGGCTTCATGAATTTACCCTTCCGTGGTTCTGTTCTGCTTTTAGCTACGACTTTTCTGCACGATTCGCATGGTGTATTGTCTGCTTGCTTCTTTCCCTTCTGTATTTTCTCCCTCTGCTCCTCACTGCATTTTCCTTCGGACAATCTAACCCACTGCTCCTCTGCAGCAACCATATTCATACCAAATTGCAGTTTATCTGCCTTGCCACTCTCTGCTCACCTCTCTCCATTGAAAAGCACACTTCAGCCTGCCCCTGTCACATCGCATCCTGGGCAACACGTTGGGAACCTAGCCTGGATGTGCCAGGCTGAGCTGAATTACTCATTCTTCTCCTCAAACTCCTCTCTGTCCACTCTGGCTGTCAGAGCAGCACTGCACTCCAGGCACTACTCAACTGATATTTTGCCAAAAGCACTTTATATGATGAATGTCAGCCACATCGGGAATACGTTATGCTGTAGGTGCAGCGACTAAAATAAATTTTACATGTAAGAAACGGCTGGCTGGATGAACGGAGGGACAGCCAGGTCGCTGGCTGGTCAGCCATTGAGGGGCACAAAAACACACAGCAGGACACCTTGCTGGGCCACGTTCAGAAGAAAATACCTCAGCACTGCTAGCTCCTGGTGGAGAGGATCTCACCCTGGGCACCTGCAAGCGGGGAGGACCTCAAAGTTGCACACCACATCCATAAAATATCACAGCAATGAGAGGGCGAAGAATCATCAAGTCCTCTGTCTCTTTGTATAGGATTACAGCCCCTTTGCAGAGGACATACCAGCCATTTGTTTGAATTTACCTTTGCTCTTTGAAAATAGGCCACCAGCTAGTGCTGCTGTGCTGCTGAGCAGGGCCACGTCCCTCTGAGCCCCTTCCTGGTGAGCTCCAGGGCTGACAGAGCCACTGAAGCAACAATTCCTCCCTGCCAGGACTTCAGCACATTGTCTATGCAACACGTAGCCCTTTTACAGTGCTTATAAACTTCAAACCAATTGTACCTGGCAGGGGAAGTTTAACATTAATGACTTTCTTATTACGGATGGAAAAACCTCTCGGAGCTAACGAGCAGCAACAAGGCCGAGGAGGTGACTCCACGGTCACGAGCAGCGCCTGGAGCAGGGCCTGAGTGATGGCTGCTTCACTCTGAAGTCAGCCTACCTTTGGGCCTGGGGTCAGGAAGGGCTTTAAGGATCTTGGTTTAGGACCACTGAAGGGCAGGGGGAAGGCAGAGCCTGTGGTGCCCATCCCATGGCCACCTGCAGTGCCCTGCCCTGTGATGAAGGCCGGGACGGCGTGCCCAGGAGGAGCCTTGCTCTCCGCCACCCCCAGACAGGGACAGCTGCTGAGGTGTGAAAGGGGGCAATTTAATTTTAATCCTGACAGCCAGGAGCAAACAAGACCCAGCGAGTTCCACGTTTAATTTCCACGCAGGTCCCACAGGGCGTGCAGAAGGAGGCTGTGGGCCTGGAGGTGGCACAGTGCCTCGGGGTGGTGGCATCTGCACGGGTACAGCCCCGAGCCCATTGCCTCCAGCCTCGCTGCCCCGGCAGAAATAAACAAATGGAGGCACCAGAAAGGAGAGAGCATCTGACAGGGCCCAGGTACTTATGCAAATAGAGCGTTAACACCCAGCCAGACAGAGCTGATAAGCCTCCCAAGGCCAGCTGGAGGCTTCTCCAGCCTGCTGAGGGGGGGAGGAGGAGGAGGAGGACAGCTTTAGGATGACAATAGGAAACCTAAAAGCAAGAGCAAGGCAGCGCTGGGAAGGCTGCATGGGGCTGCCTTGCTTTGCCAGGCACGCCACTGCTTGGCCATCGCCAGCCTGCTCCACTTTCAGAAGCATCCCCGTGCCCACACGTGCAGCAAGGTGAAAATCCTCTTTTTTTTGCCAAGTTGCAGCATGAGGAGAGCAGGGGGCATCCCCCAAGGTGTGCATTGCCCCCCCAGAGCTCCCCCTCTCTTTGTCAGCCCCTTCCAGCAGTAAGTTGTCCTCCTGCGGGGCTGGTGGGGATCCCCCAGGAAGCTGCATCCCTGCCCCGGCTGGGCTGTTGGTAATCAGATAGAAGGGGTTTAAAATAAGTCTAAGCAGCTGAAATCCACATTGAAGTAGGTAACGGGGTCAGGAGACACGCTGCAGCCAGAGGACCCGGGGGCCACCAGGCAGGGCATGGTGTATGGTCAGAGCTGGGGGCCAACAAGCCAGGAGCCACAATGCTTTCCAAGCACTGGGTGCATGGAAATCTGCGCAAATCTCACGTGTCTCGGGGTCTTTCTCTTGGAAAGACCCAAAAGGAAAGAGGTGTTAGGGGAAGACAACGCATACCACATCCAGAGAGCCCCCAGAGCCAGGTGGTCTCTTTCCTCCCCATCGCATCCATCACCACCAGCCTGAGTCACGGATGGATTTTGCTGCCCCAGAGCCCTATTAGTCTCACAGCTCTGGTCCTGGGACCCAGAGCTGCAGCTCAAGGGATGCAGGAAACCTCCTGCTCCTTGAGCATCACCATGTACGGGCTCCTGGTCCCCACCCCATGCTGGCTCTCTGTGGTCACCTTCACCCACAGGCAGAGGGAAGAAGGGAAAAGAGCATCAAAGAGAAGAGGGGACTGCTTTTAGGGACTATTTGTTTTGCCCACCACGCAGATTTCCAGCTCAGTTTAGCGATACAACGCTCTGATGCTGAGAAGTTGCAGTTTGGCCTTCCTGTGGTATTCCCCTTGGAAAAAAAAATCTTACTGCAATGTAAAACTGAAAATTGAAACAGCCTGGTGATTCACCAGAGAAAATGCCTCTCTCTTTTCCCTATTCAGTGAGGCGGAGATTAATGTTGTGAGGTTTGAAAGAAAAACTGAAAAAGCCTTTAATTAATCCCTAAAGGCTAAACGGTGCCAGAGATGGACAGGATTTCTCCTCTGCCTCCTTTCCGGAGCAAGGACTTGATGCCGTGTTCCTACCGCAGCCTTTTCCAGGGATTCTCCAGCACTGAGGGAGGACCCGAAGCCATCCCTGGGGACAGGCGCCAGGCAGCGAGGAGACACAGGCACCCCCCCAGCACCTTCCCTGGTCTGGTGAGGCAGCACAGACATTTGGAAGCTTTTACCTGCTGCGAGGAAACTTTCCAAGTTCAAGGTCAGGTTTGTTTGTCTTCATCCCGACAGACACAAAATGTTATGCAATATTCAGGAAGTCACTTCTATCAGCCTCAATTCAATTTATAAGATTAAGAGCATGGAAAAACAAATACTCCTGGATGGAAAGCGCTGGCACTGGCCAGGCCAACGCTCTGTTTGCACAAGGATTGTTAACAGGGTCTCTCTTATTTCCACCAGTCAGTAGGGGCAGGATGCAAAGCGTGCTGCTTCTTACGGGGGGCCGGTTGTTACGAGAAACTCTAACCCCTGCAGAGAGCAGAAGCTGTAGCAGAGTCTTCTGGAGGGAGACTTCTGTGGTTGCAGCAGGAACAGCGCTGCTGACACCGTCGCCAGCCCTGGAGCACCCCACGAGGTAAAGGCAGGGCTTGCCTGGTGCAGGGCACGGCACGGCAGCACCTCTGCTGGCTGGATTCACCCGGGTGCAGCCACCGGGGTGCCAGGCTGGAGCGGGGCTGTGGTGGGAACAGAGGCTTCGCTCGCTAAGAACGTGAGGTGCGAAATGATGAGTAAAATAGAGAGCATGTGCAGCTCATGTGCAGCTCTCACAGGAGTCTGAAGCCAGACCTCCCTTGCTCAGAAAATGCACTAGAAAAAAAAAAAAAAGAGCTTACAGAGAGAAAACGGTACAGGGTAAGAGCGAGGTCAGCCCTATGCCTGATCTGGAAGTCCTGAAGTCTTCAGGGAAGACAAACATCAGCACTGCAGGGCAGGAGCATCGACATTTGTCTTGCAGAGAGGAGGCCCCTGCCAGAGATCGCATTAGGCACCGTCCAGGAGATGCATTGCCTTCTGACACTATTTCTCTCCCAACGAGGCCCTTACGAAGTTTCAATATTCACCACTATTACGATGAGCTCAGACCAGTGCTTTCTGCTGATACAGGGAATAAAGGAAAAGCAATCTTCAGCGCCGCAAGCTCCTTTAATTCAGCACCACATACACACGTAGGAGCTACAGACAAAGTTAAAACATGGTAACGAGGAGCTCTGGCGTTTGGCAGCCGCTAAGGGAGAACCTGACGACTGAAAGGAAGCTCGGCGATAGCAGAGTTGCAAGTTCAGCTATGGAGAGGACCACAAAAGCTGAGTGCATGCTGTAGATCTTCCTTTCATTGAGTGTTTCGAGGAGAGCTGCATTTCTTGTTGAAGTTCAGAGCTGCAGACCGCACTCTGTCTTGATTCTGATTACAGAGCGGTGGTAATTAAACCTCTGGAGCATTAAGTTACCATTTTAACAAAATGCCTGGATTTTGTCTTGATGTGAAATTGGGAGTGAGATGCAGATCTTCACAGTAAATAAAAACTGTTGGCTGTTTCACAGATAATCTGTTTCCTCAGCTTGCATATGAGAAAATCCTGCCATGCAGTTTCTTTTTCCCTTGTGCAAACACACGCGGTCCTTGAGGAAGTTCAGCAGAAGCACTGCCAGCCCCTGCACGCTGCTCAGCCTGCAAAATAACCATTATAAGCATGGTGTGGCTCTTTAATAGCACCTTTCATTCAAGAACCAGTATCATTATCTCCATGACAGACAACAGAAGCACACAAAAATTCGCTCCAGTGTTACAAGCGGCCAGAGTCAGGAATAATCCAGCCCCCAGGGCCGGAGTCCATCCATCAGCTACATCCCCATGTGGCCCTGAAGTGATGGCCTCATCCACAGACAGAAGTGTAAGGTGCAAACCTGCTTTATTCTTAGCCTCAGAGCTGCGGTGACAACCACAGCTCTGCGTCACTGCAGACCTCTGGGTTAGGAATTGGGCAAATGCAGCCATTTCGGGTCATGTAGCTACAGGCTAGCCATCTAACGGCGATTTTCACCGTGTGCCAGCCTGAGTCCACTCGAACCAGCGACCAGTATAGGGGAATCCCTTAAAGGCAGCATTTTATTGCAATTAGCAGCAATACACTGATGGAGCAAGGCTCGGATTCTCAGCAGCACCAGCAAAAGGCAGCACGATGGCAGCTTGCATTGGCTCCGTTTCTTGCAGGCAGTGGTGTTAAGTGCTCTGGTAGATCAGTTATTCTGATAATAAAACAGTTGCTTGTGCAGGCAATTGGGCTCAGTCACTTTCAAAGGACAGATGTTGCCACAAAGGCTTTCATCGTTGGCTTTCTGAGCAAAGCATATCCTCCCTGCCCAGAGCAGCAACAGGTTTACCACAAAATACTTCTTGCATTTGATGTCTGCAGAGGCAGGTGTTACTCACCCAGCTGCCGCATGCAAACGTGCTCCTGATGGGATAGCAGGGAGAAAAACCTGAAGCCAGTGCTGCTGGAGATACCCATCCTCGTGTGGCACATGCGTGTCCAAAGCAGAGAGCAGCCTTGGGGCTTTTTTTGCGCTCTGCTTCTCAGCAGACAGACTTGTTGCAGGTCTGGGGTGGGCTTGCCTCGTCGTGAGACCAGGAGCTGCATGTTTCGGTGGTGCTGGGGTCTGAGGCTGCATCACTTCACCTTCATCAGCATCACCTCACCTCCGGCCATCTGCTGAGAGGAAGTGAGAGCTGTCACACACCTACACGGGGACTTCTGCAAAGTGTCAGAGCTCCTGGCACGCACACGCAGCTGCCTTGGAGAGAAGTGTCAGGAGGAGACGCCTTGAGCTCACAGACCTGCTCCCTCCCCAGCAGGCATCAGAAGTCCACCAGGAGAACTGAGCTGAGATCCAGAGTCACCTCCCAGAGATGCTCCTGATCACTGCCAACCAATTTCCCCAAACCTGAGCTGAAGAAGCACTTCTGCACTGCACCACCCTCGCCTCCCGTGGTGGGTGCTTCCCCTCCAGGTGGAGGGCAGCAGCAGCAGAGCCTCTCTCCTCGCTATCCACCCTGCCTGCAGCTTAGGAGCTCATGGAAACACACACAAACTCAAAGCTGGGGTAGGGTTTCTCTGCAGATAGAAATGCAGCTGCTGCTGGCGTGGTTGGGAGTCGAAACAGAGCACGATGATGGCTCTCGGTTTGAAGAGAATCACAAAGAAGGGACTGTTTTGTAGAAATCCATGTTTGCTCTTGATCAAATCTGGATTATTCTGTTATTCATGCCCAGTAAAGGAAATGCAACCTGAAGTATTGCTACAGCTTTCTCTGGCTGCAGGATCTCACACCTTCACATCACACCACCCTGGGATACGATGCTCCCCAAGTCTAACTGGCTGGATACACAGATCCAAACCCCCATCCATATCAACTTCTCTACAGTCTTTGAACTCTAACGTGAAAAGAAAATGGTACAAAAAGATCTTCTCCAACCAAGCAAATAACTGCAGGCAAACAAGCATTCTACTTAACATTTCTAGACGTAAGGCATTTGGGGTGGCAGAAAGGAGCAGCTGATTATCGTCTGTCTTTGACAGGAAAACCATAACAATCTTTGAAAAACTGATGTAGGCATTATTCTGCATCCTGACATGAAGGAAAGCATTACGTGATTGCGTCTTTTCTCAGGAATGGGTAAACTGGCCTGGTGGTTTGGAAAAATACAAGCAAGCATATATTTTTTAATTATTACTTTTTTTTCCACAGACCACTGCCATTTTTGATTTGAGTGATGGCCAGAGCTAGAAAGGATAAACCACCACAAGACAAAATTTTCTCATAGCTTTTTTTTCTGCTCTGAAGCTCTGGAACTATCAAGAGAAACCTCATTTGTATGAAGTTGGTGTCAGATGATGAAGAACAAGGCTGACTGCAAAGCCAGGGTGCCACCCACATTTTGTGACGCTAAGTGACCATGATCGGTAACGAGATAAAAGTGAATATCCACTAGTCAAAAAAGAAATTGGAAAAATGCTCAAATATCTCAAGAAGACTGCCACAGAGCTACAGAATGGATCCAATTCATGCTTTCCAACCCTCTCTGCAAACCCGCAGGCTGTGCTACTCAGCTGTGCCATTTCAGGGACCTGAAGCAGGGCCTCGGGTCCCTCTTTTGGGGAGGGTCCTATATTTAAACAATTTACAAGCTTTTCCCCGTGTCTTTATTCCTAACACCTTTACATATCTCCTCTCACTGTGCTGAGCCCGTAACCTCCCTGCTGTGCAGCCAACCATCACCTCTGCCCTGCCAGCCCGCACCATCCCTCTGCCGGCTTTGTCCCCCAGCACAGACTTGTCTCCTCCCAAGCCTTCCTGTAAGGCTGGGAACACCTTCCAGACAAATCTCAGCAGCCGCCCCTTTCACCTCATTCCAAACTCTCCTTTTATTGCACTCCTGCCCAGAAAACTACCAACACAGCCAACAATGAACTGACATTCTCCTTCCTCCTCTCCTTATTCGCCCCCTCTGCTCTCAGGGAAGAATCACTGTCCTGCTGGACAGGTAGGGCAGAGAAATGATGCAAAATACGAGCACAAAGCACTGACACCACTGCTGCTGTGCGTGGAAGTGAGTGACCAGCAGCACCTCCAGAAGCTCTGGTATCACAACGTGTCCGGACGGTCAGAAACCTCCCTCCCTATACTTAAAGCAAACTGTTTTCAGCAGAACCCGGTGCTTTCAGCCTTCGCCTCGAAAACAAACCCGTAGTATGAGAGCTGAAATGTCAGCACTAGTTAGGAGGAGGAAGCTGTGCATAAACCAGCACCGACGTACATCTGCTGCCGAGGAGAAAGTGGCTATTTTCTGCCGGCCTCGCCAGGAGCCGGAGCACACAGCACATCGTCCCCCTCCAAGCAGATAGCTAGCTGGCAATTCGGTCAACCGTGAATTACATGCTGGAGTGCTAACTTCCCTTGTGGTCACAAAAAAAAAAAAAAAAAAAAGAAAGGCTTTAGAAACACCATTTTAAATTATGCCCAGGGGTATATTTAAAGAATAGCCAGCCAAATTCCACACTGCCTTCAAGCCTGCTGGAACGCCGCTGGGCTGCAGCAGGGCTGCGCGGCAGATAAGAGCGCGCGGCGCTCGGCCGATTAGTCTTAACCATCATTATATAATATTGATGTCACATTGAATATACATATATATCCTGGCACGGCGGCTGAAATTAAATTGATTTATTAAGCTGATACCGCGCACCAATGCCAAGTTACCAGGTAATTGATCAGCTGCCGAGAACGAACTCCAACATGTAATTTCCAGCGCAATTTGACTGATCAGCAATACCGTAATTGGTTGCAAATGTCCTTCCTTGTATTTGTTTTGTTAAGTGGCTTTTTCATTAACGCAGTGGAGCCAAGTAAATAAATACGACTTCACTATTGGGCTGAAGGCAGGCAACAGTTGAGAAATGGATACAGCCTGGGACGGGACCGGGCGATGTTGTGCAGCCAGCACTCGTTATTTACACTTTCTCAATTTTGCTGCATTTTGGGCCTCCCTTGCTTTAGATTTCCTTTTAGCAAAAGGGACGTGGCCAGCACTAGGCTCAACAAAAATGCAGGTCTATTGCATTTATGCCCTCAAATGCCTTAAGTGAATAGGTTTATTATTAAGCCTTCACATCGCTGCTTAGACTACAGTCCTCAGATGTCCCTGGTAGGAGAAGAAACCAAGCAAAGTCTTGAGGAATTGGTTCCTTGCTCGGGCAGGCAGCACCTAGGTGCCTGACCAAGCTGCCAAGCTCAGAACCAAACAGAAAGGGCTATCAGGAGGTGGCACCTTCCTCCTGCAACCCGTGCTGATGCCTTTGCCTACAGAATCCTTCAGTCAGAGCTACTGCGGTGCACTTGCAGTCCCCAGGTCCACATGGACTGAGCCCTGTAGTCGTAAAGACCAGGCAGTGCCAGCAGTGGTTAGAGGCGAAGTCACAAAACACCTGAAAATATTGATTCAACATTGCAGCTGTGAGCACATACAGTTATTTGAACAGGAGAAAGGTAAAGGAACGCCGCTGTGGCAGCAGCTACCCCATGAAATAGCCATGTGCAGCACTGGATTATTGTATGTCATTCCCATTTTCCAGAATGTGCACAGAACATTGTTTTCTGGGTGTGTAATTCCTCAGTGCATGCCTTTCAGTGTCCCTTCCAGCTCTCATTTTATCCCAGCCTATCGATTACAGCCCATTTCTGGCTATATTCTAAACATTTGTAACGGTGCGAGACTGGACGATGAATAGTGGTTATCTGGTGACTTCCAGCACTGAAGCACTATTTCAGACCTTTCACTGTGAGTCACCACAACACGTTATAGGAGCAAAGGCAGTAAGAAAATCACGTCAGAAAGAATAAAGGCGTTGAGTCAGGAGAGAAGAACTAATCCGTTATTTCCAAGTGTTTTCAGCAGTTTAAGTCTTTATACCTTTGACACTTTTTGTCCACTGGACTCTGCCAAGTGGAATCATTGTTTTTCTTCTGGTAGCTCCTTGAAAACATTTGACAATGGTTTATACCAGTGTGGAAGAAATTAAAGGCTAAGCTACTTAAGCGATGGATGTTCTTTGAACCATCCCATTTAAATCTTTGAGATAGCAGCATGTTGCAAATTGGCACACTTCATTAGTGAGCCTTAAACCTATCCACAAAAGAGATCAGGATGAAGGTGGTCTGGATCTTTTTTTTCCCCCCCCCTCTCCTTTCCTTGTCATGTGCACAACTGCGAGGTCTGATCAAGGAGAAGGTGAAGAAGACATCACCCTGACCCACGTGGGACCCATGCAGCACAGGGGTGAGGTTTTGCATACGCTTTATAAAGAGCTCAGTACAGCCATTGCTCAGCAAATAATAAAAAGAAACAGGTTTGTAATTGGGTTGTTCAAAGAGCAGTAAGTTACTAGCATTTACTGTGCCCTGGTGCTCGTAAAACCCAGGAACAGCACCCTTCGTGTAAGGGCCTGTCCCGTAGCCTCTGCCCCAGGTGTGTGCCCGGGTGTGCCAGGTCACAGCGAGCAGCGTGGGCAGCGTCTGGGTTGGCAAAGCCCCGCTCTGCAGCTCGCAGCCACGTGGGGTGCAGAGAGAGCACTCCAAGGGACACACTGGGACACCCCTGCAGTGCCCCAGGACACAGAGGGAGGTTCCTCTAACACCCAGCCCCAGAGCAGCGTTTATTGCTTCTCTCATTGGAGCTGCTTTTCCAAAACTCAGATCCCAGCTTCACCAGCACACAGCTCCCCAGCTCCTCAGGCAGAGCTCATCAAGGTGAGCAGCAAAACCGAATGATCCCTTTCCATGCAAAGCAACAAATGCCAGCTGACTGATAGGAAGGGATTCGTTAAGCCCGCTTTGAATGTTTTCAGCCCCAGCTTTCATGGAGAAGCAGGTTTGTTCTAACAGCCACGGTGGGCTGAGGAAGGCTCGCCAGCCTCCAGTGATCCGTCAGGGCGCCGGCTGCTGCTTGGCAGGAGCCTCTGCTGGAGCACCGCGGAGCATCCATCCCTCCCTCGCAGCGCAGCAGCAGTGCCAGTGACTAAGCAGATTCTATAAATCAAGCTGCAGCAGAGTTCAGAAGCCTAATAATAATCCGAAGATGTAAAAATAATAATAATGCGGTGGTTTTAGTGTTCAGGAGGTCACAGATAAGTGTAATAGGCCTTCTGATGTTGAGACTTGCAGCTTGGTTTCGAGCAATTTTAAACACTCTATTTGATGTCTCGTCTTAGAGCGCTAGAAACTGGAATTAAACAACGCAATTAAAACGCAGCAAAGATGTAATCTGAGCTTATTTCTACTTCTATCCTTGCAGCTTCACCTTTCCCTCCAAACCCTTGGTCTCCTGCATATCAGGAGCACTCACAGCAGCCCCCTGGGCTCTGGGACGGGTTTGCTCCCCTGCAGGAGGGTGGCACCAGGACACCCAGCACGTCTGAATCTCTGCCATCACCTCTGCAGCCATCACCAAACAGTACTGCATACTCCACTTACTGTAACTGTCTCATTACTACTTTGTTTATATTGGTACAACTTAATCCAACTAAATACCATCACGAACCACAGCACATGAAGGCCCTGGCTATAAAGAGCTGCACTAAACGTAATCCTTCTCAAGGCGTCCTGCCCTCATACCTACCAATTTTCTACGATTACATCTGCGCAGCACATCTACACCGAAGGCTTTAGGGCCCTTTGATGTACATAAGCTGAGGCAAAATGCTGTGAAGCAGGCATGGCTTTAGACCGCAGGCTGTCCTGGAGCAGAAGAGTTTGTTACGTGTGTGCTCAGTGCCGAGCAGAAAGAGATGCTGTGGCTGGAAGCAGCAGGCATTCCTAGGGCAGGATTAATGAGAACGTGACATGAGGACCTCTCCATATTTCCAACATTTCAGCTGCATCAGGGGAACCCATTTCCCCAGAGCTTGAGGCCCAGCCTCCCTGAGGGGTTCTGGGGACAAGGCAAACAGGGCAATAATTCAGCTTTATGCCACTTCAGTGTGATGGTTAACTTATTACAACGCACAGTTTGTGGATGGGGAAACTGAGGCACAGAGCTAAGGCTCTGCGGGTGCAGCTGGGGTATCCCACAGCTCCACAAGGCCAAAGGAGAGGCCTCTGCTCCACCTGGGCCTTATAGCCATGACACTGTACTGGGTTGTGGGGAATGCTACAGAAATCGCTGCCATTGTGTGCCCTATTTCCACACCTGTGAAAGGGGGATAACAATATCGTGAGGTGCTGAGCCACTGTGAGTTATTACGGGAGCTGTGTAAGCTGCTATAAATACCTGAAGAACGAGGACATTCGGCGTTACACTAATAGAATATAAAGTCTACGAAGCCTTCGCATTTTAGAGATGAAGGCTTGAGATAACGACAGGAAGCTGCAAGAAGCCCTCGCAGGCCTTCTGCAGGCACTGTGCTCTCCTCAGGCCTGAAGCACACTCATGGGGATGGCAGCACCCGTCCCACAGACACGGACCTTGGGAGCCTTGGGGCTGCTGCTGGCTGAACCTCGCTTTCACAGGGAGGTTACAGCTTGAGGAGGGAGCAGCAGGGCTCTGGGGCTCACTTTTAAGTTCAAATCCAGCCAGTTTGGAGAGCCTTCAGGCAGCAAACGGGGAAGGAGCAGAGCTGGGGAGCAGCAGGACACTGCATCCCAGCAGGCCCCTGCTGCCAGTGCTGTGGTCCTTAGCCCCCAGCCTGAGCCCTGGCCACATCCCTGGGGATGCAGGAGTTCACTTTCCTCTCCAGAGCCTCAAAAGGAGCCCACCAACACCTCTCCACACACCACACGTGAAGAAGGCCTCCAGAGGAGGCTCAGGACTCCCGCAGGATCAGAGGGATGTAAGGGCTAATCCCCTTTCTCCTCGGGGCAATCCCCATCCCTGTGGAGGTTAATTTAGCGAAGAGACAGCAAAGGAACTTCATGTACTGTCTATTCCCATGCTGTGCCGGTGGCTGTGATGAGAGGGAAGGAATAAAGAAGCAGGAAAGCTGTCAATAATCCCATTCCACTGCTATTACTGCCAGACAGATGATATATTATGTTGACAGCAAAAGGGAGGCACCTCAGGCAAAAAAAAAAAAAAAATACCACGAAGACTATTTCACCACCCCTGACCTTGTCAGGCAATCCTTGTTCCTGGTGAGATGTTTCAGTTTTGATTCGGCTGTTTTCGGCAAACAGACCCACATCTTTTCAAGCTGAGGGACTGCAGCAGCTCTGCCAGAGCTGCCATCGAGTACACCTGAGCCATGTGGGGGGGAGATTAAGAGGAACTGTAAATCTCTGCCACTAATTGCAGTCTGCCTGATTGACCAGCATGGTCTTCTGCACAGGTCAGTCAGTGGAGCTGGAGGACAGAATATCCCAGACTGTGCTCCCAGCACAAGGGAGGATAAAATACACTGGGGAAAGAATCGGTATGCTCCTGCCTCTACTGCTGGCATTCTAGCTGAGCTTCATTGACCTCATAAATTATTCCAGATTTATCATTTTAGGTAACCAAAGAACTTAAGCTGTATTCTGAAAAAGTGGAATAGTAAACTCTTGGCTGGGCTGCTTGCTTTGCCTGACACCCACCAACACCATGGTCAGGGCATGAGCAGTCCGAACACATTGGGACCATCACTGGTGTCACTTCAGTAAAATCTGTACATTCCCACCTCTTTGTGCACAGACATAGTGAGATGGAAGCACTGCCCTAGCGGAGATGCTGTCCAGCTCCCATTTATCATTTCAAAGTTCCCAATAACTGAATTTTCAAACACCAGTTCTATTTTCAGAGGAAGGCAATGAAAACTCAAGCCCCTGGGCTGAGCTGCCTTTGGACTGGCAAAAGAGTGCCTTGAAGGATGGAAGTGGTGTATGCAATAAGGCACCTAGAAACAGTGAAACCTCCAAATTATAATTGCCAACACTCGACTGTCAATGAAAAGGGATCAATTTAATTATCATCTTTTAAAATGTGTTCATACATATCCACAGAAACAGGAGAAACCTGCATTGAACATATTAGGACATGATGAAACCCCATTCTCCAGCAATAGATTCTGTAAGACCATGCTCACAAACATGTTACAAAACAGGGCATTTACCTTTGAGTGTCCCACTTAGGTAAGTTAAGAAATTATTTGATTGGCACTCTGTAATTGAGTTATTTACAGGCACGACATAAATACCAGCATCAACTAAGTAGTTTGTACTTACTCCAAAATGTAAATTGTTAGCTAGGAACAGATTATTATTGTTTTTTAAAGTGCTTGGACATTATAGAAGTCCTGGCAGCATTTCCCTAAGTGTCTCAGCTCCGCAGCCAGTGACACCAGCCCTCAGGTTCCCCAGCTGTACTGCTTTGCACCTGACAGTTTATCTAGAACCACAGCAGTTTCCACTCTGGCACATACTCCAAGTCTCTTTTTTTGGCCACATCCTCAGCCTTTCTGGGAACACGCTGCCTTTTTCCACTTACTGTTTGTCCCAGATCATGACAACAGAAGAGGAACATTTAGGCAATGCAGACCCACGTGTGCACACATGACTTTTGTTGTGTTTGTGCCACTCCTGTGGACAATCTTCAAGCCCAAGCCTGACTTGTGCATATTAAACACAATGTGCCTTGCAGATGACATCCAGCAACTATAGACACAAATAACAAAGGGTGATTTCTAGAGTGTTTTCACATACAGAGCAGGATCCCTAAAATTTTCCTCAAAATAAGTAGTCTTAGTTTCATAAGAGTTTCTTCCATCAGCTTTTGCCATCCAGAACTGCTGCACAGTGATTTAACTGCACCACGTCTTCCTGAGGCTTCATCTGCTGGAACTACTGGAAAAATATGCTAAAGATTTTCCTGTCATTCCTCTGGGCTTAATTCTTATTAATTTGAGTGTACTGCTATAAAAAGGATAATTTCACTGTAATATTGATTAATTAATGGTCAATTAGCGCTCATTAAGGTGAAGTGGCAAACTCAGAACTGATAAAAAGTGCTGCGAGATTTACTAGAAGAGGTCACTGATGCTCATAAATCAGAAACAGACAAGGAGAGACTGGAGTCCTGTGCAGACAAGTACACCCAGAGCCACCTGCTAAGCACAGATTAAGATTTAGACAGGTCCCTAAGTATTTGTGAGGCCGCATGTATTTCACTAACACTGATCTCAATCACAGGCGTTTGGTTAGGAAAGCAGCAGCTTTTAGAGACGCTGATGGCAGAGCTGTTCGGTTGCATCAGGACTCACCCGACCCCAGCACAGAGCCAGTTTCAGCCTTTTCCCCCTGGGGAAGAACTCAGAGCAGGGAGGGCACAAGGGGCAGCTACAGACAAATGCAGTAAGCGAAGTGTTTGGATTTAGAAGCACCTGGCCTCTGGGGAGCCCAGGCCTAAAGTAGCACTTCCCAGCTGCCCGCTGCACCCTTGCTCATGGTACCTTGTTCCTTGGCACTGCTGTCATGGTTTTCATGAAGCAGACACATAAACCTGTTGGCTTGGGGTTTGTCTAACCTTCCGGGGAACTGTTCACAGAAACCTGGTATTTTCCCAAGGCTTACCTCTAATCACCAAACTACTCCAGCTCCACTGCCCTCCTGGCCAGCCGTAGGACACAGACCCCAGATCGCTTTGGTGCCAACCCAGCCGTTTCACAGGCACCTTCAGTACAGCTCCAGCCATGCTCAATCCTACCCCACCTCCTGAAACACATTTTCAAGCTTCCAGCATGCACTTGTTTCCTTTTATTTCATCAAAGACTTGAATTTCTTTTCAGCAACGTAATTTGTCAACACATTCAGTTTATAAGAAGGAAAAATGTTGATCAAAGAAGAGCAGGTAACTCTTATTTACCATGTGATAGCAAACCAAATTGCTGCTCTAGCTTCGTGTTAGCAGCTCCACATTTAGTGCTTTTTCAGCTGCAGTGCACTCTCCAGCTTAGGACGGACAATTTAACAGCCAGAGGGAGGGCTCCCCCCAGACAAAGCACAACAGCAATGCCACGATGCACAAAACTGACTTGCAGCTGGTGATTAACCCCAGACAAAATACAGACTTGTACCTGATGCAGGAAGACCAGGGAGCAATGCATAGCTCTGCAGGAGCTTCCAGTGTGTTCCTCTGCCTGTTAAGGGAGCAAAGGAGGAAGAAAGGGTGGAAAACGCAAACTAAAGCAGCAAATAGCAGGGACCATTGAAATTTAGATTCAAATTTCAGCTCAGATGAAGCAATGAGTCTGAATAACATAGGGCTTGTCACAAATTGAAGCCTGAACTTAATTGTTTCCACCTCCCTTTGGGCATTGCTCCCCCAGCACAGCTCCAGGCAGCTGCAGCAGCACCAGACCCCGAACCAGGAGCTCCCACACACCCCAAAGCCCCTGTGAGGTCCTTGGGGAGCTCCTCTGTACCCACAGCCCCACACTTTGTGTTCACTGCTCTCTGCAGCAGGGGACAGCCAAGGCAGGGTGTGCACAGGCACCTGGCCAGGCCCAGTCCAGCACAGGCCCCATTGGCCCACCACAGCAGATCTGAACACAAAGTGACCAACGCTGCCTCCTCTACAAAGGTATCAGGCCTTAAAAGACTGCTCTGGAGACATCTCATCCTCTTGTAACACTGACATCCCTGGGTTTCATCAGGGATTTCTGGGTCAGTTGGTCAGACGGCATCTCTCACATTTAATTTTTTTTTTTTCCTACCCTTCCAAACCACCTCATGTACAGAGCTCCCACATCAGCTGGAGCCTGCAGCTCCTCCAAGCACCCCACATCCCACCACCTTCCCATACCCATATGAGGTGCACATTGCTCCCCCCACTGCCAGAAGACCACCCCCAGAAGTACCTACTGCATTTCTCAGCAGGACAGCAGCCCCCAAACACCTCCATCACCCCCATCCTGGCAGAGCCAAGCACCACAGGGCCCTGGGGCTGAGCTTAAATGGGCTCCTGGGCGCTGCTTGGGGTGAGGGCCATGCCCCCGGTGAGGCTGCTCAGGGCCACCGATGCCGGGAGAGCCCCCACCTGATGCCTGAGTCCCTTGCGGTGCTGAGTTCTCCCATTCCTCAGCAGCAAAGTACCTGTGGCAGCACAAATACCGTGCTCCAGGCTGCAATAAACCCAGCCCGGCTGGGTTAGCAGTGCACTGTAGGAATCTGCTTCCCATTTTCTATACGAGCTGTAAATAATGCCCAACAGTCAAGGTAGCCGTGAAGGAGGCAGAGGCACTGCACTGTCACGAGGCGAGGCCACCTCGTTGCTTACGGCTACATCAAAGGCAGAGTCGCTTCCTTCAAAGGCAGACAGAAGACTTTTTTTTTCTTTTTTTCTTTTTCTTTTTTTTTTTTTTTCTGCAGAAATCCACACCCTGACTCCTAAGCACATGTGAAAGGGAGGCTTTTTCAACTTGTGACTTAAGTGACTTGAAACAAATCAGATGTTGAACCATATGGGTTTAGGGCTTTTTGAGACTGTAAACTTTTTTCATTACAGATAAAGCTAATGGTCCAGCTGATGACTCAACTGCGTGCTCACGAGCTGCAGATGGGCAGAGCCAGGCAGACGCATACGAATTGCTGATTAAATTGCAAAAGGCAATTCTGTGATATTTCTGCTCTGCCCAGCGTTGCTCCCCCATACTACTGCATCAACCCTATTTTAAAAAACAGACGATCATTCATTCTCCACAGTCCCACTTGTTTGCCATTCAGAGCTGCGATTTCCAGGGGTTTCCATTGGGTAGGTTTGTAACAGAGCAGGCAAGAACCACAAATTTCAAATTACATCCATGCATACGTACGTACACACATAGGGATGTGTGCCTGTACCTAACCTGGCAGCATCCAACGGAGCACTGGTAACTTAAGTGAAAAACTTGAGGAATTAAATGCAAAGGGAGGTTTGAAGGGGGAAATGTTGCATATCACAAACCAAACTGTGACGCGCCAGCAGAACAAAACTGTTTGTACCAAGAAACTGCTCAAAGAGACAGAAGGAGATGGAACTGTGCAGCTTTCATCCTATCTGGAATTAAGGCAAAGAGTCTTTTTTTCACTGTAAAATAATGTTCATATTTTGATGAGGAACTACCTCTCTAATAACTGTAGAGACATTTTACGATATCAAATCATCATAAAGCAGAATAAAAAGTGATTGCTGTAATTAAGCATGACCAGAAGTTTGCTGTTAAGGAAAAAAAATGTCCATGATGAGTGTTCCAACAGTGCTGACGTGCATATGTGATGAGGCAGGAGCTGGACTTTGCAGGTTTCTTGCAAACGTAAAGGTGTGCAATCTGCCAGTCCTGTAGCCTGGTTCCCCTAAATACAACTGCACGTACATCACACCCAAACGCAAAGATACTACATTATATAGATTTGGTTCAAAATATCACACATCTGGCCAGTTTAAGTAGAAAATGAGGCAAATTAAAAATGACCTTTAAATTTCAGTCTTCTGCTGCATTTTGCCTTGCTTCTTTTCACTGCTTTTCCAGCATAGTAGAAATCTGCACGTTAATCCCCATTAGCTCTGCAAGCTTTACTGAGTCGGAGTGAATGTTTAAATTGCGTGTTACACTGAAACTACCACTCCAGTATGTTCAACAAAGAAATCAGACATAAGAAAGCTGTACTGTAAATATTTGAAGAAGTACAAGGTGCAAGTATAGTTAATAGCATACTTTTGTAATATATCATCCTATGGTTACATTATTTTGGCAACAGAATAATGTTTTATAACCGAGACAAATAAACCTGACCCTTTTTAAAAAGGGCCATATATTACAAACTGAATAGGTTTAAAATTCAGTGGGGAAATTGCCAAAATTTGGGTAACTGCTTGCAGCATATGACAGAGAGGAGATATCAGTGTGGATCTGTACACAGGGCTTTGACTTCAATCACTGTCCCCATCAATTAACACCACATTATGAGCCTTGTGAAGAAATTAAGTCATTTTAACATCCTGACCTAAGCTGAGCCTGGCAAGAACCACTGGGCCTGGCTCTGTTGACATCTGTTTTACCTGCAGCAAAGCCACCTACCTTACGGCCTCTGCAACCATCTCACCAGATGATAAACTGAGGTCCTGGGTTTTCATTTAGACCAGGATCTGTCTTGCTTTGTACTTTATCTGTCTGGGCATTATTTGGCCAACAGGCTGAAGGGGCTGAGACACTGATCTTCGGAGGGGGGGAATTGTCCTCTGGATGTGTCCACAGCAAACCTGCCATCGCTGCATGAGATGACCTCCACCCGGGAGTTTTCTGAGACCACCTGAAAGTAAAGGGGTCCTGGGATGTCCGTCCTCCAAGCAAACAACTCCTGCGGGCCAGCCGGCTGCTGTCCTCCACAGCAAAGGGCACAGCATCTCCCGAGCACATCAAGATGAAAATTACTGATCAGCTGTGAAATATTATTACACGGGTAACATCTTCATTTCTCTCCCCCAGCTCCTTTCTTCCAGACTGATGAATTTCTGCAGAGGAAGGTGGTGATCTCTGAGGGTGGCCAGCTTTTTCAGCTGGTGAGGAGCAGCAAGAACCTCTGGGTCTGTACGTGTCCCTTTGATCCCAGATATCCTTGTAGAGGATCCAAGGCTGAGCTGGAAGGGAAAAGCAAAACCTTAGCACCACTGGGAAACCTTTCCCCTTTCCATGCATTCACTGGCAGCAAGGACATGAGGACCTTGCCATCTAAGAGGCGATCCAAGCCCCCCAAATTAGTTTTTGAGAGGTACGAAGACGCTTACCCTGGTGCCCTTCACCAATTCTGGTGTTTGCCTTGTGTTTTACACATTACATTGGATCGTTAAACTTGAAAGGATGCTTTAAATTGGGTAATGTTAGATTTTAATTTTCCTCTAGATTATCTTTCAAAGGAATTATAAAAGAAAGGAAAACGCTACAAGGGGAGAAAAAGCAAAATATCACCAGTGTCAAAACCCTGACAGAAGTCAATATATTTGACATCTAATGTTTTCCTTCTACCCACATGGTCTGTTAGTCTTTAAAATGAAATTAGAGTACTTTGACATGATTTGTTCTTGGCAAATCTGTATTGGCTGTTGCTCATCTTCTTATTTTCCAGGTTTGTGATTATTTGTTCCAGCATTTTCCTGGATTTTGAGGGTAAGCTGCCTGCTGTACAATTCTCCTGCTCCTTCTCCTCTCACCTCTCCCACCCGTTAAAGATAAGCAATACATCAGTCTCCTGGTATCACCCCAGTCCTCCAAGAATTCAGAGACACCATCAGTACTCCTGAGATTACTAAAGCCAATTCTTCCTGTACTCTAGGATTAAATCAGCCCCAGCCAATTTAATAAGCTCCAACTTATCCAAGAACTCTTTAACCTGTTTTTCCCCTAATCTAGGCTGAAATGTTTTTGTTTGTTTGTTAGTATTGTGGTAGCTGCTTATTCACTGTTTACTTTTTGTTGAAGACTGGAGAAAAAGACTTTAACTCCTCTTGTTTTCACTGATGAGGAGCTTTTCCTCTTTATGAGGTACCTGACAAATCTTTAATTTGCTCTTCCTTCTGTTATTAACGGGTTTAAGAATCATTTTTTGTTATCCCCGATGCCTCTTGCTAGCTGCACTTGATTTTCTACCTTTTCCTTTTATACTTTGCCCTTGGATGGACAAGCAGCCCATTCACTCTCCTTGTTTCTTCATTACTAATAACCCATTTTCCTGTAGGTTTTAGGCCCTTGTCCAGGTCACTGTGGGTCACCTAGTCCATTGTGCCCTCAAATTTGTTTTCTGATATTGGCAAGTCTGAACCAAAAGATACGTGGATTTTTTGTTCAGCATCAGTGTCATTTGTACGAGACAACTCAGGGAACAGCCCATGGCCCCATGTGAGTCAGAGCTCTCTCAGCAACACCCCCAAAGAGCCGGGTGGTTTTATGGCCGTGCTGTGTGGCTCACGAAGCTGCAGAGGCAGGCAGAGGTGTCCCACAGCGTTCTGCATTGCTCTGCAGCTGCGGCTGCCAGGACAGCCCACGGTACAAGGTAAGGGTTTCAGACTGGGCTCTCTCTCTTGCTGGCTACGACTTCTCAAGCGTTCACATTGCCAGAGTTCGGTCTGAGTTTGCAGTTCTCTGGCTATTCATCATTTTTTTCCAAGGGTCATGAAGAAGATATCGTTGAGCTGGCAGTGCTGATCCTAGGACACACCAGGGATTTCACTATACCAGGAACTCAGCTATAAGTCTGCTTTACACATCTGGAGCAATGGAAACAGCCTTAATTGAGGCTATAAACTAGCTCACGATGACACTTTCTGCCAGTTCTGTGTATCACAGAGGATATGCATGCACTGAAAAGTCCTAAATCATTTCTAGGCTGGGGCATAAAATCAATCTATTTAAAGACGTTGTTTAAGAGAAGGGGTTCATTGACTACTGCCTTCCACTTCCACTAGTAGAGGCTCAATGGTGTGTATAGACATACCCTCCGTGGAGTTTTTTTTTCCCACAGGTTTTGTTTCAGCTGCTCCTGTATCAAAGCTCAGAGTGGTCAGCTCCCCTTGCTGCATGATTTTCCAGAGGCTTGTGTCAGCAGCGAGTTTTAGTCAGGGTAAAGATCAAAGGCTTTGATCTGCATTCATCTCTACTTGACTAAAAGGAAGCCACATCTGGAGAATTTATCTAATTCTGCAAGCTATAAATATGTATGTTTTTGGTACTATGTAATTAATCAAACGGCTTAAACAAAGTACATGTGCTAACCTGCAAAGATGCCAGATCGCAAACTGTAGGAACTGATGAAATATCTTCTTATGCATATTTCTGTGTACCTCTAAACCACTCGGAGTTTCGGCGCTTTATCTTTGTTTCAAGTGAACTCAGTACCAAGGGCACATGACTTCGCGGGTCCTTAAGAATTAAGTCATTTATTTCTACCTAAAGGGCAGCACTACGCAGTCGTTTCCTACCCAGGAACACCACAGAGCTGTGACTTGCAGAAGTGTGAATCAGAACGCTGTGCAGGCAGGGGCCTCGGTATAAAATTTGGATCTGGTCTGCTGTTGAGTCCTGAATTTTTCATTCTCAAAATCTGGACCAGCTCACGTGTCTGGGACCCAGCTCTGATTTTTCCCATTTACTCCAAATCAGCCGTAAATGGCACAAAGTTTAATCTAATCAGGCAGCACTCTTAAAAAACGTAATCAGGCTCCAGTGGTGACTACCTGCTTTATTCTACTAAATACGCCTGATTTGATACCTAGACAATCGGAACTCCTGATTAGCTGAATACGCCACTCATGATTATTTTTAAGCTTGTGTACTCGTGCTGCAGGTCTTTCAAGAGGATGCAGTCGTGTTATTTCAAGGCCATACCTTGAAGCTGTGGAATACGTGCAGCTGCTGGAATGGACGAGGCACGCGTTTGCAGACTGATGGCCAAGGTCTATGCTGGGAAACGGATGGGTTGGCAGATGCGTCGTCTGGTTGGGAACCGCTCCCAAAAATTCTGAAGACAAGAGCGGAAAAATGAGTAATGAGGAGCGCTCAAAGATGCTCCCAAAACAAACAAGCAAACAAACAGGCAACGTGCTCTGCACCAGCCGGGACAGCCTGCCAGTTTTGACTCTTTAGCGGACTATTGCTAACAAATCTCTGTGTGGCCTTCAGCTGGCAGGCTTAAGACCAAATTCTCCCAAGAAATAAAGCTCAGAAAAAAAATAATTTTCTTTGTAGTCATTACTGTCAGTGGAATAATTTCTCTCTTTTAAAACTCCTTTCCCACAAGGTGGGGGGAAATGACTGTAATGAAACGCAAGTACTGAGGAGCAGAGCAGGACAGCTCTCAGTATCCAAGCAACACAGACACTCTGATCATTATTATTATGATTTCACCTTTTAAAGAATCCCCTGTATATAGCTAACTTTCGATAATGCCTCGTTAATATTAATTAAATCTCACAACTCCTGTGTGATGCAGCTAAGCCATACAGTTTTGAGCTGAAAACCAGGAAAGTTGTGTGACTGAAAAAGGCACGACGGCTGTAACAAAGTCGGGGTGGATCGAGCACTACTTCTCCTGATTACCTGGTCTTCTGGGTCAGGAGAACATGAAGCTGCCTCCTCCCCGGCACCAGGAGCTGCTGCTGCTCATGTTTTTGCAATGAGGGGTTAAGGTTTCAGCCGGCACCAACAGCCACCTGTAACTGCACCCTGCATCCAGAACGGGAGGAAATGGAGGAAACATACCACAGATCCAGCACTTATTGTACTTCTAAGCTTTTTCGTGACTTTAGAGCAATTTTAGAGCAAGATCAACTAGGCCAAGTTACAAAGCAAAACCCTTTTCCTCCTGTCTTCAGAGGACACTTGGGAAAAGTTTTGTTTGCTATGTCTGTCTGTGCCAAATCCTTGCTACAGGCTCTGACCAGACACCTTTGGGTTATCTGCTGGCACACCCCGAAGCAGAGGATGATGCTGAGGAGGAGGAAAAATAAAAGGACTTTTTTCGTGCTTAGTCATTAGAAGGTCAGCCTCCTGGGGACATATCTCCTTACCCCTTTGCCGTATTTACAGCAGGATACTCGCAGATCTCTAATTGGTATTCTGTTGACTCAGTATTTTCCTTGTCTGTTCACACCCATCACTGGGTAATGGAAATTTGATTACTGACAGTTTGCTCCACAAGAAAATAAATGTAGTGCTTTTAAAGGGTATGCTTTCGTGGAGTCCATCCATTCCACTTTTTTCATTACCTGGCTTAGAGTAATTAATCATTATGAAGCTGTGTGTGCTGAGTTTGGGCAGAAGAGAAGTCTGGACAGTGAAAGGCACATTTCAGACTGGGTCTCTGGGGTTTATTTCACCAGATTTTGCATGCTTGACTGGCCAAGTCTGCAGTATGAAAACCTAGGGGCAACACAAAAACTATAGGTCTATGCTAGTTTGGAAAAATAAATCTGATGTTCTCAAATTTATCCCCAGGGTTGCAAAGAAAGAATTACTTAATTTGTACGGGGTGATTAATAATTAGCAATGAACAGTAACTGTGGAATCATCCCAGGAGTCAGAAACATCCTGCACAAGGAAAGCAAACATGATGAGAAGTGTGCTACTACATAGGTACTTCAGCAGATAGACTTCCTTTACAACACGGAGCTGCCAGACCGAAGACAAAAACAAAACCCCAAAATGACGAGGCAGCCAAAAATAAAGGAAGAAAACTGCTCGATCTGCATGGACGTACCGGTGAACGCAGTCTCACCAGCAGTAATTCTGCAGGCTAGGAGTGTAAATCTGCACTAACCCCCCCGATGGAAAAGGAAAGCCATCCTTTGCACTGAATACAACCCGAGAGCCAGCTTTTGTAGATGCATTGAGATCGTACTGATGTCTGACGGGGCTAACCTGAGGCATAATCCCATCCGTACTTGGCTTCCCTGGCCTCCTGCACGAAGTAGCAGGGCTGTGCACGGCGTTTTACCAACGCCTGCAGGAGTTGTACACAGGGCTGTAGGGAAGAGCTGTCTTCATCTCCCATCTCAAGATCATTTTGGCATTTCACAGGAGACCCGAGGCTGCCGATAATGTGCCTTCACCCTGCTCACAAGCAGCCCCGTCTGGGACTAATCCCCCAGGAACAAGGCAGCTTGTCCTGCCCCGGGTGGAGGCGAGAAGTCACAAAACCATCCGAGCCTTGTGGGGACACAGCCACCTGCCCTGGGCAGGGCTTAGGGGAGGGACCGCTGTGTACAAAACCACCAGAGGGCTGACAGCATGCGAGGAAGGTTTCAGTACCAGGTGCAAAATACAGCTGCTGAATTATGCCGTGTTCAGCAGCTGGAAATGGCCGGCGGGGACCTCTGCTCCCCCTGGCTTTGTAGGGTCACTTCTCACACCCGTCCCGCAGCCCTCTGCCTACCAGGAACTCCCAGCCAGAGCCAGATGCAGGTACAGTGATTTTGGTAGAATTTAGAGGCAGTGAACTGCAGGCTGTGTTTTACCTGCACATGGTCATACACAGGAAGAAACATAAGAATTGTCCAAGCAGTGTGGCAGCCAGACACTGCATAATTATTCATCCCTGGAGCAGCCCTACAGCCCACGAGGGCTGAGACGCTGTCCCCAGAAAGCGGAAAATACAAGCAGCGGTGGCACTCTGAGTGGCTTTTTGGTTTAATATGTAAAGAGCACTTTCCATTTCAGGCAGGTGGCTGTCCTCAGGCCGCCTCTGGTCGATCTGGGAGGGATCGGGGCCGACAGAGGCCGAGGTGCTGCTGTGGACGGGCTCTGCAGGCACCCACCACAGCCCCGCGCGGGGGCTCGGTTACAGCCGGGAAGGAGCTCCTGCATTCCAGCCGCTGTCAGACTGCCGGGTACTCGAAAACCACCCTCACTTCAGCTCCGCACTTAATGGTACTTCAGTTTATAGTTTAACCCTTCAGGAATAATGACTGAACAAGCACGCTATGTACAGGGCTCTCAGAGGAGCGTCTGAAAGAACCACAGGGCATTTACTCCTCCGTAGCCCAGGCAGATACACAGATTGAAGCAGAGCATTAAACGTCTCCAGGCCCTTCAGATCCCACACCATCGCTCAGCCTCTGCTCTCAGGCTGCGGGATGCTCTCTGGGCTCCCCGTTAAGGGTGTTCCCCCGGCCCTGCAGCGTGTCTGCCCCCAGCTCTCACAGCTCCCTGCACCACCAGACATATCCCCTCTGAGCAGCACTTACACATCTGGCTTCACTCCTTCCTGCTGCAGATTTTCCACTCCTTACAGAGAACAGATCTCCCCCGCCTGTCACCAGGTCAGCATCCTCGCCTGCTCCCAGGACAGAGGATTTTTACAATTAATGACACCCAGGTGCTCCTCGCCAACCCTTCAAGCCCAGGCCCAAAGCAGCCCACGTGCATTTGGACTTCTAGTGACTTGCTGTGTCCATTCCTCCCGTTTGTTTTGAGTCTCTGCAGTGCAATTAATAATTAATTAAGTACTTCATGGCACTTCTCTGAAGCTTTCAGCAGCTTTCAGATGGAGCAAGTCACCGAATTATTATCGTAATCATGCCTGTGCACACCAGTGCGCCTTTATTAATTGAGTACCCAGCCGGGAAGATTTCAGGCCTGATTTAAGCAATGTATGAACTAAGAATAACTTGGAAACATCTCACAAAGCTGCTGTCACCCGGTGTCTACACCTGCAGAGAAGACGTTTGTGTGACGTGGGGGGACCAGAGGATGGATCTGTCGAGGGGAGACAGGAGGAAACCCTGCCCCTGAGGATGAGAGAGAGGGGGAGAAAATCATTTTTCTGGGGAGTAAATAACCACAGTTCCTGTCAGAAGGACTGCTCTAGCCATAAGCTAGTGAGGAGATGAAAAACTGCCATCAGAATGAAAAGTGCTAGAAGCAGCAGAAACGCATGCAACTGAAAGGTTAGCAATTGGGTAGGAAAAAGGAGGAAAAAAAAATGCTGCAGAATCTTCGCTCTCAGCAGAAATGTAGGGAAAAACCTAGCAGACTGTTTAAAGAAATCGTTTAGAGCGATTTTCTCTACTCCTAAGTTATAGCGCACGTCCTCCTTCCAGCTGAATGAGGCAGCCTTTTTGCTGATGCAGAACACATCCCGCCCGTTCATTTCCAGTACAATGCCCGGAGAATTAGGTGCACGATTCCTGCGAGCAAGAATGGAGATTGCACACATCTCCCTCCCTGCTGCACATCCCGGCATAAATAACGGGAAGTGTGGGGCAGAGGACGCCGGACACATCGCTCCTGCTCTGGGTTATCGGGTGTTGGAGGGCTACAGCTGGAATCGCTGCTAAAACAGGGGAAATATTTCTCTGCTGTAGCTGTTCCTCCTATCTACCATTTACAAGACTGATGACCAGCCTCAATATGCAGCAGTTGAATACAAATCAGCCTACTAGCTTTGTGTTGTGTGAAAACAGGGAAAATAAACGCCTGAATTTTACCTTCTCGGGGAATAACGCAAACAGCAACACGGTCACATGCCTGGCTCCCAGCGTAATGTCAATCAGGGCACAATTCGGCTCTGATGGGCTTTTGTAAATATGTAACTGACCTTTCTAAGCGTGTGACATGGGCTTCAGAGCGGCTCCACTGCCTTCAATACCTGCCTGATCCTCCGAGGTGATGAGCTCCTTCAGCGCTCGGAGAACTCATCAGGATTTAAGGCCAGGCAGACTCACAGAGCCAGGCCCTAAGTCCTCAATTCAGAATCCATGAAACAAGCATGACATTGATCCCGGCCTTTGATGGACACACGGCTCTAGCCGGAGGCAGAGCGAGATTCATTGACTTCAGGGATAGAAATGTGTTTTTTATTTTTTTTTTCCTTCTGACAGAAAGATGGGAAATGTCTTAGGAGAAAATGTTTCATGAGAAAATATTTCATGACAAGACTTCAAACCTGGAAGCAGGATTATAACGTCTGTTTATAGCTTCTTTTAACTGGATTTTTTCCCTTCTATCAGGAAAATTGGACGTAGGGCTCTCTGACTGAAGGGACGGAGGTGCAGGGACCACCAGAGCCCTGCTGGAGGGGCCAGCACCCACCAGCAATGCTTCAGGCTGTTGGTGGTCAGTGGGATACACCTGGGTTCAGTAATCACCAAAGACCTGCACAAAGAGAACGTCCCTGTGTTCACGTCCCGTAACCCCCGTTTCCGAATTGGTCAACAAGAGAGAGAATCTTGCAGTGAATAAACCGGGCCAGATTAGTTCTGGAATTGCAGCCTATAATAATGAGAGGAAACTGCTGGTGGTGGAAAGGCTCAGACGGTTCAAAAGACGCACGGCATCATTTCATTCTTTCGCTGTTGAAATAAAACAAGCTCGCAAGGGAACAGACAGATAAAACTGAGCAGTCCGCGTGGCTAAAACGTGCTACGCTCCAGGCTCTCATCAAAAGCTGCCTTTGTGGCACGTCCATGTGTTTGTACAATCAGGGCACTCTGAGGCTATGCCAGCTACAAATTCTGTCTCTCTTGCAGCTCTGAAGAGGAATAATTTCCGTGGAGCACCCGGCAGTGTCCCCGCCTGGAGCAGCCGTCTCCGAGCCTCTCGGCGCCTCTATAAATAGCAGAGCAGCAGCTCACCTACTCCGAGCTCCCCGCACGCTCACTTCACTTCGCTGCCTTCCTGTTTGGTAAAGCTGTCACCGTGACTCAGATTTCCCCTATCAGATTCTCTGCGCGGGGAGATTCCCAGTATGTTATATGGCATCGCGAAGCTATTAAGCGACTTAGGTTTATATCGCCTAAGCTGCTTAGGTTTATATCAGCAGAAGTGATGTGCTTCTGAAGATCTTGACGTTTGAAGCAATGTAATTACTGTTGGAGGTCTCAGAGCTCCAAACCACTTAAGCTAACGGAGAGGGTCTCCATCGTTTTGATGACAACGCTGAGTGAAATAGTGTCAAAATCCCAGACAAACTGCATACACAAAACCAACGACGATCACAAAGCTATGACCACCAAGCTCCATGCAGGACCGCAACATTTTCCTGATCTACTTGCAAAATTCCCTATGACCTAGGTTGCCATGCAACGCATTTCTCATACCCCTAGCCCCCTGCTAACCAAATATTATTTACACTGTAAAACAAAATGCTCTCTTGCTCTTTGGTTAAGAAACACAGTGATGAAGAAAGATGTGAATTTCACTGCCAGCACCCATTTTAATGGATTGTTAATTTTCAGGCTTTATTAGAGTTGTTGAAGTGGCTGGAACCAGTGCAATCCTACCTCCAAACTCCTGTAATGGCATTGCTCCTGTATTCATCAAAGCGCTGGATTGTTTGTACTAGAAATCTCCAGATAACCTGCTTACGCAGTGACGTTGGAGATAGCTGTCAGGCCCTAATATTTCATTTCCTGCATAAATGTTTCATAGGCTCCACACTCTGAATGTGAAAAGAGTAAAATACTCCTTTGATCGTTCACTTGACGTGTTTTCTGCGTCCTTTAAAAATGAATGGAACCGTGCAGTCAGCAGCAAGACAATTAAGTTGGATAAACTGATACGCAGATATCTAATGACATTTGGCACGCTTTGCGGTGATGTAAAACCGAGGAGTTTCCCTCTTCTCCTGTATACAGCTGACCTCTATTTTAATAGGTTTGGAGGTGAAACATCCCTGAAGATGCTGCCCAAAATCCTCTCTCGAGTTCCCAAGCTGCCCTGGTGCCACAGCTCACTGCCCTGTGTCGTACATGTTGTGGCTGTGCCAACTTGAAGATTTGAACCCACAAATGCCCAGCATTTCCTTAACCCTGTCATGAGCTCTGCCCTGCCCCACTGAATTCAGGGACAACAAGTCTTGCGATTGACATGGATCTGTTTCTCAGAAAAGTCTAGAGAATTCGGTATTTAACACATCCAGATAACATAGGCACAAGACACCACGGCAGGCTAATTACAGGAGTTTGGAGTCCATCCTTCTTTAAGCAGAGGTGCGAGCTTCTTTAGAGCCACAGCTGGGATGAGAGCGTGGCTGCTTGTCATGTTGGTCCTCCGTAACTGCTTTCTGCTTGGTAAGGTTCAGTTTCTAAGAAAGAACAAACCATGCAGCACTTTAACTTCTGGTACTCCAGAACACTTCAGGGATTGTTTTTAGAACTATTGAACTGCATAAAAATAGAGGTGGAGGGGAAATCACCTGCTCTATGAAAACTGTACCGTGTAGCCTGTTTCCGGAGCTGAAAACATCCTGAGGACAGTCTGGGTTCTTTCCTCAGGTGTGCACAGCTCTGTAATTGTATGTATTTTCCAATGAAGTGTACAAATTGCCAAACTTGTCTATTTAGTTACTAAAAAGTTTGACAATTGATTAGGAACAGCGAGCCAACTATCTTGGCGGTTCTTATCACTTTGTTATTTTCTTCTACTTGTGTGCCTGACTGCAGTCCCTGTCATCACCTCCCTTACGCTGGGACCGAAAGCCCCTGGAAGGAGGCCACGGTGCTGGCTCTGCTTGTGCAGGCTCCTGGCCATGACCAGAGGTCTGCGAGGCCGTAATACCTCCAGTACTGGTGTGCTAAGAGCCCAACGCCACGCACTGCAAACATATTTTCACATTGCTTGATAACACCAATACATGCGGATTTTACTTGTGGTGCTGCTTGTGCTGTTATGTATTTTTATCAAGGGAGCCAGTTGCAACAAGCAGAACCCTGAGACGGTTAAAGCCTACTTCGAGTTAATTTAAAATAACGCACTCTCTCTCTAGACTCGTACATCTCTGCAAAGAAAATGGCAAGCAATCCAGAACATTCATAGCGTAACGACATTCAGATGTGTCTAGGCATAAATAGCAACTTCTAAACCAAGAATTTGCCTCTGGAGCCTTTTCAGTAGGCCGTCAAATAGAAAATATTTAAAGGGAGACTATGATAGTATAATTTCCCTTTGTTTCAGGCAAGGATGGAGTGAATGTGTCATACGGCCCTGAAAAGGAACATGAGAAATCTCACAGTGACCCAAAATGAAAGGGCTTCATTATAGGCCGAATCCTCACCCGTTCGAATCAATCAGAAATCTGTTGACTTCAGTAGTCTTGGATTTCCTGACAGTTCCAACCAAAAAACAGATACATAAATAAAATTGAGCAGCATGTTGCACAACGTTAGGCCTCTGTTTTCTCTTCCCAAGTAAATTCTGAGGGATTTTCAGAGGCAGTAGTTGCAGGACGAGGCCCTAGGCGTGTCATGATCACAGGCAGAGACCTCACTCGGAGCATTGCGCCCACCGGGGATGTGGCCAGGCCCACCAGGGACTTGGGACAACTCCTGAAGCAGTCAGTAATTGGGATTACACTGCTAATAAGTTATTGTTTTAATAAATTTACATGAGTGCCATTACGAGCGGGTGGTGCTCAGCCCCCAGCACCCCGGGGCCTGCTGACAGTGCCCAGGGGCAGCACTGCTGACCTCCCCACGAGGTGGGTGCGAGTGAAACAGAGAGCTTTGCCTTTGCCTCTCAGGCTATTTATTGCTCTGAAACCACAAACACAGCCTTATCTACACACAGGGCGAGCAGAAAGCAGATGAATCACAATGCAAATATCAGTAATTTCTCCTTGGTTATTTCTTTCAACGGAAGAGTAAGCACACAAACAAGCCCGGTAACAACAAATTGAGTTCCCCAGTTTACTCCTTATCCCACTCAATAAAGGGTACGCTTTGCTACCACTTAATTCAATGGAAAAATTCCTTTAGGTCTCCATGGGAACAGCATTGAGCCTATAATACTTAACCATAAGTACCAAATTCTATAAGCTTTGGCTGAAACTTTTTAGTGTCCTTTTAAAGATCTCCGCGGATAAAGAACTTCAGGCTCTGGAGTCAATAAAGTCAATGAAGCAGCTTTCACAGGCATCAAAAGTTCACTTTCAAACTTTTCTACCAAATAGTTACTGGAATTTGGGAAAAGCGAGCACAAAGAAAACACTGTAATAACTAACACAATGACCCTTTCAACAAGTAAAGCGAGCAGTCTTTTAAATGAAATTGGACTTAAAGTACATTTGGACCAGACAGTGAAAGGAAATCTCTCACCAGCACATCACAAGGCCAATAATGTGTAAACAGATAATAGCAAGAGCTGTGTGGTTCATAATTAATTCAAAGGAGATGGCATTTCTGTCTTCTTCCCGGTTTTGGTCAGTCATCGAAGACAATCTGCCTCAGTCTGTGCGAAGTACCACAGTTCAGACCCAAATTCCTTCGACTCCCATCACAATAGCAATAACACGAAGTATTAAACATGGCAACATTTACATTTACTGGACATGATATTTGTGTGGCAGGGTCCTGGATGACGGCCCAACTCACACTGTTCCCTTCTCACCCAGCGAAGGCTGAGTAAAGCGAACCATATGTAATAAATAACGGGTGGTGACAACAGCAAACGCTGTTATTAATAACCCGATGCTGAGACTGAACTCGAGTTCAACTCGGGACCTGTTCGGAGATTTGTAAGCAAGGGCTTATCTAGGATAAAAACCAACGTGGGTCGCAGAAGCTTGTGGTGACCTTGCTCTGGCCAAGTCGGGAACACTTCGGGTTCCCCTCCGTGCCCCATCCCCAGGGGAGCGGACGTGCCCCAGCTGGGGCTGCAGCACCCCCCGGCTCCGGGGTTCAGCCCTCGGTATGTGCACCAGATTGGGGGCTGCCAAAATGCACCACGGCAGGTAATGACCCAAATTTAACAAAGAAGGACAGGAACACAAGGGCTTTTCAGTGGCGTGGGCTGAGGACTGATGGCTCCGTGCTGCAGGTGGAGGCTCGGCGGCGAAGCCCATCCACCTCCAACATGCCCAGCCTCTGCAGCGAGGCCTCCAATAAATCCGTCAGCACCATGATGCCATAATGCTGCCTTTATGCTGCAGCTTGACCCAGCCCCGGCACATGCATCAGGGTAAAAATAATTTACTTTATGACATCACCGAGCTCCTGATTAAAACTTTCTCATGCTGGGACTTTAAAATGCGCTTTCTTTTACTAACGTTTTCACCCGCTCAGAAAATCCCACGCTACGTGCTTTGACCACACCATAAAGAAAAAGGCTTCATTTTGGATGCTGAACAACGGATGCTGTTTAGGAGCAGGGTCTTTACTTTCTGGCAGGATACAGCTTTTGCACAGACCAGCTCAGGAATTTGATCCTGACACAAGTGTTAAGAACAGATTCGCACATCCATGGAGGCCGGAATACTATCAGTAGTGGGACAGCACCAAACACAGAAGATGCCCTGTTTTAAAATCTCCATTTCCACTGCAGAAACACAGGAGAATGACAAGAAACCTTTAGGGAATATTGCAATTTCCACAGCCTTGTGATGCTAATTACAGTCATTATCAGAGTCTAAAAAGTTCTGAGCATTTTTTGTTCTCTGCTCATGGCAGCTGTGATGAGACAAACTCAAGGTGCAATAACAATGTTACACACACACAAAAAAAATCCTAAGATCCACTTAATTTCAATATTACTACTTTTTTTTTTTTTTTTTTTTTTTTTTTTTAAGAGTCTAAAACAATCAACTCAAAAAGCTTTCTTCTATGTACATACACACACGCATAATCCAAGGTACATTATTTTCTAAAACAACAACTTCTGTCCTTTGAATTCAGAGCAATCTGAGGAGCAGAGAAACATATGGTTTTATATTCTTTTTTGTTTGTTTTTAGCTTTAGCTCTTTTTTCCTTTGCTTCTTACACCATGTCTTTTAATATCAAGGCAACGGATTTTTGTATATTTCTCTGTTTTAATGCAGGAGATTGGGAAAAATAATAAAAAAAAGAGCATCTAGAGATTAACTGTGAAGGCTCATGTTTGACAAAACCATCCACACACATGTAACAACACGCAATTCTTCTTTGGCGTCCCAGGTTTGGCTGTTTTTATCCCCAAAGCTTTTAATAAACCAAAAAGAAGGCATCCTGGATCTCTCAGCGCTGTGGCCGCATGCCTTCTGTACGGCCCAAGGGCTGGATCCCAGCGAGGGTTCAGAGCAGTGAGTAGCACAACGCTCGGGTTCACACCTCCTGACCACGTCAGGTGCCCTGAAACAGAACCCTACATGATTGATAGCAGCGTGCTCAGCTGCTTGCAGCAGGGCAGCAGGCTACACGCTCAGAGAGGAATGCCTGGAGCCTCGAGCTTCATGGTCTTCATGGATCCAAGTCAGGGCGTTCAGAACACGAGGGGAAGCGGCACCATCCTCGTTTTTGTGCGTTTCTTCAGCAGTCAAGAGCCTGAGTTTATTCCTCGCCTGAGGAATTCTGAACCCACGTTCCTACCTCCCAGGGGAATACTTTAATGCTCCAGGGGAACAAAAGTAGTTTGTACTCTGTTGAAGCTCTTCTGGTAGAAAGATTAATGAAAACAGGAAAAGAAGGCCAGATAATGGTTTTATCCAGAAACTTAAAAAATAAAGCAGAGGGCTGGAGCAGAGACCTGAACTGGGGCACCATACAAACAAATGCCTGAGCTGTGCTAATCTTCAGTCTCGTGGTCACTCGTTTCCCATTTGCAGTCCAATGAGCCTTTCATTCTTTTTTGCACTGTGGAGCACCATCAAAAGGAGAGGTGGAGAATGCCTCCTTGCCAAGTCACACATTATAGCAGATTGTCTGCTGATTACATCTTTCCTCTTCCAAAAAAACAGCTCTAAACAAATAAGGCACAGTATTTGCCTGGGACAGTTTCCACAAACAGTAAAACCCTCAAATAAGAGCCCTAGGTAGGGAAGTCTGGCCAGATGATAAGGCTCTTCCTCTCCTCTACATTTGGGTACACATCAACAGAGCTCTCACAGAACCTTGACATGCAAAACACAAAGTGTTTTACTATCTGTCTGTCTGTATTCTCCTACCTGTTTACTTTGAGTATCTAAATGCCGGTGTAAGGACCGGGCGCTCTTCCGTTCTTCCTGTAATTTTTTACTAGGGAGCTCCTAATCTCCAAGTATTTAGAGGTTTGTTTGTTTGACACACCAAATTAATTGGCTATTAATACAAAACCTCCCACGAAGAAGCCTCAGACACACCACCTCAAGCTGTGATCCCTTCACGTCTCACAGCCCAGGGCCTCGACACTGCCATTACCCGCAGCCCGAGGAATCCCGACGGGGCCGTGCACACGAGCACGTTAATCACACTCACAGAGATCAGAGTTTTGGGACTGGGTTTGGGTGAGAAACCTTTTGGGGAACCAAGACCTGGAGGAAGCGGCGTCAGGGTGTTAGTAGGTGATGCTCGGCTGTGCCACCACGCAGGAGGCAGCGCTGCTCGGAGCCCGGCTATGGCAAAGCCCCCACCTGAGCTGCCCCCAAGCACACAGGGCAGCTAAACCATGGAAATATGGGCTGGCCTGGGTGCAGAAGAGACCTAAAAATCACCCGTTTTCACCCCCCTGCTCTAAGCAAGGTTGCCAACTGCTAGGGCAGGCTGCCCACAGCCAAATCCCAATGCCTCTGCCTGTACACCTGCAAAATTGGTGAGGGACGGGTGTGTGTGTGTGTGTATGTGTGTGTCACAGTGTGTCACAGCAGCACCAGGGTGTGTAATTAAATAAGATTTCAGAGGGGTTTGGGGTCTGTATTTGGGAACCCACAGGGCAAACGTGTTTGTGCACTGCTTGCTGTCAGAGCTAAAGCCCTATGAGGCGCCGTGCCCCCACAGCCACGGCCATGAGCACATGTCCGAATTAACCCCGCCGTCCTAACGCTGCGGTGCCATAATTACACCGCCTAATTAACCCCTAAATCACACGGGGGGGGGGCGGCCCCGCCCCGCTCCGCCAGGGCAGAGGAGGCCGCCCGGGGAGCGCTTCCGGGGCCTGCACCGCCCCCTTCCTGCCGCCAGCGGCCTGGGGCCGCGGGGCTCCAATTCCCGTGTTTTTAATTGGGATTTCTCTTAATTTGAGCGCCGTGAGGGGCTCGGTTAATGCCCCACAGCCTCCACGGGGGGCTCTGCGGTCTCTCAGTCCCTGCCGCCCCCCCTCCGAGAAGGCGCCTCAGCCCCCAAAGTGTGTGTGTGGCTGCACAGCTCGGGGCAGCCCAGTTTGTGGCACTGGTCCCTGATCAAAGCTCCTCCTGCCCCGGTTCTGTCTCAGAAACCCCCCCAAAAACCCAACGTCCTGAGCTTCATCGGTCTGTGAGCAGGCTGAGCTGCACAGGAGCAACCAAATTGATGTGAATCAGCTTGAATGCAAATCTCTTCTCATGCGCATCAAAGGAACAAAAATAAGGACTGAAATGGGAGGTTAAAGTGAGAAAAATACTCAGAATTTAGACTAATTCTTAGAAACAGTAACCTTTTTGGTATTAGATTTCTAAACATCTTTGCCTTGAGGCTGGTTTATGTTACTTACCACTGTTCCATAGCACTGCTACAAAAAGGCAAACTGGGTCCTCTGGGGGCTCTGTTACCAATTAGAGCTTCAAGATCTTTTAAACGTAAATTCCCTGACTTAAAAGTGACTTTTCAAGATTTTAGTGTAGTATTAGTGCTAATACTTTGAAGCCTCTACAACTAACTGCAATTTTCTAAAACTTCTGAGATTCTAAGGAGCGATGCTTTTGCTCCACAAGCTCCCAACACAGAACAGTTTAAAAAGCATTCCAAGTGCGGTGTTTATAATGAATAGTGCTGCTCCTATAAATCATACAACTTCAGGAGCAGGTGAGGTACAAATTGATATTCCTGTTCCATTGCATTTACACAAAATAGCTTTCACTAATCATAAATATTTTTTTCCTCCAGCTGAAATAAACTTTCATTGCTTTGCATTGAGCTTTTTTTTTTTTTTTTTTTTTTTTTTGGTATGGGATTTGAGAGTTTTAATACATAGGTAATGCTGGCTGGAATTATGATGAAGGGATTACAATTTCATTGCTGGAAGGATAAAAAGGCCTAATTTGGTACTATAAACACCTGCTGTGGTTTACAGAATAAAGGAAGAAATCAGCATATCAACATTTACAGAGACAAAACCAAACTTCTTTAAAGTTGGCAACTTCAGGATATTTGGCACCTCTGTGAAGCAGATATGATGCCAGGTTCCAAAGACTAATTCCAGTAAATCTACAGTCATGTTCTCTGCTGTTGGTGATTCATTTTTCCCCTTTTCATTGGAAACTAATGGGACACCTGTTTAATTAGTAGAAGATACTCAAGACTATATTACAGTGACTATATGAATATAGGACATATTTAGATGAGAATACTTTACAGCTTGGTAAAATAGAATCTCCCTGAAAAATAAAAGGTGCTGCATTATTATTGAAGCCTGTGATGGGGCTGTTGCAGCTCTGCTGCTGGTTTTGGGTTACATCTGTTTGTCCCCTCTAAGGTGGCAGCTACCAAGACTCTTCCTCATACAACTGAGGACACACAGAACCACGTCAAACAGTCTTAGGAGTGGAGATATCCACAGCGAAGACAACGATAGCATGGATTAACTTCTGTTTGTAAGGTGCATGGCATAATCAGCACGTAGCAAAAGGGAAAACAGACTGAAAATGAGCCCTTGGACAGAGATACAGAAGGAGAGAAGGATGTCTTGCACTGAGGTTATGTATTTAACAGTTTTACATGAAATATTTATATATAAAAACTTTGTTAAGTGCTTTTCTCCAATTTAAAAATCTAAAGAATTCAAAAATAAGGCATTCAATATTTGAAAAAGTACAGATTTACAAAATGTGTATATTCTGTCATGAAAACTCCACACCAACATTATACACTTGGAAAAAAAATACAAACAGGATATATTACAAATTTATGTAGCAATAACTTAGTTCATACCATGCAATAAAAAGTACGTTAATCAAGATACACAAGCTTTTACGTTTCCTAAACTGGAGGGCTTAATTCTGTTTGCAGATGAGTTTTTATGCAAATTCTTAGAGCTGTGGCACTTGAAATTTCTGGTAGCCTTTCTATTGAGAGTTAAATTGTACATAATGATTATGAGGATGGAGAGGAACGAAGCAGCTGTTACGAGTCATTCCAACTTTGTTCGACAATAGCTGAAACTCTTTTCTCGTATTCACGTTTGTTCTCCTGATAAAGTTGTGCTGCCTGGCTGTTCGCCGGACTGTTTGGGTTAGGTTCATCAAGCAGAGACTGTAAGAAGGAGAGAACAAAAAGTGAGACAAACCAGCACATTTTAGAACAAGGAAAAAAAAAACAAACAACTTATAACCTGCAAATCCAAGGTTTAGCAGTATGATGCCAACTGATTATTTGGCCATTACACCACTAACATCATTCAGGACTAAAGAGGGGCTTGAGATACCTCCTCAACTTCACAGTAGAAAAATAAAACCAATCACCCAGGAGAAAAGAAAACATTTTTGCCGTGCTACACCCTTTTTACTTATTCCAAATTAAGTAGATTTCAGCAATACTGTCACCTTGAGGAACTCACAAGCCAAGGCTTTGTGAAAAGGTTGCAATATTTCAAACATTATACAAATATTACAACTGCTTGCTTATCTTGGCTGAAAACAGTTAAAAATTAATCCAAACCAATAACTGTTTTCCTGTAAAAATAACCACTGGCAGTTTTGTAGGTCAAGATCAGTAAATTACCTAGGTCAGCACCTTTGTCTTTATTTGACCTAAAAAGCTACTGCTTAGTCTGCAGGTATTTGAAGTTCCGTGATACAGACACCCACTAGCCACACCACTGAGCTGTGTATTCTGGAATAGAGACTAAGACTTACACATGCTTAGTGGCATAATACAACATAATTGTTAAAGAGACGCAAACTTACCTGAATTGAAGTTAAAATAGATGAAACATCGTATGTTGGACTCCATCGATTCTGAAGAATATCTAAACATATGCTACCATCCGCATAAACTGTGAATACAACACAGATACCACTTAGAAATGATCAAATTTATTTTACATTTATTTCATTAAATACCATTCAAGGAATTAATTACTGTATCACTTCAGCCTGTGTTTAAATTAATGCGTTAGGACAGAGCATAGCAGTTATGCCTGACACTCCCATCTGGCTTGACACCCTGTATTTTGAAGGAGATAGATTGCTGGAAGTAACAAAACACTTCAGAGGAAAAGGAGGAAGGGCCAAAGATTACAGCACTGACACACGAATTGGTAGACCCAGACCCAGCTTCTTGCTCCTCCTGTATGACCAGCCCAGATTCAAACTGCTGTAATGCCTCCCAGCGAGCAGAGACATTTGCTGCAGGCACGGGATGCACTGCATCAGCCGAGGCTCTCGCAGTCACCATGCACTGAATGGGCAGCTCTGCGCTCTGTTTTCACACACTCTGCACTCAGCAGGAGAGATGCTAAGGCAGACAATAGAAAATACTGAAAATCGTGCCCCAAGTTCTACTTCTGCCTGCATAGCTATCAGGAGTCTGAGCACAGAAGCTTGTAAGAAGCTGCGATTTGTCATGCCAACTTGCACACCCTGTTGGATGCATCCAACAACTGGATGAAACCTGTGAAGAGCTGCAGGAGGAACCACAGCACTCTCTCTCAGGCTGCCCTCACGACTGAGGCAGGGTCAGCCCCTTCCCCTCTGCTCTCCCCTGCCCCCTGTGCTGGCACTGCTTGGCACAGGGAAGCCCAGGAAGGCACTGGCTTGGCTGAAACCTCACCTGACAGAAATGGGTAACGTTGGGCTTGGTCAGTTCCCTGCTTCAACTCAAGATGTGTCTGCACAGACAGGAGTGCTGTAAAGTGGAAGGGGGCAGGGATCTGCAGCAGGACTCCCCCTTTGTGCCAGCCTCAGCACAGCTCCTGCTGACAGTGCTTGCAAATGTTGGTATGTATTCATTGGAAAAAAATGGATGGCTGCTTCCTAACAGCACCATAATTCTCAATTTTTTCCATCAAGCAGCTACTGCCTTAGACATCTACTTAGGAGGTGGTGGTGGATTGAGAGAGAGAGCTGCTGAGCATCCTGGAGCTTTGCAGAATACATGACTGCACCGTAATATTTAATGGGTGTTAGGGCTAAATAAAAATGATTTACTCACCATTTGGATGGAACATTTTTGATAAAAACCTAACAGTCGGAGGTTTATTTGGATATTCTTCTGAAAATTCTATTACTAGTTTAAAAGTACCTGTCCAAACAAACATAAACACAATCAGGTGATTAAAAACCCAAAAACCCTCCAGGAACATACTATGCAAGTTAATTCACATGCTCCACAATCAGTATTTTTTCCCACCATTATACAAACAAACCACATTGAGTCTGGTTTCTTTTCAGATGTTTCAAGAGATAATGGAACTGTGGAAATCCTACTTGGTAATGGCAGTAACAGCAGCAGCAGCTAGGTCCAACAATTATCCCCCTGCTCTCCTCCCTGTTCCTGTGACCGAATATGCCTGCTCTATGGACTATGGTGACTTTAAGGTGTTTCATTAAGAAGGCACCGTGGTGCCAGCAAAGAAACCCTGGAATTTCATAATCAGCAATCCCAGCCTTTGGAGCTCATGGCTGATTCACTGAAAACCTTTATTATGGATCAGTGAATAACTCACTGTAACTCCTCCAACCCAACACAGAGAAAACCCCATCTGCTGCTGATTACTGCAGTAATACTACAATTATTAAACTCATTACCCCTCATATGCTTACAGGAGGCTCATTACACAGCAACTTCCCTGTTTACATACGGAGCGGGTATCCCCCCTCCCCTCCCCAAGTTCTATATTCAGAGCAATTCAAGATTTTTCACCTGCTCTTAGTTAGAAGAGCAGAGATGAATCAAGCACGCTACAAAGACAGAACCAGAAAAGCGTCCTGCTCAGCTCTCTTGCCGAGCTTATCTGCAGAGACGTGAAAACATCTGGCAGCACTGGGCCAACTTCCCTCACTAAAAGTTTGAGCGTTCTGTGTCTGAACAAGCCTCGATGTGAGCAGTGCTTCACAGCTCTGACTGGACACCACTTACAGCAAAATACGGTATTTTCAGGGCCAACAAGACCTTACTCCTTCACTCTTTTCCCTTGCTTAGCTTGTTCCAACGTCTCTAACATCTATTATTCCTCAAAGCAGAGCAGCGTTAACACTGGCAATATTTACAAGAATGATGGAAGGAACAGAAGTTAGCTGCTTACCATCTTCAAAAGGTGTCCCTTCTGGCCTGAAAGGTTTAAAAATAAACTGGTTAATAACGATCATTACTTCTAAACATGCACAATAAATACATATTTTCTTCCTCATCCTCTTCAAGATAGAAGTGGATGCAATCATGTAAATATTTAGAGAAACATCCGGAGGCAATTTCTGGGAACTCTGTCTTAATTAGCACTTTCCCACATCAATCTGCAAGTCCAGATACCCACTGCCTCATCACCCCCAACAACACATGTGCCACGCGTAAGGCTAGAGCTGAACTAATGAGCAAACTGCTGGCAAGCTGACTTCATTTTTACGAAAGAATGTAAGATACACCCTACAGGAGGGGACCTCTAAGAGATAAATATAATAGAACCTGTACCTCATTCTCCTGGGAATCAGTCCAATCACTGCTAATACATCTGGATTTAATAGCCAAGAACATGTGGTGCTCTTATGTACTTTTAAAGAGCAAGCCTGCTTTTTCATAACCCAATTTCTCTACAATCTATTCATTAAAACACAGGCAAACATTATTCAACAAAAGGAAAGAATTAAAATTGTTCACCGCCTTTCTTAGGCATTCTTTATAACCCCCTTAAAACAATTTTTCACTGGGACAGCACACTTGGTTGGTTTTTTATTTATTTATTTTTAGAGTTTCCTGAGTGCACATCCACAAAACAAAGAAAGCATCATAAAACAAACAAAAACCAACCCAAGAAACAGGTTTTATTAGCCTTTTGATGTAGGACTTGGTAGCGACCAAAAGCTCTTACCCAAATATAACTGCATTCCACTGCATTATATTATTCTCAGACGGTGCACCACTGACACCCACAGGAGGGTCTTCTTGCAACCTAAGGATTACAAAGATAGAACAAGGCTTATGTAAGTGAAATACCTCCACCTGCAAGCATAATTTGATCATAACAGCCACTTTTTAGAAATTTTCTCTCGTCCCAAATTAGCGAGTACCCAAAGTGTTACGTGCAGAGGAGCAACGATCCAAATACAGAACCACGAGGTGATGCACACCAGGAGTGTCTCGGGCTTTACACCAACACACTGCACCTGCCCAGCAGGATAAATTCAGTGCTCAGGGAGAAGAGCATCAACTGTAAGAGTAATTTAAAGCCCCACAGCTGGGACTGATGGTACTACCCAGTAAGTTATGAAAGAGCGACTGCTGCTGGCTGCCACAACGCAGAAGAGCACAAGTTCCAGCCAGAAGCAGGGGCTGAACACCACGCAGTGATATTTGCAGGGCACGCTTGCAGGAACCAAGGGCAGAGCACCGACAGCTCAACTTCTTCTGCATCCCCAGATCTGTGCACGATGCGGCTGCATGTGGCGTGAGCCTGTTTTGGCTGGCAAGCTGCCCGCTTCGAAAGGGAAGAGGGAGCGAGGGGAAAACCTGGACGCTGTTCCCTGCCACCAGCTCAACAAAGGTAAACACCTGTCCCTAAGTCACTACTGGAAGCATTTAAATGCTGTTTAGTTCCTTAACCCTTGGCCTAGGAAAAGCACGCTGAAAGCTGACAGCTCCCAGAACCAGACGCCCTCCTTCTGCCCATCCTCTTGGGTAACGCTGAGCGCGCAGCCGGGATCGCTGAGCTGTGTTTACATCCCTGCTGCGAGCACAGGCCGTTCAGCTCCATACCCGCAGCACAAACCACCTACTATTTTGGGCAGGAGCAGGAGCAGGAGCGGGACCTCTCCCGTGCCAGCCCGCGTGCCAGTGATGCCGCCGGAGCACTCAGCCCGACCAGCGGGGCCGAAGGATGGCTCCGGGTTTGGGATCGATTCTAAAAGCTCGTCGGCACCCTGCTGCCAAAAGGGCTGGCTCCCGAGGGGTTGTGGCAAAGACTGGAGGCTGAATTGATCCAAACAGGGCCTGGAAGCTTTTAAGAGTTAGGGGAAATGTATTTGCAGCCCCTTTTCCAGCAGCAAATAAATATTATTTTAAAAATAACCTTTCTCTCCGATGGTTTAGTGAAATTGGATGATCCAGGATCTGCTGGACTGCTCTCCCTCCACGACTCCTGACAATTGCAGCATGCAGGAGGAGTTTATATTTAACAAAGTGAATCACAGTTCACGGCGCACAGTCTGTTTTTTAGTATGAGGTAAGAGTACCATAAGGCTAAATAAAAATATAACTTAGGGGTAGGAAGGAGAGAAGCAAAGCGCTGATATGAGAAAGCTGAGTACATTTTGGGGTATTAAAGTGATCAAATATTCAATAAACAAACGTGCACGTGTTCCATGTTTCACTGTGCTCACTTGGTTAAACTCCTCCATGGCTTCAGTCTCTTCCACCTTAATTTCAAAATTATCAAGCCAGTCCTTCTGAGACCACAAAATCATAAAAAAGTCTGATTGCTGTCCTGAAACACCACCTAGTCCTTCTCCCTGAAGGAACCACTGATTTTTGGTCACCTGTGCAGCCTAATAACATTAAAAAACATCGAGTATCCTGTTGTGATTCGAATGGGAATCGAGGACCACCAAACAACGAACACTAACACCCGAATAAAGGCCAAGAAGCAGGGCCTGAACCAAAGAAATCCCAACTTTTCAGATCGACTGGGGCTTTTGGCCCTGCAGCTCTGCCAGCCACGCAGCTCAGCTCCACACAATACACGTCAACTGTTTACCCATGTATTTTCAGGCCCTGGTGTAACACAGCTCCGCTAAAAAAAGCCACGCTATCGCAGCTGACTCACCTCCAGCAGCCCAGGAGCCGCTCCGGCCCGCAGGAATCACACCGCACACCCTGAAGTTTACCCCCAAAAAAAACCCCAGCCCAAACCACACGGCGACTTTCCATGCGTTAGGGCCGTATTTACATGGCAGACGGGAAGTGAAGTTGCCCCGCTGGGGCAGCCATGGCCATTTAAAAGCCTCCAGCTAATTACCACTGCTAATGAGCACGGCGCTGGGTCCCTGCTGGTGCTGAGGGGGGAAACTGGGCTGGGCTGGGGGGCACCGGGCCCTGCACCTCCCGGCTCTGGGGTGGTCTCAGCGCATAGGAATGGGGGGTCCAGGGCTGAGGGGGGGACCCCAGAACTAAGGGGGGGGCAGGACTTGAGGGGGGGACCCCAGAAACTGAGGGGGGGGTAAAAGGACCCAGAACTTGAAGGGGGGGATCCCAGAACTTGAGGGGAGCCCAGAACCTGAGGGGGGGGTCAGAAATTGGGGAGGGGGCTTAACTTGAGGGGGGGGACCCCAGAACCTGAGGGGGGGCAGAACTTGAAGGGGGGGACCCAGAACTTGAGGGGGGGACCCCAGAACTTGAAGGGGGGGACCCAGAACCTGAGGGGGGGACCCTAGAACTTGAAGAAGGGGGGGGCAGATATTCCATGGGGTGGCCCAGAACTGAAGGGGGGGGGGCAGAACCTGAGGGGGGGGACACCCCCCAACCTGAGGGGACCCCAGAACCCGGGGCGCCCCAATCCCCTCAGAACCCCCTCAGAATCCCCTCAGCCCCAGCCACCGGGCGCCCCCCCAACCCCAAGGGGGGGGTGGACAGCGGCTGAGAGGGAAGCAGGCGACACCCCGTGCCCCCCCCCAAGCCCCGTGTCCCCCCCTCTTGTCCTCACCTCTTGAAGTCTCGCATCAGCCGGCGCCGGGCCGGGGTGGACATGGTGGCGGCGGAACACGCTCCCCCCGGGCCGCAGCACCGCCTCCCGCCGCCGCCCGCACAAACAACCCGCAATGGCGTCTCCCTCCGCGGGGGGCGGGCCCCTGCCGCCGGGCCGTGACGTCACGCTGGAGGCGGGGAGGGGGGGGTGGGGGGAGCGCTCGGCCCGGTCCATTCCGCCCGCTGGGGGGGGGGAGAGCCCCGCGGCTCGGCCCACTGCGCTGCTGCGGGGGGGGGGGGGCTGCCCGGCCTCACCTCAGGTTTTGGGGTTTTTTGCCTCATTTTTTCTCAGCGCCCTCGCTGCAGGTGGAGGCTTCGAGGTCCTGACCCAGTTCGCAGCCAGCCCCTGAAGCAGGGTTTTTGGCTGCGTGTGTTGCAGTGCACTGAGCTCCTGTTTTTGGGAGGTCACAAAAAGAACACCACAAGAGCCCTAACGAAGCGCCCCAAATGTCCTGCTGCCGTGTGCTCACGGAGCAATGACTGGGGATTTTATCCAGCCCAAAAGGCCAAAATCAGCTTTTTACCACAGCTCGTGCCACAGCCCCGCTTCAGCAGGCGGTGGCCTTTGGGATGGGGCTGCCACGGGCGCTCGTACCCACCCCGCAGCTCAGGAACCTGCCCTTCAGGGGTATCAACCCCACACCGTGCTCCCACCTCAGTGAAAACACCCTTGAGGAGAGGCACACGCATGAGAACTGACACTGCAAGGCAGCAAGCTTTCTCAGGAGGCTTAGGAGCAAGGAGCCATCCTTCCCTAGCCACCACCACAGCTCTCCTGATGAACATTTCCCCTCCACACAGCCCTTGTCCCGAGTTTCCTCCTTTTCCCCGCACTCCTGCTTTAATTTTACGTGCCGCCGCCGCTCCTCCAGCTTTCTGCAGTTTATATTTAGCTCCAGCTAATTCCCAAGGGAGAAAGTAGACTGTAAAAACCAAGCGCAAGCTTGGACTTGTATAAATAATTAACGCCAGTCCAGCATCGTTCGTTACTCCGCTGTTAACACGCTGCCCAGGCCTGGCAGCAAATACATCCCCTACCCAAAGGGGTGCTCGAGTCACCCCAAAAGCTCCCCACCTCTCCTGGGGGCAGCCACCAGCTGCGTGGAAAAGCCCCTCACAGGCACCAAGCAGAAGGGTTAATTCTGAAATCCTGCAGTTTCCACTGGTCTGGGGAACCTTTTCAGCAGAATCACAGCAGCAACACTATTTCTTCTCCTTTGATACCGCTGGGGAAGAGCAAAAGAAACAAGAGGTCACAGCAGCTTCCTTAAAGCTTCCTCTCTGCTGCTTCCTTGAATGCAGGCATCAGCCAAGCCCTTACCGAGCCCAGCATCTTTATTTATTTTCAATTATGATTTTTGGAAGAAGCCTGCTGCAGGCCAGCTCCAGGCCCTTCCACAGCAGCCGGGCTCACCCACAGCGGGGCTGGCAGTGCACAAGCAGCGTGTGAGTGCTCGCAGCAGAGGGCACTGATCATCTGTGCTCCTCCTGCCCAGCACGGTGGGCTTGGACAAAGCTGTACGCACCAGGATGGCCTCACGGGTGTTGGCATTATCTAATTTAAAGGTTTCTTTTTAGTCATACCTGGCAGTTAAACAGGTGTGGCCGGTAACTTCATCAGGAAATGGAAAGCTTTAGTTTTTTCCTCTCTGAAGAACCAGCTGCAATTTCAGTTCTGTTGACTGCACGGAGTATGTAGGTGAAAAAAAAATTCTCATCAGAAATTTCTTTCTAGTTGTGCTTTTGATTCCTGTTTTTCCCCAGAAATGATATTTGATAAAGGAATACACTACATAAAAAGGCAGCACCTTGCAGCATAGCCATTCTACTTTAATCTTCAGTAAACACTATATTTGTGTAAAATTTTTGTAAAACCGGAGCATTTCTCAGATAACTTTGTTCCTTCATAAAATGAGAAGCTTGAGAAGTAAGAACGAAGTGAGCTACTCGCTCTCCTGTTTGTAAGAGCAGTCCTGGTAACGTCACGGTTCTTTTTTCCAGGTCGCTCTCCCTTCCATGCTGCCGTGTCCCTCTGGGAGGAGATGTCTGCATTAGCACCAGCCAAACCCAAGACTCCAAAATTAGGGAAATGAACAAGCTGAGTCACCTGTTAGGCATCACTTTTGTTCTCGCTCCTTGCAGCAGCTGAGGAGTGCCCCGGGGACCGTGCTGTGCCAGGTGCCACGCTGCTCTGCAGCAGGCGGCCTTTTCCCCAAAACACTCGGGAGCAAAGAGAAGGGCTGGTGGCAAAGTAACTGATTTGCTCTCACCCTTAGCTCCTATATAGAAATAAGTGGTGCCAAAGTACAGAGGAGAATTGAGGGTTTTTACCCCTGCTGCCAGCCCCGTCCCTAGCTCCTGAACCCGTTACTGCCTCTGGGCCCACCTCAAGCCCTCAGAAAAGCAGCCTGCAGAAAACAACCACATGTGGGGCTCCCAAAATATCCGGCTATTCTGACAATTCTTCCTTGAACACACTCCAGCACAGTGTGCACGTATTTACTTGGTTTACCCAGGGGCACAGCACCCACCAGCACAGCCCAGGGCCTGCACACCTGCCTCTTCCTTAGGAGCAGGGCGAGTACCTCCCCTAGAGAAAAATTCAAATCTGGGGAGAAAGTTTTGATGTTCATGGGAATGTTTCAAGCAAATTGTGGAAGGACGTGTGTGAATGCTGCTGAGCTATGAAATGCCCTGGCCGTGGGGTGCTGTCACCGCCTGTACCTCAGTACAAAGGCACCTCCCTGCGTGCCCTTAGCAAGCTGTGCGTGATCTCCGCGAGGCGGAACCCCGGCTACGTCAGGCCAGCAGGGAGAAAGCAGAACTGGCTGGAAGGCCACCACTTCTTCAATCCAAAGGTCAGCTTGGTGGCTCAGCCTGCGTGCTGCCCCAGCTTCCCCAGGTGGCGTTTTTTTATCAGCTGTGCATTACATCACGTTGCTCTGGCTCTCTTCCCAGGATACTGAGCGCACATTGGCCACAAAAGGGGTGGTGTCCTTCTTATACCAGCGCCGTGCCATCCCCAGACAGAAGAGGGATTGTTAATGGTGCAGCGGGGAGACCTCCCTTAAAAGCTCCATAGGAACATTTGAGTTCAGACCTATTGCCACAAATTTTCTGCAAAAACTTTGGTCAGGACATCGATCACCTTGGATTTTCTCCTAGCTGGAGACACCAGCTCTCACCCTAGCGTACTCTCGATTCAATTGAAAAGCTCAGCTGCACGACTGAACATTAAATAAATGTTATTGCTTTCAGATAGAGATTCTTATTCCTTGTAGTGCTTTATCACACAGATACTGAAAGTTTAATTATTTATTGAGAAATGGGTTTTGTTTCATAATAATAGTTTAAGACTTCCAACTGAAATGATCTGCAGAGTCAAAACTACATAGTATCGTGACATCTGACTGGAGGATCAGGGGAGTATTTGGGCAGTAGCAGTATCAGTAGGGACTATTTGGACCCATCTCTGAAATTCTGAAGAGCTAAAAATGTTTACTTCTTTAATTTTCAGCCAGTCCATTTTGCTAAGCAACTGCTTTACCAACTGTCTTCCCTGCTGTTGCAGTAGCTTGCTGGTCCTGCCCTACTCCCATCTTGTCCTTCTTTTTGTACTGTCTCTTCTCTTTTAATCACTGCTGTTTTGTCCTGCCATTGATGGAGGGGTGCTGTGCAGAAATACTTATTATGCTCTCTCATCACCTACATTTAGCTGTTGCTAATTGCAGTAGCATTAGGACATGGATGACTTCGGGAAATTAGGGCACTCTGTGGCTCACAGAGTCAATTCTGCTGCAGCAGGAGAGGTTTTCTTGAAAGCCCATCCTTTCATGCCCTGAGAATTGCCTTTTCTAAAAAAGAAAACAAACAAAACCTGCTTCTTATTAAGTGGATTTCTGGTTATTTATTTATTTTTCAGGTTATACACCATGAACTTTTACATGCAGTGTAACATTAGCAAAAGTAAGACAATAATATAGAAACTAAAATTCTATAGAGCAGGTTTGGAACTGCAGAGAAGAGTGGTAATTCCACTCCTTATGCCCTCATTCATCCTGTTAGGTATTGATTGCTGTTAATAATAACAGGACACTGCAGCAGCTATTTTGGTAATGTTGAACTATAAACATGGAGGTAAATAGCTTAATAAGCACAGATAATTCCTTTATTCTCAAACCTCAAATATAGTCTACAGTGCAGAATGAGTCAGCTGGAAGGATCTGCATTTATGTATCCTCCTCCGAGAGAGGAAGTACAGCGAGGAGCACAGCAGTGCTGCGTGCTTGGATACATTTCAGACGTGAAGACAGCAGGCTTTTTGATGAGAGATTTTTAATGTCTTCCAGCCGTCCCCATGAGGATGCTAGTCTAAGAACACGGTATGCAATCTTTACATCTCTTTTCACCAGCTGATGTATTATCTGATTATAATACAGCATTTTTCAAGCAGTTTCACACCTCACCTTCAGGGTATTTTCATAAGGAGCCCAGCTTTGTCAGGGTGGTACTTCCTGGAGTCCAGCATCCTAAACAGGCAAGGAAAATATCCCCAGCTCACTGTCGGACTGGCAGATACAGTCCACGTATCTTAGAGGAACTCTTACTATCAAAGTTCATAACCTTCTTTACTAGCGACTGTGTGCGTTTATACCACCACCAATGAAGAACCATCTAACGTGAAATGACTGCAGCCTGTGTTAAGCAACAGAAATCTGGAAGCGAAACCTGCTGAGGGGTGTGCCGCTTCCCCGCGCAGCCAATCTCCCCGAGCGCTGCCCCAGAAGTCACCCGAGACGTGCAGGAGGCCTTTCTGCTCTGCAAAGTGAATTTCACTTGTTACCTTGGCATTGACATGGGCAGGGAGGTTTAGGATGTGAGAAACGCATACATTCAGAGGCACCTGGCTGAGCTGAGTTACAACTTCACCACTTAAATACTACATTGGTGATACAGTTTAACGTGAGCAGAAGGTGACAGTACTTTAATTTGTCAAAATACAGCGTTCTTTTTCCTGTTAGTGCACTCAAATATGTGAACGTGCATTTGTACAGTATTCTGATTAATCTGACAATGGCATCCCCTACTAGAAACCCCTTTCAGTTCCAGTCTGCAGCCTTAGCTTATAGGAGTGGTTCAGTCAGCTTAATTGGGAACGTCCATAGATGAAGGATGTGGCACATCAGAGATTGCTAATTAGAGAAGTTGGGCTTTTCAGAGGTGCCAAAGAGATTCAGTAGCATAAGTGCCAGTCCATAGTGTCATAAGCATTTAAGTTAATTTGAATTCACTGATGTCATAATTACTACATTCACTGAGATGCAGTTACAGACGCTAATGGATTGAAAAAAAAACTGTTCCGTTCAGACACTGAATCTTGTTTCCCCTGATATCAGTGGGAACGGGAATGGATTTAGGTTTTGCCATTTCCATTAAGAAAAATCAAAAATCCAATAGGCAATTTCCTGTCATAAGGAGATTTGAGCGAGAGCAGATGGAGGAAGAATAATGTAATTGTGATGCACTTTCTTTTTTACTAGCTTGCTCTGTTTCAGTTTCAAGAGCATGCCTAAAATGGGTTCTTCCACACAGAAAGCTCGCTCAGTAAGTCTTAAAATAAATGACGAGCAAAAATGGCATCTACCAATCCACAATGCCAGCAGTGATACCAGGCATCGCCAACAACCTATTATCACCATGAAAACTCGAACAAATAAATTATGGAGTACTTTGTTTAGCACAGACCGCAGAAGCTTTCACCAGCAGGCTTTTCTGACTCATTCTTTCACTGGCCATAGCAGTGCTGGTGCGTCAGAGGAATGAAGGATCTCATTCATTCGGGGGACGGGGGAAATGACAGCCCGGCGGCCAAGATTTCCTTCGGTGGCTGAGTCGCAGCGCTCGCAGAAAGGCTGGCTGAGCCGCTCGGAGGGGAGAGCACTGCAGCTCGGTTCTGCCTGGTTCTGCCACGTCCTTGCCAAACTCTGATATCAGTGGGAAATCTGTTTAAATCTCTGAAGCGTTTGCTCTTGATGATGTGTTGGCTGGTTTACAGATAGATTTTCAGAAGGTGTCAGTGATGACAACTACATTTATTACATGAAATGAAATGTAACTTGGAACTGAGCTGTACGAGAGAAGAGAGGGAAGACAGTTCATCCAGTCTTATTTTGATCCCTCAGAATTCTTTTTAACCCTTCGAAATGCTTTCACAAACATCCAGAGAGCTTCCAGGAGGATTCGTTTTATTTTGTCCTGGTCTGTTTATTTGGGTTTCTTTTAGGAGAAATCACACATGAAGGGGCATTATAAAGTGACCCGCTTCAAACTTGGCTGCCTTCATCCAGCTGTGGCAGCTGGAAGTGCAAATGGAAACTGAGGAACAGGAACAGTCTTCCACAATTATGGCAATGCCCTCCTGTACATCTAGAGGGGTATTAACCCATCTATTTCAGATATCTGGTTTATTTGGTTAGAAGAGTCTGCTCTGCATCTGAATGGACTAAGGAGAGAAGCTGAAACTCTCAGGAAATGCTTCAGATCACCCTCGCTAGGCAATGCTTCAACATTCTAAATTGCTGAGGATGAATGTCTCTGTTGGCATAGGGCCCTACCTTTCTCACCTTCTTTAAGAAGCTAAAGACAGTCACAGTTGGGTGGCAACCCCCTGGAAGGCAGAAAAGCAACATATGGATGTGAGACACAGTGCGGATAAGGTAATGTAAGGTCTGGGAACACTGACAGCAGGGTGTCCAAATCCACCTGAGCTGCCTGCTGGCTGCAGAACCGTCGCATCTTCTGCCATGCTCAGAGGAGACAGCTCGTGTTGGAGGAAGAAGCCATAGCCAGTGAGACTACAGTTTCCTAAGTGGCAAGAGGCCCCAAGTTGATGAGCTTGTGGTGTCTTTCTCGCTTCCTATTCCATGCTCAAAACCCACAAGGCTGTAAGAACTTCAGGCGCTACTTGTGCATGTGAGTAATATCCAAAGAGCCTTAAACGTACGGGCAGCACACATAAATGCAATCTGGAAGTGAAGATACCAGGACACAGGATCAGCTCTAGAGAGAAAGGAGCAGCACTGTGAGCTGAAAAAATCTCAAACTCGTGTGTGGTTGCCACAGCTACTCGGAGGTCCATTCATAACCCTGTCTAACAAAGTAGAGGAGTATTTGGGGACAGTCTGCAGCCAGCAGATTGCACCTAAAGGGATTATTTTCTCCAGTATAATTTAGATAAAACTCTGGGGCCCTTACCTACCCTAGAACTGGGAGCTAAAATAACAACTCACCTTCCACCCACCCCCTGTGCCAATTCAGTAAGGTGAGCCAAAAAAAGTGAACTAGGTTACAGAGCAATAGAATAGGGCCCAGACATCCCAGATGTTACTGAAGGAGGTGCAATGACATTAAAAAAAAAAAAAAAAGAAAGAGAGAGGAGAATTTAAGCAGGGAACAGAAACTGAACAGCACTGGATAAAAAGACTCTTTATAACCTAATGCTATGAACTTTTGAAAGGAACAGATGTGGGTTAATAACTATGTGTGCACTTGTAAACTAGTGACTCCTACAGCTTGTGACCTGATGTTGGTGTGTTTCTGCGTGCTCCCACCACAGCAAACTACCTGTGACTGTGGGCAGCTTTCTTCTAAAACAACCGTCCTGGTATTTTACTGCCTTGCTTACAAATAAACCCCACCAGCAGGATCTCACGTTCAGACGTGCTGTGGTGTAACTGTTTGATTAGAGATGGCCTGATTGAAAAGTAAGCGTTTTATTAGTCACTAGAATATAAAAAGGTAAAAATTGAAACTTTGAAGACCTTTGAAGTGGCTGTGATAGCAAAATACATGATATACAAGGATGTGTGTTTTTTCAGAATTAATGCATTTTTATGAATCATTAAGATAACTGGTTTCTTTTTTGATCTTCGCTGTCATAATCCAAGTTACCCTAGTTGCTCATGAATAAATTTGTGTTTTGTTAGTGCTTGTGCAGTGGGATGCTGAGACTCCCCAGATGTCATGAGCAGGATGCGCAGGATTCAGCTCCCACCAGTCTGCTAACAGAAAACTGCAGCACAGGAGAGGTGCTCAGAGGCGCCTCTGTGTCCCAAAGGGTCCCAAATAAGGCTGCATTTCCCCAAAATTCTGTAAGATCTCTCACGAAAATGTTAACTACACATTCTCCTACACAAATGAGAGTGGATTCAGAGACACTGACCAACTCTTTGCTGTGCTGAGCCTGATCCTCATGCAGCACACATTTTATAACGGAGAAGCACGGGACATGGCACTGCGCAGGGTGAGGAGAAAGCCCACGCCAGGCGATGAGGAGAAGACAGCTTGCTGTCCCCTGCTGCGAATAAATGAAACTCCTCAGTCAAAGCAGCATGCGCCATACAGTCATCTTACTATGCATAAGAAAGGCCAATGGATTGTGGTTGCTTAGGAAATGCTACAGAAATAGCATTTTTTAATTTGTTTCTAACTTGTTGCATGCTGGACTTTACCACAAAGGAACTCCACAGAGCACTTTTTAAAAACATTTAACATTTTTCTTTATGACACGTTGAGGGGATCACGGTGTGACACCGTATTAAGCATTGTTCAATTCTCCTGCAGCGATCTACCTCAAAGTCACTCGTGGCTTTAGGTGAACCCCACCGCCCTGTGCTCAGCCCGCTAGCCAGCAGGTGTGGCTATAGAGCCTGGTCCTGCCTCTCCAGTCCACGGGATGTCTTTCATCACTCCCTGGACTGAGGAGGGATGCCATCACTGCCACCTTTTCTAACAAGGATATAATAATGCTACACGCTTGCTTTCACCCTCGGAAATCCCAGGGCACAGTAAGAAGCCGTAATTGTAAACACGAGTGTCGTGTGTATGGGAGCCTTTCAGACAGACACGGTGTCAGAATTTGGGACTGCAAAGGACTCTCACGCTTTTGCAGGTTACCAACTGCTGTGTCCTTTGCCACAAGCTCCGTTGTCAACATGGACAAGGGCAGGGTACTTGGAACTGCTCACAGGGCACTTGGCACTCTCACTTTAGCTAGATTAGATTAAATAGCCAGATTTAATTTCTCTGCGGACATACCATTTTATAATTGTAAGAGAAAATATTCTTGCTCGTAGCTTAGAAGATCATTCCACTTTTTTGTAATCAGATTCTCAGCAGGGCTGAAAGCCTTCTTACAAGAAACAGAATTAAAACCCATTTTGAACCACAGAGGGACTAACAACGATGTAGAACTACACATGAAACTAAAAAATGAAACTAAAAAAAACCTAGAAGTTGAACTAAAAAGTGAAAAAGAGAAGTGCTCTTTTCAATGCCTGTCAGAATGGTCCGGTGTTTTAGAAGGTGAGAACTGGCTTTCTTGAGGTGTTTGTTGCTGCAGAAAATTGTCATTGAAGTGCTCGTGCTCATGGCTCAGCTATGTCTTTGTGAAGTTCAGACAAATGAGTGTAATCACAGTGGAAAAATTAATGTTGATTTTGGAGGACAGGAATTTGCTATTTTAGACTGGACCTCTGTTCAGTGGTCCATCTGCACGCAGCAAAACAACTGAGCACAATTCAGCTACAAGTGCATGGGATTCAAGCACAGGCACCAACTTTTACAGCAGGATGACTGGATGATACATTTAGCTACTGAACTAGAGCCTCCACATCTGCTGCTAGAGTAAATACAGTGTGAAAAACACAAGAAGGATCAAACTTCAAAGACTCTGTTATGGTGATGCTTTCCCACTACTCCCGTCTCATCACGTTTGTGTTTTATAAGCAGTTTTAAACACCAGCATCAAAACTTTTTTCACTTCTAAAAAGATTTCCACCTAGGGAAAATGGGACATACTTTGGTGATCTGTGCGTTACTAGTAAATGTATTACCCGTTACTAGTAAATCTATTACCAAGTATCACAGTACCCAAACTATAGCACTGTCTTGACAATACAGGCTCTGTATTTTCACCTGTTTCTGGAAACCCTGAGGCTGAGTTAGCCGAGGTACTGATGTGGTGTTCAAAATGCTAGAAGGAGAAGCACCTAACAGAAATGCATTTGGTTGCTAGTTAAAATTTTAAAGTCTTTTTTTTTTTATCTTTCCCAGGTCCCCACATATTTCCTGGAGGACAGAAATGTTTACTGGACTTGTGTTTCTGGTTATGTTTTGACCAGAATTTAATGTAAGTTAACATAAACGTGTGTGTATGTATCTACTTATCAGTGTATCTCTTGGAGGCATACACAGCCTCTCATATGAATGAAAGCATGAAAACAAAACCCTATATTTGAAGTGTTTGTCTATTTTGACACAGTGTTTCAGGACCTCAAAAGGACAACAAAGCAAGAGATATAAAAGCTGCCAAAATGAAAGGTGGGACACAAGATACTATCAGTATTGCACGTTCAACTGATACAAAATGATGCAATTAGCAACTGATTAGCTCAGCTTTTCCGAAGTTTCTGTTACTTATTTCTCTTGTGGATGATCACCCACTGTATTTATTATTCCAGGTAAGTTAAGGTAATGCTGGATTGAGTGTTCTAGACAAAGTTTTGCCATGGTTTCTAAAAATAAAAGAAAGTAAATAAAGACTATTTGAAACCACTCGTGATTGTGGAGTCAGCATTTGCTGAGCTGACTTATTTGTAATAACACTCATAAAAAAGAAAAAAAAAAGCTGTTCCTGAACTGGAAAAGCTAACAGGGTTATTTTTAGTTCAGGTTTTAATGTTTTATCATTTTAAGAGGAAACAGTTGCCAGGTGAGAAAACAGTTGCCAGGTGAGAAATGTTATGTACAGATTGAACAAAAAGTTTTTTCTTTCATGCAGGAGTTTAAACAACAGATTTCATAGATCACGGTTCCACAGCTGTCTCTGTTTCTTTTCCAGCCCCAGCATCATTAACCAAAGTAAAGCAATGTGAAAAAGTGAGAAGGAACACTTTAGCCCAAAGCTTCTCTCAGTGCACTTTTACAGTGCTGGGAGAAAATGCTCATGAGTCACCATTGCCCATGAAACCCCTTCTCTGCTAAACAATAATTGTGGGCTGTAGCCTGGTGAACAGGGTGACAGGCATGAAAGATTGAAACATATTTATTTAGTATTGTTTATTATTAAATATCTAGTATATAAATGTTCACTGTATTACATATTTAGACTCTACTTCATGGAGTCTAATTTTGTATCTGTTTGTTCTGTATAATTAGAAGCCATTTTTAGCTTTGGCTATAGCCTTTTATCCTAACAACTAAACACATTTCATCTACAAGGGTTCTGAAACTTTACTTCAAAATCGTTTCAAAACAAATATTCTGTACAGCTTAATGAATGTTTCTTTTGGCAGCAGTGCTGGTGTTTGCAGCTCAAAGTCATGCTGTTTCCAGTCGCACGTCTTAAGCTGTGTTAGCGTAATTGCATTTGGGGTTGCACAGTGAACCCGGTCAAGGACTTGGACTTGACTAAAATAACCTGACCAAAGATGGGCTTTTGGACTTGGAACCTTTTCCTCACGACAGCCTGACAAAGATGGGGTGGCACAGGCCAGACAATAGCCTGGGAAGGGACGGGTGTGAGCAGCACAGTGAAAAGAGGCGCTGCTCAAAGCAGGGCAGTGAGCTCATAAAGCTGCAGTTGTGCCTTTACATGCTGGGATGCCATACAAACACCTCGGCCTGTTCAGTATCTAAAGAAAAAAAAAAAAAAAAAAAGTAATTTCATAGCTATGATACTGTAGCCATGTTCTAATTAAGTTGCTCCAATATTCATGTCTAAATTAACTGAATGTACTATGAATTAATGACATGCTACAGGGAGTTGTATACATAGATAACTTAAGAAGGATCCTCGTAATAGTGCAAGGTTAGGAAAAACACACAAACGCATTGGTGGGAAGAAAAATCTACTTATAGAAATACCTTACAAACCAAACTAACAGAGAAGAGGTATTTTATATTTTGTGTTTTTCTTTTCTTTTTGTGTTTTGATTGATGTAGTTCTGCCGAAGGATGAACAGTTACTCATTAAGAGCAGGAGTAACCAGAGTGCAATCCAGGAGGCCAGCCAGTATCCACAATTAGCGGCAGTCGCTGGCTGTGAATCCTCTGCCTGAGTTACCTGCAGAGGTGGCAAACGAAGCTGGCACTGGAACCATCCCTGGCAGAGGCAAGCCAGACTGCTGTTCCACTTGCTTCACTGACATCTACAGGGGTCTGGGTTATATGGAAACTGTGCAATGGGGGATACATGGAAAATCTTACTGGGGCTGTCTTGTCTACACGGTATTTTCTGGGAGATGCAGTTTCTGTTGAATCACTGCTTTACACACTCCTGTTAGTGTATAATTTAATTATAATTCTTATTGCAAAACTTCTCCTATTTATTGTAATATATTTTAGATTTGTTGTTCGCTTTCTTATGTTGCATTTTCCATGTGGCCACTGACATATCTAGCTGTAGAAAGCTATGTAAAGATTGGAATGCTAAAAAATACAGTATTAAAAATAAATAATCTTATTTTTGTGTTTAAGTTAAACGTTTATTTTCTTTTATGGCTTTATAGCATGGTCGCTATTTAAATTCAGCATTCGCTATATAAAATCTTGAAATATGAACAGGGTTTTAGATAACATTTCAAGGGAACAAAAATTCACACCATCCAAATTAGGATAATTTGGGCACTCCTTATTTCATTTTGCATTATGTGTTAGCCATAAGAATCACGTGGCCCTTTTGATTTTGCTCTCTGGGCTGTGACTTGCTGCCGGGCTGTTTGTGCAGGAGCGATGCCCGTGGTGCGGCAGGATTAATGAAGTGCCGGCTGCCAGATGTGAACTGCAACAGCTCTTTTTATGAATTAGCTAAGATTCATTGTACGTAGTGTACACATGTGGGTGTGAAAAACCACACTGGCCCTCTGAAGAAAGCCGATCTACTACAGATAAAGCTTTAATGACATCAGCCGGGTGTAACCAGCAGTTTAGATCGCTCACAACTTGGTGAGCATTTATGAAACGTAGATGCCACACACGGCTCTTCCTCACAGCACTGGGCCAGTGCATCTCCACGCCCTGTGCTCAAATACTGGGTCAATTCTAAGAGATTACACTGAGATTTAGATGCTAGGCTATTTTTAAAATCTCTTCCTCTCCTAATGCGTTTTCCCATATAATCCTATCTAAAAATTTATTTTGAGGGCTCGGAGTAAGTAGGGAAATGGGAGCTTAATGTAAGCAAATCCAGGAAAAGCTTAGATGAGCTATGGGTTCGAGTTGGAGCTGAGAAAAGCAGATTTCATTCACTGCATCCCAACTCAGAAGATGGGAGAGAATACTTGAAGGATCCCAGAAAGAAAACCACTATCTCTGAGGCTCCAGGATAAGGTGTGGAAGGGAGACAGAGCTAGCAAATCCTCTGAGAATAAAAAATAAAATATATTTCCATTTAAAGTGGCATCTAACTGGATCTAACACTAGCCCAGAAGACATCTGGATTGCGTCCTTTCCTTTCTGTGCTGCTGGCTGAGGTGATTTGGGGCAAATAATCTATTGCTGAACACATCAGATTCCTCATCTGTGAAGTGGTATTGACTTGTGCAAAGCGTGCTGAGAGCTACTGATGGGAAACGCTAGCCAGAACCGGTATTGAAATTTGACGTTTTCCCTGTAAAAGAATGATATCTGAATTCTTCTAGAAATGTGCTGAGGTTGTTCATGTGTGTGAAAAAGAAGGTTTTAAAAGGGTAGTCAGAGAAGAACTGATAATCAACTAAACTCTGCTGTTAAATGCTCTGCTCCCAGGAAATTGTTAATTATTTGTACGCTGTACACTTCTGCCACTCTGCCCAGTTAGCAAATACACCACCACTGAAAAAGGAAACCCTAACACAGGCAGCAAAACTGGGGTAAAAAAAAAATAAAAGGGCTTTTGTGAGTAATTGGAAATAGCTCCACTGTGCAGGAATACCTGTCGTGCTTACTGTTGCAGCTGAAGGCATGCCCAGATTGCAGCACTACCAGCCACGGGCTATGCAAGAGAATCTGGCGAATTTAGACCAGCCACGCAGCTCCAACATTCCTTTTTTCTTTTTGCCATTAGTTTTTATGTTTTTTGTTTATTTGCTTTTCTGCAGAGGAGTTGAATATCTAAATTATTTTTTTGCCTACATGAATGAATGTTGAAAAAACATGCCACAGTTGCTCAACTGCTGAAGTATCTCTTACAAGTAAAAAGGTTAATTTTAAGAAAAAGGGATTATTTGTGCTAGGCAAAGAGTATCAAGCATTATTCTGAAGGGCTGCACACAGATTTCCTACCATGCTGTTTGTGGGGTGGTACAACTCCGACAGTGAAAGTCGTTCTTCAGAAACCTCTGTTCAACAGCGTTCTTTAAATTTAAGGGAGGAAAAGTTGTAACAGTTGTAGAAACAAAATAGTTGTTCTCCTAGCATAAGTATTTTGGACTCATTGTTTAACTCTGTTCTCTGTCCTGTTGCACAGAAAGCTTATATGTGATGAGATAAAATTACATCAGATACACAATCATCCTCTCCAATTCAGAACTCAGATCTTCCCTTGAGTCACTTGAATACAGCTGCTAATTATCTCACATAATGCGTTCCACTGCCGTGTGAAGAGCACGATGCCAAAGGAGAAACTGTTAGCAACACCATCATCTTTAACTGCAAGTGGTTCTCCAAAAAAGACCCTACATTTCCAAGGGGAGGAACCATGAGCTAGTAATTAGAGAAGTGAGAAGCAGCCAACGTAAGGGACATTCCTCCACTGAGAGCTTAGAGAAGAAATACAGACACAGTTTACCTTTCCTGGCAAAAGGAAACAGGGGAAATGGGAGTGATTCTCCTTGTTTCGTGCAGCACTAGCTGCAGATAAAAACACCAAGTATCAGGTTCCTTGACAAAACCCTCTGCTGTAAAAGCAACGTTCTGCTGTTGTTCTGAGAGCTGGAATGTTTTACATTCTGCAGCTTTGATCCGTCCTGTTCTTCATTTCCATACATCACATGGAAAAGCTCCATTGTGTCAGAAATAAGGTTTCAGTATTTGAATACTGAAAATTTGAAAAACTGTGATCTCAGTAAAAGGTAAATGTGTGCATTTAATACTTATGTTATTATTCCAGTAAGTCTCAGAAGCAGATGCAGCATTACTGAAGATGGAAACAATTTTGTTGATATCACTGGAGCTGAACGCACTCAAGCCAGAATGAAACCTAAATGTCCACATAATCCCCCGTGACCTCTCAATTATCCCCACACAGCATTACAGTGATTTTACAGATCACACTGAGCACTGAAGGGAAGGGCAATTCAAACTTTCCATGGCATGTGTGCTTGTGCCTTTAACTTTCTTATTCAGTAGTCACCGAGGCAGGTTAATCTGTAGTGTATTTTAGTGGCAGGAAGGGTTGCAGCAGGCCCACTGAGAGCCTTTGTGCTCTTTGCAGTGCTATTTTCCACAGTGATTTCATCTCTATCCCACTGTCTGATTACCAGAGGGCCAGCCTTTTTATGCAGAAGACAATGTATTGATTGCTCACCATGGCGGAGCTGCGTGGGAGATGCTACGCATCTGCAGCTGGAGCTTACTAAAGAATCGTTAGTACAAAACATTTGCTGTAGCTTTCCACGGTTTAGAAAAGCATTTCAGAAAGAAAAGACACGATTCCCCAAATGTAGCTAAGACAAGTTTCACTCAAATATTTATATCCAGGCATAAATATTTTCTGAGATTTAGGAAAACCTACTAGTGTCCACTGTTGCTTATAAAATCCATGCCTCTGCTTTCAGATTTTTTTTTTCTTTCTTATGTAGAGTAATTAAAAATCCTGTCTCAACTGAAATGGAAAACTTTCCGGACTTGAACTTTAGAAATTGATTGCCATCCAGAGAGTAGCATCTTGATTCCTGGAACTGGCAAAACATTCATTGATTTCTGTTAGCATCAATGTTTGATTTGGATTGTCTGCCTTAACTCTACCTTTGAAATCATGTCAAACTCAACTCTTTTTTTTTTTTTTTTTTTTTTTTTTAACCTGATTCTTAATACCAGACCAGCCAGCTTCTGCTTGTAAATATCTACTCTTTTTCAAACCTATGCAGTGAGACTGCATTGTGCACCTTTGGTGTTACATAAAATCCACAGGTGTATTTGTCAAAAAAAGGCTCACTTTAGGGTGGCATGTGAAATATATTGGCATGAAGAAACACCCTTTTTAATTGGGTTGGTCATATGATTGATATTTGGCAGAGGCTCTTAGCATGACTCAGTGAAATCTTTTAGCAGTGAAGCTTCTCATATAGTAAACATTCCCAAGCACCAGACTCTATAGTTTTATTTCACTGAAGCAAAATCCTATTATATTAAATTATACTGTGGAAACATTCTCTATGTTAATTTAATGGATGCAGCTCTTTAATTCTTTGCCATCTGTTCCACCCCTTAATTACAAACACAAAAAAGTACAATTCACAATCTCATCACAAAAAGAAGACTCGATTTGATTTGGATCCACAGGTAAGTGTTATACTCTGACTGCTAGCACCCGTTTGGACGTGGTTTCACTCGACAGCAAACTATGCTCTGCTGGTAGCATTCCTACTTCAAATATATGCCTTGGTAGTTTAAAGTGGACAAATGGTTAGTCACTCCTGCACCTAAAAATCTTATTGTGGTTCTCTTTTCATTTTAGATGTAGCTGGTTTTCAGGCTAATTGAATTTATCTTTGTGCCTGCAAGCCACTGAACACTGCAGAATCTTTTGGGGCAAAAGAAGGCATAGAAATACAGGAAATAGAAAGACGTTACAGATACTCTGCCTTTTTTTTTTTTTAACATCATAGTCTTTCCTCTCTAAAAGGAATATGTATGTGTATATATATTTTTCTTTTGGATGATAATGTAGAAAGCATTTACATTTAAAACATATGAACAAAAGGCAAGCATTTGCATTCAGCGGCGCTGCCCAGAAGCTTGTTCGCTTGTATCATTTACACTCATAAGAAAATGCGTTTGTTCACCTAATACTTACGACTTGCCTGTTAACGATACTTCACACTTTGAAGAAAGTGCATTTCAGTTAAAAGCAAAACAAAACAAAACTGCTCAACTAGCAAAATCTGTAGTAGTATCTGTAACACTTCTCAGACAGGGAAGTGAGAGTTGAAAATCTTTTACGCAGATACAAGAGATATCTCCTGTCTCCTGAGCTGTGCACCAGCCCGTGGTGCCTCCTGCTATACTGGTTTCACAGTACAGCGTACGAGCAAGAGTTATTTTCTTGAACACAGAAGTGTATTAAATAGTCACATAAAACCAGAAGAACTTGTTTCGAAAGAAGTCAGCCCTATCTCAAGGCTACTGCAACGTACACACCTTTATTGTGGAATTCTTTCACTCGCTATATTATCTATACATGAGTAACTCTTGGTAGATTTTGGTACATTTGCCTACTGTCTCCAATGGAACGTTGCCAAAAAATTAGAACAGCAGTAGCTGCACCATTGAAGTTGTTTTGACTACTGGAAGCATGAATATGAATTATTTTCCCTTGTAATATAGGCCATTATTTAAGGGAAGTGTAACTACAGTCAGGACAGAGAGAGCAGCTTATGAAAACGTACGTTGAGCTACATCTAGAATCAACTGCAACACAGGGCTGGTAGATTAAACACTGGTATGCTGTTGAGACTAGTTTACATTGTGATTTTGGTGCCCTGGAAGGCGATGTTTCTGAAATAAACATTATTCTGAGGAAGTTCAGACAGATATTGGAAAGATTATTTTTGAGAGTAAAATGGAAATCAAAATTAAACTTCCTGTGCAATGTCCAAAGGATTGGGCCACTGATTCTGTGGAGGAAAGCCACCCTTTGAGAAGGTGGCACATTCCTCTCTCTCGTCCTGTGCAACTGAATTCAAACACGATTGTAACAGACCCTGCATATACATTCATTATGGAATTCAAAAAATTTAATTGCTCAAGGTAATGACAGTTTTCTGAAACCAGTTCTCCTCTCTGATAACACACCTGATATTGTTATTTAATTACGGAGCAATTATTCTTTCAATGGAAATAACAGCCATAATTTCATTGATCTTTTCAGTTCATAATCCAAGGAGGAAAACCACAGCAGTGAAGCGCACAAATTAATATTATGCTTGTTCTAGATCCGTACTCCAGAGGGTGTATCTCTGTGTACCACAGTAGCGAGTACAGTTAGTACTAGCTTCTGCCTTTGAACGTAAGAATGACGGCTTTTGGATGCACTTGCTGCCTATGAGGGAAATTCAGTCAGTTATTCAGCCAACACAGCTCAAGCACAGCATGAACTTGGGCAGCCCAGGCCAGCTTTTAGGAAGGCTTTCAGCATTTGTTGGCTTGGGCTTCCAACAGCTGCACGTGTGCAGCATCTGCACAACAGACATGCCATAAAATGTACTGGACATGTGTACTCTGAGGCTAACAAGAGGAGGGGGTTATTTTGTTAGTGAATGTACTCACCAGTTACCACTAATGCTGCATATATCAAATAGAAAACTGGATGTTCTGTCACTAAGACTCCAGTTCCAGCTGAAATGCCAGGAGTTTTGGCATTACCACCTACCAGTGAGATTAACAGGGCAATTCACAGTCAATTTGTGTTCTTTCGTCAATTGAGAGCTTTTTATCAGTAAAATTTGTAATGATGTACTATTTACTGTCATTACACACAGCTTCAGGGAGAAAAACCTCTCAGATTAGAATGGTGTTCCCAGACCTTACGAGGTGCTGTGGATCACTTGGCTAAATTTAATAAACTGAGGCTGAAAAAGGGGAAGAAAGGAAGCTACACACAGGTAAAAGCATAGCGGAGATGAACTATACTAGCTTTGATGGAATACAAAACATCAACCCAGGATGGAGTTTACAGCAAGCAAAGAAACCGGATGAAATAAATAAAATGTGTTACTCAAATAGAAGAGATGAGGGTTTGTTGTTACTGTGATCACCAGGGGAGCTGGAGAGTTTGTTGGATCTGAAGAGAGAGATGTTTTGCTCTCAGGATCGACCAGTGCCCCTTTCCATTTTTTATCCTTCCCAAGTCACAGGAATTTCACGGAAATTATGAGGAAAGAGGTAGAGGGAGGTGGCCCAGCTCAGGGCTAGAAGGGTAACTAGTCTTAGCTAGGAAACCTGGAGACACAACAGGCTGAGAACACAGCATTACTAATGAGGAAGCTCAGGTTTATCAAGTGTAGCTCCAGCCACCTGGGGATATTCTCTTTCCAAGTCATTCACCATTGTTATTTCATTTTGCATGTTTATATATTTACCATTGTTAAACTCACAAATATTTTGACTGGCAGGGAGTTGGCATGACTAGTAGTTTCTGCTTAGGCAATGCAGGATTACCAAGGATGCTTGTGCTCAGGACTGAGGCGTGCTGACAACACATGATCCTACAATGCCAAATCTGAGTCAGTCCGTGCATCTTGGCTTTCAGGAATATTAAACTGGCCTTCGAAATTGCCTCAAAAAAGAAGAGATACAGTTCTACGTAGGCTTTGCATAATGCAGCTCCAGCAGTGCAAATAATTTCAGGTTACCACAGCATGCTCTTCCACTCCACCCTTAAAATAAGGCTTTTGGTGAGAACATTGTTATGTAAGGCTGCAACGAGACTTGGAACAATAGTAATTATCCAACTTGCCACTTATTTTTAACACCTAAGATGGAAGGCACTGGAATTCTGAACGATAATATTCAAAGAACGAAGCACAGCAGTGAATCTATTGTATCACTATGAAATCTGATTCAGTATTAGGTTAAAAATAAGGTCAGGTTATTATTTGTAACTAGCTATTACTAATAATACACTTGTTAACCCCAGTGAAACAAAGTCATGATCTAAGAATAAATGTTCCTATGCAGTGAATATATCACAGTTCTCCTTTGTCCTTTAGCACATACACAAATAGATTTCAAAAGAAATTTTCCCTCCTCAGTCTCTCTATTCAGAGGAAGCATTTAAAGCAGCAGCCAGGACATGGCACTGCCAGGAGCTGAGCTTGGGAAGTGATGCTGAGCTGGGTAGCAAGGCAGCAGTTTAACCAAGGCTTTTTTAGCAGGTTACATGTACTTGTTTTGTCACTTGAGACATCCGTAGCATCTCCAAACAACACGGGTATTACATTAACATGCTTCTAAAAGTCATGGGTACAATTCTTCCCAACTGGGTTCGTGCTTCCTTCGCTACAAGATACTGGCAGGGCTATGAAGAAAACACGCATTTACCTGGCAGGAAAGTGAAAGAGGAATACATCACGTCTTCTTGCTCTAGTCCTTTTTCTGCAGTCTTGTTATGGCTTAAGTCTCCAGTTGCTTGGCCCTGATGAAGGTCAACAGGACAGGAACTGTGACGTAGTATTAACTGAAGAGTAGAAATCTGAAGGAAAAGAAAAGAAAAAAAAATGCAATGGCTATAATAGAGAATCTCATTCATTCAGATAAATGGGCTACAGAATGCCTACATCACTTAGGTGTTGCCTCTCTTAAGAGTAAGAGGAGCTCCAGGACATGACAGACAAGAAACTAGTCCCAGGAAAGAGGTTAGAGTCCTTTCTGCTGGCTGAACTGCACTGTGTATTTCTCAATTGCAACAGCACTTTGCACAGGCACAGTTAAAGAGCAGAAATGTTATGACAAGAGTGGGTAAAGAGTCTTGGAGAGTTTAGGCTTACTATCCTTAGGTCTGCAGGTAGGGGACTCAGTCCTCCTGGACTCACAGGCATTTCATAGGATTGTAGCCTCATTCCAAAGAAAACAATCCTCATTACAGACCCGAAGCCTCCTCAGCTACCTCCTGAGAAGGCCAGCTGCCTTCTTTTGCATTAGTTACTAGGTTTTGCTGTAAGTCCGTGCACCAAGGTAAGAAGATAAAATACGTCCTGCAGAGGTTTTACCCGTAAATCAGACGTTGCATTGCGTTTGAGACTTCACAAAAGCGAGCAGTGCAGTCCCTCACTATGATGTTGCAATTTTGGTTAAAAAAAAAAAAAAAAAAAAAAAAAAAAAGCACTTCTTAAAAGATCTTCATTTTTCAGATTCCTAAAGCTTGTTTCATGTTATCTCCAAGACAACTGGTTGTATGTATTAATAATTTGTTGTGGGCCTGACTGCCTAAACATTCCTCATGGAAATAAAACGTTGAACACAAGGAGAGCGTTTCCAAAGAAAGTACTTGTAATGTGAGCTACGCTGATCTGAGCATGACACCAGCACCAGCAAGCCCCAAGCTAAGCAGGACGTTTCACAGATGTTTCCATTCTTGGTTTAAAAGGAAGGAATTTAAGCACATCCCAAAGTATTTATTTAACTGCAGTCTCTACTCTCTTGACTCAAAATGCTCCTGTCACGTTTGGCAAGTCATTTAACCTCAGTGTTTGTTTCCTCAATGGGGCTGAAATCGTGTATCTGGCTACCTGGCAACACCAGCGATGCCATTTGTCCTGCCTGAGGTAGTATTTGTAAAGAGCTCTCAAGATTTTAAAATGCTACCTTGACACATCACATTTACAGAACGGAGGAAGAGCATGGGCACGTGCAGCACAGACAGGAGGTGCTGTGCCTGTTGGACGGGACAGAGCAGGACACAGAACACCAGCAGTGCGCGATAAGAATTTTGTTCTGCTTAAAACATGCAGGATTTGAAAGATTTTTTGTGGTTTGAAAGGCAAGCAAGTCAGGCAGGTACTGCTGATCCCTCACATGGGTGAGATAAGAAAAATTAAGGAGAAAATCTTTAAGGTCCCTTCCAACCCAAACCATTCTGTGATTCTATGATAAGAAAAATATGCTAGGAAAACCACTAGATTGTTATTATTTTTTAATTATTCTAAATTAACCAACTTTTTTTTTTGACTTGCTGTTAATGTCTAAATTTAGACAGGTGGCCAATCCTCTGGAATTTCTTCAGTTTTTCAAAATACCAAGAATCCAGAATTTATGAATGAGCACCCCTGCCCTAGTTTTTTTTTTTGACTATGATATTTGCAGTCACTTTGTAACAGTTTCTTTCAGTAAGACCATAAATTTCCTACTTTCTGTACAACACCAGAGTAAACTTTGAACTAGCAAATTTCAGTATGCTTTGTGGTGTCTGAGGTGATTAATAATGAGATTCCTCCCTTTACAGAAAGCGTTTAAAGGAACTTTTTGAGTGAGTAGGCCTCTGGTAATAGAAGGCCTCTGGTATTAGTACTATTAGTGATGTCACTGATTTTGTCACATGCTATCTGGACTCTGGAATGAGTCAAATATACAGAAATAATATTTGCTCACGCTGACGTAACACAAATAGCTGACATAAATAGCTTTTTGTCTAGTTCCCACCTTTTTGTCTAGTTCCCACCTTATGCAATCGTTCTGCTAACAACCACAAGATTTCTCTAACCTGAAGGGACAGCTGAGACACAAGACGTCCTGTGTTTTGTCTCAGGAAGTGGCCAGTATCTGAACACACAATGTATGTTTCTGGCTTCCCTTGAGCAGGAAAGTCCCTTTGTCCACAAAGGCAGCTGACTTCTACAGCAAAGTATCAACCACTACACCCTTTGCTTACAAAAAAAGCATTAATCCAAGAAGTGAGCCCCAACGTTACGAGTTGCCACCTTTCGATGGCATAGCATGGGCTTTTAATTCCACATTTAGCACTGGAACACCATAGCAACAGGCACTTCGTACGTACGTTGGCAGATAACACAGAACTAGTTAAATATTCACGGGGAGATAAATATGAAGAAAACCAACGTGCGTGTTGCTTACCCTACAACGGTTGATCGACACTACAGTCACTTGTATGATGCCATGTGGTATAAATCGGCGTGGCTTGGGCACCAGGCTCTCTTCTACTCCCAGGGAAAGGTTGGTGTTACTGCAGGAACAATTGCAAGTGCTAATGTACCTGTCAACGAATCTGAGCTTGATTTCGGACTGTTACACAATGACTTGGCACTATGGATGGTTTTGCAAAAAAAAAGTTGAATAACCTACAAGAGAATCGCAGCCAGCTCGAATAGTTAACCTTTTTAAGAAATGCCACAAATATGAAGCACTTGTCACTGACTCAAACGCCAGGCCTGCCTACAGCAGCACGGTCGATCCTTGAGTCATCGTGGCAACCCCACCCAGCAGCTCCCCTTAGCTACAAACCACACACGCGCACACGCCTGGCATGTATTCACTCACTAAGTATTATTGCTGCCATCTCACAGTTCGGTTTAATCTGTCTGTGTATCTGAAGCACAGACAAACCCCCAGCTTGTGCAACGCAGCAGGTATTCTTTCATTATTTCACTTTCCTTTGAAGGCTCAGATAACCATCGGAGAGAGAAGCAACCATGATTCGCTGAACTATTGATTGTGACTCTCAAGTAGGGGGAAGGAAAGAGATCTGACTTCTGATCAAAATACAGTTTCTAGGCTACTTGAAACAGCATGAGGATAAAATATAGAACTAGTTGGGGACAGAGATGGAAACCAAGTTTTTCTCCTTCTATGCAAACGTCCAGATAATTAATGCAGAATGTTCCTGTGCTGCCTGAATTCTCTTCCAGTCAATAGCACAGCTCCAGCTGCTAGCACAGAGTGCTGAAACCCCCAGCCCTCCTAAAGCACAGTTTGTGTTGTTAGGAGCTATGTCTGAGTCTTGAAAACATAAAAAGGTTCCTTTTTTCAGTGAGCACTCTAACACGAGGCTCCTGTGAACCTAGGGTAGGTTTGGGAACCATCACATGCGCTTTAATGACAGCAGTGAGCACTATTGCTATCTGTAAGGAACCTCGTCTCATCCACGTTACCCGTGCCTTCTCCACACCTATCAGGTAAAACGTCACAGGACGTTGGTCACAGTTCCATAAGGAAATAAACCAAGTTCATTGTTTCCTGCTGATGAGGAGGTTTCATTTCTTCTCTCTCCCTCTGCCCTACTCCAGAGGGCACAGCCTGCTGTGGGCAATGCAGCCCTGACCCCGTTCTGAGCACCAGGACTGTACCCAGTGCAGCCACAGCCAGACCATCCCTAGAGCTCCCTTCTACGATTCTGACCCCACACATTCCTCTGTGCCTGCTCAAACACTCCTACACCTACACACTGAAGCAGCCAAGCATACAATGCAGAAAAAATACCCTTTGAAATAAGTCAGCTCTTCTACCACTCATTTTTGCTGGCAACAGGAGCGGAATAGTGTAGGGGTGGGACTGTGACCAGGGACATGTCCCTGTCAGCCTCAAGGGACCACCCGATAGCAGACAGCGTCTTGTTCTGCATCACAGCTAGCCTCTAACAAGGTGCTGAAACATCTGTTTCTCTTGAGACTGAGGCATAGAGTACCAAAACTGTAGGTTCAGATACTTCTGAACGTTGTGGGAAATAAATAGAAAAATAGCAGTAATTAGCACATTTTTGCAGTCAGGAACGTAAGTAAGGTTGAGACCGGGAGGAATTCGGAGAATCCATTTGAGTTTCACCACAAATTCCACTATCTCTACAGAAACCATAAAGCTAAATGTGGTCTTAAAACATCTTACTATGCCAGACAGTTAGAAGAAAATAAACTTTAACTTGGCAAGTTACATAAAAGATGATGTTATTGCTTTATGTTCTTCACTTTTATTTGTTCAAGGTTATTTTGGGGGTATTAAGGAAGATGTATCACAAAGTAATTTTGCAAATTTTCAGTTCAAGTTTCAATTACACTTTTCCTTCCACTACTTTAAATACAAAACTAACAACATCTGAAGATGCAAACCCATGTAAGCAATACGATGTTCTGGGAAAAAACGAAACACCTGAGGCAGGGCGTGCAAACACGCGGGTCTATCAGGACACTATGACACCAAAGCACCGAGACTGATCTACGAAAGCAAGCATTCCTTCCCCTTTGCTCATTATTTGTTAACTAGCTTAATAGTAGGCAAAGAATTTAACAATTTAAGAGTCCCTATGAGGCAAACCCTGACAGAGTGGAGGGACACTTATTAACTGGGAAAAGCCCTCACCGATTTGGTACTTTCAACAGGGTATATTTTGCCCAAAGTTTGACCTACTTTATTGATCCTTTTCCAGCTGATCAATCCATGCATTTTTGAATGGTATTTTAGGGAAATATTTCATTAAGTAGTACCCCTACTAGTTATGATGCAAATCAACAAAAAACGTAGCCCATTTCACTTAATAGATTTATGTTTCTTTCACTCCTCTTTCCTTACCTATTACTTGTCTCTTACCAATATTTCTCACTTAAGTAAGTGTCCAAATACACTGAGGTACCTGAGGCCCACCACTAACACCTTGTATTTTACTGAAATCCTCCACTGCACCTCGCTCATTTCCTCTCCCAAACGCTCACCACAAACCCACGACCTTCCCAAGACCCCTTTATTTATATTTTTTAATACAAGACACGCACCGTAGCAAGCACCAGCCCCGCCTCAACACTTCAGTTTCGCGATTAAACTGAGGACAACCACCCCGGGAGCAGCCACCACCAGCAAAACCACCGCATCCCAGGGGAACACAGCGATGGGTGTCCGGGCTGTTTAGCTGGGGGAAGCCTCCACAAGCCCCCCGCCATTCCCGTATCCCCTCAGGGCCACCCCCCCACATCCCCTCAGGCGCTGGGCGGGAAACCGCCCCTCACCACCCCCTTCAGCATGCGCATGCGCAGACCCCCCCACCCCCCTCCCCGTTCACACCGCGCATGCGCACGCTCCCCTCAGCGCGGCTCAGCCCCCTCCTCCTCTGGCGGGCAGCGCGCAGGCTCGGCGCTGCGCATGCGCCGTCTCCTCCCTCGCCGCCCGCCCCGGAGTAGTGGAAGCCGAGGCGGTGACGTCAGGCGCGGCGGCCATTACACGCCGCGCTGTGAGGCGAGCGGCAGCGCTGCCGTGCGCAGGGCCCCGCTCCCAGCTCCGCGTCCCCGCCGCCTCTTGGGACCTGCTCGGTGAGGGGCTGGGGGGGCCGCTCCGGGGGCTGGTGGAGCAGTAACAGCAGCAGCAGCAGCGGTGGTGGTAGGAGAATAAGAGGCTGAACGGGAGGATGGAGGAGAAGGTGTTCACCAAGGAGCTCGACCAGTGGGTGGAGCAGCTCAACGAGTGCAAGCAGCTGTCCGAGGGGCAGGTGAAGAGCCTCTGCGAGAAGGTGAGGGCGGCGTGAGGCGCTGTGAGGCGGTGGGGGGGCGACGAGGATCCAAGGGAGGCGCTGCCGTGCTGAGGGCACCGCGGGATGAGGCGCCCGGAGCGGGCGCGGGGCTCCCCGGGGGGCTCCCGGTGGCTCCTGAGGGGTCCCCGAGGGGTCTTGGGGGGTCCCTGTGGGGACGGAGCCGCAGCCGGGAGCGAGCCCCGGTGCCCGGCGGCAGCTCCGCGGCGCTCGGGGCCTGGCCCCGCCTCCCGCCTTTGCAGCGCCTCCTAAAATGGCGCCGCGGCCGCCGAGACCCCCGGGCGCCGCCGCCGCCATCCCGGGCACGGGCCCAGGGGCTCGGAGGGAAGGAGGGTGCCGGGCCCCGGCCCGCTCGGTTGGGATGGGAAGGGAAGGGGCTGACCGGGTACGGGGCCCGTGGGGGCAAACGGCGAGCCCCGAGGGGCGACCGCCGCGGCTCCGGTTTTGGGGAGAGAAACGAGGAAATGAGCACCGGGGGGGGGGTGTAGCTGAGGGTACCCCCTGGGCTTGGTGTCTGGGAGTGAAATCCGAGGTTTTGTGAAGCAGGGATTAGCGTACGGGGCTGTTACCTTCTGTGGTGAAGGGCGGTGGGATGTGGTGGCAGAGCGCCGCTTGTGCTCAGGGAGGTCCTAAAATGAGCCCAGGGTAGGTCATCTGCTGGAAATTAAGGGCAATATTAGCTGCAGCACGACCTAAACACGTTTTCCAATTATATTATAATCCTAAACGTGATTAAAATTTAGTAGCTGAGGGTTTTTTTTTCAGTTATCAGAGATTTTGTATTTTTACCCTTCAAAATATTAATCTAGAAGCGTAACTAGAAATGAAGGAATGTGGGAAGTTACTGACGTACTTGACTCTAAAGAAGTCCGTGTACCTACCACAGGAAGAAATGAGGATATTTTAAGTTTGGCATGGTGCCTTCAAATACTACAGCGTGTTGTTTTAGGAGCAAATTGTTTCCAGAGGACGATGAACTTACTAAATAAATTGGAGTGCCTTTGGCCAAATGGGTTCTGCTTGAGTCCAGATTTTAGTTGACTAGTATTCCACCAGCAGCTTAAAATTACAACCATTAGATATGGCCTGCGTGTTTTTAAATCGTGATGCCAGCAAGAAGCAGTATAGCTGCCTGCTCATTTTTCACGTGTGTCTCATGACAATGGCCCATCGTCTTCTTTGAATGAATTTGTCAAAGAGGTAAGTAGTCCATTTGCCATCACATACAAAATGATGCTGGAATGGGATTCTGAATACTGTGCAAATGGGTATTTTTTGTAAGGTTGTATGATAAGCTGAAGAAACACAGAACATATACAAAAAAAACTCTGGATTTACTTGGTGCTTTGGATAGGTGAGAAGTAGGCATGCCTTTAGGAATTCTGTCCAAAAGATCCCATAGTCCTACTCATGGTTGTGTGAGGTTGGGAGGTGGAGTTTTCATTTTTTCCTAATGAAGAATGGAAATAGGCTTTATGTCTGGGTAAATGCGTGCTGCTTATCACCAAAATAGACTCTTGACACTAGGGAGGAAAAATAGCCCAACATGAAGTATTTCTGATAGGTCCAAAAGAAGGGATCACAAGGCATGCCGGCTCTATAGGAGCAGAAGACTCAGTTTAGGCTGAAGGAAGGAGTGATAAAGGTGACTAGATCTGCAGGAATGATGCCTTTTGATAACGATCTGTGGGAACTAGGTTACAGAAAGCTGTGTGTCTGCCCACCCTATTCTGTGATGAGAGACCACAAAAACACGGGAGAAATCTACATGAAATATATCATTTAGCAGCAGTGCCTTGAGTTGGCAGCTGAGCCAGCTCCAGAACAAAGGTAGTATTTCTTTGGGTAGCGTGATACCCTGCTGGAGATGAAATTCCCTCTCTGACCAGTTTGCGGTCAGCGCTTTGCAGTACAGCCGCGTGGCTGTTTGTGTTCAGGCAAGATGATTTGTTGCTGATAACTACAGGTGGATTTACTGGGACTTCCTGCTGGTACCAGGTAAGGTTCTACACGATTGCTGACGCAAGGAATTGGACGTGGTCCCCAGCAGCCCAAGCTCTCCGTTGTCTTCTCTGTGCCCTACAGTGGGTGTCGGTGCTCTCAGAAGCAGGACATGTGTTGAGTTCTGTGCCCTTCTGCTGAGGGACAGCAGTTAACGTGTTCCCAGGCTTCCAGCACCGACTCTGAGCAGCTGTTGAGTTGTGCTTCGTGTTATGATTGTTGTAAATAGTTGTGTGTATGAAATCACACCCAAAGGTTATATTTTTCCATGAGGAGCTTAACGCGTTAAGGACAGCGTCAAGTCCAGTCACTGTTCCACACGGCAGGTGAAGACCCTGTCAGGTACAGGTACAGGCTGTCATCCTGCTGGGACGAGTTAGGGAAGGAAAAAAAATCCTTGCAAGGTTTTTTTCCCACCCCCCATAATACCATTTGATTAGATGATCTTCCTGACTGGTATTTCTGGATCTGCTGGGGCTTCGTGTGTGCAGACTGGTGCCTATCTAACAGGGCTAAGCCTAAGGGCTCGGTTGTGTTTCAGTATTGATACCGAAAGAACCAAACAGCTATTTGCAAACACAATCTAACGCAGCATAATAACTATGTGTGGCCATTCAAGCATCCCAGTTACTTTCTTGGTGCATCCTGTCTTGTACCTGGTTACCTCGGTGATGGTGGTGGTGCTAACTGGGTGGAGATGTCTTCTAGGAATACCTTGTACCCTTCCATAATAGCTGCCATAATAGAGGAGTTGAAAAAATGTGGCCCTCTGAGTGGCAGCTAAGTTACGTAGCCTTAATAAACGCCATATATTTTGTTACATCAGTGACAGGCTGTGTGTGTGTAAAGTATTTGGTAAGGGAGGTTTGAAAAATTGTTACCAGCATTTATTTATCCTGCAGTTGTGTGATGTGTGACAGGTATCAGCCACGCTTGTCCTGTTCACACTGAATTGTTTCTTGAGTGCTGTCTGTGCACAGAGGAGAAAGGAAGCCCTTTATTGCCAGGTGAGGCTTTTTCCTGCAGGCCATTTAGAATGAAAGAATGCTGTCCTGGAGTGCTGCGTGGAAAACCGTGCGGGAGGGAAGAGGGAAATGGTCCCAGTGGGGGTGTGGAACAGTGCTCAGGAAGGTGGGGTGGCAGGCTGAAATTGCACAAAGGAGGGAGTTGAATTTGTGGTTGGAGTCTCCAGTGGTTATTGCAGAATGAACCTACTGCAGGTGGAGGGAGAGGTATCACGGTCTCTCTGCTGGAAATATTAGTCTGAGAGGGTTGGAACCACGAACCATCCGGTTCTTAGAAAAAGACGAGCTGATCATATGCTGTGGAGAATCTTTAGGGTTCTCTTCCTCTGCACTTCAGCTACTAGTAAAATATGCCTGTGTAGACAGTGTTGCTATCTAAAAAATTTAACCTGAATGAAGGGCTGATGCTGGTGAACCCTGTTCGAGAAACCTTGGTTCAAGCCTTGTCTCCTGCAGCTTTTGATCTGTAACAATAGTCTTGGTTATGTTTGCTATTTGATTTGTCACCATTGCCGATTTCATGGTATAAATGTTTCTGGGCCATTTTGGTCTCTAGTACCTGCCTTGTCAATGGTGTATTCTTCTAATTTTTTTCCTGTTGCAGAATTTCCACCTTTGTTTAGCAGCAGATCTTCCAAGTTACATTTGCTGAGCCTTGCTGTAGATAAGAACCAAATGTGAGTGCTCCCTGCAGCTGTATGATCTGCTTGGGCTCCTTCCTTTAAGTGCCCTGGTTCCAGGAGGTCAGTGTGTTACCGATGGAGCTTTCAGGTGAAAAGAAGAACCTGCAATCAAAGTTCAGCTCTTCTTTTGAATAGGGCTCGCAAATCTTCAAGCATACTTCTGTTCTTTAAGGTGTTACTGCTCTGAGGGCCTTCCAGTTGTTTCTAGGGTCTGTGGGAGACGAGGACATGGTTTAGGGCTCCTTTCCTACCGCCTCATTGAACATACCTGGGGCTAGAGCTGTTAGTGATGTTCCACCTTGGAACAGCTGCAAGTGAAAAGCTCTTTGTGACATTTTAACAACTGTGTTTTAGATTATTGTGGAATGCTTCCACAAAAAGAAGTCCTTTCACTCCCAGTGTTCGTTCCTGTGATGGTTTGTAATATAAAATGGAGAATGTCCCTTCACACAAAAGGCATTTGAGGTGTCAACCTTGCCAGCCTTCTCACCTAGTTCTGGTTGTAACACTCGGTGTGTGTGAGAATTCAGTCTTGTGTATGCCAACTTCTATAGCTTCGACAGCTTTCTTTTTTCAGTTCTGTGAAATTCCGTAAAACTTGTTGTGCTGAAATTAGTAAATTTTTTTGATTTGTTTTAGCTCACAACATCCGCTGTAATCAAATCAGAGCAAAAGATATTTTCTTGTTCTAAAAGTCACTCGGGGCATAGCTTAAGAAAACAAACGAGCGTTTGTAAGTCAGAGCAAGTTTCTACTTGAGGCTGTAGCAGTGCAAAGCTAACAACGTGGCTGGGGCTGTAGATTGATGGCCCCTTCCAGACCTACCTGTGGTGAAGCTGTTGCCTCCTCGGATGTGATGACAGTGCTGCTCTGCGATCGCTCCCTTGCCGTCCCCGGTTAGTCATCCGGCTTGCCTTGAACAGCGTAATAACCCGACCTGTCTGGCTTTGTCTGGCGGGAGGGAGGCCTTGTGCAAACAGCTGTGCTGAGAGGCTCCAAGGAGCCATGATTAAATTTCCCTTCTCACCTAGGGACCCTTAAACACTACACCGACGTTCAATAACACGGTTGTTGCTCTAGACTTCTTTCTTTAGGCAATGTGTTAAGCTGGAAAAAAAACAACAGGTAGTTTAATCCTGGCTAAAGAGTAAATACTGGAGCTCAGCTGCTTGCTAGTCAGGTCCTCAATATTTCTGCAGAGCATAGGGAAAATACCTCCCAATACAGGTGCATCCTTACCCTTGCTCGTTGGTTTTGAAGTAGGAATCCTCGGTTATGCCTACCCCAGCCTTCCAGCCAGTGTTCTGGCTGTGCCACAGCTTGGCGTGGTGCTGTGAGCAAAAGAGTTAAAATAAATAAAAATAAAAACCTCTTCAGTTTACCATCTGCTGGTTTAGCTTCATGTATCAGGCATTGCTAGCTTGGGAATAGCTTCGGTCTATTTCCTTTTATAACAGCTTGAATGCTAGGAGATGAATTCAGCTTGCTTCATGGGCAGGATCGAAGCCCAGCTCTCCGTAAGCGGTCAGCTTTGTGCGTTAGTGCTGCTGCTCTGCTACTTGGAACTCCAGTGTAGACAGGAAGGCGTCTGGCTTTCTTGGTTTATTTGGCCTCCAGTACATTTTTAAAGATTTTTTTCTACACTTTTAAATTCAAAGTGAAGGACACAAAGATCTCTTCAATGATGCAAAATGACAGCATTGAATTCTTCTGGAGGAGCACCTTTCCTGTCCTCATTTTCTATCTGGTCTTGTCTACTATTGATACCTACATAGCACTTCCCCTTCTCTTCTCCCAGATCTGTTTCCAAAGGAAAGAGCATTCTTTCTCCTTACCTATGTAAGACTACTAATGATTTTTCCAAATTGAGGTTGAAGGGAATATCAAGGCTGTAGACAGTGTCAGTCATTGCTGCGCAGTACAAAGAAATAGAAATATTTAGCAGTTTACTGCCTGTGTGCTTCAGGAGAAGGCAGGTTGTCTTGTTCACTCTCACATGCAGTTCTGCCATTAGGGTTATTTTTTTCGTTGGCCAACATCTTGTGTGTAATCAGGCTCTCTTCTAACCAAATAGAAATTGCTGAAACAGTAGGGTAGCGTTAAAGCTGTGGCATGGTGAAGGATGCTTCGCTGTGCTCTGTGAAACGTGAAGCCGAGCACGTCTCGTGTTTCTGGGGTTAGTTAACTGCCTGTTCGTGGTTCGCTGACAGACCATCGATACATCTATTGATATATAGGCCACTGTACTTTCATTTTGTACGCTTTGGGTTTAAATACATCTTCCGAGTTCAGTTGATAGCTCTGCTTGCTATCTTCATTTGCTGAGCAAATGAAGGGCTACAAACACGCAGTGACCACATCATGACACACGTTGCCACGAGCTGTGCCGTGACCCTGTGGCCAGGCACGCTGCGTTGCCTTCACTGAGCTCCAAGCCCTCGGTATTGCTTGCAGTGGATGTTGGAAATGGTGGCATTTTTGCTACTCCCAAAGCCAAAGAGAAAGTAGGTGGGACTGTCATTATTTCTGTCATGGAAAAAGAGCATTTTGCTGCTGTTGCTACGTCTGTGTTGGATGGGAATCCTGGTTTTACTTGCTTGGGACTACCAAACAGTTAAATGTCAGCGGGAGCTTTGTGTTTTAATTTGATTCCTACTTATACATTCACATTGAACTCCTTAGCGGATTCTGCAGTTCGAAATAAAGCAGGTCCCATTTGTGTCATGCCATCTGACTGCTGTCTTACCATCCTCACAGGAGTGACATTAGAGACCTGATTTCTCTGCTCATGTTTAAAAAGCCAGGCAGTGAAAGCAAACACCTTTTGCTCTAACAGCTAGCCCCATTTGGGCTGAGCATCCTCTTTGCCTTGCAAGGGGGTGGGGTTGGGGAAGGAAACACGGATGTCTTTGCAGAAGACTCGCTGACTGTAGTGGGTGACTTTGCCTGATAGAGATTCCAGGTCTAAGCCATGATGCTGGCCAGCTCAAACCAGCCTTCATCCCAATTAGCTGGTCATTGGCCCTTTAGTCACTTCCTGTGCATCTTGATGGCAGGAAATTATGGGTGTGGTCGAAGCCTTCGATCTCATCAAAATATCTTTGTGGTAACTACCAATACAGCTTTGTCTTGGGTACAGCAGATGCCTTCCCACATGGGCTTTGCTAGACAGCGCAGTGGTTTGCAGGGGTGAGCTCTGGGCTTCCAAGAGCGAGGTATTACAGACTGGAGCTGTGTCGTGTAATTAAAATAATGGCTATATTTCCTTTACGAAGTCAGTGATAATCTTTTGATAAATGCTTTATAGCACTGATTCAGCCTTACGCAGCAGTTTCAAGCATTGTTTTACAGTTCTGTGAAGCCACAGCGATGTTTCCTGCTTTTTTATGTGCCCCGCAGTTCCTCAGCGTGGATCATTGGTTTGAGCTAGCAGAGCTTCTGCTAGAAGCTGATGATCTAAGGAAAGGGTAGGAGTAAAAATAAATAACTTGTGTGTGCTGGAAACACAGTGGAATTTGGGCAGAGGCAAATTTAGGAGAACGAATTCTGTGAGGTAAGGTGGTTGATGGATTCTGCTCATGAGGCAAACTTGTCCTCGGCATAGAGTGAGTTGAGAGTGGCTGGATGACAGCCCTTCAGGCACTTGGCTCTGAGCCTTAATCTGTGCTGTCTTGGTTAAAAATCTGGGCTGAGAACAAGGGAAATAGGAGATACCTCTGTATGCAGGTAACTCCTACCTTTCATTAGAATTTTGCAGATCCAGAGTAAAATGCAGAGGTGACTTGAATCTTGCGCTCCTAAAGCAAGGAAGCTGATCTTTGTATTTTCAGAACAGTTTTCTTTTCCATATGAGATGTGCTTTGTAAACAAAGTCAACAGAACAGTGCTTCACTGTTCATCCTTGCATTTAGAAGATGTGCAGCAGTCCAGGAATATTTTAATCCTCAAATAGGAGGCTTTGTTTTCATCCTGTAATGCTTCCGTTCATTAGTGCAAATTTATTGTTTTCTTGTGCCTTCAGACCACTATTGGTTACAGTCTTGTTGTCTTCCGGGTGGCTTTGAATTGTACTGGTTGCCTTTTCTCCCCAGAAAAAAGTCTGAGTAAGCAGGTAGCTCAAACGCCAAGTATAAATGAACTTCAGTCACTATGACTAAGGTGAAGTGCATCAGATGTGTGCTTATTGTTTGAACTTTGAGATGGTTCTAAGTATAGCACGGGGCTTTTGGTGTCAGCAACTGCTTGTGATGGATTTTCCTTCTGGGACTTTTTTTTGTGTGCAATTGTCAGTGTCTTGTGGCTGCATATATTTTCTGCATTAGGCTTTATTGGTGCTTAGCTGTAAAATTGGTATTTATCACCCTGAAATAATGGGCTCTTCTCAGCCTGTATTCATTTGAATGCACTTTGTTTTGAAATCTGAGAGTATGGAGTGCTGAAAAAATAATTAATTGTGATTTTGAAGTCACGAGCCTTAGCAATTATAAGGTGGCATGCTTTCCACATAAACTAAAGCATCACCTGACTCATCTTTTTTTAGATTGCAGAATACCACAAATTAACCTTTGTGTGGTGTAGGGTCACTTACAAGGATTGAAGACAAAAAAAAATAATAATAATAATCAGAGCTATCTTAGCATTAAAAGCTGTTAAGAAATGAAAAATACCTAAGAAACAAAAAGCACTGAAAGCACTGATAAGTGTTCAAGAAAAGGCGAGTTTCGGGGTTGGATAATTGTTTATCTAGCGATAGGAGATGAAACCTGGATGTTTCAAAATGCTGGTGTCAAAATACCGTGAAGGATTGCGCTGCTGTCCTTGGCAATAGGTCACCGGGTTTCTGAAGGGCAAGGAGTTAGGTGTGTCGGGCTGTTTGCTGCTTCGCCCTCATCAGGAGGTTGGACAGAGGAGTACCCAGCCAGGTGCTGAAGCTGCTGAAATGCTCCCAAAATGCCGCCCTGCTTCCTCACTGGAAGGGGAGCTGCTGGGCAGGGAGGAAGGGATCGATAAAGAGGATGAAAGCAGATGAGGTTTCAGGGCTGGTGCACGGTGCGATACAAAGCTGGAGTCACTGATCCTGAAGTAGCATTAGTAATGGCTTAGCGTTGTGAAATCTGATTGTATCGGTGTCTTACCAACTTGTAATGATACTCGGACAGTTTGGGTTTTACCCTTTTGTAGGAACTGACCACTTGCTGGTGCCTGTTTTCAGGGTTTTTTTCAGGGTCTTACTTCCAACTCTTCTATAGAAACAAGTCCACTGCTGAAGCAGTTCAGCATTTGCCACTGCTGGTGCCGTGGGACATAGGACAGTAAGGCAGCGTTTCATTAAGCCTGTTTCAGGAACACGAGAATATTTAAATTACAGCAGCATTCCTTCACTGCAGGATTTACGTGGAGGTGGTTCCAGGTCAACCAGCGAAACAGCAATCTTTTTCCATCAGAGCAGCTGTCTGACTGACCTGTGCTTCGCTGTGTGAGTGATTTAACACTGCAAAAACGGAGGAAGCAACAGCTCCAGTGCTGAGAAGGATGCGCTTTGGATTTCAGTCAGCATAAAAATCGCATCCCTTTGATGAAAAATGAATGTTGCGTTCTTTGTGCAATTCTCCCGGTCTGTTAAGAAAAACAGCAGTAGAAAGCATTCTAATTATAGTTTTTTTTGACATAGAAGTGCTATTGGTATTTGTAACTTTCCCTGTCAAAAGGGGAATTATGATCGCTAATGCTCCTGAGCCTAATAGTGTATTAGGGAGGCTCAGGCTGTTAAGACACCTTCAAAACATCCGGTGAGTGTCACTGCATTAAAATGAACTTAAGTCAGACTATCTTAAAATAAATCTACACTTTTAGCATCTGCCATGAGCCAGCAGTGACCTATCTTTAGTACTAGGCGCAGCATGAGTGGAAACTGTCAGGAGAGATTGACTTTTGGTGTAAATATGTCTGCAGAGTGATTTAACTCGGTTACTCACGCTTTAATATCTCAAGCTCAGTGTTGTGCAGGGTGTTTAACCGTGATTGCATTTTGCATTTCTTCCCAGCGTTGAATGAAATCTTCCCCTGTCTCCATCACGTGTTGCGGACGCTTTGTGTTACCCTGGTGGTTAGCCTGGGTAATGCCCGGGAGCACTGAGCCCATTTTTGGGGGTGTCAGTCACTGTCCAGCTGGTGGCTTCCTGACTGTGCGGAAAGTTGGACGCAGCAGCGTGTTCCTTACGGGTCTGGTTCATGTCAGCACCCAATATTTAATCTCCAGTTTAGGTTTTAACTTCGGATGCTTCTTTCCTACCCTCCAAAACCTCATGTTCTTCAAATGACGATATTTTTTCTACAACGTCTTAAAATACTTTTTTGCTTAGCAAGCATTTCCCTGTTGTAAGAAACAAAACGGATCCTTTTTGAATAGCAACATTGCTGCTTGGAGGGCATAGAGGGCTTGGTAAATGGTGACAAGTAAACTTGTTACTATTTTTATTTCTAATACCATCTCGATTTAGACAATTATTGTGGCATGTGCTCTGAGGAAAAGCTCTAACAACTGGCAGCGCGGTGGATGATACAGTTGAAGTGTTCTTGTGTTATTTCAAAACTACCTTTTCTGTGCTGTCTCTAGCTTGTGCTTCTTCAGGCTCTGTGCTGCTTCTTTGCCTTTGTCAGCAACTTCTGTGCACAAAATTTTGTGGAAAAAATGAAGAGAACAAAAAATGATTCTCTTTCTTTTATAAAGGTCACACTCATGCACACTTACAAGTTGTTCTGGGTGTAGGTCATCTCTGTTCAAAGCTAGGCATATGTGGGTGGCAGATGATCATCTCTCTGAAGCAAAAACCCTCCTGGAGCTTTGGCTGGCCGTGTTCACCTCCCTGGGGGAGTCTCAGATTCAGCTATATCTGAATTTAGGCTTTTGAAGGGCTGGAAATAAGACATTGGCATGATTGTAACCTTACCTTTTTCCAAATATTACACACATCAATTCCAGCAATGGTGATTATTGGTCTAAAGTCAGTTGTGCTTCATGGAACCGCTTGTATAGAAAGGATGAGTTGTTTTTTTAAGCTGGAAACTAACTGAAATACCTAATTGATGCTGGGAGAGGGGAGAAAACAATCATTTCATAAAGCCAAATCTTCTTTTAAGTAAAGATAAGCTCTTATCCCATACACTTCAGACCAGGAAAAGGTGGGTTTGTAAAGAGGCTGGGTTGCAGCATTGCAAGTAGAGCATACTTTGGATAAGGCTGTTCATGGACAACTAATCTCACAATTTCTCTTCTTTTTTTTTTTTTTGTTTGTGTTCTAGGCTAAAGAAATCTTGACAAAAGAATCTAATGTCCAAGAAGTGCGATGTCCGGTCACAGTCTGTGGAGATGTCCATGGACAATTTCACGACCTCATGGAACTCTTCAGAATTGGAGGCAAATCACCAGACACAAATTATTTGTTTATGGGGGACTATGTTGACAGAGGCTATTATTCAGTGGAAACAGTCACATTGCTCGTAGCTCTTAAGGTAACTTTTCTTCTCAGCCATACAAGTCTGTATGAAGTGTGTATAATCACTCTCCTGATTACACTTAATATATGTTATGATTATGCAACAAAGGTTTTTAGGTGTGAAAAGTGAAATGTTACCTTTATTATTTTTCAAGGATATTTCTGAAAAACGTAATGTTAAGGTGCAAGCCTGTATAGCTTTTTCCAAAGTGAGTGCCACTTTGCTAATTGTCTAAGTAGCAATATTTAAGTATGTGCTTAGCGATACCAGCTTAATGCGTAAGTGTAGTGAAGTGAAGTCCACCTGTAACAGTGGATAAAGCTCGCAATTAATCTCAGAGTATCTGTCAGTTGAAGATCTGGCTTAATTAGTCCCTTTTCCCTCTAAGATTGCGATTGAATCTTTTTTTTCTTATTGGCATATCATGGGGTGAGGGAAAGCAAATTCTGTTGTGGCTTTTTTTTTTTTTTTTTTTTTTTTTGGAAGATGTGCCTCTAAAATATTTCTGTCTATTACATTTATAGGTCCGTTACCGTGAACGTATCACAATTCTCCGAGGGAACCATGAAAGCAGGCAAATCACACAAGTATATGGTTTCTATGATGAATGTTTAAGAAAATATGGAAATGCAAACGTTTGGAAGTACTTTACAGACCTTTTTGATTACCTTCCTCTAACTGCCTTGGTGGATGGCCAGGTATGTTTAAATTTGGTGAAGTTAAATGTTACTGGCTGCGAAGGGAGCTCTTAACAGTGTATTCTATCAGTGCTCGATATTGTTTCAAGTAATCTCTTGCAGATTATTCCTAATGTTTTTATACTAAGCAATTATAATTGTACTGAAATAAATAATATAAACAAATGAAATCTCACGTCTAACTCTTCCAGATTTTCTGTCTACATGGTGGCCTGTCTCCATCGATAGATACACTGGATCACATCAGAGCACTTGATCGCTTGCAGGAAGTTCCCCATGAGGTACTGAAAATTAATTCCCTAAACTCATGGTGGGGTTCATGATTCACCGTGTATTGGATGTTTGAATATATGCACAGGCAGAAGATGAAGCTCAAAGTGGTGTAGCAATTTGAAAGCACCTTTTTGTTGTCTTGTACCTGCTTTCTGAAGGGGAATTGAGCAGCATGTTCTTACCTAAAGTAAGAAACAGTTTACATAGCATATCAGCAGGTACCACTAAATGATCTCAGTGGTAGGAGCTATTTCTATGAAGACTCATCATTCAGGTTAACTTACTGATAGTATTTCAAGTCTAAACTGCACTAGCTTTTGCAGTTGATAGGTGGGGTTTGTTATATTGTTTTTTTTTTTTTTCCCAAGTTTTAAAGTGCTGCAGAAAGTTATGCAGATGTGTGTGTAGTTCTTCTGCTCGGTTTGTGAAATACCTTCCAAATCTCTTACAGGGTCCAATGTGTGACTTGCTATGGTCAGATCCAGATGATCGTGGTGGCTGGGGAATTTCTCCTCGAGGTGCAGGTTATACATTTGGACAGGATATTTCAGAAACCTTTAACCATGCTAACGGCCTTACGTTGGTTTCGAGAGCTCATCAGTTGGTAATGGAGGTAAGCAATACAGCCTGTGTGGTTAAACTGTTGGTTGTGGAGTTTGTGCGCTGCTACCACACAGTGCATTTGGGGTGTGCGTGTGCTGCTGTGACAAAACTGCTGATCCAGCTGAGAGTCTTCCAGAAACTATTTTGATAATGTTGGTGTGCTACTAAATAAGTTTCTAAATTAGTGGAACAGCTTTCTTGGGTTTCTTTCTGAAAATTTACAGCAACATTGCAAAAATGGACTTTAATTGTAGCACTTCTGTGTAGATAAAAACATTCTTGAACATAAATGCTGAGTCCCTCAACGAGAAAATGCATGCAAATGTGTGCTTTGAAAAAATGTTTGTCCTTTTTACTGTAAACATGTGATTTTGTTCTTAGTTTGTAGTTGTTCCTGGAAGTTAACTTGTGATCATCAAAACCAAAACTCAGGCTTAAGTTTAAAGATAGTAAGATTCAGAATAGATTGTGTAGTTCAAAATTGGTTAAATTATTTTAACACTAGCGCAGTGGAGAATTCTTGGTCTTTTAAATGCACTTAGCTAATGCTTACAAGTAAGAAATAGCACATAAAGTCCAAAATTCTTTTTTTTCTGCTGAGAAATAAAGATACAGACTTAATCATGTTTAAAAATGACACTACAAGTTCCACCTAGGGTTTTGAACACTAACTTTCAGTTTAGTAGTTAGATGGTTATATGGGGTGCAACAAATGAACATGGTTTTCATAATTAATTTATTTTCCTCTCCAGGGGTACAACTGGTGCCATGATCGGAATGTAGTAACAATTTTCAGTGCTCCAAATTATTGTTACCGTTGTGGCAATCAGGCTGCAATTATGGAACTTGATGATACTCTAAAATACTCCTTGTAAGTATGTTTAAAAATTAGATTGAAGTTGCCCCTGATTCTGAAACTGTTGTTGTTGACACCTGGTCTGTCAGATTAGAGTGAGACTCTGCTTTCACTGTATATAACTGAAGTTTAACAAAATACTACAGAGTGATGCAGTTTGAAAGTAGTACCCTGTCACACCTGAGGTAATACACAGCTGTCAGTCTAGGGCAAGAGGCAAGAATCTTGGAATTATTTAGATGTTGGGATGTTGACTTGATGAAATTCAGTTAACTATCTCAGCAGTAGCTTTACTAATAAATGAAGAATTGTGTAAAGCATTGTATAAATTACCCCCCTTTGACAATTACTGGAGACTTTTATTTTCTAAATATACACTAATGTTTGACTGGTTTGAGTGTTAATGCCAAGATAAATTTCTCTCCAGTGCATTGTGATAGTAATCATAAGACAAGTTTAAAATATCGTTATTATAACTATGTATTAATAGGAGTGGAAGAAGTTGAACAGTTATTCTGGAAGTCTTAAATTGGTTGAAAAACTTAAAAAAACAAACAAACAAAAAACCACCTTCTTTAAGACCACTGCTGCTATAATTCAGAAGAGATACTTGACTGTAAAAGGAATGCTTCCAGTTTGATTAATACTCTGTGTGCTTTTCAGTTTGCAGTTTGACCCAGCACCACGTAGAGGTGAACCGCATGTTACTCGTCGCACCCCAGACTACTTCCTGTAAAGAGATTTTAGACCTGTACAGTATTGCCATGAACCATATGTTGACCTAAAGAAAACGGGAAGAGCAACAGTAACTCCAAAGTGTCAGAAAATATTTAACATTCAAACTTGTTTTCACATGGACCAAAAGACGTGCCATATTCAAATACAAAGCCTCTTGTCGTCAACAACTGTGACCACTTTAGAATGAACCAGTTCATTGCATGCTGAAGCAACATTGTTGGTCAAGAAACCAGTTTCTGGCATAGCGCTATTTGTAGTTACTTTTGCTTTCTCTGAGAGACTGCAAATAATAAGATGTAGACATTAACACCTCGTGAATACATTTAACTTTCCATTTAGCTATAGCTTTATTCAGCATGACTGTAGATAAGGGTAGCAGCAAACAATCATTGAAGCTTAAAGAACATTTTTAAAATAAGTACCAAGGCCTCATATTTGTTCTGAAACTGTTTGTTTGTTTTATTTTCAGGGAATACTGTTTAATTTAATTGTATTGATTTTTTTTTTTGTCTGCACTCAGTTCCCTTTCCCACTCTTTGCCCTACCATATTGTCCCTTGTAATTGTCCGAGCATAGTGAATTCCTTCGAACAGAACTGTTTTTTTTCTGTAAAACAATGTTACTGCAGGACAGAGCTGCAGTGTTTTTCATAATAAACTTGTGAACTAAGTATGGAAAAATGTCAAATTCTAATTGCATCTCAGGTCAGCTCTGGTTTAACAAACTAACACGTAGCTGGATAGGTTTTATAAACCTGCGTACAAGTTTCCACCTGAAATACCCCACAAGGAGTTGAAGTGTGCTGGGAAGTTCTGGTATTCTGGGTTCTGTACCAGGGAGATGGCTGGCCCTACGTCACGTAGCTGAGAACAGAGCTTGCTTGTTACTGAAATGTTGCTCTCTTCCCTCTTGGTGCTCTACTGAAATATTCAAAGATGGAAGAAAATAGGATAACTGAATTGAGCATGCCTTTTTTCAAGTGTAAAACTGAGTTTGAGTTATTTCCAATGTAGGTGCTAATACTTAAATCTGAAAAGCTAAGAATAAAACCAGTTTTCTAAATATTAAAGGAATAACTTGAAATTCAGTACTATGTGTATTGCCCAAGCTTCCATTCTGAAAATGAACATTGATGTGTGTTAACTTCTGTTAAAGTCTTTTCCTTTCACCTAATCTGAATTCTGATTTTATTCAAAACATTCAAATTTTTTGCCACCTTAAGGCTTGTGCTTGAAGCTTTTTATAGGACATATCTTAAAAAGATGTGGCTGTTTTCATGGAGGACTCTTAATGTTCATAATGTTTAAGAGACACTGAGTTGTTTGGGTGCAGTGTAGACTCTGCAACAAAACAGAGGAATCTTTTTACACTGCTTGCTTGTAAGAGAAAATAGAGAAATATTGTGAGTGTGTAGGCCTAGTTTCAGGTGCTTTTGGGGGACTTTCTTGCTTTTCTGGGGTTTTCTGATAAAGGGCTGCTTAATTCTCAAACTTGCGAAGACAACAGTTCATTAATGATGCGTTACTTTGTGCCTTTTCTGAAAGGCTTGAGCAGTTACTTTTCCGTTAGTAAAAATTGTGGTTTGCGCTTGAGTTTGGGCTCCAAATTATTTCTGGAGAGCTCAGTCTTCTGAAGCTTGATGTCTTACAGGAAGACGTGCACTAAAAATAAGGCACATGTAAGGCGTCCTTTTTTTTTGTATGTCAGGAACTTTTGCTTTGATCACTATCAAAAAAAAATCCTTTGCTGTAGGGAGTAGTTCAGGTTTCTTCTTTTGCTTGCTATCTCTATATTTGTGTCTTTATAGATAGAACTTTGTACCTTTGTTGACACCATTCCTTCAAAAGGAGTGACTTTGCCCTGTTGCCTGTTTTCCCTGGTACTTGAAGTGGTGTGACTCAGCTCCTGCTCTGGTGGGGTTTCAGCAGTTCATTTCTTCAGTCTCTATATATGAATACAAGCAGCTGTTAGTGAAGTCAGTGGTGACAGTCACTCCACTTCATGCGCTTTTCTCCGTAATTGTGCTGTGACTGGCCATTTGTAGCCTTTTTTTTTGAGAATATCACCTTGTGAACAGGGGATTGTTACTCACGGAGATTGGCAACCAGCAGTGCTCACCAGCTGGAAGTGTGTTTGGAAGATCCAAGAGGAGAAAACCTCAATTAGAAATAATTAGTCTGGTTATTTTGTTGGTAGCTGCTTGATTAGAAATTCATGGGAGCAAAGCTTCCTTCACTTCAAACTGCAGTGATGCAGGCTGGATGAGCATAATTAGATTTGTATTTGTTTCAGAGATCAGTGTTAATATTTTCTTTTGCATTGCAAAGACTGCTAAAGTCCATGGAAAGGTGAAATCAGGGTAGCTGGAAATCCTGTATTTTCATCGTTCAGTAATGGTTTTGGTTTAAGCAGGAGATCGTAATCGTAAGGAGGGCTAATACTTGCATTTGGTGTTAGAAGCAGTCATGAATGAAATTGGATGCCTTCCTACAAACTCTTAAACCTTTCACTTTTTCCTTCTGTTTTTTTGAATTTGGATAGAATAAGTACAAACCTTTTGTTGTTTGACACCCGCGGAAGGGTTTTGAGCTTTCCATGTTGCCCTTTACTTAAATCACACTTAAGTTGCCAAAATGCAGGACATCATTGTCTGAACTTGTATATCAGACTGAAGTAAACACCCTTCATTTTGGGTGCTTACTTTTAGGTGTAGGGACCTGTGCTTCTGCACTGAGGTGTCATTCAGTCAAAAACAAAATGTTAGTACATCCACCCCTGTTAGTACACAGGAAAACATCCAGTAATTTCCTTTCCTGAAAGGAGAAGAGGGAAGGATTTGAAGCCTATTTGCCATTTTTTCCCCTCCATTCTCTCTCTGCCTCTTTTTTCTTTGCCCATTAGGTCCCTTTCTCTGGTCCCCCTTCCTGCCCTGTCCCCCTGTCTGCTGGCTGTCCCCGAGGGCAGCTGGCGTGGGCATGTAGGAGCCCCTTCCCTCCGAGGTGTATCAGCGCCTGTGCTTGTTGGCTCGGGCTGAAGTCAGATCGTTTCCAGCTGCTGACACCTCTATACAAGCTCAGTATCGCTGCTCTGCATGCTTTGGCTGCCTTATCTGTTTTAGATCTCCTGACGATACCCTGGAAGGTTACTTGACCTGCAGGCAAGTGAAGATGGACAGAGCTAGTTACCCCGGTATTCTGTGTCTGGATGAATGATAATTCTGCCTTGGAAAAAGAGGCAGTGAGCGTACACGGTGCTGATGAAAGCTTTGACGTTTCACCTGTCTGTGCTTCAGGCTGGGTAGTAGCAAAGGTCAGTCTGGATTATTTTTTTCATAGTCACTGAAAGTCGTTTTGATAAAGTAATTACGTAGTATGGGATGGGACAAAGGCTTTAGCAATTTAGATATTTGCCATGAATCTTAAAGGCCAAGGATTTTCTCATACACGATACAAAAAAAAAAGTGCAGGTGCTAGGTTTATTTTTGGCACCTTCATCATAGTTCAATAAATACACCCCTGTGTTCCTCCCTTCTTGCCCCTTCATTTCCTTGCTGGTGAGAACACAGTTCCTGCTGTAGGAGGAGCCGTGCTGCAAGGGGCAGTGCAGAAGGATAAATGTGCCTGTTCCTTCTGGAAAAACGGTCTGTAAGGAGAGGCCAGTGTGATCAAATGACAATCCTGAATTTCCAATTAAGCTCTGCTCTAAATTCAATTAATTTAAGGCATGGCTTCAGTTGTTACCTCCCTATATACCTGCCATGCGCTTACTTTTTAGTTGCTTGTTTTATCTCTATATGCTGAGCACTCATGGAAATTGAGGGTGTTTTAATTTTTTTTTTCCAGTCTGCGAATACAGCTTTTGAATCCCCGTTCTCTGGGGTATTGCCCAGACCCACGGTGTGATGCAGCTGCTCAGCAGCAGCGTGCTTGGCTTCAGTGTGCCTAAACAGTGGTGTGGATTTAATTGTGCCTGCATAGGCTAAAGGAAAGTTGTACATAAGGGAAATGGCCTTTTAGTGTTCCATCCTGTCTTTTTTTTTCCCCCAGCCATACACGTGGCTTATACGAGCTTAGATTTTTGGAGCAAAGTATTTGTGAGTGGTGGTTTTTGAAGTCTTGTAGAAAGCGTGGGGTCTTCTTGAACACTACAGTGATCGTTATACAGAGCATCCGTTCTCTGTGAGTCCCAGGACAAGGTAGTTTGGGAACAGGTTAAGTGTTAAAAATTAAATGAGACTGTGTAGAAATCTTTCAGGACATGTGAATACACTCAAAAAGCCCTGCAGAACAAGCAGTTGATGAGTCAGCTTACTGTGGTTTTTTAAGAAGTTATTTTGGTGCTCTAATTCATTTGGCTGTACTCCTTTTGGATGAGAATAAAGGCAAGTTGCTCTCTTGAGCAAGGGGCTGGAGTTCTTTGGCATACATACAGGAAAAAAGGCTGAAACAACACTTTAGGTATTAAATTAAGCAGCGCTGCATGGTTTAGGCTTTTAAAACTTAGGCTATGGCTTTAAAACATGTTTTAAGATGGGTTGGTAGCTACAGCTCCTGATCTCTTAATTATTGTATGGTGAACAGAACTGGCTTGGGATGAAGATGAAACTGATTGTTTCTGGTGTACAAAACATTAATGCTAATAGTAACTAAATATTTTATATATAATTCCCTGACATAAGGCAACACAAAAACATAGGTTTTAGCACAGGAGGGTCCTGTGGCACCGGAGAAGAGGCTGCACAGTGTCTGTTCTTGGAAGCTTTCGGGACTAGCCTAGAAAAGGCCACACTTGAGCTGGGGTTGGTGCTGCTTCAGGTGGATGGCTGAGATGCCTTCCAGTCTACACTTTTGGGTTTTAAACAGCATTTTCCTGGGTTACAGCACGTGACACCCAGGATAGGTGGTTATCCTGTGACCTTGTTACCGAACTGCTGTGAAGCTGCTGAGGGTTTTGGTTCACAAGGCATCAGCCAGACAAATCGGGGGGGCTCCAACAGCACTGAATGATTATCGGCTCCTTGCTGCTGCTCTCACCAGTGGCTGCGTTTGGCCCCTTCCACTGCTCTGGGACCAGTGATGGATGAGGAGCAGCACGACTTGAGGTGAGCACCCTGATGGAAACCTGGGGCAGGTGCTTTTAAGGAGAGGACAGTCGATTTTGTGAATACTTGTACTGCTGCGTGAGGTTGTACAAAACAAAATGCTTGCTCTTTGGACCTCTCATTGACTTGTGTGTATATATATATATCAGATACAGATACTCATCAGATATAGATACTGTCTGAAACGGGATGATGCATTTAGAAGCAGTGCTGAACTGCCAGGTAGCAATGTAGTGCTGATACCAGTAATCTCAGATTAATTGGCCCAAACTACTTTAGCCTCCTTCCCAACTGCCTATATTTTTTCAGGCAGTTGGAAAAAAACAGCCACTGTGCTGGCTGGTTGAAAACTTCCCATCAAAAACCATTCCCTACTGTACCTGTCAGTGTAAGTTCTCTTTTTTTTTCCCTTAAGAAAAGGGGAGGTGCTGGAGGAGGGCTGTCTGGAAGGATCCTGTGCTGCTCACCGTACACTTGACCCACTTTGCTCCTGTTCCACCACCGCCTTTGTCCTCGGGGAAGAGGAAAGCTGCCCCGGGTGTGGGCGAGGAGGTGCCTCAGCTCCCTGGGAGGCTGCTCTCACTTCCTCCCCCTTTCAAATACAAAATTCTGTGGCGCTTGTGAGCGTGGTTACCTGCTGTCAGCTTAGCTTAGTTTAGCCATCTCCAAATTTCACTGGACTGTCACTTTTTCCTTACAATCTCCTTAAATGTTGTAGATCAGCCTGACTTCTGAAACGTGGCATATTTCTTCCCATGGACTTTGAAACCTCGAAGCGTTGGCTCTTCGTCGTCAGTGGCGTCAGGACCAGCCCAGAACCTGCCCCTTGCACTTTGAACAGATGCCAGGCTGAGTAACAGCAGCACCTCGGGGTCCCTCGGGGTCCCTCTGGCCCAGCCCCAGGACCACCCCGAGCCGCTCAGGACCACGTCCAGGCAGCTGCTGGATCCCTCCAAGGACAGGCTCTGCAGCCTGTGGTGAAGAAACAAACCCTATAAAGCCAATGCAGCTTTCTCACTGTCAGGCTAGGTTCTCAAGGATATTCAGATTTTTTTTGCCTGTGCCACTCGGGGATTTGATGACCTTTTGCTAACCGTGCTGGTGGGGGAAGCTTTCGCCCAGCAGCATCTCCCTCGCTATTTATGCAGCCATAAGGACCACGGAGTCTGAGCAGTCCAAATTATTTCCATGGATGCTACAGCAAAAATGGTTCAAAAAAATAAAAATCAGTATGTTTAAGTATGTGGAGGTGGACTGAAGATTAGGGAGTTAGATGCAAATATGCTTGAGGTAGGTTTGCTTCTATTTTTAATCACTTTTTCCCTCATCTACAGTCTTCTGTGCATCTTGAATCCCTGTAGTTATGCAAGGAGAACGTTGCTAGAGGGAGAAACAGAAGCTGATCAAGAAAACAGAGCTCATGTCTGCCTGCCATGATGCAGTTAGCGAGTTGTCAGCCCGACTAACATCTGAAGGGGGGCACTGCCTTCCTCAGTGCCTTGCATTGCTGTGGTACAGCTTAGATGAAAAGCAACATCTTAAGGATGCTCCTGTAATACAAGAAACAATCACAGCTATTTCTGGAGTTTAGAGGGGGGGGACAAGAGTTTTCCTCTTCTGCTGTGTTGTTGTAAGATTGCTTTAAGTAGCAGAAGCCCAAGCCTTTGAGCTGAGCAGTTTCTTTCCAATATCTGTATCAGATAAATAACTTCCTTTTTTTTTTTTTTTTTTTTTTTTTTTTTTTAAACACTGAACCAGTCCTAGTTTTCCTTGCAGTGTTGATGTGGCTGCTTGTTTTACAAAAATGTTCTTCTCTTTTTGTATTTTGGGGGAGGAGAACGTTTTTGCTGTTATCTCCCCTACACATAGACCAGGTTCTTGTCTGGATCCAGTGGTCACTGCTTGCATCCCAGGAAATGCCAGCCTGTGCCAGAGCAGCTGTGCTTTCCAGGCCCTGGAGCTTGGTCTTTGTGGGGCTGCCTTCCCTTCTGGAAATCCAAACTGAGTCCTGTCACATTTCCCAACTTGTTACCAATGAAGCAAAGCTGAGGTCTCTTTTATAAGCCCATGTCACATGTGTGGTATTAAAAAATGCTCAATCTTTTTACAGTGTTATCTCCATTATCACCACCATCACTAACAGAATAAACTTCTCTGTCTATAACAATGGAAAGGGTTAAGTTTTTGGTTTTGGTTGGGGGGCAGTCATTTTTATCTAAGCATCAAGAGAAATAGCTGGGAAGAGAATCCAAGGCTGCGGAGTAAACCCAGCGCTGTGTCTGGGAGGCTGCTCTCCCTCTAATGCTGTGCTCAGTGCCTTAAAATTCCCTTCCCCCTGCAGCTGCGTAGCTCTTCAGCTGGCTTCTGCCCGCAGCTCAGTGATGCTGCAAGAATGTAGGTCAGAGCTCTTCTGGATCTGATAAGTGGTAAATCAAGCTTACGCTGATCTTGGTTGCTCCAATATTTCCAGATATTTGCTTTAGTGTTAAGCTTCCTCCTCTGGATTCTCAGCGGTGAAAGGCCTTTAATCGTAATTTATCTGTGGCTGGTGCAGAGAACAATTATCTTTACAGCTCAGGACAGCAATGCTTAGGTTTAGGATTATTTGCATTGGAATGATTATCTGTGCACCTAACAATTGAAATTGGCCCACCCATTTTTTTTTAATTTTCTTGAAAAATCTTTTTCTCTGCCTTGCAGCTTTAGTCAAGGACAAGTCTTCTGTGTTAGCAATTCTGCCTGACTTCCAGGACTTTGGCTATCACCTCCACAGCAGCTGTTTTTTCATGACAGAGATAGCAGAAAGCATCCAGACTAGCTCGGGAGGTTCATTATGTGATATGTAGGGCACAGTGGGAGGCGGCTTTCACGTGATTACGGGATATCTGTGACAGACGTCTGCCACTTCTTAGGGTGTGTGGTGTTTTTGTTGCTTTAACTCTCCCAGACTACTCATTCCACCGATGAAGTCCAGTGGGGACTGAATTTTCTCCGACACCTTTGGAGAACTGTATCAAGTATAAAGCTCAATCACTTTGAAATGTAATTGATGGATAGGTCATAATTAGATGGGGAATTTTGCTTTCTGCCTGTTCCTAGATTGTGTTGCATCTGTCCTGTGTGGGGAGCAAAGCCCACCCCCTTCTACTGCCTCTGCTTTGCAGTCTGAGCTTGTACGCACTCCAAATCAGAAACCTTGATCTCTGGCAGCATTGAGAAAAGGGATTTAGGATTTGCAGATGTTTTCCACAGGCCACCTTCTGTCATCATCTGATCCGCTAAGTCAGCGAGTACTTAATATAAATAATTAAAAAAAAAAAAAAAAAGCACATTTGAGGAAAATAAAGGCAGTGTGTTTGTTTTTAACACAGTGAATGTTGTTCTCAACACTGGAGCAGGAGGTGGAGTGATTTAGCAGGAAAGAGGTAAATGTGCTGACTGTACAAGGTCACGGTAGGCATAGTTGGCATAGTTTGGAGGCTTCACACATAATATACCCAACATATCTTGTATATGTAATACAGGTTTACATATAATTAGGCCCTAATAAATTGTAAACAAGGGCTATCTGGTTCCTAACACCACTATCTCTGAGGAACCTCTGCGGAGAAGGTTGGAGGAGGCCACAGAGGGTCCTGAGACCTCACTCCTGCTCCACGCAGGATTAGCTCTGTTAAAGCTAGGTCAGGTTGCTCGCTCATTTTGGGGTGTGCTGTAACTAATGAGCTGCTCAGCACCCCCAGGCCTGCGGAACAAGATTCTTAGGGCCGGCAGTCACCTCCAGCACTTCTCTGGAATTTCTACAGAAACCGATTCAAGTGACGTGACCCAGCACAGAACAGCCTCGTCACTGCCGGCTGGCAGCCGGTGCTGGCACCACTGCCATATGCGGGGAGCCCGCTGTGCTCTGGGCTGAACCCCTGCCTGCTAATTGGGGTTTAGGGGTGGATGTTTGTAGGGCTGTTTTTTTGGGGTGGATATTTGTAGGGTTGGGGTTTTGTGCTGACTACTTGTAGGGTTGGGGTTTTTGGGGTGTATATTTGTAGGATTGGGTTTTGGGGGTGAATATATGTAGGGTTGGATTTTAGTGCCGAGTACTTGTAGGGCTGGGTTTTTGGGGTGAATACTTGTAGGGTTGGGTTTTTGGGGTTGTTTTTTTTTTTTTTTTTTTTATTTTGTGGTGAATACTTGTAGGGTCTGAGCTCTGGTGTTTGCTGTCCTGCTGGCTGAATGTTTGTAACGTGACAGCCCTGGGGGCTCTGCCCCTCAGGTAAAGGTGGAAAAACAACCGCGGGGCGATCGCTGTGTGTTTCCCTGCACTTTGACGCGCACAAAGCGAGGCTCTGCGTCTGAGGGGCTCTGTGCGTTTAGTTTGGGGGCGCTTTGGGGCTCTAACACCACCAACACCCGCCGGGCACCCAAACACCGCGTTTGGCTGAGCCCAAACGGGGCCTGAGGCGCCGGGGCCCGAGCCCCCCCTCCCCGGGCTCCTGACGGGATTTGGGGGGGGGGGGAAGGGGCGGGGCCGCCGGGGGGCGCCTCAGCCACCGTCCCGCGGGGCCCTCCCCGCCCCCGCGAGGTGCCCGCCGCGGCCGCCAGCGCTGCCTGAAAAACATTCGGACCCCCTCCCCGCGCTCCCCTCCGCCTCCCCGCTCCTCTCCCACCCTCGTTCCTCCATCCCACCTCACCGTCCTCTCTCCTAACCTCCACCCTCCCCTCTTAGGCGGCGAAGAACGCGGCGTTCTCCTCAGGCGCTCTCGGCGGGCAGCCCGGCGGTTGCGAGGCAGCGCGAGGCGGGGTCCTCCTCCCCTCCCCCTCGCGCCCCTCCCCCTCTATAAAAGCGCCGCCGCAGCCGGGCCCTGAGCGCCGCCGCCGCCAGCTCCCGACAGCGCCCGCAGGACGCCGCCGCCTCGCGGTGAGGGCCTGGGGGGGGCGGCCCTGAGGGGGCTGTGAGGGGCTGGGGGGAGCCCTGAGGGGACCGTGAGGGGTTGTGAGGGGACGTGAGGGGACAGGGGGGCTCGGGGGGGGGGGGTCACGGCCCGGCGCTGGGGCTGGGGGGGGCGTTAAGGGGCGAGGAGCGGGGCCGCAGGGCCTGGTTCAGCGCCTGGGCGCCCCTCAGAGCTCCACAGGCGGAGCTGGGCCCGTGTGGGTGCCCGGCGCTACGGGCAGGGCCGCGTTGTGTAACGGGGGGCTGCAGGGGGGGGTGGAGCGGCCAAAGGGGCTCTATGGGACCCCCCCAATCCTCCCCACTGCCCCCCGGTGTTTTCAAGCTGCTGACTCAGAGCCATGCGTTAACCCTTTTTTAATTTCTGTGGGTGTTTGTGCACGCAGATAGCTATTTATAAACCCGCACGTATGTGTTTGTGTGTGCATACGTATATTTATCCACACACACGTACACACGTACGCCTGTCTCTGCAACAATCATGGCTGCATCCCTCCGAAGCGCCAATCCCGGTGAGAAGCGGCCCTGTCATGCAGGGTTACGTTGCTTTGTAAACATTAACTGCCTCCCTGCTCTGCCAAATGGAAATTAAAGCAAGGAGAGCTCCAGGCTGGTGCAAGCTGCTTAATAACGCGCCTTGGCTGGCCTCCATTGGACTGGGTTTGCTGCAGTACTGTCAGGCTGAGCTGTGAGGAGCTGTGGGAGGCGTTGGGAAGGGCTGGTGGAAGTTTGCTCCAGGTAGGGCAGCTGGCTCGCCTTTGGTAGCCGGGTACCACTGCAAGGAGCTAGCACGCAGGGGTGGTGAGCTTGGGCAGGGGAAGTAAATCTGGAAAGGAATTTGGAGTTCTTTGGCGCTGGGGTTTTCCTCTGCAGCGCCTTGCAGGCTGTGTTTACACAGAACCAGGAGCAATGGTCTGCTCCTAGCAAATATCTCAAATGGTAGAGCCATTATAACGCTTGGTGCTGGTCTGAGAACTGGTTATAAAGCTCTTCAGCCAGGCAGTTAGGTCTGTCATGGCTGTTGGGTCAGTTGGTTCAAGTCTAGTGATACCCACACAGACCTCAGGTGTGGTTTTGGACAGAGGCAGTGACCTAGCGGCTTGCTAGGCACTGGTATGTTACTTCTGGCTTGGAGTTAAGCATCTGGAAAGATGTTTCCTTGTAAATTTTGATTGTGACTTACTAGGATATCTTTACTGCTTGTATCTTAGGTCTTATCTTGTTTGAAAAACTTTATTAAAACAAAGTTTGTTTGTTTTACCTGTGTTAAATACTTGCTTGTCTTACTGTTTCTTAATGCTAATAAAGTGCTGATGTAACTTCCTACTGTGTAAGAGCAGCGTTAAGTGCTGATCTTGTTCCTTGTAGTGGTAGAAATGAGCAGTGGTTGTTTGCATTTGAAGACAAGTATCGTTCAGGAATTGTAAGCTTATTTCAAGAGAGAGATAGCTCTAGTGTTGTATCTTTAAAAAAAAAAAAAAAAAGCACTATTGACTAATCAATTTTATATTTATTTTGAGGTTTCAACTTAAAAAAAGTTTCCTCCCTTCTCTTTTAAATTGGTGGTAGGTTTCCTTTTATTGATCCTTCTTAAACATCAGGACTAATGAATTTAGGCCTCTTGATTCAAGCAGCAAATAACCTGGGCGTGCTGTAAGCAACACGGGGCTCTCTGCTGCTGCTCAGAAGCAATGTAAATAATGAAGGTAACTTAACGTATTTGAGTCAGCTAAGCTTGTCATGTCTGCTGGATGTTGTGTGAAAATAACTTTCCCTCTCTTATAGATGCCTTCAATTAAACTGCAGAGTTCAGATGGAGAGATTTTTGAAGTTGATGTTGAAATTGCAAAGCAGTCTGTAACCATAAAGACTATGCTGGAAGGTAAGAGTGGAGCCTCGTGCTGAGGTAGCAGTGTGTGCAGGAATGCTTCCTGGGCAGGAATTGTGACAGAGGAGACAAACTGGTACGGTGCTGAAGAAGGGTTCCCAGCCTGTAAACAGCTTGCTGTCTTAGGGCAGAACAGCTGGAGCAGTTGCTGCTGGAGCTTAAACTACATTTTGGGTGAATGTGCTCTCTCAAAGAGCTTGAAGTTCAGTCCACTTGTTACGAGCAGTTCCAGTGAGGCTGATAAAATCCTAAGCCCCCCTGTTTGCTTACAGCCTACTTCAGTTTCGGGAAAGTAAGCAAACGGAACTTCTGCTCTGTATTAAAAACAAACTGTTTTATCATGCAAACCAGTCGTACTCCCTAACTGTGTTTTCTGAAATGGGATGGGAGATCAGAAACTAATGCACTGAATAAAGATCTGAAGTGAAATCGATGTTGTGAGCTTATGCAGTGAAATTAGGTGGGGTAAATACTTGGTTCTGATCTCTTGCTGACATGAGTTTGAAACAAAAGAACTCATGGTGGGGGAGGGGAAATTGCCAGATGGCTGGGATACAGAGCAAGCTGTGTCTAATCTGTCTGGTGCAAATCCTCATTGTTTACTGTTTTTTTTTCTAGCTTTTGGGTGTGTTCACAAATCAACTTAGAAAAAATCTTTTCGTAGATATAGTTAAAATGATGTCCTGGGGTATAAACCTTTGCCTGGTTGTGACACCTTATACGTAAGAACAACAACAACAAGGCTGAAATGCTCCAACCATTGCACACTCTGCTTAATGAGCTGCTTTCGAACCTCCAAGCAACACGAGCAGGAAACACAGCAGTTGGTGGGAATACTGGAGAACATCACTCCGTCCCATTCCCTCACGCGCAGGCTGTGTCACTGCCAGCGTTCGGTGGCACGCGTGTGGCTGGAAGTTAGGTGTGGGGAGTGTTGTCAGCTAGGCACCGCCAGCTGGACTGATCTGAGCAAGGAGCAGCCTCCTCGCACAGATAAAAGGCGCCTCGCAGTACGGGTGGTTAAGCATCAGCAGTTAATAAACAGGGCTTTGTATTTCTGGTGCCGTGAGTGAAGGGGGAGGAGCTGGGAGGAGGGGTTGCATCAGGCATCACGAGCCCACCAGCGAAGTGTTAATTTTCTGATAACTGAAATCCCAGTGCTGGAGGGGCGGGGGGGAGCTGAGCAGAGTTGGCCAGTGCTGGGGTACTGCTCAAATAACTGTCAGTCACTTCTTACACTGGTATCTGCATGTTCAAAGTACGCGTTTGAAATTTCCAGTAATTGGTGACTTTATGCAGTACCCTTTAATGTCAATATTTTGGTTTCAGAACCTATGAAATTAGTTAATCTAAACAAAAAGTAGTACTATGTGATGTCCCCCTAATGACAGTGGTTGACTTGCCTAAATACAGAAGCACACGCTGTTTTAATTGTGTGCAAATCTGATCAGGGATGGTGTCACAGCTGTTCTTAAAATTAAATTCCTCAACGTTGTAGAACTGGCTCATCTGTGCTTGAGCGGAGGCCTGTGTTATTCAGCTACGTAGCTGATACACAATGCAGATCTATGAGAGCTGGGGTGTCATTCAGCTATTGGATAATAAAAAAAAATGAATAAAAAATGCCTATTCTCTATTCAGTGGTATTTCTTCTGTGTAAAGAGTCCAAATTTTAATTGTCTTGTTTTGACTTTGACTCCCAAATTGCATCAAGGGCTGAAGTGACAAACCATCCAATTCTGTCATGCTCTTGTTGACAGGCTTCTGAAACGGTGATTATCAGAAACTTTATGCTGTAAATGCATATTTGTTTTCTTTAATTGAAGGATTTGTGTTGCTGTCTTACCAGCCAAAGAAATCTGCATGCTCAGAATCAATGCAGGTGCTTCGGAGGCCAGCTAACTAGCATCTCAATGGCTGCGGTATTTACTGCTGCTGTGTGAGACAAAACATCGGCTGTACTTACCCCAGGAGGTCTAAGTGCTTTCTTAATGATAAATTGAATCGGGGATTTCAGTTGGAGCGATTTGGTTGAACTTGTGGCTTCAGATCTTGAAAGTGGTAAAAATATTTAAATACTTTTCTTTGGGTTCTTGAACATACTGCATTCCCAGAGCACAAAACTATCAAGTTCTGCTCTGAACAAGTAACTGGCTGCTGAACTGACTGTTCGTGCTCAAAGCATAGCGGCATCTCATCTGAGGCAGCCTTACTAGTTACCAGGTTATACCAACCTGAGGTTAAGTATGTTTAATGCAGCCAGTGCTCTGCAGAGCCTCACCAAAAATATCCAAGTTTCTGGCTTACCCAGTTATAGCTCCTTTGCTACCAGGCCATTCAGCCTCAGTGTTGATAAAACAGGGGAGAATTGTTGAGGCAGCCCAGTTCGGGGAAAATCAATTCTTTTGTCTGCCGATTGCTTAGTCATCTTTCCTTTTTTAGATTTGGGAATGGATGATGAAGGTGATGATGACCCAGTCCCTCTTCCAAATGTTAATGCAGCTATTTTAAAAAAGGTAAGATGCTGAAAGTTGCAGTATTATATACCAGTAATGAAATACGGAATTAACGATGGAGTCAGAGATGTACCATAAAAAACATTTATTATGTCTTAGCACGAGCTTAATCAATATGAGGTACATGAGCACAGGCAGCTGGGCTGTCTGAGAACAGCCTAGGGGGTGAGGCTGGCAGCTAGCGGCAGAAGACCTACAGGAGTCTCCTTCTGGAAGGTTTCCTTCCTGTGGTATCAAGGTGGTGCCTGACATCTGTGCACACTGGCATTTCAGGGCTTTAAAGCTCTGATTTGATCTGAGGTGACTGTTCATGAGATCCAAATGTAAGGAAATTCATGAAAGGATGAAAGCACAGGCAGTGGTGGGAGTTAGTGACAGTAAGCGTGTTGTGCAGGTGCCGTGCTGTGTGGCACTGAAATGCTTCATAGCCACTGTACACTCCTGGTGTTAAATTTAATAATAGAGCGTGATTACTGTCGGGTCAAATGAGAAAAATGGAAAAATCGTGTTGCTGTATCTGGAGATGCTTTTTACTCTGAGCCAAAGCAAGTGCTGGACTGTGGGGTTAGTACAGGGTTGGGAATTATTTCCCTGTGGAGGTACGTGTAATTAACTTCTAACTTGGGAATTACTTCAGGTTGGCAGGATGGAACAGGATTTTACAGTAGATATCTATTCCTTTTAATTGTCTGGGTGCTGAGATAGGGTTTAATTTTATTTAAAATAAATAACACCTTGGTTTGCAAGGTTTTGTTTTCTAGGTAAACTCTGTACTGTTGTGAACTGTGGAGTCCTGTGGGTAGCTAATAGCTCTCTATACTCTTCCCCTTTATAGTATTCTGTTCAGTACAATTTTTTTTTCCCCTGTTCTTCAAATAGTGCAAAAGCCTCAAAATGAGGCTTAGGTTTTGTCTGCACAGTTCTGTGTTGGCTCAGGGCTTACTGTTAATACCGGGAGCTGCCTTTTAGGATCCAAAGTATTTAATTTACTAGCTACTGTCTCAAGTGGTCTTCTTGAAGGCTGTTGAACTCTGGGATTGGGAATTGATTCTTCTAAGATGAATCATAGAACATGCTCCATTACCTTGTATTTTCTAATATTAATCTAGAGCAGAAGGTACAGTTCTTCTAAAATGAAGCTAAGTTAGAGTTGGGGTCTAGTAGAAGAATCACTCGGATAAAAAAATTAATACCAAAACTATAATTAGGTGATTCAGTGGTGCACCCATCACAAAGATGATCCACCTCCTCCTGAGGATGATGAGAACAAAGAGAAAAGAACAGATGACATCCCTGTGTGGGATCAAGAATTCCTGAAAGTAGACCAAGGAACACTTTTTGAACTTATCCTGGTAAGTACGTTCCTGAAGCATCAAGACTGTTCCTGTGCAGTGCCCTCTGCTTGTTTACAAATACAGTCCTAATGCTTTTGGAGTAACTTCTTAATGGGGGGAAACCTGGGTTGTGCAAGCAGTTCTGGCAACTACTACTGGGTGAAATCAGTGAATGTTAGGATGTTAACCTCATGCTAGGGAGTGAGGTTTGTTTTAGCTTTTTTTTTGTTGTGAGGTTTGTCTAGCTTTATTTTTTTAAAATTTGTACTTTTTGTGGTACTGTGACCCAGTCGTACTTGTCTTAGGTAGTTAACAGCAGGTAAACAGTGAAGATCTCAGATGTCTTTGGGATTCTGAAAGCCCTGTGTAGAAGAAGGGGATGGGTCTCTCATGGTAGAAATAGCTCCTGTTTTGGCAAGGAAGTTTTAGGTACTGTTATTTCAAGGTTCTAGCTAGAAGCTTCTCAAAGTGGAGATGATGTGATTGTGGTTACAGCGTTTTACAGTGCTGTAAGCAAAATGTTGGTAGTACATCTACAGAGGCAGAAAAATGATACCAAGGCTTTAAATTTGGAAACTCTTCTACAGGCTGCAAATTACTTGGACATCAAAGGCTTGCTTGATGTCACATGCAAGACAGTTGCAAACATGATCAAGGGAAAAACTCCAGAAGAAATTCGCAAGACATTCAATATTAAGAATGACTTCACTGAAGAGGAAGAAGCACAGGTACTTGATCTGGGTTTAATTATAATTTAGCTTTTTTCCTACTGAATCAAATGTGCAATGTTTCATAATTTTGTGTGTGATGCAACTGACTGGTTATTAACAATATATGTAAACTAATGCATTAACTACTCATACTTGGATTGCTGCTGGTGAAAGACCTTCCAGTGTCTACAGTGCTGGCAGCCCATTACTTGTAGAAGGTTGGACAGTGTTGACTTCTTAGCTCAGATGTGTGCCTTGTGAGAAAGGAAGTAGGATTGCTTATGGGAGTCTTGGATTGCGGTTATGGAGCTGTAGTAACAGAGCTGGTGTGCTCTTGCATGCGGCTTGAAAGGTAAGATGCTTAGATTCCCAGCTCTAAGTCATTAATTCATCGCCTTCAGAACATCAACAACAAATGAAGTGCCAAATGGTGAAGCTGGGAAAGATCAGACCAAGATACCTTGTTTAAATACAAGAGCAGTGAATTGTATGCTTCAGTGTGTCTCCAGTACTGTGTCACGAAGCCAGCAGTTAAGGTTTAAGCCAGTCCATTTGTTTTACTTGGTGAAACAATTCGGTTCTGATCAAATCTGGGCACGAGAAGTTTCTTGATTTCTAGGGATAAACAGGTCAATTCAGAAGTCTTTGTAGTTAAATTGTGCACGTATAAGGGAAGCTGCTTCCAAGCGCACACCTTTCTGCAGTAAGTAATCCTGAATGCTTATGGGAATTGGCAGCTAACTTGAGAAATCTTCTTTCAGGTACGTAAAGAGAACCAGTGGTGTGAAGAGAAGTGAAGTATTGTGCCTGACACTCGAACACTGTAAGGATTGTTCCAAATACTAGTTGCACTGCTCTGTTCATAATTGTTAATATTAGACAAATGCAGCAGCAAATGAAGTTGTGTTAGCAGGATATTGTTCCCTTTGCATGTGTAGTGTTTTTTTTGAGTATAAATTTAAATCTTCTGAGTTTTTACTAGTGTAATTGGATGTCTTTTTACTTTACTCTGCAACGAATAAAACTGATCTAAGTGTGGATTCTGTATGGGAAGTAGCACTTAAGGTTGTCATTTTCATTACTCTTTTTAACTGTTCCAAGTCCAGTTACAATCTTAAGCATTGACTTCACCATTGTAAATAAAACCACCTATGATTTCTTCCTCAAGAACAAAACACTTACGTACAGGGTATTGATAGCTTCAGAGAGGAAAAAACACCTAAAATGTGTCTTGGGGAACTACGTGAAGTTTAAAAAAAATGTTGCTGATTTCTTCCAAAAGCATTTTGGGAATATTAGTATTACTTAAAGCTATATAACTTTAAAGGTTGTTCTTCTGCATTTAAAAAAAAAAAAAAAAAAAAGAAAAAAAGAAAAAAAATCTGTCCACTTTCTTGTCCTGTTAGTCTTGCCTGATAGACTAGTGTAAGGTGTAATCTAGGGCTAAGCAAGCTCCTGAGAGTTAAATTGGAATACTTCAACCATGTCTTGAAGACCTGCCTCTAGCTGTTAGCAATTGGAGAGTGTGTTGCTTTATGCACAGGACAGGTGTGTTTTTATACTTCTTGCTAAAAGTGGAATCCAGGTTTGACCAAAAATGACTGACATTACCAAAGTTAATATTATTGACCTGTGCATGCCATTAGTGGCTGTTTTTAGGCAATTTTAAACAATCCTTGTGATGTAGCTCTTTAAAACATGGTTTCATGTGTCCACAGGAAATCCTTTTGCCTCTGTATGTGATACTTCAGCTTGTAGAGACTTAATTATTGCATACAAAGCTAATGCAGTATCAAGCTTGACTTCTTTGGACAAAGCCACTTGCAACTAGTTAAACAGTAACTGGTTTCCTGATTTTTATTATTATTTTTTTTTACAGTTCCCTTATAGGGAGTAGGGGATGGTTGTGTGGTAGATCTTTGAGGTGTGCTCTTAGCTTGTATTGCATTCCATTCTCTGTATAAACCTTAGAGTAGAATGAACCTTAATAAACATACTTAACTCACTTTAAATGTGTTTCACTTCTGAATTAATAAAGGGCTTTTAAACTTTTGTTTGCAAATGGTTCTAGTTATTTGAAACCAGACAATCCTAGTGTCACTACTGAATATACAAATGCTAGTACTGAGGGAGCACCTAATTGAAATAAAATCTTTTGTTTTAAATGACTGTAATGCGAGTCACTAGTCAGCCACAGTGGGTTGCTCAAATTAAGTCTGAAGCTAAATCCAGATGGATTTTTTTTGATGGCTTACCAGCTTTTTAGGTAATCTTGCTTTGATGTAGCCATTAATGAAAGCATTCATAACTTGGTCTAAAGCAGCGCTCAGATCCGTGCTTTGGATGCAGCTGCTGGTCACATGCTTATTCATAAGGCTGCTGGGCCTGCGTCTGTGCTGGTGATGGCATTGTCAGTGGGCATAAAATGCTCCAGTGCTGCAGATTTGGATGGATGAAGCAGCTTTCCCAGCATCCTGTATTGCAAACAAAGCAACTCAAAGTGCTGCTAGAGAAAAGCTTCTGATAACGATTCTTGTAGTTGAATATTCAGCTGAACCTGGGTTCTTTCAGGAAACAAATCCATCTCTGTGCGTGAAGCACAGTGTCCCAGGATCACCCGGATTCCATCCCTGGAGTGCTGTGCTTCTGATACAGAAGCCTCACACTGTAATTGTGCTCAAAGGCAGAAACGTGTGTGTGATTCCTGTAGGGGCTGGTCAGCGGGCTGGGATCTGTGTCTTGGCAGCTGCTGCCTGACGCCGTGCCTCTGTGCTGAAGGATGAGGAAGAGGCAGAGCTTGTCTTCCGTGTTACCCTGCTTCTGCTTGGTTTGCACAAAACACACCTGTGGCAAGACTTGCTAATTATTAAGGCAGCTTGCCTAACAAATAACCCCTCAGCTTCACCACGAAAGCATTTGACCGCAGTGGCCTTTGCTGAAGGTCCGGAGTGGTGCCAGTGGGCAGCTGATAGGAGGAGTGCGCACACAACTCCTGCAACTGTGGTGGTAGAGTAATATGCACAACAAAGGGCTGTTGTGCTCAGAGGTTTATATGGCTGTGACAAATTTTAATATTCTTAGTAGGCCAGGTTGTTAGGATTCCATGTGACTTATTTTCTCTGGAATTACCCTGTAGTGCTGTCTCAGACTCCATTCAAATTCTGTAGCTGCCAGACGGGTATGTCAGTGTGAGAAAACGCCTTTTTTAACCTCTGAATGTCTAACCTCTCGGCTGTCTCATCCATTCGAGCAATTAGAGCTGGGCTGTAGAGAACCAGCCTCTCTATGAAGGTGCTGTGGGATAGTTTGGGGTCCACTGCAGCTGCTACATGGGCTTTCCTAGACCTGATGCCTGCTGTTGTAAAAGACAGAGGCTGCGTAGTTTGGAATTTCTGAAAGGGAGACGCCGACCGAGTTCCCATTGCTAAGCTTTATTTTTCTGTTTAACTTGTATGGTGCTGCCTTACTTTATTTATTTTTTCCCCAGTCATGGCCTTTTCAGAGAGCTGCTCTTGGCGGAAGTGATTAAATGGGCTGTGGAGAGGAGGAGGAAGTCATCTGTAGTGATCGTTTTACATAAAATATATATTTCCTTAGTCTTGGTTTACAATTTCAGTCTTACCTCTGTTGAAGACTATTGGCAATTATCCTAAAAAGTGTTTAAACATACAAATGCTGGAAAAAAAAAAAGCAAGAATCTTCTTTGTTTCCAAGGAATAACTGTTTGACACCTTGATAGGTTTATAACTTCCAGTGGCCTATTCTGAATAGCCAGTCTGGCAATTACTTTATTTATAAAGCTATAAACATATTTTGAACATAAAAGCCAAAAAATACAAACTCAATGAAGTAAAAAAATTACAACAAATGATGGAGAATCATTGGACAAATGAAAGTACAGCTGCAAAACATTTATCCCTGCTACATACATACAGTGGTTTTACTTGGTTTAATGAAGTGGTATTTCCATGACTTCTACATTCAAACTGGTTTCAGGAATTCAAATGCGTATTTCAAGAAAAGTTGAAATTGCTGTAAAAGAACTAAAAAAAAAATCTTGTTGCGATAAAAACTTAAGGGCAAAGTTTTCCTTCTATTACAAAAGAGCATTAACACAAAAGAGTAACACTTCATATAGCATTTCTAAAGACACTTTTTTGGTATTAATAAACGTAGCTCTGTTTTGGCATTGATTGTTAACCGTAGGGCACGTAGCACGAGTTGCTCACGCTTGCTGTTCTGTCTCAGAAAGGGGCAGTTTAAAGGTCTGTTTCTTGCATGTTTTGGGGGAGGAGGGGGATTAAATTTTCTCAGACCAGTACGAACTGACGCTGGTAGGTGCACCAGGTGGAAATGGTGTCTGTCCTGCAGTAGCTGAAGCCACGGGGTGAGGTCTGGCACAGAGCAGGGCGCAGGGCCCCGTTTTGGGGCATCGGTCAGAAAAGGGGGGCAGGTGGAGGTGTCAGCGCTGCGCCTGCGCCCTGTGTGCACAGGGAAAGGTCCCGCAGGAGGGGAGCAGCGCGGTGCACCAGGAGACTGCAGGAATTGGATGGAATAAACGTGGTGAGAGGAGGCTGCAATGCAGACAGGCCTTTCCCTGGTCAGCGTGCCCCGAACCAAGGCAGGCAGCCCGAACGCCGTGGAGGGCCCTGAGTAGCCTTGAAATAAGCGGGTGAAAGTCCTAACGAGTTCTGAAATGAGTGACGGCTGTTCTGGGCATGCCGGTGCTACTCGGCCCTTGGTCAAGATGCGCAGCTTAATACTGTGCAGGACTTTCCCCTAAATTTCCTCTGGTGTTATTTAAACACATCTGCTTTTTTTATTTTTTTTGTTTTATACCCCTCTTTGCTTTGCTGCTAAGTTACGTTTTATCCCACCACCAAATAGTGATCAGGTATTAGGGTGTGCCAGCCTTTCGCTAGGCCACTGATGGGCTGAGTGTGGCTGATTTGTCAGCTGTGGCTTTTACAGTAGTTGACACTTCTACAGCACCTTACATCAGAGTCACCATGAAAAGTGGTCAGCTGAGACACAGCTTTTTTTTTTTTTTTTTAGATTTTTTTTTTATATATATATAAGAAGAATCTATGTCGGGTCTGGGAATAGTCTGCTGAGTTCCTCTGTTCAGCACTGGACCATGCTGTTGTCTAAGCTTTCTAAAATAATTTAAAACTGAGCAGATTGTGTGGTGATCTAGTGCTATGTAATTAACCCTCCGAGTGCCGTAAGGACATGGCCAAGTACAGGTGGACGGCGCTTCAGGTAATGTCACTTCTCTGAGGGTTAAAACAACTTTCAGGTTTGTGCACGTAGCTTTCATTCAGTGCTTCTGAAGTTACATTTACACAGGAGAGGAATTAAGCAATAGGTTTAGATCTAAACTAAAACTGGAATTAAAAAGTCTACACTACCATAAGCAAAAGTACCTAAATAAAGGGAATAAACCCAAAGATGCTCTACAGACTAATCTTTTTTTTTTTTTTTTAAGTTTTTGATCTTTGATGCATTAACTTGCTTAAAAAGTTGTTTAGTCCAATGTAAAAAAATTAGGGTTTTTGTTTTTGTGTTAAGAAAAAAATATAAAAATATTTTTACATTATAAAGGTCATCTTAAATTTCTTGCAGTTCTACAATAATATTACTACATAATTTGCATTCAGTACTCTAAAACCTATTCTGTAAAGTAGAAAAAAATAGATCCCCCTCTCCCTCTGTCTGTTGTTATTTTTCTCTTCAGCAGTCTAGAATACATTTCTTTCAGGCAGATTCTGGTCTCTGTGACAGGTATGCAAATGTGATGTAAATCAATAACTTTTGGGGGATTTGCATCAGTTTATGGTAGAGATCAGAATCTGTCCACAGTGTTTTTGTTTGTCAAGCTCAACATATAAATAAAATACCAGAAACTGGTAAATGTTTTCAAGCTGGAGAGAAGACATTAACATTTGGCATTGTTATGGAGGTAGAGGGAAGATCTCTCAGAAAAAGCTAGAATAAGGTTTTTTTTTTTTTTTTTTTTTTTTTAAAGTTCTACACCAAATCATCAAGAAATGGTTTTGATCTTGCAGAGGGTAAGTACGGATTGTAAGTAGAGAGCCAGGCAGTGTGCTGCTCTGCTCCCGGCCTGCCCCGGGGAAGGGGAGAGCCAAGAGGGGGCAGAGCACACGCGGCCGCCTGTCCTCACCCCTGCTTGCCAAGGGAAAGGCTCTGGGACGGAGCGTAGCGCTCGGGCGTTACGGCTTTACACCTGCTGTGCTCCTCCCGTGAGCCGGTGCACAGCTGGTTGCAGAGTTTGAGGCTTTTTGAGGCTGCCCCCAGGCTGTTGGATGGGAATTTTGGCTGCCAGAGCTGCAGGGACCGAGTCACGACAGCAAGGGAGGCCCCGCACCAACGCGGGCAGCAGTCAGACCTCCTGCTGTGCCTGGTCAGCGCCCCGCTTTGCTCTGCTAGTGGGATCGACGTCTGCACAGAGACCTGTTACCTGTAAACAGTACCTTCCTGTCCTCGGACACGAAGCTTAAAAAACACACCTCATTTGTTTAAATATTTCATCTATCGGTCGGATCAGGGAGCTAGCATCGCTACATTTAGTCTTCAGACACGAGGGCTTTTACAAAATGCTCCTGTTCCAGCTTTTCCAGCCCTGTGGTACAACAGCTACGGGAGATCTGTGACCGACTACAGTTTAAAGCAGCTCAGAAGGCAGGAAATGGAAGCCAGTGTTAGATTTATAGCACCTACCACCTACTGCAGCAAGCTGGGGGTTCCTCTTTGCTTTCTGCCATACTTGGAGATAATGCAGGAAAAAAGAAAAAAAAAGAAAAACAAAAAAGAAAAACCCCAAACAAACAAAAAAAGCAGCACAGGGCAGGGACAAAAGGCTTGTTTACTCATCAGCACTTAGAAATTTTGGCAAATATTTTTTTTAACCTTTTTTTTAAAGTCACTTTTCTATCTTTAACCACCACCCCCCCCAAAAAAAAACAAAAAAAAAGAGAGTTTTCCAGCATCCTTAAATCATTCCGTCGCCTAACTTTGCAAGTTTGACAGTGAACTTGGGGAGTTTTTGGACGGGCCTCCGGTGCTGTGGAGCGAGCAAGGTGCCCGGTGTCTCAGCCAAGGCGGGCGGGCGGGCGCGGGGCTACGTCCCCGCGGGGGCCACGCTGTGCGCCGGGGGCTCGGCGGGCGTGCGGGGCGAGCGGTGGGCGCTCGGTCTGGAGGAGCTGGCGGCCGGGCCGGCGTGGGCCGAGACGGGGAAGGGGTCGGGAGGCTCTCGGTGCGCGGAGGCAGCGGGGGCTGCGGGCTGGTCTGAAGGGAAAGCAGAGGGTACGCGTTGGAGTGCATCCAGGGGAGAGGGAGGGGAGTCTATAGCACTTCCATCGGAAGAAACTGGGCTGGCACAGCGTCCTTCTCCTTGTAAGTACCGAATGCACTTCTTTTTCCTCCTAAGAACAGTGAAGAGAGTTAGCCGTGAATAGCGGGCGAGCCTGCGGACATGCACCTAAGGGCGGGTGGGTGGCGGTGTGGGGTGAGGGGGCTCGCAGCTGGCCCTGCAGGGGGTCCTGGGTGGCCAGGACCGAGTGGCCGTGGGCTTGTGGCTGTGACGGGGTGGCTGTGGGCGGGTGGCCATGACCATGAGCGGCTCCCCCCAGCGCCCGCCAGGGGGCGATAAAATGGCGGCGGGGCCGGGCCCCGTCAGGGCAGAGCCCGCTGAGGGCCAAATCCCGGCCCCATGGGGGCCAAGGACCGGCCCGTCCTTGCTGTGGGCACAAAGCTCTGGCCGTGACAGGGATCCCCGCTGCGATGCGGCACAACCCGTGCCCTTCTTGGTTGCCCCGTGGGATGCAGCCCCAGCGCTCGCTGCCAGGACCCCATCGGTTTTTGGCTTTCCTCCCAAGGCAATGCTGGTCAACCCAAACTGTTAATGTCTCAGGAGTGTTTTTGCCTGTAGCACGTTTCCTACCGCTCTCCTAGACTTGCATGCAATGTATCATCTACTTAGCTCTTTTTTTTTTTTTTTTTTTTTTCTGCAGCAAAAGCCTCTGATCTCAGCCTATTCGTAACACCTCTGACCCTCCAAATACTTCACATTCACTCCTGCCTCTGACTCAGTGACACAGCCGAGCTGAAGGCACTCAACAGGCTCGTGAGGAAGGAGGAAAAAGGCCAGCGACCGGCTGGCGGAGGGCACGGTCTGAAGCTGGCTGAGGTCCCGCCTGGGATGCCAGAGCAGCTCTGAGCCGTTCGCAAGACTCATTTGTCTCTGGAGCATCCATCACCTTTTAATCTACTAACTAGGCCAAGGAAAAGCAGCCAGGACAGTGCCACCCTTCTCACTTCAGCCCAGGGCTTTCCTGGGCAAAAAGTGTTCACGGTGATCTGTCTCCTCGGAAGCTGAGGCACAAGCACAAAGTGCAGTGCGCACACACACACTGCAGGGGGTTCGGCAGAGGTGTGTGAATGAGCAGCCAGGGGCAGATCTGCTCACAAAAAGGGTTTCACAGAGAAGTACCCAGCTGCTGACAATCACTCCCCACTAGCCCTACATTCCTAGTAAGAAACTGCTGCTCCTCTGTTGGATGTGCTGTCCCCTGTTGGTCTGGGGGCTCAAAAATACAAGCCACACATTGTCCTCGCTGTAGCCAGACTTGGACATGATTTCACTGCATCCCAGGACAATTCTGCTGTTTGGGACCAAAAGCAGGAACATGTAGCCTGTGTTTACCTGAGCTCCAGTTGCCATCTCACACGGAGATGACCCGTTCCTGGCTATTCAGGTAGCACCTCGCACTGTCTCACGCTGTCTGTACACGCTCTGTATGGAGTTGGTTTTCCTTCTCTTCTCCTGACAGAGCCCTCATGTCACCTGCTCTGAGCAGCTCAGTAGTTTTAAACAATAGAGCTCTCAAGATGTCACCTTAACAGTAGCGAGGGAACAATTCCTCTGCTGGAGATGCTGTTAATGACTTTATAGCTAAAATAGCTAAAAAGAATGTCTTCCTCCTGCTCAGCTCCCTGCCTCGACTGTCTCATCTGAGGAAAACAGATCAAATGGAGAACTTGCTAATGTGGGCACACACCTTTCTTTGATCTTACTAATGAAAAACCAGACAGTGTTGGAATATGCATTAACTAGCCCAGTATTAAACATGACTTTGCACTGGATGTGAACAAGAGAAGTGGTATTACTGCTGTCAGTGTCATAGTTAGCTGTGGTGACCCAATTAATGTGATATGAAACACGACAGCCCTGCTGAATGGAATATTTAACACAGGTTATTCTGCACGGGCTGTAATTTCCCAGAGCAGACAAACCTCAGGACAAGCTGTGTTTCCCACAGACATTTCAGGAGTAGCTGCAGGACCGAGAGTTTCAACGACCTACTTGTGAGATGATACAAATCTATCCATTCCATCCACTGATTCAATTAGATGTAAAATAACGGAGAAAAAGCAGATCTGATACTACAGATTGTTGATCATGAAGCATTTAGTGGGCTAGGGCTGGCATGGCTGCCATACAGCTAAAAGGATTTATCCCTGTCCTTTAGGAACTACGGCACCCTGGAGCATTTTGCCCTGGTGTAAGGGGGGCTGAGGGTGAAACCTCCAGAGCAGGACCACCCAGTTTTAACCAGTTAAACTCTCCTCCTGTGGAGTGGGAATCCTCTGGTGGGCATTGCTCTCCGCAGGCATCGGTGACCACAGCACGCAGGACAGAAGCCTTTGAGCTGGCAGCAGCACGTTAGTACAAAGAATTGCAGAAAAGATTTGACTAAATAGTGTTGGAGAGGCAAAAGTTTAAAAATAAAAAGCATGCTAAGGTCTACAAACACTTCAGCAGCCTGTGTTAATCAGAAGCAATGCAGAGGGTTAGCGCTGAAGCTGAGTTAAGAGAGTTCAAATGAAATCGGAGCGGAGCTGCCCCCAACCTGCTGTCCCTCAGCTCTCTGCCACATCCCGGGTGTCCCTCTGGACATTCAGTTTCTTAATCAGTTAAATTAGGGGATTTAACTTAATCAGTTAAAGCAGGGGATGGGACCTTGGACAGCCTGGGTGAGCCGTGACCAAGCACTGCCGGGACTCTGCAGGGCTACGCCTCCAGGATTCAGAGTTGGATGGATTAAATGATTTCCCTCGCTTTACGCTGCAGTAAGCACGTTAAGCAATACTTCTCGCTGTGCTTTCAGCTTTTGCTTGTCTTCAGCACATGGGTATGGAAACCTGGAAATGCACCTGCTGTGCTGTGAGCCACAGACCTCTGTCCTGGTCCAGGAGCACCCCCCTGAGCTTTTCCTACCGGGAAGCACTTGCAGACACCCTGAGCCAGGTACTGCTGCAGCTCAGGCACTGCGCTTCACTGCTGCCTTTCCATGGTCTTGCCCTAGAAGCCAGGAGCTTGCAAACTGCCTCACTGCCTGAGGCTCTCCCACCCCATGGTGGGTGCTGCAAAGCTTCAGGGCCAGCGAGGGCACAGCTTGGATTACACGGTTAGTCCCAGGATAAGCAGGGAAAACCTTCACTACTCACTACTGGCCCCGGAGGGGTGTTTATGGGATAGGAAATCTTAAACAGGGGAGGAAAGCCCCACACCAGGATCACCTGCAAATGAGCTTTTAGGGTTCATCAGCCAGCGACCAGACCACGCAGAGCACCACAGGAGCAGTGCCCACGGCGGCTGCCAGACACAGCGTGAAGCCGGGACAGCAGCCCCCAAGGGAGCAAACCACCACAGCACCGAGCGCAGCCGAACCCCCTGGCCCAGGAAAACCCCGCGAGGTGCCCAGGAGCCGCCGGTTGCCGATACACACCTGCATGGGCCGCACCAGTCCGTTTGTTGGTTGAGGCCAAAGCGAGCTCTGCATTTCTTAGGAGAGGCAGGATCTGAACACAGAAGCATGCGTGGCGGAGAATGGGCAAGGCAGAGGCACAAAGAGGAGGAGGAGCAGGAGGAAGAAAAGAGGCAACATCATGTCAGCCACTTAACACACCACTAACAGACTACAATCCCGTTTTTTTTGGTTCTGCAACGGTGCCGGCACCACCTCTCCTGTAAAAAAGCGAGCGTTAGGCAAAGTCAGTGATGGCAGCTGGGGAAGGAGGAGCTTTGGGAAACGGCCTCCTGGCTGAATTCTCCTGGATTTTGCTCTCGTTGTGCTTCCCTAGCTCAGCTAAATCCAGCTCAGCTCCAGGAAATGCGAGCAATTACCGGGAAATTCACGGCTTTTCGTGACGCATCCAATCTCTTAGGTTTGGGAGCGCTGCCAGAGGACAGCGACGCTGCCTGCTGTGCCTGAATCCTTACCTGCTCCCTGCCTTCCCAGCAGTGACTAACCGGGCTGCCAGCGAGCGCGGGCTGCGGGCGGAAGAGAAGAGAGGAAACGTTGCAGAAGCAGGTGGAAAGCAGAGGTAGCACCGCGGAGATCAGCCCCGGCCATCCTGCTCTGTCCCCTGCCTTCCCCTTCCAGGTTGGGTGGAAAAGCCACCCTCCGTGGCCTTTCCTTCAGGCACATCGTGCTTGTTCTGCCGTGCTGCAATAGGATTCGAAGGGTTTCTGTGCTGGATTCACACCGCCTCTATCAGCCACCACCAGTGCTTCCTGTTGTGTACCAGGCTTTCAGTCCGGAATGGGCAAAATTACTATTTTTGTATCACACACACAAGCCGTTTGGGTATGTAAATACATTCACACTACACAGAAACCTAAATGCTTGAGTGCTCCTTTGCAGGCCAGGCACTGAATGGCTTAACAGCGTTAACCAAACCGAAGTTATCACTGGGACACTTTTACGGAACTGCTTTTTATGGATAAACCAAAGGGATCATCCTGCAGCGATTAATGAGATAACCCGAACCCTGAGTGCTAATGCGGGCTGCAGGGTTCTGGTTGTATGGCCCCGTAATCCCCGGCAAGCACATCAGCAGAGCCAGGGCTCGACTTGCGGGTCGTAACTTGAAGGCTACGCGATGCCACAGTGGGCAGGGATGGTCTCCTGATGTTTTACAATGCCTGCTTACTGGAACAGATGTGATTCATTCCCAGTAGAAATGCTCCAGAAGCCAGTATGGGAATGGCCCTGGATGACGGGAATGTGTGTATGAGCAGCTCAAACCTGTCAAAGGGCCTTTTCTGATAAACAGCGTGGTGCAGGGAGGAAACCTGTCCTAGTTTTTAGTCTGACTTTACTCGAGCTCTGCCTTATTATGAAAAGCGAAACAAATTTTGGGCAGTGCCAGTCTTCAGGCCTCTCACTGCATTTAGTCCCGCACACAATATTGACTCATTTGAGGGCTTTCCTTAACAGTACCTGTGGGGCCGATGGGGACATTCAGCTGCTTGTTATGAATAATTAACTCGAGTGATAATATATATTAAGTTATCTGCTTGCCAAAATCTGATCTTTTCAGTTTCCATGAACTACCCATGTTCTAACACCTATGAAGAACTCACAGCAATGTTCATTCACTGCCTTTAAATTGTGCAGTTCATTAGTTAAGATCAGGAAAATAAAAGGAACCACGGTAAAACCCGACGACTGCTGTGGATTATACGCTCCGAGCAAAAGCAAGGTGGCAGCCACCAAGGAGCCACGTGGCTTGGCACCGCAGGATTTACCTGAGTTGGAATCTTGTTGCTTTTCCCGTGTCCGTCTCTTCTTTTTCCCCTAGGAAATGCAAGGAAAAGCCCATTAGTCCATGCTCCCAGGAGACCAGGGATGCCCCTCGGTGTTTTCAGGGCTGTGGGGCTTGGATTTGGCCCTTGGGAAAGCCGCGGCTGCATGCAGTGCTGGCCTGGTGCTCCACAGAAGAGACCCAGGGGGAACTCTCAGAGCAGCCACCGAGCCAACCGTCTGCACAAGTGGCTACGGCTGTCGTTGACATGGCACAAATTTGTTCTGGGCACGTACGTTTGCTCAGCAACAACCCTAATTGTCAGCATCCCTGGATCCAGCACCGCAGGCGTTCTGACTCATCCCCGGCATGCCCGAACGGGCGTGCAGGAGCTGAGCGCATTCACAGGGGCAGCAGCAGAAACCCAGAGACAGAGGGCACGGCGCTGCTGTCACCCGGCTGCGTTGCTGGCAATTCTTCCTAATGTGGAGCCCTGAAATGTTTGGGCAAGGTCTGATAGCACTGCGTGAGCCCACAGCCACGCTGCAAATGCAGCCGAGCCCCTCACTTACGCTGCAGCCTCCGTAAGAAGTTGCAAAATAAGATTTTAGTGCATGTGGTTGGAGAATGGCTCTTTGCAGGGCGTTATTGTGAACAATCACCCAGCTCTGCTCCTCAATTCAAAGAAGCCCAAGAGTAAATCCCACTGAGGTTTCACCTGCACGACACGGCACAACTCCGATCTGAATGGATTTAGGGAAATGGGGTGGTAGCGGCTTTCACCCAGGGCGTTTGGTCTGTGTGACATGGTGAGTACTGGACCTTTTCACTTCGGCACCGACCCGAGCAAATTGCTCCTCGCCTGGCCGTGGGCAGCAGCTTGGCACAGCCCAGCAGCACGAACCACATGGGCACGCTGAAAGCTGCCTGCGCTCGGTGCTGTGCGGTGCTGAGCGACTTGGGGCAGCGCCCTGGGGTGCTCCGTGTCCCCGACAGCAGTGAGGAGCTATCAAAGCGCCTGCATGAGCCGTAGGACTGCAGTGTGAGGCCGTGTCAGCTCATCGTCTGTACCGAAATGCTTGAGGAGGGAAGCCCCCTTGGTAGCTGACGATGATGGGTGAGAAATGGGATTTCTGTTCTAAAACCACAGCATTTCTGTTGCCCCCCTGGAGTGCTGTGGAAACCCTCGGGAGCTCTGTGGGGGCTCACGGGGATGGGAACAGACAGCTCTGTGCCGGAGCTGCTCTGCTGGCACGCCACAGCCACCCTATGTGTGCCACCTGGGAATCCCACCCCCCATCGCTTTAATTAATAGATTTAACTAAATGAATAGAATTAAACAAGAGTTACCACTTGCGACTGAGGCTGTACGAGCAACAGCTCACCCTCCTGGCACGTTCTATCTCCTCCTCCATCCTTATGTTCCTATAAACCATTTGCCCTGTTCCAGCACCTTCCCCATTTCCAGCACACACTCACTTGCTCCTGACACCTGGACAGAAATCGCTCAGTGACGTGGAACCAGGAGGAGCATCCCTGGTTTCAGATGGGAAAGGCAGTTTGTGCAAGTCCTTAGAGACTGTTTTAAAATACTCATCTCTCTACTACATTTTTTTTTTTAACTCATCTCCCTGCTTCAGTGCCTTTGCAGCTCTGGACCCACCTCTCATTCACGTGTTTTCTTCACTCCCGAGCAGCAAAACACAACCCTATCCCCAAACTGCCTCCCTGACCCCAAATACGGAACGACTCCCCGCGTCTCCTGGTGACCTCCTTAATGAGGGCACGGTGGAGCTGGAGCAAATCTGGCCTGCGTGGGGAGCACAGCTTGCAGGCTGCCTTTGACCTATGACTTTTTATATGACTTCTTGTGGTTTGAGTGAAGGTGGAAAGCTCCGAGCTGCGGTAAGCTTTTTCTTCGGTGTGGGAGCAACTGTATTTCCTGCCTGAGATCCGAGTCACGTGCCGCGGAGGTGACCTACATTCCTCCTCCTCGCTCGAGCTCCAGAGAGAAAAGCTTCTCCTGCAGCGACCACGAGACCCGGAGCAGCTGCTCGGCAGTGCCGGGAGGGAGAGCCAACGTGCTCCGAGCTCGTCTGCCGGCCGGGAAGGGACAACTTGTGGAGCAGGAGCCGGTGCCTCCCGGGAGGAAAGGTGCAGGAGGGATGGGACTCCGCTGGAGGAAGTGCTTGGGCGTGGAGGAAAACGATGCCTGGCTCTTACCACCGCTGCTGCCCTCCAGAGATGCTGGCTGAGACGCTGGGATGCCCGCAGAGAAGCGCCCTTTGGTGCTGCCCCGGCTTCTCTGCGGGCACCCCTTGGGTCTCAGCAGGCACTGATCCCGCAAAGATGCCGAGCTCCCAGTCTGCGCTCGCAAGGAGGCAGGGGCATCTGTGCTGTCGTAGGGGAAACACAACCTGGGGCTTCCCAGAACCTCTCCTGTTTTTTTTCTGCATTTGCACTCCATTTCTAATTGTTGTTGTTTTTATTTAAGGACCCTTTGGTGGAGTTTAGGCTTCCTGAGCAGCGCTGGAAGAAGGGTAAGGGTGGGCTGCACGGCTCCAAGGCAAAGAAAGTGGCTGGGAGGGAAACGACGGAGCCTTGGATCCACCAACAGAGCCCCGGAGTGGATGGACAGACATCTGAAGATCTACGTGTGCTTTGCTTCAGGTCCCAGTGAGCCTGCTAGGCAGGGTTCTTTACATGGGAGATCAAAACAGGCGAGAAAGCCACTAGAAAAGGCGGCATCTCCTGCGTCGGGAGCGCCGCACCGCCTGTGGAACCTCGCTTACCGCGGTGCCTCTTGCATTATTAATACAGCTACGAGGAAATGAATTCTTCTAATGCTCGCTTGTAAATGCTCCACTGAGTAGCCCGGAGGCTCCCCAAACGCCAGCCCTGCTACCTGCAAGCGGGACGTGCCGCGAAGCAGCGGGCAGCACACCCACTGTGCTGCGCTGTGCTGTGCCTCCAGACAGCCTGGGAGCTGCCACCACGGCCACTGCTCCCTGCAGACCCCTCTCTGCCTGATTTGGGACCTTTTTTCCCCTTTTTTTAAATCTGTAAAGATTTTTCTCATCCCTAATGGCAACCTTGCTTGGGAATCAGGCTCGCTGGAGAGCTGGGTCTCGCTCGCAAGCTCGCAGAGCAAGCAGTGCTGCTGTCTGCGTGTGCTCAGACTGCATTTGAATACTTTGAACGTGGCGTGCTTGATTTGCTTAGGATCCTCTCACAGCAGTGGCCAGGGCGGGATCAAAATCCCAAAATCCCAGGGGGGCAGGCACCGACTTGGTGACCGTCACCCTGCGAGGGCAGCAGACGAGCCCCCACAGGCCGGGGGTACCAGGGCTGCTGCCTGGGACACGGCCCCGCAGGGAGTCCCAGAGCTGGACCGAGCACCCCGTGAGGCTGAGCTCTGTGTGGAACTCATGCAAAGCAGCTTTTCCTTTCCTCTTCTGCATTTTTAAAAATTATTTTCCATGATTATTACAATCCTGTGAGCAGCACGGGGATGCTCCAAGCACCGCTGTATTTCTACACACCCCACCCCACCAGAAACTGCATTACCAGGGGCAACTGGGACATCGGCAGGCACCGATTTGAGCCCCCCCGGGTCATTTTTGGGCCATTTTGGGGGTTTTTCTGTGGGAACCCGAGGTGCGACGCCACTCACGTAGTTGTCCCGTGCGGACCAGCCGGGGTAGAGCTGCATGTGGAGCTGCCGTTCCTTGCGTGCCAGCTCGTAGTACTTGGCCTGCTCCTCCCGGGACAGCGCGTGCCACTGCAAGGACAAGTACAGAGCTGAGCTGCGTCCCCTCGCCCCTGCCCCGTGGCCACCAGCTCGAATCGGGCTCCAGGGGACGAGGGAGGAGCACCTGGGGGCAGGTGCCCAAGAGGAGCTGCAGGGGACAGGGTGCTGCGCTGGTCACTGGTCTCGCTGGGGACCTTGCCATCTCAGCGTTGCTACTGGGGTGCAAGATTTCCCTTTTCTCCCACTTTTGGGTCTTCCTGCACCCTCTTTCCAGCCTGAGGATGCTCCTCAGTGAGGCGGCAGTGCCTCCAACACCAACAAAACCCCGATCTCCATCAGAGCGATGGGAGAACCCCCTCTGCCCCGCTCCCTGCCCTTGTTTCTGGGGATGTTCGCACTCCGCACGCCCCCCACCACGGCACAAGTCCCATCACTGCCCTGCCGAGCCCCACACTGCTGCTCTGCTCCCCCGGACCCCCCAGGGGACGCTGACCCTGGCCACGGGTGCGCAGCGAAGAGCCCTTACCCTCCTGCCCAAGATCTGGTTGATAGCTGCGCTCTCCTTCAGGGTGCACTCAGCAATGACTTTTGCCCGCATCTCTTTCATATACAACATGAAAGCGTTCAGGGGCTTCTTGATAGTGGGCTTCTTGGCTTCCTTCTCTCTCTTTGGTTCTGGCTGAGGTTTCCTTGGCAGGGACACAAGAGGAGCAGTCAGTGTCAGCAGGCAGAGCCACCCCAGCACCCAGACGCACGGTGCCAAACCCACCCGGTGCCAAACTTTGCCCCGGCACACGCAGTGCTCAGCGCCCAGCCCTGTGCCCACATCACAGGGGACAACCAAGGGGGACCCCGCGGTGTTGGGAGCCCAGTGACGCTTCCAACTTACATGTTTCGGTCGTAGTGCTCCATCTCCTGCTTGCCAGAGTGGGGCACGATGGCGGGGTGCGGGATGCCGGTGGTGTGCATGCCGGAGCCCAGCATCAGCGGGTGAGTGAACCTGCAGGGGAGACGGGCGAGCCGTGAGCCTTCGGGGTGGCCACGAGGGCTGTGCGGGGAGCTGTGGGGCCACGGTGGGCCAGCCCCAGCAGCCCCAGCAGTGGCTCTCCCTCGGTGGCACTCCGGGGCGGCAGAAGCAGACGGCAAGCGGAGGACACGGAAAGCGAACCCGCGGCGGCGCGGCCTCCTTCGCCTGGCAGGCTGCAAAATTTGGGGACCGAGTGAACACAGCGGGGAGCAGGGATTTGGGCATCTCTTCCCTCTTTCCTTGGCCCCTGCCAGCCGCGCCGAACGCACGCGGGGAGAGGCGGCCGGGTGCCGAGAGGCGGCTGCAGAAAGCAGCCCGCGGCGTGAGCCAGCCTCACCGAGATCAAGGGCGCTTTTAACGAGCGTTTTCAGACACTCAGATCTCTGTTGCTGCAATATCTTATTAGCGCTGTAGGAAGGAACAACAAACTCAAACCAACGTTTGGATTTGAGAGATTAGGACCACCCCACACCTTCCTTTTAACAGAAAAAGCATAAGTCTGAACATGAACCAAACTGCAACTCTAGGAGGTGCACCTCGCCTAAGCAATGTTATCCACCAACACAGAAATGAGATCATGAGAGGTCTCGCTAGCTTTCAAGCCTCATTAGCTCTCTAGAGTTTTAGAGGGTAAAGCCAGAGCAGTCGGCTTTGCCAAGCTTGCCACTTTATGACTGCAGCTTGAGATGGCAGAATCGCCCATGGGAGATGAACTGTTCATTAGATATGCTGGCACGAAAAGAAAAGCTGTTTAATTTAATCCACCAGCACCGTCTGAAGTCTGATCCTTATCTGACCAGGTGTACTCGCTCGTTCGTCTGCAGCAGCGCTGCAAAATCCACCCTCTGCGAGCGGGAACCCCTGTGCCACAGCCGGGGAGGCTCCGTGGCCCCGCAGGGAACCGTTAGCTCGTCCTGCCCGGCGCCCCCGAGGCCACGAGAAGCGATGCCTCGATGCCTCGGAGAGCCAGGGGGGCTGACAGCACGCTCCTGCCTCTGCTGCACGGATTGGGGTCTGCATAGAGAAGGGTTTGCATGGACAAGGGGTTGCACGGAGAAAGGGTTTGCGTGGCCGGAGGTCTGCTCGCGTGGTTTTCCTGCGGGAAGCCTCCGCTAAGTGCTCTCCAGGACAACACGAAGCAGAAGCAGAAGCTGGCAGGGGAGCAGCCGGGAGCCAGGGCTGGGCTTTGCCCTGCCCAGCAGCTCGCCCAGAGGCACGAGGCTCTGCGATTCCCAGCCACGGGGGCCGTGTCCTGCTCCCTGGGAGATCAGCGCTGCGGCTGCCCCAGGGCTGCGCTCGCTGCCCGAGGCCCCTGCACGGGGTCTGGGCTCTGGCTGCGGGCTGCGAGCAAGCTGCAGGGCCCGGAGGGCAGCGAGTGCCTGCCCCCTGCCCGTCCTGCCCTAAAAGCTGAGCCCCAGTGAAACACATCACCCCCTGCAAAGCAAAACCCAGCCCTGCGCCTGGGATGTACTCGCCATCACGGTTAGGGACAAGGGGGGAAATGCCGAGCGATGGATTTCGCCCCCTTTTCCCAACGCTGAGCCCAAGGCAGGGATTTCTGGCTCTGCTTTGCCTCGTGCTGGTGGGAACCCAGTCGCTGGGCGTCCTCCCTGGCCGCTCGCTGTTCCGCGGGGCCGGGCTCTGCTGCAAGCTCCTACTGCACACACTGCAAGCTGCGGGGGCAGCCGGGCCGCTGCCCCGGCCCACACATACTCACCTGGAGAAAGAAGCCCCAGCGGAAAGTGCTGACGAATACGGCTGTCTAAATCCACATGACGGGAGCGGATAGACAGACTGGCTCTGCCTGGGATCGGGAAGAAAGAGTCTATCAAGTATCTCCAGCCACGTGGCGTTTCCTAAAGATACCCTCAGCTAACGGGGCTCGGAGCCGGGGGCAGCGTGGGGTCTGGGCTTTGTGCAGGGGGAGCTGGACCTCCCTGCGGAGCTCGCCTCCAAACCTGACCCCCCTCCGCCCCCAGTCTGGGTAGCTCTGCAGCTTTTTTGGAGTTTAGGGTCTCGGTAAAGTCAAAATATGGAGTTTTGCTGAAAAGTTAGGAGAGATTGCTGTTGCACGGATGAAGTGGAAGGGCACGGTTTGACCAGAGAGCTGCAGCCTGGGCAGAGCCCCTCTGCCCGGCACACCCAAGGCTGCACAGCCGCAGGCGGCACTGGGAGGGTGTGGGTGCACAGCAACTTGGGGTGCCGGGCAGAGAGCACCTCCTGTGCCCCACACGTGTCCCAGAAAGGCTCTGAGTGCCCCTGCACATCCTCAAAAGGATGCCTCTTGTTTTTAAACAAGCCCAACGCCAGGTCCTGCTTTTCTTTTTCAAGTCGTTTCACACTGGGAATCGGGCATGTACCAGACCTGGAGCTGGAAATTATTTGTGAGATAGTAAAATAAATATGAAGGAAGTTCCTGGTTGTTCCCAGCACGGGAAAGCCCCCACGTTTTCATATGGAGATAGCTCAAAAACACCTCGGTTTGTTCTGTACGGCTGCCAAAACACGCTCCCAGCCTGAAACCGCGCGTGGAAGCCCAGACGCCTGGGGAAGGCGAGCTGGGATGTTCGAACCCCAAAATGTGGCTGCACAGATGCTGTGCAGAGCTGCTGTAGGGACAGCACGGCTACTCCCAGCACCGATCAGCAGCAGCAGCCCCTTATCACGGCACCATCCTGCTGCCCCGAAGCACCGGTGGCTGCTCTGGGTTAAGGCAGCTTAAGGCATCCAGCTCCAGCCAGGAGTGACAATGCCTCCTCCAGAGCTCGTCCTCCCGAGCCTTGTGCCCGGCTCCTGCTGGCCAGCTGGGGAGGAGAAGTCGCCTCCTGCACCGGTGGGTGCTCCCCGTCCGTCCCCATCCCATCCCTGTCCCCATCCCGTCCCCATCCTCATCCCCTGCATCCTGTGGGGTCAGTGCCACTGCGGTGTCCCAGCCCACCCAGCTTTGGGCACAGGGCTGGGCACTTCAGGAGTGGTTTGGGGCTCTGTCTGTGAATTCGGCACAAGCAAAAATAGGACAAAAGCCTCTTGCAGACACCATGTGTGCTCCCCGCTCCCTCAGGCCGGCCTGCTGCCTGTGGCCGTGCCATATCTGCCCTATTACTCAGCGACGTGCACGCCTGGCGAGGTTTATCGGGGATGCCAAACCCCGCAGACGCTGGGAGCTGCCAGCAGTGCGGCTTCCTCCGCGAGCAGCCTCCCGACAAAGCCTCGGGGAGAAGCTGGCTCTTCCCCGCCGCGCAGCGGGGCTGCCTTCAGCAGCTTCCCACCCCACGAGTGGACCTCGCGCTGGGGAGCTCCTGCCTCACCCCCAGCTACTTCTTTCATGTTACGGCACGGTCACCGCAGTACTTGTTTTTCCTGAGGATGAATCACGTCATATGAGGAGTTAAATCATCGCCCGAGAGTAGCAGATGGAGCACAGAAAGCAGAATGCCACCTCTTTGAAGCCCAGCTCTGTATCGAAGGCCTCAGCCTCTGTTTCCTGGTGGTTAAAGATCTGCAGCACGAAATCCATGGACAACGACAACAGAAAGCTGACTTTTTACTCGGTGTTTTAACGCATTTGGCGGTTTGGCGATACGGCCTCGTACCTGGACGGCTCTGCTGGGTTTTGTCGGGGTTTTTTGAGCCAGCAGCAGGAGGGCAGTGCCCCCTGCCCCCTGCCACCGCCTGCCCTGTGCCCCGCAGCCCCCTGCCAGCCTCCGCCAAATCCTCCCGTCACCGTCACCGGCAGCAGGGAGGCTGCCAGGCTCAGGTCTCTGCCCGGGGGCACATTTTCCTGCCTCACCTCCCGAGAGGCACCACAGGCGCAGCATCCCGTGCTCCACGCTCCGGGAGAGCCCTGCTTGTGCTGCAAACCCCAGCGAGGGAAAAAAACCCCTCCTCCTCCAAAGGAGAGGCTTGGCTGTGGTTAGAAGAAGTGGGAAGAAGCCCTCCCTCCTTCCCAATCCAGTGGTTTTGAATCCAGCAGGTTGTCCCCTGCTCCAGGGATGCCCTGGGCAGGATGATGCCTTTGGACCCCTCCACGGACCCGCTGCCCACCCCTGCACGGGGTGAAAGCCCCCTCCCCGGCACACCGCACGCAGCGGGGGCTGCACGCAGCCGGGGAAGCCGACCCCCGCGTGGATCCCACACTCACCATCCCATCGAGGGCGTGATCTGGCCGACCCCAGCCGGGGGGAGCGGGTAGAAGCCGGGGATGTCTGAGGTCTGGGAGGGCCGGTGCACTCCTGGGAGAAGGGAGAAGGAGGTGAGCTGGAGCCAGCGCTGACACGGACCGCTCCCGGCCCCATCTGCCCACAGCCACTGGTGGACAGGGGAATTGCTGTCTGCAGGAGGCAGGGCACTGAAGTCACAGTTTTCTTTGCTGTGGGACTCTCTGCAGCACCTGGGAGCCCGGGGGCAGCGCTGTTCCTACAGCCCCCAGCCCATCGCTCACCCCTGGGATCCCAGCAGCGACCAGCGGGGATGCTCCAGTGGGTGTCTGTAAATGGTTTGGGATGAAAAGCGATCGTTTCACAGGCTCTGGGAAGGAGGGGATGGTGCCAGGTGGGAATTCTCCCTCCGTAGGGGGAATCCCTGCATGGTCTCCAGAGATACGGGCACGGGAGGCAGCCCAGCATCTCCTGCTCCTGTCAGCTCTGCCGGGGTTGGGAACAGACCAAGAGAAGCTGGAGTAAAACGGGCAGGGAGGGCTTCCTCTTCTCATTTCTTGCAGTTTCCCCGGCTGTTCTCTGTCTTGGGGAACAGTGCCTCGTCCCTTCAGCCAGCTCAGGGCAGGAGGGGTTCAGCAGGAGGCTCACGGGCAGTGAATTTGGGTTCTGGGCATGAGCTGCTCGTGGCCCGAGGCACTTAAATCCCCCAGGGAGGAAACAGATACAGCTGCCTGAGCTGTGCACCCTGCTAAGCAGCAGGGCTTTCCAGGGTAAAACTCCAGCTCGCCTCTGTCTGCAGAGGAGCCTCAGGCTACAGAAAACGTGCAGGGGTTGTCCAGCAGCTGCCCCGGGCCATATATACGTTAAGGAATTGGTGATGAGCTGCCAGCAGCCTGCAAGCTCAAGATCTGGATTACTCTCCCAGATGGATTCCTGATAAGGTTGTAATTAGGACTGACTCCGATGGATCCATCTTATTAGGAGTTCACTACCCTGATTTGTAACAGGACCGAGAGGAAGATGTAACTTTGTAGGAGAATTTACCTGCAGCTGTGTTCTGTCGGGACACAGCCAGAGCAGCAGGTGTTGCTACCTCAGGGCTGAGAAGGGCGACAGCCCGACCAAAGGGGGAAGGAGCCCTTGCCCCGACAGCACGGGGCTGGGGGATGCACAGCTGGGGGTGCTGGGCTGGATCTCTCCATAACAGGACCTGTGGGATCTCTGCAGCCCCCAGGAACGCTGGTCTGGGGTGAAACCTTGCCTGTGTTCCTGTATTTACAGCTCAGGTTTAACCCCTACACGCCGTACACATGGGTTAGTTGGTGTGTGCTGGGCTCACGCAGGAGCCCCAGGAGCCCAACGTGTGACGAGCTCGCACGTGTGGCTGTGGGGACACACACGCCGATGTCCATTTAGGTTTCAGACGCTGATCCTATTTAGTCAAAATATTTCCTGTTTCAAGCATTTATTTTCTCAAAATGACAGCCTGACAACAGTCTGGGTATGAGTCAAAGGAAAGAAGACTTTCCATTTTCTGGTTGACTCGTGCACACCGTGCAGGCTCTGCTCTGGGCTAAGCCCCACGGCAGCGTGCACAGCGAATTAGGGCCGTTTCCCCAGCGGGGCTGCTGCTTCTCGTGTCAAACTCCTACTGACCAAGATTACCAAGCATGGCCAAGAAGCTAAACAACCTCCTACCACTCAGCAGTGCCCCAGCGTTTCATTTTCCCATTGATTTGGGGCCAGGGCGTGTTCCTAAAGGTGCTGGCTGTGATCCCTGCGGTGTCCAGCACCGTCCCCTCCCTCTGCCCGTGCCCGGTCCCAGCGGTGCCCTCACCTTGCTTCTGGTTGATGTCGGCGGGCAAGTGGGGCGAGTGGGAGCCGTGGCTGAAGTGGTCGTTGCTGTAAGGGATGAGCGGGGTGAGCGGGTGGACTCCGTGGGACGGCTGCACGACGGGAACTTTGTTGGACTGCAAGAGAGAAGGAGGAGAGGGCTCAGCGGCAGGCGGGGGCCGGGCTGCGAGGAAGGGGCACGGGATCATCGAGCTCCGCCAGCAGCGAGGGCCTTTGGGGTGCTGCTGCTGTGAGGGGGTTGGCAATTACAACAGGCTTCCCAGGGGGAAGGCAGAAAACACCCTTTTATGCTTAAATAAACACATCCTGCAAGAGAAATCCACCATCACGCAGTGGTAACAGCTGGTGCTGATTGCACGGGAGGTGCAAATCAACCCGAATCAACGTGATGCTGTCAAAATCCAGAATACTTGAAGAATTCACTTTGAGCATCTTTTATTCCAGGATAAATGCGGAAAGCATGTCACCTAAGGCATCGCTCTTGTTTTCTGCTCCCCCAGCTTGCTGGCACACACACGCACAGTCCCGTGCGTTGCCCTGGTCTGCAGCCGGACCCCCCACATCCTGCACATTCACCCCGAAAACCGCGCTCGGGCTTCTGCAGCTGCTCCCGGCTACGCGGGACGGGACCATGGGTGGCCCAGCAGCTCCTCTAACACACCCCAGGGTACCTCCGGGTGTTGGGGCAGAGAGAGCAGAGCCTGTTCAAAAGGCCTGAGCAGCTGTGAGGGAAACACACCCGTGCACACTCACGCACAGCCGCTCACACCTGCGCACAGCCGTGCCCGCGTGCGCACGCCGCTGTCTGCTGCGAGCCTCCTTGCCTCGAGCGTCCCAAGCCGCTCCCTACACGCCCGGTTTCGCCCGTGGTTGCCTTTCAACCCAAACTGACTTCGCCTCGGTGGTGGAGTGTTGCAGGATTTGCCCCGGATAAATCCCGAAGGAGAACCAGGACCAGGCACGGCAGCAGCGGGAGGAAAGAGCGGAGCACGTGAGAGAGCTGCCGCGGGTGCTGCTCGCCAAAGCTCTCGTGTCCTATCAGGGCATCTCCAGATGCCTCCTGACAAGTCATTTAAGATCTCTGGACTTGATTCACTGCTGCCTTTCACTTTGGTAATGATTTTGCTCAGGCAGAGCAAGCATGAAACGCCATCTGGCTCCAAGGAGGAACCCCTGAAACGGCGAGGAGAACAGCCCCAGTGGATGGGGACGCTGCTTCCCACCCGCCTCGCCCGCAGAGTTTGCTTATGCAAATAAAATTAAAGAGGGATGCAGGTTTGCATTTAAGAGTGAGCGAACACCCTAGCTCCTGATGCTTAGCAGGTGTGGATTTCCTGCACGCAGCAGGGCGCAGGGGGACGTGCACCTCCAAAAACAATCTGGGCTGGCTCCTGCTTTGCTAAACATGTCTGAAGCTCCAAGCTTCAACTTTTCTTGCCAACAAAAAAGAGATGAGGGGTAGCTTTTCAGCATTGTTTCTAGAACTAGCCATAGTTTAGCAGATTCGCGTGGCAGACAGCCCGAGTGAGGGATGTGCAGTTCTGCGGGGGCATTTTGCCATCGCACCGGACCAGGACCAGCTCGGTGCTAAGCAATTTTGAAAATCTCAGCCCCCCAAGGGCTCAGCCTCCATCGTGGGCTGAGTTTTCCTTCCATACAAGCCTGCACCCAAAGCCTGGCCCACCGATGGCTGCAAACAGCCCTCAGACTGTGGGAGACGCAGGCTGCACCCTCCTGACACCGATCCACAACAGGCCAGGGCGCAGGGCACGGCACCGGGGCTGCACAGCGGGCTGCAGCGCGGTTACTCAGACTTTCCACCAGTTCAGATGGGAAACGAGACGAGGCAGCAGCACGAAGAGCTGGCCTTCCCCGCATCCCTTCTGCCTTTGCACTTGCCTTGCTCGAAAACTCTTTGCTGTTCCTCTCTGAAGTCACAGAAACGCTGGCAGGGGAAGATGCTCGGGACAGAAACGAGACCGAAACTTGGGTAGGAAAGAGGCTGCTTGCCCACTGCCACCTCCTCAGTTAGGGAGCTCGCTACAGGGACCTGCCTCCCAGCCTGAAGCAACCCAGGGAAGGAGGAAATAGGGCTGCAGGATCCGCAGAAGCAGAGAATCCTTCAGTGCTGATCCCCAGTTTTAAACTCTGCTGCTGCTGCTGGCCACCAGTGGCCAGGCTCCTAGCTCCTGGCCTTCACCGGATGAGTCTCATTTATAAAATCTCATTTATAAAAACCTATACGCCAGAGAAATGGTATCATTTCCTCTTTTTAATGCAGTCTAGATTTACTTTCTGCAGCACGTGGACCCTGGGGAGGCTTTTCGAAGCCCGAAGGTAGCTGCTGGCGATGTCTTAAGCTACAAAATCCACCTGATCGCAAAGGATTTCTGCCAGGGGAGCAACACGACGTGAGGGCACCGTGTCCTGTGCCCTCCCAGCAGGGCCCTGGGCCCTGCAGCACCGTGGCTCGCCCCGGCTGTGGTTTGCTGAAGCATCTCGCTGTGTCTCCTCCGTGTTTCAGTACAGCTCAGACCGGGGGTGATGGAGCCGCTCGCCACCGGCCTGCCCGAAATAACCAGTGCCTGGCGTCACGGCCCCGCGGCCCAGGTGACCTCAAGCAGCCCCGGGGGGGTGACAAAAAGGCTCTGGGGACGGTTTTGTCTCACCCCTCCCAGCGCAGCCCCTCGGGGGCAGGTTGGGGAATGAGCTGTGCAGCCGCGACCTGGCTACAGAAATGAAGAGGCGCGTTTACAGCAACACCAGAATGGCATTTCCAGGGGGGACAGAGCAGCAGAGCAGGGGGGTTGCACCCCCAGAGGGCCGTTTTCCTTCTCAAACCTGCTAAATTGCAACAATTAATCCTGGCAAGTGGCGCTGCCGGGTCCCTGGGGTGCTGCCAAGTCCCCGTGTGCCTGGCGAGCCACAGCCCATCGCCCTCGCAGGGCTCAGCAGCCAGGCTGAAGGCAGAGAAAGGGCTGTGACGGAGGCAGCTCCCACCCCGAAGCAGCAAAGTGACTTCAAGAACTGATGAGCAAGGCGAAAACCCAGTCGCACTCATTATTAAGAAACACTAATTGTTGGCAGGGCAGAATTAGGAGACCTCACCGCTCACACACGGGTGCCTGATTGCGAGAGAAGCTGGAGGCAAGCCGTAAAACTCCTTCTGCTGAGCACACACAAACCCAGCAGGTCTTTCCAAGGAGGCTCGCCCTCAGAGCCACGCTGCAGCATCCTCCCCGTTTGCTCCCATCCCCGCTGCGTGCACCCAGCACAGGCAGCATCAGCCCTGCACGCAGACTGCCACCAGTTGTGGGGTTATCCAACAATTAAGTCTTTTTTAACATTTTTTCTTTTAATTTTTATTATTTTTAATTTTTTTTTCGTTCAGAAAATAGTGGTATGTTGTAATCAGAAGTTTTGTGGAAAGCACCTCACTGCCAGCAGGTGCTTTGACTAATTTTTAAAGGCTGGTATGTTTATTTGTGACGTGCTAAATGAGCTGTGTTACTTTGCTGGCTTGAATGAGATTTTTTTTTTTCTTTTAAAGTTTAAAGTTAATCTCAGCAAAACATAGCACAGATGGTCAACAGACAAAATCGGAGTGAAATTGTCAAAACTGAAAATTTTCATGGATTTTCTACAATATAAAGAGTATCACTTTTAACGCTGAAAATATTAGAAAAAAAATATAAAGATGTTTTTTTCTGCTTGAATCATCTTAGGAGAAGAAAATAATTAAAGAAGAAAGGAGTGTTTTTTTTGTTAACTTGTGAGAACTCCTCCTTGCTACAGCCGAAAGCAGCGGTGGTCACGTCGAGCTGCCTGGGCATCCCCACATCCAGCCAGTGCTGCGCCGGGGCTGCTGCGATGGGAACTTTTTTGTTAATTTTCTGGTAGAGGACAAGTCATAACTAAAACAAAGCAGCCGGATTCTGCTGCCATTTCTACCATAATTTAGTGAAAAGGGTTTTACGGACTTTCTCGATCTGTGCACCGAGCAGCCAGCCGGTCCTTGTGTGGGGCGGCCAGGGCTGCCCACCCGAGCCGCACGGCGTCCAGTTTCCTGCAATCCCACTGGGGTGTCCCCTCTGCTCTCTTCCCATCAACCCGGTTATTAAAAAAGAAAGAGCACAAGCAGCAGATAACGCTTGGAGTTAGTGTATTAAAGAAGAGCAAACCACAATTCAAACTAAGCAACCCAGACACAGGAGCTCATCTTATGAGGCTGATCTTGATCAGCCCCGCTGCACAGCGGCACAAAGCACCCTTCCTAGGAAAAGCTGCTGCTCGGTTTTGCAGATGACTGTTTGAAGAAGTCTTACTTTCCCCCCCCAGCTTTGAACAAAAACGGAATTAGTGAAAAGCTGGCTTTTTCATAGTTTGTTTTGAAGGCAAAGCCACATAAATAAGGCTGCTTTGCAGGAACAGAAACTTTCATTTTACAGATTTTTTTGGAAATAAAACGAACGTAAGAATTTGCTCGCCCTTGGTAGCAGACAGCCCTGAGCCCCAGGAGCTTTACTGCGGGTCAGCCCCGCAGGTGGGATTTCTGAGCTGGCAGCCTCACCTCCTAGCTGCAGGGGACCCCATGCAATAGGGGACCACGAAGGCAGAAGGAACCCTACTTACATGTGGGATGTCACCCACATTCAGGACCCTGCAGGCACGGGGGACGCTGTGCTCATAGGGGACCCCATGCACACAGCAAATCCCATGCCCCTGGGGGACCCTGCAGGGAATTTGCAGGCACGGGGGACCCTACACACATAGGGGACCTGAAACATGGCAAACTGTAGGCACTGCAGACCCCATACACACAGGGGACCCCATACATATAGAGGACCCCAAGCACACCGGGGTCCCTTTAGGCCAGGGCACGGGGACAATCTGCCAGGGCCATTCCTGCCACAATCAGCCCCCAGCCTCCGGATGCTGAATTTCCTGCAGGCATCCCAAAAGCAACCCAAGCGGCGACCAGCCTGCTGGGAAGCCCTGCACTGAGCCATCGGGGTCTGCAGGGGGGCTGGGGGCAGCCCCGTAAGCCCTCCTGGGCACCCCGGTCACCCGGCGGGGTGGTTGGCAGCACCCCGGGGTGCGCAGGAGCCGACCCCGTGGCGCGGCGCCAGGGAGAGCGCTGTGGTTTGCAGCGCTCGCGGGGAGCCGAGCCGCGGTGAGGCGAGATTAGTCACGTCACTTTCAAATTTTCCCACATCGCTGGCCCCAAAAATAGCGAAATGAGAAAGCCGTGGGCCAGCCCGGCGGCGGGGGGCGAGAGGCCGGGCCAAGGGACGGCTGCTGGGGCTCACGGCTCAGCCGGGGTCTGGGCATCCTCGAAGCCCCAGTGCCCGGCTGTGCTGCTGTGAGCACTGGCACGAAGAAACCGCCCCCAGCAGAGACGATTTTGGCAATGGGGTGAGCGCCGAGGTTGGGCGAGCAGCGCCTGGGATGTGCCAGAGGCTGCAGCCCGGCCAGAAGTCACCCCCAGCGTGTTTGCTTCAACGTCACTTCTCAGAGAGAGAGATGAGTCTACGCGTCAGCTATGAAAAACAAAACCTACGGAGTTTGCTGCTGCTGATTCAATGAGGAATTAATTCCTTTTTTCTGCAGAATTAGTCACCGTGCCACAGAAACGAAGGTATAAGGTCAGGCTGCAGCCAGCAGGCACTGCTGCTGCACAAGCTGCTGGGTACCGGGGGCTCTGCCTTTTGCTCTGTACCCAAAATTTAGTGCAAATTAGGAAATTATCAGGGGCTGGGTGCATCCTGCAGGATGGGATCAGCTGCTGGAGGGCTTGGAGGGCAGCGCTGTGCTTCGGGGCTCTCAGAAACAAGGACCCGGAGCCCATTTGTGGCTCCAGCCCAGCCCTGCAGAGCTCCAGGGCACCTCTGAGTTCTGATAACATCTCCCTGCTCGGGGCTCCCCTGGGAATAAAACTAAACTGGACTGTGCCACCAGACCCCTTCAGCCCCCGTGGTGTTGCAGCAGGAGATGTTGGGATGAAATCTCCCCAGAAACACCCAGCACAGACCATTTTCTGCAGGCGTCAGGGCTGGGGACCCCCGCAGCCCGCGGGCGCCCGGCAGCATCTACTCATTTCTCATCACAGCACTTATTTTTTTTTTTCTTTTCTCCTTTCTCACTTTTGCTGCAGTCACATCTCCCCAGCCCGCTGCCGCGGCAGAAAGGAAGCAGGGAAAGTTAAAGCCACCCACGCTCGGGCGCTGCCCTCACCCCGCAGCAGCGCCGGGCGTCAGCAGAGGCAGCATCGCCCCGCCGGGAGCTGGGCACCCAAGGGGGCTGCCCCCGGACCCCTCGAAGGCTCTGTAGGGTCTCCCCCTTGTCCCATTGTCCCATCCCCATCTCACCCAGAGGTGCTCAAGGGCCATGCTCAGGCAATGGGGAAAGCATTCACGGCATTTAATCCACATGCAGGCTTCAAGAAGGGGCTGATGCGTTTAGGACCGCCCGCACCTGCCGGCAGCTACTGCCCCTGTGCAGGGTGTGAGCCCTCTGCGTCACGTTTTGTGGTCGCAGGGTTATCCTCTCAGCTCTTCTCTTTCCCTCCGCTCCCTCTCAGCTTTAAAATCCAATTCTGCTTTGAAATCCAGCACTGGCGAGGCACCTGCTCCTTTTTGCAAGCTCAGTGGGGTCGAAGGGCAGAGCAGGATTCCTGCCAGGAGAACTGGGGGTGAGACCCGCTGCTCGGGGCCGCTCAGCGCACGGAGCTGGCCCAGACACAGCGGGGATGAATACAGGGAAAGAACCAAAATACTTGTTAAAAGCCCTCAGTGACTTGCTGGCCACATCCCAGGCCGGGACGTGACCCGATGCAGCCCGTCCCGACCCTTCTCTTGGCACGAGAGCCTCCTGCTCCTCGACAGGAGCCGCACAGCGCTCAGCAGCCCGGCTGCCCCTCCGCTGCTGCTCGCTGTTTTTAAGCAGTGATGGTAATTATTTTTAAGTTAAGCCCTGCAGGGGAAATAGCTGAGCTTTTCTCCGTTTACGGGCACAGGAAGAGCTGTTTCGCTTCTCAAGTGTTTATCTTCTAAGAGAAAGATGTAGGTGGTTCTTCATGAAAAAAAAAAAAAAAAAAAAAGAAGAAAGAAAGAAAAGGCATGGAAAAATAAAGATTAAAAGTCCCTCCCAGAGGCTGCTCTTAGGGTGACAGGGGGCGAGTGTGGAGGCAATTACGCTGCACACTGGAGAACAGAACCCCTGAAAAATGAACATCATTTTGGGTTTGGCATCACCGCCTGGTATCTGCTGCCCCGTTTAGAAGAGGGGCTGCCTCGCTCCCATGCTCAGTGCTCGCCTTGCTCCTGAAACACCTCTGTCGTGATGCCAAAAGCAGCCTCGCCAGTGCCAGCAGCACAGAGCCAGACCAGCCAGGAACCGACAGCACTTGGCCTCGTGGAAACAAACACCAGGGTCATACATCCCAGGGTTTTTTTCCCCCAAATGCTGGGGCAACACCACCCAGGGGCTGTGCTGGCCTGGTTATTTCCCCTCTCCTGCAGTGCCCGTCCCTGGTTTCGGCGTCTCTCGTGGTCCTGGCTGTGGAGAACGACCCCTGTCCCCCCAGTCTCCAGAGGTGGAGCATGGCCCTGGGTGCTTTTTGCTTCTTTGTGCCACAGTTCTGCGAATTTCTCTGCGGGGCTGCCGGGGCTGGCGCTGCCAGTAACCCCTGTCACGGCTGCAGACGCGAAGGCACCGACTTGACCCGCAGAGGCTGATACTATCTGACCTCCTTTAGGCTGTTCGGCTTCTCGCAGTCGAGCGGTTGGTCTAATACCCAGAATTAATCAGGAAAATGTCCAGGAGGGCGAGGGAGGAAAGCAAACAGCACTACGAGCAGAGCCGGCGCGTGAGGGGAAGCCCTGCGCTACCTGCCCGAAGGCACCGGCCGCCTTCACCTTCGCGTGCCTGGCGGGGCAGTGGGGTTTCAGCAGCCAGTTCTGGGAAAATCTGCAAAACCCAAACGGGTCCGTGCCCTGCAGCAAGGCCAGAGGTGGCTCCGGACCGGACGCCTGGTTGTGGCATCCCTCCGCACTGAGGCCACGCTGCAGCAGCGGATGGAAAGCCCTGTGCCACTGCTCGGTGTCTCTGCCGGCAAGCAAAGCGCACAGGAAACCTCGAGGTGTCAGCAAGGCGTTTTTCAGGCGGCAAGTGTTCTCCCGAGAGGGCTCGCAGCTGCTTGGCTGGGGCGATTCTTTCCATTTAAAACAAAAACAAAAACACAAACAGCCCATTGACTTGAAAGAGCGTAGGGGAATTAGCAAAAAGAACCAAAACACCAAAAAACGCTGATGTGACTTAAGGCGTTTCGATTCCCCGAACATCAGAGGGGTGAAACCTGCCCCTCCGCGCGGGCGGGGGCGCGTGGCCACCGCGGGGACACAGTCCTGCTGCTGTCCCCGATGTCACCCAGCCCTGCCTCGGGATGGGATGGGATGGGATGGGATGGGATGGGATGGGATGGGATGGGATGGGATGGGATGGGATGGGATGGGATGGGATGGGATGGGATGGCTGCCAGACCCTCCTGGCAGGCACTACACTCCCTGATGAATTACGACATGTTATGTTATGTTATACTAAACCATACTAAACCAAACTAAACCATACTAAACTGTATTTTATTTCAATCCCCTGCCATTCTCAAAGCCCAGCAGTGGGGGGATCTCACTGTGTGAGAACGTCACCAGCTGCAGAAAGACAACAAATCAAGTGTCTCAGCCTGTCTGAAAGCAAATCCCCAGCTCGGCGACTGCACCGCGAAGAAACAATGGTAATAACAGTAATAATACCAGTGGCAATAATAACGATACCCTAATCCTGCTGGTCTGTGCAGAGCTCTGTCCTGCCACACACGGCTGCCAAGGCCGTGCTCTCCCGGTGTCAGACACCCCTCGAGAAGATCTCTTGGTGTCAGACGCAGCTGTGCAACTGGCTAATTGACAGACAAGGTGGTACACGCAGGGATGATAATTTGGGGAAGTTATCATCGCTCTTTGCTGGGCATTTAACTGCTCTGGTGGAATCCTTCAGTGCTTATACAGATGCCCAAAGCGTTCCTACCCTGATGACTGAGGGCAGACCGAGGGGCGAGGGCTCCCCAAAAACCTTTTGGGTAGGGCCGGGGACCCTGCGCAGGGGGGCTGCCCCGTGCCAGGTCCTCAGCCACCACCGCAGCGACCTGCACTAACGTTTATTTCCCAGTCTCTGTGCCAAACTCCTCCTGGAGGACGCGGGGGAAGATAATCCCCCCTGGAGTCCCAGGCAGCTTCTACTGACACCCCGCAGCTGTAAGGAGATAGCAGCTCTCCTTGTTGCTCGCTCTCGAGGGTGACATGTTGACAAAGAATGCTACAGCCGCTAATCCGGGATGATGCTGTGTGCCTGCCCGGGAGAAATCCACATTTTCTCGATAGGAGGAATTAGTTCCTTTAACGCTTAATGCCCTTTTTTCCTCTGAAAGCCAGCGAGCGTTATTGTGCAGGGCGAAATAAACATTTTAATTAAAATGTAGAATTTATCTTCCCGTTGAATTCTTGAGAGCCCCCAATGCCACGTCAAACTCCGCTTTCCCATTTTGAATCTCTCTCTGATCTCTTAATGCAAACGGCTGAATTAAAACCCGGGCTTGGTGGATTTGCATATAATTAGACAGCAAGGGGAAATTAATAGGGAATTGAGTGGTTCTCTCCTCAGCCCATCTGATGTTTTTACCAGATTAAAAAGAGTCGATTTTTTTTTTTTTTAATGACTGCAAAAATGTATTAGATATTATTTAACCTTTTTTTGTTGGGGGGAGGGACACAGACAGAGGAAAGAAACAAACTTATCCATATGATAATGAACGCCTCCTATCGTGGGAAGCAAATATCAGTGTAATTAGGATTAGAAATGAATCCTAATTAATCTCGTCCTGCCACTTGACTTCTAGAAGTTCCTTAACTGTTACCTCCAACGAAATGGGGGCCAAGGAGCAGTCTGTGTGCTCTCGACTCACCTCCTGTGGAGATGGGGGCTGCCACCAAGGCTCTTGTGCCTCCCAGTTTGGGGGTAAATGGCCTGATCCTGGCACCTTACACAGGACTGGGTGTGTGCAGGGGAATCACACAGTGCTGCTGCTTCATTTCTCACTGGGAGCTGGGAAACCAGGAGATACATGAGGCACGAGGTGCCACAGCCATGCCTGGCACCACACTGGGATCTTTTTAGACCTTTTCCCACGTTTCGTTCAGAATTGCCTGAACAGTCTGTTTGGAAATGCTCCCTGGGCTCGCTTTCAGGGCTGGGAACACGCGAGGACACCTCAGCTCCGTGCCAGGCCCGCTCCATGCCTCGATGTCATGTCCGTGCACCGGCGCTGGCACAGCTTACTGCTGCGGTGGAATTAAGTCACGCACATTTCAACTCGGCTCCTGTCAAGTGTCGCCAGGTCCTGTTTTTCAGGTATTGAGATTCACAGACCTCATTGCATCAGATTTTACTACGTGAGTGGATGCTCACGTGATTATTTTCATCTTTGGGTTTTCCAGCGTGGAAACCAGTTTTTGGAGAGCTGGGTTCTGAGCTTCAGATTCTGGTTAAGATCTTGTTTCCTATTTATGATGTTAAAGCTAAATACTGTGCAAGGTGATGCCCTAATGGGGGATTATCACTTGGACTAGCAATGAAACACAGCAAACAGCAACTTCTCTTTGTGTTATGCTAAGTAACAAAAGATAAACGAATGCTGCTACAGCTAGGACAGCTTCTCAGTGTATTTATGCCAACAGCTCCAGTAAGTTTTTGGCTATGGTGTTATGACAGTGACTGCAAATAACAGCCCGGGAATAACATGGTTGGTACAGACACCAAAAATTTTCACTTCGAAACCAGAGACCACACAAAATGTGCCCAGTCTTGGATTTCATTTTAAGCCAGGCTGATCAGAAGTTCACAGGGCAGGATTGATCAAAGGCTTCACGCTGAAAAAATGAGAAAGTCACGATTTCATATGGTTTTGATGAGAAAAATAATTGATGAAACACGGCTCTTTCAACTTGGTTTTGCTTTGAGTTTGGGGCTCATCTGACTACGAAAAGCCCTGGGTGCAAACCCGCAAGGCACGAAGTCACGGAACTCGGTGCAGTTTTAATGATCCGGCCCTTACGATGGGATTCACCACTGGTGTCAGGGTCAGGAATTTCAAACAACGTTATGCATTTTTGTCAGAAAAACCAAGTCATGGACACTGTGGCTCTCACCCGTATGTTGTTGGAAAATCTCAGGGACAGTCTTGAAGCACGTCCTGGTTGATGGATGTGCCAGCCCAGCAGGCAGAAGACCCAGATTCGAGCCCTGTTTTTCCTAAGCCTTTCTTTTTCTGTCTGCGTGCTGCAGTTGGACCGCAGCAGTGACCTGTTACTGTCCGAGCCCCTTCACACAACCACACTGGCTGACCACAAGGAGGGCCCTGGTGGCCTGCAGGCAGCTGCTCTCCTCCGGGCAGCTCCTTTTGAGGGGTCTGTCACAAAAGGTGCTTTCTTAGCTCTTCCTGGGTGGCACCTCGGGACCGCGTGGGGACTTCAACCAGTTTTCACATGAGCAAAAACCTCAGGGCTTTCACAGAGGCAGAACAACGGGGGTCCTGTTTTGTGCTGGCCTTCGCTACGAGACACCAGCGGGTACCCAGGGCACCATCAGCGCAGCAAGCTTCTGGCTAGATGCTTTCTAACCAGACAATTAACTGATTTAACCCACCACCAGGGATCAGCTGTTTAACTGTAGGTCATTTTGTAACGCGGGCTTTATTTTTAACCTACTTGCAACGTCCTCTGACTTATAACAATAACTGACAGCAGTATGTGCTGAATGATGAAACTGAGGTTACACAGAACACCAATTACACTAAAAAATATATCTGCCACACCTACGTGCACACAACCTCCACATGCCTACAGTGCAATTTTTCAGCGTAGGTACTACTTAGGGCCAAGCTGGATGTCTGTGTGTCCCACATCTGCCTTCTGACAATCTGGGAATGAAAAACTTCTCTTGTTGTTAGCACAATACTCCACAGGCAAAAAAGTCCTCTCTTCAGGCTAACACCACATGACCTAGCTAGCTTTTTTTTTTTTTTTTTTTTTTTTTTTTTTAATAAAAGTGCTCTTTATAACAAGTGCTAAAATCTCCAGTTAAATCACTGTTTCAATGGGTTCAGGGTTTACATTTCCCCTTGTAAAGTTTGCAACTCCAAAAATAAACCTGTGTATCATCATCTAAGCCACTTAGGATGCAGAAAGAGAGCCCCATATAGACTACAGAGAATTACACATTTTCACACTTCTTTTGGTTTTAACTCTGGCGCTACGCAGAGAAAGCAATTCACTTTTAAAACACGTGCTTAACATAATCCTGTCCCTCTCATTTGTCAGCAGAGTCTCTCTGCCACTTCAGAGCCCTTGGCAGCCTGCAGGAACGAACCTGGGGGCACAGCCGAAGGGCTTAGGGGTGAGTCCCCCTACAGCCCCCCGCTGTGCCTGGCACAGTGAGCGCTGCTCGCAGGAGCCTGACGGAAGGAGAAGCGGCCAGAGAGCTGCGAGCACCGGAATTTAGGGCTTTGTTAGAAAGACAAGAAGGTTTTTTAGCATTTGGGACGCTTCCCTAATTCAATCCTTGCCAAAGTCAATGCAAGTTTTTCCACTGATCTATCTTGCTCAGGGCTGGTTTCAAAGCCACGCGCTTATCTCCAGTGCTGGCAGGCGTTCATTCCGATTTCTGGAGGCTCCTAGAAATGTAAAATGCCCTACCTCAGTGGCCTGGGGGACTGCAGGTACTTTATCTGCAGCGCTTTCTGTCTGCAAACATCCATAAACACGCAGTGCTTTCAATTTGTCAGGCACACCGAGACGGGGGAGCACACCCCCGAGAAGCGGCAGTTGAACAGGAGCGGGACACACTCCTCTGCCGAGCGCAACCGCGTTTCGGCACCTCGCTCAGGCCCTCATTTACTCATTTCGGGAAGCCGCCTCACCCCATGCACTGCCCTAAGCAGCTGCTGGGGCGCGGGGCTCGGTGTCACACGTGCAGGCCCGGGAGGGGAGCAGCACAGGCCGCAGCCCCGCGCCCTGGCCGGCCACATGAAAGGGGCTCGGTTGGGTGCCTGCGTGCAGCCGGCTGAGCGCTGCCACAGCGGGGGCACTGCCCCGGCTCTCTGGGTTCCTGCAGCGCCCGTCACCTGGAGCTTCCCCCCAGATAAACGCCGCTTCGCCGGCGTGGCCTGCAACAGGCTGCGCGCAGCCGGCCTCGCTTATCTCCGCGTACATCTGCTCACGGCCCCGGCGCAACTGTTTCGTATTCGTGCAGGGCTATATTCAGCCCGAGGATTTAACAGCAGTTGCGTTAACTGTAAGGCGCTTTCTAGGGCGGAGACCTGTTATCGCCTGCATCTGAGCGCGATGGAGCAGACTCGCTGCTGGTTGTGATCCTGATGGTGCGAGCTGTAAACACTGCTCGAAACAGGATATTCTGTATGAAGTAAACACGTATTTTATACAAAACATATAGAAAATTTACGCATAGACATTTGCTATAAATGTCATGCATTTATACAAAAGGTATACAACAAAGTGTGTAAAATATTCCCATATATTTTATAGTATTTTATAATATTTTATGCATATTTACTACATTATGCTAATAGTTAGCATTTACTGACTGAGTTCTTACATTCCTCTCAGTGGCATTTCCCTGCCTGTCTGCCTGTCTGCTGACCCCAGAGGGAGAAAATGAGTGGCAAACTTACAGAGGAACAGGGAGAAGGAAAGCCAGTAGCCGTTTCTCCTTGTTTTATGTTTACAGCAGAGAATTGTGCCACCAAATTCAGCAGGAGCATGGCCTGATGCCATGCAGGAATGGCCAGGAGGGGACAGCCGGGCAGAGGGAGCCTCCACAGCCCCTATCCACAGGGATAAGAGCGGCCAGCGACCACCAAGCATCGTGAGGTGCTGGGGTCCAGGCCGCCCCCCAACAGCCATAGCCTGCTCAGCCTGGCCCTCAGGGTGTCAGCGCCCAGCTAGCCCCATTAAACAATCCACCTGTGTGCTCCCTATTTATTAAAAAAAAAAAAGTATTAATATTTTAAATTACTATAATTTGTGCTTGAGACTAATAAATCATAATTATTCAGCAGAAAACAAATTGTAGCATGGAATTTAATCCCTCATATCTACTCTATCTACTGTAAACTAGCTACCAGTGATCTAGGAGTGAGCTACCTGGCAATCAGAGGCTACATGGTTTATTTTTTTATTTTATTTTTCCACTGGGTATTATCTGAATACCTGCAGAGCCTCCGCTCTCACCCAGCGTGTCCTAGGCTGTGCTGGTGCAATGACATCTGCTGGTGGTTACAAACCTTCTCAGCTGGCCCAGGTAGTTTTACTCCCTGTCATAAGAGAAGCAGCTACGTGCTCCTGTGCTTTGGGGTTGTGGGTCTTTTTTTTTTTTGGTTTGTTTTCGGCTCAGCATAGAGCCATGGAGCAGTATTTATGTGAAAAGGAGTAATTATGCTCCATCTGAGCAAGCTCAGGAGGTAAAAGTCATTGACCCACCCAAGCAGTCCACAGAGCCCAACGCTGCTCTGAGACTTCTTGGTGGTTCCTGCAAAAGCCCATGTGCCGCAGTTAAAAAAGGAAGGGGCGGATTTCACCACAATGGAAGAGTCTGTGTAATTATAAGTTATGGGATCGCGGCAAAATGCAGGGCAAAGAAATCCATTTCCAGCGGCAGACGTCCAGCAGTTTCAGGGAATGATAACCTCCGCTCTGCCTCTGGGTGGCAGAGGCATGTGTTAGACACAGGGCAACAGCAAAGGGCCACACAGACACACCAACCTTCTGACCCAAATTCGCTGGGCTCCAGAGCCCACAGACCAGAAAACACTTCTCCTTTTTCTTGCCGTGGGGCACCACTGATGTGCATCCCTTCATGAGGGAACCTGCAGCAATGTTGCTGCCGCTATGCTGGGCATCACCTTCCGAAGCGCCGCGGAGCCTGCGGGTGGTTCCCAGGTGCCTGAACATCTTTACAAGACTTCCTTGTAGGGCTTGGGTCTCGCTGGAAGCTAATTATCTCTATGCTAATGGCCAAGCCTGAGCTCCAAACTCCCTTTGCACCAGAATTCCTGCTACCAAAACCAAAGCGTGCAGGGAACGCAGAGGAGGAGCTGCACAAGCAAAGCCAATTCATTTCAAAATCTGGAGGCATGCTGCAGATGCCAGGATGTAAAGGAATTTGTCATAAACAATTCTTCAACTAGGCCAGCAGTCACGGAGGGTGGTGTTTGATGTCGCCTTTTTGCTGAGGTTGAATTCCTCGTGCTTCTGCACCACAGGCTCGAACGCCGATTGCAACACGGCTGCCCCAACCAAGGTATGGCAGCTGGCACCCAGGCGGGACAGCTAATGAAGGATTTACTGTGCTCCTTGCTGCTTGGGGTTTTTGCTAGAAGGTACATTACTAGAAGAAAAACACCGTAGTAGTTTTGTAAGTTCATATGAAGAGTTAGTCCCTAGAGTAGAAAGAAGGGAGCGCAGCCTGATACTGCAACTGCTCTACGCTAGGTTTTGACAGGGAAATGCTCTCGTCACCGCTTACTGCATGTGACGGGAGCACTCTCCGTGATACTGCAAGATGTTAGGAGCAATTTAAATTCTGGAGATAGTCACTTTGCGATTTGAATAGGAGGGGGCTGCAGGCAGGCTTCCTGCAGGGAGAAAGTTTTAAATACGGAGCCATCTCACGCCGTAATGGGACCCAGCCGCGGTCTGCGGACTTTCAGGGCACGCTGAGAAGCGAGACGATGGGTGAGATCGGGGCAGGATGGAGGCTCAGGGACACTGCAGGTTGTTAAATTTTGCATGGCACTAAAGAAAACCGTCTGGAAGCTTGGGAGCTTTGAAGAGACCGATTTGTAAAATCGAAAGAAATAAAAATAATTAAATAAGGCAAATGGCAGCCAACAGACTGCTCACCTAGCATTTTCCCACCTCAGGCAGGAGCTCTGATTAATGCTAATTAGCTTATCTTCACATTAGATCCTGATGATTCATCACTTACTACCCTAGGAATTATGACGCACTGGGGAGAGATATATTTGTAGATTCCATGGGTGTATGCCATGTCTGGAACACTTAAATGATTTTGGCATGAAAAGGGACCAACCACAAGCCCAGCTAATCAAACCAGCATTTCTCAACCTACACCTTCCAGTAGTTATAAAAAAGATTCAGAGCAAAGACAAGACTATGGCACTGAAGACAAATTTATCTGCCTCATCAGTGGTGTACAATCTTTACAGAACAAAGGGCTTTATAGGCAACCTGCCAGGAGCCTGTGGCTGCTCCTCGTTTGCATATAAATTTAAAAAGAATTTTAATAAGTGTTAAATGCACATGATTATTTTTTATTTATAGCTGAAAGTAGGTGTACACAGCACTTCATAAAACACAGAGAAAGAAAAAGCACCTCTGGGAGTCTGAATGGGAATCAATGGAAAAACCTGTGACTGGGCTAACTTCTTGGTGCCCGCTTTGTTGTTCGAGTGGCCACGGGCACAATGGGGACGGATCTGAATGCATTACGTGATGTTCATCCTTTCACAGGGGAGCCTCAAACCCACGAGGATGTGCTCACAGCTGTACGCCCTGCCAGCCAGACCTGCACAGATGGCCGCCCTCCCCCTGTCGCTGGGTGACTGTCACTGGAAGGCAATTTTGGGAACAGAACAGCCTTTCCTCATGAAACTTTGATCAGGGTGGCCTGCGACACGGGGGCGTTTGGGTCTGGGTGGACTTTGGCCTCGAGAGGCTTTGTATTCAGCTGCAAGCAAACATGCAAACAGCCTGGAGCTCCTCTCGTTCCTCTGATAGTTTTCAAACTGTTGATTACATAAATCCCAAACCTTCTTTTTATATGTAAAACAGGAGGAGCTGTCATACTCAGATTTCTTGAGCGTTTGTCACCAAGCTGCAAAGAAGGAGAGGCCATCTCCTCAGCTCCTCGCACCACCAGAACCTGCCACCTGCCCAGCTACCTTGTCAGCAGGGGAAGGAAAACAGCTGTTTATTTATTTATTTATTTATTTTTATTTTTTTTATTTTTATTTTTTTTCATGGGGCTAAGATTCAGCTACCTCTCAGAAGCAACGTGGAGTCACGATACAGAAGAGATCAAAGTGTTATTTGCGAGCTTTGCAGCTATTATTGGATACAGTACCTTCCCCCTCAAAACGCTTTTACCTCCTCTGGAATTCAGTATTTCCTCTGAAATAGATCTCTGCTCCACTGCTGAGCTGCAGCCCATTAAAGCACCTCATTTACAGGAGGTTAATTAAGGAGACTGTTCTAGCCCAGTCATCTCACAGTGACGACATCAGATACGCTTCCTTGAAACGTGTTTTTTCCAAGGAAGACTTTTGTCAGACCGTGCAGCTACAGTTCCAATTTTTGCTTGATCCACGTGAGAGCAGGCAAGGAAATGTGGGACAGGATCCACTCGCTTGGGAAAGCTTCCCCAGCGACTGGAGGCACCATCAGCACTGCCTTTTTTTCCTACCTCGTGGCTCCTGTGAAACCCCAGCTTGAATTAATCCCTAAATTTAATTTGGAGAACGATATTAACCCCACACCCAACTGGCGTCTTTCCGTATGTCAAAACACAGCTTCATGGCACTGCCGAGCCCAGTCCTTACTCTTTTTCTCCTACTTTTGCTGTCTCAGAACTTAGCTCCAGCCCTAACTTTAGCAGTAAGCCACCCCAGGGAACCCTTATCCCTACGCACAGCTGGCACCGTGCGCTCTGCAGGGGCAGTGCAGGATGCCTGTCACCCTCACGCCACCCCTGGCCATGGCTTGCCCCACACCCAGGACCCCTGGGACTCCAGATCTTGTTTTCAGGTGGTGAGAGATTTGGCTAGGGTTAGTATCTGACAAGGGGAAGGTGATAGTGCTGAGACTAGAGTAGGCGTTAGGGTTGCAATCCAGGCTGGGAAGAAGAGATGAAATCGGGTCATGAGAAGGTTTGGTGGAGGCTGATGAGCAAAGGAAGGGCAGAGGATATGGAGCTCTCCAAGCCCATGTTTTTCTGGGACTGGTGATGGCGGCAGGAGTTTGGGAAGGTCCAGGATCACAGGTTTATCAGAAGAAGCTGATGGGCTAGCGTAATAAAGGGTGCTGTCCCAGATGGGGGAGACAGCGCCAAAATTGAAAGCACGTGTTGAGTGAATCTGTGACTCTTTTGAAATCTGGGGTCATCAGGAGTCACAGGAGCAGTGAAAGGGCTGAGGCTGAGGCTGGGGCTAGAGTTTGAGTCTAGTGGATTATATGGTGGACTCCGAAAGTGCTGCCACATCTGGAGCCGTCATTAACCTCAGAGTGTATTTTGTCTGGGAACGGGGAGATGTCGGCTGGGCTGGCACCGAGTGTAGGAGCAGTGCTTGAGCCAGGAGGTGCCAACGAGGCTGTGCTACACAGCAGGGCACCGAAACAATCTGTGAACTGCTGGGTGCCCCTGGACCACGCTTATACCCATGGCCAGCAAGGCACTGATGACCAAGGTTCGAGGTAGCACGTAAAGCTGAGAGGGAAAGAGCCAATGAATCAGTGTATCACAGGAATTGAGGAACAGCTGAGACCAGCTACTCTTTCCCATCCAAATCTTACTCCTAAAATGCTTCCCTCCTACCCAGGGTCTCGTAGCAGCCCTAACCCCAGTGCAGGACAGTGCTCTGTCCCGGTCCCCAGGGCCACCTTCGGCTGTAGCTGTGCTCATTTAACTTGTAGGTCCCTACCAGCCTAAACCTCAAAGCTAACACATGCCTTATCCTAACTCAAAACCAGACTTTACATCTTTGCTAAATTGTAGATTCAGGCAAAATCCTCACAAAATTGTTGCCATGTGAAAATGATCGTGTGCGGGTTCCTCCAGCAGAGGCTCCGCACGTGGCTCATTGTGGCGCTCTGCACCACTGAAGAGCACAGAGAAAACGAGAATGAGAAACTGCAGATGAAATCCATTTCCTCCAGGGCAGGCTGATTGACCTGTGAAACCCACACACGTTCTGCTACAGACTGTAAACCTTCAACACTGAAGGAGGAATCAAAAGTAAAAGCAGTTTTGAGGTAATTCTCTCACCCATCCCATTAACGCATAACAATAAATGCATCCAAGCTTCCTTTGCATAGAGTCTATACCGGGAGATATCTTATTTTCCAACACCAAGGTGGAAACTTTCCATTTCAACTGATTTATCATCAGCTTCCCAGCTCTTTTAGCTCCTCCAAAGGGGCACAGCCTGCCCTCTCCCTGCCGCTGCCCAGCTGGGAATACGCTGCCAACAAAAGTGCACAGGTCTTACATGAGCAAAAGCAAGATATTTATGTCTGATTTCTGGGAAAATAAGCTCAGGATGTATAAAGACTTGAACTTGTCTACAAAGATTTGTGGGTGTTAGCTCTCTGCTTAGCTCTGCACAGAGCATGGCCAGGGCACTTTCCCCAGGAGCAGTGATCCCCCCACATCACTGCTGCCAGCCCTTGCCATGAAAAACTTCAATTCCTCGGCGCTGCTCGGAACAGGCCACAGGCTTCTCCCCACCAACACAGCCGCTCTGCAAGCAAAAATGGTACGAGGAAATCACCCTGCTGGAGTATTTGTGTGTGCGTTTATCTGCATCTGTCTGTGAGCACGCCGAGGAAGTTAATTTTAGTTTCACGTTCTCCACTGCCTGGGCTACACAGTCCCCTCTGCCTTCAGTGTGTGTGTAGCGCCGTTCAGGTGAAAAACACCAAGTCTGTATTTTCCATGGTAAACCACAAGGGGTTTAAATTCACATCACTGTATTTGCAAACAAGCAACTTCTGCATACACAGAATCCTGTTTCATTTGAAACCCTCACCCCCAAACTGTCTTACGTTAGAGCGCGTTCAGAAAAAAGAAAGTTAAATTCTCGACCACAAGCAAAAAACCTCACGCTGGCCCCACTGTATCCTGTGCACCATTAGCCAAATAGGAGCCTGTGTTTTGATTTCCATGCCATGTTGTCTTTCTGGTCTGTCTAGGGTTGGTCTAGACTGTATTCTGAGCAGCAGCAGCTGATTCTTCGCCTGCGCATCTCTGCGATACGGCACGGACCCAGGCGTTCTCAGGCGCAGAAATGGGAGCGATCGCCCTCCAGGATCACACATTAATTTGTTCTGCTCTGCTCCTAATGTCAGTCTCTCTGCTTCAATTATCACTCTTGTTTTCCACCCAGCCTGCGGCATGAGACCTTGCAGGCTGGGTATTTCAGGCACCGGGGCCCTGATCCTAATTCCCCACCCCTGTTCCTGTGTCTCCGTGCCATGGGAGCCTTTTCACAGAATCACAGAATCACAGAATTTCTAGGTTGGAAGAGACCTCATTTTTCTTTGCTCTATACACCGACTAAAGAATAGGAAGCAAAAGCAGGGCTCTAAAAATGCTTCTTACCACCCAGACACTTCATTATGTTGCTCCCTTGTTAGCAGGTGCTTTAAACAGAAACGTTTGACTGAAGGAAAAGAAGATTAATCCATTAGTGAATGACCAGATACTCCTATTAGCGCTGGCTGCTAGTCTTTTCTTCAGCAAGTTGCACCACTGAATCTGGCTTGCCTACATTCTTTGTAGGTAATGTAATCCCCATGTAAAAGAGAGTCTGTGTCTACCCAACGTCACTTACTGCCTCCCTTCCACAAATAGCAGTGGAAGGCAGAAGATGGAGAAATGAGGCCTTATCACCGACTTGTACTGGGTGACGCAGTAGAGATTCGGTTTACCATGACAGAAACGGAGTAAAAAATGGGCCCAAATAACCCAAATTCCTTCTCCCAGCTCTGACAGCATCGGCAACTGAAGGCAGCAGCACCCAGCGCTCAGGGATGGGACGGACCCATGGCACAACCGGCCCTCAGCACCGCTCCGAGCACCTCCCTGCGTGGCCCCTGTGAGTAATGAGCATCATACCCTGCCGACTCATGCATTACTCACGCGTAAACCCATGAGTGCAGGCTTGGAAATGGAACATAAAAAGAGATTTCACATAAATATCTATTTAAAATTGCTGCTGAGACTATTAGGCAGACGGAAAAGGAAAGTGCTCCGCTCTTGGGACATATTTCGGGTGACACAGCAGTTGCGTGGATCTCCAGGACTGCTGGTGGCCTCAGTGTTTGAGGAAAACCCTTTGTGATCTCCCTGTGAGGCAGCGGGGCTTGCTTCCAGCTGGTTGTACCCATCCTCCTCACCAGGGAAAAGCCAGAGCTCTGGGAACCTGCTGCATGAGGGGACAGGAGAGCAAGGACCAGCGTCCAGCGGCTCTCAGCATGCGCTGCTCATCATTTAAGGACAGATTTAAAAAACACACCACAGCAGCAACATTTCACTCCAGATCTGCGGCTCATGGAACATGTCATGCCTTAACCAAACACACCGAGGGGCAGAGCAGCGTGCCAGGTGAATCACCCCAAACAGCACACTGCGTCGTATGACCGGAGCTACGATCCCACAGCCACTCCTGCTGCTCGTGGAAGCCCTGATACTCCACAGACAGGAGAGACAGCGATTAAAACAGTTGATACAAAGCAGTCCTTTCCATAAAGCTGACCAACAATGCCTGTGCTGTGCAAGGAAACGGAGCAAATGTCAAGGGAACAGCGGGACCCCAGTGTGGTGCCCAAGGGCGCTGCTGTCCTAAGGCACTGACCTCGTGCGCTCCCCTGGGAGCTTGGTACTGGGGATACTGGTGTCACTGGCTTAATCCCCTGTTTCGTAAGCACCCCCGTGCTGCTGCACCTCCTCCCTTCACGTGTGATCTATCTGCTGTCACCGTGCCAGGAATGGCAAAGCGGAGGAGCTGGAGAGGACGGAGCAGCCCTGGGATGCTCCCGGGGAGCCAGGGCTCAGCCCCAGGCAGCACAGGGACACGGGTGAAGGATGTGACAGCCCTCTGCCCCAGCAAGAGGTGGAAGCAGAGCACAGGCCCTAATAAGTACCCCACTGCCACCCTTGTCTGTATCTTCCCCCCAGGGGACTCCTCTAAGGACTGGGGAAATCCCACATCACCAGATTTTCTGGGAATGCTGGAGGACAAAAAAGACACCTGCCTCCATTTGGGTTTCTAAAGCCTTAGAGGCTGCTCTGCCGGCGGAATATCAATGGGATAATATGGAGTGGTTTGTGGGATTGGGATAACTTTCTGCAGAGGTATTTTGAGTAAGCAGGATCACCTCCACCTGGCAATACCGTGAGTTGAAGGTGTAGCTGAAACCCTCTTCAGCTGCAGAAGAGGTGCTCTTAGTACAGCGAGGTGGTTACAAGGAGATGCATTTACTGCTGCTCTCCAAAAGAAAGCAGTTAACTTTTTTTTTTTAATTCAGGCAGATGAGCACCAGGAAATGGCTCTAACAATGCCCCTGCTGGGTTCCATGATTCTTGGCTTGTGATTTCATGATGCAATTCCAAGACTGAAATTAAATGGCTGCCTTTTTTAAGGTTACTCATGCAACCTTCTTCTAAGATCTGAATGTCATGCTGGGTCATGCTCCCTCCTTCCTCCATATGCTCACCAATTCTAAGGAATATATAGGTCAAATTCTATGCAGTCACTCCTCTAAAGCTATTATTTCAAATTATATGTCAATTATGTATGTCGAAGTTAGCAACTCTTCCTTTTAAATGCAATCTTGCTTGAGGACTTTAAAACTCTTGGCATTTGAGGTAAAATATTCTGCCTCCCAGTCGTGGTCCTGAATCCAGACAGGACCAGCTGTGAAGGAAAGTTGTCTTCATCGAGGAGCTGTGCGCTGGCCCTTGAAATCAATTTCCAGTGGTCACAAAAACTCCACCAACAGAGTCTTGGCACCACAACTACTACTAAAATAAAAGACATTAATCTAGAGCTTTCCATACGCTTTGCAATAACCTCTACCTTCAACAAGGTACAGCGAAGAAAGCTATATAACTCAGGTGGAGCTGGGGAGGCTGGGTTAGAGTTAGGATCTAAAGAAAACATTAAAGAATCATGCTCCTTGTTTTGCATAGGACACTACACTTAAACAAAGACCTAAAGCACAGAAATAAGCATAATTCATTTTCTTTTACCTAATCTGGTCATCTCTAAAGAGAGCCGGATAGCATTATACATACAGCAAACCAAAAATGTAAAAACCCAAACACAGCCAATGATTTGAACAATTAAATGAAGAAATTCAAGCAGAATTAGATGAAGATGAAAGAGAATTTCTGAACGACGCCTTCTGGAGTCTTTGTGTAGTCCTTCAGAGCATCGCGTACCGGTTAGCTCCAACAGCAGGATAGGAGATGTCACCAAATGTCTGGTTTTCCTTCATAAACAAGAAATTACAGATCTGTGGGCTTATTAACCAGTGCTAGTTCTGTGTTGTTGAAGCAGAACACTGACAAAAAGAAATCAGCAACCGGTCAAACACGAAAAAAGCCAACTATCTGAAATCCGGACAGAGTCAAACTGGGCAAAGGTGCCTCCGACCTGCCAAGGCAGGGTTTCATTCAGGTGGCAGCACAACTGGCCCACCCTGAAGAGCCCAGGTGGATTGCAGCTCCTGGTGAAGCTGGAGAGCACAACTTGAGCACTGCCAGCTCCCACACCACATGAATCACGCACTTGGATTTTCAAATTCAAAACATCCATGAAAAATTATCCCCTTGGATACCACAGAGATCCTAAAATGTCTCCAGGAAGCGGATTTAGCTGTTGCACATCTGCCTGCTGATGAAATCCTCTCCTGTGTGCCAGTCAATAGGGAGGCTTGGTGCCGCGCTGCGATGGGGGGCACAGGATTATCACCCAGGAACACCTCTGACATGTCATGATATACAGATATAGCTCTTGGTTCAGGCTTTTTCAACATCTATCCGCAGCAGAGGTGCTGGCCATGTGAGCAAGAGTAGAATTCATGAGCAAATTTAGCAAAGAAAAGGAAGTTTGGCCAGCTTTGAGGTAAAGTCAGTTAAAGTAATGGTATAGTAATGAGGTAAAATAACTGAAGATACGCACCCCACATAATCCTAATCTCTGTTTAATCAATTGTGAGGCTGAGAAAAAAGGGTACAGTTCGTTCTGTACAAAATACATGTTTTGAATCTCGACTGCTGGCAACAGACCTTGTTCAATGTTGCATCCCACAGGGAACTGACTTGCTGGAATATCCTTCAGTTTCTCATAATTTTTCTTAATTTTATGGATATTTAGGTGTGCTCAAGAGAGGCATATGAGTGGTTGCTATTGAAATTCAATAGGATTTAGGCAGCAGAGACCTCTGAATACCCAGTCAACAATGCTTTTATGTATCAAAACAAAAAACATTTACGAACTAAGTCCTTGATCTTGTATGCATAAATCCAACACTTACAAATACAAATGCATACAAATAATTTTATGCACAAATTGTCAGGCTGATTTCAACAAGACCGTCCACACATGTGAAATCATTTCCCTATGTGAGCACTTGCAGGTCTGAGCCCTACACACAGTAAAGACTTTGGGAATATTGCCCACGGAAAAGGCTGTAACCATCAGCTGAGGAACAAAAGGCATCTTATTTATTCAATCTTTACCATAGATTGTTAGCGTCCATACAAATCAGACAAGACCTGGGTTTTGAATATCTAATCTATAGGTTGTACTGCTTGGAACACAAGTGCTCTTGCTGTGGGACCCTTAACCGCTCAAGGTAAGGCTGCACTAGTGAAAACCTCTCCCGTGGACAGATTGTGCTGCATAAGCCACAACTTGTATTAAAAGCTTATACCAGATAGCCTGTGTTCATTATTTAAGAGAGTTACAGAACTGAATAGGGATTAAAACAATAAAATATGCAGACATTAAACAGCCATCTTCAGAAATTTATCTAAAAACCTACAGTGTTTTTAGAGAATGAGACCCTTTGTGACAAGCATGCTATTGGTGGTATGGAGACGAGTGAAGAACTGTATCTATGAATCGCATTATAGAATTACACTCCCTGCCACAAAACTCTGTAGGCTAGAAAGAAAATACCATTACAAGATTATCTGAGATTCTCCAGGAGCCTCGCACATGAGCACATCCTACCTGGAAATAAGTTCCTTAGGAAAGTGAGGACACGTCTCTTTTCGGTGAATATTTTCTTAAGCAACATGAACAGCCAAAAAGTACAAAGGAAGAACAAAACCAGATCACATGAACCAGGGGAAAACATGAAGCCCCGGGACGAGAGCTTCAGGGCTTCCCTAACTGCTCAGTAGGTGAACCATGCCCGTGCCAATTTACAGCAGCTGAACATCCAGCCCTACATGCAAAGGTATGTATCCAAGGATGATCTATTCCAGCTTTAAAACTAAAGAAAACAGATTACCCACCAGAAAAGAGATTGGTTTTGCTACTAATGTGTTTTGTGGGTGTAGAATACAGCACTCCCGGCTTCTGCCTTTACTTGTCATTTTGTGTGCATAGCAGCAGACCCAATTCTTTCCTGATGAGATAAAGCACTTCTGTGCTGCGCTCGTATTAAAGGCGAATTGTAAATGCAGGGTTATAATTTATTTATGTACATTAGAAACTAGCTAATTTGCACTAGTGACTAGATACCCTATTGGAGGTTTTCATGTTTTATGAATCAGTGAGCAAGCTAATGAACAAACAATTAAGGAGTGAACAAAGAAATGCACTTTGTTTGTTACTTTTAGTGAGCTCTAATAGTATATTATATTAGTGAATACATTTTGCTAAAGTGATGCAGTCTAGACAGTAACCCACACCGAGCGCTCAGACATTTCAGAAAAGCAGCAAAATGTCTGCGTGGCATGCGATAATGAGAAGGCAGCGAGCGAGGCAGGGCTGCCAAGCTGCTGCCGTGCACACCGGCACCGGGTGCACCCAGCAGCGGTGGGCGAGAGCAACAGGCAGACCGGGAATTTCTGTCTGCTGAGATGAGCCGACGACTGAAAAGGAGACACGCTGCCTTGAAAGGTCTGCCTTTAAATCCTTAAACACGGCCATGTGTCAGCAGCCACGCAGCTGTTATTTGCATGGAGAAAATCAATACGTTCGGGGAGGTGGAAATGCCGGCACTTGGCGCAGCGCGCTGCTCGCTGCCAGGGCACGTTCGGGGCTGCAGAGGCTGCTGCCGATGGGCACATGGGTGGTGGGAGATGGATGGGGCTGCTCCATCTCCCACCACCTGTCCCCCCATGTGCCCACCCTCTACACCCCGCCAGGAAGCGTGGCACGTCTGTGCCCCACCGTGCACCCCGCAGCCAAGGTATGCGGCTTTCCGGTATGGGGTGGCAGCTTCAGGGCAGCTGGCAATGGGGCAGCCCCATGCCCCTGGCCCCACTGCACTGCCAGCTCCCAAAATACCCCGTCCAGCCAGCCAACAAGCCTGGCGGCCCCACTCGGTACCGCAGTCACAGCTCACGCTCTCTTTTTAGGGCGGCTATAAGGCTGGTAAACACTTGGACTCGTCTGACAAAACATTCAAGCAGGAGGAAATGGGGTGTGTGCAGAAGTGCTCCATTACATATTGTAATGGCAGACATTAATTCAACGTTAATAATACTTTGCACTTTTCAATCACATATTCTAAAACCCTTTAGATAGGTGGGGAAGCATTTGGATGATGATTACTGGGCAGAGCCCAAAGGTGTATTCTCCCCTGAGGCGTGAGGAGATGAAGTGACTTGTCAGAGTGGCAGCGCTGGGAAGAGAACCTACATCTACACATTTCCAGACCTACATTCCCATCTAGTTGCCAGAAAGAGGAGTTAATTTAAATATTACCGTTTGCTGACCTACTTACAACACTACCATCAAAACTTGGAAGTGGTGATCAAGTCTACTCCCCTCCATACTTGGGCTTTTTTAGGATAACTCTATCTTTGAAGTACGCCTTTCAGCTGCATTAAACAGGCGGATCATTATTATTTGCTCCACTTTCTTAACGAGTCCCTGTTTGCTGCGATTCAGCCGCTGCAGAATTTGGATAGACTCTCACTCAGCCTCACAACCCTGAAAAACGCCTCTCTAGCGCTGCGATTACTCGCTGCTATTATCAGTGTACGGCTGCAGTCACCTTGCCCAACAGACGGCAGGACCTTAGGACAGCACCTGTGCAGGAAGACCAGAAAGTTTGTGATCGTGCCTCTACCTATCTGCTCCCGTCGGAGCTCTTCCCCTCGGTTTTCTTTCTAAACAACTCTCTCCTTCCTCAGCCAGCCTATCTGCAGCACTTCTTGGGCTACTTTGTCACCTTTTATTGTCAGCCGTCCTCCCCTTCACGAAAACCCCAAACCCTTTCCTGCTTGCACGCAGAACTACAGGCAAAACCGAATGTCAACAACCACAGCATGCGATGTGAAAGGCGGATTCAAAACACGCCGTATCCTTCCCAGTGCCCAGCATCCTCTCTGTGCGGCCTTCCCCCTGCGGTTTCGGTGTTGGGGTTACTCCGCTGGGCATCCCGGGGCCAGCCGGGGCACCCCCCCGGGGATGGGAAACAGTCCCGTGGGGTTCAATCCCCTGCAGCGGATCAAAAAGTTGAGGGTGAAAACTGGAAGTAAGAGGGCAGAGGAAATGGTCAGTGCCGTGCCAGGCTCTGCGGGCCTGTCAGCGCTCCTGAAGTAGGTCACATCCTGCCGGGGGTAAATCACTGCTGATCGGCCCCGCTGGAGCGCCCCGGGGTGGCACGGTCACCCTGACCAGGCCGCCCGTGGGGCCGTGCCACCCATGGAGGGATCCTGGCTTTGGCCAGGCCTGTTCCCTTCAGGGTGACTCCAACACAGCGAGATGTCTTCCCCCAGACCCTGCGTTTGCCTTCCTGAGCCTGCCTGGGCCGCGGGGAGCCGTTAGACGTCCTCAGCCTCGCTGTAACCTCACTCTATACAAACTGTTTACAGACATTTTTATCGAGGTGCACCAGGTGTGGATGCGGTTACCAGCTTTGAGACTGTTTACCTCATCCTCCCTCCTGCATCACATTGTCACAGACTGTATGTAAAAATCAGATAACAATGGTACTTCGGTCACAGCCAGCTCAGCCTCTGCACACTCGGCTCACACATGCGCGGGGGGACGCGGTTCATGTACAATCCTCGCAGCAAACCACACACGAGCTGGTGCAACCAAGTATCTGCCTTATCGCGTTTTTTGCTGAAGTAAATTACACTGAATTTTTTTTTTTACCCCTTTCAAAGCTAATACACAAATGACAGGATGTTGTTGAAGGAAAATATGAGCTTTCATAAGCTATTATTATTAGCACATGCGCACCTCTCCGCCGCTTTGATCTTACTGTAGGTTTGTGTTTATTCCTCCTGACTCCATACCGGCTGAACGCAAACCCGATGTCTGTTCTGATAGAGATCATGAACAATTAAAGTTGGATTTGTTAGCCACAACATCGTGGAGCCAGAGCTACAGGATAATTGCAAGGGTGACATTCTGCCGAATACACTATATATAGTTTTCCCAAAGTCTCTCGGCTGTGACGAGGTGTTTGCTGTAAAACGGAAGGGTGGTAATGTGTACTGAATAAGCGCTCTTTGATATTCTGCATGTAAGTTTGAGCATGTTCAGGTTTTGTTTGCAGCGGAACTGTACTTCTTCCATTGTTTTCTGAGCAGAAAAAACACGAAGAAACAATGTTCAAAGAAGGCTGCCTTAAAAACAGTGTCACTTCGCTCAGGGATTCACAGCCATTTCAGCCGGTCAGTGACCGAACTAAGTTTCTATATACTATTATATATGTTGTTTTTTACACCCCTGCTGGCAGCATGGAGTTAACCCCACTGCAGAGACGTAACTCCCAGGCTGTCTGCCCTCGCGGGAATTGTTTGCTGAGTTCCAATCAATTACACGTCTGCAAACGCACTGAAGGCAGGGGAATTTTACAGACAATACTCGGGGCATAATTTGGTGATGAAGCACAGAGAGAAAGGCCAGCAATCAGACGCAAGCAAGTGGCTGTCCTGTGAGTGAATACGACTGCATTATAAATTATATGTATTCTCCCAGTCCCAGTACCCAGCAGGGTTCAATCGGGCTCGGTGCTGTACAGATACAAGACCAGAGACCACCCCTGGGAATGCTGCAGAGGTAGCTGAATACAGCCCATTTTTTAAGGCAAACGGAGGGAACGAGTTAAAGGGAATAATGTAACAGGGACAGGAGAGGTGATTATATCCGCTGGCTTCACGCACAGTTAGACAATAATTTCAGTCTGCTCTCAGAGCTGAATCGCTTTAACACAGCAACAGGCCACGAAGGCAGCACGTGAGGATGGAAGCCTCCAGTGGCTGGAGACCCATACTGTAAGGGGGAACTTGTCCATCTGTCCTTCCCTGCTTTTGCTGCTGCTGAACCCCGATGGCCCAGTGAATGCCACCAGGTGTGGACAAGGGGGACGGTGGCTGATAGCGCTGGCACGGGTCCACCCCAAAACCAGGTGCCGTTTGTGTTCAGGGGAGATGGCAGGCTGTGCCACCGCAGCAGCAGGAGGCTGGAAGGAGCTGAGTGAAAAACTGCACGTCAGGAAATAAAGGATGATTCTTGGTGAATGTTTCTGTTAAAATTCGGAACTGGTGACAAATGGTGCCTGTTCAGCAAATGCAATTAAAAACAACATCAGCGGAGCACGAGCAGCTTTTGAAAACGGCCAATGAAGAGGAAAAGTCTGCAAAACTTGAAAAATTCCCCACCAGCCCCCAGGACCAGGGAATGGGGAATGGCAGCAATCACAGGAGACAGAGGCTGCCAGCTCTGCTGAGTGATATTTACATCAGTGTCCTGCCAACAATACCATTACTGGATTATCAGGGCGGATTAAGCCTTTAGCCAATTACCCTGACTGGTAAATCGTAGATTGTCTAGACTTCTTCATGTTCAACAACATGCATAAAGTTTCCCTTTATCGCTATGCCATCGCCCAGCACTCCTGCAGGACGCATCCTGCATGGCGAGATGCAGGTGAGCGGTGCCTGCAGCTCTGGGTTGACTTAGTGTGGCCCTGCGCACAGACAGATTTATTTCAGACAGGATTCTCATAAATTCAGAACGACTTCCAAATTTCTTGACTAGGAGATCAAAGAGGCGAGCATTTGCTTCATGCCATCTGTGGAGCTGCTCGACAGGGCAACGCAGTCTGGTGGGGGGGGGGAGGAGAAGGGAAAAAAGAAAGTCTCGGAGATTATGCCCTCAAAAACAAGCTCAAATGCCACCCTCACATTAAAAAGCCCTGGTTGGCAGTAACAATTAATTTCTTAACTGAAACCCGCCCAACTGTGTCCAAGTGTTTTAATTTGCCTATTGCTACAATATGCAAGGGAGCTGGCAGTAATGGATTTGCAATTAAAACTAAAACTGGCAAAGAAATCGCAAAGCTGGCAAAAGAGCTAATCTGCAAGCCATGATCACAAGATTACAAAGTGTTTATGCACATGCTAATTACCCGCGCACATAGCTGAGAATGACTTGTAGGAGAGAAGACTGGGTTTGCGTGATCTCAGCCCCCGGATCCGGCTGGCCAGCCCAGCCAGCACCTTGCTTGCTTCCCGCACCTCCCAGTGAGCCCCATCGGGGCTGTCCCAGCACACACTCACATGGAAGCAGTGAGAGGGACAAGGGACAGGGCAGCTGGATCCCCCCAGTGCCATCCCAGTACCACCGGGATCCATTGCCTTGTCCTTGACTGCAGTATGGAGCCTGCAGTGTGGATGAGCACCATGCGTAATATGTCTGCACTCAGTTATTTGCCATCCTTGATCTCATCCTGCTGTCTCGTGGCTCTAGAAATAGTTATTCCCATCGGGCCCTGGAGATCGTTGGGTTTCATGGCACACGGCCCCATACTGGATGCTGCAACACCAAGGGCAAACGTGCACGCACCGCCACGAGCGTGAAACCCTCACCAATTACCTGCCACAGAGCAGGCTGGAAAGGGGAGGAAAAAGACTTAAAAGTGATCGAACGTCCATGCAAATACCTAATAACAGAATGTGACAGTGGTCAGGGGCACCATGAAGAGCAATTTGGAACCACAGGAGAGAATTTCAAGGAGAAAACAGAGTGGAAGAGTAGTCCCAGAATAAAAGGCTGCTGGGAAAACTGAGATTCTTTAATATATGGGATTAAGGATTGCCAGTATCCTCGGGGAGGAAATGCAAATGGGGTTCAGACCATTTTTTCCATAAAAATTAGGAAGGAGAAAGAATAGACTTTGAAGTTCAACATGTTAGTAAATGAAAGCAACAGCAAAGGAGACACAAAGAGAAAGCAAGCCCTGGACGCCTAGAATTATGTCTTAAACACTCGGTACTGAAAGACAGAACCCGAGGTGATGAGGAGGCTTCCCTTCATGCCATGCACAGATCCCAGAAAATCTGTAGATTAGAAACTGCCTGAGAAAAAAGTATTGCACAACAAAGGTAGGATGGAGTGCAGCATTCAAATGGGATTCTTTGAGCCTTATTCAGCGGGCCCGGGATGACAAGGCTGCAAGGAGCACGTGGATGAAGACCTCATGCATACGTCAGGCTGCTCCTGGCTGCACAGAGCAAAGAGAGGATTTCTGGAGGTGCTCCTTGCCCTACGAAATGGTGGCTGGAGCTGGTGGGGAAGAAAGTGACAGCTAGTGGACTTCTGCGGAGAAGTCAGAAATCCAACAGACAGCTTTCCAGAGATTTGCAGACTTGGCTGCGTTGGAGGGTCTGATCCTTGCTGGGAGCCTCATAAGAGTCAGAGAGCTAGCTCAGGCTGCATGGAGGTGGTGGAAGAGGAGGACACTGTAAGGACACCCAACACTATTCATTGCTGGCTCTGGCAGAGGGATGGATGGACAATCTTTGACCTCTCGGAGCTATCAGCCGCCTTGTTTGGTTCTGGTAGCCAGCCAGCATGGGCAATTTGTGTTTGGTGGATGGTCTCTGCAGGCCGTGTGCTTGTGTAAAGCAATTACGGAGCGAGTTCAGCCCATCGTTACTGGTGGCCATGGAATGCTATGTGTCAGGAAATGGCAACCGATCATCAGTGATGCAGATAAGCGTTCTGGAGTTAATGAGCGCTACAGAGGGGGTGATTCAAGGGAGAAGTGCTTCAAAACTGGGCTTGGAGGTGGATTTATCCTTCCCGACCTGTAACACACAGCCAAGCAGCTAATGGTATACCCAGCTATTGGGGTGGCTGAGTGACATTCAGTAGTCAGAGACATAGAGGTGATACACCACAATAAAGAGGAGATGAGATAATGTTGGTTCCTTCAGACCATAAGCTCTCTGACTCTACAGCTGCTCCTTGTCCCAAGTGAGAAGCGGACTATAAGAGCTTAGAAATATAACAGAACCATAATGTTGTTGTTTTTTGTTTTGTTTTGTTTTGTTTTTTTTTCCTTAAAGGACTTTTGGAAGAATTTTTTCCTGACATGCCCAGGTTTGGCTGGCTGCTTGGTACCTGCTAGCCAGCATCTAAGTCAGGTTCTGCTGCTGGGGTCTGTTCTGCCTTTCACAGGGAGAGACCCACGAACAACTGCTGCCTATTTAAAGTCATCTACAAACCAGTTTAATAAAAGCTGACTGCATCTGCTTCCATGTTATTAGTTCTGCCCCAAAACTCTGTTCCTGGCAACACAATGTTCCACGCTAATGAGCCAAATCTTCCCCTCCCATGGCAGCACTCCTAAACCTCCACACCATTCAGTTCACAAAGTTACCACCCTGTTTTTCCCTCGGGGGAGGGAAGGATTGCAGCTGCAGAGGGGGTTCTTCAAATAATATGAAGGCCAAAGATCTGTGGGAAAATCTGCTCTCAGACAAATAGCACTTGGGGGCATCTGCAGAGAGAACCAGCCCCTCTTTACTTCTGTCTGGGTCCCACGTCCTTCTGGCAGCAACGTTTTTTATGAACCACGCTGCCATTAATCCCCTGCCAGTTCATACACCCTACCATCCTCTGTGGGTAGACAGCGCAGAGTGGGAGATAATGCTGCAGGGAAGTGGTATTTATTTCAGCTGGATTTTGTGGCTTCATGGGAGAGTTTCTACTCAGGGCAGTTATTTCTCACCCGCTCCTCCTGCTAGAAGGAGGGATTTGGTGGAGGCTTCGGTGACTTTTCTCAGCTCCCCTTCCCGTGAATTTCCCCCCGTTTTTGTCACTTTTCCTCCACGCAGCACCGAGCTCGAGATAAACAGCAATTTGAGGTTATCGTTCTGTCTGCGATGCTCAGTGATGCTTCTCAGATTAAAGAGAAATCAGATAACCCTCATTACCTAACTGAAACTCGCTGCTAGACTTCTATGGGGAACCGATAACATCTCAGAGCCAGGCTGGAGCTCCCTGTCCCGTCCCCCCGGAGCTGTGCAGGACCTAAGCCCATGGCTTTGGGCTCTGCACACCCGCACCTGCAGCCTCCAGCGAGGAAAGCCCTGGCTCAGACAGAGGCAACACGGCTTCAGGCTTTGCTATTTTACAAAGGGATGTGCTAGCCACGCGGCCAGCCATACCCGATGACGCCCAGGTTGCCCGTATTGCTAGAAGTTGGACTGAAGTCATCCGAGAGCCTCCCCTGATGCTTGTAGCTGTTATAAACCTTTCTGCACCACATGCGACATCTGCCTGGAAAAGATTTCATTTGCTTCTGACTTTGCCTCAAGCCATTAACTGACAAACTGGCAGCTAACTACTGTTAACAAATGATTTCCTAGAGATTACTGTTTAAGTAAAAAAGGTTCCAAGATAAATAGACTCACTCTTCATGACAAGGAATTTGAATTATGCATCCAGGAGTTTGGTACATGTGTCCAAAAACGATGCCGTGCAATCCTGGAGGTTGTTCTCATCAGCATATTGCAAGTGGGTAAATAAGAAATGACATTTTGTCCTCGGCTTAGCAGCAGAGATTTGCACGGTATGTGCATTAGGGACAACACGTTGGACCATCCAGTCATCACTCCCACCAACCAATGTCACTCCATGAAATTACCGTTTAGGCTAAAAAAGTGATTTGCTTCCGAAGTGAGAAAACATGCCAATCGCCTCGAAGGAGTTGTGGTTTTAGGGCCACCTGCAGCTTGCTTAAAGATTATGAAATTGCAATTTGTTTAATATCTTAAAGTAAATGGTCTAACGAGCAGTGCAGCTTGCTTTTTTTTGGCTAGCCTTTCTCCAATCGCTTCTGAAACAGCTCCTATCACAGTAGCCAGTGATGGGTTTTGTGTTCTTTTTTTTTTTTTTTTCCCGTTGTTTTGTTCTTGTTTTTCTGTATTGACATAGCTTTTCCTGCAGTGCTCTGCAAACCCTCCTCACACATGCAACGATAAAGCTTCAAAATGTTCCTGGGGGAAACTGAGTCACAGACAAAGAGCTGCTGGGGGACCCGGAGCAGAAGCTGGGATAAAACCGCGCTTCCTCAGTCGCAGCCTTGCACGCAGGTACAAGACTATCCGGTTCCTCTGCTATAAAACTTGGTAACATGCCTCACTTCTTACCTGATTTTGAGAACATCCTGTGTTAACACATAAACAACTTGTGTTACTAATGTCTGTTTATTTGGCTATTTACGCGGCACCTGGTGCTCTCCGGTAACAGGATCGCTGGGCACCGTATCAAACAAACTCCCCGGGCACAGGCAGGAGGGAGGCAGCTCCCACCCACGGCAGCAGCAACGCACCCGCCGGGAGAGACCAAGATTTCAAAAAAATAAATAAAAAAAAATTGGGCAAACAGTGATGCTTTTGGAAAGATGTGCTCATCTTTCATAGATTCACACATACAGCACTGCAGCCTGCCTTATCCCCCAGTATGGATGTACATGTAGATCCATACACTAGATCAGTAAATATATTACAATTTGAAAATATTATATTTTTTTGAATTTGAAAATAGTTATTTTTGCAAAGATTAAATGTATGTTATGTAGATATATACCATTTTCAGTTAGTGCCAATATTCAAGCAACTGGCACTAATAATAACAGGTAATTTGCTGTCCTCTTGAGTGAATAAATGAATTTTTCTCTACAACAATCCTTCTGTTCAAGCACTGCTAAGAATCTCAGAGCTCCAGCCTAGCCGTGCGCATGTATTGTCTTTAACTGAACTCTGCTCCTAGCAGGAAAAGCCCGGAGTCCATCAGAATAGTAGAAAACCTACTGTCAGATAAAACCCTGGTTTCAGCCCTCAGATCAGTTATGGAAAATAAGAAAGGGCTTAGGCACGATGTAAACTTCAAGGTAGAAGTGTCTGGAACTTTTTGGGGCTCTTTCCAAGTATCTGTTGCCTCTATGCCAACATGTGAGCCAAAATTTCTTAGCACTTAGTTGGAAAGATATCCTTAAAGTACTACTGATTGTATTTAGACATGAATGCATTTATTCTATGATGTTTGAAAGAATTAAAGTCATTGTCTCGTTAAGGTGTTCCCTATCCCCATATCCAGCTGTTTTAGGGAGCTAAGCTGGCAAGAGCAAGCATATTTCTGTGATGCTGATTTACAGCATGCGATGCTTCAAAGTTACCAACAGCCTGCAAGAATTCAACAGATGGATGTAAAAACTTGAGAGAGGGCTTCCACTGGAGAAGGACTGCAGAGCTGGACAGGGGACAAGAGCTGCCCTTTAAGTTAAAACAACTTGGAGAGTGACTGCAACTCTCACAGTGAATCGGTTTGAGTTGTATTTCTTGAAGAGTTTGTGTACTGCCCCATTAGAACCACAGCTACATCTGATTTGAATGAAACTTCAGACTTAATGATTTTCATGCCAGCTATTTATGAAGCAATGCAATTTTCCTGAACACCCTATTATTTCATTCGATATTGCCAAAGATTTTACTCCAATTCCAAAAGCAAACTTATTTTGAAGAAATAAACTGCTTCCAGTTGGCTTTAGAGGGGCCACACACTTAAAACCTTGGACAGGCTTTAGCCACAACCTTCAGACATCCAAGCGTTTGAAGATGCATGGCTCCAGCATCCCCATCTCTGCTTATAAAAGAAAAACGCAAACAGAGATCAGCGCTGAAGATTCAAACAGTTTTCAGAAAGCTATCCCTATAGTAATGATTTCAAACAAATAACAAGCTAAAAACAAAACATGGCAGCAATAAAATAAAATATGATGAGCTCTTCAAAAAGATCTTGACTGATATCAGTTGGCATGACTCTGTTGTCTGTCCCAGAGCTATGGCAGTTTATACCAGCCAGGGCTTTGCTGCAAACACACCAAAGGCAGGAGGCTATATCCTTTCATATTTCAAAACAAAAGCCAAATTCTGATTGCTGGGACGAGGAAGAAATTTCTGTTGTGGATACATTGCTGTGTAATTACTGCAGATCTCATTTACTTTCTTTTGAATACTAAAGCAGATACAAAGGCCGGGTAGATGTGGCAGCACCTCATGCTATCATCTAATGCTCCAGGTTTACATTTTGACAGTTAGCCTTCCAAATGCTAGGGATGTGTGGGTTTATTGAAGGAAAGGGAAAATATTTCCATTGATAGCAGATAGGGAAATACAACTGATACTGTCAACCGCTGGCAAACTGACAGCAAGGAAAGAGTTTTGTGCAAAAGAAAAAATCATTTACCAATTTTCTCAATAAAATAAAGTTTAGAAGTACAAGGATAAGATCAGAAGGGAACTCCACTGGCCAAGAGACTATTCATGGGACCAGAACGTGGAAAATTCCACAAAGCACAAATGTTGCTAAGAATATTCAAAAGTCAAAGCTTTCTGTGGGTGTGCATGCATAGAGATGTCAACACAACTATTTCATGATCACCGAAATTGCTACTAGCCTGCATCCTCTCTGAATGGCTATTTTTAGGAGCCAGCCTTTCATGTGGTATAATGATGTGGATTTTACAAGAGCATTTATAATGTGTTTCATATGGCGCACAGTCCTGGAGAAATTGCTTTGTATCAGAGAAAGTTAAACAGAAAGGTTTTTTCCTTTCTTTTTTTTTTTTTTCCTCTTATTTTATATTATTACTTCAGTTTTGGATTTAAGGTTAATATGCATATTTTTAATTCTCCTGTGCGACAGCATTGGCTGTCCAACACTGCACGGCAGTGACAGCACAGCACGATGCGCCCCCACGAGCGTCACCTGGACTTCTGAATCCCTGCACCACCTCAGATGGTCGGATTTCAAAGATCGCAGTGCCACACTGCGTAAGTTATAGCAGGAAGTCAGAGTTCAAAGGCCAAACTTCAACCTGGGTTATGCTGGTGTCAGGGGTTGTACAGTCTCCCACGCTGGAATCAGCCTTTCTTCTTTAAGGGCAAAGTCATACAAAGCGAAATTTTTAGAAGACGACGGCTCCTCCTCACTGCCTACCCCAGCTCCTGCGACACAGCAGCGTGTGCCAGCAATTCCAGGGAAGCAACAAGTAATGAGAACCAAATCGTCAGCCCGCCCGTGCTAAGAACAACAAATTTTCATGTGGTAGACCTTAAGAGGGTTTATTTCCGAAACATAAAGGCAATCTCTGGGGTGCCATCTTTTCAGTGTTCAAATACAAGTTCCGCATTTCTGATCCTTTCTGAGCATATTTCTGGGAAAACTACCTCCTCAGCAAGTGTTTATAATTTTACCCCCTTCGTGCTGAGTCAAGCACACTTTATGATTCTGGGCTTTCGCATTTTCTCTTTGTGTAAGTCACATCAGAGGAGAACCTCTATTTATGCTCGTGGATGCTGCTCCTCAGAGCAAACCACAGCAGAAAACAAGTTCAACATATAGCACAGGAGCGGAATCATTCTAAAAAAGTCTTTTTTTGGTCAGTCCATGATTGCGGCAGAGCTCTTGAAGGCAGATGTGCACTCTGCATATTATGGCTCCCAATTCTCCATGGAACAAAGGAGACACTGTTGAGACTTTTTTTATTTTTGCCTATCATTTAATCAAATGTAAAGTTGTTATAACCGGAGGCGAAAAGTGCTCTAGATTCTAGCATCCAGCTTTACTTTGGTTTCGAAAACTTCCCACAGCATTGTTGACTTTATTGTTTTGTTTTACAAAATACTAATTTGGGGACCCCGTGAAAAACAATGAGCCAGATTCTTCTTGCTGCAGCTGAGCTGTGTTTAGTGCCGAGGCAGCGGAGGTTTGGAGCCACTGCAGTGGCCTCTTGCCCAGAGCCTCCGGGCAGCGGGATGCTCCGGGTAGGCACCGCTCCTTCTGCCGGCCTTTGCCAACCCTCCTCATCGTCAACCCTGACCAAACAGCCCACTTTCTCCACAAAACCACTTCACAGAGACAGCCGTGGCAGCACAGCCCTTCATAACTTTGGGGAGGGTCATAATTTATAAACGCCCAGGGGCAAAAATTGGAGAAAAGGGCCAGAGGACAGAGCGGTGAAGCGCTGCTGCGCAGGGAGGCCCTCGCGAAGGGGAGAGCTGCCCGCCCAAGATCATTTGGAGGTGACCAAGAAAACAGATCCTGCTGTAATCAAGACTCGGAGGCACATGGTGTTGCAATCACTTCCTTTAAGAAATCAAGTAGGTGGGTTTGTGAGCCAGCAGCATGTGCTGAAGCGGCAACCCTAGGGCAAGGACGAGGCCCTCGGCTCAGACGAGCGGAGGCTTCGGTGGGGACATCGCCAGCTCCCCGCATGGCCAGGCTGGGCCAAGGGGACGTTCATCATCCATGCCATGAGACTCTCACCCTGCTCGGAAGAAGGCAGGGGCCTTGCCCTTGTGGGCAGGCAGCTGGACCAGGCAGCAATGGGTGCGAGGTCGCCACTGAATCAGCCGGATGAAAGCTGGGAAGTAGGAAGCGCACGGCCCCGTGTCCTGTTACCAGCCCTCTGAGTCAGCCAGGCCTCCTACCCAACCTTCGCTTCGGCCTCCAGACACGGAGATCAGGGAGCAAGTGTTGTGTTGTGTGTATTTTTAAAGGCACATTTGGAAGAACAACACACGAAAGGGCCTGTGCGGGGGTACTGCCACCTCCCAGCTTGGCAGCGGGGGGGGATTTTGGCAGGCTGAGGAGCTCCCCCTGGCTCTGCAGAGCCCAGGAGGCGGCGTGGACCTGCTCTCCTGTTTCTGAGCCCTCCACCCACCGCTGGTAAGCGATGAGGTAAGAGCACACACGCATCAGGCGGGGAGAGATGCTGATGCTAGCTATCTCCTGGCACCAGCAGCAGGGAGCTGGAGTGGCAAAGGCATGGGAAAACAAGGAAAAGCAGGGGCAGCACCTGAGAGGAGAGGCTCTGGGATTGTGCAAAGTGTTGTAGGGCTAAGATGAGAGGAGCCGCAGCTCCCACATTGGCCGTGCCTTCTCCTAAAGGTCTGCACTGGGGACTGAGGTGTTCCCTCTTCAGACAGACAGGAGAAGACAATTCCTGGGGACTTCACGAGGAATCTGTGAGGCACATATGGTGCAGGGGATTTCAGTAGCTGAAGGGCAGCCTGTGCCAGCCTACCATTCCCCCACACCTGCCTGGTCCACCACAGCCTCCCCATGAGCATCCCTCTGGGACCATCCTGAGCCAGGTCCTCCCTTTACCTTCCCTACAGTCAATTAGTGAGGGGCTCAAAGGCCAAACCACATGAAACGAACACTAAATTTGGTCTCGCTGCATCACACGGGGACAAAGGGCAGACAGAGCAGTACAGGCATGAAGTTAATGGCAAGTCGTAGATGTTCCCTCAAAACCGTGGGTATTTCTCAGCTCTTGACTGCGCTTTGCCACTGACTGCCACGACATGCACACAGACATACAGACCGGAGCAGATTGCAATCTTAGGTGTGCAGCTCACACCACCCGTACCCCGAAAACCTGCTGCTCTTGCAGATCACGCTGCAGATAGAGAGGGATGCAATCTGCAGCGAGGATCTGGCCCTCACAGATGATCCACGAGAGCAGTCAGAGTCATCCCTGCGGACCCAGCAACGTCTGGCTCAGCCATGGAAGCGCCCATGTGCTTTCTCAGACGGGTACCTCAGAACAACAAATGCCAGCAAACCCGAACTGTACGGATTTGTCAGAGTTTCCACCCTGCACAGGAATTGAATGGTGCCTGCAGACTTATTGCAGCAAGCTGACTGCAGGCTGGTGCCACACGTCCTCCGGTGCTTCCCGAGCTCCTCGCCCCCTCCTGCTGCTCCCCTGTTTGCTCAGCTAAAGCCTGGGATACCAGGCTGAGCAGCTCTCGCCTTTCATCTCGGACGTGCCATGTGCCACTAACCCCCAAATCACTTTGTTCTTCCCAGTTAAAATTTCAAAAATATTAATCATTAACATGGATGAGCTCTGGGAGTTCGGGTTTATGCTACGTTTTGCTTTTCTCTCCAAATTCTCCACCGGTTGAGCTAATAACGTCTCATGAACTGCAACAGTTGGGAGCTCGCAGGAACGGTGCCTTTCCCATGCATAATGTCACAGCAGCTCCCTGCCACCAACCACCCTGTGCCTCGGCAGCCAGCTCCAGGAGAGCCTGGGCAGGAATGCCAAGAGGAGAGCAGATATGGTTGAACCGTCGAAATCACGTGCGCAGGCAAAGATTTACATAAAACTCAGTCTCGTTTCCCTGTGACATATTTCTTTCTCCTCTTTTCATTCCAAAAAAAATTTAAAAATAAGGGTATATTAGACCACACACATGCAGTGCTGTATCATGTCACTGCTTCTTAAGCAGAACTCTCTAATTTATTTCAAAGGGAAGTTCTGTTTCAAAATTGAGGGTGTGATATGAACTCAGAAATTAACACAAGAATTTTCCTTGGGGGGGAACCGAGGCTGAATCAGACATGCAATAAATGACCTCGGAAGCCCTGCGTCTTGGTACATCCACCTATCCAGCATTACGCTTTAATATTAAAAAAAAAAAAAAAAAAAAGCTTTTCACCACTATCCTGTTTCAAGCTAGGTGGAAGAGCTGGGAGAAGTGGATTTGTTTTGGCCAGGAGGGAACAAATCAGTCCTCTGCCTGTGCCAGGATGTCCACCACTGGGCACTGTGGTTCCAATGCTTTCTGCCAGGACTGTAACAATTCACAGGGAAAGGGAAATGTCTTGGGGAGGTCCTACAGCGCAAGCCCTGCCACCAGGGAAGCCAGCTGGGATGCTGCTGGTGATGTTGCTGCCGCACCACAGTGGGCACTGCTGGTGTCGTGCCGAGCTGGCGCTCGCCTCCAGCACATCCCAGCACACCTGGAGAGGGACGCAGCAGCCCCCGTGCAGGGACAAACCCCTGCATGGAGACTCTGGGGAGTTCTGCTGCTGGTTTCAACAGGATCAGAACCTCACATGGAAAAAGCAACACTAAAATACTGCTCTGACAGCACGAGCTAGGACAGAAAGACCTCTACACAGACGCTGAGCTGCAGATTTCTTTTGTCCCCCACCTGCTGCGGGATCAACAGCCTCCTGCTGTGGGATGAAGCAGACCTGCATGGACCCAGAAGCTGTGTCCCAGCAGCCAGCTCACACTGCTCCAGCTTCTGTCCTGCCCCCTGGGACTGATCCTCTCTTGCCAACCACTGAGGGAGACTTTCAGCCTCAGCTTTTTCACCTCGTGATGCATGTTTGGGACCTGTGGCCCCAGGCCAGCAGTAAGCGCGCTTTCATCTCGCCCTGCCCAACGGGACAGCGCAAACCCACTGCGTGAGGACCGAGCTCAAGGAGCCAGGTGGACCTCAGGAACACCTGCGTTATTTCCTGGGCCTGATGTCTCGTTTTGGGGCTTTAAACGTGCAGAGCTTGGGAGCGTACCACCCCCCTTTGGATCCTACGTGAGCTCTAGTTAGCTTAATAGCCAAGAAAATTAGGTAGTGTCCTTATTTTCCTTGGAAATAGATGCTCTTGGACCTCTGTTTCTCACACAAGAACAGGACAAAGCCCAGTGCCTCAGTTTTTTTATACAAAACACTTAAGTTCTGCCTTCCCACACCCCAGGAGCTGCCTAAACACAAGAGGGGTGCAGCAGAGCAGGGAACGGAACAAGCCCCATTTGGTCGCATTTCCCTGCTCCAGGGGCTCTCCCACCACGTCCCTACACACGGGAGGGTGCTGCTCATCCCCGACTTCACAAACCTATTTACAAAAGGAACTTATAAGTGCTCCTTCTAAAATTTAACTACCACATGCTACAAGATATAACAATGTTCAGAAAACCCCCTCGGGTCTAAACTCAATTATACAACTGTAGCAAGAAAAATATTTTAATCTGATCAAAGTGTTAACATGTTTGACCATGTCTGACCTCTAATGTTTGTAACCACCTAAAAGGCTGATGTTCTTACTAAGGATGTACCTTAATTTGATTTAAAGTCATTTGTACTATTTAAAAAAGGATATAGTTTTATGATCTTACATTTCATTTAGAAAAGCAGTTCCTCAGCGTGTTAATATTCTTTGGAAGTTTCTTGCAGATTTTTTAACCTGCAAATCCTACATATTCTGCTCTGGAAAAAGCCGGACTTTTTCAGCAGGGACGAAGCAGACTCATGCCATGTGCATGTGACATCTGGGAGCCGGCTGAGGAACGGCTCGCTTGGTGCCTTGCAAAATGTCAGGATTTCAGACACGTGCATGGTCTGCACAGAGATGCTTTCGACCCATTTCACCCAGAAGTGCCCATCCGGGAGCAGCCACCCCAGGGGCATCCCCAGCCCATTCCCAAAACGCAGGGAGCCTGGGCTCGCTCCACTGCTTCGTCCCCAGCTCCAGCACCTGGCCACCACCAGCCATCCGTCCTCCTGCCTCTCTGCCAGCTCTGACGCTCCTCCAGGACACTCAAATCAGTGCTGAAATCAGCACCAATCCAGCCCAACTGCCCTAGGAAGGTGTTTGCCACCGCCAGCAGCACTGAGCTGCTGCTTGCTGCAGGCTGGCTCTCGCCACATCCTGCTGCTCGGTGGGGGCTCAGCACATCAGCTGGCTTGGCACTGCTGCTGCCAGGTACCCGGACACCCTCCGAGCATCGTTTGGGAGCGGCAGCAGCACGTGTAGATAACCCAGGTGGGTGTGCGTCGATAAAAGACACAGTTTGGGCTGCGGGGACAGAGCAGGACACTGGGGGTGAGCACCACCAGGGCAAGGCAGCAGCCAGCAGGCTACAACCACCCCGAGGGAAACAAAGCTGAAGTGATGCTGCTGAGCAAAATAAATACAAGAAAGAGCAGAAGCAGCTCTGCGGCGACACCGGTAGCGACACACCCGCCGGGGCAGCGCACCGGGCCGGCCCCAGCACCGCTCGCAGCGCCCCGCAGCAGGATCGTGGTTTGGTGGTGCACAGCTGGGGGGGCTCAGCCCCAAACCTTGATACCAACTGCCCTTCGTCTTCAGGGCAGCTGTACCGTCCTGGTCAGGCAGTTACGTGCAAAGCTACGATAGCTTGCTTGCAAAAGCGCCATGTTTTTGTTTTTTTAATTTTTGTTTTTGAGGATTCTGAAATGAATCCTAGCTGCAAACAACTGCTTCCAGGAAGCCCCATCAAGCAAAATACAGCCTCCACCACGCATGGCTGTGATACATAATCCCGTCTACTCACACAGCCCTCCCCTCCAACTCGTGCTAAAATGTTAATTAAACACGCTTTTATGGCTGGTTAAGTATCTGAAATCTTTGGTCACAGATCTGACCTCCTCAATTACTGGAAGCAGCCACCAGATTACAGCTCGCATTTTATGTAATGCACATGGTAGCAATAAATCTATATGAGAGCAATACATAATTTAGCAACAATAACCTTTACACAGTCAATATAAACACGGGACAAAATTGCTCAGGAAGATATATTGGCGTAACTACTACACAAACCCCAAAAATCAAAGGCAAGACCAGCCTTTAGACATGGGAAGATTTCTTCCCTTAATGTTTGGTAACAGATTTTTAGCTGAAAACATCAAATCAGCTTTTTAATCATGCAACACATAAAACACTGCAGGATCTGAACAGATCTGAGTAAAACTCACTATGGCTGTGAGTGATTTTTGTGGCTCTCGAGGGGACAGGAATCATTCCCTCCCTGCTACTCATTTTTCTCCTCTTTGAGTTCTGCACGGTCTATTTACAGCTATCTGTTGCTCTGACAGTAACCTCTATTTATTTATTTTTAACATTATCAAGGGGAAAGGCAATTCACAAGCCACAATCTACTTTTCAGCATAATTGCTAATAAATAGGCTATTGCACTTCAGTGCCCATCTAGTAAGGGTTTAAGATTAAAAGAAATATTCCACTACAACAAATAGCTGCTGGGCTAATGTAACTTTGAACTTGTCCAGATTCTATACAAGGGAGCAAACTGAATGCATTTCAATAAGACGGTTTCTATATCACCATTTAGTCTATCAGGAAGAGAGCAGCTTTATGTTTTGGAGGGGCGAGGGGGATACCTGGAAGAAGCGACATGAGGTGGGAAACAACAGACGAGACGCTTACTCTGATTACAACAACGCCCTGCCTTGCAAGCACACCTTTCCTTGCTGTGAGCTGAACAAGACTTCGACATTTAGAGAGATCCTCCATACCTGCCCCCCGACCTCAGCGGTTATGACAGTGACAGCAGGGAGATGGGCTCCCCCTGACAGAGCAGGGCTCTGCTGGGGCACGGTGGGGCTGCCAAAGGGATCTCTCCCCTCCTGCCTGCGGGAGCAGACGGCACCGATTCCCACAAACAACATTTTATCACACCTCAAGGATTGTTTCAGACCCCACCGTCCATCAATTTTTCACAACGCCAGCCTAACATCCTACCCCATCCAGTGAACCAACAACTGAAAACTGAACTGCTTACACTAAGGAGGGCATTACACGTTCGTTCAAACCTTATTCCTTTAAAGGTTAAAAACTAAAACTGAAATACGCCGAATGCTGCTGTGTTCTCATTAACCGACTGCAAGTGTCTGAAATGAATGCAGCGATGCCGGCTCCCCTGGAGCGACACGAGCTCGGTATCTGCTGCGATGTCACCAAATTCTTTTCTGAAGTTCTGATAGAGATGGCGATGGGGAGAGACAGCTTTTCTACAGCAGCCTTTAGTTCAATTATTCATACAGCACAACTTATTATAAACGTCCAAATACGCAGAGCTACTAACTGATTCGACCTGAAAGGGAAAAACTTTGTAGGAAGAAGACTGGAATAACCCTCCAGTAGCATTAAGCTCTTTCCGAAAAGCCTCTATTGCCATTTTAGAAGTGCAAGATCCACTTTCTGGGCCATCATCCACAACAGAGCCCTAACCAGGCCAAAACCTGGCCGTTTTACCAGCAGATACACCAAACTCAAGTTAAACCATGGGACGTGTCCCTGAACACAAACACCAGAAGTTGCTCGCCTCCAGACACAGAGAAAGGAAGGGGCATTTTTACACCAGATCTTAGGCTTTGATTGCTGGAAGAGGCACACCTAGAAGAGGAGACTTGAGAAGAAACTCCTCCAGCAGAGTTGGAGAAAAGCAGCACTGCCCGCCGAGCATTGCTGCCCCTTCCCGCTCCTTCCTTCTGCTCGGACAGGACAGTGCCCGGGCAGAAACTGAGATGCATTTTGTCAAGAAAAACAGCACACGGAGGTGCCTGCACAGTACCCGCGGCACACTTTGGCATGAGAGGCCACCAAACTTCTGGGTAAGGAGAGGATGAACTCACCAGCGGTGACATAGATCCATTTGGCAGATAAGGGTCTGAGAGCATTAGGAAAGGGTAGCCAGAATACGTGGATCCTTTATACATCCCTGGGTCCTGGTGCTTCATACCTGCTAAAATCAAAGTTCCCCGTCAGGGTTTGCCTTCCGACAGGTGACTTCTGCCTGCCAGGGGAGCCCATGGAGGTGATGGATTATTTGGGGAGCCTTTTTGCCCCGTGGCCCTAAAAGAGGGGACCACAGGTTGGATGAAGGCAGCTCTCTGGGGGTGGCATCCCCAACCCTTCCCACCCTGGGGGGGGCCTCCAGGGGGTCGCGGGGGCAAGGGGATGTCCCAGGGGGGTCTGGAGATTCGGGGGTCGCCGCCACTAACCATCTTCCATGTGGTCCGGGAGCTTCTCCTGATAAACCCTCTGCGGATCCTGCACACGCCTGATGGCCTGCATGGGGAGGAGAGAGAAAAAGCAGAGCGGGGGGTGGCTTGGGGAGGGGGTGGGGGGGTGCGGGCCGGCCGGGGGCCGTGCTGGGGAGGGGGGGGCCCGGCTCACCTCGGGGTCTGCGGCGGCGGCCGGGCTGCCGCTGCCCTCGGACTCGTTGACCAGCGAGGACTTGAGGTCGGCCAGGTCGCGCTCGGTGAAGGCGTTCTCGGGGATCTTCTCCTCCTGCTCGCCCTCGTCCTTGAAGGCCAGCATCTCGTCGGTGGCCCCCAGGTCGTCCCCGCCGCCGCTGCCCAGCTGCGGCATTTTCCTCCCTCCCGAGCCGAGCCCCGACCGTCCCGGCGAGGGCTGAGCTGCGCCGCCCGCACCGAGCCCTCCTCGGCTTTTTTTTTTTTTTTAAATTTGTTTTCCTCTCCCTCAGTTCTTCTTATTTTCCTCTTGAAGAAGAACTCGCTCCCTCTTCAAAACTCGCTTTTTAAAGTTCTTTTCTAATTTGCCTCCTTAACTTCTAAACTTTTCCCTTCGATTTTTTTTTTTTGCTTCCTTCTCCAAACCCCCTTCCGAATTCTTTCTAAAAAAAAAAAAAAAACAATTTTTTTTTTCTTCTTCTTTTCCTTTCTTAACTCTTTTCCTTCCACCCCCCCCCCCCCACCTCCTCTTTTCCCTCCCTCTCCCGGCGGGGGGCTCGGCAGGCTGCGGGCAGGCGTCGCGGGATGCCGGGCTCGGCGGGGCCCCCCACCCCGGGCCGCCCCCCACCACCGCCCACCCCCCCCCCGCCCCGAGCCGAGCCCGAGCCCGAGCCCCGCAAAGTTTCCCCGGGAGCAGCGGGCGGGCAGCGGCACGGAGCGCCCGGTGCCTGTGTGCGAGCGCGGCGGCGCGGCGGCCAAGGGCTGCCGACATCAAAGCGGCCGCCGGGTGATTGGCAGCGCCGGGGAGGGGCCGGGGGCGGGCGCACGCACCCGTGCGCGCCCCCCGCGCGCGTGCCCGTGCGCGCATCCCCGCGGGGTGCCGGTCTTAAAGGGGCAGAGAGCGAGGCTCCGAGGGGAGACCCCCCCCCCCCACCTCCTGCCCCTCCTCTCCATCCAGCTCCCACCTTGGGCTCGGGGCTGTGCGGGCTCCTCTGCGCGCACACGTGCGCGCTCACGGTTCTGCTCGCCCGGCGGTGCGCGCGCTTGTGCCCACGCGTCTGTGCGCGCACCTGTGCGCGCCCGCATCTGGACACGCGCACGTGCACGCGCGCGCATCTGCGCGCACATCCTCGTGCCCGCATCTGCCCGCACCGCACACTCGTGCGCGCTCCCGTCCGTGCCCGCGCGCCCCCGCCCGCGAGCACCGCGGCTCCGCGCGCCCCCCCCGTTGCGCGCCGAGTGTGTGCGCGGGCACCGGCCCCCCGCGTGTGCGCGCACGGCCCCGCACCCGCACATCTGCACGCGCGTGGGCCGCCGCCGGCCGGCTGCGCACGGCTAAACACGCGCGGGCGGGCGGGCAGTCACGCGTGGACGCAGCCAAGGCGCGTGCACGAGCGGCTGCCCGCGGCGCACACGCACACGCGTGGGTAGCGATGCGCGCCCACGTGTGCGCGCACGCGGTGCGGGGGCGCGGGGGGATGCGCGCTGCAATGCGCACCTGGGCAGCGGGGGGCACGGCACGGCACGGCACGGCCCCCAGGGGCTTGGCCCCGCTCGGTTCGGCTCTAGGGGGTTTGACCCGGCTCGGTTTGGCCCGGATCGGCTTGGCCCAGCTCGGCTCGGTCCCCAGGGGCTTGGCCCGGCTTGGCCCGGCTCAGTTTGGCCCGGTTTGGCTTGGCCCGGCTGGGCTCGCCCCGCTTTGCCCGGCTCCCTCCCTCGCCCCCCCTGGTAGCCCGGCCGTGCCGTCGGACGGCAGAAAATTATGAGTTCTCCCGAGCGGCCCCGAGGGTCAGGAAACACGAAATTAACATCTTCGCAGCCAATTCCGAAGACACTAGACACTTGTGTGTCGGCGTCGGGTTTTTCTTCTAAGCAGTTCCCATGGAAAAGGAAACTCCCCATCTCTTCTGATCGCATACGACAGGTCCTGTGCATGTCTCCGGTAGCTTAAAAAAACACACCGATATTTATTTTCCTTAATTAAGATTGCATAAGATAGCCCTGGGTCCTGGAGACTTTTCTACAGACTGTAATGACGCCATGTAAATTGTTTTTTATGACCCAATATACTACATATTGTCACATTCAGCCCTTGAATAGGAAGCTAAAAATCTCGGTCCCTATTTTTCTTGTTAATTAGGGTATTATTACTATGGATATAATCTCATTACTTTTTGGGGAGGAGAAGAACTAGTTGGAGCCACTTTGAAAAGTCCTGAATATATTTAAATGAAGCAAAATCCGTCTTTCTGCTAATTGCCGCTTTTGCATGACATAGAATTATTGTTCGTATTTTGGGGGCACGGTTTACGCTATGCTAAAGGAGATGGGAGAGGGAAAGGATACCGCTCGCATTTTCCCTGCTCGGCTCTCCCATCCAAATTTGTGAACGGGCTACCCCATAGGAAACTCCGTCTGCAAATTTCCATTCTTTTAAACATCACAAAAATAAAATAAGCTGCAGCCACTTTGAGTAATAATCATTTGAATGAAATATTTGCTACTTTCAGATTTTTTTTTTTTCTCTTTCAGATGATCCTCTTGTTTTGCATGTGAAAAAAATCGTCTGAGATTTACAGCCCTCCCAAACGGAGATAAAGCCTTGGCAATGAGTTGGAAACCTGTTGTAATCTGTGATCCAGGAAACAAAGAGCCTCATTAATGCAGAGACTTTGGTGAGCCTTTGATGTTAGCTAGCATAGCATTCACTCTCAGTTCCATTTGCATTTAAACATTCATAAAAACATCATCTCTGCTTCCTTTGCCTTAAGCAATTTAGGAGTAAAGTATAGCTTCTATTTAAAGAAACCCACTGTGGTGAGGCTTAGAATACAAATATCACATAATCTTCAAGCAGAGCAAATATTTTATCCTACATTTCTGGTGGGCACATTTAATAATGTTATATTTAAGACCCAAAATAAAAGATCCATCTTATTTTCATTAACCTTACACCACACATTTGAGTGAAAAGAGAAAAGAGGCCCAGCTAATGCTAAATATACTACATACCAATTTGTGGAAGTAAGAGAATCCAGAGGATTTTACATTATTCACAAAAGCTGATTTTTTAGAAACTGGATGCCTTCAGCAAGGTGCCTAAATCCGTGTTTAGGCACACACCACTGAAAATTTTGAAGAGGGTTGGTTTGTTTTTTTTCTGTGCGTAATTTTCTGAACTGCAGAATCTTCATGCTGGGGTTAGAATTGAGTCAAAAAAGAGGCTTTTTTTTTTTTTTTTTTTTTTTTTTTTTAGCAAACAAAAGCGAAAATAAAAGTAAAATACCAAAAAAATCAGAATAAGGCCAACACGTGGAGACTTTCTTCCAAGAGAAGTCCCTGTTGCTCCCTCAGCATCCTGAGAGAAGGGCAGCACGTGGGGAATTTGGGGAACCGCTCAGAAAACAAAGGCCTGCCCGTCCTATTATTTCCAAAAGTATTATTCACAAACTCAACTCTGAGAAGTGGAACAGGGCTAAAAATACTCAAGTCAGGTTGACTTGATGTTTGGAAATACTCAACTCGGGTTGCCCACGTTCAGTGTACCATTAAAAATAACAGAGCGAGTTGAAATTGATCCCGTGTCACATCGGGAGCTTTTTATGTTTTCACTCCTAGGAGCAAATATAAGGAAATCTTTATGTTCGGTGCAGTGAGTCAGTTTAGCCAGACTATGTTTTAAGCATTATAAGCAAGTTTCCTATATGATGAATGTCCAAAATTAAAAATTGAAATGGAAAACACTTAAAAACAACTTTACCTTGGATAAAATATTTCTGGAGCTGGATCAAAGTAAAGCAAAAAGCCTGGCTTACTTGTCAGATCATATCTGCACTGAACTTCAAGGTTTGATTTGTATTATTTACATGGAAAAGGTCCCAAGAAACCAATTTGGCACTAAGTATCTTCATTACGTTTTTTCGCTTGTATGGGTGATTAAATCAATCTAGGGTTCCTATTTTAATTTTTTTTGAAAGGTGCAGCCATCTGTGAATTGAGGAACTTTTCTGATGTCATCGCTGTGCTTCAGACTTACATTCTTTTCTTTTTTTAATAAGGAGGCATTTAAAGTGAGGGAGCACATTTGTTTTCACTATTAGAGCTCCTAACTGTCCTTCCCGTAAGTGTTTAGAATGAAAGGTGCCTAATAACTTTTTAGGGCATTGTAACACCTGCAGATAACAGTAAACCAGATTAACCTATAACCAAGTCTGTCCGTCTGTCAGTCCATCTATTCCTCATCCTGCATTTATCAACACGCAGAGAGGCATTATGTGGCTTCACCATATGCATTATATTAAGTGAAGCCTCTCCTTCAAAGTCAATGTAAATGTTGCCACTAACTCCTCTTAGGCTAGGGTTTCACCCTCTGTTCCATTAAAAAGGGCTTCGGACGGAAGCACTTGGATTTATTTAATTTAGCATATTTGTTTTCTCAGGTTTTTATTCATTTAATAGAATCAATTTGGATTAGCTTCCATATTACCCTCTTTGGACACATTTTATCCTCTTGTACAAGCCTGTTTGTGTAAGGGTCACATCTATCCCTGGCAGGCTGAACACCCTCCACGTGCCTGCCTATTTCATTGTTTTTGGAGCAGATACGTTTCCCTGATAGGCGAACACGAGTCCAAGTATGCTTAGATTTAAGAACAGATTCTTTAGCTTGTTTTTCAAAACCAGTTAACCAGTTCTGCCCTAACAGAGGAACCTTCTAAACATTCACCATTCTCCTGGAGAAACAATTGCACGGCTGTCCCATGAGGACGGCTGACTGATAGGTTGGCAGTATGAATTTTTCAGATGAGACAGATAAAAACTCCCGTGTGTGTTCCAGCTGGGAGCATGAGCTCCTGGAGAATAGGCTGGTACCAGCTGAACTAATCCTGGCAAGTGACCAGAGTAAATCAGGCCACTGAAAGCTCTGTTTTGCCCGAAGGGGTTTACGCTGGTATAATTACCTCAGCATAGTCATAGCAGGAACATTTCCTTAGTCTAGACAAGCTCTAATGGGTAAAATAGATCTATCGCTTGCAACTGAAACATCTCGACCCAGCTAAGACATGCACGGAGCCTCGGTGCCTTCTTCCACGTTGTCTCCGCTTTGCTCGCTGCGCCTGGGTCCAGCAGGGCTTGGGGTTGGTTCGAAGCCTCCTCTGCTTTTGTAGGTCTGGGATAGAAAAAGGGGTCAGGCAGGCACTCAGCCTTTTCCCTGCTTGTTTCACTCTGCCCATCTTAATCCTGCACGATCTTGGTATTTGACTTCATGCATCGATCTCAACATACTTAAAGGATTCACAGGCAGCTGCCAAAAGATTGCTTTTAAAATGCCAGCAGAACATCGACTCCTTGACATTGCAATATTTAGGTTGCTTTCGAATGTCTACATGCTCTTCTGGAAATGTTTCCAGCTGTTGGAACTGGAGACTCCTCTTTTCCCTTTTGGGAGGCAAACAGTGAAGGTCCCGGAGTTGGGGCCGCCATCCCGTGTTCTCCAGGGAATTCTAACGAAAGAGGATAAGCTCTCTCAAAAGACTTTATCAGATGTAAAAAGCCATAGTGTGAAATCCATTTTGGAGACTGTGATGTTTGGATAACTCCCTGCTTGTAACGCACAGTGTGGCACAAGCCATTGTCAAATCTCCCTAGTGCAGTTTTGGGTTTTCCCTGTATTAAAAGAATCCTGTTTCAATATTGTCAGGTTGTCAGGCTGTCTCTTCAGGCAGTTTTCACTTACAAAGTCTTTTCTTTGCTCCTGATACAAACAACAGTTCAGATTATTAAAGGACTTTTAAGGCTCACCTATTTTTCACGCTGAGTGTTTTGTTCACCTCGTGCTTTTGGACCTGGATCAACCAACTGGCATCGTGTTTAATATTTCTTATTACTTTCATTGTTAGGTTCTCAGGCACTTGCCCAATGCTGAGAGATTTGAGTTTCAAACAGGAAGGAGCATGTTTATTTGTTTACAAAAACACTTTTCCAGGGCTGCATCCTGTGGTCATACAATCATCCAAGTAGTCCCTGCTCCCATGAGTCATCCCTCTAAATTAAAAGGACCCGTGGAGATGGATTTGCAGAATCACGCTCATTGCTTCCACAACCACTTTTCTATAAACCATAGGGAAAAGTATGTTGATTTTTGGGTCTATAAAACCTTAGTTTTAACAATTGAAAGTACTGAAGTACTGGTTTCCTTTTCTTTTTCTTTTTCTTTTTCTTTTTCTTTTTCTTTTTCTTTTTCTTTTTCTTTTTCTTTTTCTTTTTCTTTTTCTTTTTCTTCTTCTTTTTCTTTTTCTTCTTCTTTTTCTTCTTCTTTTTCTTTTTCTTCTTCTTTTTCTTCTTCTTTTTCTTCTTCTTCTTCTTTTTCTTTTTCTTCTTCTTTTTCTTCTTCTTTTTCTTTTTCTTCTTCTTTTTCTTTTTCTTTTTCTTCTTCTTCTTCTTCTTCTTTTTCTTTTTCTTCTTTTTCTTCTTCTTTTTCTTCTTCTTCTTCTTTTTCTTCTTCTTTTTCTTCTTCTTTTTCTTTTTCTTTTTCTTCTTCTTTTTCTTCTTCTTTTTCTTTTTCTTTTTCTTTTTCTTTTTCTTTTTCTTTTTCTTTTTCTTTTTCTTTTTCTTTTTCTTTTTCTTTTTCTTTTTCTTTTTCTTTTTCTTTTTCTTTTTCTTTTTCTTTTTCTTTTTCTTTTTCTTTCTTTCTCTGACATTGTCCCTTACACGTCAATAAAATCCTTACAAGCCCATGGAAGTAGCCCCTTGCTGTCCATTACTGGCTTGCTACCATTCACATAAAGTACACTTTGTCCTGGGATCGCTGTTTGTACACTGGATGGAACAAAGTACAGGAGAAATCCAAATATTGTTCTTTGAGCTCAAATGCTGCTCAGACATGCTGTGCTGGCTGCAGCTGAGCCTGGTGAAGAGGCTGTCATCCACAGCCAGCCTCCAAGTGCCCCTTCCCTTCCTGCACATCTTACACTGAGGGTGACCGTGCTCAAACAGATGGGGCAGAGTCAAGCAGACCGGGTTTGGGATTATTACGATAGCCTTGGCTGCAGCTCTTTCTGTGATCCCCACGTTAGCACATCAAACTCCTGCAGAGCAGGGCTGGAGGCTCTGGCTTTCCCCTGCCTTACACGAACATACATTTGAGTCGCATGGCAGGAAACCCACCCCAGTTCTCTGCAGCTTGATCACCCCCTTTCCAGTGCCTGAGTTATGCAGAAAGAAAGGGTGAAAGAAATGGAAACAGCTGGTAGGAAGTGAGACTAAAAGCAAATTGTCAGGATAATGGTGGTGGGGTAGGCTGCCCAGATCGGAATCCAAAGGAAAACGGCTCCAGTGTAGAAAAGCCACCCACATAATTCGGGCATATAGACCAGTTCTGATACATGACTCCCATGGCAAAAAGTGTCTCCCCCTGCACTTTTTACCCCTAACCCCATTGTTGGTTTATGATTGCTGCCTTTGTAGGAAACAAGAAAAAATAATTGAAGCTCTGAAAGGGAAAACAAAGCAGGGGAAAGAAAGAACATGGGACTAGGTGGGAAATACTGAATTTATAAATGTTCAAACGGAAATTATTAGGAGGAAAGAACCAAGCAGATTTACAGATCTGAATTCTGCTTCTGCTAATGAATGCTGAATGCTTCCTTTACTAGTTGGACCATATTTTTATTTATTTTGCAAATTTTATTTATTTCACATCTTTACTGGTGACTCTTCAGACTCACTGTCAACAGCCAGGGTGAGCTTGCCTGCTTCATACTTTTCTGTTCTTCAGACCAAAAATGAAAGAAGAGTGAAGGAAAGGTAAATGCTAAAGGGAGCATTCCCACAGTATTTATGCCACCCCCCCTTATCCTTGCCATTTCCCTCCTATCAACAGTTTCATCACTTCCCCTAGTCCCAATGGATGTGGGGGACTTTGAGCAGAGCACAGCGTGGTTACTCCTACCTACATCCCTGCACTTCTGAAGGAGCTCCAAAGAAGCCAGATTAAAGCAGCATTAAAAGCTGTGCTACAAATCCTACCATATTAAGCAAGACAATCCTCGTAGTTGTTTTGGGCTAGCTGAACAGAAGGGGTGCCTTTGAGTTGAACTACATGTTTCAACAGTATGTTGTTCTGAAAAGTGTTGTATATGTGCCGACATCCGCTGCTGGCATGTGTACAGACTGAAGCTTGCCAGCTCCTCCTAATCTGGAAAGAGGAGACATGCAGTGTTAAGTACATGTGTCATCACCAGTCATTCCCCCCCTACCCCCTCAATTTTATCATTTGGTTGTGCAATGTATTTGAACCAAGTCAGCCCATTTAGTTTAGATGAACTTAGGCCAAATAACTGTACTGGAGCTGACTTCAGAGACTTGAGAGGAGCTGCGGGAGTAGGTCTTCCATAAGTAAATGCACTGTTGGGCTCCTTGTTCTGCTCTCAGACAAAGGCCTTTTGGTAGGGCTGCAGTTGGAGGGAGGGAGAGCCCCTAAGAAAACAGGCGTGCCATGCAGCTTATTACATCATATGACTTTTGACTCTCATCATGTTAAATCTGACAGGCAGAACACGGCCAGGCCGAAGCAGGGCTTACAAAGGGGACTTCAAGGAAACCCCTGCTGCAAGGGCTGCTTTTGGTGACTCAGTAGGTGACATGGGATCTTCTGAGTCAGGCCTGAGCCAGTGTTTTAGCATGACGTTAGCACACCTAGCTTGAGATGTTTTCTAGGCTGAAAGCCTGGCTACTTCTGCTAGTAAAGGTCCTGGGAAACTTCTGTACACGTACAGATGGCTATTCCAGCGTCCTGGTCGAAGTCCAGCCGTATTGATTGTGTCCTCCTCTGCAACTGTTTTGTACGGAGTCAATTACTGCCCCCTTTAAAGCTGTGACCGTGGTCTGTCCCGCAGTCCTGAAGCGTGACTGCAGCTCGCTGTGACACACCTTTAGCGAGTTAGTTGGGAGCTAACACCTGTGCAACCACAGCGTCAGCTGCCGAGTATTTATAAGGCAGGGGGCTCGGTCTCCCTCCTCCCCTTCGTGATGGCTAAAGCACTTGTGGTATGTGAGCTCACCCATTTAAAACAGGCTTGAGTATGTCCATGGGGGTTGTAGGCACACCTTGGGGTTTCGGGGCTGACTTGTGCTGTCTTGTGTGGCTCCACCATCAGTGCCTCACGGATCGTGGGATATGCTTGGGAGTTGCCCACAGCTTTCTTCTGTTTTTCTGAAGTGGCTTCGGTGCTCCTTATCTCAGCAAACAAGCGTGCTGATAACAGAAGCCCTGAATGCAGTCAGAAGTCAAACGCGTGTCTTGGTGGATCCTAGTCCAGATTTAGCTTGAGACCCTCAGTTTTGGACTGAGGTGTATGGGAATCTGTGTCCTTAATCCTGTGGTAAATCTGTTAGTTGTCTGCTCGTGCTGTGTATGAATCCTGGGACAAGGCAGTAGTAGCAGATGATACGTTTCTGAAAACTATGGAGAAGTGGAAGGTGTGTAGCTAGAAGAAGAGACAGTGTGGTAACAGAGAAACACAAGTTGCTAGAAGTTTTGGTGGCTAGAGAAGGAAGCACAGAAGCAGAGACTTCAGAACAACTAGAAGAAAAAGTATATAAGCTGATACTCCATTTTCAAGGCTAAATTTGAATTATTTTATGAGATACTTTCATCTTAGTATAGGTTAGCATTCCTCAGCTTTTTATATTTGTATATAAATATTTTTCTTGAAGTAAAGTCAGCCTAATTGGAAGTAAGAGCTCTTCTATGTCACTTATTTTAATACTCTAATATATTTCCCCTAGTTAATCATTTCTATTTCTAAATATAAATTTCCTTTCCTTTTCTTTCAAGTCACTTAAAATGAAAGGGCCTGCTTTACTCTTTGACCTTCTCTAACAAGCAGACCCTTGAAATGCAGCATTTCCAGAAAGCAAGCTGTAGGAACAACAGATGGATTTAGTAAATTACAGCCTGCAGATGAATTGTATGAGGAGTAAGTTTGAGATGAAGACTTAAAATACACAGAAATTTTCTGTGCTGTAGCTTGTTTCTTGCTGTCAAGCACTGCCTGTTAAATGCGTAATTTGTGTGATGTTAGCTTTCTGTACTGATTGATTGGTAGAAGTCATTCCGCCCCAAATTACCAGCTATTTGGGTCTCAGCCTGCAATCTTACCCAGCCAGAAGACCGTGTCCTCTAGGTATGTTTTGGTATTTTGCATTTCTTTTATTTGCTGAAGGTATTCTGACAGACTACTTACGCTGATCAGCAGATTCTAAAACCTGTTTGTGGTTTCCCAGGGATTTCATAGACAAATTAGTGCATGTGTATTTGCAGGACAGGTGACTCCTAGATGATAAAAATGTAGTTTATAATCAAAGTGCCTTTCTTGTAACAATAATCTTGAGATAAGTGTTTGCCTATCTTCCAATGTGATAATCCTTTTGGAGATTAACAACTCATTTTTCAAAAGCATGGTCTTGGTTCTGCAGACCTTGCTGACATAACTAAATCTTGCCGAGTTTATGAGGTGCACAGATTGCAGGAACGGACATTCATCTCAACATGTTTCCTCGATGTAATTTAGGTGTTGTTCCCAGGTTTGAAATGCCATAATGTATTTGATAAAGAATAGCAGCAGTAAGTTGTCATTGTGATCAAACACAAACGTTCTGTAGGGTAGAATAAATTATTTGCATGGGTGTGATGAATGCTTGAAGGGAATTTGATAAATTGCATGTTGAGCACTGGGAAAATATCTGAAAATAATCCGTGTTGTTCTTTGTGGTTTCAGAAACTTAGCATTGAAAAGAGACTGTCACTGGCTCAGGTTATTGTGTAGTATTATTAAAGGTCTTCTGAAATGAACACATCTAAGATATGGCAATCGATACAAGATCAGGTAGACTCATGACTTTTTACATAAATAAGGACTTCTCATTCACAAGAAGGGCAACACGCTTTACAATGTGTTCCTATGCTGTCTGATTTTGCAGTCACTTGAACTTTAGACCATTTCTGTGACAGGCTTCAGTAAACTCTGTATCAGATAAATCTCTGCGTCAGAATTTTGTATGGGACTTGGAGGAGTTGCCTGTTTTAGCTAAAGTATAACTTCCTTTTGGAAGGAAAAGATGCTAATGGCAATGAGGGGGATGGTAAGAATGATCTTTTCAACATTTGGAAGATGCACAAAATATTCTCAGTTCTGCTTTCTGCTTGACCTCTGAATGCAGGCTGCAGTATCGGCAGCTGTAGTTCATCACTGTCCACTGCACTGGTCTGCACATCGTACCCACTGGGAACCTCTCAGCATGCCACTCAGCTCCCATCTCCACGTGTGCCATGGCTTCCATACAAAGGAAACCAGTGCATGTGGGGAAGGGTGTGCATGCAGATCTCCTGCAATGGAGTCAGCGTGGGGCAAGGGTGTGTACCCAGGGACCATGATTGCAGGGTGTATTGCAGAGAGCATCTGCCCAGCAGTGTAGATACTGCCTCTGGGGAACTTTCCTTCAGAAGAGTGTCTGGCACTGTAATGCTCTGCTTGCAGAGCAGGTCTCAGTGCGACAGTACTTAATGTGCTGGTAGCATTCAGTGGCCAGGCTACAGATATGATGCTTACACTTGGTAATGGTGTTTAAGACTCCACAAAATTTTCCCGTAACTCACAGATCCAGGCAGGAATGCCTCTATGAAAAACAGTTTAGAATGCAAACTTTAACAGCTAACTGCTCTAAAATACCAACACAAGTCTGTATCCCTGAGTTTCTTCCAAGGTGGTAATTGCAAGTGAAAATACCATCTTTTTGTTGTTGTTTTCCTGCTTTTGAAAAGGTCCATCCCATAAAATTTATCAGCACAGTAGGTTTCTCTGCATTCCTAGGGTTACTCACGTGTAAAAAGGCTGCAGCAATGCACAAGGGCTGGAATAGTTTTTCCATGATGTGATTTGTTACTGCTCTAAGGTTTGCAGTTTCATAGTACGAGTACTTGATGCAGAATAACACTGAGTTGTTGCTGTAATCAGACAATACGTTTCTTAAGCCACTCACAGCAAGGCTACATAACGGTTTAAGATCTGAAATGTCCAGCTGAAACTCTACAGAGAACTGCTTATGGAGACAGAATGTAATTACCCATGTTGGAATCTGGCCAGGTTTCCAAGGTTAACACCTTTCATCTTGACATCAAATCTTTAATGACCACACATGGTAAAGACATTTGTTTAACATCTTGTTTGGGAACATAACATTTCCAGTGTTACCATGCCCCTTTTCTCATACTGGAGTATTGGTTCAGTATTGATCTGAAAGAAAATGGCTTTCCTAGTCACCAGCAGTACTTCACACACAATCACACATTTCCTTTGGAGATTCCTATTTGAGTATAACCAGGTTCTACTGGTCTGATTTTTTTATTTTTTATTCTCTTCTCCAAATGATCTGGTGTTTTCTCTCTCTATTTAAGCTCATAGCAAACATTGCAATTGCCTTTCTTTCTAGGTTGCCAAATAAAATAATCAGAGAAGTAGGCATTGTGATTTTGGAATGATACCTTAGAAAATGAAGGGGAGCAATGACAGCATGTTCTCACGGTGCCAATTAAAACACTGCTGAGGAGATTCAGCACTACTTCCTGGAGAACCAAGCTGACAAGACATTCATAGGGATTCACTCAAACAGAAGAATCACAAAAAGGCTCCTTTCTGTTTCTAAGCATATGGTGTACAGAAATACTGTACAGCTTATTCTCCTGTCTGTGACATTCTTGAGTAGTAATCATCATCTAGAAAGTGGATGGAACAATCTGAATTATCCTTAAAGAAGATATTGGTTGTGATATCTGAGATGGTCTGGCTAAAGCAAAGAATCACTTATGTTTACCTATTGATTAATCTCATTTAGAATCTAACAAGGATGTGTCTGTAAGACCTTTAAACATCTTAAATTTTCACCTCTTTAAAAAACAAAACCAAAAACCCTCAAACAAGTTTATGTAGAGAGTTTGAGATGCTTTGAGTAAAAGCACAAAAAGAACGTGTGCTTGGGGCAGAGGACATCATGAATACCTCATAGTACACTGAATACAAACAGTATCCAGGCTGTAATTCTTCATGGACATGGAGGTCGGCCTTTTGCTTAGCAGTAGTTTTAAGGTACATAAGTACCTTTATTTTATATATTGGGGAAGTGAAGCACAGAGAGATGTTACTTGCACAAAGTTGGTCACAAGCTGGTGTTCAATCTATTTCGTAGTCTCTCTTCCAATACTGATACTAGAACACACCACTGTGAAGCATGGGGAAATTGGATTTGTCCATTTTTTAATAACACATCTCCTGAGCTCAGTATGAACATGCATGGTTTCCGTACAATGTAACTCTGTTCACACAAAATAGCATTTTAATTGCAGTAAAATTCTAACTTGTGAACTGAAGCAAGTGAAGGCTAAATCAGTGGTTTTTTTTCTGTCTTAACAGAGCGGTACAGGAGCGTGTGGTGCCGAGGGGCTCCTGTCAGGGCCTGGGGTGCTTCGTGCTGGCTGCAACTGCCCATGGCAGCAGCTCTCTGCCATCTCCTGGTGGGGTTTGAGCAACCAGTGGTGCTGGCTGATGGTGTCTGCGGTTAACCCACTTCAAAGACAGGCTGTCCACAGACTTGTGGCCCCCAGTGAAGATGGCTGCTGCCTTGCAGGGTGATGTGTGGGCCAAAGGGCAGCAAAATGGCCACCCTTCCCCTCCAGCCCAATGCCACTGGGGATGCTGACAAAATGGCTGACAGCCAGCTAGGCAGGCAGGAGGGCGGCAGACTTAACAAGCCTGTGCTTGTGGTGTCCCTGTCTCTCCAGACCTTCAAACCCGAGAAGGTTAAATGCAGAAAAGCGAGGTGTTTCTTGCTGTTTCTGATGGTGGCGTGCTGCGGGCCGGCTGCTGCAGGGCCAAGGGTGTTCGCTGGGAGTCCGGTGCCTGCTGAGGAGCCATCTGTCCCTGCGGGGCAAGCAGAGGAGGGGGGACAGGGACAGCCGTGCCCCTCCATCCTGCTTGGAAAGAAGGGCAGGCCAAACATCTTCACCTGTTTCTTTCGGAGCTTTTTTAATCACATGATTTTTAAAATCAAATCTCTGGATTTTTTTTTCTCTGTGTGCAGTCTGACTAATGACTTCTGTAAACTTGTGTTGGCAGAACTAACAACAGGTTAAATAAAGTGACTAATTGTTTTCATTCATCAGCTATTCATTGCAAGAGCAATTACAGTTTCAGCATTCTGCCCCCAAATGAGGGCCAGATCCTGCAGTCATGTATGATTTATATTACCCGTCTGCATTCTCTAGCATAGAGGTGGCTATACTCTGAGGCTAGCCCCTTCTTTTAAAAACTGTGACTTTGGATCCAGATCAGAATTTGGGCAATCCAGGGTACCCACAGCTCATCTTGATTTCAAGCATGAGATGAATTACAACCTACTTTTTGTCATTTATTCATCGGGTGCTAGGAGGCGTTAAGAAACCTTCACTTGGCTTTTTCTGTGAAGATGAAATTTCAGCCCCAAAGTCAAATTGCCTTACTAATTCCAAGGCAGGAGGTCTGTTTTGTGAAGCATGCTAAGTATTTCTACATTGTTAGTAATCTTTTTATTTTCCCACATACAAGATTTAAGAAAAAGAAAATCCCAATAGTAAACCTCAGGTTTCACTAGCTAAACGTATCCAGTCTTTGAAAGAAACAGTTAAATTTGAAATAGTTAAAAAACATACTAATTTATTCACCAGCCTGTTTTAGAGGTAGAACAGCCTGTGTAAGCTGTTCTGGGAATGGAGCACTTGCTCCTTGATGGAGTAGTGCTGGGGAACAATTCTATAAACGTGTCATTGTCTGGGATTTTGTCAAAGGGTATCTGGACAGAACTGCTTAGTAGGGATTCAGGTCTCCTCCTGATGTCCACTTGTGGTCGTGTATGCTGTTTGACTGGGGCACAGGAACATTCAACCCACTGTAGCAATGAGAGAAATGGAAAGAAAATGTGTAGGAAATGGAGTCTATTGCCATAGGCAGCTCCATTGATGAGTCTTTGTTGCTTTGTTCCCCCTCCTCCTGTCTTTTCATGCCATTTCAGTGTAGCATAGAAGAGGCACAGAAAATGTCTACTTCAATTATACCTCATAACTGAAATTCAGGTAAAACCCAAATAAAGACAGTTTCACTGGACACCATTGAATTCTGGACCTGGGAAATTTGTAATATTTCTTTGTCTTTCTAGTGGGCAGGAAGAAAAAAAGCTTTGTAAATCATTGCAGTCTTAAATAGGAATTTTCTCATCTAATTCAAACTTCATAGCTTGATCCTGTTTCTGCTACTGCAAGCCACATTTGTGTGTATGATTGTGTGTGATACTCTGAAAGGTATGGTGTTCATGCCTAAACCCCTTATCTGCTCCTCGTCCACAAAGCAGCTGTAGTTGATAGTAAGTAGTTCATGGAGGAAAAAAAAATCAAAGTGAAAATGGTAATCGTAATGCTACTTTGTACTTGGCAGATCTCAAAACATTTCACAAAGTGATGGTGCCTCATTTTAAATCCTTCAGTCACTCAGTGTGCTAGTTAAAGGGAGGGAGGAGAAGTGTTTGTTTGCAACTGAGCTATTAAATGTAGGATTTGTGTCTTATAAAGTGGCAGTGTTGCTTTTCAAGGCTTATTAGCAACGGTGAATATATTCAGGTCCTACAGCACTTAAAATGAATGCAAAAATCACTGCACTTCAATGGGAGATGGAGAGAGAAAGTTGTTCCTATTCCAGTATCTTCCCCAGTGAGTGTCCTGAGTAGCGTCGTCTTGAATTGCACAAATATTGTACCTAGGTTTTGAATATTCTGGAAGTAATATTTAATGCTAATGGGTAGCAAAGTGATACAAGAAATATGAATCTCATAACAATTTAATTGCATCTTAAAGCAATGCAATTCTATTACAACATCAAAACTACTTTGCATATATATATATATTTCTCTTCGCAATGTGATTTATGAGCAGTAATTAACTCAACCTTTTAACACCATGTGACAGGTGTTGCTGGGCCCATTTATGAACTAGGCAAGCTGAGGCACAGAGGTGTCAAATGTAGCTTGTCAGTGATGGTATTGCAAAATGAAGACAAGAAACCAGGAATCTTGAATCATGGTCCCTGTTCTGCTGTTGATAAAAGAGAAAAGATCATGAAAATCCATTGGGCTTGCTACAAAGTCTGGCAAACTTTAGAAACTTATAAAAGCTTTTAAAAGCAGAGGGTTTATCTTTATTAAATGATGAATGCAGGAGGCTTTTTAAAATAACACTAGAGAAATGCATCTAAACCATGATGAAATGAGAATCAATATAAGTTGTTAAAAAAAAGAAATTCTGCTGGAATTGATTTTTTTCTGTCATTCAGAAATGTTTATATTCTATGTTCCCTTTATGTTGTTTTATCAATGTAGCATAAAAGCCTTTTAAAAATATAAATGGCAGGTAGCTTGTTGAGTACCGTACCTTGGTGCTTGTGGACCATGGGCTTCCTTCCACCTCTGTCATCAGCAGGACTGAGACTCTCTGTGTCACAACCCTAAGTGTAAGGGGTTACTGTGGGATCTATGTGGTTTATGCTTATGGAATAGTCTGCATCTTGAAAATCCCTGCTGGAAGACTGACCCCAGTGCTCTCTGTAAGTGTTGTCTCTGAAAGACACGAAAACAAAACTTCCCTTCCTGGTTTTGTGTTGCTGCACAGGCTCAGATGACTCTCATGTACTTGTGTCAGGCTGTAAGCTTCCTAAATTATTGTAGTCTGCCTCTGGCTGGGGTAGCAGAGTCATTCTGTTTTATGGTCCTTTCTCTGCCTTATCCCTCCTGGCCCTGCCCACACTTTGGAAACCTCATAAGATGGTTTGATGCTCCTGACTGGGAAAAAAGGTGCTTGGAAAAAGATGCTCCTGTTGAGGCAAAATTTACTGCGTAACACTGCAGTCTCAACAAAGCAGACCTTGTGGTGTCTCTCAAATACAATTTTCACCCTCAAATACACTGCTTCTGATGTGGCTGTAATGCTTCTGAGGGTGAGCTGAAGAAAAAACTATGAACACAGGCTTGCAATCATTGTCCCAAGAGGGTCTGCTCATGCAAGTCCTGCTAGATCAATAAGAGGTGTGCTAAGTATCAGCTATCACCGAGACCAGGGTATGGCTAGGTGTAAAGTATGCTTTAGAAGCTAAGGAAGGGAGAAGGAGATTGTACAGAGAAGAAAGAGAATGATTTAGAAAAATATGGGTGTCTGAACCTCTATTTTACAGCAGTATGTACAAACGAAGAAATGTATCTTGTACTTTCTTTCCTGCAAGTACATTCATATTAGTAATATGGTAAGAATTTCAAAAGATCCACCTTGGTAATTGGCAGGATAGAAACATGTGAAAACTTGATAAATATGCCATGGGGACTTGCCATGTGCTTAAATCTTGGAAAGGGAAATTCTTTATTCACATATGAAACTAACAGCTATGTAGTAGTGGAAATAGTATTTCTTTGTTTTATGAAGATTTCTGCCTCATGGCAGATGATTTAATCAGGGGATTTTTTAATAGAAAAGGAAAAGTAGAACACAGTTGTGGGTAATTAAATATAGGAGACCCTATTTCTGGTTTTAGTGTAAATGCATTTATTATTTGTAAACCTGACTCATTTGTAAAGATACATGTATATTAAGAAAAAAAAAGTCATGCATTTGGGATTATTCAAGTCCTTGTATGAGTGCAAGCAGTACTTTATAAACTGGTATCAAAATGTTCCACAGTGATGGTCTGGGCTAGCAGTACAGTTATTGCTGTCACTGATGTACACATTTTGTATGTTTATTTTCACATGCAGCTATATTCAGCTCTGGGAAATGTTTTACCCTTTGCAGAAAAGTACTTAGAATCAGGTAAGCAGATAGTAATTTTGCTGGAAAATCTAAATGAACTTTAAAAACACATTCTCAGAACTGATCAAAACCAAATAGCTTCTTAGGACCCTGCAAGCTTTGCAACACACAGGACTGGATAGCTTGAGATCCTGATGTTGCCTTGGGCACCTGATTCAACTCAGAATCCTGCCGACTTGTAAGACAATCCTTGCCTATTGTTTGTTTGGTGTGTTGCTTTTTTATTTTATTTTTTTTTTTACCTCTGGCTGAAGGTGCAAAGTAAAATAGGTCTGTGGTCCTGCTCCCATTAGAGCCTGTGAGAGTTTGCTTACACTGAAGTCACTGACAAAACCCTCAACAGCTTTAATGGGGGCAAGAACAGGCTCACCGTGATTTAGTCTCAAGTGTTCAGCTCAAGGCAGAAAGACGGGGGCTCTTTGAAAATGACAACTTGTGGGTTTTGGAGAGGTCATTAACATATTTGTCATGGGGGAAAGAGGGTAAATAAGGAACTTGAAAAGAAAGGCAGATATTAATTACGCTTCAGACAACATTGCTGTGTGCTGATGACATACTGTAGCTCTCCAGACGACTATAATTTGCAAGTGAACCCAAGGAGTATGAGACTACAACAAGCCAAGCAATTAGTTCTTCCTGAGTTGCAAGAGTGACATCATGTGTGCAAAACATGCCTTCGCCTTCAGCTACCAACACATACTCATTTATTTTTCCTGTAGGGTCACTGTTTGCTGTGAAGGCTATTAAATCATACTTCTGATGGAAGTGCTAACTTCCAGAGTCTAGTGTGTGAGGGTCCCTGGAGTGCAGGTAAAGAAACCCATGTCCAAAGCGTCAGCTATCAGCAAAAGCAGCTCCTGTATCTGATTTAGTGGCATGTAACTGGTCTGCAAAATTCTTGTATATTTTATCTTTGTTATATTTCTTATATATGTCTTTATGTTATATTTCTGGAGTCTTGAAAATTTATCCCTATTGAAGGGATCTGACCCAACAAATGTTTTTTTTTAATCTGGAATTTGTCAAGAAATTGATGGAAAAGGTGAAGGGCTGCTTTTATGAGCTCTTCATTGTACAGACTTCTGGCAAAAGCAAGGAGTTTATTTAAATAGGAAATGTAGTAGAAACAAAATGATTGAGTGATGATGTTAAATGTATCTGAGAGTTTTCCGCTAGTGTGTGTGACTTTATAGCTTGGATCACTTAATCCTTTGCACTGCATGTGTTTATCAAAGATACTTTAAGGATCTATCTAATACTCAGGGAGGAATAAATTATGGCATTGATCTAGAGAGACAATTGGATTCATTCTTAATCAGATACATAGTCCCACTGGAGTCACATACTACTCATGTGAAGTAAATTAAGCTTCTGCTTAAGTGCTCTGTAGAATAAAGAGCCAAAAAAATCTCATGAAGATTTTTCAGCTCTTTTGTCTGTTATAAGTATGATGCAAATTGCTGTGTAGCTTTTGATTTTTTTTTTTTTTTTTTTTTTTTTTTTTTTTGTGGATTAATGAGAAAGAAAAATGGAATATGAACAGACTTGACCTTAGGGATGTGTTTCAGTGTATGAAAAGCTGCTTTATCTTTTGAAGAAAACTTATAACAAATGCAAAATGAGCATTTCACCACTATTGTGCTTTCTAAACATAGCAGTGGGCACAGGGATTTGGTGGAGAAAATGCAGAATGGGGCTACAGTGAGCACAGCACTGAGCTGGAGGGTCTTGTATCAAACGGGAGCAAGTTTCACCCATGTGATGTGATGCCTTTGTGGTTCTCCACATGGCTGTGTGCTTATCCCTGTTTCCCAAATCTGGTTAGTGTTTGATGCCCAGTGTTGGTTACTCTGTTGTGTGCTTTGTGTCTTCCAGTGAAGTTGATGGGAAAGCTTCTCTTAGCATCAACCCAGTCATGCCCGTGAAACACTTGTGTTGCACTTCATCTACTCTGCAGATCTGAAAGTCTGGGGCTGACTTCAGTGTTGCAGGACATTTGGGTCTTGTTGCCCACCCCATCCTTTCAACAAATGATTTATATTGTTTTCATGTTTGTTTCTAGCTCACAAGTTTACATAGTCGCCAGAAGCTTCTAAAATTAGAACCTGAGGAAAATAGGAACCTGTTCTCCAAAGCCAGCAGGTTGTCTTAATAGGAGTTGTTATTGCCATTATTAAGAATATTAATAATCTTATGTTAACCAAAGGTGGGAATGAATCTGTTGCTGGACTGAGCCTGGGATTTGTGACGTCTTTTTCCTTACAAAGCTGTGGCAAAAACCACCCAAGAGAAATGGTGAAGCTGTTACACAGAAAGCCATGCTGCAGGGAGCTGGGCAGCCTTTTTGCCCTGTTGACATGCAGGGGTCTTGGTATTTCTTCTGTTTGTGACAACTCATGCCAGCGTAGAGAGAGATTACTGCAGAAAACTGTAAATTGAACACAGTGCACAAAGTTCCTGTTCTGTTTGCAGTGCTGAATGAAGCTAGACATGGGAGTATGACAGTAAAAGCGCCATGCAGAGCACAAAGGGTGGAAAAAATTCTGAACCTCTGTAAAAGGGCTTGAACCCTGCTCCTCGGCTTCAACTGCAGGGACTTTCCTCAACTGAAAACCGAGGATCTCTTTGTACGAGGCTATTCGGTTCATTTCGTTATCTGTAGCTGCCAGCACGGCCACAGATGTGATAGGGGAAGCCATTGGTTTTGGTGGTGCAGACAAAAGAGGAGTAAGGCATGTTTGCATGAATTGTCTGTTTGGCTAACAAGCTCTGCACAGCCTGAAGACGCAAACCTCCTGCAGAGCCCAAATCTGCTTGCTTCGTGGACCATTCTGGTTGAATTATTCCTCTGGCAGTGCACCCCTTGAGCTAAACTTTAATAATGTAAAGCTGATGACAGCCTGGTTAAGGTTTTAAGTGCCTGGTTTTGATTAATTTCCTGCATTTCAAGGGCAAAAATGTGTAAACTTGGTCTTTACTGAGTACAACACCACTCTTCATGTGTTGCTGACCTATTAAAATTGTACACCTTTTTTTTGCCTACTGGAAAATTTTCCTGTACTGGAGAGACAGATCTGGGACACTGCTTGTTCAAATCAACACTTAAAAATCTACCTAAAGCTGCACAGGAGAACTGAGGTTGTGTTAAAATTAGGTTGGAAGTTTTCAACCTCAAAAAATGCGTGTGAGCAGAAAGTGTAACTATTCTTAAAAAAAAAAAAAAAAAAATACACATTCTTGTCTTCTGTTCACCTTGCTGTACTGGCACACTGTGCACAGAAGTCATCTCTCTCCTTTATTCTGTGTGTGTGTGCCCATTCATATACCCACCAACCTCCCCGCAGAGCACGTAAGGGAGAATCTACTTGGTGGTTTTAATGAAAATGCAGTTTCGTAGCTCTAATGATCAACAGCTGGGAAAATGCATGCTTTTCTCCTTCATCATCTCTAGACTTATTTGAAAGATCTTTGTTTTGTGGCTTTACTGGGTGACTTTCCTGATGAACTGATTTTTTTTTTAAATTCATTTAATTTCTTCGAAGACCATAGTGGTTACCATAGAAATACGTTAGTTGCAAAACAAGGAATAATTAGTTTACGTTTGTTCCTTTGTGTCTCCTAATTTCTTCCATTCAGGATTTTTAAGCATATAATTAAAGGGATTATTCGGCTTTGTGATTTTTTTTCCCTCTATAAATTCATTTAAAGACAAAACTCTGATGTCTGTGGAGCATAAATAATAATGATTATATGTAGTAATTAGTCCAACCTGTTTGTCCACATAGCAGAAAACAATGTGTTTTCTGTCGAAAGGCTGCAATGCTGACTAGTGGTCACTCTCAGCTTCGACTGTGGCATTCCCAGTTATCTATCTCATCCTTTGTGGGTACTCAGCTAATTACCCTTAACAAAACCCCGCTGGGAAGTGGCCCTCTGCAAAGCACTGCGGGACACCTTCCTGTGTCATTCAAGTTGTGGGGCAAGCTGAATTTGAGGAGAAAGGCACTGGCAGGCTCCAGAAGTCTCGAAGGTCAGGCGGCGATTGAGCAAGGCCGGCGTGTTGCGACACTGGGGCTTGAGGTGGTTGTTCAACACCTCTGCGCTGGCAGGACTTGCCGAGTAGGCAAAGCTCTGCCCGTCTGTGCGGAAGGGCTGAAACTTGTAGAACTTCTCCAGCAACACTTGTGATGGACTGGGATTTTTTTTATTTACTTATTTTGCCAAATGGCAGTTTGCTCTGGACACAAAGGCTGTTGGAGCCCTTCCGTTCGCGTTAGTTCAGTGGTTAGAGTGCTTTTTCTCCTAACAGCAAATAGGCGCAAGGAGGCATTTTATTTTTTTTAAAAACCCCAAGATGAATAAACTGTCCTGTGAGCAGGAACACAAGCTGTATATTCCATACTTAGTAAGGGAAAATATCAAGAGCAGGATTTAGGTGCAGCCTCTGCCCACCCAAGCATCCTGCAGGCTGGTGGGCAGCGTGCTGTGGGGGGGAGAGGTCTGGCATCGTGCTCCCCACATCCTGAGCCAGTGCCTGCACCTCTGAGTCCTGCTGCGGAAAGGAGAGGGATGCAGCCACCACCTGATCTGGCAAATGTGCTACAAGGGCTCTCCTGGGTCAGGCTTTCTGGGTGAAATAACTGCTGGTGCCGCGGGGCTCTCCGGAGGGTTCTTAGCTGGGCCCTGAGACGCTGCGAGGGGCCCTGGCTATCGGTTAAATGCAGTCACCAGCAAATAGATGGGAGTGCTGAGCACTGCTGCTTTGGGTCTTGGGCTTCAGAGCCCATTTTTGTGTCTCTTTCCTTCCTTGACCATCATTTCTTAACTTCTTTGTGGTTTTTTTTTGTTTGTTTGTTTTGTTTTTGTTTTTGTTTTTTTTTTTTTTTTTATTATTATTATTATTTTTTTAATTTTTAATTAACCTCTGCATCACCTGGGCACAAGAAGAGCCCAGATCACAATTTATATCCCCCAACACATCGTCCACGCTGCCTGCTGTCCCCCCCCAGTGCCTTCCCACGATCCAACCCCTTTCCCTGGGGGCCTGACCCTGCTCCCAGCTGCGATCCCAACCCCGAACCCGCATCCCCCGGAGCCCCGCCGGGTGCGGGGCCGTGCGGGGCCCCCTGGCGGCCGGCGCCGGGCAGGCTCCGGGCTCCCCCAGCCCTGCTCCGGCTGCTTTCGGGGCTCCCCCGGAGCGGTGCCACCGCTTTGTCGCCGCTCTGTTCCCGCAGCCGATGCATGGGGACACCGCGGGGAACATCGGGTGGTCGGGAGCCAAGCGCCCATCCCCGGCTCTGCCGAGTTCTGGCATCTCACACGCCCCTCGAGGTCCCCTGTGGCAGCCAGGAGCTGACCTGAGCGGGTACTGTTATGTTTTGCATACGTGTGCTGCCTGCTTGCAGCTTCTGCTTGAAGCTTCTTGAAATATAAAACTCATTTCCTAATACCAGGATGAGTTTTGGTAATGGTACATAATATCCGGGAGTGGGCATTCAGGGTAGAGCATCCCACTTAATGCAATTCTTGCACAATTAGGAGTTGTTTACCTTAAACATTTTTTCTGAGGAGTAATAATAATAATAAAAAACGTAAAGAAAATTCTGGTTAATAACCTGGGTGAAATAATTATCCCACTAAGGCTCTTTATTGAATCATGTATGCAAAGCACAGAAGGTTTTCATAACAGATGTATTTAATCTTGATGCAATGCTGGGGTTTTAACCCCACAGTGTCTTGCAATTCAGAGCTGGGCTAGTTCTGGTGTGCCTGAATAGAAGAGGCTGAGCCAGAAGCCTCTGGGATCAGAAACAGGACTTTGCCATTGTAGGAGCCCCTCAGAGTCTTGTTATTGTCCAGTAGTAACTGCAATAATGAAGCCCTGGAAGACCATTTATATAATAGTTCAGTGGCTTGGTTAGTTTTCATAACTGTCTGCAACTGGCTTTTGGAAGCTCTCCCGGTGTTTATTGAAGCAAATGTCAGTACAAGGCTATTGTGTTTGTGTCATAGATGTAAACTCTGGCAAAAGGCGAAGAACCTAGTCGCACGCGTTGCTCCAGAGCTTTTCTAGGGAGAGGAGAGCATCTGGCAGCTCTCTGCTCTCTGGTTGCTGATCAGAGTGACACTGCTTACATTTGCTTGGCTCCTGCTGCCACCAGCAGTAGCGGTCAAATGTCCCAGAGCACAAAAAAAGTCTGCGGAGCTGCCTCCAAGACCAGCCATGTGGGAACAGAGGCACCAAGAAAAGGCTTCCTGAGAAGCAAACGTGTTCGACTTCACTGCGTTGTATCCCACGATGCGGTCACATATAAATAGAGCACTAGGTCCTGGAGCTGGTGGAGCATTAGTAGGTCACCCCGACTATTTCTCTGCTTCACAAAGGATGATTCTCCTTGCTGGATGTGTATTTAGGGCTTTCTCATGCTTGCTTTTGAATTCTTCAGTGAAGAAGCTTCTACGCATGGCCCTTTTGCCCCCAAACTATTTCGTATTCTAATTTTCTTCTCTGATTCTCTTTCCTCGTGTTGAACCGAAATTTGTTTTTATTCAGCTGTCTCTAATTGCTCCCAGTTATCCATCCTCTCCCACCATGAGCACATCCTTCTTCTCTGTGAAGTTTATACCTGTCAGATATCCCTTGACTGTTTCCTTTGGTCAAAGCCATACATATGCAATTCCTCTAATCTTCCCTCTGCCATCCGTTCCCTCAGGCTCTTCATTATTTGCTAGTCCTGCTCTGAACTGCTTGCCGTTTATCAATATTATTTTATGATGATTTCTGAACTTCACAGGCTGCTTTGCTGGCGTTTGTACCCACATAGGCAGCCCACGGGGGCTGTGTTTTGGGTGCAGACCTGGCTGATCCCGTTGTCTCAGCAGGGCAGCTCACACGTGGACAATAAATACCCTGTCCTACCACCTAACGATGTACTCCACGAACTGGCATCAAACACTGCCCGCTGTTAAAAATTTACCCAGAATGAAGCACTAGCGGCAAGCATGGCTGATGGGGGAAGAAGATTAGTTTTTTTCTGATCATTGGGTTTGATTTTGGGGTGTTCCCGTGATGAGCCTTGTGGGTCCTTTCCAACTCAAGATATTCTATCATTCAGTTAAAAATCATTTTCTGAAGGCTCTGACGTCTTTGCTTGCCTCGTTCATTTGCAGGCAGGAGCAGGGAGCAGGAACAGTTGCTGAGACACAGCTATAAGCCGTGTAACTTCATAAATGACTCTTTATTTTCCATTGATGTTGTCTGCGGAGTGCAGAGCATGGTCTGTGCTTTCAGGGTGTCTGACTCGTGCATGCTGGGATTCTTGCTATCATGGCATTTCTTGCAGCAATAAGGGAATGTGCTGTATTTCTGATGGGCTGTGGTGTATGTGCCTGTGTTGTTGTTTTAAGGGCTTTTAAGCTCAACGGGAAAATAAATAGTCTGCAAGTAAAGTTGTTTTGGGGTAAGAACATTTTGAGACTTGACTTTGAGTCTTTTTGATATAACATTCAGGTTTCTTTCTGTAATGGGCAAGGAAGGTTGGAGAAATATATGTTTAGGAGTCTTTTTATAGTAAACAAATTATGTTAATGCATAGAACAGAAAACAGCTTTTAAAACCACTAAGTACTACTAGTAAAACATAGTGACCACCAAGTATTTCACTTCTGAAAATAGACCACCAGAGAATTATATTTCAAAACGCTTTGCTGGCTGAACATGTTTCTAAGAAGTTAATCTTTACAAGAACAAAAGAAAAGGCTTGAACAATAAGTCTACATGAAATAATTGTGTAAGTAAATATCAGGAGAGTTAAGGGAGCTAAACTTGAATGAACCTCATGCACACAGGGAACAATGAGACGGACTGGGACTGAAGCGGGTGGCTGGACCATCCTTTGGGGTAAATCATTGCCATAAAGCGAGGATTTGGCCCAGGATTACAATGTCTTGCTCCTAGGTGAAGTGCAGGGTGTTCTGCTGGTTGTTTACCTTTGCCTTGACCAATTTTGAGAAGAATAAAGAAAGGACGTGTGTGGAAGGCAGAGGCTCCTGGGACAGTGTTCGCTTCACTCAAACAATATGCGGTTCTGCTCCCTGTTTGACAGTTATTGTTACTCATCTTTTTGCTACCTCATGTATTCATTTCCTTAAGGCTGATCTCAGCATTGATCTTTTCTCTAAAGACACGGAAGGGAGAGATTCTGTCTCCCTTGTTGGGCAAAATCTTAGTGTTGTTCTAAATGCTCAGATGTTAAGGTGATGGAGGGGCTCGGAAGAGGTGGTGGAGGAGGATAAGGGATGGTGAGATGGTGGGTAGGATTGGAAATAGGCTGACCAAAAATCAGAGAGATCTGTCAATGCTTTTTCTTTTTTTTTTTTTTTTGATTGTTAGACACAGACTGGAGCACCATCCTTCTCACTCAAGCTAAGGCAGTTCTGGGAGAGCCCTGTGGCTCTGGAAGTGAAAAGCAATCAAGGTAGACTCTTCCCCGTTCCCACCATAGACTTCTGGCAGCAGAGTGCAGTTGCATCATCTCTGTGGAGCTTCCAGGCAAGGTTGGCTGCTAACTGTTTTTGAGGGTTTAAAAATCCAGAAAGTTGTATTGTTACAACATCCGTGAATCTACGGTTGCATTGTGCTTGGCTAAGTGTTCACTTTGATCTTCCCAGAGAACCTAACCATAGCCAGCTATTTAATGAGCAAGGGAAGGACTTCTCAAGTCTTCTGACCCATCCCCTGAACCACTACAAGGAAAGCTACCTTTGTCATTCCAGTGGAAAACCTTTAAATCTGTTCTTAAAGACTCCCCACGATGGGAACGCCACAGCTTCTCCAATCAGCCCGTTCCAGTGCACCCTGCCATTGGAGTTTCTCTAAATTCTAACCCGAATCTTGCCAAAACTGAAGTCCATCATCCTCATTGTATCATCTATGGATGTGGTTAATAAACTATTTTGTTGTTTGAGTGCCACTTATGGACTGTAACCATGCCATTCCCTTGCTGGTGGTCCTTTCACTGGGCTCAACAATCCCTTTTTCTCAGTCTTCTCCCACAGGCCTTGTTTTCAGGTGGTCTAACCATTCCTCTTTGCCTTCTGCACTCTCTCCAACTGCTGTGTATACTTGGAGCTGAGGCCCCAGAGTGAGCCCACAGTGATGCTGAACACAACTGAAATATTTTGTTGTATATCGCACCAGAAATACTCCATACACACACCAGTCTGGTGCTTCCTTTTTCACTTTTTTGAAACAATCTGGCTTGTATTCACTACAACCTCTTCACCAGGTGCATCTGATACTGTGTGTTAGTGCTTACTTTTTTTTTTTTGCTGTTGTTGTTGTGCTTAATGACCTGTCCATACTGAACTTCATCAATTTTTATTTCTATTTTAAAGATCACGTTGAACTTTAATCTTGCCCTTCAGTATACTAGTAGTGGCTTCAACGTTCAGATCGGCTGCAAGTCTAAACATGCCCTTTCTGTTTGTTCATCCCTGATTTTGGGGAAAACATTGACCAGAATTGAATCTGAGAAAGCTTTCTGTAGACCCTCACTTGGTGCATCCCCTTGATAATGAGTTGTCAATGCTCACCTGTGCTGTGACCGGATGCCTGGGAACTGGTATTGGGGTATCCACTCTGGCATGCGCCCTAAAGATTTACTCAAACCTCATGAAATTTATAGGGCTAAAAGTGGCCAAGTACCCCCATCTGTTTTATCTAACCCCGAATAAACCTGAGGCTCTTTGGTGCCTGAAAAATTATGTTTATTGCCAGTTCAGAATGGGAGTTACTGAAACTGCCTGAGGGCAAAAACACTGCCTTCTTTGGGAATTGGAAACAACCTGAGAGCCACCGTCTCATGAGATTTCCAGCTCATACAAACGAGCTTCTGTGTGGGTAGGAAGCGCTGCGGTAAATGGATCTGAAGATGAGAAGGGGCAGAAAACTTTTGAACCTGAAGTGTGAACTAAAGCTCCTTCAAGTCAATGGAAAGTCTCTGACTGGTGGCTCGTGGCCATGTGGAGGCCTGTTAAAAAAGCAGAGCAAGAAAAAATATACTCTTGAAGCAAAAAGATTGTTAAGATAGGAGAGGAAAATAATTTCGGTAGAAACTTCAAGGGCTGTGGAAAGATATCCTTCCAAAGGCTACTTGGAAATGTTTAGAGAAAGCCCTTTCCAGTTAAGTAATGTTGACAACAGGGGCCCTGAAAGACAGAGAGGAGGTGGAACAGAACAGCAATAAAACCAAAACAGAAATACAGCAAATTTAGAAAACTTAAACCAAGTGAACTGCTAGCTTTCTGAAACTCCAGGTGCTGTGTGCCAGCCTGCCCACGTGCTCAGGCTTTTGTTTTGAGAATTAACTTTCTCCTGTCTGGGTGGTGAGCGCAGCACCAGCACCACGGGGGAGCTGCCAGCTGTCCTCAGGGCAATGGCAGCAGCAGAGAGCTGGGGCTGAGGGAGCTGGGTTTGCTCTGTGTGTCTTTGGGACTCAATGCCATGCAGTTCCTTTCCCATTCTCCCCTTTACGGGTGCGTTTTGCTCCCATTCAGATAAAGGTGCCGTGATGTTGCTGGTTTGGTGCAGCTTCTCCTGCGATTTCCTCAAGCAGACAAATGCTGTGCCTTGCCTCGTCTTCCTAATTAGGAACGATACTGCCGAGTGCCTTTCGCGGGGCTGCTTATGTATGTGTGTTTATATGAAAGTTTGAGGGCAGAATTTGTCTATGCTGTAACATTTTATCAGCGGCAGGATAGCAATCAGAGGAGAATTAGTCCCTGGCTGCTATTTGGTTTGTAGTGCCTGTAGCTCGACTGCTTGTTACAATAATGAGAAATGCAAGTAAGCAACATCACATCAGCACTCACAGTCCCACTTTCTATTGCTGTCATCAAAGGGTTTAGGAAAGTTTGCATTCATAGTAGTTTTTTACAATGCACATATGCATTTGCACAATATTGTCTGGGAAATCCTGCAGTGTAGATGGCAGCTCATGGGTAAGGCATGATTTGGGTTTGGGCACTTGGTCCAGTAGTCAAGGCCAGGTGAGAAGCAGGACTGGGAGCAGAAGGTTGAGGTAAGTCCAGATGACCCATGAAAAAAAGTGTAGCTGGGAGCTGATTGTAGCCAGAAAGCTGAAGAAAAGTGGAGTTGTAACTCCCAATGTATGGAACTGGTGTGGATTTTAACAAGTAAACTGGGATTGTCCTGACTATCAAAAAGCACTCAGAGCAAGCACACTTAGAGGCTTGTAGGTACTTACACTTTGCAGACAATTCTCATTCATCTCTGCCTTTTTTTAGCTTGGGGAAGTGGAAGCTTTATACTGGCTAAAAATAGTGGTACTAACATGTACTTTTATTGCATTGCAGGAACAGAATTACTGCTTCTAGCCTGCATTTCCAGCTGCTGAAGAGTTAGTGTTGAAATCTAGACATAAAATTCCATGGTGATTTCCTAGTGTTGGATTTCGTGAGGTTCTCTGGAGTTTACCAGCTGTGCAATAGGCTGGGTAAAATTGATAGTGGTAAAATTAGGAAGAAATCTGTTGCTAGAGAGACTCTTGGAAAGGCATCAATAGGAGACCCAGCAACACATCAAGGGGTTATAAATGGCCTCTATTGTGGCTGAAAATAAAATATTTACAGACCTTGAAAGTGAAAATCACAAAAAGGTTTGATAGGATTAAGAATTTCACCAACTGAAAAGTACATTCTACAGCCTAAGAGTAACATTTTGCTTAAAAAGGCAAGGATATTTTACTAATCCTTTTTGCTGCTTTTTGCTTTCTATTGTCCCTCCAGCCTGGAATAAAATAAAGCAAGGGATTATCACAAAATCTGTACAGCTTTTATAGCTCATGTGAAGCTTGAAGAAATGCATAAATAGGAGATCCCAGGCTAGCTTTGCATCTGAATGTCAACTTTCATTTCTGGTGAATGCACAAATTTTATATTTTGCTTAAGATGAAATACGGCAATATCTTATCTTCAAGGATTTGGTTTTGTTACTTGTATTACCTAACTGTATGTTAGATTTTGTCCTACACTCAGAGACTATTTTAGATGTCCAAGAAGGAATGAAGTTACAGAGCCTGCTTCAGAAGAACACTTTGGTAAACAGATTATAAACCCTGCTCTCTGCACCAGAGCGATCTCCTGTACCAGTGTACTGGATGGCATTTTCACTGGACCTTGCTTATTTCTATTTTTTTTCCCCCTGCTCACTGGTAGGTTGCCCATTGTACAGACTTTCAGATCACACGCACTTCTATGGTGTTCTCCAGGAACCTCCTTTTTTTTTCTTTCCCAAGCCTGCTGCCTGGCAGCCTTTCCAGTATCTGCGCTCTTGAAACAAGTCCTTGGAGAAGTTTACTGGAGAATGGAGTGCTGAGTCTGGGAAAAGCCTTCAGTCTATTAATTGATGTCTGCTTCTTATTCCAGTCTTATGCACAGGTTTTCTTGTCAACTTATTAAGGTTGTGCTTTTTATCATTTATTACAATGACCAAGAAGACATTGATTATAGTTAAAACCAAACTCTAGACCACAATAGAAGGAGAAAGCTTTTAAAGCCATCAGATTTCTTTAAGAAAGCAAAGTTGGTCAGAGTCATCATCTGGGTTCTGCTGGATTTATTTATTTCCCCTCATTAATTTTTAAAGTTTGGTTGCAAAGAAATATATATCCTCTTTGGAACTGTGTAACTATCAGAATGATTATTTAACACAGGATTCCCAGAGAGACTGGGTTTTGAAACACACGATGTTGTAGCTATTACAAATTAATGAATGTTCTCTTAAATATTTCTGTTTTATATCTTTGCTTCCTTTAAGCCTGCCAGTATAGGAGAAAAGAAAGCTTAATAAAAATAAGCAAAACTGCTTTTTGGTTTGCTGGGAGTGATTGATTTCTGTGGACAGTTAAAGAGCTCTTTCAGCAGTGCTGGGAAACCTGTGAACAGATCTCCTGAGATCTCAGACCCCATGGTCTGAAACTGAATTTGTGAGAGTTGTCACAGTCCTGCTGAAATGTCCAGAGCTTTACAGATTTAGGACAACTGTTCATCTGTTACCCTAGAATCGGGGCTTTTTTCTTTTTGTCTTTTTTCTTTTATTTATTTTTTAGTTTTTAATAAACTGGGACATTACACTACAGGAATGTCTTTGCTGAGGCTTCATCTGAGCTCTGAGGCTTAGTGGAAACCCTGCTGATCCTTGGGAAAGGCAAGGCCCAGTCCCTGAGCAACAGGGATGAGCAGTATCTTTGGGCAAAGATGGGGAGAGGAGCCTGTGAAGGGACGGTGCTGGCATTTGGCTGCTTCTTTCTGCCAGCCTGGTGCCTGGGTGAGTAACCTGCAGCCCTGCTCATACCAAAGCCAGCACGAGCATGGCTGGGGGCTGTGTAAGCCCAGAGCTGTCTGAGAGCATCTTGCAGCAGCAACTGCTATTGCTGATGCTGGCAATAAGCCTGGGGCTAGATCAGTGCACCAGCGTGTTAATAAAAGGCAAAGAGATAAAAATAAAAAAGAAATACAAGAGGACTGGATGTGTTTGGTTTGTAATCTGCTAGGTATCTATTTTTTGCAGGTTGGAAATTGTTCGACTCTTCCCATCTGGAGTTAGATGCCCGTTGGTCCCCTTGGATCCCATGCTCAGGGAACATCCAGGTCACCGCACTTATAAAGCCACATTTCTAAAATTTTATCTCGCCACACGACTTCTGCTCAAGTTCTTCCATGTTGCAATCACCTCACTTGATAGTTCAGAAATGATGTTTCTGCTAAAAAAAAAAAAAAAAAAAATTGAACCCAATATTTCTTTGGTGTTAAGAGCATGAAAGATATTTATTTCACTTTTATGTATTTAGTTGTGTTTCAGTGCAGGTCAAAGGCAGGTCCAAAACCACACCGCCTGCCCTACCACGCACCCCGAGCGATGCCTTGAGATCAGCTGTCACTCAGGGAAGGCGTAGAAAGCCTTATTACTAAAGAAGTAAGAGAGATAAATATAGAGTTTAGTACACTCAAACTACAAATTTTAAAAGTTTCCATTGTTTACTTATCTAATTAAGAATCTATCTCCATATAGGCACATGAACGGTAGGTACAAATATATCTAGATGTCTATCTTTGTTCCACTGTACGTTTGCCAGTAGGTCTCTATACATAGAAACATAAAACGGCGTGTATATCCTGCTGTCTTTTGAAACTTACAGAAAATTACCAACAGTTTCTTTTCTCTAGTTTGCTCAAATGCTTGTGGTTAGATATTCTGAAAGTATATAAAAAAAAAAAAAAAAAGAGAGAAAAAAAAAGAGAAAAGATTTAGACACTTTGAAAATCAGTTGCTTGGTTTAAAAATGCTTTTTTTTTCTTTTTCTTTTTTTTTTTTTCTCTAATAAGCCAACACTTTATTTTGATTCTTGGCCTCTGCTTGTCTTTTTTGATGAGATGAAATCAGGTAATATTCTGAAAAAGCTTCACTCGTCTGGAGTCACGTAAGGTGTGTGGCAGCCGATGGCTGGAATTTGAGAGCTGTTTGGTGGGATTTAGCAAGCAGAGCTGGATCGCGTGTTTGTTACCTGGAAAGTCTGGCTATAATAAAAGAAGATTTTGCTCAGAGCACAGAGCCCCATTGCATCTTATTAACTGTCTCAAAATCCAACGTATAAAAGAAGCTAAAAGGAAAGTTGAAAAGAAAAATTTAAATAAGTTTAAGAGGATTATTCCTTGTAATTTTTTTATTCAAATAAGAATCAAAACATTTGGTAACAGCACTTAAGTGTGGAGAGTTAAATAAAAAGGGAAAATTCCTTAATGAAATCATACTTAATGAATATAATGAGCACAAATCATATTTAATAATTGAATTAATCTGGTTTTCTTATCTCTTGTTTAAATTTGACTCTCTTCCCAATTGTCCATTAATACTCAAAACCTACAAAGAGTGTAAACACACCTGGCCTTATTATTTGCTAAAGCAAGGCTGAATCAATGGGGAGCACTTGGAATGTAATAGCTCACATCAGTACTTGAAGTCTCAAAGGAACAAAGACCTGTAATGTGTTGCTTTAAACAGTTTCACTTTGAAAGTTATTCAAAAGTTGTCCACAAATTAGTATTCAGTTAAAGGAAACCCTTCACACTTGTAAATTTATGATGCTGTAGTGCTGTATTTGAACAACCAGCATTCCCTTTTTTATTTTTTTTCCCTACCGTCATGCAATACTGAACTAATTCCATATTATTTCCAGTTATGAATCTACTTGGTTTTCTTACTGTTGATACTGTTAGCTTTCATCTTATGCAGTTTTTAATTATGCAAGTCCATTTCTAATGACATTTGTATGAATTACTACAAAAAAGTTTAATGTTTAATGACTTAATTCTGATATCCTCAGAAAAATGAGAGGGTTTCAGTGAAAGGAGGATCCCTCCTGCTTTCTTTTGCAATTAGAGCCGTGCTTCAGGAAAATCCTAAGCACAGGCATTAAGTTAACCACACACTTAGGTCCCAGAGATTTGAGGGGAATTTCAAATCAGAACGCTGGGAACGTGTTGCTCATGTTGCATTTTTGTGCCAGCTTCACCAGAACAGACAATTCAAACCCAGCTGGCAAAATTTGTTGTTTGAGGGGTAAATAAATTTTCACTAAGTTTACAAAAATTAATATAGAAAACTGTGAATTTATCTTAAGTATTTCCAGCTCAGAAATGAAGACAAACACAACACCCAAAGGGTTTAAGGGGATAATTATTTGCTGAGTTTCTTTCTCTAACCAGGTGCTCCTTGAGGGGTTGAGCATCAGGTTTCTAAGGAACTTGCAGCGTTTTTTGTTTGTTTGTTTGTTTGTTTGTTTTTTTTCACTTTAAACTTTTCAGTTACTAAAGTAGTTCAAGAAAGTCTTTTTCAAGCTAAGTTAATTTATGAGTGGCCCAGATCCGAGAGCCCAATTACTTAGCTGCAACTGGCTAGCCCTGTTGTGGGGAATTGTTCTTTTCCTTGATTGAATTGTTTTAATTTTTAATTTGCTTCCCCTGCTTCCACTGCAACATGCAAGATGAACGTTTGCTTTCTGTAAGCACTCGCTCTAGTGGAAGAGGCTTGCACACATCAGCTGGAAAAATAAATCTAAACAAAATCCAGGAGAATAGGCAGAATCAGCCGGTAAGAGGCTTGTACAGCACTGCCTCTGGTGAGTCTCTAGCTCAAACCATCCCTGCCTTTTGGTCTGCTGCCTGTAAGGATGGGAAATGTTTAGCTCTGGGGGACCACAGGTGTTTAAAAGGAGCTCTCTGGCACTATCTCATCAGCTGCGGGTTTGAGGTAGCTCTAACGCCAATGGCTTTGAAGGCCCAGTGCTGGGTGGTGCAGAGCACTTTCCCCCACCAGCTGGGGATCACTTAGCAGGACACAGCCCAGGAGAGACGTTCAGCTCATCTGTGCTGCCTTGGCCTGGTGGTTTCATGGGAATGGGTAAAGCTGCTGATGTCCTCCAAGGAGAGCATTCCTCCTGGAGGATCACGTCTCCATCACATGCATGTGCAGAGCTGCCTCTGGTTTGGGGGAAGCTCTTTGTGTGGACTCAGTTTGGGCTGTGAGAGGTGATGGCATGGCCAAGGGGTTCGTGGTTTGGAAGAGAGTTTTGCCTCCATTAGCGACTCATAGCAGCTCTAAGTTACTCACTTACAAAGTTGCAATGTGAAGCCATGAACCAGCTATATCCCCAGATATGATTTTGATTTAGCAGAGCTCTGGGAGGTCTTTTCTTAGTAGTTTTCAAAAAGGATGGTTTGCATTAAGAGTAAAGAAAATAGAGGGTTAGCTTCATGTATACAAAGGTACCGTAATACAACGTTAGGGGTGGCCAAGAGGAGATGGCATCGTAAGCGTGAGAGCAGATGCAGGAGTTTGGGATCTGCTCATCACAGGCAAGGGACCAAGCAGTGCCCTCTGGGCTCTTCCTTCCCTTCTCCAAGGGCTGGAGGGAGAGCTGCTGAGCTCTGCATGAGATGCTGAGTCCCCTGGTGAGGCTTCATCCACTGTTAGCAGCACAGAGATGCTGAGGGGTCGGTCCTCGAGCCTGGCAGAAGCAGTTGTGAAGGACAGAGGGGTTCAGAGGCACTTTGGGCTGATAACTGAGATACTTTTATAAGTTATAAAGTTATCAGTTATAGCTGATAACTGATAACTTTTGGCAGAGCACTTTGGAGAGCCTGCTACAAACCACGTGCTTCTCGCTGGCACACCCCAAAGCTGGGCTGAGCATCAGGGCTGCTCCTGCTCTCAGCTCCTGGGCTCTGCCTGCAGTGCTCCCACTGAATCTCTCCCTTTTGCTGCCAAACGGGCTGAAACATGGGCTCCCTGCTGGCTCTTTGGGCAGCAGCACAGAGCTGATGCTGCTGTGCCAGCATCGTCCCCTGTCTGCCCGGCGGTGGCACCAGCACGGGGCAGCTGGAGCAAAGCTGGGATGGCTTAAGCATTTTCTCCAGCATCTTGTTTCTTTTGCAATGGATCTGTTTGGGTAGCTCCGTTAGTGAAAATCGTAATGAGGGAAAGTTTTAATTTGAACAGTCAGACAGGCACGCACGCACAAAAGAAGAATGATCTGGAAAAAAATCCCCCAAACTCCTTTCGCCTGCCATGCAGCGTGAAATGGAAATAAAGGTGGCTGCTGCCTGTACTCGACAACGCTGCGACATGTGATATTTTTGGAGGTATCTCGGGAGCATCTACCACATTTTACAGCATGTGAGGCATATCATCTGGAGCCGTTTTGATCTCCTCTAACCTGTTCACAAATGCATGTATTTCATAACAGGCCCTGCGCGACGATAAGCATCTCCGAGTTTCTTCTGCGCGGTATCTGCAAACAATTCAAAGCTGTTCCACACAAACAAATGTGAGAACCCCCTGACCACAGACTGCCTTTAGAGCAGACCAAGATTTGATGTTACTCATATCTTCCAGTACCTGTCAGAGTTCAAACAGGAAACCTGGTTTTTCCTCTAATGTCAACAACTTTTTTTTTTTCTTTTTTTCTTTTTTTTTTTCTGAACAGGCGCTCGGCAGGGCTCATGCTCGAGCGGTGGAAGTCCTGTATTTCTTCAGGACAAACAAGTACTTGCTCTGGTACGTCATTGGTGACATTAACAAGAGCTGAATATGTGGTTTTCAGTGATCCTGTGGGTGCTTCTACAGAAACGGACATACTGGCTTTGAACAATCACACAAAAAAGGAATTCATTCATACAGGATATAGGTAACGTACAGCCGAAGACTTGCCTGCAGTAGCAATTTGCTTAGGAAAGGTCAGAAAAAATTGGGTGCTCGTTCTGGTATCACTGCATTTTGTGCTTATGCAGTAACACTTTTTTTTACTTCAGCATGTTTGTCATTTAGATGATACCCTGCTTGCCAGAGCCTCAGCAATGTCACATGAAAAGTTCAAACAATAATATTCATATTTACTCAAATCTTATCTGAGCATTCCAGCTATTAATTGGCCTGTCCCCCGAAAGTATGAAAGCACCTTACATCCAGGCCAGAGGTTTGGCCGTAGACACTCACGTGTGTTTTGGCTCTGTTAGGAGTGGAAATTAGGAATTATGGCTAACATATGTCCCCCACAAGCAGTACCCATCATTTATTTTTCATAACACTAATCAATAAATGCAGTTCAGTCTGAAATTCTCAGTGCTTCCCATTCCAGGACTGGAAATGCTTTAATAACATTTAACTTAACCTCCCCGTGAGTGTGGGAAGTGGAAGTATATAATGAAGAATAATTCTTGACATCGACTAATGTTTGTGACAGAAAACACTGCCTCTATCAAGAAATGGGCTAGTTTTGAGGATCATTTTTCTCTTTTGATTTATGCTTGACAGATGCAAAAACCATCTCGAAAGCAGCTGCATTGGGAAAAGAACACACAGGCATTTCCATGGCTTTCATCTTGCTTTGTTTTATGTGATTATAAAACATGCTTTTGTGGCATGCATAATCAAGGGGCAGAACATCTGGTAAAGTCTTGTTACAGCAAAATGTCCATAGAGTTAAATATTATAGCTTTTTTTTTTTTTTTTTTTTTTTTTTTTAACAGCTTACAGCTGGATGATATTATGACTAGTAATAATACTGTGAGTGAGACATGCTGAAATGATAGTGACAGCCTCCCAAGCTGCACAGAGAGGCTGATTCATTGCGAGGTCGTGGAGTTTTTTGGGGTGTGCTGGGGCGTGTGAGGGTGGGGAGGTAGCTGCAGGTGCTCTGCACAGCATCGGGCAAGGGGCGAGCTGCCCTCCAGACCACGCAGGCCCTTCCAGTAATGCGCTTTGTTTGCTCTTTTTTTCTGTTTCCAGCTAAGTTTCTGCCCAAATGGTTGTCTGATTCTACTGCATTTTTTTTTTCCAGTACCTGTTTCAGGAGCTGAGAGCATTATTTAAAACTTGACGTTATGCATTCTTCTGGAAAGTTGTGCTGTTGTGCTGTTTGCTCAACTCAGGGGTGGCGTTTGCCGTGCTCGCACCGCTCAGCTGCAGACCTGGAAAGATCCTCATGGTTCAGCCCCTCAGCCCATCTCTGCCTGAAATTCCTGCAGACAGGTGGCAAGAAGAAAGGGATTATTTGCATTCTTTAAAAGAAACCTTTCCTTTCTAATTTTCTTTCTAACTCTTAATATTATGTAAAACCTCAGGGGGAAAAAAATACTTCAAGATATAGGCTAGTTATTTGGGAGCCTGATTCAGAAAAGCATCTCAACATGTACCGAGGGTACACAGCTAAATCAAGTACATGCTGTAAGATCCTGCTGAATAAGTACCTGTGATTCACATCAGCAGCTCGTAGCAGAAATGAGCATTACAGCATTTACAAGCTTTTAGCTATTTGCCTCCTGCTGCAGAGAACATCTGCATGCGTCTGCTCGGTTGGTGCCCGCGTTATCCGGAGGAACCAAACCCAGCTCCTGCCGTCCTTCCTGGACACTTGGGGCAGTGTCCGAGCTGTGAGCTGAAGCTGGCTGGGGTCCCTTGCTGCAGGGCGATGTGACACGGTGTGACACCGGGTGGCCTGGCCCTGGGAACCGTCGGGAGCTGGTGAGGAGGGATTAGCTCCTGGTGCTCACAGTCCCAACAGGCACCCCAGGGCTTGGGGCGTACCACGGCGTTTGGAGGCATCTTCATGAAAGCGCTGCTGATCCACGCTTATTCAGGGGCGTGATAAGTTGCAATTAGGTAAATATAAGTAATTAGAGCCAACTGCTGTTTTAGAGCAAACTGAGCTTTACCCAGTAATTGTAGGCATTATTATTTTCAGTCTGCTTACAGTGGTGTGTGTTTTATGGTTGTGAGAGCTTACTGGTAACTGAATGATAGGTTACTGTGCTAGCCTGTACATCAGGGAAACAACAGATAATTTTTTTAATGCCTTTTCATAAGTTCTGTTACACACAGAAGAGCTGCTCACTCTGTAATATTTAGAAAATAAAAGTGTTTGCCTTGGTGGAGAGTGGCGCACACATTAGGAGCATATGCTCCTGTAACCCAGCATCCACAGCAGTTGTGATGAACACATGCATTTGGATTTATGGAGAGTTTTTAGTTGGTTGGACAGACCTATGCAGAACTCAGTGTCACACCCCAAAGAGCAGAGCATCTTGCTGACCCCCTGAGATGTGCCTCGGGTGCACCCCAAAGCTTTGAACTCCACCAAATTCAGCTGCCCATCAGCGCGGGCAAAGCTCTGGGGGTTCAGTTTCAAACCACGAGTTTTTATACAATATTTCATGTTTTTTTTTTTCTCACATCATTGCAAGCTTAAATTGCCAGGGCACAGCCTGACACCCTGCCTGGGTGCTGGCCCTATGTTTGGGTCCGGTGCTTGGGGTTATCCCCGTTACCTCCCGTTCCCACAGCCCCGCACCAGCAGGAGCCACAGCAGGGCTGGCCAGATCCTGGTGCTGCCTGTGTCAGCAAAGCAGCTAACGTGGGCCGCAGACTGCCAGACAGCTGGCGGTCTCGTGGACTCTGTTAGTCTGGGATGGATTTTATCTGTTTGAAGTGGAGAATTCTATACCGATATCCTCTCCTTCAGCTACCTGTAGTGTTTTGCAGCACAGAAGGCAGAGAGCAGCTGCTTGCGTTAAACCAGGTGCTCTCCAGATTCTGCTCAAGAGCAACCGCAAAGCTGGGGCTTGTGTTTTCAGGCTCCAGGGGTAAAAAAAAAAAAAAAAAAAGAGATCTGCTGGGGGACCCTGAGCTCCGACAGGGCCCAGAGGAGGACCCCGGCTGGTGCTGGTGTGGCAGTGGTTCCGTTCCCAGGGCAGTGCTGTGAGGCTGCTTCATCACTTACTTCTCTGGCACTGCCTACTTGCCCTGACGTGCTGGGGGTTTCATTTTCTCAGGTTGCAGACCCTGGGTTTTGGGGCTGTGCGTGGTGCCTGCACCTCAAGCAGTTCAGGGACAGGCACAGGTGGCACATCACAGATGCCCATGCTGGGTCTGTTGCACAGGGGTGTGCTTTTGGGAGGACACAGAGCTGCTTTGTGCTGTGTCTTCAAGGCCATGACATCAGTCTAAGATGTCAGGATGGAGCCAGAGATGGTCCTGTTGTCTTCTGCTCCTACACACTCATCTGTGCAGCTCCAGCCAAGCCTGGACAGCTGGTCACAGAGTGCAAGGAGAAAAACGATCATCTCTTGCTGCTGTGTCTAATCCTATTTCAAACACCGCTGTCATATGCTGCAGCAACATCACTTGGGCCGGTGGCAGTTTGCTGAAAACCAGAGAGCTCCTTAATAGTCGAGATAGAAAGATAAAGCACTGCTGTGCTATTTAAAGCCGAGCCTTTACGCCCGAACGAAGTCACTCCAGTTTTGGAGCAGGGTGTTTGCCTGGAAAGCTGGGATTTACATTGCACCCCAGGGACTGAGGTGCCCTCGCACACTTTCATATGTCTCCTGCCTTCAAAGCCCTACGCCTTACCTACAGGTTCATTACTGCTGCAATTACAACGCACAGCTCGCAGGAATCGTTTTGGGATTTTTTTTTTGATAAACGGCGGTGCCGTTCGCGGAGGCTGCACCTCATTACGGTGCGCAGACAGAAGGCTTCGGGACGGCGCTGAGCCCTAGGAAAATGGTGATTTACAGATGGGGAGCTGAGACAAAGAGCGGGCGAGCACCTTGCCCGGGCTCCCACGGGATACTGGCAGCAGGGAGTTGCATTTCTGTCTAGTGCCCTAACCACTGAACCGTCCTGTCTCCTGCTTTCAGGCGAGAGAGTCTGAAAACGCCATTGATTAGAAAGTGCTGGTGGAGAAAGGTCGGAGCGACGAGACTGCACTGGGAGACATGCAAAAACAAACAGAAGACAATAAACAGTGTCATGTAAATTAGCTTCGTACAACTCCTTTCTGCTTTAATACTCTAAGATGCTATTTAGTACACACAGGCAAGGAAACGTCTTTTTTTTTTTTTAGACGCAAGATATGATTTTAACCAGATAAAAGCCCTTTAATTAGGCTGAAATTTTTGCGTACGTTTTACAGCAACGTATTTCCATGTGTGTGCCAGAAAGTTGGGGAAACGTGGAAACCATTGACAGCTTGCTGTGTTCGCTGCCGGGACAGGGCAGATTATTTTAATGGAACCTGGACAAATTCTCTGCCTGTAGAAAACATTTGTTTGGTGGTCTCTTCCCTTTGCTTTGTCATCTTCCGCTGCACATCTGTTTCAGAACGGAATAAGTGAACCCATGCTTGAGAATCAGGTTGTTTATATGATGCAACATTTAAATGATTTTTGGTTTTCGTGTGTCTGGAAAAATAATTGTCATCTTGGTAGCACGGGTTACAATAACGAAGCCCTGCTATTACTGCGGGCGAGGTTGGGCCACGCTGGGAAGCGCTGCTCTCCCGAACAGAGGCAACAACACTCAGCGGAGCTGGTGTGGGGACGAGGCTTTTCCTACAGCTGCTGAAGGGAATTTGGGAGCCCAGCACAGTGCAAACGATGGAGATCATTAAGTGGAAAAGGGGAACCCTGTAAAGAGCCACACGGCAGTGGCACCGGGTGTGAATCCCCCCCTGCATCCCCCCAGCCCCGGCTGTGTGAGGATTTCCAGCAATGCCCATCCCGGCCGTGCACAACCTCGGCTGACCCATCTGTAAATCTGTAAAAACATTTTCCCCTCGAGTTTTTAGAGCTGTTTTCGTGGAGATTGCTGCAAGCTCAGGTGCTAGCTCTGGCACTGAGACAATGTTGTTAGGCGTGTGAGCTGCAGACCTGTGGCAGTCTGGGGGCAATTCAGAGAACTCTGCCCAGGAAACCACAGTTTGGGATCTGCGCCTGTGGCGTTGCCTCCCAGCTCTCAGCCTGAGAGCCCTGCGGTGCGGCGCTGCTTGAAACCAAATGGAGAACACAAAAGAAATGTTAGAGCAGAGAAAACCTCCCGAGGCCTGGTGGTGAGCACACAATACAATCTAGGTTGATGTTCTTTTCTTTCCAAATTTTTTTGCCGTCTTTGTTTCCACGTTGAGAGCGGGTGGTGGCACGCAAGCAGAGTTTTGGTGTCCACCTTTCACAAAAAATGCTTGCACAGCCAGGATGAAGCCAGAGCATCATTTGAGAGGGGTGATTTTTAATTTGCGCCTCCTAACACAACACTTTTCTATAGCCAGGTTTTCTGCTGCTGGGTCCATGGTCCTACAACATTCGGAGCCGAGGACACCCTTCAGCCCTTCAGCCCATCCTCCTCTTCCTCCTGTGCCCATGGGACCCATGTGCATGTGGCCCAAGGTTTGGGTGGGCTTGGAAGAGGCAAAATTTTGGCTTTCCTGTGAGAGGTCTTGCTGGCTTGGGTAAGAGAAGAGCTGTGCAAATTAATGCAATGTATAATAAAAGTGAAAACTGGCAGAATAGGGTGTTTCACACTCACTGTAAAACCGAAACCTGATTTTTTTTTTTTTTTGGTGAAAAAATTCACTGATATATTTTTTTTCCATTCAGAAATGAGTTATTTTCAAATAAAGAGATGAGGCTTTGTTTAGAAATGAGTAATAATTGTCCCATCTTTAAGCAGAGGGGATTTGCAATGGGAATATCTCAGTTTGCACAGCGACGTGTGTGCATGCTTCTATGCGAAAACTCTGTTTTCTGAGCTTGAAAAACAGAAAACCAAAGCTGGGCAGTGGTGTTTGCAGAAACACCCAAAAGGCAGTTGTGAAGATGCTTCACAGATGCACTTCTCAGCTGTTTACAAAGGCAGAGAAGAAATCCTTTTCTTTCTACATACTCTCATTTTTTTTTCCATATATATATATATATATATATATATTTTTTTTTTTTTCTTTTTTTTCTTGTAGCACTTCAAGTCCCTTATCAGAATGCAGAAATGCTCCAATGCTACCAGAGCACCAATGCTCACCCTCGGCCACCCTGCTGCTGGTAACTGAGCGTGTTCGCAGCAGGGCCCCGCCAGGAGGATTTGTTCTTGCTTGGCAAGGTGATTCCCGTGCCCTGGGCTGCAGTGCCCACACAACTGGATTTATAGGAGATTTTGGAGAAAGGAGAAAGTTTCTGCTGGCTTACGGAGGAGCTAGACAAGGCCCGTAGTCAGACAGTAATTATGCTTTGGTAGTCTTCCTATTTTTCAGAGTTACCCAGAGGATTTTTATCTTTCTGTCTTTGAAAGAATATTATCTTTCCTATATTCTAGCAAATCTCATCACAGTTTCTGCAAGTTGTCCTTTCCACATTTCCCTTCCTTCCATCACGGCTGCAGCTTTATTTGGCAGAACAGAACACAGTGGTTTTGCTCTCTGCTCTGCTGTAATTATGGCAATCACTCCAGTTTTGCCCAGTGTTACACTGCAGCAAGCTGGGAGCTAGCACAAGTCTAACAAACAGCAAGTCACAACATGTGGATGGATTTTTTAAGAATCTGGGTATTGTAGTTTTCTTTCAAGCTGGGCTCCTCGGGTTTTAGATGGGGTTTTGGATGAGAGAACTACGGTAAGGAGATAACCTGCCAAATGTAAGCAAGCCATTATTTTATCCATTGTTATCTGAGCAGAGATGATGACGATTATTAAATGCCAATAAAAAGTCTCTCCTCTACTACTAACTTACTGACAAACTTGCATTTTCTCTAAAGCGTGATTTAGGTGATTAATGTAAAATGAAAGATGAATCCAGTGTCTTACATCGTGTCACACACGTAGCTGAAATAGGGAAGTACACGGTCTCATTTTCACACACCTCTGACTTCATTAAAGTGGCCCAGGAGCCACTTCACAAGCATAACACAAGCATTCATACAACAAATAAACCAATTACTACACAATTCCCAGACAGTATCCTATTCAGTATCCACTGGACAACACAATTATCAGCACTGGTGCATGCAGACTTTATGGATCATTTCTAACCACCCATTTTTACCGAATTCCTGAATTTCATGTAATTTAATGGACTGCAAGAGTGTTGCTGAAGTGTTATGTTGAAAGTGCTGTAAAAAATAGCTTAAAATGTAAATGTGCATTGGATGGGCAGGGCCCTGAGCCTGGGGACCAGGGGGTGACATGGCCCACAGGAGGCCATCAGCTTTGTTCAGGAGAGGCTGCTGAATCCTACAGCACACGTTATGCTCAGTGGTGGACATCAGAGCCACAGGGGAGCAGTCACAAGTAAATGAAGATAAATGGAGTTTATTGATGTCTCATGTAGGCCACACGGAGATAACCCAGCTCAGGCTCACACTGAGCAGGTGAATTTTCTCACTCGTTCATTTATCACTAAATCACCACCTCCTGCTGCTCCTCACCTTAGCATGGGTTAAATTAAAGCTTTGCTTCAGGAGATACTAACTATTTATCCCCAAAAGACTATTTCAGCTCACAGTGGCCTTGTGCTGGAGAGGATTCTCTCCTGGGTGGTTGAATTTCTGTGGGCACTGTCACCATCTAGTGGCATTTTGCTACTGGTTTGCAGGGGCAGCATTGTCCTGCCCTGTGCCTTGCCCCCCATGATCATTCCTTTCTCCCAGTTATCAGCCCTGGCTTTTACTAATTTGCAAGTTAAGAGCCTGCAGGTGTGGGCACAGCTTTATCTGGCTGATTTTTTCCCCCCATGCCCCTCTTAGGGAGTAGCTCTGCCTGCTTGAGGGAGGAAAACGTCCATGGTAAGGGTTCTGTGGCTGTTTCTGGAGGATTCTGCTGAAAGTCTTTGGTTTCAGCTCCTTGGGTGCAGAGGAAAAACTTGTGGGAGAGTTTTGTGCTTGCAAGCACTCAGGCAATTGCAAAGTGGAAATGCAGCGAGTTCTGTCTGACCAGCAGGATCTCTGGCAATAACCCCGTGCGGATGGGTGTGTGTGTTAATTGTGCAGCCGTGATTATGTTACTTAGTGGTTTGCTTCAGCTCATGAAGGAAATGTATGGTGAAGGCACCCCCCGCTCAGCTCCCTGTGCCATCCCCTCTGGCATGAAGCACTTGCATCTCATGATCAAAGCCCAGCTCTTATTTTCCTGTCTAATGCTCAAAAATTGAAGGGGAGTGAATCCTGTGCATTTATCCTGGGTTTCTACCCCCTTGCTGTGTCCTCAGCAGCCCTGGGTGGGTTTTGGTGATGTGCTTGTGGTCCATCCTGTGCAGAACTCGGGATGATGCTGCCTGTGTGCAGCAGTGCCCCGATTTTACAGGGGCTGTTTACATGCAGGAAAGCAAGCGATGGAGCTGTAAACGAAAACAGTAATTTCCCCTCGCCAGGGCTGGGAAGGGACAATGGGCAGGACAGGGTTTGTGGCACCCTGCCTGGTATTGTGGGTTTCTCAGAAATGATTTTCAGCACTGCAGATCCCACTCACTTTACATAATAATGCAACTTCTAGGCGTTTCTTCCCCATGTGCAGCTTTGGTTTGAGTTTGCTTTGGTTGTGAGTCACTGGTGGCCCACAGTGTGTGGAATACGATGGCCAGCTCTTCTGCAAAGGCTGCTCCTCGCCTCACCAGCCCAGCCCTCGGTGCCCCACGGACACCGTGCAAAGTGCCAGGCCACCCAGCTGCTCACAGGGTTGTGCTTAAGGGAGGAAGGAGTCATAAAAGTAGTGAGAGGGAAAAGGTAAAATCGGACTTTCCACCTGTTAGCTCACGGGGCAGCCTCAGCTCCTGCAGGGGTGCCTGTGGCTTCTCTTGCTCTGCACCAGTCTTGGTTGTGTGTTTTGGGTGCATAGCTTGGCATAAAAATAAAATAAAATAAAATGGAGAAGCACACGGGCTTCAGTCTTTAACTTCTCCAGCTGGCAAAGTCTCTCTGTGCAGCTGAAGGTTTCAAGAGGGGCCGTGGGCAGGTCTCCTCCCTGGGGACAGCACCGTCCTTGCGAGACATGCAGCCCCCAGCAATGAGCCTGATTCTGTCTCATCCACTGCTCTGAGTGCTTTGTGTGGCTTCTCAGTTTCCTATTTTTAATTTTAAAGATACCTCCCCTGTGTGTCTGTCTCTCCAGTCTGCAAGTGCCCCGTGAGCAGGGGAGAGAAAGCAAACAGGGAATGGTTCTGAGAAAACTGGAGGTAGCCACATCTGAAAAAACAAGAGCGTAACCCTCACAAAGGACAGAAAACGAAAATGACTGCTTTTAGGCCAATTAAGCTAACTGTTTTTTTTTTTTTTTTTTTTTTTTTTAATTATTAATCCTGGCTGGAGCTTGGGGCTAATGAATCACGGTGAAATGGCAAGCAGATAGGAGCTGCTGGGTGTCTCAAGGAAGCTGTAATAATTCGATACAACTTGCTGAAAGAACTACGAGTTGTGGTCCAAATTTGAGTTAAGCTATGAGATCTCAGCTGAAATAAATTTTATGTTGTATCATATACAGCTTGCATGATAGGTACCTAGGGCAGGGAACTGAAACTTGACCATTAAAAAAAAAAAAGTTGATTATAGTAGCATATATATATTTATAGAAAGGAGCCATACATTTCTGGCTTTAGCTTATTTTTAGTGGGGAGATGAGGGGAAGGTGAAGAAGTTAATAAAATGGTTGCTGATGAAGGTAAATCATTCTGTAAAGATTTTTCATATGGGGAATTTTACTGATGTCTCTCTGGAGCCAGGATTTTTGCCTTAAGAATGGCCCCAATCACGAAATGGCAGTTCTTTTCCCCAGCAGAGGCATAGAGTTCCTTTCCAGCTGGAGTGGGATGAGTGAATATAAGGGGCAATTTTTGGCCTCAAGTAACTTCACATCGCATTGCCAAAAGGAATCCCAGTTCCATGTTCCTAGTGGTGAAGCTGTCAGCTCCACAGGGGTCACCTCCCTTGCCCCGAGGCCAGGCACCAGTGCTGGGATGCATGGGAGCAGGCAGGATGTGTCCAGCATCCCTGCTGACCTGGAAAACTGAGCGGTGTTTGCATTGCATTGCCATGGCACTGGGGACGAAGGTGCATCTTAGCATAGATAGCATGTTTGTGTCTATTTACCATCAAAGGAAGGATTCAGCTTTCATTTTTTGCATATTGATACTCTTCAAAAAAGGAAAGCAACCACATTCAGCAAATCCACTTTCAGAGCATTGCCAATTAAAAGACTTTAACAAGCTCATTCCTGATTAAGAGACAGAAACAGGAGGTCAGCTTATCTACAGGTGAGGCCCTAAGAGCCATCAGGGCCTGGAAGGAGAAATGATGCTCAGAAAGCAGTTGAGTACCTATTTGCTGTAGTAGCTCTGCTCCTGCAAGGTCCAGGTCTACCTATAGATTGCCTTAAATTAGGTACCAGCTCCTCACCAGCTAGATGCAGACACCTGCCCCTCGCCCACCAAGAGGCTGGCACCAACCACCTGGGAGGAAAAGTTCCCTTACTCTTAGCCAGCGGAGGACACTTGAAGCCAAAACGTAATTAACGTGTTGGTGTTTGACCAGGATGCTGTGGTCAACTCCTGTGAGAGGTCATGAGGTCTCCACCGACCACAGGAACTTGGTTTTGCATCTCATGGCACACAGCAAGCCTGCAGTTAATGCCTCTGCGTAACGCGTCAGGCTTTGATCTCGGTGTGGCAATCCTCTGCGCCCAGCATAATAAACCGTGTTTAGGGCATGGGGAAAAATCCACTTACCTTTTCTGCTGACCTTGTCCAAAAGATTAATTGGACACCTACTGTGATACTTCCAAGTTTCTGATCCTTCTCCCTGGCGTGGTTTGAGCTCATCAGCAGAGGATCAACATTTTTACTTGTCTCGTGGGGAGGGACGGTTGAAGCTAAGAGCAACGATGAAGTGGGTATAATATTTTACACAGGTGTTCTATAGAATCTGTTTTTACTTTCTTTGTGAAAGGAAGTTTGGGGCTTTGCCTCGGTTTCAGCTGACACATGATTACCGCAGCGCCGTGGTGCATCTCCCGGGAAGCTGGAGCTCAAAGTGTTCAGTTGGGACTTGCAGTAGGGGTAATGGACACAAACCCATTACCTGCAAGTTTGGACAGCACAGGTCAAACTCGTATTTGTCAGTTTTTGGGTTCCTCCTTTCTCATTCCCCTAATTGTGCTCATTTTCTGTTTAAAAATAATTGGCAGAACTTTTATGATGTGAAAACAAAAATAAGGCAACTACAGCTGAGGTCTGTGAAGACAAAATGTTTTAACGTGCTTTGGAGTTCAGGTGGCAAACCTTCCTGTGCTCAGGGACGTGTTGTGCTCTGACCTGCCTCCAGCTGCTGGTGGGGGCACGAGGTGCTGCTCTGCGACAGGCAGGAACCTGGCCCTTGGCTTTGGAGCAGGCCACACGAGTTTTCCCATGATAACAGTGACCAGATTTCTCCAAAATGGGTGTAGATTTGGGAACCACTGGCTCTGTAACCCTGTCCCTGTGACCTCCACGGAGCTGCCATGGGCTGTTTGTGGGACAAAATTCCAACTGAAGAGGTACTTTAGGAAGTTTTATTAAGTCAGAGTAGTGGACAGGATTTAATCAGACCTGAGTTGGTGACTTGTCACAGGTGGTTATGAGAAGTCTTTTTTGGGCCCTTCCCAGTGTGCCCACACTCATACCATGTGTTCAGCTGTGCCTTTGCTTTGGTGCATGCTGAGGACTGTGTAGTGCCATATGAAAGGGAAAAAAGTCTCCATCAACCTCTAACCCCACAAAATGTGGAGACAGGAGTCTTGAGCCAACCAAATCCCTGCTCTTTAACAAAGATGCAGACCAGGTTTTTTTGCCAAACGTTCCTTTCAAAATAAAGTGCATATATCTGGTCTCTTTTAAGGAAGGTCCTCTTGAAGAGTTGGCAGCAATTTACTGGCAAATAGAAAAAAGAGGACAGGGAGGAAAGAAAGTGGGCTGCTTGCAGCAATCCTGGATGGGATCGCCATGTGATCTGCTGCAAGACCAGGCATGGGTTGCTGGTGCTGGGGCATGTCTGTGCTGGACATCCTAAAGCCTGTCTGGAGCTGGACACCTGCCTCCTGCTGCACGTTCTTGCTGCAAGAAGCAGTGCCGTGGTCCTGCCTGCTCTGTGGTGTCACGGCCAGGCGATGCGTGGCACATTTCCTAATTCAAGTCCTAGCACTCTTATGCAAGGTATTCCTTATCCCATGCTGCTGGAAATCAGTTCTAAGGATGACTTATTTTTGTGCACTTCTGAGCAATTTATGTGTGCGTTTGGGCTGTAAACCCAGGTTGTGTCCCACTGGGTGCATGTGTTGGACCACTTCTGCTCCCCCGTTAGGAGGACGTGTTTCTAGATTTCAGTGTCTGGAAACGTTCAGAGTGATGAGCTGAAAACATGCATTTTGTTCCTATCCTGAGATATGGGATTACAATTTGCTATTCCTGGTAGTGGATTTGTATGCTTGGACTTGGCATTTCATGGGACCTAATGGAGTGAGCTCCCCATAATGGAAATGCTCCCCTTGTGCCTCCTTCCTATAAGGATCCCAACGGATAAGGCTGAGTAATTTCTTGAGGGTCCTCTAAAAATTTATTTGGATTAGGCCAGCACAAATAGCTGTGAAAATGTTGGAAAGAAAGAAGGTTAGAGATGGAAATAACAATTTAGGGGTGAGGGGAAATAGTCACCAGTTGATAGCCATGGGATGATCCAGGGGATGCATTGGACATGTTTCAGCAATTGGTGTTATTTTTGTCAGTGAAATTTGCTGCTTTGCCAAATTTGCTCTTAGCAATACCCTTTCCTTCTGACAGTTTAAGGGGGATTTAAGTGAAGCACAGCCCTTGCCCTGGCTCTATATGGCAGTGAATTTCACTCCAAGTGAGCAAAGAGAATTGGTAGAGAGCCCTAAGGCTAGAGATCTATATCACATGAAGAGAAGCATCCAAAGGCTTTGACCACTCCTAATGTACAGTTCAAGGCCCCAGAGAGTCCCTCTGAGATGCAAGTGTTAGAGGGAATTGTAGAATTTAATGACCAAAGTTTCTGCTGTTTTATAACCTGCATGTTTAAAAGGATTATTGGGTTCTAGTATAGAATTCTATAGGATGTGTTGGGGGAGAATATAAATAAGACTCCATGTTTTTGCAGCACTTTGTACAAAACCGTATAACATTTTTATAGCTCTGTTTCCATCCCTATTTCATGAGGATTTCTCATAAGCAGTGTTCTGGCAGTGAGGAGCTGAACGGCTGATGCCTGGGTTTAGGGAGTTATTGCTCTGCTGTCTGCACCCTGTTGGAGCTGCCTGTGAATTCGCTCTCTCCTCTCAGATCTCAAATGCTGGCAGCCCTGCAATGGCTGCTGCTGCATGGAGCAATGAGTTCTCACCCAAGAAGCTGGAGAAAAGCTCATAAAGTATTTTGTGAGGTCTTGATCCAGCTTCGGACTGCAGTAGCTTTGGCTATGGCTCGGCAATGCTCTTCTCTGCTCAGATATGTCAGCTGCCGGGTTTGATTTTATCATATGAGGAGACCAACTGTTTAGTGAATGAAACCAGATGTGCAAGCCTGTGCTGAGAGACCTAAAGCCCCTTTGCGAAGAAGTCAAGCCAGAAACCTTGGAAAAGACATATAAAAACATTCATGGAATGTATTCTTGGCAATTTAAGGTAAATATGCATTATGCAGATATTCTCTTTTAACTATGCTATCCCCTTTCCTTGCATTTCCTCAGAATCCATGTGCTGGAGGACTCCAGCGTGGTCTGTTCCTCATCTTCCTGCATAACCCAGTGTGGGATGCTGCTAGGAGTAGGGCTGGGGATGACTCCCTGGAGGTTTTATTGACAGAACAGAGAGAGCCGGGACCGCAGGGCGCTAGAGAAGTGCTTGTGAGAAGAGCAGACCTTCAGACACTTGCAGCGAAACAAATGAGGTAATTCTTGAGAAAACACAGGCTGATACAAAAGCTTGCACAAACAGCCAGTTTCAGCTTGGACAATCCCATTGACCCGAGTAGTTTCTCCAAGAGGACCCACATGGATTAGTCAGTGTAGACTAACTGTCATGCACCATGCACCCGACACGTGTTGCAACACGTTATTCCATGAAACGAGCTAGTTAAATCTTCCTGCGAGCTGCTAAAACACTTCTAAACTGAAAAAAATGCTCTGTTAAGAATTGGTTGAATCAGAAGGTACCTTGTAACTTTCACTGTATGGCCCAAACTTCTCTAAGCTGCTTTGATACTCATTTTAGTAACATCAACCAGACGAGAACACCACTGAAACCTGGGTGAAAGTGTTTTTTCTTTTTTAATACCCAAAGTTAACCATTAGCTCTTTCCTGAGAGCCTTATTTTGACCTCTGTGCACCCAGTATCTGCTCTCAGAAACGCAGTGTGATGATGGCAGGCAGGCAGCAGTGACATCTGGGGCAGAGGTGGGGTGGTGAGCACAGCTGATGCCATTCTCATGACACACAGGGACCAGTGCAATAAACGGGAGAGCCAGAACTTTCCAGGTGAATCTGAAATGAAATTAAATCATTTGTGTTTGCTTTAATATAGGGATGTATGATATTATCTGTCTACAGCATTAGTCTGTGCTGCTGCCTTTGAAGCTAATAATTGGTATTAGGGTGGTGTGTTGGAGTTTCCATGTTAGGCATGATTTTGGAATGAATCTCAGTTATTCAGACAAATGGGCATTTTCGGAGTATTACCCACCACCACATGATGTTACATATTCCTCATCAGCGGCTGTGTTCAGGTTTGGGCATCACCGGGGTTTGGGGTTTTTCTTTAGCTAATTAAGAATTGTGAGAAGGGCAAAAAGTATTTGGGGTGTTGGAGAAGAAAGGTTAAACCAGCAGAATATGGCAAGCTTAGCTGAGCCGTGCTTAAGGTGGTCGCAGGCTGTGATGCTGGAGGGGTTCAGCACCAGGGATGCGACCATTCATTAGTACAGCACGTGGTGTTGCAGGTAAGGGTGGGGAGAAGCAAATGCAGACGAAATATCCAGCTATGCCTCCGGAAATGAGATCCCAGAGGCACAGATTATTGTCTTGAAAACTACAGTGCTACAAATCTCAGGGAGGTTTGGTGTAGGGAGCAATCCCACAGCGGTAGCAAGGCAGGCTGGAGGAGTCCAGGTGCTCCTTACAGGCTTTGGTTCTTTGGTTTTGGGTGTAACTGTTGACTCCATTGCAATGGGCTCATATTAGGTATGACTTGGATCTGGTTTGTGCAATGGCTTGAGTTTTTTGGATTACGAGTTCTTAGATGATGGCCGCAAAGGAATTTTAATTAGGAAAGTAAGAAAGGTTCTGCTGGGAGACAGGCAAACCACGATAATTATTGGCAGTGAGAAAGCTAGCAAAGAGCAAGTATCAGGGAATTTATAGAGGTCTTATTAAGAATTACCTAAATGGGATTTTTAAGGATGCACATAAGAGAATCTCTTAGAAGGAAAAGACCTAGAATGTCAGTAACATCCACTCCTGTTTTATCCAGTGTTCAGCTGTACTTACAAGCTCTCATGAGCACACAGATGAGGATCAAAGTGTGTGGCCGTGGTAGATGCAATCTCGATCACCGTGAATGTCCAGATCTCTGGAAGAACCCACCAGAGGATGCTGATCCTGCACCAAGCTCTGTCAAGGTGACTGACACAGAGGAGCCAGTCTGTCTCACTGACCAGCAGTCCCCAGGTTCCTTCACAGGTGGGGCAAGCCACAGTGCGAAATCAGTTCTGTACGAGTTTGTATTCCCTAATGCAGCCCTCCTGAAACCAAATACTGCAATGCCAAAATAAAATGACCCCTTAACATTTTTATTAGGAAATAATGGGTAGTATTGCTCTCATCTCCAATGTCTCGAATGCTAAAAAACCTGGGAAGGAGATCTCCATGCCAACATAACGCTGTTCTTTGTGTTAAATTAACATGTCCAACTTCACATGAGGATGCTCTTGGAGTAGCAAAGTGCTTGCTTGGCTAAATCCAGGCTTCTAGCTTTGTCTGCTATAGCACAGAGCTGCACACATTTTCCTCTGCTAGCTCTGCATATGAGAAGAGCCCAAAAATGTTATTGCTTCTGATAAAGCCTTAATTTTTCTTCATAATTGATGGGATAGGCAGAGTTGTGGTGTACCCAGGTAAAGACCTGTGTGAATGCAGGACAATAGCTGGACAGGAAACAACACCCAGTGCTTGACCTGGAAGATGTGGCCGTGCTGAGGAATGCGCACACCTACGGGCTTCTCATGGGAATAGCTCTTCTGTCATAATAAGGGCACCGTCAGCTGTTGTGGCATCACTTGCTTCTGTTTTATGGAAGTGTCTCAATAGAAATATCTAAAAAGGCCATATCAGTCTTCCAACTGTCCTCACCTGGCCCAGGAAGACTGTAAGAGCAGTGGAAATTTGCTCTTCTCAGGCACCTGCAGAAGATCCAACCTGACTTTGACTCTATGACCTTCTTCTACTCCCTGCCGAGGCACCTCTCTGCGTATCAGCAAATGGGGCTACTACCAAGGGTACAAGAGGTCTGTGTCTGTAGGAACATAAGCAGCATTTGCAGCAGAAGTCTTTGTGGGAGAGCATTGCAGCTCTGGCACTGCCTCATGCTGACTGCTTGGGGCCATGCTGCCAAGGCGTTTAAGTGTCGGTCACTTTTGAAAGGCCGGTCTTTAACCTCTTGATCTTCTATTCCTAATGAAATGGGAGGGGTGGCAGGAACTCGCACTTTCTCATGTGGATTTTGGTAATTAGTCTAAATGCTTCTGTAACACAAGGACGTTAAAGGCCTTGCACACCATTAATGCAAACTGCTTACTTGTAACGGAGTAAACACCATTGGACCGACTACACTGCTAACACCAGCAGACTCCTGATTTTGGGGATTGTGAAAGGTTGCTCACTGTGTCCACTGCATGTGGGAAGGAGGTTTTGAAACGGTAAAGCTGTGCTTTACTGGTGTCTGGCTGTTGAGGAAAGCAGCTGTAGTGGATCACCACAAGAGATGGCACCCAATGCAGCACAGCAAGGTGACAGGAGGATGCTCAGGGGGATCAGGTTCCCACCCTGGCTGCTCGGAGCTGCCAAACCTCCTTCCAGCCTGGCTGTCACACGAGGGACCAGAATTGGGGTGATGGGGCAGCCCAGGAGGTGGTGGTGAGGTTGATGCTCAATACCCTGCTTGGGCATGAGCTGTGGAGCCCCAGCTGTGTCCAGGGAGGAGATGTAAAGAAAAGGGGCTTGTCTCCCATAGATGAGCCCTGCCAAGATCAAAATGAAGCAACTTTAGGTACAGCAGCAGCTGCTCTTCGTCCCATTTCTCTTCCTGTCTGACACTGTCACGTACTGGGGAGCTGAACCGCTTGGTGCTTCCAAGTGGCCCCTGGTAACTGATACCTCTAAAACCAAGGTAGAAAGTTTACCAGAAGTCACACTGCAAGCCGGTAGCTCTTGACATTCGTTACAGAGCACATGATGCACCAGAAAAGGGCAGCGGGACCTACATCTTTTGATGCAGAAAGCAGCCGTTGTGTGACTCGGTCCTCGCTGGGAAATGCGGGCTGAGCACCGCAGCCAGCCCGTGGTGGTGCTGGCCCTGGCACCAGCCCAGGGGGTTGAAAAAGGTTTTTGTTTTGTTTTTTTTTAAAAGCTCTTCTTCCTATTAGCACATGTAATGAGTCAGGTGAAGCAGCTGCAGCCTGGTACGCAGCCGTGCTTCTGTGAAGGCTACGGTTGTGTTCAGCTCTGCTTAAATATTCTTAGATTGAATGGAAACTGCTTGCTAGCTCCTAAAACCCTTCAAAGAGCACATCCTATTTATGTTTCAGTGAAGGTCTCCAACCTGACTGTTGTGGTATGAGAGGGCTTCAGCAGTTCAAGAGCCAGCTCAAAGGGAGGAGACTTGCTGCATAAATAAGGTGTGTGGCAGGTGTTAGAGGCTGAGAACAGGATTGATCTGTGAGGCTCCATATTGTTACAGACCGCGTGACTGCTAAGCACAGAGAAACAGATAACTCCCTGAAGTAGTTAATTTGAATATACAGAAGCAAAAGGAAGAGTAGGAGGAAGATGTAGGTCAAGTGCCAGGCGAATGTTCAAAGAACCACAAGGTTGGTCTCTGCCAGTGTCAGAAGTAGCTGCTTGCACCTCAGCTGTTCATGTGGAATTATTTTGTTCTAAGTAGAGGAATTTTGCTTTTTTTTTTTTTTTTTTTTTTTAATTTTAATTAAAACAGCTTGCTGGGGCCTCCTAAATAGGGACCATACACCTGACATTGGCCATGCTGCCATTAGCGTTGTCCTCCTGAGCCCTCTCAGTCACAGCCCAGCCCAATATGTTATTTCTCCTCTTAAGAGCATAAATAGCTGAGGCCAGCAAAATTCTGGAGCAATTGTTTTCTATTCATTTTTAGTACAGTGAAGGAGCAGGATTTTATGATTCGTTCCTTGATTTCTAAGGTATTAAAGGATGCGTAAGTCCGTATGAAAAAGGGAAATTTGGATGGACAATTTTTGGCTGGACAAAATCTGCTACTAAATCAGCTTTCTGAGAGGTTGAAAAAGGAACCCTTAAAAGTTGTGGGACAGTCACACTGACTCAGAAAAATTCATCCCCACTGTACTGGATAGGGTACTAGCAAGCAGTATGTCAGCTCTGCTGTTTTACTTGTTCTGGCCAAAATAAAGCTCCATTGTCACTAACTTTTCTTTGTCACGGAACAGGGCTGTGGATCTGGTTTAATTGCATTTAGGTCATGCTTCTGCCACCCATCTCCTGGAGTCTGGGCTGGCAGGCTTAGCCTAAGGGAAGCTTCACCAGTGCAATCATTTTACTTGACGCTGGAGAGACCTGATGTTTGTAAGGGAAGTCTGCACAAATGCTAGGAAACCCACTGAATAGTCATCATTAATATGAATTATTTTTGCTTAGTCTGACTTTAAAAAAAGAAAAAAAAAAAAAAAAGGGCACAACCCCCCCCCCAAAAACCTTCTTCCTATAAAGCTAAAAGCTTTTATCTTCTTTAACATGACGCTTTTCCTGAAAATGCTTGCAAGTGAGTCTTGCACAAGAAGCCTGCCATAAGATACGTTACTACAATAGCTGCTTCCACTGCATGTTCCTTGCCCACATAAAGAGCGGATGATGATTCTTTCGAGAAGGGGAAAACCTTGCCTCGTTTCTCTTGTGACCTACTTGGCTCAGAGGCAGCGTGCAGAGCAGGGCTCTGCACCTTCGCCGTGACACTCCACTGGTCGCAAGGCTTGCGGAGCTTTTGGGGCATTTTCGGGCAGTTCTTGCCAGCCTTGCAACTTCTAGCTTAGTCTGCCGTGTGCTGGCTGAGCGTGGGCAGAGGTGTGAAGAAGTCAGGGCTGGAGGGGAGGTTGGCAGAGATGCAGCTCAAGGCTTTGAGCTGGATGGAAAGGGCGGTGGGATGGGACGAGCAGGGCCGCCTCCCAGCCACTGAGCTCCTCCAGAACCGCTTGTGTAAGCCAAAGGAGCTAAAAGAAAGAGAAAGGAAGACCTAAACTAGGTCAAAGTTGCCTTTAAAGAAGAACCGAATGTTAACGCCTTGTGTGTGATCTGCGCTGGGAAAGTTCACAGCCCGTTTCCACTTGGGGGCTCGAGCAGCAACGTACGTGCACTGCACGTGGTCACAGCAGGGCTGCTGCTGCAGATATCTGCAAGAGCTTGTGCACAGGTATCTTCCAAGAGGGCTGCTGTTGGTGCTCATCTCCATAACTAATCTCAGAAGGTGCCTTTTGCACAGTAATAGTAGGAAAAAATAAAGTTTATTCAGTCTTTCTTCTCCCTGGTTCCCATGTGCGCTGCAGACTCAAACGAGGAAGAGTCTGCAGCTGGGAAATACCATCCATGGCTTTGAAAGCAGCAAATGTGAGTTTTACTCTTTGGGGAATTTCTAACTTGTCATCTCTGGATTATGTGGTTAAGCCCCGAGCAGGTACAGGGATACCCATCAAATGTGGGCAGCTGGCAGTGCACGTCTTTTTGCCCCTAAAATGGGGATGAATAAATTTCTTTACTTGTGTTTCCATCCACTGAGAGCTTGCTGAAGGAGAGCTATAAGAGCTGGCCTCCCCTAGGGATGCCAGGCAGCTAGGAGCAAAGTGATATTTATCCCCCCATGAGAAAGCTGCCAACTGTCCAGTTATATGGCACTGGCCATAATTTTTGAGGGCTGTTCTCATTTTTATGGCTCATCTTACCACATTTCTGCACTTCAGAGTTCAAGGGCCAAATTTACTTAAGTCTTGAAACTGATTTAAAAGGGGACAAGGCCAAATAAAGTCTGGTGACATGAAAATATTGGGAGAGGACTGCAAAGCTGCAGGGAGCACCAACCTCTGAACTGAGCGGGGAAGAAGGGAACAGGGATCAGCAGCCCTGGAGCTAAACCTCCAGGGAAATATGGCCTGTAGTTGGAAGAGGTGCAAGCAATACTTCATGTTACCATCGGTGGGTGTCTGTGGAAGCTATATGAGGCTGTAATTCTTGATGTATTTAAAAACTTGCTGTTAACTCGGAGTGATGTTGAACGTAACCTGTACTACAGCTTTTCAAGGGCTACCAGCCACCGTTGGAAACAAGCAACATGATTTTGTCAGAAAGCATAAAATGGGAGAGGAACTATTTCTCAGCTTGTGAGTGGCCTGTCAAAATCTTGCCAGACTTGCAGATTCGTGGGGGCTCCAAGCTCTCCACCAGGAGATGAGATTTCTGCAGGAGAAGAAACCTGAGGCGAGCGAGGCTTCTGGGGTCCAAGCCAAGTGAGTCCCCTGTTGCTGCCCCAGCCTGGTGATGATCACAGCTGGAGTAATCTCTGATGGAAAGACGAAGGGCCTGATCCAAGCCCAGCAAAGGAACCCAGGTCTGGACCAAAAGGATGGAGGCAACCAGCGTTTTCAGAGGGGGAGAGACACCGCTGCAGTAGGGATGGAGGGACTATCAAAATATGAATGCAAATGGGGCACTTATGGCTTTCAGGTTGGCAGCTGGTGAATACCTTAATGTCTTGCCAGAAACAATGCTCTTAATATTAAAAGAAAAGCTGCAGGCCATGAAAAGCGAGCATGAAGAATTTCAGGGCTTTCAGGGATAAACTTAAAGAAACACAAGAGTAGGTGTATAGGGAAATGAATGATAACATCTTTAGTAGTTTCAGGGAAAAGGGCAATCATTTGGGGTTGAAAGTGAATCAAACTATTCGTCTTGTTACTGAAGGAGCAAGGGATCAAACAGCTTAGGAAAAATCTGGAGGTGTCTTCCAGGTCCTGGGGAAGGTCCCAGCAAACTGCAGCATTTGAAACAGACAAGAGAAAAGTTGGGTCACATCCCTGACAGCACACCCCTTGGAGGTGTTTCACTAGGAAATGCAGCAGAAATGGATGGTTTGGAGCAATTGGTGGCTTTGGGGACAAATTAGACTAACTGCTCTCAGCTGCCTGAGGAAGAGGATGGAGGAGCAGTCTGGGTCTGGATGTGTCCTTCCTGGGGACACGTGGTCCTCCCACTTCTTTCTCCTCCTTGTGTGTCAGAGAAACCATATGAAGAGCAAGATAAATTAAGCTTTTTGGATTTTAGTCTGATGACAGCAAGGATGGGCAGACTGAAAATATGAAAAATAAGGGAGGTTGAAGATGTGAGAAGGCAGCTTTCCTGCTATGGAGGCAACAATTGAGTGCTGCCTGCCATGAACATTTTTGGGAAGGAAAATACGGATTATTTCTCCTCCTGTCTTGTGTTTGGGTGGTTATTTCTTGGAATAACCAGTCAGCTACAACAACCCTGTGTGAGATGTGACGATGTGGGCAAAGTGATTGCCACAGCTCAAATGAATTTTGGGGGCTAGAGGAGCCTTAGGCTGGAGCCTTGTCCACGTGCCTCGTGGCTGTTGCTTTCCTCCCTGACTTTTCTTGGCTCATGTCTTTTTTATTTATTTATTTTCTCCTGGCTGCTCTGGAGCATGCTGCTTGCCTACTGATTTGTAATAAGCTCTCAAGGAAGCTTCTCCACCAGGGCACCATGACATCTTCCTGCGCCCAGCTCCATGGCCTGGCTGGGAAACCCTGCTCGGGTCCTTCTGCATCCTGGTGACAAAAACAGCAATGAGTGCACTGGCAATAGACATTTTCATCTTTGTTTAGAGTATTTCTGGTCCTTCTTAGAGAACTCAACCACAGGAAACCTTATCATCACTAGATGGCGTGTGTGGGCTGCTCTTGTCCTAGCACTGGGCAAACCAGGCAGTGAGGTTTCTTCCCTCTATATTTTTTTAATGTACTTCTGTGGCTCCTTCTGACAGCAGGGTACGTACAACACATCCCAATCTGCCCCATAGCCCCACAAAATACTGTGCTGCTCTCCAGCAGCTCTGCCACCTCCCTCCTCCTGCTCTCTATGTCCCAGGGGTGGCCCAGGCTTTATGTTCCCCTTCTACCCCTCCCGGGCACTAAACATAAGCCCATGAAATGCCGTATACTGAATAAACAAAACCCCATATGTGATCTTTTTAGCAGTGGTCTTGTAGCATGTTTGAAGAAGTCTGTCTTGATATAATAGCTGCCTGCAAAAATATGGGCAGAGGCTGAAGAGGCAGCGTGGCAGTGGTCTGTCTGGGCAGGGTGGCAGCTCCTTGGGGACTTCTGTCCCCTGCTGTCACCACGGGGTGATGTGTGGCTGTGTTTTAGCTTGTTTTAGCTGGAACCAAGTGTAAAGAAAAAGCCCTGGGGCTAGTGCTAGCATCTGTGGCTTAATGTGGCCCTTGTCACGGGTTTGCTGTTTATCGGGTGCCTCCTTCAGGCCTGGTGTGCCAGGTGCTGCGCTCACTGCTGAATTTCCCTCGCTAAAGCTTTCCATCAAAGTTTAAGACCAAAGATCAAAAAGAGACTTCTGGACAGGCAGAAGGAAAATACTTTGATCAAAAGACAGTAGATGTGTTGGTAGTGCTAATTATTATCAATCAAATAGAGACTAATGCTTGGGTGCACATGTGCGTGGAGCCTGAAGTCAGTGGTTCTTGCTGACTTCTGCCTTAGCCTTTCAGTATTCCTGCAGAATCTATGTTGTGATCTGCCACGTGTTTGTCAGTACCCAGAATTTGCTCTCTTGGGGCTTCTGTTGCCCTTTCTGCCACAACTCAGAGCAGGCTCAGGCCTTTCTGGAGCTTCCCAACTATTTCATTATAAGCTCTCAGAGGCGAAACCCTCAAAGACCATCCCAGCTCTTACCGGGGGGGCCGTGTGTGGAACCTACAGAATAATGGAACTGCATTTCCACACCACAACCGGTGTTTCCCAGAGCCGACAGGAAAATTGCCCTTTCCTTCTCTAAGGTGGAGTAGATCAAAGAGCAAAATTTCTTCCAGGAGAAGAAACCCACATCCTTTTGGTGAGCTATTATTTTTATTACTGTCCTTCTTGCTGGACTTAATCCAGGCTGGATGCAGAAAGGAAAGTAAATCTCACAGAGGTGCACGTCTCTATTTTTGTGTAAACACTGAACTAGAAATTTTTAAGAGTTCTTGGTTTGAGTCACCCACTGATCATCCCTGTAAGACTCAGTGGGGTGATGAAAGTGACCAGCAGGTCCCAGCAATGCTCATCACCAGCTGTAGAAAATATCCTTTAGGAATAAATCACTTTTCTATTAAAAATGTTGGTCATACATCACTTCCCAGTCAGCTGTAGCGTTAGTTGGCCAGTCTGTGTCTGGAGTTTTTGTGAGCAGGGAGACCCAGGTGTGGTGGAACTGGTCTGGGAGCTGTGTGGGAGTTGATCTAAAGGAGTTTAAAGACCTGTAGGCTGAACTGTGTCCTGTGTTATGGGCTATCGAGGCTGTGGCTCTGTTTAAGGCTGAGGATGCACACACAGATAACCCATCCATGTGCAGATTTGCTCATCTGTATTTTGTTCAGCTCTAACTGCAGAAGAAATGCTGCAGCTGATGAGCAGATGTTCTTTTTTTTTTTTTTTTTTTTTAAAGGAAAAAAAGGTTCATTATTTTCTCTGTATATACAGGATTATCCAGTCAGGCAAGCCTAGTGATGACTTGATTAAATAATCACTTTAATAGAGCTGAACCACTTGCATTTTTTTGGCAAATATCAATCGGATGTGAGTGTTTTGGTGCCAAGGCCCTGTTTGCTTCCAGCAGTGTTCTGCTGCTTCAATTCCATCTCTGAAGATGACAAAGCCAAGCATCCTTGTTGCTCCAGCAGTTCTTGTCTGCCAAGGTGAAATATCCTTGAAACACAGCTCTGAAACCTGCTGCCGTGCTATGGATGGCATTCAGGGCTGATGTGCAGCTTGCTGCTGCTGCAAGGAGCTCCGTGGCTCTGGGATTCCTTTCCTGCAGGTGCATTTCCCATAGCCTGGTCCTGCAAATAAATTCAGTAGCCAGTGCCCAGCTTCTGCCATCCCCACTGTTTGCGCCTTATTTGAAGAACAGCTTATTTATTTATTTGTTTGTTTGTTTCATTTTTCATTCATCAGTCTGGTCCCGCACAAGGTAAACAAAGTGTTGGAGTGTATTGCTATTAATCACATCAGTCTGCAGTGCCGTAACCACAATGTGGAAGTCTTATCTGCCAATTTAATACCAATGCTTCCTTTTAAAGTAGCTCTTTGAATGTAAATAGACTACAAATAATGTTTTGGTTGGCGTGTATTTATCACTTATTTATCTTACATACCATATCTTTGCTGCTTCTCCCATGTTGCTTTCAAGACAAGACAGTTATGCAGATTTACAAAATGCCGTGGCTTGTGAAAATGTTGCTTTGGGTTTTTCCTTTTTCTGGGATACTTGGCGTGTATTTAACAGACAAGTGACTGGCTCTGGGTCTGTGCAGGGGCATGAGGTGTGACGAGTCCCTCCCTGCATGCCTTCACTGCCTTCTCATGGGTTACTGGCCTGGGCCGTGCCTCACAACCTCGGCCACGTGCTGATTCCAGTCCTTGTCCCCTCTGCTTTCTTAGAACCAAGATATTCACCAAGTGGGCAGACTAGGGAGGCAGAAGCTGCCTTTGTGTACTTATGTCTTCTCTTTGTTTTGGTCTTTTGTGCTCTGAAGACCTCTCAGTACCTGCGGTCCCAGCTCCTTGCCGTGATGGCACACCAGATACCTCGGGGTCTCTCATCACATCCCTGTGGTCACTGACATTGTCCTCACCCTGCCCTTGAAGGGACAACTTCTCCAGCCAGTCTTGCCCAGGATATAAGATTTCCAGCCCTCCCAAAATGATTCAAGTTGCAAAAACCGTGACATCTGTTTCCCCATGGTGGGGAGGCCCCCGGTTGCCTCCACACCGTGAGGCTGCAGGAGCCCGTGCCCCTGCCAGCCCTCTGTTTGAAGCAGCCTGCTGGCCCAGGAGCAGTGTGAGAGGTGTCGCAGCTTTCCCCACTTTTGTTGGGAGTGAAAAGGAAGATGCACAGTGGTGGAGAGGAGCTTGGCTTTGATCATTGCTGGTTCCAGGAAATAAAAACATAACCCAAAGTGAGTGAGCGAGGGGCGTAATGATGTCAGGACATCTCTTTGTTATTCTCCGAGATCAAAAGAAGCTGAACTAGTTTAGCTTTTATTGCATTCCCCTTTTCTTTTCTCCTTTTTTTTTTTTTTTTTTTTTTCCCTAAAAAAAACAATGCAACCCTCCCTGGTCTTGTCCCAGCCATGCTCCCCACTCCTGCTATCCCCAGGCTGCTGCAGACTGTGTGGCACCGCTCTGGCATGGCACAGACCTTGGGGGCCGTCTGTGGTCAGCCTGCTGGGTGCTGCTTTGGTAGAAAGGCTGAAATAAGCGAGGCATCCTCGCTTATTTTATCATTTCATCAGAATGTTCTCGACTGATTTTGAAATAACTCTTTGCAAGTTAACAATTTGAAAACCTTTTATTATTTGTTTTATTATTATTATTATTATTATTAGGGGCCAAAGCAAACTCTAGTGAGCAAATGCATCTTGGATCTATGGGTAATGAGTTTTCCAGCTGTTCAGACATGTTAGGTGATACGAATGAAGCTGTACTTGAATTAGACCTAGCAGTTAATGTAAAATTCACAAGCTGCAAAGGAATAGGAGGGCGTTTTTTGTTCTCCAAACTTTAATTTAGGCAGATAAATTCTTATGAGAGGTGGAGGGGAAGTGACAATTTTGCATAGGTAAGCTATATAGCAGTGATTAATGAAAATAGTATATCTGACCCTATTTTATGTCAGAATTTAATCAGAAATGTACTTTGAAATACAGCAGGGCTGATCCTGCCATACCTCATACCTCACCACCACCAACTGCTGCCCAGCACAGATGTGAGGCTGTGTCCCACCAGGCAGAGCTGAGGACAGGGCACAGTGGGGAATCCAGCCCTAGGGCTGCCATCCCACGGGTTTGTACCTGCAGTGAAACTCTACTGACTTTGATTTACTCCCTGCTCATGCATTATGAAATTGTATCCAAACTGGGATCACAGCTATACCCATTGGAGATAGAGGACACAGCTTACAAATAATCCTTCGGTTGACAGATTTGAGTAACAAAGAGCAGGTTGGTTCCACCAAACTTCTGTTAAACATCCTCTCTGAGTGCTCAAGACACAAAATGCCTGATGGCAAGGAGCATTTAGATGGAACTGGTACATGAATTCCTTATGGCTTTATTATTTGTGGAATACATCTTTATGTATTCCATTTTATCCTATTTTCAACTGGCAAAACAAATTCAGATGTAGCACGACCCAAACTATGAGCAGCCAAAACGAAGGAGAGAATTGATGTTTAGAACTTCTTGGTGATTTCTTATACTGTTGAAAGAATCTCTTTCATTTAAAGTGAAGACATAAGCACAGATATTCTTCCTTGACAACATCTAGTGTAATCCCTCAGTTTTTCTGTCACTCACTGAGATAATTACAGCATGTCTGAAAAAGAGCCCAGCTCCATACTAGGATATTTGCTGCCATCTTTTGGTAGATGCATGTTACAGAAAGTAGTGATTTATATATTTTTTTTTTTCTCTGCACAGGCGCCGAACGTCCTGTCCTCTCTCTTTGCCCTTCCCCTGCTCTCCTGCTGCATCATGCTCAGCCTCGTACTGCAGAGACAGACGGTGAATGTTAAACTCAACCGATGATATCACCAAGCAGACCCTGAAAAATGGAACAGGCAAAAGCAAGTAAATGGCATCCATGTAGGATGGATTTCAAAATAATGAGGGGTAAGGGCTCAGCTGCTGCCTCATTGCTGCTGCAGGTGCCAGGCAATGTTTCCCTGTGCCTGGGACAGAGGGGACACCCTCCAAGCTGTCTGGTTCCCCACCTCTGGCAGCACCAGCAGTGGGAATGGGCAGGACAGGTCTCTGCCTGGTTCTGCTTGTGACCATGCTGTGAGTCCTTTGAGACATAAAAATCTCCTGAGCTAGGGAAAGGACGTAGGGAACAGGCTGTAATCTGTGTGCATGCAGGAAATAAAAGAGGTTTTATGCCAGGAAGTAATAAAACAATATATTGGAGAAAATGGGGTGGCAGCAAGCATGATGCTAGGGGAGAAAGCACGGCGGGCAGGCAGTGTGCTGTAAGCCAGGCTCAGTGTTGCATGATTCACCTCTGGCACAAGCAGGTGGCCAAGAGCCAAGGCTGTGCTTGCTCCAGCGTGGGACAGGTTGAGGAGCTGCTGCTCGGGGTGAAGACACAGCCATGGCTGACCAAGTGGGATGGGGACATCCTGCTTCCAACCACGCGTTGCCCTGGCTCTTTCCATGCTCCTCTGTCTCTGGGGTGATCAGCTTCAGCTCAGCACCCTGGCAGAACCCCTAAGCCATGTTTGCTGGGCTGGCTTTTGGTGGGACAGTGAGTGACATCAGCCCTGGGCACACTCCAACAAGCCCCAGGGCACAGGGACAGTGCATGCTGCTGCCAGCGGCACGGCGAGGCTGTCTGCAGCCTGACTTCGCCTTCTGTCAACACCAGTGCTTGCTTTGGGAGCTGAACCTACAGAATGGCTGTGGCTAGAAGTAACTCTCCAAATGTTTAAAAGGACCTTTTTTTTTTTTTTTTTTTTCCACGGGTTTCTCTCGTGGCAGCAGACTGTGCATTTTATTTGCAGCACGGAGTTGGTATCAGGCACAATTTCTTCAGCTTTTGCTACCACAGCTGGCTCTCCAAGGTCTGCGTGTGGCTACACACATGCCTTTCTCCTCCACCACCTCATCACGAAAGCTAAGACATGTCTGAGACCTCACCGAATCCCACACCCCACTTCACTTGCGTGGTTCTGTTCAACAGAAAGTCCCTTTTATTTTCAGTTTGAGCCCAGACTTTGCTCACAGCACTGGAGACAGCCTGACAAAGCAATGATCGCAGACCTTTGGTGTTTCTGTTTTAACGCAGGATCTCAGCTTTTCCAGTTGTGGTTTGCAGCATTCCTTTGTGCTCTTTTTCTTTCATTATCCCCTCCAACTGCAGGCAAGAAATGTGCTTGTTGCCAGGCATGAAGTGTTCTCACGTCCTGCTCTTCTACAGCCAGCTTAAAGTCTGTGAAGTTTCGCAATGCCTGTGCTTGAGCGTGGACTCAGAAACTTTCCATCATTTGGAAAGAGCATTTGCTGGGACCGATAGGAAATGGGCACCCACCTGAAAAAAAAGAGGGGAAGCAAACTTTGGAAACTGAACTCCCAGACCCGAGCAAGAAGTCTGGGTGCCAAGATCCTGGATGAGCTTGCAATGCAGCTCCCGGGCTGGATCTGGACACTGCAGCAGGGCGAGACCGGGACATGCCCCAGCCTTCCCGGCCCTTGATTTCTGTGGGATAGAGCTGGGCGTTGTTCACAAGTGCTGTGCATGCCCTGGGCACGCAGGGTGACTTTGACCTCCAGGTGTGCAGCCACCCGCGGCGGGTACAGCACGGAGGCCGTGCCTCTCTGGGGAGATGCTGCTGGGAAAGCAAGGGCATGAGCCAGGAGAAAGGACAGGCAGGGAAAATGCCTCTTGCTGTCCATCCCTGCTGTGTAAAGGAGGAAAAGTAGGCAAGAAATCATGGTAAAAACCATAAGTAAAGCTTCCCAGGGGTGGGATGTGAACTCCTAGCCATTTCTTCTGATGAAAATCTCCCTCAGGCACTGGGCCTGGAAGGGCGAATGTCAGGACCACGGGTAGTGTCCTGGGTGGGATGAGTCTGCTGCTTATCTCGTGGGCAATGCCCTGAGGCTCTGGCAGAGACGGGTGGGTTTCATATCTCATCCTGCAGGCTCTGCTCCTCGGTGATAGCAGAGGGCAGCCTGCCTCGCTCCGCCACCAGGACCCTTGGCTGTGGGCTCAGCAGAGGGCTGCCTCCTGCCTCCAGCAGGGAGTTAGCAAGACAGAAAGCTCCCGATCACCCCGCGGCACCCAGCACAGCTCCATTTCCACCGGGCTCTCCCTGGGGGACCATCTCCAGCCCCCCCCCCCCCTTACCCTTTTCCCCCCCTTAACTCATCCTCCCCCCACCAGATCCCAGCACCGCGCTGCCGGGGGTCTCTCGGGGGCTTTCCCCGGAGCCTGTCGGGGGGCCCTGTCCCGGAGGGAGGCAGCTCCGGGGGCTCGGTGAGGCGACGAGGCCCGGCCCGCTCCGCCCCGTCCCCGCCCGCCGCCGCGCAGCCGCCGCCGCCGCAGAGCCCGGGGAGGCGCCGGGCAGGGGCCGGGGGAGGCCGAGGAGGGAGCGGGAGCAGCGGGGCCGCCGCCGCCTCGGGGGGGGGCCAGGTAGGGCCGGGGGTCCCCGGGGGTCCTTGGGGTGCCGGGAGGGGGTTGTGGGGGGCTCGCTCCTCGCTGCTAACGGGGCCGGAGGTTTCCTTACGTAACGCGCAGCGGCCTCGGGGGGAGTCCCCCGGGGGACCGGGGGGGGGGGACCGGGGGCAGCGATCGTCCCTTCCCCGCAGCCCCCGGCCTTGGGGAGGGGTCCCCGGTGGGTGGGGGGAGAGGTTCGGCCTGGCTCGGGGCAGCTGTTCCAGAAATTAATTAATAAATTAATAAAAACCGGCAGACACCGGGCGGAGCGGAGCTGACTCATCCCCTCTGCCGGGGGCTCTCTCCATCCCCTCCCCGTCCCCGGGGTCAGGGTGGCTGCCAAATTGCCTCCCGACCCCTTCCCAAAAGGGCCTTTGGGTGCTGGCTGGGCCTGGGGACATCGCTGGCGGCTGCAGGGCAGCAGGAGCAGAGCCCTCAGTATCCCCCGGTGCCCTCCAGTACCCCCAGTGTCCCCCAGTGCCCCCAGTATCCTACCAGTGACCCCCAGCGGGGCGCAGCCTCACCCAGGGGCTGCAGGGCTGGGTGGTTAACCTGGGCTCGTAACTTGGGGCTGAAGGAACTTGGTTCCTTGTTCTCCCCTCGCAGTTTTCCCAACTCCAGTAGCTACCGCAGGCTGCAGCATCCCCCAGCCGTGTTTAATTGCTGTTTCTGTGCGATAGCTTAATGAGGGGTTTCGGTACAACGCTGTTCTGAACTTGCACCCACGCAATTAACAGCAGGCTCTTTCTTTCTTTAGTTCCGTAAATATTGGTTTAGGCTAAATCACAATATTTGTATTTGCTTTGAAGGTTTTTATCTCCTCTGTGCTCCAGCATTTATTGGGTGACAGATAATATTGCATAAATCAATCACCGAAAAGTAAATCTGCTCTGTCATGTGTGTTTCGAGAGCAGGAGGGCTCTGATCCTACAGGTGTTGGTAGCTTGGCTGTGAAATGACACTGCCCAGGCTGGGGGGCAAAAAGGTGCTTAAAAGCATGCCAAGGGATAATTTTTCAGTCTATAGAGGAGATAAATAGGGAATGATCAGATCTGGGGATCTTGAGGCAAAAGACCCTCATGTGCTTTCTCTCCTCATGTGCAGTGCAGCTGGTTTCATCACCTGATGGTTTGTTAGGAAAAATGTGACAGGAGTAAGGTTAAATCCAACCTTTCTATTTTCTAAGCCTTGATTCCGACAGACTCCCACTGTCTTCGTGGCAATTTAACCTGCCATTGATTTTATTCTTATCTTAAATTTTTTATATAGCTCCTCCCTCTCACGTAAGTATCATAAAGTTGGTAAGTCTGGGTAGGGACATGACACATCTGAGAGCTGCCAGTCTCAGAGGTGGACCTGCCTTTGGTCGCAGCCAGTCCTTGTTCTCAAAGGGCGCCCCGGCTGCCTGCTGGGCCCATTTGGATTTCAAACCACAGAGCTGCATGGCCAAAAACTTTGCCCTCTGTGTCACTGGGAAATATTTAAATTGAGCCTGATGGCACTGCCTCGTATTCGATGAAATCTTTGCTAGGGCTGGCTCTGGGGTCCTACAGCTCCAGAGGAAGCTTCCCATTTCCTCCCTCCGTGGTTACAGCCCAGCATTCACCAAGGTGCTGCTCACAGCCGTGCTTCGAGCTGACTGCTTTGCTCATGCTTCCTTAATGCAACTCTACAGTATTTCAGTGTGATTTGTGCTACAGTGTTTCCCACTCAAGAAAATCAAAGTATTTTACCACTTGAACATACTATGTATCCTCTCCTTGGTCTGCTTGGTGTTGGAGCTGAGGTGTGCAGTCACACAGGTATTTGCACAGTTGGGGAAGGAGGAGAGCAATGAATTCATCTCAGTCCCAACCTAATCTGAGTTAATGTGCTGAGATCCCACTGGTGAAAAGCAAGGGCACTTGGCCACGGCCATGCCTTGATCCTTTAAGGATTTGAATCCCTGTTAAGCATGCTTGTCTTACAACCTGCACTCACGCAGGATGTAATCAGTTTTGTTTTCCATCTGTTAAACAAGAGGCTTCTGATTAGGCCCTGCAAACAGAAATAATTATTTTTGTTCTTGCTGACAACAACAGCAAGGTTAACCAGCACATGCATATTTCATCATGTTTTCCACACTCAGCATTTTTAAACACCTTGTTCCGTGCAGGTTACATGATTTGCCTTACAACAGGCAGGGATTTGGCTTTCAGTATTGTCCCTTAATTAGAGTAATTGCCTAAGTGGAGATCCAGGCATCTCCCACTGTCCTGTAGGCAGAGCCCAGCCCGCAGCTGTGCAGCCGCCTGCCCCAGCTCATGGGCCTGGCGAGCCCTGTGGAGACACACACATGCTACAAAACCCAAAGGAAAAATGTGCAGCAGTCAGTTTTCAAGAAAATATCTTGATTTTACAAACTGACTCCAAGGGGCTGCTGGCAAAATGGAGCTGGGAGGTTCCCAAAGGCAGCCGGCAGAGCAGTGCGGTACCATCCAAAGCAATGCTTATCTGATTTTCAAATGGATCTTTAGCATTTTAAATTTTTGATGATGCTAAATGGAAATACCCATCAGAGGGCACTCATGAGGCCGGGCTGCTGTGGCGGGGAAGAAGTGATTCCTGAACATCCCCCTCTGTGACCCATGCCACCGCGTCCTGGGCATGGGATCATCCGAGTGCCTCCTTAGCTCTGACTTCAAGGCAAGATCACCCAGCGGGCACAGAGCTCTGCTTTTGGTGGCTTCAGTGAGGGGCAGGGGATCTACTTAAATCTGTTAATATTTGGTTTGTTCGTTTATTTATGTCTAAAGGTGGGTTTTGTGTTTCCAGAACCACAACTGACCAAGTGCTAAAATGGCTTCTCTTCCAGAGCGGTGCTTATAAACTTGGAATCCCAACTTTCCTGTTTGCACAAAAACCTGAGATGCTTAGGTCTAATATAAGCATCTGGCATTTCTTTAGAATCCAGAATACATTGGGTATTTATTTTATTTTATTTTTTTTTTAATTCACCTATTTAGCTGCTTACATATCTGGGGCTGCAACTTATTGATGAACTGTACCTGGAAGGAGAGGAGAGGAGAGGCCTTCCTCGTGCACTCAGGCGGTGTCCCCAGCTGAAGCTGCACCGCACTCTGCACCCTGCTGTACGCTCTGAGAAGATGTTTGCCTTGGTTCAGCCACCAGATCTGTTTTGTTCCCTCTAGGACAGGGATTCTTCACTTATGCAATAGCAATATCCTGCTCTGACAGGCAGCAGCTTGCTGGAGTGAGCGCTGGGTGGCTGCTGCAGGGCCCTGGGTGCTGCTCGTGAAGGGTGCTGGGTGCTGGGAGCTGCCTCCCGGGGGGCTGTGGGGAGCACCCCTTGTCCTGGGAGCCAGCTCTTGGCACTGGGGTGGGGAGGAATAGTTTTCTGCTGACATGGAACGGGCTGGACCAAGGACTGGCAGGCAACTTTCGCAGCATTTCCACTCTTATGTAATCAGCTCGTTGTTATGCCACATAACCAAAAGGTTTGGGAATAGGGAATTACGGTGTGTTGAGAGGTGCTTTACGAGTACGGTTCCACTCCTTTGCTTTTTAAAAATGTACGGTGTCTTGTGTATAAAGACAGAAGGTGCACACCACTTCTGTTCGTTGACTTGGCTTCCCTAGAACAAATTGTACTGGGATAAGAAAGTAGGTTTGCTTGGTTTGTTCCTTGCAGGATCACATTCTGCCCTCCACCTGTGATGAGACGGTTTTCTCAGTGGCAGCAAAACCAGATGCATTCATATGTAGTGCAGGAGGCCTCTGAGCTAGAGAGGTTGGGTCCTGCTGAACATAGGAAGTGAGGACCCACGGGGCAAAATGAGCATCGCTCCCAGCCCCGTGTGCTCACCATGTGGCATCCCCTCAGTCCCAGCTCTTCTCAGCCCATTCAGATTTTCCCCGGCTGATGACCAGAAAAGCACTTTAAGGTCAATGCCTAAGGAGAAATCTTAACATGTTAACAGCAGCTCCAAAGTCAAAGAAAGCTGAAGGTGAAGAATGATTTTGCTAACGTAAATGTTATCCGTTTGCTGCTGTGAATTAGGGAGAGAGGTGTTAATGATGCTCGATGCCTGTCCTGGCTGCATTTCCTGAGTGGATGACCTAGGGTCCTAACTCTTCCCATCAGAATGCATAGATTAGTTGCCAGAAACAGCAGAAATGTTTCCTATATATCTATATCTATATATATAAAAGTTGTTTGTTCATGCAGTTCTACTGATAAGGGAACAAGAATTAACCCTTTAGAAAGGCACAGACTTTTTTTTTTCATGTTTGTTCTGCAACCTGTTTTGCAGAGGCAAGTGCACTCAACTCACTTATGCTGGCTAAAGAACGAAATCAAATCCAGCTACTTGTTGGAGCTACTTTCTTCAGGCTGTATTTAATTGATAGGTTGTGGGTAGAAGATAAAACTGTCTAAAACTAAGAAATTTACCTTAAGTTGCTTTTTGCTTAAGTGAATTAAATAAACAAGTTTCTGAACACAGTAATAATCTCCCCTCCCTGCTTTTTTCTCTCTCTTTTTTTTTCTTTTTCTTTTTTTCCCAGAAAATGGCTGTTCCACCTGCTTATGCTGATCTGGGCAAATCTGCCAGAGATGTTTTCACCAAAGGATATGGTAAATAAATCCCAAATAAGTTTGATCGTTCACTGTCTACCCGATTCCTGAAACTGCTATGATGTTACTGTTTTTCTCTGATAAAAATTCCAGCCATTTCCTTAGAATCCAGAGAATTTTATATCCTAGTTTCACATTACCACTGCTGTCTGGAAAGGGAGGGTGATTTACTCCTGTTTTGACAAAATTCTTCATGTTCCCCATAGGTCTGTTGTCTGTTTCGAAAGAAAATTGAGTGTTGTATTTTGGCTGTTTCTCTCTGTCATGAATAGGGCCATTGATGTCAGCAATTTCCTTATGAAAAAGCTGCTGCTCGATATGAATAAGGACATTATTACCTAGTCTGGTCCCAGGGATATCACAGGTCAGCAGGACTAGTGCAGTCAGTGCTATCTGAGGGGAGTATGAGCTGCATAAACTGCTTCTTAAAAACCCATGGTTCAAAAGTTGTACCCTGTTGTACTTTTTTTTTTTTTTTTTAAGTAGTTCATAGGAGATTTAGAAGGAAGCTTTGTGAAATAAATCAGAAATGCCTTTCAAATTAACATATATATAATTCATGTTTTTTTCCTTGTTTTCTAGGTTTTGGGTTAATAAAACTTGATTTGAAAACAAAATCCGAGAATGGACTGGTGAGTTTGGACAGGCCTCGAAACCCCAAACATGGCAGTGTTCCTGTGTTTTCTGGTTAAAAATAGAAATATGGATCCCTTACTCTCCCCTTATCGGTTTTCAGATACGTTATAGCCCTGCGAGTTACTTTGCACTTAGGACATAATCCTGCCATGAGGCCACACACAGACGGGGGCAGTGGTGCTGTGGGGGCACCTTTGCAGCCACCATGGTGCTGCTGAGACCCCCGGGGTGGGCGGCAGAGCTCCTGCCTGGCGGCCTCCCCCAGCTAGAAACACTCCCTGCCCCCACGGCACGAAAGGTTGTGCTCTCCCCTGGCTTTTTCTTCTGTCAAGGGTTTGATTTAGCTCAGGGCTAGCACGGGGCACAGCCCCCCGGGGGCTCTATTAAGGAGCATTTTGGAATAAAGTTTTGCCCAAGGCTGATCAGTTTATGCACAGCTGCAATTAGCGACTTCTCCGTGCCCTGTGGTTGGAGTATCAGCCAGTATAATTTCTAAATGAGCAACATGCTATTTTTCTTAGCAGCTACAAAACAAGCGTAGTGGCGATGTAATTGTGTGTTGGAGCTGATCTTTACAATACCTCTGTGAAGTATTTGCAGGCTTACAAGCTGATCCACAGGCACACCTTGTACATCAGCTAGCTCTCAGACTAGCCCCTTGTTTTGTGTTAAAATGGTAAAAATGGTTTGTGACCATTCCTTAGCATGCAGTGCTCTTTCTCCCTGACACTGACATTTTTGTGTGTGTGTTGGTGTTAATGACTAGCAAATGTATTCTTAAGTCTTTTGAGAACACTGAAGTGTTGGGTAGTATCCCAAATTATAGTGACTAATGTTCTATGAGTATTTACCTGTATGCATATACACACACACATATCTACACAAATTTATATATATGTATATATATATTTTTTTCCCTCTCTTTAGGAATTTACAAGCTCAGGTTCAGCAAACTCAGAAACGAGCAAAGTCAGTGGTAGTTTGGAAACCAAATACAGATGGGTGGAGTACGGACTGATGTTCACAGAAAAGTGGAACACTGACAACACGCTAGGCACTGAGATCACTCTAGAAGATCAGGTAATTTGGGGATCAAAAGGTCCAGCTTACAAATTAATTTGTGACAATCTCTGATTATAAATCCTACCTGTGAATTTCTTTTCTGTACAGCTTGCACGAGGCTTGAAGCTGACCTTTGACTCCTCCTTCTCTCCTAACACTGGGTAAGAAGTTAGTAAGCTTGAGAGACAAAAAAAAGAAAAAAACAACTTTTAAAATTAGTTTTAGTTTTCCAAAATACTGTTGTCCTTACTCCTTTTGTCCCAAAATGTCATGACATTTAATAATCTGCCTATATATAAAGAAATCTTATATATCTGGTCTAAGTCTTAATAGTAACTATCCGTTTTTAAACCTAACCTATAGTAAACCAACTTTGAAATACAGTAACTTGGGAATTACAGTTAGAATCGGGGTGGGAAGGAATTGTTTGTGCCCCTTTGCTTATTTCTGGCCATGTCAGAAAATGAGTACTTAGCGACTGCCTGAATAAAAATGCCAGACAAGTCAGCTGTAATGCAAAGCTTAACAAGCTCCATGAGCCAGTTGGCCATGGCTCTAATAGGTCGACACAGTAATTGGGCTCGTTTCCCAAGCTGAATTTATCATCTGAATTCTTGCTGGCCACAGCGTGCCGTGGTGTTGGATGAGCATTGTGGACCCCGTGATTGGATGCCACATTTTATGTGGGCCAGAGGGATTAAGCAGCAGCTGTAGGGCTAGATGTTGGTTTATTTATTTTTTTCTCCTGATTATCTTTTTGCAAGCAGTGCTGCCAGTGAGCCAAAACGGGCTGCACATGAGCTTCCCACTGCGACACGCTACATGGCAGGCTGTTGTGGTTTTGGTCCCAGTGGGGACTTCACCCTGCCTTGAATTTAGTGTTCTCCATTGTCGACTGCTTCCAGCCCTCTAGGTTAAATAGACATCTTTGTATTTGTTAAGCAGAATAATCTCTAGGTTTTGTTGATAATTATTTCTTAGCTGGTATGGAAGCTGCAGTCCAGCTAATGCTGGTATTTTTGGCACTTCTGCTCTTTATTTATGATTTTGGAAGACATTAGAAATTTCCAAGTCAGAAATAATAATAGAAATAATAATAGAACAATCTCTGCACAGGTCTGATACAGCATGTTTTGCAGCTCCTGGAGACTGTTTTTGCTAGCTGCAGTGGAAGGTTGATGTGAAATTTCAAATCAGCCTGACTTTTCTGGAAAGATTTCAGTAAACAATTTGGCCAAAGAGAGAAGACACTTGTAAGAGAGAAAGAAAGGAAGAAGCTGTTGCAGAGGAGTAGCTGAATGCACTAGACGTAGCTGTCCTGCAGCGCGAGGATCTGCTCCCTTGATGTGAGCAGACAGAAGGACACCTGAGCAAGCACTGCCCTGGCCAATAGAATAAAAAGAAGCAAGTGACTCAGGAAAGTTTATTTCTGTGTTAACCTTCCTTATGGCTGTAACCATTAAACATTATAACACATCATAAGGAGAAAATGGTGTGTCAGAGCCACTGAAGCAGCCTGCTTCCTTAGCAGTGATTTCTGGACACAGTAAATGAAATTACCCAGTTAAACAGGATTGTCCAAAAACTTCGGCTGGTACAAGCCAACTACTTTTGTCTGTGGCAAACCAGTAAACTATTACAGTTTCCATCATTTCCCTGTCTCTAACAAACTTATAAAACATGAGATTCCTTTGAGATGAGGATTAACTTTTGTCACCTCAAGTCTGATTTGCTGTGGTGCTGCTTGGCAGAACACAGCTCAGAAAGGCACCACGCTGCGTTTTACTGCTTGCAATTCACTGTAGATGAATTCCGTTTTTGCAAATGTGAAATATAAAAAGGGGACATATTGTGTGACTCTCCGGGTGTGTGTACTATTACATTGATTTAAAGTAACCGAGTTGGTTGAATTGCTGCCTGAGCAAGATACGAGATTCTTTCTTTCCTCTTTAGGAAAAAGAGCGCTAAAGTTAAGACAGGATACAAGAGGGAACACATCAACATGGGCTGCGACATGGATTTTGATATTGCTGGTCCTTCGATACGCGGAGCGCTGGTGGTTGGCTATGAGGGGTGGTTGGCAGGTTACCAAATGACTTTTGAGACGGCCAAGTCTAGAGTAACCCAGAGCAACTTTGCTGTTGGCTATAAGACCGATGAATTCCAGCTTCATACTAATGTGTAAGTATTGGCAGATGGGCATTAAAAAGAATGTGAAAGGATTTTGATGCGTTTAGGACAATGAAAGGGACAGAATTTCAGCACTTGTGATAGAGGGAGTGGTGGATTTGACATTGCTTCTTCATTTAAGATGGCAAACTGCATTTTTTAGCTACTTTAGCCTTTCTTTGAGTTATGTGGGGGAAGGAACTGTGACTCACTGAGCACCCAAGCACCCAGAGTCCCTCTTTCTAACAGATACAGACCTTTGGAAACTACTAGTGGATTTATAAAACAAGTGGGTTACAGAAATATTGTTCATGGAAGTTGCAATAAAAGCAAGGCCTTCCTTTTGTGCATGTCAAAATCAAACAAAATGGTGGCTTGGTCTGGAGAAGAAAAGATTAATCACAGGATGAACAAGAACAGACAAAAGGAAAGAGTGGAAGAGATATTGACTGGGTTAGTTTCAGTACTGGAAGGGATATGGTGTAAAAGTTTGTTTTAGTGTTGTAACTCCTAAAACTCCTAATAATCTATTTATACTAGTGCTTATCTTTTCTGAATACATGGGAAACTAGGACTAAATTCCACGAAAACCTTAATTTCTCAGTCTCCTGTTCCTCTTAAAGAAGCAATTTATGCCTTTTGGGAAGACCTTTATTTCTTTATTTTTTTTTTGAATTAGGCAATCCCTACTCCACCCCCCACCTCCTTTACCACTCCCTTGGGTAACTGCATATTTGCATGTAGCAGAGCTGTTGCAGGCTGTTCCCATTCCGGGGCTGAACAACTGTTCTGCTTTCCTGGAGCTGCTGCTTCAAAGGCTTTCTGTTCTGTTTCATGCTGTTTTGCAGAGATCTGGTTTAGGAAGCTCAAACTGCCTTGCAGAACAATTGAACCTTCGCGGCCCAGATGGCATGTTTGAAGGGTTGCCAAAGCACAAAAATGTGGGCAGAAATCTTTCATCAAAACAATATGCGGGGTCCCCTCACTCTGTAGTTATGAGCTATTCCTTTGAGCACAATGACTTCCACCTCTGTTATGCTGCAGCAGTTCAAAATGTTGTATTATTGGCTTTTGGTATAAAATACGATAATTCCTATTAGTCTCGATTAAAACCACAGCAGAAAATAACTTCAGAACAGTACAGTAAGGTCTGAGCCCCTGCTGTTCTTCCTTGGACCCCACAATGATCTGCTTCTTAGGTCACCGTCACTGTCCGTGGATGATGAATCATCTTCACGAGGATGCCTTGTTTGCTTACTTAATGTTTGTACTCAACCACTTGATATGGCAAAACCATACATGTGTGATATGAATGGAAATCCTAATTACTGATTTTAATGGATTAGCTAGGTACTTTTGACATGTTTCAGCTTTGAAACGTGTCAGAGCTTTTGTAGAATCCAGGAAACAGTCGTGTTTGGAACTTGCATCACTGGTGTGCTCGGTCATTATATCTAGCCAGTTCAGTGGTTCAAAAGGATGCTGTGGCAGAGTAGATAAATTAACTAGGCGGGGCTTGAAACATTGTCTTTTGTTCCTGGCTGTTCCACAGACCAGCCAGGGACTCGAGCAAGTTGCTTTCCCTTATGGTGCTTTAATATCTTCATTTCCATAGAGGACAATGTTTTTGATCTATGCATGAAAAGTGCTGTTACTATTACTAGAATTAGAAGAAGCTTTGATAATTTTTTTCTTATAATTTTTTAATAATACATGATAACTAAAGGGAGATAGGGCTGGATAATTTCTAGTTTTAAATATGATTTTCCTCACTTTTTGAGCATAGCTCAGACCGCCCCCCCTAATGTTGCAGGTCAAGACAGAGCTGTATGGGAACCTTGCACAAAATCTGCCTGTATAACCAGCTCTCCTCAGTCCTTTTTAATCCCTCCTTTTCTTGAGAGCCAAGCACATGCAGTTATATGTGAGCTTCAGTCTTATCTGAAGTAAGTATTGTAGCATTTTTCTGGAAGAATTGCTCTAACAGTTTAAAAAGCTGCTGCTATTGCTTGAATTTTAAGTAGGCATATCAGTATTGTTTGTGCAACTCTTGTGAACTAATGAACGTTGTGACAAAGAAGTAAAAGTGGAGAGGTTTGAAATCTGCCTTTTTTTAATCAGTAAGGGTTTGGTATACTCTAATAATTGGAACCAGTTTATTTCGTAATTTAGAAATATTTTAGAAGTATTTTATCTGCAAAGGTCTTCCCGTGGTGTAAGCCTCTTTTGTGCAATATGTTTGTATTCTCTTTTAAGAAAATGAGGTAAAATGGGAATTCAGATGCTCACTGGTTTCCTAGGACTGCAATAATTATTCAAATTATTTGCTTCTGCTTTTATGAGCTGGGTGCTCTAAGGTTTTGCATTTTATTTAGCACACTTTACTCACTGTGTGACACTGGTGTAAGTAGTAACTGGAAGTTTTGCTACTCGGTAGCAGAAATTGAAGGCTTTCATCATTCAGCTGTTGGCTAGTGCTGTCTGCAAACCAAAATGAGTTTCATTTCAGTTTCTAGCACAGACTTCTATAACGCAGACATACCATAAGGGCCATGGCAAATGGTATTCATTTGCAAGAGCTGATAGACTTGGATGTTCAATTGGCATCTTCACTTCTGATACAGTTCATCTGTGTCTGGTAAAAGCACGCTGATGAGGCACTGTTAGGATGACTCTCAGGCTCTGTGATTGGGGTACAGCCCTTTCGGGACACTAGGGAGATAAATGTCTGGGAAAATAATTATTTCATAGATATGCAGAGAAGAAAAAATGTCTTTACTACAAAGATTCCCATCTACAGAGAGGGGGAAATTGGAAACTGTCATCATTAGTCTATTTTTGATAGTTTGTTGTGGCTTTTTTTTTTTTTTTTTCATACGCTGCTTGTTGAAATATTGTAACTATTGATGAATTTAAGCATTTACAAATGACTTCAAAACCAATCTGGCCAAATGTCTCTATCTTAGTTGTTATAGAGAGATTAAATGAGGTGTAAGTGAATGTTCTGCAAATTCAGATCCTACTGAAACATAGATGGTTGTTTGGGGATGCATTTTAAAACTAGACTAATATATTCCTTCCAGGAATGATGGAACGGAATTCGGAGGCTCCATTTACCAGAAGGTGAATGATAAACTGGAAACTGCTGTGAACCTTGCTTGGACAGCTGGTAACAGCAACACTCGCTTTGGAATAGCAGCCAAGTATCAGATTGACCCAGATGCCTCTTTTTCTGTGAGTGCTATATATGTGCATTTAAAAGCATTTGAAAGTAGGCTCTTGTAATGGAAATGTGAAGCAACCTTGCAGCAATGACTAAAGTACAGTTTTGATGCAATTCAGTGTTGTATATTGGCACATACCTCTATTTGTTTAGCTTTGCGCTGAATGAGAGCACGCCTATTGGATTTTCCTTGAAGCTGATACAAAATGTTTTATTGTATTATTGGGCACCATTCTGAGGATTTTTCAGTTATTACTACAAAAAAAAAAAAAAGTACAAAATTAGTTAACGAAAACATTGTCTATAGCAACTGAAGTTTTGCAGAGATTTTGGTTTAATTTATGGCAAAATTGACTCTAGATTTTATTTGATTCTTGTGATTTGAAACCTGAAATCATCTACCCGTTTAAAATGTATTATGTAATTTTCAAATGGGAAGGACTTTAAAGAAAGATACCAAATTATTTATGTATGCAATTTTTTCCCTTTTAGGCTAAAGTGAACAACTCCAGCCTGATTGGACTAGGATACACTCAGACTTTAAAGCCAGGTAGGTCTATGCAGAAGAAATTCAGACATCAATAAATGATATTTCAGCCTTGAAATATCAGGGAGGGTTTTTTTTTGTGACATACTGTGATTGGTTTTGTAACGTTGCTGTTCCATGTGGCAACCCAGTGGTGAACTTTTCCAGGGACTGCTCTGTTAACTGTAGATGTCTCTTGGAAACAGAATTGCCAGAAACCAGCACCCACTGACACCTCAGATAATCTTTTATGTTGATACGAAGTTTATCTCCAACCAAATGTTTCACAGATAAGAATATGTATTTTTAGTTCTTCCAGGGGTTTCCTATCACTTAGTTTCTTTGCTTTTAAATGTTACATTTTCAAGGTTTGCTGGTGCAGGAAGAGGACAATCTTAGAACAGCATGGTTTGTTCTAGTGTAGTCTAAAAAATCTGCTGCCAAAATATCAAGCAAGCAGATTGACAGAAGATTAATACAGTAGACAGGGCTCAGGCTTTTCATTCCCAGATTTTAAAGAGGTTTAGAAAAAAGAGCGTGTGTCAAGGTCCTGGTTTTTCATTATACCCAAACCTGAAATTAGATTAACCACTATACCAGCAGCAGTGAACTGACCGAGGGTTTTAATTACTTGGGATGATAAAAAGCAGAGTCTAGCACTGTGGTTTGCTTATCCTAACTTTCAGAATTCAGAGAGATTTTATATCTGCAAATTATTTTACAAAACTCAGTCCTCACATAGCTAACTGCCAAATTACATTAACCTAACTACCTGCTAAATTAGAGCAGCAACACAGACACTGCATTTACTGAATGTAAAGCTTATTCTGAGTTTTAACAGTTGTCTTTTCTGACTTTTCTCTATTTGCAGGTATCAAACTGACATTGTCAGCTTTGTTGGATGGCAAGAATGTCAATGCAGGTGGTCACAAACTTGGCCTAGGATTGGAATTTGAAGCATAAAAATTGATTCTACAATTGCTAATTTGAAAATACAGCATAGCTACCTTCAGAATATATTGTACCTTTCAATGTTTTATGTCTGGGATGCAAGTATTGCTAAGTATCAGTCCTGCTAGTCCTTCAAGACAGCTAAGCTTTAAAATGATGTTGTTTCAGAAATGGAGACAAAAAGCGTTAAAAAAAATCCTAATTCCAGGCTTTTTTGGGGAATGTTATTGCCTATCACATCTGTCAGCTGCCACATGATAGGAAATAGGAAGGTGTTATTACCTTTACTAACATATTGACTGCACAAGGAATATGTTAATGTGGTATAATAATTGTGACTTCAAGAATTGCAGACCACTATATTGTACTGTTAATTCTGTAAGCAAAATGTTCCGACACTTTAAGATTTCAATTCACGATGGAATGTTCAAGCTTGTTTGAAAAGGGATTTTTTTATTTTTATTTTGTTGTGGGTATTTCATGAATGGTTGTCTTGTTTGGTTATCTTACACCTACAGCTGTCTCCAGAGTGCTTTAGGTTGTCCACCTTGTATAACTCCTTTGCAGAGGAGGTTTGATGTGACTCAGCCAATACAACTTGTCCTGTACTGTGGTTCCTTTCCCTTGCACTAAATGGAAAGCTTGTAAGACAGGGACATAATCAGGGAAGAGTCTTTGTAACTGTAATCACATAGTTGCGTCACTAAATTTAAAATGGAATTCTGTTTTATTACCACTTTTTTTTAGCAACTAAATGGGTACATTTTTAGAGTCTTCCATTTTGTGTGGAACTAGACCCCAAAGTGCTGTACTTGACACTACTAAAAATGGATAAAAAAACCCAACCCAAACCAACTTGAATAAAATATTGAAATGTCACCTTTCACTTTGTCTTTGAGTATTAATTGTGAAAACAAGTTCATGAACATGTATATTCTTGTCTCAGGAAGTAGATTGGCAATATCTTAGCGCATGTTTTTTAACATACATTAAAGAATTACCATTAAAGAACATATTTTTAAGGTTGGACTAGATGATCTTAGAGGTCTTTTCCAACCTGAATGATTCTATAAATTTGGTATGCTTATGGACTCAAAATGGGGAAAATCACCAAAATCTACAGAATATGAGAGGATGAATGACATCCATTCTTTGGTCTTCAGAGTGTTTTTTGTTTATTTTCCCAAAATGTTAAGAAAAATAAGGTTACTGTTCACCAAAGACTTTCTGCCTAGTCTTGACTACCTCATGTGACAGGTAACTGTTGCCTAGGTGTGGAGAGTCTTAGAACATTCAAATGTAGCTGATAGGAAATACAGTGCTTTTGCCTCAATACTTTTCTTTCTTCTTTTTTTCCCTCTCTTTTTCCCTCTCTTCTTTCTACCTCTTTTCTTCTCTGTTGTTCTCCTCTTTTTCATTCCACAAAGACTAAGAATTTTCTCTGAACTTTCATGACAAATGGTTCATGGGACACTTGCTGCTGATAGTCAGAAAGCTGTTTCTTATGACACTGACTTTTTCAACCTGCATTCCTCAAAGAAAAAAATGCAATGAAGCCAGAATCCAGGAGTGATTTTCTAGTTCAATGAATGAAAAAACAAACAAAAAACACTTAATAGATTTAAGTTCCAGACACGACCGTGCTCTTATCTTAGTGCTTAATTCTTGCTAAGCTCTGGCAGCCGTACATATGCATGTGTTTAGCTTTCAGAGAACACAAGATAATGTGACTTGTTTATCTTTCATGGCAGAACCCACCAAGCTGAATTACCTTCTATAAATGAATTGGTGAAAACAATGAACAATTATCTGCTGGTATAAACTTCAGTCAATTTTCATTAAAACTTTTTATTTTAGCATATGTAAGGAATCAATTTAGGCGGTGTGCAGATGGTAAGAGACTGCGCACAGTAGGACGTGTTTGATGAGCCCATTACATTACGACATTTTGTGAGGCGTGTGTAGCTCCACCTTAGCAACAGCCAGCAAATTGTGCAACGCTTGTAGTCTTATCTTATCACAGGCTATTCCACGGTATTTCTGAGTATGCCTTATTTCAAATACTTAATGCAACACTTGTAGGGGAAGTTGTCTTCTTCCAGACTTCATATATTTAAACAAATGACACAGCTGTTCACAGTACATTGGCAGATACACAAAGTTTATTGGTGGTGCACAAGTCCTGTGTTCTTGGTGTGTTTCCTTATGTCCCTTGCTCTCAGTGCTTTTCCCTGAGCCTTTGGGCTACTTCTTCTTGGTTTTCCCATTATTTGAGGCAGTATTTTTGATTTTTTCCCATGATTGAGGCAGTGTTTTCAAGCTTGAGCACCCTCAGAGCTTCTGTCAGGGTGTGGATTGCCCCATTTGGGGTGAGAACGGGAAAGCGTTTTCTTCCTTCCTTAAACCTCGTTTCATGCGATTCTGACATTTCTGTTGTCGGAAGGTGCACGTGAGCCCAGCTGGTGGCTTTTCCTGAGCCGGCCATGAGTTCAGCTAATGGTTTATAGTCATTTCCCTCTCATTAAAGTCCAATTCTGCAAAAAAAAACGGTAACGAAGGGAGCCCCACAACGCATATCCCTGCCACACAGAGGGACGGCGACACATCGCCTCACGGGGCACTGACTACGTGTAGGCCCCAGCTCTTAACGCCCGCCTTTCCCGGCGGAAAGGTCAACCCGTGTAATCCTATGGCCGGCCCCCACCCTTACTGCCCGCCTCCCCCGGCGGACAGGTCAACCCATGGAACCCTATGGCCGGCCCCCACCCTTACCGCCCGCCTCCCCCGGCGGAAAGGTCAACCCATGGAACCCTATGGCCGGCCCCCACCCCTGCCCATGCGCTCAGCGCTTGGAGCCCCGCGCATGCGCGGTGCCGCCGCCACGTCCGTGGGGGTGCCCGGGAAGATGGCGGCCGCCGTGGGTGGGAGCGGCCCGGCGGGCAGCGCCCTGTGCCTGCTGCTGCTCTGCGCCTCGGCCATGGCCGCCCAGGGCTCGAACGGCCCCGGTGAGCTCGGAGGGGAACCGGGAGAGCCCCCGAGGCCGTGTGGGAGCGGGGCAGTGCCCGAGGGAGGGAGAAAACCGCCCGGCGGGGCCGCTGCTGTGGGTCAGCGGGAGCCTTTTCCCGGCGGTTTTCTGCCTCAGAAGTCGCTGCGGCCGGGCAGCGGTTCCCGTTTATTTATTAAATTTGGGGTGTGTGTGAGCTGGGCCTCGTGTGGGTGGTGGGCATGGTGGAGCTGGAGGTTGGGGGCCGTGCAGGGGTGGGGGGCAGTGTAACGGGCTCCATCAGGCATCATCGTGCTCCGTGGTTTGTGCTCTTTAACCCAGTTCCCTATCTATTTGTAGTGTTCTCCCTGCTTATCTTTACAGAAAATAGTCGTATTTCATTCTGCTAGTTGGCTTCTAGTGAAGTCAGTTTGCTCTCCTTATCCACCATCCCCTGAACCTCCAGAGGAGTAGTACCATTAAGGAGCATATAAGTCAAGTGCGCTGAACCCCGCTCGTTTTAGGTAGGCTGCACCTTGGGCAGCAAGGAGAGAGAGAATTACGAGGAGGAGGGAAGGAGCTGATCTGTGCCTGCGGCTCCTTTCTTACTCCAGTCTTGCTGTGGGTGTATCCAAAGCACTCAATCCGTGTTTCCCTTCGCCTGGTCTGATAGGTAGGGAACAGTGAAAGAAGTGGTTCAGGATGTTGGACAGAAACCTGGAAGAAACGAAAAATTTGTAATTTCAGAAATCAGCTTGCTTTATAAAAAGTAAACTTTCCCAGAAGTGGATTTTTACACGTAACGTTTACTATGAGGGCTGTGTCGTTAGTTCATTTGTCACCAGTGTCAAACATGAATATCTGTTTGTGAGGCTGAGGCGTCTCTGGAGTGCAGGCGCTGCGTCTAACATCACCTGACGGGGTTGTGTAACTGTGAACAGGGCAACCACCAGTTATCATGCCAAATAGTTTTGAGTAGATATCATAAATCAGTTGTGGTTTAGTTGCTAAGCTTGTTACTCCTGTTAAAACAAATAATCAAAACTTCCTTATAGGAATAAGTAGAAATTATTCTTCTTCACTCATTGTCTTATTCAATATAGAAAATAAGGCAGTGTTCCTTGCTTTACTGGCAGGACCTTAATAGGAAGTATTTTCTCCTTTGATACAAGTGACCTCTTAAAGAGTTAGCTGAATGTGACTGTATCTAGCAATTTAAATCACAGTCCGGAAATATGCAGGTGTTACTAGGTAGCTGTTGATATGTCACTCCCATGGGAAAGGTAAAAAGAATCTATATTTGCTCTGCTACTTCACTTCCTTCTGGATGAGAAATGTTTAAGGACCTGTTCTCTTTATTTCCCCATTTGATAAAAGAAAAAAACACCTTTTGGAGAAGATGCATGTTCATGGAATTACTTAGCAGTTCAAAAATTGTAGTGGAATATTTGTTAGAGGGTTATTCTTGTTCCTTTTCTGAAAAGAAAGGGGGTTGTAGTAACTCCTGGTGAATTAAATAATTTTCTTTCAGTATATATTCATACCTCTGGAATTTTTAAATTGAGTAGAGAAATAATACTGGCTTTACCATTGAACACTTCTAATGTATTTTAATGTGGGAAAAAAATAGTCATTGTTTTCTCTAAAGGTTAGTTAACCACGTGTTCAAGTGGGGTTGGAGTTCTCTAAACTTTTGGTTCTTGTAGAGGACAAGTTTAAAGTTGACCTGATAGTTTGGACTGGTCATTTCTTCATCAGTGCCAACTGTTTTAAAAGTAAAGCAGGGGACTTGAAACTTAAGCAGAGCGACACCGTCAAGTCTAGTTCTTGTGAGAGTAGCGATTCTTTTCTGTGTTATAGTTGGTTAAAGTGTAATTCGTGCTGGAAAAGTGTACCATGCAAACAAGGAGAGGTCTGTTGTAACTGCTCCTCTGTAAATATACGTGTTTCATGAATAACATGATTCAGTATCCCCTGAATAATATTTTACTTATGAGTAATTTGACACAAGGAGTTGGTTCAGTGCTTCATTTCTAGAATTTGTAACTTTCCAGTGAGCCAGAGAACTCCCTGGGAGCACTTAATAAACTATTATGTTATTTATTAAAAAAAATATAATAAAAAATTAATAGTAGAACCATACTTGACTTGTATTTTTGGCATATCAAACTATGAGGCCTACTGAAAGTGTAAAACTTGTTTTTCCTTTTTAAGGTGCCACCTGATTTGAATCTGGCAGTTCATAAGTAGCCAATATTTTTTATTTTTATTTTTATTTTTTTAAAAAAAGCAAAGAGCTAACTAGTCAGTTTTAGAACACTTCACTTTCAGATTCAAATCTTCCTTGAGAGAAAGTGTGTTCTTACGGAGAAAATAGTGGCCACACGCGATTCTAGAAGGCATCATAAATGTACAACAGGAGTGAAGGCATGTCTCGGAACTTCTGAGTCTGGAAAATAAGCATGCTGAATTTTTCAGGACACTTTGGCATACAAATCTAGCAAGCATGTGCTCCCAAGGTATAATTCTTGTCCCACTGAAGACTTCTTTTTTGAACTTGCCAAAGTATGCGGCTGTGTACTTCTGCATATGAACTCTAAAAGGTTTGCAGTATGAAATCCGTCCTGCTTGTCATTATAAAGCTTCTTACCTGTAACGTAAGTGCCTTGCAGTCATTTTGTTTTTAGGTGAAGTATCCCAAGAGAAGCCAGTGCCTTGTCCTTAATAATGACTGTTTCTCTTCTGTTTCTCAGATTCTGTGGGAGTGGAGAAAGTTCAAAATGTTTCTTCTAGAAATGTGAATGAAACGCTAAGTAGCTCTCAGAATTTGACAGACACCCTGCAGAGTGTAGCCCCAACAAAAAAAGCAGCAAGCCCAACAACAGCTAAAATCAGTTCTGTGACCGCAGTGAAACCATCCCCAGCAAAAGGTGATTCTCCATCGAACGAGGTCTCTCGTGCCGTGACTGCTAGTCCTGTATCTCAGATGGAGGTTGATGCCTCTGAAGATACTAAGATTGAGGAAGAGGATCTGCTGACAGATTTGAAAGACACACTAAATAGTTCACCACCCATAGAAAAAGAACCTCTGGAGTCAGATGGAGGAGATGACTATGGTCCTTATGAAATGACATCCAATTCCAGGTACAACCCAGACCTCCTTGAGATGCCAGAAGATGAGGACTCTGACACCATCAGTAATTACAATGAGGAAATCAAGTCCCTTGATGAGAAGATAAAAGATGTTTCTGTCACAGGGTTGGAAGAAGAAGATGACAGCCACTTCTTTTTTCATCTGGTTGTTGTTGCCTTCTTAGTAGCTGTTGTTTATGTCACCTATCACAATAAGAGAAAGGTAGGTACGCTGTGAAAGGTGGAGAGATGGCTTTAGGATTTAAAATGCAGCTGCATTGCCTTGTAAACTGTTTTTGTAAGAGGTATTTAGCTTTTTGGAAAACTAAATCATTGACCATTTAGTCTTGTTGAGGTACTAATATGCAGGTCATTGCTGTCGTCTTTATCTGTACAACGAAAATAAACTTGAATTAAGCATTTAAAATTAGAAAATCAATTAAATGATATGATATTGACAATCAATCAGTTCAGTAGTATTCACTCACAGTATACAAGACGAGTTCTAGGCAGGAGACCGGAGTGAAGTCTTGTGAAAGGTGATTAATTTTGGTACTGCACAGGATTATAAACACCAAAGTAAGGAACGTTAGTCCCAAATGATGTGGGAATGTTCTTGTTCTGACTATGATAATCCTGGTAATAGATTCTCACTTTGAGGTGGTCTCTATATGGTAAATATTCTGGGGGGTTAACTGTAAACTTTCAGGAATTGTCTGATTCATAAGATGAATAAGCTGATAAATGTCATCAAGCTGGGAATAATTTTAATAGCCTGTATATGCACTACCACTGCACACGCATCTTCACTAAAAGAGCTATGAGTTGAATGCTGTGTTTTTGCCAAACTGCAGTTGAAGTTGCCAGTAGGTGATTTGATGGCAAGGATGACACGGAAATGTCTGACTGCTAGTGCTGTGTCTTACAGCAATGCTGTTGCCAGGTCCTCGGATAGAACTGTGATATGAATGCAACTGTTAAGCTGGCTATCAAAACCAAAATGTTTTTCCATGCCATTCTGAAAGTTGTCTGCTTTTTCTTTCAGATCTTCTTGTTGGTCCAGAGCCGACGATGGAGGGACGGCCTGTGCTCCAGAACAGTAGAATATCATCGTTTAGATCAAAACGTTAATGAAGCAATGCCTTCTCTGAAAATAACTAATGACTACGTATTTTGAAAGCACTGTGATTTGAGTTTGCTGAACTTATCACTCTTTGCCTGCCTAATCATGTAACAATATTCAGGTATTCTAAATATGCCACTTGTACTGGAATGAGAAGTACTCTCTTTCACCTGGATGTTTTTGAGATTAAATCTCATGCAAGATCAAGGGCATGATGCATCTGTTTGCTACTTTGGTCAGATTTTAAATTGACTATGAAGATACAGTTTAATAATTAGTGCTCTTTCCATTCGTTACAGCATTTTCATTGCTGTCTGGAGCAGTCTTAATAGTTGTAATACAAAAAAAATAAGCATAAAATATTTTAGGTCTAATAAATTAATGAGTTTGGCATCACTAAATCAAATTAATGATCTCTTTGCTAATCACTTATATGGCTCATAAATCCTGCTATATTGCAAACTTAAAATATAATTACTTTTTCCCGTGCTTAAATTCTGATGCTGCAAATCTTTCATCTTGTCTCTTTTTTGTTCTGTTTTTGCTTTGCATAGCTCGATCGTGTTTTAGCCAGAATGGCTAGCATGACAACTTCATAATTTCTGTATGTGTTCATGCAGTAAATCATTTAAAAAGAATTATGTATAAAGCATTTTATTTCAGAAGTTACATACTGCATATTTCTTTAAAATGTTTGAGATCCATGGGAAAGTATGCAGCTTGACTGTCCAGTTTTTTCCTCTAATGATATTTATGGCATTTTCATTATCTTTTGAAATTAATGAATGGAAAAAAAGCCTTGTTGAATAAACCTACTAAGAAATAGGCAGTTGACAGGCTTCCAATGAATCAAAGCTTTCTGCTGAATTTTAAGAATGTTGGGGAAAATTTATGTTGTTGGGTATATTATAAATAGGAGAGGCCTGAGAGAGTAAGAATAATTTATTTTGTTGTTATTCTGACCCAGGTAACAGGCAGATGAAAGTAATGGTGTGTGGGGCTGCCAGTCTGTGGCAGCACACTCTAATTTTTGAAAAATATTTACGCATTAATGTAAAGCAAGTTACTGGTACAGTAGTTTTTTTTTTTTTTTTTTTTTTTTTTACCTTGTCTTTTGTACTTTATTTATGTTTTCATGAGTTGTAAAATATAAAATCTTAGTTTTCTGTACATTCTGTTTGTTAGGTTTCAGACTGATAAATATGTAAATAACGGTGGATCAGAACCCCATAATTAATGACTTGGTATTCAAGTAGTTATGTAACATTTTGAAAAAATAAATAAATTTACAGCTGTTGGCATGAGGAATCTGAAGGCATGATGCTATCTTAAAAAGGAAGTGCTAAAAGTTCTAAATCCTACTGTTAAATGAGTTGTTTTCATAACCACAAAAAAAGTAAAGCACAAACAAAATACTCCAAAACTCTTTTCTTGCAGCAATTTTTATCATATTTGGACTTGTATCACTTAATATTTTGAATAAGGTTTTTAAAATAAATGACAATAATAAGCTTGTGTTTTTTTTATCTTAACTATTTCACTGCTTTTATACAGTATCTGCTGGTAAAGAGCTTGCTTATGCTTAGGATTGGACAACCCATTCAAAATCATATTTTTTCTTTGCACAGGGAAAGTGTGGAGTTTGTTTTACGCCTCTCAGATGATATGCAGGGTAGATGGCAAGGTTCAAATGAATATTTTAAGCTATAGAACTGAATCATGTCTTTAACAGGTAATTTTTTATATGAGTTATATAATTTAACAATTAATGTGGAAGATACTTCAAACTCTCACCTGAACATACCCACATTAAAATAAACATTGCTGTGGTCAAGATCCAAAGGGGAAGGTTACTCTGCAAAGCTCCTTTATTAAGTTTAAATTTAGAATTGGAGAGAAGGAAGCTAATAATTTTTTTTGCTCCTAACAAGTTCAGTAACTTTCTCTTTAAATAATATAAAAATCTCTCTATATAACAATGTAAATCTTATATATATATATAAGAACAAAAATCTCGCTTTTTTCTTGTCCTTAAACTGCTTGTACTTGTGCAGACTGTCTGTTGGAAGGGAAATTTATTAGCTTCCCAGCTTCTGAGCTGTTCCTTCCAACAAAGAAACTCTTAAAAAAACATAACTTTTGCTGGAGGAAAAACGCGCACGGCTAATAGCAAGATCGCCTTTTGTGAACTTTTTAAAGGAAACTGCCAAAGGTCTAACATCAAGGCAATTACGAAACCTGCTTCTTTGCAGTGTGTTTGGGTGCCGTTGCATTTTAAAATCCTCTTCTGTTCTAGCTCTGCTGTGACTGCTTGTCCCACAGCTTTAGTATTCATTAGTTGCACCTGACAGCATTTAGGCTAATGGACTGAAGCTCGCTTTGGCTGTACTGCGACAGTTAATAAATTCTCTTTTGTGGTGTATCTTTAGCTGTTTTCTCTGAAAATACTTGTGCATGAGGTGGCCTTTGAGGAGGACATTGCATGTTGAGCCTTTTGCTCTTGATAGTCATATCAGTACTGAAATCTTTTTGTTTCGGGAACTGATACTGAGGTTGTGAAATCATGGCTTGCATGTGTGTCTTCTATAGCTGGGAGCAGCCAACAATGCTTCGCTCCAAATACTTAAGATAAACAGTTACTCTGCTTGCTCTAGCTATTGTGCACAATAGCTTTGTATCGCAAATAAGAGAAAATTTTCTTTTAAATATTTATGCATTTTCCTTAATAAGGCTCTTTACCAATAATACTAAGGAAAGCTGTTCTGAATGGTTTTAAACTCACAGGAAATTAACATGCATTTGAAATCCTTGAAGTTCTTTAAACAGCAGGTTTCATTTGGGGAATTATCTAAATGGATTCACTTCTCAGATGCTAATGTATTTTAAGTGCTTGAGGCAAATCTTGCTCGATAAGGTTGGCAGTGACTGCAGTAAGCTGCCCCAAGAGATAGGCTTGCTAGACTATGGCCATACATAGCAGAAAGTTTGCAGATGCATCTAAGCAAATTAGTTTAAATAATGATGTTTGTGGAATATCTGTTTTTAAAGCCTGCATACTGATGGTCCTCTCTGTCATTCAGCTGATAATGCCAGCGTAAGGGAGAGGCTGCAGTACCTGTTAACACTGAGTGTCCGTGTCCTGAAGGAATGAACGCTAAATAATCAGCTTGTTACTGACAGCATGCTGCCATCCAGAGCCTGCAGTGTGGTAAGGTGTCCTGGGTTGGAGCCTGGAGTACTTGTGCTCATGCTCATCACTGCTTGTAGCAAGAGAGTACTGGAAACAGGCAGGAAGTACTGCACAGTCACCTCAGCCTCGGATGACTGTGCTGAATTGCTTCTCCAGTGCCCTCGTACACCGTTCTGTTATCTTGGTACCATAAAAGAACCACACACTTGCCCAGACCAAAGATTTGAAATGCACTCAATGGTTTCAACTTTTTTTTTTTTTTCTTTTTTCCAAGGAAATCTTTTTCATTCACAATAGCCCTTGGATCATCGCCTGTACAGGGGAAGTGCCTTGATAAATCGACTTGGGTGGCTTGATATGGTGCTTCCTAATAGCACCAATAAAGGGGGGAAAGGTTTCATATGACCCAGTTTTATAAGGACTCCACTAGCACCAGCAGAGTGGGGCGTATGTCATCCGTTGTGCAATAAAAGAGCCATTTGCTGATGAAGTAATCAGGGTTGAACTACTGTTTTTTAATTTCTTTAATTGAATTTGCTTGTGGAAAATTAAGAGCAGGCAATCAAAAATTCATAAGGTGCTGAGATCAAACAGAGGAAAAAGCAAGCAGATTTATGTCAGATCTTACCAACAAGAAACGTCTTGATGAATTTCTTCACTGAAACAAGGAAACTTTCTTGCATTAAGGTGAATTATGACTTCCATCAGTATTCTGATAAAAGGAATAAAATATTCCTGAAGAGCTTTCTGATTAAACTTCCAAAGATGAAAGTTGAAGCTCTATTTATGTAGGTTCTCGTTAGTGGTTGAGTTTTATGAAACGAAGAAAGAAATAACGAATAGGATTGTTTAAACAAACGATACATTTCACTTTTACTATCCAGGAAATCAGGTATTTTAAAATATTTATAGTTTAATTTTCATTTAGTACCAGTGCATATTACTCAGCTAAGTCAACTGTCCTTGGCTGCTGCTCAGCTGTGTACAGGGTGAATAGAGGAAGGTTTATCTAAGCAGGGTGGTTTGAGTTACGGGAAATTAATTTGCAATGTGGAGATGAAAAATGTGGTGTCTCTTAAATTTAAATGCTACAAAAATATTAGAAAGTGAAAAGGGATATTTCTATGGTTCTCACGCAGACTACTAGTAATATTAGGAGAGGAAGAATACTCTACAGCTGTAACTCAGACTTAGGAAATCTTTGGTTAGTTCCCCAAAAGGGAGCAGGTATTTCTTACACATTTATAAGATATATATTTCTTGCACAGCCTGTAGCTGTACAATCTTCTTCTTCCTGTTTTGATTTCCAGCCGTTCTGGGGCACCGAGCTGGTTTACCATGCAGCCAGAGCCATGCCAGAGCTTGGCTCAAGGCAAGCGAGCAGAGTGTTCAGGACAGAACTGGGAATGCTCCTCTTGAAGTAGCAGCAAACTGTTATTTTGGCTTTTTCTAAAGCTGTTACCAAGCTACCCCATAAAATCAACCCCAAAATGAGCATTTTATGTTGTAGAGTCTGGTTCGATGACTGCTCACTGCAGTCTCAGCATGATGATGATTTTTGTTGCTGAAAGGCCAGGCTGGCCTGAGGCTTTGGGGTTTCTTTTGGTTAGTTTGGGGTTGTTTTTTTAATGGAGCGTTTTAGGAGGGACAGCCCTGAGCTTGGTGTGCTTGGCCCTCCTGCTCCTCTCTCCTGTCCTGAGCCCAAACCGAAGCTGCATTTTGCACTCATACAAGGCTGAGTGGCTTTATGGGAGTGCTAAATCCTCATGTAAGGCTGATAGAGCAGTAATCTTCAAGGCCATATATCCTAGCCACTACAAAGCAGCAGAACTAATAACATCATTCTTGTGCCTTTTCTTTCACAATCAAGTCTTCTTTAAGGAGGAGCCCACAATGCTGTTTTCTGTTAAATCTTTCTGATACAGAGCATCTGGATGTCCTCGCTGTAAGAAAAATGCTTAATATCACAACTTTCTCAGCTTTGCTGTTTCCAATATATCTAATTAGAAGGGGAAGAATGAGATCTTTTCTATAATTGGTCCTTAAATCATTATCAAAATCATTTAGCAGCCTCCTTAAACTTATTTTAATTACAAGGTCTATTGCCTTGTTAAGTTATTAGCACTGAAAATCACTAATCTTGGCAATTTCTAATGTTTATTAAAATGAAAATACGAAGGTCATGTTATCCTTATTGAAGTGCACTCATTCAGGTTTTATTAAAGATTAAATCAAAGCAGATTTAATCACTCTGCTTTATACAGTTCTGTAAACAAAGCGTGTGATTAAGCTATGTAAGGAAGCTGGGGGGATAAGAACTGAAGTTCAGGCTCACAAATATACCAGGCATGCTGAAATACTGTTTCCAGATTACACAAATTAGTGGACTCCCAGATTGGCTGATTGCAAAGCTGTTAAGAACATAAACTTCCCCTGTGAGGTTGTGGCATTACGGTGTGTGTGTTTTTGTCGTTTTTCCTGTGAGGAAAGGCTGAGAGAACAGGGTCTGTTCAGCCTTGAGAAAAGAAGACTGAGAGGGAATTTTATCAAAGTTTATAAATACCTGAAGTGTGGGAGACAGAGGGACATGACCAAGCTCTTTTCAGCCGTCTGTGGGGACAGGACGAGGGGCAGTGGCCACAAAATGGAGCCCAGGAAAGGTCGAAGCCCTGTATGAGGGAGGTGGAGCTGGGAAGGGTGAGCTTCTCTGGAGAGACCTGTGGCACCTGTGGGAAGCCCCAGCCTCGGAACAAGGGCCCCAGGCTCTCCACATGGGCCTGGCTCTGCATGGGGCTGAGCTGCAGAAATTTATTGCTGCTTTTAAAACCAGCCAGCACAAAGTTTCTGAGGGGGGCAGCGCCTACTCCCTGCCACAGGGAGCCCGGACTGGAGTGGAGCACCCAGGGCGCTGCTGCGGGCCAAGCCCTGGACACAAGCCACTCAAAATCCGGAGCAAAGCGAGCTGCCCCTGCCATGAGGCTGCTCCTGAAGGGGCCACCATTTGCCCACCATTTCCCCAGGGAAAAGCTGAGGGAGGCAGGGCCCGGCCCCGAGCAGGGCCAGCAGGGGGCAATGTGGCTGCGCCCACGGGCACGGCCCGGCCGCGCTCCCGGCCTCAACCCCGCCCGGATAAACGCGAGGAGCTGCTGGACATCAAGGTGTGTAATCGTGTGTTTGTGTGAACAAAGATTGTCTTTAGGCCCGTGAGACTCAGCAGAATAAGCCCCAACTCTTAATCAGATGACTTCTCTAACGCTGGGGAAAAATAAATGTTAACCCCGGCATATGTTGTCTGTGTGAGAGGAAAACCTTGGCGAAAAGACACCAATCTCCCTAAATGTTACTGCTTGGTAACAGGGAAATAAGCACGAAGAACAAATATTGCTAATTATGGGGTTATGATATGAATTTTACCTGAGAGTGTCTAACCTTTTCCAGAGTAATATAGAAATGATTGCTGCGTGCTTGAGTAGATCCAGATTTAGAAAGGTACCTCCAAAACACTAGTTAATAGAATAATTACATTCATGCTGCTAATACCCATTTCCTTGTTGAACTTGGTGTCTGAAAACTGGTTATTTTATATCTGTAAATAGTCTGCTTGCCTAATTACTTGCTTAGACAGCTCTGCTCCCAATTACACACATGTATGGGAACTGCTGACACCTGCGGGGCCGCAGTATGGGCCAGGAGATGTCTTAGGGAGGTTGGGAGGGACATTTGTCTGTCTGAGGGAGGTATAACTGCTCTCCAGCAAACTGCTGCTGGGTTTTGAGTGATGTTCTTCCTTCCCCAGGGCTCGAGGAAATGCAGCGTCCAGCACCCCGGATGACCGCAGGTATGGAGGCATGGAAGGGGATACAGCTCCTGTAGCACCCAGGTGTCACCCTTTGTGGTTCAGCCGGGCCCTGAGGTGGCTACAGGGCCATCGCAGCCACATGAGCCCTTCTGAAGGCTGCAGCATGTGCCCAGGTCCCACACCATGTGTGAGAGCTGAGAGCAGGTCCCCCATCCCTGCCCCAGAAAGCAGATTCCTCCTTCATGCTCACAGCAGCAATTCACTTCTCTGGCAGCCCGCTGTGGGCTCTGTTATGTTCAGAGGACACTGCTGTGCCTCCAAAGCGTGGCAGTCCTCAATGCCATTCCTCTTCACGCTCTGTGCAAAAAAATAAAATTGAATATAAAACCTAAAACACCCACTAAATTGACACAGTCATTAACACACCTCTTTCCCCAAGATTAAGGTGATTGATTGCCTAACAAAGGCTTATCAGAACGATTAAAAGAAAGGGAAAATGACCCTTAGGGCACCCACCACGCCTCATGGTTCACTTTCTGTGTAAATGCTGGTCCATGAACATGGAGGAAATATCTGTGGCAGAGATGGGTTCTCCTTGAAAATACACCAGTGAGACTTGGGGATAGTTCAGAGCTGACCCAGTGGTTAAGGAGTGGTGGTTCAGCAGTAGCACCACAGTGATATTGGAGGGCGACTCATGATTATTCTAGTGCCTGCCTTAAATATTTGAATGTGCTCTGTGTAAGCTGAGTATCTGTACAAATTTCAGACTGAAGTGAATTCAATTCATTTATATTATTAATATAGCAAAAGAGCTGGAGTTCCTTTAGGCCTCTCTGGTTTCCAGGTGGTGTGCTGCTTCTTTCCTAGGGTAAGATCACGTAAAGCTCAGGTTTTACTGTTAATAACAACGAGTGAGGCCCTACCAAAGCTCCCTGCTCCTCTATTTGTGGTGCTAGCAAATACCTCCAGACAGGCTAAGCCCAAATGGCCAGAGAAGGGTGTGAGTGAGTGCTGCAGGGGGGCATCAGCGCAGCAAATGCAGCAAAATTAAATGAGGCCACACGTTTCTGCCCGGTTTCTTGGTGCAGTGCTGCTTTAATTCTCTCTCAGCCCAGATTTGCAAACAGATGCTTGGGTAACGGAGGGCTGAGGCTTGGTAGCTGATGGTCTGGGGCCTGCTGCTGTTCAGGCTGGATTATACCTTACCCCATAAACAATCCTACCGGCTTTGTACAACATACCAAATAATATTGAAGGGAAAATAAAAAGTCTAAATTAAACTGAGCACTGTGTGCAGCACTGTAAATGAAACCTTTTCCTAGTGAAACACCCCTGGCAGCGTGCGCTGGAGGTGCAGGAAGGACACGGGGCTTTTAGCAGCCTTTGCTCCTTTTTGCCAGAGGGTCTCACCCTGGTTTGGGTTTGCGGAGCTCTTTATCCGCCTCTGGATCACTTTGGGATTGATGTCAGATCAGGCATTTGAATAGAGCAGCTAGAGTTTGTATTTCAGAACAAGATTATCTTGAAATATTTACTGTAGAGGTGTTGATGGCACCAGCATGTTTGTGTCAAAACGTCTGACTGACATGTTGCTTTTCAAATAACCCTTTGCTCCTGAGATACTTAAAAGCTTTTCCAAACATATTCTCCTATCTCTGGGGGTATAATCTGCTTGTTTCAGATCTGGCTTGCTAAGGGCTGTCTTTTTGCTTTTGAGCAAGAATATTTGAATGTCAGGATTTGTTCAGTTTGGTGAGTGGGACACTTACAGATTTCTGTACAAGCTTTTACCATTTGTTGTGGAAATCACTGCTCGGATGGAAGTCTTCACTACAAAAATCATATATACAACGTGTCACCTATTACCATCAAACCTCTTGGAAAAAAAAACCCTTACGTAACCCAAACCCTAAAATATTTTCCTCTATTGAAGACGCACAAAAGCCCGCTGCTCCTAACAGAGTTTTAACCCCTAGGGGATAGTGCAAGAGCGAATGGTTTTCAAAATTACTGCAGTTGCTGTAAATCCTTGAATACTACGTTGGCATGTGGAAATAAGCAGGTGTCATGCAGAGAAATAAGAACCCTCACCTCATTGAATTTGTGATCCTGAAACGTTTGAGCCTTTTTGGCTGCAAAGTGGTCCTAAAAGCGTGGAACTTAACTTCTGGGGTAGGCAAGTGCAACCACAGCTAACTCGGTGCCCTCCCCGACTGCCCTTTGAGGTGAGCTTCTGGGCAGCTGGGAGCATCCCCACCTGAAGTTTTGTGTGCACAATTTCCATCAGCTGAAAACAGCCTGATTACTCTGTAGGTGTTTCCCTGTTCTGCTTGCCCAGAGCCTGAGGGTTTCATTCCCAAGCCCCCAAGGAGCTGCAGCAGGGGTCCAGCAGAGCCCCTGTGCTGAGCCCCGCCACTCCCAAACTCAGAATTTCAGGAATCTGTGGCATCAGAAAGTTGAAAAAAAAATAGGAAATTGAATCCCTTCCTCTCCACTTACCATTTTCATTATTTTACCATGTTTTAGGGCTTACACGTGAACTTTAGTCTCTCTTTTTTTTTCTTTTTCCTTAAAGCAGATTAACACTTTATAAATAAAGATAAGAGAATTATGAAAACTCCGGAGAAAGGCAGCGTTTGTGGTGCTAAATTATGCAGCAGCCCTGCCAGTGCTGTGCGTGTTCATTACCGGGTGGTGCGACGCAGACAAACCTCTCCTTGCCTCCGCAGCTGATCCCATGGGGTCGGGAGCCCTTCACCCCACAGCCCTATCCCAGGGGGCACGAGGGCTGGCACCGCAGCCCCCTCCTGCCAGAGCCTTCAGTCTTTATTTCCCCCTTTCCGTGCCCAATGATGGCCATCTGGGCTTGGGCGCGCTGTCGTGTACCTCAAGCTGCTTCCAGCAACACGGCAATAAAATTGCAAGATGCCTGCAATCTGTTTGTAATCTCCTCCACAACATCCCCACCTGCAGCCTGCGAGCGAGGCCGTAAATACTTCCCTCTGCGCAGGATGGATGCAACTTTCCCAAGGCTCAATTGCCAAGTGAACAGGTTTAGTTTTGCAAATGTTGTTAGACTTTGTTGTTATTATTTTAAGAACGCCGATTTTACTCCCCCCGCCCCTGTTTTTTTTCCTGTGGCTTGCTCCTCTTTCCAGCATGCCTGTTCAAAGCTCAGCCCAGGGATTTCTCAAGCCCTGCAGGACCCAGGTTCCAGCTGACCCAGGGCCCCAGCAGCAGCTGAGATGCTTTGCAGCAAGGTTTTGCGTAGCACCTGACTGATTCTGTGTTACAGAGGGAGAGAAGATGCTGCTAATTTAGGTACGTGTTTCCCAGTCCACACAGGTGTCTTCTTTGGCTGTAACACTACCCGAATCTTAGGTGGGCAACTGGTACGAGCTCTGAATACATTTATTGCTGAATGATAGCAATGGGATACGGAGAATGTGCATGTAATAAAAGCGTGGATATCTTCCAACTGCTGTTGGCAAAACGCTTGATTTGGTGAAGATTTATCATAACAAGCCATCTCGGCTGGAGATGGGCTTTCAAATGCCTCTGCTGCTGTACAGGCTGTCTCCTGACGAGCAGCAGTCACAGCAGTGGGGCTAAACTTGTGACAAACTGCAGAAGCACACGTCTTCCGTGACATTTGTGAGGTGACAATGAGCCTTGCCTTTGCAGTTCTATAATTTCCTGCAAATAATTTTATTACAGTGCCGTCCGCAGGCTTAAACCCAGCGCAGAGCTGTGATGTACTGAAAATGCTTTCACACCAGGGGAAAAAAAGAAAAAAGTGAAGCTGATACAACATGATGCTTCGCTGTGACTTTCTCATGAGCCTTACGAGGCTCTCCAGTCTGCAAAATCCAGCAGCAGGTCGCGCTCCCTGCCTCTGGCTGGGCTGTTTGCGTTGCAGTTTGTATTTTTGGGGTGGTTGCAGCAGCTGATTTACACTCAGCTTAAGCTCAGAGGGAAATTAACACTTCTGTGACAGCCTCGTTTACAAGGAATAGCACATTGCTCGTCTAGAAGCTCGTCATTGCCGTAACTAATTAACACAGCATGCTTAATTGCTCTGTGCAATTGAGGGTGGAGTTCCATTTACCTCCGGTGAGGTGGGGAGGGAGGGGGGAGCCTGGGCAGCCCCTCTGTACACACAGAGATCAGCTCCGTGCTGCACTCAGAGGCTGTCCCTAACTCCATTTAGTTTTGGAAAGATGGGCTGGGGCTGTTTGGCTTGCGTGGTTTTCCAAATGGATTTGTATCGTGGCTAACCCCAAAATTTGGCAAATGAGTCTCAGCAGACCTTCGGTGATCTCAGGCCTGCCATAAGGGGCCTGAGCCTGTAATTATTTCCTTTAAAAACCCTCCCTCGGCTGAACACAGAGAATATCTAATTAGCTGAAAGCCATGATAGCTGTCAATCACGTGTCGCCCCTGCCTTAAAGGGCAGAGTTATTCCTGAAGACTTGTCATTAAAGGCAACCGCTGGTACAGCCGGCTCCGATCTCGCTAAGAAACAAGATTATAGATGGGTAATGTTACCATGGAAAGCCAAATGCTTTAATCATAGCCCAGCAACAGAGTTCTGAAAGCCACACGACCAGAAAACTTCACCAAAGCCAGGTGCCAGGTAGATAGTTGGATATTTGCAGGCACTCGAGGGAACTTGGAAATGGCTGGATTTGGCGTGGGGCTTGGCAGCCGCAGCAGCGAGGGGAAGGTGCCAGGGGTGTGGTGGGGTCTGGTGGAGGATTGTTCTCAAATATCCAGGGAGGGAACCTGGTTCTTGATGCAATTTTATCTGCTCTGTGGTCTCAGGAGCTTTTGGTTGTGAACTTTTACTGGCATTTGAGAGGAAGCCTCACATCAGGGAGGACAGAGCAAATTGTGGTGCCTTTCTCCTTGGTGCCACGGCTCTGGGGGCCCTCAGCAGCCCCCAGGAGACCCCAAGGGTTGTGCAGACCCAGCATTTTCTCACCTTGTTGGGCACTCACTAGTCAACAACGGGTCATGCTGACTTAATTTGCAGCCCAGATTTAGCCCAAAATTGGGTGGGCAGCAAGACACTGCCATGGTGTGTCACCGACCTGCCTTGGTGGCTCTCAAAGGAGGAGGTGCTGCCTGGGATCTGGGTAGAATGTGGCTGGGCTCAGTGAATAAATCTGTCTTATCCCGTAATGGTTGGAAAATACATACAATTTGCCAGCAGTGACTTGCACCAGAGCCTTTGGTCCCTTTATCCCCAGAGAGAAAGGAAGGAGGATGATTATTCACCTGCTCACAGCCAGGAACTAGGAGAAGCTGGGGCCAGTGTCCAGGCACGAACAGGTCAGTGGTTAGGGCCATGCTTCGGGGCAAGGAGCCACCCCCGTGGGGCAGCAGCCAAGAGGATGGGCTGGAAAACTGCCTTGTTCTGGTGGAAAAATGGCCAATATCCGGGGCCTGAAAAAATACAAAAATGCAAAGCCACCATACCAACAGTCCCAGGTCTGCTTAGAACTGACCGAAGAAGCCATCGGCTCGTCTGGGATTTCCTCCTGTTGTGGTGAGACAACGGGAGCGGCTCGCCTGGACGTTTTATTATAGCCAGTGGGTACCAAATGTAAATTATACACTTAAAAAATGAAACCGATAAAAAGCAAGAAGATTTAAATAGGAGAGGGGCACACAGCAGCCAGATTTAAAGCCAGCTGGAGGTTATGTAGCAGCAATGAGATTAGGAGAGCCAACGAGAAAGCCCTGGGACATAATAGAGCTGATTTGTTATGGGTACAGAGCTGAAATAATAATAATAATAAAAAAATCTATTCTGCCTGTTGCCACACTCTTCCCCTGATCTCATAATGTTAATAAGATCATAATGAAAAGCTGGCAAATTTTGGGCTCAGTGAAAACGTGAAGGGCATGCTCTGGTTTTCCCCACCTGAATGTCACAGGACAATGCCTGTTCGGGCTGCCGCCTGATCTGAGTTTCTTCTCATGCAGCCGAGTTATGAATATGTTGATGCGTGTACTCCTTGGCAGGATTTAGTGCCTGAACTGTGATCAGAGTTGGTAATGAGCTAATACCTTTCTGTCCCCTTCTCCTGTCTGTGCATAAAGAACAAGCATTAGCAAACGCAGCAGAGGGGTGAGTTTGATGCAAGCCTGGAAATTTTTTCTATTGTATTCCTTTGGGGGAAGCCTGGTGCTCAGACGTGCTGGTATCTTATGGATACCTGCTGGTAATTTTCATGATGGAAGAAGATTTTAATCTGTTGTCTTGGAAGAAGTTTCTTGGTCCGTTTGTGGTGGGCTTGCACATTTCCTGAGCTCCTATTTCTGAACCTCACGAGTCTGGGAAAGGAAACGGGAGCTGTTGCAAATCGGGGGAGAAGCTGCTGTAAAGAAAACGGGGGTAAATTCCTCTCCAAAGGTCGGTGGTGGCTGTAAAATCAGATTCCCAACGCAACCACATCAGCAAATACCTGGGGGGGCCCTGCCAACCCCAGAGGCTCTCAGAGCAGGGGGAGTGGTTGCTCTTGGGCTGCGCGCTTTGCAGTCAGGCAGCCGGATGCTTATTAGAGGTCTGACTCCACTGTTTTCTCATTCCCTTCTGAGTAAGCCCAGTTAGGCTAGAGCTTGAATCTTTATTTTTCAGTTGCTCCTTTTCCTGCTGAGGGGCACCACCACGCATCACCAGCAATGCCGGGGCAGGAGCAGGGCCAGGAGCTGCACTTCCCTCGCCTGTCCAGACCCACCAGGACCGAGGAGATGGCCGCAGCCCCTCTCATCACCTCCTCATTACATTCTGCTCCTGCTTGCAATTAGCAGTCCTCTTATTAAATAACGCTTTGTACAAATAACCAAACACGCTCTGTTGCTATTGCAACCCAAGCTTGCTGCTTGCCAGAACAGCAAGAAGTGGCTGTGCATTTACCTCCCGGCACTGTTCAAAGGAAAACTTGTGTGGCTGCTGGCATTTCTAGTGCTCTGTCTGCGCCGGGAGAAGTTTTGTGAGATGCCAGGGTCTGACAGAAGCTCCCTCCTTGCTGCCACCAACCAAGTTGTTCACCAGGCGCTGCGTGGTGCTGCGACATCCCAGCTGCACAGCCTGGCGCACTGACACCCCTAAAAAGCTTGCAAGCTGGGAGCGTTACAGCTTCAGAGCTGTCTTAAACACTTTGTTTGCCTGCTGTTTTTCTCTTCCTTTACTTACTTTCTCACTTCCTGCACCTTTTTTTTCTCCCTTCCCATTTTTTTAACTTGTCCCCTCTCCTCCTTTGTTTCACAGCCCGCATGCACCCTGTGAATTTGTTGGTTAGACATGAAGCTGTAACAGTGGCATCGTATCCCTCTGCACGAGTACTGAGCAACTAATCAGTGTTTCAGGTTAGTCCTCCTTTAGTAGAGAGCTGCAATTCAGAGAGTTTTCATTTTGAGCAGTGAAGACAGGAATAAATGATACTTGTTAGGTGGCTGGTGGCACGTCAGTGCTAACAGCTCGTTATGGCTTGGGCATGGCAGAGGAAAAGAAAATGTGGGGCTGGGGAGTAACCAAGGCAAAAGCTGGAGCTTGGGCAGCTCTGGTAAGAGCAAGGCTCCCGTCCAGATGCTTGGGAGGGCCCCTCGGGGCTTCCCCGTGCCGCCAGACCTGCAGCAAGGGGAACAGCTTCGCTGCAAGCACCGGATCGCAGCGTCAATAATTGATTTTTCAGTTCCTACCGAGATCTTGGCAACCAAATCCCTGGCAGCCTGGCGGATCTCAGCAGTGAGGGAAAAGGTCTTTTGTCTTGGAAACCTGCATTTCCTGCAGGTGTGTTTCAGGTGGTGTGGCTATTTGTTCTGCTAGTGGAAGAGGGGCACTATCAAGTGATCACCCTGTCTGATACTTTATTTGTGGCCCTTGTGGATTCCTGATTCCAGCCTTGCATGGACCAGAGGGCAGTGTGTACTGTGGGGGTCCTCGCAAAGGCCATCGTTGGGGCAGCTGATCCCCAAACTCCCACTGGGAGGGCTGTTTCATGAGCCACCAAGTGCCCTGTTACCCAAGCACCTGCCTGCATACAGCGTTTGGGTTGAGGACAGCCGGGTTAGGCGGTGTTGTGGGACATGTGGTTCAGTTCATGAGTGTTAGAGCAGAAGGAGAACATCCTTATTTTGGATTTTTTCACAGTGAAATAATTTATTTTTCTTTCCGACACAGAGCTGGGGGTAGGAAGCAGCGTGGTCCTTGCAGCCACGATGATCTCCTTCTGCCCAACCTCCACCATCTCCCCCAGCTGGCCCCCAGTAACATTATTATAAAACTCAAATAATTTTCTTGAAGGAAACAAGATGCCAGAGTGGCCTCCCAGGGTGTCTGTCTGGAAACTTGGTTTGCTCCAAGCAGTAAATTGAACTGTAGTAAATTAGAGAAGCATTTTGTAGCTTCAAAATTGATCTTTTTTTAATAAATGTTAATATATTCAAAGGAAATTCTCTGATCCGACTGCGTCAGCCTATGCAAGCATTAAGGAAAAGAGTCAATCAAGACATAATTTTGTGATCATGTAGTTCAGAAGGGCTTTGTGTTCTTTCTAACTCACTTATTATTTTATTGCTAGAGCTCTATTACACGTAGCCATAAAATGCTGTTTATGCCTATTCATTCATTCTCTTGACCCTTAGTTAAAATATAATTTTTCAGGATTCATTTTCAGCTGAAAACATGTCAATCTCTGCAGGTAATAAGGACGTTAATAGGAAAACTCTTTAACTGCAGGCTTTCTCGATGCATTACACATCAGTTGCTAATTGGACTTGTAGAAATTGCCGAAATATCTTACGACCGTTGGGTCTGATCCACTGGAGTGTTCCTCTGGATCTGTGTCAGTGAAGTCAATTACCTGACTTCTGGTCCCTTTCCATTGAAGTTTGGATTTGCAAAGTGCAGTGTTAAAAACTGGCTAAAAGCTGACAGAAGTAATACGGGTCACAGCTTGGCACAAGTTATCTTTTTTAGCATGGTTTCCTAAAGAAATGCCACTGGTGTTACCAGGCTGCCAGTGTAAGTGCAACTTTGGAACCCGTTGACAAGTTTTACCCCCATTGTCTAATGACGGAGTCTCTGAAATGGTGAAATCCCCCCAAATTCAGTGGCAGCAGAGATACAGAGAGAAAATCCTTTCCAGAGCTTTAACCTACAGGAATGGCTGAAGTGAGACCCCAGCTCCTGGCTGAGCACCAGGGAAGCAGCAGGGGAGAGGGATCAGCTCGTAGGGATGCTGAGGTGAGCAGAAAGCTTCCCAAAGCGGGGGATTTGGAAGGCACGCAGGAGGCGCAGTGGCTCCTGCAGAGCAGCTTGTTGAGCTGAGCAGGAGAAGAGCTGGAATTTCCAACCCAGTCACAACACAAGCCCTGTTGTCATCCGTAATTCCTATAAAACATCTTTCACACTCAGTTTTGCCTGTGGATTCTTCACCTTGGAGTAAATTCAGAGGTAAACCAGTCTTAAGGAGGTGTGTGTGCGCGCATTTTTAATATGACTGGTCTGAAATGCGAGGTTGTATTTCTGGCTGCAGTGCAGCACGCTGGGCACGCACATTTTTCCAGCTGTCTGTCTGTGCAGCACCCTTGCAGAGGCCGTGTCAGCCGGCAGGTTGCCTTCCTGCTCATCTCTTGGCTTTATTGTTACTTATAATGTACTCACAAGGCCGCTCCTGCTTTCATCTTGTCTTTTTACTGCCTTGCTTGTTTTTATCTTCATCCTGTTGTCTTTAGAAAGGTCTTTATAGAACAGCGTCTATCTATTATGCACATCTCCCTCTTTTATTAATAATTCATTAATCAATTTAGCATGGAGAAGAAAGGCACCAGAAGCAGCGGTGAGGAGCGATCACAGCTCGGGAGCGGCGCCGCGCAGATTTTGCACCTCGGGCTGCGGCGTTCGCTGGCGCTCCCTGCACTGCTGCCAGCGGTGTCGGCAGGTATTTGTAGATCTGCTCTTTAAAAAAAACGGTGTGCTTTTCTAGGAAATCTATTGATACTGAGCGAAAATGGCCCTGCCTTTCCAGAGCCGGGGTTTGGTTTTTGCAGGGAAGCAGACGCTGGCGTGTGCGCCTCCGAGCGGCTGCTGGGCAAGGCAATTACCGGCTCATCAAGAATTAAAATTCACCAGTGGCTGCGCAGCCGTTTCACTGAAGCTTCTGGTAATAAAGTCAAAATTGTTTCGATGACGTGTAGGAATTAATGCCTAATTCTGAGCAGGCAGCTTGGTTTTACAGCCAGCGTCCTGTACACCATGGAGGTGCACGGCCAGGGCTCCGCGGTCTGGCTGGGTGCGAGGATGCCAGGGCAGGACGTGGGCACAGGACACGTCCCCGTGTGTCCCCGTGATTTCCCTGCCCATTACTTGTTTTGGGGGCAGTTAGATCTGAGTGTGGGAATGACTGTGCTGCTCATCCAAGGGGAGGTAGCTCCCTGGCACAACGTTACACCCCGTTAATAATGCAGTCAGGTCACCAAGAAGGGAGTTTTCCCTCTAAGGAAAGTTAACGACCCCTCTTAGTCTGCTTCTGACCCGGAGTTTGCCTCTTGCAATGCTCCTTTCAGTGCCCACAAGCCAACACACTGAATAAACAGAGCCAGGGCGACCCTCTGGAGGTGGCTGAGTCCCCAAACCCATGAGATGTTGAACAAGTTCCCATACTTCATCCCGGCTCCTGCCACTAAGTCACAGAAAGGGATAACATTATGAGTTTGTAATTTATTTCCATATTCTTTAATCATATTTCAGTGGCTGTTTGGTTTATGACCTTTAAAACCACCTTAGATTTAGATTGATAAATGGGTGGCAAATAAATTTAGCAAAATAAGCAATTTCAGCCTATGGAAGGTCAGCAGAGGGCTGTGCAATCACGGCTTCCATTAATATGGTATATTTCAGTCAAAAGCTTTTAAACGCTGAAGGTTTTCAGAGGGAAAGCCTATAGCTGTGATGAATGGGTTTCTTCTAATAGCTGAATGGAAAATGAGAAGCAGAGCAAGGCAGTGCCCACCTGGCTGCTGGCTGGGGTGTCCCTGCGGCCACGCGTGTGCAGCCCAGCGCGCTGCTTGCTGCCACCGAGGAAATGGCATTTCAGCCCCCAAGACCATTGGAATATTCTTGTAAATGGGTTAATTGGCAGAGATTTCTCATAATAACCGTAATTATTATTAACATGGAGCTGGAGCAGAGCCGCAGAGGACAGGTAGACCAAATGGGCGTTTTGATGAGCAGGTCTTGGTGGGGAGAGGGAGCAGAGCTGACATTAAGGCTCCGTTTTCCCCCAGCAGCTCGTCCAGCAGCACCAGCAGAGGTCCGAGGGGAGGACTGGACCTCTTCGAAGAGGCAAAGTTTGTTGGATGTGTTCCTTGCTGCGTTTCAGCTCAGTTATGTTCGTAACCATGTGCAGGCATCTCCCGTTTGCTGGGGTAGGGTGGGCAAATTCGTGGAGAAAGCAACGTGAAAGCCTCTGGGGCTGAGCCGAGCGTGTCTTCGTGTTCAAAGCTGTCTGCGGGGTCAGAGCCTGGATCTGCTGCAAGCAGCAGTGAGAGGGATCATTACAGCAGAGATCCAGGGGTGGTGTGGAAGGGGAACATTAAAAACAGAGCTAGAGCTTATTTCTGATCCTCATAAAAGGGTATATTTGCTACAAGCGGAGTTAAAAATCCACTGTAAAACCTCTCTCTCTCTCCCATACAATGAAATAAAGCCAGTTCTGGCTCACGAGAGCTGTGGGTCAGATTGCTGGCTTGGGTAACAACACCTGGGAAGGCTCTGAGGTGCTGAGCGAGGCTTGTGGGGCCGGGCTCTGTGTGGGCTGGGGCTGGGGACCAGCTCCGTGCACCTTGCAGCAGGCTGAGCCCGCAGCAGGCAGCCCCTCGTAGCTGCCGAGCTGCATCTCCTGGGTGCAAACAGCAGCCACCCCAAGCTGCCTGCAGCACGATGGGCATGGTGATTCCCCCAAAAATGCACAAAACAACCGTGCTGCTTCCTCCGCCACCCTGCACCCGACCCAGGGACTCGTCAGTGGCTCCAATTTGTGCTGCAGCCCCAGGACAGGAGCGGGGCTGGCCCGGGGACAGCCGTGTGCTTGTGCCAGCCCAGGACCTGTTGTCTCGGGAGCAGGAGCTGTTTGTTAGTGCTTGAACTGCCTTGGTGCGCGTGTCTGATTTAGTATCACTTAAGAAAGTGATGTATGATTTCAATTAGGAAGCAAAGATGCTTACTGCATCTCCATGATATGTTTGGATGGAGAAAAGTGCTTTGCACAGGCTTTCTCTTTCGGGGGAGGGAAACGGAGCACGGGGCGTCGTGGCTTGCCTGCCGCAAAGTTATTTCAATGTCGGCTGGGAAAGGAAAGCACATCAAGCTCTCCCTGCATGTGCCAAAGCCGATTCAGAGTCACTGGGAGGGACGCAGGGGCTCAGGTTGGTGGGGTCTGTGCAGGAGCAGGCTGCTGGGTGCCAGCAGGGGATGCTGTCTGCGGTGCTGGGTGCTCTCTGCTGGCTGCAGGAGCAGCTCCCTGGGTGCCCTTGGCCTTGTGTGGCTCACACCCAGGAGATCGTCCTCCAGGGGGACAGGAGCACATGGTTTTGGTGGAGGGTAGTGAAGGTTTTGTCCCTGCTGCCGGCGTGGAGTTCCCTGGCAGCGCTGGGCTGTACTTGTGGTGGTCTGAGGAGTGCTGGGGTTGTTAAAGCGCCGTGTTTCTTAGCAGGTTAGCTGATCCGAGCACTGTTACCGATATAAAATCAACGCCAGCCGTAGCTAAAAATGCTGCTTTCAGATCCTGCTTGCCATTTAATTCCTGGGGAGAGATGTTCCCATGTTGCAGCCACATGAACTTTCAGTGCTGAACTGCCCAGAAGAGCTGCAGTTTTCCTTCAGGATGACACGGTGAGGTGCCCGGACTGCTTGCAGGCAGGTGGGAGCTGCCTCACATCGACAGAGGAGCCCCTGCACAGACAGAGCAGCGCCCATCACCTTCCCACACCTTCCCCAGCATGGGACAGGACGCTTGCTTCACCTTTGGCTTTCCACTTAATTAAACAACTTAATTACACCGCAGTGCCTGCTCCCTTGCACCCCTGGGTGCTGCCTGGCTGGGCGCTGCTCCCGTCCCGTCCCGGCTTCCCACAAACACTTTGGAGCTGAAGGTGAGGCTGACAGCAGGCTCTCCAGATTCATGTACTATTCATGCAGTCCTCTAGGCTCCAGTGGAGCCCTTATAAGATAATAAGAAATTAATGGGACGTGGCAGCCGACACCTCCACCACAGTTTCCATGCAGGGCTCTGCGCGTTTCGCTGATATTTATTAACTGAGGCTCACAACAGTCTGCCCGGGGGGCCGTGGGCTTTGCTGGGGGTGCCTCTGCCTTCGGGGGGGGGATAAAAGGAGAGCTCTGGGCTGGGTGCCTGGGGGTACGGGAGGGGGCTTGGGGATATCGAGCACAGCTGCGAGTGGAAGTGGGGCCACGGAAGGATAAAATGGGCTCAGAAATGGAGGAGAAGGTCAGGAAGAACGTCCCGTTTCTCAGCTCTCCAGGGGCAGACCGGAGATGGAAAGGTAGGGATGAGAAATGGCAGGAGAGGAGGCTGGGGAACTGAGGGAAGGACAGACCTGAGAGAGGGGAATGGCGCAGGAGGAGCTGCAAGGTGATGGGAGATGGGGCAGGAGAAAGGCACGCAAAGGACAGAAATAAGGGCTGGGAAGATGAGTTACCAGGAAGGGCTGGAAAGCATCTGTGAGCCCTAACATGCATCTGTGTCTTCAGGATGCTGCAATTGGGTCACTTTCTTGCACATTTTGTGTTGTACAGAGGAATAATGGGTTTTTCCAGCGAGGTTAAGTGTGGTGTTGGCTTCTGTTTCCATCCTAAGCTTTTTGAGATCCCCCAGCTCCTGCAGCCATTCTGCTTGGGCACGTGCAGCCCAGGCAGGGCAACGTCCTGACCTTGGAAATGTCCCTTGCTGAGGCAACAGACCCCTGTACAAGGATGCGAGAGAGAGAATTACTGCTGTGATTGATGCGAGTGCCTATCTGCCAGGTATTGTAGGTAGTAATGTATCTGGAGGAAAAAGTCCATCATTTTCCAGGTTATTGAGCCTGGCTGTGTAGCCCACAGATACCAGGCTGTTGCCATTCCACGTTTGCTTCAGAAATCAGAATAATCCCAACCTACAGCCTGGCTCCCTTTCACAGAGATTTCATATCCTTTGTTGTGTTTTGTGAAAAGAAATTGGACAACTAGACTGAAAAATACCTTTTCATTCTTTATGCTTCCTAAGCAATATTTGCAGGTAAGCTCGCTCTGTACCTGCACCAAGTTCATTTAAAACTGCTTCTTTAGGTCAGTGATATTAAGGTGCTGCTCAACATCTTCCAGCCACAGGTAGTGGGGTCTGTGCAGAGATGTTAAGAATCACCCCAACGGCCCTGCTGCAGCTCACAGCAAGCCTGACACCTCCTTTGATACAGTGGTGGATCCTCGATGCTTCTCTTGAACGTGTTAAGAGGCCAACCACAAGCAGGCACGAGGTAACCTACTTCTGCCTCCCAATACCTGATCCTAATTCCTAATAGTCTAAGAGTGTCTTAGCCCTGGAAAACTCATTTTTTTTTTATTATTTACTATTTTTGTTCTTGCTTTTAATTATAAACCTCAGTCTATTTGTTAATATTGCTCAGCTAAGTCTCCACGCCTTCAGCTGCAGTCCTTGAATGAACACCAGTGATTTAGACCGAGACTGGTACTGTAATTTCTTTTCTCCACCTACTAAAATTGGATTTCCTATACATTATTTACAGTTGTTTACTGCCATCCCGCTGTGATGAAGACAAAAGCTTTGTGGCTTTTCTGATAAAATCTGTTGCTGTTTTGTGCTGACATCCCCTCGATGACTGTGTCAGCACGGGGTGCTCTTTTACCTGTGCAAACCAGGACTGATTTACGGCCGTGGAGCATCCCTTGCCATTGAGGTTACTTTTGTGAGACCCAGCGCTCCAAGCAGCTGCTTCATACAAGCTGCTCGTGCAGGAGGCTCTCGGCAATACCTTGTCCTCTTGGCTTTTGAAGCAGCCTGGGGATGATGCTGGTAGCAACGACTGAGGCCTCGGGAAGTTTTTGCCATCCAGTGGAGAACGAATGAGGAGTTGAGGAACCCAAGCACACATCACCTGCAGCCCAGGTGGAGTTTGCTCTTGAGCAAAGGATCAACTCGGGGCATTTGCAGGAGTGAAAACTCATCACTGCACATGTAAGAGGAGCTCGTGATGGCAGTGGGGTTGGTGGCTGCAGCTGGCTCCCCCTTTTCCCTGCTGCAGAGGAGAAAGGGACCCTTTAGGGCACAGTGCTGAGTGGGTTTGACTCGCCAGGTATGACACATGTTGCCCACGCTGCGCAGAGGCACATCTCACCTGGCGAGGCGCTCTGCCTTTGCACCTTCACGTGCGAGGACAGGCAAATGTATTTAAATTTATGATGGCTAATGGGCTTATCTAACTACAGTTAAAATAACTTGCTGAATTATTCATGTGGTATTTGGAGCCCTGATTGTGGGAACAAATTAGCCGGCTGCAAACTGAAGGCTGCTGTTGCTCATTACTGATGCACGGCAGCAGGCCTGGCGCCGGGCGAGCGGGCGGGCTGGCTGCGAGCATACAGATGGGGAGTCTCCACCATGGTGTGCTCCTTCTGGGCACTGCTTGCATGGAAAAGCATCACAGGCTCCACTGCTGGCTGCTTGGTGTGATCAGAGATGAGGAGGCAGCATCAGGGAGGTGTCCTGTGCCTGGTGCTTCTGAGCTGAAGGGTGGTGTCCCAAAGAAACGCATGGCCGGTGCAGGGAGGATTTATGCTTTCTGTAATATCTCCAGCAATGGAAAACCCCAATGTTGCCAACTCTTCTTGTGCAAGCAGTCCCAGCAAAGCCCAGTTGGTTCTGGAGAGCTTCCTTTAGAAAATCAAGTGGTTGCCTTGGTTGCTGGGTGTTCAGCAGAGTGATAACTTCCTTCCTTTAATGTTGGTTGAAAACATAATGGGTGGGTGTGTAAGGAACCATCCCAGCACCTGGGGATCACCCAGCTGCCAGGGCTTTACGCAGAGATCAGTCCTGCAGCACCAAAGAGCTGGTAGGTACGTAAGGACTCGGGATTGTGTTAGTGCCGAAGACCTGCCAGTTGTTTGCTGTGCCACCCGATAAGGATGGCATAATACAAACAGGGCACGACTCGGCTAATGAGGGGCTATATGTGAAGTGATATGATTGCTTGATTAAGATAATAGTTGAAGCATGTGGAGAAGGAAATTATAATTTATATATTGCTGATTGTGAGGTTTATTTTAAGGACATAATTTAGAGATTGTCAAAATCAGAAATAAAGATCCTGAGCAAAAGGAGTCACCAGAAGGAAAAGAGAACTTGGGACTGAATGAGGAATGTCTGGGGCCAAGCAGGAGGGACTGGTGGGCAGCGGAGGGGCTGGAGGAGGCAAACACGAGAGCTCCTGTCTTAGCAAGGACCGGGACCACGAGCCAAATGCTGTCAGGGTCAGAAAGCGGTTTGTGGAGGTATCTGCCTCATCTGCTGGGGGTAGGTGCTGCTTGAGTTTGGTGGGATGTGTGCGAGCTCCTGCTGCTGGCTCGCTCAGCCAGCCCTGGGTCTGGGCTGCCAGGAGCAAGGGAGCAGGGGAAAACTTTCTGCAAGGCAGCCAGTGCGGTGCCTGCCTTGCTGATTTGTTCATCCGGGATGCCTTTAATATGATTAATGTGGAGGGTTTTGCAAAGTGATCAAGACAGACCTGGTCTGCCAGTAATTTCTGCTCAATTACAGAGATGTTCAATTTCAAACACGCCATTGGTACGGTAATAGGAAAAAGCCAATTTAGCATCTTGCACAGGCTGCAGGTGAAGTGGAGGTGATCCTGAATATTGATCAAACACAGACACACACACACCAATATTGGGGATAAGTGATAAATATTTCTGTAGGGACCGAGTAGGTTTATACTGACTGCTGTCCCTCTGCAACCTCGCACCTTAACTCCTGATACCTTTAATTAGAGCTGTCTGGGGCAGGCTTTCAGCTTGCTTCCATCATATGCCCATTATGAATCAAAAGTTTATTTACTGCTCTGTTTGATGAGTGGGAAATACCGATATGGTGGGTGAGCTCACGACTTGCACAGCCACCATCAAAATGCCACAGTGAATGAAGCTCCCCACGTGCTCTGACCTTGCCGCACAATTTAAATAGATGATTCTTCAAGCCAAATAAACCCGCTCACATTAGGCAGTAGATGAGCCACTTGTACGAGCTACAAATGCAGCTCCCCCCTCTCCTAATTAATAACACAAAATAGTGGTAGGGCAGATTTATGCCTGTCAGCAGAGCAGTTAGCTGTCATGCCACTGATGAGTCAATGGCTTGTTGTACCGTAAGTGCTGATAATACTCGGATCCGGGCTGGGCACTAAGCTGTGATACGGCAATTTAGTTTTCACACCCCATTTAGTTATGCTTTTATTCCAGATTAATCTCTGTTTTTCCCCCTCTTTATTTCAGTCCTAGTGCAACAGGCTCAACAGTGACCCGGGTCACGGCGTGAGGACTGGCTGTTGCAGGCTGAGCTCCTTTGTGACTGCTGCTGAAGTTTTTGGAGGGCAGGACACCCTGAAGAGCTGAGGGAACACCCAGCTCCTGGGCACAGCAGCACCTGGTTACTATTGAAGATCAAGGTCCATGGTCAGAGGGATCCTAGAAGCAAGAGGGAAACATTGCCACAGGTAACTTACGTTCCATTTGCATTTTCTCAGCAGCATCACGTTCAAAAACTGAAACAAACAACTAAAGGAAGAGGTATCGTGGTCCCCAACCATGAGTTTTTAGAGGGAGGGCGCTGTAAGGTCTTATGCTGGTGCTGCTTCACATTGCTGCTCCACGGGGATTTAAGGTGAGGGAAATTCAGGAAGGACTTGGGACTGAGCTTGGTGGCAGCAGGGCTACGAAGAGCTGCAGTGCCCTCCCTGCTAACCCCCAGAGTGTCTCCAAAACAGGGGCTTGAAATAGCACTTGGTTTTCAAGTGCTGCTGGTTTGCCTGGTTTGGAGGCTGCCCAGCAAAGACTCTCCTTCAGCACCACATATGAACATAAACAATTAGAGATCATCTCTGGGCACCCACCAGCTGGATTTGGGATGATACGGGTTTGTCCTGGGCTATTGGTGCTTCTCCTTTCTCTGGTACTTTGTCTTCCCTTGCGGACTGGCACACTGAGAATTTCCTTTCTGTCCATAACATCCTCACCTCTGCTCTCAGCAAGGCTTCCCAGCGAACCCAGTTTGTTTTACATGGGGTCACAGCCCTTGGGACACTGCTGCTCCTGCTGATCAGGAGCATTTGCTCCATAGTGTTGGAGCATGATGGGTTCAGCAGACAATGGGGTCTGCTTCTCCTCAAGGCTCCCACCTCCCCGCTGGGGGCCTGCAGAGGCTCTTTAGCTGAACAGCCTCTGCAAGCTGAATTTCAAAGCCTTTTGTACAGCAAAAGTCTTTCCCTGCAGACATGGAAACGCTCAACACTGTGCAGACCAGGAGTGCCTGGGACCATTTTCAGCCTTGCTCCGTTGACATTTCAGCTAGGGTGCACTGATTGAATTCATCTGGGACAGGAAACCTTGGAACCCTGCACCCAGCTCACACCTGGGCTTCCCCACAGCCCTAGCCAAATGTCAGTCAGTGCTGTGCAGCTGACAGAAATGACCACTTTTTTTTTAGGAAGTCTAATGTATGACAAGCAGAAAAAAGGAAAACTAACCTACAAATAATAAGGGATCTTTTACATTGTTTTTTAATGAAATTATTACATTGAATTTATGTGTATGTTCTCATACAGAATAAACAGCCCTCTTGGTGCTAGCCTGAAGCTCTGTCAGACCTTCCCCGAAAGGCAGAGGAAAATCTGCCATGCACGTGGGACTGAGCTGGCTGCAGCAGAGGGGGAACTCGACCAGCAGCTGTCCTCTGTACTTTATTGCTCACTTTGATGTTAGGCAGAACTCATGAAGAGTCTTTATTTCTGCTGCCCCAAATCTCAAAGCTTTTTTAAAAATTCAGTCAAACTGTTCTTTGTGCTTGTGAACATCCTACACCGAGAAGAGGTTTTAATCCTTCCAGAGCAGGAAATGCATTGAAAAATAGCACCGAGTAGAATTAAAAAGTACAAGGGCTGCTACCCCAGCCTGGTGATGGGAGGTGCAAGGTGACTTGCTGCTTTCTGGAAACCCTGACTTGGAAAGGACACATCTGCTGCCCAGTTTTTGATGGGTTCCCATGCCCTTCCTGCTGCTGAGGCTGTTGTAGCTGAGCTCACAAGTGCTGTTTGACTTGCCCGTGGCCAGTTGGGGCTGGTTTGGATTTCCACTCCCTGTCACCCTTTTATATGCGTTGTTCATATACATAAGATAATAAGGCTGAAAGAGGAAAATGGGCATGGTGATAGAGAATGTATAAAAAGAGCAGATGATGCTAAGTAATGACCGTTAAACTACATAATAAATCCTTGGCAATAGTACAAAACCTTTGCAGCTGCTCACAAGGTAGAATTATTTCATTGCTTCCAGGCTTCATACATGGATATATAAGTCAGTGCATCAGCATCTTCAGGGACACATCCATAATAAAGATAAGACTAATTTTCATAGCAATGTTTTTTCCTGTCAGCCAAAGGTAATTAAGTGGTTAAAGGAGAACTCGGTTTGCTACCTAATGTAAAAAATAACTCATGCATTTTATGTCTCTTAGTCTTCTAACTTTCCTCAGTGTCAGGCCACATTGGGTTTGCATTTACTGTAACAACCTTCCAGTAGCTATGAGACAAAGCGTGCTAAGTGGGGGGTTTCTAATCGCTTTTCTTTTGGGTCTGATGTCCCAGCTACCCACAGACTTTAGGTATGATCAGATCATGGTTTTGAACTAATCAGGAGTAATGTAGAGATAAAAGAACGCGTCCGAAACGAGGTGAAACTAACAAATGAAAATAATAAGGGAATTAAATGGCAGTAATTGAGAAGGTTTCTAATGTCTTAGATGACACAGTAACACTCCTTTAATAGTTACCTGGCCTTGAGACCAGGTATTGGCTTTTGAAAAGTTTTGCAAATGTACACAAATTGATGTAAGTGAAGCACTGTGCTTTCTGTACATCCTTTACCTTGCTAATAGAAAAGCTTTCTTGGAAGGGAGACTGGGTTGGTGCTGGGAGTTTGTGCTTGTGCTCTGATCCTCAGGAAGCCATAGGAAATCTGCAGAAAATTAATTTAGTCTTGAAAGTGCTCCATTACGCTGAGGTAGCAGACAAATCTGGCATTCCTCAACAGCGCTCTCGGGTTTCTTCCAAATCTTTCTACGCTGATCATTATTTCTACACCATCCAGTCCAATATTCTCTAAAATTTCCTAGCACATCTTGCCAAATTACCCCTGCAGTTGAAGAAGGTTCATGGCCGAGGCAGATGCACTTCAAACCACGGTAAGTTTGGCACCGTGTGCTTTAGGAGGGAAGCTCATCCCAGGCGCAGGCTCCTGCTCTCTTCACAGCAAAAAGGGGAGGTTGTCCACAATTGAAGGGAAAAAATAAGAATCGGATGTTGAAGCCTCATTGTTAATGTTGTTTCTGTGTGTGTGTAGAAGGGAAATGTAAGCCTTGCTTTCTGGCCAGGCCCCCGTGAAGTCCTTCCCCGCGAGGAGCACAACCCTCCTGCGCTGCAGCCAGGCACACGTCCCGTGGCTTCGTGCCCTTTCCGACCCGGCATGCCTTCCAAGTGCAGGAACTACTTTCTTTTCTTCCCTTTGTTGGCTTTTTATGCTTTTCCTTGTAACGGCGTAATAGTGGGAGAGAAGCTTGTGGAAATAAAAGCCTTCCACTAAAAGGCTGCAACAAAATGCTTGATACCAGGGAGGGATGAATGAGACCTTGAAATTACAGCCTGCAATATATGACTCAGTCCTGCTCATGGGTACTAAAGACATTAATTTCTGAACACTGTCTGCTTTAGTAGGTAATTTTTGCGAAATGCCTGGAGAGGCTGGTGCATTTCACCATATACTGTAATGAAGTATGGCAGGTTTTAGAGATGAAGGACTTTGCAAAGGTGCAGCAGCTTGACACCAGGATTCATTTTGAGCATGAGCTGGTTCCTATTTTATCTAAGCCTGATTCCGTCATCCTTGGAAAGGAGGGTGCTTGCTTTTGATGGTGAATCTTGTTATAAGTACTTATTTGGCATGCCAGTGAATAGGAAAAGCTATCATGATTTGACATATGAAACGTGAAGTCTCAATTACTTTTATGTTGTTTTTCCTTCTGTAGATCGGGAGTGAAAAATATATTTTAATTAAAAAGTGAAATATGATATCCAGATCTCAGCACGCCTCATGGAGAACAATCTAAATTTTGGAGTGCTTCATAAGTCTTGGAGCAGAGCTTACGCTGCACTGCGCAGGCATGGGCAGCAGCACAGCTGATAGCACCGCCTGATGGATTTGGCCATTACCTGACAGTTTCTTTACTTAAGGGAAAAGGAGGCTGCGGATGACATCCTGCATATTCAGATAGCTGTTGCTGCAACATCCCTGTGTATGTTTTGTATTTAGATCCTTCTTCTCCTTGCAGCCCTATTTTTTTTAAGGAAATGAGGGTTTAGAGCTCGTGCTTTCTGTCTTCCTTCATTACCTCCTGCCCAGCCTCACCAGAACATGACAAGATGAAGGCTCAGAGATGGCACATCTGGTAAAATGCTCCAGCAGCCAGTGGTGGGGCAGGGCTGTTGCTCAGGTAAAAGCAGGGAGAGGCAGGTTATTGTGTGTGGCTGACGTTGCCTGGGTTATTGGCTGGCACGATGGGTGGACTGGCAGCAGCACGCAGGCACGAGGCCAGCCAGAACAACGCCAAAAGCCACTGGGAGCACAGAGGTGTTCCTGAGTGGGTGATGGTGCCAAAGTCATGGTGAGAGAACGCTTGCCTCGGTACTAAGGAGTGGAGGCTCTCTTCCCCATCACGCTACAATATGTCCTTGTATTTTGTGCTGACAGAAATATCACTGAATTATCTCCACTGTTCAAATTAATACCTAATTTAAAGGGGGTAATGCTTGGCATGCTGGGCAAAAACTTCTCCTAATACGTTTTGAAGAGCTATGTCTGAAAATGTAGGCAGTGCTTTCCTTGCCTACATTTTTTTTAAAGGCATTTTACTAGTAACACATCCCTTCAATCTGTGCATCTAGAATGAAGACCTTGATTCCTCCTCCTTTATGATAAGTGGATCAAAACCAAAGTCCTTTATAGAGCTCCCTCCAATTTCCCAATGTAATGCACCATTTCACCAATAAAGCAGTGGTTTTTAAAGCAGAAAGTTGAACTTACACAACATTTTGCTAAGCTAAACGTGCTGAAATCTAACTATTTTTAATATCAACCCCATCATGATGCTTGCATTTTCCTTTCAATGCACCAGCTGCTAGGGTTTGAGATCACTTTGTGTTGATGGGTACTTCAGCTGGTGTTCCCTCAAAGCAACCCCAGCAAGCAAGCTTAAATTTAGTCCATGCCTTACTGAATAATGCCAGAATCATAAAATCCTGTGCTAAGAGAATGGCAATCGCTACACTTGTATGCGTGGTTGAAGCAGTACTCTCTGTATCTAAAAATGTCAACAACTTAAAAAGGAATCAAAATCAGTTATGACAAAAATATAGCTGGATAATAACGCAGTGTTTTAATAGAATCATTAAAAATGCATTGTATTATCTGCGTATCTCACTCTGAAAAAATAGAGAAGCAAAGAAATGAACATTTTAAAAAATTCCTACATCTGTGACATTGGAAAGTGCCTCAGAGATGCTCGTGCTTTGCTCCAGGCAGGGCGTGCTGGATGTTTGTGGCGTGCAGACCCAAACTCCTGGTGCCTTGAGGCCTGCAGAAGTGTGGAGCTGAGGACAGGGAAGGTGCAGTGCCCTTCCCGAGGAGGGGAAGGTGCTGCAGGAGGTGCGCTTGCCCAGCATCGGGACTTCTGCTGTGCTGCCTCCTGTCCTCGCCCGGTGTGGCTGGGGGCCCTGTGCTTGCCTCCGGGCCTATGGCAATGGGCTGCATGCAGCCAGGCCAGGGGCTGCTGAGGGCACGCACCCTGCCCAGCAGTGGTAGGACGTTTTGGGGCATGTACTCTGCATTTTTAAGCATGTTAGGGAGTCCAAGAGCGAATAAATGAGATCTTTCTATATTAGTCCTCTTGGCACTCAGGCTAGAGTTCATGATAATTGTTTATTTAATATGTAGTCTGAGTCACTAATCATCTTTACTTGTAAGGATCTGATTACATTTAAACCCCGGGAAGTCAATGACTGTTTTATTACTGATTTCATTAAGGCCGGCGTTTTAATCCTTGCCATCTAAATCTCCACATTTGAGCAGAAATTCCTCCAGAGCTCGTTACTTTAAGCATGAGAGCAATGGGTGAAGCTTACCAATCACCCCATCCATTATTATATTTAGTACCAGGGTAGCTGCAGTGATAGAAGGACTTCTCAAATAAACAGTCATTAAGTACGGCAGCGATAATGGAATGTGCGCCGTGAAATTATCTAATTACTGACACTTCGAGTCTGTATCAACAATTTGTTTTGAAATGGAATATAATTAAATTCCTTTGCTCCGAGTACATCCCAAAGAACAATAAGCTATCAGGCTTCAAATAACAAAAAGAGAAAGAAGGTGACGTGTAAAAATCATCTGGAATATCTGCAGAAAACGCGTGCCATGGCTCCCGTTGCTGGGATCTGTTAAAACCCGTTGGTGGTTCTGCAAATGGAAAGGATCTTCCCAAAGGAGAGGGAGGAGATGGGGACAGTAACAGATGTTACAGCACCCCGGAATGCTTTATTGTTGGCAGTGAGAGATATCTGGAGCCTGATCTGAAAAGCAATTGCTTTATTGGGTCAGTTTTGAGAAGTAATGTAGCAAAATGAACAGATGCATCTCATCTGTAATGCAGAGCAAGAGTGATCATCGATGTTTCGAAGTGTGGAAGGTCGTCACTGCCATTTGTTGGACAGCTTGCAAGAGGGAAATGTGTCACTGCTGAGTACCAGAGGTAACTCGGAGGTAACTGGACGCTCGGAGAAGTGTCTGCAGCCCCGTGTGACCCAAACCTGGTGGTTTTCTCTCAGTCTGAGCGTGCGAGGGCTGCAGGGAGAGGCCTGTGAGGTGCAGGTGGCACCCGCCTGGCTGCAGGGGACACTGACGGTGGCACCGCAGACCTCGGAGGTGTAAGGGGCTGGGGCTTCTCTGTCCCCTGATGCACACACAGGTCAGCTTTGCTTCGGCTGTGCCAGGAGTCTCTGCTGGGGAAATAGATTCAAGAAATATTTGAAGAGTGCCTTTTGAGGCACTAGCACAAGTACTCGTGTTAAGAGCAAGAGTAGAGTTCAGGAAAGAAAAGAGGCCCGAGGCAAGAAAAAAATGTTTTCTGGATTACATTGCTTGTAGCTTGCTACAGCTCCTCCCTATTCATGTTTTTAACAAGAAATCCAGGTTGCATGCAGCTTTTTCTTTCTTTTTTAATGTTGCTTTTCCTCTAGCAGCAAGAAAAGCTGTGAGTAGTGCTGTCTTCAGGTAATTTGTATTTTTTATTTTTTGAATTAATTAGAAAACACATAACCCAGCAGCACAAAGCCGCCGAGAATGTCATCACTCAGGTATCGCAGCCTTTCATAAAAGTCAGAGGGGCCCTGCTCACGAGCACCTGATGTTTATGGCTGCTGCTTCTGAGTGCTTTGTGTTTCTGCAGCCGCCTTGGCTCGTGTCCATTCTTGCTTTAACCTCAATGACTTTGGCATAGTTATTTCAGTGCTGAACTTCACCTATTTTGTCTCCGAGTCCTCGGCGGAATATGAAGTCTGCTGCTTGCTTATCAAATATGAAGCCGTGCACAACTGGGCAGCCTGATGCTAATGGAATCGATGCAGCAAAAGAGATCTCCCAACCCCTCTGTACTTTTTACAATTTACTTTGCTCGTCACCCATTAATTCTCGTATTGATTTTCCTATAAAACACAAACTGCATTCCTATTGCAGCCCAAGAAAAAAAGCCCATTGATTATATTGGAACAAGGTATCTTGTAAAAACGAAATGCCTAAAACATTTAAATGTAGTAAGCTCTGTTAAAGTACATAAATCACGTTGTTTAATGTTGTAAATGAGTAGTGCTGCCTTAAACAAGGAGAAATATGGCACCATAAAACAATTTTGACACAAAATAGCAGCCTCTGGTTCTATGTACCTGCCAGTTGAGGAGTGCTATCAATAACGGTTATGGCTGTTTGCGGGCGGGAGGGGGGAAATGTTCTCAGTCTCCCCTTTAAAAAAGTTCCTCCAAAGTCACTTTCCAAAATTGACAACTGTGGCATTTTACCCGGCTATAAATAAGGGCTGATTATTACCGTGTCCTGTTTACTTTTATCATTCGCTCATCAAAACCTTCCTGATGCATCACCACTAATGATCGTTTCACGGGGCAAAGTCAGGCCGCGTGCCCAGCGCTGGGTGATGGGGAGGTGACCGCAGCTGCTCCCCCCCACCCTGCACCCACAGCACCCGCTGAGAGCACGGACACAGCTCCACCAGCCTCAGGGGAAGGTGGCTCAAAGGAAATTCGTCCTTCCACGCTGCTTGGAGCTTACCCCAGGGCACAGAGGGCTGCCGATGGGGTGTGATTTTGCATGGTGTGAGAAGGGAGGATTTCTTGATGTCTAGTACAAAATAGCTGCTTTTTGTCACCAAAGTTAGAATTGCAGAAATCTGTTGATTCGTGCAGTGCTTTGTGGACCTGGTCGTGATGGAGGGCTCCACCAAACCCTGCACAAGCACAGGAAAGCTTTGGAGAGCCTGCAGCTAAGAAGAAGACGAGGCCAGACAGGGATGGGGTTGGGTCCAGCAGGAATGAAAGGGACGATAGGGTAGGAAGGATTGGCAGCGGTCTCAGCAGCTTTAAAACCTGAGCAGTTTCCAAGGTTTTCAGGATCCATGGCAATAAATTGGATGGGGACGGGGTGGGGAGAGGAAGGTAGGAGGAAAGCAGAAAGGAGGGCGATTAAGGTGCTCATTGTGCAGTTGCTTAACATTTAAGCTGGGCAGAGCTGGGGCCTTGGCTTCCTGCTCAGCGCTGTGTCTGCACGGTGCTACAGAGCCTTCTGCCAGCTTGGGATGAGGGAAAAGGAGAATTAACTCCTCTCAGATCAGAGCTCTTACAACAGGAATGGGGCTGATGTCTGCTGCCTAACCCTTGGATGTGTGTTTCTGTTATTTTGGTTCTTGTTCCGTCTTGCTGGAGATGTTCATCTCTTTTTTTTTTTTTTGATTCAACTTTTTGCTTGTGCTTTTCTCACCTGAGAAGCAGAGCTGCAGAACTGGGGACGGCTCTGCCAAACTTTGTTTATCTGCCAGCTAAAGCCTCCCTGCCTCTGGCTACATCGCGCTAAACCCCAGCAACACTCAAGTGACTGCAGAGAGGTTGCTACAGACTTTACCCAGCGAGAGCAGAATTTGGCCTATTACTCCAGAAAGGATTTGTTTTAGGGGATTTGAAGATTCCCTGAAGCTGCTGAGACCCTTCCTGCACATGGCTTTGCCCAGGGCAAGGCTGGTGGAGGGTGATGGACGTGGGGCTGGGTGGCAGGCGGCAGCACTGAACAAGTGCTGGGGGAAGCCAGCATGCCTAGAGGATGTGTAGAGATCCTTATTTATTTATTTATTATTATTTTTTTTAGGGATGGGAACTGTATCTGTAGGGAGGTGGCAGATGTTAGATTGACGCTGCTCAGCAGGAAACCTGCAGCTGCAAAATCCCATTTAATTCTTGGGTGCTTCGTTATTTGATTTCATTAATGCCAGGTTTTTCCTGCATGGCTGCCAGTCATTCTCGTTAAATTTATACCATACTCGTTTGGCTGGAGGCTGCTCTTGTACCTGTTCAGTCAGCACTGTTTTTCCCAATTCTCTGGGAATTTATACCTTTGTGGAGCCTAGCAGGTCTGTTCTCCAGGGGCTTGGCAGGGCAGCAGGACATCTCTCTTGCCCACCTCCACCCTCTCCCTTCCTCCAAGACATGGGAGAAAAATAAAATAAAATCATGGAATGACTTTAGGGTTGAAACTCCCCTGAAAGAGACTCCTGTTCCTGCAAGGGGGAAGTCCATGAGGCCAATGCATACCTAAAAGTCATCCCCAAAACTTTTCTAAGTCAATGATTAAAGTAAGTTGATCTCTCTTCAAGGAAGTCTCTGTTTTCCAGAATGAAGCTCGTAACTTTTTAATGGGGAGGTTAATCCTGAAAATCCTCAGGATTTTTGTCTTTCTACAGAGAATAATAAAGTAAAACCAGGAGACTTCCACAAGTATTTTAGTGTATAGGATAGGGTTTTTTTTTCCATTTATTTATGCTATTTTTTTTTAAAGGTCAGTTTAATCAGTAATGTAATGTGCTGGTTCTGGAGGGCCAGGGGAAGGAAAAAGGGAGGAGTGGCCGTGCTGCAGGAGGGCTGCAGGGACCTGTAATGCCTGGGAGCGTGGAGCAGAGCGGGAGGTGAGCAGCTCCTTGCCCCCACCTCGCCCTGTGCTGCAGCCACTGGCCACCAGCAGCAGCAGCAAGGGCTGTTTTGATCCTTTTCCCCTTCTACTGGTGTAAAAGTACAAGGGAAATGATGCATGAAAGGTGCACTTACAGCAATGTGAAATGGTTGTTTTCTACACAGCAAAGACTCAGCAGCCATCTAGGTCTGCATTTGCTTCTTCCATTTCTTAATTTTATGCTGGTGCATCACAGACACCTCCCGCAGTACTTCTTTGGCTCTTCATCATGTGGGTTTCATTTTTTGCTCAGATCACTCTTCAGAACTTGACTGGGGCAAAAATTTGGGCATTTTGTTTTCCTAATAGCCCCTTCGGGTGGCTGCTGAGAATGGAAACAGCTGCAGAGGGGCCTGTGTGTGTGTTTGGGGTGGAGAGCTGGTCCTGGCACATCAGCTGTGGAAACCCCAAGGAAATGGAGAGGGAGACCATAAAGAGAAGCACCTCATCTATGTATTTATTTATTTTTTATATCAGTGAAGCCCCTACAGCGGTGTTACTTGTGCATGCAGCATGGCTAGGAGAGCGCCGTGCTGTGATGGGTGGGCAGGAGCTGCAGCTGCTCGGAGGAACGGCTCCAATGGATGTCCTGGTACAAAGCTGGAGTTCTTACAAAGATGCAGCAAGTGTGAGGAGCTGGAGGCAATCCTCTCCCCAGCACCTGGGAGCTGGGTGCCTGCACTGGGCTTCTGCAGGCTCTGCTCCAAACCTGGCTGTCGCTGCTGCACCGTGACCGCTCCCCTCCCGATAGCAGCCGCGCGCTGGGGACACTTGGTGACAGTGGAAGCCCCAAGCCAGGAAACGTGCCTGGTGGCGTTCTCTAAGGGATAAAACGAGGAGTACAAGCAGAGTTACAAAGGTGTGAGCCTAAATACCAGACCCCGAGCTCTGCTTGTCTCCTTTGTGGAGGTTTTCTAGCGAGCAGCTCCTGGCAGTGCTCGTCCTTTGTAGCTCCTGGCAGCGCGCTGTGCGGCTGCGGGAGGTTAATTAGGGAACCAGCCAGAGCTCGGGCTTCCACTCACAAGCTTTGAGTGACTCAGTGCTTTTCTCCATTAAAGCTAATGTATTTACAAGCCTGCCTTGTATTTATCTAACGAGGATAGTTACCCTCCTCCAAAATGCCGTGATCTATTTGGGCTGAGGCAGCACCTGAAGGGGGGTTGGTGCTGGGCTCCTTTGCCCCATCCCCAGAACACCACAAGCGAAGCTCAGAGCCTGCAGGACGATGGCTTAGATCTGAGTGAGTTACTTTTTATTGTTTAAGCTGTGTTGAATGTGTCTCTCTCAAAATGAAAACTGTGGTGTAGCCCAAATGAAGCTGAACTCGGTGGAGCGCAATGCTGGGAACTGGCAGTAAAGTTTGTGCATGGAGGAGGAAGCCTCACCTGCCTGCTTTGTTGAGTTTGCTGCTGTAGGGTTGTCTTTTTTGGCTTGGCACGGTGCTTTTGTTAGTTTTTGTAGGTGAGTATTACAGTTGGGGTGCTAGCAAAGCAGTTGCTTGCATTAATGTGCTGTGGAGAGGCTAAAATAGCTTGGCTCCTGATGGACTCTAGGTGCCTGGCTACCAACCAGGGCTTGCTTTTTTTCCAGGCATTTTCTTTTCCATGTAAGACCTCATTAATTAGGAGTGCTGCTTTGCAGTGGCCCAGCTTATGCTTCCCAGAAGGTGCCGTGCCCTCAACCTGAAGTGTTTCTCCTCTCTAGCTGCTTGAATTGCTTTTTTTCCTGCCTTGGACACAGGCAATTGCTACCGCTGTGAAATGCTTCCTTGGATGATTATCAGTTGACTTGTATTAATATTTACAATAACTTTTTTGTTAGTAATGTTTTGCTACTACAGGAAATGAAATGCAAATTAACAACTGTAAAGATTAAAACATAATGAAATGGGACACGAGCTCTGGAGAACTAATGAATAGAGTGGCTCGAAGGCACAAAAAGATGTCCTTCAAAAACAGATAAATAATGAGATAAATAATTTTGAAGCAATAAACTGACACAGAGAGAGAGAAACACCAAATGTGGGACAAATTATTTCACACCAACATTATAATTGTGTTCCTTTTTCTTAATAAGAAGATGAAGTTTCTCCCTAAAGTTAACCACCTGTGTAATCGCTGCTGGTAGATCTCTCCAAAGGTGCAAATCAGCCCATCCAAACGTCTGTTTGTTTACTTTTACTGTCCTCAGCGGGTTGTTTAACAAGTATATTGGGCTAATAGACAGAAACAGCATCTTTTAAAAGGTATTTGTCTCCTGTGCCTTCTACTTCCTGAAGTAGAAACATGGATTTGAAGCTGCTGAGTGCTTCTTGGAGGAGCTCAGAGCCTGTCCAAGCTGACAGGCATTAGGCCCTGCTTCAACAAAGCTCTCAAGCTCTGGCAGCTTTTGCCCTTCATGAGATTAGCCTCTGTGGTCGCTTTTAGGAAGGTATATTGCTCCTTGGTTAACCAAGGGCTGCCTGTTTTTTCAGGGCAAAATCCTCCCGAAGTACCTCCAGCTGGTGCACCCGAACCTGGAGCTGCCTCTGGCACCTTGCGTTGCTGCAGATCTGCCAGCTCTGGTTTGGTTTCGTTGGTTGAAGTTGTCTTAGATCTGTGAAATCAGGGCGTTTTTCTCATTCAGTGCGTTTCAGTACTCCTCCACGTGCTGTTCCTTGTGGAATAGCTCCAGCATAGTGCAGATATCTGCATGCCTCGAGTATTAGGTATGAGTCTAAAGTGCTCGTGGTGGGGTTAATCCCTCAGATCATAAATGTTGGCAGGGCTGGGGCTCTCCCTTCTCTTCCTGGCTAAGCCGTGTACGGCTCTGGCATTTTGGAGGAGATGGAGAGGAGACCTCAGGGAGCTGCTGTGCTGGGACACGTGGACATAGGAAGGTCAGGATGGTGCTCATTGCCCTGGAGGACACAACCTAGCTGGCTTCTCATCTTCTGTTAATTCTCATGCTATGGTTTGAAGCCCCAGCTGAGACCTCCCAGGAGTAACTTGCCCAGGTGAAGTTTGTTTGCGTGAGCTGAGGCAGCCAGGCTTGCCAGCAGCTCATGCTTGGAGTCTGTAAAGTTTTTTTTTTTTTTTTAACTCAGATTTATTTTTTAAAAAAATATATATTTTGTTATTGATGAAAAGATAGTGTCATAAAAATGAAAACCTTTTGTTTTGAAATCAATTCATGCAAATGCCACTTCTGTGTAATCTCTGATGTTGGAATAGCCATGTATGGTCCTGTGTTTGTTATCATACATCGAGCTGTGATGGCAGAGCCCGTCACCTGAACAGCAAAGAGCAGGACCAAACTCTCACAAACAGATCCAACTTCAAAAGTTAGTTGAAAAGTGGGGGTGGAGCTAGTTATATGGAGTGAAATGTTTGTCTTTTTTTTTTTTTTTTTTTTCTTCTCCTGTTGTCATTTGTGCTTTAGCTTTCCCAGCACAGTAGATGTAATGAACACTTTCTCCTGACTGAAATGTTTGCAGCTTTTTATCATGGAGTTGTCTTGGCTCTTAAATGCCATCTTCAGTCTGTAGTTCCAACTCTGCATGATCTAGCAGGTTTTGGGGACCTCAAAGCTGGAACTTGTTTGGTCAGAGCTTTCCAGCTTGGTACCTCCTCGTGATGTCTGAGCGATAGAGGTGATATCTTCAGCTCTATTACCTGTAGAAGATGATCCAGCCTAGTAAATATATCTAGGGGGAAAAAAATCTTATCAATATTGATATACATTCCCCTCCACCTTTCCATAACCTTGGTGGCTAGGTTATAAAATATTTCATCTGCTGAATGCAGAGTTGGCTTTAGAAAGTGTGTTTCAGCTCTACATAAATAAAAATAATGGAGCTAATCTTCTGGTATGATGGGGACCACATATCTTTTGGGGTCCTCGACTGCTGTGAGCTGTCATGGTGTCACTAAAACTGGTGGTGTCTGCATGCCCGGCACCTGATGTGGGTTTGCTCTGTGGTGCTTTGTGGTCCCGTGTGTGTGTGTGCAAGCTTGCACCAGGGCGTTGTGCTCCAGCCGGTGCTGGGATGAGAAACAGGGCTAATTGAGCTCTGTAACTGGAGTCATTACTAAGGTCTGTCACTTCCCCGGTACAAATATTCCAGCTGAAAGGATTATATTTACAAGTGCTATTTATAATTAAGCATTTTACTTGATTTGCCTGCAAACAGAATGTAAATCATATTTTTGCTCTGCTAGAAGGCAAGGAAAAGGGGGACATGTCTCCAAGTAGTCTGTGTGATATTTAGCGGCTGGTAAAAAAAAAAAAAAAAACAAAAAACAAAAAACAAAAAAACAAAACCCACAGGTTTGTGCAAATAGGGATTTGTTGAAGTCTGTATGTTGCTTGTAAAGGGACTTTAGGGCAGTTAGGCTCTGGGTGTGAGTGGGGAGGGTGCAATCCTCACCCACTCATCTCCTATACAGGGCAGCCGAGCACCTCCTGGGCTCTGCAAGCCGTGCTGGGGGGGGCAGCTCATCCCTATCTCATTGCAGTGGCTGTGGTGGTGCTGGGGGGCTGCTGGGTGCCTGAGCCTGGTGGCGGGGGGTTTCCTGCTTCAGTCCCAGCTGCTGAGAGGTGAGGGGAGGCCGAGCCCCTGCTGAGCTCCTCTCTGGTGTCAGGGTGGGCGTTGTGTGCTCATACAGACACCCGTTGTGGCTGCTGCAGCAACCCGAGTTAATTGAAGTGAATGATAAGGGTGAGATACCAATAACAATTACACTCCTAATGTTAGCAGGGCTGGAATGGACTGGAATTCATGTTCATGCTGGCACTTAAACATCCAAATACGGCTTTTCTAGCCTTGGTTTCTTATATTCCCCATGGTCAGCTAGTAGTTCAAGGCCCTTGTGTGCTTTTTTTTTAAATTTTTAAATATGTGTTTTAATAAACTTTTTCATTTCTTCTACTGTTCCCGTGACTACCGTTGTTTCCTGAAAGGAGGAGATTTGTCCTTGAATCCGAGAGTAGGGGCTCTGCACCGAGATGAGGGAGCCTTCCCTTGGAGGCAGCTCGAAGTGGTGGTCCCAAGCCTGATCATTCCTCAAAAAAAAAGTAAAAGGAAATATTTCCCGTGGGCTCGAACCTTTCCATGAGCATGTGGTCAGTAGGCCCAGCAGAAGGCAGGGAGCATGTTTCCTTCAATAACTTAATTTTCTCCATGAGCTATAAAAGCACGTTGTGTTCAGTGCAAATTACATGCCTCTTTAACCATATTTTTTGCCTTCTGTTAGATATTTATCCTTTGGTTACCCCAGATAATTGAGAGCTGACTCTTCAGTGTACAGCTGGAAATGAAATGTCTTCATTACCACGGCGATCAGGAGCCCCAGACAAGGGTTAGGCTCTGGTTGTGTCAGATTCTGTACAGTCAGGGCTCAAAAAGGTGATACCTGCCTTAAAGACCTCCTAATCCAGCGGGGAGACCAAACGTGTGCGTCCCATTACGTGGGAAGGCTCCGAGTGCAGGACGGGGAAAGCGATAACCAAGGCAAGGTGCAGGGCTCATGTGAGGATGTTGGCAAAACCTTCCCTTCGAGTAGGATGTGACTCCTGCTGCCTGAGCAGAATCCCAAAAACAGAGGAATTTAAAGGCCATCCCCCGGTAGAGCAGGTAAATAGAAGTGTAATGTAATAGGAAGGGGTGCTCTCCTCAGGCTCCTGTGTTGTAAACCATGGGGAAAAGGTCACGCTTCTTCAGGCTCTCTGAAGCTGAGTGGATTTATTGTCTTGGCTTTCTGTGACCCCCAGTTTAAGTTGTAATATCAGTTTCATTGTGGTCTTATTAGCCATGGAAAATCTCCTGCAGTGCTGCGTGCAATGCAGAGCCCTCGACTCTGCCTGGGCCCGTGCCAAGGGGATGCACGTTGCTGTCTCTGCCGACTGCGTTTGGAAACGAGTGGGTATTAAACGACAGGACAAATCAGCTGGGCTGGAAGCTTCCAGCTCAAGTAATTACAGTGCTGTGATCTCTTCCTTCCAAATCTGGAGCTGCAGACACCAGCCTCCAGGCTTTATGCACGTAGCAGGAGCTAACACAAGTGTGGCCGGATCCAGACCTGAGGGATGGGGGGGGGGGCACCTCTGCAAGGCTGAGCCCAGGAATGGGGGAGAGTGTTCTGCTTGGGTAGGGCTTCATGGTGGGCTCCTGGTAGCCTAAATAATGTTGATGTGCCATGCCTTATCTCCACCGAGTGGCCCATCACGTTCTATTTTAGAGGATGTCTCTTGTAGCTTTGGAGACTTTGGTTTCTGATCAGGTGTCTTACAGCACCTGACAGCAGCCCTTTGTCCTTGTGCCCTTTGACAATTGGGACTTTTAAAAAGGCACTTCCATAGTTATGTATTCTATGAGCCTTTGTCTAAAAAAAGACATGGCTCTAAGGTTACCTGCTCAGACACTTTATAACATATCTGAGATTAAATGGAGAGCATCGCATCTGGGTTAAGATAGGCACAGGTATCCATGGGCAGGATTGCATGTGAGCTGGTGCAGGTGCTGAAATGATGCTTTCTAGAAGTAAAGGTGACTTCTTTTTTTTTTTTTTTTTTAATATATAAGTGGCTCACCATCTAGAGTGACCACATTCTGGTGTTTTTGGAAAATATCCTCCTTGTTTCTAGGGTGGGTTCAGTTTCCTACAGGCCGTGCTCCATGCCTCTTCTTACAGACACTTTATCCTGCTGCCACTGCCACCTCTTCCTTTGAGCTGAAACCAGCCCTGGTAGGGTGAAAATAAATAATATTAATAAATAAATAATGTTTCATGGCTGGTCTGCGGGAAACTGCAGTGAGGAGGATGCAGGAGAAGCATGGATGCGTGTGATGCTTACAGGAAAGGAAGCAAAAAGTCTTGTACCTAGGATAAATCAGTTTGAAAGTTGTAGAAGTGGTGTGGTTTCACAATGAGATATGAAATTATTTCCTGTAATTAAAATCAGTTATTCTGGTAAAACTTTATAGTGTTATTTCAAACTCTCATCCTGTTCCCAGATGGGCTTTTTGTTTAGGGGTTTGTTACCCTTCATGTCCTACCTGAAGGGTAACACCAACAACCCTGGGAGAGCATTTTGGGGAGCATCAGACCGTGGGACAAAGCCGATGTATTGCTGTGTGCCCCCCAATTAAGGACTCATGGCCATATAATTGAGTTTCTGGTGACCCTGTGTTTAAAGCCATGTCAGTGCTTTCATTTATAAATGCTGCTCTGCAGGTGCCTCAGCTCCCAGCTGGGATCTGGCTTTCAGCATCTAATCCTTGTGGTGAGGATTTGGTGGTGTTTTCAGCCGGGGGGCAGTCCCTCCAGGCAGCTAAGCTATGCAGGAGAGAGAAGCCTCGAGTATTTTCAGTATGTTTTAGTTTTGCTTTAGGTCCCAGCTGTGGATACGTGTGTTTTGTTATTGGCACAGGGGGTGTGTGTGTACTCATGTTGGCACTTCCTATGAATGAGCACTAATCAGGTCTGGGACCCGTCCCCTCTGGTGTATTTTATAGTCTACATAAATAACAAAGGACATTAGTTCACCTGTGTTGTATTTTTTAAAGTTTATTCTCCTTCCCTGGTAGGAACAAGATGCAGCACAAGCTGTCTTTGCTTTTTTCTGCCCTGTTTGTGGGATCCCAGGGCCTGGGAGGTGTTTGGCTGGGAGGCAGCACCTCTCCTGCTGGTGCAGGCTGCGCGCCTCCCAGTGCATTTATCCATGGGGACACGGTCGGGATGTGAGGGGTGAGTCAGGGCTGCCCCGCAGTGTGGCAGCAGTGACAGGTGGGGACATGAAATCTCCTCTGGCATCCCGGAGCATGAAGGGAGGGAGCCGAGGGTACAGGGAAGCAGCTCCCCTTGGCACCAGCTCGTGCCGTCACCTTCTCGTGTGCCTGGAGCTGGGAAAATCCTGATTTGGGCCAGCAGCTGCTCTTGTCCACTATGACCACGTCCATGCTTTAATTTTAATTAATACTTTTTTTTTTTTTAAAGAAAGTTAATTAGCAATAGCAGGATTAGCATCACCCTTACTCTCTGCTTGATATGTCCACAACTTTGTCCCTCCTCTGCCTGGGGAGTCGCTGCCCCAGCAGGGAAACCAGCCTGTTTTTATTTCATCTTGAAAACACTCCAGATATTGGTCATTGCAGTGCATTTGGAGCTATATGCAGATGCCCGCTGGTCCTTTTATTTTATTCTTTTCAGTGCTGATTGACACTGTGTAGAGCCCTAAAGGATGGGGAGGCTAGAGAGCGCCGTTGGGGCCGGCAGGGCTGCTGCTGCCCTTGCTCCAGAGGCGCTGCTGGGCAGGGGTCTCCTTTCTCTGAGAGGCGTTTGTTCCTTCAAATCCAGCAGACATAAGTAATGACACCCAGGGCTGTGAAGCCGTGTGCTCACTTCCTGAGGACTAAACCATTTGATTTGGTCTCGCTTAAAGGGCTGAAATTTCCAAATGGATAACTGAGCTCCCGAGTCCATTAAGCACGGCAATTTGCAGCCTTCCCCAGCTCTGCCCATGGAAACCCACGAACACAGCTTCCTATTTGGCTTGTAGAAAAGCCATTATTCTAAATACAAAAAGGGAGATGGAAAAAATCATTTTTCAAAGTTTATTTGCAGCGGCTGCAGCAGTGCTGTGAAGACTTCAATCATTGGAAGAAGGATGCTAGGTGCTGGGTCCCCACGTTAATGCTCGCACCAGCCCCTACCCAACCAAGCTTTTTGTGGCTGCTGCCACGGGGATCTGCGCCTTTCTGCTTCAGGGATGGTCTGGCACGTGAGAAATGAAGGCAGCCCTCGGAGCAGCCCCAGATGATGTATCTTAGCATACCTGACCACTCCTGCAATCGCCAAAATATACATGAGGAGAGATGGTAAATCGTCCCCGCTGCTGCCTCTGACAATTTCACACCTCCGAAGAGATCTGTAGGGTGATGGATCGCTTGTGATAATGGCAAAGTTTTCTTGGCGGGCTTCTCTTTTTTTTTTTAAACTTTTTAATATTCTGCATCCCTGTTCTTATGCTGAAGGAGTATATTTCTCCATTAGGTGTGAAAAGAAGGATGGATTTGAGGGAAATGGGTGATGTCAGAAGAGGTTTCTTGGCCAGGGTGGGAGTGCTTTGTCTCCCTGTCTCTGCTTCCCCTCTGCAAGTCAAAATTCATTCATGCCACACAGTTTTCTTGTGTGTCTTTGGCTCTCTGTGGCATCTGTGGACAAAGAGGTACCAGACAGCTCTGGGGAGGTGATTTGTTTCCAGTAAGTATTGACGAGTGACTCTTCAAACTTAATTTTGAAGGGAAGTGGAATTTATCAGTGCTTAATGCATGGGCTGCTCCTCCAAGACGAAGTGTAATCCTACCGCTCAGTGTAATGCGTTAACACTTTTCCTTGTTGTCTGTGGTCCTGCTGGGGAGAGAGATGCCGGAGTAAGCGGCCGGCATTACTCAAGGAGATGGGTGACTTCAGCCTGGTGCTACTAACAAAGTACTTCCAGCACATCAGTATTGGGGGTTAGCAGTAAATCCTGCTCGTCTGTCACGTACCAGCTAAGTAAACACCGCGTGTTACTTGGGTACTCGGCCACCTATGGAGAGCTGCCTTTGAGGTGAGAAAATGGGCAGGACCAGCATTATGGATGGTGGATAAGAGGGTGGTCCCACTGCAAAAACGGTCTCATAAAAATTTATTTTAAATACATTTCACCTAAAGCAGCTTCCTATTGATGTCCTGTCTGTGGCATGGCACCAGGCAGTGGTCCTTCATTTTACTTTTGTGTTCTAATTGCTACTTGCTCGTTGAAAATTTGGCAGAGGGTTTATTTGAGCACAAGGTGATGTGCGCAAGGGCAGGGAATGAAGGAGGCTGCAGGCAGGGTACTGCTACGAGAAGAGATGCAGCTGCTGAATCTCACTTCAAGCCTATTCAGAGGAGACACTTGAAAGGTGACGTGCTCATACACAAGCAGGGTGAAATGGTGCTTAGAAGTTGTGAGCACTCTATTATTATTATTATTATTATTACTTCTGTCAGTGTAGGTGAAAGAAAAATTTCCTTTTGAAGGTATTTCCACAGCTCAGTACCAGAGACACGTTGTAGTCAAGCCTGAGAACACTTAAGATTAGGAAGAAAATTGGAAAAGAGCAGAAGAGGACTTGAAGATCTGGAGCTCCCAAGTCACCTCTCTGCATGGAGAACTGCTCCAGGGTCCCTCTTTGGAGCTGCCTGGTGGGATGTAGGGTGCCTATGCGTGCCTCTGGCCAGCTGCAGGATGCATCCAGCATAGTGGTGCCTGAGGCTCGCAAAGCAAGGTGAGGCTGCGAGATTCCCCCCTTTGGAGGTCGTAGTTTGAAGGCCTGGCAAGCTGCTCGCTCTGCTGGGCTTTAAATAAAGCAGGCTGTTACTTCCCAGGTTATCTTATAAGGTTTACTGCAGGGCTGCGGAGTTTGGATGTTGCCGAAGCGCTGCAGCGTGATACAACCAGCGCGGTGTGGAGGCTCCGCAGTTCCAGCTGATGATTCACAGCAGATCATCTGATATTTAGGGCTCTGTTCATTAATAAGTTATGCTCCATTTACCTTGTTTTCCCTGGGATCTATGAGTCAAAAGTGCGGAGTGCACCAAAAACGATCCATTCATCAAATCCCTCTTTTCTCTGTATAATTGGCTAAGCCATCATCGCCGCCCCCCGGGGCACACTGCACAGAAAGGTGTCCCCCAGGAGAGAGCAAAGCAGCCTCAGGAGAGGAAACGAGGACTTGGCTTTCGTTAGGCTGCAGCTGTCCCAGTTGGTGTCTCTGAGCTGAGCATGTGAGGAACTTCCCAGGCCAGTTTCTTTTTTTGTTTGCTGTGTGCGTAGCCCCTGTGTTGTGACAGCAATGGAGATGTTCTGCCTGGCTGCAGATGTAGCTGCTAAAGTTGAAACGGAGGGGACAGACAAGGGGCAGATCCACTCATAGGTTGCACGGGTGCAAACTCCATTTAAAACAATCCCTTGCCCCAAACAGCTTGCTCCATGCTGTGAGCTGCGTGGCTGGGACTTCAGCAGGCAGCACCAGGGAGACGGGGGAGTCCTGGCAGATCCTGGTGGTGGTTCCTGCCTTCCCCTGTAGGTCAGATCGCTCATTTCAGTAATTAAAAACACTTCTAGATAACTTTTGGCTTTGAAGCTTAATTGTGCTCCATGGTGTCTCCCAAAGCTTGTTTTGGAGAGCTCCCAGTTGTCCAGGAGGCTTCTTAGGCTGAAGTTGAGGTGCACCAGGCAGAGTGAAGACTGAACTCAGTGTAGGAGGTGGTTACCTTGGACAAGTCCTGGCTTCTGCATTCAGTGGGCATGAATTTGTGTGGTTTGTGTGATGCAGAAGCTTGCCTTAGTTTATAGGAGGCCTCAAAACTGATCTCTGCTGGAGCTTTGGCTTCCCCATACTGCCTATCAGCTGGGCTGGGGAGGAGAAGCCTGCTCTTCCTGTTGATTTTGCAGGTTTCTCTCCCTGTTCCTGCAGGATTAGCTCTTTGTGCACCTGACGAGTTTTCCACTTTTCTTGGTTCTGCCTGCCTGGGATTCATCTCACCCCGCTTTTTTGTAAACTTTTTGAAATCTCTTGTATTTTAAAACTAAACTCTTAGATTCTGAAACTAAAGTTTTTGGTCCATGCAAATGTACTTAATCACCGTCTTGTTCTGGGACTGTCACATCAATTTTTTCACTTCCATGTGCACCGTTAGCACTTTCTATGACCTTATAGTCCTGTGGAGCCTGTACTTCAGGTATGGGTATCTCTCTGTCACATCACTTTAGGAGCCTGTTAATCTTATAATGAATTCCTGCCGTAATCTCAATTAAACGTGCAGACACCTCAGCTTTGCACGCTTGTCTACAGAAAATGAATGCTCTCCATTATTGCACGCTGAAGGTGCACTGCCTGCGTGTGGAGCTGCAGGCGGCTGCCTTAACCTTGGGAAAAGTGCCCTGAGGTGCTGCTGTGCACAAAGAAATGTCCTCGCTTGCTTGGTTGTGGAGCAGTTCTGCCACCAGATGCCCAGGAGCGGTGGGGTGCCCGTGCCCCAGTCTTTGGGAAGTGGCTGGCTGCCTGAGCACGAAATGATGACACCCCTGGGTTGTGGGGTGGGGAATGGCCCAGCCTCGCTGCCGTGGCTGTGGCAGCTGAGGGGCTGTGCTGGGGATCTGCAGGATTTACCAGCCGGCATCCCAGACAGCTGGAGAAAACCTGGTGTTTTGCTCTGCAGCTTCTAACAGAAACGGAGACAAATTTATTAGTACTTCACAACACTCTTCCCGTTAATATTTCATGCAAGTAAGTTCCTAGAAGGCGTAAAAGGAGTGTTTAAATAAATAAATTACCGAGTTTAAGTTGCTAACAGCGTGGATAGCAGTGGAGGATTCAGCCCAGTAAGCGCTGGGGTGGAACGTGCCAAGCCCAAGGCAGTGATTACGGAGGAGGATTTCTGATGGCTCTCCAGAGCTAGCCAAGGGTTACGGGGCTGCATGCCTTGTGAGGTAGCAAAACTTGTTATAAACATTTGTGGAAGACAAGCCAGTTCCGAGCCAGTTTTGAAGCTTGCCTAATTTGAAGGCAGCTATGATGAAATCAAACCTGATCTGACAGCCGTGTCCGCAGCTGCCACGCAGGAGGTTGTGACCTTTGCTAAAGTCTTGGGGGTAGGAGCTCTGAAGCTGATTTTCAGCTGTCAATTCCACTTTCATCCTTTCAGCCAAACTTTGAGGTTTCCATTGCCTGTGCTCTTTTCCTTTGAAGTGACCAAAGGGAAAGATTTCTTACTCTTCCTTTTCCTGAGCTTGTATTGTCACGTTATCCGTCTCACCAGTGTAGTTCTGCTGCCCTAATTTTTGAGTTTTTTATTATTTTATATCTGGTGCACCATGCTGGATCAGAGCCAGGGAGAGGTTTACCACCTTGGGCTTTGTGGGCCACCACGCGAAGGTGGAGAGCACACGGGGCGGATCCTGGGAGCCCACAGCCCTGAGCGCTGCTTATCTCTGAGCCGGGCGAGCTGGAGCTGCTGAATCTGCTGCCACCTGAAAGTCACAAACATGGGAGAGAGGGGATTTGGGGAGAGAACATACGGAGCAACAGAAAGCACTTGAGGTCTGCTTCATCCATCATTAAATGTCTTGGATATTTGCATCTGAAAAAGCAGCTACCCCAGGTGAGGCCTCTAGCCAGAGCCTGGTTTTTAACAGCTTTGAAGTCCAATTCATATTTTCTTTTGCAATTTTTCTTTCTTTCTTTTCCTGAAGGCTCCATTATGAAGGCCTGGAAGCAAACAAATATTATCCACAGAGTTTCATTTTAATTCAAATTAGTCCAAAAGCCTTCATGCTTCAATAGCTACAAACTGGGTGAGTTATTGGCACGTTCAAATAAATCTATTTAAAAAAAAAAAAAAGCAAAAATAGAGTGAAAAAATAAAGCTGTTGTTTGGAGATTGATTTCAGGTGCTGAAGGCATTTGTGTGCATGGTGCACTGCAGATGTGCTTGGTGGTGCAGTAGGATGGGGATCACCAGGGAGAGTCAGGATTTTTCTGCTGCCTTGCAAGAAGTCTGAAGGCAATGTGTGCAGTGGAGGTTTGCAGCAGGGCAGGCTGGCCACGTGGATGTACGAGGCTTTTGCCCCCCTATTTCACTTCCAAATCAAACCCATAAACTTCATAGCTTTGCGCAGTGTTCAGTGAGCTTGGCTGGAACAATAAACTGTAGCTTATGACAGGCCATGAATTAAATCTTATTCCTTAGTTCGACCCTTCTCTTCCTACCTTACTGGGTGAGAAGGGGCAACGTTCAATGGGGAGAAAGAATCGCATAGGAATTGTGAGGCTTAAAGCAGCAGTAGTGGGCAGCTAGTTATTAATCAAGCATTAGTTATGGTAGTTAAGCATTTAGGGATAATAAAATGCAAATGTGCTTTCAGCACCAGTAGTGGCTCTTAAAAGAAAAATGAATATATTCTTTAAGAAAAATTGTTGTGGTAAGGTAATGGCTAATATTAATTGCTGAATTTACTTGCAGTCCCCGGGCTTTTGCAGGCACTTCTTACACTAAAAAGCAACTTAAGGAATTGCTCTTATTAACAGCTGCAGCATGGCTTAAATTGTCCGCTCTTCAGCAAGGTAAAACACGAGGTCTCTGCTCGGAGATTCTCATTTCAGGCTTTTTGCTAGCACGTCTGTTTTACAGGCGGCAGGCAGGGTGACCCTGTTCTTCAGCTAGAGAATATATGGGAGGGGAATTGAGTTTGCTGGGCTCTAAAGATTGCTCTGCTGTGAAACGGGACATCAGGCAGCGGCAGCCCTTCAGGCAGGGCTTTGGTGGCTGTCAGCACCAGCAGGCTTTGGGGATGCAGTAGGTGATCTGCAGGATCCTGGCGTTGGTGCCTTGTTCCTACCCTGCTCTCCCATCTTTTCCTTGCGCCTGTCAGGCCATGTTGGAACTGTGGATGCAGCTGTAGTGGCAAAAATGTCATATTATGTAGGTAAAATAAAGCAACTAGCATGCAGCCGGGACATATGGTGAATAAACATATCAGACGTGGTAGGTGGTCATGAGGTGCTCTGTGAAAACCAGAAAATGGGTGTCCTTGGTTTGGGTTGGCTGAGTGGGAACATGCAGGGATGCGGTGTCCCTTGGCTGCCTGGTGTGGGCAGCAGCTCCTTGGGGAGCATGAGACATGTGAAACTGCACGGGGTGGGATCAAACCTTTATGGTGCAGGCGTGAAACCCCAATATTGCTGCTGAGCATCTGCATCAGCTTGCTGGCTGGTGCTGCTCTTCCCTTGTGTTGGACTATTGGAGGCACTAAAGAGATTTTTAGGGGCTAGCCTATACTTCTGATTGGCTTTAATGATCTTTGCAGTCTGTTATTTATACACGGCATTATCACACAGCCAGCTTTGTAATGCAGTGGGTCATTAATGTCACGCGTTGCCTTTACAGCTTGGTGGTTTTGCTGCCGAGCCGCCCCACAGGGTGTTCCTGGGGATGTGCCTGGCTTCGGGATGAGCCTCTTGTGCTGATACAGACAAAAGAAACAGCAATAAGTGAGCAATCTGACGTGGCTCCGTGAGTGAGGGGGCTTATGGAGTTAGAGATGAGCTCCTGAGTTAGCGATGGATGTGCTCTGTGCCTTCGTTGTGTTGGCTGTTCCTGCTCTTGTGCTGGTTTTCTGCCTTTGGGAAGGTGCTGCCCGGCCCTGCAGCAGGGATGGGCTGGTGAGAGTTTGGCACAAGGGGATGCTCCCAGCCTGGGGGGGCTGGCGACACCCCTGCTCCATAGCAGCATGGCACAGCTGAACAAATTGATGCTCTGAGTTTGCACCGAGCACCCAAAGAGCCTTATAAAGGTAAATCAGCACTCACTTGCCCCTTGTTTCCATTATTTTTGCTGTTTCACAAATGAGCACCAGCTGACTCTTCTGTCAGGGGCTGGACCCAGTCAGGACCTGAAATCCCCTTTTGGTGGGGAGCTCTGACATTTCCAGGCTCTTCACCTAGAACTGGAATGAAAAGATAATTTTATGTGATGAAAGGAAATTACCAAAAAAGCACACATAATTCACAACTCTCTTATTATTTCAATAAGACTAAATAATTGCCTTCCTATATTTCTGAAGCTTTAGTGTGATAAAACATTTTGCTTTAATTACTTGAAAACGCAGTACATTAAACATATATAAGTGGAACAAAGTTAATATCTCAGCGTGATATAAAATTTGAAATTAACTGAAATAACAGGTGTAATAGGAGCTTTTGCCTTTTTCAAACCAGGCAGAGTTGTCCACGTTTCTCTTGAGCGTTTTTCCTGTGTGCAGCTGTGTTGCTGCAAATCACCCCAGTTTTACAAGCGGGGATCTTCGCAGGGAAAACAGCTTGGCCCCACAGTCCTGGTGGGCGACAGCAGCACCCTCCTTGACCTGCACAAAAAAAGGGATGAAAATAAGTACCTAGAGCATCCTGTAAGCAGCAGGTATGCTGGTGTAGTGTATGCACTGACACAGGGTGGTAAGGGAGAGGAATATATGTTGCTTTATCTTAAAAAATGTGTGGTATTGGCCCATACATACATCTTCTACAGTGTCCATTCCCACAGTCATTTTGGCTGGCTGATGCATTATACAGCTGATATATGGCTGACATGTTCAGTATTATAATATATGGGTTAGAAGCGAACTGCAGCTCAAAAATAGCAGGGATGTTCTAGTATGTATCCAGCCTGAAACCTGTTGGAATCCAGTAAGTGACTTCTGGGGCTGTACACCTTCGCTGTGTGCTCCCAGAGCTGTTTTTGCAGTATTTAAGAGCAATTTGCAGCGTTCGAGGAAATACGGCTGGGAGGTTGGCAGAGCTGCAGCGCTGCCTTGAATGCGGTGCCCTGGTTTTTAGCTGTCTTTCCAAGAGATGTTTAGGCAATTTCATCATTTCCCCTTCTGTTTCTAATTAACTTTATCCTCTGACTGGCCTCAGCTGAGGTGGTAGGCATTCAGCCCCTGAGCTTGGCAAACACCTGGGATTGATTCCCCAGGCCAACCTGCCCGGCTGGAGCTGGAGCGTCCCCTCGAAGCACTGCTCCTTTGCTCAGATCACTCGTGATGCTCCTGTCTGTGCTTCTGGGGTTGTAACGGGTGCAATGGGCACATGGCAGCTATCATGCAAAACCACATGTGCTGTCCTCGCTGGGACCTGGAATGGAATTGTGCTTTAAAATACTGGTCCAATATTTATTTACAAGTGCCCAGGGATTTCATCGCTTCTCGGGGATGTTTCGGAGCGTGTTTTTGCCAGGTTGAAGGCAGATCTAACGGCTGGTACCTGCGGAGGAGGAGGATGCTGGCTCGCTGCTGAAGCTGCGTGCTGTGAAGCGTGGTGGCTGCTGTCTGACCAGCACCTACGGCCTCGGAAAAGACAGGTGATTTAAGGACTTCCTTGTGATGGGCACTTGACTTAGCCAGTCCCAGGTTTGTTCTGTCAGTAAAACTCCTGCCCAGGCTCCTAATTCCCATGAACACGGACAGATCCTGAACACACAGTTACTGTGGGGGTGTTACTGAGCACCTCTGAAGCCTCTGCCGTGAGGGTACGGGGTGATGGGGTCCTTACCCCTCCTGGGCCATGGGCAGAGCTGAGGACAGAAGCCCCTGGGTGGCACCAAGGAGGCAGCCCAGGCTCCTGTGCCCTGTGGGAAGCGGTTTATGCTCCCTTTTCTCAGGTCTGCTGTGTGCAGATAAGGAAATATTAATCAGCTGCACGTGGGGTTCCACCGATCTGTTTGCTTACATCTCCAGCAACGGGAGCTGAGCGGCCTGGTGCTTGCTGTGCCATGTTAGTCGGGCAGATCCCAGCTGGGATTGGTACTGTGCTCTTAAGCTGCTCTGCAAAGAGATGGTTGGGATGCTGCTGCCCTGCAGGGCTGGGAGTGGTGTGGAGCTGGGGCAGGTGATGCAGGAGCCCTCCATGGATCTGTGTGTGCTCAACTGTGCTGCTGGCACAGCTGGAAGAGGCGGCGCTGCGCCCAGCTGCGGGTTTCATGTCACTCCCCCCTACACAAGACAGTCCTGCCCAAGCTTTAACATTATTTCCCTAGACCTAAATCAGACCATACAAGTGTTTCACAGGCTCCATGCGATCACCATTGATAACAAGAATGGGGAACTCCTCTAGGAACAGCCAGGGCATGGAAATTCACCATTCTGATGCGAGCAGGGGAATAATAACCCTCTGCAAAGGATATTCATAAGGCTTAAATTTATTAAAGTTTGTAAAATACTTTGTTGCCTCACGACTGCTGGTGCATGGGGTAATTTTGCTCCCGTGCTTGCCGGGGGGGCTGCGATGATTTTCTGTTCTCCCAGCTTCTGGGGAATCTGCGAGGACTGCTTTGCAGTCCCAGCTGGGATTTTCTGCATCCTTAATGTATTGAACTTACTGTAATATAAAGCACATCACGACACCCAGGAGGCTTCATATCAGGTTTCATATGAATAGCATTGCAGCCGAGCTCAGCTCGTGATGAGGCGGTGCAACCCCCTGGCTCTTGGCTTCGCCAGCGTTTGGTTTTATTGCTTTTGTAATGGGGAGAAATAGGGCGGCACAAACACACCCTAAACATGGTCACCAGCAGGGAAAGGACTGCCCCAGATCCCAAGGTTTGGTAGGGGTGAAGTTTCGTGGGCTGGACAGGGAGGCTTTCAGGGTTTGGTTAGCTCCCAGGCAGGAAGGAGCAGGAGCCCCCGGCCCAGATGTGCACATGAATTTCCCTGCCCTGGCTGTTCCTAGAGAAGTTCCCCGCTCTTGTTATCAACGATGACCGCATGGAGCCTGTGAAATGTTTGTATTTTCTGATTTGGGTCTAGGGAAATAACGTTAAAGCTTGGGCAGGACTGTCACGTGCAGGGGGAAATGACCTTAAACCAGAAACCACAGCAGTATTTGGGGGGGGGAAGGAGGGAAGGCCCAAGCAGCCCCAAAGAAGCAGGCAGCAGGAGCAGCCCCATTCAGCACGCTGCTAAGTCCTGGGCGAATTGCTCTCGATTGCCATGCACGGGCCTGAGAGCAGAATAAAGCCAGATGTAATCTGCTGAAATCAAGCCAGGAAGATTGCGGGATGCTTTCTTTAGAACAAAGCTTTCATCTTTTTTTTTTTTTTTTTTTTTTTCTTTTCTTTACGAAGCCCCTTTGATGTTAGATGGTGAGCCTGAGCAGGGCCTGGCCAGGGTAGGGGGGTCTGGAGCCCCCTCCCCATGTGGCAGAGAAGCAAAGCTGCTCGTTTCCTTATTTTGGCTCTTTTTTTTCCCAGAATCTGCATTTTTTTTCTATGGAAATAGGCTAAAATCAGCCAAGCTAATTGTGTACTTGGCTATTGATTAAGCCCATCCTGCTGCTCAGCAGGTGTTTGTTGTCCGAATGCTCTTTATTTTCTCCTCGCTGATTATAATGGGGGAAATCCAATCCGTGCACTTACAGGAGAAGAAATCACACTTTATTTTGATGTCGATGTGAGACCCGGCACCCTGTCCAGCTCTGCCCTTCCTACAAGGGTGCTTTGGGTGCTCGGGATGGGTGCTGGGGGCAGGCGTGTGTCCTCTGGAGCAGCTGAGCTGTTCCTGGGGTGGGTTTGCTGCTAATGAGCAGGATTTTGGGTCGAGTTGATGGGAAGGGCTGTTAATATTGCAAGAGGTGCTGTGACGCTGATCCCTGGGCGCAGGCAGGCTGTGGAGGTGGCTGTGGTGCCGTTCCCAAGTAAAGTTAGTCTTGGATGAAATTATGAATTAATGCCAAAGGGGGAGGGTGTTGAAATATTAAATATCTCATTTATAATACATGTGCCGTTATAATGATATACGTTTCCTTCTGACATTTCCAAAACAAAGTGTTTCTCTCTGGCTCCAAAGGCGTGATTTGAGAATGAAGCTAGTCAGTACAGAGATTTCTCTCTTAAATTGGAGGAACTAAAACCGTGCTGACTACAAACAGCATCTTTGTTTGTTCTCTGGTGGAAGAGAAATCACGCAGGCGATCACAGGGATGATAAATAAACATCATTTTCCTCGGGTACGTTTGGATTTTCCTACCTGCAAGGCCATTTTTGCCCCAGCTCTCTTGGTTGCTGTTCCCTGAGTGCATGGGAAGGGGTTGCAGGGGATGGGAATGGGGCTGGGGGGGGGCTCATCCTGCTCGGGATGCAGCTCGAGAGAGCCCAGAGGTCCCCAGGATTGAACAGGGCCGCTTTAATATTCTGTCAAATTAATTTTCTCCCTGTTGTTAAGATGACAACCTCTGGCGATGGGATTGACTTGAAAGGCAATAAACAAGGAAATTGCATATTCTATTGCCAGCGTATTAATTTGATAGCTTGAAACATGAACTCATTTTCTGCCGTTGCCCTGGGTGCCGTCTCGGTGTGTGTGCGCAGGTACCTGGCAGCCCTGGCAGACAGACGTGCCTGACCACGAGCTGCTTACTGGGATGTGATGGGCACTGGGGTTTTTAGGGGTTTTTATCACACCCTGCTGGCTGCGAGCATCCGACCCGCAGCAGGAATCATGCCCGGGTGCAGGGAGCTTTGCTGCAGTGCTGTCCCACTGAGCTACTGCTTGTGAAAGCTTGGAGATGGCTTTCAGTGTGAAATTTCAGTGTCCAAATCAGAATATTCGGGCAACGTTTCACAGAGGTTAATGGATTTTTTTTATTATTTTTATTTTTCAATATAACTTTCTGTAAGGCCCCAGAGGATGAGCTCTGGGCTGTAGCTGTGCTGCGGGCAGGGTGGCTGCGTTTTGGTGCCAGTCAGGCTGCTGAGAGCTCCTTCTGTGAGTTTCCCTTTTCTCTGTCCTCTTCATTTCTGGACAGACTTGTCACTTCTTTCCTTCATGTTTCCTGACCATTTCATTGATGCACAGGCTTTTCTGTGCCAGGGAAAGAACACCGCTTAGATCATGATTAAATTTGCGGTATAGTTTATGTGGTATAGTTTATACTCATAAACTAGTTTCTGTGTCGGTAAGAGCACACCTCTCTGCTGAAGTTCCTGGAGATGAGATGTTGCTGCTTTCACTGAAGAATGAAATGAGAATGAAGAAATCCCAGTTTTTACTGGCAGTTGAATAAGCCCCACCTGTTTAACCCATAAATGGATTTTTTTTCTGCTGTTTGGGAAGGTTTTTTGTATTGACTGAACAACTGGGATGGAGTGATGCTGAAGCAGGGTGTGGAATAAAATGCTTCCTCCTTCATCATTTGGCTTCTTGAGCAGCAATTTCACATGCTCCTGAGTCCACTGCTCCCCCCAAGTCACATTGGGAACTGATGATTAAGCTTCCTTTAACTTTTTCATCTTGAAGTGATATTGAGAAGTCTTTAAAAAGGTGTTAGAGTAAAACAACAGACTTCCTAATCAATCTCATGAAACTCTAATATATTGAAAACTTATTATTAATAATGGACTATTATTCTTTATGTATCACACCGTACAATCCAATCTATCTATATTAGTTACTTTTTAAAGGAATCGGGTGATAAATTACTCCATTAAAACAGAACGAAGAGACACGAGTTCGACGGGGAAAATCAGGAGGGGGATTTTTGCAGTGACTCAACACTACGGCAGTGCTGCGTGTGGCCCCGCGGTGTGTGTGTGCAGTGTGCCAGTCTTATTTAAATAAATCAATAAACCCACCACTTGATGATGAAATATGTTTTAAAAGTGCGTTGTGTTAGGCTCTGATCGGCTTCTGCTGGGTGTTTGTTGCCATCAGCGAGAGTTTGGGCAGAGCCTGGGTTGTGAAAGCTTTCTGCTGGACCCGTGCAGGAGCTGCTGGGAAGGGAAATGAAGCAGCAGTCTTTTCCTTGAGCTCTTCTGGGACCACGCAGAAAATATGCAGGGGGATTTGGGCAAAGGGCTGTAGCAGGGCATTTGCATTCCAATTTTTGTTCTGTGTTTTGCCCATCTCGATCTCATTTTCTATCACTTTGGGGAGAATTTTTCAGAGCTGGCTGAAGCAGTGTGCTCGCACGCGGTTCTGTTTCTGTGGGCACCTCTCCCTGACGGCTGTGGATTTATTACACAGCTTCCTTCGAGCACCTTTTTTCTCCCCTCCAGCGTGCCACATGAACCTCTTTCCTCGTGGTCTCTTGGGTACGTGCCAGGCTTGGGGAGACGGAAATAGAGAGATGAACACACCTGGGTGTGCATCTGTAACGGGTGGGGGGAAGGCTGCAAACCAGCACGCTTTTATTTTCCTGCAGAATAATGAAGAGCTGAGTCTGTGACTCTCGGAGTTTCCCTTTCAGCTTTTTTGGTCTCTTTATTTGTTCCTTGGTCAGGTTCAAGCCTAAATAGAAGCCCTGGGGTAGGGAAATGGGATGTGTGGGGCTGCTGGAAGGCTTTAGGCTCCCCAGCTGTGATGGAGCTGTGATATTGGTAATACCACGTCCAGTCTTGAGTTCATTCACCCTCTCTGTTGCTACAGTTTATTGCTATTATAACACCTAAACGATCGGTATTGTGCTGCTCAGGGCACAGTCTGCACTCCAGAGATGCTGCAGACGAGAGGCCAGTTGCAGAGGGAGAATTTGGGAACTCAGATGAGTGGGGAGAGAGGAAATCAAGCCGGCAGGACGGGATTCATCTATTTTAATGTTGTAGTTGTGCGGGGCACGTAGAAGGGAAAAAAATCAATTTGCTGAAGTCCTAAATAAATAACTGATAAAAGAATACATGCGTCCTGAATTGAAAACAAAAATGGAAACGGTAAATAAATGATTGTCTGGATGGGTAGAAGTGTTAAAGGCAGTGGTAGCAGAGTTGGAGGGCTAAAGGCACTGCATTTTCATATAAAAGAAAATATAAAAGGCATAAATTGAGGATAAAGGCCTGCTAGTAAGAGGACTTTGTTTACTGATGCTTTAAACAGTTCATTTTTCTCCTCATTTTTGATTTAAAGGAATCTAAACTGGTGGGCAGGGATTTGCTGGGAAGAAGCACAGCGTGCAGCCTAATCTGCCATCCCGCAGACTCGCCAGCATTATCATAAAAATGCTGGAGGTTTTCTGGGGTTTGAACTCATTTTTGCAAAAGTCTTGACAAATGAGCCCGAGTGCATTAATAATGGAACCGGAGTGATTTCTGCGTGTACAGGGAAAGAGGCAGCCTGCTTGAATGTTGTATTTTCATTGTTTTTGACAGCCTTTGTAATGCCTTCGTCTGGGGTTTGCTTTGGCAGGGCTGGGCTTCCCCAGCGCCCCGCGCCAGCCCCGTTCCAGCTGGCCCTGTTCAAAACTCCAATCCTGGCAGCTGGAAACTTTCCTGTTGACTTTTGTGGCAAGCAAATGAACTAAATGGCAGTGCAGCTGCTGTGTGTGACCCTCTGCATGGAGCTATACACGAACTGGGGGTGGGAAATACATTTGTTGGGGGCGTGTGGCTGGGTTTCCCCCTGAATAACCCAGGGAGATGCCTCAGGCTGGGGCTGGAGCATCCCAGCCCAAAAGCCTGCAGCTGTGGGAGCCCGGGGTTTGGCCCAAGGAGCTCCCTAGGGCTCTGCAGTTACCCCCCTTAGACAAGGGATGGAAAACCTTGTCTAAGGAAACTGTGGTTTTAGGGCAGGTGAGTCCCTTCCAGCAGTGCCACACCTTCTCTATGCGCTGTGTTTGGTGCCTGCGTCCACACCTGGTCAGCAAGAAAAGCAGAGCCTCTTCTTCTCAATTGATTTTAACAACAGCTGCGTGCTGTAGTAGATTTTTGCCCTGTAGGACACTAAATAATGTTGCAGGACAGGTGGAATTTGAAGACCTTGTTTTGCTGCTGCTGCCTGTTTGAAACCTCTATTGGAATTAATGGCAACTGCGGGCACGTAACGGCGCGAGGCAGGAACCCCCTGACCTTATAAACGCAGGCGAGATTGTGAAGCTGCCTCGTGGTGGGGAAGAGCAACCAAAACTGTGCGGTGTGTCAGGCAGCACTCGTTCATCCTTTCTCTTCTGTTGTACGCCAGGTCCTGGCTTCGCTGTTTTCCAGTTGTGCCTTTTACCCGTTGCCATGGTTAATCAAGTTTTTGCTCAGATATGACCTCTTCTAATTCATGTCGTTTTCAGGAATTTCAACATTTCTTGACTTTCACTGTGCGATCCAGGCCTCTTCTTTGTTTTGTGTTTTTTAAGTTCAATTATGTACACGCTCATAAGATTGCAGCTCTCGTTCTCAGGTCGCTTACCAGTGCTTGGCAATGTCTCTTCTTCCAGAAGGCACTTTTGTAATGTTCAAATTTCTGTAAGGCTTAAAACCCTCCTTTTGCATTGAAATATCAGTGAACGTTTTATGATGCTGCAAATGGATTTGGAGATGCTTTTCCTAGGCAGATCAAGGAGCCGACATTTTCCTACATCAACTTCTTTAAAATGCTTTTGAACATTAGTTATTTTTTCCCCTTAATGCATGTAAAATCAGATGTTAGAGCACATTACCTCCCGGAAACCACTGAATTTTTAGGTTTCTTTAAAAAGACTCGAGCGTTGTGGCAGTGTTTGAGGTCTGCTCTTCCTTTTTGTCTGCCAGTGGAATAAGGCAGCTCTTCCCCCCATTCCTCCATCCTCTACTCGTGGAGGAACCAAAGGATGCGCAGGGTGAGCTGACCTCCCCCAGCCAGCACAAAGCCCCAGTAACTTCTCATCGAGGTTTCCAGCCTCTGCCTTCATGGCAGGCAATATTTCTGGAAAACAGGAGTCAAAGTGTTTATAGCTCAGGTTCAAAACACTTGAAAAAAGGGAATCCAAATAGAAATCTTGGCTTTTTTTCCCCCTCCACGTGTCCCTTCCATCACTGCGTGTCAAAGCTGGCGGTGCTGAAGAAGTTCTCCTCCCGGGTACCAAGAAGGGATGGTGAGGCTCACCGGAGCGCTAATTACTGGAAATGTCTTGGTGTCCTTTACCTGAATCTTCAAAGGGTGAAGCTATTATTGCAGAGAAATATCATAGCACATGAAATATCACAATTGCGTGTGCAAGGCTGCGGATCAGGAAGATTGTCTGCATTAACTCGGCTCCGGGATGAGCGGGAAGGGTAATAACTTCTCAGCAGAGCCATAGGAGGAGGCAGCGCTTTGATTAGTGGTGATATATCATGGCTAAAGATCTGGGGAAACACAGATCCGGAAAGAAATGACTCAATACCACTCCGTGGTGAGGCTGTGCTCCGGGGCAGAGACTGGCAGTGAAGGTGGGGAGGTGGAGCTGCAAGGAGAGGGCTGCTGGGGCTGGCAGCACCTGGCACAGGGGAACTGGAGAGGGACAAAGGTCCCCATCCTCTGCCATCGTGTTAAAGCCTCCGTGTTGGGGATGGCTTTTAAACTACGAGGCAGTAATAATCCCTCTGAAAAGGAGCTCCTGGCTTTCCTCTGGCTTACCCCAAGGCAGATCAGTGACTCCACAGAAATCAGCAGAGTTGATTTTGATTTACTGAGTATAAATGAAAGGATGATGCCAAAGGGCCCGGTGTCTTTAAGCTGCTGCACTTTATTGAAATCAATGAGACAACATCATGTTATACCAGCTGAGGACACGGCCTGATTTATTTTGTTTCTGGGATGTAAATGTGGAAACTCTCAATGTAAATGGCTATTTTGAAATCCTTCTCCATTTGCTTTAAGTTGTCTCTCTCCTAATTACTTAGTTCGAAGTACTCCAGGAAGAAAATGCAGGTGTTGATTGTGGGTTATTTTAAAATATTTTTTTATATTAACTTTTAAAAAATTTCTATCCATGACATTGTTTCAAACAGCTGGGAATCTGGAGATACTATCACAGGGATTAATATTTTGTAATCTAATATTAAATGGACTGTTCATTTGTTAACTCACTGCTTCCTCCTCCTGTTCTTCCTTAACATACTGCTTTATCCTATTTTAAAATCTAGTTAAATCTCAAGATATTTGGAATTGGATTTTTATATTTTCTCGGAGTACCATGCGTGCTTAATTAAAGATCTCTGAAGCCCGTGGAAACGTCTGCTAGACACTGGCTGTCTCTGCACGTTGCTGCTCCCCACCATGTCCGGGGGCTGCCGAGCATTTGAGAGCAGAGCCCAAGTGCAGGTCCCCAGCCGTGAGGCTCTGAGCCTGCAGCACCTCCCCGTGCTCCAGAGGATTTAGAAATGCCAAACTTTCATAAGGTAAGGAAAATTTGTAAATACATTAACCAGATCGCTGACACAAGATTAGCACTGAAACACAGACCATTTAGCTTTCTTCCCTGACCACAAAACTGCCGGGTTAATATAAACCCTCCTCGTTCCTTATGTAAAAGTTTGAGTTACAGAAAATGGCTCTGCCATGGCCGTTTTATTAAAGCAGCCCTGCAGCTTACACCTAATGTGTGTTTTTTAAATACACTGATGGAGCATTCAGTGGATCCCATAGTGTATATACACGCCCTGTCTTTATAAGATCTTTGAGTGCTTTGGGAGTGGGTTACTGGGGAATACCCTGGCAAAAAAGGACTTGATTTTTGAAGAGTCAGGTGGGTGGCCTTGTGAAGCCTTCCCAAGGAGCAGGAAGAAGCTGGGGGAGATGCTCCACGTCTGAGTGTGTGCCCTCAGCAAGTGCTTTCAGCCAAGAAGTGCCAAAGCAGAAGAGTAACCCGCACCATGGCCTAAAAGGAAAGGATGAGGATCAGCTGGAAGTGAGCAGTTTGTTCTGAGATACACCAGTGGTCAATCCCCTGCCAGAGTTCCTTCTAGTGCTCCTGGGTGCTGGCTCTGTGTGCAGTCCCAGGAAAAGCAGAAATGGCAGCGGTCATGGTGGGCTTTTTGTTGTTTTTGGTATCGTGACAGAAATTACTCCAGAAGGTGCTGCTTTGTTTTCAAATTTGAGCTCTGTAACCAGCCTGTGCAATTAAAAGGCAGAAGATTAAACAGCTGTCAGCAGTTCAGAGCAAGAGCCTTCTGCAAGGCACTTAGAGCTAAAGAAGCCTCTACTGAGAGGTTAACTCCATTAGTGAGGTTTGGGGAGGTTATGCAAGCAGATTCTTTCAGAAGAACACCATACCCAGCTAAGAGTGCAAGGATTAAAAAAGAAAAAAAGTAAGGCCATTGCAGCTGCCACTTCAAGACTTTCAGACAGACCTAGCACAATGACAGGCAATATTAAGGGGTGGAATACGTTTAAAACAACAACATCTTACTTTTGGATCTAAAAGTCTTCTGTATGGTAAAAAGATTCCTTACAGCAGAGTCCCAAACCTTAGCCTTGCTCTGATTCAGTTCTTATAAAACTCCATGAAGTTTAAAGAGTTATTTTTTGAGATTATAGTAATGAGTTTTAGAGATTTTAATAATGAGTTTATACTTCTCCAGCTGATAGATAAAGCATTATATATGGAGCAGCCTTATGTTTTGTTATGCAATTTGGGACAGCTCTCCCTTGAAGATAAAATCAGAGTAGACCAAAGAGTATTTTTTGTAATGCAGATTTTGGCAGTGTACACTAAAGCACTGCTTCTCAGTTGCAGGCATTTGTGGCATTCTAGTTAATGTTAAAAGTGTCAAAATAAATGATTAAATTTAAATTACCCCATAGCAGCTCTGTTACCCCATACCACTGTAATAACACAAATCCTAAAACCACAAGAGCCCAATGCAGCAGCACCCTCCTGCTGTGCCGTTAACTTTCTCCCAAATGCTGAGACATTTGCAAGTCTTGCTCCATGTCTGCAATACAGAGAAGAAAAACAAGGATGCTCTCAGGCTGTGGGTAGCAGGAGAAGTTGTGGGCAGCCCATTTGGAGGGGAAGTTGCCGGGTAAGGCAGTGAGATATTAAGGATTTACCTAATGCTGTGTCTTCCCCAAACCAGACCCTGGCAGGCGTGAGGCTGAGACCCCTGTCTGTAACATAATCCTTGGCAAAGGCAAAGAAAAAGGGACCTGGAAGGGCTCAGGGTATGTGTGCGTGGCATTAGCAGCTCTGGTTTGAATTCCATATGGGATTACACACCTGATTTGCCTGATGGCAGCTGAGTGCGTTACATTTCTGCTGCCCCTGAAGGGGAAACCTTCTCGAAGGTTTGGCAGGAGAGGTGCAAGGGCTTGACTTTGGGCATGCTTAATTCCTGTCTGCCCCATGGTTTTCCTGGGCTGGCGAGCAGGATGTCCATCACTGGGATGTGCTCAAGGGCATGGGCAGAGCCTGGCAGCTGGAAACCTCCTTTGGTGTTGGTTTGAGGGGGAGGTCTCAGGGCTGAGGAGCGGGGTTGGTGGTAAATTATCATTTGTAGCCCTTTGACGAGAGCAGAAAGGGCACCCTGTAAAATGCAGAGAGCAAACAAAGGAAAAATTGTTTGAATTTGAAGTCGGTAACATCATTTTGAGACCCAAAGTAGTGACTTTTTTTTTTTTTTTTAATGAGCGTTGGCAATACTGTCTGTAACCAATGCTGGGCTCAACACAAATGAACCTTTGGGATTTAGATTGCTCTACCCCTAAATCCACAGCTAGAAGTGCCAGGTAATTGGGCTGCCAAAGAAACTGCAGGAGCAGAACTGGGGAAGTTCTCCCAGTCTGTTCCCACTGGGGCAGCTCAGTTTGGCTCCAGCAGCACACCAACCCCGCGGCAGTCGGTGCCGTGTGGCAGGGCCATCCTCGTGACATTTTAAACTTGACACAGGAGGAAAGCACTTTGGTCTCGGGCTTCAATTACATGTGTGGAATGTAGAAGTTGATGATATTCTATGAAAATTCAATAAACCTTGAGAACAGCATCAGAGCTGGTATCTGTAATTTAAAATAATGGATATCAAGAAACTGTTTCTCATTTATCTTTACTGCCGAGTTTCAGAGGCACCAAAGAGACTTCATTAGTTTTTTTTTTTTTAAATAGCTTCATCTATCTCAATCAATGATGGGTTCTAGAGGTGGCTGACTATTATGTTTAATAATACACAGGATAGAAAAATGTCCCCATCCTTTCACAGTTCTTGACATATGTGGAAAGGATGTGTGAAACCGCTTCTCGGTGGGAGATGGAAATAGATTTTTTTTGTTGTTGTTTAAAAAAAAAAAACCCAACACTTCATTACGCAAGATAAATGCGTTTTTATTGGGAAATGTGATTTGCAGGCAGAATATTTAAATCTTTGTTTTACATGGATTGAAGTTTCATTTAGAAGAAATTAACTTTGGAAACCTGAGTTTAAGCAAACGTTGCTTCCTAAACACAACTGGAAGTGGCCCTGTGAGTGCTGCCCTTGAGCTCCAAGAGACCTGGTCTAGCCTGGACATTTTAGGCCAAGTTTTGTCACTTATGAGACACTGACAACTGGAATTAGCTGTCACTAATCTCTCCTAAATTAGAAGAGGTTTTGCAGCTTCTGGGCAAATACTATGACTGGCAGTGTGTCTTCAGATGCTATTGAATAACTTACACATTTTGGCAAGAATTGTGCAGCTGCAGAAGCAGGAAGGGAGGGGTCAGGTGCCGGCAGCCCAGGAGTTACCCGGAGTGCAGCATTCAGGCTGCTGCTCTGCAGGTCCCAGCAGCTTTAGCACTGTTCCCATCACCCCATTAAGAGCTCCAGGTAAGTGCAAGAAGATGAGATCCCTCTGATAATTCACACCAACAGTTTACCTGAAATGGGATAATCAGACACCATCTTTTTTTCTAAGTTGCGGTCTGTCTGAAATGAGGTAATTGAACATGATGTTAATGAGTTATTCCATTCTTAACACAAATCCACGACATCACTCTTAAAGGGATTCCAGGTAGTGTTTTCTATCAGAGCTTATTTCTTTCAATTCAGTCCTAAGAAAAATCCCATCACCTTCAGTTATGCAGTTGTATTTCATCGCGTAGCAGCTGTGTGGATCTGCAGTGGCAGTGAGCTTTGAACAGGCTTCGTGTGGTGTCAGGCACAACTTGTGAATGCTGTGGAACAGCCTAAGGTAACTTTCTGGGTTTATTTATTTATTTTTATTATTCTCATGGTTTGTTAGAAACGTGAGCCTGATCTTCAGTTAGGTGATTCAAGGAACTCTTGAACTACCAGAAAGTGAGGGTCAGGCTCTGTTTGCAGAGGGTGAAGCTGCCATTGAGTCACTGAGAGGACTGGGGCAGCAGCATGGCACTCATTAAGAGGCAATGCTTTTTTATATACTCCTTAAAAAAGAACCTTGCATTCATGCTGGATTTCTCCAGCTTGTAATTCTCCAAGATCCTATTCATTCACGTTGAGTGCTGTTGAGAAATAGAGTTTCCAAAGGTTACAGCCACTCCTGGGATCGATAAGTCTGACATGGCTGCATACGAGGAATAAGTGAATCTCGGCACTCAGACGCTTGGGAGCATCGGGTTGTGTGCTCAAGCAGGACGTGACGGATCTCTAGATCTGCAGGAGAAAGTGGTGTGCTTGTACCCAAGGTCACTCAGAAGTTACTGCCATGTACACTCATGTATTCTGAGCTCCAAATGATGAGGTGGGAGGTTCAGTTCGTTGCTCCTTGGAAATTCGGGCTCCCAGCTATGTGTGGCGGGCACTTCAGCCCTTACATTTCTGTGTCTTGTAGGCTGTTTGTCAGGCGGGCTTCCTTGGTGTCAGCATAGAAAGTTTTGAAGGCAGAAGGATGGAAGTGGCCTGGTAGAGCAACGCTTCCCATGAGTTCCTGGAGGATGCTCCAGGCTGTAGGGACACGCTGCGAGTGGGGGCTCTCGAGCAAAACCAGGACACCCAGCAACCTGCAGTTAGGTTTCCTTGTGTTTGCTGCGGAATTAGTGTTTTGAGTCAATGCGTGAGCTGGAGACACTGCATTAACTACTGTCTCATCTAATAAACTGATCATTAATCAGCAGGTGCTGGCCATGTTCAGATTGTGTTGGTTGTGTACTTGTACGTATTGCGAAGGTAGTGGTTGCTGGTATGGTTAAGTCAGAGATCTAAGCGTGTCACTTGAGCTTGTAAAGTGCTTTTTATGAATTCATCTTTTCATGCCAGTGTTTTCAAGCACTACTCTGGAATTTTCTATGAAAATATTGAGCAAACCAGCTATTGGTATGTTTTTGAAACAAAAAAACGTACTGAACTGAATCAACAGCCCGAGAGGGCACCAGACCTTGCCAGGATCCTGCCTGGATGCTGACTTTCAGATGAGATTTTCCTTGAGCTCATCAAATTAAGAGGAGGAAATAATTCACCTATATTAGAAAAGATTTCTTGTGTGTGAATAAACTTTAGCATTAAGACTGCAACCATTCACAATGATCTTAGATCCCAAGGATGTTTAAGAGAGACAAAACCCCATTTTCTGAATATACAAACCACGTTACTCCACGTAACACCTGCAGGATGCTGGAAAGTAACTCAGGTTTGATCTTGCTCATGGCAAGAAAGATCTATACGTAAAGCAGTGTTGTTTTGTCTCTGCAACAACCAGAAATCTGGCAAAAATTGTTTGTTGTTGATTTTTCTCTGTCTTGCTTGTTTTAGGGCACTTCCTACCGGTGCAATAAAAATTATAGAATGTTTTTTCCTGACTGTGTAGTGTCTACAGGTGCTGGTGGATATTTAAGGGCTCTAAGACTGTTCCTGAGTGCTTTGTTGGGTTTGAAAGGGGCACTTAGAAGCATGATTTATTTAGGCACCTCCAAGAAGTTTTGTTTTCCAGTAGTTCAGGTATCTCATGGGTTGTCAAATCCAAGTTATGTTCCAAGAAACGTCCCAGTGATCCTGTTCTACAGGGATCATGGTGCAGAGTGGGATGGAGTGAGATTCATCGAGCTCTCCTAGAACTGAAAGGAAAGGACAAGAAAAGAGGGAAAAAGTAGTATTGATATTGTCGTGGTTTAACCCGACCGGCAGCTAAACACCACGCAGCCGTTCGCTCACCCTCCCCCCTCCCTCTCTGGGACGGGGGAGAGAAATGGAAAGTGAAGCCCGTGAGTTGAGATAAAGACAGTTTAATAAGACAGGAAAAAAAAATAACAAAAATAATAATAACAATAATAATAATGATGATACAATGGTGATAATACGAAAGTAATAATAGTATGTACAAACAAGTGATGCACAATGCAATTGCTCACCACCCGCTGACCGATGCCCAGCCTAACCCCGAGCAGTCCGGCCCCCTCCCCCCGGCTAGCCACCCCTATATATTGTTTAGCATGACGTCAGATGCTATGGAATACCCCTTTGGCTAGTTTGGGTCACCTGTCCTGGGTCTGTCCCCTCCCAGCTCTTACTGCACCCCCAGCCTGCCTGTTGGCAGGACAGAGCAAAGGCTGAGATGTCCTTGGCTTAGTATAAGCACTGCTCTGCAACAATTAAAGCATTGGGGTGTTATCAGCACTCTTCTCATTCTAAGCCAAAACACAGCATTCCACCAGCTACTAGGAAGAAAATTAATTCTGTGCTAACTGAAACCAGGACAGATATCTAAAAATGTTAACTTTACCAGTATAGGTATTCTTAAGTGTTGCTCTTCTGTGGGATGGGACAAAAAAATATAAAAAGCCAAAAGAGCTTGCAGGCTTATCACTGCTTTTTTCAGTCTGGTGGGACCGCTATCTGTCCTCCATTTGAATTGCTCCAAGTGTTCAAGCTTTACTCGGCCATCTCTAATTGTTGTATCTTCCTGTTTCACCTCAGGCTGCCTAGAAAACCTTGGTTCTCTGTCCCCTAAAGGTCACAAACTCCGCAGCTCGGTAGCGCTGATGTTGTTACGCGGGCTCCTGCTCCATTAACACGGTCCATAGGTTGTTTCTAATCCCCAGAATTGATTTATTTAATCCTTGTAGGTGCCATTTGTTACACATTATTCTCGGCGTTTATTCACAGCACAAACAGATGGTCAACAAAACCAATTAACCTTTCCCGAACTCCCTTCCAGGCTTCCCACGTTTTCCGAAACCGTGGACAAATGAAGAAAACCCACCAGGAGACTGGCTGCCAGCCCGTGATGAATAGGATGGCTGAGTGGGGCACGTGAGGAGCTCAAACAAACCTCAGCCCCGAGGGCTTTGTGCTGCAGGAGGACTGTTGCTGACAAAACAGGTAGGAGAAAAGAGCTGCCAAGAAATGGAGTGACCTGAGCCTGTCTGTTTGCTTATTTAATGCTGTGAAGGGTGGAGGAGATGGCAGTTTAACAGCATTCCTTCTTTAGGACTTATGAGGACTGTATTTTGCACTTAAAGGGCAGGTTTTGTTATTAAACACTTCTTTCAGTCATCAAGACCTTCACTATTTGCCATGTGAAAATAAAAAAATATTTTATTAGCAATAAATGTAATATATGCATAGTTATAAATTGCATCCCTGCCCTTTGCTAATCAACAGGAAGACAGGCCATGTGAATTTAGAATAGTCTCTCCATTGTGAACTCTGAAGACAAAGCTATAAATAAGCATGGAGGTGGATCCTACCTTCATCTAGTTATTTATGTAATAAAAACACGAGCGGTTGTGTTGCACAAAACATCCTCTGGTGGTTTCACAGCTGATTAGTTGTTATTAGTGCATGTAGCCTGTTGGATAGACAAGTTTATGTTGTCGTATTGTTAAATCCTGAACAAAACAAAGTGAAGGGGCTTGTCTGAGTGCAGTGGGCTTGTGTCAGGGTTTGCTCTGGATGCTGAAGGTCAGCCCCGTGAGCTCGGAGGAGCCCCAGCAGCTCCTGCAGGTGGCAAGAGGTGAGTCTGCCAAGAAAGAGGAACGCAGCAGGCAGGGAGACTTCCAAACTTTTAACCCAGATTGTTCTTCTGGACAGATTTACAGAAGCTGTTTGTGAGTTTGGCCATTCCATAGCTAACAGCAGTGCTGTTTCAGAAAACGTTGCCTTTAAAACCGAGTGTAGTGCAGGTGAACATCATGAAAAGGAAGCCCGTATGCCAGATGGGAAGTTACATTTATTAATTCTACAAATTCTTTGCCCTTCGTTTCCTCCAGCCTTTAGAAGAGCTGGCTGTGTGCGGGGATAGCTGGTGCAGGCATTCCTTCCCCTCCAGCCCCGCGCTTTGATGTCTGGATGTGCATCGCAGCTCGGTGGCTCGGGCTCCGCCAGCACCAGGGCTGAGCCAGGAGGCTGAATCCCTCTCTGCTGAAGTGCGAGGCATAATAATTCAAACAAAATCTCTGCATCTTGGGTCCCTCTCTAGTTATGACATGAAAGAAGCAAAGATTAAAGTCGAAGCGAATGTATTCTGCAAATCAGAGTCTGATCTCTCCTGTTTTACAGATTCTGCTCTTCAAAAAAAAAAAATAATATTTTTTTGCTAGATTTTCAAGTGGAAGCAAGATGCTCTTATGTCAGGCTGGATCTTAGCAACAATGCGTGGAAAGGATCAGTGTATCAGCAGGGAACGTTTGAGGACTTCCGTGCCTTGCAGCTCTGAGTGCCTCAGGGCTGGGTGGGTGGGTGGCCCCTTGGAGCGGGGCCCAGTGCAGCTGGGAATTGGGGCTGCAGCCCCCCAGCTCCTGGGGGGTCCTTCCCTTTCCTCAGCCTTCCAAAAATGGGCACCTTCTGCAGTGAAGGCTAGTCCAATTTAAATGTCAGTACTCAGTTATATTTAATTACGGGTGGTCCTGTGGCTTTTCACACACACGATAAATGATCACCTGAGAACGAATTCTTAAAATCCCCTTATCCTGTGCACCGTAAACAGATGAAGAAATCCTAACCTCGGACAGAACAGGTGATGGCACTTACAGAACAAGCCATGAATCCTTGTAGCCCTCGTGACCAGAGGGAGCGGTGCTGTGTTCTGAGTCTCCATCCTCATCCAAGGATGAGCTCAAGGCAACAGCTGGCACCCAGAAACCAGTAAATCACCCAGAAACTTCACTGTCACTGACCGACGGTATCATGACACAGCCAGGTGTGCAAATGACTCCTGAAGTCTTTGAATTTCCTCCACCATACGAAAGCTTCCAGAGAGCTGCTGCTTTGACAGTCTCTTTAAGGCTTTTTATTTTTAATTTTACTTTTCTTTAAATGCAATGCCTGTTTGTCAGCTTCTGTTCCAGAGAAAGCTGCACGGCCGTGATGTTTATTTGCCACCCGTCTGCTGATTCTGCCCCCTGCTTTTCTTGCTGTCTGCATGGTCAATGCCCCAGCATGGGCAGCTGCAGAGCAGCCCTGGGAGCGTCCATCAGGGGTGTTGTTAGGACTGCTTTAACAAAACCACCTGCCTGCGCTGAATATTTATTTTTTAGCTCCCATTTGAGTTGTATGTCAGAGCATAATGGAAGCTGCTGAGGATGCTATCTGATGGGGAAGAGCTTGTTGTTGTGATTTATGTACCTGATTTGTGGTGGTGGTTATTTTTATGGAAGAAAAAGGCTGGACTGGGCCTCCTACGTGGGTTTGGGAAGCTTTGAATTTGATAAAGAATGAAGATTGGAGTCCATCCACAGGTGAAGAGCTGATTTTTATCACAAAGGTTAGCCAGCTTGGTGTTTCATCTGCTTGGTGCTTCATCCCTGTGGATAGGAAGCAATCCCTAACTCCAACAAAGGGCTGCCACATCTCGTGTAGGTGGTATAAGCACAAGCTGTGTCGGTGCTTGGTGGGGAAGGTGCTGAACTACCAAGGCAGAAAACACAGTGCTGTGTTCAGAAAAGACACAATCTGCCTCTTCGTAAGCAGCTTCATTACAGAGTTAAAACCATCCTCTTCTTTTCCCCTACAGAGAATTGTTGTAGAATAGACGGTAAAAGTTATTAAAAGTTCCAGAGCATGAAGACAAGCTGACTTCAGGGATGTTATGAGCCCATCTTTCTTGTGCATTTAAAAAAAAAAATAAATCTTGAAATGTCCGTCCTTCTGTCCCATGCATCTTGTTGAGGTACAGTTATCATTTAGTTCTCCCCATGCTCGCTGGGAAGGTAACCTGAGGAACGCCTGCAGAGCTAGAAAATAGCTTGTCGGTGCTAGAACAGTTCTATAAGTAGAAGAAATCTGTAAGTAAACCCAAATTTAGCTTCAGACAGTAAATTTCCCAATTCCCTTCATGAATAGTTTCTTGCAGGAGTTAATTACATTTTAAAGTGATGATTGATTATCCTGATGTGGTTGAAACCACTGCAATTAAATGTAAGAGCAGTCAGAACAGTAAGAGCAGTATTAATATGCAAAATGTTCAAATATCTTTTTTTTTTCCAGCTCCCTCTTGAAGCGTTTCCACACCTACGTGTATTTAGCTCCTTTTTTTTATAGCAGGTAATTAGCAAGCCGGTTAACTTGACAAACACAGGGACGATTTTACATGATGATAGTTGAGATATTTCAGTATTGATACATTTTTGCTTGCGTTGAATATTTTGAGCTGCACAACTCAAGTATTTTAGTGGCTCTAAAGCAAACTACATATTCCTTTATAGTTTTACCCGTTTGGATTTGTGGATTTGTAGCTATTGATTTCCTGGGAAAATAAATATTTCAGGAAGGAACTCCTTAAATTGAGAGTTAGGTCTCTTGGTTCTCCACGTTTTAAATCAGGCTTTGATGGCTCTGTGGAAAATTCTTCCTCTCACTCTTGCTGATTTACAACTGGAGTAAAATCATTTAAAAATTTGAAGCGTTCATCTTCTAGCACAGGGGATCTTTTCATAAACAAATTCTCTTTAACATTAAAGATGAGCTGGAATAAACTGTCCCAGTTCCGCTGAGCTGTATTAGGCTGTTCCAGCAGGGAACGCAGCTGCCATGTTCAGCAAAATCCGACACGAGACTCAATTAATGCACAGGAGTGCTTGTGAGGTAGCTTGTGTCCACAAGCTACACAAACTCTTTTTTTTCTCCTGTTGAAAGATTTGCTAATTGTTCTGCCTGATGGGGCCTTGCAGAATCTGGAAGCATTGTCTAATTTCCTGCTTTGTGTGATTATTTTTTTTTCACTTTTAGTTTTTTTCCCCTGCTGTCAAAAACTCCCCCAACATCCATTAGTTTCATTTGCTGTACAGACAATGAATTAATTTCCCATTTTTTCCTGTTGTTGTGCTCGCCGCAGATTTACTTAACAATAAATAATCTCTCGGTGTTCTCGCTGCCTGTTACTCCGGCAGTTTTTGTTTCTTTTCTCACAACTGACCCAACCTCTAAATCCTTGATTGGCTCCCAAAATGAGCTCCAGTTTGCTCCTGTGTCTCTCAGGGAAAGGTATGGGGACGCTGCAGGTGGATCAGCACTCCTTGCACACACCAAGCTGGGAGCCCAAAAGGCGGCGGTGCCGAGCGCACGCACCTGGTAGGGAACAGCTCCTGCCGTCAGCAGCACCTCACAAGAAAACTGTATAACTGCCAGGGTGATTTATGGCTTTTTGTGGCTAAGCTCCCAGTCAGATAATTTTTCAGTGTCCACTTTTCTGCAGCGCTGCGTAAAATGGAATTAAAATTGAGAATTCAGTTCCTTTGCCTTGGGAAATGACTTGTTTTGGGAGAGGGGCAGCAGGGGCACGCAGGGAAGGCAGCCCCGCTAGCAGGTGCTGTAGGGTGGTGGGTGTTGGATCTGCTTGTGCTTGGGAAGGGTTTTATGGGAAGGTGCTGGAATCATCCTGGGCAGGCAGGATTGTCCAGCTGTGGTCTGGCACAGGATTTAAGCAGAAACGTGGGGAAACGAGGGTAAAAAAGCCGCACACCTTAAAATGTGGAATTCAAAGGAACTTGGGTCATCCTGCCCTCCACCTGCTAAATGGGATCTTGTGATTTCTCCAACTTAACTTGTGTTAACTGTGTTTGCAGAACCAGAAGCATCATCTGCTACCTCTTCAAGCAGCTTTTCTGTGGACTGGTGTTGTGTCGTGCACTGCTAAAAGTACCACTTGTGTCCTGTGTGAGATTTTGGAGCTCCTGCTGCAGGTAGGTAAGGGAGTGAGGGCAGGGTGCCTCTTGCTAGGGACAGGGAAATGTTCATTTCTATTTTATTTGATTTGCAATGGAGGCGTCGAGCACCCACCAGCTGTGTGAAGTGGGCTGCTGGCTGAAGGGAGGCTCTGAGGTTGTCCTGGTGGGAACGCTGTCGGCACGCCGTGTGGTGGAAGTCTCTCTGACGTGGTTTTGCTCGCACTCAGATTTCGGAGCTTTTATTATTACAGAGCACTGACTCTTCTGAATGTTTGATTAATGAAAATTGGCCTTTTGCATGGGTTCACAGTGCAATATTTTACGTTTTGTATTAGGCGCTGTAGTGAACCCAGCAATTTTGCAGAGATAGAGAGAGATTATGCAGCACAGTGATGAAGTATGAAAGGTGATGGGAAGTTCACGAGAGAGGAAGGAAAAAAAGAAACCATAGGGCAACGTCGCTGAGTTTTACAGCTTCCCAATACAGCAGCTGCTCTGTATTGCCATTCTGCTATGCAAGTGCTGCAGGAACGCTGAAACGCCAGCTGGAATGAGACAAATTTGCCCTTAGGATAAAACCAGGATTTATTTACCTTTGTATAAGTATTTGGTGATCTACAAATAAAATCCATGGGAGAGTTGCTTGGTGTTAATGCAGTGGACAAGCAGAAAGTTCCTGGCGCAGGCAGCAGTGGCTGGGATGGATGGGTGTCCCTTCGTGATCCTTCTCCCTCCTTAGAAAGCAGAAAATGCCTGGCTTAGAAAAAAAAAAAAGTGTATAAATCACTGCAAACGTGTGCAATATTGATGGCGCTAATTTGTTAGGCTGAATTTATCTCCTGCCCTGAGAGAGCAAAAAAGTTTGTTCAGATGCCCTGGATGGCTGCTGCTTCCCAATTTGTATCACTTGTCATTTTTTATCCCATTTGAAAGGCTGTGTGTGAAGGTGGAGTTTGTACCAATGTGTTACGGTGCAGTTAAAAATAACTTTGGTAGTTTTCCAGGTTTTCTTCTGTTTGCTGGAGGAGCAGAGGGCTTCCTCTTGGAGCACTGGGTAAGCTGGCCTCCGTCTGAAGGAGTAAGTTCATCTCAACATTTAAAATGTGTGCTGTGAAGGTCTCAGCAAGGCAAACGATATGATGGATTAAAACGTAACTCTGAATTTCTAAGCTGTAAGCTGCCCCAGGTTCCTAAACTGTTTGGGTTACTCTTGGAAAGAGCTTAATAAGAGAAGTAACTCCCTATGAAATGTGTTCTCCTCTGAGATCTGGAGAGCTGTGATCCAAACTCACTGTATTTGTTTTTGACCTTTGTGCAAGCCTGCGCTCCAGGCTTTCTCTTTTCTCTCTGGAGTGGAAGAGCAATTTTTTGGAAAAGCCGTGGTCATGCAGGTCGATAGAGGGGGGCCCGAAGTCGAGTGAGCTGGGCAAGGGGAGGGTGAGATGGAAGCTGTGGGCTCTCTGCCACCGGTTTCTCTTGGTGTTCTCGTGTGTTTGAGCAGTGCTTTGCAAAAATGCCTTAGCTCTGTGTTTGGGGCAGGGTCACAGAAAGCATAATGCCGAGAAGTTGTGCTAGTGCGAGTGGTGCTGGGCGTGGGGCAAGGTTGAAGGGAGGCCACCTCCCTACAGTGCTTGCGCTGCAGTTTTTGGACAACTGCGAGCGAGCTTTGATTTTAAACACCCCTGGACAAATTAATACCTGAAGCTGGGTTATGATCAGACCTTGTTCTCAGAGATAATATTCCTGAGGCCAGCAAGATCGCACGACTGCTACGATATTATCAGGTTAAAGCATTTTACCTTGAACCCCAGGTATGAATTATTCAGAGCGCTCTCATTAGTATTCACCCGTATAACCCCGCTTGTCACTCATCAGAGGTTACATTTTCCATCTCTGCCCAATTGTTCTTGTCCCTGCTGAGCCCTCCCAAGCCCTGGTATTTTTAATAAGCGCTGAATTACGGGGGCACTGCTGCTGGTGCCTCTCCTCCTGTCGAACTTCTGCCGATGCTGAGCTGGTTTTTTGCTCGGGTCTCACGAAGACCAAGCTGACAGCACCACGAGAGCTTCTGTAGCTGAGCAAGCCCATGAAGAACATGGAAAAGTTGTTTGCTAGCGAGTGCTTGTTTGCTCTGTTTTAAGAAGCCACAGATATTTAGATGTGGTGTGGCTCTTGTGATGGTTTGGGTTTTGTCACTGGTTGGAAGCTGTCAGTGCCTCAGATGTTCTGGAGGGTTGAGGCTCCCTCCTTGAAAACCACCAGGTGACCCCCACAGCTCCCTCCTGTATTTCTCTGCTGTCAGCTGTGATGGATGGTGTCCATCTGGCTTCTTTGTGGGGTTTGTGGGTCACATTCCTTTAAAAAGTGATCTGGGCAAGAAGTTTTGCACTGTGGCTGTGCCTTCAGCACGGCTGGGAGCGTGTCATGATGGAGAGAGGCAGCGTTAGGCCAGGTCGGGCCGTGCTCCAGCATCTGCAGAGGCAGTGAGGATCTTCTGGCAGCTGCCCGCACGTGGAGAAAACCCTGCTGTCTTCTACAGCTGAAAAGGTAAAGAAAGAAAAAATGTTCTCCGTCGAAGCATTTTCTTTTCGTACAGGTAAAACAGGCACTGAGGTTCATCCTAATTCTAAATTGAATTGCAAGTAGAGAGCATTTAAGTTAATTACGAAATTAAAATATTTTAGGAAATAATGAATTTACACATGGTAACTAAAACGTGTTTAAAGGTCACTGGGTAAGGACTGTTTAAAAAATCTATTAAAAATCTTGCATCTGCAGAATGGCGATCAAATTGTTTGCTCACTCCATAACAAGCTTCCCTGAGTTACTCAGATTTATTCCTGGGTAAAAGGAGGTGGAAGAGGTCTTTTCACTGAATTCTTTTAACATTTAATTTCCCTTCAGAGGTAATGTGGGAGCTGATGATTCAGCCTAGACTGCTGTTGTGGTGTTGACACTGGATTTTATTTTTTTCAAGGGGAGTTTTGGATGTGTAATGAGCAGTCTGCTCTGCTGCTGCTGTTCCTCTGTATGAGTTCCTTGCTTCCACAGCTCTGCGTTTGTGGCCTTGTCTGAAATTTAGCAGTTCTGTTTCCAGACCTGCCTCTGGTCCAAGTGGTGCTGCTCCAGCCCTCAGAGCCTTTCGTGTCTCTGCTGTGGTGGTCCCGTGTTTGGTCCTTTCCTCCACGCCCTACCTGGGCCCCTTGTGTTCACTGAAGCTGGCAGCAAAGCTTCCAGTGGGGAAGCGAGGAGCTGGGCTGGACTGCAGGGGGGCCGATGTCCTATTTAGCTTCAGGACCAGCAGTAAAATCCACGTCTCAAGTAGGGAGAGCAGAGAAAGCACCACTTGGATATTGAGTGCCCAAATTGGTGCTTGTTGCAATTCCAAGATGTGGGTGCTATTAATTTAATGTTATTAGGACAGGGGAATTCCTGATGGGCACCTGTGAAGAGTTCAACGGCCCTATTGCTGCCTCCCTGCTGTTTGGGGCCGTGTTGCTGCATTTCCACCTCGGTGAGGTGCCGTGGGTGGCGAGGAGCAGGCAGCTGAGGCCTGGGCTCTGCCGCATCTCTTGTGGGAAGCTCAGCCCCCCGCCACCTGAGTGACTCCTAATTCTTCCACGATCAGCTGCTATTATCCTTGCTTCTCTGGCTGAATGAACCGACACAATTTTATTAAATTAGTCGTTTGTTATGTCTCTTGTACGACGTGGAAAGCAATTTCGGAGGCTAATGACTGCAAGGCCCTCACAATAGCAGGCGTGAACTCTCCCAGCTGCAGCCTGTCCTGCTGAGGACAGTGGCACCGGCACCAGGCAGGCAGGGGTGACAGAGCCTGGGTGACGTGCAGCGGCTGTCCTCGCTGGAGAAAAAGCACCTCAGCCTAGGGCAGCAGCACGTTAGTGCAGAGATGTCTCTTCACTTAGGATCAGGTCCTGGATCGGGTCGTAATTTCCTCCATCTTGTGCCCCAGTGCAGCGCCGCTGGGCCAAGCTCCATGTGGGAAAGGCACGGGGCTGTGCCAGTCCGTGATGTCTGACCCCTGTTGGAAAGGGAAAGCAGAGCTGGGGTTCGAGGAAAGTATTCCCCTTGTCCTCCCGCTGTGATGGAATAATGCTCTTGAGGAAAAGAAATCGGAAATTGAAAGTAGGAAAAGGAGATTTTATAAAAACGTGTGAGAGGAGGGCTGGCAAACCGTGGGGCAAGGTGAGGAAATGCCTTTCCCTGAGGAGTAGGAGGAGGGAGGGAGCTGTGTGTGGGACGGGAGGAGGTGGCAGCAGACAGGCACTGCTGAACCTGGTTTGTCCTGATGTGGAGCTCTGCCCCCGGCTGCAGCAGTGCCCTCGTGTCGCTCTGCTCTTCTTGGAAAGAGGAGGGATGGTGCAAGAGCCGTGTGGCCACCAGGCACTGTGCCGTGCTATTGCCCCTTCCAGGATGCCACAACTGGTCAGCCACCTTCTGTGCCATCCAGGAATCAGCTTTTGTCATTCTCAGAAGCCTGCAGAGATGGTGGCTGTATAAAACGATGCCATACCTTGGGTCCTGCCTCTGCAAAGAGGTGGCATTGCAGAGTATGCCCCTCCAGGAAGGTGACCGGGTTTCCCATCTGCACAGGCACTGGGATATTTACGGGGCGCTTGCAGCCTTTCTGTCAGGATCCCTTCTCCTAATATATGCATTTGAATTTTTGAGCCTGGTGTGCAAGAAAGATTATAAAGCCTGCACAATAAATCTGCTCGTATTAATTCAACAGCTCTCCTGTGCGAAGCCTTTTTACTGCTACCAACACTGAGTGAACACAGAGCAAAGTCAGAGCAGAGTGATGGTTTGGGACAACTCATGGGCAATGCATACTGCTGAGGGAACTCACTCAGCCAGCGTCAGAGCTACACCACAGAAGTGGTTAAGCCTGAAGATTTTAAACCTGAAAAAAATAACTGGGTCCCTCCCTGTGAACCAGGCAGAGAGTGTCTAAGAGTGCTTCAGGTGGTCTGGTGAGCTGTTTCCAATAGAGGACAGTGTTGCACAGCCACACTGACTTCTTATTAATCAGGATTCAGGATCTGAAGTCGTAAAATTATCCAGTTTAAAAAATCCTGGCCCGATTCCTTAGTGGGTTTACCTCTCCTGTTTTGCTCAATTCTTTCTGTTGCTGTTGCAGTGTCTGACCCTAAAACCTCCATGTCCAGTGTGGCACGCTGTAGGCTTTCAGTGGGCTTCTCTGACTCAAACGTATTTTATGAACATTTGTGTGATTGCCAGGAACGGTATTTAGAAGAGCAGGGTCTTTCCTAGTTCTTGTTTCCATGCAATGTACTGAGGAGTTCACAAATCAGCCTACACTGCTAATTTATGAGCTTTATTCCATGCCTGTAACTCTGTGACGTGAACCTTTTAGGGCCACAGGTTAATCCTGCTGGTGGGAGTTTCCCAAAGTGAGTTGTTCTGAGTTTCCACCAGGAAGCTTTTCCTTCTGGAAGGAGTTCCTTGCAGCATGGGCTCACCCTGAGCCTGGAGGGATGGACACTCGTCTGCGTCCTCAGCCACTGCCAGATACCTGGGGAGGCACTGGCGGCATCTGGTGTGCAGTCAGATGCTGCTTTTCTGTCCTCATTTCCATACTGGCATGCTTTTAGCTATAGAATTAGAAAACTGGGGAAAACATCTTGGCAAACTGGGCAAATAGATGCTGCCAATAAACCCTGTAAGCAACAAAGCCTTTTTTTTTTTTTTTTTTTTTAATTGCATTGAGGCCACGCTTTATTGGTGAATTAATAGGAATAACTGAACTATTTTAGTGGCTAACTGGGAGCAGTACATTAACAGCAGCATTAATAAGTGTGGAGTGACAGGAGACTTGTAAGAGTGGCAAAATGAGATACAGTATTTATCCCTTGTGCCAAATCTCTTTTATTATTAAAGACATTGGGCTAACTAGGGATAGATTTAATACTTCAGCTCTATTTTTATTGGATAATTAGTGGTGAGCAATTCCAGTCCTGGGACAAGGACAGAAATCTGTAAAAATTGAGGAAGGCAAGAAAAGAAGCAAAAGAGTAAGAAAAATGGGTGGCGGGTTTGTTTTTCACGTCCCATCTCTTACGTGGTTGTCCACAAAACTTTGTTGGGGCAGGTGGGGAGGCAGCTCCAGCCAGGGGCACGCGTGGTGGCAGGGCTGTGGGTGCCCCTCTGCTGCTAGGTACACAGGTGATGAACCCTTTTGGGCTGGTTTGCTGACTTTTTATTAATTGTCTCACCGCCAATCAGCTTGGGCACTGCCAGTTCTGTTGCAGGGAAGAGTAAAAATGCCTCTGCTGTGCGCTGGTGACGGTCGTCCTGTTGGCTTTCTGGATAAAAGCGTGCACCAAGAATACTAACTATAAACCACGCTTTTTAAAGAATTGGAATAAGATTTAATAGCTGGTGTGTGATGTTTTTGAAGGCTCTGGAGATGTTAAGCATTGATGAAGGGCATGCAGGATGCCAGCATTTGGGGAGTTTGAAATGTAAACCGCACTTCCTTAGGCTAATTGTGCAGAAAAAGAGCAGAGTGCTGCAGATTTCTCTGCAAAATAGTGCGATTGTGCAGCACTGCTAGCATTTACTGACTACGGAGTCTGCTTATTTCCCCCATTTTTTATTATCAGCAAAACTTTAATTACAGCTTACCTACCACCTTCTGCCTCCATTTACAATGCAATAAATTTTCTTTCTCCCTATGCAATCTGCATCTCAAACAGCGCAGTGCTCCCGCAATGGACGTTATTGATTCCTTGAAGAAATTATAATGGCATTTGTTCCAAGGAAAACGGGAACACGCAGCCATGCACACGTACACGCCAGATATTAAAACGTCCCCTCTCTCCACCAGCAGCCAGTTGTCTGTGCTTTATTGAGTAACACGAGTGCAGGTTGGAAACCCGCTGCAGTTCTTTTAAAGTGATTGATGGGAGGCAGGAGGAGCAAAGCAGAACCAGGGACTCTGAGTGAATTTGATTCCTGTCTTCTCCAAAAACAGCAACAGGTTTTGTTTGTTTGTTTGCTTTCCCTTGGTTTTCAGACTATTTAAAACTGGAGATGTTTGCTTAATGATTTTAAAAGTATATGTGGAAATACTCCATGGTGTTTAGCTGACTTTCTACTGGAACATCAGGAACAGATCGGGCTGCCAACAGTGCTTGAAGGTGGAATCAATGGGCACCTTGCTATTAGGAGGGGAAAACAGCTGGAAGTGGAGTAAATGAAACACTTTTAAAAAAGTATTTTCTGTCAGATTAGTGCTGGCTTGAAAATAAATACCACTAAATTCCTTAAAAGAGTTTGAAGGTGACAGCTTTGTTCTCATCTAGAGGTGGTGTTAATTTGTCATCAATATTCAGTGACCCGATGAATGCCGTAACTGCTGCAGCATCCAGGTGACCCCTGATGAAGCTCTGTGTGCTCCAGTGTGCTTTGGGTAGAACGCTTCCCAAATTCCTTCCCTTAAAATCACGGGGGCAACGTTCTCATCTGCTGTAAATTAGAAAATCAGGGATTTGTACCAATTAATATCCAGCGGTGATCGGTGCAGCCTTGCTCTCAGATGTTCAACTGCAAGGCATAGGCCAAGGGCTGTGCTCGTGCAGTACCCACACCTGGGAGCTTTCTGCTGCTGTCCAGGCAGAAAATAGCTCAAATGCTGCTAACAGGAGAAAAACTGAGCTGTTCAGGTGACAGGGAAGAGCCTGCAGCTTTGCTTTGCCTACAGAGGTGAGGAAGAGAGAGCGATGAAGGCAGCCCCCGGGTCCTGCTCCTCTGAAGGGCGAGCAGGGCTCGCACCCCTGCAGAGGTGAGGTGTGAGGCTGAACCAACGCACGGCTTCATGGCAAAGCCCACGAGGGAGTTCTCGAGTGTTCGTCCTGAGCAAGAAAAATGTCATTGTGCTTTTGTAGTGCCAGCTATTGAATGTCGATAATTGTGATTTATCTCCGGAGTTAAGCTGGAAGAACATTAAAAGGTTGCAGTTGGTGGAGAGCCAGCCTGATTATAAACGTGGCGTTGTATTGCCCCTCCATAACAAGGAGAGGAAGAGAACTTTATTCTTGCTGAATTCCCTGTGTTTGTGTCATGCTGTAACCTGTCCCCTAGCAGCACCCTACAGTGGTGTTGGAGAACACAGCTGGAAGAAAATAAGTCAAAAAAATATTTTGCTTTTAATTTTTTTTCAACTCATGACGTGTCACCTGTTTCAGTTCCCAACCTGAATGACACCGTGAGGATGAAACTTAAAGGTTTTCGAAGTACTCGGATGTCACTAATGTAAAAAGTCTTTCCTTCATGTTTGTTAATGGCAGCTGTGATTCTTGGCCGTGGCACTAGATGGAGTTGAACCAAGCAGGAGCGGGGAGGTGAAGCTGGAACCCCAAAGCCAGGGGAGCTGCTGGAGTCACGGCTCAGGTGGTACCGCGGTGAATGAGCACCGTGGTCTCCACTCCCTTTTTTTTTTTTTTTTTTTTTTTTTTTGAAAAATTCAGGTTCAGCACCCTTTTTATTTTGAAAATCAATATCACTAGCATGTATCTTCATCCTTTGTATAATCAATAATAACAAACGAGCAAATCTCCCACTAAACCTTACGGATTCTGATGGAATGAGAAATGCCCTGCTGGCCCCCTGAAGGGATTTCAATTCCTCAGTCTGCATGGTATGCACAGGAGCACAAACCCTGCTATAAACCAGTGCTGGGTGCGGTGCAATTCTGCCGGCGTGGCTTTGTGGGGCCATCTCAGCCTTCTAGATGAGGCAGAAATTGGATGCTGTGCTTTTATAGCAAAAAGGGGAAATGGGAGGCCACCAGAGGAGCAGATGTGGAAAAACGAAATAACAAAATCAAAACAAACGAAACAAAACCCAACAGAACCTCTCCACCCATGTACCAAGCCCCGAAGTGCTTCAGGGCGCTGAAGTAACTGGTGTGGAGTTAGCCTGACACAAGGCACCGTGTGCTCGCTCGGGGTGTAGGCTAAAAATAACTGTCACAAGGGCTTATCTAGGAAAACCATTTACAGAAATCATACAAGGAGTGTTTAGCTTGGCAAGCTAAATGTTTTCCCGTGTGTTGCTGTTGTTTAATACCTCGTGTTACAGCGCAAGACCCAGAAAACTCCGGATTCAGTCAAGCTCAAATTGAGCTAAAAGCTCTGATGGGAAACCCATGCACGATATTAATAAAAGTTTAAGGGAAAAAAAAAGAACAAACCTTCAGCTAGATCCCAGGCTTTGCTGTGAGGTAATGCAGGCAGGTGTGCAGCTTTCCTTTGGGAGCAGTGAGCTCTGAGGAGTGAGGGGGCTCTTGGAGGTTTTGTTTGGGAGCAAGGCTTGGGGTGGGTCTCCCTGAAAACCAGAGACAGCCAGGAGCTGTTGGGGATTGATGCTTGGCGTGCTTGCTGGTGACAGTGGTTGGAGGGGCTCTGTCCTATAAGTGATGTCCCTTCTGTGGGGACATCAGCATTTCACTCTGCTGGCTGGGTCAAGGCCATCGTCCTGTCCCATAACACATTTATAGTGATAGAGTTAGCAACTCGATTGGGTTTTGTTAGGATTTAGTGTCCCGTAACGCCTTTTAAACCCAGCACACGAGGCAGCAGGTGAAGCTGGCTAACAGCTCCAGCACGCAGAAGTGGCACGATTTACCCCAGGTCACTGGGGCAGTGTTTGCAGCACAGTATGCATTCAGTTTTCCTCGTCACACCACAAAACAGCAGAAAAATACTGAAAACATCAATGTTAGAGGAAAAAATGAATCAAACGCCACCCCCAATGCCTGCTGCAGCCCGGAGGTGCTGTGTGCCTGTGGGCTCAGTGGCTCCTGTAAGCAGGGAGTGGCTGTGATGTGTGGGGGACGTGGGTGGGCTCCGGGCCCAAGCTGCTGCCAAACCTTGCAACCAAATTTCAGAATGAGAAAAGTTGAAGGGTTGCTGTGGGATGGTGGTCGTGGCTTTCAAAATAGCCCAGCTCCTCTTGTGCTGTTGTAAATTGAGTCCCAGCTTCAAAAAACCCTGAGCTTAATCAATGGGATTCCTTTATCCCTGTTTTCTCCCTTTCTTTCTTATTTTTTTAAAACTTTATTATCAGTTTACACATTTAATTATCTTGTTTTGCAGTACTTCTGTCAAGCTAGCGTTTCTTTCCCTACAGCTAGGCCAACGAAGCGACGTATGAAATACATAATGCTCTTTGATTAATATTAAATGTGCAGAACAAATACATTTGGAAGATCTTTATCTTCTGATGGGCCACGCTGTTTGCAGTGCTGGGGCTGGGCTTTGTGCCGGCTCCCCGGGGACACGTGGGGTGTCCTCTTTGTTTTCCACAGCTCGGTACAACTGAGTCCAACTTACACCTTTTTTCTCTCTCACTTTTTGTAGCATTTCAAATATTTTCAGTATCTTTTGGCTCTTTAATATCTCTCACACATTAAATTTTGTAAATGCTGGCTTAATTTACCTTTGAAAGAAGCCTGGAATTTATGATTATTGGGGCCCGTGCACCGCTGCTCTGCCCTTGTGGTACCGCAGACCAGGCTCCCTTACGTGTTGGATGTCCAAGTTTGCTTTATGGGCGGCCTAACGTAAGAAATTTTATTCAAACCAGTAAACAGGCATCCACAGCTGCTCTGCTTTGTTGTATTTCTATTAATTTCGTATTCTTTGGGGATGATAAATGTTAGGAGGAAGGTATTTTTATGAATGAAAGGTGCAGTAAGTGTATATGAAAAGAAACGTAGTGCTTGCACGAGGTTCTGCAAATCTCCTGCTTTCTGGCCCCAAACAGCTTTCTGCTGCGTGCAAATCGCTGCTGAACACAATCAGTGATATTACTGCCAGCCATTACATGTTTCTGTTACATCTCTTCTGTCTTTCCCTGCTTTTCTTGTCGTTTTGCGTCCAGGTGTTTGCTCAGGGAGATGAAGAAAGTGAGTAAATATTCCAGGCTCTCAGGAAGCCCCGAGGAATTGTTGGAGGATGCTGCCGGGGTTTGGGAATGTAATGCACTTCTGTCAGCGTTGACCGGGGGCGGAGGTTATCAGAGAGGAAAGAAAGGGCAGTAGACAGAGATAAGTACTTGTTTTTGATGCGTTTTGACCTTAGTTTGTGCTGTCGGCTGTGGTGGATCGATGGCACGTCCCTGTGGTGGGCCTGACCTTGGACGTGATCGTGCAACGTTTGGTGCGTGCCCAAATGCAGGAGGTAGGTGAATCCATCGCTGGCTTGGGCTTTCCTTGAGCTGTGTTAGTAATTAAAAGCAAACAAAACGAGAAACTGAGCTCAAACGTGGATCTGTCGGAGGGACAGGGGGAGAGGAGACCTCCCGGTGCCCTGGGGAAGAGCTGAAGGCGCAGACGGAAAGGCGGTGGTGCTCCCACCCATCGCTGCATCTCCCGTCTGCTGCTGGACGCCAAATTGGCAAAGCTTCCACCAGGGCTTCATAAAGCAAGCGGTGTAACCTATTACAGCAAATCATCCTTTGTCATCACTTGGCTTCACAAGGTATTTGTAAATAAAAGAGCTTGCTTCCTACCTGTAATAGAATTACACAGATAAATCAGTGCTCGGCTCCTTCCCTTCGCTGCAGCCTCCTGCAATTTTCTCGGTGAAGTTTTCATGTAGGATGGCCTCTCCAGGGGCTTAAAATGAATCACAGAACAAAATGAAACCTGACCTTATGCCGTATGTATTTTTTATGACTGGAGCTTATCTTATCAGGCTCGGTTGCCTACCTTGCGCCGGAAAGAAATTTTGGCTGGCGTTTCCTAGCAGAAGGAAAGAGCTGTTCCCCTAAAGCTCGATAATACCATCGGACTTGAGTCTGCCTTTCACCCAGGTGTGACCCCACTTAAGAATAAAGTCATTTCCCAGCTCACTTTTAAGCATGGTGTAGCAGACAGCCAAGGGTTTGGCAGCGGCTGAGCGCAGAGGGACGGGTGCCGTGGCCGGGCTGGCGGCACCGTTGTCTCTGCCTGGCTTTGATGGTAATCGGGTCGGGCAGACATCTCCGGCAGCTGCACCTAATGGGCTGCCACGCTGGAGGAAACCAGACCTTGAAACTCTTTCTGCTTCGCAGCCAGTGCATGGGGAGAATAAAACCTATTCTGCATTTACGTCGCTATTAAATTCTGCCCTCCCGGCTAAATCAACAAATTGGTGGTGCTTCACACTCAGAAGTTGGCCTTTTCTCCGTAGCTTATTTTTTTTTATTATTTTTAATTTTGGTTGATTGAAATATCCGTTTAAATTATTGATAGGAGCTTAAAACGGAGCTAATTCACTTCAATTTATCCCATAGACAAAACTATTTATAATTAACGGAGAAGCAGAGGTCACTTCGGTGTGTAATAGCTGCCAAGCCAAATGAATAATAATTAGGCAGTTTTTTATGCTAAGCTAAAAATTATGCAAGGACTGCCCTCCGAATAGCCTTGAAACGATTAGTGAGAGATTCAGGTGACAACGCCAGGGAGGGAGGAAAGAAATCCGGGGGGTGTGAAACCGGGCGCTTGTTTGTCTGCTGGGCTGGCTGTGTCAGCACGGGAAACAAACGGTCTTCAAAAACCAACCTTATCTTTAAATCACAGCGACAGCAGAAGCTGTTGTAGATACATGATGATACATAATTGAAAAGGACAAAGGGTGAGGGTTTTATTTAAAAAGGATGGGGTCTGAGCGGCGGCTGCCTCATCCGTCAGCGTTCGCCTGGTAAGTTCCTAGGGCCGTTGGTGTGCTTCGTTTGGGTGTAGATACCCTGATCAGTGACATAACCTTCACTTAGTTATTTATTTATTAATTTTAAGATGGGGAGAAAACGTCCTGAAAATGTTCCTGCCACCTTGCTGCGGGTTCCCCTGGGGCTTGCACACTGTGTGAGGAGGCGAGGCGTGGAGGGACAGCCTTGTGCATTCCCTGCCTGTGCAAAGGGCTTTTGTTTTCAGCGTGTTTTATTGCAGTGAAACAAGGAATGGTTAAAAGGGGGAAAAACAAGGAAAGAAATTAATGTAGGCTACAACGCAGAATTATTGCACCAAAGCTGAAACAAGGGTAAAAAGTAGCAACAATTGCATAATGGAACTATAAAAAAGCTCCTTCCCTCTGCTTGCAGGACATAATACCAGCTCACAACACAATATAATTAGATTGCCACATCACCCCTTGTAAAACCAGAAAGAAAAGAAACGTAGGGAGGCATTAAAACTCCTTTCATTTTCTAATGCCTTTGGAGAGCTATTGGCCATGGAGGACTTGCTCTGGCAAAAAGCTCTAGTGAGCTATTAGGTTTTTAACTATTTTATAGTATTTTTTATTGTTGCCAGGCCCAGTTTTTCAGTGCAATGACTTTGCCCTCTTTCCCTCCTCCAGCCTGTCATACATTGATCAATCTCACAGAAACCATTTGCTATAAAGATAAGTCCGGGCTCTTCGGAAGCGTGGTGTCCTGCTGCCATACCCTCCTTCCCCTCCGCTTTTTTTCGGTAGGTTTCACATCACTTCTTTTGTCTGGGGATCTTCTGATACAAATTCCTTGTGTCAGATCCAGGTCCCAGGAACAAAGCCCTGTTGTGCAAGGAAGTGGCCACAGCCACCTCTGGGCCAGGTTTAAGTGCAAGAGGAGAGCAGAGCCTCGTCTGAGCCCAGAGATCACCTTCCTGAAATGGTTACCTACAAGCAAATCCCTCCCTCTTCTTTCTTGTGCTTTTTTTGTGGTGTTTTGCTCCCCGTTAGAGCTGAAAGGCTAAAATGCAAATGGACAGAAAGGAGGGACCGAGCGTTGAAGAGCAACTTTATTCTCCTGGTGAAGCTGAAGGATTGTACTTTCAGAAAAAGACAGCTTTTGCCAAGGACAAATGGATGCAAAAATCACTACATTGCCATGGGTTGATTAGAATTGGGCCTTTTCAGAGGAAAACAATATTACTTATTAGTGGACCTGCCAAATTTGGTCCTGACTCAAATTTTTTAAAATCTGTGGAAATGTCAGAGCTGCTATAAGCGTACGGAGCTGACAGTGATAAGTTGTGTGTATCTCTAACCAGCAGTTTTAAAATGATGCATAGGGAGAGTAGTTGAAAGAAAACTCGCAAACTGATATGAGCAAGAAAAATGTTCCTGATTAATGCAGTGGAAAAACACAGAGCTGAAACTTCCTTGTGGTTATGGTGGTGGGACACCCAGGCTTAGCTGGGAATTAGGGTTTGGTCATGGCTGTCATCGTCCTTACCGAGATCTTTTAGGTTTTGCCAGGCATCTAGGGAGTGTGCTGCCAAATGCATACCTATAAATAGGTGGGATGGAGGCTGACCTGGTAAGAGAGTGTATCTTAATGTGCTCTGGTTCACCTCTTTCACCTACTGCATGTCTAATTGGCTGTGACTGCCCTTCAGAGCAGTGTTCTTGGGTCAATGATGAACAAATTTAGGTTTCTGTCAGAGGGGAGGATATGCCTGCCTGGTTCCTTCCCTGTCCACCCATCCATTGGAAAATTGGCCCCTGGGAGCAGAGGACGCCCCAGCTCTCTACTCACTGGCTTTGCAGAAACATTTCCCCTGGTCTCGGTCCTAAAGTTCACGACATCGTCGTGGTGCTAGCAGAAACCTCAGTGAGCATTGCGGTTTAGATCTGCGTGTCTGAAGAGGAGAGCAAGAGGAATCTGCTCCTAGCGGCCAGGTTGAATTCCCTACCCGAGTCACAGGACTCGCGGCAGGTTACACGTGCTGAGCTGGCAGAACAGGGCTGGGTCACGCCGTTCCAGGGACAGGATGCTTCCAGATGGCCTAGGCTGATATAATCTGGATCTTAAATTTAATTCAGGGTGACAAATATCAGACAAGACAGTGGGAAGCCCCTCTATTAGGCTGCTTATGCAGATGTTGTGGGTGTATGAGTGCGTATGCATGTATATGCCATAGTTTTTACGTAGTTCTGTGTGTGATATATCTATATGCTGTTCAATTACCTCTGCTGTTGTGAAATTTTATTTAACTCAGTGAGTTGACTCACACTGCCTGCAGTGCAGCAATTGAGCAGCGAATTTGTAAGCATATAGAAGATAACAAGGAGAAAAATAATTAACCAGAAGTCATGTCAAACCTATTCAGTTTTCATTTACAGCAGCAACAAACCTGGTGGGTAGAGAGCCAGTTGCACATAACATTACCATAAGCAAACGTGGACAGGGTAAGTACAAAAGGGGCTGGAAAAATGTACTTCAGTGCTACAACACGGCGTGCACACGTAGCCTGCTCTGCTCAGGGCAGGATGGGTGAGGGGAGGGCAAAGAGGACGGCTTCTGAGCACCAAAAAGCCTCTAGGTGTGCAGGTTGGGTCCACCAGGCAGCAATGCTCCAAGATGCACCCTACTGACCATGTCCATCCTTAATGGCACTTGGTTGAAAGGAAATACCAGAGCAGCTCCTAAATAAAGGAATTTACCCCATTTTGGGGGTAATTTTTATCTGTGATGACCATTCAGCAGTATAGGAAATGGTCCACAGAAAGCACCTTCAAGGCAAGGCATTAAAATGTTAATTATTGCAGCGTTTCAGCATCAGGTTTCTGAGCTAAATCACCAAAGTTTGCCCAGAACATAAAGCCTCATGCGAGTGCTGCTGGGTGATCGGCTTCCAGCAACAACCACCAATGAGGTTTTTTTCATTTGTATTTGATGTTTCTTGCTAATTTAAATGTCACAGCTCATATCTATGCCTCTGTTACCTCAAGGGTAGGCTACTCAAGTGTGAACTATAATAGAGTTGCATCTCAAACACACTTGAAACGGTACTTCAGTGTGGAATGACTCTGTTTACATTGAAAATGATATATTATTATTTATATCGCAGTAATATCCAGCAGCTCCAGACATCTATTAGGAAGCCTTTATGGTCAGTGCAAAATAGACCATAAAGTAATGTCCCTATGCCTGAGAGAAGTAAATTCATTTATAAGGAAAGCCAGCCATGAATATATCAGCATGTCTGCACAGAAGCTAGCTACATCTGTGCTGCAGCATAGAGGTATTAGTTTCCAGTCATACAGCTGCCAAGGAGCTGACATTTGTCCACAAAAAGGCTTCAGCTTCCTTTCTTTGCAGCTAAATCACTTCAGGAACTCAGGTTGGGGCTACTCAGGTAAATGACAGAAAGTAGTTGAAGGAGTATTGATGGGTTGGCTTTTAAATGGGCCTTGCTTGGTGCCGATAGCAATTTGATAATATCGAAGTCATGTTGCAGGTGTCCCTTCCTCATTTCTTTTGCTGCCAAAACGATCTCCCCGTCCTGCCTGAGACTTCCTTCTCCACGCTGGAAAAATCCTCACCTGTTGACCCGGAGCCTTCTGTTCCGTGTGTTCCTCTATTGACAGAAAGATGTATTTTCAGGCTAAATTGTTGCTTTGCTGCACTGCTCCGAGAGCAGATCAAGGCACGGTTTGTTCCTCTGTTCCCTTCCTGCTGCCTGAGTGACTGCCTGCGCTTAAAAGCATTTGCCTGACTTGAACCCGGTAAATTCACTCGCAGTATTTGAGAAAAGCTGTCAGCAGTGCTGTGTTCCTTCAGTTTAACCTGGCAAGCATCATACATGTTCTGGAGCAGGGAACTCGATGTGAGATGTCTCTGTGTGCCTGTAAGCGTGCACCTGGCCATTTCTCCTTTCTGCGCCTGCTGTTCAGGAGCATCGCCCGGACATTGAGGTGATCACATCAGCAAACAAAATCCCTTTGTCCTGTTACGCTCATCAAAGCTGGGCTTTGTTATGAGGGCTCTGAGCGCCGGCTTTCTGCTTGGCACTGGGTTAGGAGCGAGGCAGAGGGATGAGCTGCTGGAGGATGCAGCCAGCAGTGGCTGCTGGCGATAGAGCCAGGGCTTCCTCTGTGCTGCAGTGCTCTCCTCGAGGGCTCTGGTTCCAGCACACCCTCCCAAAAAGGTGGGTGGGCAGAAGTCAGAGCTAGGAGTGGCAAATTGTCCATCACCGTTTGGAGCTGAATCAATAGGTGTCACGCTGGGAAACCTCTAAAATCCCCCCGCCTTTCAAACTTCTCACATCCCAAATGATGTTTCAGTCTAGGTTTTGTGCTAGTGCCACGCGGATCCTTCAAAAAGCACATCAGCAGGTTGGTTAGGCTTTTAGCTCCTATTGATTTTAATGAGACTTAAGCACCTAATCAGTTTATGCGTGTGGGTTTCTCGAAAATGCCTCTTTGCATCGTTAAGCACCTTAATGCCACCAGAAATAATCTGGCCCTTCGGACAGCAAATATTATTCAGATGCGTGGTCTGTATCAATAGAGGGTTATGGTTATTGGCACAGTGAAAAAAACGCTCTTCACAGGCAATTCTTAAAAATCTTGGAAATGGGAGTGTGGCTGCTCATAACGATGGTTATTAGGATGGTGGTGTGATGGAGAGAGTTAATGTGGCAGATTATGTCAGAAGATCGTACAATGGTAACAGAGCGTGGAGTTTATTCCTTGACGTAAAAGCTCCTGGATTTCTTATCCACCATTCCTTGAGCCCGTAGGAAGGGGTGCTTTCCTACCCCGTCTTTGTAGACTTCTCCAAAAAAATAAGCCTTAGCCAAGTGATATGAATAACACCATCTGAATTAAATGGAATAATAAGCAGGATGAAATGTCTTGAAAATATTTTATTTGAGAAATGCAAGCTTGAGAAGGCAATGTGACAGTGAGGAGCTCTGGGGCAGGGGTATAAAACCTGCCCTCCCCTGCCATCCCTCCCCTGCAGAAAAACAGTTGTGTGTAAGGGCTCTAGACACACTTACCTTTTCTGGGGAAATGCAGGAAACTTGAAAGGAATGGAAAAAGGAGATTGATTGTTGGTGCAGAGACGTGTAGCGTGGTTTGGCGCTATAATGTGGGAACTCATCAGCTAGAAATGTCTAACGAGGAGAAAAACTCCGGTGTGGTGTTTGATCACGGGGTGATTATGAGCCAGTGAAGTAGTATGGCTGTGTGAAAACCAAATGTACTGTAAGGCTCCTTCCATTTACAGAGGAGCGTTAATGTCCTTGTGGAAATTATCAGTGAGAGCACTGGATGCAGCACTGATCCCGTGTAGTCAAAGCAGGTGGATTCACGCTGGAAAAAATGCAGACCAAAGTTTAGGGTCTGATAATGTGGGAGAAAGTATCCTACAGGAAGGAACTAAAAATCAAACAACCCAGGGCTTGTTTGGCCTGGCAAAGCGAAGGTTTGGAAGGGTAAGGTTTCTTTATGGAACGTAGCCAAGAGGCAAACCCTAAAAGGAATGAACTCTTTAAGCTAAAAGCTGACATTGTGGTGAGAGCAAAGAAGTACAAATGAGCCTTAAATTAACAGGAGCAAGGAGCAGCGTGGTGCTAGGACCCCCTTGCAGGGAACTGGGTGGGTAACACAGGAGGCATTTAAGATGATGTTGGACCCACACAACGGGATCTCTCTCTGGGTACAGAGCGACCCAGGAGATTCTTTCCAATCTCACGTTTCTGTGATTAAAGCTGCCTTTGTTTTTTCCCCTTACACCTGACCAAGTAATAAGTCCTCCCACTTATTAATTGGGTGACTTTGTCGTTGCTCACAATATAATTCAGTTCAGATATCCGTTCAATAGTCAGGAAAATATTCATGAATCTTGATTGTTTTGTGCATTTCAGTACCATAATCAGTCAAATGAGATGTGTCACACCTTGGTGACTAGACAGTAAAACACTGGTTCTTTGCTCCATATAAAGTGACAGCAATTTTAATTGCATGCCTGAAAGGTCTGGGGTGGTTTCGGAACGAAGGAATGAATCTATTAGTGCTGTTGTCTTTGCCCATAACCGCTCTCCCATAACGATGAGGGAAAGCTATTACACTGGCTTGTATGCAGAACTCCCACTCCCGTGTTGTTTAAATTGGTTTTAGTCAATGGTCAACGCTGCCTTTAAATTGCGATCGCAGAAAGCTAAGTGGGAAACTAATATAGAGCACCACTGACCCGTCTCAAACGTAAATGTTTTCCGGATTATTAGGGGAGGTATCCCTCTACCTTACTCACATCTCGCTCGCTGGCTTTAGGAGTGGATCTTGCATGAGCCTCATGCAAAGCCTTACTTACGCTGGGAGATTTATTTTGCTAGTGGGATTGGTCAGTTTAAGGGATCAAAGCTATTTTTCCCCCTCAAAAATAAGGCATACGTTTTATTTAGCCTTATCTAGCGTGGTATCTTTGCAAAAGGCAATCCTTAATGCCCAAAATACTGGTGGAGAAAACCAGTGGGAAAAGCCTTGTATCAAAAGCAGTGTTGTATATTTTATTCCTGACAAAATGCTCCAATGCCTGCTGGCTGCATTGTTCTGAATCTTGCTTTAGCACCCGACGTCTTTTAAAAGATTCCTCTGCAGGTACAAAACCCTGTGATATGTGGAAATCCTAATCACTGGTGTAGGATTTTCTGGGCATGCTGGAGAGCTTTCCCAAAATAGCTGGAATAAACAAGAGTTTCTTTTTGCTGCTAAAAGGAGGGTACATTTTTCATCGTACAAATGAATGTTTAATGTACAGTAATATGGACGAATGAGGCCAACGCAGAAATCACCCTGAAGGCTGGATGCATTAATTGCTGTGCCTGTTCTGTGGTGAGATTATTTGTGGTAAAACTGGTGCTGGTTGCTTCTGCTGGAGTCCATGTACTCGGTGTTTTTAGGCTGAGAGATGCATCCTGTTTGCTCGGTGCTGATGAGCCCCTGCAGTAGCTACAGCTGATGACAGCACAAGAGTGCTTTGGGCACTCCTTATATTTGTACCAGTTCTGTAAGCAGTTTCTTGCTGGGATAACTGGGAAACTGGTGGTGTTTTTACTGCTTCAAAATATCATGCTCATAATGTTATGCCTTACTGGCCCAGTTATCTAGCCAGGAGTGTCCCAGGAAGAGTGGCAGGTCTGCAATCTGGATGAAATTACCCCATATGGTAGGCTAACCAAGAGCAAGAGTGTTGGGCGATGAAGAAATGGGCTAAATAGATGAAGAAATGGGCAAAATAAATGTATCCTGTGTCAGGCTGGATTTCTGCCGCTGAATCTGGATGTTTTCCTCTCTCTTGTGCCAAACTCCATAAAGCACACAAAAACACCTCTATCTGCTAGCACAGAGCTCCGCGTGTGGCTGCAGTACCACACGGGCAGCATGGGAGGAATGGCAAAAAACACCTTTGTAAGGACATTGGATTGTTTGCATGTAGAACCCTATTGCTGGGAATAATTTGGGGGGCTAGGATGCAGAGAGAGAAGGTTTCAATTTAATAATGTTGTTCTCTTTTGGGACAGAGAAAAATAATTAGGCCTGGGACTCTCCGAGTACTTGTCTGTGTCTTTAGGAGCCTGAAAAATGCAGATGCTAAGTTCTGGTCCCTCTCCTGCAGATTTGTGTTTTTTCTACTCTCATTTCTTGCTTAATGCCTGTGTATCCTGAGCAATTGCAAGCCTGAAGTTACATCTTTCATGTCTAGCTGCACAAACCCAATAAAACTAAATGACTGAAATACAGCATTATGGAACAAAAGCTTCCTCCTCCCTCGTTTTCTCCCTACATGACACAAGCTAATGACTTGTCCTCGGAATTATTGTACGGAAGGATATAATCTCTGAAGGCAACCCCGAGCACCGATCCTTTCCTCTGTGACACGGGGAGGTGATATCTCCGTGGCACAAAATCGGTGCAGCTGGGTGCGGGGTCAGGTTCCAAATGTGCAACGATGTCTTCGTGTAATGGAATAAATTAATTCTCACTGTAGAAAGTGGCACACTATTTGTTAAGGACGTCAATACATTTCTGCCTCTGTTTTATTTTTATTTTTTTGTGTGAGCAAAGAGCCGACAACAAGAGCGCTAACAAATGGTCCCTCTCCCTCAATGCCTCAAACATTGCTATAATGATGGAAAAACAATGGCAACTTCTATAACCATCATGAAACTAAGAACTTACTGTCGTATTTCTCATGGGATCTAATTTAAAACAGTCTTCGAAGAGAAACTCAGGTCAAGAGTAAAGAAGAAAAAGATGATGGAGATCTGGTTTGACAGCTGGAATATCACAGCGCATACCCGCTTAAACTCGAAAGGGCTTTATGGATAAGGACTTCTTCCAGGGAACACGCTCAAACCACAGCTAACTGGAAATAAACAGCAAAGCTTTTGTTCCTTCGGATATAATTTCCTTCAGGTATGCATGCTGTTCATTGCAGACACTGTTTTGCCAGAAATGCTTTCCTGATCTGCTGTCTTCTTGCAGCAGGCCTGGCCGTGAGCCTTCCCTTTCTCTAGGATGAGTCCTGGTTGGCACTAAGGTCAGCAAGCAGATGTAGGAAAAGCTCTTTGAAGAGAATGCGGTCTGAAGGCAAGCAAACCCCGGTCTGCCATGTCCCTCTTCCAGAAGGATTTCTTAGCTCTCTCTAGTCCATAGCTCTTGTAGCTTAGGGGATTTAAGAGGAAGTCTTTCTGACCGGTGAAGATGCCCCTTTGGTTACAGCAATCTGCATGTAATCCGCTGCCTGGACTTCAGCACTTCTTCACTGAAGTCCAAGAAAACGAAGTAAAGGCATAAATTAACCAAAATTTGGTATCTTTGCTTTAGGTTTCTCTGCGTTGCGTAAAATTCTTTCCACACTTACTGTAGGACTAAATTTGGTGCGAATATTTGTCAGAAATGCAACAGCTAAATCTTTGCCTTCTCTAAAGTCTCTAAGAGGAGGAGAAAAGAACATTTTCTTTATTTTTAATCGATATTCCTAACTTCAGAGAAGCGAAGTGGTATTCTGAAGCTCTCAATTCCTTGCAAATTGTTTTAAACTTTTGCAAAGGTCGTGTAAGCGAAGGGCTGGGGGGTATCTGGAAAGAAATGTCTGTTTTACAAGAAAAGCAGGAACCCACAGTTAAGGATCTTTTTGTGGATTTTGCTAACAGAAGGGGGGTTTTTAACAGCCTTTATATTCTGGATATTTTTATTGTTAGAGGTAGTAGGACACTTCAGCAATATTAAAAAAAAAAATACTCCCCAGGGTCTTTGAATTAAATGTTCCTTTTGCCTTTAAAGGTTCAAGACTTTGAAACATTGGATGGTGAGCCCTCCTGTATTTGAGGGCTTTTCAGTTTGAACCATCGCTTTTGTTTTACCATCTGAAACATCCTCTGGGATTCTGAAAATGTTTCTACAAAGCATGAGTCCAAAAGTCATCCATTTATGGCCAATTCCTCTCCAGAGAGAGGGGAACAAGTGAAATTGAAGTAATTCACCTTAAATAAAGATAAAAATAGACACAAATATCATCAGTCTTTAATAATATATTGAGTGGTGGAGATGAGGAGGACAATGGGGAGAGGCAGGATCTCATCCTGGGGTGGTTTTCTCCCTGCCCACAGCAGGGGGATTGGAATTAGACGATCTTTAAGGTCCCTTCCAACCCAAACCATTCTGTGATTCTCTTTATTGATGTTGCTCGTTTTAAGTTCAGACAGCATCAGGATGAGCCCTCTATTCCTCCTGTCACCAGAGAGCCTGCCCCAAGATATTAAATGCCCTGAACTTTAGGGGCATTGCCGTTGTTTTAGTTGGAGCTGACTGGTTGTAATGGAGCCACATCCAGAACAAAACCTGAGACAAAGCTGGCAGGGATCACTTGGTCTGTATGACATAAAACCCTGCCAAGCCTTTAACAGCGTTAATGTAAAAAGCAAACAACGTCATCAGGAAAAAGTCAGAACAGACGTATGAAAAATTTTGAATAATTTGTACTCTTATTTTGTAGGGGAAGCTGTATTTATATAGGCTTAGAAACTAGATGGATCTCCTAGCCTTACTAAATGTTGTGACAGATCCGTCACTTTTCCATGAAAAAAATGTTTTTCAGAAATATTTTTGGTTTCTTCAATGTGCTATATTTTCTTAGATCAGAAATCTTCATGGATTATATTCGGCAAATTCAGGAAGAAGTGTATGCTACAGAATTTCCCCCCACCCTGCCCATATTGTGTTTGCTCTAAGCAAACCTGTGCTCAAGAGCTGCCATAAGCTGGTAGAGCTAAAAGCACAACGTCTGCCAGAAAGCATAATTTGGTTTTCTACTCTTGTAGTTTAAATGGAGTAACAAGGGCTGCTTTGCATGACCCAAATTTCCTTTTGCTGAAGTGGAAGAATGGAAGCTGGTTCTTCTTTATGAAGAAAATAGCTCAAGAAGGGCAGAGAGAAGGTGTTAATGAATCACAGAATGGCTTGGGTTGGAAGGGACCTTAAAGATCATCTAGTTTCAACTCCCAGTGAAGCCAGGCTTCATCACAAGATGAGTGTCTTTGGTTCTTTGCTTTCTGTTCAGGCAAAGGACGTGTGCTTTGGCATGCAGCTTATAAATAGTTCACTTGATCTGCACTGGGGAAGGGGCGTCCTAACCCGGGGATGTGCAGTACCCCGAACGTGTCTGCTCCTGGGGAGAGCGCTTTCTGAGGTCACCGGGGCTCCTTTGCCTTGACCTCCCCTGTATGCTCAGGGCTCACATCTCATTGTACATACAGTGCATTTGTCACATAAAGAAACCCGTGTTGTAACATGAAAGTATAGATTTCAGAAAAGACATTTTAGGGAACCTGACAAAGGTCACCTACACGTCAGCTGCCTTTCTAAAACCTCCAGTTCTTCAATACTGTAATGATGCTGTGATGTATTTTCATGCTTTAGAGATTTGTCTTTTAGTTTGGTTGCTACAGAGTGAAAAACATCGTCTTCAGGTTGGTTTAAAGTCTAGGATAAAGACTCCTTGGATATACAAGTTTGTTTGAAGAGATTTACTTGATGTAAGTACGAGGCAGTAGCTCTGCCCCAGGATCCAGCCCTTCATTGAAGGTTTTTGTGTGTTACAGCAATGGAATAAGTCATGATCTGGTTAAATTAAAAATAATAAGTTTTCTAACAAGGGATATAATCCACAGGTATTATCCAAAGCTTATTATAAGATGATGAAAATAATTCCTGTCTGTGTTATAACTGCAGTGTGTTGAAAGAGCTTGCATTGGGAAAGGGATGCTTGGCTTTGTGAATCGGGGCTGCTGTCGGGAGCGATCCCAGCGAGCCCTGACCTCGTGCCTCAGCTCTGCCTGGAGCTGCAGCCGTGCTGAACACATCGCAGGTAGGTCTGCAATTGTACCATGCTAATCACACCGTGAGAGGCTGGGAGGAAATGTCACCAGCTAATAAGACCTAATGTAATCATTCTTAAGAGGTGGAGATGAATAAGTATTGTAGCATGGTCAGCGGCCTTCAGAAGAGAGTTGTTTTTATGTAAAGGCAGCAGAACCTGAATGAGGCAATAATTGGATGTATGGGCTGTGGGATGTAGATTTGGTAAGGCTTTTTGATGAGATGGCTGATGTATAAACGGGCATAGGAGGCTTGTAAAGAAGGTGCACGCCAACATGCAGCACCGTGCAGCTTCCTTATAGAAGCTATGGTGGGCTGGAAGCCTCTTGTTGAGAAGCACCTGGCTCATTACTCCAAGTTTTAAAGGGGTTTTGATAAAATAATCAGCTAAGTGTAAATTTAGCCTGAAAGTTATAAACGTGCAGCTCTGCTGAAGGAGCTGTTAGCTCCGGGAGAGCTCGTTGACCTGGTCCTTCAGTAGGGCTTGCCACCTGCTGGGTGGCGTGTCGGTGTGACGCTTGGACCTTCACAAACCTGGAGCTCCTTGCCTTCTCCAGGGCGAGCCCGCCGCGGTACCCAACTCGCTTCATTGCTTAACAGCTCTTCCCCCAAAAGTTCTTTGCAGATTAACTTAATTAGCAAATGACCTAGTGTTAAAGCACAATGCTGTTTGCTGTCCGAAGGATTTCACTGACAGGTCTCAAGGTACCGGAACGTTTTTATCCCCGAGTCAATAGCGAAGCTCCCCAACACTTGTACTGCCAGACAATCAAAGGCCATCAGGCCCAGCCGCAGAGCACAATGCCGCTCCTGATGGCAGGAGTGTTATCTGAGATTTGCAGGACCTGATCAATTGAACGAGACACTAGCTGGCAATCAATAGCTTTGTATCATTATAGCAGCCTCATTCATGCTGCTGGAGGAAGAGGTTTGTCAGCATTTTCATTTCATGCCTTTTTCAGGTTTTGCCCACTCAGGTGGCTGAGCTCAAACCTGATTTACCAGACATGTGCTTGGAAAAAGTCTTTGTTCACATCCCAAAGAGCTGAGTGATTTTTTAATTACTTTATATTGACATTTTTTTTTGTGCATATCCAGAAAGGGAAGGCTAATGAGTGATTGCCTTGGACAACACTTTTTGGAGGAGGGTTGCAGAGGGAATGATGCTGCCCAAAGGCCATGACAGCTGCTGGTATCAGTGCCTGGGGGACTGGCATGGGGTCCTGGTGGACCACAATCCACAATATTGTCACCATCTCAGTTGCTATTCCATCTGCCTCTTGGCTACATAGGTGCTCTTATATCAGTACTGGAGTACAGGATTACCGACTGTGAATTCTGGCATTTATTTTATGAATAATCCCATACAAGTAGAGCATGACATGAAAGTCTTCTGAGCCAGTATTTTTTCAAAAATAGAAGCCAAAATCAGCCTCCTAAATCTGTGCCCAGGCTCTTAAACAGAAGACCTGATTTTCTCAAGTGCTAAGCCCCTGCTAGCTCCTATTAATTGGCTACTCGGCACTCTTCAAATCTACTTATTTATGAGCTGAATTACAGAGTTAAGAGCTTAAGTTCAGGTTTCTATTCCCAACACCCCAGTTTTTGTCATGCTTGTGTTTTTAAATTTGGAGTTGTAGTTGTGCTGAGTGTCTGGTTGAGGGACTCAGCCCACCTGCAGCAAACGTTTCCAGCTTTGCCCTTGGGTGAGTGCCTCTGATCTTGCTCCTGCCCATCCTTGGTGATGCTGAGCAGAGCAAGGCACTGTTGCTTCCTCCTCTGCCCAAAACAGTGTGAGTCTTGCCCTGCCTTCGCAGGACAATTTTTAATTTATTTATTTTTTTTATTTGTATCACCTTTAGCAGTGGCTGGAAGAAGAATTTGGTGGTGGCGATAGCTCTGCAGGACTAATTTCTCCATTAAATTTAGGGCCAGACGACTGGAATCAATAAAAAGGGGGTAAAACACCCCTGCACCACGGAGCTGCCTTGTGCCATTGCTTGCTGCTGGTTCTTTAGCTGAAGTATTTCAACGAAACTGTTGCCAAAACCAAAAAACACAACCCAAAACCTCCGTAAAGGAAAAGAGGGACTTGCTGTATGGCAGAAGTAATATGTTTCTAGCGGAGAAGGAGGCCCAAGAGGGTGATTCTGGGGTTAGGTGGTGCGTGCAGGGTAGGATGGGACCAATAAGTTACCTGCAGCTCCAAAGTGGCTTTCGTTGCTTGGCACACAAACCAGCTTGATGGGAGCTAAAGTTCACGGGCTGATTATAAGAGCAATGGAAAAAATGGTTCTTATTACACGGGGTCATATACTTGTCCTTGGCTATTAAAAAAAATAATGGAGGTTTAGGCTCAGCTCCCCACCTTTGGCTGGAAGTTAAAATGCTGGCCATGTGGAAGGCTCAGTGCCCTGCTTTCATTCATTATTTTGCTGTGTAAATAATTCAGTTTAATATTTCCTTGTGAACTCTTGCCTGGCTGTGGTTTTCTTATCCCCGATTTAATCATGCATTACAGCTGGATTTGGGTTGCTGGCTGTATGGTGTTTTCGGGCTCCCAGACAGGAGTATATCTCTTTATAAATTCTTTATCATATTTGTGGAGAAATATACTATCTCATTTGAATGTAATTAACTTTGTCACTACACAATTAGTTTATAGGATTTATTAATGCAACTATTAAAGCCAGCTAACAAGCTGTGGGAATCCCTATGTGGATTTTAAACCACAATACAGACAGGCATAATAATAAAAGGAAAACTTTTTAATATTCTCCTGTGGATGAAATCCTGGCTCCCCTAAGTGTTTTGCACTTTTTTGAAATTAAAGTGTCTGCTGGCAGCTCAAACACCGAGGTCTTCACTCAGATTTTATTTTGTTTGGTTTAGGCAAACTCCCACTGTCTTATGCTCTTTTGGGCATTTTTATTTTATATTTATTTTTATTTTATATTTATTTTATTTTATATTTATTTTTATTCTATATTTATATTTATTTTATTTTATTTTATATTTATTTATTTATTAATTATACTGCTCAGGAAGGTGATTGTGGAGCTCTCAGTTTTTCCAGGTTTGCCCTGGCTGTTGCAATAGCAGGAGTCGGTATACCTGGAGAGGAAAATTAGGGCGGCACTGATGAGAATAGGCTCGGAATATGGAAATATTTCTGCTTTTAGTGTTAAGATTGAGAGAATTGTTCTATATTTTCGCATTTATAGCAGGAGTTTATATATAGGATAGATTAATAAATATATATATTTTTAAAAAAGTATGAATCCCCCTAAGCCAAAGCTGACGCTTGCCACATTTGTATCTTTGGAGGAAATTAGGCAGCACTGGCCTTTTCATCTTCAGGACTCCTACTTGAAGTAAAATGGCAGAGATCAGATTTTCATTGCAGGGTTATTAGATTTAGCTTTATGTGGATTCGGTTTACAAGAATTAAAGGATATCTTAACCGTGCACCTTGCCTTGCTCTTGTGGCAGGGAAAGCCATGATCTTTTCCCCAGCACAAACAATTAGCCCTTAAGCAGCAGATGAAGTGATTCGGTCACAGCTGAGCGCCAGCAAAGGCCGTGGGTGCTGCAGGGCCTGGCCAGCAAACAGGCGGCCACGTGTGTGGGGACAGTGCCACCACTGCCGGGAGCACCAGGACCCATGGCCATTGATCCCCTGGCTGGACAGGGATGTCTCCTTGGTAATTAATTTATTTTGGGTGCGTAATGCCTTGGCGAGCCATGGTGTACATGTCTGTGGCCCCATTTGCGTATAAATTGGATGTGACTTTAAATTAGGAGGTTGAAGTGATGCTCATGTCTTGCTGTGAAATCTTTAGGTGAGGTATGGACACAAAAGGTGTGCTGGACCTGCTTCATTGCCATGCTGGGAGAGAAGCAATGGACCTTAATCATTAAAATAAATCAGAGACTTCCTGCTGGTCACAAAAAAAGTGCTCATCACATGTGTCCAGCTGTTCCACACCCCCTGTTTCCTACAGATCAGTCTGGTCTTGCACGGGACTTGCTCTGCTCTGAACTTCACCAAGAGCTCATCGTGCCCCAAAGCCAGGGATGCCTCCTGGTTTCTCCCCGAGGGCAGAGGATGTCCGTAGGGGTTACCGAGTTAATGGAGCTGGCTGTCTTCTTCCAGGTCAGGAGCTGTGATTTCCCTGATTCAGACGTGTTTGCTCTCTTTCAGAGCCCATTATGCAGGTTTGTCATGTGAGAACGCGTGCTCCCAGCGGTGCTGGAGGTGCGTGGCCATATGTCACCAGATGGAACTTCTCTCTTTGCTCGAGGTGAAGCATCACATTGATTCGGATTTTCTGCTGAGAGATGGAAGTTACTTTCATGATAATGTTCACCTGTTTTCTCTTTACTGGATTGTTAATTTCACAAAGAGATATTGGAGAAGCTGTTAGTGGAAAAAATGAGCGTACTTTGAATGGAAAAATAGAGGATTTATGTTTATATAAATAAACATAGAGGGTAAGTAGGCCATTAGTTAGAAAATTCAGGGTTTGAATCAACATACATTGAAGAAATGACTGGAGTATGAGCATTAAAAATAAATAACAATAATTCAGGTTTCATAAGCCCAGGTCATTCTGTGGGGTTTAGAGCTTCAATTTTGGGATATAGAACTGAAATCCTGGCTCTGCTGATGCTGACGGGAGCTCTGCCGTTGCCTTCGGTGTGGGCAGCGTTTCACCCTGAGGGAAACTCTGCTGCGAGAGCGAGGGCAGATTTGCTATGACAAATTCCGATTTTCCTCCCATCAGAGTAGTCTGTTCAGAGCAGAGTAACAAATGGGAATTTCAGCTGTTCGTGCATGTGAAACACGGTAAGAGCAGATTATTTGCTCCCTGTCCTGCCACCTGGAAGCGTCAGCTGCACGAGTGGCAGACAGGAAGATTACACAGTAAATTCTTGGCAGAGCTTGGAAACATTTATATAAAATATCTGAAATAAGCATGGCATACGAGAGTCGAATTCTGAATGGATAATATAATTTAAATATTTATTCTTATGTTATATTTTTCTAAAGTTTGTCTGACTTTCAGGTTTGATTCAGTATCAGCTGCCCTTAACAGGGGGTTACACTGCTCCTTTCTTTTTGTCTATATTAAGTAATTATATTTTATCTTTGATGGGAAATTGCATTTTATATCAGTCATTGCTACTTGAAAAAATATTTTCCTTGAAAGTGAATTAAGCTTAATTAAATAGGCTGACTTAATTCTGAAAGAAATTGTCCAGCTAGAGTTGTAATGCTGTTTAATTTACCAGTTCGGAAGCTGTCTTTTAGGCAGCTCAGAGGACCTTCCTTGAGAAGCTGCTTCTGGTTCTCAGCCAAGCTCTCTGGGGTTGAAATTAATTGTGAGAGTAGCTGAGATGGAGAGAGGCCCTGTTAGGACATGCCCATCTGTGAGGCTCAGAGACTTCCACAAGTGAAGAGGTGTAAAGAAAGAAGGCAAATACCGGGGGAGCTTCGCAACGTGGCTCTGGGTACTGGCAGGCATCACGGGACCGATGGGCACCCAAGGGATGGGTGGGCTACTCTTCCTTTTAACTTCTTTTAATGTTTATCAAGCTGTAAGAAAAAGTGACGTGTCCAAAATGTAAGTCAAGGCACGGAATCGCATGTGTGTTTGTGGTGTCCGCAGGCACAAAGCTGAACAGCAGTGACACTTCTGCTCACTTCAAACCCCGTGCTCTTTGTGGTTTATTATTCTCATGATGTTTCTCGGAGGACCTGATAATTATTGCAATCTTTCTCCTTGGGTTGTGGCTGATTTTGGTGGAACCTGTAATTTTGGAAAGAGGTGGATCCTTGGAGGCAGGAGCTCCTCACTGCTCCAAGTGCCCTGGAAGCCCCTGCAGCCTGGCAGCAGCCAGCACCCCCCCTCTGCCTCCCACCCCCGGCTGCTTTCTTCCCCTTTCCGTGCCCGTTTGCCTTTACCTGCCCTGTGCAGCACTAAAACTGCCAGCACCAAAAGCAAACCTCTAAAGAAAACAGTTGTTTCTCTGGACAGATCTGTCATCACCCCCCTTAAACTGCATTTCCACCTGGATCTTGCTGACACGCTCAATCTATCATTATTTTGTTTACTTGGCAAGCATTGAGCTGTCTTTGGTATGTGTTGTCTGGAGTCTTAAGTGATCCTATCCAATTTTAAATGATCTGTGTCTATTATGGCTTTGGCAGCATCTCCCTGCATTGTCCATGGTGACTCTATTAGCCCTCTCTGAAAGCATCTGTCTTCTCTCTTAATTTCCCGAGTCAAATATCAGCACAAAATCGCAGAGCTGTATGAATTTAAAAGCCAAGAAACCACCGCATTTTTTTTTTCCCCCACATCGAATGATATTAGGGGAAATCTGTGTTATATTTGCACTGACATTTACCTATACGCTTCTGCATCAGTGAGCTGTGCTGGTTTGCTTTTCTTCTGTATCGAAACAAAAACTGCTGCAGGCACTAATGCATTAAAAAAAACACCCTGTGCCTGGACTTCTTTCCTGTCTCTTTCAAACTGAAGTCTTCCAAAGTAAACTTAAAATTCTGTTCTGCAAATTGTACCTAATACACCCAAATTCAATTTAGTAAGCAGAAGCGAGCAGCTTTGTACATGCACATTAGGGAGCTGAGTTGGAGCCCCTTTGGAAAACATCATGCCCCAAGACTGAGGAGTTTAAAGGTTGGATTTCATTGTTTTTTCTCAGCTGCTTCTTCAGGAATTGATGCTCCATCTCCTCAGACACATCCACCATCCCGTTCTGCAGGCTATCGTTGTAGCCACGTGCTCAGGTGGAGATTTTCCAGGCGCACACAAACAGCATTTCAAACTGGCCCCAGTGGGGAATAGTGCTGGCAACCAGGCTCTGTCCGTGGTAGAAAATGATTTCCAGTGTTAATATTTAAAATTTGTACCTCTTCAGGTAGTACCTTATTCCATGTGTCTGTTGCTCAGAGAGCAGGGTAGCTACTGTATGGGTGGATAGCAGGGCACGGGACTGCGCTGACATCTGGGGGAGACAGGCAGTGTGTGGGGGAAGAAAACGTTATCGACTGCATTGTGCAGAGGCAGAGCTGATGGACAGAGCAAATCAATGCCTTCCCCGCACGTACCGTGGAACAATGCAGCACAGCAGCAAGCGGGCCTTGGTCACTTAAAAGCAAAGCTGAGTCCTAACCGCACACTCGTATTTTCTCCTGCCTCCCTTGGGGTGCCAGAGGTCCTTCCCGTAGTTCCCCCACTGACGTTCCTGAAGCCGTCTCGAAGTGCTGGGTTTGGTGCCGTGCAGTTTAACTCTCCTCTCTGCTTTTATGCTGAGCACCTTGCGCGGAGGTCCCCGAGCAGCTGGGCTTCCAGCTGCAAGGCTTCCACCTCGCTCCCCATCTCCCCCGCCTGCTGCTGAGCCCGAATTGTTTTTACGGTGAGACGACGACAGCCACGGCTGTTTACAGCTGATTTGTTCTGACTACCAAACCCAAACCTTTGGTTTAGGTTTCCCACACTGGAGACGTCCCCTGGTACCTTTTAAAACATGCAGTGATGTTTGGTTTCCTTGTAGCTTGCTCTCCTGCCTGCAGCACCGTTGTAGGTGTCCTGATCAAGATATTTAGCGTGCAGCTCCCCTTTGCGTGTCCTTGTATTGAAAATCTCCTCAGCTAGTCACTAGATTAGGGAATATAGACTCATCTTCCTTCTAATCTTCCTCCTCTGTTTGAACTTTTGCTTTACCCATATATTTAATAGTTTTTTTGGTCTTTTAATTCTAGGAGTACGAGCATATTCCTGGCTATTCTTTATTTGTCTTTTATTCGTGCCGTCCTGTTTTAATCAAGCACCTTATTTTACATTCTGAATGTGAGGGAAATCGAATAGTTCTTGAAAATTAAAACATGAAATTGAAATCAAAATCAAATTTCAACCCTTAATTAACCTGATAAATGGAAACAACCAAGTCAACGGAGGGGACCCAGCCTGCTGCATGAGACCTCCTTGCCCAGCCTCTGTGCTCCTGTGCCCGTGGTCGGTCAGGGACACCCTGTGCTCAGCACCGTGAGGCGAAGCTGCTGCAAATGGGAGCTGCTGTTTGCTAGCCTTTGAGCCTTAAAATCTGTTGAATTCCCTTTGTCTCTCCTCCCGTAGAAGTGCAGCCGCCGGCGTTGTCACTCGCCAGGTGGTGAGCAGCTTCCCAGGTGCTCCCCTCTGAAGGGAGCTAAAAATACCGAAAGCCTTGCAGGAGCAGGCCGGGAGATTTGTGGAGCTGTCAGCACCATCCAGCGCTGCAGGGCTCAGCGGCACTGAGCACAGCTCAGTCCTGGAAGCAGAAGTTTCCTCTGGAAGTTCGCTGGCAGCTGTGACAAAAAAATATCCCAAGTTTCTCAGTGCAACTTGTACCGATGCGGGTGTCAGGGAGGGCCCTGCCCCTGTGGGAGCTCTTCCCACTTTGTAAGGCCTCTGTCAGTGCTGAGAGCCTCCTGCTTTCCTCCCAGGTTTGTTCTTGGGATTGTTCTAGTTCAGATTCTCTAGGAATAATGTCAGTTTTGGGTGACCAACAGGCACTAGAAAGCCATCAGAGCACTTGGTCAGCCGCTCTCCTGCCCGCTGGCACCGTGACAGGTGGGCCCAGAACCAGACGCTGGGGCTGTAACGCAGGGCACGGCCGGGTACCCGGCCTGTATCCTAAGGCAGGACAAGATGGCACTCTGGTGGATTATTATTCAGTATCTTGAGCCATTTGAGTGTTTTTCTGGGTGGAATTAGGTGAAGGAAAGTGGGACGGGATGGCTCTATTTCGGTGGCAAAACACACAGTCCATTTTCTTTGCATTATCTTTCCTGAGGTTGCGAAAGGATGGTGGAATAGATCCCATGGGCTGTGTTTGAAGTAATTATGTCCCCAGGCTATTTAAAGAGTGGGGTCTCCTTTTACTTACAGCACTGTTTAGAATGAAATAAATAATTTGCTCTAATAGTTAGTCTCCAATCATTGTATGAATTATGTTTGCTGCACATAATGAGAAAATTGCACTGTGCAATTTTAATGTGTATGTTAGTGTATTTATCGTTGGGCTAGGTTTATGTTTAAAGAGATGAGTAATCAGCTAAAAATGTGTTAAAATGATATATATTTTTTTTTTGATAGCTTGGCAACTGAAAGAAGACTCCAGCTGCCTCCCTCCCTCGGTGAGCAGCGAATAAGAGCTGTAGAGGTTTGAGGGGGGTGAGGACGAAGCTGGCATTTTTTGACTGTTGTTTAGCTGCTCAGTTTTACCCTGCTCATTCCCTATGGCTCAGTGCATGGCGATAAAGCTGGATGGGTAGGGGATAATATATAGAAATATGTTTCAGTAATGCTGCCCGGTGTGATGTTGAGGCAGCAGTGTGGCACCGATGCAGGCAGAGGCAGCTGGGGCTGCCCCAGCTTCTGTCATTGGTGCTGGGGAAAGCACGAGAGGGAAGGGGGGTGGGGAAGCAATAAAAGGAAAGGAGAGCAAAAAAAAATCCAGGAGGTGGTGTAGGATGCTGTGAGCAGTAACAGGTCTGTGCTCAGGATACCAGGCTGGAAGAGCCTTGCATGTGCCCAAATATTAGCCTAATGGAAAGGGCTTACAGTGCCTACAGGGGTCTGAATCAGTGGGGCCGACAGAAGAAATTCCCTTTTAAGCCCTCGCAGGACCCTGTGCAAGAGCCGAGCCCTTTGCTGGGGCGGGGGCTTTGCCCGTCCCATTGGGCTCTGGCCCAAGGATGTCATTTCTGTTCAGCACTTTGTTACAGCCCCAAAGCTGCTGTTTGCCACGCACTGAGCTGCTCTTTAAAAGTTGTCACCAAGGTTAATAATTGTACCTCTGGAGATCTAAGGTTAGGTGTGTGATTTTTTTGTCAATATAATGGAGTCTGCTGAAATTCCAGGATTTAGCTCTGCGTCGGGATCAGCAGAGGCTATTCCTGGATGGGATGCCTAGTGAATAAAACCTGTCAATGGAGATCAATGTCGTTTTCAGCTTATGAAAGACAACTCTTTCACCTTCATATGCTCTGTACGGATGTCTCTCCCTGCTCCACACAGTGAGTTTAGTTTTTTTTTTTTTTTTCATTTTACTGATTTGTTATTATTTTTTAGTGGCACAGCAAAACAGAAGAAAACCTTGGTTACTTACCTATCAGCTAGAGCACATCCCACCCTGAACTAGAGGACACCGTGTTAAACCAATGGGTGTAAGCATACATAATCGTTCCTGTCTGCTTTCCGTGTTTCTGTAGCTACAGCAAATTTCACGAAGAGGAGGTGGTTTTGCAGAATACAGTTAGTTTCACCTCCTGTAAAATTATTGGCTTCCTCAGTGGCCCTGCCAGGGATTTTTCCCAGCTTAGGTTGATTCAAGCCCATGGGCCACAAACTATTTTGTGCTCCTCATCCTTGGAACATTACTGGTTTTTTTGGGATTGTGAAATCTCTGAACAGCTCCCTGGCTGGGAAGCTATGGGGAAACTGGTGGACTGCAGCTAATTGCTAGGGCTAATGAGTGAGTATTAGGGGAACCTTGGCTATTTCTGTTTGTGAGTGTGTATCGTGATCAGGCTCCAGAGATGGGGCTTCAGTTATTTGTGGTCTTCTGGAAAAAGGGGGATGTTGGAGCAGAGTTTGCTCGGCTGTGTTGTTAACATGGAAGCACGCTGCTGTCCTCCTCGTGCCTCTGAGCTGTCCAGTAGCCTGGAACGGGAGGAAAATTATTCTATAGCTGCCAAGAGGGTGGAAGAGAAAAGCAAGGGTCATGTACACTAATGTCATGATCTGGCTCATTGAACACTTCTATTCATGTCTCCTGTAAGGCACCGAGAACACGAACTAACTGCATGCACCGCCACAAGAGGTTTCGGTGCGCATCCGAAACGGTGACCTTCTGGGTCCAGGGGCCTGGCTATGAAGAATTGTTTGTTGGTCCAGCTGTATTTGTATTTTCGGTGCTGCAGAGATGCAGGATGCTGTGAATATAAATCTTCACTAAAAAGAAGTATGAAAAACAAGAGCAGCAGCACAGCAGACCTAGTAAAACCGAGGGTCAGCCTTAACACCAGGCTGTGTGTGCACAGACTTTTCTTATTTGGTAGCACACCAGTTGGAACGTGACGTTTCTGTTCTGTAGGATACCGACACCTCAAAATTCACGAAACAATCAGAAATCGCAAATATTATTGAGAAATGTTTGCGTGCAACAAAAATGATGATTTTTTTTTTTTTTTTACCTGGGATTCCAGGTTATTGCTCTGAGGGATGCACTTTAAATGGTAGTCTGCTTGGAACCGGCAGTGAAAGAAAAACTTATTTCATGATTTTAGATTGGTTTTCTAATTAATTGTTTTTGTCAGTGGTATTTTAATTGGATCAGCATTTGATTTTTAGTTTTAATGTGTTTTATATTTAAAGTCTCCTTTGTAACTGATACCTGACCCTGATAAGGTGGAAGAGAGGAACTGTGCCCTTGGGTTATGTTCGTTTAGGTGCTGTGGCTAATCAGTAGGGGTAGAAACAAAATCCTGGAGTCTTCTATTATTTAACTTTACTTCTTTTTTTCTACTCTGCCTTTGTTTTCAAAGATTGGCACAGGACTGTGCTTCAACTCACATCTAGAAACAAGTAGCCTCTACCAACAAGCTGCACGGGAAGCAGTTAATTCACTTTTTTTCTACCTAGCTCAAGTCATTAAACAAAATACAGCTCCCCCCCCCCTCCCAGCAATAATACTTAAATAATGCCTTGAATTCATTGCTGCTACTTTTTATTTAATGCACAAAATTACACTCCATAAGTACCAGGAACATCTTATCACTTGGAGGACAGAAGGCATGCTTGCTGAAAGATTTTATTCCGTGCCTGGCTTCAAGCCTTTGTAATAAAATGAAACAGGACCTAGATGTGGAGTGAACCTTAATTCAAGCAGACAGAGCTCGCTCTCAGGGGGGACACGCTCTCCTGGTTGGTGTGTGTGTTGCTGTAGCCTTTAATGCTTTTGCTGTGGTGGAGGACGTGCAGCGCTGAGTGGAACGGGCACGAGGATCCCTCCTGGTGGGTGCGTCTGGTGAGGACTCGCTGCAGCTCACAGTCCTTGTCCTGTCTTGTCTCATGGAAGATGCCTTTGAGGACAGGACTTCTGGGTGGTTTGTAGGCCTGGCAGGTGCCGGCAGAGCTGGAGAAGGTTCTGGGACGGTTTGATGCCTGAAATCTTTACCGAAGGCAACTGGCAGCACTTGTGTTTGTTGTGTTAACATCAATTAACTTTAAAATGCAGGTTTAGAAAGCACGCATTCTTACCCATTTCTGTAATACAGATATTGGGGAATTGCACTTAGAGGATGGATAAATTACCAGTGTTGTAGTGGCAGAACAGATTTTGGTCAGAGTTATGCCTGCGTAGCCCCGTTAATGCTCTGTGAGGGTGGGACTGCCTGCAGCATCCCTCTCTTGCTGGGTACGAGCTGGATGCCCAGAACAACTGAGCTGTATTTTTCAATTCCAGGTTGAGGTTGCAGGCTGCTTAGGTTGCAGATTTTTCATAAGGTCTTGAAATTCCTGGAAGACAGTAAATATGTGATAGTGCACAGCAGGATCTTCAGAGCAATGCCTTACGCTGCCGGTACCCTTTTGAAGGTGGTGTTCTGCAGCTTCCTTTTTTTCACCGTAAAGAACTGTAAACTTCCTCAGCTGCGTGAAATCTGATGCTTAAAACTGTGTTTTTATGAATTTTTAAGGTTACTGGTCAGAGATGTAAGTGGTATTTATTCCTCTGCAGAGCAGCCTTGTGTGGTGGAGCCAGGAGATGCTGCGACCATCGGTGCTGTCGGCGTGGCCATGCTGCCGCTGTACAGAGCTGCTGAGCAACATCCAGAAATGCACTCACATCTTGGCATGTGGGCATTGATCCTGCATCATTTTTCATGTGTCCACAGGCAGTTCGATTAGATGTGCCCAGTCTGTTCATGCTTGTAGTACCAGAACTCAACCCGCTGGCAGAAATGGGCCCTGTCTGCTGGGACAGCTGGTGCTGCAGGGAGAGGTGATGGCTGGCACAGCCCGTGGCTGCTGAGACATCATCTGGGGGCTCTGTCACACTCCCGAGGGACATTCATACCCATCCTAAAATCCTGCTGTTGCCAAGTGCTGCTAAGCATCTCTGTTGCTTTTTGATGTCCTCAGCTCGAGGGTCAAATGAGGGGTAGAGAAGTAGAGGAAGCCCAATTACATTTTGGCAGTAGGTTCAGTGGTTACCAACATAATCAGCCTGTACTCAGTGATCTTTGGCTGGAAATTACTGAGTAAATGTCAGCCGGTATCATCCTCTGCAGATCTTTGCAAATGCATAAGTGTTGCTGTTTAATATGTTGCTTATTCTGAACTCTATTATAAGTTTCTATTTTTAAGGCTATTGAAATCAAACTAGATTAGCTAAAATTTAGACTACTGAGACAACTAAAAGAACATTTTATTATCAGTTATTACTGTAGCACTGAGCTTTTAAGATTCAATTATTGTTTTACTCTGCTGCTGACAGCTCCTACACCCTTCACCCATTCTGATTTAACTTCTCACTGGTCCCTTTGGCTTCCCTTGTCTGCTGGGTATTGTTTCTTAATACCAGAGGGAAGAGTTTTCTTTCAGCAGTTGGACAGCAGGTGGAAGGAAATCCTTGGGAGTTAAAACCACAGAAATGTAAGTGAATTATTAGCACTTTGAGCAAATACTGGGAAGGGAAGACATTGGCACATTAACTATTAACATTTGTTAATTAATGCAAGCAAAGAATACAGGTTGAAAGGTGCTTCTGTATAAATTCTTAACTTGATCTACTATATTTCCAGATTTTTCTCTCTCTTGGTCAAATCTCACGTACCAGCTATGAAACCAGAACTCCTGGTAGAGGCATGACAACGTCTGCAGTAAGCAAGGGATTGTACCTCTAGTCGGTAAATAGCTGTTACCTAGCCCACACGTAGCCCCTCTGGGGCTCCCTGACAATCTCTGGAGCTCAGTAGCATGCAGGATAAATTGGTGTCTGTATTCAAAGCAACTGAAAGAGAGGAAATTCACGACACTGTTTGTTTGTTCCATGTTCTGCCCGGTTGGTTTGGTAATAGCCAGTGGTGGGTCGTGTCACAAAGTTTTAAACCAGCCATTCTAGGAATTGTTCTTTTTACATAAATGAGGAAAAGAGAGATCAAGGTGCAGGGGGTATTCAAATCTGCTTCACCTCGTGCCTTGACTGTGCCAGGATTTGCACTGCGATACAGCAAGAACACGAAAGGGGAGTGCTGCTGCTGATAACCATCACAGAGAGTCCTCAGGAGCTCTCGGTAGCCAATTCATCATAACGGGGGAATTTCGCCCTGGTGCTGAGTGTCACTCCAAGCTCTATTCATCACTGATGTCTCCAAACGCTGTATCTGGAGGAGGTGAGTGGTGTGTAGGCATTTTGCTGCCTTGCTGCTTAGAAGAAATTTTGACCTCCGTGCTCAGAGTTACTCTAAGTAAGCAGAGCAGACAGTGAATGTATCTAGCTCTGAAAAAGCAGCTCCCCTTCTCATGACAAGAGCTTCAGAGGTGACTGTTTGAAATGATGAATGATGCATATTGCATACAACCAAAGATTAATTAAGAAGAGCAAGTTAACATTCTGCACAACTTCATAATAACAGCACTCTCCTTGAAATCTGTACAACATCTGCGGGCTCAAGTTCAGCCAGATGCAAGACATCAATAAACACTCTGCTTTGCAGAAAGTAATTTCTTAACAAACATTGCACTGACGACGATGATGTTTGTGTCTGCTCGATGTCTGTTGGGTAGCCTAGCAAGGCTATATTGAAATGTTGCTGCACTTTCTGCATGTGTTGCATTAATTAATGCTCCATCCACCTCCTGCTGAAATCACTGCTCTGCTGTCACAGTGCCTGGAGGACCCCTTACTTTGGGCCATCTCCTCTGTGTTTTCAGTCCACGAAGGACCTCAGAAATGCCTCGTCACAAGGAGTGCTTTCTTGCCAATTCCGCAAGAGTTATTTCCATCAGTATCAAACTAATTAAAACCTTGATGATCAATATTCTTGCCTTTATATTAGTTTCTCTTATCTATTTTAACACGTGTTCTTGCTCTCTCCCTTCCTTTTGCCCAAGAGGTCTTAATTAAAGATTAACAAATCATCTGGAATTGAACAAAAACAACTGAGCCAAAGTTAAAAATATGAACTTATAGAAAGCCTACTGCAAACTTGGATTTCTTTTTCCTTGTTTGTTTTTTTTTTTTTTTTATGTTTCCAAATCTGCTTTTCTTCATTTTCTTTATCTGATCTTCTTGGTGCCTGGTACAGCTGGAAGCAGAAGCTCCCTGACTACTCCTGTGTGTTTCTCCTGCAGCTAACAGTGGCACAGAAAGTGCTGAGGCTACCGTTATTCATACCAGGAAAATGCTTCACTGTTTGTTTATCAGTGAAATGGGCCTATGAATGTGGGAACTGATTTGTTATCATCTAACAAGGTTGTCGAAAATGCAACAAATGCAGGTGTATCCATAGCACCTGTCAGTACCACGCAGTTCGGGGAGAAAAAAACAAAAACACCGAGTTGAATGTGGAAAGAAAGAAAAGATGATGAGAAGATTGTGAAAGGAGAGCTATGGGTGATTTTTTGATTTAAAGATTTTTTTTTGGATAATCAGATTGCAGATTAAGAGGGAAGTGTGTCATGCCAAGAGACTACTGAATTAGTGTTGGTGTTAATTATTCTGTTTGAAACGTGCTTGTTTTTCCTGAGGTTTCGTAGCCTCACTCAGCAATACTTGATTTAGTTAGCTAAAAAAACACCTTTCTGTCTGTTGGACAACCTCAAGTTAAAGGCCAATGCTTCAAAACTACCCACTAATAAAAGCTAAGTGGGGTTTGAACCAAAATCTGTATTTTTCCCATAGTTTGGGTGGTGCCTTGTGCTGCACAGACACAGATGGTTCGAGCTGTGATGAAGAAGAGCCTTGAAGAAGAAGAAGAGCAGGAAGAAGAGCCTTCCTCAGCTGGGGGCTGGCTCCAAGCCCACTCTTCTCTCCAAGGTTGGAAAGTCCCTGGAGGTTTCCCAAACCTTAACCTGGACCTGGAGTTTGGGAGGTCTGTGCCCTGCAGGTGGCCCACGACCCTTACAACAGGGTGCAGCCAGCTAAGAGCTGATCCAGCGAAGAGCTAATCCACGTGAGTGCCTATGTTTTACTTACACCCTTATCTGAAGAACCAGTTCATGAGGCAGTTGGAAACATTTCTCTCTTCAGGTATGCAGATACGGTGCCAAAAGTGAAACTTCTTTACCTGCTCCTTTTTTAACCTGTTTTTTTTTCATTTTTTTTTTAATGTCTTTGGTTGAAAGCAGTAAATGGATAAATGTGTTGACAAGCAGTAGCTCAGCAAAGAACAAAAGTGGGAAAGAACAGCTTGAAAGAGGTAATCTTCTCCTACCTGAGAAGCAAATGCACATGGGAGTGAGAGAGGAGCAAAGTAATAAAGGTATTTTTGCCTTTAATGCATCCAGCACCAGGTATGCCAGCAGAAATTAAATGAGAGAGGCTATTTCTTACCCAGGCAGAGCAAATGGCTGTCAGCATGGGCTCCGTGCACGCCCTGCTGCTGGGCTCAGCCATGGACTTGCTGCTTTCTGAGCATCAAGCCATTCAAAGTCACCAATTACAAGAGATGCAAGCCTTGGGTTGCTGTTTTGTTTCTATTTTTTTTTAATAGATAGCTGTGAAAAATGTACAGTAAAATTTGTAGCAGTAAGTCCCTTTTAAGTTTTCCAGTGACTTAAGAGGCCTTGCAGAAGGTCGGTGTTTCCTTGAAACCCGAAGAGAAGGAGCTGCATCGTGTCTGTGCTGCGTGGCATGTACCTTAATGAGTCAGTCTCAAGCAAACCCCAAACCTCTGGGAGAAATCCTGACTGGAACAGTGACATTAAAATAAAAATTTGTGTTAGGTGTCACTAGACCCAGGGATGCCTCAGGTGGTTGGTTCCCAACAGGCTCCATCAGCCACGGGCCCTCTACGTCTGCTAAAAAGCTCTTCAGCATTCTGGGCTGGAAGGTAAGAAATCAGGCTCATGCATTACTTTTTCCTTCTCCATTCCTTTTGGTTTCTAAAGAGATTAAATTTACTAGGAGAGATTAAAAAAGAGATTAAAGAAATTAATTTTCCTGGGAAGAAGGCTCTTCCTCAAGCAAAATATAAACATAAATAACAATGCAAAGAGACTGGAAATGAATATAGAAAATTTAAGATGCATCTGCAGACGAAGTTAGAAAAGATATTTAAAAACAAACCCAGCACCACAGCCTAATAGGATCTACTGTTGATTTAGAATTAGGCCATCCCTTCTCCAAATCCCACCTGGCAAAGTTTGCATTTACAAATCCAGAAAGGGAATGCTCTAATGAGCAATGGCTCATACACCTACCTTTGGTTTCCACCTGCAGCTTGCTTTCCGTAGCATGAGCGAAGCATATAGGTGCCATGGGTCCTCTCCTGTTTGCGTTGAGCTGTTGTGAAAAACAAGCAGAGGAAGATTTTGTCATTCCTCAGAAGAGTTCTGGGGAAGTTTTACCTCGAGGGCACGCGGGGTGAAGGCAGTTGCCCAGCCTGTCCCACTCAGATTGTCCCTCCCATGTCCTGTTTTGGAAAAAGCTCCCTAAGCCTTCTAACCAGGACATGTAGGACTTGCACGTCCTCGGGTCTTGGCACAAGGGGAATGTTGCATCAGGAGCATTCAAATCCCCCTGTCTTCTTGCCTGGGCTTTTAGCTTTTATTTTGCTTAAAGGCATCATTAAGAAGCCCCCTCCCAGAAACAACCAACCAACCAAAAATCAAAGAGTCTAACTTGATACAGAATCAGCAAAAACTCCCAGAAACATTTTTAAGACTTCTCCCCCTTGCCTGTAGGAGAAGCATCAGCAGTTTCGCCATGCTGAGGACCAGAACAGAGCAGTGGGACTGAAGAGGTAGAAGAGTTTTCCCTTCCACACTGTTGCAATGTTGATATTGGTGGTCAGAATTAGTTATTTAAGGAGATTGAAATGAACAGATATATTTATATACATGTATATATATGTAACTGATTCTCTCACTCTCTTTTCTCAGACATTTAGCAGAATGGCAGACTTAAGCCCTTAGTAATTTTCAGCGGCTTAAACGTTTTCCCCACTACAGGGCAAAGGAAGCTCTTGGCTGTGTGTAAGCTCTCGAACCCATGCACATTGATAGCTGATCAGTCCTAAAGGTGGCTTCTCTGTTAGGAAGCGATACACATCTTACGCTGATAGGGAGAAGTTAAACCAGAAATTTTTGTAGAAAGGATATAACAAAAAAATCTTAAATGAAATCAGGAAATAATAAGAAGTATTTATAAGCTTAAACAGGATTCTGTGAACTGGCGATAAGTATTGCACTGTTCCTGCTAGATTGAGGGCTGGTTTTGTGCTGGCCTTGAAAGAGATAGTATTCATCTTTGTTTGTGCTACAGCCTCTGTAGCACGGGCTTAAAAGGTAAGATTACATATAAGCTGTACACAGCCTACAGTTGCAATGACAGCGCGATTTTATCACTGACAAATGCAATATGCAGGCTTCTGTTCGGTAACCCTCCGAAAATCGAGATACGTTGTAAACGCAGGTGTAAAGATTTTTTATTCTTATTTTTAAGAAGCAGCAAAGAACCTGGTAAAAGCCGCGTCTCCTCCAGAACTTATCATTAGCTGGTGGCACAGCTGCGGGCAGGGTTTGTGTTCCTGGGGACGTGCGGCTTTGGGGGATGGAGAAACGTGGCTTCTAGTCGGTGAAGGCATGGGAGCTAAAATCTCACTTAGAGGAGCACGTATCCTCGGATTACTGTTGTACCATCCTTTGGTTGTATCAGGACAGGTAATAGTCAGTGTCAGGAGTCTGAATGGGGTTATTGAGTTGGTGCAAGCTGCTGTAAATTGAAGCGAGCACGGCTTTTCGGAGTTTGTAGGAAGAAAGGGAATAGCTGGGCTGAATCTTCCACAAATAAATATGTTCCCATCCGGTTCTCTTAAACCAAAAATCTCCTTGCCAGCTTTGAAATATGAAGAGGGACAGCGTGCTCCTGAGACAGAGACGTTAGCAAGTGCCAAGAGAACTACTCTGAGACAAAACACATAGCTGGTTTTGAAACCTAAAGTTGGAAATGAGGTAATTTGGATTCTATTCCTGACTCTGGCCCAATCATCCAGTTATTAGAAAAGTTATTGGACATCCAGTAAAATTTCCTTTAGTTCAGCTTCATTATATGTGAAATGGAGACAACTGCACAGGTTATTTGAAACTGCGTTAAATAATAAATTTAAAGACTATCATAGTTAGTCTTCGATATTTGTAACCCATGTGGAAATCTTTGAATATGGAGCTGTGTTTTTGCCAGGTAATGTTGATGTTGTAAAGCATAAATGAAGAAATAAATAAAGGGACGTAATCACTTTGTAAGATGCTGCTGATGTTTGTTTCCCATAAATATTTTAAGTAATACAGCTCAGACTTTGGATTTCTGAGAGTAAATATTACCAAGCTCTGCAGTGCTTGATTTGTGTGGGTATTTTTGTACTGTGGGTATATTACGATTGTGAATATGCCCTGATAAAAAAGCATCAAATAGCTCCGGCAAGGCAACCTTCATGCGCAGAGTTTTCTGTCTCTATGCACATACATAATGATCAAAAAAAGAGATTGTTTTAATGAATTATGATATGGCAGATGGTGTTATATTTTACATATTGCAGTAAAATATGTTTCTCAGCAGCTTTTGCTACCAGAGAAGCGTATTGCTTGCTTGAGGTTTTCTATACAGAAGGTCAGATGCGGGGTGGATAACACATGCTGGAGTGCATCTTGAACTATCAGCCTATATGGTAGTGCCAATGTCAAGAAAATCCCGTGTAAGTTGGAAATGGCAAAATGCTATTGCAGCGGGTGGAAAGAAGTTGATCTGAAGGAGCTCACAGAGATCACTCGCTGCCAGTTTTGAGGAGACACTTTCTGATGTTTTAGTTAAACGGAGTTGAAAACTGTGTCTTTGTTAGTGTGATTGCTCCTGGTGAACCTTCCTTTAGAGAAATTGCGACCTTTTCCCACAATCTTTTTGGCTTTTTCGTTGCCGCCCCATCCTGGGCCAACGTTGGTGATGAATACATGGAGTCTGCCTTTCTACCTCACCCTTCTGGGTGCTTTTATGTGATGCAGCGTAAGGTCTCTGCAGCTGATTCCTTGCCCTGATTCCTTTGTGCTCCTCACATCCAGGTTTTCCTCTTTTGGGGGAATCTCATTTGCAAAAATATGCTTTTCTCATGAAACCTTATTTGTAAGCCTGGTATGAAACTCTCACTGCATTTATATTTTTGACAGTGTGCACCAATTGCTCATAATTCCATTATGTTCAGTATATCACTGAATTGGGAGAATAATTTTGGCATATGCTGAAACCTCGTGGTTTACACATATAAAATGCTATTCTGGTAACAAAGTAGTGAGCATGTTTTCTAATGGGATATATATCATTATAAATGGAACACTGGTTTTACAAAATATTTTAAGAGGAAGGTAAATTAGATCATGAAAAGTGCATAAGGGCTATAAATTATGCAGTAGCCTAAAGAATTATTATAAAGAGATTTGGTTGCGGCCTGAGTCCACGAAACTTTTAACTGTGGCCATTAAAATAAACCATGTCAAGTGCTCACAGCCACGTATGATATATTGCATCTTGTGGAATGGTCACCTGAAACTTTAAAATTACTTACGGCGTGAAAATAATGGTCACCCCTAATTCTGGTTGCAGATGGCTTTTAATGAATGATATTAAATGGGAAATGGTGGTAGTTTAAACTAAAGTTTTTATGGCTTGCTCTCTTGGCATTCAGAACGTTTTTTGCCTAAGAGGTGCCTAGAATTTCTTAGATGGGAAAATCTTTAATGTCTGACTGAGCTTGCGAAAGATGCTCCGGGGTGACACGCTGAACTGGCGTGGGCTGGAGGAGTGTGTTCGAAACCATTGCTGCCATGGGAGGTCTTCCTTAGGTGCTGCAAAAAACCTTCCGTTTCTCTCCTGTCTAAAACAGGCATCTCTTTATCTTTCTCTTTTTAATTTTTCATTTCCCTATTATGTCCTTACAGCATCATGTTGTTGGTCTTCAGGCCTTCTTCAGGCTAATGCAGCCCAGGCTGTCTCGCAGGAAGATTTCCTTCAGAAACACCCCTGGGCCTCGCTGAAAACGTGTGGGTCAGGTGTCTCGTCACAGCAGTGATGCAGGAACAGTCTGTAAATGAAATTCATCCATTTGCTCCATCACGGTCACTTGGAGAAGTAGCAACGCTTTGGATACCTGCTTCTGCTGGAGCAGGAGCTTGCAGTAGGCATGGGGGGGTCTCAGGACATCGGGTGGCATCGTGGGCACGTCTCACCAGAAACACTAGTTGTTATCTGTAATGTGAACACTAGTTCTCATCTGTAATGTGGTAATGTTGGTGGTAGGGGAGACGTTTGGACCAGATGGTCTTGGAAGTCTTTTCCAACCTTAATGATTCTGTGATTCTGTGTTTTATTATGAGGTTGTTTAATTTTCTTGTGAAAGATGAAATCACATTATATTAATGATTAACTCTGTCACGGAAAATGCGCATCAGAAAATCTGGAGGAGAAACTGCATTTATTTAACTTGTGAGCTGTTGTAGTTTTGAATCATGGCTTTTTTAAAGACCTTGAAAGCCCCTTGCTGCTTCAGAGCAATGTAGTGGTTGGCTCCACATTAGGGCTCCGGCTGAAATTGGGAGTAAGTTCTGCAGAGAGGAAGTGCTGCTAAAGAAAAAGGAGAGAAAAGGATAAAACAAAGTATCTTTGAAAGAGATGAAATTAGATCTTGATTAGCCATTACCCAGGTCATTAATTTCTGGGCTATTTTAGGGAAGGAGGATCGCGTGGAGGAGTTATGCTTCTCCCTGCAGTCTGGATCTTGGCTGTTCCCAAATTCTCCTCCCCCTGTTCCTCGGGTTGTGAGCGGCTGTCGCTGTCCCTCTGGCATAGCTCAGGCTCCACAAGTGTCTGTGTGTGAGAAGCTGAACCCTTAACTCCTGATAAGTTGCCATTAGTCACTAAAAATTACCGCTTCTGCGACTACTACGCGGCTTCTTGTCAACGGAAAGCAGTTACAATGCTATTTCTTGATTGTAATCACAGCAGTAGATAACGTTATTTTTTTTAAAGATGCCTGTAATTTCAGTAAAGCTGAATTAGTGCTGCAGAAGAATAAATGAAATGAATCAAACTGAGCAGGCGCTGTGAGCAGAGACCCGGCAGCCAGCTGGGCTCATCAGGGACTTGTTCCCCCCAGGGCACAGAGGGGCAAGGATTTGGGACTAATTCCCACGTGCCCATGAGATGTGGTGGGTGCCACTGTATGCACTACAGGGGACTGTAAATGTTATCTCTGGAAGCAGCTTCCCACCAGTGTACCTGCATTTAACCACAGGACGGGGCCATTTTAGATAAAACAGCCTAAAAGCTCTGTCATCTCAATGATGGAAACACTTCTGTTTATTCTTTTTCTGTATTTTTTTCTCCTAGGTGCATGTACATAGTAAAATACCATTAATTTCAACAAAATTGTTTATACTGCTGCAAAATCTGGCTTTGTAGGTGGCCACTTTCCTTGCCCATCTTCCCTTGACTCTTATCCCCCAGAAACCTACAGGGAGAAGGATGAAAAATTGATGCTCCTGCCCACCTACAGCTGTTCTTGGTGCATTAGTGTCACCGAGAAAGCAGTGCCACACCTTTATAAAAAAAAAAAAACACATTTCTTCATATTGTACACCCGATGACAGCCCGCACAACCTTTCCTTTGAATGCATTTTGTTGTTTGTGCTCCATGACAGTGCTGCCAGCTCTGGGGATTTTATCATTACCTTCGTGACAACTGTGTTTTTTTTTTTTAATTTTTTTTAGCTTCTTCTGACAACATTGCTCTGTGACTTTTGTTGGTTTAGCCTAGTTTGATGCGAGTTGATAATAATTACAGTAGTAGTTAACAGTATTTTGTAGGATGGCTATAATTTGTCTGTAATTACAGCTGGAACGATAGAAACACATCCCAGTTTTTAAAGAAAAGTAAAACTCCAGCCTTCATGGCGCTGGGGGAAAGAGATTGAAAATGTTATTTTCAAAAGATTAAAAGCTGGAGGGCTAAAATTAAGCCTTCAATTATACTAAAGCTTAATCTTGTGATACTAAATCCCTTTTTTGTGTTTTGGGGATCTGACCTGCGATCTGTGTGTCTGGGGCTGACAGTATCAATTACACTACGGCAGCGCATGAAGCCGGCGGCCTTTGGGCATTGACCTTTTCGTCTCTAATGTTAAAGTAATTCATGCAGGTGGAGTTTGAGAAGAGTATATTTGTTTGCTTCCTCGTTTTTCACAACGTGACACTAACATAAATCATTCCTAATTTCTGGCTTTGTGTGTGGCTTCAGCTGGTGGCACCCCCTTCTCTGCCACCCACGTGCTGCTTTGCGGTGACACCAGGCAGTGTGCTCTACCTCTGCAGTCCAGATTTATTTCATTCTTCATCACAAGAATGCTCCCTAAAAGGTGGAAAGATGCAGGTGAGTTGCTTCATCAAGGTTGTAATTAAGTTTTGCAGGATTTGGCTGTTTTGCCTTCACCATTTGTGCCCAGCTGCCTCGGCTCTGGTGTTGCCGCTCTTGGTGGATGTGGTGAAGGGAGAGGTCCTGCACCAGCTGCGGTGATGATGAGCCCTTGGTTTGCAGTTCTGTGAGGTATTTAGAAGCTGTGGAAGCAGCTGGATAACCGTAAATGGCAATAATGGAAAGCAACAAAAGAGATGAAGGCTTTCAGGGATTCCTCTTTGTGTATTGTGTGAAAATGGGTAAAATAAGGACAAAGTCTGTTTTTCGTTGTGCCTGTCATCCTGAACCCTTACGGTCTGGAAACAGTTCCTGGAAGTTCTCAAACATCGCCCTTAGGTGTAACTCCTTGCATCAACCACGAAGTCCTCTTGTTTTTCAAAATGCATGTTTGATATTTATTCCATTTGAGTTGGAAAACATGTTTCTTGTGCGGGTGATTTGTTTTAGCCAATCCACATGACTAGAAAATGAGTTCAAATGCCTCAGAGGAGCCAATTCTTCCTAATGTATATATCAGATGTCACATATTTCTTCTTCCCTCTCTGGACATTTACCTTACAGTCTTACAGCAGGCAATGCCAGAAGTAGAAAAACATTTATAAATGTACCATTAAGCAGAGAAAAAGCCTCCAGCTAGTTTTAGTGGTGATTTAATTAATTATGAACAGCAGAAACGCTATGTGCATTTATCCATTCTTCTTACATAGCAATTATGTGCATTACATGTCTTTATCCCTGCTTTCTGCATATGGACAGACAAATATCTGTATAATTTAGCATTAATTATGTATGTATAGACTTTAGTACGTTCATAAATATATATCAGCTGATTAGTGCTGTAAATTGAATCCAGATTCTCTTTGCTCCTTTTGCAGGAGATCTGCCCTTTTGCTCGTGTCTCCCTCCCAGCAGCAGTGTCAGTGTTTGAAACTATTCAGCTTCCCACGCCCCAGAAGCAAGCAGCATCCCCGTCAGGTTTTTGGCAGCCCTCCCTTTATCACTGTCTCTGCCTTGCCACGTGCTCCGAGCAATGCTGATTTTTTGGAAGCCCCATCAGCCCAGGGAGGTGTGATATGGCCCCGTATGACCAGGTTATACGTTTGTGGTTTTCTTTGGTTAATTTTTTTTCTCCAGGTTGTGAATATGTCTTTGTTTTAGAAACCTGGGGGGGACAGAAATGTGACTGTAGGATTAAATGGTAACTGAGTTAACTCTAGCTCAGTACATGTCCAACCAGAGAGCCCGCCTAGCTCCTGAGTTCCTACCCTAATGCCAGACCTACCCCCACTCCAGAAATTCCTGTGAATATCAGATCTAGCCATGAAATCCCTAATTCTTCTAAAGCAACTAAAGCAACCATGCAGAGACACTGGCTAGCCCCTGACAAGTCCAGGACCAAAGAAATGCAACTCACTTCTGTTAACCCATCCATCAGGTAATTTCGGGAATTACCCAGTAGTTGCTCTTTCAAGCACTGGTGGCAGAAGAGCAGCTGAGGAGGGCTGGGGATGGGGTGTGTGACATGAGCCACTCCTGACACTTGTCAAACCTAATTTTACCAACTGGTCATCCCACATCATGGGAGTGGGTCATATATCTGGAAGGAAAATGAGGTATTGGGTCTCTGAGCTGTGAGGGAGGGAGCTCAGCTGTAACATCAAGATTGCTTTGCAGTTGCCTTAAGAAGTCACATAGGAAAAGGCCCGAGGTAAAATACCAGAGCCCAGCACATTTGGAGAAAGGACAGAGTTGGATTGTGGAAGGTGAAACCTCCCTCCATCCCCATACAAAGGAGAGGGAGAAGGTTGGGTGCCAAGGGGAGGACAAAAGGGCACCTGTCCACGGCTTTGGCTGCTCTGGACTTAGCAGCACCGAGGCATTAGCAAGGTTTTTACAACCCAAGGAGCAAAAATTCATGCTGAGATAGGAGAGCTGAAAAGAAAGTAAAGAAAGAGAAGGAAAATCAAGCTACCATGTGAGAAGGAGGCTGCTTTCCTCGTTGTGCTTGTGCACCTTGCAGCTCCGAGGCTGTGGTGGCACACATGGTGCTAACTGGGAGCTCTGGACAGGTTGTTGGAAAGGATCTGCCGCTGTCCCTCCCTTTCTAGAACTCTGCCTCTTAGACTTTTTCCCATCCGTAATCATTCTTAAGGACTACTCTGAAAAGAAAATCTTTGAGGAGAGGCTAATTGAAGGTTGCCGGAGGGACTGCTTTAAGGTGGTAACGACTCAATGGTTGGCCAACACCACCGTGAGGCCCCCCGTTCTGTGTCAGAGCTGGTTAACTAAAAGGCTTCTCCCACCGCGGGCTGTCAGACCGAATTTGTCTTACAGCACGAGGGCGAATCAATGAACTGATTAACAGTTGTTGAGCTGGGTGTTTCTGGGATTAGCACTGGTATGATCTCCATGGGTTTGTCTGTGTTACTAAATGTAAAGGGGTGTTATCAGGCCGGATGAAAATTGGAGTAGCTCCTCTATTTTCAAAGGCTTGATTTGTCCCAGGGGAGGTTTTGGCCCGCCGTGCAGCAGAGGAGACATCGGAGTAGAAGGCTTTCAAATAACATGAATCAATTGCCCTTCCTTCCTGCATCCCTTTCCCTTTTCTGTTTTAATATTATTGATGAAGTGACCAAAATGGTGTCTGGGCATATCTGAAAAAATCAATGAAAAAGTAAATCTTAGGGAAAAAAAAATCAATTGTCCTGCGGTGTGAATTTAAATGTGACCCGTTTGTGCTGTGTGGTGTGCGTGCTACACAAAGTACCTGGCGGCCGAGGTGTCGTTTGCTTTATTCCTTTCAATCAGGTGTTTGTAGGACGCAATTCCTTAAGAGAGGAAGAACTGTTAATTTTGGTTTCATCAGCAAAGGTAAAACTAAATCCCAGATTAGAACCCTTCTGCACTTTTGAGTCCTCTGCAGACCTCAAAGAGCCTGCTCATCTCTTGCAGTCAGAGAACGGCGTAACACCCTTTATTTAGATTTTCTTCCGGAGCTTTGCTCTTCTTTTCAGCTGCATCTCTCAGACCACTGTACAGTATTCTGCACTTTCCAAGATCATTTCATTTTAACTCGATATTCCAGTTTCTGTCTCTGTCGTTTATGGGCTGGTTGAACCCTGCTGCATGCAGTCTCTGATTGCTGCCAGGCTCCTTGCTGCTGGTTGCTGTCTGCTCTGCCCACGTGCAGCTGCCAGCACTGCCCATCTCCTCCCGTCCCGCACCGTGTTTGCAGTTTCCCTGCTTTCTGGCCGTTGCTTCAGAGCTCAGGTCCTGAGGAGTTATGCAAAATACAAAGGGGATGTTTCAGATGAAGCAGGACACAATTAAAAAGATATGAGGTCTGCTGTGACCATTGCTGCTGACAGAACTGCATCAGGGAGGGCTCCGAGCCCACGTGGCAGTATGTGTTTTCCACATTTATTATTGATGAGACAGATGTGCAGAGAAGCACTCGTGTAAATCCTTGCTTAGACAGCACTGTTCACAGAGCACGTTCTTCATGTGAGCATCTTTAATGAACACGTAGCACTTTTTACCAAACCTTGCTGGTTTTTGAGGAACCAGAGGGTATGTGGCAGGTCCCAGCTGGTGGTAGGGAAAAGGCCAAGGCTGCTTGGGAGGGCACTTGTGTCCCATGCATTTACTCCTGGTGTCTGCCTGTCTGAAACAGGCCTTGTGCGTGCGGACAGGAGCTGTTTGGGGCTTGTGGCTTCATGATAAGGGGTATGCCTTGGATTCTACAAGCACATATCACAAAAACTTCTGACCTTGGCCATGCACAAGTGTAAGAGAGAACCCAGTTGTTACTGGCGTTGTGTTGGTTTTGCCTGCTTTGCCTTCCCAACAGGCAAAGCAAAGCACAGACACAACTCAGCCAGAGTTGCCGGTGCCAGGAGAAAAGTCAGCTCTTCTGAGCACAAGGGCAGCGTTCAGTTTAACACTCCTGCCTTCTCTAAGGATCTGACAGCATAATTTAGCTGTACTGTAATTTACTGTGCTGTGTTACGTGTCCTACATTACAGTGAGGCTGACCAAGTTTGTAATTTTAGAGTATATGATCAACATGCCGCTCATTTTTCCATTATCAGGGAAGTCTGTAATTTATCTCCCTCCCTCACGTCTCGTACTGGAGCATTTCATTTCCATGACTGTGAATTATCAGCATCCAATCCTTGAAGCTACGATTGGAGATAATAGCCTAAAGTTTCCCAGGTGAATAATTACTCCGGTTGTCCAGCCTGTGATATCTTTGAGAGCTTTTTTCCCCTGCAGAGGAAAGCATTCTGCCTTTTCTGAAGACCGTGACCTTCTACGGTGACTGAAACCTATTTTGGTTGAACTCTTATTTGTGTGAAGTCTGTCATTACGTGTTCTTCTCAGGTTAGTTCTCCCACTCAGCCTCCAAAATGTTAATAAATGTTTGGCAGAAAAATGAATGGTGCTTGTGCTATTAACCTTTTTTTTTTTTTTCCCTTCTATTTTTTTTTCCTCCAGCTTGTTGTCTGTAACAGATATTTTGACGTGAGATTGCAGAACTGCTCAAATTGCTCTGGAGCAGAAGTTGCAGTGGAAGTTCTTGGGATCTGAGATTTTTCAGTTGTGTTTATTTAAAAATCCTGTCCTTGTTGCCTGGCAATTACTGTTTAACACAGTCAGAACAAAATTATCAAGTCGATATTTTGGAGGCAGAAAGGCAATTAGCTTCTCCATTCGCACTCAAGAGGAGTCAGGTACTGTTAATGAAGTCCCATGTTTACCTTTGAATCTCTCCTCTAGCATCGAAACATGGAATTTAGCTCAAATATTTGTCCCAGTTCTACTGCACAAACTGTGCAATGAATACGTGAGGCTATCTGCACATGAATTCAGCCTCTCCAGGGCATTTGAGACAGCAAGATCCCCTAAATATGTGGTTGGTCTTAATATTCTTGTCACAGATCTGATTTATCCCGGATGATGCTTGCAGGACTCTCAGTGGACACTCATGTTTAAGCACAATGAGCTTTGCTCTTGAGGCAGCTGCTGGTTATCCCAGGTATTCTTGGTTTGCTTTCTGCAAAAACTTCCTTTTTTAGCAGAAACGCTTGGGAATTTTCTCCAGGCCGGGCTAATTTCTAGCAAGCAGATGTTGCCAAGGGATTTTCTTATCTTAGCCTGCTGGAGCTTCAAAAGAACAAGTTGAGAGGCTTAAGGATCCTATAAAAGTACTCGGCGAGGGGTTAATGAAGAGCACGTTGAACACATGGCTAATGGATGTTGTTGTGAGACGCTTTGCATGTGGTTATGGTGTTTTCAGAGACATCGCTCCTTACGTAGGCAAGTAGCGGGCTGCTGGTCACTAGTGGGCACAGCTGTAGGTAGCTGTTGTGTTTTTGTGCAGCACTCCATGCCTACAGGTAAAGAATTGGGCAGTTTTAATACATCAGCAAACCTGACCAACTGTTCGGAGCCATCCGCAAGGTTTTCGGATAGCAGCACGCCCGGCATTTCTCCACAAGGGCAATCTGCATCGTCCGTCATCTGTGGCAACGGGAAGGTTTAAAAAACCTTCTAAAAGCTCCATTGTAAATGACGGGAAGGCTCAGACATTGCTGCTGTGGGACTGTCAGTGCCTGTGCAGGGTGTAGTTTGCCTCCTCTGTGTTTTGCTCATCTTCCTCCGTACATCTGTGCCGAAGACATTTCTTCTGCCTGCGCGGCTTGTTCCGCGACCCATCAGATTCCCCGGTGCTGATGCCTTCCATTAATGTCAAGACTACGCTGGCTGACACAGCCAGACAGGTGTGTCACTGTCATTGGTCAAGCCAGCTCAGAAAGTTAGGCGATTTTCTGAAAATGGATGTTACTTGCTCTAAAGGTAAAATATTATTCGGGTTTGTTTTAAGGAAGTGGAAACGTGAAAACCATTTGCTTCAATCTTGCAGAGATTTTGAGTAAGAAATATCATTAGATTTAGGAAAAGTGGTTGACTACAAAGATTCACTCCCATATAATTCATTAGGAGAGGATAAGACTTTGATTTTTTTCTTTTTTTACATACTTCAGCTTTTAACTGACCTTCTGTAATTGTAAGGTAAAGTTCATTATCTGTGAGAGGCACATACTTCTGGGATACTTAAGATTTTCCAAAACACATATGCTCTGTCAGAGCTAAGTGTCTTTATTGCTGTTTCAAACCACATCAGATGTTCTATGGATCACAGACATGCCAGACTAAGTGTATCATATGCCCAGTGTCAGAGGCAGTTCTGGGTCTGTCTGGGCTTTGGACGGGTGACCTGCTTGCTGCAGAGCCTGATGAGTTGTGAAACAGGAGAGGACAGAAGCTGGGTGAGTGGGAAGATCCAACCATCTTGGCCCATCTTGGCTGCAGAGCCCACAAAGATGATTTAATGAACGTGAAAATATCCACACACCTCCAGGGTCAGTCTCGTTCTTGGCTCACAAGGAGTGATGGCCACGCTTTGGGAAGCACGGAGCTCTGCCCTAGGAGCACCGTGGTTTTGGTGGAAGGATGCCTCTGGGTCTTAAATACTGCTAATGGTACGGTGACAGCCCTCTTCTATCAGGGCATGACCACAAGGGGCTGGGCAGAGCCCATAAACTTCTCTGGATGCTCATCAAGCAGTCGCTGCTTGTAACAGCTTTTTATTCCTGACCTGTGGACTCAGATTTTAAAAGCAAACCAGGGTCTTGAGCCCGTGCCCTGATGAGAGTTGCTAGGATATAGCCTCCGTAATTCTCAAGGGTCGTTGTTTTAGAGGTGTGAGGTCTGCACAAATCTGGCACGTAAATGCTTGCAGAGGTCTGCCCTGGCATCGGGTTTGAAAACGCCGAGCTGTTGGAGTGAATTGCGCTGACACACCGAAAAGCAGCCCAGCCCTCCTCCTCATCCCCACCCACGTAATGAAGAGAGCCATTAATTTTAATCTGCCACATCGTGAACTGTGGTCCCCTGGGAGCTGCTGCAGGCTCATCTCTGTGGGAGCAGAAAGCCACAGGGCAGGGGGGGAGAGAGCAAGTACTGGGAGCTGCTTCAGCCGTGCGGTAAAACCAACCCCGAATCCACAGCAGAACATCGTCGTGGGGAAGGTTTAGCTTATCCAGACCCCATGGATGTAAAAGAATATGAGAGCTCTCCTATTGCATCCTGAAGCAGTCCATTGCTGGGGTAATTTAGTTCTTGATTTTGTATTTTATTTTATTTTTATGTCCTGGCAGCTTCCCTCTTTCCCAAGTGGGCATGCCATCGGTATTGTAACGCGTTATAAAAACATAGGGACAACCACCCCAAAAGCTGTAGACTTGTTAATCAATATTTGGAGACACGCATGTCGTGTTAGAACTACAAGCTTAGCCACAAAAATGTATTAAAAAAGACATTTTTCTTCAAGAGCTAAGCCAGCAACACATGATCATAATGAAATGAATAAGTATTGTAATTGGATATCGTATCACGTTGTATGGCTTTAATTTAAGACAACAAGCAGCAATTCAATAACACAGAGGCTGCTATTGCTTCTGAAACACTTTCATGCCTGAAGGATGAGTGAATATCTTAAAATAATTGTGGATTATTTCTCTTGCAGTACCTACAAGAAAACAAGGAGAAGAAAAGTCTGGGTTTTACAAGAGCCCAGTACCTGGTCAGGGGAGCATCGGGCATGTGGTGTGGTGTGGGACGGACAGACCAAGGCAAAATCCTTGGCTGGGATAGTCATCCAGTAGGGCTCACATGGTTTCACACGCTGTATTCCTCCAAGTCCAGGCAATGTGCAGATTTCAAAGATCAGGTGGTGGTTTTTTTTTCCCCAGTTTGCTTTGGATACGTAAACCATTGTGGACAGCACTGCACTGCTATTATTTTCCTAGCAAACCTGAATACTTGTGCTGGTATTCAGCTTGGCACTGGTATTCAATCCACTTTGGGTTCAGGTTTTATATGGGAGCTTGTCCTTGCACCGTATTCATCACTTCAGTGAGAAAATGGATGGATAGTGGGAAAACATTATTATTTTTTTCCTCTAAGAGATGGATGTCCAAGCTTGTGGTGTAGCCAGTATGGCCCTGCAAAAGTACGACCACTACTGGCACTTCTTGTATGAAAGGATGCAGAATATTTGCATTAGGTAAGGAATGGATGAGGTAAAAATGAAGCAGATTTTCTAACAGTTAATATGTACGTAAGACAGAGTGAGGAAGAAAGGGAAGAGAGTGTTTATATTTTGTATTTACGGGAGTCTATATGAGTGAAGGGTGATGAAAAAGGAGTCCAAAGTCTGAAAAGGTACAGCTCAGCCAGCAGTGCCTCATCTCCACCTGTGAGATGCTGTCACATCGCTGCCCGTGCCTGTTTCTGCTGCCCAGCATCACTGCCTCGCTGCACGTCCATCACGCGTCCATCATCAGCAGACAGCGCCGTGGTGAGGTCTCCTCAACCGCTTCTTCCATGCCCCTGAAATGAGGACAGCAGGCTGGGACACTGTAAGTGATGCGTTGGACGGATGGAGCTTGATATAAATAAATTAGCCCCTGCATTGCTTCAGTTAATGATGCCGTTGATGATGATGAGCCAAGGTAAACTGGGAAGGCTCACCTGTCCTGATCAGGAGCTCACGTCAGGCTTTTTAGGTCTATGAACTGGAAAATTAATATGAGGTTTTACAACCTCTTGTTGTGCTTGGAAACAGAGGGCTGTGATACGCTCCTCAGAAGTACATAATTTTAAAACTGTACTTTAAAAATATTGATTTCTTCCAGAGAACTTGTTATGTCATATTAATGACTTCTGCCACACACTTTATGTAAACTTACAAGTCATCTTTACAGGAGGATGTGATATTTTATAACGTCACATTTAGGCAAATACTCCCCCAGACATCTTTAGAACAGTGTGAAAACTGTTGTTAACATGTGAGCTATTTACTTGCACACACAAATCTACATTTGGGGTTGTTTTTTGGTACCCTGATGGGCTACTGCAGCATTTTGTTTCTTTCTCAGTCTCAATATACCATAATTTTAATTGAGAATAGTAAATTATCATGGTAATTTGAGATATTCTCAGGTAGAGATTTACAAATAGCAGGAGGGGATCAACACTGATTGTTGCTCACTGCTGGGAAAGAGGCCTGGGAAGATGATGCTATCAGGAAGACTGAAGAAAAACAAATTATACATTGCATGTGAATGACAAATGTGCCAGGAAAAAAATGTAGAAAGGCATCTGCTTTTTCCAAGGAAGAGGAGGGCAGCACAGGCACATGAAGGAGAGCAGAAAATAACCTGTACAAGCTTGTCCTCATCCTCCTCTGATAACCTGTGCTTTTTGTAATATGTCATCTTGCAGCATGATTTTATCTCTTCCCCCAGTGATTATTTCAGTGACTATCATGCCTAAAGCCAATGCTATTCTTCTGTCTTAAGTGAAAAAGTACTGTGCACCTTGGTCACAGATGTTTCTGATGTGTGCTTCCCTCTGGATTTCTAACGTTATTAATTTTTGTGCCCTGCAAAAATATCCACGGGTTTTGAGCATGTTATGAAAAAGAAGGGACCAACAGCTGATTGTTAATGACACGTCGTCTGGTAGTCCACTCTCTACCCAACTGGCTCATGTCTCTGCCTGTCCACGATATTCCTGGTTTTATTTCTTCTGCTGCTAGACCAGAAGGGGAATTAAACTTCTCAGATTTTTCTGTTGACTTCTGAATAACAATTGGGTTTATTTCTCATTCTTACAGCCATATGCATCCTGTACTCTTTTCAGGAAAATTTTTTTCACCTCTCTTCAGCCCTCCCCTGTGTCATCAATGTTTGGTGTCTGCCTTCCTATTGTACCCGGAAAATAGGGAGACTGCCTTGTTGTTTGCAAAACCCTGGGTTTTTGGTTTCCTTCTTCCAATGATTTTCTAATGAACAGATGCAATGTCACCAGAAAAGCTTTGCTTGGCTGCAGTCACTATTGCGAGTCCCATACGCCCGTCAGGGTCTCCGTAAGGATTTGCTCATCTCGCTATCTCCTGCGATAATCCACATTTAGCCTTTATCTTCTGGAAGTGTTTTTGTTAAGACTATCAGAGACTTTTTCAAAGTCAATAAAGTTAATGATGATGGGCGCACAATTCTCTGAAACCATCTTGTTTTTCCTTTAGCTGCTGTGTGTCTCTGATTTCCTCTGCGATAAAATTATCCTCTTACCACGCTCTGCCTGATGCTGACGGTAAGCCAGCGCCGCAGCGGTTGTTACAATCTGTCAGATCACCATAATTTGGCAGTTTGGCAATTAAAGCCTTTTTGCAGTTGTTTGTTTCTTTCCTGCCTCTCTGGGTTCACTTTTACTTGTTTAACAGCCACGCAGTTGTTTTCTTGCAGCCTACCTTTAAGCACTATTTTGGCAGCTCCAAATGTTTTCCTCTCCACCCTGCGCCTTTCTGGAGCAGCTACCTCCATGGCCAGCGGTGCTGATAGCAAGGTGGGGGTGGGATGTGTCCATGCTCGTCTGCACATGTTGTCCTAGGTTTTGGTCTTTGAAGACTCTCCTGAAAATAATATTTGGCTCATTCTTTATCCACAGTGTTGGTATACGCCATGGGTAGCTTTCCCCCTATTCATAACAGTGCTTTGGTTTCATTTTCTGGATATCACCTTCTGCCTATTCACGTTCTTTTTTCTTGCATTCACTCAGTTTTCATTACCTCTGTACTTGTAGCTCACAGGATGTGTCTGTTCTTCTCCAGGACTACAGAGGAGAGGCAGCAGGTTCTGCGCAGCCAAGCACAGGGGAGGCAGGACACAACAGGACGCCCACTGCTACAACATCTTCACAGACAAAAACGATTTTAATGTGCTGCAATTCGCTAACATTTGCTGCAGCCCTGGAATCTAAGTGGGGATGAGTTACTGCTGTTCTGTGGGTAAGTTTTTTCCATCCCATGTCATGTCCATGGTGCCAGGACACTGCTCCGCACTTTGGTTTCTCGTCCCTCTGCTCCAGCGCAGCAGGAGGCAGTTGTGGACTCTGTCCTCTGGGTGGCTATGCTGCAGCGCTGTTTCTTTCCCCATTAACTTGAGATTTAGGCAGGTTGTTGTAGTCTTTTCTTGCAGGGTCAGTGGTATAGATTCCTTTTGTGAGTGATTTTTTATTGATGTAAACGAAGGCTTGTAAGTAGTACCCACATTTGTCTATTCACTGACTATAAAATGGAGTCCAGCACCTTATCTCATTTTGTGAACTCAGCACCTGACTGATACTTCAAACGGTCAAAAACCACTAAGAAAAAATCAAATTGGAATTTGCTTCCTATTTTAAGCTTATAGTTCCTTGATTGTTCTGGCTGTCTGTGAATGCAAATAGGTAGTCAGACATTTTGATGCTTATTAACACACACTGGTCTACTAATTTCATGCAAATTCTTAAACCCATGTGGGAAGATTAGACAGTAATCTTAGTGTCTAAAGTGCTACTAAAATAGTAGTAGATGCATTTTTATGTGCTGGGGTACGTGCCTGATTATTATTATTATTATTTTAAATAGAGAACATTCCTAGCAAAAGATCTGTGTAACTTTAACCCCCTTTCATCCATTTTTAATTATTTCAGGAAGTAAAATTTTGGTACATCACTCAGAAAATAACTCAGAGATGACCTGGGATCACTCTTAGGCAGAAATACGGGCTGATTTGAATGGGAAACTCTATGGGATCCTCTCCTAAAAGATCCACAGAATGTATTTTTTTTTTCTGGAATGAGAAGTGAGAAATGGAGAAATGCATCTGATAACTGCTTGTTACGGCTGAGAGTGCCACCTTGGAAATCATAATGACTGGAATGACATAGAAATATGTGCAGAAAAGTTTAAAACACAAACGGAAGGGGGACTGTGCAGGATATCCTGGTGCTGTGGAAGTCATTGTGCTTTTGGACCATCTTTTGCCCCTGTCACTCACTAATTTGTTCTTCAAAGCAAGCTTTTTTTTTTTTCTTTCTTCTCATATTTTGATTTTGCATTAGCGAGATGACTTAGCTGCAGAGAATTCCAAAGTTTATGAGAAACTTGAACAAGTTTCAAAGCTATAAATACACACAGAAACAAAAACACATAAACATCATTTTTTTCTCTGCTAAAGCACATCCTCAGAGTGAGTTTCAGTAGCTTTATAAAAATGCTGGTAGAAATTGCTAAAGCAAGTGAAAACATCATTATTCTGCTGAAAAATATGAAACATGCTGGTATCTAGGCAGATACCTCTTTTGTTGAAAATCCACCTACCAGCCAAAAAAAGACAGAAGAAAGGTCCTTGGAATATTTAAGTCTTGGCTTGTGATGGTCAATCTGCAAGCAGGGAGGGAAGTTGTTTGTTTGTTTGTCTTTGCAAGGGCTTTCTGCTGAAAGCGATGAGGCCTTAAATGTGACTGAGGATGCGATTTTGTCCAAAGTAGGTCAAGGGAAGAAAATCTTTATTGTCTGCCTACATCCTGTCTCATTTCGGGAATAGGAGAGACCAATGAGAAACACCAGCTTGTGGCCCAACAAATACAATTACTGTGCACTGTGTCTTCATTTGGATGCCACGCTCAGTTAATAACCAGATCTCTGCCATGCTTCTTTATTGCTTAGGCTGAAGGAGAAAGTAATTAAACTTAATAGGTATTGCCCTTGCTTTAAGGCCGCTATACATTTAAAGTTCCCAGCAAAAGTAATTAATACTAATAGAAGTCATGAGTCCCAAACAAAGGCATCTGTAAGCCAAGTAATCCACAACATCTAATTTTTTAAATAAATTATTTATATTCTTGTACATCTGTAAGAACATAAACTTCCTGCTTCATGGGTTCCTTCTCCTTATTCAAACATGTTGTAAACTTTCTTTTTTCAGTCTGTGAAAGCCCCTGCTCCCGTAGGATTTCAAGATTTTCAAGATTATTTTTTTCCAAGAAAAACTATAAACTCCGACATGTCATTTTCTTTATGGAAGTTAACACCTCGAATTTGAAGGCAAGCAGGAATTTTAAAGACATATTTGTGAGTTGTAAGTTCAGAAACCAATGGACAAGCACTAAATGCTGGACAAGCCCTGGGTACAGCCACCTGACCACAGGGCTCTCTGATATTCACAGCCAGGAGAGATTTGTACTCTTACTAGAAATATATTGATGTCAACATCTGAACACAGCATCGATACCAAGGCAGCAGTGGCACGAGCACAGGTAGTTGAGCTCCTCGAGAAAGCGATCAGTGCCGTGCTCAGATGTAGCTGCAAGAACTTTGAATCATGACAGACAAGGTTTTGCTTAGAATTAGTGTCATGTTTTCCCATCGTAAATCATTTTCTACTTACCTGCCAGTCAAGCTTGGCGTGGTTGGCTGCTGCATGGGAACAGATCAATTTCTGCATAGAACTGAGAGCGAAATTACTTCTAATTGTTTTCTGGGGGAGCCATTAGATCATCTACTTGAAACCTAAGCCCGTGCAACCTTGGTGCATTTCCATGAATAACCTGTTTCAATACTTCAGTGACCCAATTATCTTAGTTCTCAAAAAACTGAACAAGTAACTTCAACTCTCCCCAGCTTCCCAAGGACAAAAAGCCAAGTACCCACATATATTCTCTCTGCTGTCAGGATCGTTGTGAAATACCAGTGGCCATGTGCTGCACTCCCTCCTCGGGCAGGCTGGCTAGTGCCAGGAAGCTGTGCTTCTTTTGAAGCTGAGTTTGTCCAGCTCCCACCCACTAATTGTCACCATACCTTTTCCTTAATGTCACATTTTCCCTAATATCAGACATCCCCAACTGCGAGTGTGCTTGCTATTAATGTGTGTTTGTCCCTAGGCCAGCTCAGTGAGCTCATCTCAGCGAACCCTGCACATCAGTCAGGTGGGTTTTATTTGTCAGTCACTGCATCCTTCTTGTAATTTCTTCCCAATATTTCCACATTCATCCTGAAATGGGGATCCAGTGACTGAGCACAGTATTTCGCAGTGGTTTTGCCCATGTTGCTGTAGGAGGCAGTACTACCAGCAGTGAATGCTTCCCATCTGTGGGGCTTTTCAGGGAACTGGGTAAGGACTGTCAAGCCCCCGCTGGAGAAAATGTAGTGACAAGTGCCCTTAATGTTATTTTGGGTAATATGTTCTCTCGGTATGGATATTGACAAAAAGTCCATTAAAAATTACTAAGCATCAAGGAAGTTACTGAAGGAAAGCAAAGATCTATTGATTTCTTTCTTTACAGATATTCTATTTATCCTATTTAGCAATTGCAGTTTTGCAGTTATCTTTTGTGAGGGCAATTATCAAACCAGTGGAATCAAATGGCCAGGACAATCCTATGGAGATTTGTGGAAGGAGAGGGAGGGAGGTGAGGGGCTCCATCGTCTCTCTTTGATGTCCAAGTGCCTGATTCAGGCACTGTGGCCATGAGAGCCCCTGCTGCTCGGCGTGCAACCTGTGTCCTCATTTCCCTCTGTGTGTGCGTGTCTGGACCCCCACTGCATGAGAAAGGAAAGAACAAGACTTTCAAGATACATCCTGCAGGGTAGGACAAGGCATCATCTTTGTTTTCTGCTTTTCATCTGATATTGCCACAGTGGAGTCTGTTCTCGTTTTCCTCTTTTCTCTCATGGTTTAACACTGAAGCTCAGTTTAGGATCTTCGCAGTGTGCTTTGTGTGCTCACTTTCTTCCTGTCATTTTGAAGCAGCTGGTGATCTTCTGTACCACTAGTTTTGTCTTTTTAACGCTGGAATAGGCATGATAAAGATTTAATATGACTTCTTGTTTCTCTTTTTTTTTTTCTTTTTCTTTTTTTTTTTTTTTTTTGAGCAAATGGATGGAATCAAAACAATATCTCTAATGTCACAATTCACCGAAATACGCAAAGAAAGCTCCTGAGGCAGCTCTAAGCACAGTCCTGCAGAAAACTCTCTAGATCTGTTCCCAGAGATTACAGCACCTAATAGGATGGTGACAGCAAGTGTACACAGAAGCGTTTCCTTCCCACTCCTCTCATTTCGCATTCTTCCAGAGCAGTGGAGATTGAAAGGATCTTGATCTCATGTTTTCCAGGCTGCTGGTATATATATGAGTAAAACCAATGGAAATTTTTGAGCATGATCTTGGTTTGCAAAAGGTCTCAAGAGCAAGCAAACGGACCAGGAATGTCTCTGGCCTGGGGGTCACTGGCTCTGCTCCACGGCCACCCCTTCCCGCTCCAGCCCCAGCGCCGGCTCCATGGCAAGCTGCTGTGCAGCAGCTCTGCTACAGTTTGTTTTCTCCTTAGATGACCAATGTCAGTCCAATTCATTCCCAATATAGTATAATCCTTTCATTTTTAAAGACTTGTCTCTTTATTAAGTTGTTAATTAGCTTTAATCGTGCAGACCTTTGTTCCGTCTCTGTTCCTGCTGTCTGACAGATCACTTCAGGGCCTCTCCTCCGCTTCCATCCTCGTCTGGGGTCTCTGTCTCTCTGCTCTGCCTCCTCTCTTTTCCTCATAGCCCAAAAAACTTGACCCTGCTTTTAATGTCTCTGCTGGCATTTTGCTTAATGATTCTATTACACATTCTTGAAGCCCTTTTCACTCAAGATACTCAGGGCTTTATCGGCATCAATTAATTTCCAAACACCTCTGTTTTATCATGCAGATTTTACACATGGGTAAACCAGGGCATGGAGAAGTCAGCCAGTTCGCTCAGCATCACAGACAGAAGGAGCACAGTTTAAAAAGTGCCATGATCTTCGGTGCTGCCAAGCATTGACAGTGTCTGCAGACTTCATTTGTAGTTCTAAGTGGCAGAAATCAAACCGCAGTAGATCTAATATCCATGCACTCATCCATTTCCTATGTGTTGATGTGAAAGAAGCATCTCTGCTGGCCTGTGCATTTACAAAATGCGTAGCTGAAGTTAGCATACTATTAATCTGAGTACTTCAAAGATGAGCTAAGGAGTGCAGGGTAATATTTAATCTCCTTAGATAAATATCAGCGTCCCAAGCATGCAGTGCCGTAAACATTTAGACATCAGGAAAACCACTCTTATCGTATCAGTCTGGTCTCTTCTGCTTCATCTTGTTCAAAGGAACTTGAACGCATTTATCATGACTGAGTTGAAATTTGCCACTTCAGTTCCAAATCCTTTAATGGCTTTTTCATGTGACCAGCGCTGCAGGGGTCTTGTTTTGATGTTCAACAAGAAAGACACATAAATGTAAATGCCTTGCTCCTGACTCTTACTTATTCTTTTTAAATTGAATTCATGAGTTTTCTTGTCAATACAAATTAGATAAATAGCTGGAAGAAGTTGTTAGCTTATTTCTGGTGTGTTTGGTTTTGTTGTTGTTTGTTTGTTTTTAGTTTGCTAGACTTGATTATGCATTTGTTGACAAAGGGAAGGGAAAGGAAAAAAATCCATCACAATTATGCACATTTTGCTTCAGGGCTCGAAAGGGCAATCCAGAATTCAGATGATAAACTAGTTAAGCAGATAGATTAAGAAATGGCAAGGCAACCAAGTCCCTGCTTTCAAACCATCAGGCAGCTGCTTAGGCATTTTCTCCAAGTATATCATCAAATTGAACACTAAAAGATTCCCCTCTCCTAAAATGCCCAGCTTACACCCTGAGACAACCAAAAGACGTTTTCCTTTGGCTTCAAAGGAAATGCTATGCTTGGCCAGACATGGTGGAGTAGTGTGGGTAGGTGACTGCACGAGGCTTGAGCAGAAGTCAGGCCTGTTGTCCTCTGTGTCTCCCTGCTTGAAGGCAGTGATGTGTGGGGGTGAAGTGCAGGCAGTGGGGAGCACCGGGCTGAAATGACGCCTACAGAAAGGGGCGAGCGGGGAGGAGGCATGGGCTTTGGGAACTTGGCTGCTGCAGAGAAGCAAGGAACAAGAGTTCATCCTTCTCAGTTAGAAGTCAACAAACAAACAAATAAATAGCTGTGGCTAGCCAGCTTTATTCTTCCAGCTAACTAAGTGTTTGCAAATAGTCAGCACTTGCCTATTAAAAAGTAATATGTCCCAGTGTGGCACTCGGATAATGAGTTCGTTCGCCAGAGGCTTCATGGTGTGGTCAGGGAAAACGTCCCCCAAATAGGACTCTTATGCAGGGGGAGAAGGAGGTTCATGGCAATTAATTTGTCACTCCAGTTGTTGCCCCTCCCGACCACTTACAGTGCACGACACCCTCCCACCAACTGCTGCTTTTCCTTTTGAGCTTTCCCCAGCTCCTTACGTGGAGCATCTCCCCTCATTTCAAGCTTGTCTCAAGGTCTAACGAGGCGGGTGGTGGTGTCTGAGGCAAAGCCTGGGCTTGGAATCGCTCAATGGAAAAGGCATGTGCTCATCCATGCATATTTGATACATCAGCTCTAAAAATAAAAGGGCTGTTTTATCTAAGAACAATGCGTTTTCCAGCCTAAGTCAGAAATAAATCAGATGACTGCTATTTTGAGCTGTCATGCTCCTTTGACTGCAGGCTAATTTTACTAAGCAATACCTGCTGGAAAAAAAAAAAAAAAGGAAAAGGAAGGAAAAAGGAAAAACTGATTGTCAGCTTGTTGCATTCCTGCAGCGATGTGTTAGGGTGTTGGGGGTAGCCTGAAAGGGACGACGGGTGTTGCAAGTCCTATAAAATCAGCTTGAAGGACACAGCAGAGCCTTGGGAAATAAAGATAAAGGGACCTGCTTTCCCGTTTTCCAGGAGCAAAGTGGTGGCCTCCCCTATGAGATGAAGCTTTCTCCGCCGAGCTTTTGTGTCTGGGAGCTGCAGGAATTGGCAGGGGGCTCCTCCGCCGCCCCCCGGCAGCGCTGGGCAGAAGCCTTGGAGCCTGCGGGCTGCGGTGCTGCGGGGCGCGCAGTAATTAAAAGGATTTATCTCCCCTTCCCAGGATCCTGCCTACCCTGGCAGAAAAACATTCCCCCTGAAATGATCTAAACGAGACAGGAAGGAGAGGGAAAGCTTTATGCGCTCTGTGGTGCTCCTCAGAGGCAGGCGCTGCCGTTTTTCTGGGTGGAAGTGAGCTTCGCTGGCCTGAACATCAGACGCTCGGGTTGAAGCTCTGCATTAAAATGGTTTCATAAAGCAACCTGAATTAGGGGCCGGCTCCAGCCTTTTCATCGTGCAGGACACTCTGTTTTTTCCTCTCTCTGCATGTCTGCGTGCCCTTGTATTTTTCTTGTAATTGTTGGGACAGGCTTTCTCTCTCACTATTTTCCCTCAGCTCGTAGATGTCTTGTAATCTATCTCGGCCCACATAAAGGCCCTCTTTCATGCTTGCTGTCCCCATAATGATGCCTTCTGTTATGCAGGAGCTACTTTCTATCCGCTGTTGTATTCTACCCTTTGTGGAAGAATTGATATTGTTCATTTGGCTGTCGCACGCCGCTATTAGGGAATGTGAAGGAAGGGCTTCCTTTCTGAGACACGGCTCCTGCTTTCTGAATAACAGAGCGATAGATGCAAGATCTTCCCTGCAGTAAGAGAAAAGGAGGAGAGCACAGACACAGCATCCTTTTCCTCCATGCCCTGTTAGCGTTTCTACTAGTCCTGAGTTCCCTTCGTCTAAGTGAATGCAAAGGGCTGACCTGTCCTTTGTGTGCACAAACAGTGAATGCAGATATTTCTGGTAACAGGAGCTTTTTATTATTATTATTATTATTATTATTAATTTATTTTTTTAACCATTTGTCACGTTCCTCTTCAGTTTGAAATCTTCGTTAAACCTCCATTCTTGATTGTTCCACTGTAATTTCATATAGCCAGAGAGAAAATAAATAGTTTGTAAAAGAAAATAAATAGTTTGTAGGAGCCAGCTGGAACTGCAGAGCTGAGAGAGAACAATCCTGGAGTGGCTGGTGTGCGGTGGAGAAGGTTGCTAGACAGGGCCGTAAATTATGTCATGTGTGCTTCATCAATTATATAGATAAAACTGTGAAGGAGAGTGGTTTGTCAGAAAAGATAAGAAAAGAGGGACTGAACCTAGATATATGTCCTGTGCTGATGATCTGGTCGTTTTTAGAAGTGAGAGGAGTCACTTGTAGAAGCCACTTAATAAATTTAATGACTATTGGAAGGGACAGGATAAAAAAGGGCTGAGATAAAATGTTAAGTGTGCTTGCAACTGCAAAATCAGAGCTACTTTGCTAAGTTTGCTAATGACTGTAGGTGTGGCCTGGACACAAAGGAAAGGTCGGGGTTACCTTCTGAATGGAAGGGGAAGGGGCCCCATCTGGGGACCAGGCTCAGGTGAGGGCTGGAACATCACCTGAAATCTCTCGTGCTCACCCCAGTCTGGTTTCTCAGGTGACTGGGCTGCAGATGTGCCAAGGTCAAGCACGCCCCTGGGGTTATAGGTGCTTCCAGACATGAACAGGCACAAGAAAAACGTTTCACTGGGCATTTTTAACATTTCCTGTCTGTTCCACATGGAAGGAGGAAGGAATAGGGGAAAAACAATTTGAGCATCCCAGAAAATAGACATAAACCTGTTTGGGTATTGAAATAATTGTGAGCTGGAGCTAGTGGCATTTCTTCTATTCCCTTACCCAGGTGTTCGCTTTACTCTGTGCCTGCTTTGCAGTGGGGGGGTGGCAAAGCCCCCTTTCCTCAAAGGCAGCTGCACAGAAAGCAGCAAACAAATCCCCCTCTGGCTGTGGCCCTACTAGCATTTTTCTAGAGCAGAGAGTGAAATGAATTCCTATATGTCAATGACAGAAAGTCCTCTGAGCTGTATTAAAGACACACCATGGGCAGGTGACAATGACAAGGACAGTTTTTCTTCACTGTGTTGCTCTATGGCTTTCAGTAAAGGAAAGGTCCTTTGGGAAGACAATAAAGGGAACCTCACCTAAAAAATAAAACGGGGACTGGGAGGTGAAGAAGGGGAAGAGTGAAAAGTGCAGTCGTCTTTTTTGTTTTAATAGGTTTTTCATCAGGTCATCTAATGGTCTTATTTCTGTGTGCAATAAATTGTAAAACTCCAAACCCATGGATGGGATGGATGTGTGGTTTCACCAAGGCCCTATGTAGATCCTTAGCATTAAAATCAAACACCCCCCTTCAAAACCAGTACTAATAACAGGTGATATCAGTGCACACCACTTTGTGGTTTTAACTGCCAAAAGATGGCAATGTCCTAATACAAAGTAGTTTCCAAAGGCTGGAAAGTTGGAGTTTGCCAACATACTGCTACCACTGGAACCTCCCCTCTGCACTGGCTGGAGAATGCCACCGTCACCCAGGGCTGGATTAATTACATCCCCATCATCTCTTGATGACAGATCACTTTTAGAGCTCATGATGCTGAAAGCTGAACTCCTCCTAGTGGGCCACTGCATTGAGGAGTGCTCTCGCCAGCTCATGGGAGAGTTCAAGGGACGGGTTTTCATTAAGAGAAAATATGTTTGACAAAATTCACCTCTGCTGAAATTATCTCAGGTTACATCCTTGGTCAATTTTGTCCATTATTTGATTTTATAATTTGTATCAAGACAGTATTTTTTTTTTTTTTAAATGAAACCATTTCCGTTGTCCGTACCTATTTCTGGCAGGAAGCTCTCACACAACAAAGTTTACCTTTCATTTGTTCCCGTGTAATAACCCATTAGGTTTGCTGAGAAATGCCATGTTTCTTATGCAATGTCAACACCTACTTCCATTTACTCTTTCTCTTCAGAAAACCCAGCGTGAATCCCAGATGCTGCAGTGTGCCGGTGTCCTTGACCCAGTGGAGTGCTATGAGAAAGTAATTAAAGGAAACAAATTGATGAGGATTTAGGGCTGGAAAAAAAAGCACAGCCTTTTCTTTTCTTTTTCCTTATTGCAGTGGTGAGACTCAGTAGGCAAAGTGAGGTTGAAAGGTTTCCAGCTGGGTCACAGGCTCTGTGTTGGTACTTCCCAAAGGTCAGAGGTCTGAATAATTTCAGGAATGCTTAATTTTAATTTTCAAATCTACTTTTTATAGTTTACATCATGTATTGATATCCAATTACAAAAAAACAGAAAGCAAAACAGACCTCAGAGATTTCCTCTGTTACTGAGTAATTTTCTCTCCTGGGGAGGAGATGGCAAGGTTAAACAGGAGAATCTCATCCGACATTTTTATCTAGGATCTTTGCTGACAGAATCTACCGGCAAGTTGTTTCCATCTCTAAATCTTATCTTCAGATAAAAATCAACTGTATTTTGTGTGGCATATATCAAATTCATGAGATGCATTTTAGATACTTGAATAATTCAAGTACTGATTTTCACTAGAGCTCATATTTCCCTGATATAGTAACACAGATGTTGTGCTGTTAGCTTTAAATGATTTATTTCCACGTGTTAATAAACCAACGATTCTGTAAGACTCTTCCAAGCTCTCTTAGTTAAATCTAGGGAACCCTAACAAGTTTCCACAGTACCAGCTACAAATAAATCCAGTGCAAACACAGGCTTTTGCTGTTTCTTTAGAAAATACTCTTGCTGAAGGGTTTCTTAGCCAGTAAGGTGATTGGTGCAGATGACTTCCAAAAGCTGCAAAACTCACAGTTTCTCCTAGAAATATATATATATATATATATATATATATATATATATATATGATATTTTGAGTTTTATATTCCTTTATTTTATTTTATGTTAAATAAACAAAAAGGGCAGAGGCTCAACATCTACTAGTGCTGAACTTTGAAACTGCTGCGTGTGCATTTACTCAGTGAGATCTGGGAGGCTTCTTGACCCCAACTCCCCTTACAAAGTTGACTCAAACCAGCTAGAAAAGTTCTAACAACTTTTCCCTTTTTTACATGCCTTATTGGAGCCATGCTTTTTAGATTCTTACTCACAGCTTGGTCCCTCTGATTGCTCCTGCTCTGGCTTGGTGGACCTGGGGCTGCTGCTGTGCTGAAGGTCACCAGGTGCTGCGGGGTGGAACAGGTGAGGCTGCTCAAACTCCTCCATAAAGAGGGGATGGCAAATAAGGGCCTCCTGCTGGAACTGAAATCCATTGCAGAAATTGCAGTCTAGGAAGGTTGGGTGTGATTTTGTCCCAGGCTGGAGCAGTTTGTTAGAGCGCTATGGCAAGCTATGCTGTGATGTTGTAGATGGGGAGCTGGGGAGGGATTTCTAGTGGCAGAAGAGTTCAGGTGAGTCCTGGGGTTTTCTACCTAGTGAGCAGCTGTGCTAATCCAGTGAGCCCTGAGAGCTGCTAAACACCAAGAGTGTGTGAATGAGAAACAGACAAGCGGTCAGAGATCCAGAAAGTGAGGGCTGGGGCTGCAGATGGAAAGTAAAATGCTTTGTGGGTTATTTGTAGGGCAGATGATGCTTTGTTAGCTCACCTCACCTCAGTGGTGGCAGGAACTATGTGCTGAGGGCGCACTTGTGGCTGTATCTTGCATGCATCTTTGTGGCTCTATCTTAGGTGTATTTTTGTGGAAAGCCATGACAGCAGTAAGCAGGGAACCTTCTCAGAAACCTTGTTCCTCCCATGTACAAGAGCTGTGCTTTCTGTCCTTGCTCTGTAACAAGCAGTTTGGGGTAAAGTACGTGGAGGTTTTGGAGGTGGATCGTGGACAGCTGAATCCACACAGAAAGCTTCCTCCTCTAAGTTAGAGACCTCTTACAACCCCCTTTTTTCCACAAAAATGTGGTATTTCTGATCCTAACCTCCTGCCATGAGGCTCACTGGGATGGATGAGAGTTTGGATAATACGGGATTTGTCACAAAAGGTAATGAAAGAAGGATGGAGACCCTAAGTTGTAAATAGTTTGGGTAGAGAATAAATGCCACAGAACCGTCTGTTATAAAAATTCTTTACTGACATTAATAAGACTTGGAACACCTGGAAGGGAGATAACGATTATAGATACATGATCAGTGCTCCAAATGACATAGTACAAATCGGCGTTTGTTTTGGGCATACTTGTGGGTTTTGTTGTTGGTTTTTAAGTTTGACAGCATAAAGCAAAGCAGCTGGTGTGTAGGTGCCTGAGCAGTGCTGTTTGTGCACCTTACTTTCAGATGTGTCAGGCTGACTTTTGCTTTTTTAAGGAAGAAGAGGCCTGCGCAGCCTGCTCCAAAGGCACCCGTCAGTCAGGGAGGCAATTCAGAGCAGGCCCCGGGAGCCTGCTCCGCTCGGCCTCCGCAATGTCATCCCCACCCCGACTGGGACTTGTTCTAAATTGTCAGAAATACTATATTTATAATGTATAATTTATGTTTTTAATATGATTTAAAAAGCTGAAATATTACTTCTACTGAAGTCTGGGGTTGAAAAGTCCCCTGGGCACTTAAGCAGTTAACATTGAACAAAATGTGCGTAGTGAAGAGGTACCGAATGCGTCAGCTCAATTCCCCGGTCACTGGATTTCTCCTGGTTCAACCGAAGTAGCACAGATTGTGTTTTTTAGAATTTTCTCCGGTTCATTTTTTCATTAGTTTGTTTTGGATTTGAGCCCATAAAAGTCCCCACAGAGTGTAAAGTTGAATCGTACGGCTCTTTATATTGAATTTCTGTTCCTGTTCTTAGGGCAGGTAAAAGGAAGCTGTTAATCACACACCTTAAGACACATCAGCAAATGCAAAGTTTAATATGCACATATTTCTGTGCAATTGCGCTGAATATTGTGTGTGCTTACAGACCCTCATAAAATCGGTGGGGGGAGGAGTTGTTTGGTGCTGCTGGGATGTATCAAGGCAAAACTACTTTGGAGTGAAACCCAGTCTGATCATAGATATAGCACAGCACACTTCACTGGAAGACCAGTGGGCATTATCCTGAACTGCAGACTTTGTTCTGCATTCCCCAGAGCCCTATATAACTGGGTGAGTGGTTATCTTTCATTTCAGAGGGATCAGCTATTTGCCAGGAGCTGCGGCCTGGTTGATGGGGCTGTGGTGCCAGAGGACACAGCTTCTGGGTCCCTCCTGTGCATGCATGGTGTTGGCTGGGAGGAGCAGGACTCATCCTTCAGTACCTTTCTTTATAAGTACAGCTTGTCTAAAGCACTATCACACACTTACTTATCTCCATCTGGCTCTGTATTTTGAAGTCCTCATCTGAATGGTCCAGGATAGTGAAGGGTGTCTGTTTCAGACAGACATATGAATGGACATTTGAAAGCTACCTGGGATTTTCACTGCCTCTAATTCTCTTACTTTCCTACCTAAATCTCTAACAGTGAAATATGAAGTAAGGAATAGCTGGACCTCCACAGTGGGACCCTGTATATGAGTTTTGTGGCATTTTGGCAGTAGCTCCGTGTGCTGGTCTAGAGAGCACAGGTACTGCCTGATGGGCCTGTCACAGTCAGGTCGTGAATTTTACGGGATGTTCCCTGTGGCCAGGAACAGATCTGATAAAAATAGGAAGAACAGTTGTAATCAAGGTCTCAAGGATGAACAGATAACCGCAGCTCTAGGTATTAAAATTCCTTCTCTTATGCTCTTCTATGCAGGGTTTTGGATGTGTCCTTAGGTTAAAGATTTTTGCATTTGAATCTCAAAATAGACTAAATTGACTTTTCTTATACACTTCAAAGATACTTAGGAATACCCAGGGAAGACTGAAGTCCATGCGGTGGCTGCAGTGTACGTAGAGTCCTACAAAACAAATGTAGTGACTGGAGCCTATGAAAGGCTGATTTGATAGAAAAGGCCTTGCATTAGGATTTGTAGATTAAATCTTTACCTCATTCCAGTCAGTCTGTGCCCTATTTGCTAAAATAGGATGGATGTTTCCATTTGTCAGGGGTGGTATTAAGAGAACAAAATCCAATAACGGTGAGTGTCTCAGATGCTGGTGATACAGACCATTCAGCTATTTGTGCAGGGGGCTGCAGTTTTGTTGACTTTCTACAGCCAGTAAAATGGAAAAGTTGTCACGTCTTGTTGTTTGTTTTCCTTTTCTTTAAATTCATCATATGCAAAGAAGAAGAATATTAGAATGACACCCTGGACAGGAAAATAATGATATTGCTAGTTCTTCTCTCTCTGCTTTAAATTGTTTTCACTTTCCTTTTGCTGGTGGTTTACTTTGTGTGCACATCCAAATTTTAGTAAGCATTTGTGCAAGACAATCAATAATGTGACAGGAGGGAGAAAAGTAGAAATTATTGAATGCTGAAGCTTTTAAGAATCGTATTGACTTAGGAGGGCTCTCTGCTGCTATCATGGTTATCTTCACCTCTGTTAGGAGTGTTTCACAGATGCATCCAGGTTGATATTGAGTGACTATCTCAAGTCTTATACGTTTGCATAAATCCAAGCTGTTAAATTTTTAGAACTTTAGGACACACACACACATTTTTCAGATTTTTTTTTCAACGCCCTCGTTGTCCAAAACAAGTAAATATTTACTGATGCCTCTGAATCAAAAAGACAAATAACCCAGAACTGAATATCTTAAAGCAGACTTACAATTTTTGATCCATACCTGTGATTTAGGAACGAGCTAGGGAGAGCTGATGCCAAATATTTTCACTTCTGATGCTGTCAATATTGGCAGACGAAGACAGTATTTTCTCCTGGGCAATAACACTTGTCATGGGTGGGGGTTCAGATCCATCCTCTCTGTCTCTGCTAGGCTGAGTTGTTCGGAAAGTTCTTTAATGCTGACACAAGCTTTGCTCACTGTTACTTCGGTACAACCATGAGTTAGAAGTATTAAATTCTTAATTTAATACCCTAACAGCTGCTGATGTACTGGGCAATCTCTGAGGTCTGTGTGACCACTGCCCTGTGAAAGTCTGTAGTGCAGGAAGAACAGAGTAACTGGACTTCTTGCGGAAGAGATGCTGTTATCACAAAGTCCGTCCCATCTATCAGGTGTGTGATACCAGTGGGTGACCCCGCTGCAGGGGCAGGTCCGTGGTTCCCCACCTCCTTCCCTGGGCACCACTGAACCACTTCAAATGGTTCAGCTCCAGAAAACAGGCAAAACAAATGGTCATCTACTCAGACTAATGAAACCTCAGTGCTCCTGCTAAGATTTTAGAGTAGTTTAAATGTCTCTTATATGTAGAAGACACTACTGTATTGTTTAATAGTTGTATTTTTTTCCTCCAAGAGGCTCTCATCTTATTTTTCAGAGATTCTCCTAGTCCTTAAGTAACTCTTCTTGTATATTCAACTTTGCTACCTTATTTTCCATATGCTTCTGGAATTTGCGCTGTTTGTTACAGTTCCCTAATCAAACTTTAAAGCATCTGTGTATTTAATGAGTAACGCTGGCAGTCTTAACTATTCAGTATGGCTAGATGATGAAAACATTTAATTTGCTTGGTGAGAGATATGCAAGTCAAAGCTTCGCTTAAGAGTGGTGCAATTAAATTCAAGTGGTCTATAGTTTTCCCAGACAACAAGAAATTGTTTTTGGTTTTTGAATGTACATCTTCAGTGGTGAAAGTTGAGGCAACCAAAAACTAATCACAGCCTAGGAAATAGCTTTAAAATTCATGATCAGCCTTGTATACAAAGCTTCTTGCTATAGCAGATAATTCAGGCTTTTATGTTTGTCCTTTATTTCTTGAGCGTTTGGAATGCTTTATGACATGATCGCTTAGGAGAGCATGCCCAGTTTGTTCCCAGATGCCTACAGCCTGGGCTTGGGCATGAACAGGACTTCTGCATGGAGCCTCCACATCCTGGTTTTAATGCTTTGATATCTTTTTAAATTATGATCAGAATAAGAAAAAGATGGAGGTGTCACTCTCTGAAGGTTCAACCTAATTTGGAAGCAGGAATAATAGCAGCTTGAATTCAGGGACCCATTGGTGCTCGCTTGCAGTCTGAAGGCAGATATCGGAGCAGGTTTTTGCAGCCTGCTGGCCCAGGGCTTTGCAGACCATTAAATCTGCCTGAGAGCTGCACAGACCTGCTCAGGCTTTCCAAGGAGGATTTTGTTGTTGTTTAAGGGGCTGAGTAAATCAGTCGAATACCTCTGTGGTGAGAAGAGACTTACCTAAGGGGGAAAAAATGCTGTTAGAGACTTCTGGATTCAGCCTCCACTGGATTGATCTTGGAGAAAAATTGGAGGCCTTGTACAGAAGCCTTAGTCTGATCAGTCACTGTCTGGTCCCTCTGGATGCGAGGTTTCCCATTTACAGTAATGGCTTTGCAATGTGAAAACCCACCAGAATAAAGATGAAACTCTTGATCTCATGCAGCGTGACCACCAGAGCAATCTAACAGTTCTTACTACTTTAGCTAATAAATTGGGGTTTTATTGCTTTGTGACCTAATGAGGGAAGCCTCCTTACTTGTTGCATTACAGCTACTCAGACAAGAATTTATTGTGTTTTATTAAAAATTTGGAACCTTCTGTATTGAAGAAAAAGCTGTTGTGGAGTGTCTGAATCCAGCCTGACCCCTTGTGCTCCTCAAACATCTCAGTGTTGAGATTGATGCCATCACTGGAAGTCAGGTCTTTGCCTCTGAGTTCTCACTAGCAGCACCTTTTGGGGCTTTGATTTGTTTTGGGGCTGTGCTAACCTGACACTGAGAGAAGAGTAATTAGCAAGTGTTGTTGGTACAGAAGCAGTCTGGAGTGACAGAGATCTGGCCGGCGCAGCCCTGAACCCCACTCGTTATCAAGAGTGATGACCCTGCTCCTTCCACAGCTGACGTGGCTCCGTGCTGCTGCCAACGTGACTCAATTCCAGATTTGAAGGACTGTCCTAACCACAGAAGATGGAAGATTGCTGCAAAATGTCAATGGCTTTTAAATCAAGGAAGTTGTATTTGCAAGGAAATCTGTTTTAATGCCTAGCATCCAGTAACATATGGTCGTGGATTTGTCAATAAGAAGCGTGTGAGTTCCTTTGGGGAATATTCGGAGAAGCTACTAATTGTTGATGAGAAGTGGTAGGACTTCTGATTAAAGTGATTAAAGTAATCTTCTGATGGAGTAATTGTCCATTTGATAGGAGTCCTTCGGACTCTGTCCCACTGCTGCCATTACAGTAAGCACAGCTGTTTGCTGTGCTTTGTGGATCACAGTGCTTGAAATAAGATCTCCCATACTGTAACAAAACTGTAATCACTAGATGGCAGTGGGTTTTGCTCCCATTTTTTGGTCTATTTTTTATCCTGCTTCTCTTGAAGCGTCTTGTTTCTGTTACAATGCCAATTAAAAAACAATTCTGAGACCTTGAAACAATTTTATGAAGAGATTTTTGTTTTCTGGCCAGCCTTAATCAAAACCCTAAATAAAGTTGTGCATCTGTTGTTTTCTTTGGGGCTGATTCTAGTCTCTAAGGCAACTTTCTGCCATTGAAGAGTCCTCGAAGTGTTGGGGCTTTCAGATGTTCTTTTCACTTCCAGGAATACCAGATCATTTGAAAGGCTTTAGCAGTTTTATTATGTTCTCCTGCTGTTGAATTATTTGCCCTTGATTTACAAGCATTTACTATAAAGCCTCACAAAAAACACGAAATGTTCAGATTTTCTTTGGAGACTGCTTGCTAGGAATACTCGAAGTTTCTTGCTACAGGATAGCTCTGGATTTGCTTTAAGTGCACTCCTTACCTGCTGTTATTCAAATGTGTCAACTGCTTACACCTGATTTTCCCCGGCTTACAAAGAGAGAGGGCAGCTCTGGCTCCCCTTTGCAGATGGAAGAGGTGGGACTGCAATTAAGCACAGCTGAAACTGGAAGGGATGTCGGAGAAGTTTCTTGTCAGGAAACGCAGCAGGAGGAGGAAGCTCAGCTCCCTGGTCCCTTCCAGCCATGAAGTGACAACTTCAAGAGTGAACTTAATCCATGTTTAATCCTATCTTCCCAAGCTAAATATTTCTTTTGATGTTTAAAGAGGAAAATATGTCATTTTGTCTAATTCTTTTCATCAGGGGAATATATCACCTGGAGATGAAGCCTTTTCTGTGTCAGAAGGTCTCTGTCACCTATTATTGTAGTATTTCACATCTTTTTCTGTGGCCACTTCCTTGCTCATTTCCTTGTGTCAGTGCCAACCTGCCTGCAGTACCACTTTTGTGGTGAAACTGGCACTTGTAAAACTCTGAATAATTATATTTCTAAAATACTGATGTTTGTTTAAGGAAACTTAAGGAAATTAACAGTTTATAACGTCACGAGTGCCAATTGTATTTCCCTGTCTAGAGAAGGCAACTCACCTCCTGAAAATCATTTCTATTTCCATTAAGCTTTTAGGGAATTAGGATCTGGGCACTATCTGTAGCCACAAACAATGATGATACATACTTCGTGTTATTCATGTTTTCTTCTTGAAAAGACAATTCAACTGTTTGTGTTTCACTCTTTCCGTCATGTATATTCTATTGTTGCCTTTCTTCATAGTACTTTGGGATAGTATGGAAAAAGTACAGTATGGAAATGATGATAGTTAACACACCTCCAAAACTCTGGTTTGCTACAGGTTATGTGCTGCATGGGCCAACAGTTGTGGGCTATCTATAGAGCTCCTAGGCAAGCCACAAAATGGTCCTATGGAAACGATGTTAAGGTTGTTTACCAGTAGCTTGTTCTGACAGATTTGTATTATTTTTCCTTCCCTTTGCTGCTGTGGTTGTGCAAATTATACTGAAAGAGGAGTAACGTTGCTCTCAGGTCATGAGAGGTTAGGTTTTCTCCTAAAAGCTGAAGGGAAAAAAAACTTCCTTGCAGTAAGTAGTTTTATTATAGGTCTAGAATTAAAAGGAAACAGAACCCAGGATAATGTGCTCTTTTACTTACAGCCAAGGCTCTTTGTTTCTCAAAAAAACAAAACACTGTAATATGATGTTTAGGAATCTGGGTGGATGCAAACTCTGCTCTCCACCCATAAGTAACCTATGTTTGTATTGAATTTTGTCTCCTACAATTCCACAAGTGACTATGAACCCCATATCCACCACAATTAGCTGAACCATTTATGTGTTCGTGGCATTAATATGCTTTGACCTTAACCTGCAGCCTGGGTTTTGTTATTTAGAGGCACATCAGTACAGTGACATTTAGATTTGACTTGCTTTGGTCGCTTTTTGCTCTTTATTGATCAAACTTGCTGTACGCTGGATAGGTTAGTCTCCTAAGCTGTATGTTGTATTATTACCAGTGATGAGAGCATCCGTTGGTGCTGCTACTGATATATATCTTTAGCCCATTAAAATGCAAATTCTAAGGTGTGCAGCAGATAGAAATCTCTGTACCTTAAAGCACTGAAAAGCTGGCTAATTATGACTCCAACTATTTTTCAGATAAGTGAACAGTAAGTCATGATAAAATTCATAATGTGAATCCTTTTATTTCTCCTGTCCCATGACTATTGAGCTGCACATAATCTCATGAGTGTGTTTCTTGTTTCCAGAGTCAGTGCCCAAAAGTTTATTCGTTACTTTAAATGTGAAAGCAAACAAAGCTGAGAAAACCAGCTCATGGTGCCTATTTCTTGTCTCAAGCTACATGAATATATGCAGCCAAATGATGTATAGCTTACAGCAGCAAGACCAAAGTTCAAGACTTTTCTTACCATGTTGCAATCAGGTTCCAGTTCTTGGGTAGTCCCATTTCTGGTATCCTTGCTCTCAATGATCAGCAAGATCCTCAAGACTTAGGCCATTAAATGTGACTCCAGAACAGACCAGAGTTCATCTCCAGCAGAGAACCCTGAGGACAGACCCTGTTGGATGCTCCTATGATCCCTCCATACAGCAGCCCCTCATGCTTTCCCATGCTGCACAACTCCTCTACAGATTCCTGCCATGAGCACTTAACTGGGCCAAACTATTATGTCAGTGGCTGTGAATATACCAGCAAAATATTATGTTTTTAGTAGAATTCAGTCACAAATTGCAAGGATCAGTTGGGCAGTGCCATTTATGTATGGCTGAGTCTGAAAGTCAGTTTCTGTACATGTGAATGCTCAGTGGGCAAAGCAGGCTGTCGGTTTTGGTCTGTCTGAATTTACTTTTCTACTGAAGTGTCTCTTGATCTGGTTGGTCTGGTATTTTTATAGTCATTCCTTTCCAAATGTGGACGGCCCCATCGTATTGCAGTCTACAGCGTGAATGCAGTTACTGTGATTAAATAAAGACAGAAAAAATCCAATCTTCTACCTTGCAGCTTATGATCTTCTCATTTAATATGACACATAATTTTTTTCTCTTCCCAGGATTCTTTTTTTTTGGCCAAGAAATTAACTATGTATGTGTCAAGGCAGGAATAAGCCCTAGGCAATATGGCAGAGTCGCTTTGTAATAAAGCAGGTCTCAATATTTGTTCCAAACTGAAGCAGAAACTTGTCTTTGAGTTAAAGTTTAGCTAACTTTCCCCATGACAATTTTTCCTTTGCCTCTGTTTGAAGAGTCCACCCCCAGCTGGCTTTTGAGACAAAACCAAGATCTTTGAAAGACCAGCAGCCACATTAAAGGAAGAACAGAAACTAGTTTTGCTACAGCAAGTTAAATGGGAAAGTCTAGGTCAGGGGCTTTAATTGCAAAAATGACACAGGGTGACTGCCCAGGTGTACCTGGGGTACATGCATGCAGAGCCAGAGCCTGGGAAGAGCTACAGAAAGGCTCACCATTTATCCTCTGAGTAGGGTGGCAAGCAAGGAGAGATTTATAAATGAAAATAACTTCTTGTACCAGCTTCCACCGAATTTGTGATGCAGAAGGAAGTGGTCCCGAAGCCCTCTTTCCATGAGGGGCTGGGTGCCATCTGTCAGCATTATGGGTTTGGGATCCTCTGCCCCCAGATTGTCCTCTCTGCCAGGAGGATTTGGTGGGAGATGGAAGGCAGCAGATGACAGCTCCTCAGCCACAAAATGTTTGTGCTCATCTCGTAAAAGGAAATTCAGTCCTACAAACCAGTTTGTGCAAGGTCTCCAGTACCAGCAGAGCCACTGGCTCCCTGGCAGGGCTGCCCACCCCTGCACCTTGGTTAATGTAGGAAATACTTTCAAATTCTGTATCAGACAATGGAAAAGAAGTCTAGGTGACATGAGGAAATAAGTGCTTTTTTTTTGAGGTCGCTCCTTCAGCCACTTTTGGGAGCTGCATGGGGAGCAGAGGCTCCAGCTCAGCCCCACCCGCACGGCAGCGTTTGATGTTCAGGTTGGAAGCACCAGCCTCGAGTCTTCCTTTCTGCAGCAAGCCTTTGGCATGGATTCGTTCCGGGGTGTGTGTGGCATTTCTCTTTGTGTTAAGCTGTAGTGAAAGAGAGACAGGATAATGCAGCCAAAATTGGCTTTTTCTGCCCCTGGCCACTTCAGATCAATGAGAAGATCTATGGAAACCCTTAGCCTGGAGAAAATAAAGAAAAACAAAGGGAAAAAAAGAAAACTCTTCTCCTGAATGATTGCTTAAACCTCTCTGACAGCCCTGGAAATGGAATTTCACTTTCTCCTCCACGATTCTAGCACAGATTGTTTACTTTTATCTGTGGACTTGTCTTCACTATTTCTTCACCTTGAGTTAATTGACTGATTGCCACAAGGTAGCTAGTTAACATGACTGCAAACCTGGCTGGGCACTCCCCAAATGTTTATTGCAGCGCTGTTACCCTGAGACAATTCCTGAATTAACACTGGGGACATATCTGAATAGAAAAACCTGTAGCATCTCTCTTACCTGTTGGTCTGGGTCAGTATAATGCATCCAGAAATGATTTTAGATACTGCAAATGTGAAGGCCAAATTCATGGCAGGGGAAATGAAGGTGACCTTTCCTTATAGATAAGGCCTTTGTAATTTTAGTAGCTCAGGTAAATCCTAGCAGGATGCAGATAATGTGTTAAAATACTGATCCCTACAGTGGGGATTGCTTGAAAGTATACAGTAACTGCGTATAGCACGGGTAAGAGACTGCAGAGGCGCATCTTTAAATTAAAATAGTAAGTTTAACTACGTCTTAGCAAAAAGCAATTACCCAGGCTGAAATTTGACCCAGCCACCAGAATTAATACACCATCGTTGTTGGAGAAAATGCCTTTGGATATTTAGATTTCATAAGCAGATAGGGGTCTGGTTTTATATCTCAACAGAAGGAGACTAACAGTAAATAGCGGTAGCTCTAGCAGTTGGCTTATTACAGAAAACTATTAAAATGTCATTCTTTGTATGGCTAGTGCCATGATTCCCATCACTTCTCCAGCAGTTTAGAGCTGGGTTGCAGATGTGGTTAACACCTTTGCCTGTACAGCTATGGTGTTTGCATGCATAATATAAAACATCTTGCCTGTAGACCATTTTTTTTCACGTGCGTAATTTGTTGTGGCTGCATAGTACTATATATTTTTATTCAATCTTTTACATATAAATGAGTTTTATTGAATAAATGTTGCCATTGTCCATTCCCCACACCATATTTTAACTCTGTAACTATAGTGAGTTTATGATTCCTCTTCGATTCTATTGCAGTAACAAGTTTGTTTATTGCTTTTTAAATCTCCTGCGCTGACACTGTGTTAAAATTAAGGACGTGGTTAAATTCTTTATTGTTTTAGACTGTTTCTAAAATTTAACATTTCTATAACCTTGAATGTTTGGCATCACAAATCAGACGTGAGGTGTCGTGGCTAGTTGGCTTTAAGGTCGTGGCAAGTTGCTGCAGTCTGCTGGCAAAGCCACTGCAGAGCTTTTAAGGTTCCCCATGCAAAGGTAATGCAGTGATCAGCTTTAATGAGTAGGACTGAAATACTGTATAAGCGTTTTCATCTATTTTTATTGTTTCTCCTTTTGTTTTATAAGTCTGCATAAATCCTAGCTGGGAATCAGTGGAGGTGTGTGGCTGGCTGTATTTGAAGATTGCCTGAGTAAGCCAACTTTTTTTTTCTTCCTTGGGTGACAATATTTCGTGTTTGTGTGTATATGAAATATTAAGACCAATGCAGTGTGGATTTGAATGTGTTCGTCAGCAACTATTAATGACAGAAACTAATTACATAGCCAGTCTCAGTGCTAATGCATGTACAAATAATGCGACTATGGCAAGAGACCTCTGCAAACATTCAAAATAAAATGAAAAACCACAAGTCCTAATCCTCCTCTCCCTTGAGTCAACAGGAGTTTTGCCTTTCAGTGCAGTAGATCGTGCCTGGTATTGCTGTTTGCTCTAACCCAGTGTCATCTCTGAAAGCCATGAGCAGGTCATGGGCAAAACAGGAGAAGTGACAGGGGTTACTTTGTTCTCTGTCTGCTGGGACTCAGGGTGGTGCTGGTATAAACTGGTGCAAACTGGGGCTGGGCAGAGTCCTCGTGTGCTCTTGAGGGTCAGTCCCGCGTTGTGCTGTGGCAAGGTCAGTAGCGTTTTGGAGAAGATAAACATTGCACAAGTTTTTGATGTCCCATGCTGGAGGCTGACAGACTTCATAAACAACTTCCAGGATCTTTGTGTAATCAAGTTTTAATATAAAGTTAATTAAAATGTGATTTATTGCAGATTTTCTAATGCACAAAAGTCTAAAAATAATACCATAGTGACTAAAACTGTGTGTGCACTTGTTTAAAGCCTGGGCTACACACGGAATTCAGTGTGGAGCCTTGTAATAACTGAGATGTTACCTGATAAAGCAAAAGCATTTGGCTAAATCTTGGGAAGAACTTCTTTCTGTTTAATAAAGTGACTAACATCATTTGCCTTTCCATTTTAAATCTGATAATTGGGAAGGTTTCAATCCTTTTGCCCCCTAAATGTCAAAGCAGGGCTATTTTTTGGTTTTCGAGATGGTCTCTGTGGCTATTTGGTTCTACTTCATCTGTGCCCTCTTCTCTCTTCCAAGTGTGGGAGTGCTCTTCCCCGTTAAAGGCAGTTACTGAACTCCCCTAGGACAGCGTAGCCTTTGCTACAAAGCATCGCGTTACAGGGTCAAAAGAGGACATCAGATAAAAACTGAATCACAGCCCCTACGTTCCCAGGTAATTCAGTGTATTAAGGAAACAGAGGAATTTCTGTGGGAGCTAACGGCAGCTAAATACCTGTTAAAACTAATGGCAGGGCTCCCACAGTCTCAGATGGTGCGACGGGCTGCCTGTAATTCAGCTGCAGCTATTTCACCACTGCTGGTTCAGGGAAGGTTACTGTGAGGTTAGTTTAATACAAGCACAGCTATAGGGAGGAATTTGGGGGAAGAAGATAAGCTTCAGGGCAAGATGAAACAGCAGAATGAGTCGGTCCCTCCCTCAGGTGTGGAGCACATGGGCTGGGACCCAGTTCCTGACCACTGCGATCATCCAGAGAGGGGAAAACCAACTACTTCCAGCATCTCTGCTTTGGTATGAATGCTCGTTTTACCAAAGCAATCTAAAGTTGTTTGAATGCTAAGCTTGGTTGTGGGTTGTGTGTGTGTGTTTATTTTTTTTTAATTTATTTTTTTATGTGCTTGTGACAAATAATGGTTTTAGCTTCAAAAGTGATGGTACTACATTATATAGTTATAGGTTGGATTTAGGTCTTAAAAATAAAACAAACTGCTTCAAAAGCTTTAACTGAAAAATACTGATGCTAGGCTGCTCTTCTTTTATATCACTTTACTTGCTGTATTATCTGTATTCCTTCCAGCAGTGCTTTAAGAGTCGTGCCTAACATCTGACGGGTTTCGTTTTTCCTGTAATGCAGTATTTCAAAAAACAACAACAACAAAAAAAAAACACAACACAGTAAATTATTTGCATAATGCATGGGATGCTTTCTTTGGAGTAAAATTGCACTGTGCTTCAGGGAGCAGCCTCAGCCTGCCGCTCAGTGATACTGTCCTGTTCACAAACCAGATCTGTCACCCCCTGATGAAGTGTTTCATGTCTAAATTTAGCAATGGTTTCTGTGGTCCACGCTCGGCCTGTGATCTTGACTGTTCCCCTGCTGCTGCTTTTGGTGTCTTTCCTAGAGATAAAGGTGCGACTGAAGCCCATGCAGATGGATCCAAGCTAGTTGTAGTATGTCTGGTAGTGAGTGCAGGGAGCTCAGCACGGACAGGGAAAGCTTCCCTAGAAAGTCTGCTGGGCATGTAATTAGGTGGCTCGTCCAGAGTGAGCTGCATGAAGTGGCTTTCAGCCTAATTTAACTAATTAGGTTATCTTAAGTGAGTGTAAGCACAGCTTTGGCCCTGACGTAGGCATACCTGAGGTGGAGATGCAGGCAGGGAGCTGCAGTCAGGGACCTGGAGCTGCAGGAGGATCCTAGTCTACACTGGCTGCATTATAAGAGAACAACATTGAAATTAGTCAAATACAGAGACTACAGCTGCTGGGAGGATAGTTATTTGCACTGTGGATGTAACCATATTTTGGAGCTGGCAAATGATGTTAAGTCAAATACTCCAGGGGTCGGGCCTAATTAAGATGTTGGTATCGGATTGTGAACTGATTATGTGGGAAAAGTGAGCCCTGCATCATTATTTGCAAGTGGCTGTGTGCAGGATCAAGCACACTGCTTCGTGCAGGGGAAGGAGCCGTGACACACACCGTGTGTGTTGTGTGAAGTTGGGCTAACACCACCCGGCCTGAAGTAGCGAGGAGCAAAGGGGCTGAGGCAGAGTTGTAAAAGCTAATTGAATAATGACTTATTTCGGATGAAATGGTGTTCTGCTGGAAGGTATTCTGCTAGCAAAGAATGAAGCTGAATTTGTCAAGTGTCTTATTCATTGTAAATAATTCACTCTGCTCCAGTTGTGCTGCGCAGGCACTCTGCAGCAGCCTCACAGCAAGGCCGGCCTCCGCCTGGTGCCGGTTCCAGAGCTGAAAACCCAGCAGAGCACCAAAGTGCTTTGAAAGGTGCCTCAGCTAGCAGCCAGCCTCCAAAAGTTACTTATGTTCTGGTAATGCTGCCTCTGTTGTAAAAACATATGAAATATCCTACTCTGAGACACAGGGAACATTCTGGGAAGCAGCATCTGAGTCCTCAAAACGAGGTGAGCCGGGCCCACAGCCCAGTGACAGCCTGACGGCCCTGCTGCAGCTCCTCCTGCTCTCTGCCTTTACCTCTCCTCCCCTTCAAAGCCCCATGGCCTGAATTAAATTCCTCCAGGTCATCTTCATAAATAAATTGCAATGATTTACAGGCATTTTTGTAGGGGCCTTGCTCTCAGGCTGAGAAGCAGAATGATTAATTCTACAAAAGCTGTTTTACGCAGGATTTCTCAAATCTTAATGATGCTTCATTTCAGCCAAATAATTTCTCCTCAGTCAAATTTTGGAGTTACTGAATAACTTATTTGAACCCTCTGTGCTTCAGAGCTTCCTGGAAGAGAAGACAGCTCTGTACAAGTGGAGAGCAGGACACCGTGTCCTGGTTTCACGGAGGCAGCCCATGTCACTTAGTGTGCTGTCCCTCTTGGTTTTCATCAGGGCATTCAAATGACCCAGTTTTCTCCTGCTTTGCCGTTGTCCTCCTTCCAGCTTATAGGTATTGGTGATGTTTAAAGTCATCCTCCTTCAGGAAATGTCAGCTGCTAAGGTGAGGGGACAGGTAGTGGAAATTGCTAATAGAGAAAAGCATGCAAAAAGGGCTTCTGAGGAGGCAAGTGGTGTGTGGAGGTGGCAGCTGAAATAAAGATGTGAGTAACAGCAGTGGTCATCATCCCATCTTCGGACCTTATCCAAGACGGGGAAAAAACCCTGATACTAGTACTGCTTAATAAACACAATATAATCAGAACCTATTATAGCCTAGTTCTGCATGAAATTCAAGTGGTTTGGACTGGGGTTCATTTTATATGTGCCTCTAAAGAAAGTTAATGTGTTCGCTACTTCCCCTTCCCCCTTAGTCTATACTGTATCTTAATGAATAACAGGCTTAATCACTCTGGTATCAAGATAGCCTTTTTACAGCTATGCAAATGTTCTTTGGTATATAATTTGTACATGCTTCACTCATCTATTAGCATTGTTCTTTCTAAATGAGAAAATGCAAATGTTACACCAAGGGCCCCATCTTCATAGCTTACTGAATATAATTCCTGACAGCAACATGAAGCTGTTTAGCATAATTTTCCTGTTAATAAACTGCCAATTACAGTAATTTAGTTCTTAGCTTCCGAAGACCAAAAGGTATACGGTGATTTCCAGCCCCCTCCCAATTAATGTTTCAGTTTATTATTTTGGTATGTCTGAGAAAACAGAAAAATGGAGCAGCCTCAGATGTTTGATACAAATGCAACTTCCTTTCACTAATTCAAAAGCTCTTCTGCTCTGAGAGGCAAAATGCAGCATTGAGGTTCCACACTCCCCTTACACATGCGCGTTTGTATGTGTACACCACTAAGAACGGCATCAGAGGTATCTGTATTACACGCGAATGTGAGTCAGCTTGGAAAACTACCAAATTAAACTCTGTAAAAGCTGCCTAGAAACACCTGCCAGCAATGAACAGCTTTTTTTTTTTTTTTTTTTTTTTCCTCCCAGTGACTTCTGTTTGTTGTGCAAATGCTTCCCAAACTCAGACGGTTACACAGCACTTTATTAAAGTCAGTGGAAAATACTGTGAAAGAAGGGGGGATGTTTAAGGAAATGTTTGTAGTTGCTCGAAAAGCCTCAGAAGTATTATATCTAGAAGCAATTATGTTTTGAGCAGCTCTTCATGCACAGTAGTTTCTGTTCAGAGCTCTTCTCCACCTTTCTTATTAAAGGGAATTTGCATGAAAACAATCTTCGTTTCTTAAGAGTTTATCTGATCTTCCTGCTTATTTCCAGCTCCCTGCTCCATCTGCTCCTGAAATGATCATTCCACGTGATACAACAGAACAACTTCTGAAGCAAATTGGACTGACTTGAGTTGAGGAATAAGCAAGAGGAGATCTGGGGAATGAAAGGTCTTTCTTTCAATGTGAGTATTGCCAGTGCGTGAATGTGGGGAATGGGCTTTTGATGTAGGGAGATACTGAGGAAAATAACCTAGCTAGATGGAGCCTTTCAGGTGGTTTGTTTGGGATACTGGCTTTTTCCCCTCCTATTTGCAGGTAGCTCCACCACTCATACTGTGTTTTGTAATCTATTATTTGTTTCAAGAATATGCCCACAGATGCCATGAACAAATTTTGTCTCATGTAATTACATCTCAAAAAAAAAAGAAGTGAGAGTTATTGCATCCTTCCCACAATCACCTGCCTTTATCAGCCTCAACTGAGCCTCCCCTCGCCTGCAGGAGGACAGAGGCAGGCTGCAGTGATTAGACCCTGACCGTAATATTTATTAGACTTTCCGGAGTCAGGTTTGGCAGAAGAGTTTTCATTGGTTGTGTAAATACTCACTTTAAAGCCTGCTCTGGCTTCTCTAAACACCTGGACTGGGCTATTTCAAAGGACTCAGCATTGGTGTCACTGGTCTAGGTAATGAAAATAAATTGACTCCTGAGGAAGTACAGTTAGGTCAATGCTAAGCAGTTATTTAAATTCCACCTTCCTGCAAGCTATGTTTAGAAATCAAGCACAAAAGCCCACTTGGTGCCGTCACCAAGTCTTATTTGCCCAGGCACCTCTCGGTGCTTGGCAGTGTCTCAGCTGAGACCTCCAGCACCTGAACCCAAATAGCAGAAATAGCTGGCCCTGCCTGCCTGCTTTTGGTAGCCACCAGAGCAGCTGGTTTGCCCAACTGGCACCCCCTGGCTTGGTGCCTTGCTGGTGTAGACAAGGGGGTTGTTTTGCTTGGGGTCTGTGGCTGGATGTAGGATCCTGCAACACTACCCACACGAGAACCGTGCCCATCTTTGGAGGACGTTCAGTATGAGCCAGTTGCTATAGCGAGGCATGGTCTTTGCTGAGAAATTTCATCTGCTCTGTGAAACAAATCCAGGTCTGAGGACCTTATGGGAGCAGGGAGCATCCTGTTCAGCTGTTCGTGTGTCTTTGTTGTTGATGGCATTCGCCTTCTTGGCCAACTCCTCCCTGGTGCGATGCCTCAGGCAAGGGCTCAAACAAGAGAGGCTCCTCCGATGCTTTGAAAGCTAAATTGAAACAACATTATTGAAGTTATTAAACTTTAAGAAGGTGCAAGTGTAAGTGCCAGCTAGTTACTTTTTGATAAGTATATGCTATTAATAGCACTTTTAAAAACTCAACTCAAGATCTGCAGTATAGGTATTCTTCAAGACACTCTTGACTGTTACGAGATTAATGGATAGGGGACAGTTTGGAACTGAAACATTAATTTTAATCACACAGCTCGGTTTGTATTAATGAGAGAAGTGGGCGAATCCTATAGAAAGGCATGAGAATATGTACCTAAGAGGCATATGCGGTGATTATGCACTTTGTTGGAAAATTATTGCCAACTCTGAAAATAACTGACAGCCGAATTTGTCAGATGGACACTTTGAGAACACAGGGCAGTATATACAAAGGGATGGCCGTGCCACTCGTCTATTAGGTTAAGCAAATTCTGAAATAAATCTGAGAAGTGAAATAATGGTATTTCTTCCCCCCGGAGAGCATTATATATTCACACTGGGAGTCTGCTAGGGAATATTTGCCCGTTCTTGTACAGTCTATGAGGGCTTACAACCATGTTATGTTGCTGGTTTTTATACACTTGAGTATTCAGTTGGAGCTGAATGACTGCGATTAATCACATTACTTTTTAGTACCTGTGGTACCAAGTTTTTTGTTTATAGACTGGAGACCTGGGGCTCTGTGGTATTTCCTTGTTGGCCTCGAAGGTGGCATGTGCTCTTCCTTTGCAGCCTGACCTCTCTTGCTGTGAGCTCATCGCTGTAGCCCAAGGCTGGAAAAGCCTGACAAGGGGCTGCCCTGGCTCCAGTGTCAGGTTATTAAATGAAGTGAGGAAAGAGCTCTGTGTGGGGGTGACACAGCTGGGGGCACTGCCTCTTCACCTCTGAGCATCACATCTATAGGGTACCAGCCTGAGGACCAGGAGCCCTGCGCGCACTGCTCACATTGCTTCACTCGTCAGACAGCCCAGAGGTGATTTAATGTGATGGGGTGGGATGAGCTTTCATCAATAGCAAGCCTACAAATGTTAGTAGTTATAATTAGGAGATGTGCTAACCCTCCTATTAGCCTGATTGATGGGAAGGCTTGATTAAGCAGAAAACTGATTTTTCCCCAACTGGCTGTAACAGAAGATCAGTTTGCTTTGAAATGGGAATTATAAGGAGCGAAAGCTTTCTGTTGTCCCTTTAACTGATGAAAACTGGCTAGGTGCATCTTCAAATGTTTATAGTGAGGAAAGAAACCCCAAAATGAAGATGTGTGTTCTAGGCAACAAATTTTAGTCCTAGAGTCAGGGCTACAATGCAGAGCAGGGATGGACAGGCCCTCTGAATCTGTCCCAGCACCGAGCAAAGCTTACTGACACTGCGCCATTCTCAGCGGCTATCAAATTTAGGGCATGTCTGTCCTCCCCAAAGGACAAGGTCGTTTTAAAACTGGGAGCAGGAGAACCACATAAAAAGCTGATTATACCAGTGAATCAATACAGGCATGTAATTTGGGACCCATGCTGGTATTTGCACAGTCCCGAGCTCTCTGTACCACCTTGGGTCAATGCTATTTCCAACGTCTCTGTAGTGTCCTCCATGGTGCTGCGAAGATGTGCCCTCGCTGACCTAACGGAGTGATAAAGAAATCTGCTCTGTTTAATGCAATTCTGGGGGAAAATGGCCACTTTTGAAAAAGAAAATGGTTTCTGCTAAAGGTTTACCGCCATGCAAATGCAGTGGTGATGCAGCTGTAGTGAGGCTGAATGGCTCTTCACAATGCAAAGTTTCCGAGCTAAAGAAGAGCTCGTGTGCTTGAAAGCTTTTTGTTCTCCAACTACATTCACAGGGTTAATAAAAGATTGGAGCTCTCCATGCAAACCTCGCTGCCTGCGCCATGAATTGAACTCCTGTGTCCAAAAGGACTTGATGTTGACCTTAAAAAACTTGAAAACCTGTTAATATTAGGCACCCTGGGATTGATATATAGAGCTGAGTTGGATCATGTTTTACTTATACGCAGGCAAACAAAGCTCTGTAACATAATCAAAGGGCAAAAATTAGCTCTAAGTAGATGCCATAGAGCCACAATGATCATTATTAGATGGCACTTTGTCTCATTGTTATTTACGTATTATTTGAAGCCACAATAATATTCAAGTCACCCTCACTAAACATACAGCACTGTATTTTGACAGCAATTCACAAACGTGAATTAAACTGAACATTTCTCTAATACCAACCTTTCCTGAACCTCCCTGCAAATGGAGATTAAAGGCAAAGAGAAGCATAGTGCAGTTCAAGCATATAAAAGCCTCATTGTCAGTCCAGGACTTGGGGAATAAATAAATAAATTTGGACCTTTTATTTGTTGCAGACCCATTAATAAATTATCACAAGTGACTTCTGTGGCCTGTGCCCTATCACTTGGACATTATACTAATATGGGTAAAAGAGAAGGATCAAGAGGAAAATGTCCAAAAGGACCTTGCAAAGCTCTCTGAAGGTGGGCTTAGAGTGAGGGAGAGGATCTGGGCTAATGTGCTGGAAAAAAAGAGAAAGAAAATTGTACTCTAAGGTAATCTTATATCTCACCAGTTAGCTGACAAAATGCACGTGATGCAACTTCCAGGGGTTATTTTTGTGTAAAAACAAGTGCAAGGTGGGAATCAACGCACAACAAAATAAGCAGCACAGCAATGTGGTGACAATCAGCAAATACAATGCGTTGAAATGTGTTGGTTTTTATATATCAACATATATAAATAGATATTTGCAAGGAAATTAAGCAGACCTCCTTACAGGCCATGCATTTGTGACTGCAGCTGGCTTTCAGAGCGAGCTAAAGCCCAAAGCTTGGCAGGTGCTGGCTGGGGACAGCGCCGCGGGCAGGCTGCAGGACTCAGCTGTGCCAGAGCTGACGGCAACACACCAAGCACCTGGCAGGCCCAGTCGTTTTAAAGAGTCCTTCATATGCAATCACTGCGCTTGTACTCCTCTGAGTTTTCAACATGCAAAACTCAAATATAGGAGGGTTGTTTTTTGTGTTTTTTTTTTGCTGAAGTCGTAGGAACTCGTGAGTGCAGACTTAATTCCCCCAAATCTACAGACAAAATACTCGCTTACCATCTTAACGATCCCTCTGGGAAAGCTGGCCAAGTCAGACAGTAACGTTCAGTAAATCCTTGTTATCTATGCTTGCTTTGCTAATGAGCCTGAGTATCGTATTTAAATCCCTGTAGTTGCATCTCATATATCGGCTGGTGCAAAAATAAAATATTTTCGTTCGGCATTTGGCGTATATCATGGGCAGCTCCGCTGTGCTCCAGAAATGCCTCTCCTGTTATTAGCACAGTGCAAGCCTTCGAAGGGTCACTGTGATGAATAGGATGGTGGAGGCCATGGGAGAGCAACATTTCAAACAAAAAATGGTACAGCTATTGGAGGGTAATTGAGATACCGTGTGTTTACACAGGTCTGTCTTGGAAATGCTCCTTTTGTGAACGCTAAGTTTGATTAAGAGCTTTCCTTTTTGAATCAGGGTGAAGGTGAAGTCAAATAACAAAGGAGGCTGGAAAAATAAAGCAGGACATTTCCAGTACAGCCTGGCCAGCGGGGAGCTGCGGATATTGGTCGAGGTAAGAAGGATGCAGCTCCATTGTGGAGGGGGATTTCTTACGCACCTTGTGTGACTTTTATCACAAACCATTTCTTTTGATTGAATTTGTGCTGTGTTATGCAGAATATTATAAGCAACGTTGTGCTAAAGTATTATTTATAGTAGACAAACTTCAAGAACAAGCATTCGTTGGGCAAGGCTCTCCTTCACCTAAGTGTTTTGCTACTTTCTCAAGCTGAGCTCAGAGGAACAAATTAATATTTATAAATTTGCAGAGGTCTGCGTCCCCTTCAGGCCAGTAGTAAAATCAACAGTCTCCAACCAACGCTGAGGTCGAATTCTGGGAGATGTGTTTGCTGTCCAAGTCCTGAGCTGGAGTTGCAGTGGGGAAAGCAATAGGATTTCAGAGGAAAACCAGGCAGACAGCACAGAGAACAAACATAGTTTTAGCTGCCAACCTTTGGGGATCCTCCTTGAGTGGACCGGAGCAAATGGTGAGAGTGGTTACGAGGAGCTGCTCCCAGTGCTCGCGGGGAAGGTGTGCTTTAAAACAGGTTGTTGCTTCTGGAAAGAGGGACTTCTCTTTGTAGGCAGGGGTTTTTATGGCCTGCTGCCTCATTATCTCAGTAACTTATTACAGTTTTATGTCTGTGTTGTGCTGCAAATGGACTGCCCATAATCCCCTTTTTATAGACTTAATCTGGCTGGTGATAAACGCCTGCAGGGTGAGGGAAGCATCTTCCCCTTGGTGGTGGGCACACAACGCGAGCGACTTTTGGCAAGCTGAGCCCATCCCTCCTGCCTGTGTTTTAAAATCCCCTCTGATCCCACCTGACTTTAAGGAGGTGCTGGTATTGACATTTCAGTCTGAAATACAGCCGTCTGTTTTCTCCTGGAAAGATCAGCGCCAGCTGTCAGAGCTGCAGCCTTCTGCGTGTGCACAGCGATGATCAAATTAACATCCCTTTAGGTACCTGGAAGTTAACGTTAGATGAGCCTCCAAAACCAGTTTTTGGAGATTTTGGTGGCTTAGGCGCTTACTGACGTAGGCTGGCTGAATACTAGAGATTGTCTTCTCAAACGTTCTGTGAAATAACCGTTACAATTTCACATCCCCTGTACACACAAGCTAGTTAATTTGTTTTCAGTGAACATTTGTATGAGTGAATTATTCACCCATCTGCAATATTTATCTTTACAATGGCTAGACAATTCAGCCCTGTGTGGAGATGTGCCTCTGTGTGAATTCATAAATCCCCGATCACTGGCAGGACATTTTCTGCAGGAGCTGATGATCTATTTATTCTCTCTTTTCGCCTCTCCAAAGGTTAGCCAGGGCCCTCTTGCTTTGACACGAACTGCAAGCAAACAACTTGTATAATATTTTACTACTTCCTAGTTTGAATATAAAGCTCTGACAATGCTCTCTGTAACTCCAGCTTGTCTGTTTCACAGCTCTCTTGGCTGATTATAAGGCAGCAATTTTATGTGATTTTTTTCCTCGCGCGCAGCAGATGTAATGAGCAGAGAGGATTATGTGATGAGCTGAAATGACTGAGGTACGTAAGGAATTGAAAATGCAGATCCGGAGCCTTTGGTGCTATTAGCGGTCAGTTTGGAGCCTGCTGGCAGAGGGCTAACTCTTTTAGGGGTGAGCTGCTTCTGTTCAAAGGTGTTTAGAGCTCTGGGATGGTAAGGCAGCACAAAGAGGATACAGAGGGCCATAAAATTGCCCGTAAGGATATTGGAAATCAATGTAAATGTAGGTGCAGATGCGTGCTGCTCGATCACCCCCTTGGTGCCTGGGGAATCTTGATGGGCCAAAACTGGCCTCGCTCACCGCAGGACTGGGATTGCCCTGGGCTGAGGTTCACTGCCAGGGAAGCTGCTGGGATGGCTCTGTGGTTTGGTGGCCACTGCTTTTCCCAGGGGATACCGGGAGGAGTATGAGTTGCAACTGATAGATGCCTGAGCCAATGGTTCAGAAAATTCTTAATGAGAGTCTGGGTTTTAAAGAACAGCAAGGACCTCACTTAAATAGCATTCCTCTGTGGTCATTTAGGAAGCTCTTCTTTGTTGGGGAAGACCCACCACGACAAGCTCCATTTTACTGGTCTGGAGATTTGGGGCTGGATCCCAGCTTGGATGAACTTCATCGGTTCCAGTCAACCGAGCAGTAATTTCTATAACTTGAGGGAGTACTGCTGAATAGCCGTGTCTCTGAAGAGCAAATTTGCCAAAGTATTTACTTAAGAAAATGCATCCTTTGGCTAGACCAATATTTACTGAAGTGCTAAGGATTGAGTAGTGCACTGCAATGTGCTGTGTGAGTGAGAGCTTTCCCTAACAGTCACCAAATGGTAGTCTCACTTCTTTTTCTTCTAACTGCTGAAATGTGGCCTACCAAGGATGATCCCAGAATTCCTCTCCTAAGAATCTCTTCCTTGATGCATTTTCTTTAACCCTTCCCAGAATCAGAAAAGCATGTTACTCTGCAACGAGGGAGTTTTCTTCGTCTGCACAGGAAGGGCTGTATTTGCCCCAGCTTTAAATTGTTCTGAAATGACTCACAAATCTTACCTTGAAAGTGAAGTGGTTCACTACACTGAAATCTTGAGAAGAAAGCAGCTAAAATGCTGTAACCTTTTTTCCACTGATTTTAGGATTTAAGTTCTGCTAATGCATGTGTTAATGTCTACGTGAAGAATAAAGTGCTTTACTCTTGAACTGTAATACCTGAAAGTGAGAATAGTGGAGCTGCAGTTACAGTCACACAGCAGAAATGATCGTACCCACCCTGGCTCTAACTCTTAAATACACAGAAAATAACCCGGTACGGAGTAGACAAGTCTTCTCCTGCTATGGGAAAGGCCCAGAAATGGAAGAGTCTAAATGAAAATTGCCAAGGATGAATTAGACAACAGCTTCCTGACCTGTATAATTTTGTTATCTGAGCTATAGGCTGTGGTGTGCGCCCCTCTACGCTGCTCTAATTAGAAGGCTAACTAACGGGGTGCTGTGACACTGTTAACAGGGAGACTGAAGTTTTCGGTGAACACACAAATTAGCTTTGAAGTTTCCTGCAGTCCTAAAGATTTTATGTTAATTTTCCATTTCTGCTAGGGCATATTTGCATTTTGCATGACAGTTTAGCTCTAATCATTTGTCAGTTAGTGCCAATCTGTTATCACTGGGGTAGAGCCACCAACTTAGAAACCTTTTAATCCTGCTGTGCCCTCTGTCTTAAATGGGCCTCCAGGAGACGGGTCGGGGACTGAACGTGGGTATGGCAGGGCAGGAGAGGCATTAAGGCATCAGCAGGACCCAGGGAACTGCCCAGGCTGTCTGCAAAATGCTGTAGGCTTAGCATCAGACCAAAAATGCACTGCAAGAGTGTGTTACCTCTCCGTCTTTTTCTCCCATTTCCCTTTCCTGTACAGAATATGCTGACCTGAAGCAGGAGGGCTTTTGTAACCCCTGGTTTTGGCAACAGTTGGAGAGGTCTGTTGGTGCTCACCAGAAATATCGGTTACACCAACAGCTCTTCCTTTGGTAGCTGCCTTCAGAAATGAAGGAGCACTGAGGATAACTTCAGAGCATAAATCCTCTGGGTGTCTCTGCTCTCCTGCCAGGTCCAGTTTTTTGTCCGCCTTCCCCTGAGCTGCCTGCACCCACCAGCAGGGCACAGACTTCCTTGGCTTTTTCAGACTGTCCCCTTTGACTCAGTCCCACCTCTTGGGGTGCCTGTGCATCGCCTTACCCTACAAGTTTTAGCGAGGTAGCAGCAGACCTCGAGCCTGTCCTCAGACCCCAGCACCCCACTACGTTACTCCAGCCATGTCCAAAGCTCACTTCTGTTATTTCCCTCAAAAACTAACAAGGGTTTGTCTTTCTGCCTAAGCCTCCCCAGCCCTGCAATGCAAAAGTCTTCCTCTAGACCTTTGGTCAAAGCCTGAATCTCTCCAGACCATGTATAACCAAGGTGTTTCCTTCCTTGCAATGCCTCTTCTTTGTCCCTCCTCTGCAGCTCCTCTGCAGCCAACCTCTCTGCTGCTGCAGCAGGAAAACGTCTCCTGGCCCCTTCTTGTGGGTGCAGCCCTGTTTGTCACCCGCACGTTTCCCTACCTCACCGTGCAGTCTGTTTGCAGACTGTGGAACAGTTCACACGAGCTCGCAGTTCCTCCTTCCCACAGCCCTAATTGAATTTTAACCAGCTGCTGTCACAGCCCAGGCCTCATTTGTTAGCCAATTCCTTGTCCAATTGATTATTTCACTGGCCTTGCTGTTTTAACAGCCTTATTGAAGTTCATGTAAATCATATCTCCGATTTCACTCCTGTGCTCTCTTGCTGTCCCTTTCGCGGAGATATGAATCAAACATTAATATTGATCAGCATTTAATGCCAGACACAAAGGAAAATTTGCTTTCATGTAATATGAAATATTAATAAAACATTAATGAGGGCAAAGGAGAAGGCTGCAAACATGATAGCCAGCTCATCTCTTTCCTCCAGCTCTAATACGGCATTAAGACGTGTCTGCATTACGTGGCAGCTGGGGCTTTCAGCCTCCATTGAAATTTGGATTTGATTCCTAAGTCCAGCTTGGGAAAAGTCGAGGGACTCACCACTCGAACGGATTGACTGAGGCATCTCAGGTGCTTTTATCCTCTGTACACACAGGATGGCTCCTCAAATACTGTACTCTCAATTTTAACATCAAACGTTTTATCAGAGTTGGACTGCGTTAATCGCATTCAAATGCTGTGACTCATTTAACCGGACACTTTACCCATATTCTGGTATCTGTTCTGCATGAAGTCGTGTTTCTGATGGTGTGAACTCCTGCTCAAAAAGCAGCAACTGAGATCAAGTAGTCAAAGGGACTTCGACAGATGAGTCCCAGTTTTGATTTTGGATATTGGGCTCGCTTTAGGTTATCCCTTAGGAAATTCTGATGTAGAACTCAAATGCAGTTAAGTGCCTTCTCATTACTCTCCTATTAGCTCAAGAGTGCGGCGAGAAGGAGAAAATTGTGAGTTCAGGTGTAGAGAAAAGAACCAGAAGTTAAATGCAGCTGAACGTGCTTGGAGAATTTGAAAATAAAGAAGGCAAAATGAGATGTAAAACGTGCCTTTAATCTGAGTTCTAGCCACAGCAGGAGATCACATCTGAGTTGCACCAAGACAGGCAGTGCTCACTCTCTGCTGGGTAAAGGTAATCAGGGATAAAGCAATAAGAAAATAGAAGGGTAGGGAAAAAAGTAAAAAAAGAAAAAAGGGCAATATAGGATGAGAAGAACGGAAGACCAAGAGATGACTGAGAACACAAGCATGTCTATAAAGGAAAAAGACCTCAGAGTACTGTGTTGTGAAATTAAGTTTGTTCAGTGCAGATTGCAGTGATTCCACTGGATAAATCCCTTTACTTGGGTATACAAAGGCATTGCTGGATGCAATTCCGGTGCTTTGGGTTTGATGCTCTCCTAGGTTATGCCTCACTTGGATGTTGTTTATGCAAGAGAGAAGCAGCTGTAATCCGAGAGCAATTGTCAACTAATAACAGGATGCAAGAAAAGCAGGGCTAAGAAGATTGAGAGCCACCTAATCTGGAGATCTATCATTGTACTTCAAACATCAGTTCTTGCCAGGAAGAAGAGCCACTCTTACCCTCTTACCCCAGGCTGGTTTTTCACAATGAACTTTGAAGATGTTTCATTGTTTACCAGCATCTGCTGATCGTTTGATCTCAAGTTAAGTGTAGCCCCTGCTGGATTTACGAGCTGCTGAAAGAAAGAGAAGCAGAGTTATATTTCTACCACGCCACAGAGAACTAGAGATGCTGCAGTCTTCTAAATCATCATCGCTTGTTAGGAAAACTTTCATTTTCACTGCTGCTGGATGACAGTTTGTTTTAATTTTGCTTTCTAAGTATCCTCTCCATCAATGACCTTCACCCTGTGTAAGTGGGAATATAAAGCAATTGACATGAAATCGATATTAATTCAGGAGCGTGTAGGCCTTTTTCCTCCTTTTGTAACAGATACTTATCAGGGTGTTACAACCTGGCGCTCTGAAGCCATCGAGTTTCTGAACTCAGGACTGGGCAGCACTCAGAGGGATGCTCTGAACAACCACAGGCAGCGTTGCTTGGGCCACGGCTGTGTTGTGTGTGCTTGACTATGGACCAAGAAAAAATGCAAGTTTTGTTGTTGTGTTTTATCAAAAAAGCAATCTCTGCACTTATTTCCAAGACTCAGGTTAACCAGTCCAAACTTCACAGCTGGTTCACTCTGAAATTTGTTCAGGAACTGCTTGGTTTGGCCAGTGTTTGAGTAGTGTAGGTCTGACACGGTTTTATTTTGTTTCATTTTAGGTAGAAGCACAGGTAGATAAAAATACAGTGCTTTTGTTTGTCTATAATGGGACTAAAACAGTGTTTGTCACTTGTGAACCTAGGATCAAGACTAGATTTTCCATCTGCTACAGCAGATCAGATTTTAGTGGAAGGTCAAACAGATGTTGCTGGGATTTTATTGAGATTTATTGAGAATTCTGGTGATGTGGGAGACAAAAGCTGCCACGTGGATCAGTGTGGCGTTGGAGTCACGGCAGGATGCTACATCAGCTGGCTCTGCAGGAGGCTAAGCTATGAACAGTTTCATATTTAAAGACAAAAATATGCTATTCCATGTAGATTTGAAACAGGTAACGCTGGAAGGATTTCAAGAGAAACTTGCTTTGCAAAGAGCAATGGGATAAGATGATTTTAGGGTCAACGTTTTAGGAGATGGAAGGTAAATAAGGCTGTGGTGCAGATAACAGTGGAAAACCTTCCAGACTTTCATCAGGAACTAACCCAAACAGCCTTGAACACAAGGGCTTGAGCTCAGGAGATCTGGGGTTTATTTCTGACATTGCAACTTATTTGAAACAGTGAACGAGCCTTTTTATTGCTCTCAGCCTCAGTTTCCCCTGCTTAAAAAAGGCAGTCGTGGTACGACCTCCCTTTATAACATACGTGTTATGTATTTTTTAAGTGTTCAATAAAAGTTTAGCTCTATTCGTTGCACTATGAAAAGCTTTTCCAGTAGCTCTAGCCAGTGATGAAAAAAAGAACACATCATCCAGGGGGCTGGATGCTCAGCATGTCTCCTGCCAGTGCGAGGAGAGCAGCAAGCTGCAGCTGCTGTGCACATCTGCCCTCTGCGTGCCGTGCCTCTGAGAAGAATGAAGGATTTCAGATTGCAGGGCTGTTAATCTGGTACCTTTAACCAGGTATCAATAAAAAGAGGGGAAAATGATGAATCATCAGTCTCGGGTGCTTGTTAAGTGTTCTTGTTAGACACTATTTCCAATGGTCCGTAGCTTTACCCTGCCAAGAGTAATTCTGTTCATCTTCCTGGCTGCCCAGCAGATGAGCAGAGTGACTGACAGCAGAAATATTCCAAAACAGGGGATATTAAGCAGGCACAGTGATGACTGATGTCTGCTGTTCTCCCAGTGGAGTTATCACTCCTGTGATTTACTTTGACTCTGGTGACACTTTTGCCCTTGAGGATTTCTCTCCTCCTTTGCAGAGCTCTGAGCACTTCAAGTTTTGCGAAGAGCCGTGCAGGGAGGATCTTCCCACCACGGGGCTGCGTTTCCATCAGCCACAGGAGGTGATCAAATGGGGCTTTCCCAGTGCCAGCAAGTGTCACGAATGCCCTGAGACCTGTGCCAGTTCTCTGCTAAGGTCCCGATGTCAAACTGCAGAGACCTCAGCTGGTCTGGGACTGCCCCATCTGCGAGTTGGTGCCATCGTCTCTCACCAACACAGCAGTTTGTGCAAGGGGGTGGCAGCCTGAGTTTTCAGATTAAGGCAGGAGTATAAACAAGGGAGGATCTTTAGATCCAAAACGGATTTCTGTCCAAAAGTTTGTTGGCTTTCAGGATGTGCTGGCTCACGTGGTGTTTGCAGAGGTTACTTACAGAGTGGCTGGATGGGAACACAGGGAAAGGCAGGAGAGTTATTGGTGCTTTATCAGCCGAGGCAAGCAGTGCATGCATCTCCCTACATTGACGTATGCATCACAGCATATAAACAGATGTCAAGGGTAAGTTCATACAGTGTCAGACTAGAAGGATGTGATGTAACAACTTCATTATCATATTTCTATCTTCCTAATTGCACTCCCCTTAGATCACTTGCAAGGCTATGCTGGATTTCCGTGTAATAGGATCAAGTTTTATTTGATCTTAAGCCTTTTTCAACAGGAAGCTGAAATGAAAGGCAAGATTCAGAAAAGAGCATAAAACTTATTGCCTAAATCTAATACCAGGAGGTATTTGCTCTTAACAGAACTTTCTGCCTGTAAATGTGTGACCCATTTCCCAGAGTCTCTCCGTGCATTTATTCGACACTGGGTGCAAGAAATGAACACCAAGGACTTCAGAGGTTGGGTTGGCCATGCGCTAAGCAAAGCAGCAGTGATGTGTAGGGAAGTGATTTTTGGCAGGGTGCAAAAGGAAGAAACACGCCTCCTGCATGGATTATGATTTTGGTTTCAGTCATATTAGTATCTGGTCTCAGACATCACCTCCAATCCTGAAGTACTTTGGGATGCTGTTGTCAATGTTGGGTTTAGTTGCTGGTTATTTTAAGTGACAGTTGTGAGGAAAAAATATGTAGAAAGCCCTCTTTAAAGATGATCAGCTTTTGTAGGAAACAGCCAAGGGAAAGCAACTGGTGTTTGTCATAACATGATAAATTGTGACATAGTGTTCTGCAAAGGATTATTTTAAACTTTTCCTTGTCCTACTGCACTTGTCGGAGACTGACAGGAAAGTCTTGCTGCCTCAAAGTGCTGCTGACAAGATTGAAGGTGTGTTAAGAAAACTGCTTTCTCCTGGGCATGAAGTTATTCTGACAGCCACCAGGCAAATGTATTCCAGTAATCTGCTGCCACTTCATGTGCACTGCAGAGAACTGGAGACTGCTGCAGGAAAAATAAGACCTGTGTTAATACTGTGTGAAATAATAATAATACCTCTTCATTCAGTAGAGAAGAACGGGAATTGCAGTAATTATTATTATTTTTTGCATATGTGCATATCATTATTGTAGTCATTTCACAGATGCAGACGTTGAGTTCACAAAAAGGCATCTTAAGAAATCCCACCTTCAGCTGTATGCTCGCACTTTTGTGAGAGCCTGCAGCACAAACCAGGGCAGAACTGAACGTGGGTGAGTCTCAGGCTCACCACCAGCCGCAGCTGCCCTCTCGCCTGTGAAGAAGTTGGTTTTGACAAATTGGCTTGTGTGGATGGTTGTAGCTCTACGCTATGATACAGAGCCATGGTAGAGGCACTCCATCCAAGTATGCCAGGTAGCTGCTCTAATAGGATCTTGCTAAATTGTAGAGTTTCTGGGACAGCGAGAGACGAGTGAAGAAAATGAACAGGAAAAGTTAGTGGAACCACACTGAAAAGTCTTACTGAAGGTTTTTTTTATTCAATATTAGTCTTATTCATAGCTACTGTCAGCATGATAATTGCCAGAAAGACACGCAGGGCTCCTGCTTTGGGAACCATCACTGAAAGTTGGGAAGGAGCCCCCTGGCTGGCTCAATGCCCGAATGATGCTCACTGCAGCGTGCTGTGGGCAGCCCGGGGCTGTGTCTGCAAGGACTGGGCTGGCAAAGGGCTGGTGACGGCTGAACCGTGCAGTCTGCGCTCCCAGAGCAGCATCTGAGTGCACTGCCAGGGTGGCTAGCAAAGTTAAAAATGCCTCGGCATAAAACCGCTGGGCTTTATCCTCCCCATAAATTTGCCCAAGGACTAGGAGTGTTTTAAGGCACATCAACCTAAAGAAGTTTTAGAGTATGCCGGAAAAGAGCTATAGTGCTGCAATTTACAGCCAGGAACATTCACCTGGACAATAAGAAGCCTGGTGCATTGAGCTGAAAAATATGCTGCAGTGTATGGTATTGGCTTGTTTGTAATAAAACACTAGCCTGGTACATTTTATTGGTTTTAAAGCCATTTATTGTTTTGTTTTCAGAAATACAGTATGTAAGCAAAACCAATAAAATAGTTTATTACATGGTAATTGCTCAAGAAGAGAAAGGCTTATCAGAGGAGGCATCGCGTGATCTCTTAGAAGTACTTGGTGGGTCTTGTGTATCTGGAGACAAAATGGAGGGGACGGCTGAACACCATCCCGAGTCCTCTGTTGTCTTTCCTGGGGCTGGACGGAGAGTTTTCACAAGGTCTTGGACAATTTCCCATGTGCTTTATCAGTAGGAGCACAAATGAGCCAAGAATGCAAAGCAGAAGCACAATATTTACTATTGGCCGTTCATCAGGCTTTTATTAAAAGGGCTCAGCTATCTGGTGAGGGAGCAGGGAGAATACGAGGACACTTCTGAGACCAGGCACAGGGAAGGCAACAGTCTGTCAAACTGGGATTGCATTCAGGTGGCCAGCTGTGGATGTCTTACCCACTGCAGATTTTTCTCTCAGAATTTTCAGTGTGCTTGCTCGAATTCAAGGCTAGGCTCTGCAAAGCCCTACCTACATTCTCACCTCTTTTTGCCTGAGTGGGTATGTTACCTCGGTAAGGCTTTGCATATGATAAAAGAACAGGTCCATGTGTATGTTTGTAGGAAAGGGGCCCTGGATTTCAGCACAGTGAGAGAAATCAGTGAGTGGCAAACCAACCTCATAGGGCCAAGTCCAAGGAAACACCATCAAAAGAAAATCACCAGATTTCTGATGATTTAGAACAGAGCTGAGTTTACTGTGGTTTATGCTGGGAATTCTACCAGAAGTCTCTAGAATTGGGCAAAATAAATGGCAAAATACCGTGCCAAAATAGTTAGGGATCAGGTTGTCTTGGAACCTTTATCCCAGTCATCACTGCTCAGCTCCTGTGCACACCAGCACCCAGCAGCAAGCAGCTCTTCCAAACAACAAAGAGCTTTTACTGTATAGTATTAAATTTTCCAACCCTATTGAACAATTTCCATACAGGTTAAAAAAAAAAAAGGAAAACATTTTTTCCTGACTTTCAAAGGTGCAGGTGATCTCCTTTTCTCCTTCTCAGAGGTACAGAACAGTCAGGGACCACTGTCTGCAGCTTTCAGCATGCCGCTTTGGGCTATCAGCCATCAGAGGACCACTTCTCCCTGAAGGATACCTTTGGGAAGCCACATTCCTTCCGTACATGCAAAGAACCTGAGCTTCCACCTGGCCTTACAAGTAAGGAGTGTTCGGTGCCTGCTCAGCTCCACCTGCAGCCTTTCAGCAGCCCGCGGTGTTTGCTGTGTCCCGTGCCCCGTTTAGCCTCTCCACTCAGCCATCTGTAATCAGGCAGCTCTTTCCAGCACACCCACTACAGCTTCATCCTCGTACCGCAGGAACCAATTCCAGGCTATTACTGCACTGCTTAATGATCCTGCTCAGGCTGTTTTGGAAGAGTAGTCCTTAGCTCTGCTTCTCACCCCAGGGATTTAAATAGGCTCGTATATCAAGGCCAAGCCTTGATAATTCCTTTATTTCTGGTGGCATTTTAAATCACATGGAAACCAGGAGCTGCTTCTGAGCAGGAAAATGACTTCCTGCCATTAGGCAGCACCCATCAGCAACCAAGAGCACTCCAGAAATTTATATTCTTAACTCTGGACTTGCTCCTATCTAGTGAATTGGGCTGGGACCAACAAACCGCTGTTGCAAATGTTAAATTTCTCATCAAAGGATTTGCCTTCAGTGGTGTGTTTTTGTAGCGAGGCTTTGTTTGTTTGTTTTGAATTTTTTATTTGTGTTTTACTTAGCTTACAAGCCCATGTACAATTCCATATTACTATTTTGAGCAGTGTCTCTGCGAGCTAGCACAGCAACTCCATGTTTTAGTATACTCAGCCCTGTGTGCCCATCTACTCTGGTTTCTTTGTTCTGAATTTAAATTTCTTTAGCCTGCGAGTTAAGTGCTCGTGATAACATGAAGGGAGCAAACCACTTTACATATTTCAAATCAAAATGAGAATTTTATTTTGAAGAAATAATCTGCATTATAGCAATGATGAGCAATTACAACAAATTGGTAGCATTTCAATAATCATAATCCCGTTGCCTTGTTGAGAAGACACGAGTGCACATTTTGAGAACTCCTTTACATACCACTAAGATCATCCTTCTGAAATGACAGATTTCCTGACCTTTTCCCTCTTCAGTAGGATTTTCACTGAGCATGCTGGTTTTGCAGAGTAATTGTTGGTAGCACTCCTGAACTCCAGGTACTATCGGTTGAACTTCTACCAGCGTGTAGATATTTATTTCCAGAACATGAAATTCTCTTGACCCTTCTTGAGTTCTGACAGAAATTATTGCAGAAGGATTTCTTTGTAAATAGTGTTGTTTAAATAGAAGTTTATCAGAAAGACAGGAGAAGATGATAAAGTTCTTTCATTGGAGACATCTTTATGGAACTTTGAAGTTCCCTTTTGTGATTGTGCCCAGGGGCTAAAATTATCTTCCAAGTAAACTACAGAGGTTGAAAACAGTAGAAAGACGTAATAATGCCCGATATTTCTCATTCAGTCACAAAATCAAACCTAGATCTTATTTAAGGTGCAACTAAAAGCTGACAACAGTCTAAATATGTACTGAATTTTAACCCGAGATTTGCTACACAATGTAAATACTCTTACATATTCACTGCTTAATACTAATCAAGCAATTGGAACTTAATTCATTGATATAACTTGTTTATTAATGGTTGTGGAAACTATTCAACATCACAACTATGCGAAGTTGTGCTGTGTTGGTTAATGGCAGGAGGATTTTTCTTGGTATTTGTGCCCTGATTAAATTCTGTATTTCAAAAATTCAGTATCTTTTTGGATTTTGTTATTTTTAGAGTTACAAAAGGGTTTATTAAAAACCATTGAAGTTGCAAATCACAGCGGTCCCATATTTTTAAGACAGCAAAATTTAAGGGTTAGACAAGCAGACATTACATGTTTTCCTTATGAACACTGGTGCAAGAGGAGTAGCATGTTCCAAATCCAGTCCCACACTGCTGAGATCAACAACCTTATGTGGTTTTTGCAGCTTCGGATCCATATGGTGCCGTCCAAAGTCTCCCTGTGAATATTTCTCCTTTTTTTTTTTTTAAAATGAATTTCTAAAGATATATCCTTCTGCCACATAATATTTGCCTGCAGTCTGGTTCTTCTACCCACGCTTTGTCCATTTTAGCTGTTTCCTCCCGGCCAGCAGAGAGGAGGTCAGGATGTGTGTGCCTGCGGGTGTTTGGCACATGGACGTACAGTAATGGGTAGTGCACTGAGCTCGCTTAATCGTGCTTGCATTTCTGATGTTAGCTCTTGAATTCAAGTACATCTTTGGTCTGTCTTTGTATTCGAGTTGATTGAGAGGGTTTAACCATATACAATATTCAAATTGCTTTTATGCATGAAAAGATTTTCAAGAAATCAATGCACTCTCCGAGTGAAATAATTAATACATGAACTGCCTGCCCTTTAAAGACAGTAGTAATGCTCCTTACGAAGACCAATGTACTAATATTACATGCAGTAATGTACTTTTTAAAAGTTAAATTCTTCATCGTTGGTATTTGAGTAGGACACAGAATTAGGCATGCCAAGCTGTATTTATTAGCAGAAAACTGATTATTATTACTGACCAATCTGCTTTTTAATGATTCAGCGAGCATGTTGGTTTTTATAGTAATGAATACGGGGCTCTTAATCAGGTGATCTGACAAGTGTGCAATTTGCCTGGAAAATTATGCTGTACTGAAAGTGTTTTCGTGAAGAATAAGAAAGGGGAGAAAGTACTATAAAATGTTGGCATTTAGAGGAAAAAGAGACAGGAAAAGTGAAGGAACAACACTGCAATACTTTGCTTCTGTTGTCTATATGCAGATATTTGGCCAAAACTCCTGTCTGTGCCTAGCTGAAAGCAAATTTAAGGTCTGTTGTTTTTTTTTTCTGTTCCATTGGAGGTGAAAGTAATGGTTTGTATAACAAGAGGGTGGTGTTGGAGCTATGAAAGACTGGAGTAAAATCAGACGGGTGCAGTCTCCTTGTGCCCTGGTGGCATGCTAACCTCCCTTCCTAACTTCACTTGGGGCAGTGTGTGTTCCCCAGAACAGTCACCTTTGCTCTTCTCAACTTTCTGAGTCTTAAGTATCAGAATCTGTGCTTCAAGAGAACTTCCTCTGAAGGCATTAAAAATTGTATATAAATAAAAATGGTGGAAACCATTGTTGCCTATTGCATTGGAGGACCAGATACACCGGTGCTTGTTTTTCTCCTCCTCTCCATTTTCTGCTCTTCCCCAGCCAGTATGCAAATACTCTATCAGGATTTCAAGGTAACAGGTGTATTTTCTGTAGTTGCTGTGGAAAAAAAAAAGTGCACAAATATGACAGACAATGGAAGCATGAAAGAATTCTGCTTTCTCATTCTTAAAGGACTAAATGGAGCAAGGAGGCAATTTCAAGTCTAGTCTCATAAATACCCTTATTTTTTTCTCCTAGATTCAGTATTATTTCTATATGTGCACTGACCCCATACAAAACAGGGTGTGAAGCTGGTAGAGAAAAAACACCATCAGTGAATCAATATAGGTGAACTAACCTCGACTCCAGAAGTAAAAGTGCATTGGAGAGAAGCAATATTGCATTATTTTTGTATTGTCTGCAACACCTGAGCCTTGAGTATCATTTGGAAATATAAAAATGTCCTTTTATCTACATTGTTAAACTGAAAGGATTCCCTATCTATTTGCTCTTTGTCATCAAAGGCTGTTGTCAATGATTGCATGGTATTTTGTATTGTCTTCTGTTAAACTCCAAAATGATTGTTTAGATTGAATGCCTGCAGTGAGCACTAGGTAAGTCAGAGTACGTTGTAGATCCTTCCCAGCCCTGGGAGATGGCTGCATCACTCAATAACATCTTTTCTCTTTATTACAATCAGAAGGAGCTCTAGTGCTTTTGTTCCACGATGATGAAAATTACTCTTTTTTTAACCTGTCTGGAAAGCCACTTGGTGGTGTGAAATTTGGTCTAGAGAAACTGGAATGTTTAAGCTTATATTTATGCAGGAGTTAGTCAAAGATGCGTGCAGCTGACCCTGCCAACGAGTAAATAGCTTAGAAGAGTTCACTGTAGTGTCCATCCCTCAGAGACAAAACTCTCTCTAGTTATTCATTATTTTCTTTATGGTAAAACTTGAGAGACTACCAAAAACCTGGGCCATGTTATACCAAGCACTCCATAAATTCCAAACAGTAGATGTTCTGTGCTCTGATGAGCTCACTGTATAAAGAGACAAGGCAGCCCTGGGCTGGACTGAGAAATGTGACTGTGTTTTTCAATAATCTCACATCAACCTATGGATTTTTTTGAGTGATGGAAGACAATCTTCAAATGTTATGATTCCCTGTACGACTTACTATCTTCTTAGTCTCCAAAATGTGATCCCTGAAATTCTATTTTCTTGACAAAAATAGATCAGAGATGCAGTGAGCGCACAGCCCAGCTGAGGAACAAAACAACTCACCTCCTCTAAGCTTCCGAGGCTGAACACCACAGCCCTTGGTGCTCGGAGAGCTGCAGCTGCTGAAGTGAGAAACTGCTCGTTCCTAAAACTTTGTGCAAATCACATCACAAAGTACTGCCACAACTGACTGGCCCTTTCATGAAACATTCCCGGTATTTATGGTTGTAGAAGGCGTACACTCTTATTGCAGTATTTTTTAGGTGTTATCTGCCTTGACCAAGATTTCAGCAGGGACTTAGCTAGGGACTAGTTGCAGATGGATTTCGGACAAACTTACATCTGACCTTGTTCTTGGTGCAGTCCTGCTCAAGCTGAGGCATTTCTGAGCCTTTCTCACCGTAACAGCTGAAGACCAGAGGTAATTCTGGAAGTTCAGTTCTCTACAAACAACAGTAAGAATGAGAAAAGCAAAACCAAATGCCTGTCAAAATGCTGCGCTCATGTAACGAACTGAAGTTACATTCAATAGTATAAAATATTTTTTAAAACGCACGTTACCGAAGTTAGATCACTTTTAGCCTTCGTTGGGGAGGCGGAAGGGATTCAAAATTAATCATCATCTAGAGTAGCCCAAATGAGCTCACGCTTTACATTATTTATTATGAAGATCAGTTATCATTTTGTCCAGTGTCAGTTTCACACATCCCTTGTTTTGACAGGCTCTCAATGGAATAGTTTCACGGTAGTGACAAACTGGGAACCAGTCCAGTGTCACCAATGAAGGTGGTTTGATTTTCTTAGCATTATGTTGAGAATGTGGAAGTTCTGTAGTAAGCTTGTGAAAAATTAATAGGATCCACAAAAAGAGGAATTGGAGATCCAATAATTCTTTTTTTTACCAACTTTTTTTTTGGGTTGGTAACCAGGAAGAATGTGGGAATTAATAGATTTTATTGCTTTCACTATGGAAGATATGGATAAGTACCATTCTTGGAGATGCTAAAGGGCTCTCTTTTTTTTTGTTCCATGCTTAAGTTATACTTTGAAAACTTTTTTTTTTTTTTCAGTTAATGGTTTTGTCACAAAGCACATACACACTTTTCTTTGCAATCCTAACAGCTTCTATTACCAGAGGCTATTATGGCATTTAACCGTTGCTGGTAGCCATAGCAGTAATCACTTTTCTTGACCTAAGGATGTTCTTCTGCTCTCCTGCATGAATTGCATACCTCAGCTTTTTGGATGATGTAAATGTTTCTTGTTTAAATGATGCAATGTGGTTATTGCACTTTTGAAAATATGGGGTATAAATCAGTGAGAGTGGTTGCTCCATACAGAACAAAACATAGTCCTTGCTAGTACCCATATATCACCCATTACCGAAATCTAATGCCATTTTGCTCGCCTACAGACAGAATTTATCCCATGCACCATGTGGAAAAACTCAGCTGACAAAAGAAAATACGGAACATGCACAGAGAGAAAAGAGCTGATATCCCGAGCCATAAAAATCAAAAGTGAAAAAGTTCATAATTTAAAGCTGCCCCAGGTCATAATAAATAATTCATTCCTCAATTATACTCAGTTTTTCCTTAACATAAAACTATCTCCCCAGTTTTTTGTAAAAATCAATCTGTAGACTCTTCCATATGCATGTGTATAGGATGGATAAATATATGGGTATAAAACCTACATGCCATGGTGATTTACTTTGATTTATCGAGATTTGCTTTTTGTTGATGCATAGTTATCCTGATGGGTTCTTGCTACTGCATGATACGCCATATCCCAAGCAGTAAAATACGGGTTTTCAAGAGTGGCTTCATTGGGTTTGCTCCCATATTCTGTGTGTGTAGCAAAGATGCATGAGGCAGTGCCAACAGGAGATTAACTGAAACAGTAAAGCTGAATATGTGCTTTGCCAGTAGCTTTAATTCACCCTCACTTTCTCTTCCTAGGATTGTCACTAATAGACAATCACTACTTCTTAATTATTATTTAAGTTTAATACCATGTTATTACTGCTTAATGATATGAGTGCTTGTAGCTGTGGTTGGTCAGAGAAACCACTTTGCATTTCAGGTTCCTGAATAGGTACGTTTGCAAATATTTTGCCTGGCACTTTTGTTTAGGAAGAGTTGAAATTCCACGTTTCATGAACATGCTTTTCTGAGTCCTTTAAATTCTTTTTCTCTACAAACACGTCAATTACTCTGGGAAAGGCAGTGAACTTTTCTCAGATATGAGCAAAAATAATTTCAAATTTGAATGAATATAGGCTTATTGCTTTGCTTCATTGCTTCTTCAGTTTTATTTGAAATAGAAAAATCTATATTGAATTAGGTAATAGGAGCTGTACTGGAAAGTCTTTGTCATGCAGCAGATGCAGAAGAGCTTTGCGATGAGTTAACGTGGCCTGGCTCATCCCACCCAATTTGGGGTGTTTGACTGAAGCACGCAACTCAACCTCATTTTTGGCAGTTGCCAGAACTGCTCTGTGACGTGTCTCCCTCCCAGGACAGAAAAGGACACGTTATAGTCTGAAGAAAATCAAGAAAATCAGCTCCTTCCTAAGCAGTCATGACCTGAAATGCTCAAACTCCTGGGAGGTGCCTGCTGGCTGGGCTGGGTCCTGCCTCCTTCTGCCTTTGTTCCTCAGGTGGCGTTGGTTAGGCTTTTTATCTCTACGTGAATGGCCTTCCACACTGTGGCCAAAAATATTTATTGATTTGTATTTATTTATTTATTTTACACTCAACCCCGTGAAACTTGACCGTTTTCCCTTTCCAACTGGAAAGCTCAGCTCTGCGGAATAAAAATAACACATCAGCCAGCCGGCAGCCTCGTGTGAGGAAGTAGGTAAATTTTGCTCCTGCAGAGAGGCTCAGGCAATTAAATTCGTGAGCTCTTCCCCAGAAGAGTTATAACGCTCATAGATTTGCTTCTGCTCCTTTCCCTCCCCACCTTGGCTTCCCTCGATCCCGGGCAGGCAGGATTGACTTCCAGCAGTTGGCGGTGCCTCTGGGACTGCCGATGGACTTGTTAAATTGTGATAATAATTTTAGGCTGTTGGCCACACATTTGTTATGAAATGAAGTAACTCTCTTCACATGAGCTGTCAGGCAGAAATTACTTTTAGTCACAATCAATCTAAATTTCAACTGGAGACTTGAAGGTGAAGGCTGTGAACTTTGCTACCTATTACAGGCCTGTGAAGCCATCCAAGCTTTTTCATTTTTAGCTAGATCAGTATTTCTGTATTCCTCTGCTGCAGAAAGTATTGTTTATATGCTATAACCCCATAGCATTAAACACAATAAATCCTGTATTTCAGGAAACTGTCTCCATCAAATTTGAAATTTAACTTCTTTGGGTCAAATTCTGACCCTCTCTCTTCTTCTGGGGAAAGTCTCAGGCCCCATAGCAGTAAAACCCAAAAACAATTAAAAAAAAAAAAAAGTATAACATTTCATTAGGCTCAAAATTATCCCTGTTCTACTCATGCAAATGTTTCAGGTTTATCAAGCAAATGGCACTCTTGTTCTGCTCATTATAAAATATTCACTCTTGGCATCCTGAGCCCATGAACTGAGTGAGGCTTTAAAGAAGGAAGGAGCCTGACTAAGAGACGACGAGTGCTCGTAAGCACTGTGTGTATGTGAGACTGTACAGCATACTTTGTATTCAAACATTTCTCCCATCCACCTTTTGCTTACACTTCATTTTTAATCGAGCAAAGTGAATGCAGCCCAACACCAAACCTTTACCTAATGCTGAGTGTAACGACCCTTTTAGTACTGCTATGAGGGGGCTGCTTCTCTCGTCTAGCTTTGGAGAGTTGTAAAAATGCCTTTTAGGTGTGACCCACAGATGGACTGAAAGGCACACAGAAGCAGTGCACTCATCCAGCATGAAATCAAAAGCTAATCGATGCAGATTATGTTAGATTAGCTAAGCAAGTAAACAATTAGCCAAGTTAATGCCACCTACCCTGTCTTTCTGCACCAACCAGTTCAGGAATTTGTCTTCAAAAAAGAGTGCCAGTTCCTGCTGGTGACATCGCAGGTTATGGGATGAATTTTTCAAACTTGGAGTCTTGAAGAAAAAGGAAGGAAATTTTACCAGGAAGAGGGGTCAGCTCTTGGGAATTAATAGTAGATTTTGACGTGAAACCCCCTCCACAATGAGTCTGGCCATGGTCATGGAAGTGGTGGCAGTTACAGAGACATGGGGTGAATGCAAGCTCCAGCCCCAAATCCACGATGTGGGCAGGGGACAGATGCCCCACTGCCTCTCAGGAAGACAAAGCTGCTCGAAGCCTAATCCTGGAGGTTTGGATCAACTTTTTACTCTTTAAGGTCACAGTGAAAATGAAATTAGCATCTGGACTTCTGGGACAGAAAAGCCTGCTCATTGCTTTGCCCTTTGCTTCAGGTCCCATAAAACTTCATTTGTGCAGACTGGGAGCAGCGTGGGTGTCCAGGTTTTTTTTACAATATCGCGTCTCACTTCTGACTTGGCCTGCCTTGCTTCTAGTTCTGTTTAGATTAACACGAGTGCTCCAACAAAAAGAGTAATTTAGCAATATTAAACTAGTTTGGGAGCATCTGTTTGCTAATATCACTGTTACCAAGCTGCAGAAAAACCGCGAGTCTGACTTTGAGGTTCTCCCACTAACACAGGAATTAAATTGTGTTTATTTGCACAGTTAATTCCCCAAAAACAAACATAATCCATTTTTAGCTGGTGTTTTTACATAATTGTTGATGAAATGGAATTCATCCAGTGGTCGTATCTAAAATATAACATTACCTCCTACCATTAACACAAGCTGTTTTAATTTTTTTTTTCATTTTAAGTAAGTATTGCCAACGTAATATAGCCACCGAGATTTCAGTGGTCTTCATTACTTGCAAAATTTGTGATCACTTGATTTTTTTTTTCATGTTATTATTCCCTTTGCAAAGGATTAAATCACATGTTAAACGAGGTTGTGGCCACTAAAAAAAATTAATTCACATAATGTGCTCGTACTTCGCTCCAGTCGGGGAGTTCCATAGCAGGGCAGCTCGGCACGTGTTTCAGTGGTGGAGAGAGTGCTGGGTGGGAGGGAAGTTGCTGGAAATCTAACATATTTGTCATGGGATCTGACACTGTAGTTTGATTAAACCAGCCCAGACATTTCGTGAATAGGTAAACTGCTGAAAATCAGTTTTTTATTATTAAATTTAATTTAATTAGGGTGTGCCTGCTTAGGACCAGGCAGCATCAGCCATTCCTTTCATTTGGCTTTCCCCAGAGCTTTCAACAGCAGAATTTGCTCATGTTGTTTGGTTGGTTGGTTGGTTGGTTTTCCAGTGCTGGGGTCAGATGATGGGTATAGGCATTGCCCTCATCCTCCTGATCCTTCCATCCCTGAACAGCCTCATGTGCCCAGCACACTGAGCAAGACCCTGCTGTGCTTATTGCTGCTGTGAGGGTATTTATGACTGCAGTTAGCTCCTTGGCCATTAAACGAGATTTGGTGAGTAAGTGGCAGGGGCAAGCACAGGTATATGTGCGTTATCTCACATACTGCTGTGAAATACGGTCTCATAACCTTGGTGGTGGTGGGTTTCCTCTTCCCTCAGCGCAGAGCATCCTGCTGGCGTAAAGTAAAAAGTCTGTCTTCTCAGCAGAAATTGCAGAAGGTCAAATACAATTTTGTTACCAGGGATTTGGGGTATTTTTCCACTTTAACAAATTAATTATATTTCTTTTTGATCTTCAAAGGCTTTGCTGAATCATTGTTTGTTCCTTTTTTTGGCAGGGAAAGCTGTTAGCAATTCTGAGAAATAAATTGCGAACACTTTCGAACCTGAGGCCAAAGCCTGCTGGCATTTAGGTGTTTCCAGATGGCAAATGTATGAGGGAGTGAAAAAAAGTAAACTGACACCAACATCTACAGAACATTTTTTGTTTTTACCAAAACAAAAAAGGAGAGATGTATACAGAAATTCTTAATCTGTCAGACACTGACTGTGATTTGTAAACATACTTTCTTAAACATGAAATTACGGGTCTTGTGGCTGGCTGTGTAACAAGTGAATGCAAGCAGTGATTTCCACTGTATATTTTCCCAGAAAACAACCTAAACATTCAAGAACTTTTTATTTCCTTCAAGCTAGGAAGATGATGCATACTGCAGTGATCTGGGCTGGTCAGTGCTGGTTAGAAATAGACTGCCCAAAGCTCCAGTGATCAGGTGCTGTATTTTTATGGGAAAGGATGGCTTCCCCACCTGTCCAAGCGTGCGTGTGTTAGGACATTTGGGTGATAGATGGTGACTAGCAGGGACATGGGAGCATCACTCAGCACGGGTGCCTGCTAGGTCAGGATCCAGCTGCTGATTTCTTATCACGTGCTGATAACATGACAAACACTCCCCTGCCCACCTGATAATGGACAAGGGGATCCTTTATAGAATTTTACTTCAGATTTTCTCTAGGGGGCATTTTGTTGAACTCAGTGCTGTTTCCCAGGCAGCTGCCCCTAGGGCAGCCCGGCCCCATCACACCCAGCACCTGCAAACCCTTCCCATTTTGTGAACACAGAGGTGGCTCCTGAGCTGCTCCCTGTCCCTCCTCCAGTCCAGCACGTGCCCAGGAGCTCTGGGCCTGTTCTGCTGTCGTTGCGCACACCTTACGCTTATTCAGCTAACAGTCTGTTTGAAATATGAGCCTAATCCCCGGGTAATGTACTATTCCTCTTAGATTTAACTCGAACTGATCCCTACAGAATGAATTTTTTAGCAGGACAATGTAATCTGTCCGTAAGATCTTGACAATGTGCTCCAGAAGGAAAATGGGAACTTCTCAGACTCGCGATGTAAATGAGAACCCACAAGGACACGCTGTGGCTATCAATACTGTGCAAGGAGGGCAAGATTCTGCCAAAACGCAGTGACTTTGGCTCCCCAGAAGGGAAAACATTTAGCATCATCCAGCTGTCCTCCATCGCTTCCCATCACCCAGCTCCTCGCTGACCTTCTGCAGGTGCTGTGCCAGCTCCCAGCCCTGCTGCTTGGCCATGGCTGCAGTACAGATCCGAGGTCCAAGAAGGGTCGGTAACGTTAAAGAGAAAACTTGGTTTATTTTTCTTTCGTGCCAAGTCTGTGGCTGGATTTTTGCCAAGCAGCTCTTTGTGGCTATGTGGATTTCCTTTTATCCAACAGCTCAAATGTGTCTGGGGATCATCGTAACTGATTGTTATATTACCAATACCGTGAGCATTTGTTGTGTGACACAGGTCTCTGGATGCCTCCATGGTGTAAATAATCCAAGGAACAACACAGCAAAATGCCACGTGTCACAGCGCCATGCAGGAATAAGTCTAAGGCAAAAGAGCCTAAATATGAAAGCAATCAGTTTGATGCGAGTTTGTTTGATTTGTAAATAAGGTGGTTCAAATAAAAGGATTGAGCTTTATCAAGTTTTAGTGATAGGCTGACTTCAGTTACCTGGAGGTCTGAATTGGTTCAAGCTTTAAATACAATTTCCTTTTAAGTTTAAACCATAAAAATGTAATTCAAAGAACACAAATGAAGAGAGTGCCTAGTAGACTAAAGGGAAATGGTCTTGAAGTGAATCGTATGCTACTGAAGAAAGACCTGGTACCATTTTTGAGACCTTGACATCATCAATGAAATTCTATTTATTGGTGTCATGTCTTTCCCCTCACCCTACCCCCATGTTTCTGCACTTGTGCAGCTCGGTTCTGGTCCTGCTGCCTCATCCATGCTCATTTCTTTTGGTGGAGCCCATTCTGATCTATGTAGTTATTGTGGTAGAATGATAAGCTACTCCAAATGAAGTGCTTTTGTGTATATATGTGGATTAATGGACAAAAGCATAACCATCATCTGAGATTTCCAGACACCTCCTTTCTCCATAACATCCTTACGATGTTTTCTGACAAATACCACGGAACAAGAAGGATCTGATTATCTCCCAGGCTAGAGCAGAACATCCGAAAACATGACTAGCAGTTCAATTTGGCTCAACTGAAAGTGAAATCTGCAGCTCGAAGAGAGAGTTTGACATTTCTGAAGAGAGAGAAGCTGAAAGATGCATCAAGTCAGGCATCGCAGCTGAGAGACCCCCAGTCAGCACTTTGTAGCCTCAGGCACCTGTGTATTGATCTGCAGGAAGTCATCTGGAATTCACCCACTGCTAATTGATCCAGGAGGTTGGTACAACATGCAAGGGGTATTGCAAAACGGCAGATCTTCACGTGTGTGGAAGAAAAATCTGTCATTTTTAGGGCTGAATGCACCTGGAGGGACGGTGATGGGAGGAAACATTCAAGTTTTTGCATCCTGAAAGTCAGGGGACTTCTGCCAGCGGGTTGCCATGACCCATCCCAGCTCTGGTGAGTAATTGTGGAAGTTTGTGCACTCTGATTCACTTCAAACAATGTGTTGTGCAATGACAGTAAAGAACAAAAGCCTATCAATAATCAAGGGGTTATGGTTAAAAAAATTAATGGCTCTTGGTATAAAATTGGATCTCCAGGTCTTCACTCATCCACTTCAGAACCTAGTTCAAAGCTATCCAAGGTAATAAAAGACCTTGCTAAAATAAAAGACCTATCCAAGCTAATAAAAAACTTGACAGAGTTACTGTGTGTCATTTTCCAGGGAGCTGTAACTACTGCGTTATAGCCAGTTCATTGAGAACTAAGTACAGAGCCCAAACACTGACGAAGCTTTGGAAGAAAAATGAATCATTTTTGAATTGCTGGATCAGATACAGACACAAAAGTGCTGTGTTAGAGGTTAAAACCATTCCAGGAGCTGAATGCTTTTGCTGCATAGAAAAGGATGTGACAATGAGTTTCATTTAAAGATTGAATTCATTTGCCACAGGAACAATGAGGTTTTGCTTTTTTAATCAAAATGCAGACAAGTAATTTCTTAGGCAAGCAAAGCTCTGAATTATGGTAGGGAAGATACAACATGAGTAAACAGTCCTTTCCGTAATACAGCTATAAAATATTATAATATACATATACATGAAATAAAGAAGTGATTGAACTTGTCATTTAATTGTACTATCAGATTTGTAGCTTGTGAAAATGTCAAAGAAAATAACACAGTATGTAGGATAGGTCAATTTATTAATTGTGGATAAATTTTGAGCCTACTCCGGCCTGTGCTATTGTATTTCTTGTTTATAAGCATTCACCAACTAGCTTGGATAAATAATTCCCAGCCAGCAGGTTAGTCTTTTATTAGACTTTTATAGTCTTCCCAGTTTGATTACTTCCTGGATGTCTGCTAGGATCGGTGACTGGTCCCAGGGGTCACAGAGCATCATTGCTGCCTGAACACCTGTAACTTTTCCAGTAGGAGAGTAATGTTTAGCATCTGGCCAGTCTGAGCTTCTCAGTGATCTAACGTTGGGAAACTCTGAATATTTAAAACCTTCCAAACACCACAAGAAAAGGGTTAATCTATTTATTCATGAATATCTGTGTAACTCTTGCCCATTCTCCAGACCAGCTCTGTTACGGCAACTTCATAAAATTGAATCACATAAAAACTGTACTGCAGATAAACCAGATAAACCCACTGGGGACCAAATCGCGGGCCAGTTATTCATTTTCACTCCACATCACTTGGGGGCTTTATCTGTGTAAGAATGCAGGACTCAAACCTATCAACTAGCAAAGCAAAAATGCGGGTTAGAGATGAAGTCTGGGGCTACTGAGATCGAAACGATCTGTCGGGGTGTGCTTGAAGTACAAGTACAAGTCATTGTGCTTATTCGCAGGAAAACGCACAGCGACGTGAAAGTTTCTGTTTGCTAGAGGAAGACCACTTGCGTCCTTTCTCACAGCAGGAATTTGGAGAAACCGCCCTGATAAAGCAGCCCCCCTGTTCATTCCTGCAGAAGGCTCAAACCCAGATTCGAGGTAGTCTTCAGAGCACAGACGGTGCTGCACTTCCAAAATATTTCCAGGGCAGCTGGATGGGTGGAGGCCTCTAGGCTTGAGCACATCTCCTCTCTGTGCTGTGGCACGCTTCTGGCTTAAAGCTGCTCTTACTGAAGGAGACTTGTTTGTATGTGGCTGAGGAAGCCTGGAAGGAAGGAATTATTTCCTGTTTTTTTTGTTTTCGTTTTGAGGTTTGAGGCAGGGAGAGAATATTTAAATGCAGATGTTTGATTGTACCCGTGTGCCCCCAGGGAGACAGGATTGCAAAATCTTCATTAAGACCATGTGAGAGGCAAAAAAATGTAAAGAATGAAAAGGATTCAGCTCTTCATATTATTCACAGACAGGAATATGTTGTCTTGAATATTATTTGTGGGTCTGATCCCCTGAGATCTGAAAACGCTGACACAGTGAGGAGTTTTGAACAGTTTTCCAGACATTAGGGGATTATGCAATACACGAGGAAGGTGAGATGAGAAGAGGGACTAGGGATGTTGTCCCCATCTCTATTTCTCCCTGTTTCAAATGCATTAATATTAAAAATAAATAAATAATAGCTGCATGTTTTGTAACCCTGTCAAAGAAAAAGGAGAAACAAGATACACACCGCCTGCTGTTGACACTAACTTTTTCCTTTCTTTTCCATTTGTATCTGAGCTAATGGGAATAATAACTACCCCGCCTGCCCACTGACCCAGCCGATGTGTTATTGTGCTAATCCTCCTCTACCGGTATCGACTTCTGCTCTCTGAGGGGTTGCCTTGCAGAGTCAGAAATAAATTACCCATCAGAATCAATGAAACTCCTGACTCTGGCTTACACAGATGTGGCTCTGTCACCCATACCGGCACATGATAAGTGCCTGACAATTACCTCCATGCTCTGTGCTTTGAATGGGTTAGGGCACGCAGACCTCCTTAGGGAGAAACCCTCTCATCAGCACGTGGTCACTGTTGGGCCATCGCTATTTCTTCGTCGCACCTTGGCGTTAGATGAAGTATCTTAAAAATCACCATTGGTTTTGTTAAATGGGTATGGAAACAAAATAGGAATTGAGAGCCGTGACATCGGTATCTGAGTGATATTGAGGTTAGGACGCGAAGATGAACTAATGAAGAAAACTTCCTTTTCTTCCCATTTCAACAGCTCTCCCAAAGCTCAAATAAAATTGAGAAAGCATAAATAGATCGCTGCCTGTGTTGTGCCCGGTACTCCTCGGCTTCAAGTTAGTTCAGTTCTTGAGTTGTAAGCTGCCAGATAAAGATAGTTTATTGACTTCAGACTCAGCAGTGAATTTGAGTGTAAGATTGTGAGTGAAAGGACCAAGTCAGTCAATGGGCAACTGCCTCGTGGCTGTGGGAGATCCTCTGGTACAATTAAAATCAGAGAGGAGGGGTGTGTATGGTGGGAGTGGGCCATTGGGTGGTGGTAGAGGTGGAGTCCAGACATCTACAGCAGCACTATGCAGACTTGAAGCCAAATCAAGTAAGCCAAGCGTCCTGCACCACCACCAGAGCGATGCCGTGGGTGCTGACAGCACCATGGCTGTGCACAAGTTCATGGCTCACGTGGAAGCTCTGGGCTGGGGTGCATTTTGCAGCCCTCTGCTGGGCTCTGCAGTGCTGCCCTTAAAGCAGCGTTCAGTATCTCCCCGTGAGCTGTGCTGGCATATTTGCACTGCGGCACAGATGTACCAAGCGTACCACCGCATATAATTCTGCAAAGCCAACATCTGGTGCCATTAAATGCAGTAGAAATATCGCTGTTGGTTCTAGTGGGCCTGGTAGCTCAGTTATTTATTTTGCTTTTTTTTTTTTTTTTTTTTTTTTTTCCTAAGGAAACTGAAAGCCACTCCTGTGACTGAGAAACCTGTCGGAAGCAGTCAGGGCTCTGACTCCAAGGGTTGGCTGGAGTGAGCAATACCATGGCTGCTGAAGGCTGTGCGACATCAGCAGGCTTTATGCTCTCTTCCAGGTCACTGTCTATTCTTTTCAGAATGGAAAATTCAAAGATCAGAAAGCACCTAATAGGTCGAGAGAGACAATGCCTTATAAAAATGTTATTGCGATCGACTTGCTGGAAGATTTGATTACAAGGAATTGGCAGGGAAATGATTTAGTACTAAACATTGATGACTGTAATATCCAAGAGTTATTCTGGACAATAAGATACAAGAAAAAAATGCGTCTTCTGTTACTGTGGGAGAGAGTGTTGCTAAAAGGGTAACAGAGGCTCGGCAGAGTGATGATGAAGAGCGATAGGCTTCTAACAGCACTTCCAAAGCAACAGAAAACTGTTGGTAGTAGAAATTTGGCCAAACAAGTAAAATACTTACAGAAATGTAATTCCACAGGCAGCTAAAACAAATGTAAGATTATTTTTTTTTTCTTACTTAAAGTATTTTATCAAGCAGTGCTACAAGTGAATGGCCATAAACAAGGTAAAACAGCCCAAAATCAATGTCTACCCGGGGCCCCAAGACAGATTCGTTGAAGCCGTTCAACACATTGCTTTCTTACTGGTGTGTGTTTGAGCCTTAACCATGAGAAATTTCTTCTATGGGCAAAATCCACGGTCCCAAAAATTCTCTGTCAAGCTAGATTATTTCCCCACTTTCTCCCCTCTGCCTTTTCCATCTCCCCGCGCATCGTTCCAGCTAGTTTTATAACTGCTTGTTTGGGTTCGGCTCGAGATTGGGTTACAGAGCGGCCAAATAGCCGTCCGCAAGGAAGTAAAAATCTTAGCGCTAGGCCGACCAGAGGCTCTTTATCTTTAAAATACAGCATTACAAAGCCTAATGTCCTCCAGTTTTATTAGCTGTTCTTCAGGGGTGCTTAGCTGGCAAGTGCAGCATCTGGCAGTGCCTCGGCACGGCTCTAACAGCCTGAGCGCAAAGCTCCCCACCGCTGCACAAATAACCTCTTACGGGGCACAGTGCTGGTGGCAGCAGGTCCTGCTGTCCCCTGCTCCTGTCCCCTCCAGGAGCAGGTCCTGCTGGAAGCTATCAGGGTTTGCAGGATGCGACCCTCGCAGATGGGACCTTGTGCCCCGCGGAGAGCGGTACCGCTGCTGGTGGCCGGCACAGCACGCCGAGAGCCACGCGGCGCTGTGCTTTTACAGTAAAACATCTTTTTTTTGCCCCTTTTAGCTCCCTGCAGTCAAAAAGGAGGGGCCGCAGCTGTGGTTCAGAGCAGCCCCTGATGTGTGCCCAGCAGGTACAAACCTGCGCTGGAGCCGGCTGATGGGGGGGGGCCGTGCACAGCCAGCGCCGTTCATTGACCGGGAGGGGAAAATTCCAGTGTAAGTGGTCTCCACTGGGTATAAAACAGCACCAGTGACATTTGCCTCTTCTCTCAGTGATAAAATGTATTTATTTGTGAAGTAGATCTTAATCCATCTCTGAGAAGTGTTTTTAGTTTTTTTGCAGCAGCATTTATAATGATTGAATGTGCAGCTGGAGAGGACATCTTTCTGTAGCAATGAACAAAAATAAGAATAACTTTTCAGCATTACCGTATATCAATAGCCAATTATTTTTGTATGGATGGGTTCTGGTTGGCTGCTAATGGACTGACAATGAGATAAGTCTTCCAGGAGAGAAACCATCATTTTAAAGACAGAGTGGCTGGCCTTTTAATTTTAAGGTATTACCAAAATCACACCTTTCACCTTTAAAAATTGTAAATGATCACAGTCCTCTTCTAAATCATTTCCTTGCTGTTTGGACTGAGCCCGGCTAATGCTTTGCAGGAGTTTGTCTTTCCGAGCCGCGACGGTGCCATTTACATCCCTTAATTTTTCTTGAAGAACGTCATCCTCCTTGCTTGCACTCTCCCTCCCAGCCTGCTTCCTGGCCATCTGTCTGCAGAGGGGATTTAAGGAACCTGTCGCCAAGTCCCCCTCGCTCCCGTGTGTTTCTTGAACTCCACGTACCGCACAGACATGTGCTGGCATAAAGCAGAACCTATTAAGCGATGAGATAAAACACAAAGGTGCTTCAGAAGGCTTCAAATGAGGCAGACTCACATTTCTTGCTGGTTTTTCTTCAGCTGTGGTGCGCTTTCTTTCATCTCCGCACGTTTTATTCCCCTGCCCCTGTCCATCGGACGCGGGGCGTTTTGGCGAGGAGGACGAGCGGCCCCCTCCTCTGCCCGGCTGCCCACTCACCTGCTGCAAGCCCGAGCCCTCTCAGCCCACTAAAGCTCATCGTTTTACCAGTACTCTTAAAAACAAGTTGAAAAAAAAAGCTCGCCATATGCTTCAGAACTCGCACCACGACTTCGCTGTGACATGACTGCACTTACAAATAGCCAAGGAGCCTGGAAAAAAAGCTAAATGCCTTGTTATCCGCTGTGCCCGTGGATCAAAGTGCTTTCTTGTCTTCAGATAAACACCGTCCACTGGCTTTGATGCTGTCTCCAGTGCATCTGGGTGAGGACAGCGACAAAATATTGAGAGATGGGAAAGCCGAGGGATACAGGTGCCGCTCCAAAGCCCTGAGCTGGGTCTCTGGCTGGGGGTCCTGCATCCCTGGGCCCCAGGGGGCCAGCACAGCCCCCAGCCTGCTGGGCTCTGCTTCACGGGGCTGGACACGGAGGGGGATGCTGGAAGCTGCCACACCTTCAGCTCAGGTATTTGGGGTTATTTACTCGACCCATTCGCGTGTCCCATGGAGAGCAGGCAGCCTGCTGCACCGACAGCTCCCAGGGGTTCAGAAACGTGCCTGGAGTCCCTGTGACAGTTTATATTCCAAAGTTTGCCCGGTAGCTGATGGTTCCTTCCTCCAAGTGACATATTGATTGTGGGTACACGTAGGGCGAGTATGATTGTGTTCAGTATTTTGAGCTCATCATCTGTTATCCCATTCGCATTGTCATCCCAGACCCAGACAGTATCAAATTGGAAGCAGTAGTGTAGAAAATTACGAACAAATCAAAAAAGACTACAGCTGTGAAATGAATCAAAGCACTGTTTCTACATTTAGTATTTCCTTTGGTATAAAACATCTTTTACGATTTATTTTTTTTTTTATTCTCTTGGGCTGACAGCTACGGAGGCAGGGACTGAGCACCGCGCGCACCACCGGGGCCAGGTGGGTCACTGCCCTGCCAGCATCCCGAGGCATTCACCCAACAGAGCAATCGTTTGTTAAAACATGACCGAGGCAGAGAAGACCATGTCACCAAGGGCAGCGCCTCTCTAGATGTGAGCCTTGACCCACTTTGACCACCTGAAGGACGTGCCTCTAGTGTGCAGCCTCCTCCACGGCTGTCCTGGTTGGAGCACACCAGGAGAACGGTGCCCACAAAATCCTGCCCGTTCTCAGCTCTTGACCTCGGTCCTCTCCATCTGCTGCACCTTGCGTGGGCAGAAAAGCTCAGGTTTGAGCTCCATGTCAGCTTTTCAGAGCAGCCTCTCGGTGCGCTAACGCTGTGCCGTGCGAGCAGGCTTTGAATATGTGTGTGTTTGTATGAAGATGACCACATTAAATTTAAGCAGAAATAAATGGTAATTTAACTGGCACGGATACACAAGGCTGACATAATCTCTAAAGGTTTGAGGCTGCTATTAAATTTGTTCCTCCTTATTAATTTGTGACCAAGAAGATAATGAAAAACTGGCAACTCTGAAGTTGATATAAAAAGTAAGAGATATACAGTTGGCATGGAGAATTTTATGTGCTGTCAGAGTGAAAAAGCTTTGCTAAATGTATGTAGGCAAAGATACACACTGCCATCTTAATGAGCAATTAAAAGATGGACTCGTAATAATTGAATCGTGACTCTTGTCACATTTGTATTTGTTTAATAGCCCTAGTTTTGGTTGAGTCTGGTTCCGAGTTCCTAGTTTAATCAGGTCTGATTTAGGCTTTTGGTTCAAATAACAAAAAGCGATGAGCGTGAATCTTGTTGTCCTATTACTCCCTCAGCTTCTTGTTCCCAGTGAATACGGCGTTCTTTCAAAACCTCATGCTTAATTACTGCATTTAAACAGCAGGATCGGACACAGAGGTGGGGAGTTGATTTGCTGTCGTTCAAAGTTTGGGTTTTCAAAGTGAAAATCTCGTCTTCCTTTCCACAGATCACTTGGTGGATTTTGGAAGTACTTCAGATGGATACCAGCTAATTCCTTTGCTAGTAAAATCAGGGAGCCTTGGCTGTGCTCATTGCTCTGTTTCTTCTTGCCTTTTTGTTGTTGTTGTTTGATTTTTATTTTTTTAAGCCCGATAAGAGAGGACCATCTGTTCTTCAAAACTCTTTCCCTTAAGCTAACTGCAGTGGTCATTCCTGCATGCTCTCGAATCGTCAGTGGCGCGGGGCTCTGTGCGCTCAGTCTGCTGCTCAGAATTTCTCATCAGGCTCTGGAAGCCGCATCAGTCAGAGCTGACAACATTTTGCACATTTCCAGCTCCTCTCACTGAGATGCACGAGACCAAGGCTGGCCCAGGTGCTATTTCGCAGCCCCTGTTTTTGCCCAAGTCCTGTTAAATATATTATTGGCACTTGCAGCTTCAACTCCCCTACGCTTGCAGGGTGCTTTTGCTTTATCATTGTCTGGTTTTAATATTTTTTAACCTACATGGTGGGGGAGAGTGCTGAATTCTCCTTCCAGTGGGCTGTCCTGTCTTTTTATAAAAAAATAATTGCAAACTCCTTTCTCTGAATAGGAATCTTCCCCTCCTAAGGCTGTCTTTAAAACCATCTATTTTTCTTATCCTTCTAGCTCCGGTCACTTGTTTTTGGGCCTCTCCAATTCCCAGTTCAAAGGAAAGCAACAATTATTTTGCTTCAAACTCATCCAGCCCTGAAGATGAAGAATTTATCAGCTTTGCCCTGCTCTGGAGCAGAGCTGCCGGCTTTGCTCAGGCTTTGCAGCCAGATGACCAGCAGACAACCCCTCTGCAAAGCTCCCACAGCCCTGGGGATGCACAGAGACATCCCAGGGGCTTTTAAAAGGTGCCATCTGTGAGGACAAGTACATCTTCCTCACCCGAGGATTGCCTCCTGCAGCTTAACTCGCCTCGAATTGCAGGCATTTGAAAAGGAAAGGGCCGGAGCTGGCTGGAGGATGGGTGCAGGGCAGGGTGCTGGGGTTTATAAATGGCTTCAGGCGGTGGGAGAAACTGGAAAGATTTGGAACCAGAGCATCAGAGAATTGGGAAGGAGCCAAGTGCGTAAGAGAAGTCACCAAAAAGGGGTGTTGGGACCTGACCGTGCACCTGTAATGTCAGAGAGGGAGGCTGGGGAGCTGGGTTAGGGACACGGTCACCCGTAATTGATAGAGGAGCAGGCAGGCACTTGGTGTGAGCCAGACTGCCCAATCCATCACCTGCACAGGGCAAATCTGCTCCTCGTTTAGCTGTCTAAAGCAAGGGGCTTGGGTTTGGACATGGGGCTGAAATAGGAGGGCCTGGCTTTCCCTGGGGGAGGACGGGGGAGAGCTGGGTTCGTGATGCAGGACCCAGGTAGTGCCCGTGCTCGGGGCCAGTGGGGTGCATGTGGCCTGGTTTGGGGGGGCTTTCTCCAACCCCCTGCTCCTCGGGAAGCTGTGTGGGAGGAGGAGGGGAACCACCTCTGGGGGGAAAAAACGAGCTTGATCTTGTCATTCTGCAATAATTGCCAGGGAATACCTTTCTGCCCCAAATTCAGCTTGCATAGCTGGATTTTATTCCGGATGCTTCAGCTTTTTGGGGTGGGTGGGAAAAAAAATGTGGTGGCACAGGGGGACTGGGAGCTGCCTCGCCGTGCTCTCGTTCATCTCAGCCCCAGGGGCCACGTGGAGACGCAGCAGGCACGGGCTGTGCATTTAAAACTGCACCAGAATTATGTAAAATGAGCAAAATGTGCCAACTGCTACAAGCGTGTCGCAGAGGGCATCATCCCAGCAAGCTGTGTGGGGTGAGGCAAGCTGACTTCCTCCCCACCCCGCATCCTCCGGCGGGTGTGGGTATAAATAAACAGGGGCTGCGTGGATGCTTCACATGTCTCCTGATACATCTCGTGTTTATGTCCGACTTAAGAGAAACAGAGAAATGACTAAATACTTCAAACTGACAACACAGACAGTCTGGAAGATATTTTCACAGAATAAATGATGTGGGTAAGTGGTTAGACTTTTCTTTCTTTCCTTCAGGAAACGGGAAGGAGTTGTCTCCACTGATATTATTTCTGTTTGCTGATTTTTTTTTCCCCTCTCCCCCAGGAAAGAGAAAAAGATCTCACTGAAGATACCTTTTTTTCTCTGATTAGATTTCAGCTTTATTTTTTTTTTAAAGCCCAGACCTCTTAAGCCTATAGGCCAGCTATGAAATATGCACTCATTGCTTCATGCAGAGCACTCCACAAGGACCCGCTTCGTAGTGCCCATGCACAATTCACTGCAGATGCTCCCAATCGCATTTGTGATTTATTTATTTTTAATCCAAATCGTAAATCAGCAATTTGAGATCATTGTTGTTAGGAAGAAGGAAATCAGAGCAAACAAGAGTCCCTAAAAGTCATTAAATAACCTTTTTTTTTTTTTTTTTTTTTTTTTGGTAAATGCTGAAGATATTTTGGAGGTGCAACGTTTCCCTGGCCAGAACTTAAAATGTGAAAAATCCCAGAAAGCTGCCTTTGGTTGGTATCTCCTGCAAAGAGCAATAATAATAATGAAAGAGCTTACTCTCTTAGAAGAGTCTCTTCCTACAAGCTCGTGGCTAATTTTGTGAGCTGCTGTTAAAAGAAGCAGATTGCCTTCCAGCCTAGAGCTGGCTCCTGGAGCTGCCCGTGTCTTCTCAAGCAGCTGAGCAGGGGGGTCCTGTCCCTCTCACGCTGAAGCCAATGACAAATGCAATTTAATTCCCTATAATCCAGCTGTAGGGCTCTGTATCGGAAGGAACATGGAGACTGACATGTTTTAAGAGGTCTTTCAGACTTCTGCTGCTAATTGTGGGCATCCCCTGCTTCGCGATGCATCCAGCTTGTGCCTAATTCCCCTTTGAAACCCAGCACCCCAAACCCCTTTACAGCCCCACTCCTCCCTTGTAAACACTCGATGCCTTTTAAAAAATAAATGAGCAATGATTATATTGATCCCTTTTCTTTTTTTTTAACAGATGTGATGGGGAAGAGAATGAATGAATGTAAATGTTTGCCTTCCCGCATGGCCACGGCTCCTGGACACTAGAAGCAGCCCCTGGCCACGCAGCGTGCCCCACCGCCGGCTGCTGGTGGTCCTGGTGTCCCAACGTGGGGCTGAGGGACCCCAAAAGGACCTCCCCGTCCCCTCGAGGTTTGCCAGAGGTGAGCCCCGAGTTCCCCAGTTCCCTCGGGGGATGTCCCCCCATCCCCATGGGGCTCTCCTCAGCCACCCCCGGGGCACACCACGGGGACAGCGTGGAAATTTGGGGTATGCAGCACCCCACCCAACCTTTCCAGCACCCCCCCAAGCCTCCAGGCTCCCCACGGGGCTGAGCCTCGCTCCCCTTTCCCCAGCACCCCCCTCATCCCTTGGGGGTGCCCGCCAGCAGCCCCCCGACGGGGCGCCCCTAAACCCCCCTCCCCACCCCAGCACCCCGAGGGGGCGGCCCTAAACCCCCCAACCAACCCCTGAGCCGAGCCGGGAGGGCTCCGCATCCCCTCCTGGGGGCTCCGCATCCCCTTCTTGGGGGCTCGGAGCCCCGACGGCGCTGCCCCCCCCCCCGTCCCCGACCCCTCCCGGTCCCCCCCCCGGCCGCTGCCCCTCGGGGGCGGTCCCGGCGCCCCGCTCAGGTGCCGGCGATTGGGTGGAATATGCAAATGAGGCCGTGACGTCAGGCGGCTCCGGCCCAGAGAGCTCAAATAGGGCCCCCCCCACCCCCCCACGCCCCCATCTCCAGCACCGCCGCCGCTCCCGTCCCGGCCGGAGCCGTCCCGCAGCCCCCCGGACCCCCCCCTCCGACCCCCTTCGGTCACCCGGCTCCGAGCCCCAGGTGAGTGCGAGCCCGGGGGTGCTTGGAGGAGAGCTGCCGGGATGGGAAAAGGGGGGTTTTATTTATTTTTTTGACTGATTTTCTTGATTTTGGGGATGCCCCGCTTGGCGGAGTGTTGTATTTTTTTTTTTTGGGGTGGGGGGGACATCGCTGCGGGAGCCTTCCCGCTGCCGGCTCCGCGGGGCTGCTGCCGGGGATGCTCCGGGATCGCTGCCGCTCCGCGTCGAGCCCCCGGGAGGGGCTTGGAAACAGGTGGGCACCCTCGGAGGGGATCGGAGGGGGTCTCCCCACTCCCTCCCTTTCCCCCCTTTCCTTCCTTTTCCTCCTTTTCACCCCGACTTCCAGCCTTGGGGACGGAGAGCTGAGAACGGCTCCCTCCAGGCAGGGTGGGCTGCGCTGGGGCCGGGTCCCCCCCCAAACCCCGAGCCGAGGCAGGGGATGCTGCTCCTGCTCCTGCTGCTGCTGCCGTCGGGGGGGCTCGGGTCCAGCCGCCGCGGTCGCGAGTGGGGTCGGCGCTTCCCCGCGAGGCCCCTGGGTGGCGCCGTGGGGCCGGCGGCGGCCCCCGGAGCGCCCCGACGGGACCCGAGGCTTGGGGGGCTCCGGGGGCTGCGGGCACCGCGGGCTCTGCTGGCGGCGGAGAGCGGTGTGGGGGGGTTTATCGGTGATAATCCCGGGTTGCCCGGCCGGCTGGAGCCGCCTGGGGGGTGATAGAGAGCATCGGGTGCTCCGCTGGGGTGCAGCGGAGCTGCCCCGAGCATAAACCGAGCTGAAACGTACCCAGGTGTGATAGGGGCAGCCTGGCAAGCAAGGGTTAAAATCTGCCAGATTTATGGCCCTTCATTCTGGCTGGACCGATGCTCTCTTTATTTTTATTTATTTTTTTTTTTTTCCTGGAAACATTGTAGTGGCTTGAATTTAAAGTAATATAAATTTAATATAATTCTCTGAAATATCCCAAAGTGTGCTTTTACGCCCAAACAGACCCAACGCCTGGTTCGTAGCTAAACCTCGCTGCTGGTTTCAGTGAGTTCCCAACGCATCCAAACTTCCCGTGGCTGAGATGCTGCAGATAGCTGGCGGAAAGCGTTGTTTGCCTTAATTATGGCGTGCTGAAAGGTCATCTTGGAATGTTTTTTTTCCTAAATTTGTAGTCTTTATTGCACTTGACAGGAAGTTATGGGCATGAAAATTATTTCACAGGCCACAGAAATACTGTTTAGATAAGGCTGAGGCAATTGGAACAGGCAGTGGCAGAGGAACCGAGGAGCAGATCCTTATCTTGTGCTAACAGAGCCAATTTATAGAGGCAATGGCTTGGTCCAAATGCCTTTTTTTTTTTTGCTTATAGCAACAGCCATAACTTCAGGTAATTAAGTTGAACCTTTCTTTCTAATGTGGAGGTTGTTGGAAATTATTAAAACCTATTGTGAACTATTAATTTTTCAGTACTAAAAGTTAAGCTGCAATTTAAGTAGCCCTGAAAACAAAACCAATAACTGGTTTTGGCAAATTGCTTAATATTATTACAGTCACCCTAATTGAATTCTAAAAGCTGCTGTGTTGTGGAGGAAAAAGTTGTGGGCTGCCGGCAGCAATCTGTCTGCCTGCCTACTTGTACCGTGTGTCACCAAAGTGCTTTAAACAACTTGTGGTGTTCTCCCCGCAAATGGCCGATGTGATTAGTGCCTGCCTTCTCCAAGGTGACCCTTTCTGCCTGAGCAGCTCTAAAACCTGCATCCTAAAGCCTGTGCTGGTATTAAAACCTGCGTCCTAAAGCCTGTGCTGGTACCTCTGGCTTACATCTGCTTGCTGTTTCTCTTGGTTCAGATGTGCAGCCCCAATCTTTATGCAAGTTGAGGCTCCCCCTGTATATTTGTGTGCACAAACCCATCCGAGCCCAGGATGGGGGCACGCTGTAATTGCCAGTGTTACACCAGCACCTGCAGGGCTTGGCCAAGTAACAGCACAGAGCATGGTGCTGAGCTTCTTGTGCCAGTGTTTCTTGGCAAAGCAGTGCCAGCTGCAAGGAAAGCTGCAGCTCTCCTCTAGTTTAGAGGAAGAAGCCACAAGCTGTAGGTTTACCTCCAACCTTTGTATAGTATCTGCCATAATATAAAAACCAGGATGGTTTTGGAAATAATTCCTCTGAAACCAGAGGAGGTGTTGCAAATGGATGTGATGCGTAACTTTGTTTACTGGATTTGAAAATAGGTTTAATTGGAGTGCCTGCATTACAATTACTAGCTTGTGCTTTGCATGAGGGATTAAAACCTGTTTGTTCCCATGTTGCTAAGAGCAGGTGGGTGACAGGCTCCCCTCTCCACCCTCAGTTCTCAGGGGGCTTCTAATGTTTAGCTGCAAACATCATCGTGGTGTGTGTGTGTACAACGACTTGTTTTATGCAGGACATCGTATGTCAGCTGTGATTTATCTGGGCAATGCTGTCCATACAGGCTCGTGTCCTGCTTATTGTGCTTTGCTCAGGTGAGGACAAGAGATTGGTGGTGAACTTGGCTGAGTTTATAGTGGTCCATTCCATCCATGTGAATGTTTTGGTTGACTCTGGGGAACTTTGCACTGCAGCCCAGTAGCTGTGTTGCATGGTGCAGCTGCAGACCCGATCTTGCCAGGAGTCTCCTGCTTCGCTCAGGCAGATGTGCTGCGGCTCGTCGGGGTAAGGGGGTGCTGGGGGACGGTTTGGGACACGGAGCAGCATGGAAATGCTACGTGGTATCAGAGTTAACTCTTGCTTGATATTTATAGCGTGCATTTGTTGCTTGGTTTAGGCTATTCAGATCATAATGTATATTGCTGTGTCCTTCTCCTCTTATGAGTGAGACCAATTAATGTTCTGTCAGTCAGTGTGCAATAAAAATAAGTAATTTCTGAACTGAGAGAGAGATGCTCTACCAGTTCCATTTATAAAACAAGTGGAGTTTTAGCATGCAGATGCTGCCCTTTCAGTTTCATCAGTGTTATAGGCATCTTAATCCAAACACCATCATGTTTTCTAGTGGTTATCTACTAAATATACACGAAACTGGCTGGTCCCCTCTTTTGGGCTAGGATTGTGATTTCAAGCAGCGTATGAATGAGAGGTCTCTAGAACTGCAAAGTGAAACAGTATTTGCTGTGGTGGTATCAACAGAGCATACAAAATACCTCTATAAAACGTGAGAAATAGTATTGCTCTGCGAGAGCAATTCATAATGTAACAATGTACTTGTCGCTTATTGATATAGTGACTTTGGTTTATTAAACATTTATTTGTAGCCCCAGTAACATTACATCTGAGGTTTCTAATTGGAATTTAGAGAGCCTAATAAATTTTGATTTCATCCAGAGTGCTCTCAATTCAGGGTGTTTACATTAGTGCTGGGAAAAAGCAATGCCTTAACTCCGTGGGCGAGCGGTGTGCGGTGGCTGGCGGCTGTGTCGTTTTATCGACGGGATGTCTCTGGGCAGACAAAGTAGTTGAGACCAAAGCAGTGCTGGTGTGAATAGTTACAGTCCTAAATTAATAGCGGTGCGCTAAGCCTTGGATACACCCTGCAGCAAATACATGGTATGAAAATGCTGAAATGAGTCCTGTCAAGACTGGGTATGTCACAGGGGCTTAATTTTGCCATTAGCGGGTAACATGTCTTGTTAACCTGTGTCGCTCAAACCAAGCAGCAGCCTGTCACTTGCATGTTGTCGAAGTGCCATCCCTTGCTTCATTAAGTGGTCATCATGCTTTATTGTGGGTCTGTGTTAGCACCTTCTGCTGCTGCTGTGGAAGGCTGAATCTTCTCTCAGCTGCTGTGGAAATGGAGCCAGGCTTGAAGACTCCTTTGGTATCTTCATTATGGGAAGTAAGAGCACAATCTGGTGTCCTGTCCCCAAAAAGGGCAGGTGAAGTACAGAGCTCTCAGGTCCAGACGTGCTTTTGGAGCCCAGTGTCCCTTGAAATGCTCTTGGCTGATCTTCAGGGCGGTAGCTCAGGGTTACGCACGTATGCACGACATGCGGCAGTTCCACCTGGCAACGCTTGGAGTAGCTTGCTTTTGTATTTCCAAATTCATTTAAAAAAAAGGACAAGAACAGCTCTCAGAGGGGATGCTGCTGTGGTGGAATCCTTGCTTATATCTCTCCAGTTCCTTGCTGTTGCAGAGCCAGGGCAGGGAGATGGTGCTGCTGGTGAGCAGGATGAGCCTGAGGGGGCTTAGAAACGTCCTGGCTGGGACAGAGGCAAATTAGTGAAGAAAGCTCAGCCCCTAGATCATAGCTGGAGAACTATGATCTTGGGTACAGAGTTTGCTTCAGGTCTTGTGGGTTTTACTGGGTTCAGCGGCCTCCTGGGCAGGTCTCTCGTGTGACCAGGAGTGACAGGCCCCGTGCTCCCGGTGTCGCTGTGACACCCCGGGCTGGCTGCTGGGCCCTGCGAGGCTGCGAGCTCAGCCTCCGGCAACGCCGTGGCTGAATGTGCTCGAGGCAGGTGTCATCCTCCGAGTCTGAGAGGAATAACAACATCTTCTGTCACTGCTGTGAGCCTCCAGTGATCAAAGAAACAAACAGCGGTGCCTGGTGAGGCTTTTGTGACGATTTGCTGAGGGTACAAGTGCACGAAGTGACTGAGTAACCCTGCGCTGCCTGAGGAGGGGTGGAGGCACCTCTTGGTTTCCACAGGACCACAACCGTGTGTTTGGGGTGGCTTGTTCCTTGCCACAGCAGCTAGATTTGGAAATCCCAGTGGTCCAGCTTGGCAGGGGCAGGCTGGGAACAGCATGTCTGTTAGAGGATAATCTAGGGGTAAGTATTTCACCAAGCTGCTACAGTAAGCTTCTGCGTGTTACTGAATCCGAGCTGGGTTTTGTTTTGAGATCGCTTTATGACTGTTCTCTTGTTTTCAACAGACGTGAAATGATGAAGTCAAGAAGCTTTTGGTTATCGCTCGTATTGCTTGGGGTTTTCCCGTCGGTCACGAGGGGATGGATGGACTCGGCCGGCAGCAGAAGGCACTTTTCGGATGCGGGGAGGTTGCAGCAAGAGGTACTGTAGATCAGCTGCTGCTGCAGCTACAACTCCTGTCTCTATTTTTGTGTGTGTTCAGGCTTTTTGTACTGTGAAAACAGAAAACAAGCAGGGGCATATTTCCTTACGTATTTGTACTAAACACCTGCTGAGGAGGTCAGTGAAGAAGCAATGATTGTGAAAGGACTGTGAAGCACAAGCTCTTACCCTTCTTGCGTATATCGCTGTAGTTCTGGGAGGAAAATTGTGCATCTGGCCGTTGTGGAGATACAATCTTTGTCCCCCAAAGACTTCATAGTAGGCTCTGTCTTAAGGCCACTGGGAACCATGAAACTAAATTCAATAAGCAAACCCCATCCTGGCTCTTCACTTGGTTCACTGGATTGTCAGGAGAAGCCTGAAATGGTTGATTTGCTAAACATACCTGAGCCATGGGTCATTCTGGGAGGACCAACAAACTTCGAGTCCATGTTGGCTTCTGATGGCACAACGGGGACTGAGGGCACGTGGTGGCCTTTGGGTGGCAATGGTGCTGATCCGGCCAGAGAGGACCCTGAATGCACAGCCTGACAGGGAGGTGGGACTCCTGCCTTAGTGCAGAGTGGTGGCATCTCAGCTTTCATGCTCTGGGCTTGTGGCAGTTGTGGAACAATTGAGCCTGCTCTCAGAGCTGAAGGTGACAGCATCGGCTCTCCTTGTGGTGTCAGGAAAGCCAGTGCTGTCAAACAGTTGGCTCCTGCTTAGCAGGACTTGATAATTATTTTAGTGGAGATGTTGAGATTCTGACACTGAGTTCTGTCTCAGGTGTGCTTTTTCCTTGAGGTCTCCCTTCTGTGAAAGTGAAGAAAACACTGCCACCCTCACCTCCTCTTGTGCTTTGTTGCTGTGTAGTCAACATATAGTATACAGGCACTCAAATATTAAATGTTTTTGTATTGGCTTGGATCATTTTAGCTTTTTAGAAATTATTAAATATTTGGCATGGTTTTGTATTTAAAAAAATAATTCTTTGCTAATGCGTATTAGTTATGATTTTTGAAAAAGTTATTCTGAAGAATTAAATTCATTACTCAAATGATTTATTTTAATATAAGCTGTAGAACTATTACACTACATGAAAGACATTCATTCATTTGATCTTGCTCTAAAAACCATGAAGTTATTGCACCAATTACTTGATCTTGCTTGAGGTGAAAGGATCTAAGCTAGAAATGCATTTGTTCAGATTTGTACAGAATTTATAACCGGTGTGAATATTAAAACTTTTAATGTACAAAATGCAGTTAAAATAGCTTCCAGGGCTGTAAGTTATAATGCAGATTTTTAATAAAGTAACTGTACAGAAAGCTTGTTCCCCAAGAAAGTGTTTATATGATGTAACACCAAAGACCAAAATGAATCTGGAGATCCTGAATGTAGCTGTCAGGTAGGACAGCGAAATGGAGGTAACTGCTGTTTTCTCAAAATGCATTTGTTATCTTTCAGAAAACTTAACCTTAATACATTTTCATAAGAAAAAAAACACAATTCTTTTCTGGTGATATTTGGCTTGGTTCAATTGGGAGTTCGTCTCCTGTGCAGTGGAATTGTGGCTGTTCTTCCTTTATGGTGCTGTGGGTTTGGAGCCCGTGCCAGCCAGGGCCTCAGATGCTGCTCTTTATTCCTCAGAAATGTTTGTTAGTTACCAAATACATGGCTTCTGATTAATATGTAATTCCATTAACATGCATTTAAATCATTGAATCACAAATAGAAGCTCGTAGCAATTCACTGAAATTGCTTTAAAAATATGTAAAGGGTTAATTTACAGGTCAAATAATTTGAAGTATGCCCTGATCTAAGATTCCTCCTAACTTCATCAAAGCAAATACTTGGCTATGGGTCACTGACCTTCACTAATACTTGCTTTGATCTACATAGGAACAAGTTTACTGAATCAAAAACATTGCTTAATTTATGTTCAGATTGCTCAATCGATTTCTTCATGGTCTGTGGTAGAATTATTGCAGTTGTGCTTTGCATTTATAAAGGGAAAAATAAGTCTTGAGGCCACAGACTGCAGTACCCAGCCTTTCTGCATGAGGAATTAACTTCCTAGCACAGCAGTGGTGTCTGTTTTCCTGATGCTCAGCCTTCCACCTCTCAAATTTATGGGGTGTTCCTGAGAAGAGGCTTTTCTGAAATATTTGTAGTCTTGAATAGAGCAGTAATAAACATGCATATGTAGTCTGGAGTTCCATAGATATGTAATGAATTAAAATAGAAAACCTAATTTAAAAGGACAGTGTTGGTACTAAACTGAAAAGCTGCAACTTGCTTGGTCCGTATTACTTTTGGATGCTGTTGCTGTCGTTTCACATTGCAAAACTTCTCGGGCTGGTTCAGGAGGGTGCTGAAAAGTTCTTGAAGCTTCTGGGTGCTGCACGTGTTGCACCGTGGAGCTGGGATGTGCAGCTCTCTAGGGTTGAACCATCCTGAAATTAAGTTCTGAGTGGAGTGTATTCAAAACCACAAATACATAGAGCTCACGTGCTCTGGGATGATAGTTATGGAAAAGGCTTTGCCCCTGCATTCAGCATGGCTGTTTTCATGTTAGGCTGGGCATTATATAGGTGACCATGTTTCACAGACAGCTTTGTTATCTTAGAAGGCCTTTGGTTTGCTTTTGAGGCAATAGATGGTACACTCTGGGGTCACATCTCCTTTCTGAAATGGAAAAGAATTCTTAAAAATGTAGTTTGTGAGTTTTAGGCACTGTTGGTAGCTGTGGGGAGTTTCCAGTACAAGCACAGGAGAAAAGGCCCAACCTGAACTTACCCTGGAGTTCTGCATATCAAATCTGAGGGAGAATTTGGTCAGGAGATTAGAATGGAGTGGTTTGTGCTGGGCTGGTGGAGGAGATACTTGGATGTCACTGATAGATCCTGGGTGGTTATGGTACAGACTTCTGACTTCTGGGCTACAGAACCAGAGCTGCTCTGACTTTTTAATTTGTTTCTTAGAAATACTTAATCACTTTCAGCTTTCATACCCAGCTGCATTTTTGCAACCTACCTCCTGCTGAAGAAGTCTCACAAGACACCAGAACCATGATGTGCACAGCACCCCATGCTCCCACAGCGAGCTGAGCTGTGTCCCCAGGGGCTCCTCCAGTCCAGAGCAAAAGCCGAGCTCCCTGTGCTCACACAGGTAACAGCAGCTCTCACAGATCCAAGCACTGGCACATTTGTTTTTTCCCCTTTCCATGCTGCAAGATGTTCAGCCTCACTGAGGTTGCCTTGTGCTGCAACTGGCTGTTCCCAGAGAGGAGCAAGGCACTGCTGCTGTGCTGCTGTCTGCCATGGGCTGTGACAGCACAGTTCAAGTGGATGCTAGACACAGTGTGCAAATGTTTGAAGAGTTCCTTGATCATTTTTTTTTTTTTTTTTACCAATGTTTATCACTTTATCTTGCTTTTGCCTTAAATTGCACCACCAACCTCAAAGTATCATATGCAGCTATGCCAAGTCTTATTTTGATGCTAATGGATGTAACAAACACCTTACTTGCAAGGTGCCATAACTTTCTTATTGGCATCTGGAAGCTTTCAGCTGTGTAGATTATCTATCCTTTGACTTGTTCATTAGTTATTACTTGCGTAGCACCTGAGCTGCTTAAAATCTCCAAGTAATAAATGTCACCTTCACCTTCAGCATGACTGCAAACAGCTGTGTCGTACCAGCCCTTCTGTGCCAGCCTACACAGGATAAACCATCCCTCTGGAGTCCACTCACAGCCTGAACTGCGCTTCTCCAGGAGTATCAATTATTCCTGAAATTTCTAATTATCTGCAGGTTCTTCAATGTTGTTTCACTTAATGCCTCAGCTGAAGACCACAGTTGATGATTCTGAGCAGCAGGGGAGTAATGGGGATGGTTTTGTGCTGCTTCCCCTGGCAAAGTTGTATTTCCTGATCTGACTACGAAGGCACTGCTTTGGGAGGCAAGATACAAAACTGCAAAGGCTTTTGATAAAAGCTTTTGCTTATAATTCAAATAGAGGCATAATTTCAGAGCGTGAGCTTGGAATAAGACAGGCACAGTGTATCAATTTTATATGCAGTTGAAGATCTAATATCCTGGTGTTTATTTTAAGAATTATTAGTAGTAATGTATTCTGCTGTGTGCGCGCTCTTCCTGCTTGTAAGTCAGTTTGGAGAAAGGAAGGAAAGAATCAGATTGGAATTAAAATCTATACTGTGCTAAAGCCTGCTCCTGCTTTAAACCTTAATGAAGGGAAGGGGAGACGAGGCTTTTATTTATTTTTGTATCACTTTTTGGGATATGCTGATAATTCATTCCTTGTTACCTGCATTTATGGTATCTCTTAAAAGCTGTAATTGCTGCTTGTAGATATTCTAAATTTTAACTGGTATTATTATCCCTCTAGGGATGCAAAACTTTGGCTGTAGGTGCTGGTTAGCAGTGTAAATGTAGTTCAAGGTGCACAAATTCTGTAGGCACAATTTAAAGGTACCTTCTTGCATGCAATCCCTTCCAGAACCCAAATCCTCCTTCCTTTATTTTTTTAAAAACTTCTGGTAGCATGTGGTGTGATCCCTCATGGTTGTCTCACATTGCCCAGCCCACTGGGGCTATCACCTCTCAACTAATAGCAGCCACAGCCGGCAGCAGACTGCAGCTGTGGGTGGTTTCTCAGGTGCTAATGACCTTGGATTTTGGTGCTGAAGGTGGCCAGGGTTGGGTGCCGTTCCCTGGGGAGGGGAGGGACTGTGAGGCTCAGGGTGCTCGGCTCTGCTGAGCTGTGGCACAAACTGCCTAGCAGGAATCACATTTTCTGTAAGTTTTTCTCATGTCACAGTTGAGCAACTGTGAAAAATCGTATCTAGGTGGTGAAATGCTGATATATTCCTGAAGCAGAGAATTAGATCAGAGTAAAACTTATCTTGCAAATTAAAAAAAAAAAAAAAAAAAAAAGGCAATTTTAACTCTGCTGTGATGATGTGGATGGTTACATTTTCTGACATCCTGTTCAGAAGCTAATTAACCTTAAAAGACTAAATATTGACCAATTTTTTTTCCCCAAATGTAGTGTATCCTCCATTCAAGAAAGGGTATAGCAGTGGCTTTGAAAGGAAGGCAGTTCTACTTGAGAATCCTCTCTATCATCAGGCTGGGCATTTCTTACCTCTTTAGGTTAGGAAGGATACAGCTGCATATTTGTTTTTTTAAAACAGGCTTCCTATTAGCTTCCAGATGACAACATGGAAATTTATGGAGCTGTACCTGAGCTGCTAATCTGAAGTCCTGAAATAGTGAATAAATCAGAGAAGCAGCAATTATCTCAATTAGCTACCGTATGTTTGAGCAGATGATACTGTGTGATGTGAGACATCAGATTTTCTCAGTTTATACTAGACAGGACAAATCTAAATTGCCAGCTTGTGTCCTGATATTAAGCTTTCTCCAAACTGTAGTATATGGCTTATTTTCTTCCTCATGCCTGATTTAAAAAAAAAAAAAAAAAAAAGGTAGATGTTCTCTGCCTCATTAGCATCTTTTTTCGGGAATATATTGTGTTCACGGCTGTAAGCAGAAAAATCCTGATTGTTAAACCAAGCTACATATTAGCCATAATATTGCACTACTACTGCATGTGCTGCAATCCATACACAGAGTGCTTCACCCTGTGCTGGAGGTCAGTGTAATTGTCTTGACCCCTCACTTGAGATAAGAGCATGCTCTGAAGTGTGGGGGGGAAATCCGTGGGATAATACTCTATTAGTAGGAACAGCCACTTCTTTATTAATTTGCTAAATGAGTTAGGGCTATATATTTAGAAATTGTACAGCAGTTAGGCTGATCTGGAGAGCAGGTCCCTGGAGACTGCCTGTGTGCAGAGGTAATGTCTAATTTTGTGATAGACCCAGCATGAGCCCAGCTGCATGTGCTGAATTGGCTTTATCCTGTGTGAGCACTCCCGAAAGTACCTGGTAAGAGGGCTGCTACAGTCCAATAATAAGAGATCACTTGCTGATCCAAAATGTTACCTGTTCTTTTGGCTCTTGCATCTCTTCCATTTACTGTGGTAATTGGCTCTGGCAAGGACTGCTACACCAACCTTTGCATATGGTTATTGAAAAGCGAATTATTCCTTGTGACTATATCACAATCAGTATTAAAGGACAGGACTGAAAACACTGCAAGATTATCCCCTGAATTGCTGTACTTAGGGGCAGTTGGTACCTGTTTGGTACCAGGCTCGGTACAAGCCAGACATCATGCTCCTGTGGTCAGAGGATGCTAACAAGAGAACAGCAAATGCACAGCCATACATAAATACCTGTAAATACTGGTGCGTAGGTATATTTGGTGTTGTGGTGGGTCTTCAATCATCCAGGAATAGGGGGGGAAAAAAAAGAATTCAGTGGAGACTGCAGTGAAGTATAACAGAAAGAAAACCTTTGACCATAAAGTGTTTTGGTAGGATTTTATCTGAGCATGAAAGGTGCTGTGTGCTCCTTGGAAATAATGTGACGCACACGTCCAGGGGGGTCAGGAAACAAGGAGCCTCCTGCTTCAGCAGGAAGAGCAGAATCTCCCGTGGCCTAGTCTGCCTGCAACAAGGATTTACAAGGAGAGCATTGCTGTGATGTACAGCAAGGTGTTGTGGGGATATAACACTAACATTGATGCATTTTTATACAGAGGTGTTCAAAGAATTTATCTACCCTGATACCAAACGGACCCATAAGTGGTTTTGCTGCTTGGATCCGCCACTAACGACTGTCAGTAAATCCACTTGTAGCTCCTTGGCCACCAAGCAGTGTCCTTGGTATGTTGTGTATTCCTTATGTGTAGTTGCATTTAACTCTGCCCCAAAATACCCCCCACACTTCCCCCAGTGTTTGTTCTGAATGAAATCTGATTCTTCATTCCAGAAGTACTGTCTGTGGACCCCATGATTCAGCATTAATCAGGAGCCTGTAACAGAAACTGGCTATTATGTCTTGGCAGGACATCGTGATGCTGTCTTCTGGAAGGCTGGTGTTCACTGCTATAAAGGCAGAAAAGGGCTTTGTGCAAGAAAGTTGTTAAATTGCATGAGGTTCATGCAAGTATTTGTGCAATGCTTCCATGCAGCATCTTTGGGGAACGAAGTGTTTGATAGTGGGCAGGGAACTGTTTCTGATTTTTGTGGTCCATCTAACCCATCTAGGATTAATAATTGTACTTCTCATCACTGCATCTGCTCTCATGTGCAGACACAGGTCTGGTTTGTCTTTCAGAGATGTGGTTTTCCAGTAGATAGATGCCTTGCAAACAGCGATACTGGAGCAACCATACCACACTGATTTCCACAAAAGCAATGATTATGTACTTCAGGTACAGAACAGAAGGGTCCTTTGTTCTGCCTTCAATTAACTAACTTTAAAAAGGAGGAAAATAGGTACTGAAACTGAGCCTTGACAAACAAAACTGCTGTATTACATTAATTGTTACGGTTTTCATGAAGCTTTGCAGAAGGAATGAAAAATTGGAGACAATTTTTTTCACTTAAAAACATATGATCTATGCTTTGATAAAATTAGATTTTTAGTTAAAGGAATTTGCAGTCACTAAATGGCGGCCATGAAATAAGTCTCATTTATAACCATCTGCTTTATGGCTTCTGCAGAGACGTATTCCTCAGGCAATGCATCTGAGAACTTTAATGTCATTTTTATCAAAATGGTTTGGTTCTCTACTAATGTTATTAAAACCTCTGATTTTTTTTTATTTTTATTTTTTTTAACTTGAGAGCAGTATCCTACACTTCAAAGAAAGGGTGACTGCTCCTTTTTGTGGGGATTGCCACCATCACAGCATGCGTCACGGTGCTGTGCCTGTGGCCAGACGTACCAGCAGTGTGTCTTAGCGGTGTATTAGATCATTAATAGAAAGGTCTTACGTTTAGCATGCCCTTAAGGAGGAAAATTAGCATAGTTCCTTTTGTGTTACAAAAAAAAAGATTAGGTGGAGGCAAACTAAGAAAATACTGGGGTTTTGTTGTAGTTTCACTTCACTTGGAGGGACAGAGGCCTCAGAGTTTTCTCCCCGGAGCTTGTTCTTGTTTGTGGCCACTTAAATCTGTCCATGGCTGCCAGGCGTTTTTCTCCTTTCCCAGGTTTTAGTGTATGCTGCTGAAATACTGAGTGTTCTCAGTGCCGTTGGCCTTTTCTCCATGAAAGGGGATGTTTTGGGGGAGTACCAAGCGCTGACATTCTCTGTGGTAATGAAGTGGTAGCTTGCAGCCTGACCTTGTATTCTCCCATTGTATTGCCATCAAGATTTTTCCTCTGAATCTTGCATCTGGTTTTTGGGTAGTTTGTATTTATCAGAGCTTACAGTGATAAAGAGAAATGGAGTAAAAGAAGGGGAACTTTGAAGACCAACCTTTGTTTTTTTCCTCGGTGTCTATGCAGTTCTTTCATGGAAATACCAAAAGGGTATTTAATACAAGTGAGCTGACACTTGAATTTTTTTTAGCGTGTGATTGTCTTTTTTTCTTTTGATCAATGTAATAGTTGTAATTAGTTTTAGTGTTTCTAAGCCTTTGAACTGCAGAGTATTCAAGCAGCTTGTTAAAGTGAGGGACTCCAGGGGAACTTTAAAAGTACTCTTCCCTTTTGCACATATTACATGTACACGGGCTTAATGATATCAGGCTGTATCTGGATTTTTTCATTCTGGGCCCCACCTCTTAAACTAATATTTTGAAAAGCTTTGAGAGGTCCCTGGAGTGTAACTGTCTGCACAGCTCAGAGCTTTGCCGCCTAAAGAGGATAAATGCTTTGAAGTCTGTACTAATCCTGACTGCCATTTCCCATATTTCTTGAGATCACTGAGGTAGAATCCTACGGGGAATGATAACTTAGTGTTTTTATAAATACCAACTTGTTTTTTTGTTTATCCCCCTCGGTTGGCTTGGAGGATGGCAAGGAGCCCCTTTCTGCCTTCCTGATCCTACTACTTTTCTGATAAGAAAACAACTTGTTTTCAAGACCGGGGAGAGAAGCTGCCTCTTCTGTGTATGCACAAATGGTGATAAAATATAAAATTGTCACCAGGACTGAGCCGAGCAGGCCCAGGAGATGTGTGGTGGGATTCGGCCCTGGGCTGGTGCAGGCCTCGGCTGGGCTGTGCCCAGGCCGTGAGCTGGGACTGTGCTGGGGTCCTGTGGTGACAAGACAACAAGGAGCATTTCTGTAGGTAGTAAATGAATAGCTAAAGCTACATAGCATGTGTTGTGTGAGAAATATTGAATCCTGTAGTGAAACGGCTTGTTTTGGTTGAAGTGATGCTGCCTGGGTCCCAGGCTGGGGAAGTGAGGCCAGCAGTTGTTAGCCGAGCAGGTACTGCTGTTACTTCAGGAGCTGTTTTTCCTTGGTTTATTTCTATCTTCTGTTACTTTGAAAAGCTCTATTTTTATCACATGCTCCAGTAGCAGATTTCTGGTTTCTGTTACCCCATGGCAAGGCACTAATGCAGAAAGGGCTGTGGGTAGATTTGATGAGATGCACAGCACTTTGTTTTACTTCCCTTTGTCTAAGCGTGGTCTGCAGGGAGTTATTTTAAGTGAAAACAGCACAAATAAAACCATAATAAGCATCAGGTGGGATGAAGCTCAGATGTCTAGGAAGACCATTTTTTTTTCCTATCAAAAGGAGAAAAAATTATTTTTATTTCATTCTCAGGTAAATAAACGTCTGGGACCAGTGAGCACAAAGGGAATGAAATGAAGTTAAATAAGGCATATCCACGGGGGTAAAAATCTGCATAGCGAGTGTTTGGCAGGGAGCTGGAGAGGTTGCTTCTGTTTCCTGTGTCCCTGCTGTAGGGGACACCAGTGGGGAAAAAGTAGCTTTTAAAATCTGGGAGCAGATTACCAAATCAGAGCCAAGCTGTTTCTGAGGTACATCAAATGCAGCAAGGATGGTCCTGGGGCCCAGTGGGAAGCAGCTGCTGGCACTGTCACTGCCACCTCATGGGCATCCCCAGTGCCCGTGGCAGCACAGACTGTGCTGGTGTCTGCCAGGATGTATTCGGGGTCTTCCAGCTCCAGGTTTGTGCTAAGTGGGGTTGATCCTGCATGAGTGGGCAGTGTCCAGGTCGGTGTGACACAGAGCAAGTGGTGTGCCGGGCGGTCCTCTAGAGGCCTCTGAGATTCCTCTATCTTCACTGCTGGTTGCAAGAAATAACTGGAATGGTAGAAATTATAAGCATTAGTAATTAATCCATAAATAACTTTCCCACTTGGAATTAAATATTTATTCCTTTGGAGTCTCACCATTGGTGTAAGTAGATAGTGTTGTCTGGGAATGCAATGCCCTTTGAGACTCTAAGCAATGTGTTTTTTAAAGTTTTCTGACTGGAGGTGGTAGTGATGCTTTGCAAGAAACAGGGCAGATAATGTGGCTGTGCAAATATTGAAATGAGCATGAGTAGTCTGATTATTCTGAAATTATTCAGGTACTCATGACAGTCTCTGCTAAAAAGACCCACAACTGCTCCTTCTCCCTCAATTCCAAAATCTTGCTGTATTAATAATAAAACCCCTTATAGCTGTTTCCATTTAACAATAGAAGAAAATCCATTTAAAGTAAGATACTGCGCTCTACCATGTAACCTGTTGTGGAATGATGAATCACTTCAGGTGATATATTAATCCATTAAATATTTATGGACAAACTGAAATGTATACTTGTAATTACTCAGTTATTGTGCAGAGCTTCATAGATGCATCTCTGTGACAATGACTAATGCTTTTAGGGGTTTCTGTTCATGCTGCCTTTGAACAATTCTTGTATTTTTTCCAAAAAAAAAAAACACCAAGCCACAAAAATTCTCTTTTTCGTTATAGGAATCCGGAAGGTTTGAAGTCACAAGAAGAAAAGGTAGGAGGAATTTTTCTTTCAATGTGCTTGTTGGTGTTGAGTATTCTTACACTGACTTCTTAAAACAAACATGAGTTTACAGACTTGAAAAAGCATACTGCTGCCAGGTTTCAAAGACTGCCTCCTAACACTCACCTGACAGATCTTCGTGTAGCAACTTGTAGATGTATTTCAATGAAAAGTTGCTTTTTCAGAGTGGAATGGCATTACAGGCTTGGGCATGCAAGTCAAAGTTTGGGTGCTGGTGTGATCTAAGCTCTGACCCTGGAACATGTTAGAGAGAAAAAGGCTGAGAAGTCTTTCCATGCATCAGTGTGCTGCAAATCCACTCCAAGGCATAGCAGTGTTGAACACAAGTTGTGCAGGTGCTCTGAGCACAGGTCCTGCCCCGCAAACTTCTGCATTAGTAACTAATTGCTGCTGTGAGCAGCTCACTGATGATTCCTGGCAGCTGGGTGAGTATGGGCCATCACAGAGCTCATTCTGGTTATCATTAATTTTGATTTTGTTTAGCAGATGTTTTCCAGATCATGCAGTTGTTTGCCTCATCTGTCTCAGTATAATGTAAAGAGGTTTTAACTACCATTGTTTTATTGTGTATATAGAAAGGTCAGTTCCTCTGTCTTCTTGTCCTCTGGGCAAATAATCCCTTGGCTTTTCTGTTTTTTTTTGTTTTGTTTTGTTTTGTTTTTTTTGCTGTGAACACAGATCTCTAGACAGGAGCTTTATTGCCCAGTGAGGGTGAGACAGCAGAAGCAGGAAGACTTGAACAATTGAAACATATAGCTGTTGCAAAGGCAAAATCTGGTTAGCTTAGATTTCCAGCATGCATGAGTTTGTCTAAACTTCCATTTTTTCTAGGGAAGAAATTCCATTTTATCAGAGCTCTGTCAACGTTAAACTGAGGAGGGACCATTGGTTGTTAAAGTGGCTCTGAGATGCAAAGAACATTTCTTCCTCACAGGTGTCAAGACATTGTTCTAGCTCTGCAGTGTGTGGTTCAATTCATTATTGATGCAGATTGAGTCCAGTCTTGTGCTGGTGTAAATGGGTTTAATGAACAAAACTTCGCAAAAGATTTCTGACTTCAGAAGTTATTTGGAGCTTCATAGCTTGCTTCTGAATGAAGGTAACCAGAATTTCTAGGAATTCAAATAGCAATTTTTGAAAGTAAGTCTGAGTTTATGGGTTATGAAGGTGCTTTGAAAATGTTACTTCAGAAAATCAGGTGTTTGAAGGGCTGGAGACTACCTGGAAGTGAAGAAGGAAATGCTAACATGGTGAATACATGTTGGTCACTAAAAGCTGTGGATTCACCAAGCTGTCTGGGCACGTTCAGCAATGACTAAGGATCTCCCTCTGTGGAGTTGGTCCTCAGTAGTTCCTATGAAATAATTCAACAAAAGCCTCCTTCAGAAGCCTGATGAGTATTAAAATGTTTGCAGAGCAGGTACCACTTCAGGCAAGAAAAGAATATCAGGTGAGTAAAAATGTTTATGCACACAAAAGGATTTAAATTGTTACATGGCAAGATCTGTTTTTTTTTTTTCTTCTTCTATTTTTTTCTATAGAATGGTAACTTCTGTATGGATAATGTTTTTTTTTCCTAAAGAAACCGGAGTGGACTGGAAGAGGTTGAAGGGTGGAGAGTTTCTTTTTGGAAAGGAGGAAGAACACTGTTCCTTGTCCCTGGTGGAAGAGTTGAATTTGGAAAAAGTTGAAAAATGAAACTTAAAAATATCTAACAAACTACCACAAAAAAGAACATGTAGCAAGCATGCCCTGTTTTCTTTTATCCTGTAGTCATGGATGAGCAAGAGTAATTAAAATTTTTTGCTGAAGCAAGGGGCAATCCTGGCTTACACTCTTCAGAATTTCTTTTTTCTCTTTTGGACAAAAGGTTTGATTTTGTTAGATTGAAGTTTGTTTCTTTCAAAGGAAAAAAAGCCTGGATTGTTGAATGGTCCATGTGTAAACACTGACTCACTGTACTTATTTCCTTCAACAAATAGTCCATTTAATTGATGCTGATGGTCAGTTGTGCCTGGGCTTACAGGGCTGTGTTTATATTAGATGAAAGAAAGATGTGAAAACACTCCTAGCTGTGGATGAGCCTAGTTAAACTGGGATGCATTTGGTTTCCAGCGTCAGGACTGCAAATGCTGGAGAAATTTTGAAGCTGCTCCAAAGCCCATTACAGTCGATGAATGGTTTCCTTTGACTTCCGTGGGCGCTAGATGAACAGTAATTACATGATCTTTTAATTGCTGTGGTACAGAGGGGAGATGCCTCCCTGACTGCAGCTGGCAGCCATCTTCCACTGTGATGTATGAAGACTGATTTCTTTCTGAATTTAAGTGGCAATGGCTGCAGAGCTGTTTTGTTCCTGGGCTGCCTAGCTGGTGTTTGAATATTATCCTTTTAGACTAAAGATGCTCTGTGAACTGAAAACAAAACAAAAAAACTCATTCTGGTAGTTGATTAGAAGCTGCAACAACACTTTTCCTATATTCAGTTTAATCCCATTAAGTCAAAATTTTGCTTTCAAACATAACCCACTGCAGTTTACATCCGCATTATACTCCTGTAATGGAAAACAGAACATGTTATGAGGCACCAGATTTTGTGATGCTGGGTTTAAAAGGAAAAACAAGAAACCAGCATGTGGTAAATAAGCACAGGGTTTGAATGATATTTTTTTATTACTCTTCTAAACTCAAATCAGGGGGCAAGTTAGAGGAGGCAGACCTTTTTTCCAACTAACCATTTCTTTCTTATTCCATTTCTATCTAAATACTTTTCCATTATTTACTCCATATGTTTATACACCCACACCCCATGCAGTTCTTGCAGAGAGGATGCAGTATTGGCTTCTGTGATGTTTGTTTTCTAGATTGTTTTTGTCTCCCTTACTATCTGCTGGCACCCCAGTGAGTGTGTGTTGAGCAGATGAGCTCCCTTCACTGGAGATGAGTGGGATTTGACCTGGCTGGGCGTGTCTGGGTGTACAGCTCTCTGGTTTCAGGTGTTAGCATGCTAACTTGTGTTTTTACATCAGCTGTCCAGCATAGGGCAGTGCAGAGGTGCAAGAGAACAGGTTGGGCACGGCAAACAGGAACAGGGTGTCAGGAAATGCAGCAATTTGTGCTGACTGGGTGGACACGACATGTATTTAGTGGAAAGGAAAGAGAACAGCATGCAGCGGAGAACAGGGAGGCTAAAAGGCTTACAGCAATTCAGAAGTGCTAGACCGAGCTCTGAAGGGAAAGCCCGTGAGCATTTGGCTTGACAGCAGCAGGACTTCATTTCAAAGATGAGTGAGTTTTTTACTATGTAATGAGTATAGATGAACATATGATGCTCATCTGTTCCTGTAAATTAAGGATCACAGAATTTAAGCATGTAAAGGCCATGTACATTCATATCTATCAAATTCTACACGTGCAGCAGAAGGGGTCTCTGGTGGCAGTCCTGACTATTCCAAGCACATAAGGACTAATTCTGTGACTTCTGGAGCTGACAAATGCTCCTGCTGCTGTTGGAAGTGCAGGAATAAAAGATGCTCAGTACTAAGAATGAAGTGCAGGCAGAGTATAACTGTACGGCTAAGTGTATGGATAGTCACATTAAGTATAGAGGCAGATATTCAGCAGACACAAATGAGCAAAGCCACACAATTTAATGGACCACCAGTGCTTTTTATTAGCTGAGGATCTAGCTGAAACACTTAACTTTTAATTTGTTTTTGTTGCTCACAATCATCCATTCAACAAATTAGTGTCAAAAGTTGCTTTTTAAACCATTCAGCCAAGAAATGTTCAAGCAGATTGCTTCCACTCTGTTTGTCCATATAATCTTAAATGAGTTGCAACTCCAAATTTATTCAGACAGATGACATCAAACTACCATAAAAATACAAACTATCTGTTTAGCATTAAAAGGATAAAGCCTTTTCTTTGAAGCATTCACAAGCTCTGTATTGTGGAAGTCCTATTGTATTTTTTTTTTTGTGTGTTTATTAATGATACACGATCCTCATCATTGTAGTGAGTTTACTAATCACAATGCTGAACAAGAGAACAGAGCACGCCCAAGTTGCTGTGGTTTTACTGAAAGCTCTGGAGCTGCATCAATTAGTGGTGGAAGATCCAGCCAACAGCTTAAGAAATATTTCATTGCTTGCCACTTGACGTTGCATCTTATGCCTTAGATGAAAAAACAACTCATGGTTATAAAACAGTAATGCCCTTTAGAAATTCTATTGACTTTGTCCTTTCCTTCTGCACATTTCAAATTTCCTCCTCTCCATGGAAGATGAAAGGCTCTCAAAACTTGGCAGGAATGGCAAGTTTCTCTCCTCAGACCCTTCAGGAACACAATGAAGTGATCAGCTGTAATTACTACTGTAGTAAATCACCTATTAATTTTCTATGCCATTGTTCTTTTCCTATTGCTAGAGTCCAATAAACTTGTTTTTGTACCTTAACATCCCCTGGCAAATCAGTAACCGTGACTGTACTGCACTGCTCTTTAGAAACAGCTGTGCTTCTATGATTGTGGCTGTTGGGCAATCCAAATGATGTCCAGATTACATGACACTACACAAATGTGCGTGTTTGTATGTGTATGCTACATGCATATAAAATTGGCACATTCAGAAACATGCCAGCTTTAGCTTTAGGATGTGCTTCAGATGTTCAGAGGAAAGGCTATGTTAAAAATACCTGTTTTGTAGGATCACAAGAACAATTTCCTTGTTTATTGTGCTGATTTTTAAAATTACTCTTTGCTTAAAGCAAAGATTCATGTCTTCATCCATCTGTTCTTTTAATTTTCATAGAAATTTTTATATGCCCTGAAAAATCGAGAGAATGTTTCCAATGAATGGAAATCTGACTGGATATGGATATTTAGGTCAGCGTATTAATGTTAAGCTCCTGTTTTTCTAAGCTTAAACTGCAGTCCCTCAGCATTTTTGTACATTTTGTAACATTGAATCCCACCTGATCATTCTTCACATACATGATACCTACTTTTGCAGCGTCGGCAGGGGAATAGGTAGAAATGAGGGTAAAAATCTTTCCAAGAAACTGCTCAAAACATTCTTCAGCTTGTATTTTATTGCAGAGACAGGCTAATTCAAATTAGGGGTGGAGAGTGGGCAAAGTTGTTCACTCCCACATATCAGCAATGGCGTTTAATTATAATTAGATATATTTTGTGATTCTAGGTGACAGAAGTTAACAGAGGGAGTAAAACCATGCAGATAGGGAAGAACCCACGATAATCAACTCATTTGTTGATGTGTTAGGTGCAGTAAATTAAACAGTAATAGAGATGCTCCTCGGCAGTCTCACCGTGCAGTTGGTACTGTGCACACACATGGAGCTCTGGACAAGGATGTGTGGCTGCCAACACGAGTGGGGAATTGCAGTTCAACCAGGGAGCTCGAGTTGTCTCAATGAAGCAGTGCTGATCCTGCTGGTCATCTTTTGCTCCCAAATTACTGTTTTTTCATTCATGTGGATTACTTCTGAAAATGTGAGTGCAGCTATGGTTTAGCCTAACGTTGCCAGTAAACGTAGGAAGCCCATTGCATACCCAACTGTCTTACTGCTGGAAGCAGAAGAGCTTTGCAGGCTTAAAGCTGTTGTAAATTGGTACATCAGTTTCTATTTTTAAGTACTTTAGGGCAGAAGGAATAAATTCTGCTCATAGCAGAGTGGGCATGAATGTTGGGGAAGTAAATATAGTATTTGGCTTTGTTAGAGCTGCAGATTGATGCTCCCAAAGGAGCTGCAGCAAAAGCTTGAGCAGCAGGAAACCAGGCAGCTGTTACCAGTAGCACAGGAGAAGGAGCTTGTAGGCAAGCTTAGGGTAGTGGCCAGGCTTCACCTCCTTGGATGGGGAGAAGCAGAAAATGGAGTTAAGCCAGAAAACTAACTTTGTGAGAATTTAGAGGGAGATGCAGGAAAACATACATATATGTGCTCCATACTGCTGTTCTTCATAATCCCCTTATAGAGTTTTGAAGCTGGATGTGCCTGAAGGCATCTGTTTTTTCATCTGAATGTAGAATGAACAGTGCTGGTTTGGCAGCAGGATGAGCCTGTTGTGCTGGTGGCCACTGTGCTGCCCATTGCAGCCCTGCTCATCCCTGTCACACCACTGAAGCCATCCTAGTCCCTAATGTGGGGAACAGCTGGGGTATCAGTCAAGTTTGATCTCTTTTCATGCAGAGGAAATTTACTAGAAAAAGGAGGAGAAAAAGATGCAGATCAACCAGGCTTCTCGGAACAGTTAACATCAAAGCAGAATTTACTTGAACAAACTTCTAGCTTCAGGCTACACAAGAATTTTAAGTCAAAAGCATGCAAAAAAGATACCTCCATGCTCAGGAAGCAGCAGGAAACACAACGTGAATTGATGAGCAGGAGGCATTTGCCTTCCAGGTTGGATGCTATTTAGAAACCTCACAAGAAAAATGAGCATATTTCCTGGGGCTAAAAGGAGGGTGGTCTTTTTTTTTTTTTTTTCTCCCTTGGAAAATGCCAAGTGCCACTCCTTTTGGGACCCTTCTGCAGAGTCTGCCCAGTGCCCCCAGCACAGCGTGTAGGGGCACCGCATGCGCTCCCCAGCAGAAGAGCTGTCTGGACACGTTGTGGGGCTGTGCTGGTGGTGTTGCTTGCTCCTTCTGAACTGAGATGGATTGGCCTCCTGGTCACCTTCAACCCTCAATTTAGATGAAGACTTAATAGATTAGTTTTATTTCATGGGTCTCTCTCCCTCATTTTTTTTCATCTGATAATCTCTGTGCTCCACAGCCTCTAAATTGCCTGTCTTTCCCCAAGAGATAACTAACTAAGCATTTTTCAGTCCCCTAGCATTCCTTGATTCCACTAGCCTCTCCGTTTCTTCCAGTTATACTAATCACTCCTTTAGAAGATACCAGTATTAATTACACACCTTGTCTTGGCTGCATCTTCCCCCCTCTGGAAGCACTTTTCTTCTCAACCTGACCTACAGAGCATGGCGGGCTTACACTGGTCTTTTAAGATGACTTGACCTTAAGAGAGGGATAGATTTTCAGACAAACAGTCTGTGTTGACTTAAACATCTTTAGCAGCAGCCAGGTTGAAATTCAAAGTGAGATTTTTCCATGTACGTTGGCTGTTGTTCTGGGTGGTGTGTTGCTATTCATGTGAGAAATAAATATTTCACGTAATTATGCTAAAATTGTGGAATTGTACGGGTTGTGAATGACCTTCAAGACCAAGTGTAACCATCAAAATGACCTCCTGAGTTCTGTCATTAAACCATGCCCTGTAGGGCTGTGCTACGTGTCTCAGATACCCTGTGCTTAGCCTTGTACAGTGTCAGCGTTTGGACTCGTACCATTGATTTTTGCCTATCTAGGACCCTCAGCAGCACTTTCCTCACATGGCTCAAGAGTCCTGCCTAGCTTGGTATCATCCACAAACTGATTGTGGGTGCACTTGATCCCCTCATCCAGCTTGCTGATGGAAATGTGAAACAAAACAGGCCCCATCCTGAGCCCCGAGGAGTGCTGCTCGAGGCCAGCTGGCCCCAGGCCTGGTCACTGGGATTATTTGGGCCCTGCCAGCCAGTTCTTCACCCTGTGACCTGAGCACCTGGCTAAAGCTGTGTTTCTCCAGGAAAATACTGCAGAAACAACACCAAATTCCTTACTAAAATCTAGGCCACTGACATCCACAGCATCTCCCTCACATACTAAGTGGGTCACCTTGTCACAGAAGGTGATCACATCAGTCAGGCGGGGCCTGCCCTTCATGGGCCGATGCTGGCTGCATCTTATCACCCACTTGTCCTCTGTGTGCTGACAGTAAAAAAGATCTGCTCTGTAACCTCCTCGGGTACCGAGGTCAGAACGACAGGCCTGTAATTCCCCGGATCCTCCTTCCTGCCCTTGTTGTGGATGGGAGTCATGTTGGCTGACCCCCAGACAGCTGGGGCCTCCCCGGCTGCCCAGATCTGCTGGTGAATTATTGGAAGTCAGATGCTGTTCATACACAGAGTATTGCAGGGAATGGAAGTCTCTCCCCATAATGAGAGGGTGTACACTGCTTGCACACAACACTAAAAGGTGCAAATTTATTGGAAACCTTCATATTCCAGAGAAGCAGTTAAAAAAAGCTCTATTGTAAGGGTTAAATAAAAACCGGCAGCAGATGTTTCTGATAAAGGCAGTAGAGTGTAGTATGTAAATACTCTTCAACAAGTCAGCTTCTCCAGCATGTCTCAGAAATTAACAAAATAAGCATCTCTGCAGACTTCCAGCCAGAAAGCCCAAAGTCCAGCATCGCTTATGAGCTTAATCAGGTTTTTGAGTCACGATTTTAAATGCGCTGCTGGGCTGCTTAATGTGTAAGGACATGGTATGTTTTCAATTACAGACTGACTAGGTTTCAATATGCCATTTCTTCCCGAACTGAGCTTTTACCATAAGACAGAACAATTAAGTTAATACTTTTAGTGCTTTAACTTACTGCCCAAGTATGAGATAAACTAAGACACAAATTGCCCTCTTCACGCTCTCTTAGTTCAGGCACTTGTAGCCAGGTGCCTGTGGCCTTCACCTGTGATGGGTGTTGAGCATCAGCCTGGGTGGTGCGAGCTGGAGCAGTGGGGTTTTCAGCAGGGAAGGTGCTGCTACTGCCCTCGTATTTTCTCCTGGGGCTGCTTAACTTTGTCAGGGCACCAACAAATCGTCACCAAAGCCCACGGGTGGAGAATGACTTGTGCCGGGGGGTTGGTGCCATAGCCAAGACCCTGGGTGCTTCTGTAGCAAACACAGTGTTTAAATAAGTGGCTTTTGAGAGGGTTCTGCTGCAAGTGGTAAAAGTTCCTTTCAGACATTACATTTCTAAGCAAGACTTCAGCTCGGTGATTAGTGTCAGTATATTTTTAATAGGAAGTTATGAGTCTGTAAAATGGTCCGGTTGTTCTCGGTGTTTGGGAGAGAAAAATCTAGTGTGTGTAAGGTAATGCAATTACTTTTCTGAAGGGTTTTTATTATGCACCTAACAGCACATTTACTGTACTTGGTAGACCAAAATAGAACCAGAATAGAATGAATAAGCCATTTTGATCCGTTGGGTAAATAAAACAGTTAAAGCATTTGTAAATATGTATTTAGTCAGCAGAGCTGATTGGCGATTCTGAAAGTGCTCCAGTCTGAGATAAGTAATCCAAGTTTAATAGCCTTCCATAAATATTTCCTTGTTTGTCACGAGGCAGTAGTTATTTATCCATGCCATGCTGCTTGTTTATTGTTTGATGAGATCTTCAGGAGAATATTAGAGCAGTTCATTGTTTTGCATATAGCTGTAAGGCAGCATAACCATTGCTAGTTGCTTTGCTTGTGGGATGGGGTAGAAGGGACAGGCACCATGTGCATTTAGCACGAGTGTGGTTCTCATATCTTGTCCTCCTCTCCTTCTCCTTTCCAAGTGGTATGTCTTATTGTCACTGCCTATCGTTCAGTTTTGTGAGGTTAAAATGTGCCTTTCTTCTGCTGAACTTCTACCTTCTGTGTGCAAAAGTGTCCCCAAAGATGTGCCATTCGTCAGGGCTGAATCCCTGCCCAGCTGCAATTTCTAATCAAATATAAAACCATTTGGCACTTACTGTGGAATTCATCAAGTTCCATATTTTACCAGAATGAAATTAATATGTGTGAAAAGTGATGCTGGACCTATAGGGCCTATGAATTTCAAAGCCTCTTCCTTCAAAAGGGTAAATTGGAGCCTGGCTTTTAAGTTTGTTCAGCACATTGGCCCAGCTCTGCTGGGTTGTCAGTAAACGACCGTTCCTGGGGTTTGTTGTGTGAAATAGTTGGTAGGAAGGCCATAGATGATATCCACCTTTATATAATAGCATAAAGTTACGCTCTTGCTTGGAAAATAAAAAGTACAAGGGAAAAAAGTGTCATGCTTTCCATCTGCAGAATTGGAAGTCTTTACAAATGTCACTTCTTACAAGATTTCAATTTAGCTTCTCATTGCAACTACAAAGCAGGTGACAATAGTATGCAATGACCCTTCATCTATTTGTTTTGCTTCTGCCATTGAAATTCTTTGATGTGAACTGCCTATAACGTTTGTTCTTTGCTTGTCATATTTGAATGTTTTAAACAACAATTTTTTTTTTCTCAGAATTACTTGTCAGATTTTTTTTTTTACTATTCTAAGTTTTCTGTTTTTTTTTTTTTGTTTGTTTTTTTCTTTAGTATTCGTTCTTCTTCCCCCCTATTTACTCTCCTAAAATTGTTAGTTTTTCTTAAATTCTATAAAAGTCCTGTTTAGTTTCAACTCTTCCTTATTGCCCATTAAGTACATAAGTTCATCAAGCACATTTAGCAGAATCAACATCATGGCAAACTTTACTCCCTGGGATAAAAGTCAGCGAAGCCAGAAATTGGAAGCAGCCCTGTGCAGCCTCTCAGCTGTTACCAGCACGTCTGACTCTGTTGGTACCCGTGTCAGTGAGGGATGATCCATTGCCAGAGACGTTTGTACGGAGAAACAAGGGTTTGTGAACACGGAAGCTTGCTGCAAGGAGAAGAGAGGTGCTGCTGGGTTTGAGGTGGGCGTTTCTGCACCCTGGGCTGGGGAGGATGCTGATGAGATGTACCCAGCATGCAGGAGTCAGGATTTGGGCAGCGTCTCTACAGTGAGGGAAGTTTTCAGCAATAAAATGTCTGTGTGACACATAGAAAACCCTCATGAATGCAGTGTATTATCCTAGCTATACAATAATGCTTCAAACAGTGAACCTCAGCAGCAGCAGCCGATAATTGGGCTAAATTCTGGATGAGCCCATGGATGGGGCTGTGCAGTGGGAGAGCTCACTGCCTCTCTGCTCCACTGAATGCTGATAAGGCTGGCTGGAAAAGTGTGCTGGGTTCTCGAGGCTGGGAGCTCGAGTAGTGCACAGCATCCAGGATCATGGAAAAGTGTGGGAGAAGGCTTGTTATAAAAACAAAGCTGTTTCTGCTGCTGTGGCAGGGTAAGCTGCCCATCCTGGGCTGCAAGAAGTTGAATGGATGTAGAGCTGTGGCGGCTTACTGTGGTCTGTTAGTCTGAAACCAGTGAGGAGCAGCTCCTCGCTGTGAGTCCCAGCATGGGGCATAAGTCCAAGCACATACAGGTACAGTAAATTATCCCTGAAGCCCTGAGTGCTCTCAGTACAAAGCAGCATCTTAATTAGAGGAAAATCTCACATGAAGGTAGCAGTGAAGGGGCAGAGACAACAGAAAGTCCTCTCTTTTCCTTTTGGAAATATCATAAATGCCTCCCACAAAGCTTGGAGGTTTGCATTTGGATGACATCTTGAAATGTATTCACACAGGTCAGCTGGATTAGAGGCATTGCTAAGTGATCGTTTCATTAAGTCCCAGAGTTTGTAATTGCCACTGGGACATCCTAATGCATCTCTGGGAAGTGTGGAAGTGCTGGGGAAGTAACCGGGCTTTGAGCGAACTTCAAAAAGATTTCTCTTTCAACGTGAGACAATGCCGAAAATGACTCTTCGCCACCTTTTAGTGTTCACACAACATAAATAGCATCATCAGAGCAAACCCTTGCTGATCTGTGTCTCAGGATTGTGATTCAGCCTTCAAAGGAAGATTGTTCGTTCATCAGGGCCTGTTTATTTATCACAGCTGCATTGCATCTGATTAGACAACCCCATCGTCTTCCAGGTGTCTTTACCTGAGCACCTCCAGTATTTTAAAACAGAAGTAATAATCACAGCCCTCTGTCTCTTCTCTCACCCCGCTCCCTTTCCAGCAGGTAGGAGCTGTGTGATTATTTCACGAGGTGATGTTTGCTCACTGGAGGCTGAGAATCTGGCCTCGTCGTGAGAACAGCTCTGCTTGCTGCCCCTGCCCTGCTGCCTGAGCAGCGCCTTTTGCTGGGGTTTTGGTTTTCTGTTTATTTGGAAAACCTGACGCGTTGTTTTCAGCTGTATGTATGGCAATTAGCAGAATGAATGACATAGCAAACACACTTTATTGTATTCATTTAACAACAGGAACCCGATGAAAAGCAATAAAAGTACCCAACTCGTTTTCCTTTGTATGTAATACTGTCTCAGCACTCGGGCAGCACCCTCCCCTTTTCAGAGTTCTCATTTTACGTGCGTGGTTTTGCAGCAATAAGTTCCAGACCTTCCTTAAACCAAGCCTATCGCTCATTGTTTCAGCGTGTTCCCATGGGACAGCAGGACTTCTGTCAAAGCAGCAGTGGTGTTGCTTTTGGGAAGCTGACTCGGAACAGGAGAGGATGGAGGGGAGCGGGGCCGTGCATGTCCCCATCGCTGCTGCCGATTTGTAAAATTTGCTAATTTGTAAAGCCACCCCCTAGCTGTAGCTAAATTCCTTATAAGCAAGAATAAGATGGAATTAATAGAACTAATAGCTTTTAAAGCTGGGACCCGTGCTGACAAATACAACAAAGTCCAACTTTTTAATTAATTTCCAGTGAGAAAGGATGAGTTTGGATTCTGTTTCTTTACAAAGATGAAGCTCAACATCGTTTATATCTGTAGCAAAGCAAATTCCTCATCAGTTGTTGCTACAAATGCTGCTGTAAAGGTAACTGAGTTATTTTCCATAAATATTGCCTGTGCTAGTATTTTTTTAATTACTCATCACCTATGCTAGTATTCTTTTTTAGTTCCTGGAAAGATTCCTGGTGCCACCGATGGCACCGTCATTTTCCCTTAAGGCATCCTATATGGCAGAAGGATCTCAGGTTTCCATGGATGTACCGAGGAGCTACTGGGAAAGCTCTCTAAAAGCAAAAGGTTGAGTTTCTTTTAATAGGATTCAGTTAGTCCTTGGGGAGGACACACAAATTTTCCTTTTAAAATTAAGATAGAAATCTTTGTTCTCTCTGCCCATTATTTATCGGGTAGTAGGATATGAAAGCCAAGGCTTGTAGGGAGAAGAAATATCTTTTGTTAGGCCAACCGAGATAGGAGGAAGCCGGGGAAATGGTTGAGCACGGGAGCAGTTTGTCAGGTCTAGAACGTTAATGGCAATCGTCAGATAGCAGATTCCAGCTCTTTATTCTTGAACAGAACTTGCTGATTTAAAGTTGCTGTAAACACAGTCTGCTTTCTTTCCTCGCTATCAGAATCTAATTATGTGTGTTTGCCAGCTATTATGATAAAAATGACTTTCAAGTCTCCCTTCCTTATCTTCCTTGTCTGTTATTTTTAATCTTTCCTTTTTGGGTGAAAAAAAAAAAAAAAAAAGAAGACAGTTTTGATGAGGAGTGTTTAACTTAAGGACTTCAGAAAATACTCAGATCTGGCAGCCAAGGCTTTGGGGGAGCACTGTCATGGTGGGACGTCACCAGAACTGAGACCGCAGCAGATTTCTACTTGGCGCTTTATTTCCCTTATGCTTTAGCATTTAGGTGTGATATTTTGGATTTTCTTTCTGCTGGCGGTGTGGGGACCAGTGGCTGTCTGCTAGGGTTGAGTGGCAAGATCCCGCTGTCTTCTAGGGCATGCGGCTGGGGTCCTGTCTGTGGGTGAGGAGCGTGGATGCTGGCAGGGGGCTGCAGCTGGGTGACCGGGCTGTAGCACGGGGTCTGCGTCAGCAGACTGGGATAATATTCCTCCTGGAGCTGGCTCCTATCTGAGAGGCTGTCAGAAATGAAAATTCAGGGAGCAGATCCTCAGGCAGCGATGCATTTGGCCGCGGGTGATGCCACGTTTGTGGATGCAGCTCCGTGCCTACAGGCGCAGGGCGTGCGGCCAGGCTGGGCAGCGCTGCCAGCTGGCAGCAGGGTGGTAGCCACAATTCTCTGCCTGCACCTCCTCCCGGGACCTCACTCAGGATTTAATCAGAATTAATTCTGGTAGAAGAAGTTAAAAAGTAATAATCACTTCTTCAGCCATGTTCTTAGGTATTTTTTTCCCTTAAGATTTTCTTCTGCATCTGCTGATAGGAAAAAGCGTGTAAAAGCATGACTCACTGCAATGCTAACATCACCAGAGCTGAGACAATTTTCAAGATAAAATCTACTGAAAGCTAATTATCATAATATTTAACTTCATAATGCTAGCACAAATGTCAGTCCCGTGTAAGCCCGTCGTGCCTGTCCCTACAGAGCAGTGGGGAATCCTTCAGGTCCCGGTTAGGGTTCAGCCTGAGCGCGCCGCAGCTCGTCGCTGCCTGCTGGGGGCTGGGGCACTCTGTCAGCCTTCCCCATCCAGCCCAAATGGCTCTGATGAGCTCCAAGTAATTAAAACAGCATGCGTATATTAGAGAAGAAAAAAAGGCAAGACACTGAAGTAGCAGATTACCCTCCAAAACTGCAGTGTAGCTTTTTGTGTTTTTCTTGTAATTGTCGCTTCTTCTGTGATTTTTTTTCCCCGGTGTTTGCATTTTGTTTTTAAGATTAAGAGCCCAGAAAAGTGGTTGGTGCTCTGAAGGATGTGAGCTGTGCCCCTGTCCCTGGCACTCTATGTCCATCGGTGTCGTGGTGGCTTTTGCAGAAGCAAGCCAAAGTGCCATGGATTTGACTCTTGGTGCCTGAGAGACTTCATCTGTTCTGGTGCTTCCAGGAGCAGAGCAAAGCAGAGATTTATGAGGGTGGCTAAAAATACTCCTATTGATTCCTGGAGCTATATTAGCCTGAGTGATTCGGTACGCTATACTTTCTCTGTGTGCAAACCTCATTTGGTTGCTATTTTGTGCCTTTGTCATGATTTCAGGGAGGCAAATTTAAAGGGAAAGTAATATCCATTGATCTGATACAAGTTGTAAGTGGGAATCCAGGCACCGCTTTGGAGATGCTGGTGCCTCCATTACACATAACTCCGACTCTTTGTCCCATATTAGCAGGATGTGGATTTACTGGATTTGTGTTATTTATTTGGTCAGTAAGTTGCATCATCAGGTCAGGCTGTAACCAATAACTAAACCCTACCCTTGGTCTTCAGGTTGGAGACCCCGAGATGCATCTCGGCTGTTCAGAGCCTCATAACTCTAGCTGAAGTCTCTGGGATTCAAAAATAATTCAACTCCTATTTACACAATTTTGAAAATAACAGGAATTAGCAGGAATTTCTCGTATCTTTATTTTGACTGCGTATATGTTCTTGGATGGCTTTCAGAGTTTCATGTTGAGTTTATTTTGAACGTGGCCTTTTTATCCTAAAAGCCACTGTATTATCTTTATCACAGCACGTAACCTTTCTCATGTGCGAAGTGGGGATAACACGCAGTAAACTTAGAAACATTGCGTGGGGTGGGGAAAGTATTTTGGTACCTTTAAAATAAAGCTGTTAGAGAAACTGTGTGCGTGTGTGCCAGCAATATACCCTGCGCTGGCAGGCGACAGCTTTCTGACTAAGTTCAGGAGATGACACTGAGTCAGTGACAGATCACAGCGAGCTGCTAAAAATACTCACAGGTTGGGGACCTGGGCTCAGGGCACTGGGCAAGGGCAGCTGCCTGCCGTGCTCCTCTGTCCCTCACCCAGCAGAGCTCCTCTCCTGGTGTGGTTCCTCCTTTCTCAGACTGAAGCCCGCCCAATGCCATCCGATATTCAATGTTAATCATATGGAGACATCAGGTTTTTTGGGGAACCTAGTGAAAATCAAAACCGAAGCTGTTTATTTCTGGCCTTGTGTTGTCTGTCCTGGCACACGTCAGTGATGCTGGAGGAGCTTGGGTCTGACCCAGGCTGCTGCTCAGGCTGCCCTTGGCTGTGCTTTGCTTCCTACAGATCCCAGCCCTTCAAAAGTGCTGGTCCTGCTGGGCTGACGCTGCAATACTGCATCACGTGCAGGCGGGCAGAGAAGGCCATTCTTCAAGTCTTTTTAGAAAGAGCTTTCAGGCTTTCTTGTAAATTTATTGGCTAAGGGCAAGTTGAATTGGAGCCCTTTTGAAAGAGGAGGAGCAGCAGAATGAGAAGGCTGCCAGAGAGCCTGCATGATGCTGGGAAGGAAACGCTGACAGGAGACACGGGAGGGTCAGGAAGATGTAAGTCCTGTCCTGTGGCAATTAATGTGAGAGACAGGGTTGTTTCAAAATAAAATAAAAAGAAGAAAAGACCCAGATACTTCAGAGGAAAAAGCCCTGGGTCTCATCTGTCGTACTGATCTAAATCTTGCTTGAATTGTTCATTCATGGAGGTGAGGCTGTGGCTGTAGGATGCCGGAACCTAAGAGCTGGATATGCTTTCTAGAAAAGTTATTTACTGGCGCTTATTGGTGCTTTCCACTCTTTCTCCTCCGTGTGCTTTTGGAGCAGGTGGTTTTCCTGTTGAAGAACTCTGAATATGGTTAGAGTAAAGCTCGACATCCTCAGGTGCGCTCATCAAAGCAAATATAAAGGGAAGGCTGAGGTGTTTTAGCATCAGCACCCCACAGCGGGTGCTGGTGTCCATTTAAAGCTGAAAGACAGCAGCGTGCTCCTGTCCTCGGGGTGCTGCCACTCTCACTTCAGCACGGGAAAGTTTGTTGTCCTGACCCAAAGTCCCCCGGGAAGCGTGTCCCCCTTTCAATCCCCTGCAGCATCGCCGTGTGCCGGAGCCGCCTGTTCTCCCCAGCCCGTTGCACTGGCTGCTGTGGCACTGGTAAGAGTTGTGTGCCTGGCTGGGTTTGCAAATTTGGCCTTTAGCTGCTTGCTCTCCCGTTCTGCTGACGGCCGGAGAGATCATGCAGAACGTACAGCGGGACGTGGTGGTGTGCCATGAATAATTATGGAGCGCCTGGTTTGGTCTACTGCTTGAGCCAGGTTTGAGAGGCTGCCTTCATGGGGATGGTGCTACGGAGCCTCTGCTGCATCAGGGGTGATTTTAAAGACAGAAGTGATGAAATTCAGCATCTCAGTGCCTTTGAGGACCAGCACCTATACCCTATTGTGCTGGATCTCTTTGCACCCATCCAGTGGCACTCCCCACGTGTAACGCGTAGCACCAAACGTGCTGGAGGTGTCTTCGGAGGAGAACTCCGCTGTCAGAATCAGACCGACTGTTCTGTTTAGCTGAGCGAAATTATTTCTGATGGATGTTTCTGTGGTGTGGACCAGCCTCGGATGACTTTCCTCTGTGCCTCGCCGCGATGCACCGCGCTGCGAAATGGCTTCTTTCAGCTCTCTCTGGGGAAGGCTGTGCTGTACGCTGAGCGGGAGATGAGATCGCAAGGTCTGCACTTATCTTCCCTGAAATGTTTTTTACTGTTTTTTAACAGCCCAAAGTAACTGTTACCCTGATATTCTGTAGCGACTTTTTTTAAAGATAGGGAGATTTCGTGAATACCATAGCACCGAGGCAATACTCTACAGCTGATATCTGCAAAATCTCGTCGGTTTTGTATTTCATTTCAGTTGATCCTTCTCATCACTGAAGGTTTTGGTTTAGGCTGAGAGAAGAGATGTGTGTACCTGTAATACCGAGCCAGGAAGGAAGAATGTGTGTATGTGAGCTGCTGGCTGCCCACCTGTAGGAGCTGGGACAAAACTGAAGCCTTTATGGATTTGTCCATGGTCACGGTGAACACGGGAAAGGGCATGGAGAAGCACGGGCATGAGTAGATCATGAGCACAGCTCCTTGTCTAGAGCTTGCGAAGATTTTGCCTCATATAACTCATCCTGCTCTGTCCTTCCTATCTCTCCCTCAGCTTTGCAAAATGTATTTCACGTACACAGTGTCTCTCTGCTTGAACCAGTTATCTGGCTCTCAACAGCTACTTACTCTTTCAAAGTACTCCATTACTGCTAGGATTTGATTTTTATATACACACAATCATTTTGCTATTGTGCTGGTTGTGTGTGGCTGCAGAGGCAAGAGCACCTTACCTCTGCCTGCCCGTGCGCCCCTTCTCTCGTGGCAGTATCAATATTTCTGTACCTGGTGGTAAAATTAATTAAATTGTTCTCTATTTATGAACTACTTTATTGCTTTAATTATTTATCGCTTCTGCAGCTAATTTGATTCAGGCAATATTTAGTTCTGTTTCAGTAACTTTTCATTTTGAAAACAAACTGCTGGTTCGAATTCATTGGCATTAACAGCCTGTTATTGATTAGTTTGGCCTCACGCTGTGTGATGAGGAACGAGTGGCTGTATGCCATGCGGAGCCTCGAGACCTCAGTGTTAGCAGCAAGTTAAGCCATAGCTTTCTGGGAATGGTTGGGATACTTTGGGAAGTGTATGAAGACTCGCTGATGCTTAAGGATGGTCAAACCCCCTCAAAAATTTCTGTGACTCGAGCTCGTCTTTATAGGGAGGAATAAAGTAAGGGATGCAGTAGTAAAAAATCGCAGTACCTCCTCCCACTTCTGTACATCAGTCACGGCAATGAGATGTTTGCTGCAGAGGTTTTTTCATGGTCGATAGTAACATCTGTAGTGGTGAATGCAGCCCTGCCAGGCTGTGTCTCTTAAGCTCTGCTCTCCATTTTGAAGAGCTTAATTTCAAACCCATTAAAACCAAAGGGAGGTTTCCTCTTTCACTTGTACTCATTTCATGCCGTATCTCCAGTAATGACTCGTGAGCCTTTCTCTGTATCGTTATATTCTGCTGACTCGTTATGATTGAAAAGCCTCAGGAACTCTGTCCTCATATCCAGGAGGTTAAATACCTTCTCTTCTAGCGTCTCTGGTTACCTGCGAGAAAGGCTCAAGGGCTACACTTGAAAGCAGAAAATGAAGGTCTTGTTTGTAAATTAGTTCAAGGGCAGTTTGAAGAGTGTTTCTGGAGGGACAGGAGCTTTTCTCTTCATACCAAAGGGGTATGGCTTGCATTTAGCACTTCTGCCATAAACATAACTCTGGTTTTGGTGAGCTGTGCCCAAAGGCCGAGGAAATGGGCCTGTACCCAGGGGGCTGCACAGACCACCAGGGACACGGGCCCTGGCGGTGTCTGACTAAGCAGTGGGTGCTGGGAGAGCGCTGGTGGGCACTGGGAGAGCACTGGTGGGTGCTGGGAGAGCACTGGTACCGATGGGGCTTGGGGCAGGTACACAGCGTGCGGCTCGTGGGCAGCGTGTGGGCCGCAGGGCCTTGTTGTAGAGCCCCTGCTGCCAGGTCTTCGAGCCTCTCAGGTCGCCAGGGGATAACAAAAATTCCACCCTTGAGCTCCTGTGTGGAAAAGCGAAGGGCTGGGGGAGCTTTGCCTGTAACCCCCTCTTTCTCTGGATGAGCATCCTCCGTGCACTCCATCCTATGGCGTGGTGCTCTCAGCACAAGCAGCCCTACAGAGCAGCTGCCGTGGCTCCAGCCAGAGGGAGCTGCAGCAAGCCTGGAGCGCTTGCGTTGAATCTCCAGGGATGAAGGGGCTTTATTAAAAATATAAGATCATTATCGCTAATCTTGAAAGTGGACCGGTGCATTTAACATATATAATTATAAACTTTCAAACAAGATGATTTCATCTGGCGGAGCATCTGGGAATTGTTTTTTCATTATTGCATTTCAAAGAGTGAAAAACCTTCCCGTTCTCTCGGAGGATTTTATGGGATTACTTACTGCTGTTTGCTGTTATGTATTCCTGCGAATGTTTGCATAATTATGCTCGTCTCTAATTCATTCTGCTTCCTTTTGGGGGCAGATTGCACTGTGTTCCCTGGCGCTGTGCTGGGATGGTCCCTTTCAAATGGCAAGGAAAATGGGAACAGGCTTTTCCCGTGGTCAGTCTGAAAAATGCCCTGGCAGCGTGTGCAGGAGCATATTGGTGCCCAGGGTATTTGCTAGCACAATCCATTTGTGAATAACCAGACTGAGAAAATCACCCAATAAAATGATTTGCATGAATATTTCCAGCATGAAATGCAATAGTAAACACACACTGCCCTATTTTCATCTAAAATTGTCTAAATTCCCTTCAAAGCCCCTGACAGGAGGTCATGCTGTCCAGCAGCAGCTCTGACTGCTCGTTCACAGGGATGAGGTGAAAAAAGAGCTCTCCGGTCCTGCTGACTGAAATATTTTGCTTCGTGAAGGATGTGCTTTCTCAGTACGGCTTGTAAGATGAATGGAACAGTCAAAAGTTGCTATCAGAGTGTGTTTTTACCTGATAAGAACAGTTTTGGGTTTTCAAAGTAAGGAGCTATTGGCATGATCTGTTCAGTGACATCAACCGATCTCGACTTTTCCCTTAGAATAAAACCCAGTAAAGGCAAAACCAAGACATCTACATTTCAAATTACTAAGTAAGGACTTAATTTCGTCCTCTCCTTCTTCCTAATCCTAACTTTTATAGAGAAGCTTCCCTCTTCTGGCTGTACTGGGGGAAATGTTGGTTGCTGTGGCCCAGGGATATTGTCACAGACATTTAAAGTCCAGTCCTTGAAGAAGAACCAGGGCAAATGGACATAAGAGAAAGGCAGAAGGGCGTTAGTGTGGTGCTTCTAGGCATGTTGCTTAGGAAGCATGGGTATATTTGCCATGCTACAGCCCAATGTATGGCAGCACTGGGCTTTTGAGGTGGGGTTTTTGCTCTCTGTTCACAGACTTTTGGCATTGTAGCAACTAGAAGTCCTTGTGAGTGACGCCAGGCACTTTGCAGAAGGTGGAGTGGCAGGGACGGGGAAGGAAAAGCTTGGGAAGGAAACCAACGCATGGAAAAGAGGCTTGCTTCTGGTACAGGTAGGATTTAGCCCAGATGCTTGGAGATGGCACTGCTGGGGTGTCTCTGTTTAATCAGGATGCTCTGGGGCTCCTGGTTCTTCTCTCTCTAATGGAGAAGACAGGTAGAGCGGGGGAGATTTATTGCTTTGAGCTCTGTTCTCCCAGCATTTTGATCTTTACAAAACTCAAAGGACATTAAGAGTCGAGAATTAATCCATCCTTTTCGTGTCTTAATACACCTTAATGCAGGTCTTGTGTGGTAGCAGTGGATAACTTCAGACAAACTGAAAGTTTTATTTCTCTGAGTTAGGTGCAGTGATGGAACATCTTTGGTACCCTCATCCTGTTGTTACTCTAGTAATCAGTGGGATTTGCCCCAGTCAGCATTTGTAATGGAGAATTCAATTGTAGGGCACCTCTTTCTCATGAATAAAGGCCATCATTAGGTGTTTCTAATGATGGTCCTAATCTTGGTCAGATTAGAGTTAGTAAAGCTATAAAGATGCCATTGGATTTCCCGTTTGAATGATAGCTTTTTTCCAGAGCTGCTGCTTTATTCCTTCTCCAGTTCCATAGTTTCTCTTTACATCCAGGAGCTCTGGGACTAGCAGGGACGTTGGATGCCTTATCCTCTATTTAGCCACCTGGTTACATCACTCCATAATTCCAGGAATTTAACTGGGGAAACGAGAACGGGAAAAGTTAAATAGTATGAAAATGGAAAGGGAAGAAAGGGTTTGAAAAAATAGAATGGGGAGGCCGGGACAAGTGCAAATCCTGGGCTTGGCTGGGCTGGAGATGGGGTATGGAGCTGATGTGGCCACAGCTGGGTGGCAGCTTTGTGGGAGTAGGACCAGGCAAGCGTGAAAGTGGTGGAAGTAGCTTGTGCTGAAAAATGCTCAGGTTCCTGTGGAGGAAGGATCGTGGAACATTTATCATTTTGTGCAAAAGTGATCCAATTCTGGCCTGCCAAGTGTGTTTAAATTAGATCTGTTCATAAGGCTCTTAAATCACAATCTTTTATAGGATGTTTAAAGAGTATTACACATTTTTTTTTCTTGTGATATTGCTTTCCTGTTTCCAGAGTCTGAGACAGGAGATACTGATGGAGGAGTGGGCAGAACAGACTTGCTTGGGAATAAGGATCCTCCAGAGAGTCTTAAAAGATACAAGCTAAATGGGAAACTTCTCCTTGCTCTTGCTGGGCAGGGAAGAAGCACTGTGGCTGCCTGCCAAGGGCAGAAATGTATCTTGCCTGGCAATCAGAGAAGCTCAAGGTTTATGGAAACCTGCGTCCCTCTCTGTACAGCATCAGGAGCCAAAGGGTTTTGTAACAAGATTGGAAAAGGTTTTCACTGGTGCAAGCATCATGGAAAGCAGCTGTAAGTCTGCCTTCTAGGAGTTCCCTCTTACCCTTTGAAAGGAAGATGCAAAGGGGATTTTTCACTCAGATTTATTGTCTTTTTTTGGGGGGTAGAAATGTTACAGCCCTGCAAACTAGAGCACTGACAGAGGAGGAGAAACTCGCACAGAATTTGAGCACCATGAGCAGATGACATCTCATAGGTGTTTGCACACATTGGAAAGACACTGTAAGACCTGCTGAATTTACAGCAAGGTCTCAACCAACCTATGATCTCGGTATCTAAAGTTTTAGTGATCCTCCCACGAGCAAGATACTGGCAAAATAAAGCCTTTTTGTAGACTTGTAAAACTTAATTATTTTGGTAGGGTAAACTTAATTAATAGAATTCATTGACACCTGCAGCTGAACCAGCTAACACATTCTCTCTCCTCAGATGTTTAACCACCAATAATTAATGCTATTTTGCAGTCTTCTAAAGCATCCCTGACTTTGTTCAGCCTTGGAGAAGCTGGGGCTTTCTTCTGTAAGATCAGACCTCGAACACTGCGATTCCAAATGCCAAGTCTCTGCTTTTCCTTGAAGTGCCCTGGTCTCCATGATGATAGAGAAGGGTTTGAGATGCTCTTTGTTTTTTCAATGGGCTGGCACGGTTGCTCAGCCTGATTGCGTTGTGATCCCTCCTTCAGGGGACCTTATGCCATATGGAGCTGGGCATCCAGCCCTGAGCAGTTGCTGGCAGCGATGTCCCCGTGTCACCTCTCCTGGCAGAGCCCCATGGGCTGGGGCTTCCTCCCCTCGCAGCGCCCAGCTCTGCAGCTCCACATGGAGCCCATTCACTTCTCCAGAATCCCTTTCAAATCATTTCAAAGTTAGAAATGTGGGAGTGCATACACTGTGTGAAGTGATTCCATGATAGCACTACTTGAAACAGAGGAACTCCTGTTATGCCTCTCTCTTTGCTCTTGATTTCCATCAAGAGCATTTGAAATCAATGGCTTCAGCTCCTCCGAGCATCTGAACGCCTCGCGGAAGGAGCGAGGGTGTTGCTGGAAATTTAAATAATGACTTTGGAAACCAGTAGCAACATCAAGTGAGCACATCAGCCAGTCAGTGCAGTCTCTGTGCTGCATCAGAGGAGAAGCAGACGTTGAAGCAGACCTTGCAAGGCAGTGCCCTCAGTGACACCGTGCAGGGCAAGGGTCAGCAGAGGAGACAGAGGGAAGGGGAAAGAGCAGAGCAGTGCCGTGCTCCGTGTAGTGTTGTCCAGGCTTTTTGGACCTCTTCTGCAGGCATTTTTTCTCATTCCTTTTCTCAGGTGATTCAAATACGAGTGTCATGGTTTGTGTATGAGAGCAGAGGGAAGCAAGGCACTGCCCTGATGTGGCAGGGAGGGCACGGCCGTGGTGGCTGGAGGACGGCGGGCAGTCCTGGTGCTGCCCAGGGACTGCTCCTCCATCCTCGTTCCCATCAGAGCCGAGCACATGCAGGCTGGAGGCAGATTTACACTCGTAATATCCTTCTTGAAACTCAGCCTGACAGTGCCGTGCATACAAAGAGACTTCTCATTTAGATGCCTAGGTGTGCTTCTCTTGATCAAGACCAGCTTTTTTTTTTTTTTTTTCCTTAAGCACAGAACAGGTGATTAAAGTCAGGGTAAGTTTTGCATTTGTATGACGGCTTGATTATAACTTTAAAACACGATGGTTAATAAAAAGGATCCGAAATAAAAGGGGATATTAATTTTACTTGATCTATAATACTGCAGCAGTTACGTTCAATCATTTGTAAGACAGAAGGCTGTAAAATACATCATATGATGAGGTTATAGTAAAACTAAACATCATCATAAATAACAAAACTCAACTATTTATTCTCTGATCTCTAAATAAGGTGTGATTGGAGTAAATATGATGGGAGACATTTAATTAAACTGAATGAAGAAGTGTTGTAAACATCACAACATTGCCAACGAAAACAGAAAATTAATGTGTTGGCAGACCAAATAGTTAAGACTCTAAAATGCATCTATAACAGTGTCCTTTTGATAAATGTTGCAGTACCTCTGTGAATGCTTTCAAATTGATTCAAGGACATCCAAGTGCCATAATATCTTGCCTCTCAGTCAGGGCTGTTGTCCTTACTTTCAGGCAGAACATAGCAAGAAAAGAGAAAGCTGGCAAATCCCCACAACTCCATGAGATGGGAACACCGTTTGTATCTGAGGGATTGACGAGTGCGTTGTCACAGATGTCAAACTGTTCTGATCTTGGTAGTAGTGAATCCTTTTCTGTGGATTGTTTCTTTTCTCTTTTTGGTATTTTCAGTAAAAATGTCAAAACACATGTTAATTGATCTGCTGCTATTGTTCTATTCCAGTCTCCTGCTTTATGTCGAAATTGCTAGATCCAGAAAAGGGGACGATTCTGCCTTTGTAATGGGGATGAGACCTTGTCTAGGATGCAGTGTCTGCCAGAGACAAGATTTTGAATAGTCAATAAAATCAGCCCAGTGGCTGAATTTTACTGAAGGCTGTGTCCTGCTGTGCTGCAGTAGAGAGTGTATTTCTTGTCCCTACCACGTGAAACTGCTGAGCTGCTGTTGTGTAGCCCCATTTAGATTCCCTCACCCTTTTTGTATCCTTTTTTTTTTTTTTTTTAAATTATTTTTCAAGGGCAATCTAGTTAATCATGCTTGGATTCCAGTTTTCCATCAGACAAGCTGTTGGTACCCTGTTGCTCGTGGTGTCACCATGGGGGAGCTGCTCAGGACACACGACCGAGTCCGACTCTGAACGCACCTGCCTGGCACAACACGAACAGCACCTCGAGGCTTCTCTGCTGCTTTTCACTCTAGACCAGTGCTTAATGTATGAGGAGCCTGTGTCCGGTCAGCAGTCATGTTCACACCATCAAACCCCCAGATTTCTTACTGCATACTGAACAGGTAGTAGGAATTGGCGTTCACGGGAGATGTCAGAGCCCTGAACTGAGCCCGTCGGTGAGTGCCGGCTTTGTGCTTTTGGAGGATGTTCTCCACACAGCGAGGTGGAGAGGAGTGGAGGTTAGAACACCAAGTACACCGCGCAGGCAGATGAAACCAGAGGCCATTAAAAGCCTTGTCTCTCGAAGTGTGCTTTGTGATAAAAGTACACGAAAATCCTTCACTGCAGGTCCCCGTGTGTAACAGCATAAATGGCGCTTGGAATGACACAGAGCAGCACTGCTGCATTTGCATGGTTTGACCACGTCTTTTCTGTTCCTTCTATTTTATGTTCAGTGGGGACTGGACTCATCCTTTCTGTTCTCTCTATTTTTTTGGACATAAGGCATGCAGGACCCTGCCAGGCAGGCAACTACTCGTGTGTCTCCCTCCTCGTCTATTTAAATGAGTTGGGAGCAGAGCCCCTGTGCTTGACGTTTTATCGATACTGCCTTCATTAGAAGTTCACTTCTGTTCATTAAAGTTCCCTTTTTGGATGTAATTTGTCACTTCAGTTCAACCGAGAAGAAGGGGATCTGGAGAAGTGGGGTGAATGCATTATTTCCTGAAGTTGTAGATTCCCAAAGAAGCAGATGTTACTGGCATGTTAGCTGATGCTCCCACTGCTGGAGTTGATTCAGGACCAGATTAAATTCTCATCCTGCAAGTTCAGCCCCTGTTGTAGAACCAGTCTGTGCCAGCAACAAGGAACATTCATACCCATCAACATTTAAGGACTACCCTGATTTAAAACCCTTTCAGGAGATAAAAAATCCCTGCTGCCCCGCACCTTGCAATAGCTCTGTGAACAACATTTTTGCTTGTGGGCAGCTCCTGGCACGTGCAAACTCCTGCCTCGTGGAGAGCAGCAGCATCAGGCCAAGGGCTTTTCTTTGTATTCTTCAGTGTATACTTCGATGTGTCTCACTGAAAGAGAGGAGTGTTACTTGCATTCAAAGTGCGCTTTGAAAAGCACACAAGTGTTTTGATAAGTTCTAGGAGTCACCACTTCTACTGGTGACTTGTTTTTTTTTTTTTCATAGCCTGACTTGATGTGAATGGTATCTCTGCAACCTGAAAGGAAATTGTCTCCTGAAAAGGCACCTGAGCTGGTGTTGGCTTGACTGTCATTTTCATGCTAATAGGTTATAAGAGGCTGAGTTAAACCGAAGCCATAAGAGACAGGCAGGAAACCTCTAGGTTCTGCTTAAGGTGTCATAAATATGAACACTGCTGTCTCTTACGTCCTGGAACTCTATTGTTAAGTAAAAGAAAAAGCACAATTACCATTTTTGCTTCTGAAGGCCTGTCTAAAAATTATTAATACATCAGTTAATTTTTTGCTGTGATTCCTATTCTGAACGTTTCCATGGTCGGCAGCATGGTCACAGCCTCTGCAGCCCGGTGTCCTTGCAGGATGAGACCGATGGCACTGCCTGGGCAGCCCCCGCTGCTGTGCCTGCCTTTTGCAAAAGGTTTAATTCTTCTGCCTCACCCTGCAGTGCCAGGATCCAGCAGTGTCAGCTGTGTGACACCTACCAGCACTGGGCAGAGGAACTGGAAAGCAGGAAAACGTCTTTGGAGAGAGCTGAGGCTTACGGCTTTAATGGAAAACGACGGATGGTGATCTGGCTCTCAGCTGGCCAGCACAGCGTTTCGGTTTGCTTATGGTCTTTGCTGTTTTTCCTGTTTCAGCATGGAAAAGGTGCACAAAGTCTGTGTGTTATAATAGTTTGGGATGGGGGGGAAGTAATCCACGTGTAAGGCTTCTGGTTGGGATTTCTAACCTCATCGCTGTGCCGCTCGCTATTAAGCATTGCATTTTGGTGGGGGATTTGTGCACAAAGCCAGCAGGTGAATCTGCTTCCTCGAAACGCCATCGCTCCTTGCTGGTGTCAGCTTCTTTCTCCTCCACTTTTTTACAGCATACGCCAATCCCATACAACAGTTTGGGTAATGTGGCAGGAAAATGTGAAGGGTTTAGAAGGATTTGCTCATCTGGGCTGCTTTAAGAAACTTTTCTGCAAGAAGGGTAATGTTCCTAAAACCTATTGCACTGCGCTTACATTTGCAGGGACAGCTAGTATTGCAGTGGCATTTTGAAGGAGTGTGGTGGTAAATTCCTTTATGGTTTTCCATCGATGAGCCCAACATGAAATCCATGGACATGCAAGAAACAGACCACAAACAAGACAAGGAGATGGGTATCAGCATTTTGCATCCCCTGTCCTATGTGTTCCTGCCACAGTGCAAAGCAAAGCAGTGGAAGTTGGGATTCTCCATCACAGAAGTTTCTCACTCTTCACTCCTCTTTCCCTACTCTGTACCGACTGCTCTGTCTTCCAGACTTCAGATCTATATTAATGGAAGTTTGTTCGTTCTTCTGTAAATAAATCAGGTAGATAAGAAGCAGTTACTTCAGAGTGCAAGGCTACACTCTCAGCAAAGCTACCCACAGCTGAGACTTGCCAGAAGCAAAATCAATTGCTTAAACTTTGAATATTTCAAAGAATTTTGGTACTGCATGTGAACAGAGGTGAAGAATGCTTTAATACGCTCAAGCTATGCTTCCTAGCTCCAAAACCATAGCTGATGGGAAAAACAGCATCTCAAATTTGCAGAAGTAAACAATGCCACCCCAAAATAAATTAATTACTGAAATGCCTGGTCTCAGTCCTGCAATAATCCAGCTCAGATGGAGGGCTTTGATATTCGGTAAACCGATTGTAATGCAACTGTGCTGCAGAGCTTCAGAGGAGGACTTGATTAAAAGTTAACCAGTCTGAAATGCGTTCCCAGTTGTCTGCACGAGCTGGGCATTGGCAGCGTACGAGGCTGTGTGAATGCAAGCGTTGCTGCCAGCGCGGCCCCGCTCCAAGCCAAGCAATGAGCATGAACAGAGGCACTGCTGTGCGGCTCAGCACCACCCGCTGCGGGTCCTGCGGGGTCCCCATCGTCACTTTTTCCCTGTCCCCCTTGGGCGAGGGACACCCCATTTCGGCTGGGGGGCTCCCGTCAGCAGGCAGCCGAAGTGATGCAGAATAAACGGGGGCTGCTCGTGTGCGAGGACGCAAAATGACATCTCCCAGAGCTTTTATTTATGGCTGGGATCCTGAAGACTCTTTGGGTTTCTTCAGAGAATTTATTGTATTCCTCGGTGGCTTGTTAAACTGCAGCTTCTTTAAAGTCCATGATGTGCAAGGAAGAGCCAGGAGCTCTCCTCTCCTTGAGCAAATGTCTCTGTTGTATTTAAAGGTAGGGAGGCCCCTTCTCTCTCCACAGTCGCTTTCAGCATACCCTGCTTGGCGCTTTAGGAGAGCTAACAGGGAAAATACATTACTGTGGGTTTATAGGGTGACAGACAGACTTGGTCTGCAAATCTCCGCTGCCTTTTTATTGTCTTATGTAGTGTTCAGTGCTTTTTGAGAACCGTCTTTTCAACGTTTGTGAGCTATTCTTAGCTGTACAAACTTCTGGTAGTAAAATATATTTAAGTTCCCTCTTGGAAAAGGGGATAAAGTGAGGAATTTATTTTTTATTTTTTCCCCATATTCTACCATAGTCCTTCCAAATTTTTATGGGAGAAGATGTAAAACCACCACAAGTAGAAATATTTGAAGTGTAGTGTCTGGGGAAGCAAAACCAGCGAATTGCTACGTGTACCCGTAACACTGGAGAACGTTGTGTTTTCTGTATCTGAGGACACACACAACACAAGCTGCATGTTTAGGGCTTGGTGTGCTCAAGGCACTCCTTGGGGCTGGGCACGTCTCGGGAGATGGACGTGGACCTGGGCTGGGGTTTGGTCCCTCCTGGGCTTGGATGTTATTTCCTCCAGCAGCCTGAGCAGTGCTGCTGTTCTGCAGCCCGTGCGTGTGGGCGCAGCCGCACGGTGTTAGGGAAGTGTCAGAACGACTCGGAGAGACAGAGCAAATCTGAGGAAATATTGAAGGGCAGCATCACCAGGTCACGGAAAAATATTGTTCTGAGAGTGCCTATTTCACCACCATGGTATTAAGGATAATGCTCTGCGATCGGAAATCATACGGTGTGGCAGGATGAGCTCCTGGATCAGAAGAGCATTTTGGAGCATTTGTCCCCGTTTTATCATGAAACGTTGATTTTGCTTTCAAGCAGTATTATGGGGAGGAATTACAGGGCTAGCCTGACAAGATTACCCCTCTCCAATGACAGGGTTAGTTGTGTCTGCATATGGGAGCACGAGAAGGCTTCTCTGAATTCAGCGGGATGAGGTTTGCTAACCAAAAGCACTGGTTTTGGAGTCTTTCCCTAACTCAACTCTCTTTGCATATATCTCTATACGTTTTCTCCTTTTCTATACCCATTTTGTATTCGGCAGCAATGAATTAAATCTTTCTGCTCACCTGGCTTCTGTGGTGTGCCGAGCCCTTGGCGGTGACACTGCCATGAGCCTTCGGCTTGCAGGGCTCCCAGCGAGCCCAGCAGTGGCCAGCATGTGACCATGCAGCATCTGGAATTAAAAACAGCTTAAAATGCAACTAAATGCATACGGAAAATGCAGATCTGCATAAAAACCTGTGTGTTTTGGGAGCGTGCAAGTAAGTGCAGTTGTGTTTTTCTTAATGTTGCAAACAAGTTCACCCTGGAGCCAGGGCGAGCACCGTGCTGCTGGCACGGGCAGGTTCTGCACAAAAATGTCCCAGGAAAGTCATAATTTTTCTCATCCCTCTCATCTCTGTTCCTTTTTCATTCAGAAAATGGTACAGTTTCAGCAAAGGCTGATGCCTCTCTTGACGCTGATGGTGTCTGACACAGCATTAATGGTGTAGTCAGACATGAAAAACAATGCAAGTAGCATTGATTTGTTGTTTTCCAGGTTGGTTAAGTTCCTTCCTATTGAGGGAAGGGATTTAAATATAGCTTGGTGGATTGGAGGGAATAAACACAGCTAGGAGTTCCTGTTCTCACAGACACTAATAGCAAAGCTCCCACTGCTTTCAGGGGATTCAGGGTGGGACCCTGATGGTGCTTCCAGAAATAAAAGGGGGATTTTTAGTTCACCTTTCACTGTTAGCTGTGAAATGCAGCGCCTCCATCCATGCTCACACCAAGCAGTGCTTTGGCTCTGCTCATTAAATCCAGTAATGTCTGTGGGGCAAAATGCAGCTACAGATGAGCAGAGGTATTAAACGTGGTCCTGAGCAATCAGAGCTCTGGTTACTGGATGTAACGTTTCCTCTGGCTGAGTCTGGATGATTTTCCTGTGCTTTGTCACGCTGTAAAATTTGTCCTCTGTGAGCTTTGCTCCTTCCTGCTGCTGACGTCCCCAGGCACGGGGCAGGGGCTGTGCCAGGGCTCGTTGGGCACACATGAAGCACACGTGAAGCAGCACTTCTAGCAGTTTGAGGTGGTTTAGATGCAAAACTTGCTGCAAGGGAAACTTTCACCGCATGGTTCTGCAGGCAGCACGTGAGTAGGAAAGGTCTCATCAGTACAGTCTCTGTCCTTAAAATGTTTTGGATTTAAAAAGGATAAACTTGACACATCCAAAGTTTCGTATTTTGTGGGCTTTGTGCTTCGTTTGAAGTGAGAAATTGATTTCTGCCATGTAACCTCCTGGGGAGGCAGATCTCTGGGCGCACAGGATGGGGCTCAGGTGTGGGTGGGAGCAGGAGGAGCCAGGTTAAGTCTCGTTAATGCACCGCATCTGGTGCTGCTCGTTGGGGCAGGGGTGGGGAGCTCCTTCAGTCCTGATCACTTTGGGCTTGCTGCTCCTCAGCACGGCCATATGGAGTCAGTTTGGAAGAGGAGGGGGAAGAAGGAGCAGGAGGCAGACCAGCGGGCAGAGGTGGACGTCCTAGAGTGACCAGAATGCTTCAAGGAGTATCTCTGACTTGGTGTGGTCAGTGAAGAAATGGTCCTGCAGCAGGGATGCTTTGTGTTCTCCTGAATGCGATGTGGGATAGCTCGGAGCCACCCGTAGCTGTCCGAGGGACCCTTGCAGCCGTATCAGCCCCGTGCTGGGCTTTCCCTGCTCACCCCACTGCTTACGCTGGTATCAAACTTTCCCGATAAGTTTTTCTTAAGTCTTTTGTTTGTTGTGGGGCATCCATCACCGTGCTTATTCATGGGGCTGTGAGACGACTTGGGCAAAAGTGCTGCTGGTCCCTGCAGGAGGGACCCTTCAGCAGAGAACGAGCTGAGGAATATTTAAAAGACTTCACGCAGAGATGCCCTTTGGTGCAGAAAGGCAGCTGTGGAAGTCCTGCGTTCGGTTGTTCAGGTTGGAGCATGTGGGGGTGCTTTGTTTTGTTTTCACTGTTCAGGAAGCTGCAGGGTACCTAGCCTAGAGGGAGAGATTGGATCAAGTTGCTCATCTTATTAATTTGCTCCAAATGCTCGTTGGTTCCAGATGTGCCAGTAATTCTAACTCTGTCGGGGTAAGGTGACAGCAGGGATGCTGTATTGTGAGCCAAGGAAAAGCATAGTCCTGAGGTTTCCCTGAGCTTCATGGGTGCGGGGAGTTTCAAGTGTGCAGGGAAGTGCTGGAAATGCCTCATTTAAATTCTTCTCTGGTTACTGGAGAAAAAAAAAAGCAGATTTATCATAAACAAACTTAAATTCTGTTCTGCCTTCTTTGCAGATCTCTCTCCTCACCTCCCGTGGTAGAAAGATTTGTGCTGTAAATCCCACGTGAAGTGCTCAGTTCATGTGGTGGTGGTAAACGGGACGCTCGCTGCCGTGTTTCAAACGTGAGCCTTTTATTCTCCACTCACAAGTGTGCTCCTGGGTGCACCTGGAGGGGGAAAGGGAGCAGTTTGTCTAGACAATGTGCTCTGCAGGAATCATGACCTAAGGAAAAGAAAGAGTGGAAACAGCCCACAAAGCAACTCGGGTCCTTTCTTCCTTTAGGTGGTGTGGGACACGTTGCTCAGCACGCCTGGGAGGGAGACCCAGCTGCATGGGGGCAGTGAAATTGAGAAGTGCTGGTGCTGCTGGCATCAGGAGCAGCGGGGTGGGAAAATGGGGTTTGTGTTCAATGAAAGCGAGGGGAGCAGCTTAGTCTGCATTACCCCCACCTGCTGTCGTACTGATTCTGCCTGGATCTTGTTAGCTGGATCAGCAAAACCAATCCCACCTTCCTTGTTGATGTGTGCTCAAGAGCACGTCGGGAAGCGTCTCGTCGTTGTTACACCACGGAGGTGCTGAATCTGCACACGGGAGGTAGGAAAGGGACTTTTTAACCAGAGGTTCGTGCTCTATGCTGGTGCTCTCTCTTTATTTAAACACAGCCCAGCTCTGCTTCCTGCTGAGCGCAAATGCAGGAAGCACAAACCCTGTCAGCCTGGTGTTAGTGCTGACTGCAGGAAAGTGGCACTTGGCCTGGTGGTGAGTGATGGCACCCCAATGTGCGTGGCGTGGCGTGAAACCAAGAGGATGGTGGTGACTTTCATCAGCTCCCTCTCTTTAGGGAGCTCTGCCTTCAAGTTCTTCTCGTGATTTCTACAGGATCCGTGGCCTCTTGCAGAAAGGCTTTGGCTGAAGAGGAGGAGCCGTGGCCAGGCTGCAGGCTCCGCTTCAGCTTTCTGGGTTTGGCACTCATCAACTTTAATTTAGTAATTGTGGATGGTATCAGTTTATGTTCTGCCTCCTTAGAGTCAGTCTGTGACAAATTGTTCTCTGCCTCCTCACTCCCACTGCAAATTAGTTGAAAAAGCTAATTTACAGGTGCAGCTCCTGGTAGTCCCATTCGCTGCACCTGGCCCTGCTGTTGGGTTTGTGCGGTGCTTCGGGACTGGGGAGTTGTGGTTTCCTCCTGAAAATACACCCTGTGGGTGAACCTGAGGTTGGGTGGAGGATGCAGTCGCCGTTCCAGGTTTCTCTTGCTCCTGCAAGGCTTCAATAAGATGCATTGACTAAAAGCTGGTTTAGATTGAACAATCAATTAATAACCCTCAGCGCGCGCACATGCTGCATTAATTTGATAATCCCGTGTGTGAAAGTCAGTGGAAAGAAGAATATTTGTTGTTAGTATACAACAGGAAGACAGCGTGTTCTCCAAAGGTAAATGTCACCGTATTGATCAAGATGCAGAGCAGCATCTCCGAAACCTCGTGCCATTGCCAGACTGGCTGCATTTTCAGAGAAGGTGCCAATATCTTCTCCCTTTCTCCACTCCTTTAATTTTAAAGGTAGCACCTCTCATAATCGATTGCATCGCAAAACTTTTCAAGTTCTTTGTATTTTTTTTTCACGCTGGTAGTACCGTGTAGCGTGTGCTTGGCCAATTGCTCCTGGAGAAACCTCCCTGAAGTGGGCTGCTGGTGCAAGGCTGGGGTGCTGATCTCAGGAAGGGATGGCTTCACGCCGTCACGGAGCTAATAGCATCGCGCTCAGGACAGCTGCGGGTACATCTGGTGTTAAACTACCGTTATTTAAACTTTATGATGCGAGAGACTGCCAACTCTCCCGCTTGCAGCATATAAATTATGTCAATTGCTCATGCACTTTTTTTAACCCTGATTTCTCTTGAATTATGGATGATAGACAGGGCCAGAATTTGCTTTTAGTGTTCCCTTGTGAGCATCTGTATGCCGAGTGCACTGAGCAGTCATAATCTCAGTGTGCGCAGTCAGGGGATGCATAATAGAATTTGGGCTCTGACCATACAGCTTGTATCCTAACCATTAAGGGAGGCTGGACACTGACAACTCGAGCTATTTTTGGGCCAGGTGCTGCTTTCCTTGGGGCAGGGAACGCTTTGCTGCCACGTCTGGGCAAAAGAGCTCCAGGCTGGAAGGGCTCGTAGCTGTGGGCTGCGTGTCCCAGGCGGGTTTCTGAAAGCAAAAGCCGGCGTGATGGCCTTTTTCAAGACAGCCCTCTGTTGTGGAGATCAGAGGCTGTCTTTCAGGCCTCGTTCTGGGGTGATAGAGCTTGGGTTTTTAATGAAAACGTTGTGATTGACCTTCTTTGAAGTTTCTGAGCCCGTACTCATGGCAGTGGAGTGCATTTGTCAAGCCACGCACGTAGCTGGGAATTGTGCCAGTCGTGCTCTCGTGTCGGGAGGTAACGGGTTTGGGGGACACCACCACTACACAATACTCAGCTGTGTGTGAGCAGCTCGGTTCCCTTTGCTGTAGCCAGGGTGGTGGTGGTGTCAGCGCTGTTCTGGGACACGGGGCTGCCCCAGGGACTGGGAAGCAGCCATGGGGACCCCCGGGCACAGGGCATGGAGGGGAAATGCAGGAGAGGACTCGTGTAGTGCTTGGTGAGCTCTGCTCCAGGGCCATTTGAGCAGGCTGCATCCCCGTTACTAACACTGAGCCGAAGCGGGTTGCATTGCCTCTGCAGCCCAAAAATGTATTGAAATCAGTTGTATGAATATCTCACAAATCCTGGCTGCAGTGTATCGCACCTGGCTGCTTCCTTTCCTGGTGCAACATAAAAAGGTACACTCGGAAGCTACTGGGGATCCTGCTAAAGTTGCTGGTCTTGCCACAATTTTGGTCACTGACACTGTTCCTCTGAGGAGTAAGATCTTTAAAGGGTATCAATGCAGTGTGCAGGTATCACAGCGCTGTTGCAGAAGCGAGTCAAGGCGCTGCCACTTCTCGGATAATTTCTGCAGCATTTATTGAATAATGTGTGTTTTAAGGTGTATCAACAGCAGGTGTTGGTAAATTACAGACACCAGCTACAGACATGCAGCAGAAGTGTCTGCACTCCTGTTGCATTTGAATTCTGTATAAAACTTAGGATTTTTTTTTTTTTAATTTTTCCCTGTCTGTTGCTGTCGGGAGTTGGCGCTGCCTGTGATGTTGGTATCTGCGAGCTGCGCAGCACCCTGGGCTTGGATGTAAAGGTTTCTGTGAACAGCTTCGAAGCAGCCACCCGGCCGGGGGGATTCTGTGTACTTCGTTAGCGCTCCCGCGTGAAGCCAGCCTCTCTGCAGCATATTGATTTCACAAGCATTAGCCCTTTAATCAAACAGCCCTGAAGTTTTGCACTTCATTAACTGTTCTTTGGGAGCGAAGCACAAACCAGGCACAATGGGCTGGCTGGGTGAAGTCTGCTCCTGCTGATAGCATACCAAATGCCCAGCGTTGGAAGATCTGAGGCAAAAGTTGTGCTCAGAGCAGAGGCAGCAGAGGCTGTGGAAATGACGTGGGGGAAGAAATTGGGAAGGTCGGGTATTGTGGCGAGTGTTGCTGAAGGAACAAAACAGCAGCTAATAGAGAAAAGTTTGGGCTGTGCAGTTGTATCCAAGTGACCCTTGGGATCAGAGGAGATGGGGATGGGATGAAAAAGCTTCCAGGTGGCCGGATAAATCCTGCTGCTGGTCCTGTCCCAGCAGGAGGGACGTCCTGTGTCAGGATGGGACCCCAGGTGCTCAGTCTGGGTGCTGCTGCCTGCACCTGGCTGCGTGCCTGCTGCTGCGTGTGCATCAGCCGGTTGTGTTTGTAATGCAGGGATAAGCTGTTTGCCTGTGTAATTATCAGGCCTTATTAATGCTAAGTATTGTATAACAAACGTGTTTGCAAATAATGACTCCATAATAGTGGAATCACAGAATCACGCAGGGTGGAAGAGACCTTTAGGATCATCGAGTCCAACCAACACCCTGACCTACTGAGTCCTGTCACCAAACCATGTCCCTTACTGCCCAAATCACTGCACTTTTAAAATGACTGGACTATTAATTTTTATTTTTAAGTACATGTCCAAAGCTTTATTTTCTGTTGTTTTATTTTTTTCTACATTGCTATTTTTTTTTGGACTTTCGGGCATATCTGGATGGGCCCCAGTAAGATATATAGGCTAAAAACACTCAGCAATTCCACAATATTGAGTTACATCTCTTCACAGCCTGCAGCCTGCCCCACACACATGTAAAATCCCGTGTTTTGAGATGCATTTAATGGGTGCAATTCATTAAAAAGCAGCAGAGCAGTGGCGGCTCGCCGCCGCAGAGCTGCTCGGTCCCCCAGACGCTTTGCAGGCTCAGACCTCTCCGAAGGAAACCACTTAATCCTTGGGTGAGCAAATCTGATGATAATGCTCTGTGCTTTGTTGTGTACTATGATCTAATTGAGATTTAATGCATTCTGCCTTGTCCCCGCCGTGGACTCCCTTTGGACCGTGCAGTACAAAGCTCGGTGTTAGCAGCTTTCTTTGCCGTATCCCACTTTGTGCCTTCAAAGACAGTCAGGCGTCTGTTACTTGGTTTGAGTGCGTGAAGCAGTTGTGCTGGGCAAGGTGGGAAGAAGGAACTAGATCTGTTCTTGTCCCTTCAAAATATTCTATTTGCTGTAAGCACGAGCATCGATTGAGGAGCCTTTCATTCTCCCGTCCTCCTGTTTAATAATTATGTATCTGCTACCAGTTGTGTTAAATACATCTGCGCCCCACGTGATGCTATCTAATCCCACAGCAATATTTCAGGATGAAATCAATTTAAATTGCCAAGCAGAGGTGTGCACAACAAATGCAGTGGGAGAGCACAGCTCAGGCGGCTTCTGCAGCCCCATGGAGCCCCCTCTGCAGCACCCCATAAACCTGCCCATGCCAGCTTGGGGCCATTGAGCTTCTGACAGGGGACCTGCCTCGGATTTTCAGGGTGCTAAAGAAGAGAAATGATCTTTTTTTCCACCCCCACAAACTCTGTTCCTGGAAAACTGAGCCCTGCTCCTAATGGAAGGGCATTTATGCAGGAAGAGGGCTTGTGGTTTTTAGGTTTTGTGCATTTTATCCACCGAGGTGGGTGCTGTTGAGACAGTTCCAACTTTAATGTCAACTTTTGAGAAACTTGATTTCAGTTTGGGGTTCCTCCTGCCATCTCACACTGAGAACAGTCTGTTTTTCTCTCCCTTTTTTCGCCAGACTTTTCCCTTTTCCCCTCTTTACAAGCTGCTCATTCACTCCATGTCATGGCGGCACCTGGGGGGATTTCTTTTCATTGACTCTTTCAGACCTTTTTTCCCCCAGAATGAGCACTGCTTGTTCTTCCACCTGACTGACCTGGAGGCAGCCATTTAGTCTCAGTTGTGCTGGAGTCAGTAAATCACCCCCAGGACCCCCGCAGGGACCTGCTCTGCACATGCAGCTCCCGTTGGTGTCGGCGAGGATTACGAGCGGCAACGGGGGCTCTGCTCTGTCCTTCGGCTGGCAACAAATATTTCCGTTGAAATACAGGTTTTTAAGTCAAATCCATGCTGTATTATTTAGTGCAGAAAACCTTCAAATGAAATAAAACTTTTTTTTTTTAAACGCTTGCTCTGCCTGTTGGATGATCCCAGCTCGTAGCAGCCGTGAAGTTGTTCCAACCTCCCCATGCTGGGTGTTAATGGGAGCGGGGCGGTGGAGCACATGTGCATCGACAGGGAACTCGGAAGCCTAAAAATTGAATTTTCTCCCTGCCTTTTTCTTCCCTATAGAGAAAATCGGCCCCATTAGTACAGAAAGCTGCGGCAAGGTGGCATTTGCAGTGCAGGGCTGGAAAGCAGCTGCCGTCCCCAGTGTGGTGTTGAGCTGAGGACTTCACTTTTCAGCACTGCCAGTAATCCTATTTGCCACCAGCACACGATAGCAGCTGGCTGCTGCCTTCTGGGGGTGTTGGCCCATTAGGATGGGTTGAAGCAATTCCTCTCCTCCCTGTGGGGCAGCACAGGGAGCAAGAGGTGAGCTGAGGCCAGCTCTGCCTGTCTGGGAGCAATGGGCATGATGCGAGGACTGCACTGGTGGTGAACAAGCACGATTTTTCTCTCTAAAGCAAAGGTTTTTTAAAGTGTACTTGTTCCCAAGGCCTTTGCATTCGCCCGATCCATTCATCGTTTGAGCTCTGTCGGTGCAGGGAAAAGGGCCGTCTTCAGCACGGGGTGGTCAGCGTTTGCTTGGCTCTGCTCCTTTTGTGATTAATATACAGCCCTTTTGAAAATCTTTTTTTTTTTTTTTTTTTTTTTTTTTTGAGATTATTTTAGCTTCTCAGACCTTTTCCTTCTCATAGATAAACTGGCAAGACTGTTTTTGTATTGACATTGCTAAAAGTAGTGCTAGAGATGGTTGTAACTTCAGGTAAATCAGTAAAAGCTATAGTTTCTGAGCACTTGTTCTCGCCGTGGAGCCCAATGTAGTGACTCTCATTTCTTTTTTCCGTGCTGGTCAGTACTCCCAAGGTACCGTACAAAACATTGCCCTTCTTCTTGCCTTTTTTGATCCAATTCATCTCTGCGTCTTGCCTCCAAAGCTGCCTGGGAGCTGCTCGTGCTCGTCCAAAGGAGCAAGCTGCAACGGCAGGGGCTGGGAGGGCAGCCCAGGGAGCTGCTGCTTTGTCCCTCAATTTGAAAATGAATAATGTAGTGTCTTTTTTTTTTTTTTTTTTTTAAGGGGGAAAAAAAAAGGGGGGGGATTAATTTGAACTGTAAACTGATCGGAAAGCCCATTTCCAGCCCTCAGATTTGAATGCGAGGCCTGTCCTTTTGCACAGTTTGCTACGTGCTGGGCATCCTTTGCCTGCTTTAACCTGGCAGCCCTGGTTTTCTGTGGGCTTCGTGGCCCTGATCTGACCTACGTGCAGAAATACACACAGCCTGGCCTCGCGGGCATCTCAGCACGCCTTGTTTTTCTCAATTTGTGTGGTCAGGCCTCTATTGTATTGGTGTGGATCAGCTTAACAGGGGAGATGTGCCCTGCACTGAAATAGATTTTATTCCATTACCTATCTTAAAAGAATAAGAAGTCTGCTAATGCTGCTTTAGCCCAATATACTCTGATGTTGATAACTGATGATTGTGGCTTATTTCTGCCTTTTATCCCAAGCTTTTCCTCTTCCACTATTAAGCGTGACCCTGTTTCCATTCGGTGCCTTTGCTGTGGAGGAGAAGCGATGTTTTGTTGATTTTATCAGTTGTGGTTGTTTTTATTCTCTGTGCAGAGCACTTTCAAAGGGAGGGCAGTGAATACATGTACTCCTATCTTATACAGACCAAGTCAGGTTCAGCTTTTGGCACGCTTTCCCCAGGTGAATGAATGAACAAGCATTGCTCCTGTGCCACTGGGCATCCCCACTGAGCTCCCTGGTGCTGTGCGTGGGGCACAGCTCGTGGGGGGGCCGTGCCCTCCCCCTGGGCTATGGGGTGATGCCTTGCAGGGACCCCCACGAGGGTCAGACAGCTGAGGGCCCCCTCTTTTTGCTGTTATTTGCATTGCTGCTGTCTGCAGATGGAGGAGGGATGGAGATTTAGGGAGATGGTTGCATCTCGCATCACTGAGTCCAGCTCTTCAATAGTTGTAATATTTCCCAGACCAGATCTCCAGCTGTGCGAATTAACAAGATTCGCATTAAGTTTAGGATATTTGAAACAAGAAGCACTCACTGCAGAAACCCTTAATTTGTTACTGGCATTTTTATATATTTTTTCACCTTTTCTGGATTATTCTATGCTGTGTCTCAGCCTGAGGAAGGGGTGACTTTCCTCGTTCTCAGAATAAAAAAATAAAGTAGCTAATGGTGGCGTTTCGGTGTTAACGTTCTGTGTGGATACCTTGAGTCAGTTCTAACAGTACGTGGAGCTTAAAAGCTTTTCACTTTCAAAATAACGTTTTAGTAGGTTTTATTTGATTGTGTTATCTTTTCAGTGGGCTGTAACTGCTCCATCAGGTAGGTGCTTGCTACGTGGCTTCCTTTGGCATGGAAGCAAAGGTGGGGAGAGTAAAAGGCCAGCAGTCCATCAGAAATGGCATCAATTCTTCTGTCCTTCTCTGTAGGACAAGCAGGTGGGGGAGTAACTGCTGGAGGGTAAACAAGATGTCTCTTTAAGTTAGGAGCTTAAGATTTTGATGCATATGTTTCTATCCACTTCGTACAGTTTTTTATATATCTGATCTGTCAGAACAAGTTGGAAGTTATGGATATAAATGGGTATGGCTGACACACAAATGAGTATCAGAAGATGCTGGAGTAGGGTGAGGACTTCAGAGAAATTTCTAGAAACTTCAAGGTATTTTCAATTTGTAGGGAAATGGGGTGAATAGCAGCCTGCTGCCTGAGACAGGGATGCTGGCAGTGGGTGATGTGGCAGCACTGGCAAGGGTAATGGGTACCTTTATTTTGAGAAGAGGGAGAAGAGATCTGGTATTCAGTAGCACAGTTAGCACTCTGTGGGCATCAAACTATCTCAAGAAAGAGAGAAATCCTCAAGTACAGCCTTGGGGTAATTTCCTGTATTGATGAGAAAGTAAAATCCCTTGGAAAGGGGGCTGAGTAACAGCCGCGCCTCGGGGACGAAGCCTTGAAAGACTTCTTATTAACTACACGCTGTTTGGTCTGAGAAGCATTTAATGAGTGGCCAAAATGTCAAGGTTTTTGTCCCAAAAGAGATGGTTTCTGTGAATTAACACCAGCCCTGAATGGAGCAGGCAGTGAAATAAAAAGGTCTGCACACAAAATAGAGGAGTGCTGGAATACAACAACAGCACAGACATAAACAGGGAATGGAACCAGCAGAGAGCTGCAAGAATTAGCATTAGGTGCGGAACAGCCGCGTGGTGTTGCCTAGAAAAGAGTTTCTCTCCGTATTTCTTGGGCTGGGAAAAGAACTTCATTAAAGATAACAGAACGGGAAGGGGAATGCAAATGGCTATCGATTCGGGCTGTGCCGTGGCAATGTTTCAGGCTGGCTTCGAGCTGAAGGAGCATTTACTGCTCACTCATGCTGACCAGCCCCGAATTAAGGCTTGAAGGCACTACTGGCTCCTGCACTGGAGGACAGGGAGTTGCCAGAGCAACGTCTGTAGCTGGGGAGGTTGGGGACCGTGTCCTGGTCTGTGTGTGCGTGTTTTGGTGACATCCCAATCGAAGCTGGCTGGCTCTGCCTGGCAGTGCCCACATCTGGACCCCACGTCTGAATTTCTCCCTGGGAACGTCCTCAGCCCACCGCCAGCAGGGTTTGTGCAGCCGGTGAGCTGCTAAGCACGTCCCCGGCGTGGGCAGTAACGTGTTCATCTGAGCTTTATTTGCAATCTCAATGAAATGCCTGTGTTTGTCTTTTGTGGCTCTCCTGCTGGCAGATGTCGTTTCGGGTTTGTTTTGTTATCAATTGAAATTGAGTGCGGTTTGTTCCTGGTAGCTTTATAAACCTTATCTGAGAAATGTTCAATAATTCATTTAAAAAAAAAAAAATAAAAAAATGAAGACATCCCTTGTTCTCACTAATTGTAAAGGCAGTCCTGATTTTTCAGTTCGCCCTTCTTTCTGGCAACTGGCTAGTTTAGAAAGCTTCCCTTTGGGCTCGGAAAGCTGGGAGGGATTTCAAGCACTGAGGCGTTTGGCAGGAGCTGGCTGGCTCCATGCAGCCCTGGCTCGCAGTTTGCACGTCCTGCTGCTGGATGGCTGCATCCTGCCCGTGCTGGCGGCGACGTGCACCAGGCCTGCGATGCCCTCGTCCTCTGAGCATCCCCGCTCGGTGCAGGCAGTCGGGCAGTGCTCCCACGGCTCCCATTTGTGCGGCAAAATTAATTTTGTTCCATGCAGGGTTTTGGCAGCGAGGCTCCTGGCGCAGAGGGTGAAGAGGAAAGATCTCACTGCGAGCTTGGAGGATGTGTGGACGAGGGTGGGTCTGTGCTCTTGGGTGCTCGAGGTTTCTCTAGGGTTTTAGAGCAACTGAGGAAACCATTTCAGCTGTGCACGAGCCAGAGCTGGCGGAGGCAAGGTTGAGTGGTGTGTGGGTCCAGCTGCTGGGGGTCTGCAGTGGTTATTCACTGTAAAATATATCTGTATGTACGCGTGCGGATTTCTTGTTAAAATGCTTCCATGAGATTGTTCGAGTTTCCTTGAAGCTGCTGAAATGGGAACGGTTTCAAGTTGGTGCCAGGGTATGGAGGCTTGTGGTGGGAGTCCCTTGGTGCTGCCCTGCTTGCTTTTCTTGTGCCAGCACAGGTGGTGAGTGGAAAATGCTCGCTGATTTATCCAAACTGTCCCACTGACCTCCTCTGGAATCCCTTTGAAGCCATTCCAGCAGGAAAGTTTCCCTAAGGACAGCGGTCGCCCTGGATGTGGTATGCTGCATCCTCCCCTAACCTAGAAGGAAATCACCCCATCAAGCCTTCCAGCATGCACACAGGGAAAACTTTGGGTAAAGCTTTACTTTGAGAAGATGCAAAATACTCTGAGTACGGATCATCTGCAGGCCATCTGCCGTGCCCTTGGAGACCACAGCGGGGTTGTAGACGGCAGCTGGGCTTTGTTACACTGTGCTGGCCGGTTACTTCGAGCTGATGTTCCCCAGGGCTTCACTTTTTCCTCATGTTTTCATCGTAGAGCAGTGGAGAGGAAGGAGTCGGAGTGAGGGTGGCAGCAGGGACGCTGCTGAACCATCGCTGCAGGCTCCTTCTGGGGCTTTTGCCTCCTGCACTCATTTGCGTGCTGCAGTTCTCTTATTGCCTGGATTTCTGTGACCCTTTAGCCACGAGAAGGGGACACGTGGAGCCAGTAAGAGGGTCCCTCCACCAGTTATTTCCCTTTGTGAAGCAGCTCAGAACTGATCTGTAACAATGTCCATACCCCGTGTCCCAGTGTGGCTGCAATTCTGCCCTAATGGCCCCGTTTGGCTCCAGCCTCGCACTTGTGCTGTGTGGGAATGCTCTTATGCTCGTAATATATGAGGTTCTAAGGCATCCAGTCAGGAAAACATAAATGAAATGTCTTGGGGAGAAAAAAATGTGAAAAGGCACCATGCAACCTCAACAGTTTCCAGCAGGACGCTTATGCTGATGTAGGTGTGACAGAGGAATGCTGATCCCAGTGCCGGCGCTGCCTCCTCAATCAAGTCAAGTAGCCCTGAGTCAAACACACGTTACACCTCGAGGAGAATTTAAAAAATAAATAAATAAATAGAAAACACCTGCACTAACACTAACTCCATTACAGCTAAATGGCTTTAACACTTTTTCTCTTTTTGCTCCGTATCTTTCAAGCACACAGCAAGTTTTACGGAACACCATCAGTGCTCAGAAATAGGCGCTCTCAAAACGTTTCAGGAATCCAGCCCCTCGTTTCCCTGCAGCTGCTTTCTGTGGTGCATTGTACTAGATGACAGGTAGCAGGGATCTGTGTGCAGCTATTGATAGCCTCCCTCTAGAAACATCTGTCCCTGAAAATTGCTGTCCCTCCTCCTCTCCCAGTCCCCATTAATGGAGCACTCGGATTTTCACATTTTATATTTGCCCTGTGGTGTTTGCGGAGTTAAACACTTCTCCTGGTGGAGCTGAATAAAGCCCATTCCTCTAAGTCACAAAGTACCTCCAAATAACACTGATAGCAAGCTGGAATATGGAAGTTAGGGGAATATCTGGCAATAATCGTGACATTTTAGGTTGTACCTGTGCCAGCCGCCTGGCAGCAAGCAGGGCAGGTGAAAGGCTGTGGTTGCTCTGACCTACATTATTGGGCCGTGTTTCCATACAGCATGCAAAATGTTTTTCAAGAAAGAAACTTCATTTGTAAGGCTCAAACGCACAAAACATACCCTAAAGAAAAGGGAACGTTCGTGGTGGTGCTGACACAGGTACTGCTGCGATGACACCGTGATGTCCCTGTAATCCATCACGTTGAAACCTCCTGCAGTGGCAGTTGTGTGCTTTGGTGCAAGCCTCACGATTTATACTAAGAGCAGAATTCAGGAATAACATAATAAGTTCAATGAGCATTAATTGCAGAAGCCCTTTGTCTATTCCTCTTGCAACCAAAAATAAAATGATAGAAAACTGTTCTTTTTTGAGGCAAACACAATGAGCTGGCTTCTTGGTTTTGTTCTTTTTTCTCAGTGAGCCTGAGAAATTGATGCACTGACAGAATACAAATAGTCAGGAAACTGGAAAAAAAATCTTTGTATCCAATGTGAGCTAACATCTGCTTTGTGCATATATAAGGCAAAATAAGCATACAATAAACAAAACAGTGCTTTTCCAGTGAATGGTCTTATTGGGAGGGAATGAGTCAAAAAAAAAAAAAAAATAGATTTCTGTGAGACTTTAGGATACGCCTTAGAGGGAAACTTGGCATTTTTTATAATATTAGCGATGGGTCAAGAGCAAGGTGTCCTGTGATTTTTAAATTGGTGCTATGAGCAATGGCCAAGCACGCATCTATCCGTGCCCTTTATGCTGCAGCATGGCCAATATGCTTGGCTTCTGAATTTTATCCTCCTCCAAGTAGAAGTGGATGAGGTGAGGGTCAAATTTTTTAAGTTTTGGAGTAAAATGTTAGAAAAGCTTTAAGTGAGAGACCGCTGCCTCGCAACAAGCTGCGGGAGGACCTGTGGCTCCCCCAGGTTGTGACTCCTGAGTGGAGAAGAACCATAGGAGAGGTGAGCAGTGCAGGGCAGGCAGCCCGGGGGGAAGCCTCGGGTGGTGTGTAAGGAGAGGAAAATGGGAATAAACAGAAGGTAACATGCGTGGATGGATTTAAAGCTTAATAACACAGACATCTGGAAGCATCTTGTTTGTTCAGCTTGCCTCTGGCAACTCCGTTGGTAATACAATTCGGGAGATCGCCAGGAAAACATGTGAGTCACCTGTAGTTGTTTCATGATTGGACTCAAACCTTCTCGCAGTTTCTGCCACAAGAACTTGGTTGGAGGATGAGCAGAAGGATGCACGACACTTATTGATTTCTCATATCTTCTAGAGCAGCCCGTGGAGCGCGGGGGCTTGCTGTGCTGGTCAGAGGATAAAAGACAGCCGCAAACAAGAGGAGCGAGGCGGGTCCTGAGAGCTGGAGTGAAGGAGTGGGGCAGGCGGAAGATTGATGGGAAAGATTAAAGGCAACAGGAGTGATTTGGAGCAGTGACCTGTGGGGATTTCATTGCCTTCCATCAGAGGAGTGTAGTCTTCTGACACGCAATTTTGCCAAAGAAACCAAAGTATTAACGTGATCTGTGCCCTCCACGTCTGATATTGGAAAGTTCCTGCACTCTTCACACTGTGCAGCACTGAGATAATTAAAGGCGTGATCAAGCAAAATACATGTGTGCACATGTTAGTACGTGCTACCCAAATTTTCTAGGGTGTTCACATTTAGTGTACGGGTGCCAAGGAAACATCGAGGCTGTGGGATCCTGCTGGCAGCAGATCTGGGGATGCCTCTGTACCTCTTGCACAGGGATAATGGAATCACAGTGCCTTCAGCGTGAAGTACCCATAATGGAGAACGTCAGCTAAAAATCATGATAAAGAACAATTTTATGAATCGCCTCTTCAGCAGCTCTTCCAGGATGAGGACAATCAAGCAAATTGCGCATGGTTGAGTTTCATGGCAAGATATAAATATATGTGGTCTCATGTCAGCTGCTATTTCTTCCTCAGAAATCTGTGTGTGTGCTTCACACAGATGGGATCTTTTGATTTTTACACGTCTTGCCTCTTTTTTCACGTTAATACTCTTCATACACCATGATACCATCCAAAAATATTATTTAATCATGATCTCATCATGGTTAAATGGATTTGATGTAGGACAAAATATCGCCTAATTAACTAGGCATAGTGTAGTTACTGGAAATCTTCAAGTGCCTTTCCGTGGTATCACCTCTAATTGACTTTGTAGGTCTGACAGATAGAAAGTAACACTAACCCTAATTTTCGAACATATATATTAATAAAGAAACTCATGATTTTGAGCGCTTCCTCCTGTTATTTGCAGAATAACTGCACGTTGTTACTGAACTTGGCTTGATGTTAAACTGCAGACTCAGATTAAGCAGTTCCCTTGGCGGTGCTGTCAGCACGGTGACTCCTTGTCGCAGTGCTCCTGTTCAGAGCCTGCCTTTCCTTTAGGTGTTTGTGTTGGTTTTGAGGTGATGACTGCACCGTGGCCGTGCCCCCACACCAGGTGACTCACTGCGGCTTCTCTGCTTCTACATTTTCATAACAGGCATGCAATGAAAAACCAAGAAACGCGTAGAGTAGATTATTATGAAATTCTTGCTTTATGTTTCTTTTCTCATTTTATTGCTCTCCTAACAATATGCACAGCACACGCGTTTGCTCCCTGCACAGAAGCCAGGTGCAGCAGTCACGCAGCTGAACTTCTGTTACTTCAAGCCATGAGTTACTCAAGGTGTATATTAAATATGTGCTGGGAAGGGAAGGTTTAAGGGCTCGTGCTGCAGCATTTGACTTTGTGTTATCAGCAAAAGTGAAGCTGTGGCAAGTCAAGTGTATGGGAAGTGTCTAGACAGTGTTATACGTGCATAACTGTGCGTGTAAGTAGGCGTGTGTAATGCACGAGCAAATCCACCTGGGTATGTGTGCAATTTATGTATACACGCCTGCAGGTACCAGCAATGCACATTTTTCAGCAGTGAATAGTGCCTTCAGGTGTGACATTTTAGAGCACAGGAGGTTATTTAGCGTAGCAAAGGGAAATGTTTGAACACTGATGTCGGGATGTGGGAGGAGTGAATAGCTCCTTCCCCGTTGCCTCACTGCTTTCCTTCGTGGAAGCAAAAATGTTGGGAGACTGGATATTTTTGTAATCTTATAAAGGGTTTTATTTTATTGTTTTACAACGTTTGTAAGGTGCAGCATTGCCTTTGAAGGGTATGGAGCAGAAGCTTCCAGTTTTAGATATCCCAGTCTCCAGTTTCCCGTAGTTAAAGCTTCCATCTCTGGCTCTGGTCCCGATGTGAGGTCTCAACTTTTTTCCTTCAGCAAGAACATTGGATGTCCAGCTGCCTGCAGGAGCTCGCTGGTACTTGATGGCAAACGGGCTTTTTAAATGTAAATGTAGTAATTTACATTTCTGCAGCGTCTAAGCAACTTTTTATGATAGCCATATGATAGAGCTGCTTGGGGTTTGGTTTCGCTGTGCGTGTGATGGGTTTGGCTCTTTGGTCTGAATTGAAGTCAGCGCCTGTCACTGACCCAGCCCTCCCTGAACTCTTGGGGAGTTTTGCTGAATTAAGGAACAGGGAGCAAAAAAAATTATCTGATAGCTCAAGTCTGATCTGTAACGTATTTAGTGGCATGTAAAAGGCAGACAAGGTCTCAGTCTTTATGAATTAATGAGCAGGGTGGGTGCGTGTTCTCCAGTGTCTAAGCATGGCAATAACGTCTTCATTTTCTTATTAAAAGTCTTTCTTTTAGATGAGCCAGCTTTGTGAAATTCCCGAACTCGGTTATTCTACTGCCTGTGCCAAGATTTTGTTGGTTTTCGGCTGGAATTCCAAATTTCTCAGGGGCAGCCAGAAACCAGTTTGAGGCACAGAATGTGTTTGTGGATGTGCGCAAATGGGCTTCCTCTCTCCATCAAGCTGACTTTAATGTAATGTAACAATTCAGTCACTAGCCATGTTGGGTAAACTTAATTAGTGTTGAAAAGTGGCTTGTTTTGCAAGATGATCAATTTTTAACCTAAGTAAATGACTTTCTTTGCAACTAATAAATTAAATAAATTATATTTTTCTTGTGCCGTACAGTGGGGCTCATAAATTCCGCGAGCACTTAGCTGGTAGTTTCACTTGATTACCTTTCCCATTTCTGGTTTTAATAATCCTTGTAAGAGTGGGGAAAGCAGTCACTTCTCATAACGTGGCAGGAAAGCAGCGAGGGGCGGCACGCTTCCATTTCAGTGGGCTTGGCCATCAGGATTACTGAATGTGCAAACCTTTCAGCTCTTTGCAGGGTTTTCTCCTTGCTCACCCTCACGGGTGCTCAGACAGGAGTTCTCCATCTGGGAACACAGAAGAAACCAAACTGTGAGCAAAACGAGCGAGGCATAAAAGCAAGCAGGCTTTTTGTGGCTTCTCCATAGTAACCAGGACGGTAATAGGAAAGCCAGAGTATTTTGTCTGTTTGAGAAGCCGGTGGTTAATCAAACGTTTGATGTATCATTAAAAAAAAAATTAAATTTCCATTGCAGTAGGAGTAGTGCTTGTTTTCAGTAACTAAGGTTGTATTAAAAATCAACATACAGAAAGTGCTCGAGGCTCCAGGAGGATTTTGCTGCTGGTGGTGCCCAGGGTAGCTGCTTGGGCAGGATGCAGCTACCGTGCCCGAGGAGGGAGAAAACCTTTGGTGAGATGCTTGGTGAGGTCCTCAGCTGGTGCTGGGTCCGTGAGGTCAATTTTTAGTGACTGGGACAGCTTAGGAAGGGCTTTGCTGTAGTTTTATCTGAGTTACATTTCTAGAGGCAATAATACCTCCTAAATCTTGATTTTAAGCATCATCAAGGGAAGTGTCAAAGCACGTGGAGTGGTGGACGAGCCAAGCACCTATGGGTGCAGGTCCCACCACCCAGAGGAGCAGGATGCTCACCTGGGGTTTCCTCGAGCCCCGGGCCCTCGTGCTGCTCTCATCTCAGCAGGGGCAGGGAGTGCAGCTGACCTTGGCAGTGAGGGCTCCCAGAAGTCACAACATTTGTATTCTTCAGGACGGTTTTCAGAAACTCTGGAACAATAAGTAAATTAAATAAAGCATATTCAGATACTCCTTCCAGGGACTGTACTTTTTACACTTGTCGGAGGTGCTTTGACCTTCTAGTTTATTATGAGTCAGGAAAAGTCAGTATTTCTCAGCTTGCCAAGGTTGGAGGAATTTTAATGAGTTATTGAGTCAAATAGTTAATCCTCCAACACCAGATTTTTTTTTCCCCTTTCAGATTTACAGTGATAAAAACACAGGCTTAAGGGGAACCGAGACAAATGGGGTTTTGTAGAGACTTTTGCTCGTCTTTATGAACGTGCTTTAACCCCTTGGTTGCTAGTAGGTGAAAAGTGGATTCAGCGCTGGGACATTTCATAGTGGCACGAAGTGGGTGGGCAAACAGGGACTGTGTGGCTGTTAGCAGGGAATTTTGCACAACAAAAATGGGCCAGGAGGTTGAAGTAGGTAGGTAGTGCTGATGCTCCTCACATCTGTTACGTGTAATGGGGAGGTCTAGGTAAGATTTGCTCTGTTCTCCTAAGTTAAAGAGTTCTGCTCCTTGAAAAACTATTGAAGGGAAGAGCACTGGCTGTGTTTTGGAGGGTGCTGTGGTCTCTGCAGGCCTTGTCCCGTTGGATGCTGCAGCACGCCTGGAGCACCGTGAAGCACAGGGCACACAGCACACACCAAAACCTCCCCAACAGCCAAAGCTGCAAGGGATAAATCCAGGCAGTGGGTTTGCTTCACAACTGCCTTGCTGGTCCAGACTGAGCCACTGGTGTGGGCACAGCCGGAGGCTGCTGTGTGCTACTGAGTGTTTATTCCTGCTTTAATTACGCCTTTTGCAGCATCCCTTTGTAATTCTCAACTTTGTGTACTCCAATTAGCATAGAATCATCTAATTTCCTGAAAGTCTCTTTATTGAGTATAATGTGAATCATTTCTCTGAGCAGTGGCTTGTCTGGAAGTACCCTGGTCTGTCTGAATTATGGTGATGCTCTGTTGTAAGCCATTAAGTGAGGAAACTTCAGAAGTAGAAAATGTTGTAGTGCCAGGGCACTTCTGTCAGCCTTTCAATTGTATCAAAAAGCAGGTAGTACAGGAATATTCCAAATATTTTATCCAATGCATTTTTAAAATGTTTTCTCCTTATATGTCAGTTTTCAGAGTGTAGGGATAAATACTGATGGTCACTTTTATGTTGAGAAGTGTTTTCCTATAATATTCCCTTGACTTCAGTGACACTCTTTCTTGGGGGGCTCTTTCACTCTCCGAGCTTCTTGGGGGTTATTTCTCTGTAACTATCTGCCTTAACTTCCACTGAAATCCGTGTGAATTTTAGCCCTAGGGACATTCTGCTTCTGGGTCACAAGGTGGTACCTGGACTCCCGATACAGCTGTGTCAACAGAAGCTGGAGGGCTGGCACTTGGGCACTTGCCACAGGGAAAGAAGCTCCTCGTGGGTTTTGTGTCTGCCAAAATGTTGACTTCAGCATTGCTTTCTGGATGCAAGTCATGCCCAAATGTCACGCACTGAAATTCCCTCTTTGGGTTTTATTTTAGGGTCTGGTTTTGCAAAAGCCTGAAAGCAGAAGTGGCCCCGTGTCCACCACTTTTCAGGAAAGCACTTCCAGCACATGGCTGATATTTTGATGACTCAGGGCTGGGAGATGTGAAGACACTCCAGGTTGCCGTTGTGCTGCTGTTCAAAGAGATGTGCTTTTAGCCTTGGAAACCTTTTAGCTCCTGCTCTTGGAATTGTTGTGCCACTCACCACAGCAGACGAACATGGTCTGTTAGGTAAATAGTGCTAACACTGACTTTTTCTCTTCTTGCCAGTGCTTTACGGTGAGGATGGGCTGCACGCATCATGCGAGAAGAAGTACTGTGGCCGGGGGAGCAAGTGCGTTGTGAACAAGGACACCAAGCAGCCCGAGTGTAGGTGTGTGGAAGACTGCAAGTCCAGCTACATGCCCGTGTGTGGATCTGATGGCAAGTTTTATGAAAATCACTGTCAACTGCATCGAGCCTCGTGTCTGCAGAGGAAGAAAATCTACATTATCCACAGCAAGGACTGTTTCTTCAAAGGTAGGGCAGCATTAAAAATGAATACTTCTGCAGAACTCCCATCACTCATCTTACCATAATCCTGATAAATGGCTGAATAATATGCTTTATTTCTAAGAGATTAATTTTTAAAGGATGGTTTATTCTGGGACTCTGTAGAACATAACCATGTTTTATGCAGCTCTTAAGTCTCTGGGTGTCATCACCCAAACTGTAATCAAACTGCGATCCAGTAAATAATTAACAGCACTGTGTGTATTGTGTGCGCTGCAGTTATGCTGTTCAGTGCTTACAGCTTCCAGTGTAATAACTTTTTACGAGGTGATTCATTTGGTAAGGCTCTGAACAAGACGGAGACATTCTGAAAAAAGTACGTGGTATTTAAAAAGTTTGTTGGGCAAATGAGGAAAAAAAAAAATTAATTCTCTCCTAAAACTGAATGCGGAAGCTCAGTCTCAATTAGCACAGCAGTACGGTTCACCAGCTGCTCTACAAGCTCTGGTAGTGGGGTTCACAACAAATTTAGTAGGTGGATATGCTGGGGATGTTTTGGGAGCCATCAGCTCCGTGGGTCAGCATTTCCTAAAAGGCACCACAGCTGAAAATTGCATTTCAGCCTGCTTAGGCAAATGACACAGGCAAAGGAGAAAAGCTGTTGAGACAAAGTAAGATGATTGGAAAGTGTGCCATCAGAACAGAAGAACGAGAGGCAAAGAAGTGATAAAGGTGCTGGAGTTGTATTACTGCAGAAAAGAAGGAGCGAGTCAGTTCATTGCTTAAATGCCTGTGTCCAGAACAACGCTTATCGTGCAGCTCTTCCAAAATGCTTGCTATTTTTGCAAGATTTTTTCCAGAACTTATGCAATCTTTGGATAAACTTTATAGCCACATAAATGTGTATGTAGCGTATAGGTAAAAATAGGTATTCCTTTACTCTGCCAAATTCACTGGCTTACTGCTGAGAGTTAGCTCACAGCAATATGGGCTTCTGCGAAGAATAAATTGGGTGTTTCTATCTAAAAATTCAAACCTTGCTTTGGATTTGCTGGTTCTGTGATGCCCATCGTGGGAAGCAGTGTGGTTGTGAGAACTGTGCCTGGAGGCCACGTGCAGGAGGAGAGGTACAGACTTAGGCTTCTTGGGCAGGGGAAGCCTCATATTCCTGTATTGCCTCTCCTCTTGTGCAGCGAGGCCCGAGTCTGATGGGCATTCAGGTGTGAGGGTGGCTCAGCTGTGGTGATGTTGAAGGCAGTTCTGGTTACCAGCAGGATGCACACATCGTCAGCTGTGTGTTGGGTACGACAGGAAATTTCGTTATCATCATTGCACCAAATCACTGTTGGGATGGAGACCTGTGTCTTTTCCTTTCATTTCCTGCAGGCTGTGTACCAGCCTGTCACAAATCAAGTGGGGCTGCAGTAACAGGAGCGTGTGATATAATGCCAGGGAGTGGAAGAAGTCGTTAAATTATTTTATTTCTAATGAGAGGTCTTGCAAAGGCTTCACTAGAGTGTATCTTGAAAACCCATTGTCAAATATAACTCCATATACCTACAGGAAGATTAGAGTGGGTTGCTGCAAATATCTCCGGTGACATTTACGTGATCAAATATGAAAATAATTCCTTTATCTCCAGCTCAATGGGCACTTCTGCCCCTGAGGAGTTGGGCTGTATGCACAGCTATCCATCACGGGCGCTCATTTACTAATGCTTGCAAGTGCATGGTGCTAGAGGAGCCTGTTTCAGACACAGGGGTCCTTTTAAAGATCCTTTTTGACATATCCTTGTGTGATATCCTTTGTAGTTAGGAGCACATTACTGTTCTTGTGCCTTGAAGACCTGGTATGATGTTAGTCGTGGAGATGGATCGCTTAAAGGCATGTTTGCAGGGACAGAATGTGAGCAGGTCCAGGTGAAAAGGTTGGGCTTTGGTGTTGGGTTTGCTTTAAAAAGGAGCATCAACAAAGGTTGTTTGTGCCTTGCTTCTGCTGCTGGCACCTCTGCCTCTGGGTATCGAGTTGGATCTGGGCATGGACCTTGCTGGGAGCTGCCTTGTCCCTGAGTAGGAGCTGGGACTGCAGCACGGGAAATGTCCTGGAGAGGCTGGGAGGGGAAAATTCAGGTCTTAACCTCACAGCTGCTCACCAGCCCCCCAGATCCCACGTGGTGCCACAGGTTTCCTTTCCCTGCCTCCCAAAAAGGGGTGTACAGACAGTTTTTTCAGTCCTGTACGTAGCCTTACCTTTTTACAGTGATGTTTCTGCGTTTTTATTCATTCCTTATCACATATGCTGTTAAAGAAAATGAGTTCTCATTGCAGTAATCAGTGCCTCTGGAATGGCTGTATTATACCTAATGATACAATGTCACGCTTGAATACCTTCCTGAACGCACCATGAAATGATGTCAGAAAGCAGTGGTTTCGTGTCCCACTTTAAAGTAACCCTTAAACTCTTGCAATGGGGCACTGCCTAAAGCTGCTTTTCAGCAAAATAAAAGCTTTATGGAAGGGAAGAAAGAAGTGAACTCTCTTCTCGTCCTGCATGAGTAAATAAAGTACTTTCCACCGCTGTCTGTAGAGATAAAATGTAGGGAAAAAAAGAGTTTAAGGGGCGAATAATCAGACAGAATGGGACTGAGGAATATTTGGCTTCAGCTCTCGTTGCTGATGTGGTTCCCAGGTAACCTTCTGTGTGTCCTCTCGTTTCACTGTACTTTACTCTCCTGCTTGTAAATCAAGAATGATTTCTTTTTCTTTTTTTTTTTATACAGAAATTGATATTAAGCTATTAATCTAGAGATTTATATAGTAGCATTGTAAGTATAACGTAAAGTGTAAGACTTTGCAACTGGAGAAAAATCTTAAAGGTGTAAAAAATATAGTTTCACCTGGACTTTGGGTGTATATCGGTAGGCGCGTGCTTTCTAAACATTTTCTGTCAAGTAGACGGTTTAATTATTTGAGTGTAATTAGGCTGATGAGTGGGCTCCCTCCTGTTTTATTGTCCCAGCTGCCTTCTTCCATTACGATTTAAAGCCTTGCCCTGAAGTATCCAAGTGACCACACACAGCATCCGTGTGCTCTGCCAGTTTGCCCAGTTACCAGTGAAAAAGTGGGTGGCCTTCAAGTACAGCAGAGACAAAATGACCCCGATTCCCTCCTTGTGACCGAGCTAGGTCTACCCACAATAAGCTGACAATGAAGAGGAAAGCAAAGAGCTTGGTTTCATTTGGGATCGGTCATTTGGGAAAGGATTGTTTGGGCAGCACAACTGCCTGGTGCTGCCCAGTAGTGAAAAGAAAAATGGAAATACAAACACGCTCCCTTTTTCTCAGTCAACAAAACAATGGATAAATAGGTAGGAAACCTTATACCTTATACCTTAGGAGCTTGGAACCCAAAGGAAAATATTGAAAAGCAGAAATCCTGCATCCAGAGGTCTCAGGAGAAATGTCACTCCTACACAGAACTGGTGAAACTCTCCTTGATCTGGTTGTCTTCACCAGGATGAAACATAGCTTGGTTTTCCTGTAGGAAGAGTTTCTGTTTGAGATTTCTCTACTTCATACTTCTTGTTGTGTGTTTTATTGGTTTCTTTTTAATATGTTTTTACTGTTTTTGGAGTTTCTGTAGTCGTTTGGTTTAAGTGCTTGGAGACTGGGTAACAAAATGCAGAAGGATAAAAATCTTTTCCTCTTTGCCAAAGAGGAGAAGAAATAAGTTCCTCTTCCCCAAGAGCACTCCAGTAACTGAAAGCCAGAAAGATATCTGTGCTCATGATGACAATTGTCCCACAGATGTCCAAAATGAGCAGTTGGCCTGGATATGTTCCTATTTGAAATGCCTCGCGTAATGCTGCTGTATCATTTTAGCACAGTGATTTGGACTACACTTCGCTTTTCTATAGCAGCAGTTCCTTTATTTCCACTTCTATTCATTTTCCTCTCCTTTTGACTTTTTACACCCACTCAGTCTCTTCACTCATTTTTCTCTCATTATTTTTGGCCAGCGAAAGCTGCACACACACCACTCAGTACAAATTTTCTTCCCTTCCCTCCTCTGTCTCCAGAAACACAGGAACAATTTACTTCCCTAGCAGTGTAAATACACTAGGAAAAAAAAAAATCTCTGTTTAGTGCTATGTTTTCCATTTTCAGAATGTTTAGTAGTATTTTTTTAATATTATTTTTCTCCCCTCTCTTTCTTTTTTCCTCCTCCCCATCTTCTTCTAGAACAGCAGTCCTGAAGTGCCCTGCTGTCAGTCAAGCCCCTGTTAGGGGAAGAGCAGCTGCATTATTGCCCAGGCCCATTCTGTATTTTCTCCAGCTCTGACAAACTCTCTTTATCCAGGTGTTTTGTGTTTTTCACAAAAAGCTCCACTTTTCTGGCTGGGATTTCGAGTGGCTTTGTACTGCAGCTGCTCAGATTTAGTTTGGAGCTGTGGCGTGATTTCTGTGCAGAGCAATTGACCAAATTCCTGAACTTCACATCGTGGAAAAGCCCTGTACCTGTGCTGCTTACCTTACTCATTTCATTTATTTTTTGTTCAGTCCATCTTCTACTAAATCTCTAATTTTATGAGACCTGACAGAGGTTTATGTGGAAAGATGCGGCATTAGAAAATCACATCTGTGCTCTGGTATTCTGGTCCTGTTCTTTCTTGCTCCTAGCTCTCCCAGAATGTCAGTAGTAATTTTTTCAATAATTTGGAGCCCTATTATTTAAAACACATACCTTTTTTCTTTAGGCAAATATTGGTAATTTTCCTTCTCACACTAGGTCAGCTTACGGCCCATAATAAATCATATTTTTGTAGAGATTTGGGGTGGAAAATTGAAAGAAACCAGTGTGGAAAACCAGGAGAACGGCTGAGAGGGGAGGTTCAGCCTGGGTGTGTGGAGAGGGTTTTCCCTGAAGACAGAGGGATGGGTGGCCCCGGGAGGCTGCGTGACCTCCATCAGAGCCTGCCAGAGCAGGAGGAGGCCCTGAAGGGCTCGGTGTCGAGGCCCCTTCCAGCCTGGACCATCCCACAGCCATACGGTTACGTTGTGCTCGTGGCACTTCCAACTTCTCCTATGTCTTTCCTCCGATTCTCAAGAAGTGTTTTTTTTCCAATTATAGAAAACGATCATCTTCTGCATGTTGACAGAAAACTTTCAGTGCTTAGATGTTTTTTTTTAAAAAACAGGTAATTGCAAACTTGGAGGGGGAAAAAAAACAGGCTGATACCTCATGCAAAGAACAAGCGCAGCAAGCTCCAGTAGTTCTGAATCCAGCCTCGGGTGCTGGTGCTTCATTTCTGTGGTGCTTTATTTATTGTCCATGTGTTTGTTCTCTGCTTTGTTACTTGCCGAAGTAATTTGTTCGAGAAAATAGCATTTCAAAACATCTCAGAGAAGGTGTTGAATGTTTTTTCTCATTTAGTGGTTGTAAAGCAGACAAGCAGGATTGCAGGCAGGACTGCGGGCTGTGGAGAAGTCTGCTCCGTTTAGCGCTCCGTGGCTTTCCAGCTGGAAAAGTCTGGGGGAACTCATGGCAGATTTCCCAGCTGACAATTAATATTTGCTGATTTAAACCCGCAGCGCTGCTGACAGGCTGGTTTGGTGGCAGCGAGGTGGATGTAGAGCCACTGGGAGGTGTAAAAGGAATGCCTCTGGTGGGAGGCCGGGGTCTCCAACGTGCAGGACCGGCCTGCAATGAGCTTTTCAGCACCCAGTGCCAACATATTTGGGGTTTTACGTGTTGTAAAGAAAGGTAAGTGCTATGTGTAATAGAGGTGTTTGCTCTCACTAGAGCTGATACAGTTCTTAATGCTCTGAGTACTTCAGAATTCCATGTACCAAAAGGATTTCGTGTTATTCCCATGCTGCTTTTTCAGCTCTCTCCACCGAGACTTTTGAGGAATGATCAGTTTTACCTGGCTTGTCAGGTTGAATCCTTCTAAATGTGATTGACAGCTTAATTCCTGACAAACAGACCGCATCCATCTTTGGGGTAACTCGTGGAAGTTGTATTGATTGATGTGAGGATACGAACACGAGGCAGCTTGCTCCTGGCTTTGGTAACACTAATCTTGTAGGAGGATGTTCAAGTCTTTTTAAGATTTTCCATACATTTTCATTTTAAAAGACTCTTGGTCACTGCATAGCCTTAGCAGTTGAGATGGGAAATGAAAGCAAGGGAGGAAGAGGATGGAGAATCGAAGTAAAGGATGTGGGAGGAGACCCAGGGATGTGGCTTGCACTTACCCATTGGAGTCCTGTGTCAACTTTTGCACTGCCAACTGCAACCCTCAGTATGTCAGGGGATGTTTTGGGGATGTTTCGTTCATTTTTACCTGTCCTTCTCTATTGTTTGTATCTATTGCATGCTTCTAGTGATGCGATGGCATTCTGGACTGTGTCCACCTCAGTTTTCTTCTCTACAAACCAGGTTAATGTTACCTATTTTCCATGAATTGGGGAGCTTAAAGCACAGTTAAATATTAAAGAGCCCTATGTAGGAAACATTAGAGAAAGTCTTTGCTTTCTTGCTGTTGTTGAACTTTAATATTAGCTCTCACCATTCTATTGGCAGTTTTCCAAACTGCTCATTTCTGGGTATGGAGAAAATGGAGAAATGCTGGAAAAGTGGGGCATGATAGGATGAAGAAAGGATTAAAAAGTGACACGTTTACTGAGCCTCTGGATTGCTGAATCTCCCGTGCTCCTGAGAAGAAGTTGTGCACTCAGAATTTCACCTGCCTTTTGTCCCAAATGTTAAGTTCATCTATTAAAAGATACTGCCTTTCCCTGTAAACCCTGTGCACGTTTTAGCTCTTAGACCATCCCCGTTGCACCAACCCTACTACAGCAATAGCGTTATTTTTCCCCTTACAGTTCCAGTTTTGATTCCCATGTTGCTTCCTCAGTAACTTGGAAAATTGCTCATGTGTCAAATGTTAAGCAAACAGAGCTGTGTCTAGCTGCAGACTTCAGAGTGCATTTCCCAAGGGTTGCTGGCAGGGAGGGCAGCTCATCACCAGGGCGGTACTGCAGGTGCGGATCAAACCTAATTCTGGGTGCTCTGTGGCCACACTTGGTTTTGCATCAGAAATCCTACACAAATCCTCTCCCAGAGAAGGAATATTTAGATTAAAGTTTTGTTCAGTTGAATTTCTGATCAAACGGCTTGCTGAGATTCCTTCGTGTACCTATTGTTGTTACAAGCACCTATTAATTTTCAGCGAAGCGGTGGCAGGTGGATTTTAAATTATTCCTCTTAGTGAAACAAGTAAATCACTTGACGATGGTGCACACACCATGCAGAGTTCACTGCTGCTGACAGAGGAACAATGCACAGCCTGACAGATGCTCACAGCCAGCCGGGTTGGTTGTCCTGCTTCTTTGGAAGAGGTGTAGGATGATTTTGCTGGCTTTTGTGTTAAGATGTTCTTTCTGGGATAAAACGCTAGGTAAATGATCGTGTTCATTGTATGGAAAACTGATGTTAATCTGGAGGCAGAGGTGCAGTGAGCAGCGATTCCTGAAAAAGGTTGTGTTTCTGTAGAGCATCATTGGAGTGAAAGGCTGATGTGTGTGTGTGAGTCCTCCCTGGAAAGGACTTTTATTCTATAAAACTCTGCTGGGCCCTGGTCATTGCTCTGGCTCATTTTGTTACTCCTGTTGCTGAAGTTCCCTCCGAGGATTGCGGTGGAAGTGGCCAGGCCACTGCTGGTGTGCTTCTGGGCCAGGCTCTGTGCTGAAATGGAGGCCAGGTAAAACCTTAACAGAAAGAGAGAAAAAGAGACCAAGAGATCACTTTGAAAAGAAATCTGAAAAGATTAAAAGGTAGAGATGAGCGTTCAAACTTAAGGCGATTAGGTTGCAATAAAGGCTGCTGAAAACTGACTCAAGGAAAATGAATATATAAAATGAAGTTTAGAATTAGGGGAGACTCAGGAGAGGAGATTTAGAAGTGCTTTAAAGATAAAAAGGACTGACATTTCGGAGTAGTTGATTAAAAGGTATTCAGCACAAATGCAAATTTTTACTGGGTGCTCAATATAAAAATCTTTGGAACAAATTGGAATTTCAGATGCTGGGGGATCCTGACAGACCCGATGCCGCGGATTCAATTAAGTGACTGCAAGGAAAAAACCCATACAGCTTCTGTCGGAGTTCACTCCCCTTCCTGTCTCAGCTCCGTGATTTAACAAACACTTTTTGCTAATATGCTTGAGGGAGGAACCTACAGGAGGTGTCGTGAAGTCAGAGCAATGCTACTTCAAGTGAGCACCCTGCTGGAGCTGCTCAGCAGGAGGCACCGATAAAGCCCTTTGTAATTCTCAGGCTGCTTTTTTGCATATTGTAGCGAAACAGTATTCGAGTAGGAGGCACACAAGGTGCTGGTGGTAAGGTTGTCTGCCTTCCCTCCTCGTTGGGAAAAGGACCTGTTCCCATGGATGCTAAAACTCAACGTGCTGAGCTAATGGTCTGCAGATTCGGACTCTGCTAGCGACTCTTTGAGAAGGAACTTTTTTTTTCCTGATTTTTTTGGGGAAAAAAACAACCTGAGTCAGAATGCTTGACAAAGATTAGTGAATCAGACCTTGCAACAGTCCTGCGTGCCAGGAAAATAGTAATCCTTGTGTTATAGAGAAGGAATTGCGGTCCAGAAGAGAATCAGTAACTTTCTCAAGGTCATGGAAGTGACTATCGGAGCTCTTGTTAAATCATCCCAATCTCTCTAAGGATCCCTTAAAAATCCTAAGGTGTGTGCAGTTTTTCCAGTACGTTTGGAGGGGTGAAGGAGAGGCATGGGCTGTCGGGGGCTACTGAATCGCTGTTCTTGAGTGGGGATGCAACGAGTACCAGCCAGCAGAGATGTGGCTGTGGTCCAAGATGTCTGTAAGCGTGGAGTTGCACTGTCCATGGTGCTCAGAGCAGCAGGTTTAAACCCAGGATTTAAGCTGCTGTACTTGCCCAAAATGTTGCTCCATGTGGAGGTTTTGGACAAGAAAGAGAATACTGCAGTTTTGCAAAGGCACTTGCAGCATCCTTGTCTTGTAACAGTCTTGCTGAACAAAAAAATTCCTTGCTGTAATAAAAGTGTGAGATGGAGAGAAACAGCTCATTCTTTTTTTTCCTCTTTCAGTTAAAATTTCAGAGGTGGGAGGAAGAACTGTACAATGTGGAGCAAGAAACTTGCTCGCTCTCACTTGTACTTAAATGTAACCTTCATAGTAGAAAGCCTATTGGCATGAAGAGTCCAAACAAAAGGAAGCTCCGTGTTTTCCTTTCCAGTGAGGGTTGCTTTCACTCAGAATAGCCTGATGGGCTAAACAAAGGTTCACTTCCAAGAGGTTCACCCTGTAAAAGTGTGATGTTTTCTCTCTTCCCACAATGACTGCAGTCTTGTTTCAGGGTCTGGCTCAGAGTTTTCCTGTTTCCTGCATGCCCGCTTTGCTCCTGCCCCACTGGTAATCCAGGTGAGGAGAATTAGCGAATGCAGCTGTCGGCCAGGAATAACGCGAGGAATTTTATTTTTGAAATGATTTCAGAGGACTAACTGAGGTGTTAGCGGGACTTTATTTATCCTGCTCAGAATGGCTCAAGGGAAGGAACCTGAGCACATCCAAACAGAGCTTTTGCTTTGCCGTTAGAGCTGGGACAACACTTTGCCTTAGCAGCATCATTGCCTCTTTACCAGCCTGGCACAGCAGCTCCCTCCACAGAGGTTTTTGGCATTCTTACGGTTTTGTTGATTTCCCCCAGTAAATCTAGAGTAAATACCACAAAAACATTTGCGGCGAATATTTTATTTTTTATATGGAAGTACTTTGGCTGTATCCGTGGCTCTTTAGTTTGCTATTCATGAATATTTTAGCAAATTGGCTTACTAACAGGAGTGTTGGCACTAAGCAAACGTTGCTGCCTATCTGCACAAAGTGGGGTTTAACTCAGTTTGTGCAGTTCCTTGCTGTGGAAGCCCTGTCTTGGTGCTCCACTGGGAGGACCAGCATAGCCAATTAAAGCAAGTCTCGTTAGGAAATGTGATTCCCAGAGCCTGCCCATGAGTAAAGTTTACTGAAGACTGACAGACAGCAGCACCAGCTGCCTGTAGTGGTCCCTCAGCACAGCACCTGGGTGCCTTGCAGGGGAACTGGCTGCACAAAGCAAGTCACCTGTGGGCCTGCAGGAACCTCTGATAGTTTGTTGGTTTTTTTTGGATCAGAGCTGTGCTCAGGATTTAGTGAGGGAAAGATTTAGAAGTAAAAAGAGATCTTTGCTTTGGGCCTCCCTTAACACGTGATGGGTTTTGCTGGGCTCTGTCTTCTGCTGCGTTCCTCTGGCCTGAGCCATAAAACGGTCTAAAAGAAAACTGCCTCGGGGCTGTTTTAATATGGCCAATGTTGAAGTGTTTGTGCTTGAGGGGGGAACCCATTGCCCTGAATGCCTGCCCAGCTGTCCCTGTTCCCCAACAATACAGCAGTTGGGGCTACCAAAACATCAGGGTGCCGAAGCCATTGAGCATCTTTGGGTTTCTGACACCGCAGGGAGCTGGAGCCTCGCATGGAGACCCAGCTCAGCCGGGCCTGTGGTGAGGGCCCGCGGTCACAGCCTGGCACCTCTCCATCCCCGACTTCCTGTTACTTTCCCATTTATTCCACACCGTGGTTTTCATAAAAATTCATCCTTCACCCTGCTTGTGGGAGATGTGGCTGGTTTCCTGAGGAAATTATTCATAAGAATGAAGAAATTTTCACTAATGGCAGCAAGGCCTCAGGTAGCGCCAGGCCGGAGCTCCGTGCCCAGCACATCTGGACACATCTGTCTTGGGCTCGTAATTTGGCGTTGTCACTCCTGGCGTCACAGTAAAACAGGGCCTTGTGGAACAAGTTTAGTACTCCCAGGCACATTTTGTTTTGTTTTAATGGTAAAAGAGCTTGTTAGAGCCGAACAGAGCTGCAGAAAATCTTGCTGAAGCAGTGCGGTGTCGAGGAAGTAAAGCACTATTAAGACAAAAATCCCAGCTCCTCCGAACCCAGGAGATTTTGCTGCACTCGTGCTGGAACAGAACTGAGAGATAATTGCAGGCATTTTGTGGCCCCACACTGGCTTTCAGCGAGGTTTTATTTTACATAATGAGTCGGCACAAATCTGAGCACAGGTTCCTTGAGATCACTTTAGGAAGGTGGACAGGTGGCAGCTTGGGGCTCATCAGTTACAGCCAGTTCCTTGGGCTCTGGTAAAGCCAAACTGAACAGCTTCATTTCCATTCGCAGGGGCAACGCTGCTGCAGCCTCCTCTTGGCCTGGTGGGAGTTTGGGCAGCTCCCAAACTTTTGGCTTTTTGGCTTTTGGCACTTTCTTAGATTGACAGCAGTTGTTTTTTTTTGCGTTGGGTGAATGTGTTTTTCCTCATGTTACATAAACAGGCACACAGCTCAGGTTTTTCTTCCTTTCAGTCCTGCTGCAGAGCACATGCTCTGGATCAGCAGAGGTCACATTTGTCTCCTTTACGCTTTCTTGTACTCTCCTTTGTTTTGGAGGCTTCAAAACAGATCAAGAATTGAAGAAGTGTTTAAGAAGCACTCCTTGCCCTGTTTGATGCTCGTAGGGTCATGAGAGTGGAGTGAGTTTGTAATGGCATCTGATCTGTGCTGTCTTATCTTTGGTAAGCAAAGCTCTAGGAATGGAGTAGAATAACTTATTTTTCCTGACAATAACGTACCTAAAATACTAAGAGTTATGCCAAAAGTGCATGTCTGAGAGAAAACCCAGCTGTCTGGAACCCCCAAGTCTTCTCTCCGTACTCTTAAGAATGACTCCAGAAAAAGCCGTCATCCCTCACAAGGAGCGGGAAGACCTCTGACATTTCAAAGTAATCAGGTGGAATTACTGTATCTCCAGATAGATCTTTAACCTATTTACTGACATTTTGTTAACTTCATCTCATAATGTTCATTTGATCACAAAGCAGCCTAAAGCTGCATCTGCCAAAGTGCTTCAAGAAATGTTTTGATCTGGGAGCATAAAGTTTCTCTCCTTTTTTTTTTTTTTAATATATACTTGTATGTTTTTTTTATATAACATTTGTAGATTGCTGTGACTTCTGAATGATAAGAGTTGGAAAATCTAAAAAAAAATAAATAAATATTGCTCTGAGGAAGCAAAAAAACATCTAGCTTAGCGTGTCGAAGAAAATACTTCAAATTGTTGTAGAAATAATGTTCCGACTTAGGCTGAATTAGATACTGAGTGAGTAGGTATTGTCTAAAGCAAAGACAATGTGAGCTTTATCCCTGTTAAGATATTTCAGATATTGAGCAAGCAAGAAGGAGTTTTATATGAAATAGTTTTTATAGCACATAAAGGCAGGGCTTGCCATATGAAGTTATGCATATTTCTGAGGTACCTGTTAGCACCTGCATTAATCTTTGACATTTAAAGGTTTTAAAAAGCACTTAACATTGACACAGATCTTCTACTCTGAGATCAATGGTAAATAATGTGGAGAGAAGAAACACCTGAGTACTTCAGAAAATGCTGGTCTTAATTTTGCTGTTATTATTGCATTTGGTTTGATATTTGTTACAGTAGGAGGAAAAACACCCTGAATGCTCCGTAACAAACCGCACCTAAGTAAGATATTAGCCAGTGGTTTATAGCAATTATATTTCTGCTGGCAGCTTGCAGTTATCTTTGGTCAGGAAAACACGAGCTCAATAATGAAAATTGTTTATAATCAACGTGAGAAACTGTACCTGGGAATGTGGCAGCTGTAACCAGTAGAAACTGAAATCCCTTTTTGGGTTTGATAGTACCGTGAAGTGTCCCTAAATCTTTACAGCACTGGGGAGTGGTGAGAGTGACAGGGGACCTGCACAGGCTTTTGCCAACGCGGTGACACCGCGTTGTACCTCCCTGCACCCGTGCTCTGTAAAGACACTTTGCCACCGTCTTCACTTTGTGCTGCTGATCAATACAACAAAAGGTGCGGATAAATGGAAAAATAGATTTTGTTGGTGTTAAACAGAGAGGAGAATTGACATTCTTTTTTTTTTTTTTTTTTTTTTTTTTTCCTTAAAGGGTGATTTATGTTTTTCTGTTCAAGGGCTCTTCTCAGCAGTTCCTGCATAGGCAAAACCCGTGGCTCCTCATGGGCTCCCAGTAGTCCTCTTTCCCATCAGACTCACGAGTCTTCTTCTGCAAAAGGATCTTTCTGCAGGGGAAAGAGGTTTCCATCCCAGCACGGAGTCACCCTTCAGAGTTATTCTGGGTTTTAGAAAGACCTTGAACCCCCCACAGGAGGAGTTCTGCTGATCCCACAGAAAAGTCGGCATGAAACAGGGGATGGAGAGTCAAGGATTTTTGGAGGCTGGCATGAGGGATGTCGTAGAGGTGGCTTGTGAGCCTCAGGTCTTTGAGCAAACTGCCACCAAACAGCATGGTCCCAGCAGCACGGTGTCCCCACACCCCGTCCTGTGGCTTCCTCAGAGCAAGCAGTGTCCCATCCCAGCAGCTGCCAGGCAGGGATGTCCAGTGTGGGGCAAACTGGAGGAAAGGAGGGGGGCAGAGAGCAGCAACCCCCCCGGTGGTGTGCCGGGAGCAGCTGTGGTTGCACCTGCAGCCTCCCACGGGGCACAGTCAGTTAACTGCACGCATCTGGGTGTTAATATTACCGTGCAGGGGGTAGGAAAAAAAGTCCACAGAGAGCTCTCGAATAGGGAATTCTCGGATTATGAAGCTTGTCTGGGTATCTTCTGAGTATGAAAAATTAATTTAGGTATTTATAGTCCTTCAGCTGAACTCTCTTCAATAAGTTTTATGGCTTCAGATATTACAAAGTTCAGCGATATGTGATTAAATCTGCAGTAATAACAAGAAGAAAAAAAGAGTTTCAGCTTCCCTCTAACACTTTCACATACTGTTGCCCTACAGTGCAGGGTACAAGGATGAACCAGGTGAGCTCCCACTGTGCAAGGCAGGAACGTGTCCTTGTCCCTCTTTACCCCAGGGAAAGCTGCTCCTTGCTGCAGACCTCTGCCAGCACTGCTTGTCTGCGTGTTTGGCAGACTCTCCTGCATTCATGTGACAAAACTCCCTCCAAGAAGGCTGTGCTGTCTCTGTTGATGTGTCCCAGAGCTCCATCTCTGATTTCTCCCCACGTCTTCCCGCTGTGTGTCCTGGGGCAGTCTGGAAGGAGATGCTCCCCACGTGGGACATCCTTGTCCCAGGTCCTCAGCCACCTCCGTAAGTCTCCTCTGCCTCCTTTTACTGCTGGGGATTGCATCTTGGCTTTTTTTGGAGCTGCTCAGTCTATCTTTCCAGATTGTCTTCCTCACTTTTTAATAATTCTTTAATGAAAACGCTGAACTCTCTGAGTGCTGTACATTAGCATACAAATTATTAAAGTAGTCCAGCACAGATCGATAAGAGCTGATACAGGGTCTTCATCGGTGAGCTGTAGTTACTTATTGCTGCAAGAGAAGGTTTTAATCCTTAACTAAATGGGGAACATTTAGGGGAATTTACTGCTGGGAGACTGTTCAGGTGAAGTACTGATGTTCAGAATTTCAATAAAGTATTAAATCCCTTTCAAGCTATAAAAAAATGAAAAATTTTATGAAGGAGAGTAACTCATGCCTTCTAATTTTATTTTCCTGAAGTAATTTCCCCCTCAAAACATCACTGTAAATTAATGCCTCAGTAATCAAGCCTGTCATTCTAAAACAAAATAAAAATTAAAGTATTTAAAGAGCATAACGGAAAACTGAGAATTTGTGGGAAAAAAAATGCAGTTTATAAAAAAAATAAAATAAATCTGCGCATAGGTGTTTTGAGTCTTGGTGCAAGAAGGGATTCTCAGCGTGAATAAACTGTAATCATTTTTAAATAATCTCTGTTAACACTTCTGGTGGCTACCTAAGAGCAGGCCAGCATATGGCGTGTCGGTGTGAGCGCAGATTTAGAGCTGGGCCTTCCAGCCTCATTCTCAAGCTGTTGTGAAGCTGGAAGAGCTTTACGTAAGAGGACAGGTGGCAAGTATTGAGCAGCTTGGCAGGCAGGTGGGATGCTGCGAGTGCTGCTCACTATGCAAACCTCGTGCTTTCCCTGCTCCCTCCTCGCCCGCTTTTCCCCATCTTCACATTTCTCTGCCTGCCTTGCCGCTGGTCAGTTCTCGGCGTCTTGTTCGTTGCTGGAGGAGCTCTGATGTCCCCAGCTGAGTGGGAGCTTCAGGGCACCTCTGGCATGAAGGCTGTGCTTGGGGCAAAATGTGAAATTTCCCTGTTTTGTGGGCTGGGGTGGGGGGAGAGGTGGGCAGGCTCCTTTTATGCCGCTGGAGAAATACCTGAAAGCAGCAGTGCTCGCTGCAACTTAACCCTGCAAAACTTGCTGCTCAAAGCGTCTTGTTTATTATCTCAAAGAGCAAACACTTTCCTTCATGAGTTAAAAAGCTTGCTTGCTTGAACAGCCGCCTTTTATGTACCTTTTGTGTAAGTCCTTTATGCAACAGTTGCGAATTAAGATGCTAATAGCTATTTTCTGAAGCTTTAGTCTCCAGCTTTCGAAAACAAAATCCTGGCGGTTTTCCCAAATTTCCACCATCTGCTGGGGACATCCATAAGCACTATAACCTTGTGCCTACTCTTGCAAACTTTTCAGGTCGGAAAGCGTGGCAGTGCAGACAAGGCATGCAAGGTGAGTTACATGCAGCTGCACGTCAGTCCTGCAGGGTCTGCTTGTACATCCTGATGACTTCCAGAAACATTATACAGGCGTCACTTCACATACCAGAAGGAGCAGGTGATGCAGAGCGTTGTTTCCACTTTATCCCAGGCATTTTTGCCTGTGAAGCTGCCACCCCTAAAGAAATGGTCCCACCCGGTTGTAATTAGCACGGCCTCAAGTTGTTTCATTAATGCAGGAGGGGACTCAGTTGTGTTGTTGGAGCTTGCAGAGATGGCGAAGGGCAGAGTGAGTGCCTGTCTCTTTGTGTACCAGCTCAGCAGACAGGAATGGGCCGTGAAATGGCTTTGGAGGAGCAGAGGCTGTCTGATACGACTTCTGGTGAGTCTTAGAAAGCGCAGCGTGCAGCCAGCAGGATGCCTTCTGGAAGTTAAGATAGTTTATTTTTTTTTCTTTTCCTTTTTTCTTAAACTCAAGACACTAGTGTTTTGGTCTGTGCTTTTTTTACTTCTCCCGAGGAAGCTTAACAATAGAGCTGTGTGGACTCCTGAGCAAAAGGAAATCCAGTCTGTGATTTAAGGAATAGTTGAAGACTTGGCTGCAAGCAAAGCTCCTTGCCAGGCTCACTGCAGCAAAATCCAACGGAGCAGTGCTGGCTTGTCTATGCCTATCATCTATTGCTCACATAAATGGATAGCACCCAACATTTTATATATAACCCTTGTAGGAATCACAGGTGCTGGTTGTGATTGTGAATTTTAAACATACCACGGAGGAAGAGGGGAGTGAGGCGATGCGAATAAATATGTTTTTATGTGCTGTAATGATGCCGATTTTTCATTGTGCTTAGGCTTTGGGGGCCTAATTCTGTTGAAGTCGGGATTTAATTTTTGCTTTTTATATAAATGCTATTGCATTTTATTATGGTTGGATTAAGCCTTAATTGTCGAGGCTTTCACAAATTGCACTGCAATAAGTACATGAAAAAGTGGATGTAAATATAACGTAGAGAATGAAATGCAAATATGTGCATTTGTGTAGAGCATGTTTGGATCTTGTACTCAAATTTACATTTTTAAGTAGCTGCTTTTAACCATTGTGTCTGCAGAAATCCCTTAATATTAAATAGATAAATCTTTCTCTTCAGACCGGGCTCCCATGCAGAAATAGCCAAATATATTCTTAATACAACGTAACTTTACGAGGTCGCGCACTCCATCTAACGCCTTGTCATTTTAATGGATTCCGCTTTAATTGCTCATATCCCCCAGCTGAAAGCATTTTTTTTCCCTCATTCTTCTGAGAACCAGTTGTTACCAAAAAATATCATCCGTGGGTCAGAGGCTAAGCTAAAACAATTTGCCATGCGTTTCCCTGTGCCGGGGCAGGAGCAGAGCTGAGGCTGGCAGTGATGCTCGGGCTGCGGCACGGCCCCTGCGGTGTGCTTGGCATCACGAGCTCAGGTGGGGCAGTCGTAATTCCTGATCTCCCTGTAAGCCTTGGGATAACAACGCTTTGCCAGTTGGTTGTGTAGGCTTATTCCAAGTTAGCCTCCTTTAACATGTAATTATTTGGGAGGAGGTTGGTCACAGGGCAGTGTTCAAATACAATGATGGTCCTAATGGCAATTCCCAGACCTCTGCAGATGCATTAATGCTTTCTCAGCCCAAACTGGCATCTCTTTTACCCTTCCAATGGGCTGTGTAGGCATGCCCGAGGGGCAAGGTGCCACAACACCCTTGGGGATCCCGGTGGTGGTTGGGGTTCTCACTGTGGGCACTGGGAGCCTGACCAGGGGCGGCGAGGAAGGCAGAGGTGCTGGGTGCTGCTTACAGCACCGATCGCTTGTAGTAAAATCTTCCCAACAATTCCGTTCACGTCACGTCTTAAACTGCTTGCAAAATAAATATAACTGACAGATCTGCAAGCAGCAATGCCCAGGCTGTGCGCAGAATATTTTTCTTCCAAAGCAGCCCAGAGGTGGAAGCAGATCCGATGCTCGGAGCACCAGATCGCATCCCTGCGTGCGAAGGATGAGCGAGATGTGTCCCGATATGTTCTGGATGGCAGTCATTCAAACGCTTCTCTGGGTTAATAATGAAAGCAAAGTGACCAAATTTGATTTGAGAGAGATGCTACTGAAAACGTGGAAGGCGTTACGGCAACTTCAGTGTATTGTTTACCTTAGGAAGTCTCTTTGATTGAATTTCTCTGTGAAAATTAGCAATAGCAAATGCCCCCCGGTCTTCAGCCTGGCAGAGAGGAGTTCAGCCTCCGCTGATGTGAGAGCCGCAGATCTCACCAGGGCTGCAGAGTTGAGCACACGCGGGAGAGTTTGCAGGGCAGAAAACATTGCCTTTAGCTTGCAGCGGCGTGACATACCTTCATCCCAGGGAGTCCCCCTGGTAAAACACACAGCTCTGTGTGACAAGCTTGTTTGCCATCATTTCTTGACCCTGCTCTTGGACATTTTCTTTAAAGAGGGCTGAAGGCGTGTGGCCCCGTTCCAGCGGACGGAGGCTTGGCTTTGGCTGCCGGGGGCTGGAGCCGTGTGCTGACACCCAGCTGCTGGTCCTCCCAGAGGCTGGGCTGAAATATGGTTTCTATTCATAAGTCCTTGTCATTAGTGCTGATACAGAGTACGTCATTCATATTTCAGTGGGTGGGGTTTCAGATAAATCACAGAGACAGGGAAGCTCTACTGCAACTGGGAAACCTGAGGAATGGTGTAATTAGATTTACGTATTTATATTTACATCTCTTGCTGCACTACAGCTGATGGTTGTAGGTTGTTTTTTTTGCTGGAAAAATGTTTATTTTCTGTTGCATGTTTATGTAGAATTGGTGACATCTGGTGATCACTTATAATGAGTCCTCTCAAGACAGCCAACGAAAATAAACCTTTTAGTAGCAAAGATTTGTCTTGCAGCGCATCTGAGAGATGCTGCAATTAAGACGTAATTCCTGCCTGCTGCTCTGCTCTATTCAAAATCTACGTCAGATCAAATATTCTGTTTTCGGCGTATTACCAAATGAAAAAGGTTGTTCCCAGGCTCGTAGGTCTAATTGAATAAAGACCTATCCAAATGAAAAGGGCACAGATGATCCTCTGGTCCCTGTGAGACGGGCGTGCAGAGCTCCTGTTAATGTCAGGGAGAAAGTTGCTGCGGAATCGATACAAACCGCGTCTTTAACTTAAAGGCAGTTATATCTGTGGGCAGTGCATGCAGGCCATTTTACTTCAGTTTTGTCGTCTGTCTTTGAAATATGGTAACCCAGAAGTGACAGGACTGGAGAGCCAGCTCGCAGTGCCTGTAGCATGGCGGGTCCAGGTTGGGCAGGCTGGAGGGGCAGCTCTGCTTCGGGCATCTCCCTGCTTTGGGCAGACATTTGTTCTGAAATTTCTGATCCTGTCTAATTCTTCCTGCTGCCTTTCCTTGGCAACACTTTTTAGCTGGCATTGCTGGCCTTTGGGGTTGGAATGGCTTGGGAATGGATGGGTCTCATGTCCTGTCTCAGCACGAGCTGTCACCCCAGAAATGCAGTTCAGAGAGAGCGTGGGCTTCAACGAGGCATTGTCTTCATTCAGCCATGAAGGCAGACCCATTGTTTTTACTCCTTGATAATATTATTAACTCTCCAATTAATTATGTTGCCAGAAGAAGGGTTTGTTGCTCTTCCTGAAGCATGGAAAACTTGGTTTCCCCCCTGCAACTTACCGGGACAGATTGTCAGCAGTTATTAATGTGGGTAATTGCATGTGGCCTCTCTTCCAGCTACACGATTTCCCCTGTCGCGTTGGAGTCTTGCCATGTTTTAGGGGATTATTCTTACCAGCAAGTATTCCCTAGCACAGCCTCAAAGCCCTGCTGGAGCCAGTGCCCGTCCCTGGCTGCAGGTGCCCTGATGAATTCTGCAGGACCAGAAAACTCGGCCACAGGGAAACCACCAGGCTGACCACGTCTGGCGGCAACAGATTTCCAAATGTCACCCTCGTGATGTTTCTGATTCCACCAAAGCCTTCTATGTCATGGGAAAATGCCAAAGAGCAGCGAGAACCAGGGCGTGCAGAGCGTGCTCCCAAAACGTAGGGGGAGGAGTAGGGAGAGATGAAGGCGATGTTCTTAAAATGGTTCTGTAAAATGCACAGGCACTTGAAATAGCACAGCTGTCCTTTATTCAGCACAGCACTACAAGTACCTGAGTTACCGTGGTTTTAATTTCTGGTTATGAATGACATTGAGGATGTCACTGTCTCTGGAAATGAAGATATTATCTTCACTTCCTTTTAATGAAAAAATCATTTGCCCTTATGGAAGATATCATCAAGGTTTCAAAAATGTGAGCCCCAGAGAGATGTATATTTCATCCCACTTTAACTATTTATTTAGAAAATAATTTAATTTTTTTATTTGTGAGCAATGGGATAAAGCTCTGAGGGTGGTGTCCGGCCAACTCAGAGTGCTGCTGACAACATCAGCTGCTTCTGTCGTGTTTCTTCCCATAGTCTCAGCCCAAAATGAACCACTCGGAGGGGATGCGTGGAGCTGCAGTCACACTGGGAAACCAGGCGTATCATGAAGTGACAGAAAGAGCCGGCTGGCATTAATAGGAAGTGCCTAATCACTCGTTACTCGGGATCATTAGTGCAGAAAGACAAGTGTTTACTTCTGGAAGCACATTAGGCTGCACGCGGCTTCACAGGGCACTTTGTGCAGAGCGCAGGGGTTTCTCCTGGTGTGTTTCATTGCTGCTTTCTCGTGTCTGTGTGATTATTTTACATTTTAGCCTGCTGCTCCTGCACTGTGTGAGATGCAGACCTCCTCTGGCAGACCAGCAGTCCCGGTGGTTTCATTCAGAGGTGCCCAGGTTTGCAGCTCAGCTGTACCCAGGCTGTGTTTGGGCTGCCTCCGTGGGCATTCAAGGTACGGAGTCGTACAGAAAACTTCACCTACTCACCGTCATTTTTAGCAACTTCTCCAAAACCTTGTTGTCTTATCTGCAACGTACCCTTCTGGAGGATATTGTTGATTTATCTCTGCTTGTTGTTTTTTTGCAGATGAAATTGCAAATTTCTGAGTCACTTTGATTTTTACCTCTCATTCAGCCCCGTGCAGTCAGGGGAGGAGGAGAGAGAAGGCTGCACCTGTAGGTGGTTGGCACCCAGCTTGGCTTTGAAGCTCTTGTTAAGAGCCACAGAGAGCTTGTGGCTTGTTTTTTGGTTGTTTTTGTTGGTTTTGTGTTTTGTTTTGTTTTTTATGTGGGTGGTACTTTGACTTGTTTTAGGCTTCCCACATCTCCAGTACCTGCAAAAAACATCTAGCAACATCGTGCCTTTCTCCTGAGCAGCCAGGCTTGGCTCAGCTGATGAATGGCATCCTTTGGCTCCCCGGAAAATCATATTTAGATCACCTGAACCCAAGGGCGGCTTCCTGAGAAAATCCTGGTGAATTGGAGGTTGCCAGAGGCTGAAGAGGAGGGCAGCAGTGGCTGTGACCCAAGTGTGAAGGTGGTGGTGGGTCCCAGTGCCACATCATGGTATCGGTTGTGTTGTCCTCTGCAGTGCCTGAGCCTGGTTTATGCAGTGCTGGGGAAAGTTAGGCTGTTACAGAGGTCTTGCTCACTTGAGCATCAGAAAAGGGAATGGTAAAGCTGACAGGGGTCGCTCCACTGAGCTAGAACCTTTGCGTTGCGCTCAGGATGAAATAAATGAGTACTTCACTTGTGAAGCTTGAGGATGACATAAATAGAGCCCAGGCTTCAATAACAGATACAGCTTATGAACGGCAAGCATGGGGTAGATTTTACAGGCCAGAGTGTTTATGTCTGAATAATTGCACTAAAGAAGAATCGGTAACCTCTAGGTTTTACAGAAATGCAGCCTGTTGCCTGTCTGGCCCAAGTAACCATTGCTTGGGTGGGTACTGAAGGACGCCTCCTCCTGGCACTGCTGCCTGGCAGGCTGGGTAGCTAGTCCGTGGAGCACTTTGCCTTTTTGTGTAGTTTTAGTTTAGGTTTGAGTTTGTGATGTTAGCTCCAGTAAGTTATTTAGGAGTTCTAATCATGATTAATTTGGTTAGAACACATAGGCTGAACACATGATACGAGTAAGGCCACTTCTCATTATTTCTGTCAAAATTTAATGTGCTTATATTATCGTTTCAAGATCCAGGTTTGAATTTCGTACTGTTTAGAAAACAAATACACGTCCAAATTGGCTCCAGATGTGATTCATTACATTTTGTGTTTTTCAAGGTATTTTTAACAACTGATGTATGAATGTGATGGGAAGTTGCCAGAAGAGTTACTTTATGATCCCAGTCAAGGAAACAAAGACTCTTAATCTGAAAGAAGATAGGATTTTTTTCTGAAGCTTAGAAAGAACATTTAATTACATATTTTAATGAAAGGAAAGTTCTTTCTGCTCTGCAGTAGTATAACGAGTGTCCACATGTAAACAGTCCTCCTGCCAAGGTGCAGTCGCTGCCAGGCGTTGCAGGCACTCGTGTTGATGGCTGCAAGGCCAGGAGGGTGGTGCTGGACCAGCTCTCCATGGCCTGACAGCAGCTGCCTGCGTGGGTGAGCTGAAAAGGGATGGGTCCCCAGGAAGATGGGGATAGATGGTCCCCACCATCTATAGAAAAAAAAGGGAAAGAAAGGAAAATAAGCAAGTCCAACACAGGTGCAAGGGATGTTTTGAAAGCTGATGGCTTTAACTCCTTAAGTGCCTCTCTTTTTGCTACAACAAATACTAATACAACAACAAATACTAATACAACAAATACCTTTGCAGACTGACAAAATAGCAAAGATTGGTTGGGTGGCGCTTTGAGCAGCCTGGTCTAGTGGGAGATGTCCCTGCCCATGGCAGGAGGTTGGAATTAGGTGATATTCGAGGTCCTTTCCAACCCAAACCATTCCGTGATTCTGTAATTAAGGGAGGACAAACTTACCAACTTGCAGTGCAGCTCCATTCCTAGGATTTTTATTTCTTTTACTTTAAAATTTATTTTTCTGAGAGTTTAAACTTCCCCATGCAGGGGACGTTCACTGCAGCAGCAGATATATATCCAAAGCTTCGGACATGGTAGGGACACAGCAGCCAGCTAATGCAGTTCAGAGCACAATTTATGGCAATGAGGATGCCAGCACTGAATTAGCCAGCAAACAGCTCCTCTGTGCCCTCGTATCTCAGGCCTGCTGAGAGGCTGGCCCACATTGTTACTGCACCATATCCTCGTGTGTTTGGTGGTGTAAATATATTAACACGATACGCACGCCCCGCTGAGCTGGCTGAGTTTTGAGAGATGCTGCCACCGTGTTCAGGAGGGTTCAGACTAAAACATTTCCAAGTTTTTTAGGTCACAAATTGATGCTCCCTAAACTGTTTCTGGCCCTTAATGGGCAGGAGGAATTCTGTGATCTAGTGTCCTTGTAGCCTTAACCACAATACGTGTTTGAGTGCCTTTAAGTAAGCTCCACTCCTGAAGTTGTAAGGAGTAAAAGTAATCCCACCACTACAGATCAGTCTGTTTTCCAGGTTCACAACAGATGCAGCTCTTTATTTCATTTTCGTAAGTTTAGTAGTCATCAAAACCTTTAGCTAAAGTCTCGTAAAGGCAGCTCGTAGTGTTTTCCAATCTGCATGATTTGAGGCGATTTGAGGATTTTGTATGCAGATGAGGATGTGCTGATAACGTCTGCTCCCCAGGGGAGGAGTGACTTTCCTCTCCTACAGATGCAGGCGGTGGGGTTTTTGAGTAGTGATATTCATGGCCATGATTGTGTAATTAGGCAGAAATTTTAGCAGCAGCTTGTAAAAAGTACAATTAAACGTTGGCCCCAGCCCCTCCTCCCCACTCTGCCTCCCAAAGGCCTTTGGTGCAAATTTGAGATATTTCCAAGCTCAGAGATAGTCGGCGGCTGTTAGAAAAGCTGGGGTGGAGATATGCAATAGCTGCTGAAGCTGAAGCTCAGACATTGGCTTCATTAATAACATCTCATGATCATATCAACATAAACACGAAAAAGACAGTAGTGTTAGGGATTTTGCCGTGACGTTGTGGACCGTTCCCATTTTGTATTTTAGTGCAATCTCTGCAAGCTCTGGCACTGTTACAGCAGTGCCATCAAGGCAGAATGATGGAGGAGGGTGCTGGTGGCATCCTTCCTTAGCAGGGGCTGTAATCAGTCACCATTCTTATCTCCGAGGCTCCTGTAACTGCAGGTTTCCAGCATTTCAGCCTTTAAAGGGAACGCTATAGCTGCAGTCATTCCTTTTATGACTTAAAGCCGTCCCATCTGCAAATGCTTCTGCCAGGTGTGGTTTTAAACACGCTGTTACCATCACCTTGAGCTGCACTATTCGTGTGTTATCTTGGGTTCCTCCCTGGTCTTTGTGGCATCCTTTCCTCGCATTGTAACGGCGAGGTGAGCATGTGGGAAGTGAGGTACCAGGGAACGTGGCATTAGTCAAATGGCCTCTTAGTAATGTTTTTCTTTCTTCACTTCATATATATCCATGGAAAATGCATGTTCTGGGCGCATGCCCCTCTCTGACAAGGCTTTTGTCAAGGTCCGTTGAGGAGTTAATTTATTAAACTTGAGAATATAAACTGATTTCAGAGCCTCTTTGGCTTCTAATACTGTTTCTGTAAAGTTCAGCCTTAGCTTTCTTAAAATGTCTTTTAACTTAACGGACCATGGAGATCTTCTACCTGACATGAAGATTTAATTTTTTTGGTAAAACTTACTGACTAGAAGCAGAGGAACTGTTTTGATGTTTGGATGTCTCCAAGAAAGCAGTTATGACAGTGTGCCACAAGGCTCCCAAGGCAGCAGATGCTGGTGATGCGGGGATGCTGTGTGTGGCAGGATCGGGCTCTGTGCTGCTTTCCTGGGCGAAGGCACACTTCATAAACCTGGGCTGGTGTCAATGGCTCGAGGCTTCCTGTAACAGCTTCCTACAAACCAAATGTGTGGAGGAAACAGGAAAAGAGGCTGTTGGAAGGAAAATGGGGTAAGGAAAAGGTTCTCGTGGACCTGCATCACCAAGGCCATTAACATTTTTCATAAAGAAGCTGTGGGGACCAGCATTGCCTGATGGTTCCTTGCTGACTTGAGTGCAGATCAGATCTGCTCTGATCCATTGAATAACATTCATTTTGCCTAGTGATAAGTGTTGACAAGCTAGAGGTCTAATCCATACAAGCTGTCTGGGCTTTCTCTGTCCCCCAGGACTGAGGGGGGTACCTTCAGCAAGACACTCGTGCTGCTGCCTGGGCCACCTCCTCTTACCTGGTGACACCCAAGCAGGGAGCATTGGGGTGCCCACAAGCACAGACAGCTCAGGGGCCAGCCCCACTCTCCTGGTGTGTGATGCACAGATCTATAATCTGATGGTTTGTGAGGCTGAAATGGTCATCCATGGCTATCGTACTTGACCTTCTGTTCAGAAAGGACCACAGAGTTTTACTCTGTAGTGGGGTGAATCATTCTTCCTCTTTACGTAAATGGTTGCAATTAAATGTGATAGTGTCTGGAGGAACTTGAACTGTTTGGCTGTGATTTCTAATTGTGAGTACTTGAACATAAGTTTCAGTGAGTGAACTCGAAGACAAAGGCACTGAATGACAGATCTTAAAAACATGAAAAAATGGTGACCTAGGGAGTGGTGAAGTTAGCCAGAGAAGAGTCTTCGTATGTCATAGGAAAGGTTGATCAAAATTTAATGAGTATCATAAAAAATGTTGCTCTGCTGATGTTTGCTGCTTTGTTCAGGTTCTTGGCATACGTTGTGTTTTCCATGAAGATATAGGAGATGAGAAATGCTGGGCACAGTGATTTGCAAGGAAACAACTGTGTTCAAGTGCATTTCCATAGTTTCTCCATATGTCTGTGCAATACAGACATTTCAGGCTGCGCAGGCTGAGTGGCTGCTGCCTTCAGTCCCCTTTAGCAGAGATCCAGATACGCAATCTTTTTAGATTTCATTCTCTAGAAGTGTGTCAGGGTTATATTGTTGCTACAAATCTACTCATGAATGCAGCTGTCACGTTTTCTATATGGTTCAACTTGGCAGATCGCTGAGGTTAGGCCAATGGACTTTGGCTGGTATCTGTGGGACAACAGGATGCTACCTTACATGAGATAGCAATATCTTTCTTTTTTTTTTTTTTTTTTTTCACAGCTCAAAATAAATTTATTTGACAGCCGTAGACATATTTGCTGCTTGACTGACTGCAACTCAAAACGTTTTGTGACTATTACAAATCCTAGCATGTGAAGCATAAAAATTTAGAATATTATTTCTAAAAGTTTTCAGATCTTTGGCTGCTACTACATTAAAAGAAAAAAAAAAAAAGATCAGAACTCAAGGATATTTTACTTGCTTGGAGAAACTTGAGCTGGCATCTTACTGCCACTAAATGTGTACGACGTTGTAACATCCTTCTCCACTGTGATACTGAATTTTATTCACCCCACTGTACGAAACCTCACAGTTTTAACCTTTTCAGGGCTTTGAATTTCATTTGTGACCTGTGCTGTCTGGACACAGCGAGGTGGGATGTAGATCTCTGTGGGAGTGAAGGCTGTCTGGGAACAAACCCAGGCCCCCGCGGCGCCGTGCCGTTACCGTGCGTAAGGCCCTGGAGGTGTGTCAGTCCCTCAGACAGCAGCTCCCCGGGGAGCTGAGGGGTTTGTCACTTGTACCTGTCACTCGTGTTCTGTTTACTGCACTTGAAATAAATACTGAGAGCTATAAATACGGGACAGAGATGGAAATTAAAAAAATTCCCGGTGTATGAAACAAGTTCACCGCCACAGCCAGATGTATTGGCTGCGGTGCCCTTTGGGCAGGAGGGTGTTAAGGTGCCAATCGATTTGGAAGCAATTACATTTGGAAGACTATCCTGTAAATGGCCTGACCTCTTTTGGCAGAGCCTGGTGACGGGCTTTCCTTCTCCTCCCTTTCCTGGTGGCTGTCGGGATGCAGCAGGCATCAAGGGCAGGGCCGTGGTGCCTCTGTCCTCTGCAGCACGACCGTAATTGGGGTTTCCCATAGGGAAACTTGGGGAGCCCCTTTGGGGCTGAAGAGCCCGTTTAGGCAGAGCACAAGCTGAAGCTTTGTGGGATGGGCACAGAAACAGCAGCACGAAACTGCTGCAGGCAGCTCCCTCGGGGCCGTTGCTCCTGGCGTCGCAGCCCTTAAGTTGTGTTAATTCCCTCCCAGCAGACGCTTGGTGCGGTGCTTTTGCAGATCACAACTTAGCGATTTGTCATTCGTGCTTTACCCTGGAATATCTGTCACTCTTGATGCTGAAAATCTTCAGGAAAAACATGTTTTCATCCCCTTATTTTTACAGTAAGAAGCTTCCTCCCGTACTTTAGTGACATACGTAATGAAAAATCCCACTGCCGACGGTTCGGTGTAGGGATGTTGTTATCTTGACAGGCCTCCAGCAGATCTACTCCGCAATTGGTACCCTGAACCATTGAAGGGTTATTTGCCTTGTCAGCAGCAAAGCACTTCCAGTGCTTAGATGACCATCCCATTCATCATCCATCATTACAGCGCTTAAGAGGAAGAAAAAAAAGTCCCACGCAGAAGCAGGAGAGAAGCCATCCCCCAAATTCAGCTCGGTGCATCTGTGAACTTTTACTTATTCATTCTGTTTCTTGATCTATTTACTCCTCGTGCCCAAATTTAAGCTAGAAATAAAAATCGAATTGTTTCTGTTGTCTGGGCTCCAGTGGGAGCAGGGCAAGGGGAGCAGCGTGGCGCTGTGTTTTTTTATGGTAAGTTAATGCAGGGATTAGTGAGAGCTGTAGGGCTGCCTTGGTGGGGGCAGGTCACGGTGTGCTCGTGTGGAGCTGGGCTGATCATTCTGGTCAATTGGCTGAACTGGTGTGCTAGCAGACTCCTCGTTTGCACCGTTTGTCACACAAAGATCTGATTTAACACTTTACCGATTCAGGAACTTCCATAATTGAGTGGAAAATTCTGAGTATCCATCGCAGGAGGCTCTACTGCATTCCTGATTTCTGGGGTGGCGTGTAGTGAGCAGCATGGTTATGATAACAAAAATCCAGCTTTTGGAATCCAGCTTAAATTTGGAAACCCTTGTTAACTACTGCAGTGGAGTAGTTTTGACCTTATAAAATCCTGGAGGAGGAACTGGGCTTTCACACATGCATTTACATACTGTAACGGTTACCCTTTAATCTGTTGTTGCTGGGTCAATTTAAGAGTTTTATGTGAAATTTCTTATTCTTTTTTATTTTTATTTTTTTTTTTCCCTTAGAAATACTTTTTCCCTCCTTGTGCATGTTTTCCTCTTTAGAAGTTAACATTTTATAATTGCCATAATGCCCTTTAGGGTGTATGTTACAATCTACTAATGAGACGCCTTGGAGGTCTCCTAATGACATGCTGAACAACAGGCACAGCAAGTTATTATCAGCCCATTACACACATTCTTAACAATAATAAATAGTTGTGCTTCCTGTAATCATACTGTCCTTCAGTGCTTAGCCAGAGCATCTCAGAGACTTCGCAGTTCAAGCGGGGAAGTGCATGGTGGGGAAGTGCATAAGATCAGCAGCAGTTCTGTGGCAGGTTTCTCTGAATGCTCTTGATTATGAGACTGCAGGAACACACGTTTTGGGGAGGATTACGGTGTTTATTGCAGTTAAACTGAGGATGCTGTGAGAACTGGTCACCAGCATGTGTGCTTACCCTCTGCTCTCCCTGCCTGCAGGGGCAGCAGTCGATGTAAAACATATTCCACGTGGGGACATTGCTGAGAGAAACGAGGTACCCACAGGCACTGGCTGGCTCAGAATTGCTTAAAAAGTCGGTGTGATGGAGGACGAGCAGTCAGATCCTGCAGTCTCATGACAGAAACAAGAATGTCCCCTAGAAGGGATGGAGGGAACAAATATCCAAGAAAAAAAATCACCCTAAATTCCTGACTCCATGAAACGTGGCCGCCTGCAGTAGCCTTCATCTCTGGCCATTTTTCCATGCACACATCGTGCTACAAACAAGAAACCAGGCTGTAAGAAGCAAAATACCACAGCCAGGGTGACAGATCTGTGGGATCCCTAATGCAGAGTGATGGGAAGTGCTCCTTCTGACAGCGGAAGCCGCTGAATTGTTTAGAAAGGTAAATGTTTCATAGCACAACAGCATCAGTAAAATTTACATTAGTGCCAGAGGGTTTTAAGGTTTATTAAAGCTTCCAAATAATACCTTTGCTGTCTTGAAGAATTTGATAGATGTGCCAGTCAGCCATAAAAAAGCGAGCATTGGTTACATCCCAGAGGGATCCAGCCAATTTTGCTTCCTCTAATAGGAGTGAGGCAGAGGGCTGGAAAATGTCAGGCGGCAGGTTGTGGAGCATCATCAGCCGAAGAAGACGCACAGAGCAGACGTAACATTTATTTAACAAAAGCCTGTTTGGTTTGGTTAATGGGAGTTACAGGGTGTTTGGGGTACAGCTGTGATGAGGTTTTCCGTACGGAAATTTGGGATTGCTTGCTGGCTGCAGTAGGAAGGTGGCCACGGCTTTCTGGTCACTCAGGCTCATGGACCAAGCTCTTCCTTGTGGGACTCCACTGATATGCAGAGTGAGCATAGCTAATCAATCATCCTGATCATGGCTGTACGAACATTAACCTGTTCTAGCTCAACGTGGCAAGTGACTGTGTCATGGATTTTGTCCTCAGGTGCTTCAAATGGCTGGAGATATTTTTTTTAATCTTAATTTTTGTTTTTTCATAAAGCTTCCACATAAATAAAGTACTTCTCCCCAGTTATTAACATTTCACCAGGTCAGTTCCCTTCATTTACAAACCAACACTTTCAGGTGCAAGAATTGAAACTGAAGCACAGCAGCGGGCATACACCGGTGTTTACAAGCAGATGCATTGCAAAAGAATTTGTTGGCTTTAAAACAAGTCTTCCTCTTCTTTCTTGCTGATGTTTTTTTCCCTTGTCTCTTGTTTCCGGACCATGTTTGTCAAACCAAGGATGATAGCTCTTTTTGTCCAGCTCCTGCTTTGCTTTCCTCTGCACTTGAAGCCGTAATCCTCTGCTGACAACATCTGATGTTGCTGTGTCTGTAGTTAGCAGGGCCCCAGCAGATCTGTTTGGCCACGTTTATTTGCATAGTTTGTGTTTCGGTAGCACTTGGAGGCTCTCACACTGTGCCAGGAGCCCTCTGCATGCTTGGCAAGAGCCTTGTCTCAGCCTCTGCATGGACACAACAGGACAGAAATGCTGATGGGAGCCTTCTCAGAAGGGTTTCTCCATGGGAAGAAATCTTTTTTTCGGCCCAGCCATGCTTACAGCAAAAGCATGAGGACATCTGTTGTTACTTTAAGCTGTTCAGGTTTGGGTTTTCGTATTGTGAAGTGTGATAACGGGAGAGATCTCTGGTTTGTCAGACCACGAGAGCCCCAGGCCCCCACAGGAGAGATGCAGCTCCCTCGTAGTGCCTGGGGTGCCAGCCCCAGGCACCTCTCCTGACTTATTTTCTTCATCTTTTTCCCTCAGCCTGCACAAAAACTTTGCTGCCTTCTCAGGCTACTTCAGTGCAGCGTTTCTCAATAATTGCATCAATTCATTACGCCATGAGTTTGTTTTGGTTGGGATCTTAAGTAGCGAGGCATTCTTTCAGCTCATTTTCCTGTGTAAAGCAGCTGCGTGTGGCATCTCTGCCTCTCCTGCTCCCCCTGTCCCACCTGCAGCTTCGGATGCAGCACGTCTAATTTAGCTTAATAGTTTTCATAAAGGAAAACTACAGAGTCTGGAGATGTTGTGATGTGGAGAGAGCGCTCAGCAGACCCAGGGCTGTGTGTCTGTGCAGGTAGCATCATGTCTCTGCAGTGGTGGATTTATAGCAGAGCGGGCTGTGTTGTGGATGAATTAATCATCGGACAAAGCCCGTTTTCTGTTTGTGAATCATGTATAATGCACTCCTGATTCCTGTTACTGTGTTTGTGCTCACCAAATAGTTTGGATGCGCAGCACAGGGGTTACCTGCGAGCTGTTTGCCTTGACTGCGTTCCCCGTTCGTGTGCTTTGATACTCACAGCATTGCTCCTTCTGTGTGCTTTGACAAACATCTTTAATTTTTAACAAGAAAAGAACAGTCAATACTCAGCAGGAGGTGACTAATAACGTGGCTCTTGGACTTCCTAAGAAGGCTGCAAATCCGTCCATCTCTCCCTGTGTCTGGGAGCGGGGTGTGTGCTCGTTCAGGCTTAGGCGGTGTGGAAGGTAATGGTTTCAGGTAGGAGCTGAGTTTTTGTTTATAGAGCAGCGAGTTTATGTCCTGATGCTGGAAGATTTTAATACAGTTTAAAAGCTCGCGGAGAAATAGATGGGTGCTTTTTCTTGTTGTAAAATGAAATATTGAAATAAATATATGCAGAGGCAAGTTTTAACTCTTCCAGGTTGTAAATGTCTGCTTTTAACAGTATCTACTTTGTAGTATATATCCCATTCCATTTCTGTGATATATTCAATGAGCTCCCAGTTGCTGCTAAATTATATATGGATATCTGATAAATGTACATCTTATTAACTGAAACACATCCCTAAGATAAGCAAGTTAGCTTGGGCTTTTATTGTTAATTGAATTTTTTCAGCAGTAGCAGCTGAAGGATTGCTAATGTTCACGAATTTGCATGATGTTAAACATCTGCTCCTCTGTGTGGGAACTTTGGTAGAGTTTCACTTAACTTGTAAATTCCAGACAGGAGTAAAGCAGCTCCTCAGGCTTGGAGGGTTCAGCAGTGTGTAGAGCAGACGGGCAGGTAGCACTGCGACGGGAGCACGGTGCAATTCACCAGCTTTGCCAAAAAGTCACATCTACAGCATTCAGCTCACTCTGTGCGTGGTGATAGTACAGGTCGTGGTCACTGGCACTGTTTGGGGGCAGCAGGATGCTCGCTGGGTGTCACCAGATGTCACAGGAATGTTATCGTGAAGTTACCTGTGCTAAATGGCTGCAGGGCCCTGCCTGGTGCTTTATGGGAAGCGTCCTCTGAATGATGAGACGTCAAACAGGCGATAGGACTTCTGAGAGATTAAAATTCGGGTTAATTTTTATTCATCCTAAATGGCCATACTCAAACCTAGGACTTCCAGCCTATGAAAATCAGAGCAGGGAGGGCTCAGAGCTACACAGATGTCTCTACATTGCAGGCAGCGTCTGAATTTCACAGAGCTCTCCTGATGTGCTCCTTAACCACAGGGAGCTGCTGTGTCTGCAGGCAGAGCACTCAGATGGGGGATCTGTCCATGTGCCTTGGTGAGAAGAGCAAAGTTTTTTCCTTCTTTCTAACCATGCACAGAAAGCAGGAGGCAAGTCCATCCAGTATCACCATGCCTGTGCAAAAAAAAAAAAGAGCAATTAAAGAGGAAGATGAATAGAAAGAGACAGACAGAAAATTTGCATGGAGGAGTGGGGATTTGTAAGGAGACCCCTGAAGAACTGAAGTCATCTTTAATTTTCCTGTCCCTGTATGTATCTGCTCTGTCAGGTCAGACATGCCACAAGGCTGTGGATTAGGGCTGCAAAGAGTTCATGTAATCATCTTCCTCAGATTCGGCAGTCTGAGGTTTTGGGACCACATTTTCTCAGTTTAGGCATGCAAACGCTTTCATTTTGTATGCATGAAAATGGGCCGTTGCTGATAGGCAATTTAGCTGTAAATGGCACAAGAATTAAGGAGCTATGCTCATAAATAAATTTGTATCCCACAACACTTTGATTCAGTCCTTTTCTGATGCTTCTAACAATGCCACATAAAGCCTGGATAAAGCATACAAAAGGACGGGCTGTTTGGAGGAAAAAACAACAACAACAACAAAAACCTTTCTCAAATCCCTTTAATTTTGCCCAGGAATGTTATTTTTGGTAACCATCTCTCTTCTGCCCCATGGAAACAGCTGAGAAAACAAAGCTTTGTGCTCCTGTATCCTGCACTAAATTTCTTCTTAGTGCTAGCAAAGTGCCATAGGAACAGCCGAAAATAGCTAGCACGGTCGAAGAGGAACTGTCAAATAAAATGACACCCCGGTGCCTCCTGCCTTAGAAATGACACTCTTCAGCCTGCTCCAAGCTGCTCTTTATTACTGCATTGGTGCTGGCGAAGGGTTGCCTTGAAAATTAGTGCTGCTGGAGGTCACTTCGGGTGGTGGGATTTTCTGCTGGGTTATTGTTGTACTCCCTGGGCTGCTTCTGCCCACGCCTGGAGAGAACCTCCCCTGGGGGCTTTGGAGGGACAGAAGTCTGAATCTCCAGGTGTATGTTTTTGTGCGGATAGCCACAACTGTGCTTAGCCTGGATCCACTGCTCCGCTTCTGCCTTGGGTTTTATGGAAAGCTGCAGGTTCCAGCTGCCGTATGTGGTTGTCCTCAAAACCATCTCCACTTACCTGTGGGGCTCAAATCCTCCGAAGACTCCTGTAGGTGTTTAGGTTCACCCCTGCTGTTAGGTTAGCTGCATACCAGGGGCTATGAGGTTGGTGCTCCGTGAGGTGTTACCATTTCGTTTTTGATATTTAAAGAAGCATGGATGCTTCTTGCAATCATTGCCCTGTAAGGCACCTTGCAAAATACTGGTTTACAGCCAGAGAAGTTTACCCATCAGAGAAAGCTCTGTGTTTCCTTACCTGATTTTCATTTTTATTTTAACTGCGTTCCTTTGAAGGATGGTTAATCCCCAGCCTTGCTGCTTCTCTGTTATCTGCCTTGGCTCAGGAGTGGATTGAAGATTGGTCAGGGATCCTACTGTAAAACCTGCTGCAATTCACGGAAACCAGGAGTAAAATTCTTAAAGAGGGCAATTATTGAGGGAACTGGATTAATGATCTGTCATCACAGTTTAGCCACATTCACCACTGACCTTTCACAGAGAGGATGGTCTTGATAAATGTAGTTCATTACCAAGTTCTGACATGAAAACAGAATGGCACTCGGTGTTTCTTGGCAGGCTGATCAATATTTTATCTGCCAAAGCATGCAGAAGTGCTAAACAGGATGAATTACGTAGCTGCTGCAAAACAGAGCAAGGAACAGAATTGCTCGGAGTGAGCAGAGCATGTAAATGTGACAGTTGTTGGCCACACTTTAGCAATCAGACCCTAATGCACTGGCTTTTTCTTTTACTTTTCTTCTGTCGTGCTGTTTTTCTTTGCCTGTCATTCCTTCCTTTTTCAATACAAACAGTGCCAGGCTTCACTGGTTTTGAAAGTGCTGTAAACAGATAAAAAGCCCTTGTTTCTTCAGAAGGCTCCCGGGCATGGAAGGGGGAATCACTGACATCCCTGCCCACGGGCATTGCCCTGCAGTCCCCACTTTCAGCTCCCTCTGAGGAGATGGAGAGCCACTGTGGACTGCTTCTGGACGATTTAATGGTCTATTTCTATAAATATTTGCCAGAAACCCTTGTCTTTTGAGCTTGGCAAGTATGTTGAAGTTTCATCCCGAGAGCACAGGAGGGAGCTGCACCTTGTGCGAGGTTTGTTTGAAAGTCACCAGCGTTTTCCTTTCAGGGCTACAAAGCGGGATGTCAGGCTCACAGGAGGGATACGGGCTGACCTCCAGCAGTGTGCTGGGAACAAAGGCATCCCTGCCCAGGGCATCCTGCCTCTGGACAAAAGGCATGCAGCTTTTCCTGGGGAAGGCTTGTGTTTGTTGTACAAAGCATTGCTGTCAAATCAGGTTCTTGTTCAAAAAGTGGAGTAGCCATCGACAGAAGTGATACAGAGTCTCTTGAAATGGGGAAGGTGGCTTTTTTTTTCTTTTAATTTAAAATAAATTCATAAGCTGGAATGCAAAGATACTGGTATTACATGCTGTTAATAAAGTCAATTAAAAAAATAAAAAATAAGCCTGTGCTAGCAGATCAGCTTTTTAGTTTTTATGTCAAGTGTCTACAGTATGCCCTTAGCTCTCCTCTTCTCCTGGAGTCAGCAGAATAAATCATAGCGGGGTCATGGTTAACACAGACAAGCAATGTGTGACTTTTTTTTTCTAACCAGTCCTGATATAAAGTAGTCGAGAAAGATGACCATGTATGTAGGGACCTTGTGCAGGCCATGGAGGACAGAAAGGCAGTTTTCAGCCGGTCCCAAATCCAAGCTTTCAGCTCTCTGTGCCTCGCTTCCCAGCTGGGCGGTGGAGGTGGTGCAGATCAGCATGGACAGGCAGCTGGCAGTGGTACAGCATGGGTGCTTGAAACACACACAGCAGCATCTTTAGTGCTCAGAAATGGAGCAGGGATGAAGTCCTTGGGAACCCCTCTCAGAAGAGCAGTGGAGGCCACCAGGTGGTGTCAGGCCGGGAGCCCCAGTTCCAATTGAGCCAGCTCTGGAAGCACAAAGCTCACCCTTCTGGTGTCTGTGTGGCTACAACTGCAAGCAGAACCCAAGTCCCTGGGATGTGCTAACAAGGAAACCCCACCGAGAAGCATCCATCAACAACACCTAGCAATGAGGGCTGTCCGAGATGAGATAAACTGCTAATGATGAGCTCAGGTTGTAAAGGAAGCTGCTGGAGGCACTTAGCGAAGCCGATACAAGAATGGGAATAAGTGAGAGGGCATAAAGATGATTTTTCTGTGATTTTTTTGTTTAACAGCTGTGGCTATAATACCTGAATGAACAGCAAACATAGCAGTGCTGCCAGAAACCTAAGGAGAGAGTATTTAGTTGATAAAGCTGGTGAATCCCAGGCACAGTGTAAGAAGATTACAAGTGTCACTGACAGCAGGAGATGGGAGGGTAGGAGAAGGAGTGAAACCACAGAGCTATCCTGTGCAGGACCTGTACATCCAGCACCACAGGGCTGGAAGCAGTCTCCATAGGGAAGGTAGCTGGGTTAAAAGATGAAAGAATAATGTCTGGTTAAAGGAGGGGAAGGACACAACAGGAGGGCCTCGCTGGCCTTGGCATTGGCTTGCCAAATGCTTCGAGTTGCCTAAATGCCTCTCCTCCCTTCCCTGGTGGAGAGCAGGGGCAGGTAAAATCTTTCAAGGGTGCCTCCAGAAGTGTTTTTCCCCACTGTGTTTTTTTTACTACATGAGATTAAATATATACATTATATATTTATATGCACACGCACTTTAATATAACAGTTTGAGTGCATTTTCTTATCAATCTTTTAGTTCCCCAAACAGGCACCAATTACTGCTCTCACACCCCTAGGCCAGACCTTTGGGGCTTTTTCTCATTATTTGCCCACTGCCGAGTGGCCGCACCTGCCTTGTTCTGGAACGGCTGCTTCTGCGTCACTGCAAGCCTCAGATGTCAGGGGACAATTGTCAGAGGTGTGAGACCCGTCGAGTCTGTCACATTCGTGCTGTTAAGAGATGCCAAGGGACCTGCTTCCAGCGGGGCTGAGGAGTGTCGTTTTCTCCAGAGGGAAGGGGAGGTAATGAGGTTTCGGAGCAGCCCGAACAGGGGCAGTGCTTGTCTTCTGACCTCCTGACTGTGGCCTGTGCTAACAAAGGAGAAACTGAATTGTTTTTTTAAATGAAAGATGTAGTTGTTTTACTGGTGGTTTCCCTTGCTGTGTATGCGGTGGGGTGGTGTTACCTTGCCCCTTGGGATGGGGCTGCGCTGGGTGGCTGGGCCATGACAGCAGATGTGGGGGTAGTGGGGAAAGAAGTCTTTTGAGCAAGTGTAGAGCAGGATTTGGGATGTGCTGCTGTGTCCTCCTGTCCTCTGTGCAGCTCTGTCCTCCTCCCCTAGTTTGCTTTCTTTCACTTTTTTCCCATTTTATTTTCCTGGAGGCTGCAGCGTGGCCTGGAAGTCCCCAGCTGGGCGCCTGCCCTGGGCTGTCCTGCAGCCGGGGGAGCCCGTGCGATCCTGAGAGGAGCAGTTTTATGGCTTTGTTTTCAGAGCATGGAAAACCATCGAGGGTTGTAAGGAGGCGAAGGAGATGGCTGTCTCCGGGCTCACACCACAGTGTGCGTCCGTCAGGCCCCGTGTGCCAGGAGCTGTGGTGTTCGTGCTCTGCTCCTGGCAGATACCATGTCTGCTGTGGTTAGCTGGGGAGTTTGTGAATATAAACTTAATAAAGTGAGAAGAAAGGGTATTAGAAGAGATGAGGGGGCTTCAGAAGTACTTGGGTCCTTTCCCAGTTCTGCCTTTTGTGGTCAGAAAGAGGGTCAGGGTGGGGGTGGGTCCGAAGGCCAGCAAGGGAGAAAGATTGGATGGGAAGTGCTGTCCAGGCCACGGTTATGGAGGGGGAAATTAAAAAAAAGACTGCAGAAAATAAAGGGTCTGAAGGCTACAAAGAAAGAAAGAACTGCTTTGTCATATGCTGCTTGCAAAATGTGATAGGATGAAGGAACAAGAAATGCAAGGGAAGGTATCAGGGCCGGGCGCCCGCGCTGAGGAGGGATGGAGGCCATGGGTCAGGGTGCCGGGGTGTCACCAGGGGCCTGCCTGGAGCTGTGCCTCTGCTCACGGAGGGAAACCACAGAGCAGAAACAGAGGGGGAGGCAAATTGAACGATTTCCCTGTCTTCATTAGCCTTACATACATCTCTGGGATTAATATTTGACTAGAGAGAAAGGAAAACTCCATCTCAGAAAAAAAGCCTCTCGTTCTGAAGTAGCTAAATCTGTATTTATGACAGGATTGCAAAATTGCATCATTACACTGGAAGCAGCAATCAATTTTTCTCTTAAATAAAACGTGATTGGAAGAAAGAAATTTCTTCATGCTACTTTCAGAGTAGCCATCAAATGGCCTGATGTTGGGGGGGGGGGATCAGGGAACAGAACTAATAAACAAGACTAATAGCAGCTGAGTAGCCGAGTAACCTCATTTTTTTCCATGAGATGAGACTGGTCCCACGTTCCTAGAGCCAAAAGCTCCTTGGAGGTTGTTTAAGAGAGAAGGAAAAGAAATGGGGCTGCTCGTATCCCTGAGCAGCGAGGCGCTCTCTGTGCTAGAAGGGCCTGAGCTCAGGATGGGAAATGAGCCTGGGCTCAGCCGCGGCTCGTAGCAGTGGGGCACTGACCCGAGCAGGGTGTGCGTGCCCAGCCCCTCTGACCTCCCTCACCTTCTCCAGTCACGGTGGTTTTGAAGTCGTGAGCACAAAATAGGAAGGGCGAAAAAAATCTTGACAGCGGACAGGTCTGCGGTCGGAGAAACGCCTCCCACCTGGAATTTTAATTGGGTTTCAGTTGGAGCGGGACCAGAGGACCAAAAATGATGCAGCTCAGCAATGAAAGGACAGGAAAACGAGCGATTAGTATCACAGTCTGCTGTTATTTTTCAGAGGAATAACGTTTGAAGCCTTTGGGGAACTGATCTTCAAGAGCTTTGTCCCTTAAACTGAGCAGGGACCTCAGAGATTTAATCCAGCAGGGTCAGAGGTGGGAGTTGAAATACAAAAGTTGTTTCAAAAGCACCAGTGCAGAGATTAAGGGCCTGGAGGAAAGGGCATCTAGCGGGAGCAGTGGACGTGTGGGCACTGCTGGTGGGTGATGGTTGTTGCCCACAGCACGGGGCAGCTGGACCATGGGGATGCTGATTCCTGCTCCCAGAGTCTGCCAGGAACAAGCTGGTGTAGTTTACACTGAAACAGAATTGCCCCAAAAAGAAAGTGCCCGTGCTTCATTCTGCCGAGCCTTGCTAGACAGCAGTTGAGCAGAAAAGGGCAGCAACATCTTACACCACGTCAGGCAGGTGGATATGTTTCTTCTCTAGGAGGATGCCTGTAAATCAGAGCGAGGCATTCCCCAGATAAGAGCCACCGAAGAGCTGGCGGCCGCAAGCACAGCAGGAGCAGCTTTCAGGGTCACGAAGGTTCAGTCTGATTCCTCCAGCCAAGCAGGTGTCACTTCAGAGTGAGTGACTTGAGGGCTTTTCACCGATAATGTCATTTTCCCTGGTCAGGGGCTGAGGAAGGCATTCATGTCAGCCTGCAGCAGGGCAGCGCGTGCGCTTTGTGGTGCTGCAGGCAGCGGTCACAGCCCAGGTACCAGGGCTCCCTGCAGCTCTGTTCCTTGCTGTCCTCCCTGTGGCCATCTTACCACCTTGTGCTGGGTTTAAGGATTCCTCTTCTTCTAAAAACTTGAGAGTGAGATGAAGTATTTAGTGTCGCTATGGGTTTCATGCCTCGTTGACCCCAAATCCTTCTGGTTGTCGTAGGTTGGTTCCATGTTTTGCATGGGGTTACACTTGGGTGCCATTTGCTTCTCAGAATTTTGTATTTTTATTTTATTTACTTTCTAATCACATAATAGATTAATTTATTTAATCTTTAGAAAAATGTAGAGCAGATTTAATTTGGGTGGAGATTACAAAGCCAAATATGGACGTCTGTAACCAAAGCCTTATAATCTGGAAAGTAACATGCTGGAGAGTTTCTCTGACAGCAGGATTTAGAAAATCTGTCAGCTATTACAAAAGGTGATGACTACAGGAGCTGCTAAATCACAGATCTGAGCCGTGCCATATATGCAGACAGCCTGTCTTTGGCTGTGCCTTATTTTTCCCTTTAGAAGTTCAGTCCTTTAAAAAGATGAAGGTGAACGTACACTGTCCTATAATGCACTCTTATCTTTTAGGTGACACGTGTACAATGGCGAGCTACAGCCGGCTCAAAAGCATCCTCCTCGACCTGCAGGCTCGTCGCCGGAGCCCCCCGAGCAGCCTGGCCGCGGACAGAGCAGCCCAGAAGCGCTTCTTAGTTGAAGAGCTGTTCAAGCACTTGGATGTAAATGGTGATGGGCGTCTCAGCAGCTCGGAGCTGGCTCAGGTGGGTCTGTTGTTCAATGAAAAGGGAGTTATGAAGCAGATTGCGTTTTTCATTCAAAATGTGAGTTGAGCGTAGCGCAGAGGAGCTCTGGTGAGAGCGGTCGTTTGTATCTGTCTGTCCAGCAGCAGGTAGCGGAGGAAAACCTGCAGCAGCCTGCGAGCCTTTCCGCATCTCTGGGGAGATGGTGGTGTCTCAAACACTTAAAGCTCCTCTACAAACAAAACCATGGCAGCTTTCCAGCCCCATCCTGGCTCCTGAAAATAGATAATAATCCTCACTGCTAACAGTCGTCTTCTGAAGTATTTCCAGGTAGCTGGCTTGGCAAGAATTAATTTTATTGTTTTTGGATGTGTGTAAAGTTAGGAAGAAATCTCTTCCTTCTTCTTCTTCCTGCCTTCTGGGCTGTGTGTTAGCATGTAGTAACATGACAGTATCTTCAGAACATTTTTAACAGATTTATTTTCCCAGGATGCCAAGGAAGATACTGAAATGTTGATTAGCTGATCCTAATAACATTTGAAAAGGTGAAAGCTTGAAGAGACTGTTATTTCTAATCATGGGCCTGCTGTGCTCTTGGAATTCATCTAATTGTTAAAGTGAATCAGCACAAGCAGTTGAACTGATCACTTTGTGTCCTCAGCTTTCTTTTTTCCATGTGAAAACATGAGAAAAGAGTCCTATAAATAAGAGAAAAAGCATTATGCCAGAAGTGGGAAAATATGCATATTGGCATCTCGGTTCTGCATTCTGTTGGTTTCTTGCTGCTTCTATGCCTCAACACGTAAGGCAGCAGCACAGGACCTGTCCTGTCTCCGGCTTCAATTTCTTCAGACCACACTGTGAGCTTGGCCTGAGCACGCAGCTCTCATGCAAACTGTGGGCAGGGGCAGCCAGAGCAGCAGGACATGGCATGAGCTTGTGTTTGCTGCCCACTCGAGTGCTCCGATGCTCCACACGTGAATGTTGTCTTTAGGAGAAGCAACGGGAGTGAAGCTGCGTGTGGTCGCCTGCAGGGTGTTCGGTCAGTCTTGGTAACACTGGACGTGACAAAACTTGGAGGAGCCATGGGGAGATCAGGGTTGATGAATGGCAGTTCCATGGGCCCTGGGAAGTCCATCAGTTTGGCTCAGTTAAAAACTACCAACCTCAAAATCAGCAAAAAAAATCCCCGATTAGAATGTTACCTGAACGTATTTACCATTTCATTGTCTTCCATGAGAAGCAAGCGCCTTTCCAGAGTCATTTGGAAATGACTCCAGGTCGCAGGGCAGCCCTTCACCCTCTGCAGGAGCATCCCACCTGCACCTGCTCCTCGCAGCAAACGTGAAGTGTGCTGCAGCCCCGGCATGCAGATGCGAGCTGTGAGCAAGCAGGGCAGAAGTAAGCCCGCTCCTCTCCGAGGAGAACAGTTTGCTCTGAATTTTAATCCTGACGCTGTTGACATGATGCACAATCCTGTCTGCACAATGCAAAGTGTCAGCGTAAATTCCCTTAGATCTGAGCTATGAATATATACAATACTTCATCTGTATTCAGTGATTTTTTATAAAGACATGGTAGGTATAAGAAAACACTTCTATCTGAATTCAAAGCCAGCTTTTGCATAGCTACATCTAAGTGTCTGTTCTACTCTCCAATTTTTTCCCCTTTTTACAAGAAACTTATTCTGTCAGGATATTAAACTCAGCTTGCATGGAAATAGAGGTTTGGCAGCCTGCAAGCCATTGCCATTAGGAGGAAAGAATGACCTGCATTTTAAAGGAGGAGAACTCAGCGATTCAAGGTCTACCGCAAAGTTACTGTGGGCTTCACTTGCTGATGTGCTTGGAGTCCAGGTCCCTCTCACACAAGCAAGTGTAGACCTTGGCTAGTTTTATTTTTTTTTTTCTTTTGATTCCTCTTCTAACTATGTCATCAGAATCAGTAAACGTGTTTGCACCTCTGTAGCCTTCTGCAATTTAATGGACTTAAACCAAGTCGAGCCCTCATCTAGGAGCCCTCATCTAGGAGCCCTCTCAGCCACACGCCTTCCATGTGTACACAACGGCTCACACCAGTGTAATCACCTCTCAAAGGCCAAAATAATGCCAGGCAATGCAAAGCACAGACAAGCTGTGGAAGCTCTTAATCCCGAGCTGAGCTGCACTGATCTCGAGCCCTTCTGCTGGAGCATAGCCAGGTCCAGAGCAGGCTCAGGACTCGTCTGCGGGCAGCTCTGGAGCTCTTGTGCCAGTGATATTCACAGTTCACACGTAGCATGTCATTCTGTGTTTCTTCTTGGTACCTCTAGCGTCAAAACGATTTCCACGCGCTCTTACCTGACCAGTTTATTCGCTCAGTTTCCAAGGGATTTTTTTAGGTAATAAGCAATTTTTAATTTTCCATGTTACCATCTCAACAGAAAACGTCTTGCCTTGTCAGGTGGATTTGTGAGTGATTTGTGTTGGCTCTTTTAATCTGAGCCTCTTTGCGACTTTAAAGTTCCTCCAAGGATGGGGTTTTTATTGTCCATGGATAGAGGCAGGTAAAATGGACATGGTGCAGAGGGAGCCACTGTGATCCCTGGCTGCTGGATGAGCTGTTGCCGAGCATTTTCTTTGTTTTATTTAAAAGAAAAATAGTCTCTTGAGCACCATAACCTTGTCTGCAAGGAAAAACCTGAGGCAAGTAACCTGCACTGCTGCAGAAAAAAAAAAAAAAAAAAAAAAAAAGAAGAGTAATTTTTAAAGCCTGAAAGGGGATTTTTAGGCAGCTTGGTGCAGAGGGATTTGTCCCAGGGGAGAAACTGGAAGCAGAGTCCCTGCGGCAAGGGCAGTCTGGTACCAGAGCAGCCTCTAGCACCAGGACGTGGTGAGGATCTTTGCCCATTTGTTTATTTTCCACAGCATAATTTCTTTGAGCAAAAAGGTGACGGCAGATGGTCCGTTCCTTCTATTTAGAGCCTGATTTGCCTCCTTGCTGCCAACAGACCCTATCGAGCCATTTCCCTCAGGACCCAGCAGTGTGAAGTGCCCACGTAGTCCTGCAGCCATTGGTATGCAGGGCTATTAACAGCGCTGGTAATGGGAATGTTATTTCCATTTAAAACTTTTAGTGCATTTTAAAGTCAGATTCATAAAATCTAATGAATATGTTAGAGCTGAAGTGTCTTGTGGTTGTTTTTTTTTTTTTTTTTTTTTTTTTTTTGTCCATCAATGTTAAATCAAAAGGACTAGTAAAAAAACTTGTCAGTCTTATGAAAAGTTAATCAATTTTCAATACAAAGGTAGACAAAGGGAAATTTTCATCTTTAGAAGATTGATCTTGGAAGTTATGGTTGATCTCACTTTCATTGAACATTTTTACTGCCTAGGTGAAGGGTCATTTTTTTAGCATTATTACTTTAAATTGCTCCAATATAATAGGCCAAGACTAGAATAGTAAATAAAAAGTCTCTGGACTACAGCAAAATCCTTCCTGCCTGGAAGATGCAATATTTCAGGTGTTTTCTTCATGTTCCACAATAAATTCAGAGAAGCCATCATTTTCATTATGCTTAGGTCTGAGTTTAGCAGTTTGCTAACTTGGATGTATGACTTTTAAAGCTCTCTTCATTTTTCACGTGGAATGTATGAAATGTTTAAAATATATAAGAAACAAACTGTCAGGGGCTGAAGAAACACATTATTTTTGAGTACACCATCAACTCTTGCCCGCTCTAGTCCTAAAGGCAAGGAGTACAATTTTGTCCTTACCTACAGAGGAGAGAGGAAGATCAGATGCTGATTTTTCCCTGTTGAATATTCATGTTCCTGTGCGTTGGCAAAGTGAAAACGTGTTTCTGTGCTGCTGCAGGACGAGGCTCTTAGCAGTTGTATCCTAATACAAAGCCAATACATAACCTCTTCCCACTGGTTGCTTGTTAGTACTGTGTTGGGAGGTGGCAGTATGAATATTCAGCAGCACTTGTTGAGTTTCTTTCTTCTCTTTGCCCTGTAAACCTTGTCCTAATCTGGTGAGTTACGAACGTGGCTGGTTTCCAAAGCCTCTGATGCTTCGAGGCCTTCAGAGGACTCGTGAGCCTGTGCCAGCAGCTGGCGGCCAAAGCCAAGTTTGTGCCAAGTCAGAGCTCCAAGTTGGAGGGTTTTATGGTGTTGGGACCCAAGTTATTACCATCCTCTGAGAAAGAGCAGGTCTCAGTGCCCCTCTGAGGGGAGGTATTTATCCATGGGTCATTTAATGCAAAATCTCCTGGGTCATCCAGGCCCCCCAGTCTGTAGCTTTACTTTACATGAAGATTTCATGTTTTCTTTGCCACAGCTAATGGAGCAGGAGGATCTGGACGATGATTTATTGGATTGTACGCTAGAAGACCTCCTCCGGTTTGATGATTATAACAATGACGGGCGCTTAACCCTGCAGGAGCTCTATACAGCCTTCCGTAAGTCCTGATGCTTTTGTCTGTCCTCAGTACTGAAAGCATGTGAATATCTGTGGGGCCAGTGTTGTCTGCCCAGATGTGGTCAGCAAAAATAGTCCCTTTTTGTATTTAATGGCATGGAAATTACTTTGAAAGGCTTGTTTCTGAAGGTTATTGTGCTCCAAATGATGTGCATGAACTAGGAGGTTGGTAAAAGTGTGGGGGACTTACTTTTATCTCGTGGTTTTTGTTGTGCTTCCTGGTGTTGGCTTCCAGTCAGTGGCAATGGAGAGATGTCGATGAAGAGGGTCTGTAGACCCAAATATGTGGTTCTGAATTAATCCTGAGGAAAGAATACACATAGGAAATTACTTTATTCTTTCTCTTATTGAAACCCATGCAAATGTCTTGCAGTGTGTGTTAGCTTGCTGTGGGGAAGGTATTTAACTGAATATTATGTTTCTATATTTTGTTTCCATGTTAGTAAGTGAAGGAGCGAGCGTGATGTTAGCAGATAGCTCATCACCATTTGCAAACATACCTAGATCACTGAGCTACTTAGACAGTGTCAAACAATAAGTGCTTGTGTTATCCCATTTATCTTCATAAAGCTGTGTTCTAAATTAAGCGTTAGATGAAATCCTTCCCTCTTCCCTGGAAAAGTCCCCCGTTGTCTCCTTCACCTGAATGACAGGTGAAATTTTATTGACGCTTTTCACTTTGGAATACTAAAAAGAAAGAAAAAAAACAGTAGTTTTTGTTTGTTTGTTTTGCACCAATCAGGCTGGTGAGCTACAGAGTATTTGTGCGTGGTTTATCAAAGATATTATTAATGCTCTTTAAATGAAAACAGGATTTCACCCATTGAACTGTTCAGTGTGGGCAAAAGGCTGATAATAAACTCGTTACTTTTAAGTTGGATTCTCAAAACTCTGCATATGACATTTTAAAGCCAAAGTAATTTCAGTACCTCTTAATTTCATTTTCTAAACCAGGGCAACCTGCTCTGGTTCTTGCTCTGTGAAGGCAGCTCAGTGCGTGCAGGAATCCCACGTGCAGCACACCAGCAAGTTCCTCATTGATGCTTTTTGGCAAGCTGTGATGTTAATGCATAATCTCTATTTTTTCCAAATACCCTCTTTTCTAAAGAGAATGGGTTCTGTTTTCCTTGCTCCTGGCTTTTCATTAAGGAAAAAAAAAAAAAAAAAAAAAAACACCAAACTTTGGATAATAATGTGTAAAATGCTTTAAAATTAGCCCCAGTTGTCACCTTGGACCTGTTTGAACCACATATGCATTTGATTCAACACAGCATATTCAAATCAGGAGATATACAGTAAAACATAAAACCTCATACATTAAGAAAGCTATAAAGTGAATTAACCCAGCTATAAAGGCCTGACATGCAGTTATTTGGGAGCATATTTGGATCAATGGGTTCTCAAAGTCACAGCAACTCGTAACTAAACTCCAGGAGTAGTCATCTGCATGTGTTTTTGGTTCAGTGAATTTTAAGTAGGCAATGAAAATAAGACAGGTGCAAAATATTAACCAATGAACAGAGACAGCAATCAATAAACTGCAAAAATACTGTAACAACAACAACAACAACAACAAAAGTGGAATGACTGTCTACCAAAACAATTTTGTATATGAAAAGATGCTGAAAATTGGACTTACTTCTCCATTTTCTATTTCCTAGAATCCATGTTTTTATCCAGAGCAGCTAATGGTCATCGGCTTCTAATTTAAAAGTGAAGTGCATTGCTTGTAACTTTAGAAACTTTGCAGACTCTGTAAGTGAACTTCAATGCCTGGTAAAAGTATATTTTTTTCTTTAACTTCATTACACTACCTAGGAAAAGCATCTTTAAAATTTGTGTATTAACTCTGTGCTTCATTATAAGGCAGACTTTAGCTTGCAACAGTAGTTTAGAAGTACAGCATACCACGCATTTTTCATATTTGTTGCCCATTAGGGTCATCCTTTTGTTGCTTGAAATTCACCCAAGTCACTCATTTTTGCACGCCAGCAGCAGGCTACTGGGATTGCTGCTCAGCAAGCTGAGGAACCTAACTACAAGAGTTCAGCGACATTAGAAAGTCTCGATCTAATTTATCCTCTCTAAAACTCTGTTAACGTGTGTTTCAGCATACTGTGCTCCAGTGTAGTGTTGCAGCGTTTGAAAGGTTTGAAGATGACCTTGATAATGTAAAGAGCTTTCCAATTTGTCATTCTTGTGATACTTTGGACGTTGCATTTCATTTTGAAGAGACTCGTGGCCTTTCTGTAACTTACAGAGCCACAAAATTGTAATTTCTCACTCCGTGTCTCTCTTTTGCTTTCTTTCAACACATCGTCTATCCAAGCAGGTCTAAAGGGTGAGTTGGATCCCCAGCCATGTTAATCAGCTGTAAGGGCATGAAAACTGTGTGGGTGAGAAAAATCCAGTCTCTTACTTTTTTTGAAACCTGGTTTCACCATTCCAAGTACTACTTCTAATAGATGCTGTTTTTAGTAGTAATTTCTAATCGTGCTAACCAATGGTATATACATCTTAATGCACAGCTTCAGATTATGGACAGAAATCATGGCCCTCCTCCAAACCCTATCTAAGGCATCATCTTTCTTCTGTTTTTCTGAAAGTTCTTTTATCCCCGCATCCCAAGAATACAATGTTTAGAAATTTGCTTTTGTGTATGGGGATGAATAGAAATATCTGTTAGCCCAGGATTAAAGTATCGCTTTTCAAATCATCTTAATCATGCATGAGTAACATCTGAGACAATTCAAATGTTCTCCTGGCAGCTCTGGAAAGAACAAACTTTAGGTGTCTTCTAATTTCTCATTAGTAAATTTTATTAGATAAGAAGGCTTAGGGCCATAATGAAAAGTAATTTGTTTTTAAGATGATGATGTCAAGATTTTCAAAACCAGAGAGAGTACCAGTAAGGGTACTTGTCTGTTATCTTTCCTTTATGTTGTCAAAAGAAAGGTTCAATAAATGAGTAATAAATAAGCTTAGTTTTCATGAGTACTAACGCAGAGGATGCATCTAATTAATCAACATGGAGATAGTCGAGTAAATTGGCAAGCACATCACCCAGCTGAGTCCTGTTTTAAATATTCTCAGATGAGTGATTTTTAGATATAACTTCTGGAACCGTATCTGACTGGAGGTCATTAGAATTAGGCATGTCACTTTTGGCTTTCCTGTTGTCTTCCCTAATGGGAAAGTAGCAGGTTGGCAGATGTGAAAGCCTAGCTGGAAAAAAAAAAATCGGTGTAACCTTCTAGATCTATATTATCATCGATGTGGACAGGTCCATTTGTAACACAAATATGTCGAAGAGAGGGAAAACATGCATTCCATCAAAATGGCTTTATCTTGTCAACATTGTTTAGCTAATAAGTTATTAAGCCTGTGATAAAATCCCCTTAAATTCCAGCTCATTGCCAATTAGAGCACTCTCCTGACCAACATCCAGCCTTTACAATTCACTGTACTTCAGAAAGGAGAAAAAAAGGCTTTTTGCAAGCGCCCGTGCTACCCTGTGGCATCTGTTTCCAGTAGGTCATGCTGGGTTTAGAAAGGTTTTTGACTGAGGTTGTGTAGAAGATCAGGGGTATTTCACTGGGTCAGATTAGAAATTACAAGATAATTCCCACATCCCCAAGCAGTCACAGCTCGCCGAGGTCGCCTTGCGTGCCTCACACGTTTTCAGAGTGCGGCTCTTGGGCTGTATCGTACGCTTTCCAGTGGCTCTGCACTGACATTTTGAGGTCTCAGATGTCCTGTCTGGACAAAAAAAAAAAAAAAAGACAGTTTGAAATAAAAATACTAAATCACTATTTTTCCATCCCATTACATTTCCCAACCAGCTATGCATATCCATTATGTGTAGAGAGAAAATTGCTGTTTCTCTACAAAGGGGGGGTATGTTGCTATCGATGAGATACGTCATTATCTGACAAACACAAATGGAGTTTAAAAGAGGAGAATTTCCTGCAGGAAAGAATGCAGAAGTGGTTGCAGGAGCTGTGTGCTCTTCTCGCTCTTAAATTTTCTCACATTGGCCATTCTTGTGCTGTTAAACTTTTTACAAGAAGTTTGTGTTCTTCCCTCGTTCTCCTTTACTTCAGATTTTCCTTTTTTAACTCCTTAAAATTTATCAAAAAAATGCACCATGGGTGAATTTGAACAAAGAAATGAATCGGGAGCCTGGGCTGGGCATGGTTGTTGGATAAATCATTGCCGGTGCTGCAGAGAAGCAGCAGTGAGCCTGGCTCCAGACTTAGCGCAGTGGTCCTAAAACCTCCTGCAGGCCCTAAAACCTCCTGCAGGCCCTAAAACTTCCCGTAGGTCCTAAAACCTCCCGTAGCTCTATTCCCCATCAGGCAATAAGACTGCGTGGTGAGAGGAGCCGTTCGCTCCCGACTCCTCCAGGCATCCTCCTGAGCCTCGTCAGAAGTACAGAATATAAAGGAGATTTATTTTTGCAGGGTATATTTCTGATATTTCTGTTTCGCTGGAAACTACTCGTGGATAGAGCTTTGTAATCATCACCAAAGCACCGAGATCGATGCTGGCAGAGCTCTGCCATGGGGAAGGGCAGCAGGGCCTGGGGCACGGGGGCGAGCGACTTGGTGGAGTCACAAAGAAAACATTCAGAAGCGTTGCTATTCGTGATAGAAATCCCATCTTAAGGAAAGATGTAAATAAATTGCGTTTGAGGAAAATGAATGCACACGTTTGGAAATACGTCCATAATATCTGTATTCCACGTAGGACTGGAAGCCCAGGTGTTCGGCTGAAATTGCATCTGTAAATTCCGTTTCCAGATGAACCATTTACTTGCGTGTTTTACAGACGTGGTCTCCCCGTTGGTGCGGCACGTAGGGTTGGGCATTGGTTGCTGCTATCTTCCAGCCAGATTGGTCAAGCTTGGTTAATTATATCGGACAACTATATTGTGAGATAAAATGTTTTGCTTGAGGTCTTCTCTTTAGCAATGTTGTAGCAACAGTTATCTCCGGGATCAAATCACAGTCCTAAAATAGTGACAATTTGTGCACCACACTCAGCCTCCCCAGCTGTAATCTCCTCGCTATGTAATTTTTCTTTCATGTTGCTGCAGATATTGGTACGAAGTTGGAAATAATTCATTAGCTTACCGGCATTGATTTGTTTCTCCTGTGAGCTATGTGATACCCAAACTTCAAACACGCCTCAGCAAGCAGGGGAGCGCTGGCCTCTGCTTTCGGTTTGAGGCAATGTTAGAGGTGATGTGAAGTGCTCGGGAAAGAAATGAGGTTTCCTTCAGCTGGCCAAAGCGAGCGGTTCCAGCCTGCCTCGAGGAGTCACGTGCAGCCGTGTTGCCGTGCATAAAGGCGACATTTTGGGTGTTTTCTGGAATAATTAATTTAATAGCGCGTTCTTATAGCAAAAACAAGACTAAAAGTTAAAAATCAAGCAAAAAGCAGAGATTTGAAACCGTTCAGCTAGATTTCTGCAGCAGAGGCAGAGTGGCTGAGCAGCAATGATGGGAAACACCAGCAGGCATTCACGTCACTGCAGCATCATTTAGTAACTGTGTTTCTGCAGCCGAGCTGGGATCCTGCACTGGTTTTTTAGGCTTTATTAGGACCGAACTGGCAGCATTGTGTTGTAGGGAGACACGGGCACTTTATAAAGTGGAGATACAGGAATCAGCGCTGGGGGCTGTGTGTGCTCCGATGCCTGTGTTCCAGCCCAGGGCTGAGCTGCAGGCAGGCGCTTGAGCTCTCAGAGGTCTTTGTGGGCTTTTTAAATCTTCAGAAGCAACAAACTCCTTGCCTTGCTCCTGAGCGGAGTGCAGGATGCCTGACTTTAGCACTAGACGTGATCCTGGTGCACCTGGAAATGATATTTTGACTGCTAAGACACTTAGCTGGGGACTCTGAGTGAGTTCATCCTCACTCGATTTCAGTGGGGAGGTAATTTGTGAATGAAGAAACCTTTATTGCTTTGATTTTCACTCCTGTTGTTTTCCTTGATATCAAAGAAACATTCAAAGGGAAAAAAAAAAAAAAAAAGAAAAAGAAAAAAGTAAATTCTTTTTCTTTTTAAAGCTCTCCACATTGTGAAAGCCTTCAGCTCGGAGCTCCAAGTCTAAAATGTATCGCTGGGCTCCAGCACAGTGTCCTGCACTGTTTGTGGTTCCACAAAGCAGCTGTAAGAGTTGCGATTTTCTGTAGCATTTTGTGTATTCTTAATGCTTCTGCTTCATTTTGAACAAAGTAAAAGGTTTATCTCAGAGAAAAAAAAAAGAAAAAAAAAGTGTTAAAAATAAAGACAAACGTAATCTAAGCGAGAATGCTTCCTAAACTAAAATATGGTTCTGGGGAAAAACACTAAGAATGCTCAGATCAAGAAAAAATACATTCCACGTGGATGCATGTTTACCATTGGAAAGAGGGACCTGGTTTTGCCTCAGGCCAAGAAGGGAAATGTTTGCATGTTGAGACCACAGATTAATTCATCCAAACGTGTTTGCTGTTCAGTTTGGTAGTCTGCTGAGTCTATACATTTTTACATGAGGATTTGAGTTGACAGAGTGTCCAGAGTTAAAATTTTGATAGGATTAATGGCAAAGATAGGTGGTTGAAATGATTTTGTGTTTGTTGTCAAGAGTTGCTATCCAGTTTCTTTCCTGAAAATGCAGAGATCTGATGCCTGTTTTGCTGTTTCCTTCTCTGCAGACGCATGTCTCGGTTGCACGCGGGTAGCAGTGCACTCAAATGTGAATTGCCAAACTCTAGTAGTTTTTCAAATACCTGTTATTCTGAAAGATACCATCTGGAAAATGTCAATGGGCTTAATATATAACGACTGAAATCAGAGAAAATGAACTAATTACAAGTTGTTATTGGAAACCTATCCTCTGCGAATTGCAAAGAAAACTCACTAGAATACAATGGTGATTTTAACATGCTCTTCAGGGTGCATTGATTTGTTAATCTTGGTTTCAAATGCAAGACTTTGCGATGTGGAGTAGTGCTTCTGAGGTGATGTAGTACAAACCATATCAAATGTCTACACACTCTTGCAGGAGCAGAATATCTTAATATTTATAAGTATTTATGAGTGACTCAGTGGTGCATAAAAGCAGGCAAATACCATTCCTCAAAAAATTATTTGATCCATACCAGCCACGTTCACTGAAGCAATCTCACATACACAAATAACAGTATCCTCAGTTGCTTGCAGACACGAAATTATGTCAGTGAACAGCAAATAGAAATGTCGGTGGGATCATAAAATGACTGGCAGTCCTTCAGACTGACATACGCACCTTCAGGTCACGTAGGTAGGGATCTATAAATTATAATTTGCATTTTCAATTAGCTGAGAGGGTAGAGCTGCAGGCTTTCCTATGGCTTCGTTCTGTTCTGGCAAAAGCAGAAAATCAGACCTAAACTTTCTGCATTGTAGTTCCGTTTATTTTTTTCAGTAAATGTCTTTCCAAGGAATTTGGGAAGCAAATGAAGCAAAGTCATGAAGCAAAAATCTGTAGTTGCTTTTTTTTTTTTTTCCCTAAATATAAGGGAAATTGTAATCAGTAATTGGTAAAGCTATATTTATCTTCTGAAATCTTCCTTCATCTAAGAAACACTACTGTGTATGTTCTGTTTTCCCTTCCAGGCATCTCATGGATGCTTTGAATTGCTTCTCCATCCACATGCTCTTCATCTTTTCTTCCCCAACGTGTTTAGCAGATTCATAGCTTTGAAGTCCAAAAATGTTCCTTAATATATCAGAAGAAGTGTATCTGCCATCTGCCTCAGATGCGTGGACAGCAGCTGCCCCACCTTGGCTCATGGATTTGTTTTAGGCAGCTCATGGTGCGTTTAGGTTGAGTATCACCAACGTCGATGCTGAGGGTGACCTCTCCTGTCCAGGCAGGGATCACACTGGTATTTGGCCATTTGTGTGTCACTTTCTTGCACTTTTCCCTGCTAAAGATTAGTTTTATCATCTGGTTTCCATGTTACAGTTGTGTCCTGCATTCCTTGCTCTTGGACACGTGGTCATATAACTGCATATGTGGTTGTAATTACTGTTCATGGGCCCAGCTTACTGGCAAACCCTGGAAGCCCTGTGCATCAGTCCTGTCTTCTGCTGGCCTCTCTTATCAGTGCCTGGTGTCTGTAATTTCAGCTGGGATGCCTGTGCTCATTCCAGACCTCACAGAGATGTTGGACAGATTCAGGCTGTGCATGACTCTCCGTGCAGTGCCACCAGAAGCAGCCCTGTTAGAGAGCTCCCCGGTGAGAACTGCTTTTTGAGATTGTCCATCAACCAGTTCCTAGTTCATTTAGCACATACTTTATTGACACTGTATAACACTGCAGAGCTACAGTGCTAATTTTTTAATCAAAATGCCAGAGCAGCCATCAAAAAATTACCAAGTACAGTACATATCCCCAGTGCAATGATACAATTTATCTAGAGCCACAGCTGAGATGTTTTTATTTCATGTTCTTCACAGGAGAAAATCTCCTTGACAAATCCAGGATGTCCAGATAGAAACTGAAAAAAAAAAAAAAAAAAAACAGCAGTAGGAAAGTGAATGAGCTGAATTCAAAGGAGGGTTCTGCTTTAATACTTCCAAAAAGAGGTGTTTTATTTCTTTTTTCTTTCTTTCTTTCCTTTTTTTTTTTTTTTTTCTTAAGGCACTAACCTATAGAAAAAAAGTAAAAAGCTTTGAAGATGCTTCAGTGGCATCAAGATTTGAGGTGAGGCTCAGCTGTTGCCAATGTCTGTCTTTAGCACCATCATAAAAAGCTCATTCTCAAGTTTCTGGATGGTCAAAACTTCAGGAAGAACATCAGGAGCTGTCAATAGAAATAAACGACTGAGCTCAGGCCTCCAAAGCATCGCTCTGCCCTGAGATTTTCCCCTCTGCAGTGTATAAGGTACATCTGCAGAGTTTTTGTTTCTGTTTCTGCAGACCAGTAAGCGCAGCCCCACTGAACTCTCGCTTTGAGCCACGCTCAGATCCTGCATCCTCCAGCAGAGCACAGGCATCCCGGCAGCATTATTAGAAACTTGCTGCTTGTAGCAGGAATCCGTGGCTGTGATTTACCAAGGAAAAAAAAAACAAAAAAAAAAAAACAGCTAAGTATATACCAGTCTGTGGCTTCTTTCTTTGTATTTGTCATCCTGTTCATCATAAAACCTGACTAAAGTGTTAGAAAAAGGTCACAGACACCCCGCTGGACACTGAAGGGCATTTGGAGCAATTGCCTGCTCAGTGACCAGAAACACAGAGCACCGGCTTTGCAGAGCTGTTTATCACAGCCCCAGAAAACTGCTGGAGTGGTGATGGAGTATGGAGGGGGACAGAAGGGAGCACATACGGGAGTGGGAATGACATTAATTGCAAAGCAAAGCACCAAAAAAGGAGCAGGGTGAAAAAGGAGAGTAAAAATATCCTCACCCTGTGATTACAAAATCTATAGGTACTTTTTAAATATGAAATTAAATGGAACACAGGAGAGCTTGAAAGACTGAGGTAACTTTCTAAATACACTTTCAGGATGTATTTTAACACAAACTGTATTTCACAAGGTTTTCCCACAGCCTGATTTTCTGTAGGTTCAGTGCAGGGCTCCGGTCTGATAGAGCTGCTGCTGAAATTGCTTTCAGGTACGGGCTGATTTTGAAGTGTTCCTGCAAGACGCTGTCCAGAGTGTCTGTTCCTGTGTTTTTGTTCTCCTGTCTGGCTCTGTGACCTGATTCTCCATGTCATTCATGCTTCATTTTAATTGTGGAGAAAATACGTCTTTGCACAGTGTTTGATGCTACCACGGAGTCGTCCATCAAACCCCCGTTGGCTGAAGCTATGCCTGCAGCCTGGTTGCCTTACTGCTGTTCATGCATGGAAACATTAAAAAAAAAAAAAAAAAAAGCATATTAGACCCTGGTCTGTGAAAACCCAGGAGTCATTACTGGTCCTGCCATAGCACTGGCTGAGTTCAGGCAATGCCACTGCAGTGTTTCCTTTTACACCAAAAGGTGTCATATGCATATTTTGAATATACAGCCAGGTGGCTCTTATTTGATAGCTCCTGCAGTCAGAATCCTAAAAGTATTGCTGCACGAGTGTCTCCCTTTTATATTCCACTCACCTCCCTGAGGCTATTGATCTGAGGCGCCCTTTGCCTGGCGGGGAAAAAAAAATCATTTCTGCCATGAAAATTCAGGAGCTGTGTACTGAGCCTGGAGCAATCTGATGAGAGGAAAACCAGCACTGCTACTGCCTGTCCAGTCTTAATATTGTTCTGGTTATCTAATCTATCTCCATTAGCACAGACCTCTCGAATGCTCTTAATAAAATCAGTGGCTGAAGGAAAAACATTTGCTAGTGCTTGTATGATGAGACTGGTGAACGCCACGCTGTGTCCCCAGAAGCTGCTGTTTTATGTGCCCAGGGAAGGGTTCCTCTTGAGGATGGATCTGCTTGTTTGTGAGTACAAGTCCCTGTGTAAAGTTATCATTTCCTGCTGTTTATAGCAATTAGGTTGAAAACGAGCCACCTGCAGGGCCTGGTTAGGAGGACAGGAGGCAGCCTTCCCAGGTTGATGACTGCCAACTTGTTCGTCCTCTCCTAACTCACACCAGGAGGTCCTGCTGCACCAAAAATAACAAATCTAATTTCTGTACTATCCTAGGGAGAGCTAACATGCTTTTCTGTAGCTTGCAAGCCCTGCAGAGAAAGGCTGGGGTTGCACACTGAAGACCCCTTGGTTGGGGTGGGTTGCGTGGCCCTTCCCATCCCACCCAGGAGGTGAACGCTGCTTTTTCTGCCCTAAAGCCCCGAACGAGAGCATGGCAACCCTGACACCTGTAGCTGATTTGTGGGCATCGCTAGGTTGGATTTAGACTTCTCTAGGCCCTGAAGGCAAAATTGTTTCAGAAGCTGTGGGGGTGCCCGGTTGCCTTTGGTCATTACTGGTGTCGGAGGCTGTTGTGTTTTATTTTAGCAAGACAGAGCTGCGTGCCAGATACTCCTGTAGTAGAAGTCTGCGCTGTACGCCTTTAATTCATGTAACACTGTGGTAGCCACCTAAATCATCTCCTGCCTCAGAGATGAGCCCACATGGTACTTTATGGGCTTAAGGAGATACAAAATGGGCATGTGACTGTTCTAGAGAGCACATCTCTACTTACTTTAACGCTAATTATTATTGGTTTTGTTTCGCCATTAGTCTGACAGTGCAATATAAACTACCAAAAACACACGTGTCTCTCCTAGGTGGAACAGTTTGGAGCCTGCTGGGAGGTGTAATGCATCTTCTGGCACAGCTAATAGAGTTGTTCTGCTTTTAATGCAATTTACTAACCAATCATCTGCTAAAATATAAGATGTATATTAGGCTAAATTTGCTACAGAATTGCCATTTTCCTCCTTATTATGTTTTAAGATGTATTTTTATGAATCCATTCACTCCAAGTTAGGCAAGATATGTTCATGGAAGGGCTCCAGTGTGTTAATCTGTATTTATTGAATACTTCAGTGTAATGTGATGAACAGGCCCCGTGGATTGTAATTAATGCATTGACATCCAACTGCTGCAGCTGAATGGAAGATGAAAGCGACTTATAATGGACATAACATGCATTCATCTTGCGGTGGTGCATGGACACCTACCAAGTCGAATAGCTTTTGGTGAGAACAGAAATGCAGTCGGCATCAGCAGAGCAGCTTCACTGGGGGGCCCCTCGCAGCCCCAGCCTCTCCCCTCTGGCATTTCCCTTTCCGTGCCCCCTCGCTGACTCGAGTTAGGTGAAAGCCAAGTGCATCAACAGGAGGGATTTGGCTCAGAGAGTAGTTTTCTCCTTAAATGCAGCGGGAGAGTAACTCGCTTATTCCTTTGATGCATTAGCACGGGTGGCCTCTTGAACATCATGCATTAAACAAATTATATGAACTGCAAATAACATGGTTTGTATTCTAGTGCACGAGCAGGGCTTCCGCAAATAAATAAACCGATGGCAAAAAGCTGCTTTTCAGATTTCACTTTTCAAGCTCTGCAAGTAGGCACTAATACAATTATGTCAAAAGTATGTTGAGCAGATAGAAGTAATGAACTGTTGGATTCCTTTTCTGTAAGAGGTCTTTAACAGGGGACATTGGGGAATAAAAGATTTTCCCTGCAATAGGCATCACGCATACAAGAGCTTTAAAAAATAAGAAAGAGTGGCAGGTTAGCTTCCTTCTTTTGACTCATGGGAGAAGACGGGCAGCTCCAAGCGATCGCTGATCAGCTTTCCTTTCGTTAAACTTCAGGCAAGGGAAGCCTTGGCAGCTGTAATTTCCTTTAAGGAGAAAGCAAGAGGGAAGGGCGGGAGAGCTGAGGGACTTGGTACTGCATCGCACCGAACTCTTGCTTTAATCCTCCCAGGTGGTAGCTAAGTTGCAGATCTTGCATCAGATGAAATATGAAATAATAAGTGCGTCAATAAGCGTTAATTGATCCACTAATTTCCTATAATAAAAGAAACTTTGAAGAAACCGAAAGGGCCAGTGGCAAGGCAATTTCATTATGTGTCTGTCAGTGCACTGTATAATTTACTTCGAGGGCTAAATACAAGTTGCTCATAGAAGAGGTTGAAATATCTGATGAAGCAGTCACGCTTCTTGTCAGGACTTTGGGTTTCCTTCTGTTATTAGTATTGTTGTTATTAGTTTTTGTGGATGATGCCCCATAGGAGCTGGATTGAGAGGCCCAGCCAATTTCGTGTTGGTTCAGAAGCTGTCAGATGATAACCCTGCCAAGTCTCTCGAAACAACAGATTTGGTTCAGCACGGTGGAGATAGCCGGTGCTGGGCTCTGCAAGTAGCCAAATAATAGTTTCTCTTCAAACTACCTTGTGAAGTATTACCTAATAGCCAGGCGAAGGAAGGGAGATGGTTTGGCCGTGCTGAAGTGTTAATTAATTAGTCGGCAGGGTTGGGAGCCTGGGTGAGCCCCCGGTTACCCGAAGGCTGCGCCGCTCCCCCCAGCTGACACCCCAAGCGCTTGGTCTCTTGCACACCCAGTGATGGTGGACTTTGTGTTATTTCTTGTGAATCTGTTATTCATTATACCACGTTTATATCTGAAATGCAAATTCTACATACACAAACGCTCTTTGTCTATTCCGGGTTTAAGCTGGTGTGACCGCTGGCTATCTAGTTCCCCTAGCACACACCTGTAGCTTTAATCATTTCTTTAAAAAACTCATGTAATTCCAGTGGAATTGCTGCTGTGTCAGGGCACACCCAGCTATAAATATTCACGGTCTCAGGTGCTAAAAAGCCTCCTAATGACCCATTTCTCCTGCCTGCTCCACAAAATGGCCGAGCCGTCTCCCAGTGGGGCAGCCACTGCGGGAGAGGCGTCTCCTGGCCCAGGCCTCTACGAGGTGATGGGGAGATTGAGCCATATTTTAGAAAATGTATTCGCAATTTCGTATGCTCAAACAGTGCGACTGTGTCAACATCACAGCCTCGTCAGATCACAGGGTTTTAGTTAAATCAAAATGACAGGAAATTTCCTTGGATTTTATCCGCCATCTGAAGAAATTGGTTAGAGTCTGAGTTTGTAGAGCAAACACATCAAAATGAGTTTAAAGAAGTGCTGGCAGTAGTAAGACATACATAGTAGCTATCCAGCAATTTCTTTCAGTTATTAAGACTTAATTTTTAAAATTGCCTGCAAATTATGACTGGGAATTTTTTATTGCACTACCCAAGAAAATCGTTGGTCTTCGTCCTTCTGTTTACACTTTTCCAGCATGTTTTTTACCACACGCAGCAACAGGCCTGACGACCTCTCTGTCATAGTTCCTTACAGGAGGTTTGCATTTCACAGGAGTAAAAAATATTTGACTTGAATTGTGAGTAGATGGAGTTTCTTTTGGTGGGGACATGGCTGATGACTTTCAAGTCCCTCTTCTCTTGTGTTGTATTTGTGATGTCTCACGAGTGGGACTCAGGACCAGGTGCAGACCCTGCTGGTTTGCTGCCAGTGTGGCCAGTCCCCAGGCATGTGGGAAAACAGGCAAATTCCTGGGGTTTTGGGTCTTCCTGGGTCTTGGTGTGTTGACTCTCATGTTAATACTGAAAACATCCAGGTGGCTGTAACTTGAACAGGTTCTCATTTCACTTGTGTAGTCAATTACACGTGAAGAAACTGTTTCTGCTATTCTAGCTCTAAGAAAGGCAATACAACAAAGAATTATTGATAAAATTATTGGTCAAATAGAAATGAAGAGCTGGATTCTGCAGAGTGAGAGCAAATTAACTGCAATTTGGGTCTTCCTCTGGCTTTCCCTCTGCCTTTCTCATTCTGTTTTGCATTGCGTATCAGGTGCTGTTTGGAGGAAAGGGTTCTGTGTGGTGTGCAGGCCTAATGGAAGCTGGTTTAGTTTTGTTTTCTAATATTGTTTGCCTTTTTTTTTCTTTTTTTCTTTTTTTCTTCTTTTTCCATCCCGCAGAGGTGCTTGGCTCTTGGCAATTACATTGAGAGAAGCCACCTACAGCACACGCGTTGGTTTTGAAGATTGGTTGGTGAGGTCTCACCCATCAGCTGCTGCCCGAAGGGCTCCGGTAGCTGTGCACGGAGCCTGCCTTGGTCCGGGTGCTCCTTCCACGATGACAGATCCTCAGTGCCAACTGTGTCCATTGCAAATGCACAAATTCTGTTACAATAACACCATTTCTTGCTGCTGCAAAGGTTTCCGTGCTGCACACTCCATTTCTTTTCCTCTTAGGAGAAGCCCAAGTGCCTTCTAGTTCAAACAGAAACTTTTGAAGAAAACTTTCCTTCATTTTCAGCATACCTCCGAGTGACTTTTCCCCAGAGCGTGACCTTGCCGTGCTGCTCTCTTGTCACCACCTGATGCGGTGGCTGTTTGAGCTGGGGCAGGGGGCTCGCTGCCACCAGCTGCTATTTATCTCTCTCTGCAGTGTAAGGAGCGCAGCCTGGGACGGTCACCCTGGTGCATCACCCACGGGGAGCGTGGTAAGATGAAAGCTGAGCTGACGGTGATATTGAGGAGTGATTTACAGAGAGGGTACAGGATCATGCTGTGGATTTTTAAAACCGATGTGTAGCTGTAAGTGGTGTAACAGCCTCCCTTTTGCCGGAAAGGGAACGGAACCGTGCCTGGTTTCCATCGCTGGGCAGGACCAGCTTGGGCCAGAGCCAAACTGCTCAGTGCTCTGCTGCAGGGACCTGGTCTGAGCTCTGCTGGTGCTTGACTGAAGCCATTGAAAAGTGAACTGGTTCCCCCCGGGCCGTTGCAAAGTAATATTTGTGTCTGTGTGGGAACATTTGTATTAGGCTCTTCTGTAGCTAAATCTGCTCTAATGGTGGCAGGAGAAGATGAAGAAATTGGCAAGAAAGGATTCTTTAACAAACCAATCTCTGTGGCTGCGCTCTGTAACTCTGCCCTGCGGAGCACGGGATGTCCAGCCTGACTGCCTCCCAGAGAAATAACTTATCTCGCAGGAAACAATAAGGAAGGGAAGGCAGTGCCATCTGTGCTCCGAGGCTATGTCCTTAAATCAGTGAACCTGAATTTATAGAAGTGAACCACCTGTCAGTTCCCTTGTAGGGGATTTTTTTAAAAAGCAGCAATGTGCCTTTAAATCACTAACCTTGTCACAGCAGTAAAAACAACGGGTCTTCTCCCATCATATTACCGGGCTGAAAACAGTAAATAAGAGTATATGAAAAGATGTTTTTGTGAGCAAGCTGTCCTCCAGGAGCACAGGGAGGAGCCCACATCTCGAACCTGCCAGGCTGTCTGGAAGAATTCAGGCTGGGATCTAATGGCAATATTTCAGTTTTAATTGTCTGTATGCACCTGGCAGGTATCTGTTTGCTTATATCTCCTTCCCACCTCCCCCAGAATTGTTGGACGTATCTAGTTGATGAGAGGCAAAAGTTTTAAATATACCAAATTTTATTTAAAAATAAAAATTAAAAATAATAAAACCCTCTTTGTGCCTCAGCTGAGGGAGAACAAGCTCACTGCCTGGAGCCATGGGGCAGCACAAAGGGGAAAGGCCGTGCTAAGCTTCCCACAGGCAGAAAGCATCCTTGGGAGCTCCTCACATCACCTTAGACACCAAAGTCAACCAACCCTTCTTGGGCTGGTGCCTGGTAAAAAGTTCCTGCCTTATTATGTTCGTTTGCAATACCAGTAACAGCAGTGACAGAGCTGTGAACGATGTTTTACTTCACCCGGTAGGACAGACTGGTTAATCAGAGAACATCTACTGCTCATCTGTTTTCATTTCATGAAAGATTTTAAAAAATAACAGTTCAAGCGATTCACCCAGCCAGTTTAAACGTGTCTCACCGTGGCCATTCCAAACCTTTCATCTCTGCCTTGCTAATCTTTGAGCATTTGGATTCAATGAGGTTAAATCAGCGCATGGCACAATGACAGGCAGCTCGACTGATCTGCCTTTAAGCTGCCTGGTGGCTTACAGAAGCCAATAGCCTAAGCAGCTTCCTTGCTGGCCAACACCAGAGAAAATGCCATTTCATTTGTTTGCCGTCCTTCCATCCAGACATCCCGACACGAAATAATTAATCCTAATGCAGCTCCCACGGCAGTACGCAGCTCCTGGTGGCATTGCTCCGGTGCTCCAAGCGGAGGGAGCCACCGTGGTTGCTTAACAAATTGACTGCTTAGGTTTGTGCGGGGCACTCATTTTTCCTGTAGACTCTTTCTTTCTCAGAGGGATGAAAAGCTTTCAATAGGCTTCTTTTTATTGCGTCTATGGGCAAGTAGAAATATATTGAGGAGACGTAGAATTTATCTTTACTTCATTTGCATAAAAATGCAGTTCAGACTATTTTCTTTTTCCAGAGATGTTTTCCATATTTTTCCTCTACTCAAACACAGCAGCAGTGTAGTCAAAACAGCGTTATGTCACATTGGTGCCTCTTACAACATGGCAAGGTCTGTCCCACCGCAGTTCTTGCTGCTGGGGGCAAGGACTGTGTCCTGGTAAGCTCATGCAGATGCACAATACTTGGACCTGGGAAAATATATTGACTTTGGGTATTGCTGTTTTAAGAAAAAAACATACATTGCAATTAGATACTCTCACATATTCTTGAAAGCTGACAAAGTTTTGAGTAATTTCAGTTTGTTCGCTGCCACCGCTGTGGAACAATGCAGTCACAGTTCCCGCATTGTCTGCGTTTTCTCAAGCAGAAAAGAAAGTTGGAGATCTGGGTGGTTCCCTGAACCGCTCAGATTTATTCTGGCTGCCATAAGTAGTTGAAATGATGATGATACAGTTCATATTTCCCATTTCTTGCTTAATATGAAACTTCAGTAGGAGTGTGGGGGGTATTTCGGCAGCTTGAAGTCAAGTATTCCTCCCCACACTACCCGTCATTCCTGGTACAACACCTCTCTGTGGTTTTCCACTTTCACGTGTGTTTCACATACGCTTACTTTTCTGAAGATTGGGTCTCTGCCAGTGCTTTGGTAAAGAATGCACACAGTGGGTGTGTAAAGTGCCTGAAGCTCAGTCCCATGCTGAAATCAGACGGTGCTTTCTCTATTACTTAATTACATTACTTGCAGGACTTCCAACAATTGTAGATTTTAAGAAATTTCTATCTGCTCTCACTTGTTTGCCTTTGTCCATTATCACTTTTAAAAATGTAGCAGCTTTCCCATCTAGAATTTGTGGTACTTACTCATTACATAAGAAATAAATTTTATCAGAATTAAGTATATACCTGTTGGTTGTGCTTGGGTGTCCTACTTCAAGGAGCCAACAAGGAGCTGAAAGCCTGTAGGGCATGTTGTGGGCACGCTGTGTCCCAACGCAGGATTTGTTTTGCCAGGTTATCCATCACATGTCCGAAATGAACCTATGGGTCTATGCAGTTTTCTTGGGGGATTTTTATTTCTTGGAATTAGTTTTTACTGGTGCTTCAGCGTACAGCTCCATTAGAGATTGCTCTCCCTGCCTGGAAAGCAGGGAGAAGAAATGCGTGGAGCTGTTTTGAACATGTATACTCTGAAAATATGGATAGGCAGTCACAGCATTGTTAGTGTTTTATATTTACTTATTTAGTTTCTCTCCTCTCTTTTGAAAGGCTTGGTTCTTTCCTGCTTCATTAACTACTGCCATCGCCTCCCACCTCCTTCCCGTCTCTATTCAGATGGATTGGACAGATCTTGTTAGCTTTCTCACGGTGATGATGGGGACCAAAAAGTCATTTAAACATATTTGGCAGGCCATACGTCTTAATGCTATCCAGTAATAATTCAGCAGAAAGAGAAGTCCTGTGCCTGGGGGCTAAATGAAATGAAATTAGGGCTCTGCGCTCCCTGTGGGCCAGAATCCCCTTATCTCACTTGACGTAAATGAGATGTGCATTTGAGCTGTGTAATCAAGATGGAGAAACGATGTTCAGGAGTCTTTGCTGGAGAGCCGTGGCCTGAAGGCCCCTGGGGGTGCATGGGCTGCTCGGTGCGAAACCTGTGACTCTGGGGGACACCCTGCTGGTTTCAGGGGAGCTGCTGTGTCCTGCTCCCTTGCACGTGTTGTAAATGCAAAGGGTGAGTTGCACATGGAGGCTGAACTCCAACACAACCCCAGACCTCCTGCAGCACCCAACACCTTTCCCTCTGTGCTGGGATGGTTCATCCGATGTTATCAGCTAGGATATACGGCCTCATCCTTGACCAAGCAGTGATTAAGGATGATTAAGCACTGATCAGCAGTGATTTTGCCTTTTTCATCCTATCCTTTGTTGTTTTACAGCGTTGCCTGGATATTGAGGTTTAGTTTCTAGTCCCAGGTCCTTGGCAGCAGATCTCTTATCTCTGTATTTATTGCTATCAGTGCAAGGGGAAATGTTGCTTCATGCCAATCACTCAAACAAGTTTTCCAATGGCTTTGACCTTTTGGAAAAGCACTCTGTGGAAAAGGAGGAGCAGTGACCGCAGTGCTGCTGGCGGCTGTGCACCCTCTGGAGGCCGGCAGCCGGACCCGGAGTCTGATTTTCCAGCAAGTGAGAATAACAAGCAGGAGGTGAGAAACCACCAGCCGGCAGCGATGACAGCAAGGGTGTTTCCATGCTAGGAGGATCGGCCACGGTGTTCAGCACCGCCGCAGGAGCAGAAGCTGGGGTATAAACAGGGCGCAGACACTTTTATTGCCGTGCCGTCAAGCCCTGCCCAGGGAGATTTAAGGCATTATTGCTGCAAGTAGCAGTCAGCGTAGTCAAAGAAGCGTCTGCCCTCAGTGAGGAAATGATCCAAGCTTCTTGCTACAATGAGATTTATTTTCCCAGCATTAAAGAAAAAGGGAGGACGTGTGTCCGGGCTGGGAGACGTGCCACCCCCAGCACGCTCTGCCTCGCTACCGCTGTCACCCCGCTTTGGTCCAGCTGTAAACTTCTCGTAGTGGTTACATTACTGTCTGGGCCAGAAACTTCTTCTGGGTTGCATTTATTTATATGAGCCGCACAAATCCTGGGGTTTTATTGCCCAGCTTGCGGCTTGCACACAGTTCAGGCTGGATGCCACACGCAGTGCCAGGCACAGCAGGGAACAGAGCTGCCTCGGACCACCGGGTGCCTCTTAACCCACAGTGTTGAATTATAATGCCCTCAAGGACATTAAGATTATGGCTTGGTTTTGGGTGTTAAATGCATGAAATGTATTCAAGGCAGCCCAGCAGCAGGGTGGAAGGCAGGAGCTCGGGCACCAGTTACCGTGATGCTGGGAGGAGGCTGCAGCCTCCCAGAGGAGCAAGGTCAGGGCTCAGCAGTGATGTTCTGGCCCACGTCCCCCCCAGGTAGGAGGCTGACACCCATCCCTGCCACCTCGAGAGCAAAGAGCATCAGCTTTCAGCTGGCAGTGCTACCTTCGAGGTGTTTAATGCAAAGCGACGTGGGAAAGGGGAGTGCGTTTATTGGCCCTGAAGTCATGGGGCCCCTGAGTAGATCCCTGTAAAGCACGAGTAACATCAGTGGAACTCTTCTGATGTATAGGGCTGCTGTGCCCTGAGTTTCCTTTGAAATAAAAAATAAATAAAAAAGGGAAAGCACCCACAGCCACCGAGCAGCTGTTACAGGCAGTGCGGCCATGCAGCCTGTCCCAGGATTTATTCGTTGCTGCTCTGAACTATTTTTCAGTGTTGTGCCATCAATATTTGTCCTCCTCCTTCAGGCTTGGTGCTTTCGACAGTGATTTGGGTGCTGCTGAAGGATTTGATCTGCCTGGAAAAAAGTTCTGTGACCAAAGTCCTGCCTCATTCCAGGTGTCAGGGCTGGCCTCAGGTTCTGCAAGCTCTTCTGCAAGTGTTTGCATGGTTGTAAAGGCCAACAGCAACAAAAAAACACCAAACCTCTACACAAGCAAAACCCTGAAATTAAAATGAAAACATAGGAGAATAAAGGTGTAAGAGAAGGGATTTCAGCTCTATTCTCATTTTGGAAACTTCATTATCAAGTTATGGGCTTTGATATTGCTATTGATTTCACATAGAAGATACTCAGATACCACAGTGATGCCAATCATATAAAACCCTTAGACAGATCGCTGCAAAAATATAATAAGGTGAGGGTTATAGCTTATATTTCTAATGAAAATTTCCACTAATACATAGAAATCCATAATGAAATTGCTTCTTAAATGAATTGTTATTCAGGAATTTTCTGATTAATATAAATCCCCTATTATGTCACCCTCCAATTAAATTAGACAGGATATTATTTTATGTGAGATTGTAATTAACTAGGCTGGAATGTGGCCAAGTAGCCATAATTTATACCTGGACTGTGAAGAGATGTACGAGACTTGCAATATTTGCAGTCAGTCAGGAACTACCTGAGCTTTCCATTCATCCCAAAGACAATCTATTGCCTCTCAGTCTTATGGACTGGGAACATTGTCACCATTAAGGAAAAACTGGTGTCAGTGGGAGAAACCCAAATCAACACCTCTGAGGGCAGCCACAGCTTATGCTTAAGGCCAACGTCATCGTTCGTGGTCTTTGTTAATGTGGCAGAAGTGTCCTAGGACTTCATTGCACCTCCCACCTTGTTTCAGACGTTGCTGTGGCTGAGAAATGTCACCTACACGTTGGTCTGAGGGGGTGACGTTTCAGCCAGGTTTATTTTTTATGGTTGTAAAAATAAAAAAAAGGTAATGGCAAAGTTTTGTGCATATGAGATCATGCTGTGCACCTGCACGTACACCGGAGTAATGCAGGCAACGGAGCCAGCCGAGAGGGAGTTTGAAGTCAGAAAGATAAAAAGATATCTGGAATCAATACTTTCTGAATTAGATTTCTTTTTTTTTTTATAGGATTAAAAATGTTTCATGAGTGACCCAGAGGAAAAATGTAGACTGGAGGCAAAGTAGAAATGATTACTGTATCTAATAACTTCCAGGTGTCCAGCAATATTTTGAGTAAAAGGGTAAAGTGCCAGTTTCCAAGCATTATACGTTATTAGTTTCAAAGCAATGTGTTTTTTTTGTGTTTTTCATTTGTTTGTTTGTTTTGCCTACCTTATGTTTAGTGCAAAGGCAATCTTTGCTGGAGAACTGTTAGAATAACTCCTATATTTTTTAAGATTTTTTTTTATAAACATTATGGGGTTATTAAACAGGAAGAAGTCAGTGTACTTTCTAATGCAGTTTTCAATCATTCTAGTTGTGGACTTAACACTGAAACAAAGCAAATCTGTTAGGAGTATAAATTAGCAGACAAGGTAGGTATTTGGAGCATGGTCTGTACTTAGAGCATGGCACAGTTATTTATGGATCTTTACAGGAGTTAACATATTTGTCACAGACTTGCATGAATAACGACATAATACAGTTCAGAGTTGCCCATCACACGGTATTTTATGTTTTTGCTGTGGATTGGCAGCAGCAGAGCTCAGAGGTCCGTGGCTCCCTGCTGCAGGTGTGCGCCCGGCAGCTTTGGGTGCTCTGGGGCTGTAAGGAGAGGACAGGAGGACGGCTCCATCAAGGCAGTGGTGGGATGACCACTGCTAGCATGTATTTCCTGGTTGTTTAGAAGTCATCCTTAAAATCTGGTAGGCCAGGAATAGAATTAGCTACGTGGAAATGCCAACAGATTCGTTTAAAGACAGCATTAAATACAACAGGTCCAAGCCATCCTCCATACCCAAAGCCATGAGATCTGTTGTGCACAGCAGCTCGTTGATGTCCACTGCAAGGTTGTTTTATAAACTTTCAGGGGAAAAAATGGCCAAAATTATACTCAGAGATTATCAAAAACCATGCGGAATGTTGAATTTGTCAGCGTGTATTTGCTTAGATCCCTGTGAATACAAACCTCTTGGTTCTTTCTCTGTCTTTAATAAAAACAAATCCCCTTCCTCACCTGGCAGCTGTCAGCAACAGGGAACTTTACCCTTCAGATTATCGTTTATTGAATCTCCACAAAATTGAATTGTTCATTATACGTGTCAGCTGTAGTTTACCAGAACGCTTCTGTCCCTCCAGGAAAGAGCTGATTGCTCTAATCATATAACTCAGTCTCAAATTTTGGAAATCCAGATACAGTCCTGGAGCGTGTGTGTTCCTCCCTTCCGTTTTATTGCCGAAAGTGTATTAGGATGAGCACACATCATTGCCTATCACCCATAAAGCATAGACGTAATTTAAAAGTTGAAATATATTTTTAATTAAAAGGAACCCTTTATTTTTACGAATGTCTTGCATTAACCTTTGCCTGCTCCTGATACCCATTCCTCTTAATCCAAACATACAATTCACGCCTCCTCATTTCTATGCCTCGTCCCAAACAACCAAACTTCTTGTCAATCTGGAAGGCCAATGCTATAGTTAGATGAGACTTAATTTATACAGGACAAGTTTGTACGTGGGTATCAAGTCCCTGCAGTAATTCTCCGGGGCAGAGCCAGGGATCCCCGTTGGCTCTGTGTGTGGGTGCCGTTTGTGGTTGCTTCTGAGATGCTGAGCATCCCTCGGAGGAGCTCATGTTGCTTGGATCTGCAGCATAATTCACATTTATTTGAATTAGCTGCATCTGACTTACCCTTCCACATAATTTTTAGAAGCTTGTGCAAGGACTGTCCCCTTCGTTGTGTGAGTAGGGATGTGCTCGCAGGCAGATATTAAAACTTGCCCTGCTCTACTCCCAGCACGAGTCAGGTGGTGCCGGTTTTCCCGGTAAGTGCAAAGATATTCACTCTCTTCCCAGCTTAGGTCAGACTCTGGACCATTAAAGAAAACATCTCAGTACTTAACTGGTAATATTTTAAAACAAATTACCTGATTTGCAGTGGGATTGTTAGGTCCCGCTGAGTACGACATCAATGGAAACTATTTCAGAGTTGGGTGATCACATCCACTGTACAATGCACACCGCTAGGCTTATTATAATGCCTTGATTCAGTGGAAGATAATATTTTGTGAGCAACATGTGGGGTTCTTTTGCAAATATTTTACATGAAAGAACCTGACTGTGAAGCTACAGGAAAGGAAACTTAGAAGGATTCATACATCAGGCCTGAAAATCAGATAAAGATTCAAATCCGAGCTCATTCGACATGACACAATCCTTTTTTACTCTTTAATGATTGTGAAAGATAAATGCTGTGGCAGTAGCTTCCATAGCATGAGAAATCTTGTAAGAATAAGAAAAGGTGGTTAGCGGAGGTCCCAGCAGGAACATATTCTTCACAAATTGAAGAGGGATTTACGAGGACGAGGGGAAGGAGCGAAGTGGGATGCTCTGTGCATCAATTAAAGGACTCAGCAGTACATCTGCGTGTGTCGCTGGGGCCTGCAAAGGGAGCCACGTAGTGCTTTACAGTACATTTGCAGAAGACTTCTTTGTTGGCAAATGAGGATATTTATACAGTGGCACTTTGGTTGCTTTCAGAGAACTGCAGCCTGTGGCTTTCAGTAGGAGATTGAACGCGGGACTGAGGTCTTAGAAGAGGTGTTGCCTGACATCCTGTAATAGGTAGCATGCAGAGATCCTCTGCTTTGGGGAGAAACATCATCAGATTTTGTACCTGGTGCTGAGAGCAGCCTATAATTGGTGAACGATCACAGGGCTGTATTTCAGACGTTTGCGTAAATGTCAGTGTTGTGTTTTTTTTGTCATATTATACAGTAATATCCAGTGCAGTGCTGAGCAAGGGATGAGGAAAATATACTCCCAAAGAGATTAGGTTAAATTCCTGGGATGGAAAAAAAAAAAATGGTTTAAGGCTCTTTTCCATTGAATCAGCAAACAGATTCATTGCGTTGTGCTGAGTGTTCAGCAGCAGAAGTGGCGAGTGGTGGGATCCTGGGTGCCTGACTTAACACTGAGGACTCTTTACAGCCAGCTGCAGCAAAGTATCTATGCTTCACACCTGTATATGCATGTATAATGTACAGTTGCATTTTTGAAGCATTCATAACCTTCATACAGCAATCTTCCATGTTATTCCAAGATGTTGTGTTGAAACCTTCCACACAAATGCGGATGTTTACCTTGCAATGTCTATAGAAGATGCACTCCACTAAAAACGCGTGGTGCTGCAGGAGCAGGAGCCGTGCAAGTGAAACTGCTGCTCTGAACTGCTCCCTGGCTGCCCAGCCGCATTATCATTTCATAAATTCACTGCTGTAAAAATTGTAGCAGAAATTGTTTTACTTGGTAAGAATTATGTGCTCGATATGGATTGCAAGCTCTTTTCTCCTTCTCATGCAAGCCCTGATGCTGGGATCCTGCGACGTAACCCACAGCTGTTTTCTCACTCCTAATTCATTCTAGGCTGGTACAACTGCTGTAGGACTCTGTGTATTTTCCTTATCTCATGAGAAACATTGCCATTTGGGGTAAATATTATTCTGTTGCTAATGGGCTTAAAATTCATTTCAAGTTTTCCAATTACATATTTCATTTATTTCATGAATGCAAAATGACACTGCAGAGAGCAAAGTCGGTAGCTGGCATGCGCCGAGTTCGGAGAGGTTTCACTTCTGCATTTGGAATTTGAACATGCAAAAATTAATTAATGAAAAGAAAGTTGTTCTTGTTTACTGTGAGATGCCTTGCGTTTGTCTGGGTAAGATCCAGGTGTACCAGGAAAAAAAAAGGATGGCCCGTCATGACCTCGTCTAAGATGCTTTGTACTGAACTTGCGATGGCTGGCGGTGTGCTTGGGAGCTGCTGAGTGCCATACCGTATTGAAACCCATTTGAGGAAATCTGTAGTCACTGCGGATACCTGGCGTGCTCCGCGTGTTAGAGCTGCCCCCTGCCACGCTGGTGGTGCTGAGCTGGGACCTCAGCCCCCTGCACCTACCTGGGGTGTGCTGCGAGAGGGCGAGCGCACGGCGCCTTCCTCTGGTGCCTCTTCCTTTAGCATCCCCTCTCATGGTAGCCACGGGGAAGTTTTTCTTTCCAGCTTCAGCATCAGCTCTGGATGTCAATGAAGTGCTGAGCCCTCATCCTCGCTGTCATTAAACATTCATCACCAGTGCAGGTATCTCTGTCTGGTGGTCGGTGATGGGGTCTCCACTCCCCGTGGGCTATTTAGTGTCGGAGGCCTGAGGCAGGGTTGGGTACAGGTGGATTTTGAGCTGTTGAGCACTTTGGTGGCTTCTACAGTGCAATCTGCAGCGTAATTTTCGTGTAAGTCAACCGAAAGGGAGAAGCCTGATCCGTTATGACCTTCCTTGGCATAATTTCGCGCGCCTCCCCGCTCCCTCCTGCACGCTTAGTGCAGACTGGAGATTTCCCATCTGTATTCAAGTCTGTTCTCACCTTTTGCAAAATCTGCTTTAATAAACCTCTTTGTAAAAGGCATCTGCTGTGCGTGCAGCTCGTCATTTCGCTGCCACGAGCTTTTGGCACGCTCGGAGCGGGGTGGGAGGCGAGCGGCCGGGCTGCAGCCCCCTGCCAGCCGCCGGGCACAGGTGGCCTGGGGACAACTTCCACCATCAAGGGGAGCCCCGAGCAGAGCAGCAAACCAAGAATTTGGCTCCTGCTAGCTGATGCTTTCTGTTGTTCGGCCAGTGTAAGAGTCTGGCACAATAAATATTTTAGGACAGAAATAATTACTGATGGAGCATATGGAGGCTCCACAAAGCCCAAGGCAGTTTATAGACTCCTGCAGTTTGTATCGTAGTACATATGTTAAACCTGTGGAATTAAGGAGAAGTCTTTCACAAATTAGCTTATATTGTTACTTTTCTACTCAAATTAGAGTCATTGCTGCTGCTTGTGCTCACGATTCAGTTAAAGGAAAAAGATTACCAAAGATTACCAAGAGTTGTCGTATCCTGGGTATGTTTCTGCTCTGGACAAAAATATCTGTTGTACTGTTCCTGACCAACTTCACCCTCTACTCTCGCTTTCCAGGAAGTCTGGGTTTAGTTTTGGGGTCTCTTTGAGATGTTTGTCCAAATCATTAAAAATCCAGGTTCGAAAAAGACAGTCAGAGAATAAATAACCAAATCTAGAACAAAAGCAAGATCAGACCATGCTGGTTTAAAATTCTGAATGGAAGCACGTGAGCTTCTTTTTATTTTTTTCAAGACATGTCCTGTGCAGGTGGCGTCTCCGTGACTTAATACACCGATCTGCTGCTGCATTACACCTGCAGACAGACCCAAAAAGCGTGAGTGTACGAATGCCATTCTCTGGCTGAATTTGCAAATCAAATGTACATCCTGGGAGTACAAACCTGGAGACTGGCAGAGGTGATGCAGCTGGTCCCGGTACATAATAAGGGGCAGTGCTGCCTTTGAACGTGAAATCCAGGCATTTGGAGGTTTTGTTCTGCAGACTGAAAAGAGAAATTAGAGTTCTTTGTTCGGTGATCACAAAGAAAAAATGCGTGTGTCAGAAAAATGCTTTCACATCTTTGTTTTTCATTTGTGCATGGAAAGGATCAATGAGAACAAATGCTTGGTGGAAGCTTTACAGGTGATAAATTATTTCAGATATCTTTTTCACAAAGCAGAGGAAGCAGTCGGCTAAGACCCAGCAGCTGACTCTCCCAGTGTTTCAGGTACTAATAAAATCTTAATGCACTTTTTAAACCCATGGTTCTTCCCCAGTCTCAGATATATAGAAAGAAAGATAATTTAAATTATTTCATCTCAGGCTGAGAGTTTTACCTTCTAAAAAATGGCAAACTGATTTACAAGGTTTCTTCTGTAAGTCCCTTAAAGTAAATTACCTGTCACAAGGGTCGTGGATCCCTGTCTGCATGTTTGAATAAAAAGTATAACAGATTTATGGCATTAATAATGGGGCTGTCTTTGGAAAGCTCTCCATTTGCAACAGTGAGAGCAGAAAGATGGCAGTTTGGTTATTTAGCACCCTGCCTGTCTTTCTCCTGAAGTTCTGAGACGAATGTGGCTGCTGCTGATTTCGGCTGTGCTCCATACATTGACCTTTACTGGAAAGCCTAAAAATCTTCTTACCTAAAGGGAGCATCAGGACCGGCCAAAGCTTTGCAACAGCAGGAAAGGCAAAGGACAGGACTTGGGCACATCGAGTGGGCCTGTAAAGCAGTGCCTCATCATTACATTTTATTATTTATTCTCTGTGACCAGAGAAGATATTCTGGAAAAGCCCCACTTTTGCCACTCATACCTGTTTTGCTGAACAGAATCATTTTATCTGAGAGTATAGAAGGAAAAAAAAACTGACATCCCCAGCTTTCCCCACCAGAAGAAGAAGAAAACCATTTTCCAGCGCAGAGGTTGTATCTCTGGAAAGTTGACGTGCACCTCTCCAGGCCTGGGCTCTGCCAGTTTTTAGGACTTCCCAGCACTAAATCCCGAAACCCAGAGCGCCCACAGCTGCCCATGCCCCTGTGTGCACGACTGGGGCAGGCGCAGAGCTCGCAGGGCAGCAGGTGAGGCCACGATGCACATCTTCATTTTTCCCCCGGTTCTTCAGCTGGCAGAAATCTCCAGATCAACTGACTGATTCGAGCCAAATGGATAAAATTTGTTACCGCTCCTGCAGAAATGGAAATAATGAAATTGCTATTTTAGAGGCTCTCTTTAATAAAATACACTATCATCAGACTAACGTTGTATCTCTGCAGAAATTCATATACTCGTGTGTACATCTCTGAAATTAGACTGGTGCACTTGAAATAAAATCCTGCACTTTATGAACAATTCCAGCTGGGGCCTGCTGTAATGATACTTCTATATCAGGCAGGAATAAGTGTCACCACAAAATAGAAATCGCTGCTCTTCCATGCATGCATAGGCTATTGTTTTATATAAATGTGTGTTGTGGAGCCCCAGTGACACGGCCTGTATATCTTACTCATCTGAAGGGAGTTTACGTTTCATTCTCGTTTATCTGTAAACAATCCACACAGCTCCACAGCGAGTGGAAGATGGATGGAGTCACTGATGGGAAATTTAATGCACGTCTGAAACACATGCAGACAGATAGACATCCTCTCGTTTTTTGCCAAATCAGCTCACTGCAAGTTCAGACAAAAGCACTGCTCTTTGGATGAAGTGATGGCACAGGCAGGATGCTTGTGGGAAGGGCAAAGCGAGGTCTTGGAGCCAGCCAGCAGCTGCCCGGACTCTTTACTTAAGCCGTACCTTCCTGAGGCTATCAAAAGATGGCATAATCCGTGGTCTGAGGAAGCTGGAGCTTTCCATCCTGCAGGAATTAACATTTTATTGCCCATCGTGGGCACTGCTCTTGGTCAGACTTCACGGGGTTCCTGCCAGCCCCATGAGGTCCCTCCCTGAAGTTCATAAAGCTCTTCCAGTCCCCTCCCTTGGGTCACTGGGTAAAACAGGGCTCACGGCAGCCGAACTTTTTCAAATTACATCTTGGCATGTTATTTTTTCTCTTGCTATTTATGTCGTGCCCTGATGCAGCTTTGTGATGGAAGTCGTGGCTGTAATTGATATCCTGGTCTGTCCGGTCCTGCTTTTTCTGCTGTCTGTGGTGAGCGTCTCTGGGAAGACCACTGGGAGAAAATCTTTGGAAGCCTTGCAGTTTCCCTGGAAAGCTTTCTCTAGCCTTTCACTAATGCTACTTTTTAGTACCAGTAGAGTTTAGGGCATAAGCATGAGATGTTTAATGGTAGTGTAACAGAACAGGAGACGTTTGTTGAAATTTGTCATTAACCCAGGATGGGATCAGGTGAGCTTTTTGGCATTTTCATTAGGTGGAATGGGAGACATTATAAATGCCTCCGACATAAAACAGGGAAGAAATTCTTGAAATACAGCAGTCATGCTTCCAACTGGAATTTCATTCACAGACAGCAGGCTGGGAGGGACACGTGTGTCTGAAGGACATAGTACAGTTATTCCAGAGACAGACGGGATGACCCGCCAGGAGAAGGAGAATATCCTTCTCCTCTGACAGGTCACTGGAGGGGAATGGGCACAAAGGACTCATTTTCATACTTCTGAATGCAAAGAAAATAAAGAACAAGACTTTGAATTTTGCCTACAGACAGAACTGATAGACTTTGTACGTTGTCTGTGTGTGCTGGGAGGTTTTGCTGTGCTGTGTATATGGGCATATTTGAAATGAATGATGGAGTTACACAGGGATAGAAGAATCATATTGATGTGAGCTAGCAAAGTTGGAGAAGAAGTAAGTTGGAGCAGTATCAATCATCTTTAAACCAGTATAGATGGTGTGAGCGTGAGACAGCTTTGGCCACTATAGGTGACTGGATAAAAAATTACCCTCCACGCTGAGAAGTCCAGAGCAGGCTCAGGCTGGTCCCGTGCCATCCTGCATCCATTTTGCAGGGAGGCTCCATCCGACATGACCTTTGCAGCATTTTTCTGCGCTTGGCATTGATGTAGCAGAGTCACGTGTGCTGTCTGCCTTGTGACAGAGCTGTAGATTAAAAAGAAGAAAAAAAAAAGTAAGATAAACCCACAGACAACCTTGAAGATGTTGATGCAATTGAGAAAATTTTAATGCAATACCAACATTAACGTGATTGTTTCAACACTATTAATAGTCCCAAAGTAGTATTTCTGTATCGTGCTATTTAATGAAATACCAGCGCTGAGTATTTGGGCTTATTTGCAAACCTCCTGCCACCTCGATCTGAATCAAAATAATCCCACTTCCGGTGGAGTAAGGAATAAGGCATGCATAAAAGATTAAATTTCCACAACAATTTATATTGCATTATTTTTAATTACATTAGAGTTCCTGCCACGTAATTACCCTGCAAATGTATGCCTGAGTTAAAGATGTGCAGCTTCGTTTGCACTGCTGTCTGCCGTTCCAGAAGTGGCACCGTACTTTCTGGTAGGTTTTATATGGGCATGATTTATTTGGGAACTTTGTTAGACCTTTAAATGCAAACTGTGACTCTCATGGGTGGCCTCTGGTGAGCTGGGGTGGAAACCCAGCGGTGGGGAATGATGATGCACCACAACTGAAAAGAGACGAGCACTAAGGAAGATAGACGTGATCCTTGCCTTGGCCTAATGCAAGGCCTGCACTTAGACAAAACTGCTCGGTTGTTATCTAGATGAAGTTGTCATAACTCAAAACGAGGCTGTTCTAAGCTATTAGAGCCACACGCGGAGCTGTTAATTTATTTTCATTACCGTATTGCTTGTCCGTTCGAGTATCATGTATGGTCATTTCCGAAAAGTGTGACACTAATAATGTAACTACGGAGAGAAAGGAAATTAGCATTAAGATTTTATGTGGTTTTCCTATTGATCCTGCATTAGACGTCTTCAAGGATCTCCTGCTGACACAGGAGGACGTCGCGGGCACAGGAAATGAGCTGCTCGAGGTCTATGAAATCAAAATCGCGTTCAGCATTTGCAAAGTCTGAGGAGAGTGAGGAAGTTTCCCTCTCTGTTCCCAGTGCTCTAAGGGATGGCACGAGATTGCAGGGAAAGGTAAACAGCTTCCTTGGTACTCGGCTGTTACTTAATGATTTTGCTAGAAAACACTTAGGACAATTAAGTGTGAGTGTCTGACCTGGGAACATCAAACAGTAAGAGGTTTTGTAGAAGTGAAGTTGCCCAAATTTAGAGGCAAACCTTAATTTTAATAGTTTGGGAATTCTAGTGCTAAATAGTAAACAAATATTACAGATCACTGCCATGTCAGTTTGGGTGTGTGCTGGTAGGGACCCAGTGTACTCCTACAAAAAATCCACATCTTCTGCTGTGTCTTTGATGTGCTAGAAAGGATTTTGAGATGTCTGCCTTCCTTTCTTGTCCATCGTGGGTTGCCTGCAGCGACCTTTCCCATCCACTCTGTGCCTCACCCGGGTGATGCTCCCTTGCAGTTAGTTTGGAGTTTGCTGCATTTTGCCCTGGTTTGCACATTGGCCAGTCTTTCTTGGGCTGCACAAGTCTACAACTGGCTTTTTGTGCCCTAGGGTATATATAGAGAGGGTTTTTCTTTCTCTGACAGTAGAGAAAGAAAAACCCTTTTTTCTTTCTCCTGTGTCTGGAGGAGATGTCCACATCCTTCCCGAGGTGTGAAATGCCGTCACAGTGGTGCAGCACCAGTGTTATTCTCACATGCTATAGGATCTTGGGTCCCTTTTTGTTATAGTACCGTTTTCTTCAAGGCAGTGCAATTAGGAAGAAGTCCAAAATCTTTCATTTACCTACCAAGTAATCTGAAACATTCATTCCCGGATTTGGGGTTTCTCAGCACTTGTGCAAACTAAATGAAAACAAAGCTGTAATATCCAGCAGGGCATTAATGCTGAATTGCTGCTTTACATATATTGCTGGGATTTAAACACTATGCAGGAGCCATAACCAGAAAGTTAGAGGAATGCTCTGCTTGAGCAGCAGTCTGCTAATTAGATCTCTGAGCCTTGAAGTAACCTTGTCCGGGTTTTGTATGGGTTTCTACATGAAAATTTTTTAAAACCTTCCTTCGTAATCTTAAGTCTTGAATTTGTTTCAGAGGGCTTTGACACAGCAGTAAAAACCACACAATAATATTTGTAATATTAAATTTACTGTGTGCAATGACATTTATCACTGTCACAGTGATTATCTGCCTCTAATTAGGAAAGAGCGGAGAAATCTATCAGCCCTCAGTCCCCACAGCAATGGGGGGGGGCTAGTTAACCTCGCATCTAAACCCCACCAGCAGAAGCAGTGCTTCTGTGATCAATCCATGTGGCTCTCTCTTGACACCTGCAAGATGCCAGCTAAAGGAAACTCATTAAAATGCATTTTTTAATTTCTGATGCAAATTACCATGAAGTGTGCTTCTGCAGTTCAAAATGGGAAGCGCGTGCTCAAGCTGTGCGAGCGGCCCCGCTCTGCCCAGCGAGTGCAGGACGGAGCCGTGCGTCCCCACGGGGGTGAGGGACAGTCCGGGACCAGTGCGTTGCCTCCGTGCACGAGATGGTCATGCAGTTATTTGGGCACAGCAACCGTGTTTGATTATTTTTTGTTCTGATCAGTGAGGACCCCAGCAAGGGCGTGCGGCTCGCTGCAGCCCCATGCCACGTGTCATCACGGGTGCACCCCGTGGTGTCCCTCCGTGGCTGTGTGCATGCAGCAAGACTCACTGTGCCGTGCCGTGTCTGCCCCTGCACAGAAGGAAGCACGCAGTTATCTCTTCAGAAGACATCAGCAGTGCTGTCGGGGAGTCTCGTGTAAGTTCAAAGCGGGAGTTTGATCAGCCGTTTATTTTGGGGACAACCCAGGGAAAAAGCTTCTGGCCTCAATTCAGAAAGACATTAAAATGTACGCCTTAAATCCTTCCATGTTCAGCACCCGGCTGAGCATTTACCTGGGATCAGAACGCAGCCTCCCAACGTGGCACCCCTGCCACGTCTCTGGATCCAGAGGGAGATGGCAGGAGGGAGCAGAGCACTTGAGTGATGCTCAGCTGGGAAGGAGTCACAGGAGCAAGTACGGTTTAAATATTTCCAGAGATTTATGGAGCAGAGTTTGATTTGTTTGTTGATTTATTTCAGCCTAAATAACCAGAGGCAAACAAAATACGCAAGACTGTGCTTTAACAAATTGAACCTCAGCTGTGCTGAAGTGATCGGTGGGGTGGGCGGCGAGCCCAGCCTGTGCTTTGTCTCGGTGCCACTTGCTGATGGAGGAGAGGCAGGGCATTGTGCCACCAGGCATCATCCACCGGGGGTGGCACAGTTTGGGACATGCCACCAAAGATATCAGACCTGCAAACACTGCTTTCCTTGCCTCCTCGAGAGCCTCCTACCTTACCCAGGGGCACCTGGACTTGCTGGGCTTGGGATGGGCACCTGGGCACAGCACCAGGTTTACAGCTTCCCCGACGGGATGGGCGCTCGCTGGGCTTCGGTTTGTGGCTCTAAAGAGCAGATTTACTGCGGGCACTGCCCAGCCCCGCTGCTCTGCAAATGTTCACAGAGCGATGCCAGTCGGGGCGGGGGGCGAAGGCTGTCCAACATGGTTTTCACCTGGAATAACCCTGCTGCAGATGCATTGGGCTCAGCAAATCAGTTTTTTTTTGCCGGGATAGGTATTTCAGCAAGGGCTGGTATAAGCTGTACCGGCAAAGCTCATTTTCCGCCCCTATAAATGGCACGTGGACACGGCAGATTTGCTGGTGCAGCTTGTCGTTGCAGGGCCAGATCAGCAGACTTCCCCTAGCAAGTGCCAATCTTCAGTTTAGACTTTGCCCCTGAGCTCAGCGTGCCCCCAGAATGCTTTTGGAAATCTTGGAATAACTTGCTGAAGGCCTTTTATCCATCACTGGTTTTAAGCATTTAATATTTAAATACCTTTTAATCATCCTAATATTCTTCTTATCGCCTACACATGCTGCCATTCTCTGGGGTTTTTAGGGATGCAAGTGGACCGAGGAGGGATCAACCACAAACCACGCTGCTTCTGCACTGATGGAGGCCGGGGAACATCACCCAACGCAGCGATGCTGATGGGCATTTCACAAGAACAGACCAAAAAATAGGATATTTAGATCTCCCCCCAGCAGAGGATGGAGAAAATGCAGAGCAAGATCTTTGCACGAGTCAGCCTTCCAATGGCTGATAAGGGATAAAATATAATTTATATTTTTCTGGATTACAGTGAGTTGTATTATTATATGAAAATGCCAACCAGGCTACAGTATTCCATTAATAATGAGCACGGAATAAATTACCTGCAGATGACATTTTTTAATTGAATCGCAATCTAATATCCCAGTAATATATTAGAATAATAAGAATATTAGGATGATTAAAAGATATTTAGCATTTCCATTGGCTCAGGTTTTAAGTGCTGGGTAAAAGGCAACTAATGTATATGTGTCTCATTGATTCTCAAAAAGGGGCAGGTAATTTGATGTTGTTTGGCTCTGCAGTGTCATAAAGTTCCTCTCTGATGTGTGCTTGAAGGCTGTTTGTGTCAGCTTTAAATGTTTGGTTTTTTTTCACAACAGCAGTGTCAGGGGCTACCTTAAGTGCAAGCGTAAGCTCTAAAACACTTTGCATACATCCAGCAGAATATATAGGTAATGATCACGTGGAAAAACCTTTGTTCATTCCCTGTTTCCTTCGGGATGGGACTGGGTACTCGACATCAGAGCCAAAATCCATCGGAGCAAGTGAGAGGCTTTCTGCTGGTGGCTTTGTTCAGCCTGTTTGTTTGTACTCATACGGACGTGTCCTCAGCACGCTGCTGAAGCGCTGGGAAGACCAGTGCAGGACGCGTAGATAGGGAGCAGCTTGACTCCAAATACTGCTCATGCTACAACAGTGTGATGGAAATGCCTTTTGTTTGCCCTGGAGATTTGATGAATCACTTAATTAGACCCATCCTACGCTTCCGTCTAACTCGCACAGCTCCATCACCCATCACGTTAATTGCTGGCAGGCGAAGCACTTGCTGCGAGAGATACAGGTAGGAAGAGCAGCAGCCCAGCCCGCAGCACATGGGTCGGCTTGGGTAACTCAGCAGGTTGTTTGGTAGCAGAAGTGCAACAGTCTGCAAAGTCAAACACAAAATATATAATATTTTATATCTCAGACCTGATATGGACCATCCTGCCTGGCTTCAGTACAGGGCACAACTGCATCCCTTAGGAAACGCATGAACAACAAAAAACACCCTGTTGATAACACAGCACTGTGAATCACAGCCCCTTCCCAGGCTACCCCTTCCTCCCTTCCTTTTTCCCTCCACCCTGTATCTGAACAGATCAGCCTCCGCCGAGTGACCCAGGAAAAGCAGTGGAATTGTCCATCTTCCAGCGTTTGCCAGTGCCAAGAGGTGCAGCCCCAGGCTGAGCAGCACAACCACCTTCTATTGCCACGATCTGGTATAAAATGTATTAAGCCTTAATTGATCTTTAATCGTCCCAGCTTGGTTAGTGCTTATTTATTACTGAGTAACACATACTCCAGAAGCCATTGAAATAAAAACCTATTCCAGGAGGGAAAGTGCTGACTGAAGGCTCCTGCTACCAGTCACAGGGGAAAATGGTACAGACAGAATCCCGTTCGATGAATGCCTGTGAAGAAAAAGCCAGCCTTCTGTGAACGGAAAGATAAAATGCAGCCATAATTTAACCTGTTTGCTATAGTAAACAGTTAGAATATGTTTTGCAAATTCCTTACTGTAGGGGTGAGTCATTCCCAATTCACTTGCTGCACAAATATCAGGCTTGTCAAAGAAAAAGTATTTCCTGTGCATTTCCATTTGGAAATGAAATGGGTTTGGGAGGATGTCTTTTAGAAGTGCATATACTGAAGTGTGCTTTGGGGATGTATAACTGTGTGTGCATCTGTGTGTACACGAGTTCACACATTCATATGCTTGGACATCTGAAATACGGCTACAGGGGCTGCCAATGTGAGAATTTGAAAATCATCATATGCCAGGTAGGAAGAATTAAAATAAATTGCATTGCAAGCAGTAGTAACAACCCCCTGATCTCCAGCAAGCTTTGAACCCTAAATTTAAATCCCTGAAGACAGGCTGCTGGTGTTTAAACCAAGCTGGAAGGGAAGGGGCAGCAGGAGGCTGGCTGTGCTGTGGGGAGAGCAGTGGGTCGCAGGAGCCAAGAGAGATTTTGTTTCCAGATCCTCTGCCCTTGCCAAACTGAACCATTGGAGCTGTGATGCTCTGCGCCAGGAGCTGCTGAAATGAGTTGGTCTGTTTTATTTGCTTTCTGGAAACTGTGGTTAGAATTGCTCAGCTGCTTTCAGTAACAAGATTCGAAATATATCCATCGTTGTGTCCATGTGTCCATGTCCCATGCTGGGATTTAAAACTGCATAGCGATTATTTCTACGCCACCTGCAAAGGGTTCAAAAGATTCAGTTTTTATTTTCTTTAGGAGCTGAGAGTCAAAATCCGTTAGGGGTCTTAAAAAATGTTTGGGTCATTGCACTCCCTAAAACAATAGTATCGTGGTTTAATCAGGCTTTGGGGTCCTGTGGGGGAATTTCTGTTCCTCTACAGACCCAGGCAGGTTAGGCTTGCTGCTAAGATCCTCTTATCACTTCTTCCCTGGGTCTAAGAAATGGATGCTACAGATTCAGATTTCCTGAGCTATTTCACTACATAATTGAATCAGTCTCTTTGGTCTCCAAAAGTATGTTTTGGTAGAAAAATCCATTGGTGGCAGCCGGTTTCAGTGAGAGCCAGGATGAATCCTTGAGGCCCCAAAAATCTGAACATCTGATGGCATCGTACCATTGAAGTGCCAGCCTGCTCCTCTCTAGGAAATCATTATGAATAATTACAATTTTTAATTATAGCTCCACTTAGAGCCTCACATACGCCCTTAAACAGTACTAAAAATCCTTGACATCATGCACAGGAAGTTTCTCTGCCCTGCGGTGATTTCAGGGGTTTTAACTTGTTTTATAATTTCACTTCAGCGTAAAGCTCAAGGGTTGGAAATAAGCTGGGGGGAACCACTTTGGTGCTGTTTTCCATAACAAAACGTCCTCAGCCTGCATTGCATAAACATTCAGCCGAACCCTGCCAAGCAGAGAAGCAGAGACCCTGACCTTTTAGGGTTACAATTAACTCCCTTGCCACCGTCCTTTTTATTTCAGCTTCTCTGGTGGGCAAAAAGTTTCAACACTTTAATTTGTGAAAAGCCTGGGAGCCAAGGAACGCAACAGAGAAGAAAAGAAGCAATCATGGCTTTGTCATCTGAGGAGGAGGCTGACCCTCGTGTCCTATCAAATTTAGTCCTAAATATATTTTGCTGTTATTGTGAAATGCCCTTCAGCTGGCACAAGCCTTCCTCGCACACTGAGCTAATGCATTCAGCAGCACCGACTCTTTAAGGTGAGAATCGAATCTTGTTGCCCCTTGACAGAGATGGAATAATAGGGTAATGCAACAGAACATTTTTGAAATGCTAATACTCGCCACCTGCAACTTAATTTTTTTTTTCTTATTGCTTTTTTTTTACGACATTTCACAGTCCTATAGTCTCAATAGATGGATCTGCATCATAAAAATGACACACTGATGATTTAAGAAGGATAGTCAGTCTAAGTGAAACGGATGGAGTGCTTTAAGAGTGTCAGTTTAGCACCTATTACATAGGGTCAATGTTCATTTTCAATACATCATTAAAGCATCCTGCTAAATCACTCAGAAAATGTTCATGTTCTCCTTTTTGAGCCACCATGTTAGATTACAGGGATAATGAAGTGTAACTGCACATAAATGGCAGTTTTATACAAGCATATTTTATTGTTTTCAGGGCCACTGTTTTAGGTTATTCTGAATATGAAACATTAAAATATCCCCAATGAAATACTGGGTACCTCCTTAGGTGATAGTTCCCATACTTACATTTGCAGCCAGCTACCAGCTCCATCAAATTTGATATCTACTGAAGCCATTTTCCCACTCTATCAGTTTTACAATATACAGTGTTCACTAAACTAATATCAATAAAATCAAAACTGCCCTCAGCCCAGTAGCTAGTTCTCAAATTACATTACGGAAGATGTATTTCTATTATTTTGAGAAGAACCTTGGAAACTCACTTATGTCAACAAAAGTCCCTTTGCCAAGGTCAGTTCAAGTGCAAGATGATTTTTGCTGGCTTCAGGTGCTATTCACAGCACAGAGTCTCAGAGACACCTTTGTCACGATCAAAAGTTGGATTATCGAGGTAAGGTTAAAAATCAGACCTTGGAAGGCAGGAATCAGGACTTATGAACATAAAATGTTTAACACTTAAATCAGTCTATCCCTAAAATTAACCGTTCCCACAGTACAGGTGGTACTGGGAACCACTTGGTGTGAAACCGGGTCTGCGGACAGCGTGTGCTGATACTGACAATATCAACTTCTGAAACGGAGCTAAAGCTGCTTTCACTCTACTGAGGGAGAGAAAAAAACCCGTCAGCATCCCTTAGGCTTATAAAATATTTATTTTCTTTTATTGCGTTTTGTAATGGAAAACATGCTTTTAGTTACAGAAAGGTGATGCAAGTGCGTCACGGTGGGTAGCCATCCTCTGTGCCACGTGCTGTAGGGTATGGCACGGCGGCCTTTCCTCTTGCCTTGCCACACTCTTCTCCACTCCGTGTTAGTGTAGCTGTTCCCTTCCTCTGCAATGCAGAAGGAAAGGGCCAGCACCTGACGGAGCCCTGAAGGGCTTTGCAGAGAGCAGGAGGCACTGTGTGAAAGGCTCCGGGGTGGAGGTGGCACAGAAGGAGGAGCAGAAGGTGGCACTGGCCGTCGTGACGTGGAGCAGAGGACAGCCGAGGAGCTTTCTGAGGCAGCTAATGATGCAGGCACTGCAGTTTTTTTAATGCTTCAGCTGGGAAATTCCTACCATTAACAAGACGTTTGTCTTAATGACAGGCTTATTTTAGGAAATGTTCAAAGCTAATAACTATACTCAATAATGATAGTGAACATTATTGAGTTTTCCCCATTCACCTGTAAAGGATTGTAAAAGTCTTCTGCCCTGCTGCCAATAAAGTCTTCTGCAGGCTGTACGCTCTGCAGCTCAGCTGCTGCAGACCCAACTTCTTAGCAGGGCTTACAGGGAAATGTTACTGGAGAGGGTTCACAAAACAAGGAAGAATTATGGAAAGAAAGGGTACTTAGGTAAAGGCTTTTCCTGTTACAAATAAAACCCAGCTCAATCTTCAATGGGAACATGTTACGTGAAGAGCAGAGGGTCATACTCCTCATCTCTGCTCCCAGGGGCAGTGGGTATTTAAGCAGATGGTATCCCTTCTCCAGGACAGATTTAGGGGGCCTTGAGCATCCTTTCAAGAGGAGGCATGTGGGTCTGCTGCTCTTTTTGTAGGATCGGCTCCCAGCCTTGGGTCAAGGTTGGCACAAGCCCTGCATTTCCCTTAATTTATCTAATCCGTTCAACAGGGAATGAACTGCACAGTGCCTTAACAGGTAATACTCAGCATTCTTTCAGATTCATTGTGTAAGTGAATTTGTTATTTATTACATAAGGACAAGTTGGTGAAACATAACTTTGTTGCAGTGGATTGCTTAGCACAAAATCCTCCAGTTTTCAATTCTGACTGTACTTCACATCTCCAGACCCCACAGTCCCCTGCCCCCTCTCCTGAGCTGCATGCAAGGAGCCCGTCAGCATTAACTGCTGTTCCTGGACCTCCCTGCCATCCAGGGAGGGGGAACCTTCCTCTGGTTCTGGAGAAGGTCATTTACATTTGTTTTTTAGAGCAAACTGACTTTCTACAAAGTCAATGGAAATGGTGCCATGAGCTATGGAATTCAGCCCAGATTCCCACTGAGAAAACAATTTCCACGTCCTTTCAATTTATTTTCTAGCTTTCTCTTCAGCAACCAGCCAGTGCTCCCTTCATGTTCTTGACTTCACTGAAGTGCCTGAAAAAACATTTTGGAAGATCTCTTCATTTTCTTTTATGAAGTGGCTCCGAGTTCTCCAGTCTGCCCATATTTCCTTATTATAGCACTCTCTTCCTCTTTATAAGTATGGCAATATATCAGTATTACCAGGTCTCCAATCCTTTGACATCGTGAAAGCTTCCATGGGTGATCCTGATATTGTCCTTTTACGTTAGTGAGGACTTTAATTAGGCCCTACCCTGAACCTCTCAGTTCTTGGGCCAGCTCTGGGGCTGCAGAATCAGTCTCAGAGCGCGCTGACACTTTGCTCCTTGCCAAAGCCACCCAGGAACAGCAAGCAAGAAGAGAAGTCACAACACTTAGCTTGTTTTCTCGTGCAGTAATAGCTTTGCTTTGATTTTCTTACAGAAAATGATGGCCTCAAAAGTTTCAGGTCAAAATAAATAAATTAGTAAATCGATGTTGATGTCCCATTAAGCGTAGCACATGACTGTAGCAATTAGCAGCTGCTCCCTTGGTAGGTGCTGTGCTCATGGGCTAATTATTTCGTGTTTGTCTACGCTGATCAGCAGCTGATTTCTGCAACTGCGGTCTCTTGTGTCATGCAAAACTTCTGGAAAACAGCTCTAACCTTCCTTCTGCTTTCCTTTGCTACTAGGCTTAGGGAAGCTCGACCTTTGTGGTTTTCTGTTGCACAAAGAAGGGATTTTCTGTGCTTGCCCCAACTTCAAAATACTCCCATTTGGGAGTTTGTAGCCCAGAATTTTCAAAGGAGCTTGCCCTTAGCTAGCAAATGCATTCCCTCCTTCCTCCCTCCTGCTCCCGAGGAGGGGCTGTGACAGCCAGCGCTGGCTGTGGTTCGTTTGGTGGTTTGTGGAGCCGAGGAGCCCAGGGGAGTCGTGGCGTGGCCGTGAAGGCGTGCGAATAGGCTGCGGTGTCCTGCAGAAGCGGTCATTAAAGCCTCGGCAGCGCAGGAGCTCCTGAGACAAATACAGCCAGAGAAACTAAGCATTACCTTGAGGATTACTGTACCGTCTGATTTATTCTTCTGGCATTTTACTGACAGGTCAAAGACAAAAATGATTCTGTTAGGAAGCTCTGCGCTAGCACAGCAATGCTGCAGCAGGAGCTTTTTAAAGGATCATTATTCAATCTGTTGTACGCAGCTCTGTGCAGCCATCCTCTCCTTCAGCAGCTAGCCCTCAAACACCTCTAAACCTTCAAATGAACGATTTGTGTGATATGTCTCCTCATTTCTATGGCAAACCTTAGTCCAGAAATGATCTTAGCGTGAGTTAGGCAGAAGAAAACACTGTGCCTCGGTTAGTACAAACAGATGATGCTGAGCACGGGCACAGTTTGGTTCTGGAGGCTCGAACAGGGTCTGATGGCTCCGAAAAAAATGCTGGTGCTGCTGCACGTGGATCAACATAACTCTTCCTCCAGTGAAACCCAACCAAAGGGAACTGTTTTGGCCTGATTCATATACATGCCTGCATCTGAATGTTATGCCACTGTAAAACAAGATACTAGGGGATAAAACTTTAAAGGTTGGTAATAAAAAGGTAATAAATGGGCATATACAATAGACTGATGGGAAACTTCATTTATTTCCCTGAGTTACAGATGACCTCATAACTCATGAGTGCTGGAGCGAGGCGGAGTTATGAAAGTCATGAAAGGTTATCAATAACAAGTGGAAATAAATGAGTTAGCCCATTGTGTTTACTGTTTGCGTGCGTCTCCCCGTGATAAATGTGACGGTGACATCGGGCTGATGAGGCTGGGGGAGCATTGGAGGAGCAGAGCAAGAAGCACCCAGCCTGTAGGGCCCTGCATCATCTCCATCACAAACAGGGGGTGAAGAAAAGCTTTGGCTGAAGTGGATGAGATAGGCAAGGAAGGTGGCATGGGGCTTCAGAGCACATGCGAAGGCCAAGCAAAGATGAAAATACTCCGGCAATGCTGACTTATAGTGCGAAATAACAGCATGAGGACGCAGAAAGTCTTTTGATGACATTTCTTGTAGTGCCAGGCTATTAGTTCATTGGTCACATATTTCAGTCCTGCCCCCAGTTGCCTCTGAGGCCATTTTTTAGGTGTGATGGTAACTGTTCCCCTTCTGCCCTTCTGAAAACTTTTGCATAAGCCAAGGTCAAAACAGGACATAACATCCACTGCAGACTTGAACCTTGCTCACATTTTAAGAAGAGCACTCCAAGAAGGGAGCTGTGTGTACGTAGCAATTCCACCCATAATGGGATTATAAAGTAATCTCGGAGAGGCTGGAGGAGAAACCTTGGGAAATCAGGCGTGTCTGGTTCTGGTTCAGATAGGCTGTGTAACCGCAGCTAAACAACCTCTGCTTCAGCTCACCATCTGTAAGGAAAAGATTTTTTTTACATTCTTTCCATAGAGGAATATTGTTGGGGAGAAAAAAATAGAAAAAAAAAAAAAAAAAAAATCTGAATTGTGCAGATATTCTCGTCCTGGAGAACCAGCAGCAGAGCAGCACTTGAATGGAAAGTCACCAGAGGAAACTAAAAGAACATTGTTTTGATGAGTCAGTTAAAGAGCCAACGCTCTTCCTGCTGACAGAGTATTGCACTTCAAAATTTGGTTAGAAGGCACTGTTTTGCTGACAGTACTGTCTTTCAAAGGACATGCAAAATCAACACCTGACCATCTGTAGTCATTTCAGATTCACCCATAACATTTTTTTTTGTAATAGAAGGGTTGTTGTCAACCTTGACACCCTGGACGAATGCCAATGTCTCCCGTTCTGTATTAGTCATCCTACATAAACCGCTCACATCCTCTTCAGTCGTTAATACCCTTTTGAGATCTTGGACATTTGCTGCATTTCATGCCTCAAGAATAAGTGCAGGTTTGGATCTCCCACCGCAAGCTGCAGCAAACTGTAAGAAGCCTCAGTAATACAATAAAAAGTCCTCGTAGTCCTGGTGGGAGGACACTTCAGACCTAAAATCTTCCTGAGACTGTGCTCACAAGAGACCATCCCATGCAGGCTGTTGGGTGCACTGGTGGGTGTGACAGCCAGGGTCCTCCCCGGGGTGGTGGTGTTCAGGGACATGCAAAGACAAGGACGGACACGGCTGCCGTGCAGAGCCCTTGAGCCATATATTAATGGGACGCTAGGAAGAAGGGATCTCATGACTTTTACCTCCCAACCTTTGTAACCCTACAGGAGACAAGCGTGCCTTTTCCTTAAATGTGTGGTATAAATTTTGATGAGCCCTTCCTGCCCTCAGGTACTGCTAAGTGAAGAAGCTAGAAAAAAAATAGTTTAAGCAAGTTTCCACACTGCAGTAGGCAGTGGAATGTATTAAAGGAGATCAACATGAAATATTTCTGTGCTGCCTTGCTTGAAAATATTGGGGAGCACTGATTTACCTGGTTTAATGTCCTTGGCTTTTCTCCTTCCTTCAATCACTATTATCTGTAGCTTGGGAATAAAGGCTCCATTCAGTTTGAAAGGAGCAGTTCTGCAGTGGTTTATGAATGCTTTGTTTGCTCTAACATCTGAAATATATTACTCTGAATCATTAAGAGCCTTTTTTCACAATATGTCCCTGACTTCAGTACTTCATCCTTGACGTTTCTTAAATAAGCATGGTTCTTGATTTATACTGAGAGTTAATGATTTGCAGTGCATGGAGTATAATGAAATCGCTATGGCTTCGGCGGGTGTGGGTTAAAATTACGGGCATAGACGTGCTTTAATTTGGGACAAAGAACGAGGGTGCCTGTGCAAGTCAGTCCTTGGTGTGCACCCTGGGACACTGTTGCTGTACTTCGTGGTCAGGTACAGTTGGAAGCTTGCAGCAAGAGGGCAGCCAACGGCAGAAGAGCAGGGATCCTTTCAGAGGGCCTGACCTGTACCTCTGCTCCCACCTATCCAGCAAGGTTCATCCAGCATTGCCCACAGCCCTTGCAATGGGCCAACCAGCCACTGCTCTGCAGAGGGTCTGAAGAGGTTTTACTGAAAAGTTTGTGTTGATGGTGCTGGGAGATGAGGTTTGCCTTGCTTGCAGCAGCGTTGAGCACCTTAAAAAGGGGGTGGACATTTGCTGTCCTCTTTTATCTGACCTGGACTCAAAGAGCAGCATCTTCTGACTTTGGTACTAGCTGGAGGCATTTTGAACAACCTGATCTAGTGAAAGATGTCCCTGCCCATGGCAGGGGTATTGGACTAGATAATCTTTAAAGGTCCCTTCCAACACAAATCATTCTATGATGCCCTGATTTTCACTTGTGGGGTGCCCTTTTTTATAGTATCAGAGCTAATCCTCTCAGTTCCCCCAGTGTTGGCATTGTGCTGCATTGCTTGATGTAGCCTTAGTGAAGGGAAGGGAAAAATTGTAGAAAAGACAGAAATTAGAGGTTTGGCAAAAGACAAAGCATAACTGTAAGACAAATGAAAGAGCATTCATGTCACCTGGCTCAAATAGGATAATTTAGCTAATGCTTGTTAAATCCCCTCCACCTAGGATTAATGACTGCCAGAAACACTCACTCATGGAGCTGGGGACTTGGCAGAGCCAGAGAAATCCCAAGTACCTGTAGTGGAGTCAGGCACCGTACTGCAAGCACCAGAATTCAGGGACAAGAGAGAAACAATCCTTCACATCAGTAATTTATGATGTTTTGGTGGTTTTTAGCAGTATTGCCCAGAAGTGTGGAGACGTGTCTGGCAGTGCTTGACACGAGTCATTTTGTTTAACCATGCCTTGGTTTCCCGTGCTGTCTCCTGTCATTATTGCATATTTCCATTGCAGCTCTCTAGGGCATAAGCTGCTTTTAGTTTATGTTTGAACAAAGCTTTGCAACAGGAATCCCTGATCGTAGCTGGGCCCTTTTGGTATGCTGTGCCTCACTAGTACGTGACAAATCCAAACCAAACCTTGTCAGACATGAAGTCTACTGCTGCAACAGCATTAGGACTAACTGACTGATAGCTCTGTAAATTAACATTAATTGTTTACCCAAATTAATAGTAACATAGTTGAGCCAATTAAAAATGTAGGATTGAGATGGCTTTGAATGAATGTAAGCTGCAGAGGACTATACATCAATTAAAGTACTGCAGAAAGCTTTTCACCAAATGCCCTGCAGGTATGTGTTGTATCTTAGTGAGTGAACGTCATGTTATGTTTGTGAAAATCATTTCATTATCAAAGCCACGATGTACACAATGGATAATATATACTGACGAGTACAAACCAACCACAGATCTTGTTAATACTCATACTGGCTGCAGGTTTTATGTTGGATATTTTTAATTTTTACTTTACCATCGTGAGCAATAGCTACACTTACACATTGTGTTCTGAGATTTTCCTATTAAGGAACTATTATTTAGATAAGATAGTAGCAAAAGCAATTGAGCCATCAGTGCTGATGTTCTGCACGATATAGTGGTTTTTTATGATGTACTAATTTTTATCTGACCTTTGGTGAGTGAAATGAGTGTATTTCACATGTTGTTTCCGTGTCTCTGCAAAGCTACATAAAATAGGGGGGCAGAAAGCTCTGGCTAGAACTGGCAAGGAAGGCTGCTGCTTGGGGAAAAACAGCTAAAAGAAGGACACTGCTTTAACCACTTCTGTGATTGTGTTTCCCCATTGCCAGGCCAAGACCTCATTCCCTCTAAGTGTTTTCTGTTGGTTACTTCAGCACTCTGACATGGCAACCTAGCCACTGTGCAGAGAGGTCGAGGACTGCGTGCACCTGTGTGCACAATGTGATGGAAAAAATGGTGTTTACATGTTTTGTAAACAGCAGCACGTGGGTTTGCAATCTGAGTGTCAGGACGAGCCCTTCCCAGACAGGCCAGGTGCAAACAAGCCATCCCAATTCAGTCACTAACTCCGTAGTAATAGTTCAAGTCACTACATCGGTAAGATTTGTTCCCTAGCAATGAGTTGCAGCCTTCTGAGCAGTGAGCAGATCCACTGGCTGAGCCTGTCACAGTCGTACTGCCATCTTTCAGGGACAAAACACACTCCAAGTGGGTTTGGTTTTTTCTTCACATTAGGAGTGAATTGTGTCTTGGAAAAACAGAGCATCTGGTTGATAATATTCGTGATGAGTGCTGTGCTAAAGATCTTAAAAGAAAGTATCCCCAGACACTTGATGTGATGAATATTGTTATTTGTGGCACTTGGCATATGGCTGCTACGCTGGCAAATAATTTAGCATTAAACAAGCTTTCACTTGTTCCACTCAGTTTCTTCTAGGCTGCTGTAAATGAAATATATGTTTAACGATTGTGTTTGTATTTAAGTTAGAGACTTAACCAGAAATAATTAATTATATATAACGCAACATGCATTCCTCAAAGGTTGAGTTTATCGAGCTGATTCAAGTTTGTGACCATTACATGTAAAGAAGGCATGTACCTGCTGCAAGCAGCCTAAAAGGTCAGTATTTAGCAACTGGCACCAAAATGGTGATATCCAAGATGATATTCAGTGATTACAAGGGAAGCCTCTGTGGTACAGTACCTGTACAGGGAGGCAGCACAGAGCCACTTCACAGCACGTACAGAGACCGTGAGACACGGTTGGTAGAAGCTGAGAAGGGAACAACTCAAAAATAGGAAGGAGGAATGGAAACGTGCCCATTTTTTATTTACCATCGGTTTGGAACAGATGACTAAAGCCACATTTACCTCAGGCTGGTGTGGTCAGCGGGGAAGGGGCAGGAGCAGGCCTGGTGGCTCAAACACACCAGAGGTGCTCATGAGCATTTCTGAAGTGAATTTAACAGTGAAGGGTGTTACAGGAAAATCCACAGACAAACAAGTCATTTCAGCTGTCAGAGCAAAGGATGAATAGTTGAAAATAAGGTTGGGGATATAAGATAACAAAATATTGAATAACTGCTTTCTAAATAAGCCTAGTCCGCTCTAAAGCAGCGTGTGCTGACAGGGCTGAGGAGGGCCCGGCCCCATGGCGCAGCCCGGCCGTGTTCCCCTCGCAGCCCGGCTGCTCTGGTGCCACAGCACTTCCAAGCCTGAGTGATAAGGAACAGCTGCCATAAATCATCCTGCTTTGAAGATTTAAAAGTTTCGAGATGCTAACGTTGGTCGGTACGCAAAGAACGACTGGCCACACTGGGTTTTGCTGGCATATCTCGCTTTTCTATATGCCTTTTAATATGATAGCTTAGATGATTTGTTTTTCCTGTTACTTTCAGTGATACAACATTTATCATTCTCGTGGTACTGGAATTTAAGTTTCCCACAGCAGTTACTGCAAATCTCTGCTTCAAAGTACTTTTGTGTAATTAAATTTCAGTTTTATGTGTGGATTTTATCTGTGAACCTCTGAGGATTTTTAATGAGAAATCCACAGACACGACACATGTGCAGGTGTTTGTGTGGCTTCTGTCACTACAGTCGTGGAGAAGCCTTTTCAAACGGGTTAGTTGTAGGGTGGCTCAGAGGGGGTTGTTCCATGGGGGAAACTGAGGCAGAGCAGGAGGCACTCCCTTTCTGGGAAGGACTCTGCTTTTCCACTCTCGTCCCCATCTCTGAAGCTCTCTGCAGAGGTTTCCACTCGGCCACAGCAGCTCTGGGAAGCCTGTACTTACCACTTCCCTGCCGGTCCCTTCTCAGCCTTTTGTTGTCCGTCCTGTAATTCCCTGTGGAGCCTAAACTCACAGAAACGCCGAGCTTTAAAATGCTGATTCAAAATTGTGTAGAAAGTCCCCGCTGCCCGCCGGGCCTCACGCAGGAGCGCCGGTGAATGGCCCAGCCCTTTCCACACGGTTGTTAAAAGCTTCTGAACTGCAGGAGATTTGGCTTGGAAGGGCTTAACCGAGAGAAAACCTGCCTGCAACAGAAGATGTGCTGATAACATGAAGCAGGGGATTTTCTTCAGGTGCTGGTCTTTGCTCTTTGGTTTCGTTCCCCCTCCTCACCAGAAGGGAGTGTTAATTAATTACCTGCCTCTTTCCAAATAGCTGCTGTCCCGTCTTCGCATTTCTGACTTTCTCCTAAACTTTGCATTTGCAGTATGGGAAGGACATATATGGGAGCGCTGATGCAGAAATTTTTATCAGCTGATTTATTTTTAAAATACGAGATGTTATCTGGGTGAGTGCTGCTGCTGCACAACCTTGCTGTACCCTTGCTTGGCCGGGCCGAGCCCTCCCAGCGCTCCGTACCCATTTCACCGGAGCTGCAGAGCCAACAAGGAGCCTTGCAGCAGCCAGGAGCTCCCCGGTCACGTTTAGCACGAAAGGAAAATACCTCCTTAACAGAGAAATAAGGAAATAGCTCAGACAAAGCAGACATTCAGAACTTGAAGGGCCCGGTTCCCCCAGCCTGCCTTTCTGCACAGCGCTGCTTTCTTGGCCACTGAGCAGCTTTCTGCAGGGGTGAAGGAGAGCACAGGGGGAAGGCAGAAGCTGGTTTTGTGCACTAAGGCTCAGCAAGGGTCCTGGTGAAAACACCCAAGCCCCAGGGGAAATTACCATGTCCCTGGAAGGATGGGCAGGGAGGTGGTGGAAGATCCTCACAGCCGTATTTGCACCGTTCATGCCAGCTGCAGAGCTATATATCAAATCACATCAAATCAGCCTGGAGCCTCACCCTCCAAGTTGGAACAGGCAACACCAACACCACAACATGGAGAAATGCTTCCTCAAGACCCACATTCAGCTCAGCCCAGAGCAGTTGAGTCTTCATGTCACTAATTCTGCTCTGCAGCCTGGGTGGTGGCATTTCCATACATCACGGTGCAAGTCCCTCATCCACCCGGGGTGCATGGCAGAAATAGGTGGCTCTGCCTTCTCATCACTCACTTCTGATTGCGTTGTTTTCTCCCTACTTATGTATCTCTAATTTAGGAATGAAATGTGCTCAGGTTTTATACTGCTGGCCTGGGAGCTGGGACGCTGTTTGTGAGGAAAATCACCAGAAGCCCCAGGGGAGAGACTGGACTCTGACTTTAATGAGGCAGAACCCAAATGGGCAGTGGCTGGGGTGGAAGCTGAAGAAGAGGGATGAAATAGCTCGAGTTGGGATGGCGTGAGCGTGGAAGAGCAGAGTCCGTGCATTTCTTAAGTATCCTGAGCGTAGCTGCAGTCAGAAAAAATACAAAATCCATATAATCACCGCAGCTAAATTTGCAGTCATCCATACAACAAGCAATGAAAGCACCATGAAAAGTATTACTAATGCTTATTTACAACTTGAGATGTGTGGTATCGCTGATTTGGTTGTTTATGAACGCAGTAAATATGGGAATATGAAAGAAATAAATACACCTCCTTTTAAATGCTTGGTATTTTTTTAGAAACCCTTAATCTAGGGCTTAGAAGAAGTATGAGCCTTTTTTCTGGGCTCCTTGTTTCCTGGTTCATGCATTTTTCAGTTTATCACATTCATTGCATATTGCTGGCCCCAAACTCAAAGCAAAATGAATGGAGAGTGCAAGATTGGAGCTGTTCACTGCAGCCATTTCTGATGTCTCAGTGGTTTTAAACTACATGTGAATGCTTCTTGAACCCCAAATACCCTGTGGCCTGACTCGTCTCTATTTCCAAAGTAATTTACGTACACATTACAGTGGTTCCCACAAGTCATGCTGTACTTAATGGTCTGACAGCATTTCCATGATAAACCCTGGGGGTTTATAGAGCAGCCATAAAAATTCACTCCAGGGAGAAACTTGGCATGCCATATCCTCTACCAGAAGCTATCTTTTTCTGCCTTAAATCAGGTATAAATCAGTTCAGCTACTGTAACTTATAGAAGTTCAAAAAAAGAAAGTTTAGTAGTTTCATATGTTTTTAGACCTCTGAAACACCATGCTTTAAATACAGATAGCAGCTGCTCTCAAAATTTTCATTGGTTTGAAAGAACCTGCCCACTCTAAAAAATCCCCTATTTTGAGTCTAAGAAATCTATCAAGAACTGGAAAAAACTTTTAAGCTCCTAAAAATGCTGATACTTCAAAAGAAAAAGAAAAGAAAAAAAAACAGCTATTGCTTCTGTGGTGATGAAACCACTGATGCTACTAATTATTTCTTTCAATTCCAGAAAGGCAGAGTAGAGAGTGCAAAACTACAGAAAGCAGCTGAAACTCCTCCCCATCCCCAAACCATAATGTTCCTTTTTCCTGTGCATTCAGTGGAAAATTTTAATACTTCTCCTCGGTAGTTATTTGGAGAGAGGTAGCGCAGGAAACTCTTGTGTATTTTTGACTCTTCTTAAAAAGATAAGCAAATCTTTTGAGTCAAGTGTTTAACAGTCATGACTACCAGAAGTAATTATGAGAGCCTATTAGACCATTAGCAATTTTGCTTTTCAAATTAATAAATTGACTGGGAAAATGCAAGGCTGTTACAGTGTAGGCAGGACATTGTTGACACAACATGGGAATATTTTATCAAAAATTAATCATATCAACATTGCTCTCAATCTGTGGGAAATAGGAATTTAAAATAAAAACAAATGCATTTATGTAAACTATTCTCTAAAATAGACTACTTATGACTATTTACATAATGAATCTATCACTTATCACCCTCAGGAGATTAGATAATTAAGCACTGAACAACTTATATTTATTCATGTACTTTCAAGAATGAATGAATTATCCCTTTCTGCACAAACTGAATGTTCTCTGATTAGTAACAGGAGGGCAGGGATGGGATTTTACGGTGGGAAGCGTGTTGTTTCCTTTCTTCAGAAAGAAAAGAATTTGATCTTTAGAGTACAGCATGCAAAGAAACTGCGTTTGGTTCAAAGTCAGTAAGAAGGATTTTTTGCAAGCTTACTAGCTCTGCAAATGTGCTCGATACAAATTCATATCTCAAAGCTGGGCTTTTTTTGTTTTTATTTTTTCAATATGCATGATGGCTTGAGGGAATGCTCTGAATTCCTTCTGCCAGGGCTGGGCAAGAAACACCCTTGGTAGCTCTCAACTGCAACGACTGGGAACACAGCTCTCCCTTCACCAGTTCAGACTCACACAGGCTAGAAAAGTTGTCCAACCTTGACAGGGATGTGAGACAGGGTCTTGTCCTCCAGCACCAGGGCTGGAGATGGCTGAAGATTTGCACGTATTTATGCTGAGTTCTGTAACAAGACAGGTTTTAGGCTTTCACTGCCAGGTTGGGACCTGCCTCAGGGAGTCCTAGCCTGTGGCCTTCATGAGTAATGACAGAAGAGGGCTCGAAGAACTTAATTCTTTCATGCTGCAAGCCATATAATTATGCCTTTTTATGACTTAGAAAACAGCATTACTAATTTAGTGGAGAATTTACAATAAAATACTTCCTGAAGTAGCATGCCCAAGGTCCTGAGGATTTATAAATTACATTAAGAACTTGAATTATTACAGTTACAAAATAAAGCTGAGGTATGAACATTTCTCCTTAGCTTTGGAAATCATTTTAGTATTCACATTAATTAAGTGTATAAGCCTTAGAGGAAGGCTGCATTGTGGTACCTCTTTTCCTGGGAAACCAAACTCTTGAAGCATCCCATAGCAGGGCTCCCACCAGAGGCAGAGCCAGCTCATGGGGCTGCTTCTCACAGGTTATAAAGCCAAGACTCACCCCCATCACCTGCTCTGAACTAACGTGGGAGCTGTAGGAATTCTCTGGGTTAATTAATTGTGAACAACTTTAATCGCGTTCATTAACGGCTCTAATGTTGTTAATTAATAACATAAACATTTGAGTAGCATGACTGGCTTTCCTGTAATCCAAGGCTGGTGTTCAGAAAATGGAGTTCTCTTCTGGGGTTGAGTGATGGATAATTCTTCACTGACTGCGGACAGGTGAGAAGGCCGTAAATACTGCCGGAGAAGACTGGCTTGTCAAACCTTAATAACCAGCAAACTGTGTTAACATGGCAACATTTCTTCTGGAGCTAGTCCTGAGAACAGCCGGTGTGATGGGTTTGCACAGGCACACGAACCCAGGGTGATTTGTGTGGTGACAGTTTTATTAATTCGTTCCTTCAGTCTACGGACTGGGTAGAAACTAAATCACTAATGCTAATATGAGTAATTTATGAGTGTGTTTTGCAGTGCTTTCCTGATTCAGGCCCACTGTGAACTGCCCTTAATTTCTGCAGTGACTAATTAGTTGACCACATCCCATCCCAAACAGTATCACCCCGAGCTGGAGTCTTTTTTGGCTGGATAAATCTCATGTACATCTGTGTGTTTATAATGCATCTCCCATGCAACACATTTTAAAATCCATTAGCTGCAATTAGCTCAGTTTTAAGAAAGTCTAAAACTGATCTCCCCTCTCTATGCAAAGCCAAATACTTCTCATCAAAATTATTTGGGGAAAAAAAAAAAAAAAAAAAAAAAAAAAAAAGGTTTATTGTGCTTTATCCTCTTATCCATTAATTGTTTTGATTTTTTTGATTCAGTCAGCTCCTCACCTAAGAGTGTACTCAGATAGAGAAGACTTCTGCCTATTGAAACAAATGCTAAAATCACCATTGACCTTCGGGCTGCTATATTGGGCCACAAGACAATAAACAGAATTACTAATGCAATGCAGCGCCTAAACACAGCTGCAGGACTTGGGGAATTGAGGGGAGGCAGAAGTTTGCATGCCATTAAATCAATCCTGACTTGTACCATTGCTGGAGAAACACGATGTATTTAGGGCTGCACTGTCCATGCTTCAGTTCACCAGCAAAAGGTCTCTGCTCAGGAGAGTTAATTTGGGGGTGAGAGAGAATCTGTGCTTGAGACTTTCTTTGGAGTAAGTTCTTTCATTCACTGCTTCAAACAGTGCTATTTTTTGGTGCTTTGTACACCACCTAACAGCTAGTTATAGTATTAAAAATTATTTCCTTGTCCCCTCAGCAAAATCTAAGCAATAAAGTCATTTGTCCCGTATTCTGTTTTAGCAGGACAAGACATCTGTGAACAAATGTAACAACGATTAAAGGTGGTAACGGTGTATTAAAAATATATTTTCTTTAGATTTAAGTGAAAAGATCTAATTAATGATATGAAACACTTAAAAAAAAAAAGTGAAATCTTTTTCTGCATAGTATAGCATGAGCAAAGGCAGGCAGGCAACCGACATTTACTATGTAAATTATCTCTATGCCACGCTAAATCAATGAGTTTTTCTCCATAGATGCTCATTCCAGGTTGCTCCCTATAATGACCTCAATTATACATGTCTTCATTGTGAAATTATGATTGCCTTTGGCGGGCTGCAAATGACAGCAGAGAAAAGATTTCCATGATAAAACAGCACAACAAGTAATACCTGCTCGCATTAGTATGCAGAGCTTGCAAAGGTGCAGTGCAACTCCTGCCTTAGCACCTTAAGAAGCAAAATTGGAGAGGAGGAGGAGCAGAAGAAAATGTTCGACAATATCTTGACATTTTTAACAAGAAAAGGAATTAGTAAGACTTCACGATCTTCCATATGTCACCGTGGGACTTGGTATTGCAAGAGATTTAACGTAAGAACATCAGAATAGCAGCACCTGGGGCAGTTCAGAGTCCCTGCTGCTTCGTGGCCTCTCTGGGGCTGAATTTAACAGCAGAGAAAAGGCAGAAGAAGCAGGACAGAGCGATCCTTCCTCCTCATCACCTTCTGTCCCTGGCCAGGACATGCATCCCCGTGGTCGGAGAAGGCTGACTATGGCACTGCCTTGTCCCTGGAGCTGCACAGGTTTCAGGACTGGGCTGCTGCCATCACCAAAGAGTTTGCAGTGTCCTGGCCGCCTTTTGTTGACCTTGATTTAGTTCTGTATTTTGCAAAATACCTGATGAAAGATTATTTCAGGACCTCTGATGCACGGAAACACAGTTACATCTGTTTCTTCTTAAAGGTGATTATTAGAAAGGCATTACCCCTGTATTGATCAAGTCAAAAGTGATAGCATCCCATCCCCTATTGGTGGCAGATTGGTTGGTGACACCCATTTTGTCTTTCTCATTGGACTGGGATGAGAATTTGCTTCTACTGAAATCCCAAAGCAGACTACTGGGTTTGATCTGACTTGATAAATATGAGAAGCTAGGATTGATACTGGTTGAATCTATTGAATATATACAAAAGTATTGTGTATGCACCATCCTGCAGAATTTCCAAATGAACTCAAAATTGCTCAGTTTTAGGATCAAATTCCATTCCGACCTATGTTCTGCAAGTGAGCACGCTTTGTGAATATTACCCATTTGTTCTGTTCAGTTTTATGGGTGTAGTAAAAATCCTTTTATCTCGTAAAGATTTTTAAAAACTAAAATGCGCAGTTCAATACGTAATCTAGAGGATTCTACACAAAATCATTAAGGTGACTTGAATAATTTGTACACATAGTCCAATTAGCATCAGTGTGTTTGAGGTCTATAGCTTAAGTACAAGATTCTGATTTTTTTAATAAGATTTGTGTTTTTAAACAGAAGAGCACAGCCCTTGTATCCTCCCAGGGCATCTCTGTTTCCATCCCAAGGCATCTGGTTGCATAAATGAATCTTTTCTAGTGTAGCAATAAAGCTATGGCTAAAACAACACAAAATAATCCTCTGCTAATAGAAAGACTTTTGGAACTTAATGTGCTAGTCATAAGATGCCTTCAAACACAATGTTCAGGAGAGGAGTGTGTTTTTATTAAAGTAATCTACACTAAATACATTCTTTATTGTAAAAAGTCACCTCTTGTCCCGATACAGTTCATCTAAGAGTGGCAACTACACAAGGTGTCTTCTTAAGTAAAAGTAAATACATTTTTCATTACTGTGCTTTTTAAATGAAAAATCAAAGCCTCTTAGTTATCACTTGGAGGATGGAGGGAAGCCCTAAATTCTCCTGTAACAAAACACTCAAAAAAAGTTGCTGAAGACGGAGCTGATGGGAGCCCAGCATGTGCCAGGCAGTGTGAGAAACAGCACGGGGAATTGAGGAAAGCAGCAGTAAGATGAAAAAACAATTCTCGTAAATGAATGACCCTCTATTTCATTTCTCCTCAAGAAAAGATGGTCCTCATTAGCCCTACTCCATGCTACATATTTTTGTAATTATCAGTTTTGTATCCTGTCAAGTATACTCCAAATATTTTATTCATAAAAAGGAGATTTCTTTTATGCAGAAAATAGCAGTGTTATTAGTACCTATATGTTTTTACGTGCTGCAGGCAGGTGGATGAAGGTGTCGGGGTGTTTTAACCCCCTCTGGCTGCAGTCTGGGGCCTCCTCCTCCAGCAGCTCCCCAGGGCGATGTTTAATGAGGTGTCTCTCTTGACCAGGTGATGTTCTCCTCTTCCCAGTCCTCCTCTATTACTCCTTTTAGATTTTAACATTTCAGGGGCAGAAATCGTTTGATGGCCTGCATCAGACCCTTTTCTTGTTCCTTGCAAGGAACCACCACAGCCCAAATAATAGCCATAGGTTGGTCGAACGTGCCTATTTTCAATCAATCCTTTATCAATACTATAGCGACTGTTTATTTTCAACACCTTGTGCTGTTTCTAAAGTGGCATTGGGAATATTAAGTAGGAGAACAGCTAACGGCTGGCAGACACGACGTGCAATGTTGTATTGATCTTTGCAGCCCAAAGTCAGCCTCAGACCTCCAGTAGTGAGTATGGGTTGTGGCACATGGCATTGACTTCTAGCTTGGGTGGAAGCTGGAGGAGAAAGGATGCTGAGCTGTTTGGGTACTGCTGTACAAGCCAGTTTTGCACGAGGTATCCACAGGTGCCTTGAAGCAAGTCCTACCGGGCTGCCCAAGGCTACTGAAAGGGACCAAATATTTTAGCAAACAAATTTAACAGAATTGCTACTCGAGAGTTGTTAAAGCAATTTTTCAAGTAGAGCGTATGAAAGGATGGAAAGGGATCTTTGCAAAAGTGGACGTTGGTTTTTATTTTTATTCGGTGCGTTTACATAGTGGAGACTGCACAGGGTGCAGGATTTTCCCACCAAAGCTGTTAACTCTTCAGGCAAAATCACATCCTGAGCTGTAACTCGAAATGATAAAAATGGTACTATTTCGTATTATTCCTGTTTCGTTGCCTTTGCAGAGGTGGTTCGGCTTAGCCTGCCGGAGGACCAGAAAATCAGCGTTACCACCATCACGGTTGGCCTGAGCACCATTCTGACGTGCGGCATCCGTGGGGCGCTGCGGCCCCCCATCATCTGGAAACGCAACGGCATCATCCTCAACTTCCTCGACCTAGAGGATATCAACGTAAGTCCTCCATTACTGGTTTTAGGGCTTGGATATGACTTCATTTAACAGATGATAGTTTTAAGGGAACAAGTTTTATCTCGTTATTATTATTGTGGAAAACTGGAAGCTGGCATGATAATTTTGTTTTTATGTGAATGTCGAAGGAATAAAAGCAAAACAGCTGAGAGCTTGGGTGCTTGGAATATGTTATTGCGAAATTAAAACTCAGTACTGCAATAACCCAGCATTTGCCTAGCACTGATACTTCATCCTTTGTTGCTTGATCAGTTTGGTGCAACCAAAAGTCCACAGACAGCAGCCCCAAAACTGGGGAAAGGAGCTCTCCAAACCATTAACATCTCAGGTGCCTCATTCCTAGTAAAAGAATCAGGTTCGTCAAGAGCATGAAACAACACATTTATGGCTGGCAGTGAAATCTCTTCTCTATCTAAATCAAATAAATCTCTGTCCTCCTCTTCCACTTGCCTTTCAGTCTGTTCTCAGCTCTCACTTATCAGCTAGTATTTCTGATGAGCAGTTTAAAATATGGGATAATTCAGCAGGGTGTGGTGGTACCTTCACAGGAAGGGAGATGAATCTCTTTTTTAATTCTCAGCACTGGTCTGATGTATGAGCCATAGTTTGTAGTAAAGACAATACCTGAATAATCATATAAACTTACTCATTTATTTAATAACATTTAATTATGGAGAGAGTGGGAAGTAGTGTAAAAAATATGGTCTGTATTTCATTTCTCTTTGCATTAAAGTACACAGTAAATCAGTTTTTATTTTAATTACACTACAGAAAGAGTTGATTTATATTTTTGTTCAGCTCTTGTTAATTTGATAACCACTCAGTTCGGAGTTGTTACAGTCAATACTGTAGCTCCCTAAATTGTTGTGTATTCAGGACTGCTGAAATGTGAAAAGTCTTTGTTTTACTCTTCTGCATTAATACATGAAAATTAGAGCATACAAGACAGAAATATGCACTGCAACTTAGTGCATTATTTGTTAACTCTGCCTTAGTAGGAAAATAGTGCACACTGTGTATAGGTGACTACTGTACACACAAATTCAGTAACTGTAGCCATCTAAACTTCATTTTTTTTCATCAAAGCAAGGATTACCTTTTTCAAATGCACTTTATGTTGCCATTTGGAGCATGACATTGAAATCCAATGTGAAACCAGTAAACGAGCTGCTACAGAATTGGTACAGGTCTAGAAAGGAACAGTAACAAGGATGTACAGGATTGCCCAGGCAGCCCACAGCTTGTGTACCTGACCAGATTTCTTATAGCTATCCGTCAGTGCCAGGGTTAGAATAATGACTTTGAGGTCACTCTAAATACATGGAAACCAGCCAAGATACGATGCGCAAAATCAGGCATTCCCTGCTGTAGTGGGAGAGTGGCAGAGGGAAACATGCAGATGGGTGACCTGACAGCTTACTGTCCTGTTCAGACATTCTTCAAAACAGATCTATTCTTCGACACAGATTAAGCTGAGTAAAGATTACACATGCTGTCAGCGTGCTTAGTTTAATCTATAATAAGTAAATTCAACAGCTTTGTGTGATCAGAGTCTAGAAAAGGCCTTTTCTTTCAGCAGTGTTGTTCACTCGGTCGATCTGAGATGCTGTATTTATAGGCTCAGGTTTGTCCCTGGGTCCCAGATAGGGCTGGAGCTGTGGAGATTCAGCAGGTCTGAAATCTGAAAGAGCAGTCACAGAATTTTTTAACCAGAAAATAATGAAAATTTCACACATTTGTATCATCTTTATGAAATTCTGTTTATGACCACATTGATCTTAAAGGAGCATCAGTAGTTGATGTGTGACTGGAACACAAAATGATAATCTGGGAATTGGAGCACAAACACATCCCTGAAGGGCAGCACGCGGCTCTGAGGCTTCGTTTGTAACTCCAACTGTTTTAGTTAGGATCGTGAGCAGTAGATTTTCAGGCTGAGGTCCTAGTTCCTCCTGAATTTAGTGCTGGCCCAGGTGGATTTCTGGTTTACGTACAAGTAATTCTCTTTTGCATTTGTTATTCAATGTTAAGAGAAAAAGTTATGTCCTTGTATATAACTGGATCCTGAATGATTACTCACACCTTGGACAGTCCCACAGAACTCAGCAGTAAATATATATATATATATATATATATATATATCCCATCACTTTTTGGTCTGTTTGAACTAGTTTCGCTGATATTATATCAGAAGAGCACTTTGAGACTTACAAAGAGGAAAACCAGGATTTATGCCTCAATTTTAATGTTTCATGTGTCAGTTTATGATCTCTTTCACCTTGTCATACAACACCTGGTGCTATTGCACATCAACATTTTTTTTATCTAATAAACACCTCAGCACCTTTTCCATCTTTAATTAAACTGTAAAGCTTTTTATGTTCCTTATATATCACCACCATCTGTATGCTGGTCGAGTTATTTGAGGTGATGCAATTTGGGGATTGTGGTCCTTTATTTCCCTGTAGGACTCAAGCTCAGGTGTGTCCTCTCTCTGGCTACCAAGGAGGGGCACCTGCACGTCTGCAGCACTTGTTAGGAGCCTTCAAAGTGGGAACATGCCTCTGCTTGGGGTTGATTCTTGTGTGTAGCAAGGACGGAGCCACAACATTTGCTCTGAGGTTTGTGATGTGGAAATAAGTGCAGCCACACACATTCATTGGCACAGGTCAGGATGGGTGGCAGCCTCTTGTGGGTGCAGAAACTCACATTAAACAATAATCTACTTAAAGGCACTGACAGCAGGAAAGTAAAGGCAGTGTGCTCCTTAATATACTTGAAGTCGGTTAATTAAATTACTTCAGTTTTCTTTTAGTATGCCTCAAGCAGAAACTCAATTGCATTTCTGCTTTTCACAATAAGCTTAGCAATTTGGCTAATTGGAAGTGCAACAGGAGATTAATTGTACCTTTTTAACTTCAAGAAAATCCTCCCTGCTCCTGGCACAGTGGTAATCACATACAAACCTACAGGATATTCACACACTTGGAAAAATCCTTGTATTATATTTCAATTAAACTGCTTCTCTTCTAAATGCTAATTCGGGAAATCAGATGAAAATATAAACCCAACTCTGAAAAAAATAAATAAATAAAATAAAATAAAACAGAATTCTTCTAAGAAGGTGTGAGTGCAGCAGAGGAAAGGAACCACTGAGAAGTCCTTTGTGGCTTTATTCTCTCCAGATTCTTGACAAAAGTGCTATGAGAAGGTTGACAGTATTCCAAATTAATACTAGAAGTGACAAAGTCAACAAAAACCTAGATAATCCTAAATATACACAGAACTGAGAGGCTGAAGATTACTATAAAGCCTGGTTGTTTATGTGCTTTACTTAAATCAATTTTATGAGATATCTTGATTGGCAACAAAATATTAACTTTCCATTGCTCTTTTAATCAGAAGCTTTCATAAGCTACATATTAATAATTTGTCTGTGAAGAAATGCATTAATGAGTTGTCACATAGCTATTACAAAAGAGCCATCTTAATGGTACATGTAATTAAATGATTTTTCTTGCAAACATTTAAGATTGCTTTTAGCATAAAGATATTTTTATGCATACATTACCCATCCAGATTATTTTTCCATTTCAAGTGCCTTTGGTGCTATACTTTAAAAAAGTCACATCAACTTTTCTCACGAAGAAAATAACTGTGATGTAGCTGAACCAGGTGAGATTGTACTATAATTGTAACTATAAACTGATGTTTGACTACAAATAGCAAAGTGGTTAAACTATGTCATCTTTCAAAATAATATACTTCTGCCTCCTGGGAACAAGCAGTATGTTTAACCAAATCTGTGATTATGAAAGCATTCCTCAATTTCAAAATATAAAACACTCTTCATGGAGTCAAATGTGTTTAGACAGTATTTATAGAGTATTGTTTCACATGATTTGACATCATCTCTAGACAAAAATACATAAATTTATAAACAAAATTTGTAAACAAAAGCTGATTCTACAGAAGCATGATGAAAACATACACAAACAACAGATAAAAGAATATTATCATACAAAAACAAATGTTGCAGAATTTAAGTAGATAAGAATTTGGTGAATTACCAAGTATAATGCAGGTAGCTATAACATATATTCACGAGTATTTTTCATTATTCCTTTCATAGTAATCTGTACAGTGGAGCTCAAATCTGCATTAGATCATTAATTCAAAAATATGCTTTTCATTACACATCATTAAAGTAGAGGTTTCTTCATTTCTGTGGATGCCAGTTAGGATCATATGCCCTTTCTCTCCAAAAATAAAAATAAAAAATTACAAACTCGTCTAGGAGCAAATGCAAGACTCCACAGCCAGCTCCCACCCTGTGAAAAGCACACCAGTGAATGAAGGTAGGGAAGTGAGAGTGCTTTGCAGCTAGTTCATCGCATGTCATTCTCTTTGTTTGATGAAAAATCAATAATTGTGCTTAAAAAGCATACTCCCGGGGGCTAACAAAATGCAGCTTATCATTTGCTTTATTATTTAATGTACTGTTGCCAGCTGTGTGCCTCAGTTAGCTCATCTTGCAGAAAGTGCAATGAGAAACGCTCAGTAAGAAGTCCCCGTGCCAAATTCTCAAGTAAGTCTTGAATGCTTCTCCCTCGTATCAACTTCATGCATATTCAGTTTTCTATTATAGAGACTATTTTTATTAATGAACTGTGAAAAACATGGGTATGGGGGCATGACTCAGCCTGGGGAGGACCGTGCTGGATGATGAAGTATCTCTAACAAATAAGACAGTTGGGCTTTTTGGGAAAGTATCAGAGAACTAAGCAGACAACACTATTGTGCCAGAGGATATCCCTGATACACATCATGGTGAATATTATGTGCAGTCCCAGTCGTCCCATCTCAACAAGGTTATAATAGAAGCAAAGAAGGGGAACAAAGAGGAGGCAGATACAGAAGCAGCTCTGAACAGAGAGATTAAATAAAGCAGGATTCCAACTGAAAAATAGGTAGATAATGTGGGATATAACAGGGATCTAGAAGATCATGAGCAGAGAATATTAGAGAGACCTTTGCTCTCACCTTCAGCCATCCAGCCTCTGTTAATGCAGCATGAAAACAATGTGGATTTTGCTGCTGCAGTTCCTGTCATCACCCAGGACCTCAGAGACACCTGAGATACATAGGCTTAACTCAGAGACGTAATTCACTGCTTGGAGGAAAAGCAGTGATTCTCTTTTCAAAACAGGTTCTCCACCTCCTCATACAGATCCGTGTGCCTTGCTCCAGCTGAATCCCAATCTGCAAACCCGTGCAGCAGAGAGCAATCAGGTCCATGGTGCACAAAGCATATGGAGCTCGCACAAGTCAACCCGTGGGGACATAGACTTCTCTAAATCATTTATTGCTCATAATCCACATTTCCCTGCATGTCCAGGAAGATTTGTCTCCTTGTGTATCTCATGGCTCATGCAAGATCTGTGCCTAGCTGCTTCGATGCACCTTTCATACATAGAATCATAGAATATTGGAAGGGACCCATAAGGACCATCGAGTCCAACTCCATATTCATATTAACGTCCATTTTCCATGTGTAATATTTGGAGACCAAGAAAAATGGCCAATCTTACAAGTACGAGTCACCTGGATTAGATTTCTCATTAGAACAGGCTGCCTGAAGGAGATAAATTCCTGTTAGTGCTTTTAATGTAGTTCCATTGTTAAATAATAAAAAGATCACGAAAAGATCAGGTGTGAATAACCCCATTTAATATCCTGCTAATAGAAATGAGGCTATTAAAATGATCAAACCCTGTGTCATCCTAGATGCTGCACTAATACAGTGATGTGAGTAAATTACAGGAAGTTGCATATTTAAAGCCAAGTTTTTCTCCTTCAAATCAAAGTTTAAGAAATTGCACAGTGTTTATAATATCTTAGGTTTTTGCAGGCTCTAAAATAGAGGTTAAGTGGAAAATTAATGCTGACAGTATGTTTAGAATATATAATCTCTCACTTTTCTATAGTTAAGACTACAGAACTGGTATGCACCTTGTGCCTTCAGTGGAATAGCTTATTTTGGGTCACAGTCCAAAGTTTGTAGGTGATTTCTGCAAATGCATCAATACTTTAATGGAGACAATACGCCTGATCACCTGGTCCTAAATACCCAGTCGTGTATAAGGCTTCATTTTCCTAAACTTCATATTTTTGTGGAGGAAGACATTACTCTTCACAGCGTGGGGTGGTTTTGTTTTGCTTGCATTTTTTACAGGCGTGTAGGTCACAAACCCTGTGAAATGTGAGATGTTAGATCTCGTTCTCCTCTAGATGCGTTGCGTACGCTCAGTCTGGGTGTTATAACAGAAAAGGAGAACTATAAATACAGTGTGAATCTTCTAAAAATGAGAAGGAAGAAAGGATTGAGCCTATTAAAACCATCTGCTGTGAAGTATTGAGGTAACTAGGCTGGCATGCTTACAAACATGCTTTAGAGGAAATTTGAGAATGAGAAGAATCAGGGCTCTTCGATATCTCTTGTACTCTCCAGTACTTGCCCTGACTGGTGGAATCACTGACCAAAATCCACGAATCCCTGCCTTGGTACTGTAAGGAGAAAGTTGGAGTTTATGAATATCAATTTCTCCCAAGATTGTTACTTACCTGTTCAGTCATAATCTTTGCTTTTCTCTGAAATGTCCAGTGGATCCAATTAATAGAAACATTTCACTGAATCCCTGGGATGCTCGTTCCTCCCTTCCACCAACAGCTCCAGCAGGAAGACCTACTGTGGATTTTCCTCATCATACTGACTCATGAGTTTCTCAGGATATAAAATACATCCATTTTTATCTGTACTATAATCGCACAACTATTTTAAAAGACCATTTCCATATATTCACGCCAAAAACTTTTTTGGCTCTCCAGCAAAGTCTTATGTTCTAAATTCTTTGAGCAGAAAAACAAGAACAGATAAATTAATACCCCATCAGGCTGTGTTTGCAATAGTTTTCTTGCATATACTTAAGGCTGAATTTTTCTCCGTGTAGATTACTAAAGTATAAGATAGCATGTGTAAAACCAAGAACAAATAATATTAATGAAGCATAAGTTCTCAGCTTGTCTCTGGAAATGAATTATTAAGAGCACCAAAGAAAGTGATTTAAGAGCCCATGACTAATTTAGTTTTTATTATTTTTATATGAATCACTCATGAATCTATTGTAAAAAAGATCAGAGACATTTGATTAGTGTGGAGAAATCACTTTCAAAGTGATAGCCATTGTTGTAGATTTTGCATAATAATCATCTCATTAAATGCTTGGGTACATTTTGTTTTGAAGTCCTGTAAACATTGTCAGAGCGAGACTCTGAGCAACAGGCAGGCTTTTTTAAAGTGAACTGGTTAACAGATTTTCATCACTGTGTTGTCTGTTATGAAATTGTGACGGCGTTGATTTCCCTCTAGTGGAAAACCAGTGCCACCAGTGAGCCCCAGTGCCAGGAACTGGTTTTGGCTGAAGGACGTACCAAAAGTGCATGGGGAAGGCTCCCGGCTTCCTTGGGCTGAGTGGCAAGTGCTGGAAGAGAGGTATTTAAAAGGGAAAGAAAAGTACAAATTATTTAAGAAGAAATATGAGCAAACAGTGGGGTTCTCCTAAGAGGATAGATCAGTCAGCGAGCTGTTTCTTCTGCCTTTCCTTCCGATATAAATACTTAGAAGTCGATGTGGTGAGGGAATGTCAGCCGTCTCTGGGACTCTCCCAGAAGAGTCTGATGGGGAAAATGTTTGAAGGTGTTCAATGTCTATAAGGTGCTGTCTGGTTTCAAATTTATCGGGTGCATTTGGTGTGTGACTGGGGTGGGTGGACACCGTGTATGTTTAAAACCCCATGGGGTGGGCAGCGGTTGCTCTGCAGGGCATATCCACCCTGTGGTGCCATGCTGCTGCCTGCCGTGCGTCAGGGCTTGGGGACAGCTGGAGAGCAGGGGAGCTCGTCAGGTTTTGTTCCTTCTGACCATATATAGCTGTAAAGCAAGTTTGTTTGTTTTGTTTTGTTTTGTTTTGTTTTCCTCAAAAAAATTGAAGTTACCCTAAAAAAGTAAGAAACCTGAATCTACCCTATGCCAATTCCTCCTTAAACTAAGATTTCCTGGAAAACAACACTTCCTCTTTGCCAAAATTTTCAAGTGTTTTATATACGTTTCCCCTCTGTGTTGGAACAACCCCAAGACCCGTTAAGACCTCTTGAAAAAGAGTCAGAAAAGGGCAAAAATGCAGGTGCTGGTGGCAGCACCCTCCAGCACCTCCCGTGCTCCCCAGGCGGTCACAGGGCTCGGCAGGCCCAGCTCCGTGTTCGCTCCCTCTCTGCTCTCCGTGTCCCCAGGTGTCAGGGCAGGAGATTTGTGGCGTTACAGTTGCATATTGGATTTCACTTGAGACAGAATGGGAACTAGATTTACAAGCAATATGCAATGTTTTACACATTTCTAAGCGCGGTGTCTCCGAGCTGCAGCAGATTGCATGACCAGGGAATGCATTAGAAGGGAGGAATGGGATAAATAAATATGAAAAATCTTCTGTTTGGAGAGACCGATGCCTTGGGTAATCAGTAGTGATGGAAAGGAAATACAATAGAAAAAAGTACATATCCATTTTCTAGGATCTGCTTTGTTATTTTTTGAAATGGAGTGTGTGCAGTGGTGACTTTTTTTTTTGTTAGATTACTGAGCGGTTATCAATTTAAAATGCAGGATGGTGTGGGTTTTTTTAATCTCGAAAAGTTCAAACATATCCTAAGATCACTTAATCAGTCCTTTATTTGAAGGGTAGCTGCAAGACATAAAAGAAGCTCATGAAGGGCAGAGAACTTTTTATTCCAAAAAGGGAGAGAAAACATGAGACAAACTGCTGGAGAAGTCAATTTATCATCTGTCACTAGTTGACCTTATCAATTATGAGAAATTATAAGCACAGCTTGCTGATTTTTTTTGATATATTTTTTTTTTTAAACCAGAACATGTAGTGTTATTTTATAATGAAATTCATAAAACAGAGGTGATGAACACCTTATCCTTATCTGGCTGCTTTGATGCAAGGCTCGGCTGGTTGTAGCTCTTAGAAGGGTATCTGTCTCTTGTTCATACATTTTCATCATTTCTGTTTCTTCCCCTTCAGAAGAAAATTCACCTTCAGCATTAAAGGAGGGAAAACATGCCCCAGAAGTGACTTCTTTGCCTTTCTCCTGGTTCCCAATCCTTTGCCGTGATACTATGCATAAAGATCTCTCCACAGTTCATCGTTTTGCATGTTGGGGTTAGGTGTAGGGCAGTCCCAGCTCCCAGGGGTGCACAGCGCTGCGACTCCTGGGCAGCGCTGAGATACTCGGCTTTGAAAGGTGTGGTAGCTCTAGGGAGAGAAAAATTGCACGGTACATCATTTTTATAGATGTTTATGGTTCCTTTTGACTGTTTTCAGGCTTGTAGTGACTTGGAAACCTGCCTTTGCAAGCAAAAGCCATCTGAAAACGTCGAAGCACACGGAAATGTTTCCATTGCCCTTGTTAAATATGAATTCTTCCCATTCCCTACGGCCTGCCCATACTTTCCCCTGCCAGTTCTCCCCAGGGAAGTTTACGTGAGTGTGTTTGGATGGATGGATGGATGGATGGATGGATGGATGGATGGATGGATGGATGGATGGATGGATGGATGGATGGATGGATGAAGCAAGTTCATAACATGACTCTAAAAATGTTTCATGCTAAGCAGTTTCTGAGAACTTTTATTCAAAGAGCTCTCACTTGGACAGTGTACGTTTCTGAGGGGAGAAAAGTCCTCACAGACCTGCACACCCTTCTCAGCTTGGTAAAATTGCCCAGCTGAGGACCACTTCCCCACATGCTGAGACAGCCGCTGGGCACCCTGCCAGTGTTAGCTGGCCCCATGAGCTTGCACAGCAGCAGGAGATGCACCCAAATATCCCCCGGGAGCACCAGGGTGCCCACTGCCCGCATGGGGTGGCCCCTGCCTGCTGTGGGACCCCCAGAGGTGAGAAACAAAGGATTGAAGGAGGCTCCTGGGGAACTGACGGCTTCCCTGTCCTCATGCTTTAGGGCTTGGGGTGTTACAACACTCCCCGGTGTGCCTTTATAAGATATATATGGGAGGTGTTTGTGCATAAGAATGCATGCATATATATAAAATGTAGCCGTGAAACCCTAATGCACTAATTATATCCACAGGGAAACACAAAGAGAAACTGTAAGCTGCAATAAATAAACGCGCAGGAAGAGTCATTAATTTGTTACAGAATTCAGTATTCCTTCTGTAGCAACAAAGGGATAAGTATTGAACCTAAATTTAATAACCACTTTTTCCATCCCACCTCTAGTGCCGGTGATTCTTAATAATGTTGTACTCAGTGTGAATTTACTGTGTGTGTGCAAGTGCTAATACGGGGCCGATATTTTCCTTCTGTGCCTGACGTAAATGATAGCGTTGCCTAAATCATATTTGATAACCTTTTTTTAAGTGCTGGAAGTCAGAAAATAGTTTTTAAAAGTCATAAACCATGCTTTTGCCAATAAAAGCTTCTCTTTACAAGAAAAATGCATTTGGAGGGGAAGAGAGTAATACTGTAATCTTGCATCAGTTTGTTTTTGCAAGGGTCTTTACTTATATTAATACATTTGTATGCATTGGAAAAAACAGATTGTCCATAAAAAGACAATTACAGAGCACAAACCAAGCATTCATAATATTTTTTCTGAGATAACTTAAAGGAAGCAACACACTTAAAACAGAAAAGATTTTATTGTCCTGTTTTTCCACATCTCCTTATAAATCATTCCATAAAAGTAGCCATCCTGCTTTTATTGATCTAAACTCAGTTTGAGTTGCTTTGGGATTAACTTTAAAAACTGTTATTAAGTCCCCTCCACTGCAAGCGTTTTCTCTATCTCATGTAAATACCATTTGAACAGGGGTGATATCTCTGCTATTTGCAGTCATTCATGCATCTTTGCTTTCCAGCAGGAACGATCTAGCTGACCAGAAAATAAGGCAAATGCTTGAATGGGAATTTTTGAGTAGATATTTGTAATAATGGATTGTTTAGTTTAACCAGCTCATCCCATAGTCTAGATGCTCGGTCTGCCTGCCACTGAGATGCTTTTGATGACAGGTAATGAATTTCAGGAACATCTGTGGATTTACTCTCATTGGTAATTGTACACATTTGTGCTTTGTTGTGCTGTCAGAGCGACAGGGTAGCAGATAGCGGATACAGGTTGGTTATTTCTGTCCCTCTCGGGTCAAAGTTTGTGCTTTGAGAAGAGTGAACCTGTTGTCCTGCCTGTAAACTCTGTTCTTCAGGGCTTACTCTCAGTCTGCCCTGTAACATGTCTAAAAATAGGAAAGTCCCCAAACTTCTCATTGCCCTGACAGCACTGGCCTGTCAAGGAGACAAGAGGCATGAAGAGGTTCCTCTGGTGCCAGACACAAGTTATTGGAGAAGATTCAAGAGCCAGGAGAAGCAGTGCCAGATCAATCCCATCCTGCAGAAGATGGGCCGCTTTGTACTTTTCCTTCGGGGCTGCCAGCTGGCTTTGCAAGTCTGCGGCAGGATCACAGCTTCCCTCAGAAACGTCCTCAGTGTCCTGGTTGGAAAGGAGAGCTGCAAACTGCAAAGCAGGTGCACCCCGAAGAGGCAGAAAGTGTGAGGTGTAAGGCGCCCCAAATGGTTTTGTTTCAGAAAAAAACTTTTCAATAATCAAACAAGTCTCGTTTGTGATCTGTGAACCTGGGCACAGGTTCCCTTTCTCCATCACATAGAAATGGGGACCCAAGGTGCTGGGTCTCAGCCAGCAGAGCAGGTTTGCATTCCTGTTTCATGCTGTCCGTCCTGATCAGTGTGGTCACGTCACGGTGGAAGATGTTGGCTGGGAGTTTTCAACTTTCACGAGCAGCACAACTCTGCCTTCCTGCATCTCCAACACTCACCCTGTTGCACTGGCTTCCTGCCACCCTGATCATAAATTGATTTTTACCATATTTTTGCAGTGAAATTCTGCAAAGAATTTGATTTAACATGCTTCACACATGGAGCTAATTAAGGAAAAAACATACTTTAAGCTCATTAACTGCTTTTTTAAATGTATCCTTCCGGGTTTGCACAGAAGTGTAAACATTTTGGAGCTGCAGAAGTCTGAATGTTAATGGGGTAACAAGAAAAGCTGCTTTGTATACCCACCAGTGCTGCGCTTCTGTTAACTGGAATTTGAAATATATTTCTAAACAGAGCAGTTGTGCAAAATATTCAGCGCCAAAACCCCACTAACAACTTTTATCCTCCCCGCCTATAATCAAAAAGTGTCATGCAGGAGCAGATGTGGGTAAATAAATGAAGGGGGGAAAAAGAAAGATCCTCGTCAACCAGTTACAGATCAAAGCAGGCTGATTTGAAGTAAATTTCCTTAAAAGAAAGCTTTTTGTCTTCTTCCCTGTCTCCTGCCGAGGATGTTGTCTTTGCTGACAAACAGTTTCAGTTTTCACATCAAGTCTCAAGGTTACGGCGCGTTTTCTAAGAAGCAGCATAGATAAAGGAAACTTGAACCCACCCAGAAGTTAATGTTTTAGGCAGCTGAGGTTAATGGGTAGATATTAAATTTCCCCATAAATTAAACAGCTGGAGATTGCCATCTTTTTATGTGCAAAGAGCACCTTGTTAACAACCAGCACAAAAGTTCGTATTCTCAGATGAGTTACTTTGCCTTGCTCTGAAATTGCCGCTCGTTTTCTCCTGCATGTTGATTTATGAACTTCAAAACTCGCTGCTCAAAATTCAAGCTGTGTTCCCAAGCTGTGATACTATCAAAACCACTGAACAGGTGACCTCCCTTCATGTGGTGTTTAAAATATTTTTACTAAATAATAAGGCTCCTTTCCTGTCTTTTGTTACATGCAGGATTTTGGAGAAGACGATTCCCTCTACATCACCAAGGTAACGACTATTCACATGGGCAATTACACCTGTCATGCCTACGGCTATGAAGAGCTGTATCAGACCCACATCCTTCAGGTGAATGGTTAGTAAATGGCATATATGACAATCCACTGAAAATGTTCCTGTAAGCAAAGTTGCGTGCTAATCTCATTCGCACAAAGACAGGAAAAGCTAGCACCAAATTGGCTTTGTGTGAGAGCAAACGCAGCTAGTGGCTTCTCACTCGTGCCATCACACAGGCAATCAAAAAAGGTAGCACGGGGGGACATATGTATAATTACCTGGGCTTTAGCAGATATTGACAGCTTGTTTTACAGTTTCCAGAGAGCAACAAGCAGTGTTTCAGAGCCTCTCTTAAACTAATGACTACTTTTGTCAACAGAATTGTTGCTTCGATAATTTCATCTTCCAGAAAATAATTTCTGTTGCATGAAACAGCCCAGGATATTTAAATACAGCGCTGTGTTTCCAAAACTAGCTATCCAACTTGTAGCTATATACCAGATTATTACCTGGCTCTAGACAGCTTGGTTCGACTGAGGGCCATTTACATCAGCTTGCAGATATGGCCCACTGGCTTGCAAAATGAGGGCAAACTGTTTTACGAGTGAGAGAATCACCCGGGCCATATTCCTGCATCCTCATTCACCTGCGTCCCTGGACCACGTTTGAGCCTGGTGGAATTTTTATTCTGGCGTTCACTATCTTTCCTTTGACCTCCAACTCAGTCAGATATGGAGATTGGAGATGACCTTAGCTTAAACTGGCGTTCTGTGCCATATGGAGCACTGGGGGCTTTGAGCCAGGAGCATCAGTGGAGCTGAGGAGATAGATGTGTGTGTCTCAAAAGGCACCTCGCTGCCCACATTGTTTAAGGAGCAGATAATCCCAACCCTCTGGACATGATTGATTTTCCCACTTTGTATCTGGCACCGTCAATTCCTCCTGTGCGAACCGGACACCAAATGGCAGTGAGCTCACGCCCCTTTGCTGGGGTGAGAATGGGAGCTTGAGGGACAAGCCCGTGGAGAATCCAACTCTGCTGCACATCCAAATCTATCTTTACTTCAGGCACTTGAAAAAAAAAATGTAAATCATTTTCCAAATTGATACTGCTCCCTGTCCAATTCCCTCTGCACCAGCTGTGCTCCCCATCCTCCTGTGCTGCAGGTCCCTTTGAACCCGGTGTGCTGACACAACCAGCAGTACCTCTGTAACAGGGGACACCTTCATGAATAGATATTGCAGTATTCTGGCCTGAACATACTGCGTTTTACAAGAAAATTCAACAACTTTATTACCGGAGATGCATTATTAGGAAAATTATTATTTCGTTCTCCCTGTAGATGTGCACAGACCTCTGCCAAGGAGACCTTATCAGCTGGTAAGAGCACACAGCTCCACCCAGGCTAAAAGAGACTGACACGTAGACAAACAGTAAAAAGGGATAATTATGCACTTTAAGGGGCACCACAGTGGACGTGGGGCTCAGGTTTGATGGCAGCTCAGGTCCCTGGGATGTGCCTAAGTGCCCCCCACCCGCAGCGAGTGCGCAGGGGAGAGCACAGAGCATCCAGTTGATTTGAATGAAAACCAACTTAATGTTTCTGCATAACAATTTGTCATCTTTTGAGATAGTAAACTGCAAAGTTTCAGCAATATGGATAACTAGATTGTGCGTGCTGCAGCTGGGAAAATAGGTTTCCTTCCTCAAAGTGCCATTTGTTTGATGAACGGCAGTTGAAAGAAAAGCAAGCTAACAACTTAATCTTGTGTATATTATGTGATATATTCTGAGAGCTGAATGGAGTTTAGCTGGCAGGCGACGATGTAGACTGTATCATCACTGAGAATTTAAGGCCCAAAGGCTTTGAAACTAAAACTGGAATGAGAGGAAAGCTAGCTGGAGTGTGGGGAGGGCTGGATTCAAGCTGCAAAGCTGGAGCGTACTCAATGCCTGCCTCTTAGATTTAACTTCTTGAGAAAATCACTTTATTTTTTTAATAGAAGTTTCATACCACAGCTATATGTGATATTTCTAGTTAATACAATAACTCTGTGATACAAAAGAAAAAGAAAAAAAAAAGTGTTGTCTTTTTAAAGTTGCTATGTAGTCTTTAAATACTGCAAAATGCCATGCATTCTGATTTCAGCCTGGACTTGCTAGAAAACACTGTAGGATCTAGAAATCTTTGTCCTACAGCATCTAATGTTCCCATATGAGCCATTAGGCTTTGCAAAACCAGGGTTTTGCAATTGTTAATGTGGCTGGCTGCCCACATCATTAAATTCTCTCCTGTTCTGCCTGCGTAGTTGCTTCCCCCAGCAACTGATGTTGGGACAAGAAGAGTGATGACAGGACGATGCTGCTTACCCTCAGACATACCCTGGGTTTTCGAAGGCAGAGCATGTCTCAGAAATCCTTCTTGCTTTTTAGAACCATAAAGGACAAATTGAGGAATTTCTCCTGACAGGAGTAGAGGGAAGAAGCTGAGCTGAGCTGAGTGGAGATGCAGAGAACCTAAGTACAGTTCATTGGCTCTGTTCAGTGCTGGGGATTGTCTGTGTCTGTCTGTATCAGACTAAAAACTCCATCTTCAGCTTGGGCTTTTTGCTGTTGCTGTTCTGTATTAGACTCCAGCTGTAAGGGAATGTGACAGAAATAAGTCAGCCAGAACCGGGATGTATCTGCTTGCCTGCCTCCTCCAGGGAGGGGATAATACGCTTTTAACATCAAAAAACACAGTTTTGCTTCGTTTCATTTTATTATTCTACAAAGAAAAAAAAAAAAAAAAGATTTTTTTTTCTTTTCTTTTTAATATCGAAGACAGTTTTTGTTATTATTATTATTATTCTACAAAAAAATATATATATATTTTCTTTGTAATAGTGAAGACCCCAAGTTTCTCTATTGGGAACAAGTAGGGAGAGAACCAAATGGAAGCAGTAGGGTTTATCCCTGATCCTTCCCAAGCTCTCTGTCTGTATGGGCATGTCCCTCCTTTTGGGAAGGGTGTCAGTTAATTCAGTGGTTTTGGAAGCTGCAGTCACTCTTCCAGTGTTTTCTGATCCTTTTCATACCATCTGGGGCCTGACTCATTGCTCCCACTGAGGTCCATCAGTCTACCCTACAAAACATTTTATTGCCTTTTTCTCCTTCAAATAATCTGATCCTGGTCATATCCACCCTCTTTGCATTTTCCTTTTTTTTGGTTGAAGGGGAAAAAAAGGTTTGTTCTGCTCAACTGCTGAGCACCACAGTGCTGGAGTGAGCTTCAGCCTTAGAGCATGTGGCTCTGTGAACCTCTGGGGGTTTTCAGTTCCCCCTAAGGTGTTGCAAAAAATACTGTCCTGGTGCTCCTGTACAAAATGAACGATTCCACTGAAATATTTACCTGAACTTTTGGCATAGTGGTACAGGAAGCAGTCCTACATGTGCAGCATTCATCAGGGCTTGCCAGAACTTGCTCAGCTGTTTCCCAGTATCACAGATAATTGGGAGGGTCCAGATGCTCTTATTGACAAGCAGAAATGAGAGTGCTGTTAGGCAGGAAATGTGAAGACCACCGCATGAATGCCCCAAACCACTGGGTCACATCTTCTGGACAAGAAGCATAAAACAAACATGACATGCCGCCCACATGTGACATGGTGTGTTGTCTTTAGGTTGGGTTTATCAGCCTTGTGATTCCCAGCAGTATTAAAATTTAAGTCAGTGTATTTGTACACATGGCCCTTAATGCCTTTGGAAGAAAAGGACGTGTTGAAAGGCAGCACAAAGTTTAGGAATGATAAATTCATATTTTCTGCTATGTCTTTGATCGAGAGGAGCAAAAAACAATAGGAAAATTATGTTCTCTCCTATGTATGATATTGCTTGGGAAATGTGTACAGCATATACTAACTGTAGGGAAGAAAAGCCATTTATCATTTTCAAGAGGAAAAAAGAATTTCTGAGAATAAAAAATCTCATAAAATTGTAATCAACTATGAAAATTGATAGTTTGCAAATCGAGAGACTGCTGAATGTAAGGCATCCTTTTCCTTGGTCCTTGCACTCTGGAAAACATCAGCATAAATCAGAATATCGTATTTCTTGTAAAGAGTTTTAAAAAGCTATTCGATCGTCATCCTAATGGTGAAGGTCCGATAGGACGAGGTTTCCAGTAACAGAGAGGTGTTTTAAACAGAAGTTTTGTTAATGCGGCATTCCAAGAGAAAACAGACAGGTCTGCAAACTCCTTTCAAATCATAAATGGGAAGATTAAACCATCTGAAGTAAATGATTAATGTGTTAATTCAAATAACTGCTGGAGTATATAGGTCCTGTAGCAGCAATGTATGTCTTCAGGGCTTGATGCTGCCATCTGTACGCATCGTGTGCTTTATCACCTGAGCTGTTTTACTGTAATGAATTGCTCTACTCACAAGTAAGGTACTATTCAGTATGCAGTAGTAGGCAATCTACCTAATCTCCTACTTGTTTGAATGCCTCTATTTTTTCAACTTTGCTTAAGATAATAGCCTTTTTATATTGCCTTTGGCTGCAGGCACAGTAATGGTTAGTAATGATATATATTCACCAAGGGAAATAGCAAAAGGTAATCCATATATTCCAAAGTCTGGAGCTAAAATCTTTGCAAGTTTAAAGTAAAATGTGCTTACTTGGAATGTATTAATTTGTAGCAAGGACAATAAAAATGCATTCTGCAGTTTGCTGTTATCACAAGGCAGTTGCATGCAATAATTTACCTGTGCAATGAATTATGTAAGACAAGGGAGAAGAAATAAAAAGTTTTCGAATGGAAGGACCAGGAAAATAAAAAGAGAGCAAGAACAAAGGTGCAACACATATTTTTATAGGTGAAAATAAATAGTTTCCTCATTAATTACTGCTGAAAATATGTGCACCTTGCTATAATTTCAAGTTCAGCCAATTTTCAAGCAGAATATTGATGCAGTGAGCTACCTTTTGCATTATCAGTCCGTTACGTTTCCTGCAGAGCTGAAAATACATGTGTATTTCTTAGATGCAGGTATTTGGCAAAAGAAAAGAGAGATGTGTGTAACCTGCTTTGTGAAGGACGGCTGTGGTTCTGGGAGGGGTGGTCCTTCATTGTGGCGGGCAGTGGAGCACTGCCATGTGTGTCCGTGCAAACAGAAGAGCCTTCAGCAAGCTGTTATAAGCAAATCTGATCAACCAGTGCCGATTTTGAGAGCATTAAGTGGTAGGTGCCTGGGAAGGGCTGTATCTCTTCAGAGTCACTGGGTGAGGAGGCACTGCTGGGCTTGGAGCAGAATTTTTCTGCTGCCTTTGACCGTTTGTGATGCACTGGAGAAGGGCCTGATCCTGCTCCAGGGACCCGTCTCTGGTTCGGAGCCAGGCAGAGCAGGTCTGTGCTGCTTGTGAACTGGAAGAAGCAGGTATTTGCTTTTTGGAGAATTAGGAAAATACTCAGGAGCACTGAATGCTAACTGCCAGTTGACTTCACAGGGTTTGGGCATCTAACCTGCTTAGGTCTTGTGAGATTGTTTTCTGTGCACTTAGAGAAGACAAACCGCCTCTTGTCTATGGATCTGAATAAATCACGTAGGCTTTCAACAGGCCTCAGTTCCTAAATTGTTTCATTTAAAACTGTTGCTAGTAGCAAACTAATCTTATGTGCAACAAGCACAGAGTGCAGGACCTTCATAAAATTCTATCAAAGTGGACAAAAATGACTGCATTTGCCTTACTGTGCCTGGAGATACTGACGCAGAGAAATTGAAATTAATTTTCCAAGGTACGAAAGGAATCAGAAGCTCCTGACTCACAGTCTTATTCACCCAAATTGCATGGACACTGTCTCTTAAATTCAGGGAATGGCTCTGACAGCTGCTGGCTGCTTCCAACAGCAGATCGCTTCCTTTGCTCTTCTTCCACTTGGTCTGGCACCTCCTGAAGTCAGGAGGAGCATCAACCCTGACAGTAATGGCAGGAAGAGAAGATAAAAAAACAGTAAGTGCTTTTATTTAGAAATTGCAAACTCAATTTAATAAAACAAACCTTGTCTTTTTGGTATCCTTCTGATTAAAAAGCTCTTAGGTGGTGTTTTACTCACTGCCATGCTTCTTGCAACACATTCACTTTTCTTCATAAGTAAAGGAAGTGGAAGAAGAAGAAATAAGTTCACATGTCCAGTGCAGAAGTGGAATTTAAAGACATGTCTTTGCTAAACATACACTTTTTTTTTTTTCTTTCCAGTTGCCCCTAGGCATTTCCTCTCAAATTACACTTGAACAATCTCTCTCTTTTAAAGCTATAAAAACAAGTAGACTTGAGGGCTTTCTGTCATGGCTGATTTCGTTCCAAGTATTAACCAGAGCTGATGACTCAGTGCTTTTTTAAGCAGCTGGTAGGTTAGACAGAAGTAAAATACATCTCTCTCTGGTAAGGGTCATAAAAAAATAGAAATAGAAAGATGTAAAGTATATGCTAGTGACTGTAATTATTCAAACTATCCCCGTATGGATATATAGATATATGGCAAGCTGCAAATACAGATTTCATTTTATTCTAAAGCAACTGTCAAGTGCATTTAATTTTGCCAGTCCTGGAGCCTAATGATGGACTATACAAAAACACAGTAGGGGGTTAGATACCTTAAATCAGTGATTTACAGTGGAAGTTTGTTATTGACTCATTTAGGCATTTTTAAAGCCCATTCATGTCTAAGAAGACAATCTGTCCCTTCGTTTTCAAGATGGAATTGCTGGTCTGGATGTGAAGCATATCTTCATGTTTCCTTTTATTAAGTCCCATGAGGTGAAAGGAAGGAGGGATGCTGGTGTGTTTTTCCTCCACATGAGCAATGTTGCAAATCCTCTTTAAAGTATGTGAGAATATTGTTAAGAAATAGTTAGTGGGTAGTGTTAAGTCTGGTTGATTTGAGCAATGAAGGCAGCATGATTAAAAATCAATGAACTTGTCTGAAATGGTAATATCATTAGTTGTTCTATCAATTTAGTATATTAAAGAGTTCAGAGACATCTTCCTGAAACATGGTAAATCTCATTTTGAAAGCCTCCTAGGGGAAAAAAAAAAAAAAAAGGCAAAAAAAAAAAAAAAAGCACTTTATTTGTTTAGAATAAGAGGTAATAAATGTATAGGCCATTTCCCTATGTATATTTGATTAATACAATGTTGAATAACATGGTACATCTAATAGGAAAATGATGTGCAAGGACTCAATTCCTCCCTTACTAGATTCAGTGGCATTTATACTTTATTTTTTAAGTATGTGAGTGTCTTCCTTAGGTTTTAATCCATCTTCCCTGAAGTTCAATCAGTCGCTTAATGAAAGAAAGCAGGAATGGTCCAAGTACCAAATCCCATCTCCAGGTTGCTCCCTGGCATTGGTGTATTAGTTTATTCTTTTCTCGTATTATTTTCTGTTTTCTGCCCCGAAGTTGGGCTGTAGAAAAATCTTCACTGTAGCTTACACTGAAAACCAGGACACGGCTCATTCCCTCGGCTCTGGGATCAGACCTTCTCTGCAGCGCGGGCTGGCAGCGGGCAGGTGAGCTCAACATCACCAATTCCTTGTTCCCCGCAGTGCCGCCGGTGATTCGTGTCTACCCTGAAACACAGGCACAGGAGCCCGGCGTGTCGGCAAGCCTCAAGTGTCACGCCGAAGGCATCCCTAATCCCCGAATTACCTGGCTAAAGAACGGTGTTGATATCATGCCAAAATTATCCAAACAGCTAACGCTCCTAGGTAAGAACAGAATTTTGATTAATTAAAGTATTGTAGACGGGGATTAAGGAGGATTATTTTGTACTTTAAACTAGAAGTTCTTGTACTTTCACTAAGCCATGGTTGTTGGAAATCGTGTTAGAAAACCCCTGTTCTTGCTTTTTATCTTTTCCTCCAGTGAATTTCTTGGGTAATACAGTATCGATTGATATAAGTGGTAACAGTGTTCTGCTAAAAGATGGTGTTCGTGATTCTCCACTGCCTTGCCTCTCGTGTACATCTGTGCAAATCAGAAGAGAGATGCATTAAATCAGTTCTCGGGTATAAGGACTTCACAGGGTGCAAGTCCACTGGGAATTAGCCTGTGGTTCCTGTGTCTTCCTACCCACCTCTGCAGCAGGAACTGGGCTCTTTGCTCTTGTTGGTCCTTATGTTTCAAATAAGGATGTAACAGGCATAGTGAAAGACAACAATATTTCTCTGCAAATTTCTGTGTGATAATATTGAAAACCTTCCCCCCTACCATCCCAATTGTTCTGTGGTACATCGCAGACCCCCCCCAGCACTGGTAGCACAGACACCCCTGCATGGTTGGGTGCAATGGCTCAAAATCTTCCAAAGGTTTTAGACAACAGTCCCACTTCAGAAAGCAAAATGATAGGAGGAACTGCAGAGAGACATCTCCCAAGTTTTTCATCATGATCTTATGAAGAAGTGTTTCCAAAATCAATGTGTATTTTTCTCCGCCAAAGCATTCTTTTTATTAACAAGGAGACATAAATGAAATTTCATTTATTCTTTGCACTTGGGATTGCTCTTTGTTTGATTCTGGCACAGCGTTTATTTGTGCTCATGGAAAGAAACAAAACTCTCATGAGAATTGCCCAAATATCTCCATTTATGTACGGGGAAGTGCTGTGCAGTGGGAATCCCTCACATTGCGGCCGAGGCAGCGGGGAGCAGTTAGCAGCAGTGGGGAACCCTGCTCATGGGTGGATGTCTTCCTTACAGCAAATGGAAGCGAACTTCATATCAGTAGTGTTCGGTATGAAGACACTGGTGCCTACACTTGCATTGCTAAAAATGAAGTGGGAGTGGACGAGGACATATCTTCACTTTTCATAGAAGATTCAGCAAGAAAGACCCGTAAGCTGAATTTTTCACATAATTTGTTTCTTTGAAGCATATTTAAAATGAGATGGCATACATGCAGTTTAATAGTTTAGACCATTGCATGCATTATGTGGGACTTCTGCTCATAAGGTAATGACAGCATTGTCTGTGCATTGATCAGAGGTTTGGAACTGTGTGGGGAAGATAAAACCTGTTCATCTAGAATGATGAGGCCTTTCATGTTCAAGAATCATGCTGGTATGTGGTATAGGTAACACCTTTACTAAAGTAAAGAATTGGCAATTTTTTTCAGATATCTAAGAATCCAAAACTTAATTTTTTGTTGAATTATTTATGGTTTCAGAAAAAACATTTCATTGATTTCTGTGCAAGACTTTTTTTTTTTTTTTTAAGACAGTTACCAATCAAAGTTCTCAAATACTTAGATGTTTGGAAAATGTTCTGATTTAATTCTGAGTTTATTTTATCTGTAATTACATTGCTAACTAATAAAATAGGTTTCCCTTGGCATGAAACAATCTTCTACTTCAAAGAGAAGTTTTCCCAGGAACTCTCAGTTGTGTATTTCCCATAGGAGTGTGGCAGCGTTACCTTGTCCATACTGTCCCCAAAACACAATTAATGATTTTCCTCTATGGAAAAGCTCACAGAGCCTGATCCCTTCCTAATCCTTCTGCCTTAACTACCTGGGAGATTGCCTGGGTTCACGGTGATACTAAAAGTCTAGGTGTGAATGTGATTTTGCTGTTTTCTGGCTGTTAATGTAGAAGTTGGCCATAAATATGCATTCTCATGGCAATTCTTTGGAAAAATATATTCTTCTCCTCATTAAATGGATTTATGTACTCTTATTAATATCAGTCTTTTCCCCGAGAATACTTACGCAAGGAAAATTACAGTATTTTGATAAATAATTGGACGTATCTTAAACAGAAATTCAAATATAGGTGTACTTTCCAGGAGGGTTTGAATATTAACAGAAAATGTAGTTCTTGCATGAAATTCCAAGAAGAAAATTGGCTGAGTGCATACCTGTTATAACTGCCAGTCTCAGGCTTCTGAAAGATGTCATGTTTGCTAGCTGAAATTGTACAGAAAGCCACAGCCTGTACCATGCCTACAACTACATTTGAAGATAGCATCTTCTGTTCTGTAAGACTTTGATCTTTGCACAGGCTAAAGTTGTCCTCATTTCAGTGAGGATTTTTCCCATGTCATAGCTTCAGAATTGTCTCTAAAAGGAGCAAATGTGTTTAGAAATATGTATCTGTCCTTATTTTTACTTTACTGGGATGAATGTTACAGTTTTCACAAGTTAAACAGCTCATTTAAACATGCGTATTAATTCAGTTATTTGTTTCAATGAAAATTTTGACACTGTTTTGTTTTTTTTTTCCTTTTCTTGATTATTTTCTGGCTTTCCCAATTTTCTGATGCTGCAGTTGCAAACATACTGTGGCGAGAGGAAGGTACTGCAGTAAAGTTCTTTCGTTGTAGTGATAATGTGCTTGTCTGCTTTAGTAATTCCATGATGGGCCATTCTGCACTGACTTGCCACTAACTCTGTCAACTTTTGCAGTTACCAGATTAAGTACAGACCAGAAGTTTAAATCTAAAGTATTCAAATGAGAGGTGTCACTCCAGTGAAGTAAATCCTACTGATAACTTCTTACGTTTTCCCATGATGGAATAATAGATGACCATAAAATATAGAAAAACGGGAATTTTATATGAACTGCCACCAATGCAAGTAGCCTGAGATTCCCAAGCTACATTAACATACACAAGTGTCAGAAGTGCTCCCAAATTACCATAATTGAACATGTAAGGCATAAATTCAATACACTGCATTTTTAAGCAAGCAATTTAAACTTTTCCTCCTTAGTAGCACGTATTGATGTTTACTAGGTGAGCAACAAAAACCGTGTTCTTGTCTGTTAAGCAAAAAACACCCTCAAGTTTTACTTCCCTCTATCCTTTAAATCAATGCAGGGTAAAGGTTGCCCCATTTCTCCTTGTTTTAATTGGCAGTTAAGATCTCTAGTTTGATCAAATTTATAGTATGCCCTGCACAAGGTCAACATCTGCGTATCTTGGAAGCCAAATTAGGAGAAAAGCATCCTTAAACTGCTAATTGACTCAAATATATTATGGAGGCACTTGAAGTCAAGATTGATTTGATTTTGTATGCACTGGTGCTGTAATTGTTTCCAAAACACACAGTGAGAAGCTCTCAAGCAGCTCATCCATATGCCACCTGAAGTACAGTGCCCAGAAGCATCAGTGAGGAGCCTCCTGCCTTTGGGCACTTCAGACTGCTAGAGCAGGGCATCCTACTCACTGGGAGAAGGTTCTTGGATTGTCCAAGAAGTCCAGGCATAAGACAGTTCTTGAGTTTGCCACTTGCACGTGAGGAAGCTGGGACTTTGCTGCCCTTCCAGCCTCGTGGAAGTCTCTGTGCAAAGCCTGTTTCATAAGTCGTGCCCCCAGGTACCCACAACAAGAGCTGTGCTTTGTGCCCTTGGCTTGGAGCTTTTGTCATGGATTAGCCTAAAGGATTTGGGGGGGCAGAAGGAAAGTGCCAGCCTTTAGTAACTGGTGCTGCCTAGGTCTATAGCTGAGGTCCTGCTGCTGGCTGCAGGTACGTACTCACACCAGATGCAGCTGGTCGGAGGTCATAAGATGTGGCACGATCACCTATGACAATTCTCCAGAGTTTGTGTGCCACCCACAAGTGCCAAGTGCATGGCTTTGAAGAGTGTCTCTGTACTGCCAGTGTTCCTGTAAATGGCATTACGGGCACTAAGAATTGCTATTTCCCTTCTGCTTGGAAATGAAATCTCTAGCGCATCTAATCAGTCCAGCATCATCTGCATAATGCTACATGATTTAGTACTGCATCTCTTATGCTCCTTTTTAAAGAAAGTATTTGGATAACCCTACCAGATGTATAGAAATACTTAAAGAACAACTAAGAAGTTGGTTGCAGAAAGTCTTATTATAATTCTGCTAAACAATATGGACTTACTGCTTATCAACCTTGCACATTTTAAATAAAAGTATGAGCAATTTACAGGGAAAGCACAGGCAGTAAAAGCAGATTTACTATTGATGTTCCTAAGCAAGTCAGTATCTTTAGAGTAGGTTTATTCCCTTGTCTACATTCTATAGTATTTGTTCAGCACATTCACTTGAGACAAAGAATCCAGTAAACATACCTTAAGGTGAAATCTTGGCACAGAGAAGGCTCTTAGAGGGGAATGGTATTTTTGTTTTTATGTTTTAATATAAACTCTTAATTCTGTTAGAATGAAAACTTAAGTCTAAGTAGAAATATTAACAACTGGATCGGTAGACCTGCGCTCCTTCAAAATGATCACGTCCTCACGCTCGCCAGGCCTGTGTCAACTGAAGCTATTTGTAGGATCCTATTCAGAATATTGCATAGAAGCACCTTTTGCTGTGAGTCACAGTTTTAACACAAGTAGTCGATCATTTTGCAAGTTAGTCTACCAGTCTTCCCTCAAAACCTTTCACAGACCACACACAAGGAAAACCTCCAGAAATGAATGCACATAGCCAGGTAAACATGGGACTGGAAGCACGTGCAATATTTACTCAGCGTGCAATCTAGTTTTTAGTCTTTGTACAGAGAAGATGATGAGTAGCCCAAAAGTAGAGATTTGTTTTTATGCCAGTGTTCATTTTCAGAGTGCATGCTGCTTTCTTTATTCCTGGATAAAGGGAACTTATCTTGCCAGCAGGCAATCATCAGTTATATAAAGGCATGCACTTAAAAAGTTGAAAGCCTTTTTGTTACCTTATGTAAGTTCTTAAATACTTTCAAGCATTTAGATTAAACTGAGGAAAATTATTCACGTATTGGTTCAGAGAAGAGTGTTGCCCTGTGACAGATTTGCCCTTTGATCTCCAAGGGGAGCAATGCAGATGTACATCTCAGTGGAGGCTATATTCCTCAAATAAAGAAAACTCTTGTCGTCTGCTACCCTCCTGAATTTCAGTCTTGAGTCAACAAGTGCCCATGCTTTATTTCTTCAGCTGATGAAAAAATAATAAGGATGGTAGAGCCAGCATCATCTGGAATGGTTCAGATGTGATGGGTTACATTTAGAAGGCCCTCACCATTCTCTGGTCTTTTTGTTATAACAGTTTTTTGTCAGACAGATGAGGTCTGTTGGCTTTAGATTTAGAACTAGTTGTGTCATCCAACCTGTCTTCAGTTAGAGAGGATGGCAAAAGCCAACAAGAGCCCTGGTCATAAGTCCTCTAGCTCCAAGTCTATTACTTGCCTCACTAGTATCAATCTTGCAGCTGAGCAAAGTTCCCCTTTCCCACCTGTGTATTGGAATAACTCCCCAGAGCAAGCAGTAGCAGCAGTACAATCCAGCTCAGAGTCTGTTTTACCAATTCCCCTGAGCTTGTTTATATATGTACCCCAATCAAGACTTGGCAAATACTTTGTAAGTCACAGTAAAATGCCTAGTCTGACTAGTAAAACACCTGCTTCGTTTAAAAATCAGTATGAAGATTACTGACTGCAACAGCATTTTAATTTCATTTCATGAACTCTGAAAAGAGCACGCCTTCAGTGTACCTCAGTGTTGTTAGTAAATTGTGTCATATTTTAACCAGTCAGCAGTAAAACTTGCAGTTGTTTTACTGTAAAATAAGTGGTAGGACTTGCCAAGTCACTTGCTCTAAGTCTAGATTAGAAAAGTATTCTCGTGACAAATTAAGGCCTTAATTCTGAAATACACACTCATTGTATGTGGAGTTTTAGATAAATTCACACTACTTTTGTGCATGAAAATAATGATAAGCATCTTCACAATGGTTGTAGTTTGTTGCCTGCCTGTCTTCACGTGTTAGGATTGCAAAACTTCCCTCATGAATGTGCACTCATTCCAGACAGGGCCAAGTTCTGCCCTCTGTGCATTCACCCAACTCCCATTGAAGCAGGTGGGAGCTGTGTGCATGCTGTGAGCGCAGATTTTGGCCCAAAATGCCCAAATGAAATGCTTTGTCAATATACTCTTTAAAAAAATAGTCCTTAAAAAGGTAACTCAGTTGTCAATAGGAGTTCAGTAGCTTTTTTTCTACATGCATGATCCCTCACCGTGGCATCACATTTAAGGATCCTGGCTCCTGTACCTGCCTGATGCCCTGACTGGGGTATTTCTGTTTTTTTAGAGAGGTTTAACTCAGCAAGCACCTGATTCTGAGAACTTGTTCTCTGAAGCCACTTATTTGGCACAAGAAGAGGGTTTTTTAGCTTCAAAAAACCCTCCTAACCTTACTAAACTGTATACTCAATTAAATTCTCAAAAAAAAAAAAAAACATATCCAAATTACACATTTGTATCATGAAGTTTTCCTGTGATGATTTGCCTCAGTCATGCAAACACTTGAGATGTGAGAAGCCTTGTAGACATGAGCAGGGTTTAGAGCTGCCACCACAGGAGCAGCCAAAGGAATTGTAATGCTGAACATTGTTGAGATCCGTAGAACTGGGAACTTATTTCTCCATGGTTAAAATATAATTAATAACAAATTACAAATTACAACATCACCATATCATTGGCAGATAGGTACACATCAGCATTACTGGGGGTGACAGTAGTCACTGCAAACATTTATTGGTGGTGGTACAAAAAAAAAAAAAAAAAAAAATTGAAATGATGCTTGGATCTTTCTAACTGGAGTGTTTGAAAAGATCCTGAACATTTCTCGGAGATACTTATTCCTGCAACTGCATGTAGCTGAGGAACTAAATTATCAGTGTTTTAAGGCATTTCTGCATGACAGAAATGAGAAAAAATGCTCTAACAGCAAAGCAGTGACAGACAGCTAGTTTTCCAAATCTCCTGGAATGCCCCAGTTGTGGATAAATGAGTGCTATTGCAATGCTGAAATACTCCACATTTGTGAATTACAGTTTGCAAGATTTCAAAAATGTATTTGTTTTGGTGGCTATAGTTCATTCAGATAGTTTAAGAAAATAGAGGGTATATTTTCATTTGTGGACAGCTGTTAAGCACATTCATTTTGCGTCACAGTTGCAAGAAGTCAAGTTTATTGTAATAAGACAGCTTTGAGATTAATTTAAACTAAAGCTTCTCGCTCGGTTCTCAAATTATTAGCAAACTATTTTTAATGAAATCATAACAAACCAAAGCCATAGTCTGAGGAGGTACAATAATCACACAGAGGCTTATTTAACTGAAGTCCTGCTTTGTATGTTAGCACAAGACCTGAACACCAATGCTGGTGTACAACTGCCGCCACCAAGGCAATGCATTTTTGAATGTGTCTGTACCTCTTCACTCCTTGAAGCCCTCGTTGTGACATGAAATTTGATTTTGTGAATGCACTGACTGCATCCAAATGACCAACCTTTATGTAAGGCAGATTTTGTTTGTTGGGGGGAAGTGGGCGAGTTCTTACAGTCCTAACAGCTATGGATATGTGCATAAAAAATCCTCCTCCTTTTTCTTTATCCCCCTTCAAGGCCTGAGTGTTGGGAATATGTTCTATGTCTTTTCTGATGATGGGATCACAGTCCTTCAGCCAAATGAATGTGAAATCCGCAGGCACATCAGGCCCGAAGAGAGGATTTTCACGAGTTATGTAAGTCCTGAACCCAGCAGCTATAGCTGACAGCTGGGAAAGTTTCTCTTAATCTCTTCAAGGGTTGTTACTACCAAAGGTTGACAGTTATGTTGTGACTTGGTGGGCTTGACATCCTTGAGGTTAATCATCTCCACTTGAAAATTAAGGGGACTATGCATGGGATAAACCTTGGATACATTTCCCAGACTGAACCACAGCTGGGAGGTAAATAAGGATGTGATGAGGTTTGTTGTGCCGTGCTGGTCCTCAGCATCTTCTGCTGCTGAAGCAGAGACCCACGCCATCCCTGCTTGTTGTCTGACATTTACTGCCAGCACCAAGTTTACCTAATCCTTGCTGTAGGAAATTACAAGGAAAATTTGTTGCCATGTCAGTGAATTTCAAGCACTGGCTCGTACACAGGAGCTCAGTGTAGCAGGTGGGATAATGTGTGCCTGGAGGCTCTGAGAGGCCAGTGTTTTCTGTGACCTGTGTCACGTACTCCGCTACAATAGCACACATCATGTACACACTCAGGAAACTTACATCTCCTAAAATACATCCAGAAATGCTTTGTTAATGCTTTGTTAACTCCTTCATTTACTTTTATGAAAATTCCGATTTACAGGGTAAACAGAACATGATCATGAGCCTTGCAGGCTGGGTTAGGCACTTCTACCATGGGCCATGATCTTCCTGTGAGTCTGTATTCATTGTTTTCTAAAACTCATACATTTGTGGTTGGTAGTGTTTTTTTTATCTACTGGAATACTTTAACAAAACTTAGTTTGTACATAATATTAAGCCACACTTCAGCTGTTTCTACTTAAAGAAAGACATCTTGTGTTTCTTTTCCAAAGAGCTGTAAATATTGAAGAGGTGGTTCTGGAGAAACAGCTTGAAAATCACAGAGGAGAGCAGGCCCTTAAAGAAATAATGTCAGCACAGTGGTGGGCATAAAAGGGACTTTTATCATTATTATTTGGCTGCCCTTCAGAGAGACCTCTGAGGGTTTCCTACAGATATCGTAGTGCCCTTTGCCATGGTATTGGGAGGTTTGACTTTTTTCCTCCCTTTTCTCTTTTAGCATCCTGAGTGTTTGCCATGTAGACAGTGATACCAGCCTACAATTTATAAGGGTTCCTACAACAGAAGTGTCCTCATTTGCTGTTAGAGGTGTAGCTGAGCAGTGTAACTGAAGGGCAGGTGATCCTCCCTGCTCCCCTTGGTTTGGGTGGATGCTGAGCAGAGCCCAGGCCAAGGAGCTGCTCTGTGCCTGGCACACTGCTGAGGATGAGGAGGGCAGTCTGAAGCCTGTCCGGTGAGGTCCAGCTGTTTGATGTCACTGGGTAGGGCCAAGCTGCTGTGTGGTACCAAATAAAATAATTACTTTGTGTTTTCCAGGAAAAGAAAGAAAAAAATCCTCACCCTAATGGAATCCCTATGGAATTGTTTTCTGTGGTTTTCAAAGCTAACCTTCTTAGAGCTCCAGACCCTGAACTTGTAGAAATTAATCCTCTTTTCCTTTTTTTTTTTTTTTTTTTTTTTTCGCAGGAAGAGATCTGTCCTAGAGTGGAAGGTGAAGGCACTCAATCCTGCCTCTGGGCTTCAGCGGTCAATGTCAGAGACAAGTATATTTATGTGACACAGCCTAAGCAGCACAGAGTAATGATAATTGATATCCAGACTCAGAAAGCCATACAGGTACCTACAAAGGGAAATCTTCATTCAGTGATGGCAAAAGTTCAAAAAGACTTTGATATAGGGAAATGAGCGTAGATTTTTGCCCAGTGGATCTGCTGACATCACTAAAAAGTTTGGCCTGTGTTGCTTTCACCCGTGGGGTCACACAGTCATTCACTGCTCTGAAATCTCACTGGCAGGAAGAAATTCCTTTATGGGGTGGCTGTCATCATCTCAGGGCTGTGTCTGCAGCTGGGCTTGCAGCTAACGTGGTAAAATAATGCTAGAACTAATTTCTGATATATGCTTACTGAGCTCCTCCCTGACCTCGGTTATAGGTAGGTTAGGAAGAGTGAACTGACGCAGGTATAGTTCAGGCAGAGAGTGGATCCTGATCTGCTGTAAGTAACAGAAGTTGGAGGGACATCTAGCCAGAAAATGGAACTGAGCAGCCAGATTTTCTATTGCTGGTGCTGCTGCTGATCCCCCTGTTGATGAGAAGGTAATTGTACAAAGCTGTACACATGAGCGTAAACGGTGGTACATGGGAATGTCTACAGTAAACTAATGTAATGTGTATTGTGTGCATAATGAAATACATGTGACTGTGTAAATATGTATGTCTCTTTTTTTTAAAGTCCTTGGATGTTGACCCGTTACCAACCAAGTTGCATTATGACAAATCCCACGACCAAGTGTGGGTGCTTAGCTGGGGTGACATGCGGAAATCCTCGCCAACACTGCAGGTAAGCCCTTCTGCACCCGAGCCCTTGCCCTTCCTTTGCTTGACATCCTCAGTAGCAAGCTGCTGACTGGCTGCTTGCGGGTAATTAACAGCCTTTAATGGTCTGGATGTAAAGCTGCTTTTTCATTTACATATCTAGTGTGTTTTATTCATCCCTCTTCCGTCCATCCTCACATATTTTTCCTGCTGTTTAATTTGTTTTTGAGCAATGACTGTGCCATGGGCTGGCAGCAGGATGGCTTTGTTGCCAAGGTCTATTTTGTTTTAAGGCTGATGACAGAGCCAAGTGCCATAAAGTCATCCAGCACAGGCTGGCAGCAGACTGCGAGCAGCACGAGCATGCGATGCTCCGAGTCATTTGTGCAGCCAGCGTGAGTGCAGCTTCTTTTTAGCTTGATTGAGGTCTAAAAGCAGTGGGTACCAAGAAGCCTGAAAGAGCGTACTTTCTGCACAGAAATCTGTCACTCTTTAGCCTATTGGTAGTATTTCAGCAGAGGTGCAAGTCAGGTTGAGCAACACACATTCAGGGAAAACATAGGGTAAGGACTAAGTGCAGTGCACCCTTCCCAGACATTACGAAGACCTGCAATTTTTTCTGTCTGCAAACAATTTGCGTGCATTGTGTGTGAAAAGGAACATTGAAAGGTGAATGCATTGCACTGTGCCTCAAGATTTGTAACTCATTTCAGGATTGCTAGCCTATCGCTCTCAATAAGGTTAGAGCAAAACCACCCTGTTCTCTGCTTTGGTAAAGACATTTACCTCTTCTTGTCTTTCACGTGGAAGTCCAGGTTTTCTGTCACTTTCTGCACTAAGTTGCTACTTATTTTCCTTAAACTTTATCTATTTTTTCACTTCTCTCTCACAAGCCTTTGGCTTTCTTTTTCAGTGTTGATGGAGCATAATGCAGCAGAATTTTTATCACAGTAAAATGCAAATCTTTAACAGAGAAGGTGGTGGGTTTGTTAAGTGCTTCTGAAAACTATGTATTATGATTTAAATAAAAGAGAAAAAAAATCTCAAGGGTATGAAAGAAGCATGGTCAGCAAAAATAAAACCTCAGGGACATGTTCTGCTGTTGGGTGTCAGTGACTGCACTGGAGCGGAGCCAGTGAGCTCCCTGCAGCTGCTCACACTCAGTGTGGCTCTGACCAGCACGATGCTGTCGGGGCACAGTAATGCACATCAGCTTGGACATCAAAATTAGCTTCCTTTTCTGGATTGCCCTGGGGAACTAGCTTCTCTTGTGTAGGCATCTGACGGGGCATTTTGCTGCTGCTGTATGTCATATGACAAAGTGGACACCAAACCTGATTTGATCCATCCAGACGTTCCCTTCTGTAGTAGTTATTTTGTGGCACCTGCTGCCCAACCTTTCTGGACCCATGGAAGACTCGTGAACATCTTTTTACCAGAAAATTTGCTTCTGGAGCTACATCAAAGCATTCCCAAACAGAGTGAGGGAGGCAGAGGAGAAGAGGGGCTGTGCTTTCTGACCTGAAAACCTGCCCATCTGTAGGCTACGCCAGTCGTGAGGCTGCCCAAGGCTTTGCTGGAGGCAGTGCCCCATGAATGTGGGATGAGCACACCGTGCAGTGCAAGGTAGCGTCCAAAACCTGCAGGCTTTCAGTTATAATGAGGAACAAACCTGCAGTTCAACACAGGCATTTTCAGCAGAAACAGAATGGGGGCAAATCAACAAAGTTTTCTGAGGCAGTGCCACCAGCTTGCATCACCTAGGCACTAGCACAGTTTCCTGAACAGAGTATAAGGAGACAAAATGGGCTCTCTTTACCCTTTCCAGCTTAATTTCCTCCACCCAGCTGTGAGAGGTTTCTGTAATTAAAGGAGAGATGGCTCAAGCATGTGATTATTAAAAAGAACACACCGTCTGCACAGCTGGAAACTTGTTATGAGGCTCCAGCTCTCAGATAGTCCTTTCCGTTAGCTTTATAAAGTGCAGTTACACATGTGGAGAGTGGGATTAGCACCAGCATTAGCAGATTTTTTTCTTTTTTTTCCAACTGTCTTTCCCTGAAGGTGAGCAGCAACTAATCTGGTGAAGTTCGTTCTTCAAACCCGGAGTTGTTAGCCGCTGTCATGCAATAAAATATCTTTTTTAATAAAAATGCTACTGTGTAAGTAGACCTAAGTTTCTACTAGTTCTGTGGAAGTCTGAGATTTTTCAAACAGCCCGTGCAGCCGACTAATGGGATGCTGTTGTTCAGCCATTACTGGCCTTGTGAAAGCACTGTGCGGGAACAGGCATCTTTCTTGAGCAATATAATTGGAAGAAATCTAAATGGCATGGTCAGAATGGCCATCGGAACTGAGCCTTGTAGGGTTTTAGCATTTCCTGCAATGAATTATGTAGCTATAAACTCAGAGCAGCTACTGTTGCACATTACATGAGCAGAGTATCCCAGTGAATAGACTAAAGTCGTCTTGAACCAAGCAAATAATCTGAGTATTTAACATCTTCATTAGTGAAAACTTCTGCTTCTCCATGTCCGGAGCAGTGGGGGAGCAGAGTTTCTGTGGCAGCAGGGGTGTGGGCTGTGCCAGGGGGTGGCACAGGGGGAACAGCAAAAGGGACTTGCTCTGCTCCCCCACAAGTCTTGTATGGTGCAGTAGGTGGATGAACAGGTCTTTTCCTTCAAAGTGATAATTGTGAGCTGTGAGTTAGTGTCTGAGCCTTCGAGCTGGTAAATTATCACTGCACACCTAAGTGAGATTAATAAATATGACCGTGAAATAACTGTTTATTTTAGACAGCAAGGAATAACTTATTGTGGTCTTAGTGTTGTCATGCTATTTCAGCTCCCGCATGACTGCTCTTTCTTGCAATATAAACGTCTTATGAAAGTAGAGCTGTGTACTTACCTTACAAATGTCAAGCCTCAAATACTATTTATTAGCACACCTTTTTCAAGGCAGCTACACCAAACAGTATTTTGAGGTCGTTAATCAATTTGAGTCTACTGCATCCTTGGGAAAAGCCACTCGCCACCGTGTATGACTGTGTAATCTGTATTTACCTTTCTGCTTCTCTTGCACACAACCTTGTGTGTATTTATTGCAGGTAATACCAGAGGCGAGTGCAGGGGAGTATCAGCATGTTATCCGCACCCCGTTTGAAGGAGTGGATGATTTTTTTATACCACCTACAAATCTTATTATTAATCACGTCAGGTAAGAAATCCTCTTAATGAATATTGACAGTGACCACACTGCTCACTTCTAGTGAGGATCTGTCTAATAATCTTACAGCCCTTTACAAATTTTAATGAATGAATTTGTGATTGAGCTAAGTATTCTTGTTTCCATTTTCACGCAAGAAATGGAGAAATGCCTGAGCAAATTATTTATAGTTACTCATCAGATCAATGAAACAGTGAGAAACAAACCTCAGCTTCCCTTAGCCCTTGCACGGGCATTCAGACCTCAGCTTGGTCAGCCAGTCCTTAGCAAAGCACAACATGCTGCCATGGCTTGTTTGTGCTGGGAATTTGGTGGCCAAAAATCTGGCTTCCTCATCTCAAAACCTCTTTTTGGATCAAGGATTGGCCAGAAGTGGTAAAAGTTTATGCTGCTCAAAGCATAAAGCGTGGTCCTTCCACATGTTCCCAGCTCCTTACCCATTCAAATATTAGATGTGTGTGTGAGGTGTAAGGTTTGAGCAGAAACACAATATGCACTGCGCATTAAAAAGAAGAAGAAGAAAAAAAACACCTCTACAAAGCATCAGTTTTGAATGTTAATGTGATGTAGTGGTTAATGAGATTGCATAAGTTACATACTAATAACTTGGAGTAATACTGACTGCTTCCCAGCAGGAACAGGAAGCCTCCCATTAAAGTTATCAAAATTGATGATAACTACAAAGCAATTTATACCGTTCTTACCATGTTATAACATAACAACTGCTTAATCATCTCCTGTCACCAATATAGTTTAACTAACTTAAACACTCCAAAAATCATAATGTAGCTCCTTACAGTAAGTGTAGATTCCCTGCAAGGAACACTGAGGTCACACTTAAATTATTATGTGTTGAATCTGATCCAAAATAAATAACTTTGCTTCTTGAAGCACAAAATAAGACATACTTCATGGCTTTCATTCTTAATTTTTCCCTACCTCACTTTTCCAGTTTGCTTTCAAACTATTGGTATGAATAAGAGTAGTGCCAGGAGGTAGACGACTGCTGAACGTTAAAGACTGGGATGAGGAGGTACAGTCTGGGTTTAAAGACAGGAAAATTGAACCATTTTTTTGTTTATTTTCTTTTAGATTTGTTTGTTTGTTTGTTTCAGTGTGATTAATCAGCTGCATGCAGATGATCTTCCAGGAAAAATACTAAAGGTAGACAACTTCCTATAGTTCTCCATGTGCAAAGCAGAGAATGCTGTGCCTAATTTCCTATTTCATTTGTTCAGGGCCAGATCTTTGTCAGTTCTCTCTCACCTTCAGCACAAAAAAATAATTGCTCACAGTCTAATGAGACTTACCGGGATCATGTTCTAAATTCTCCACTCAGAAACAATAAATGGCGATTCCAGCATTTCCCAGGAAGGTGAATATTTAAGCAATCTCTTCTGAGAGCCAAAAAATATTTGTATGCAAATGTTCCTGCATATGTGCTTCAGCTGCCTGTTATTTCAGATGGATATCTAGAAATGTATCCATTTTTATTAGTTCCCAGGGTAGATTGCTGCCTATTAAAAACTCTCTAAGTGCAAGGTTCTCGTTGAGATTTCAGATCACAGATTTCATGCAAGCACTGTGCCTCTTCTGCAGCTGTGTGCACATAAAACACATTCTGACCCACTTTTTTAAATTAAAGTTTATGATAAGAACCATTTTTAACTTCTTCAGGCATTTGGCCAAGTATTAAGGAAGTCTCAAAAAATGCTGTAAGGGAAAGCATTTTTTAAAGTGTACTTAAAATGCATTCATCCAGGAGAAATACAAGTGTCATATCCAATTTCCCCACACACAGTGCACTACGAATCTCTACTGCAGATATTTTGTGAAGTCTCTAATGGATGTGAGTGTAATGGGAAAATGAAAGGCTTAGCCCAGTGATTTTCATGGAATCATACACTACATTGGCTCGTTCTTTAGAAATGAAATCATTGCTGAGTGTCTCATTGACAGACGGATTAAGAATAAAAAAATAAACCCAGTGTTTTAAGCAAAATATCTATTATCTGCACGCAAGCACAGTCCTCCATGTTCCAAAAAGCAATTTTACATCTTTTAGGGAAGAGATACAAAACTAAGCACTCACTTCATTTCCTTCTCTTCACATTGAATGGATGAAAAGATGTAAAATTAGTTTTTGTAAGTCAGTGCCAGTGACCTGTGAATCCAGGGGAACACAAACAGGCTGCTTCTATGGGCTCCCTCTCAAATTAAGCAGAAACCTTTCTGGCTATTCTTGACCTTTTTTGTCTTCAGCAAAGGTCAGGTGTGCTGCAGCATATATCTTTTAGAGAGCATTTATTCTCTGCTCACTGTTGTCTGCCCTCTCTGGTGCATGAAAACAAAGACCACTTTTCTGCAGCGCACCCTTGCTCATTATCTGCCCTGAGAAATGGTTTCCACCTTTCCTGGGCTGGCAGGACGGTGCCTAAAGCAGCCTGCTCCATGCCTCGGCCTCGCAGCTCCTGCAGTGGTCCCCAGGCACCAAAGGCACAAAGTACACGTCAGAGCTGCCCTCAGATGCTCTAATTTGGGCACATTGGTGTTCACTCCGTGGTTATAAACGTAGTTCAAAGGTGCTCTCTGCCCCCAGCCTGACGGGGAGATGCTCTCTGTTGAACACTTTCATGTTTCGAGGAAGTCTTGAGTATATAATGAATTACTTCTACCTAGAACTGGAACAGATTCAATACATAACTGGTCAATGTGCTTACCTACCAAAGGAAAAAAAAAAAGAAAAAAAAAAAAAAGCCTTGCTATTCCTGTTGTAAATTGGTCTTCCTAATAAAAGACTTGGAATCAAATACCCAAATACATATCCAGGCTTCCAGGATCAGTTGCTAATTTGCACTGAAATGTATTCCTCCTTTTAGTGCATGTTAGAAGCACTAAAACAAGAGAGGTTTCTTGCAGAAACCACACGGCGTTATTGCACAGAAAATTAAGAGGACAGTTTCCCAGTTCTGATGACTCTCCTCTTCTTTCAAGCACACCATCAGAGTCATGTCTCCTCAGTGTCCTGTTTTCTATTTCAGATTCGGCTTCATCTTTAACAAATCGAAATCCGCCGTCCACAAAATCGACCTGGAAACCGTGACCCACGTCAAGACCATCAGCTTCAGAAACTACAGCTGCGTGCCGCAGGCCATGGCCTACACCCACCTGGGCGGCTACTTCTTGGTGCAGTGTAGGAGGAACAGGCTGCGGGCTGCCTCGCCGCAGCTCCTGATCGACAGCGTTACCGACGCTGTCATCGGCACCAACAGCGACGTGTCGGGCACCCCGCACGTCTCCCCGGACGGACGCTACTTGGTCAGCGCGGATGAAGACAGTGGCAGGATCAAAGTCCAGGCTGTAACTGTCCAGGGGGAGATCAAGTTGATTTATGACTTACAAACAAACATACACGTATCCGATCTGACATTTCAGCCCTCTTTCACTGAAGGCAATCAGTACTATATATATGCTACTTCACATTTGCAAACAGATGTGCTTTTTGTAGAGCTGTCAACGGGGAAAATGAATGTACTGAAGAATTTAAAGGACCCTATCACATCCAAAGACTGGCCCTGGAGCAGCCACAACAGAATTATGAAAGACAGTGGATTATTTGGACAGTATCTCATTACACCAGCTAAAGATTCATTGTTTGTTATAAATGGGAAGCAAAATACGTTACGGTGTGAGGTTTCGGGTATAAGGAGGGGTAACACAGTGGTCTGGGTTGGAGAAGTATGAAGAGCAATAGCAGTAGAGCCTTAGGCAGGCAAGTACCAGTTGGACCTTTACACTGCAACAAATGAGCAGTAGCATTGTATATTTTTACACTGGTAAAGAAAAAAAAAATGAAAAAACAAAAACCCCCTGTATAGGCTTCATGGTACAACACTGGTCTACTTGCAAGTTTTATAAGGTATGCTCTGCTAATAGGAAGTGGTTTTGAAGGGTTATTTTTTATTTAGGGGTATGATTTGTGGTTATGAGAAAAATGCTGGGAAGCGAATAATATCTCCACTGAGATATCACATAAGCCACAAAACCTAGCGAATCTGTAGAACAAAACAGATTTTGAGTTTCCGTATTGAGGAGCTTTTATGTTATGTTCAAGCCATCCGTTTTCTTTCCGTACGCCTTGCCCGCTCGCTGTGCTGGCTGCCCCACCTGATGACTGCAGTTAAAATTCACCTTTGGATGACGAGGGAAAATAAGCATCAGAGAGCAGTTTTCAAACTGCAGAAACCTAGGAGAGCGATTTAATGAAAACTGATCAGTTTTCTCTGCAGGATGGCTTTGGGAGGATTCACGGATGTGATTTCAGAAGGAGGCATAACAGAAATAGTAACTGTCAGCTCGCTTTCTTCTGTGCTTAATTTTGCTCCTGGTACTACTGAAAGCAATGTTATGAGTCCTGCCTCTTCTAATGCATACGTGTATGATTGCATGTGAGAAATTTGGCATGAAATATCCAGGCCATTAGAGTGGATAAAAGCCAGAAAGCACTGGGGGGTCAGAGTTTGTGTAAAAATATTTATGGAGAAGGGGGGCATTAGTCCTTAAGTAGCTTGTGAGTCCGGTCAGCTTGGGCACAGGATGCAAAATCTGCTCTTCAGTGGGCAGAGAATTAGTTATGGCTGTTCCCACAGGAGGCAGCAACGCTTCTAGAAACTGTTGGTTTCTCTCATTAAATATTTAGTAGTACTGAAGTCACTGGGTTCTTCACGAAATAATGGCTACAATGGCGTAGGGTATTTTAAATAGGAAACTCACTCACTTTCTAGTTGTAGCCTTAATTTTCAGGCATTCTGGGAAACAATTTTTCTTTGTATTTTTTTTTTCTCTCCATTTCTAGTACACTTCTTTATAGTCAATTATCTTTTAGTTATGAGCAAAGAGATTCTTGTAAAACCAGCTGAATTACCCTAGAATGTAACAGCTGGCATTGAAAAATTTAAGTTCAGTTCTCATAAAAGTATAGATCCATTTGCACATTTGGAAAGATATAAAAACTTTTTTAGTTGTTTTTCTTTTCTTTTTTTTTTTTTTTTTTTTTTGTAACTTTCTGTGTTCATCACCATGAAGTAATCAGGGCAAGAGCAGCTATGGCTCGCGAAGTGGTGCAAGCCATGGGAGCACCACGGCCACTGCGAACAGATGTCTGCAAGCAGGTGGATCCCACGTGCTGCTTTGAAAATGTGGGCTTGATGTTGGTGAAAGCTCTCTCTGAAGGTAAACATCTGTTGCATCAGAGCCACACTTTAGCCTTTTGAAAGACCCAGCTCCTTTCGAGAGCGACCTTGGTGCCCAGAGTTTGTACGAAGGAAGTGCTGCACACATCCAGTGATATTTTAGTGGCGCAGTAATTATTTTCCAACACAGATGCTTGAAGTCACCCATTTCACAATGCACACAGAGGGATTTTTACATGAGAAGGATGCAGACTAGCAGTGGTAATCTTTGCTTTAAATGTTCAACTTTAACCAAAAGAGAAGCATTTTAGCATGGCTGTAGACCTGAAGTATTTTAAACCATTTCGGTTCTATAGAGAATATATAAAAATCTGTTCAGACAGACGAGAACGGGAGATGAATCCTATGAATTCATTAAACATGGAGTCCTTTAAATTGCCCTTCAACACCCATAGGCTTAAACCTACATGTGTTTTCACTTATGAGCCATAAGGGTTAGAAGAGACTATCCCATCATTGCAACACAGGCATATAAAAGAGATTGGCATAGCCTTCCTTTAGCAATGCATGGTGTCCATGATTTTGTACTCATCTGGTTAGGAAACATACCCATGTCAAGAAAAGGAGGAGACCAGCTTTGTAAGTACCTTTAAATATGCACAACTCCTTTCTTGATTGAAGCTGTATCCATACATTGCGGTCATCCTAAATGTGTTTTACTAAGGCCAAACACTGCTCTCGTGTTATCTTTTATGACTTCTTGACTATTTTATTATGCCTATGTTTCCCTGTAGAGACGTTCATTGTGTCATAGATCAAATATTACTTTTTTAAGAATATTTAAAAAAAAAATGTAAATATCTGTTCAGGTAAATATTCTTGAGGCTGGTTTATATATAGGCTGTGAAAGATGTGTAACAGACCTCACTTCTTCCTGTTTGTTGCAAACTATTGGAATAGCGTTCACTTGAAAACTCCCACTTGGACCTTTCAAAGATGTTCCCTTTCTTCCCCTTCAGCCCAAGTTCTGGTGATGTGTTTTCTAAATTATCCTAACGGCTATATATCATACTTAGAAAACGAAGTACAACTTAGATTGTCCACACTACTTGTGAACAGTTCCAATGATGGTCAATTCTGACATTAAAGTGCTGCACATTTGTTACTCTGATTTTATTTTTTGTTATGACATGGAGATTTTATATATACTCAAAAAATGTCGTCAAAAAGTCCTTTTTGCCTTCCAGCTCTGTCAGAAGGAGGGTGCATTGCCTTATTTGCAGTTTCTTTCCCACTCTCTTGGTGTTTTCCACCAATTAACAATTAATTCCTACCTAATAAATTGATTAATTAATCACAGTGATTAATTGAAATTAAATTAAAGTGAAGTAATGACCATTTAGTTATTCCATATCCGTTGGGTATTCTGACACTCGGATCACAGAAGAAAATGATTCCTGGTCGACAATGAGACTGGTCCCAAGATCAGATGCGTTTTCCATTCAATGGTGAGGCTCAATAGCAGTGTAATGCAAATAGTGTTTCCCCTTAATATTTCCCTTAATATTTCCATGGTCTAAATCATTTTTTTCTTGACCTTACTATACAGCCCAGTGACTATTTTGAAGCTCTCCATAAATTGGAGAGAAAAGTCACAAGTGCCTTGCGTTGGAATCTGCGACACCCTGTTCTTACCATTTAATACACCAATTATTTTTTTAAAACCACTACCAGAAGTAACCCAATTTCCTAAAGGCTTCCATGGGCAGAGGTAGGCACACCCCTGGGATCGGTGACTGCTCAGCTGCCCCTGCCAAAAGGGACTTGGCCTTTAGGGCTGCTGAAAGACATTTCACCCCCGTGGAAAGGATTTGGCTGTCGGGCTGTGTTGACCCCCATGAACACGGCTTTGCCCGAGAGACACAGGAGTCCTGATGACCTGTTGACAAGTACTTATTTACTTGATTTATACCATGATTATGTCTTAATTACTGCAGTGCCCAGCAGCGTGCTAGGTACTGTGTAAAACAGATCAGGAGGCCAAGCTCTCTGCTCTGTAAGGAGATAACAGCTAATTCCCTGTCTGACCTTACAGCAGGTCAACAAAATGATGGAAAAGGAGGAACTGGAGCTGGGGGAGATTAAAGAGTTGACATGAGTGTACAACCTAGTGGTTAATCAACAACGCGGACATGGCATGATGCCTGCATACTTTTTTCTAAGCACCCCTTTGTCTCTCCCCCATTCAGGGCATTATTTTTAGCAAACATTTAAAGGGGGACTTTCTTAGCTGTTCTTGGTTTTCGTTGAACCCCTGGGACTGGGACTGGACCACTTGGCCCCAGGGATTTCCCCGTCTTACTGTGTATCCTAAAACTCATGCGTGGATAATTTGTCCCCTAGAAAATCCGGAGTAAATCCTGCTCATTCAAACAAAGTGCGTGCTGCAAGGCAAGCAGCCAGCACCTGGTTTCTGTGCTGCGTTACATCTGACACTACACTTACTGCCTGACTCACAGCTTTGCACATTTTTTCTTGAATGCAACCCCAAAAAAATGTGCAATGCAGTTAGGTTATGGAAAACACAGCAGAGGTCAGCCTTATATTTACCTACTTGCTCCTGGAGCTCATTCCCCTGCCCACCCTCTCTCTCTGGTGCTGAGCATGGGATGAGCTCCCAGCCAAGAGCAGCACGCTGGGGATGCGAGCACCAATGACAACCTGGAGGTTGCTCGAGGAAGACCCAGACACCTGCAATGCCAAACTTTTTCAAATGGCAGCAACAAGAGGATTGGTTCTTTTCTAATAATGATCTCTGAAAATAAATAAAATAAAAAAAATAGGAAGGATGTTGCACATGACCCTGAAAAGAGAGGACAGGCAGGCAGGCAGATGTATTTCACCTCTGCTTACATGTGGAGAAAGCCAGGATGCCCCAAAAATGCAAAGATCCTGGCTTGGGACTGGTGTCTGAGTGGTGGGACTGAGCTGCAGCCTGGGACAGAGCTGCATTGCCTGCCACTAAGGGGCAAACACAGAGCCACGACTCCTTTTATTTTATTATTTTTATTTATTAATTTAATTATTTGAATACCTCAGTCCTTGTGCAATGACAGCTGGCCAGTGTAGCCTGATTTATTTGTCAAAATACCCTGGTTGCCCAAGTCCCTGGCCACCCAGTACACGTAGACAGGGCAGGATGGTTGGAGCAGGACCAGCCCAGCCGCAGCACTGGCCAAATCACTGCCCGTAGCTCTTCATTGCAGCGCTGTGTTTGTACTGAAATATGCAGAGCCTGGTGGGGAGATGCACCCGAGTGATGTTAGTCCTCACAGACATGACAGGCTTGTAGAGAAGCTCTGCTTACCTTCATTTTCTTTCTTTTCAGTAATTTTATTTGTCCTTGATTGTAACAAAAAGGAGGCATCTTGAAAAGGGATGAAAACTCATGCAAGTGGCACAAAAAGCAAAGGTAAAAAAAGGTTCTTGCAGCTCTCCTCTTATGTCTTAGAGTTCGGGAAATGCAGGGGAGTATGGGTCATATTTTCTAAATGCTTGCAGTTGCAAGACAAAAAGCAAGAAAAAACAACAAGAAGAAAACACCATTATTTTTGTTAAACAGTTCCCAATATTAACTTCAAAACAGAAAAAGCCCTGCTGCAGTGCCTCTACCGTGCAAATTGCCACTGCCTAGAGGCTTCTTTAATTAAGCACTTCAGCATCTCACCCTTGGCAGTCCGTGGTGCCTTTGACACTTGTCCAAAGCCATCAGATAAAGGCAGTGAGCACAGCAGCGAGCAGCCAGCCAGCTGCGCCCGGTAAACAAGACAAGCACTAAATCAAACAAGACGCCCATCCCAACACACGAAGGTCAGAGCACTGGCATTTCCAGAAGTAAAAATCAAATTCCCAGATTAGCAAAGGTTTCTCCCGCAGCCACGTGTGTGATGCCATGCACGGCTCCATGCAGCTGGCCCCAGGGCCTTGCACCATCCTCCTGCTCGTACACTGAAATCGTGGCAGAGCAGGGAGCCGAGCGTTACCTGAAAAGGAGCTTTATTTATTTTTTACTGCAAGGAGTACTGCAGGGGAAGAGGTTTTAATGTTTTATTTAAGGCCGTGATAAACCAGATGCTAACTGACTTGGGGAGGAGGAGAAGGGCTGACATGCGGGGAGCAGCATAACTTCTGCACAGCATTTGTTTGGAGGGCTTGCAAAGCCCGGCCTGAGCATGGTCCAGCATCTCAGACTCCCACTTCCCTTTGGCAGGTCCAACCAAGCTAGGAGAGAGCAATAAGGCATCTGCTAGTCATTTCTATTATAAATAAAGAAAGAAAAATAAAAATCTGCATTAGTTCCTGCTTTCAATCCCCCAGACCACTGCGTGCTGTAAGCTGCTTCTGAGCTAGACATCAGACCCGCACAGCCTGTTGTGCAGGCAGTCAGGTATGTCTGATATATTACATCGATCTGTATTTGCAGTGCTGCATTGGGCTCATCTTATTTATGCAGGGACACCAAAACTGTTACTTTAACACGCGGTGTTGAGAATACTGGCAGACCACAAGTAGAGGCTTACTTCTGGCTTATTAATTGCCCTCTGTAGCATCACCTGCCTTCAACTGGCTGGTCTGAAACGGCAGATACCCCACCTAACAGATTAGCTTCAGGCTGTTGTCTTCACCCAGAGCATCATCCCGTTAGTCCTCGTGCAGTTATAATCCCTGCCCCTCCTGAGCACAGCCAAAATGCCCCTGAGAGGCCCCGTCTCCCTTGGCAGTTTTCTGACCCCCCAAGCTTTCTAAGCAAGAAATCAGCGCTGTATGAAACACAACTTCAGGGGTGAAGTCAGCCAGCAGTGCAGGAGAAATGATGGATCAGAAGGCACAGCAGTGCCCTGCATTGCTGTACCATCAAAGAAGCAGAGACCCGCATCGTGCCCTCTCACATTTTGGTCAGCAAGACTGGAAAAGTGCACCTGAGCCTGCTGTGGCATTAGTTAAAGGGTCTGGCATTAAAATAAAAATCAGCAATGTAGTGTATATACATCAGAATATCAGATAGGGGAAGGGGGGGAAAGAGGAATATATATATATTTTTTTGCTTTAGAAAGAAAAGCAATTGCTGTATAATCGTGCAGTTTAAATACAGTTTAAAATAGTACACTATGGTTTAAGGACGCAGTATCTCCTGGAAGCCCTGTGTGCACGCATGGGAAAAATAATCGCATCCCCGAAGTGTACCAACTAAACTAAGGTCCCACTTCTGAAGGCACAAAGCCCTCCCAAGCACAGGACAGTTGTCCTGCCCCTTCCCCATGGACAAATATTTGAGCATGTGGCCAGAAATAACAACCCAACAAATTATGTGCCTCTCTCCAAGTAAAAGGCAAACATCTTATTTCTTTCCCAGATTTCATTGAGAACACTGAAAACTAATGAAAATTTGTGATTAAATAGGAAAGCTGTGGCTCAGGAAAAGAAAAAGAACAGAAAAAGAAAAAAAAAAAAAAAAAGAGGAGTCTCTGCCTGATTCATGCCCTGCTGCCCATGCAATGCTCCAACACACCAACAGCACGTCCTCCCTTTCAGTCCCACTAAAAATCAGGGTCATTTGTCTCAAAACAGAGTAATAACAATATTCGATGCTGAACACATACACTGGAAAGTGTGTGATGAAAAAAAATAGTTTAGCCTGAAAAAAAAACTCCTCTTGTAATGCTTGTACACGTGAAATTTCCCACTTACTTGTAAAATATATAAAAGTATTTTTAATACATTAACTTTAGTAGAGATTTGTATCAACACAGAATTCTTGTGTGGCATTTGAACTACTCGTGTATTTGCTGTGCTGTGTTGTGCTGCACCACGGACACTGTGCCAGTAACACTTGGGCTGCAAGAGGAAGGGCAAAAGGGAATCCCACAAAGTGCTCTCTCTAGATACACTGGAAATGCTCTTTTTCCATAAATTTTATAATAAAACTTAAACTCATGCTGGCATTGTCTGTTTTATCCTTTCATTGTTGGGATTATTGGTGACCTCCCTTCTACAGTGGGTGTTAAGACTGCAGTCGGTGGCTTTTAGAGGCACACCGACACGCATGGTCAAAATGCAGGCCGTGCGATGAGCACAGCTCCTCTCTGCCCTCAGGAAGCAGCCCTTGCACTGCCATTTCTGTGCGTACACACGAGGCACGTGTGGGATCTGCCACCCGTCACCACCAGGGATGAGTTTCTGTCAAGCAGCTACAGGAGCCCAGGGCCTGGGGACCAAACCGCAGCGCGTCCTCTGCTGCCAGCAGCGCCGCGGAGCTCGGCCTGAGCCCTGTGAGGTCCTACAGCAGCTCGTGGGATGGTGCAGGGCATGGAGCAGGGCAGCCCCTGCAGATTGATTCATCTGTGTCCATCCCGTTACCCATTTTCTGGGTAAGCCCTGGGGCTTGGTGCACGCAGCTCCGGGAGCTTTGTCCTCAGCATCGCGGGCAGAGCTGAGGTCGGGGTGGGAGCTGCAGTTTAGGGGAGCTTTCGAGGTGTCAAGGGCTGGAACAGGAGAGCTCCTGCTTTTCCCATGCTCAGGTACCATGGCTCTCTGTTCCTATATTTAAGAGTGGCCTGACATTCCTGTGTATTTAATTCATAATTACAAGTTTGGCCTGGGAAAAATTAGTCTGCCTTCACTTGGAGCTATTGTAAGGCTGAAACACAGATGGCTGATTATCGAAATGTCTAATAGCATCTTTGTGAGAGTCCTAAGGCAAAAGAAAAAAAAAAAAAAAGGAAAAAAAAAAAAAAAAAAGCACTTCTGACAAGCATTATTTGCTGAAACAAATTCCATTTAATTAAGACATGAAGTCTGCAGTGAAAGACATCCTAGCTTGTCAACAGTTTTAGCTGCAGCAAATGCTGCTAGAGGTTATGCTTTGCATTAAGGCTGAGTAGTAAAAGACAGGAGCTTTTTGAAGAATTTCTGAAGTCTTCCTGTGCAGCAAGGCTAAGCTGGTCATTTTTCTTGTATATTATTCTTCTTCAGAAGCTCAAGTCAGTGCTGGTGAAAACACCCAGCCTGACTTCTTTGGAGGTTAAAATCCTCTCTGTGCCCTAAAAATGCATTTCACCATCAGGGGCTGCTCTGCATGCCTTGCCCCAAGCTCTGCAGAGCCGCAGCAGCCCTGCAGCACTGCAGCACTGCCCCCGTCACCACCTGGAGCTCCTGATCCTCACCAGCTGGGCTGGTGAGACACCTGAGATTGAAGAAACCTGGGCCTCAGTCCCAGGCAGCCAGGCCCCACGCGCTCCGTGGGACTGATTAAAGCAAGGAGGGGTTACAGGCAGAGCCGGCTGCTCGAGGTCCGCAGTGTCCCATATGGCAGTAAAACCATTCAAGGAGAAATTATGCAGATAGTCAACACGTTCGAGCCGAAATGAATTATGTTGAAAACATCAGCACAAGTAGCAGTCAATTTGTGTTACGGTCAACGAGCGCGGCTTCATTTGTTTTCTCCTCTTAGAGGCCCCAGGGGGCTCCAGGGCCGGGGATGCGCTAATGAACACCCTGAAGCTGCGGCTCCTGCAGCCGTGTGCGACACTGCCAGGGGGGAAAAACGCTCACAAGTAACAGCGAGCGTGCCAGCAACACCTTCAGCCCCTTGTACATCTGGCAGCTTGTTTCCCAGACGCATCTGAGGGCATTTTAATGGAGGCGGGATGTTTTTGGCAATGGGGGAGGAAGAAGGGCAGCAGTGAAGGTGCTAGTTTTGAGTTCTGAAATTCAGATGCAGGCGGACTCCCAGCGCTTGCTGCTCTCTCTCACTTTCCCTGGATGTCCTGCAAAGCCACTTTGCAGGATCTTCATCTTCTGAGCAAAACCAGGTAAATGCATCACCCCACGTTATTGTCCCAGAAGGAAAAAAAAAAAAAAAAAAGGTGATTAGTAGATGTGCTTACCTGGAATTACATCAAAAATGGCACAAAAAGGAAAACCTGGCCCCAAGAGCCCACTGACTGCTGTTCACCACCTTTCTATGAGCAGGCTTACATCGAGCTGCAGCTTCAGCCACCCTGTGTGATTAAGGACAGTGGTGGCACGGCAGGCACAGGGTCCCATGTCCACGGTAGCAATATCCTGACCTCTGGATATGGTGCAGGACTGGGGAGCTGCAGGGGGCTTGGGGTCAAAAACACCCCTCCCAAACATCACCAAGGCAGTACGGAGGTTGTCTTCACAAGCACCAAGTGAGGCTACAGAATGTGTTAAATTCGTGTTTATGTAAATGCTTTCAGCAATAAAACCTAACCCACTGGCAGCTGTTTCAAAGTGTTTCTTTAAGTCAGCCAAACAAATCCCCGAATTACCGTCTGCAGCAAGCAAAATGCAGACACGCCATTAAGTCAGGCTGTAAATATTGTTGAAAAGCACACTCTGACCAATAAATTAGGAGTCGAGGTGGCAACGGTGTTAATGCAAGCCTGGAAGGAGATGCTCACTAGGGGCAAGTAACGTATTCGCAGTGCTGCAGGAGAGGAGGGAGGCAGCTGATGGATGCCACACGCCCGCAGAAGAGCTCAGCCCACAGGCAGGTGCCTCGTGGCCGAGGGGCAGGCCTGCAGTCCTTCCAAAAACCTCCCTGGGAGGCCAGGACAGGATGGGGGGCAGCAATTTGCTGAAAACTCAGTGCCAGAAAAAAGCTCAGGTTGTCCAGTCCCAATACAGGCTGGGTGAACACAATGAACGTGGTGTGTTCCAAGGATTTCCCATCCTTACGCCAGCAGAAGGAAAATGTGCATTAGGCAAACTTCATGAATTCCTTCAGAAAGCTTCAAGGCGAGCTGTTGTGTCCAGAGGCAGAGCTGGAGGAAAACGGGAGGCTCCGTGTTGGGGCTGTGTGATCGCTGCCCCAGCAGAGGCTTTGGCAGCCGGTGGCATCCTCTGAATGCTGATAAACCACAGCCCATCGCTGCCTCCCCTGCTTCCCCAGGTAGTCTGGGAGGCTGCAGGAGGCAGAGGGCACTCCTGATGTAACAGTCTTCAGAAGGGGGGTTTTGGATTTACATCAATGAAAAAGAAACACCAAAAATAATTGTGCCCATCTCCGACACTGTCACTGTCAGCAGTAGCAGCACTTCACCACCACTTTTGGCTGGGAGATGTGGAGAAGAGAAGGTCGTATGAAGGTATTAGGAGATGTCACGGTTAATTCTGAGCTGCACAGAGGTGCCTGGCTGAGGACATCCCTTCCTATTGCTGGAGCACTGGGCTGGAGGGCTGGCTTCACCTGCGAGGAGACCTGTGCTATAACAAGATTAACACCAGCGACTGCCTGAGAAAGCTGCAGCTCAGCAAATGGCTTGAAAGCGGTGCCAGCAGCTGGTTATAAGGGATCCTTGGCTCTGCAGGACCCCCAGGGACCCCTCTGCTGGGCGAGGCAGTCATCCTGCTGCGGGTGCAGGGACAGGGCAGCACTGGTCACTGCAGCCCCGCTGTATGGAAGGGGGAGCCAAAAACAGCACGAAATCTAATACAACATTACCATAATTCTTCAACAGGTCAGACACACTGAGTGGCTTCCAGCATACTTATGTGGAAAAAAAAATAATAACAAAAAAATAAATAAAAAACACACTTTTCCTCATTACTTATTTACTTTTGCTCCTGAGGTTAAATTAAGTCAACGTGTCAAGTGGCTTGGGGGAGACAACAAAGCTTTGCAGGATGAAACTCAACACAGGGTGGAGGTTTCCAGCCCGCAGGGCTTCCCGCAGAGCTGTTCCCCCAGGCAGCAAAGCAAAGCACCGCAGGTGAAGTGGGAAATGTCCCTGCGAGCCCTTCACTGCCTGGGCTCACACAGGGGTGGTGCAAGCGATGCCACCAGGGACAGGGACAGGCCTCCTCCCCCAGCTGATGTGCACCAGGGCTGCCTGGGAGCACTCATCCCTGCTCCAGGTACATGAAAAAAATGGAGCAGGGAACCAGCGACAGCACCAGAGCTCGTTCCTGCATTGGCACCTGCCCGTCGACTGCTCTGTGCACGAAGCGCAGATGTCCTTCCACCTCCTGCCTCTCTGGGCAGTATTTCATGGCAAGCTTTCCTCTTCTGTGTGGAGTCCAGAATAAACAGAAGCAGAGCCCTGGCTGGTGACTGGCTTAAAACTATTTGGAAGGAGAAATAGCTTTCTGAGCACGAAGCAATCAATAGAAATACCGGATTTGCCAGTATTCCAGGTATATGCGATTTATATTTTCAGAATAAAATAAAATAAAATAAAATAAAATAAAATAAAATAAAATAAAATAAAATAAAATAAAATAAAATAAAATAAAATAAAATAAAATAAAATAAAATAAAATAAAATACAGAAGATGGCTATGTAGACTAACAATCCCATCACTACTCTTCAGCTCAGCATATAAGGCTTTATATGCTTAATTCCCATTGAAGACAAGTTACTGCAGGCGGGGTAAATCCCTGCTCATGTGCAAAGCAAAAGTCCTCCTCCTGGGCTGCATCCCTGTGCCCCATGCCCCCATGACTCAGTGCTCTGACCAGAAAACTCAGCAGTGCAGCACCAGTTTGTAATTAACTGGAAGAACAAATGTTTAACCCATTTGTGCTCCCCTCCATTTTTTTTTAAGATGCCTTGTCCCATGGGGCATGCAATTTCATCTTCCTACAGTAACAGATACTTTGGCTAAGTAGCATCAGTTCAGCGAGGAAGGTGTTTAAATCATCATGAAACAGATCATTCCCATAATAAATATTCACAGACTATTTTTTAATGCCTTAGTAGGTGAATTTTAAGCTATTTAATCATTTGTCCTATTTTATTTACTACATTTTTCATTATATCATCACATGATTTAATCGTTAAGAGACAGGGCAAGGCAGCAGCCCCCACCATGTGCTAACTGACCACAGAAATCACCTACATCACATATGTTAGTGTTCCTACTAGGACTGTGCAAAAAAAGAATAATAATAATAATTAAAAAAAAAATAAAATCCTGTGCTGACAAAACCACCAATGAATTATTGGTCTTATTCCAGAAGTAAAGACTGGACTGTGGTCGTACAGCAGAGTTTGGGGTTACCCTTAGCCATAATATTTGAGCGACCACCTCTGGTCCAGGATCGCTAGTTAAAAATAGCCAGGTATGAATATAAGTACATGCAGAAGTTACTATGGCAGCTGGAAGTGCTGCATATACAGATTATAAAGAGGTGTAATAATTACATTTCCCAGCATTTTCAGTCTTATGCAATGTGTTTACTGCTTTATTTTTTTTCAAGTTTCCTCAGCAAAGCAGATGTGCTAACTTTTACTTTCACTCCCTTCCTTCAGTGACCCTGTCAGATATGGCTCCCTGTGTCTTTTCCCTCCCAAGGTAAAGCATTTTGACTTCCCAGGACATGGCATCAGGAATGCCACCTGCAGAGGCATATCCAAATGGCAGCAAGGAACAGACTGCTCTACTGCACCTCCTTTCCAACCTCCCAGGTTGCACGCGTGTCCTCTGATGCTGTGCTTTCCCTAATTCCTCCCCAGGCATGCTGAGGTTAACCCCCGCTCCTCCACTCATGGAAAGCCTCGTGGACAAGCAGGACGATGGCAGATGTAAAGCCCAGGAGCTGAAGACAGGAGCTGAGGTGACCCAATGAGAGCTTGACCAAAGGCATTGCCCATCACCTGAAAAGAAAGAAATGCACAAGAAATTGTTTTGGAAGTCTGACCCTTGGAGATTTGTTTTCCCAGGGAAGGGAAGGGGACTCATAAAGAAGACTGCAGTCGCTGAGAGCCTCGTGCCTTCATGGTCTGGGCCCCAGGGGTGCATTTTCCCAGCCAGCCCTTATTATCTGAACTAATGCCCTGACTGGCTTCCAAGTAAATAAAAGCCTTCATCTTACTCTCCGTGACACAGTGTGAATAGGTTTCTCCTTGGACTGTCAGTTTCTTCTAAAATATAATGTGATCACTCTGTTCTGAATAATATTTGTTACAATAAAGTCGCTGCAGATGAATTAGACCACCTCTAAACAACGCTGGGGCAGGACAGAGCTGCAGCCAATGTCCCTTTTCTTCAGCCTCCTTGGGATTCAGCAGCTGTTACTGCACCGTCCCATGAGACATTATAGTCCGGGGGAAAAAAGTCCTTTGGGAAACAGCACTGAAAGCAGATAATTTAAGTTGGTCTGTGCTGTCACCCCTGCCCTCAGACTCTCTTTTGTTTTTGCACATTTGCTGTTATTTAGCATTTTATTTACAATACAGGAATGCCTAACCTGTACCTGCAATGGCAGCATCCCCCCAGACTGATGGATTCTGCAAGTAATGAGCAACAGGAACGAAAACAGGAGCTTATTAGTGATCAAGAGAAAAGGGCTTCATTGCCCCTTGTAGCAGAATAAAACAGGTGAGTGTTTAAACCTGGCTTTGCAATTCACCTCCCCACAGCCCCATGCACAGGCCAACACGTGGGGCAGCACAGCCCTGTGGGTGCTCTGCTCCTCAGCCTGTCAAAGCCTCTCCCACTTGTTTTATAATTAGAATTTTCTCACTGAACTTGCAAACTTCTTAACCTTCACACAGCAAAGCAAGTACCCCTCCAGTTGTCATCCCCTAACTTGGCCAGAATTGTTCTGGTTTTTGATGGAAAGGTCTCCAAGCTGGGGGTTTGCAACCCGCCGTGGCAAACATGGATGTGCTCTGAAGGACCTGAAGTAACTGGACACAATTCCTCTGCAACACAACTGGAATACTTGATATTAAAAATGCCAGGGGGTGCTGGATGCTAACACAGCCGTCACTGCGGTCCCAGCAAGGAGCAGCTCAGCTCCCTCCCCTGCCCAGCAGCTCCGGTCCCCACCATCCCCTTACAGACTCATTCAGGTGTTACCAAGGGTGGCCCTGTGGGTGGGATGGGACTGGGAGCCCTGCCTTTTGGTTCCACCTCGGCAGAGCAAGTCTCACCACATTGATTTGATGTACGAGCGCACGGAGGAGTGGGAAGAAGTAGGGAAATTTTAGTAAAGATAAATAGGATTTACAATGCTGTCATCTCTAGCAACTCTGGCGTTTCAATTCATTAAAAGTCCAGATAAATTAGATGTTTGTATTCGTTTAAAATAATTTCTCCTCTTTGACCTAGCTTAATTTATCATTTCACTTCTTTCTGCTGTACTTAGGAAGGCCGCTGTTTAAGTGAACCCAAAGGAATCTATGAGTAAAATATTAAGCAGTTATCGCTAACAACACGGTACATTAAAACCCAGCACCATAGCTTTCCTACAGCTCTTTTTTTTGCAAAGCCAAATAGAAAGTATTCTCCTACAGCTGTCAGATCTGTATTTCTTCAGGTATTAAAGCTCAGCCACCTTGTGAGTCTTTCCACAGCTAACACCTATCTCAGGAATTCAACTGTAGTCACTGCAGAGAAAAAGCAGCAGCAAAGGGGAAATCCTGGACATCAGCATAAATTAATACTGACTCAATTTTTTTCAACTTTTCTAATAAAGATCTTCCATGGCCTACATTTCTGATATTTTGTATATATTTGGCAATTTCATTTGCTTTTATGAGTTGCTACATTTTGTGATGCAAAGTGCTATCTTTATTGTTCTGCAAGCAAACTTGTTGGCAAAGGAGAGGCTGATTAATCAACATGTACCTACACAAGTCTTCCGATCTCGAGCCTTGGAAATGAATTTCAGTCTGTGTCAGCGCTGGATGTACTCTGACAGATCCAACACAGAGTAACTCTGTGCAGACAGCCTAACGTAATGTCCTTCTTGTTTCTGCTATTATTTCCTTCTCCATCACCAGAAATAGACACTCTCAAATGAAGTCCAGTATTAAGCTAATCCTGCCAAATGCTGGCATCTTTTCCAAATGGTATTAATGTCATTGTCAGGTAGAGAGAGGGATAAGGAAAAGGTATGAGACTTCCCAACAACTTGAACAAATCAGGGACTGAATGGAATAAACTAATCACTACAAATATTAACTATGTGAAGGTAATGATACTACTTGATTACAGTCCTTTCTGCATAACACAAAAATATAAACATGCTAAACTGCACCTAACATCAGAAAAGAAGCAATGTCTTCCACAAGAAGCTAATCTGGGCTGCCTGAGCATCATCTCAGAAGATTCTTCCCAGGCTGATCCTGTATTCACTGCCAGCAAAAGTCATTACCATGGTCTAATAATAACAGAGCACATATAGATACATACCCTGCACTGGAAAACAATATGGCACTGCTATCCAAAGCAAAAAGAGCACAAAGGAGCAAAAAATGGAAAAAAATTATATATGTACCCATACTGTGCTTTGATAGGAGCTACAGCCCACACACATTGCTCACTTGTGAGGTAGAACTACAGTGAGAAGCTCCAAAGAGAAAGAAGTTTTATATAAGGCATAATGAAGGTTCAAAGGTAAGATGACTGACAGCTAAAATCACTTCCTTAGTGTTGTGCTCCTTATGTATATATGTTATATAATCAAGTGGTTCCCTGAAATTATGTGGATTTTCATTACACTTAGAGGAGTCTGGACACAGTGTCCCCTGTTCTCCCTACAGCACCAGTCTGTGACATGGCATTGCCACTGCTTCAGCCTGTCCTTACTAATAGTTTTTTTTAAGAAGACTTTATTTAAGTGTATGTTTCTGCTGTTTGTGGCCATGAGTTCCCCAGGTGAGGAGGTTGACTTCTCGTGTCACAGCTACCATCTGTTGACTGTCTGAGACGTTCAGGGGGATCTTTCCATGTGGTCTGATTTCTGCCTGATGTCTGTGCTCCTTCCTTTGGATGGCATCCAGAAAACACCTGTGATTTTTCATTTTGAAATACCATTTGCAGCTTGCTACATGCTGACTAGGGAGTTAAGAGATCTGTGGGGAAATGAGTGACACCAGCATGAGCAATTTGTTATAATGACTCAGAAAATTACAGGATAAAATGTAGATATCAGCACTACAATAAAAGGAGGGCTCACCCGTTCTCCCGTCAAGTGTGTAAGGCTTTCTGCTCGATGCCAGCACGCCCGCACCTGGGCTGAACATGGAGCACACGGCGATGGGCCACAGCACATTTCGCAGCACCTTCCCCGATGGTGGATGCAGCCCCTTTACCCCAGCTCAACAGCCTGCAAGGCTGAGGTCAAAGCTGTTACCAAAAAGCCAGGACCTCAGGGAGCAGGAGGGAGGTGGCATTTTATCAGATTGGGAAGCAAAATGGTCAATTAGGTGTGGAGAGGAGAGTTAACCAGGGATTAGCAAATAAACTATGTTCTGGTCATTAGCTAAGCCTATGAACTGCTTGCTCTGCACCAAGATGTCTCCATGACAAAGGGATATGTCTGAGACATCACATCAGAGCTGGGCTCTGGCTCCAGAACAAGCTGCCAAGAGCTGCAGGAGGTGGGTGGGTGCCAGGAGGGCAGGGAGAGCACCTGCAGAGCATCGCTGCACACACCCAACAGCATCCCACAAGGACGTGCCTGGGTGTGAAAACCAGCTTCTTGTCATGTTCAGGGCTCAGAAAGGGACCTCTGGCACACTGGCTTGTAATATCAAAACATATGTGTAATAACTGAAGATCAAGATTACCCCTCTATTAAATTAGATAACAAATAATTAGATAATTTTAATTTACTTTATGAATCTTTTAGAGAGTAAACTGCTTACAGACAGCTAATGCAATAAACTTACTTTATAAGCAGAGAGCAACATCTGTTACAATGAAGAGTCTGCAGCACACATTAGGATTCTGTGCATGCCCAGCAGTAGTTAGAGTAAATGTATCATTAAGTTGGTATCCTTTCCCATTCAAAGCACACTTTTCAAGATTTATGTACTGCAGACAATAAGATAGCAGGAGAATCAACTTGCACTTGGCTCTTCTTGCATTCCCCCCAGTCCCATGGCAAGATAACATCAGTAAAAAGAGTAAGGCAGAACGTGGAAGTTAGGTCGCTTCCACTCATGGAAATATGTGTGTGTATATATATATATATATATATATTTACTATTTTTACCTCACATGCATTCAAGGGCATGGCAAAGCCAGGCACTGTGTTAAAAAGGCATCATTAAAGTCACAATATCAAGATGTCAAAAATCTGTAGGGTTTTGTTTTGTTTTCTGACAACACCCTTTGCAGTCAGAGATGCAATTAAAGGGAGAGTCTCAGGCCACAGCCTGCCCAATGTGGGCAAAATCCTTGACTAACGTGCCTCCTGAAAAATCTAAAATACCCCAGCTGACTGTGTGCGAACTGCATTTTTTTCCAAATCTTTGTACAATTAGGCAAATAGATGTGACAGAGAGGGATGCGCTTGATACAGAAATCATAGGCTATGTGCCTATGCCAGACCTGGAATGTGCTAGAAAAGATACTGGGACAAAACAATGAATTTCAGGGAAAATGTTAATCCAAATATCCACCTATTCCTCAGGTACAATGTTACCACATTTCCAAAAACGACCATTGATTTCTTAGGCGCCCTCAGTGCTGGAACATTAGAGGAACCTGTGTTTTGGCGGATGGACGCTTTAATGCCAATGGCACAGCCTGTCTGTATTTGTAATTGAACCAGCAGCACAATATAAAAAACAAAACTAAATCAGCCGAGAAACGCTATTGTGCATCTGAGCAGTAATAGAAAACCACATCGTCCCTTCGGGCAGATGAGCATGGCACTAAAGATATCTCCTGATGACATTTATGTGAAAGTTGCCTTTTTATTATAAAATTAATCTACCATGTCAGTCACACATACAAACCCTGTCAATGGTCATCGCCCTCCAAGAAAACAAGCCTTGCTTGCTACTGGATTTTTGCTGACTTTCTCTGTTGAAGAAGAAGCCAACAAGGCAGTACTGATGGGGAGTGGTTTGGTGATCAGTTTTTCTGCCTTTGTAGGAAAGAAAGCCAGCCCCCGGCACAAGTGCTTGATGGGGATGAGACTGGGGGATGTCCACAGCAGGTCAGCTGGGCAGGAAGACCATCGCTTGTGTGCTTTCCCTGGAAAAAGTCACTCTTTTATTCCCTCTCTTCCTCCTTACAGGGTCTGGGACAAGTCCCAGTGAGAATCACTGAGTGTATGGATGGTTTCTGTCACCACCTTTAACTTTTGTCTACTTGTTCTTCCTGAGAAGTTTAAGGTTTGGAGGAGAATGAATATGAACTGCATGAAATAAACTAATTTTAAAATTTAAACAAACAAACAAAAACCAACACTGGAGACAACACATCACTGCATCACTATCACTTAAAAACAAAATCACCTCCCGGGACATTGTACGTGTTGGAAAAATCCAGCAAAGGCAGCTGATTCACCCTGCCAGCAAGAGCTACGGGGGAGCTGCCCTCCCTGCTGAGCCCCAGATAAGATGTAATCAAAGTTCCTTTGCTGCTGGAATGCTTGCTCTGCCTGAGGACACAGAGATACCAGAGTGATGGACGGCCAAGAAACGATCGTGACAGTGATACTAGCACAAGGTTACTGTACGAGGTGCTTTACACAGGCTTTAACTGCCCCTTGTATGCAGAGCAGCATCCTGTGATGGCCAGGAGAGCAGGACACAAGGAGCTGCAGCCTTGCAGGAAACAGAGGCTTAATTTTGGATCTCATTGTTCTTCCAGTCTTGAAAATGTGCCCCTTTCCAAGAAAACAAGCAAACAAACCTCTCAGAAAAGCTCACATCTGTACTCCCTCTGGAGTACGGCAGATACCTTCCTTCCTTTGTACTGAGGTTCCTCCATGCTGTGGAAGGATGTCAAAGCTTTGCTTGCATGATCCAGAAACAAGGAGGTGGAAAGATACTATGTCCCTGACTCTCACCTGGGGAGCATTAAAGAAGGTGCATGTCCACAGCCCTAAGCACAGGCATGTCTGCACAGACTTTGGACCTTTAGCATGCGCAGCTTTGAAAGTCCACACATTAACCTAGGGACCCTGTGATCACAGTGCTCTGACAGTGAGAACTAGGCTCAATGTGTGGCTTCACGCTCCAGATTTTGATCCATTATCTGTGGTTAGGTCAACTGGCACAAAAACATGTATAAAGTAGCTGCCTCAAAATAGCTTTCAGATTCATGGGCCATTCAGAAAACTACAGGCTCCCTGCAGTTTCTGTATGTGCAGAAAACCCTGCACGAGCCACGAGCTGTGGCATAAGCTGCCATGTGGGCAGAAGGAGGTATCAGTGTAAGAGACACTGAAAATTTGATAACTGGAATAGGCACGAGAAAGAATTTCCTGGGGGGATGGGGAGGTGGAAATCCACATCTTCTCTGCTGAGAAAGATTTCTAGGCCAATCTCATTTATCTTGCATTCATCTAAGTAAATATCCATAATATATAAATGCTAGTGTCACTTTAATATCCTGATTAGCATGGTACATCTTTTCCTCTGTCTAGGTAATGGTGAAAGTCATACTAATTGAAGTAATGTTGTGTGTCAAATGATATAGAGCTGATTTACTTAAGACTTGGATGTCTAGTCCAATTAACTTCCAAAGTATATTGCACCGAAGTTCCTTTTTCTGTCTTTTATGAAATATAATACATAAAATGTATGTGAGCTGCAAAGCAAATCTGCCAGCCTTCTCTTACGTTACCTCTCCATACATTCACTGACCTTCTGCCAGTCATTTTCAAAGCACAGAGAAGCCTGAAAATCTCAAAACCCTGCTCCTGCAATAAATTCATATCTATTTGAATCTATCTGGGGGACAAAGCAGTCATTGGTCCCAGCCAGCATGGGTTTGTGAAGGGTAGGTCCTGCCTAACTAACCTGATTTCCTTTTATGATAAGATCACCCGTATGGTGGACCAAGGGAAACCAGCTGATGTGATTTTTTTGGACTTCAGCAAGGCTTTTGACACGGTTTCCCATAGGATCCTACTGGACAAAATGTCCACCATACAGCTAAATAAAAACATCATACGATGGGTGAGCAATTGGCTAACGGGCAGGGCCCAAAGGGTTATGGTAAATGGAGCTGCGTCAGGCTGGTGGGCGGTCACCAGTGGGGTCCCTCAAGGCTCCATTTTAGGACCGGTACTTTTCAATATTTTTATAAATGATCTGGATGTAGGAATAGAGGGTATTTTGAGCAAGTTTGCTGATGACACCAAACTTGGAGGAGTTGTGGACTCAAATGAGGGCGTAAAGGCCTTGCAGAGGGATCTGGACAGGTTGGAGAGCTGGGCGATCACCAACCGCATGAAGTTCAATAAGAGCAAGTGCCGGGTCCTGCACCTGGGACGGGGAAACCCTGGCTGCATGTACAGACTGGGCGATGAGACGCTGGAGAGCAGCCTAGAAGAGAGGGATCTGGGGGTCGTGGTAGACAGCAAGTTGAATATGAGCCAGCAGTGTGCCCTGGCAGCCAGGAGGGCCAATCGTATCCTGGGGTGCATCAAGAACGGCATCGCTAGTAGGTCAAGGGAGGTGATTGTCCCGCTCTACTCTGCGCTGGTGCGGCCTCACCTCGAGTACTGTGTGCAGTTCTGGGCACCACAGTATAAAAAGGACATGAAACTGTTGGAAAGTGTCCAGAGGAGGGCTACGAAGATGGTGAAAGGCCTGGAGGGGAAGACGTACGAGGAACGGCTGAGGTCACTGGGCCTGTTCAGCCTGGAGAAGAGGAGGCTGAGGGGAGACCTCATCGCAGTCTACAACTTCCTCGTAAGGGGTTGTCAAGAGGCAGGAGACCTTTTCTCCATTAACACTAGTGACAGGACCCGCGGGAACGGGGTTAAGCTGAGGCAGGGGAAATTTAGGCTGGACGTCAGGAGGGGGTTCTTCACAGAGAGGGTGGTTGCACACTGGAACAGGCTCCCCAGGGAAGTGGTCACTGCACCGAGCCTGTCTGAATTTAAGAAGAGATTGGACTGTGAACTTAGGCACATGGTCTGAACTTTTGGGTAGACCCATGCGGTGTCGAGAGTTGGACTTGATGATCCTTAAGGGTCCCTTCCAACTCAGGATATTCTATGATTCTATGATTCTATGATTTGCAAATGCAAGACCAGGGCACTTTTTGCTTCGGATTTCAGGCTTTTCTGTACACTGCACAGCTGTTAGAGCAAGCAGCCATTCAAGAGGGAAAAACTGTACATGGAAAAAAGGATGCAAACCATATAAAGACCATATGGCTGAGTGAAATAAGATCATTGTGTATGAATTGTTTAACTGTTCTTGGATGTGTTTATAAACTACCTTTACAAGTCACATAAAAAAGCATCACTCAGGTGGATTGCCATTGAAAGCCCAGCCTTATTAACATCCACTGTATCTTGTAATTTGGGCTAATATTGCTGTAATATAGTGTACAAGCCACTATACTCTACTTTATACTCTACTTTTTACTATAACTTTGTGGTTCAGAAGTGCATTTGAAGAGTGGTTTACATGACAATCAAGTATTTATTTCAGGCTGAGTGAGTGGGATGAATAATGCGATAAAAGGAAACATTAACTGGGCACCAACAGTAAAAATGGAATTATTGTGGCCTCAGCAGTCTCCGATGAAAAAAAAAATAGAACAAAATATTCAGTGGTTGGATGGATATCTCTTAAGAGTATGCGGGGAAAAAAGGTATGGAAAGACTGGAATCTTATTTCATTTGATTTTTAAATAGCAAAATTATTAGTTCAGTTGCCAGCACACTGCTCAGATCTCAAGCCTATAAAACTTAACTGTAGGAGACCTTATTCAGGCTCTGATTCGAAGCACTTTATCCCAAGGTGCAACTCCATGCTCAAACGCCAGCCCACTCCTACTCAGAACCACACGATCCCTGAAGCGCTAAGGCCTTGTCCACACGCCGTGCTGTGCAGGGAAGGCAGCACACGAGGGATGTGCTGTGGTGGTGTGGGGGCTTGGCCTGCCCCAGTTTTTTCCCCAGCCCCAGTGTTTGCCTGCTGCAGCCCAGCCGCCCTCAGCGTTTAGTGCCTCTTGAAATTCTCCCGGTGAGCCACAAGAAGGAACAAGTAAATATTTAATCCACTGTCTAAGTTTTAACAGGTAGCTCTGACTCTGGTATTGAATTTCTATCTGGGAAGATGATTTGTGTGCTGAGAATATCAGAATCTGATGTTCACACAGGGATGTTCAGAACTGCAAACTCTACATAGAAAAATACTTGAATGACTAACATTTCAGCTCGCCTTTTAATGACTCCTGCCTAAGTTGATGGTGCTCTATCAGTATTCACGCAAGGGACTGGCCAGGGAAGCTGCAGCCATACCACGGCCTTGTCAAAGCCAGGAATGAAGCTGACTGGCACTGCTCAGCCACCAATAGCAATATCAAACACAGGTGGATCAACAGGAGCTGACAGAGCTGAAATAGCCTTGGAAACGTGGACGTGCACCCATCTGGGTGCTCTGGCACAGTGCTGGGTATCAGGCTGGTCACAAACAGGACTGCACTTGCTCCATCAGCATAACCTTCTGCACAACAGAGGTGAAGACCCTCAAGCCTGAAGTTTCCTATTCTTAATTAATTCCTTCCATTGCTTTAATTTAGTAATTTGTATTTAATTTCCTGTTCAAGGGGGGGAAAGAACGAGGAGAAGCAGATGTTGCCCCCTGCGGTCTGTGGAACAAAAAGAGCCATGAAAACTCATGCGTCCATCTGATTGCTTTTTTATTAGGTAGCACAGATGCTGGGAGGGTGGTGAGAACTGAGGTATGTCAAAACGTTAACTTCTGTTTTGTGTTGTTGCTTTGTTTCTTTTCCTTTTTTTTCACCCTGATTTGAATTACTCGGTTAAAAATAAGATGGAAACTAAGGTAGCAAACTCCACTTCTCTTCCAACCATTAAATACAGAGCAAACACCTGTTTTTGTCTTTTTTTCTAATATATGAGAGAGGAATGTGACTAGTGACTTTCTGCAATAAAGCACTGACTTCTCTAAAGGACATTTAAGCAAAGGTTTATTTATGTACTTTATCTGTAAAGGGTCACCATTTCTATTTCATGTAAAAGTTCAAAGTTGTAACTGCTAAAAAAGGTGCAGGACTGATTTAATGCACATTGACATAAATTTAAGTTTTGCCCACAGTATCTGAAAACTTTTCAAGAGATGCAGCATCTTCTCTAAACAGCTAGATATGTGTTGCAAATATAAAACTGTCATAAATTGCAAAACAACATGAAGCAGGAATGCTGCTGCCCATTTGCCCTAGACAGGACAGTGAAGACTGGAGAGGAAAAAGATCTATTTGGTTTACCCATTTTTTTTCAGGTTTACCAAGCACATTAATAGATTTAAAAGGTGTGAGGTTGTGTAGCAAGAGACATAGGTTAAATGAGGAATGGCCTCTTCTGAACTTGAAAATCTATCAATCCATTCCTAGGGCTCTCTGGTCACAATCAAGCGAGTTTAATATGACACGAATGAAATTGCTATAACTGTCCTTTGATTGCAAGTCAAATCACTGCAAAATGAGGAAAGCTGAGAGCCTGATGGCTGAGCCTGGAGGAAATACCTGGGGCAGTTCCAGAAAGGACAGCAGAGCAGCCTTGGCCATCATTTTGCTCTTAACCTCCTCTCCTTCTGCTCTGACAGAACTGCATCAGGCTCCTGGCTTTGGCTTATAACTAGCAGGCTCTGATTTCCTCACTGGCTCAGCAATGTCTGCCTTACAGATCACTGTCATCAGATCTGGTAGAGACCGTCTTGTTAGAACATTTATCCTGTGAAGCAGTCTGACTACTTCTGCTGCACTTTCCCATCTGGAAGGCACACCTATCCTACTTGTCTGTATAAGCAGCTTTTCATCGACTTTGGTTTAACCAGTCAGAGAGCTGTGTGAGTTATACTTGCCCCCAGCTCCAGGCCATCAGGGATGCTCAGACCCAGAGGTTTGCAATAGATTTGTTTCTGGTACGGAGAAGAGCACATACCGAGGAGGCAGCCTGCAGGCATTAACTGGAAAGAGAAAAGTCATAGCTTTGCCCTGGGAAAGAATACAAGCATCACAGTTTTAGGGAAGAGATGTTCATTCTGCTGGAAGAAAACTATGCTCCTTTCTTCACTACAGAAGTATTTCAGATCACTAAAATATACAGACCATTTTTGTATATTCCACAGGCTCCAAACCATAAAAATTTACAGCTGAATCTAGCTCCATGGCAGGCTGACACTGGTAAAGGAGACTAGACCATGACTTGTTATGTAAATAAGCCTATAAAAGTCTTGATTTTTTACATGAAAATCAGATCTGCAACAACCGTTCTGCCTCAGCTCTGTGGATTGTTTAATTCCTATGTACACGATTATGCAGTGTTATCAAAAAGAGAAGGCATTTTATAAACCTTTAAATGATCAATCAGTTAAATAAATAAGCATCTCTGGTGATGCCATGCTAACTTTTTAGGAAGTGCCTCATCCTTCTGTCATTAACTTAATAAGCTTGAATAATGTTTTCACAGCAATTACCACCAGTGGGTCAATGTCTGCTATTAGCAACCTTTCCTCCATGGATCATGAACATAATAAACCATGACAGCCCCAAAAGACACCGTGTGTCATAAGACTTTCTCCAGTATCAGTGCCAGGCTGCTTTAATGTGGCACTTATTGTGACAATAGTTTGTCGAGGATCATTCAGTGAAACAACAATTTATTGTCTCAGTGGGAGTTTTCTCATTTTGAGAAGTTCAGCAAGCTCTGAAAGTCTGTAAATTGTATCAGATGTTAGAGGAAAGTACATCTATAACAAAGTGTTTTGTGGCAAATAAAAGTTGTGCCTGCTCTGAAACTGCTTTTTCAGGCTGAATTTCCTCACCCTGCATTGTTACCTTTTGGCATTAGTTCACGTGGGATCAGGTGGGCACAACATTTCAGGCTTTAAAGCATTGCCTCGCAGAGGAAGTGCCAGTGAAATGTTTCAGAACAAGCAGGACTTGGCGGCTAAACTTAATTAAAAGCAGTGTGATTTAAACACAACACCTGGGGGTCACGCGGAGGTTGTGGAGGTTAATTGTAATTGTTACTGTATTACGATCCAAACTCAGATTTTCATTCATTGTATGCAATAAATCCTACAAAGTCAGGTTATGAAAAAAAAAAAAGAAGCTCTATATACAAGACATGCATCATCTCTAATTCAAATATAGGAAAGAGTTCAACAAACAGTAATTAAGCCTCCGAACACCTTTGTGCAGCTGGCAAATAATCCATTTTATGGGCTGGTTAAGCTGATAGTGCAGATGTTGTGCCAGACTCTCAGTGACTTCGGGGCAAGCTCGGGGCAGCCTCCACAGCGGGCTCCAAGGAGCCAACCACCCCTTGTCCAGCAGAGACACTTCAAATAGAGTGACTAGGAAACATGGTCCAAAATCTTTAGTTGTATTCAAATGAACATTTTTTCTCATAAATACATTGACGAGCTTTTTATGTTCTTATGCAAAATACCTGCACAGACACATTTGTCCAAAGAAGTCAAAAAAAACTCTTCCTGAACAATGATAGGCGGCCCTTGTGGCCTGAACATCCAGTCCAGAGGGTTTGATCCTCTGGTGGGTGGTTTGGAACAATGTACTCGTATTTTTAACAGCCAGCCCTTGCAGAGTGAAACCTCACCTTCTCCAGCTGGGGAAATTGAGCCATGGCTTTCGACGGGCAAAAGAACTGCGAGGGATCGGGCCCCTTGAACACGATGCACCCTTTGTGATGGATTGCACTAAGCCCACAGCAAGCAATAATGATGGATTCCCTGAAAAATATAATTTTACTGAATAAAAAAAAAAAAAAATCACATTCCTACAGAGTGTGTAGGTAGTATTCAAGATATTGATTTGAAAATGGATTCTATGTTCATCTTTAAGTTCTTTTCTCCTGCCATTTTGAAGTACCAAAGTACCACGAAGTACCATGCAAGTCCATGGTTGGTTCTGCAACACACAGAAAATTATTGTATTTCCCCTGCAGAATTTAACATGATTTGTGCAATCATGGGTTTGAAAAGCAAACCCCACCTCTGTCATCTCTTCTTGGAAACATTTCAGTAATTCCCAGTTTCAATTATTTTAAATTCCACCAGTGTGATCAGCATATTTAAAATTCAATCAGCCTTCTAGTTTAAAACATTTCATGTGTGTGTCACACTAACAATCAACAAGAGTCCTGAATTTAACATCTGTTCCTACTAGTAAATGGTTTTAATTTGAGAATTGAAAAAATATATAAAGTAATTACTAGGCACTCAATCACAATGAATAATGTGTTTGCTACCAGCAGTTCTGTCCTGTCAGCAGAAACTCTGGAGAGGCAGAGTGGCAGAAAAGTGGTATTGCTAGAAACTGGGGAAAAAAAAAAAATCAAAATACCGGAGTTGGGAGCAGTCTCAAAACGGCTGCTTCAGTGTCTGCCACTCCTCAGCCCCCCCATCACCTCCTCGGCAAACACCACTCATTTTGCTAGATGCCGACCCTTGGGGGTTGAACCAATATTTACTCTGCGAGCAGTAAATCTGGTCGACTTGAGAATGAAAGGAAAATAAAACTGCGGTCAGAAGGTCTGTGCGCTACAGAGAAATCCTGCCCAGCTCCTGTCGTGATGCCTGCAGAAAAGCCGTGCCTCCATCCCGCGGGCAGGGAGAGCAGCGTGGGCAGTCCCACAGAGGCCCTGGGGCTGGGGCTGAGGGGAGCTGGGTGCCCTCCAGCCCCTCACTGTTGCTGCAGCTCCCGGGGAGATGCTCTCCTCCTGCCGGATCCACAAACAAAACACCGTGCCTTGAAAAAGGGGATAAAAATACACGTTACAAACTTCAAAAGAGAAATCAGTTTGTCTGATTTGTTTTGCATGTGACTCTGCAGGTCATACCACTTGTGTTGCTTGTGGAAATCAAAATTCGAGCATAGAATTCTGTCCTGAGCACTGAAAACTCTTATGTTGAAGATTGCAGCAGACCAGAGGCATTTTCACCCTAGGCTTTTGTGGAGAACACAGGAGTGGATGCCAACAGGTCTCTGGGAAAGCCTGGACCAAGAACACACAAGCCGGCAGATCAGACAGGAATGCGCTTTTTACCTAAAGCAAAGCAAGCACATTTTTATCTCCTGTTTTATATCACTGCAGGTAGCATTAGCACAGGCTGATGCAGTGGATTTATCCCCTGAAGAGCCTTACCCCACTGTTTAGTCTAGCAAACAGCACACGCCGCTGCCTGACACGCACAGCTTGATTCATTTTACGTGTTTGTTCTTTCCTGAATCACTTACCGGGGAGGATTTATGACTGCACCGTGCACCAGACAGGGAGCAGCACGCACGTGGTGCTGGCTTAGCAGCTCTGCCGGCAGCTCCTCGAGTTGTGTGGGATGCAGAGCCAGCGGCATCCACCACCACCCAAAATGCTTTCAGCAAAGCCCACGCGTCATTTCTGCCCTGATGCCCCGCTGATGTGCATATTTGACAGTGGCACTTGATGGGGATTGTGGTGGTTGTTGAACCTTGCAAAAATGGAAACCGCTTGCATGAAGCTGGGGGCTGGCTCTCTGCTTGACTAATCTTCTAGCCCTTAGAAACAATCCCTTGAAACATGCAGATGGATAAAAGTGATATCAAAAGCCATTATGCCTGCCACATTTCTACTCCCTTCCTACAACGCTTTATTTCTGGGTCCTGACAGCCAGCCCCACGACAGCTCCAGGAGAACCAACCACCATGTGCCAAGAGGTGCTCACAGAGACAGGGAAATGTCCCCTTCACACCATGTGCCAGTGATGGGACTATTACATGCCTGTGGCGTCTGGGGGGTAACCAAAAGGCGCCTTTAGTGTTGCTGCTAAATGCAAAGCACTCTACAAAGATGATATACGATGTGCAGCACCACTGACCTTGCTGGGACACTGTGCTTTCTTCTCCTTTTTCATGTCATCCTCAAAGCCTGAACACCAAACTGCAAAAGAGGCTGCAAAAAATTCCCCATACGGAACTTCAGCACGCGATGCTGAGCTGGAAGCCCACTCAGAGCCAGCGACACAACAGGGCAAGGTTCTGGATGTTAGACCAGGCTGAATCACCTATCATGATCAAGGCAGCTCATGAAATCAATCAGATTTTCACTCCAAGGCAGAAAGATACCCACGTCACAGCAACCCAGCCCTAAGGGCTGCTCCACGGATATGCCTTGTGTGTTAAACCCGTGCACGCACCGCAGGTCTGAAGGCAATGCAATGTGCACCGGAGCACAACTGCTGGCACTTGTCAACTCATTCATCTTACAAGTGATAATTTTAATAATTCGCAGTCCTTAGAGAAATTACCAAATCCTGTACAAAACTACCAGTTTTTAAATGACCACATCCCTCTCAACATTTCTTTTATTCCAGAAGTAATATTCTTCCTTGTAAATGCCTGATTCTTCCATTGCAATTATTTTTGTGCTCATTGAGCAGCAATTAAATAATAAAGCATCATGAGCCCTATACATTCTCTCTGCCGCGAACATTACTGATGCAAATTCCACTGAAGGCAGTGCAGGAAAAAAAAAAGTCATCACTGCTTCCAGCTCATTGGCTTTAACCCAGAAAAAAATACATATTTTATAGAAACATCTGATGATGATTCAGTGTATATTGAGGAGGAAGGGGAAATTACAGAAGAAAATATGGGAGCAGTTCCAAATTACTGCCATTATACTGATGTCAAATTAAAGCTCTGAGCCAATAGATTGCTTTGGAGTGTCTAGAAACTATTTCTCTTTTTCTCTCTTTTTTTTTTTTTTTTTTTTTCCAAAATTCTGCTTTGTTGAGTTTAACACAGACATCTTTTACTTGTGCCTAGGGAAATTACAGAAATAAGCTTACATGGGACTTGTTACCTAACAATCGGTGCTTGTGGAGCTGACACAAGCGTGACTGGATGCCCTCACACAGTGCGATACCTACATGAGACTAACCCTGTAGGCAAATGGAGAAAATAGAGATTCGCTCATTTTTGATACGAAGTGAGGCAAGTATTTCATGTCTCACTCTCGCTAGCAATGCTCCATCCAGTTCATAATTTAGATGTATGATTTTGTGCTTCAGATCTGCTCAGTCAGATGCACGACACAATTCTTAATTATTTCAAAATTATTTAAATGGAATAACAAATCTAGTGTTTGATGTAACATGGCTGCCTGACCCAAACAAATATATGGGTTATTATCATGTTTCCCAAGTGGATATTTTTGCCATAAATCAGTCCCTAATTATTGGCTAAACTTGAAATGATTGCTCGGTGTAATTGTGATGTTTTGCCACATTGTTTCAGACAAGAACAATGCGAAGCTCCTGATGAAAACAAATGTACAGATTTTACTTCCAGGCCAAAAAGGAAATGTTGTTGGTCTGATAGTTATGATTATAATAAACAGAAGTGACATTAAAAAAAAAAAAAAAAAAAAAAAAAGGCTGGGGAACTTGTACTACTTATTTTCTAAACAAGAAAACTCACTAAATGATCTGATCCAATTAATAGTTTCCCCATTTTCTAACCTTTAAAGAGAATGCTATAGAGATATGCTTCTGTTTGTTGTTGTTTTATTTCTTGTTTAACTGACTGGGGAATTAATGTTCTTTGAATGTGTCTGCAGTTTCGTGTTTTTATGTATCTATCACTGCAGAACCCATAACAAAGATTATGGAAAATGGAAGCAAATGTAGATAGGTCTGGTAATGATATGGTCTAGCCATGAGCACAGGTTTTTGGCAAGAAGAAAAAACAGTGCATCTTAAACATGGTTTTAAAATGTTCTTCTATAATAATTCCTCTGAAAATAAAATAAAAAATAAAATAAAATAAAATAAAATAAAATAAAATAAAATAAAATAAAATAAAATAAAATAAAATAAAATAAAATAAAATAAAATAAAATAAAGCTTCAAATCTGGCATGTTATAAGTCTAACACAACATTCTAAATTCAAACCTAAATTGGTGAAGTTCTCTTTAAATACTCTAAATTAAATTTTAAAGTGAAGCCCTCTAAATTAAAAATAATGAGTGGTAGTATTACTGATTTATCATCTCTAGAAGTATATTTTTTCAAGTACCTAGTTAAACTTCAAGTAAGCTCCTCGATTAGGATGCTTTTACCCTCAGGGCAGTTCCCTAAATGTGTGTTTCAGTTGCTTTTAGGGATGTAGTCCATGCTCTTTCTTTGATGGTTCAGGGAAGCTAAACAGAGAATAGGCTGCTGGAGAATGAGTAAGGATGAAGAGAGACAAGAAGAAGACATGAAACAAAAGCTCTGCCCTCAATCCTGCTCCATTTTGTAAAGCCTTGATGAAATGTGAAGAGGGTTGCTTGGGGAAGAGGAGGCTGAGAGGGGATCTCATCAACGTGTGTGAGTATCTGAAGGGAGGGTGTCAAGAGCATGGGGCTGGGCTCTCTTCAGTGGTGCCCAGCGACATGACCAGAGGCAACGGGCACAGACTGAAGCACTGAAGGTTCCAGTAGAATATGAGGAAACATTTCTTTACTGGAAAGGTGACAGAGCACTGGCACAGGTTGCCCAGAGAGGCTGTGAAGTCTCTTTCTGTGGAGATATTCAATGTCCGCCTGGATGGGATCCTGTGCAACATGTGCTGGGTTTCTCTGCTTGGCAGGGGGTTGGAGCAGATGCACTTCAGAGCTCCCTTCCCACCTCAACCACTCTGTAATTCTGTGATAACCTTGAAAAAGCTCCTCAGACTTCTACAGTATTTGGGATGAAAAGAAGGGTCCCTTCTCACTTTCATTTTGATCTGCATACCATTTTTTTCTTACTATATTCATATTGAATGTAAATGTAGCTTTGCCTACATAATATGGTAACGCTTGTATCCTTTATTTGTATTATATGCATATGTATGCATACACAAAATGAAAGGGAAGGAGCAGCTCTTCACAAAACCCTGCCTTTTTTACTGGGCTTCCTGCCTGCTTAAGCTGAAGCTATGGTCTTTTCAGTCAGAGTACCTGAATTACTGAAGTATGTAGTAATACATGCTGTGACCCAGAATGCATGATGAAGCCCCTTCTTGCAAGTAGTAGTCTGAGCTGTGCTTTTAAAAATAGAAAATATATATATATGTATCATGTACTACCTTCAAAATAACTATGTTTGCTCTCTGTCTGACAAGTTTACCTATCTATCTAAAAAGAAGTGTATATCTTAACTATGGTCTCTTGAGTGGAATCCCTTCCAAAATATAACGAGCCATCAGTGAGCTACAGCCCGGGGATGTTACCTCCTGTGCTGGAGCTGTGAACTGAAGCCGTGCGTGGTGACACAGCAGCGATTCCTCCAGAGGATGCATTGCCAAACCAACACTGAAGCTCCCAACTCTGCCACTTAAATTGTGGAAGAAATAACCAAGGGACTTGCAGAAAATGCAGACTGACTAAGTCTGCAGTAATTTATCTGTTGGCATTCCGTAGGAAATGAATGTTTGTAAACAGTTGCCAAAATGAATTCACCCCTCATTCTCTTAGATTTACTGTTTGCTTTCAGAAGTGCAGAGTATGAACTAATCACGGCAGCAATTATCAGCAGACTTAAAGAAGGAAAACACTTAGTGGGTACAAATAAAAAAGGTTCTTTTTGTCACTACTGACCATAAATTGTTTCTCTGAGATGTTCCTCACACCAGCAGGAGAGCTGATGGAAATGAAGGTCAGAAACTGCAGCTGCTTTACTCCTCTTTCACAGGTACATATTCCAGTCAAAATGGCTGGTTCTTTAATTATTTCTCCATTACACATGATACCACTCTACTCATGGGTACCTGTTTCAACTAATGTCAACCTACTTATGGAAAATGTGAGAGAAAACACTTCATTAATTGACTTCCCTGAGATCAGCAATCAACATGACTAACATACCTTTCAGGACCAGGAAAATACAAATTGAATCATTCCTGCAGCTTTCATTTATGTACTTCCATCCAGGTGCAGAGAAAACACATTTCATATTAAATCCAAACCACATAGTGGACTTAAATTTATATACAAGTATTAAATTGTTCCTATTTATAAAGTAATTCTGGATGAGATTATAGATTCCTGGTTTGGATTGACTGCAAAGAAGAAATTCTCCATCCTGTGACTTGATTAAAATACATTATGAAAGGAAGATGGCAGCAAGGCAGCATTTTCAAGTTCAGAAAAAAGCGGCCGCCTTGCCCTGCTGAATGTCCTTTTGAGCAGCAGGAGCTGCTTTAGCAGACTGCAGCTTGTTTGCTGCTTGCTCAGATAAGCCCAGCTCCAGAATGCCACATTTTCCATTCCACATTTCCATTTAAAATTCCTGTTTCATATGCTATTCTGAGACCCGTTACTTGCAATCTGGATCGTAATGCAAATATTTAAAGCTCAAGATAGAAACAGGAATAGCTAGCTTGAGAAACTGATAAAGCATTAGAAAGCCTTTTATCTTCCCAAGTTACCATTTCACATTTGATTCAGCACGGTAAGTAATTGTGCATGGGCCTGTATGTGAGTTCTCATTAATGAAAATAAGGACAACAAGAACAAACAGCTGAAATAAGTGTCAGATGAAAATCTAATTTTTAGTAAACAAGTATGAGAACATCTCCCACTGCTTGGCCCCAGGGGGCTGGGAGTGACAAGAGGGGCTGATCCCTACCCTGAACCCGAGGGCTGCAGCTTGCCTGGGGACTTGAGGCTGCTCCACCGCCTGCACTGCCCAGTTCAGGCCAGGTTGGATCCTGCACCTCCTGCTCACCCCGCAGGCTCCTTCCCACTGCACTGCAGAGGGCTCTGGCTGCTGGAAGTTGGCTTTAAAGAAAACAGCAGCTACCTTGCTCCTCACAGCACTGGCCATGCTGGTTGGAAAGATTCATTGCCAATGAGCTGATGTTACCTGCAGCGTTTTACATCAGACTCCCCAAGCTCCTGGACTTGTCCTCTTCTCCCTCTCCCCTTTTCTCCCTTTCAATAGCACTCTCACAGACTACCGTTGTGTCTGTCTTCCCCCCATGCAATACTCTGCTTTGAGGAATAGCGATCGTCATTTGTTATTGGCAGCAGACGGAGACACGATAAGAAATTCAATTCAGGCGACAAGCCAGGCCGGCAGAGTCAACACAAACACACCGAGGACAAAACACTAACCTGCAGATGATGCTGTCAGAGAGGAGACTGCCACAGCACGCTTCTGCCTGGAATCGGTAAAACAGAAACATATTTCAGGAGATGAAGACCTTATGAGGCTCAGCACCATCCTTCGCCGCATGATCTGCAATGTCTTTTCCCCTTGGGATGTGGTTTTGTCTGTGCAGAGATAACCCAGCGCTGACAGCCACCAAAGCCAAAACAACCCAGCTCTTCCTTTGCTACTTGCTTTGCACAGTGCCTCTATGGAAGCACGGACCTGCTGAGGCATCCCCAAAGCCCAGCCCGAGACCCAGTGATGGGTCAGAGCAGGCCTTCTTGCTCTGTCCTGGGGGTGCAGTGAGGCCGGGGCTCTCCTCCAGCAGCACTCAGAACAGTCTTGCATCCTTTGCTAAGCACACCACTGTCCTGTGCATCAGTGACCATTTTGCTACTGCTTCCTGTGGCAGTAGCACACAGAAACTCAAAACAGATCAGATTCAGGATTTCTCTTCTTTATACCATATCTGACAGCAGCCAGACCTCGGTATCTCTCCTGATGATATATAGACCCAGGCACTGCACCTCATCCCCCAAACTTGACCTCCTGACACTTAAAACCAAATCACGTGGCTTGAAACTTTTCCCAAGTGTTTGTCTCAACCAGTTGTAATTTTGGGCATCCCTTGTAGCCATCAGGATCATCTTCTTGGTATCCCTGGATTTTCCATTTCAGAACTATGAGAAAATTCAAAGAGGACATTCCTGGGTTGTATTTTCAACTGCATCTTTCCTTACTGAATTAACAGCCAAATGCCCCTAATGTTGCTTTTATAGGGATAATCAAAGATATGTACCGTAGCAAATATATCTCTAATAAAATGAAATGTCTGAATTGAATGAAATGAGATTCTGTTGGTATCTTCGGCTGGAAAATCAACCCACTTCTTCCTAAATTAACCTGGCCTTCAGTCTCTTAACACCTAATTGTTACTTCACTGGTATCCACTAATGGGCTGTAAATCAAAGGAATGCGAATGATAATTGGAACTGTTTAAATTCCTTATTGATTTGGTTCAGTAGTTTTCAGCTTCCTGAGTCTGGCTCTGCCAATGCATGGTCTGTGTGCGTGTGTGTGCACACGCACATGAGTGTGCCTCTGAGCATGCATGCACATACATTTATATTCCTGGTGTATTTGTTATACTCAAGCAATCTATGAAATTCAGCTGGGAAATGGTGAAACCACAATAATGCATATTCAACAAGTGCTAAATCTTAGTTTAGTGATCAAATCCTCCGGATCTATTAAAAATGACATCTAAATATATCATTTCTTTGCAATTCAATATTAAATTTTAACATTCCAGCCATACCAGTCTCCTCATCTAGCTTCACTAATGCCAGCTAGGTTGAACTAATGCTCAGTGCAAGCACTCTACATAGCTAAGACCCCAGGCTCTGACCTGGCTTCATGCTGTGTCTGCGGAGGTACAGGTGCAAGTTCTCTCTGCCCCAAATTTGAAGGGACGCCTCCAAGCAGGAGCTTCCAAAGTATTTTCTTCTCTGCTCACTGCCCGCACAGCATATGTTAATTCAGATTTTAAAATAGGTACCTTTTCAGAGAAAAATGAATTGTATGTTATAAGAGAATATGATATTCCCAGCAGCTTCTCCAGGACCCACGCAGGCTTGAGAAACAGAGGGTTCCTCTGCATAACTGGATATGTTTATCTGCTGAAATGAAGAGAGACAGCTGAAACCAAAAGGTACCCCAAGAAGTAACACTTATAACACCAAGAGAGATAAAGGCAGTGTCATTTGCACACACAGACGTTTTGGAAGGAATCGAAAAATTCCCACAGTCTGGCACACAGATGACAGCTGTGACCTGGTGCAGCCACAGCACACAGTCAGCCTCCAGCCACCCCACGTAGAGGTCTGTTCCCGTGGGCATTTTGCCTCCCCAGTGCTGACCTGCCCCACCTCCTTACTGCAAGGCAAAAGCAGCCACCACAGCATGACCTGCTCCGTGCTGGGCTGCTCCTTCCTGGCTTCCAGAATGCCCCAAAGAATAGCAGCAAAAAGGCATCCCTGTGCATTATTCTCTATGTACATAAAGGTATATTTTATGTATTTTCAGACATGGTTCCAGCCCTGTCTCCAATGCGAGTACTGATTGAACATTTAAGCAATCTCTGTTTTAACACACACACTCCCTTTATCAAACACAGCACTTACCGGTAGCAGGTCAGAGCCAGCAGATGCTCTGGAGACCTCTGTGAGCCTGAGCCCACACTGAGGCAAATCACTTCGTGCAGGGAGCAAATGCCCTTCAGCCAAGAGTAACGGGCAGTGTGTAAAACAACACAATGAGAGCTGAAACTGAAGCCAGAAAGTGCACTTTTACACTGGGCAAGGTGAGAAAAATTAAACATTTTTTAATGCTATCAGTAATTAGGTTTGGTATTTTTTTCCCAAGAATGAGGCTGTATGAAATATGGATCATGCTTTTCTTGTGCTTTCATTTGAGAAGATAATACAGCTAATATAGTTCAGCATACTTTGAAGCATAGTGTCTTGATCTCACCTGATTTTAATTAAAAATATTGCCAATAGGTCCTCTGAAGCAATTTGCATTAGTCCTGTCAGGTCTTCTGGCAAAGCCTTTCTACAGTCAAAAGGTGCAAGGCAAGTTTAAAGTAAGCGAATTGGTGTCTCCATCCTTAGCAGGGATTACTGAAAATAGTAACATTTTTATGCACTGAATATTTTCTCACTCAAGGCAAGTTGGATATTTTCTATCAGATTATCAACAGGTGGTAATATGTTGATATTCCAATGCTCCTGAAATAAAGATATCATGAAAAGTGCAGTGTATGATTTTTATCTCAAGGAAATCTAATGCAATATGCCACTTCAAATTTTAGTTATATGTCCTTATACCATGAAGAACAGTAGGGATTTTGGCTGCATCATGGAGCATCTTCCAGGCACAGCTTTTTGCAGCTGCATGGCATTTCAACCTTACTTTTTTTTTTTTCTTTTTTCTTTTAATACAGCATTATAAGACAAATATTATTAGTGCAAAGAGCTTTAAAATCAAAGTACTTGAAAGTTTAGAATACTGAGAAATACATCATTCCCTAAAGTCTGCACACAGCACCAGGATGAGCAGCAGAGTGTGCCTTCCCTGCCATGTCAACAAGTATTTTAAATCCTTGGAGAGAAAGCTCCACAATTACATATGAGGGAAACCATCTAGGCAAGTAAATACTCAGAGATTTCCCCTGATGAAAGGGCATGCTGACTGTGAGTCGCTGAGACAGTTCAACATCACTTTGCAGTTCAGGCAGGAGCTGATGAACAACTCATGATGGGTAACAGGGAAAAAAGTTCATTAATTAGAGAGCTTGGAAACCTTCCAGTGGGAAAAGGGAACTGGGAGTTTTCCTGTTGATAATACAAATGATCCCTTGCAGTGAGAGGGTTAAAGGAGACAAGCCGAGACATATGTGCAGCACATAGCAACACACTTTTGTTGCTGGCAGATTATCTATATAAAATGCCAAATATTAAAGTAACTATTCCCTGGGCTCTAAAGGGGAAGACTTCATCTCAGTTTGTTTGCAAAGATAAATGTTCCCTTACTTCACAGCTCACTCACAGAGCTAGCAAGTGGCCAGGTGAAAGGGATAGCAGGCCTGCAGAGGGAGGGGAGCTGCACAGGACGATGCTGAGGAGCACAGGCAACAGGGGGTGGTCTATACTTTAGCACCAAAGCACTTCTCCAGCTGGGTGTTTTGCCACAGACCTTTCTGCCTGTCTGTAATGAGGGAGAATAAAGTTGGTATTCACCCATCGGCACTGCTGTGGCAGTGAGACGATTACAGGAATAAAACCTGCTCCGTCAAAAGAATGGATGGCCACCTACAATCTAATACCTACTGGTTTTACTGAGCAAAAACACTATTAAGGATGATAAGGAATGGAGCTTTATGTTATTGATGTCTTTGCTGCCCGCCTGTCCCTCTGCAGTGGTGCAGCAGTACTGCTCCTTGCAGGAGGCAGAACAAGCAGCAAGCGCTACCCGAAACAGCCTTCAATGTGCTTTCGCTGCCCTTAATCCAAGGAAATTAAATTAAAATAAAATAAAAGCAAACCAGTAACACAGCAGGATGAGAATCAATTTTGCTTTAAAATGATCGCTGAAGCCTGATCACAAGCTTATATAAGCAAAAACATGAGCAGGTTTTGTGCTTTTCCTCCACAGCCCTCATCCCCTGCTAGGCCTTGTGGCTCTGCACAGAACCCCCTGGCCGGCGGCAGCCCCGCAGACCTCAGACAGGGCACAGAGAGCAAGACCTCACAGCAGACATAGCCAAAATTGCTCAAGACACATCCACATGCATATAGGTGAGCCCCTTTCCAGCCCAGGGAAAGCTCTGGCACCCCAGCACCCATTACAGTGCCTGGGGTGAGGCCTCCTTGCTGCTGACGAGGACTTTGGAACAGCCAAGGGGAAGCTGAGCTCCAATGAACTCGTTACAAGCGTTAAACTAATTTGCACCATCTGCAGCTTTGTAGCATTTATTATCTGCCAGCTTTCTGGCAAAATTGTGTGACAGATAAGCTCAAAGAAACAACATTTTGGGCTGAACATCCGTGCAAACAAAGCGATGAATCCAAATATATGCAGCAGGAGTTTGTTTCCAAGCGGTGTGCTCTGCCGAGGAATGGGGGTCACCAGAAGCTCAGCTTCCCCCCCCCCTGCAGAAATGGCTGGTAACGAAACATCCCTGAGAAAGTCTGTGCAGCTTTGAGGAATTATTTAAAACGAAGCCATACTTAAAAACAGCAGCTTTTTTTGGTGGATAATTCACACACAATAAGGAGGATGGGATTTGTCAAGCAAATTGTTCACTCAATAGAAGCTGCTAAAAAGCTTTCCGAGGTCACCAAGCCATTTTTAGTCTCAGGATGCCTTATGAATATTTCTCTAAGCTGCCTGGCTTCCAACCAGCTGTACCAGCACATCGTCCCACTAGATGCGAGTTAAATTTGCATTGTGTACTAAGATAATCAGAGTTGTGATCATTTGCATGAAACAAACACTATAAATATTTAAATAAATAAATAGCCTGTAGTTTTATGGAAACATGATGACTGTGTAATTAATTCTTCTCAGGCACTGCGAATTTCTGCATGATTTGAACTGATGATTTTGGTGTACAACATTCGAAAGAGACAGAAAAAAAAACATCAGTTAAGGTGGAAAAGCACTGGGGCAAATCTGAGATTTCCTTTTGATGGTGCTGGTGTCTCAGCACTGCAACCAGATGAGGTGGGCAGCCAGATGGGCTCCTACCCAGTTTCTTGATATCTTCTGGTTGTCCCCAGCCCATGTTGCTGACCAGGAAGGAAAGGCTTCCACATCTTGAGGTCCTCGGAAACCAAAGGTTGAAACATGCCCCATGGGCACCCCATCCTCCAGCTGGAATCTCCCTTCTGCTGTCTTTCATTCAGCAAACCGTTCTATGATTCATGATTTTCTCTTCACTCATCCTCCTGAAAGGATAAAATTAATGGCTTTGAGAAGTCTGCCCCAACACTGTCCCTCTGGAAGATCCACCTGAAGACTCACTATTTCCTCAGCTGCTTCCGCATGACCCAATCTGTGGGACAAAAAGCCCCATTTGGATCTTGAATTCTTCTTCTTAAATAATATCATACGTTACATTTGACAGCCTTTAACTGATTCTCTGACTTTTATATGGCAAAAATTTTTGGCAGTGTTATTGGCTTTCCCTTTTTTTTATTAACTAACTGCTCTGGCTGGCGACAAAATCCCCATCAGAAATGGATGCTCCTGGGGGAATTTTTCAAAGGTTAGATCCTCTCATGCTGATGCAACGTTTTTGGCATTATTCAAGAAGACAGATTAATCACTTAGCTAGACCTATATCCTAACCACAGTATGGGGAGGGAAAAAATTAGTCAGTTGCTTAAAAATAGGTTTAAGCTTTTAAATATACCTTACATAAATTTAGTCCCTGGTAATGAAGCACTGGAACAGGGAGAGCAGCAGAGACAGAAAATGAGGATATGCAAAGAAATGGATGTCCTTTACAAGCCCATAGAGAAGGAAGCAGCACATAAATGAATGGAACAGAAAGGATAGCTGGTGATATGGATGAATTTTTAATTTTTTTCTTGAGAAGAATGCAGAGGCTGGTATGAGAGGTACCAACCTTGCAATTGATGGTAAGTCACAGCTTCTGAGGATGCTGATGCTCACTCACAAATGGATTCTGTATGTTATTCTGCAAAGAGCTCCAGTTTCTCCCAGAAACAGTGCTTGCTGTACTGCATCCCTGCAGTGCCAACACCCAAGCAGAAATACATGGGCCAGGAAGAATCAGCATACAAACAATCCAGAAGAGTCACCATTTATTCTAACTCTGTATTCAGTCCATTAGTCCAGCTTGCCCTTCTACATCCACAAAAATATAAAACTGGGGTAATAGTTACCTTTTGTAGATATTTGTAAAGAATCCAAGACACCATAAAAGGATTTAAGATTAATGGCCTGCACTCAGATAATTAACTACCTTGATAGTAGAGGCCCTGGTGATGAGTGAGATATTCCTGAGAAATGTCTAATGAAATTAGTGTTGTTGAATATATTTAAGGTTAATGGAAAAAATTGAACAAGAGATGTGTTAGCCATCCAACGTGAACATTTCTCTCCTGCAATAACAATGGGCCACAGAAGAAGCCTTTTAACTACATACTAAATCCATTATCTACTCCCATTTGAACCTCTCATTTTGAAGGCAGCAATGGCTATTGACAATCTGTCTTCCAGAACTCACACACTGAAACTGTTTGTCTTCTGTTTTATCGTTGTGTATTGGGGAGGCAGATGGTCAGACTGCTTCCCTGGGTGGGCAGTTTTATTGGCAACACAAAAACATGCTCCTCAGTGCACCTTCAGCAGTACAGGGGAAATAAAGGAAATAAAGGAGCTTTTTTCATCTCTGATTTCTCTTCCTGAAGAATTTCTACTCTGCTTCTGCTCCAACAGTTCTGCCTTCAGAGTGATTTCTGTTGTCTCAACAAACAAGTGCTGTTCCTAGCACACTGGCTTAACCTGAGTTTCTTGGGATCCAGGTGACATCATCTCTATAGAAAGATGTATGATTTTTTTCTCACAAGTTTACAGTGCCCCTGAGATGCCTGTGAGCAGGCAGAGTCAAGCATTGAGAAGACAGCTGAACATTTCCTGTAGCACAGGTGGTCTGCACCTGGCAGTGAAGGTGTGTACTTGGCCCCTTTCTGATGGCAAACTTCTGCTGTGGGCAAACCTCTCTTGGCTGTGGCATTCACACAGCTAAAGGACAGACTGAGGTGCCCAAAGAAAGGCCAGTTTTCACCTTTTATGAATAACAGCAATCTTTGATACAATAAATAGGAAAAAGCATCATACAAAAGTATAGCAACAGCAGTCCAGTCTTTCGCTTCCAATTGAAGAAGTAATAGTCAGCATGATGAGTTAGGACTCTAAGTGCTCCCCAAGGATAACAATATCTTGCCCCCAGCAGCACATTGGCCCCAAGCATCCTGTTGTATCCAGAGTGCACAGACAGCTACACAACAGCAAGGCTTAATGAGTGCTGCCCATGTTATGAACAACTATTTGGGGAGAAGACAGAAAAGGGAGGATGGAGACACTGGACAAATTTGAAAGACTGTGCCCAGAACACTTCTACAAGACAGTCACTTCAGCTGGTTTAGGGACAGACTGCAAAGTTTGGGTACACTTTTATTTTCTTTGTGCATTCACTCTAAACTTGAGGCTGGTCAGCTGGAATCTGTTGAGTGTAATGAAACCTCCCAGGATGGGCTGGGGACATAATACCATTGATCTGAAGCCTCAAGTGATATCCCTCAGAAAGAAGGGAGCTGAATGGGTCTCTTACCTCTCAAAATGTAAGGAGCAGCTTAGTTAAGAGCTGGCTGGGGGCCTGCAGCCCTCTGGGCAGGATGTTCAGGCTTCTCCCATGCCCTTCCCTAAAAATGCAGTCTGTCAGCTCGCAAAGTTCACCCAAACCCTGCACACAGCAAAGTTCTTCTCTCTACCACAGTCTACGGTGCCTGAAGGGTGTCTGACCTCCCTATTTCCCACTGCTGAAGGGCAACCCCTCCTTTCTCCCCAGCTGGCCTTTGGGGCAGAGAGGGACAAGTCCATCTCCTTCCCCTGGTTCCCTTCCAGCCCAGCTGTGGATCACAATCAAGGTCCACCTGGCTGAGCAGCACAGACTAGCCCCAGGTCCTTTGGCTCTTGGAGGTCAAATCATTGCTCCCTAACAAGTTTGTCTTCCATCGCACTGAATGCTCTCAGCTCATAAATTGTGCAAAGGTATACCTTGACAGGTGAAGTATATTTTCTTGTTGCTGAGCCATGGTGGAGCTCATCTGTTCAAATCATCTCACAGATTGTTTACGTTCCCATGACAGGGTTCTGTTCATCACTAAGTCAATATGAGGTCCAATTATTACGGTCAAATGACTCTTAACTCTTCAGGCAAGTCAACCACTGATTTCTAAAAAAAACCCTGATGCTACTTGCGTGTAGGCCTCCACACGACCTCCAAATGACTGGACAGAGCTGCTGCCCCCAGGGTCTCAGGCTGCACCTGTTCGTGGCAAGTACGAACACCACTTTATCCAGCCTTGATCCGGGTTTTGTTGCAGGGCTCTTAGTTGAAATGAAATTTGGCTGAAAAAAAATGTATTTCAGCTCATGCACAAAGCCACTCAAGGCAGCATCCTGCAAAAATCTAAATAAAGCGATTCTCTTCCATGAAGCAGCTCAGAGAGACAGAGCTGAGAAAAGAAAGCTTTTGCCTTTCCTTTCCATGTGGATAAAGAGACAGATAACAGGGTAGTTTTCTTTATAAACTCAGAAGAATCACAAGAAAAGTGCTGGGGCTTTGCTTAAATTACAGAGGTTTATTTCCATCACAGAACAAAGCTGATGTGGTTTGTCTTCCTTCCAGAAATTAGTACAGTAGCCAGCAACTTAAACTAGATCATTCAGCATTTGTCAGATTAGCGCAAATCTCTTCCTAACACGCAGGACAGGAGAAGATTAAAATTAATAAAAAGAAGTGAGTGAATATCCAAAGTTATATGTACTATATTTAGAGTTTGAAGACCTGGTATAGACTATACTGAAATGCTCCTATCAACTTGGTTAGATGCTGGAGTACTCTTGGACTACTACAAGGATATTTGTACAAAAATAAATACAAACGAGCAGCTCACCTCCTATCTCTGATCACTACTCAGAACACAGAGCCTTGCGTATTATGTGAAAGTATGTATTTTAGAGGAATTTATAAATCTTTCACACTCATAGGTTATTTCTAAAAAAGATGAATTTATCACAATAAATGGAAAACCAAAATCTTAGTACCTTTTCATCAGAAGTAATGAAGAAATGCATTTATTCTTTACTCTGCAAATCTCCTTATTTCAGAATAGACAGCCCTTTGAAAATGCTGTTGTATACTTGTTATGGCAAAGACATTTCTTTTTCAGATTCCCAAATATAAACTCTTCTATAATAAAAATAAAAATAATAATAAAAAAGGGCTCTCCTATTGTCCCTGGTGTATTTTGCACAGGGTACAGACAAGGGGAAATGCATTCTCATTCTTCCCTGGAGAACTGAAGACTTTATGCTTCAATAATTAATTTTTTACCTTTCTGAAGCATACTTTATGTCTGTACAGACCTTTGCTCAAGTACACTGTGCATTACAACAGAATGTAGAGAGCAGAATCTACCCTTCATTGAGGTGATAAAATATCATGCAAAGAGAAGAGTTACCCCGCGCACAACCATAGTCCCAGATATAATTGTAAAATTCAGTCAAGTGCTCAGACTAACCAATAATTTATTTGTCAAGTTTCATTTATTTGTCTTAAAAATGTTCAAGAGAAGATGTTGAATTTATTCTTGACATTTCCCCCCTGTAGATAATCACTTGCATAAACATGGTATGAATATTCACTGTTCAAACCTTAAAATTTGGATTGTCAGTTAGTTATATAAATCATGGCATTATTGCTTTTCCTTCATGACATATGTAACTAAGCAACAAATTGAGACTTTAAATACTAAATTTAATACATTCTGCCCTTTTCATGGTGATAAGTGATACAGAGATCTCAGCTCAGCAGGAGCTGGGTCCTGCTGTCCTAAAGGTGGAGAATCAAACAAAGTTGTCAGCTCAACATCCAAATGATGCCACCTATTCTGGTTCAGAATTCACAGAGCAAGAGCAATTGTCCTGGCAAGGCTCAGTTTCTCAGTTATTCCTCAAAATGACTCCAAAATATCAAGAACGGTTTCAAGACTAAGCTTATTCTTGAACGCAGAAGACCACGCAGGAAGACCTACCTGTTTGCAGACACCACTTCATTGCTGGCTGTAAATTGCCAGAGCAGCAGAAAGAATTTAGAACTGTTGCAGTTATTTGTGGTCAGAAACATGATGTGCTAAGACAAAGAGCTGGAAAAGCTGCAAAACGAGGAGCAATCTTCAAAAGGGTTGGAAGAGACATTTGTCATTTAAAACAAAAATTGAAGACTTCTAAGGGAAAAAATGGCAGAATAACCTTAGAATAAGAGGTATTAAGGTACTAAAGGGAGTAACCTTTAAAGCCTGCCTACAGAATGGATCCCCAAAGTCCTGAATCATAATAGCAGAGGGGAGGAAGAGAGCCTTGAAATAAATGAACATTACTCCAGAAATCTCCCAGAGATGACAAAAAGTGCAGAAGTTTCATGCTAAACTATTTTATTTCTTTGATAAAACCTGAACTCTAAAGCAGCCTGGAGTGTGAGAGGAAAGAAGAAAGAAAGGATAATAGGAGGGGAAATAAATCTCTTCTGTTAAATGCATTCAGCAGTGTAGCGATAGGCATAGGATTACGCTCAATTTAATCTCAATGGATAACACAGTCCAGGATATTATCTGCAGTTTCCTCAAAAATCTCTTCTGAAACACAGCTTTTGCATTTCTTTCTGCAGCAGTAGCTCTGCCCTGGCTGTGCAATTTACCAGAGCACGCTGCTGTTCGGTTTGGCCATCTACAAAAAGGGCCTTGTGACACCACACAGAAAGAACAGTCTAATTGAGGGACAAAGAGAACTAATGAACAGGGAGGCAGGAGTTCAGTGCTGGTTAATTTGCATGGAATCCATCAGTAAAAACCAGAAGGTGCTTGTTAACCAGACAAGAAGAGATAGAAGGGAATGCAGGACGACCTACCCAAAAATCAGCTATTTGCCTTCGCCCACTTTGTGAAATCTTTGCAAAGCTGAGAAACCACTGACAGTTTTGCAATAACAGGTTGCAATATTGTATTTGTAAATTTGCAAATTAGCACACCTCAAAATGTGCAATCCAGAGGGATGGGGATAGGCTCCTGGCTGCTTCAGATGATGATACTCACTGTGTGCAGTCACTGGAAATGGGTGATCCTGGTGGAATTCAGGAGCTGTTTGATCTGAATTCAATTCTCTCACTCATGTCAGTGAATACTCCATGGCAGGGTTACATCCCCTAATATCTCCCCCCCGACTGCCTCGTGTTTCCAGCTTCTTCTAAAGTTACTACCCAGATACTAGACTAAGATTATTTTACGTGATCTGATAACACAGCATCAAGCATGGGATAGACAAAACAGATTAAGAAGATTAGTTTTAGTTTTATGGCAAACTTCCTACGGGTGCTTAATTAACAACATTATAACGGCTAATCACTTGGTGGTTCCTACCTCCACTCATTTTCTCGGTGACACAAGGGCATGCGATAGGGGTGAGTGGCTGTACCATGTCTGCTTGCGATAATCTGTCACTTCGCAAAGGGCTGTGGTGCCATTAACTGGGTTAATTGGGTTCATAATTGTTGCCAATCTGGACATCTGTGCTCAGCTGCTGCCACTTAAGAAGAAAAAAGAAACTAAACATGAAATGCTGTGGATGAGAATTTTGCCCACGGATAGTTCTTACATCCCCAAGGAGTCTTGGAGGGAAAGAGGATGTGCAGAGGATGTGAATTACCCTCTTGGCTGCCAATATTTTCCTAATTTCAGAAGTTATTTCCAGAAAACAAGTTTCCAGAGTGTGAGCCCCCAGTTTCCCAGAACAGATGTGGGGAAGTTTCTAGGTAAATAAACTGGGCTGAAATGTAAATGGGGTTTGACAAAAAAAAAAAATCAAGGAATTCTTTTAGCTGGCAAAATATGTATTTTAAAGAAATCTTCAATATTGAAAACTTCTCAAGTTCACTACATTACCTTTCACAAAAAAAAAAAAAAAAAAATGCCAGGAGGAAGAAGTTACTGTTTTCTGACTCACAGATCAAAAATCTCTCTCCCTCTTTCCAACTGAAACGGGCATAGGATGAGGAAGCTTTAATTACTAAGCATAATAGCAGATTTACAGGTAAATGGTAATTTAATTTAGTGTATGTGTTGAATTAAACAGCATTTTTTTAAAACTCCCAACTAAAGTTAATATTATCAACCAAAAAAAGAGAGAGGGGGTTTGGCTTTTTTTTTCCCCTGTAGCTAACATTTAAAGTATAACTGTTCTCTGTGATTGACATTACATTTTAGATCATTTTTTTTTTCTTTTTATCTGCTTTAGAGAGTGACACTACGCTATTTCATGGGATTAGTGATTTAAGTAATGTGAGTAGGTTGGTTGTCATGATTAGCAGAAGCTAAAGCAAAGCAGCATTTGCTAACTGCAGAGAATTGAGACAATGTGGCCAGCCGCAGCAGCTTATTAAATGCATAATGAGCTCAGGCAACTTATAAAAGGAATCAAAATTCTGTAACACAGGGAAGCAAAGTTCCTAAGTACCAGCATATTCCTACAAGACTTTGAGGTGACATGAGATTATTATGAAATATTTAGTGAACAGACACTTAATTGAACACATGAGTATGGGAAAAGGAATTTAGGACAGCAAGTTTTTCAGAGAAGAGTTTCAAAGGTTGGCTTTCAACAAGCCAATATTTGCACCACAATGTGGCTGGGGGGCTCTGCTTGGGAACCAGCCCCTCTTCTTTCATCACAAACCTTTTTTTTCAGCCACTGAAGTACCACCATTTGAATCTGTATATTGCTTCTGGAGATCTTCCTTAGCCCTCTGTCATCTACTATACTTATATCTTATATTCCCCCAGCATCATAATATTCCCACTTTAATCAGACCCTGCTTTGATTTCAGCTGCTATCCTCCTGACTTTGCCTTACGGACCTTTCTTTCTGCAGCTGCCGTCTCTTGAAGAGATCGCAGCACGCCTGCCTCCAGCCTGCCCGATTCATTTGATGAGGTTGCTACTGGTCTGCAATGTAAAACAATACTGTTTTCAGCAACTCTCAGGTTGTTGATTTCTAAAAAGCTTACCTGCACAGTAAGCTCTGATGGCTTACCTGCATCTTCCTGCACATGCACTGCCTCCACTTAAATTAGATTTTGGTTATTTGGGATTTACATGGCATGTATCTAAAGAGATACAAATCTTTATCTTTGGAAAATGAGGTGCTGTTTAAATATCAACTATGTGGGCAGGGGGTGTAAATCTCATTGGACGGTGTAAGAAATTGGAAACAGCTGTAGGCAAGTGAGAGCAGTGCCAGAGCAGCTTTATCAGGGTTACCTGTTTGGAGGTTGTCCTTGCAATTAAGCAAGAGACTCCCCATTTCCATCAGGATGTCAACACCTCACTGTTCCTCAAGCACAACAGTACCTGTGTCATCCAGTCAAGCAGAGAAACATCCCTGATGCCAGGATGGCACAGGGATCCTGTTGCCTTATGATCAGGCTTTATAACTACAAAGTGGATGTTCCTCCTGCCTCCCAAAATGCCTGTGGCTATCTGGGGGCACAAGGTGAGACATTATAGAGCATGGCCCGATGTTTAGATTATGCCATCCTCTGAGAAGGCAAAGAAGTAAAAGACGGTGTGATTGCTGCTGCAAACTCAGAGTTGCATAAAACCAGAGCTCTGGTCCCGTTTTAGCATTAACTTGCATGGCACCGCCCCAAGAGCCTTGGATCATTTGCACAGTCTGTTGTGATCAAAACTAACCAAAACATCGTGCTGAGAGAGCTCTCCTAATGCAGGGCAGAGAGGACACAGGGCAGCCGTGACATAGCAGCCACACCAGCCAAGGCACAGGGGCAACAGGCACAGCACGTGAATCAGTGGAGAACAGCAAGGCTGCATCTCACGCTGAGTATTAACAAAATTCAGGCATCACCCTCTTTCTGCTCCTCACATATCTTTAAAAATCCTGTTCCCTAATGAAATTCAGATTCTGGAATTGCTGATGGCCTGCAAGCAAAAGGAAAATATTAATTTAGCCCAGACTCCATAGCTTTGTGCTTATTAGGCAATTCTCCGATTTGGGGAAATAAGCGCTATCTCGGGGTTTTTTAACCATGTTTCTCCAATAGCAATGAAAAAGTTTTTTTCATTTCCTTTGTGGAGAAATATATACAAGCTAGGCTAGAGGAAGGCCTCAGTTCATGTAAAATGTAGGAAGATATAATGGAAGTTTCACAATACCTTTTCAAAGTACCCTAATACACATTAGGCAGACTATTTCAGCTTCTGAATTCTTTCAACCTTTCTCTGACTTTCAGTTAGAAACTTGTGAAATATGCTGTTTTTATGATTAGAGCACTGTCATATATAGCTTTGACTTCAGTCATTCATTTAGCAAAAAACCCTTTGTCCAGCCAAAGAGAATAATTCCATCTCTGCCTGCTTGGGGAACATCTGCCTCCGCTCTTTGGCTGGCCAGCCAAAACTCAGGGAAGAGCGTGCCACTGATCTTTCATTTTCATCCTATTCCTCCCAACCCACAGTTAAACAAATTATTTTAAAATAACCAGCTTGAAGAACTCATTCACCAGCAGCTGATGGAAGAAAATTTCCTGCATGCACTGAAGATATTATTCCAGAAGGAAAGTGGCAAAAGAGACATTACAGTTCACTTAGAGACACACTCACATGCCAACAAAGGCACTGCCAAGTGCAGTCTTAGATTTCCATGAAAAAGGGGAAACTGAGTGCTGCAATGGGACAGTGCCTTGTCAGGGGCTTGAATGCAAGCCAGAATGGATCCCCTTGCAATGAGATAGCAGAAATGTTATCGTAAAACATGCACTGCACTCTGTCCGGATTTATAGGCCATAAGAAAAAAATCTTACATGTGCTGTTTTGTAATGATGCTGGACTTCCATTATCTTGCTCCAAATACACAGGTCAGCCAGCAGCAGCATTTGAGGGAACAGGAAGCAGGCCTCAGCTCTTATCTCCAGAGGATTTGTGCCTTTCTTGCACACGCAGTCCAATACACGCTTGATTTTAAAAGAGAGCCTTTGGTTTAAGGAAAAAAAATATTTGGGTTAATAATTCTGGGCTTCTTCTCACTGTAAATTCTCTACTCAGAGGAAAAATAGTATGGTCAAAAGGTAGCGAATTAGCTCTAAAGGGCAGATTTTGACCTGATAAAATTGGCATGGCTATTTAGGGAGCAAGATTTCATTAGAGTTGCTATAGCAATTGGAACAGTTTGGCAAAACCTAATGAAGGATTATGATAGAAATAGAGAAGGCTATAAGCCATCAAAGCTATAGAAACAGAAGCTTCAGAGGTTTCTGAGCAAAATCCCTCTGGAAGTACACTGATCTCCCTGGAAGATATCACACTCATTTCAAATATTTCTCTGGGGGATTCGCTGAGCAATGATTGCAATACAAAATGGAGTGCCCTCTCCACTGCAGACTTATTCGTGGATTTTCTCCTCCAAGGGGCACACTTTATTATCAAATGCTTTATAATAAAAATACTTTGCACTTGCATGGCACCTCTCCTCACAGAGCAGTGCAGAAGTTACTCCTGATGCTGTATTAACCTCCTCAGAACAGTACTAGGTACGTCCTGTGGCTGAGCAAATGGAGCTGGAGACACGAAGTGGCTTCACTCCAGCCTCCCCAGGGATGAGGCAAGGATGTGCATGAAGTCGGAGCTCCTACGTGGCCAAATAAACCTCAGATGCTTGAGCAGGGGTACCGCAGAGCTCTCACCCATGCAAGGTGCCCCGATGCCAGGCACACGCTGCAGAATGACCTCTGGCTCTGGCTGAGCTCCCGCTGTGCTGCAATGTCTCTCCACGATGGAAAAATCAAAGCTGCCATCCAGCAGGATGCTCTCACCCAAATGCTGTGCAGGGCCCGGAGTGTTGCTCAGCAGCTGCACAACAACAGGCATTTATTCCATTCTGTGATGCTCAGCACAACCTCTCCCACCAGGGGAGACACTTTTCTCTCTGATCTGAGACTGAGAAGGAGACTTACCCCTGGGCCAGCAGAACACACACGACGGGCAGCCACCCCAGCACGCACCGAGCTGCTCCAGCCACTGCTGTTCACCCGTGGCAGCAGCAAGGGAAGAATGTGCCCTGCATCGCCTCCAGCTCTCCATCCATCCAAGTGCACATTAATTTTGCCTCTGCTTTCACTCAGGGTCCTGCTTTCCTATAAAGGAAGAACCTATAGCCAGCTTTTGCTAGCTAAGAACCTATAGCCACTTCCCGAGCCTCCTCCATGCAGCTGGTGAGGGCCTTGCAGAGCTTGGAATGCTGGTTGAAATTCACAAGTATGAGCTTTTAATCTTCCTGAAGAAACTTTTTGTTGCTGTTACCTCTAATAACACCAGCTATTTCTCTTTGTCATATCAGATGTCTAATCCCTCTATCAGGTTTGAGTCCTCAGTCTAAATGCCATGCCATGGCATTCCCACTTAGCATTTAGGCTAAGGACTCAGCACTGATAGAGGGATTAGACATTTTGTATCACCGTGTTCCGTATTCTAATATGTTTCAGGTCAGAAAATGATTTCCTTTGTGCACTTTTGGTTCGCAGCCTTTCAGTTTCAGTGAAAGTTGCTTAGTGCTTGCACGAAGAGATCAAGAGAATGGCATTTCCCAGCTGATACAAGAATATAACGTACTCTTGAGCAGAAAATGGAGAGGAAAACACATGCTTTCCATTCTCCGCAATTCACTCAACTTTATCTATTACTCCTTACAGCCACCACAAGCACATGCACTGCCTCTCTATCTAGGTGCATCACAGTTGGTACAACAAGGCTCAGCACTGAATGTCACTTCTGGAAGTGAACGTTGGTAATTCGTGTTTCACATCATGTCTCCTTTGTTCAAAAAGAATAACCTTAAAAGAGGTTCAGAAACTATTAATTCCTACAGAAACAGACTTAATTCATGCAAAGGCATGAGCAAGCCCTGAAGAAGAAAGTTGTGGTGGTATGCATGTGAAACAGGGTTGTATGCTGATCATCTGCAACACTTTGTCCCCTGAGATTAGAGTTTGTTATCTGTTAAAATATACCCCTAGAATGACTCTTGTTTTTTTGTTTGTTTGTTTGTTTTCTGAAATAAAATTCTTATGCAGTTATTACCAATGAAAGAGAAAAGAGCCACATTTGTTGGATAGGCTACAGTTCTGCATCATAATATATTTCACTTTTTCTTTCTAGTTGTTTCTTAAGTCATTTTAGTTTTGGTAAAAAGCCATTTCAGATCATTTGAAAACAAAAATCTAACACTCAATACAATGCTATCCTGATAGCACAAACACATTTCCTGAAGCGTGAGGCGGTCTGAAGAAACAAAACCAAAAACTAGAGAGTTGGGAGAGAGAGATCTCGGTTGCTGTTCTTTGAAGGGGTGTAAAGGGGAGCCTTTCCAGTGCTCGAGGTTAGTGAACACAGCATGGGAAGTTTTTAGCCTGTTCCAAGAATGTGGTGATGATTGAAAACCGTGTGTACTAACCTCTGCATTCATGTAAAAAATCACCGAGCTGGTCCCACATCTGCTCCAAGCGATACGGCAGCAGGCTCCTGGTGGGACAGAATCAGGCCCAGTCTGCTCTGAGATGGGTTGAAAGGAAACACAAATGGTAACAATAAAAAGAACAGGTAAATACCAAATATGTGCTATTTTAGGGAATCAGATCTAAGCAAATATTTTCATTTTCATTCATATGATCATGAAACTCCTCAAAATTTATGGTCTTAAGTTACAGAAGAGTAACCACATACCACATTATCATCTGAGAGCAAAAAGTCTTTGTGGATTGAGAGCAAATTTGCATGAATATTTGTTACAAGCAAAACTTTGAAAGCGTGAACAAAACAAATTCATTTGAATTCATACAGCTAACACACAGTTCTGCTACGGCTACAGGAACATTTTCTCTCTTCCACCAGCCCAGAAACCAAAGGAAAGTCAAGGGGCCTCTGCTCCACCCCATTTCTTCTGATGCTGAGCAGTGATTGATGAGAAGTTAGCTGCCTGCAGAAACAGCAATGTATCTCCCTGCTGATAAACTGCATGGGTGGGAAGCAGATGGACTGCCATGCAAGCAAGAAGACCTTGAGGTGACAACAGCTTTGGGCATGACGGGAACTACCCAAGCAGCTATTTTAAGACATTGAGCAATTCCTGTTGCCGGGAGCTGATGACATTGGGATTTGGAGTCGTTATGCATCAGCTTCTTCAGCAACTATGTATGGCTTTTTTACATTGTAGTGGCTTGATAGAGAATTGTTATCACAAAAGCATTTAAAAAAAAAAAAAAACAAAAAAAAAACTTTTCCATGGACTCCTGGCTTCATACCAATCTGTGCTAGCACCACTTCCCACAGCCTTGATGTCTGCAGGCTGCTCGCACACCTCAATGTCTCTGCTTTCTTGCCAGGACGTTGGTAAAACCAAAAGGCTGAACACACCAAAGGAGCAGATGATTAAGGCAGGTATTCTCATGGGCCAGCATTAGCCCCATAACCCAATCTTTTTGGCCAGGCTCCATACTCAGTGAATGGCTGGTATGAGTCACCCACTTGAAAAACCTTTCTGACTCCATTGACCAGAGGTGTGCTGGCAAAGCCAGGCTCCCTTGGCAAAGCTTCTTCCATCTGGAGTGGCTTGAAAAATGCAAAGAAACAATGATAACTACAGAAAAATAAGCAGAAGGCCTTGATTCACTTAAAAACAACAGTCAGAGCATCTCCCAAACACTGTTCTTCGTTCTCCTGGCAGTCACTTGCCGAGTTTCCCTGCTATTACTGTTCCCTCCTACACTTTGCGTGTCGGGTCACCACCAAGTAACAGGTTACAATATGCTTGGCACAGGCTGGAGAAGCTGGGGTTGCACCATCAGACAGCCATTTTCTTAGAACTTCAAAACAGCCAGCCAAAAATAAGAAAAAGTAGCATTTGGGGAAGTTTTCAACATATGGTTACATGAGCAAACTTAAAACATATGGGCTATCAAATGTGCTCAAGATGTGTACGAGCCCATTCTGTGATTGCCAGTCAGTTAGTACACGAGATTTCATGCAACTAGGGTTTCCTTTTCAGTTTCACAAACAGTCCAGAGGCACTTCATCCATGGGAGAAAAATTAGAATTCACCTCCTCTAAAAGGCATTCATTAATATGTTGTCTGAGAATATGAACAGTAAGGAATTTACCATTGGAAGGATTTATTATCTTTGATTCTGGTTCTAAATAATATCCATTTGCTACCAAATAGGAAAAAAAATCAAAATATGTATTTAATTTAACTTCATACAGGATGCGCAGGAAAGCTGGTTCATCCATCCTCTCTTAAAAATGAAAGCAATAGCAGGTATTGTTGATTATATTGTTCCACTGGGAGACAGAAATAAACCTGAATGCAGAAACTTAAATCACTGCTTTCAATTTACTAAAACAAAACAACAACTGAAAGAAATGTTGCATCTTCTCTTTTTATAGCAATATGCAATGTAAGAATGCAATTCATAACTGTGAATAAATAACTGATGATAGTAGATCTTTTGTAATGCCAAAAATTTGTTACATAAAGCTGCAACATTTTTACATCTGAGAACTAAAATGATTCCTTTTGCTTTAAGTATTACAGTGAACCATAAGAAATTATTATCTTGGAGGGTGAAACTAATGTGTAGCTTGTAAGAAGATAACACTATATCTTTCCTATAACACAATCCAAAATAAAGATGTCCATGGTAACTGAGGCATCAGATACCAGGACAGCTGCAAGCAGATAGGCTAGCAACATGGACTTTAAAGTCATTTGTAGTTTATGAACAACTTCTACGGGCAAGCAAGAACAGTTCCCAGCACAACTTGCTTAGCCTTATCATTTCAGCAATAAAGTTCAAAATAGATTTTTTTTTTTTTTCCTATAAGTTTCACCCCTGTCCCTCCAGCTTTGTTTTTGCCATTGTCCTAGGACTTGCCATCCTTGCCAGGTAGGAGGTGAATGCAGATGTTGTCCTTGCCCTTCAGTTTCACTCAGCTCCAAGTGCTCTCTATGATCACTTCAAAAATGTCAGCTATGGTGTTTATGTCAGCACTAGTAAATCAAGGGATAGAAAAAAAACTGAATTTCTCCAGCCGTGCACCTGAGGTTCTCTGATCTCACTGCTGGAAATCTGACCCTGCCCTAGTAAAGGCTCACAGACGATTCGTACAGAGCACCTCTCTGGTGGGTGCTCTCGATAAAATTGTTCCCTTCTGTTTCTCATCTGGAAATCAAAAATTGTACCAGTGACCAGGTATCATGAGGGTTTGAAGGAGAAAATAATACCAAAAAAAAGAAAAAATAAGGAAGGAAAAGAGTATTTTTATAAAGAAAGCACAGATGTGTTGGAAGGAGTCTTGTCCCCCTAGGGTAGCGATCCCTCTGCAAGCACGGATTAAATCATCTCCTGTGTATCTGCACCAGCTCCAGAAACTAGAGATTCTTTCAGCAAATAGTGTGCAATTTCTGCCAGGTTGTCTTCCCAGGGGAGAACAGCTGGGACTTGATACCCTTCAGTGAGCAGTTGCTTACAAGGTTCATTAACACTTAGAGTGCATAAAAGTTTGGGTCTCGCCTCTGACACCCTGCCCACAGGCACTGCCAGTCCCCGCAGACCCCTGCTGGTCGGTGACTGGTGTGATGCTGGCCCCAGCCCCACGCTGCACAGTGCTGTGGTGACAGCAGCATCAAATCCAGGCTGGAAACAGGCAATGAGAACATGCTGTTTGGAAGTGACATGGCCAAATTGCACCTAGTGCAACTGTCTGTGACTGCCGTTTCTCCATTCTCACCTGTATATGGGCCACGCATCCCTCATCACCCAGTTGCTCCCATTTTCGGACTCTCAGCACCTCCAGGCAGTGACTTTTTCCATTTGCAGACCAAGACAGGGCCCGGCTCAGCTGCCCTCAGGCCACAAGCACAACACAGAGGAGTTTAATAAAGGCCGGCAACCTCTGATGGAGCACCTCTCCCCCAGGTAGGCAGGGACTCGCACCACCATGTGCAAGCACTGAAAAAAGAAACACAAACAGAAAGCTTTCAGGCAGGAGAAACCACGTCCCATATTCTTCCAATCTGCTTCATATTATAAATCACCGGTGAAGGTGATAAATGTGTGCACTTAAAACAAAATACACGCTCTGCGCAACGGGGCTGTTCAGCATAACAAAGCAGCCCGAGGGCAGCTGAGCTAAAACAAGCGTATTGCTCTTACTGGCATTTCTCGGGGTCTCGGCGAGCGTGCAGCAGCAGGGTTTCCCAATCTGCTGCTCAGTTTTGGCTTCGCCCCGCTGTGTGTGCCTGCAGAAGTGCACAGGGCAAAGTGCTGGGTGTGCGAGGCTTCCCCAGGACCCAGCCTACAAAGCTTGCTGGAAGCTGGCAGCGGTGCTCATCCCTCTGCTACAGGCACTGCCCACGAGCCCCTTCACCTCGTTCCCTGGAGGGTTACATGATGGGAGCGATAATTATCTGGTTCTGTCTGCTGCTGTTTGCTTTCTGTATTCCTTTCCAGGGTTTTTCTTATGGCAATGTCTTTGCTAATGGACAGCCCTCCCTGCTGCCCGTGTACAACACCTCGCCCATTACACCTGCTAGACAGGGTCTGGCACCACACAGCAAACAAAATGGAATTAAACCTTAGCCGTAAAGTAAGCAAGTCTTATTACACCCAATTTTACAGTTGGGTAAACTTACATACTGGAGACATTTAAATGACTTTCTGCAGCATTACAGGATGAGCTGGCAAAGGCACAGAGCCTGGAAAAGTCCAGTGCTCAGTCAGTGCTCAGCCCCCCCTGTGAGAAAGCAAATTTATTAAGCGTGTGGCTGATGTTAAGCTTACGAGCAAGGGGGCATTAAGCCATTACAAAGCTGCCTTCCTTAAGCGCGCCAAAAACCTGCTGCCGGCACCGACAGGATATTAATCGTGCCTTCCCCCACCCCTGCGGTCCGCAGGCAGAGGTGATTTATCACCTGGTGCTGAGACGATGTGACATTCACAGCTCCTGACACAGGTGGAGGAAAGCATGCTGGGTCGGGGGACACCGGGGACCTGATTGACCCCAAAACTTAAAGGAAAGCAACCGTAAAGCGAGTAAAGGAATAAAAAGTAGTGCTGTTGTTAGAAGAAAGGCAGTGCTGCAAAATTCAGCTGTCCCTTGTAGGGATACCAGACATCCCAGGTGGTTGTCTCCAAAGCCGAGGTACTCTGGTGCAAGCACCAGGAGGCCAACAGCTGGGAGATAACCCTGTGAGGAGATGCAGAGGAGCACTGGGGAGCAAATGACCCTGTTTTCTAGGGGTAGAACTAGTTCTTTGATTGCTCATGCAGCATGGCTCATGGCTGTCTGTAAACAGACACGTTTCCCTTAAAAACTGCCCAGTTCTCCTGGATCCATCCCCTAGCTCTGTGGTCTCACCTGCTGCCACAGCCCAGGTCACAGGAGTTGCCACCAGGTTACAGACATTGGATTTCCATTGCTGGCAAAAGGAAGCAGAGGGAATTGGCGTGGTCGGAAGGAAAATAGTCAGCAGTGGGGAGCTTTAAAGCCAGATTATTCCAAAACCAAGACACTGGTGCGGGTGGAAACTCCCCGAGGTGGGAAAATGTTCTCCAGCTTAACCTGGAATTTGCAGAGTACGCAGCATGTGTGAAGCCAGGCTCTCATACCTCATTTCAGCAATAATTAAGAACTTATGACACTGGGAAAACAAGAACTAATTAAGCACTAAGAGAAGGGAGGCCACTGTGTAATTGGGCTAGGGATACGAGGCCAGGCTAGGAAGGTTTGGGGACCTGGTAACAATTCATCCTTCAAGCCTTCTCCTCAAGCCCAGCTCTAGATGTAAAGCACGTGAATGAGGTCGTGGCCGAGGAGCAGCGTTTGTTCCCACTGGCTCTAGTGTACTTCTGCCATCCTAATTGAGTTTTGTGCTGAAAATACACTTCTTCTGGAGGAACAAGAAAGGGGAAGGACAACTCCTGGCTGTCTTCCAGGAAGCTTGAGTCATTTCAACATCATCCTGAGATTTAGACACTAAAATGAATTATAAATGGGCCAATTTTGCACTGCTTAATGGAGGCATGTACAAGGTAGAGCAGGGATTCCAGGTCTCCTGCCAGCTGGGACAGAAGCCTTAGGGGTGCTGTGCATTTTATAACTCGGGAAAAACTCATTTGGGATTCCTTGCCAACAAATTCAAGGTGCCCATGAGTCAGATAGTCCTTTTACTTACAATGACATAAGCCTGAAATAAGTCCATTAAAGCACGTGAAGAGAGGGAGGAAAAGGAGCAGCAAGAAACCAGGTCACAGTGATAACTTTGGTGCTCTGTGGAGTGTAGGGGTGAACCCCACTTTGATTTTCAATCAAACCCAAGTATAGATGGGCAAAGGAGGCTTATGCAAATATCATCTCGGAGCTTGAGCTCTCCCTTCTTGTTCCATGTGAGGTGGATTTAACGAGAAACCCCACAATTTTGTCACCTAACAGGGCTTTTTGGACTGGTGAGGGCATGGGTGGTGTATTAAATAGGGCTGTGTCTTGTGCCGGCCCCAAATCACTCAGCACTCATCATTCCCATCGACTTCTGCTGGAGCTGTGGGGCCAGCTCTTCAGAAATAATCACACAGAAGTTATTCTACCAAGGACGGCTGAGCGTCATGCTCTCACAATTTTCCCCCCACTGACTTAATAAAGAGAGGATGAGGAAATGTCATACCATCTCAAAAACAACACCTACGGTTGTTTTTGGAAGCATGGCCCATTTAGGTGGGCGCTCAGCCCAACACCCCAAGTGCACTGTGAAGCCTGAGGTGACATTGCGTCCCAAACAGGACTTGTCACTTAAATACCCTCTTGATGCATATTACACAGAAACAAAGGAAGGAGCTATTTCAGCACGTGAACTCTACAGCTAGAAAAATCAAGCACGTGTCAGTACCGCTGCAATTTCATCTGCTCTCTGGTCTCCACAGCATATGGTCTGATGGTGCTATTCCATTTTCTGTCCCTGGGAGAGCAGTTTGAAACTGAGAGAAACAGCATGGTACATTTGAGTTTATGGGGTATTAAAAGGGCTACAGTGAATGGTAACCAAGGCACAGAAGTGAATTATTTATAGTGCAATTGCACTTTCTCCTAAACTACCCTTCAGACAGGTCAAGCCTCGGACATACACATTAAGACCTTGTTAAATCCAAAGTCAAGGCAGTATCCTACAATGGAGACATCCCAGTATTAAATCAAATTGTGTTCATGTAAAATTCTTTCAAAATTAACACTCTGGGAAAGACATCACTCAGTTCCTGGCTTAAGGACACATATTTCATGTAAACCTCTCTTTATCTAATTTATTTCCCTTCTTTGGTGGGATCTCCTACATAAATTGACCTAAAGAGAAGATCTCTCTATTTTTGCAATGTTAGGACAAAAAGATAGTCACATTATTTATTTTTTTCCTGGTAATACTGAATGTACAAGTTAGCCAAGACATCCCTTTGAGCGCAGGTACCAGCCAGTTCCACAGAAATCTGTTTTGCACAAAAACTGGAGCCAGTCCTGCACTGCAGAGACCTGCAGCAAATTGCTGCACTATTTTTGTGCAGCTGTGACAGGGCTGTTGCAGGTAATCCCCCCCTCCCCGGCAGGCAGCAGGGGTTTGGGGCTAGAGCCTGCATTTGCCAGGCTGGCAGCGAGAACAAGAACTGCCTGGCCAATAAATCATGATCCCTATGATATACATGTAGGTACTACAGAAAAGGGGTAAGAACAGACCAAAGCAGACAGTTTGCCTTTCACAGGTTACAATTCTCCAGGAAATGTTTATGTAATGAATTACTTCTCCGCCTACATCTTCTATCCAATTTCAGCCGGTCACGGCTTGTCTGCAGCCCGCAGGCAGCTGTTCCAGGCCCTGAGGTTAGATTTTGGAGCAGGGCTGGACACCACCACTGCCCTCCTTCCCTCAGATCCCAAGGCATCTTCACAAAACCCCATCCCAGCTGGTCTGTGCCCAGGTCAAAGGATGCAAGTGGGATCTTGGCCACCCTTGTGCTATGGAAAGAAGGGGACCCGGCTATTCCCGCGACGAGAGCCGGCACCACGCACAGCCCTCCTCTGCCTTGGCCATAAGCGAGCAGAGCAGAAATACTGTCTCAGCAGTAAACTAATGAGTGCATATTTTTATGAGACTTGATAGCACATTAATTGATTTTATTGCAATTTATGGCATTTGCATAATGATGTGAGTCAATATGAAGATAGTGAAGCAGGAGGTTATAAAAACCATCTCAGAGTCCCATTCTCAAGGAGCAGAGCCCAGTCCCAGTGTTTTCACATCTCAGTTTTCTTATTTTGGTCATGCTGTTGTTTTGCATAACTTTCTGAAGCACGCAGCAGCGTTGTGCCGATAGGCTGACTACATACATCTAACAGTGCTACCTAGGAAATATCCGATATCATCAACAGATTGATTAAATCTGTAATTACAGGATTTTTAAACCAAGCTATCAAATTTGCATTATTAAATCCCTCTATCTAGAGCTTCTCCATCAAACCAACAATCTTTCTTAGATAACAGCCACGGGAGAGGTGCCACTTGTTCAGACCCGTTGATTGCATTGCTCTTTTTCTCCTTCCTTCCCATGTTTAGGCAGTTGCAGTGGCACACAGCGACGCAGCCCTGCTGCCTGCTCCACCAGCTCTGCCATGAACCTTAGGTTTTGCTCTGGCACCAGAGGCCCAAACCATCTCAGCATCCAATTCACAAGACACAAAGGTGATTAAAAGGATAACATTATGACTTAAATGCAACTAAAAATCTTGTTACCGGTGAGCAATTCCTTAGATTAAACAATAAGGAAGAGCTTATACATTGAATCGATGCAATGAAGTTCCATTTCAATGGAAGACATTATTAGAGTATTTTTTTTTCCCAGCACTGATGGCGCAGCAGCCCGGATCTATAACTGCATTAAAAGCAGTGCTCAGTAAGCACAGCCTGGCCAGCACGATGCGAAAGGGCTGCTAACTGGGAGCTTTGCCCACAGACACCCCTTGTGAGAGGCATTTCTGCCATGGCAAAAATCAAACAACCCCACGCAGGATGGGTTTCCAGTGCACATTAAAGCTCCTGGTTCCATTCAGTTCTGTATCAACAGGATTATGCCAGGACAGCTTTCTGTTTCTCCTAATGGACTCCAACAAATGTGAATTGTTGGAATGAGAATTCTAATTATAACGAACAACAAAAAAAGCTGCAATTACTGCTTGTTAACAAACTTGTGGTACTAATTAGACTACCTTTCAGCAGAAAACATTATACCTTGATGTATTGTTATTACTATTATTACTCTTCATCCTTTCTAGACTCTCTGGATCCCGTCCCACATACAAATATCCAACAGGTCAGAGCTTTAGTAAACAAACTCCCACAATACTTCCATGCCACATTTCAGCCCGGGGATTGTTTCTAGAGCACCAGCAATTAAAGTAATTAAAGTAATAAAAGACAAAAGAAGACGTAGGAATTAATCAAGTCAAGATCAAATCCAAATAATTTGGTTGTTTATCCAAGGGTGTAAATACTGTTTTGGTGCTAACACCACACTGCTACCTGGAACATGGCATTCCTTGAAAGTAAAAGCAGCAAGGTCAGTCCTGGGGCAGAGCCCTTGTCTCATAACTAGAAGGACACCCAGGAGAACAATGTGCAAGATCACTCCTACACAGACAGCTCCCACAGCAAATACCACATTGCCGTGTTGGCGAGGACTGCAGAGGAGAGCATCCCATGCCAAAGCCCACGCAGGGACAGGCAGAAGGCTCTGCCCAGCGAGCAATGGGCACATCTCGTCCTGCTCCAAGGGGACATTGCTCAGCCACCAAGCACACACCGCCTGCATCCCAGCCAGCTTGCCCATTTCTGTGCCAGGAGCTTTGTATGATCAAACAACTTTGTCCGAAATTAAGCTGCCATCTTAATTAAATACAGAAGTTGAGTGAAGCCCAGAACTACCATTAGTCAATCCTTGGGCTTGCTCTTCCAACTGACAGTCCAAAAACACTTTTAGTTTAATAACCCTCACAGCATCCATGTGACCTGAACAGGTTTCACTGCACTCATTTCACAGATGAAAGGTGCAGGGGCAACAAAACAAGGTGACAATCCACCATAAGCCCAACTGCAGGTTAGGTCATTTAGCAGAAGGGGAGCTGGGACAGAAAGCAGAAACCCTGAGCGAGGGGAGGGAAACCCATCCCACAGCTCCGAGACGGGAGCACTTCTCCTTCCTCTCCCCTCGGAGCGGATGGGAGTCTCGAGTCATTACGTGCTACGACTGGGTGTGCTTGTACTCTGCATGATAAAATTACATCTACAGATGGTCTAGACAAAAAAACATAGCTAATTTTAGCTTAGATAGAACCTCGTGCATGTAGCTGGGGAAATAAAATTAGATGCACTTTATGTAATTTCTAAATTATCTAGAAGACTTTACTCTGTAAATAAATATCAGCCAAAACCTAATCTTATGTTTGATACGATGTGGTTTAGTCTTTAGTTCTTTCATGAAAAATACCACACCTAGCAAAGAAGCATATTTTTTCTTTTTTGTGCATCTACCCAGACACATTTAGAGTTGGGTATTTTTTGTCTATCTTGTAAAATCCCATTATCACACAGTAATGTGTCCCTAGTACCCTTTATAGATTATTTTTCTGCTTTTCCAATTCTGTTAAATAATTAGTGGTAATTGCCCTAAGCAAATGGTTACCAAGCAATCCAATACTGTCAGTAAGCAATTTGTGCTTTTGAGATGCCCTTGTCTTCACACGCTTGTGTCAGCGGAGCCCAGAAGAGGACAGCCAATATGAACACACACTGCACCGCTCTCCAGATTCATGGAGGCAATTAGCAGCAGAATCCGCTTCAGTGCCTGCGGTTCTGGCACAGGTGAAAATACTGGAGAAAAATCTGTAACGCTCGCAAGCAGTTCTCAGAACTGCCAGGGTGGGAAGAGTCTGTTATCCGGAGAAAGATGCTTCACCTCCTCCGGCATGAGCAACAGCTGAATTTTCCAAAACAACCACGAAAGCTTCCAGCCTACACGCTTATTGCTCAAAATACCAGATTCCCTGTTAATAATTGAAAAAGCAGTGCTGTGATTCTCCTCTGCATATGAGTCTCCTGTTAGTCTGAACTTTTGGTTTAGCATTTTATAGTACTTGTGCAAGCTAAAAATAAAAACAAAGCGGTGACTTTGAGTGAGAGATCCCAGATGGGCTGTGCTAGCCTCAAATACACCGAACCACCAAAACCCTGTACAAGAAAACAAAACCTGAGCGGTACTATGAGCTGTACTAAATTCGGGACCATGTCGCACAGGACTGACTACGCAGGCTGCTTTAAAGAGCCCAAATGGTGAACATGTGAGATTTTCATACCTGCTTCTTGTGGAAACAACAAAAAAATCCACATTAAAGTCTATCACGTCTTTATGCCACTGCATACAATGCCAGAAATCCAGGCTTACCTAGAATACCTCTTCTCTGGGATTAATTATTTTTATTATGGACAGTGATCCTCAAGATCACTGTTAGCAGTCGACAGGTGTGAATGGTAAGTGCAGTCTGTTACACTCCAGACAAGAGGCAATTTGCAGCTATTACACAGCGGTTTGCAGAATAATGATATTGTTTGCATTATTCAGTACCTTCCATATGAAGAATTCAAAGTTCTTTGCAAATAGGAACTCTTAAAAATCCTCAGTGTGGGATTTTTTGCAGACAAGCCAAGAGAGGCAAAAACTGCATCTGACTTCTTTGGATGAGGCTGCACAAAGCACTAGTGTCCCTGCCGTGACGAGGACTTGGGATGCCGTACTGGGGTTCAGCTCCCATTACTGCTTTTAAAATAGTGCATACCCTTCATTTATCGCTACCATTTTATGACTTAATTCCCCCACGCTGCTCACCTACTGCATGATCACTTTTTTCCAGGTGTACAAATTCTCCACTGCATAAAATATGTTTTAGCAGTTTTCTGAAAGATATTAGCACTGTTAGTCCTTAAATAGCATGGATTTTCAGCACTGCCATGTGCTACTCTAATTTATGTTTTGACCCTTCAGCTCTTCAGAGATGAAAATCAAAACCTTCTAAATGTACTGAATAAATTACTGTCTTTATAATAAAGATATGACTAATATAATTCTAGTCAATTCAGAATATTCTGAAGCATTGCTCATGGCACCGCTTCTAGATAAAAATAAATGTTCAAACAATTTCATACTTCAGCATAGTGATATCTCTGTGATGCATCATCCTGGATCCACACAATTATAAAGTAAAACTAAAGTGTATTTTAAAGGACCTTTTCCTCATTGCTCATATATGTAAAAGTCACATCACTCATGCATGCACGATCCCTGTAATTGCAGAAGTGGCATTGTAGCACTGCTGTTTTGACAGCGTATTCTAAGCAATTTTTCATTCTCGGGGGATTATTTCTCTCTCTCTCTCTTGTTTACTTATTTTTATTGTTTTTAAAGGCAAACCTAATAACCCATGATGCGCTGCTCCTAGGAACACACACAGATCTCCCTAACCACCACGGGGCAGAGCTCCCTGCCCCAGCACTGTGATGCTCACTGGAGCCGAGCCCTGCGCCCCAAGGGGCTCCACCATGCTCATGTCCCACCTCAAGGGCAAAGCAACTGCACTGAGAGACAAATTCAGAGCAGGCGACCTGCTCAGTGGGTGCTGTTGCCTCTGGTGGGGCTGATGGGGAAGAAAAGGGACAAGTCCTTTGAAATCATCAAAATACGTGTACAGAGAGGGTAGTAACCAAAGACACCTTCCCACGTAGGTATCTGCACCTGCTCAGCACATAAGGCACAGAAAGTGGGCATTATTTCATGCTGATAAGCATTTTATAGTTATATGGCAAATCTCTCCTTTGGATTTCTGTAAAATCTTATCAAAATAAATAAGTCATTTATATGCGGGATCGTATAAACACTCTCCACTCTGTCTTTGTCTTCCTGCGAAACTGGCAGGCTGCACTTGCCTCTCAGTTGCCTGGGTAAACAGCTTGCTAATATAACCAATATATGTGATAATATTCCTAAAGCATCATTTTACAAAAGGGCAAAATTGTTTGACCCAAACAATTCCCAATATGTTTTATGTGTTACCATTGGTAGAAATTTCTCCTGCCTTTTACTTTAGCACACAAAAAAAAAAAAAAAAAAAAAAAAAAAAAAAAGAAACAACTGCAACAAAAGCCATTTAAAATGCATGCAATAGGAAAGAAAAAGAAAAAAGAAAAAAAAAAAAAAAAAAAAAGCAAATCTCCAGAAATTACTTTCTCATTGGCATGAACACATCACAGCTCTGAGAAGTTCTGGTTCTCACTTCAGAAACTGCTCTGATCTGGAAACATCCGTTTTATCTGAAGGTTGATGTGGCACATCAGTGCCCGGCTCAGAAAGCCCGACAAGGAGACGTGCAGAGGTATGTAGGTGCCTGGAAATGCAGATTGGCACCTCAAGGGATTTGAACTAAGCGACAGCTAGGCTGGTTCTATCTGCCACTACAAGATTCTTGTTGGGGCTTCAAGACAGCAGCAAAACTTCCATGGAGCCCAGGGAGCTGGGCATGGGCTGGGGAGTGGCGCTGAGCTGAGCCCACCCTCAGCCATGGCCCCGCTCACAGCCGTGTGCCCCCTGCACAAGGACACCCCCAGCCCAGCTCACCTGCAAGTCCAGCACCATCCATGTGTCGGAGTAGGTCCTGCAGCTGCGTGGTCTGTGGACAAAGAGAAAAAATGTGAGAGTGGCACATATCCAGTGGAGCACCATCATCTCTACAGGAGAGATGCATGGCACAGGCCTCACCGCATGGCACAGGCACCCCCGCAGGCTCAGTGTGATGCAGGAGGTGGCTCCAGTGGGGCACGAGACCTGAAAATCCCACTGGTGCTGCACACGTGTGTCAGCTGTAAAGGAAGCTTGGGCAAATCTTTGTCAAGGAATACATACATACCTGTGTAGTGACCCTGAAACTCCTTGGTATTGAGTGGTGGTCCCATTACTGGCTTGGATGGAGTTTGAGCTACAAGCTGTAAGCCTGCCACTGCCTTTCCACTCCAGCACATCAGTGGGACGTTGTCAGTCAAAATCAGTTCAAAGTAATGAAGTGCCTCTCTTGCATTCAGAACACCAACTCAGCTCAGGGAGAGGCAAGGCTGTGCAATGACACCGTAGGGCAGGACAGCAGCAAGGGCACAGGGCAGCAGTGAGGCAGAGGCTGAGGGAGCCCTTCGCATCCAGATTTGGGAGCTGGCACATTTCCCGTTACTTTGGGGCACAGACCAAGCAGCATCTCCTTTATTTCACACCAGGCTTTTTTTCCTGCTCCATGTGACCAAGAGCAGCCTTGTGATATCTGGCTCGCTCTCAGGAAGTGTCTGCATCCACAGCCCAGGACTCTGCTCCCTTCTCTAATTGTCAAGAACGCGTCTGTGCCTAAATCCAGGGCCGGTGCCAAATGGCTCTGAGTTTGCATTACTTTCAGCTGGCCGAGAGATCTTTATTTCTGTTTTATCTTTCTCACAATGTGTGCCACAGCCCAGAGACAGAAGCCTGGCAGCGAGGAGCCCTGCATCCCAATCAAGGGTCTGGTGCGGAGCAGCAATGTGCGGAGAATCCTGAAGAAGAAAACTATATAAATGCTAAGTACGGTTAACCTTCCTTCTCTCTACCCTGCAGTCTCCACTGAGGCAAATTTGTACATGCTTAATTTTCATTAATAAAATCAATATGTATGCACTTGCACATGTACCACTACAAATTAGCTTTCAGAAAAAAAAATAATAAAAGGTCTGCGTGTGAGTCTCTTCCCCACAAATATATCCTTGGAAAACATTTTTGCTGGTTGCATTTTTCTGAAGTTATTCAGCCACCCAAGATCTTGAAATATTCTTATTCAGGTGCTAAACACAGTCAGTTCATTTCCTGATTTATGTTTAAATAAATGGCCTCATCTTTTTAAAGCTAAAACCAAGAGATTGCAGAGTTATATTAAAGGGTAGCATTTAAGCGAGAAAACAGTTTTTCTTAGCACTTATTTTTGTCACTATTGTAAGCTTTCTGTCACAAGGTTTTTTGTCCTTGGCAGAATGAAATTTAATAAGCCATAATGTCACTAATTTGTCTAGGTTTCTAATGAGGCTGGTCTGAAAAGCTCTATTCCTTTATACTTGCATTTTCTTAATGAAATAAACTTTGTTCTCCTCCTGTCTTCTTTTCTGGGGTCTTTCATCCAGTATTCAGCTATTCTTGAGCTTTTCAGCCAATTTCATAAACCACAGCATAGATGCTGCCAGATCAAAAAAAATGCTGCATTATCACCTCCAATTAAGCAATCAGGCTAAGTGAATTCACCAGGGAATAGGAGTGCCTTCAGATCCCTCAGCCCAGTGCCTCCACCCCCTTTCAGCTTTAAATTTCCATTTCTTGGGTTGCTGCAGACACTGACAGAGACGTGATCCTGGGCTGAAACCCTTTTGTCAGCTGTCCCAGTGAGCTGCCAGGGCAGGGGGGTGCAACAGCCCTGCAAGGCCAGCCCAGATGCTTTGGAGGAAACCTGTACTGTGTCACAGCTTCTTCTCCCCAAAACCCACACACCTTTACCACCCCAGTCCTTCACCAACATATCTTAAGTCTCCTAAAGCTGCAGAGCTCTGTGCTTGTCCTGAAGCAGTAAGCCCACAGGAGCAGCAGGATGGGGAAACATGATGCCTTCCAAAAACCATCGCTGGTCTTCCAAGGTCTCCAGCCACTTGTGAGGGCAGCTGCTGTCCACTCTGCCGCAGGAGCCAGCCTCTGGGCAGGGTCCCAGGTGGGAACAGGCAGCCAGAAAATGCAATATTTTGGTCAATGGCAGTCTGGTGGGGGGAAAAAAAAATAGTATTTTACATCTCTTTCTTCAAATGGCCTTCCAAAGGGACCTTGTTTCTGGGGCACACACACAGCATGGGGGTACTCAGCCACACGACTCCTCCAGGACAGCTGTGGTGGGGAGGAGGGCCCCATATCCTGCTTCTTCCATGGGAAGGGGAAGGGCAGACAAAGGGCAGCATCACAGACAATGGTAACACACCATGATCGAGTGCTTAAATCCTGTTCTGACCCTAAATAATTCATCCGGCTGGGAGCTGGATAACCAGAGGCGAGGAACCACGGGAGCGGTGCTGGCTCTGGGGAGGGTGTTGGCCCTTTATGGAGCCTTCTCCCTGCTTAAACCTAATACCTACCATGCCCAAAACCTGAATTCCTTCATGCTAAGGGCTTGTGGGGCTGTGCTGGGGTTGCTCTCACCAGGGCGTACCCCAAATGTGCCCCATGTCTCCACGGCATGCAGTTCCCTTCCTTCCCATTAGCGGGGCTTTAAAATATCCCAGGGCTCGTCTTTATAACATTTACAAAGCGCCCGTTGAAGTGCCGTTCGTGTTGAAAAGCTGCCTCTCTCCATCAAGGCTTCCTGGACTAAACACAACAATATAACAAACATTGGCCATTAATAATTGAGAAAAACTCCTTCCCTGCGTGTTATTTTTCATCAGAATGGTGTGTTATTAGTTTATAGATATATATTTTTTAGCTGAAGGCTTTTTTGGCAGCAATTTGGCCTTCACAATAATGGACTTTACTGTATGTAAAGCCTTGGAAAAATAATGTTTTTGAGAGAGACTCGATAGTGAGCGAGTCTGGTTTGGAGAGGGAATTTGCTTCACAGTGCAATAGAAGCACAGTGCCATCTTTTGGGCTAAGCGGCCATGCCACAGCGTGGCTGTTGAAACACCCGAAACACTGCTCAACAGATAGATACAGGGCTGGCCTTTGCTGTCTCAGAAAGTTTTATTTTCCCTAAAATCACAATAATTTGCAGATCCTGCAAAGGAAAGATCATTTATCCTGGAGGTCAGCGCTCTGCTCTTACTGTCCCTGCCATGCTCAGCTACAACAACACATTCATCTTACACAAATACTACTTATACACTTATTTCTGTGGGTGTTTGAAAAGCATTACAATAAAGAATATCAACAAAGAATATCCCTAGGATCTTGCCTAGCTGAGACTGCGGCTGTAAACCAAACACTGCAAGTCTCTGAGCAGCATTTCCAGCTATTTTACAACTGTTTCAGCACAGAAGTTTTGCACAGAAGCAAGTGAATTTAAAATTAATATCCTCTTTTCATTTTTAAGAAATGCTTCAATTCTATTGCCAGTTGTCTCACTGAGTACACCAAAAAAAAAAAAAAAAAAAAAAAAAAAAAAAAAAAAAAAGGAGAATAGGTCACCTAGAAATAAAAAACAATTTTTGCTTATTTTTTAATTAAAGTATCTGCAGGGACTTAAAAAGATCCTCCATAAAAAACATTTCCCTTCTCTTGAGAACAGGCTGCCTTTACCAAATTTTCTTTATAAGAAATTGCACCTGCTGATTATTTTAGGCTGCTCCTGAGTCATGGTTTAGAGCCCCCACTCCCACTGACCGTGGCCCCACACCACTGCTCCTGCAGGCACCCAGCCGGGGGTGCTGCCTGCCCAGGGGTTGACATCAGCCGAGCCTCCAGCCACACACTGCCCGCTCCCAAAAAACGGAGGAGGCAAAATCCCTGACTCTCAGGCCTGGCTTGACAAATTGCCAGGGTTAATTCCAGTGCAGGGCCCTGAAAGCCAGGGAAGAGAACCTGAGCCTCAGCTCTACATTGAATTGCTGACTGATTAAGGGTAATAGGAGCTCAATAATCAACAACATGAAGAGGTTAAACTCCCAAAGAGCTGCACAGGATCAAGATATTCTGCTTTCATTACATAAGAGTGACTGTAGCTTTTAACCAATATTTCTGCCTATACATCACCTTTTCCTTTCTGGTCTCACAAATGGAAATCTTCAAATACTTTCCTTTTTGTTCTATAAATCCGACTTATTTGAAGAATTTGGTAAATGTTTATCTCACTGAGAAAAGGAGACATCTTAGAGCACTTTCTCCAGACCAATGAACATTATTCTACAGCACTGCAGTTCACTACGTTATTTTTGTTTGCTAGGGTCATAGAGAAAAAACTAATCCAGTTTTGTTCCGAAGATCAGGAGTTATTTGACACAGAAAAAATCGTAGGTGAGCCAGCATCCAGACGTGTCCTGCAATTAAGATCTTGAGTTATTGACTTCACATTGACATCAGGAAGTCTATTAAATGCTGCTGTGGGCAATATGTATTTGACATTGTACAGGTGCACAGCACATTGGCAAAGCATCCCAACAAACAAAAATGCCCTGCAAAGCTACAAAAAACCCCTCCAGCTACAAGAGCAGGACAAAGCCAGATCTTGATCTGTCAGCACCGGCTGCTAACAGTGGTGATGGAGAGTCATCACCGAGAAAAGCCTCTGTCCAAAGGCAGATGAAATCTATTAAAAAGCCGCAAGAGCACCCCAAATAAATATGGATTGTATCATGCATAGATATAGCTTAAATCCAAAACAAGGGAAGAAGTCAACAGCCATTTACCAGTGTCATTTCAACCGCTGAGCATTGTAGAGCTGCGTTTAGCAGTTCCTATCCCATGGAGGAAAAATTGTGGTCCTTCACAATTTAACAATCTAAATCTTCCCTCTTTACATGGATTTTTATTATGCTGTTTCTTTAGGCACCGGGGTTAGTTTGGTAGAGAGTTTTCTTTTTCCTTTTACACAGATAAGCTCACACAGGGAGTTTCCTCTGACCTTGGAGACATTACGACTAGCTTAGCAATCATCTAGGATTTTATTCAAGCTTTAAAAGCGAGCAAGAATGTTTGCACAGACATCACGGGTATATAGAGCCAGCTTCTGAAATGTTTGTCCTATAAAGACTCTAATGACATTGTGCCGGTTTTACTACTGCTGCAACACTAAACCATATCACAACTGATACCAGACTTCTGTGTCTGTAATGAGTGGCATCTGCCAGCAATACCCAGTGCCTGATTATCTTGCTTAACCTTCACTTCCTAGCAATTAGAAAAAGCAATATTAAAATTCCTCCCTAGGCATTTGCTTCCCAGAGACAACAATGCGAAGCTTCAGAAATGCTGGTAGTTTTTAAAAGAACAGAAACCAGAAAAAAAAATAAAATGCAAAAAGAGAGAGAAAAAACAAGCTGCATCAATAATTTAACCATTTCAAATATTCCACTGTTTATTTGTTCTTTGGGTAGAACATGTCCAAGATCTTAAGTAGCCTTTAGAAGTGGCAGCTTTTGGAAACAAGCTCCCCTGAATTAAATGCAGCAGCTGGAATAGAATGGTAAACAACTCCCCCGTAAGCTCTACACAAACTTCATGCCACAAGATCTTTCAGTTTGACTCTCTGCTCATTTGAATTTCATAAACATGAGAGTGGGAGGTGTGTCTTCTGGGGGATGAAAAGAAAACCAGATAGGGATCAAATATTGCTCTGATTCACAGCAAACATCAGCCGACGTGGAAAAGGAGCTTAGTGCGGATCCTGTCCATAAGGCAAGCAAATTCCCTGCAGCTCACAGAAGATGTTGCAATGTAAAAGGATTGCAAGGGCTTATTTCTCTAAGAATAGAAAAGAAACCCTTAATAGATGCTGAGGTCCTCTGCCACATTCCAATCCCATATGTGCAGCTTTCCCCCATGCGACCACTGGCACCGGCAGCAGGGAACGAGCAGTAGGGTCACCAGCCCAGCTCCGGTTCCTTGCAGCCTCTGAGCCACACATCCCAGTGGCCTCAGGAACTGTAATTCCCATCCTCAGGCATGACTGTTCTTGCAGACCACAGGTGCTAAAGTGCCTTAGGATGCAGATAAGCAGTGACAGGGATGCAGAAACTGCCATCCTGCCAATCAAATCAAAGATAGGCAGAGACCAGGGCAAAGTGCTTTTTGGAAATGTCCCAGAAGTGCTGGCATTGGCCTGCGGTGGAAAGGCTGCTGGCAGCAGCAGAAGCCACCTCTCCCATGTCACCACAACATCCAGGCCTCCCAGCCCCACTGGTGTACCACAGACACCGTGGGGACAGAGGCGCAGGCACCCATGCAAGGCATGTGGAGCTGCAACAACACAGTGCATTCGGATGAGCAGCTTGAAATTTTGTTAACATTTACTACAAGTTTAGCCTTCCAAGAGGCTGGCCAGTTTTGACACCAAAGCCGTGTCATTTTGGGATTAGTGCTCCCTGTTCCAAAATCCTCATACAGCACGTGACAAGCTGCAAAGGGCTCTCTCATTTTGCTATGCCGTTCATGGTCGTCATCCTCCCTGGCTGCTGTCTGAAATTGAGACAACAAAATCAAATGAGAAGGAGGGGGATGGACACGACCTAAAACCATGAAGTGTGTCAAAGCGGATTTTATTTTGTCATTGCAGTGCTTGATTTTTGTGAGAACCAGAACCAGGATTTAAGGACGGTTGAGTGATGCTGAACGGCGCTAATTCCCCTTGACAACTTCGCTAAGCACGTTACGGGCTCACCAGAAACTGGCACAACTCGGCCGCCCCTCCCTGCCCCTGCCAAAGCTGAGCTCTGTCAGAAAAATCTTGGTGTATTTAGTACTCCCTTGGCATCTAAGGTATATTTGTACCTTATGCACTGCTGCTTCACTTGAGACATATGTGGAGCAAGGCTCCACAGCCAGAAGAGGCTGCTTTTCTTCAAGTGATTTTTTTTTTTTTCTCCTGCAGGAGAAAGCGATACTGAGCCCAGAGGGAAAGCCTCTGCACAAGACCTTGCTAGAGGGTGGCCAGATGGGGACAGGGACAGGGCCATGGCACGGCTGGGCCCCTCAGCACTCCGCCTTGCCCATCAGCGGCCATGCACAGAAATCTTTGCCAGGCCACAGCAGGGAAGAAGCGACTCCACTCAGCCGCAGCACTTAACATTCACCCAGCGCCGCCACGCTGCCAGAGCCCAGCGATCCACACCCCGGCGTTCCTTCGATCCTTCGCAATAAGCGGAACAACCGTGTTGGCCTTCACGCTGTTTCCAAGGGCTGCCTGTCAGGGAATTATCGATCCGAGGGGATCTGGCTGGCCACACATCGCTTGCCTGGTGACAAAACTACGCCGTCCCTGCACAGGCCTGGTGGTGGCTCAGCAAGGCCCCGGGGGAGCGGCAGGCCCCACCACAGGGCAGGGGACACGGGGAGCAGAGGCAGCCGCAGGAGGAGCAGCAGGGCCATGTTTAATCACTTCCCTTGGCTGACTTCTAATTGAGCATGTTTCTCCGCTTCTGAAGACTGTACTGCCACAAAAGGGTGGCTGTTTAGGGTTAGAATGTATAATTGGCTGACAATTACGTACTTTCAGTACGTGCCTATGTCACTGAGGGCTCTTGGAGCAGCAGAGGCCCCTCAGCAATGTCGCTCCATGGCAGCGATGAAGCCGCTGCCTCCTCCTGCCCCCCGGGCAGTGGCACTGCAACAGCCCCGTGCAGCAAAAGGGCAGCAGAAAGCCAAGAAAGTTCTTACTTTCTATCACTGCTGTTATTTTTAAAAGTATTGCTTTGCTAATGGTACAGAAGGTGCTCCGGCACCAGCAGGTTTCCCATTACTGGCAGGCAGTATTGAATTAAGCTCGGGCACAAGCACACGATGAAATGGCTGAGCAAACCCAACAGAGAGAGGATAAAATAACGCCTCCACTCCACACCCCACTTCTACATGTCCTTGCTTACTTGTTTGCTCTTTCTGATGTCAAACGTATTGTTGGAGAAACATACGGCCTTGTTTAGAAGTCACATCTCCAATTACATTTAATTACCACTGCTGTAAAATCGAGGGTGACTTCTATTAAATCTAATTACTTCCCTCTGCAGATGGCAAAGGCGAACGGCCGAGGTGCCTTGCAAGTAGCACGGCTGCTCGGTGAGGTGCTGAGCGATGCCAGGGAAGGAGCAAGCACCCCCCATGCCCAGGGGTCCTGTGGCACACCAAGGCACCCACGTGCAGCCAACACCCCCAGGGAGAAGGCATCAGCTTCTCCCAGAATCTCCCCTCTGCACAAGACCTCCCTCTCTGGTAGCTTTTTATCAGTACAGAAAATAAAAATAGAGAAAGCAATGAAGGGAGGCGCAGGTTTCCAGCCTGTTCCCCTGTAGCTGCGTTAATAGAAGTTAATAGATGAATTCATACAGGAAAACCCAGGACATTCACAACTAAATTCATTCCTTCAGTCACGCTTTCAGACAGCATGTGACAGCTGTCTGTTGTACCAGCCCATGTCCTCAGCCTGCAAATCCTTCAGACAAGGAGGGGCTGGCTGTTTATCCGCCCTGACATTAGTGCTGTGCCTGTCCCAAAACACAAGACACCGAAGATGGAGATCAGGTGTGCTCACAGTCCCGAGCCAGCAGGTCACAGAGTCTCCCAGACCGTTTTTTTCCTGTTTCACAGGCTTTCCCCACACCCATTAGCTGCAATGCGCAGAGGACAGGGACAACACCAGCACCTGCCTCGGACAATGACTTTTGCTGGGTACAGGCATCATCCTTGCTGCAAGACAGACTTTGGCTGATCCTAAAGTCTCACGCTCCTACCATCCCCAGGACCATTGCCCTGTGGCTTTGTTTAACACGGGTCATGTTTACTAATAGCTGAGTTTGAATTTATAATAAACTTGATGGTGCCTAACTGATAGGTCTAAAAAAAAGCCAATTATCTGACACTGTCAGCTATGATCCTAAAACAGATGTTTGAGTATATAAAATTACGTTGTGAGGTTTGAAATTGCACATACAATTACAACCTTCATTTTTATGGCTGCTCATAAGTGTTAAATGCAACAAGATCTGCAGTTGAAATTCAGTTATTACCATTTTTCTTCATCTCTCCCAAGCCAAGATTGACTTACAGAATTGGCGTACTGGTAATTACTCTCTTCCTCTGATGAATACAGAGGAACGAACAGAGATGTTTGTTGGACCTGCTTAACATTCGTCTCGTGCAAACAACTTGTTTCCTGCACCGCCAACAGTGTCAGCTCAGCTACAAAAGAAAAAAAAAAAAAAAAAGGAAAAGAAATGGGATCAGCTCATGTCATCGTGTACCTCCGGGAAAGTTAAAAATACTGTGAATTCTGGGACAAACCACAAAAGCTGATGCCACAAGTCATGGCATCGTGGGCTGTCAGTGCTCCACTTGAATCGAGGTCACCTGAAACATTTTTTTTACCCAGCCCCAAAATCACAGGAATTAGATGCTGAGGAAGAGTGTGGTGCAGAGACGTGTTGTAGCGCTCCTTGTGCTCAGGCACTGCCACTCTGGCACATTTCTCTCCCTTACTAAATGGCAAAGAGCTAAAAATCTCTGACCAAGCCTGGCCTGGCCTACCCCAGCCATGTTCCTTTCCTTATTGGAATTTCTTCCTTTAAGCAAACAGAAAACAGTTTGCGTGGAGGCAGCATCTGCCAAATGAGCCGTCGTTTGTGCTATGAGCGGGGATTAATCTCTTTTCATATTGACTTTGGAGGGACAATTCTTGGCTTTTCCTTAAGCACATGATACGTGACATTATTGCAAAGTAACAAGCAGTTACTAATTCTTCCCAGTAAAATTGGACTGATAGTTGTGCTCCAGCAGAAAACTAGAAAATACATCGACTGAAGACACTTGGGGAATGAAACTCAAGTTTCGCTCAGCAGCTGCTTGAGGCAGTGGCTGTTATTTCAGGTGATCTGGAGGCCTGGAGCAGATGAAAGGCAAAGCTCCATCAATGCAAGAAGTTACTCACTGCTCCGGCAGGTGCTTGGGGTCGGGCAGATCTAATAGAAAGACCTGGAAAGGGAATGGTGAGGATGGGGCGAGAGATGCAGCACAGCACGTGCTGTGTGTTGGGCTCGGAAGGAGGCAGGAGAGGGATCAGGCCCCAGGTCGGGATCCCTTTTGCTGTCCCACCTCTGCTTCTGCCACCGTACCTGGTCAAAGCGATTCTAGACAAACAGGCAACAACACCAGGGCTTGCTTTTTTCTTTCAGAGCTACTAAAAGAAAGAAGAAAAATGCGAAATCAAAATAACTCATTAAACAGGAGCACTCACTAATGAAACTGCTGCGTCTTAATTTGATTTTACGAAATGAATTGCTCATTCAGCGTGGCTGTAATGGCATTAGGCTTTCCAATAAAACCTGAGTGCTACCTGCTGCCTTTGCAGATTTCCCTAAGAGCTTGCTCATGTTCCTGCTGCACCGCCCCGCGGGAAGAGAGCTTCGAGCTGTGCTGTGCCCACGGCTGGAGGACAGAGGGATGGGATGGGGAGATACAGGAGGACAGAGGGATGGGATGGGATGGGAATTACAGGGTAAAGGCTTGTGGGGGCAAGTAGGGAGGAAACCCAGCTGCTGCAGAGGGAGCTGGGCTGGGAACCCCCAGCAGCTCAGGGGGGAAATGTATTTTCATCTCTGTGCTTCCAACCCCCCTTTTCACTGCCCACACCTTTTTATTCTGCTCGTGTAACTGTTTGCAAGGCGAGCTGTGTAGACCCATAGGGTTCTGCACCAGGCTTTGCGCTGCGCCCATCATTTGGGGCTTGACAGGGTGGCAGCAGGGGGTCCGGGGAAAAAGGAGGGATGTGAGACCCAGCCCTGTGAGCAGAACCTCTTACCAGGGCTGCAGAGCTCCAAAATCCCCAAAATGTCCCTCCTGTGGCATCCCACCTGTGCTCCCATGGGACAGGAGGGGACGCTGGCACTGCCAGGCACAGCCCCATGTACATGGGGTGAGCTTCCAGCCACTGCCCCCATGCACACTTTGAGAATGGGGAGGCAGAGCCAAAACCTGGGGGCCAGCACTCACTGGAGGACAAAATCCTGTGGTGGCTGCTCCTCGGCGAGCCCAGGGCAAGTGATGCTCCCCAGGTGCTTCATGGCTCTGCATTATCAGCTCCCAAAAAAGACCTGCTGGAAACTCTTAATGTATGTAGATTGTTTATTGATTCCAACATATTAATAGATTGGATAATAAACAGTACTTTTAAACATTCTCTTAACCAAAAATATAACAAATATTTACAATCACTCAGTAAAAATACAAAAAGCATACAGAGGCACTGTCTTTCTAAAAGACATAAGTGTAAGAGGTATCAAAAAATAGGAGACAAACATTGCTTGTTACAGAATACTTTACAATCACTGACTTGTGCAGTACAATTGCTATTGGAATATCATTACATCTGTGCAGTTTTGCCAATATGCTCACATATTTAGAATTTAATTAATACCAAGCTAAACTGCATTCCAGGTATATCAAAAATAAAGATAAAACAATAAAAAGCACAATGTAAGCAAAGGCGGGATTGGGAATTCAAGGTAGATTGCCCTCTATACAAGCATCCTAAAATATAATGTGTAAAGCTTTTCTAAAGAGAGAGTATCCCTTTTTTCTTCTGTTTTTGCAAAGGCAGTGGGAAGCTTATTCTTGAAAAAAAATAAAATCAAATGTTTTATAAAAACTTAAATGCCAGTTTCACGTTTCCACTGTTGCCTGCAATCAAGTGACTCGGGAGATGACAGGCTCAGCCCCTGGGGAAAGGGACCCCCTTGGGGACACCCTGGGCAACCACCGGGGCCTCGCTGTCTAAACGCCTCCCAGCACAGCGCCGCTCCTCTGGGCTACAAATCTGGGCACTGACGAGCCAAACGAGCTGGGAAGCAGCACGCAGCCAGCCCTGAGCCCACCCTGTCCCAAATGTGCACGCTGCAGAGATGAGCACTGCAAATACCTGCACATTTCCATCCCACGCTTTGTATCCATGGGGGATGTCACCTGCGCTCAGGGGCTCGGTTATCTGATTTTCCCCTTTCTGCACCTGCAGAGGCCAATTAAAGTTTTCAAAATTGCTTTGCACTTTCTGTGATTTGCTTGGAAGATTAAGATTTATAAAGCATAATGTAATACTGTATGTTCAAATCACAAATAGCTGAAATAAGTCTTTCACCCACAAGCCACGAGCAACCAAACAGCAGAAGAGCAAGCAAACGGAGGTCTGGCAGTGGAAGAAGGTGACAGTCGGCATTTCAGCTGATCATCTGAAGTCAGGGCAGGGCTTAAAGGAAGCTGGCAAAGGTACTAAGCCAGGAGTCTGCGACCCAGAAGACATCACTTGAATAAAGCAGTATACAACAGGTCCTGACCACGGTCTTATTTCCATTTTAGTTACGAAAAAAAAAAAAAAAAGGGATAATGTCTCTTCAAATCCATACCAGACACACTACATTTGGCTATCGGCCCCGATCAATGTGATCGGTTGATTTTAAAACAAACAAACGAAAAAAACTCACAGCAAGGACAAGCAGAAGCAAGCCACACTGTGCAAGTCAGGAGAAGCAGAAGTAGGAGCTCATTTGTCAATAGTTTAAGCATGACTTATTTACACTAGCTGTATTGGATATTAGGAAAATATGATTAGCAAGAATTTCACTCACTTTAAGAACTTTCCAGCATCCTGAAAAGTCCCGCAGAACAGACTGAGGCTGTTGATGTGCAAACACCAAGGTTCAATGGGTGATTTATTCACCTGCTCTCGCTGGCTGCCAGAGGCGGCCCCGGCCCCGCTCCCGCCGAGGACCAGGAGCTCCCCGCAGCGTCGCAGAGAGCACTGCCAGGCTCTCTGGGGAAAGGGAAGCCGCTTGGACCACAGCCCTTTATCCCCTGAACTTTTGTTCAACAGGCTGAAATAAACGGCAGCTCAACATCCGAGGTCATGGAAACCGCATGAGTCAATTCACCTGGCACACGACGCGTGATTTCGGATGAAACACGAAGCATATTGCGCACTCCACGGAGAAGTTAACAAGCAACTACAGCTTGCAGTGGGATTGCTAGGACTTGGATTTATATCCCACAAAATATCAATTTAACAGTTACATTATCAACGTTATATGTGCTGAAAATAATCACTCTGCCCTGCATTGCTTTGACACTTACATTAATTCTTATTCATTAAGGCCTGTGCAGGTTCATTATATTCATTAAGGCCTCGAAAAAGCAAAATGCGTTTTATTATGATATACCTCAACTAATTTTTAATATCGTTTTCCAACGACTTGCTCCTCAGATGCTTGTGCCAAAAGCTAACACAGCCAACCACGCAGCTGTGCGTTAGGCATCCCTTCCTCGGCGCTGCTGTTCCTGACTGCCCGACGTCTCCAGAAGAACAACCACGGGGGGAAACCTCCAGCCCCACGGCAATATTCCGTCTGGCACAGTTACGGGCGCAGACACAGGCGTGGTCATGCACATTCACCTGGTAGTATCAGTCCCAAGTTGCTATGGGGAAAGCACATCAAAGGCTTTGGGTTGTTTTTGGTACTTGTGTCGTTTTCTGAAAATGTTGCATTCACCTTGCACCCCCCTGCACACACACAAAAAAAATCTTAAAGCTCTTCACAACTATGGATATAGAAATAATTTTTGAGGCACTGTAAAAATGACAAACATCTTCTTTCTAGCTTAGGCTGTAAACATCACAACAAAGATTTACAATTAAATGTTTAAATATATATTATTCACACATTCATGTCCAATTTAACACTAGAATGGGGCATCATGTGCTCGAAGAAAGAAAGAAAATGCAGGTATTTCCAGTTTTACCCCTGTGCACTCTGGTTGGCTAAGCAAAATCAAAGAAGCAATTTACTCGACCATAGTCAAACTAGAGGACTGCGCGTTAATACTGGCGGTATGTAAGTCAAATCTCATCAACATCAGCGCCACCAAGATTTTTAGCTAAGTTTTTAAACAATATGCTTTGAGATCATCTCTATTCTCCTGATGAACACAGCCCATCATAAAAGGCATTATACTCGCATCTGAGCACTATGCCATTTAACGTTCAGTTTCACAAATTTTAACGTGACTGGGGGGGGGGGAGGAGGAAGAGAACCTTTGCACCTAAATCCTCTGCCACTCTGGTAAAAGGCCAGAACACGTGGGATGATCTTAAAACCCACAACAAACAATTCAGTCTTGGATTACAGCAGCACACTTTATATGCTGAACTCTGCAGGGCAAAACCTGGTTAAAGCTCTTGGAAAAGCTTCAGACTCACCTAATAGCTCCCTGTGAGCTAAAGCTTCCACATTTCAAAAAGATTATTTAAATAAGGGAGGGGAATGCCAACTATTTCCTTAGTTGGCGGGCAGCTAAAAATTTCCCCCAAATACTTGAAGGGCTGAGGGGTTTTGTTGTGTTCGTTGCAGGCAGGACCAGCAGATGGCAGTGCTCCCATGGCTGACACGCACTTTGCAAGGCTTTAGCTGTATTTACATTTAGTACATACCCCAAACCATTCTAAAACCTACGGATTTCTGCACCTGATAATGTCCCCTTTGGTAGGCCTCTAGTTCTCCGTGTTTATTTTGAGAGCACAGTGGTTTACCTTTAGCTAATTTACTACCACATTGATTTAATCTCTGTATTAGCCAACCAGAGCACTCCCAACACGAAGGAAATTCCCATCAAAAAAATTTAAATTAATAAATTATTTTCAGATACTGCAGTAATGTCCTTCCATTTTGCTGAAACTTTGATTTTTTTTCTTTTTTTTTTTTTTTTTTTTAAGTTCATAAAATAACACTCTCCGATTTATGTAATGGTCGCGTAGAAAATAATGACAATGGAAAACTACCAAGGATTATATGGTATCATACAGAAGAACGCTTCCAATTTTCAAGTGGCCGTGACAACCAGTCCTCCCCAGCGCACGAAGCCTGGTCCATCTCAGGATACCAACGTCAGTACCCAGGTAGTCAGCACGCTCCTTGAAAATGGTTTGCTGTTTTCACAGGCAGAAAGAGTTTTGTAGGCTGTGGTAGACTGAAGGAAGGTCGAGATCCATGACCCGACCAGTTTGATCTTGTCCGTGACAGAGGCAAACACAATGACTGAGGTTAGCAGCAGCAAGGTGTTAGCGTTCGCTAACAGAGTCGCGTGGTCCTTCTTCCCACGTCCCTCGTGTTCTGAAGTGGTTTACAGAGATAGCCCGATGGTTAGACTGCTGATACTTGTTCATCTTCTGCAAAAGAAGAAAAAACAGCCAATTATTCCATCGGCCCCCTGCCTTGGCTGCAGACAGAACAGAACATCCCCGGTTATCTGACTAGAGCGGTTCTGTTAAGACTTCACTGCTTCACCGCGATGCTTTTGCTGCCTTAACAAGTGACCACAACACATGAAGTATCGCCATTTAACAAATCCTCAAGCAATCTGAGGGATTAGTCACGTAATAAATATGTATTACAAAACAGAAAATCCCATATCCTCCAAAAAATATTAGCATGCAACCCCCAATATCCCCAAAGCTACTGACTTTGGGAGAAAAGCCAGTACACTATTTCCCAACATGCAGTGATCACTGTAAAGGCTTTCCAAGTAAAATTAACCAGACACTTTAAAAACAGTAAGAGAAGTGCATCTAAAAGTGCATGGTTAAATTTAGTTTAGAAAAGTTTGGATTACAATGTTTGAAGCAATTACTTCCTCATTTTTACATCAAAAACATTTAATATCACGACCGAATTGATGCTGGGCAATTTAAAAAGTTTTACCCTAAATGTGAATTGCAGTAATAATATATATGTTAAACACTGTTTACATGTTATGGAGGGCCAAGATAGGACTATTTTGCATCAGAAATTGTTTTAATCTAGATTCCATGCTCATTTTGAGTCAGGTTGAAAGAAACGACCGCAACATCCTAATAAAAAATTAGTTCATTAGAAAGGGTGCAGAGAGATCACATCAGTGCGTAAGTATTAAAAGCAAATCAGCAGATAAACAATTAGGTGGTAATTCCTCTCACTTCAAGTTGGTTTTGACACAGTATGAGAGCAGGCTTAAGAATCTCTTGCATTTTGATCACAAGATAAACGCTGTGCTTGGTAGCATCAGCTCTTGCTTCAAACAAGATCGGGGAGACTTCAACCAGAAGAGACACTGGCAGGCCAAGGTGTGCTGTAGTCAGGTTTTGTTAAATACACTTTTCAGAAAAAAAAAAAAAAATACTGCTATTTTCTGCAATGATTTTAAACTCACTCTCCAGAAATTGCTGTTGAGGATTAATGCAGCTTAGTGCCAGCATGTTAGAATACAAAGGAGACACAAGTTGAGAATCGTACAAAACACAATCAAATCTGAATTCAAAAGAATCGATTTGGGTCACCATCCCAGTGCCATCCTAAAACAGTGGGACATCAATTATTTAACCTAGGCAGGTTGGAGCTTGTCTGCATGCAATTTATAGCCTGACAGTGTCCCTTAAAGTCATCACCACCACTAAAAGGAAACACATTTTAAAGAAAAAAAGAACATCTACATGTTCTTAAGCATCTCATTTGGATTTGGAAGGTCTCATATATATCAATTGTTTGGTGTCGAGATGTTTTTCCTAAATGGAAGATTTTTTTTTTAAACATGTGTGTATATACACACAGATACATACCCACCACATATATGCATGCATATACACACATACAAACATATTTGTATATTTAGAGATCGATAAAGATTCAGTCTCAAAGAACAGCTACGAGAAAGCCCAGAACATCATCGTGAGGTACACACAGACCAGATTTACACGGCGGTTCACTTAACATCTACCGAGCCAGATGTTGCACCTACCATCCTCTTCACTATCTGCGTCAGTCATATCTGCTAGTTTAGGGTTGGACGGCTGCCGACTATGCCACTGAGGCATCTTCGATGAAATACAGGCCACCGGTTCGCTACTGAGAGATGCTGATGAAAGTCTAGAGAGGTCACTGGGCAGCATCTTTGACCTCTGCACTGCCACACTATAGTCGGGAGGTTTTAGGTGTGGGTGGTGGGGCGATCCTTCCTTTATGTCCGCTAAAGAAATCCCCATATATCCCGGAGGGGTGGGCGGAGGCTCCCTATACCTATCGTCCTTCTTAGGTGAGGTGACACAGTACACTGGCACGAGAAATAAGCAATGGAAATGTTAAAGGAGAAAACAAAGCAAACAAAACATTAAAAAATCATGAAATGTTACAATGGCAAAACAGAAACTGATAACAAAACGCAAATGCAGAAACACTAGTTATAACGACAGCAGCAGATATTGATGCTTTCATTTACGCTTTGTACTTATTTCGAGAAGTCAGAACAGAACCAGGGAGCTCATCAGGCAGGATGCCAGCAGGGCAGAGCAGGGCTGTAACCACCTCTGCATGCAGCCTGCAGTTACAGCGCTCCTCCTGCTCCCTGCTCCTGCAGCACCGCTCCTCCACAGGGTGCTGAAGAGCTTTAAGGTGCGAAGGGAGAGCCAGCCTGACAGTACTACAGCCTGCTGTAACCCTTTCACAGGCTGAGAAACTGAAACATATGAAATTAAGGCAAGTAGCCCAAAGTTATTTTGCACAGCACGCTAGTAGCTGGTAGTTAGGAGTGCAGGTTGACTTCAACCAAAAGCCAGGTCAGCGGCTTAACAGAAATTCATTATGATAAAATATCAGTGTATTAACTGATGTGTAATAAGCTATCAAATCAGCTGTGCTATAGGAAGAGAGAAAATAGAATCATGTGAAACTCCTCCTATGAGGCACTCTATACAGTCTGCATTCATTAGTTTGAATTTTCTAGCTGGAAATAATGGCTTATCATATACATACTATAAATTATTTTAACCTATATCTTAAATTAAGTTCTCTATTTACAAGTGATGAATAACCAGGAATAGTCATGGAAACAAAAGCCTTTGGAAAGGCTCCGTTATACCTTTTGCAGTCAGACAGACTACCAACAATGGTATTTAATTGTAATGTCCATCCCACATAATTCATCTTCTACCTTCCTTCCCCATTCACTGCTCGTTCAGATCCCACTGGCTCTGAACAACAAAAACTTAACTTAGTAAATTACCTCCCCTCCCACCCACCCCCAGTTTAGGGGCTCATATGCATGTTAAATTAGGCTTTTTCCATGTGCGTGTTGCAACAGGATAGTTTCAAAGGTAGGATAATTTAAAAATCTGTTAGTTCGGTGCATTTGCATTCTTCTTATGGATGCATTTAAATCAGCTCGCGTTCTTTAGTTTCAATTATTTCATCAACTGTAATATTTTCTTATCTTACAACAAAGTGAAAGAATGGAAATAAAGCTGTACTTTGTGTGTTGGGGATATGTGAGATTCTGGGTGTTAGTAACAGGAACGAGTTGGTTTATACCTCATGGCTTTTACCTTCATGCTTGGATTATAGTAAAATAAACAAAACTGAATTCATGTAGCATGAGTTTTAACTAATATATGTGGGTAGAGGCAGAGATTTATGCTACTGGTTCGCAGAAACCATTTTCAGGTATCTAGCATTGGACTGGGTCCCTACGAAATAAATGGGAGGTGAAGGAGGCTTTGCTCCCCCTGGAGGGATGGGGAGTGGCTGGTCCTCCTAGCAAGCCCCTCTTTGGTCTGGAAATAGTACTGACAGGAGTGGGTATATTCTCCTTCAAAGGAGAAAGCTACATCTGTTTCCTAGAGCTAATAAATAGTCTGCTGTAATAATTAAAGTTGGAATAATGTGCATTGTTGCAAAGCTCTGTATGATATTTTACAAATGTTATCAAAATAAAACATCCTAATAGCACTTAAAGTCCACAGCACTAAGTGTCCGTAGTGTCTGGCACCCACCCCCAGCTCCTGGGGATTACAAAGCCCCTTCACAAGGAGCTGCATTGCTGGCTGCAAGTCTTCTTCCTGCAACTCCTTAATCCTCTCCTGTTCCTATTAAAATATTCCCTCCTTTAAAAAAAAAATAAAAATTGGAGTCTTTCATCTTTAAACAAAACAGACTCTCAAACGTTCTCCTGCTGCCTATATGCTCCCAGAAATACAAAAAAAATTCCTTCTCCATGTGTGGTATCACCAGGTGAAACACTGGAGTGCAGAATGTAATCAGCTGAAGCTTAGATTATTGCTTGGGAAATCTGTTACAACATTAGGAACTGCTAAGAAAAATCATTCAATAATTACAACTAAATTTAAGCAATTAGAACAAAAATGTTATGGTCCATGTTCCTCATCTTTTAAGCAAAACCTACTGGAGATGCAAAACTAAGTCTATCACGGACCCCTTCCAAAGCAGCTGATCACCTTCTCTGAGAATTCACTTTATAAAGAAACTATGGTGAAATTCCACACAGTGGTTAAGGGAAACCTAAGAGGCAGAAGCAGGAATTTTGATGTCTACTCTAAGTAAAAGCTGGGTGCTGCACAACGCAGAGGCATGCAAGCAGTCAGCACGCTGGCTGCTGCTCTGCCAAGACCACATTCTGGCAGCAGTGTGTGGGCAGTGGCTTTCCAGCTCTGTTTCAGGGGTTTCAGGCAAGAACGTATGTGCCAGTTCTTTGGGGGGACTATTCAACACCAGCTCTCATTAAGCAAACGAACTGAAGATTCTTGTTTTGTTTACAATATTGTGAATGCATGCAGTCATTACAGGCTCTAGTAACAAGCTGTCTGTACAGAATAAGCAAATGGTGAAATAAAGCAAAAGTATCTTTGGCATATTGGATGATGATGCATAGCTATCAGATTAGCATTTGCAAACCAGAAATCATATCCACCTGTATCAGGTCTCTGTTTAAGCAGGTATATGCATGCTCTACTGGAGCACAGGGCTGAGTTTCTCACCAGCCCGCTATGACTGCATCAAGGAGACAAGCTACACGGTGCAGTATTCGGAGTTAAAACCAAGAGACACAGCCGTGAGCAAGGACAGCATGGCCTGAATAGCTGCCATGCCATGCCCTCAGATAGCTCAGCAGCTCACAAGCAGTTTTGAAAGGCGACAAGAGCAAAGTCCATGCACAGGAGAAAGCTCTGGGCCAGCCTGCTGCAAGGCTCCACCACGCTGCCTTTCTTTGCAAAGCCAAGGAGGAGGAATGCAATCCAAGACCTCCACCCTGTGTGCAATGTTTGTTCAGGCAATTACCTTTGATAACACAAACCCTCCAGCAATCTAGGCAGTAATTAAATTGCATTTCAGCTGCACTCTTGGCTTAGGGTTTAGAGAGCTTTGCACTCCATGTTTTATCTTGTTGTAACCCAGTTCCCTTTGTTTTGGCAGTTTGGCAGCTAAACTCACTAGGACAGTGGAAGAACATCTTGCTTGGTAAAACTGCACATTTTGGAAAGACATTTTGTAATATTTTCTCCTTTTGTACATAGCCACATCTCAGCTGTGTACCCAAATAAATGGCAGTTTAACATAGCAATGGTAGGAAGTGAATCTGCTTTTCCCTTGAGCCTCTGGGCACACAAGTCCTGTGGACGAAACGTGCCCCAGCTCCAGAGGTGGAGGTGCTTTGTACCACTCAGCAATCACACTCTTCTCTCTTAGGATCATGGAAAGTCTGTATTGTAAGGACTCTTTGAGGAGCTGTGCTCATTGCTCTTTAACAGAGGAAAGTCTACAGTGATGAGGGCTTCCAAAAACACCCCCAAAAATAAAAGGTCTTACTACAGAGAGGAACTGTCTGACATTTTCACGAGGACAGTTCTCCTGCAGACCCATAAAGCGACTGGGAAGTGTGCTGTTTTATTATTTCAATTTTCCTAATGCAAGAGAAGGTGGTTTGAAAACACACTCTCTGAGTAGCGTTCTGATTAAAACCACATGTAAAGCTGAATTTAACATGCAATCCAGCCCCCAGATCTGCTGATGTCATTTCTTAACAACTTAATATCAAAATGCAAAACAGATGTAGAAGCTTCCACAAGCCTTTGGCTTGGCTTACCTATCAGGCCTTTTTCTGTACTCGAAGTAACAGTTTTGTAAGTTGTGTCAGTGCCTGGTTTAGAGTCCAAAACCTCCGTCTGCTCTGACGTAGAGTTCTCCAGCCCCCTGCGTTTAATCGTCCCATAGTTTGTCTCATACGTGTCCGACAGAGAGCTCGAGGAGGCCCAGCTCTGCCGAGACTGATCGTGCTCCACGCTGGCTTTCGACTGCCTGTTGTTTTTGGAAAAGGCTTCGGAATATAAATAAGCCTCCTCTGAGTAACAGTTTGTGGGATCAACTTCGGCTATAGGTCCGTCCAGCTGGGTGTGGCGGTAGGAATTCAGAAGATCCCAGCTCTTCTGGTTTGGGATATTCTGGAAGTTGTCATGAGAGCTACTTGAGCATGAAGTCCAGCTTCCCCGGCCACTGTCTGCTGCCTCTACTGTGATGTGGTCGTGGGAGATCTCCTCGTTGCTCATGGACGAGGTGAAAGCCATCCCTCTGATCAGAGCAGGCCTTGTGATTGACCAGCTGCAGTTGGAAACGACAGGAATCAGAAAGTCATTAGCTTTTAAAACAGCAGTGGTGTACGCAGAGACAATTACCTGGTTTTAGAGGCAACTAATCTCTGGTTTTGTAACAGTATGCAGCAAGACGAAGACACATGCAAGCCCAGCAAAGAGATACTGTTGTTCCTGGTTTGTTCCTGGCTCATTAGCGCATGCTGTGGGAGGGCAGCTCTGCTTTGGAAGAAGGAACAAGTCTGCAACACACCTAAGAGGCTTGACCCCAGATTCCTAAAAGCCTGGTCCACAGCAGCTTTCCTCTATCAACTACAGCAGGACAGCACTTGATAGAAAGCAGGGGAGTAATTACACCGTAGTTCCACACCGCTACTTTTTCTCTGTACTTGTAAAACAAAAACAAAATAATATACTTGGGTTCAGAATAAAAAACACCTTTGATCAAAGCAAGTCAGAGTGAGGTAGTTTTATTTGAGTAACATTTGGAAATACTGGGCATAAGTGACACTTGTGGAAGGGATCTGGAATGCCAAAAAATTCTGAAAGCTCAAAAACTAAGTTTCTTGTTAAAAAATGGCTGCTTGAAGCTCTAGTCATTGTCAACACATAATTAAGAAAAAATAAAGCCCGGTTTGCACAAGTTTAGAAAACAAGAAGTTAGAAGCACTAGACATTATTCAAGTCTCTTAACTATTTTAGGTTATGTTAACAAATGCATGGAAAGCACAACACGAAAATCCAACACTTTACCTCTCCCATTTATTGACACACTGGGAGATAGAAGAACGTTTCTTATATATGTGTGAACAACTTGTTTTTCCCCCTTGCTTTTCTATTTTTTAAATTCTAGCATAAAACCTGTTTTCTTACCTCCACAACCCCTTCAAACTAAAGCACAGAAGAGCAACCACAAACCTTGAACAATCTGCCTTTGATTTGCAAACAGAACCCAGTTTGTAAAGCAGCAACATCCTTGGTGTTGCACTTCAGTTCTGAAGGCAGCTTTGCACGTCCTGAAGGCAAGGTGCCAGTGACCCAGTGCAAGGGGCATTTCGCTCAGCACACTGAGCTCTGCCTACACTCAGCATCTGTTATGCCTTGTAGAAAAGGGAATTACTTTAGGTTATGAAGCGCACCTTTTAATGCCCATTTTAGCACAACGGGATAAAACAAAACAATTTCTTAAAGGCTGTATCACCCTGGCAAAACATACACTGAGGTCTCTTCACAGGGGAGAGAACTCTGCAGAATGCTGGTGTATTAAAATCAATTATACAGAAACAACACACAGCTCCTTATAGTGTTCGGTTATAAAAGGATTAGACTGCTTTTAAAATGACCTGTAAAGACTAGAAATGTGAGGAGAATCTCTCATTCACTTGAATCTGCAACATCTGAGGACAGAACATGCTATCCCAAGGAGATTTCCACATATTAAATTCTGTGGATCAAAGCTTAAAATGTAGTAAAACAAAAGCAAAAAGCTTCCATTTTTAAGGGGTGCATCAGGATGCATTCTCATTGCACTAAGGTAACAACACCGCATGTACAAACTCTCAGGAAGACAGTGGCAGCAAGCTTCCACTCTGCCTATGCAAAGTACAATAATAAAAAATCCTTAAAAATCATATTAGAGTACGTTAAGTGACTGGTACTGCTGACTGAGATACTGTTGGTATCATCCTGTTCTTGTTCTGCTCTCTTGGTACCTCACAGCAAGTGATTTGTTAAATATCAGACTAGCTTTTAATATGTTTTCAGTTTCCTACAAGAGACATCCACCTGAACCCCAGTGATGTGCGCAAGCTGTTGTTTATGAACGTAATACCGCAAGTTTCATGGGAAAACGTGCACTTCCCATGCAGAGCAGCCAACACTCCGTCTTCTAACAGCTCAGAGTTTGTAACTGCACCCTGCCAAAACCTTCACTCCCCTCTCTTACACCACAGGACCACGTCCAGCCCGACGCAGCTCGTCTCACCCGGGGCAGGGCTGGCCGTAGTCCGTCAGCGGCTGCGGGTGCTCCTTCCTGTCCGCCCCCGCGGCGTCCACCACCGTCAGCGACTGGGACAGGCCCCTCTCGTCCTGCAGCGCTGCCGACATCGAGTCCACCGAGCAGTTGCTCACGATGCTGGAGCGGGACGAAATCTCGCTGTGACTGGAGTCCGAGAAGTTATCGGATTTCGTGGAAGGTATGAGGGCGTAGCCTACGGGAGAGGAGAGGAGAACGTCAAAGAGTTCACTGGGTATGTCAGTGGAGCATTAACACACGTATCATGGATATTTAAAGATAATACCAAATCCTACTTGCAATCAGTCCAGTGAAGTTTTTATAGTACTAAAGCTTTCAGCATCTGCCAGCATCTAGTACTGCAATTTATTAACTCAAGCCGAGTGCCCCCGGTAACCTAGCTGCAACTCCACAGCCATCCAGACCATATGGCGAAACCAACGTCAACAGGATCAGCACTTGCAGCATGCACAGTGGGTGGATAGATCAGATCTCTCCAATCTTACAAGCCCTCAGTCCCCTACTATAAAAGCTGTGCATTCCCACAGCTTCCTCTGGCCTACAGTCATGAGACTCAAAAAAAGATTTTGGCAGAGGCTGAGGAGATGCTGACTGAGGTAAAAGTGAGCTATTAGCACTCAGGGATAAGCCATATGGTCCATTTCAGCTTTATTATCCGTTCCAGAATTAACAGATCAGGAAGCAAAAGTGGGAAACACAACTTTGGCAGGAGCCGGACCAGACACCAGCACTCCTCACGCAGAAGGGAAACAGCTGAAGACCTCACCAGTTTCAGAGCAAAACATACCACACTTTTTTTCTGCTTGGCTTTGCCCTCAAATAACTTGTTTCAAATACAAATGATGTGTATAGGCCCATATATGCAATACTTTCCACTAGTACCTGTAGTAGACCTGAAAAATGCTGCTATAGTAGGGTCTTCATGGGCTCTGGTTACAGGTATCCTGTATACTCTTCTGCTGGCACAACTAAGGTGACTCAGATTGGGATACCTGTTCCTAGACCATATTAGAAAAAGCACTCAGCATGGACAACTTGATTAAATCTTGTGATGACCTCAGAGAATGAAGGATAGAACTGAAACGCCCTGAATTTGGCAAAATGCCTCTGTGCTGGTCTGAGGGCAACCACGCTCTGAGGGCCTTCAGGTTTAGGGACTGACCCTGCTGAAGCTCGTCCTGCTGTATCGTCAGGCAACAAATTCAGGAGGTGTCTGGTAAAGCCATTTGCTTTGCTTGTTTTAAAAATATTTTGCCTCACATAACTCTGTCCCTGTGCACAGCTGTGGGTTGTTCCCATTTGTTTGAGGGCAACAGGTCCTGGATTAATAACTGTTTCATTGTGTTGTTTTTTGTTATTTTGTTGTCTGTTGTTTTTTGTTTGCATTTAAATATTTTTTCCTTAAAGTTCCCACTGAGTTTCTCTATAGCAAATCCACTGCATGTCGAGTTATACAAACCTGCCTTATCCTGCCTTCACTGAGAAACAGACTACGATATGCCTTACATTACGTGCATAAAATTACAAAGTTAGAACCTTTATTTGAAAATACTGCATCAACAACTGCTGCATGTATAGTTAAATGAGCGTATGTAAACTAATCAAAACATTGCCTGCCTTCTTTACAGGAGACCATATCAATACATAGTTGACATAGTCCTCAGATTAGGATTTTGTGTTACCCGGTTTCCTGCCAATTGCTCAATTTTTCACTTCATTTTTACCTACCTGTGCCTTTGAGCTGAACTGTCATATATTCACATCAATTAGGTGAAAATGTGAAGTGATCAGGCAATTAAAAACCATGACAGTGGTTCACACAACTTAATACAGAAGACCGATGCCATCAAGTCCACAAAAAACAACACAGATTGTATAACATGGCATCTAGAGCCACTGGTATACATGCCACTGAGCATACAGCTCACAGTTTGAGAGATTTCACAGTTTAAGCTTACTTATTGCTGTACAATTGTAAGAGCTATACGAGCATTAAATATCATCAATATTATCCAACTAGAGAACTGATAAACTTATTAATAACAAAAAATTTAAGACTAGTGTTTTTAATGTCAAATTTTAGTTTCCTTTCCTTTGGTAATAATACCTCATATTCTTTATTTTGCTCTCTAAAATTAACACCACTGTACTACAGTTAAGAAACGTTCTCACTGTGTCCCTTTTAAGACACTGTTCTTCAAGTACCTCAAAGATCTGTAGAACAAAAGGTCTCCTCCTTGTTAAACAGATGAGCACTATCTGAAAGCTGAGTCATTAAATAACGGCACACATACATAAACAGCCTAAATGCAAATCTTTGCCAGGCTGGAAAACTTAGCAGAATAAGATGTGGCCAATGCAAATATACACAAACCCCACCAACGCTGGAAGTGATCATCTGTTTTACATAGTACAAAGGACTACTTTGAGTCAAATGTAAAGAACATTACAGAACTTTCTGTTTCACTGGCATTTGCAAAACACTAAACAACAAAACTCACTGTACCTGTTCCTTGATTTTCTGAACTTCACATTATTTCTTTTACTACACTGTAAGGGTGATTAGTTATACTGACACAAATACCTTCTATTTTTGAAAAGGTGAACGGAAGTACATTAAAAAATTAAACATATTTTAACGAGCCTGTATGCAACTGCATAATGCTAACATAACTTGGGTTACATGAGCGTATCTGATATGGAATGGACATCATAGTCTTTCTTCTAAAAATACATCACAGAGTCTTCCTTCTCCTTCTAGGCCCCATCTGTAGACAGTCACATGTCAGTAGATTGCTGTTGCTATAGATACTTGCTGTGTTCAGAGCATCACTGTCTCTGTCCTTTTGTTTTTTGCTGCTTTCTGAGGCTTGAATGTGCTCTGTTTCCCTTTTTGCAGTAAAGGCTGTTCTTTCCCTGGAGAAGCTTCTTTCCCTAAGTCTTCCAAACAGCAGTCCCTTCTCTCTCCTGCGCTCACGCTCAGCTTCTGCCTTTTCACTCTCATCCTTTCTTTCTGCCTTTTCGCTTATGTCAGAACTGCCTCTTGCTTTGACAATCATCTGAATTTTCTTTTGTAAGTAAGCCCCACCTATTCCGTAGCTGCGCTGTCCGCTGTTCTTGTTGCTGGTTTCACTGGCGAGGGATGAGGAAGACCCAGACAGATTCATCTGACTGCAGTTATCCGACCTCTGGATGTTACCAACTACAATGAAGCGCACACAGACAGATCTCGGTAAGTAACAGCAAAAGCAATGCGTTGATTTAAAAAATAATTCTTCGGTCTTATTTGCACGTGACTTGGGTACAACTTAAAAGAAAATTAAATTGAAGATTTAGTGAACTGTGTTCATGCCTAAAATTATGTCTTCCAGCTGTCTGTGAAGCACCTAATTTTAGTTCAATAAGCCGTTAACAGTACGCACACAACAGGATACGGATTACCTTAATCAAATTAATTCAGTGCTAAAAATAGGCCAAAAGCAAGTTGAATTAATGAAATAATCCCCAAAGAAATAAAACATTATTTACAAAGAAAGTCAGCAAACATAACATGTTTATAAGAGAAATACAAGAGAAGTGGAATCTCAGTGGAACCAGGTTTGGCAATCCAAGGAGTTACGGCTCTTGTACATACGCTGTGTTTAAGTAAAACAAGTGACATTCTCCTAAGGGAAACAGATCTTGTGACAGCCAAAGTGGATGGGCCAGCACGATCTCACACTGCAACAGGTGAGAAGACGCAGCAAGTCACCATGCCATGCCATGCCAACCCAGCGGCTCTGGGCTGTCAGTGAGTCAAAAGCAGCGCAGCAGGGATGGAGAAATGCCTTACACTGTTCAACACTGACCACACTGGCTGACTAGAAAGTGGTGTTAAGAGATTTCAAATGAATTCCCATCCAAGCTTGACTAACGATGAAGTGATGCAGGTCTTTTAAGATGAAGATATCAGAAAAAGGGATTCTTGGGGCATCATGATAGACAGGGATATATACAAAGCCCTGTGCATAAGAACAAAAATATGAATAACAACCCTGGGATTTGGATGAATGCACTTCTTTCGTAGCTATCAAAACCATCTGTTGTGGAGAATTACAGCAGTATTTTATTGCCAGCTCCAGCTAATCACCCGATATTCCAGCTACCTTAGGCAAAAATGTAAGATGTCACAACAGCTGCAGTTTGTGTGCAACCCCGCTGTCTTCAGGAAATCCCCAAGTCTGCGAATCACGTTAACCTTAGTGGTCACCTAGATCCGGAATGATGCACTGGTGGGTGTCAAAGCACCGAAGACCTATAGGGAATTCTGTCAGAAGCACTTAAGCTATTTTAATGAAATTAATTATTCCACTCCTTACACATTAGGTCACTTTTAAGGCTAAAACACAAACACATTGGAAAAGAACGTCTATTATTAATTGACAGGAATGCATGGTTCTATTCTTGATATGAAATAACTTAATTACCATCTCTCTTACATGTAATTACCAAAGAATGTTCCTCACACTGTTACCCTGTTTTTTGTAGAGCACTGGCACAAGCTGCTCACACAGACGCTGCACACTGTGAGCACTGATGAAGCACACGTACCTTTGCGTGGAGAGCCCTGAGGGGAAGCCGGTGGGCTGGAGTGCAAAGAAGATGCCATAGACATAGTGTCTTCTGTCTGCTTCTTGGTACTTACTTCCTCAGACAAGCTTAATGACTTCTGTGGAGAGCCTGTACCTACAACAACAATGCAATCATTTACTACATATTATTCTTTTTTCAAGTTAGCAATATCTGTGGCCACAAAAACATCATATTGAACAATCACTGAAGAATTCAACAAATACGGGAGCAGATGCTTGGATGAATTCTGCACGCCATGGCCACTGATGCTACTATTGCCAGCTGCTCAACTGAAATGCGTTGAAACATCCGCAACTGGAACCATCCCCACAGATACTCTGGTTGTAGGTTTGACAAAGGACTAAGAACTGTATAAAGCACAAAGCTTGGAGGAAAACCTTGCCCTTGACACTGTTCGGACAGCGCTAAAAACAATTTTCACCATAGCCAACAAAAGCATTCAAGATCTGAATCAGGAGTTCTTAAATCAGTAATTGCAGGCACTATACAGAACACAGCACAATTAGCAAAATCAGTTTACCACAGTATTTAGCAAACTGATAATTCAGTATCTTTTGCCATCTTGCACAGGACAGTGGTAAAGAGTTCATTAAATTTCTCAGTTTGTTATATTAACGCTGAACATAAGGGAGTGAAGAAATACCTCTCAAAAAAGCTTCTGGAATATATCAAGATGCACAGGCTTTCAAGAGGAGAATTGAGAATAAACAGTAACTACAACCACTGTTATAACACATATGCTGCAACAGACTTTTTTCTAAAACTATTTTAATGAACTTTGATGCTCAGTGTATCATAGAATCATTTCCTATCGTTTATTAACTGCAACTAATTTTATTTAATAACCCATTTAAAATAACCTTACCTTTTAAATGACCCAACAGTTATGCAAATACACCAAAAGCATTTTAATGCATAATACTGCTTTGCAACTGGTAAATGTAGAAACAAAAGAAATGTAATGCTCACTAGGAACAACTAGTAACAAGTGTTTCTCCTTTTGACAATAAGGTTGTTATAACTGTGTTCCAGAGCTTAAAATATTAAATGTGTTTGACTTGTTCCAATGATTTCATTGAGAAGTATCATACTTCATTTGTCATGAAAATAAACAAACTATGCAATTCTACTCAGCTGCAGCAAGATCTCCTTAGAATCTGGGAATATAGAGCAACAGACTTAATCCTGTACATCTGGCCTGCTCAAGAGACATAGTAAGATCACTTTAGTTAGAAGTCTAAGTCATTTTCTTGAATGACTAACTGAGATACATGCATAAAGAGGTCTCAGATAATCCATCCAGCTACAAACAGCTCCAGATAGCTGAAGATACTCACTGAATGTGACATGATCCTTTGTCAGTCCCTTCTTTCTACTGGGATATAAGTTCACAGTTGGAACCTGAAGAACTTGACTCATTCTGTTCTGCTGATGCTGATGTGCTTTAGTGGTTTGGCCGATTGATCTCATGGGTACTGGAGACATTTCGGAGGATTTCGCCCCTCTTCTCTCACTTAAATTCTTTGTCACTGTTATGGAAAAACTGGACATAAATATCTTGCACTTTGAACGGCAGGATTATTACAGTCATTCTAAGTACAAACAGTCAAAAGCAACCATGGTACGAAGCAGATTGAACATTCAAAATGTTTTTTATTCCAAACATTCCTAGCTTGTTGCACTGAAGAGACAGGTGCATAAAATGACATTAAAAAAATAAACTAAAAAACTAAACTTTTTGAAGTGTCATACAAGTACTTTATCTAGAACAAAAAAAAGTTATTTAGTTCTACTACAATTATATTCCATATTTTAAATGCTTGTACATAGGGCACAAAAACTTAACAGCAACATCTCTTTCAAAATTATGTTATGCCACAGAAGAGAGAAGGAGAGGTTGCTTTGCATCCAGCATCAAACCGTTCACTAGGTGGCACAATTGATTTGCAACGCAGGGAACGGATTCAGTTTCTACCTTAATTACGCAGCAATTAATAAACTCAGAAGTTAAGACCATCTGACTTCCCTTAAATTACCTTGGAAATGTGTGGATTGCAGATTAACCCCTGCTCATTGTTCCTGCTAGCAAAGGTAGGAGAATTTCACTTCTGAGATACGAGTGGGCAGCTGTACCTCCTACTTGTCTGAACATGAGCAGAAAAAGTTATCTGCACAAAAACCATCTGCAAAACTACGTACCAGGATCCCTGACTCAAATCTACCCCATTAAAATTTATATACGTAACGTGGGCAAATGCACCATGTGCAGAGCACCTTCCCCTGGAACATTATATTGCTCCGGCTCCACTGGAACAAAAACCATAAGGAGATGCTCCCCTGTGCTCCGCATTCATTTCCCATTCTTTCTGCTAGCTCTGCAAATTATGACTATGATCTCAACCTTTTTTTTTCCTTTATTTATGATATATTTTGATAATATGCCATTCTTCTATATTTATTTGCAAGTCCATTTAGCCTTCATTTTCCTTTTTTGAAGCTTAAGAAAAAAAGGACTTGATTTGCTTAACTGCTGGGAGTAAAACAGTCAATATATATTCCCAGATTTTAACTTCCAAATGTCTATGGCTAGCACTGTTCAAACAATATTTATTTAAATCATATGTGCCTAATTTAAAAGAATTGAAAAATAACCTCATAACATTTATATTCGTCTCCTGGGCACAATACAACCACCTGTTATGTATTCACATATATCATCTATTAAGAATTCATCCTGGCATGCTTTGTTTTTTCTACAGGGGGAAAAAAAGAGTGCATAAAACCACCATTACATATCTTCCATTACCTACACAGCCGAACAGAGCACTGGAAGCATACCTCTATCAGCATACAGATGCTTTGCATCTTCCTATTCAGAGCTACCTGTGATTTCCTGCGACCTCAGGCATAAAATCCGTGTGAAAACACAATTTAACATTTTCAAAAAGGGAACTAAGTATGGCCTTTTCCTATATCACTGCTATTTAAGAAGAAATGCTTAGGAAGGCACTTTGGGAAATAACAGGGATTTGTACTCCTAATACTGAATAATGGAAAGGACCTAAAATCTTATCTTCAAGATGTCATCATCTATTCATGATCTTAACTTATCACAGATAAAATGGTATTTGAGGACCAAAACGACTTAAAATGCTGTGTTTGTACATCAGACAAGCATGAAACATTATTTTGATTAGCAAGGTTACTACTGTTCTATTTTGAGACAACTCCATGGTTGGGGCATTTGAAAATCTCTCAGAACCAAAATAAAATGAAATTACCTCTTCTCAATTTGAAATAAGAAGTCACTGCATTGTGTAAGAGAGCAGATGATAGTTTTAGTTGGACAGTTGCACAGGACTTCAAATTATGAAAACTGTCCTGCTGTAGTCCTCTATTTTTGACTGTCAAGCCATGTCAATCCCATCAGTCAATATTGACTTGACTTCTGCTTCTCAGCAATCTTTGTTTATTCTAAGCTGTAAGTCATTGCAGTTTATATTGATTTTGTCTCTTTTCATTTTCTTGCTGTTCATATGGTAAACGTTACTTTTATCCTTCCTAATTCTGTACAAGGACAGCAGGGCAAGAATATAGCTAATGTACTATTGAATTCCCTTCCAGACTGCTAAAATGACACGGAGTTTAAGAACTAAAGGTCAAAATAAAAAAAATCATTGAAGTTTTCTGAACTCAACCAAGATCAGAATATAAATGCTGGCTTGCTGAAACCACATTAGTTAAGATATGAATTGACAAACAAGTTATTTCCTAGAGCAATTTTTCTTGAAGGGAGAAGAGAAAGATCTTAAATGGGTCTTTCTAGGGAAGGAACAACATTTTCACCAATTTGGTGGTAATCTACCCTTACATATAACCGTACTTACGAGTGCTATATGCAGGCTCACACTGCAGTGACAGAATTTGGATCTTCTCTTCGTCTGTCTCCACGTTCAGGTTGGACAAGTACTGCTTCACCTTCCTCGCCATCTGGGCGTCCTCGTACAGCTTCTTGGCATTGAGCAGTGAGCTGCGCCGGGCCCGCTTCTTGTGAGCGCCTCCCTGCACATCCAGCATGTTCGAGTTCGTGCTGCCCTGGCTCAGGGACCTAGAAAAGAAAAGAGCAAAGCGGTCAATTTTTGGCTCTCGACAGCAACGAGGAGCTTAAGTAGCACACCCCAAAGCAGATTAATAATCTTCAGTTAGGGCTAGTGCATGCTGATGCAAATGAGTTAAAAAGATGAACAGCATTAAAACAACAGTTGTCTTAAAATGTTCTGGTAAAACTGATAGCAGCAACTGGAGCCTAGGAAAGGGCTGCACATGAAAGTGTGGAACTAGCAAGAACGAGGCGCAACACTGTGTAAAGTTCCCATTTTGCTCAGCTAATGAATCATGGCTTGTTCTGCAAACCCCACGCTATTTCTGCAGACAGTATTAGTGGATAAATTTGATAACTTTGTTGGTTTAAGGAAGCTGGTACCCACTGTATGCTTCAGGCTTATGCCAGAAACTTCTTACAATCCAGCTGACTACAGAAGTGAGTGACTACTGTAATCCTCCTAGAAAACTGAGCTTCGGACTATGCTTAAATAAGGGAAAAACTGTGTTAAATATGCAAAGTACATTTTGTTGTGTGCTTAATTTATTTCTCCAATTAAGTAAAAACTCCACAGAAGAGCAGCTCATTAAAAATCAGATCCCAACAGAGGTCAGGAAGGCAGTGATGACATACATATACTCAGACATGTATAGACTCACATTTATGAAAGACAAAGCTCCTGAATATGCCTAATTCTGAGCTGCCAATTCTATTAGCAACTGAAGCAAAAATAAATCAGTTAACTAAATCATTAATGCACATCAATTACTATTCATGGCTGTCACTCCTGTTCACACTGAATCAGTGACCAAACAATTGACCTTGATTTAGTTAAATATACACATCAACTGCTTTGACTTTAAAAGTCATACAGCCACCTCTGTCCTAACCAATTTTATTTTTATTTTTTTTAATAAATAGAGATAACAGAATTAACTTCATTTTCAAGGGCTAAATTCTTAGTAAGGTTACTTATCAAAACCTTGGGTGCATTTACAGACCCATAAGTGGCAGACTAAACAAACTCCAGCACAGAAGAGCTGTAATAGCTCAGAGTCAGAATTAAACATATTGTTTGAAGATGCCTGAAGAATCAAACACACTGAGTTTAAAAACAAAGAAATGGTGGAAGACACCTGCCTGCAATATTTTCTAAGATGTTTAATAACTTAAACTAAAAGAAAATATAAGCTTAAAAACCAGAGTGGAAACGTATCGCTTAATTAAATAAAAAGCTAAGACTATTAAAGGTGAAGAGCAACAGATGGCACGATGGACTGTTAACACCTATTTGAAGCAAGGAGTCACTGATCTCCACTACAGGTAAAACCCAAACTATTACCTGTTCTATAGGAATATAAATTATCTTTCTGTTAACGATTATGTAATCTTTAATTTCATATGTGCACAGTTTCTTTTAAGTCTAGACTTGACTTTTTGAGTCAATTTAATTTCATTTTCCTTAAAAATCATTTCTTGTTACTGATTTGTGTTCAAAGGCTACAGATCACCAACCACACTGCTGGGAGGAAAGGCAGTGACAGCAGGACAGGGTGCTCACGGGGTCCAGGCACTCTCTTTGAGAGCTGCACTGGGTGCAGGTGATCACTGACCACTGACTGCTGGTAGCCCAGCTCCCCCGCGGGGGCATCTACAGGATGCTGAGCTCACTTCAGGGACTGGCATCCCAGCCTGCTCTCCCCTGTCCACCTAGTGCAGATGATGCTGCTGTCGCCCTCACTGCTGGCAGGGTAAATCTGAGCCTGGATGCTTGCTGCTGCTGATGGCTCTGCCACACTAAGCTCCCTCTGCAGCTTGCAAGCCACTTGCAGCAAGAGCAAACCACCGGGAGCATTCCTGCATCCGTCCTCCTGCAAAATGCTGGCAGACTAAAGCAGAGCTGGCTTTAAACCAGATGCCCATAATAAGTCAAGTAGCAGAGTGTGCAACGGCACATAGGCTGAGGAACACAGATAAGTCATGTGCAAAAAACACATAAGAACACACAAAATATTGCTACCATGTCATCTTAAAATCCCTGGTTATGTGGAAGAGTCAGCTACTTCACTAGCCAACCTTGTTAATCTCATTTGTAGCCATTTCGACAGTCAGTCCTCGCACAAGTAAAACTTCAGTGAGGATTCTGGTGTATGAAATGTGAAATACATTGTATATATACTAAAAAACAAATAATTTGGAACTTAGACTCAAACTTCAGAAGGGGAATTTATATATTATCACAATTCAATGCATCTTTACAGTTTATAGTGCGTAATGGCTTAAAACTTTTTTACATGTAAAGACCACGTTATTTATTTCCAAAAATAGTTCGCCTTCCAGTATAACTGCACAGCAGCTTTTTTTCTTTATGCAGTAAGCCAAAACGCAAAGGACTTATCCAGCACACAGAAGCAACTCAGAATCTTTATAGCTGCAGTATAAAATTGACTGTAACTCCCTTATTCCTGTTTTCCAAAATATATGTATTGCAGGGTTAATAAAATGCATGCTGTATTTCAGGTGCATGCACTAACGAGGAGGATGCAGTATGTTAAGAGTTGCATAATCTTTATTTATCTTAGTTGCATTCATCTCTACACTTACCCCAAACTTCTCCACCTCTTCTTCCTGTAAGCAAGAGCCATATACATTGAAGCATGTATTTGAACAGAAAAGCACAGGAAAAAAATAAAACAGTTGAGAGTCAGGAAGAAAGATGTAGACAGGAAAGAACAGAAAAGAAAAGATCTCTATACAGCAAATTCTTCTCACACAACAACACAACGTTTTTATGGAATGCAAGGACAGGACTCGTTCAAACACTTCAACATGGAAGAACATCTATCAGTTTTTTGTTTATTTTTAAATTTAAGCTCTGAATTTAAAAACCAAACGCAAGTTAAATATTCTTGTTAAGTATGTCCCGTAAGACAAACTCAATTTTGATGGAGCAAGCAAAGGCTTTTTAACTTATTCATACTGTAGAAAATGCAATTGCATTAACTTATTATATGCATTAGGACCACAGTAAATGTATGAGAAATCATCAGCATTCGAGTTTATGATGTTATTTTCTCTTGATTGCTTGCTGGAAAACAAGCTGTTTGCCAAATACCCGCTGAAAAACTAGATGCTCTATATTAATTGGTAATGAACTTGTTAGCAAGTCTCATGTTACCACTAACAAACATCTTTTCTTGTTCATTTTTCATCTTCTTCAAAAACATTTGTTGGTGCTTCATAACACAAACTGATAGATCAAACACCAGAGGCAATGAAAATGAATATAAATGATGAAAACATGGAATTATTTTCTTTTAATCTTTGGCACTATCGCTAATATTAGATGCGTATGCATTTTATGTTAGTGTGTACATTTTAAATTATGGTCATTAAAATGTCTTCTGTAATTCTGAAGAAAGACACTAAAGGGTAACTATTTATTTACTAGTAAATTCAGCTAATGATTAGATTTCATTAGGCCTCAGAAGATGGAAAGGGCATCGGGGAAGTCTATTTATAGATAAATTTCACTTGTGAACATCAAGTTTTCTAAAAAGCAACCGTAATTTACTGATAAGGAACTTTATAATTTTATGTTAAAAGGGAAGTTTGGGTAGTTCAAGTACAAGAGCATGAAGGTGACCCCCTGCTTTGAAGGGAATCCATCCCTAAACAATGTTAACAAGGGATCCGTTATTTTTGTCTCATACTTCCATCTGACCAATTTTAATCAAAATTCTTATGTCTGCCTATAGCCAGCCCTGAAAACAAAAACCAAGCGGGATTCATTATCATCTGGGAATCCTGACCATTACAAGACCGCAGAGAAACAGCCTCTGTCTCCAGTGCAGACATGCTAAGAGGCTAACAGGCAACCTGAAAGGTTATCCTGACATTTTTCCAAGGAGAAACTGCAGCGATTCATTGTCCCCTGCTCCCTATTTGGGCTGCACACTGAGGCCACAGAGGTGGCATCAGGATCCTCGCAGACACGATGGGGCCGCTGGCGCTTTTACTTCAGCCAGGAGGAAGCAAAACAGATCCAGGAAATTACTTAGTTCCACTAAATATAATCTAGAGCTAATCAACATCAGATTAGAAGTCGTGGTGCTTTTACTCTGCAGTTTGTTAACACAGAGGCTGACGATATCACGAATCAGGAAAAAAAGGAAAAATTAAGAAAACACTCTCCACCTGCTTACAGCCTGAAGATACGAAGCATTATGTAGGTGGAGCAAGCTGTGCTTAGAATAAATAAGTTACTTTTTTTAAAATTATTTTTTTTAACAGTGAACTTTCTCTTGTTTTTTTAAAAAGCAACACTCAGATTTATATATGGGTGATTTATGTGTTTTGTTTATATATTATTTTCATCTGATACTACACCTCTCCCTAAATTCTACTGATTAATATTTTATTGAGCCTTTTCTCCTTTGCTTTATGAAGGCAAATTGTTTTAGCAGTCATTAAAAGTAACTCCTCGGAGCATCTATCAGCTATATTTTGATAGATTTTGGTTCTGATGGTCAATGTCAATGGTATGTTACACAATGAAATACTAACAGAGCGATGCACACACAAACCCAGATCCCTACCCACTCTGAGACACCTTCAGTCCTACTAGCTTTCTAAATTGCACACCTTTGTCTGAACATTACGGCCGGATCCATGTTTGCTGAGGTCATTCTGACAACTTGGCGGATTTCTTTGGCAATCATCCTGAGTTTCTCGAAATTTACCAGGCCGTCCACTTTAGAATCATTTCCTGCATAATTGAAACACACACACACAAAGAGTAAGAATACTTTTCTTTTTTTTTTTTTTTTTTATGGGCAATGTGTTTCTAGTACCCCACATTAGTCTTCCTCCCTCCCTGCCAACGAGACTGCTTTAGTCAAAATAGCAAGAAAACAAGAAACTTTGGCAACACACAAATGACAGTCAGGCCCACTCACACTATCCAGCATTGCTTTTGCTAATCTATTTCTGAATTAACATGTATTAGTGGGAGGAAAGAGGACCACAAGAACTATGCCCAAATTCATTGACTTAGACGTTAATATCATATCAATAAAACTGATATCAACAGCATTCACTTCATGCAATTAGTTCAAATAGTTCTGAAAGATCCAAACCAAGAATATGGTACAGCTGGGAATGTTTCACCTTAACCAATTGTGAACAGAACTCAGTGTAAGGAGCAAAAAATGAAATGTTTAAACAAAACCCCTTGAAAATGCTGAAAGCAAGAGTAGGAGGTGTTATATCATTGTAGCTGTCTGAAAGCCACAACATAGAATGAAAACCTAGAAACACTGCAGCAACAAGTTTTTGTAAGAGAAATACATTTCTTTGGTAGGGTAATTACTAGTCAGCATACTCACCAACTCCTTCATCCTAAACTTTATGACAGTGATTTAGCATTGCTTTCCACATTTTAAAAATACACAATTTTAATTTTTATCTAAGATCAGTCACTTCTATTATGCATTCAGAGTTATATTGCATTTTAATCCTTAAAGGGATGCATCAAAAGCACCTTACCAACGGCACCTTTCTTTTAGGCATCTGTTGAATCAGGGAGCACTGAAGAAAGGGCTAAAATGCATTCAATGCCTGGTTTATTATTTCTCCATGTTTGACATTACCTTCATGTAGAAATGTGATATCCTTCTTGACAACAGGGAAGAGTGGAATAATTGGAGGCTGCATGCTCTGACTGCTAAGGATGTTGCGGTATTTTGCCATGTTTCGAGACGGATCAAAAAGATCTTGAAGGTCTCTGAGGTGCTTTTCGTACTTGCTCGGTAACTTTTCCCAAGTACCTCTGAGACGAGCTACTGGAGCTAGGTTTAACCCGCTGCAAGGCAGACACATTTCATTATTAGCTGGTAGTGGAATCATTCATTCCCTTTGGTAAGGAAGTAAAGGGTTTGGGGGGGCTTTTTTAGAGATTAAAAACAGTTTTCACAAGGTTAACTGAAAGCTGGGTGGATGCCAGGTTGCAAGTTCATCACAAAAACACTGCTGCTCGCTCTTGTGAGCAAGCAAAAAAGAGAACTGTAAAAAGTGTGACTGTTCCTTATGCACAAAGTACAACTTTCAAGTCAGCCTGCCAAAACAACCCCTCTATAACACAGCACCAATGCCCAGTTAATTTAAGAACCACTTCTCTCCTGTAAACCTATACTTCAATAAGGACAAAAAGGGTGAAAAATTAATGAGGTGAATACATGGCTGCTGTAGCAAGTGGAAACAGCACACGGCTTATCCCAAGCAGAAGTGGAAAGATTTAAGAGGAGAATGTTTGGAGCATTTATAAATAAGCACTGACTGAGGGCATGATAACAAAGTGTAGCTCATCTGCTGCTTTTAATTCTGATTAAGTAATAACATCCACAATTCGCTTGATGCAATAAAAAATACTACATCCATCCCGGCATAATTTGTTACAAACTATGCCCAAGAAATTTGGTAATGATTGCAAAGTCCCTGTGGCTGCAGCATTGGAAAGTGATAGTCTCCAGCATTCATTATCAAACCTAGAATCATACAAATATAGAATTTACTGTTTTGAGATTCTTTTTTCTCATTTTGAAAGCTTCAAAAACTTATTTTGTGATTTTTTTTTTTCATAGAGTTCTCCCCGTGCTACTGTAAAGTCACAAAGCCTTCTCTCACATGAAAAATCTACCATGTGCCCCCCACAGCTCCTCTTACTTACTAAGACGGTATCTTCCCATTTCACAAAACACAAGGCATCGCATTAACATGAAATGCAAAGCAGGAAAGAGAATCTCTATGGCAAATGCTAACAGAAACGTATTCCTCTGGAAACATGGGCAAAACAAAAAGCTAATCCATTTGCTGTTTTTTGACCAAAGACCACTTCAGTCATGGCATCGTGAGGCTGAACTCAGGAGTAAGAACAGCCATTTCTCCACGTACAATAAACCACGAGAGCTTAGGAAGCAGGGAACAGAAATTGCACTCTATCCACATTTGCATTCACCAATGAGTAGCCACAACCCTCCTGGTTGCTTGTACAGTACCTTTTAAGGGAATTTATTAATTCTTTACTGTATAACTAAACTAGTATCATTCATTACACTGGCTAGACATGGAAGAAGATATTATAAAATGGTGTTTGCAAAGATTGTACTGGTGCTGGGATACAGCATGAATCCAGATCTCTGTCTGATGAATCACAGTGCTTTTCTTTTCTTTTTTTCAAATACAATCTGGCTGTCACATAATTGCAAATAAAGGAAATGCTGGACTCATGCTGTTAAAGTCAAAGCAGCAGCAGCTAGCATAAATCAGAAGAGAAAGTCTAAGCGTGCAAATGAAGAGAAAAAATAGAGAAGCAAGCAGATGACTGGAAAGAATGAGAAAGAAATTTAAACTAAAACAAGACTGATTTGAGGAAGTCCTTACAATGAAAGGAAGAAATAAAATAAATCTCATCATTGCAGATATGACTCAGTGCACACTGAAAAGTAACAATGGGAAAAAAAGGGAAATTGAGCGCCAGAATCATAGAAAATGGCAGCAACTTTCAAGCAGGTTCCTGAAGTTCCTCAAACAGCGTTTTTGTCCAAATCTTCTCTTTCCCTGCTATGTGATAGTTATAGAAGAGACAGTCATGTGAGCCACTGCAGTGAGCCTGACCTTCGGAGGTTGAGGAAGGAGAAGAACACAGTGACAATACATCTTTTTGTTCAAGCATTCTGAAAAGCTTGGCAGTTCTTTCAAAAACTACCCAGCACCATCAGTAATATGGTCAAAATACACTTTTTTTTTTTTCAATTTAGATCAACAAAATTGCTTTTGACACCAGAAATCAGATCTGACAAATGGGAAGTACTTTACCTTATAACTGCAAACATGGAATTGAAGTTCTTGCATTCTCGACAGTGGAGGGCGATTTTAATGAAATGCTTAATAATCTTCATTCGTTTGAGTTGGTTGGGCTCTGCTAAAATTTCCATGGCAACCCAGAATGTCTCTTGATTTATGACATCCTCAAACTGCTTCAGGTGAGCATTCCCTGTTTTGGAGTCCAGCTTATAGAGGTCATCGATGTATTCCGTAGGCTCGATGTTACGAAATAATTCAAAGTCTCTCATGGAGAGCTGAGTGGCGACCTCGATGGTGCTGAGCTGGAGGAGGGAGATTTGACTCTCTCTCAATAGCTCTTGAGCATCCTCATCTGAGCATAAAGTCTCGGTCTCCATATTGTTTTTTAGGTAATAGCTATGAACAAATGAATTGCAACAAAATGTTAGAGAGGCTCTTCAGAGGGTTTGTGAGCACAAAGACATTGAAGCACAGCAATCAGCCTGGATATTACTGACAGAGGTGTTCACGTGAGAGCATTTCCACCTCGCTGACATTTGAGAATAAGAGGCAAAGACAGAGGCAGAAAGGGGCAGCACAACCTTTATACTTTAGCTTTTATAAAACACCACCATTTCTGAGGTAAAAACCTCATTCTCCAGCACTTCGAAAGCTGTTTTAGCCTATTTCCTTGCTAACGTTTCCTATACCGTATTCAGTAACATGCTGCAGTTTTCACCTTCAGAAAAAGGTCAGTTACTTTTCCATTTGTAAATTTAGCAGTAAAATAACATTTTAAATGCATGTTAGTCTTGAGAAATCTCTCATTAATGTATTTCTCCACTTCTTACACAAATTACAGTGTGGTTTCTCACATAAATTTGTGTGACATATTAATATTTACATGAAGCTCACAGTATTCAGGAAATGAAAATGTAGCTGGAAAATTCATTTGCATGGTCCAAAGCAGTTCACTTTCAGACGCACAGAAGTTTATTCCTCATAAATCTCTCTGTTGCCTAGCAAAGACAACTAAAGATTTTTTTTTTACTGTAGTAAACCTTTTTCTGGTATGGATCAGGACATCAGATAAAGCTGGAGCACTTTACATTTCTGAAAACTTTCATAACAGTTTACACAAAAATGGAAGAATTTATCTCAGGTTAGTATCAGTTCATTGCAACATGACATCATTGAGAAATTAATTCATTGTATGCTTTAATCCTGAAGTACACATGGGAAGAGTCAGAAGAAATACAAGTTTTTTCTTTTTAATCGTAAGCCACTAAATATGTTTTCCTAACCTGCTGACCTTACTTGTCATCAAGAGAGCTTGCTGTAAAGTCAGGGAGGGGTTTTTGCATAAGAAGGAAGGTGAAACAGGAATGAAAGAGATGAAGGGAGAGTAAGTTACTGACATTTTCTTGTCTGTTCTTAATAGATACCTGCCTATTTTCATTAAAACACTGTTCATTAAAACATCCTTCCCCAATGTTTCTTTTGGATGTTTCAATCCTAAAAGGCAAAGTCAAATAAATCCAAACTGAAATCAAAACAAGGGTGCCTTTACCGTCCATTGAGTTGAATCCTGTCGGCTAATTTTGAGAATTGATCTGGAAGTCTCCGCTGTTTGATGACTCCCTCAGGGCTGACGGACACTTCGCAGAGGGAATAAGTCTCCGGGGCTCCCGTCAAGTTGAATTCGTGCACGGCGTGACTCACAACCTCCTTTGCTGTAGTGTCTTTGCTGATGATAATGTAACAGCTCTGCTGATCTGCCTTGAAAACTCTTATTACTTGGTCTGGAATATCTAAAATAACAGAAAAGCGCGTTTAACATACGAACCACTGTTCCTGTGAAAAGACAAAAGGTCATTTTCTCTATTGCTTGATAAATATTCATTTAAATAAACACTCTGTTCATCAAAATTTGAATGGAAAAAGAGGACTTCTCCTCTCTGCAATTCCACAAGTCAACTTACATATTAGCTTATTACCACAAAGCACAAAACATCTACATAGCGTATTACTGTCCTGTACACTGTCCTTCCCAGTGTGTCAAAAAATTTGGAAGCCTTTTTCCTTTCTGGCTCTTTTGTCTTTGTGTGATCCAGGACTGACACGAGTGCCCCGAGTGCTCCTCCCGTGACTGGGAAGCCATCGAGCACACACGTGTGAGCTGTGGGCAAGGGAACATGGAGGAGAAAGAAAATTTGGTTGCTTCTGCATCCAGCTGCAAACTTGCTCTCTCAACCTGAAGAAACTAAACTAAGCTGCTGCCAGCAGTTAGTTCTTTTGCTAGCGTGCTTATTTATAACACATTTTATGAATTATAAATGCATCGGAGAACAGCTTTATCTGGGGCATCCTACATCAGGAAACAAATATCTAAAGAAACACACATTTAGTTTACAACTTGGTGCTTGGAAATAGTTATCTCCATTAGAGTTATTACAAAAGACTTGATTCTCAAAATCCATCTGATGGGGGGAAAACAAGTTGTCAAAAGTCAGGGTGCACAGTAAGTAAAAGCTCATGGGAACACATTTTTTTCCCTCTGTAAAATCCGACAACTAGACATTCATGGGTTTTCTGCAGAACTGAAAAGGAGGAAGGCGCTCACCAAGCCCTCAGCCACATCCTCCAAGCTTGCAGCTATTCAAAAAATCTATGTCTGAGGTGAACGTGTCATTAAGTCCCATATCAGAGATGCCCTGGGCTGTTGTAGAGGTCTTTGCTGTAATAACAGCCCTTCCTTCTCTCCCTGTTATTTGACCAGCCTTTAATAACCTCAGTGGTAAGTGCCATGCCCACAGACTGTGGCTAGCCAGGCAGGGTATCAGATGCTTTGGGGAAGGCGATGGGAAGGCAGCCCCTGCTCGAGGGAACCAGCACCCCGGGGCACACTGTCCTGCACTGGTGTCAAGCTTTACACTGAAAAAAAATCTGACTGAAAACTAATTCTACTGATTCCTTATGATGACTACCACATACGGTCATACCAGAATGGTCACATTAATGATTTGGGGCTAGCTGACATGAATGGGGACAATAAAAGAGGAAAATAAGTGTTACGCGCTCATTTCAGAGTGAAAGTGGTGAGTGATACACTGAATGATTTGGGAAATGCCTGCACTCGTAAAAACCATCACAAATTAACAGAAGAGCTAAAGCATATATACCATGGTATTAACATACCTAAAAATCAGAACACACTCAAGTTTAAAGCCAAAACTGAAACACAATACGTAATTTGGAAAAAGAAACAACAAAAAAAAGAAATCGCCATGCAACCAAAACACAGAGTAACTTTTAAGTACCAGGTCATAGAAACTCGTACGACAATCACATGCCCATCTTTAGGGTCTTTTCTTTTAAGCAGGTAAATATTAGTAAAACTTACTTTTCTACACGTGATTCAAGTCACAGCTACAATACAAAACACATTTCCAGTTTGCATGCAAAAAGTTGGACTATACGGAGTCCAACAAAACAACAAACTAAACCTCAAGCTACATTATCATCCAAAACTTCAATTTCTATAAAAAGGGATGTAAGCAATTTCATTCTTGTAAAGCAAGGTCCCAGCAAGGTAATCTGCCAAAGGTCATTCAGTGGGTCAGTGGCAGAAATGGGAATAAAATGCAGCCTCAGTCCAGCAGCCTGACGTGAGATTACAGTGCCCAAAAGGTGAGCCTATTGACTCCTTTTATTAAAGGGAAGGCTACAGGGCACATGACTACCTAATGTCCTGAGAGTATAACTACATCAATGCAACATGTTAGGTCTACTAGGCAAGCCATGCAATATTAAGGTCTTTAGGATGCCATACATCAGGATACTTACAGTAAAACCCAACAGCTGCAGGCAGAAAAAAAGAAAAAAAGTGTGTCAACACCAAATCAAGACTGAAATGTTTACAAAACTTATCAAGTATGCATTACATGGTCAGAAATAATTGGGTTTTCTCTGCCGTTCAAAAATGACTGTATACTTGTTGTAGGAAACTTGAAATAAAGGTAAGGACCAGTTATCCATAACTCATATTATGCAGTAACTTGTATAGCATTAAAGGAAGATTCTTAGAGAACAAATGAGTAGCTCACTCATGCAGACAGCAAGAAACTGGATTTGCAGGAAGAAAAGGAACTTATTTGCTATGGATATTTATGCATTTGATAGGACATATTTGTCCCTTTTAAAGGGGAAATCTGCAAGTTTACATAAACATAAGTCGTAGCCAGAAGGCACTTTACAAAATATATAATTATGCACAGAACTTACATCTGAAATAGGGAAACATGATTCTGACTTTACATGTTTACAGGCAGCTGCATATAACAAATACCTCCTGCAGCCACCCCATAAACTGTGTTCCTACAAGTACCAGCAATGGAAGCCCACACTACAAACCTCAAAACACTTGTCAGTTTTTCAGACAGACAACTGAATGAACTTAATGTCTGTAAAATATGGAGAATTACTAATGCTGTGTTAGCACCACAGTTCTGTTCTACCTGCCATGCTGCTTGAAATAAATATTCAAAGAAGATGGATGGAGAAGTCACCAGACCTACTGACATTGGGCAAAAATAAAACAAGATAGGTACAGAGGAAGACAACCTACTTCCACCAGAGCTCTGGTAAACCAAAGATACTTATAGGTGGCAAAATGCACTTCTTTGTAAAAAGAACCTAGGCTTCACATTACAAAAAAGCAGGCAAGAGGGCTTCGGGCAGTTTGCATGTTCAGTGAATCACCAGTTTGGACCTGTTAGGGTCACAAGATAAAGAGGTAACTGCACTAAGCATGTTTGAAGCTGGTAAAAAGATGCAACTCCACCCCCAAACCAGCTGCCTTGTAATTATCCTATAAATCAAGTTAACACTGCTGTTTTACCTGAAGGATTAGAGAAATCCAGGATGCTAGTTGTAGGCTGCAACAGGTCGGGGCTACTGGATGAGAGCGTGCCTGGAATAGGCATGATGGCCAGGCTGTGCCGGCACTGCCGAGTCCCAACAATGCTGTCATCCTGCGACTGGCTCACGCTACCATCACTGCAAAACAGGTTTGTGTCGATTAGGCGTGTGGAGATCCTTATATTCATCTTGGGATGAATGAATCTTGGAAAAAATAACGGCTGTCATGTTTTAATTACACATCGTAGATGGGCTTTCAAACCATAGAGAGAGAAAAGCAGATCTGAAAGCGTTCACTGGGTTCACTGGGACAGAAGATATTTTGGCCTTGTTCTGCAGCTATAGGTTAGATTTGCTGCATTTAAAATATAAGAAAAGCAACGTGGATATGACTGAAGACAGTACACAGCTTTATTAAGGAAAAATTACCATTTGACCAGAAGAGTTTGACACACCTGAACAGTTTTGGAGGCAAGATGCTGAATCGAGTCTTGTCTAAAATTTTCCTGATTCTGTTTCTCCCACCAGATACGGTGTTTGCTTTCATTTTTTTGTTTCCTTTTTCGCGGGGAAACATCTGTTCCACATCTCCAGGCATATCTGGGATGGAATAACGGTTGTTTTTCTTTTCTGCAATTTTTGGAATATGTGGAATTCCATTCTTCTCTTGCCCTATCCTGCAGAGCAGCTCTTTAAACACTGTAAGAAGAGATACAAACATTGTGATTTACCTTTGCACACTTAAACTTTCACATTACATGCTTCTTTCCCCTCAAAACCACATACCCACAGAAAAAGTGAACCAAAGAGTCCAAAACCAAAAACGTAATGTATTGCCAAGCCAGGCTCTGTATTACATTTAGTTTTGATTCTAAGGGTGTGGCTTTCTTCCCATTTAAGTTTTGCTCTGGAGTTCCTTGGCAGACAGTGTAACCCTAACTGTTTAATCAAAATAATGAACCACTCTGCATAGCATGATTCTCCCAGCTACTTTTGAAATTAGCACATACCACAGCAAATTTAAGAGCTATTCTACCCTTCAGTAAGGCAATTAGATCAATAACAAGGAACCACTCCGTTCACATCAATCAGCTCCATGCATTTATTGATTTTTTTGTCTGCATCTTTAGGTAAAAGAATGCAGACGCTTCCTCAAGAATAACTTCAAGATGGACTGATGTCTTCCCCACACACACACACCTTTTTGTCTTAAGTAATACATAAGGCTCATCGAATTTCCTATTGCATTTATCAAGCTGAGCCAGTCTATTACTGACATTCCTAGAGGATAGAATTCTACGGAAAAAAACAGTCTTTGTTATTTGTGTTTCTTCCCATAAATAAACAGTAAAAACAAACTGTTCAAATTGGTTTACTAATGCATAATGTTTTGTTTGTTTTAAAGTCTTTGTCAGAAATTTGTTATTTTCTGTTGAAATCATGGTACTGGGAAAATGCAGGGCTGTACAGAGCTGATATCCAAGATGGTCCCTAGGAACAAGGCAAAAAATGGGCCTTTATCTATACTTGTAGTCAAATTGCGTATTTCTATTACAGAACTCAATTTATGGCTACAAGTCTTCACTATATAAATTCACATATAAGAATGGTGATTGCTCATTGTTAGCACCAAAAGGACAGAATAGTAAGTATTGCAGTTGAAAAAAGAGCTTCGAGACGTGAATTCATTAAAACATATCAGAGAAATCATCTCGAAGTTTAATCAGCAAGCAGGAGAAGAAGTTAAAATCCACTTTCACCTAACTACATGCATCACTGCCTTGGTTGCAGTAATGCTTTATTTTATGTTGTTTGATATTAGACTAGACCACTGATTACAGTAGTTTTATGCTTTTTTAGAATTATGATAATAAGCAACTGCTAAGATCTTAAAACTTTTTACCTGCACAGATATAAACAGAAAATCATAAAAGGAAAAAAAATCCATACGGAACAAGGGCAGGTGACCACAGGAAGAAAATAAGAGAAGGAAATAAGAGAAGGAAACCATCATTAGCTCTCAGATACAACAACTACAGAGGAAGAATCTGTCTTGTACATACAGTCTCGTTCTTTCTGTAGCTATGGTTATTCTGTTTCCTGAACAGGATTATGGAAAAAGAACAGATGGTTTGACTGAGATTTTAAAAGAGGTTTAATATGTTTATACTCACACTGACAATTAAAAGCTAACATTTATATACCATACCACTTTTTATATTCCCTTATCGATTTTAGATATCAAGGCAATTTGTCCTACCGTTCTTACAACCATTATAAAAAGTTTTATGAAAATCCAGTTTTACATTTTTGCTGTTTCTTGGCAAAATATTTTGGCCCAGATCCCTTGGCTCTGCGTCAGCCATATCACATGAAGGGACACTAAAGCCGCTTAAGCAGTCATTTGAGGATTTCTCAGGGCGCGGAGAGCTGGCTATGCTGGCCTTGAGCCACCCAATGTGCAAGTCCTTGGCACATAAAAATGTATCAGAGCAAACGGAGGCACAATGAGGGGACTCCTGCACACTCTTTCACTTCTAGAGCAAGTTAGAAGAAAGGTGAAATCCTACTGCATTTCTAAAGCCAGAAGGATTGGAATTTTTAGCCACATACACAGAGAAACATGTAAAGTCTACTCACCAAAAATGTTTGTTTTTACGGTAATGGAGAGATGAGTATTGTTCCTCAAGATTTCCAGAGCTTTCACAAATGTAATATTCTCAAAGTTCTGTCCATTCACTTCCATTATCTTTAAGAAGAAATACAAAATGAACTATTACAACAGCTGTTTATAACAGAGTTATTTTACAACAGTTACTAATATAAATGTGATAACACAAGCACATTAAAAACTTTCCAGAGGTTATCATATTGTATTTACAGTAGTTGCAGCATGAAAATATTCCTTGTAAAATCACTATTTGTATCACTTCAGTAAAGCTGCATCCTGTAAAGAAGCCAGGACCTCCATCACCACTTGTCAACTACTGTAACCAAATTTATCTTCTGCGATAGGCACAACATTTGTGCAGTTAGGAACTGCAACTCTAACAAAAGCAGTGGATCACCGACTGATTGGATCACCAGCTGCAGACCTGATGTTACAACCAAAGGGCAGACCTGCAGCTGCTGGGCCCCGAGGCTCCACCAGCCTCAAACTGTGATGCTGTATGCTAAATGAGAAACCAGCCAACCAATTTGATGGCTTCAACCTAACTACATCTCCTTTAAGAAAGTTTCCTAAAACAACCACAATGTGGTTTCTTTTCCCATTCTGTTTTTGAAATATTTCAAGAACTATTTGATAGAAATACATACTTAACACACAAACCTAGAGCTGAACTGTGGTATCAAAATAGTGTGATGTATAGAGAGAGGTTTTTTGTTGGTGGTGGTTTTGTTTGTTTTACTTTTTACAGTCATTTGAACCAGATTTTTACTTTTTAAATCAAAAGGTGGATGCTTAAAATTAGCTTTGCTCTTTTTACCTGATCACCACGCTTAAGTCCAGCTTCTGCTGCTTTACTGCCCGTTTCCACGGTCTCTACAAAAATACCGAAACCCTTGTCACTTCCTCCAAGGAGGCTGAAAAAGAGAGGTGAGTCTCTAGAAGGCTTTTGCAAGGTAATTTGTCTCCATTTTGCCTTGGCAGCACAAGCAATATTCAGCAATCTGAGATGTCCTTTCATTTTCTGTAACACAGAAGACATAAAACTGATTGTAATGTTTCTTTTATTAGAAATGGGGAAACAGTTGTTTAAAAAAATAAAAAGTGCCAGAAAAAGAAATTATGATCCTACATTTCCAAATCTTACTAAATAAATTTTGCATTACTGCAAAAGAGGACAAAGACGCATAAATGACTGCCATATGTACTATTTTATATGAGCTTTGTACCTAAATTTATATTTAAGAACAAATACGCACATGTTAAAAGCCACCTATTAACTGCTTTCTTACAGACTACAATGTGTTAATCCCTGGTAACATACTGGAAAATGAAAATGCATAATGCAGAAAGTGTGACAGTCATTCTTTTTTGCTCCTACCGTATTTTCTAAGTTCTTTTCAAATTCTTCCAGAAATCGAGTCATAGCAGGGTCACCTTCAAAGTCATTAAAATGGTTGTTCACCCACAGTAAGACCACTCTGGTAACCTGAAAAAAAGTATGCATAAAGGTATTTGCGTTTTTTTTTATTTTATTTTTTTTCTCCTATTGGGTTTAATCTATAAACAAAGAAGAATACAAGGACATGACAGAATAACATATGACAGATTAATGCATCCGTTAACAGAAGCAGAAACCATTTGCACTTGAAATCATTTCCTGATTTTCTTTAGTTGTGGAGTCAAATGAAGAACTAAGGAACAAACATTTTTGTATCTAGCTGATTACATCACCTAGTACTTACTGGTGTACAAATTTATCTTTGGTTATCTCTTCTTTATGTCATTTATTAAATGTATTTTTTTTAAAGCATCCTAACTGCCTCCTCTTCTAGGAAGTTTCTAGGATGTATACTGTAATAGTAAAACAAACAAAAGACCTTTCTTTTGATTTTTTAAATTAAATGTTTGGGTTGCTTTTTTGTGTGCTACAGAGTTACCACCATTCATGATAAAAGACAGTCTGACAACTATTTTATCCATCCATTCTATTTTTAAAAAAGTTAATCTGTAGCAGCTTCTCTTCTAAAAATAAGCAACTTCCTCTTCTATTTGCTAAGACAGTTTTCTTTACTTTCCTTCTTTAAAATCCTGTTCTTAAAAAACAGTAGTTGCTAACGTGTGCAGCATGGAAAAAGGGGAGAAGCAGTAACCATAGTAAAGGATCCCAGCAAATTTTCCCCACCATAAAAAAAATAGTGCTGTTTTGATAGTTTGAGTTTCTTTCAGCTCAAATCTAGAACATATAAAACTGCTGGCTCAGAATTTTACTGCCATGGTTTTCAACAAATAGGACATGAATACAAGTTCCAAGCTAGGTATATTTTCCATGTGTGTACAGCTGCACAGAGCTGAACCTGGTTCTATTTACAGAAGTGTTTTTATCATCTTCATCTGTCTTGAGCACAGTTTACTTCAAGTACACTTTGTAATAAGCTGCTCTAATAAAATGGGCTCAATACACTGAAAAGCTCTACAGAAGAAAATTATGGAAGACAAGCATAATGCTGCTGTGAGAACAGAAGTGGTAAGTCCAAGAGATCACGAACACAATTTCTGTGAATTGCTGGTGGAAAAGGACTTCAGACAGACTGGCATTTACATCTTGAAATTAAATAGAAAATAGCATTTACCATTATGCAGAAGAAAAGCAGAGACAAACCTAATTTTGGAGAGTACAGGATTATTCCTTGATATTACTAAAAAATACTTGGTTTTAAATTAGTTCATTTAAAAATAGCTGCAGTATAACACTAGTGTTACAAAAAAGGAATTGCTTTGGAGAAAATTTTCACTACAAATATTAATCTCTAGTCTCAAACCAACCTTATCCCTGAGGCTGTCCACCGTGAACCACTCCAACAGTTTATTTCCAACTTCCAAGGGGCTTGTTAGAAATGTTCTGTACGTTAGAAGGAAATCTTCAATATAAGTTGGATCCACGATAGAATGTTCTTCTATTAAGTGCATGATGAGTCGCTCAGGTGTTGCCTTAAAAATTAAATGCAAATACAGCTGATATCTCCCATCACTACCTCTCTCTAGAGAGTACCTCAGCATAATACCATGTGAGCAGTATACGCCTTTTTCAATTTTCAGTTTAAAAAAAAATAAAGGAAAAAAAGCCACTAACGTATTTAAATCAAGTCTTTAAGCGTCTCCCAGACCAAATGTTTTGCATAGCTAATAATGGGCCAGAAGAATCAGTAACATCCCATAACTTTGTTTATAATAAATTTTAAGTTCTTCTTCCAAACTACAAAAAAAAAAAACAAAAACAAAATGTAAGGATACACAAGGAGTGCTCCCAAAACAAAACTCAATATATGTGCTGAACAGGTCTAGCTGTATTAAAAGGGAGATGGAAGTAGATTTGTAGAGTAATATGAATTCATTTGAATTAAATCTTTGACTTCAGACAGACAAAACTGAACATGTGTTCTAGTTTAAAATCAAAATTGTATTTATTAATAAAGGTTTAACAGATTAACAGAAAGCATGGGAAGAAATTCACCTTGATAACTATGTGTCCTTTTCTGGTTCCACTGCGGTCCAGCTCCCTGTGCTCCTTTACCATAACAATTTCTCCTTCTTCCTCGACTTTGTGAGTGTTTTTTTCCACGTGGTTCAGAATTCTCCAGTAGTCTTGCTGGGCTATACACACAAACTGCCCCCAGGCAACACATGATTGTTAACAAATATTTAAAACATGAATGTATCCCCCTGCCCCATGTCTGGGCTGCTTTGATGCAAACACCATAGCACAGCATTTGTTACCAGCCCCAGTCTGTTCTGCTCAATTACACGAGAAAGTTGTAATTAGAAGACAATGGAACTGGTCACCATCTTACACGTCCAAAAGGTTGTTCTCAAAAGGTTAAACATAAAGAGAACAAAATCTGCAAGTGGAAAAGTCTATTTTCTGCTTATCTGTTCTTACTGCATGTCAATCACATACACAGCATGACTAGGGTGGACTACGCTTATATTTCAGCACAAAGCAGAAGTTCCTGTTTCTCACACAATAGCAGTGTGAAATAAATCTCAGCTACTGAAAGAGGGTACAACTAATCTAACAGCAGCAGAGCTCGTGACCCATCAAATACCAACATCCTTTTTTCTGCTCCTGAATAAAGATCATGCCTTGAGATACAACTAGTCTGCTTTCTTTTGTTAGACGTTTAAAAATATGAGGTAGTTGTACAGAATTGTGATCTTACCTGACAATCATCTACTTTGGTTCTGACCACTCCATTCATGTACTGTTTCTCCAGAGAGGGAGTAATCCCAAAACTATTTCCCATACAGAGACTCTCACTCTTCCCATCAGGATAGCTGATCTCCACTGTGCCGTTTAAAATAACATACCAGGAATCGAGCTAGAGGGAGTAAAAAAGCAAATTTTAAAAGTGGAGCTCATTCAACAGCTTTCATAAGCTGTTCCAACACTCCTATCTCAGAAAGTCTTATTCTTGCAGTCTCCAGTTTGTTGCCACCACAGCTTTGCAACGTTTAATTCACTAGAAATGTGCACTGTAAGGCAAGCAATAAAGCTGAGTGAAACACGAATGCTGAAAAGCATTCTTCATTCGTTTCAGTATTAATTCAGTAGGGAGCAATGCTGATGAATAGACTGCTTTTTAATTAGTGTGCTAATTGCTACAGTATATTTATACTATTTAGTGAGCATGAACACTTCCCCCACATGCCCACTTGGTCACTAACTGAGATTAGAGTCCACACAGTCCTCGTGAAGTGATGAACTGCTACAGACATTCCAGGTTTCTTGAACAAAGGACAGGGAAAGGCTTCAAGGTAATGATTCAGAGCACCTACACTGGGAGCCTGACCACTTATTTGAACATCTGAATGTGTAGGGAAACTGCTTCTAATTTAGACATTAAGGTCATAATTTGTTAGATCTGATTTGTTTAGATATTAAGGTCATACATTGTTCAGGGATACATCTCTATGTTAGCATGTAAAAAAACCTTATGTTATAACTAAAGAGTTATTTTACCAATGGGAATGATGCATTCTTCTGTTCTACAGGTAAAACCCCTATAAACAAACTCTTTTAGATATTAGCACTTAAACTGATAATCCACAGTGAAAGCTATAGAACTCTGCTTGTTTTGACCATCTCAATCATGCTGAAGTCCTGAACAGGGAAGACTATAAGATTCAGCCTGCATGTTACTAAGTGATGGACTAAGGTTTGAGGATTTTGGTAGTGAGTCACGGTAAGAGAAAGATTCCCTAGCCTTCAGGTGTGGGAGTGGTGCAGAGAACATCTCCCAGCCCTCTCACCCAGGTGCCCTCACTGATCTTCAAACTTTGGTGCTCAAATCACGCTGTGTGCAGTTACTTACTTCTTGTCCATCTTCAAGTATGATGGCTCCTGCTTGCTCTACTACTTCAAATATCATCACTGAGCAAAGTTCTCTTCTTACAGACATTGTCATGTTTGCAAAGGCCGGGAGTTGATGCATAAATTCCAATAATTGCTCTGTTAGGCAAAGGAAACATTGGTATGAAGACTGCAAGGCCCTGGGGCTCCTTAGATACCTTACCCTCCCACCGGTATATTAAACCTCAGTTTAATTCACGGAAGGAATTGCTCAGTGGTATTACAATCCCTTTTAGTGCCTGCAGCTGAACGAGCCCAGTATGTGTTTTGTTGGCTCGGCAGTCCTGATCGGGCACTGCTCGACTCTTAGGGCAGCAATCTAGCTAAGTGTAAAAGCACTTCAACTACAAACATTTAGGAGAACAAAAATATCCTTTCAGTACACTAATTATAAGCTTGTTAAGAGCATGAAATGCTTTTCCAGAGTTCAGAGAAATAATCAGAAGTATAGCATAACCCAAATTTTACCACTAAACTAACATCAATTTCTAGTTGGACGCTGCAATAAATTAATTTCATTTCAAGTGTTTTGCAGTTTACAATTAAGCTTATCTAACTAGCACATTCTCTTTGACATTCACTGATTAACTCTATAGTTACAGGCAGCCAAAATTACACTGCTACTCTTGTATCAGCTGGTAAAATGACTATAATACTTAGCATCTTATGAGTCTCAAAGACTGTTTTGTTTTGTTTTTTAAATACTTAGCTTCTCAGAACAAATACTCTCTTGGATAGTAAGAGGAAAATCATTTAATTAACAGTATCACTAGAACAAAGTGATGTCTGAAAGGCATCATCCATAATTATGAAGATATACATTTAACGTCAACTCATTGAACAGTTTTCATACATGCTTCTCTCACTGATGATGTATGATATAGTTTTATACAAAGACCTTTTTTTTTTTCCTCACCAATATCATCATCAGTTTTATCTGCGGGCTCTTTCTCAAGGCACTCTCGTACAACATCTCGCCCTAGAAGTGGATCTGAAGTTCTGTCAATATCTTCATCTTCTTCTTCTTCTTCATCTTCAGAGTCTACAGGTGCTTCTGGAAGACCCGTTAAATCAACATCTCCCATCTCACTTTCTGTAGCCTAAAGAGAAGACATCCATCAGACAAAGAGTTCAATGTCTTCAGTTTAATAATTTATGGTCTTATTTTAGGTAGCAAGTACTACAAAAAAAAATAATCTATGACCAACAAAAGTTAAACTAGAAACTGTAATAGTTCCCTTTCTGAACACTGACAAGAACAGGTTACAGCAAAATCTACAGTTAAGAGTTAATTTATACATGAGAGTATAAATATATACCATTGGCAAAGAGCAACACCACGCTACAGGAATTAGGATCGCAAGTTCTGAAAAAATTAACATATTGGGCATTTGCTCCCTTTCCTTATGACGCTCCCAAGGAACTACAGGCAATGTAAGCCCATCGATACCAACAGTGTCACACGGAGGAAAAATAACCCAGGGTGAGTGGATAAAATTAAAGGGATTTGATCAATTACTCATTTCCATATTGTAACATGGACTTTCATCCTGGTATACAGTAAGTATGTCAGGTGGAGAATATAAATATGAAAAAAAAAAGGAAGTAAGGATTACTACTCCCATCTCTGTCGGCTGACTCTCACTTTATAGCATTTGGTCTTCCTTGTGAATTCATGAGAGAAAGTGTTTTTTTCAAAATTCAGGAGTTAATATTGACCAAATAATCATATAATTCAGCAACAACGCTGGTTACCCAATGTCTGTAGACACATTTCTGCTGTCATCAATAGATGGCAATATAGACATCATGCTGAGCAGACACATGAAGCAACAGTATAAGATAAAGCAATACTGGCATCAAAAAGCAGCATCACACAAGAATCGTTTGCAGTATTTTTTTCATGTAAAGTTTAAATGATGTAATGGAATGAAAATAGCCTTCCAAAACAGATGGAAGGCAAGGAAGAAAAAAAAAAGTAGTTTCAAAATTTCAATTTCCACAGAATACTTCTTCAATCACTTCTGTTTAATTTAAGCCAGCATGCAATTCATTTTTCTGTTCAAATTCAAAAATTTGAACAAGATGTGTCACTTAGAAGTATAAGGCAATTATAAACAGACTTGCAGAAATTGCTTTTTTCATTATTATTATTAAGTGAACACATTTACACTGATGATAAACTAATGTGTTAAATATTCTGCATGTTCACAAGACCTCTTAAAAAAGGGCTGGGTTGGAGAAGGCATGCTAGCATGTACAGTGCTAAGGTTTCCATCACAATATCACCAAGTATTTTTATAACTTGCTTGTTGTCACTGTGGCAATTCAGATATTCTTTTGGCAATGAGAGCTACACCCCTAAACTTTTTCTTATTTATTGTTATTATCGATTGATATACGCATGTTGAATTTTAGTGCTAAATGTAATCCCTCACACTAACACACAAAATATCTATCTATTGAATAACAAAAGCCTGGAAGAGGCCAATGAAGGCCAACACATAACCCACAGCAAATATGACGCTGACAGAATCCTTGCACAAAATTGATCAATGGACACCTATTTTAAAACTTTTTATAAACAAATTCCCACTGGCATTAGTTGGACATATATCTTTTAAACACTAACTTCTATCATTTTATTTATAAAAGTGCCATCAGTATTACCATGTATCCTGAACATTTATATTCAATTTTGGTATATTTTCAGAGGCACAGATTTGAGAAGACAAAACTCTGAGTATCTATGCCCATCTACTTGATTGCCAGTGATTTTCACAACTAGGGGCAGAGTCCCACTAGAACCTTCCCCCACAAAAGAGTCAGAGCATCGTTCATTAACACCAATTCCCTGATGTACCTAAAACATTTCACTTCCAACCACTTCAGGAGAATGGCTGGAGAGAGAGCTATCAGCAAACGACTACACCACAAACCGGAGCTGTTGCAAGTCTGTGCTCCATTTGGCACAACCAAGACCACTGAGAGCCCATTTTGATGGCTGAATATTAAAACAGAGATAAAAGACTCTTTGCTCTCCTCAAGTTAGAGCTATTTCATCAATAACTCAGTGACAGTTACTAATCCTGGCTCGTGCCTACCACTCGAAGCTCTAGACATGACATAAGTAGCTGGAGTGCTGAAGCACTGGTAACTGCTTGGGAAGACTGAGTGGCATCATCAAAACCAACGCTGTCTGATTAAATCCAGCAGACAGCACTGCCTCCATCTTCCTACACGCTCCACGCTGCTCTCCTAATGCAAGTCCCAGTACTTGGACAGATGGAGCAGCACTGCCTTGTTTTCTAGGCAGAAAAATATTGAGTTTTTAGATATACCATTAGATCTTTGAGCATGTCCTCGTTTCAATAATTATCCATCAAACCTAATAAAAAAAGGATTACATGATTTAACATAACTATTTCATTCAGAGTAGGGTAACAATAAATAGGGTTAATTTTTTTTTATTTTTATTTTTTACGCTACATCACTTCACTGGCTTATATAGCTCACATTAACAGCTTTGGAATTAAGCCGAAGTGCAAATTGTGCTTGGAGAGCCTTGGCAGCACATGATCAGCACGGCATTTTATTCAAGGACTTTTCTAGCATTTCTTCATCTAAACAGCCACAATACACTGGTTTGGGAGCTAAAAACATAAGAAGCAGCCTTCAAAATGTTTTGGTGATAATGACTCGTATTCCACTACAGCGTCAGAAACATGCACTGACAGACAAAAGTATTAAATGCAACACATGAAGGATTTCCTGTTCTGTAATAACTCCGTATGATACAGTATTTTAATGTTCACGACTCCTGACACAGCCTGTGATTAAGAGTCTGTTTCCTTGTTGTTGTTTTTCCCCCCTTTCCTTCCCTTCACATCAATTCTTTCATGGGAAAAGTGTCCAAGACGTTTTACAGAATTGATAGAAAAATCCTTAGTAAAGGACACTCCCTGATGCATATTTTATAGATAATCCATTTTAATATCAGATCCTTAACCACAGCCAGAATTATTGCTGGGCAATAACGGTGCTGCCCACAAGTAATATATATTGCCAACGTGACAAATGGGAGATGACAGAAAAAGAGAGAGAAAAGAACCACTACGCAGACCACTGGCAGAACTAAACAGATAAGGCAAAATAGATGAGAATTTGTCAGTCAGCAGGAGAACAGCTTTGCAAGCCATCGATAAAGGCAACAAATTCATTATGCTGTAAGGGAGACCATGCCCACCAACATCTAGCAATACAATCTGGACAACCTGTGTTACCATTGCCAGTCTTCTTAAAGCCTGCTCCATGAAAGAGTAAAGGAAAGTGTTTGCTCTGTGCAGTACCTGCAGGATGACTTTTCCCTGAGGATATCTTTACAAGTCAAAGGTGCTATTTGTAGAAGTTAAAATCCCTCTTTTCAACTGTTACATGCACAACCACACAGCCTCCCCTAGTTCTGTCTAAACACCTAGTTTGGAAGCTAGGTCAGACATTGTCAGAAATGAGTTGAAGGAAAAGAAAAATATATATATATATGTGCAAATTAAATTTAAGCTTTTATAAAAATTGTAGGAGAAATTTTTTAAATATACATACACATATATATACATACAACCAAAGGTCTGCAGTCTGACCAAAAAAAGCTGCTTTGCAGTATTCCAAGCAAGTTGGAATTTGCAATATACACATTTGGACATTTTGCCACATAAAGACCGAAGGCTTCAACTGGGAGCAGTAATGGTTCAGGATAAGGGAGAAAATATCCTCATAAATTTATTTTCATAAGCAACTGAGGGTTTAACACAATATGTTCACAGCAGTGCTTACGGGCAAGGACTTGTTTTCTGCCAATCTCACCTTCAGCTTTACATTCATTTCCTGTTTAACTTCCTGAACTGAGATGCAGCTGGAACAAGTGAAACCTCATTTCAACACTATCAATGAATAAAGTGTACACAGATGAGCTGAAAACCTTTCCAAATCTCAATAAAAAATGTTTCATTCTTTGGCTCCAATCAGTTTCCTATTCTGGAATTATGGTTGCACTATTTACTGTAAAAATTAACGTTAAGATGTCATTAATTCAAAAGGTCACATCAAGACTACATTAATAAATATTATTCAAAAAATACTGTTCCTTTGCTGACACTAATGATAGTCCCAGAGAGTTTGGCATGCAATAGATACGAAACTGACTGCAAAAGCAAAGCAACATTTTCCAGTTTATGACAAGCTGTATTTTAAGATACCAAAAATATTTTCAGCTACTAAGCCAGTACACTACAAACTGTTGAGAGTATCAGGGAGCTTCTCCACCTTCGTAATACCAAAATGAATCCTGGAGGGAATTTATTTTTTTTTAATCCTTCCTTCTGATTTCAAAATCTGCCTCTATTGATGCGTCATTCCACATCATGCTGAATTAAATGCTGTGCCATGACTTTATCACACATCCTGCAGTTAAAAGTGGGTAACAAACAATAGGGGACTAATCCCAAACTAACTGTTAAAGTTACTGCAATAAATCGTGGTGAAATACCCAGCATTCTTGGACAGCTTACTATTTGCACATTACACGTAAGACAAGATACGAAAAATGCTTTAAAAACTCAACAGGGGGAAAACAGCTTTTTCTCTCCCCCAGCATCCCTGCCATGACGTGCCCATTGCACGTCTTATCTTCATCCACAGTGCTTATCAAATGCTTGATTCTCCAGTGCTGTCTTTAGAAATTAATGACACTGCAGCTAGCTCACGGATTGCTGTGATCATCTTGGAAGCTCTCACGTGAGTCTGACAGTGATGACCTGCCTCAGACTGACTCAGAATTGTCACCAGAGCTTACAGAGATCCGTGTTCCCTACGAGCTGCAAAATTAGATGGGCGAATGTCATTGAAAAGGAGATTCCTACTGAAAGGTCCTCACTCCTTCCAGAAAATCTGCACTCATTTTCACATTAACTAATTTCTAACTCCTCCAGGGACAAAAATACATTTCACCACTGTTCATGTCATAGGGCAGATAAATATGCTGCTCCATTATTTCTTTTATTTATGTAATTCTTATTTGTTTAACAATCATGATCTTTTGGCATTTTTTGAAGAGCAGGCATGCAACGTTTCAAATGCATTTAACCACACATGATAAGAGTATTCACTCATTACTGGAATGATATTTTCCTCATTAATAATATATTTCAAGTGCTTTTCACTTACAACAATCTTTCCAAACCACTCAGGTAGACAGGCAGACAGAAGATGGTCAGGAAAATCGCCTATCAACCTCAATATATAGATGTTAGGGTACAACATCCAGATTAGTTCTGTTGATTTTGACTAATTATTTTGAGTCAACAGACTTGATTCCAAGGGAAAACAAAATTCAAGATGTAGAACAAAATCTTCCAACTCTGCCACTCAGAAATCACGGGTGCATTTTGAAACCATCATCTATGATGCAAGCTATTGCTGCCCCAGCTGGCAGTGAGCAAATCTAAGGATAACAGATTAACAGTCTAGTCTCTCTATATTTTAGTCCTACTTAATGCTGTAAAAGGATTTTTGCTTCTAATGTTTGATCTTTAAAGTTAACTATCAACACTTTGCTGTAAATAAAATACCTCCCCAGTCGCTGTTTCTGGTGAGGAAAGACCCAAGACGGTACCCAGGAAAAGGGAATGGGTGTCTAAAGTCCAGGTACACCTACATAATGCTAAAGAGTTGCTACAGATTTGATATTGTGGTTAGATTTCAACTTAAAAGTGGAATGGTTGTGCAGTTACCAAGACAAACCCAAGATGACCACCCTCATCAACCAGAATGAAAGACACCCATGAACCCAGCTCTACGATTTGACACGAGGCAGTAGCTCTTGTTCTTTTATAGACAATGCACCTAAGTTATCTCTGAATTTTCCTCAACTTCTATTCACAACAAGCAACACTGGAATTTCTACAATCAGTTGGTGCAGAGAGCACGTTTATGGCCATGCTTCTGTTTGCAGGACAGGACATCTCATTGACAACAAACACAATCAAGGAAGGAGGTATTTGACAGGCACAAACAGTTTCATGAAATTTGTTCCATAGTCCAGCACGTATCGTTGAATGTGACTTTTAAGAGCAACAGCACACTTGTTGGTATATAAAGATGTGAAAAGCACCTCCCTGTGCAGCATTTCACCTCTCACAGCCGGGGAGGTGCCACCTCGCCCAAGCGACACAGGCGTGTGCAGCAGCAGCAGGGAGGGGAGCGGCAGATAAGCAGCCACTGTTTTGCTTACAGAATGTTTAACACCAATTTCCTTCCTTCCAGAAAAAAAAAAAAAAAATAATAATAGGAATAAGACATTCTCAATATTAACATGACTAGTCAAAACCAAACCCTAAGTCTTTGCTACATGTGATAAGGCAAGAAATGAACTGGAAACAAATTCTTTCCATGCGTAAGTCCGATGCTAAATGGTATAAGGATTTACTACATTTATTTTATCGCAATTCCGTATTGCAACTCCGCTCATTTTTCATTATAATTTATCATCTGTATAAGCTGTGATTAACCAGCATTTAATAGAACTATAATGAAGTAAAACACTGACACTGATGTTCACCTGCAAATAGTGTAATTGCCACCCTCTTCTGGTCACTGTCACCTAGCTCAGTGCTAACAAAACTCGCGGCGAGGAAAAACAAGGAATGAATTGCCATCAGAAGCAGAATATGCACGTAGCATTACAGATACACTTTTACAGATTCTGTGCAACAGCTTCTGAGAGACTTCTGACAAAATCCTGTCAGCCAACAGCAAAAATAACAAACAAACTTAGGAAGTGGAAGCCTGACCTCCTGTTTTCTGATAAACAGCTGACACCACAGCAGCACAAAATGTTACCCAGAGCAATTAGGAAAGGCAAAATGCAATTTTCAGCTGGGGGAGGAGAAGGAAAAATAAGAAACAAATGCAATTTTACCTGATAGATATCAGACAGGCTGCTGCTCCCAGAATCACTGGCAATGCTACATCCAGACTGGCTTGAAGGGACATGAGTCACCTGAGGATGAGGATTGTCTGTAAGATGCATCTTGGTAAGATCAGCTGGAAGCTGCAAGTAAAATGGATTTGGGGAAAAAAAGGAAAAGGAAAAAAAGAAAAAAGACACATAAATCAGATTTGTTGACAAAGTTATCCATAAAACATTTGTTACCTATTTGAATATTCACTTGTACGTTGACATGTATTTTGAGAAAATGGTAATTTAGACTAAGCTTGGCCAATCATACTTCTTGTCTTATATAACTGATAATGATTCATCTTTCTATAAAATGAAGGTCTAGTTTCTTTACAGCTCACTGATACACACTGACAGAATTAAGAGCCTGTAAGATAAACACGAGACAATGCCAGCCAAACAGCTTACAACTTTACCATTAGCTTATCCTGCAATCCAGTATGAAGAAGGATACCTGTTCACAAATTCAAGCCTTTAATTCAAGAATAGCCTTAGAAAACATCAATATACAACAAAAGAGTTAAGTAATCTAAAACAAAGTTTTGGTCTATAAACTGCCTTTTTTTTTTTTTTTTCATGATGATGACTACAAAGCAGGGATATTATGTATTTCTGGTACATGCAAATTCAACAGTGCTTCTATTTTACCTATCCATAAATCAACATGTATATAAATATGTAGACACATTGCATTGTATACATATACATTATTTGGTTCGTGCTCAACTGAATGAACAGAACTTTTTATATTGTATTGCTTTAAAAAAACGTTCTTATACAGAAAAAAAAATCTGAATTATTCTGGCAGCATCAACTATCATGATCAAAGGGAAAAGGCTGCTTCTGTAAAACAAACGAAATTCCACACAGAAGAGTCAGCCTCTAGATAAAATATTCAGTTCTACTAATTAAAGGACAATATTGTGCAATTGTTGTTGACCCAATGTCATCCTTATAAATGGTGATTTTTAAGTAAGAGGAGCACTTTATTAAACACTTGTTCATAGATTTTTTTGGAACCATGACTGGTGCTGTAGGTCTCAGCCCAAAAGGCTGTGAGTCCTCCGACACACAAACCATAATTTTGATTTTCAAAATTGTGATGAAGACCATGGGGGATGTTGTGACATCTGTCATCACCAAGTACATTCCCAATGCCAATCATCACTCAAACCTGAAGACACAAGAAGACTACAAAGCTAGTTTTCAATATGCTAATATCTACAACAGTCCTGTTTTGAATGCATCTTAATTTCAAAAAGTGCAAGATATTTGTCCTTCAAATTAGTACTTTTATGCCCACATGTATTTGGAAAAGGATAAATCTGTTTAAAAGGTTTGAAAAACACAGCTAAACCTTTATAAACTCCATTTAAAAACAAAACAAAAACCCACTCCAAGCAGTAGATACAAAGCAGCGAACTTCATCCAAGCACAAAGGAAACACAACACTTTGAAGACTATGTTTAGCCACCAAAAAGTTTTAGAGACTGAAAAAATCTATTTTCAGGACTCGAGAACAGAAAAAAGGTCACGATGCTCAGCTGACGAAACCCAGTGCGGCGGGGCAAGGAGCACCACCACGCCAGCACACGCAGGAGGAGCTGACGTACACCGCGATGTGACCCCTCCAGCAATCAGCAGCAGCACGGAAACGAAGCAGGACAAGCTAAGAATTAATTTTAGCAGGGAGTGCCAGCTGGCTTCACCTGAAATTCAGGGGAGTACTTCTTACACTACACGTTTTTGTGGCACATGCAGAAAAGCGCCATCCATCTCTTGCTGATGGGTGGGCAGCAGCAGGCTTTACGCTGCCTCCCCAAAGCTCTCCAAGGTCTCCTTGGTGCCTTAGCTGATGCTCACGGGGTGAGCAGAGGCTGCTCCCCAGGACACTGCCTCCACTCATGCCACGGGCAGACGCTGCCCTGCTGCTGCTGGAGGCCGGCTGCTGGCCTTGAAGGATGCAAAGCGCCCACGAGCAAGGTCAGCGCGTTCCTTGCCAGCGAGGAGGAAAGGCAGCAGCAAGCCAGGGCTGCTGGCAGGCACCACCGTGCTGGAGGTTGGTGTGAATGAGAAACCCAAGAGTTTTAGGAAGTGGTGGAACAAATCAGCCTGGGTGGATTCACTGCCCCTACCTCAACGCGACTGCAGTTTTGCTGTGTGCTCCTCGGGGGTCTCCATCCTCTCCATCTCCCTGCTCCGACAGCCGCCCAGAGTGCGGCTTCTGCCGGAGGTCTGTCCAGCCATGGACAAATTAAACTATCTATCCAGATTCCTAATGATTTACAAACTTTCAATACCGCTCAAGCAGCACTACCCCAGCAGTTTGTGTTCTCTGTGCACCATCTAAGATCCTTGCGACAAAGGCTGCTTTATACAGCAAGGCTGAGAGCGACTGCTGGGACAAAATGCAGCTCTCACAATCGGAAGGGAGTTCTGTGTGGAATTTGTCTGTACTTTTCATAAATACACACTGAAGACTAGCTCGAACCACCAGCACCATTCCCCAAGGAGTATTTCTAATCAAGGCATTAATCACTTATAACTGATCTCCATTCCCCTGGCCAGCACTGCCATCAATTTCCATTGCTCACACAGCACACGGCCTCCTGTGATGCTCCTGCTGGACGTCGCAATGTGACTGTAAAAGACATTTCGTGCAGGTTAATGTAAGGAAAGGCTGCAATATCTCTTTAAATCGGAGAGAGATATAAGGTTTATTTGAGACAAGTGACCTTTAAAGTGCTGCTTGCCACTCTACTCAATCTCCCAAAATAAATCACAGCTTCTGTCTTTTGTATGTCATTTTTATTACCCAAACTGATTGTTCTTTCCTTCAGAGCTCGCTAAGCAGCAATAGGGGGATCGGATGTGTTTGTACCAACAGGACAGCGGGCACGGGCAGGACTCGTGGATGTGGCAATGAAGTTGCTCAAAGTGCTTTAAAATTGTCTGAACTACCAGCAAAAAGCATTCGTTTATACAACTATGATCTCCACGTGGGAGAAGCTTAGGAGCTTATTCCAAATGCATCAGTAACTTGAAAAATTGTGTGTTATGGAAACAAGGTCAAAACAGCAACATTCGCCTATGTCCACATTAGAAACTTTTGGAAGTGATGTGTACGTATTCCCAGTAGCTTCTGGCTAGCCGTGTGCCACAGCACCCACGGGCAGGAAAACCCTGAATATCCGTGAAACTCTCATGAACAATGGTTTAGAAAACAGATTATTCACATACCACTTGAGCTAATAACAATCCCCACCAGCCTTCTCCCCCAAGAAATTACAGCCTGGAACCCGAATCTGAGCTGCTGGCAGAGAAACCCACTGATGTCAAGGGCAATGGGCAAAACCCCAGGAGGCTGCATGGGGAGACGCAGGATTGAAATGGGAAGGGAGGAACCAGGAGGGGACAGGGACCCGACAGTGCCCACCACTCTGCGAGGTGTCCCGGAGGAACGGCTCCACATTGTCATGTGTGATGCTGGGGGACTGGCACAGAGCTATGTGGACCTGTACAGGTTTGCTAAAATCAAGCTGAAATGGTTGAAAATTAAAGAAGAATGAAAGAATAAGTGAGAACCTAGTAACACAGCACAAAAGCTATAAACACCAGTCATGAACAATTTGGACGACGTTACTGGCTGTTCAAGAAGGAAAATCCCCCACAAGAACAACCTTATATATCTCGTAATCTGCTTCAAAATTATTCATCTCCTAATAAACCACTCAAAACACGTGCTGCATTTCAATCACTTTGTTCACTGTAAGCAGTATGAAAGAGAGAAGAGGTAAGGAGCCCCCCACGGACCGCAGCGACCCCGCACCATGCCCGAGGGTGAAGGTTCGGGGGGCTTCTTGCTTCTCAACAAGGCATACTTCCAAAAGTATACTTCCTATGTTTAAACAGGCAAGGCAGGACATCTTGATCTAATATCGAATGATCAACTTCCTCAGCCTCGTTTGATGACGAGGGCAGAGGCTCGTTTGGTACGTGACGATTTCTCCCAGGACTGCTGAGGTTCCCGACAGCCCCCAGCCAAGAGCCACGGCGCTGTTGCAGCAGCCAGGCCCGGAGACGCTGTGCTTTGGCTAGAAATGGAGTCACCTACCTCACACAACATGGAATCACGCCTACACACCCCAACCAGACACCAGACATTAGAGAAAATTGCATATTCCTTCCTGTACAGCAGGCACCACCCAGCAAAGACTCACCGGCTGTGTTTTTACAGAGAGGCTTTCGCAGTATTACATTCACTACCAGGGAACTCCTTAGGGAAAAAAAAAAAAAAAGTGTTGGCACCTCCTTTCCCCACCCAAAATATCCCTTAGACTTCTCAAAATCTACCAGCTGCTGACTGCAGACGACACAAGAGCAGGAAGGCAAATAACCTACGTGGAGAAGCATCGTGTTCATTGGACTTGGTTTCAGGTTTTTACACAATCAACGACACGAAGTGTTCTGTACATCGCAGGACAGTGGATAATTCTGGTCTTACCATTAAAACAACCCATTTCCATCCCATCTCAAAGTTGAAATGCTTCATGCCATTGCTCTGTGTATGAACTGGGGCTTTCATCTGATTCAAGATTCATTTAGCCCTATGTATTACTCTGACAAAGTGCTAACAGAAGAGGCAACATTTGTCAACAATGGAAGGAGAAGAGCCATTAAGACCATATAACATGCGTGTATATATACAGACATTGCAAAAATCCCTGCATTATTTTGTGTGACAGACTACTGATGTCTACAATTGCACTTTAAATGGCAGTGCTGCTCTGTAGCACACCTTGTGCATTTGGTGCACTTGGCAGCACACACGCAAGGCACACATCCTCTTCTGCATCTTTCTTGAACAAACTTCTCAGCAGAAAGGCTGAATCACATAGAAACCTCCTAAAATGTTACAAGTCTTTGGCTGTTCTGGGGTGTATGTACTGCACATATTATGGTACAACACTGTCAGCTCCAGTAATTAGTTTTTATTAAGAATTAGGCCACTGTCAAACGATTAAGTAGTTGTCACATCCAAGTTTTTACTTTGTGCATCTTCCTGAAAAGTTTACTTGAGCTTACTTTGCCAAAGTAAAACAATAATAATTTCAACATAAAAACTACAAAGCAAGAAGTGTGCTTTAATTGCTGGTTCTATACCTAGAAAAATGTTGCTTCTCTGTTTCTTGTTCAACTTCTAGGAATGGAGAAGTACTACCCTAAAAAGAACCACAAATTAAAAATATATGACTGAGCTGAAACCCACATACCAATTCAATTCCAGATTTTCCAAAACTAAGAGGTTACAGCTCTATCTTGTGAAAAGACAAAAAGAATTAGTTCTGACAGAAGTAATACCACCCCAGCTTTACAAAGGCGCAGTACTTTTCCCCCACTGCCACCAAATGCTTTGCAGCAATTTGACGACACTGAATTTTTACACGTACAAATTTCCACCTCGTTTTCCAGCTACCCAGTGCCGTACTGAGCTGCATCTCCCTCCATCACATTTGAAAGTATCTCGTTTTCCAGACATCCAGTCTGAGGGGTCTGATAGCCAAAGATGAAGGCAAGAAAGCAAAAACTGCCACGCTCCTGGGACGCCTGTGTTTGAACAGGGATTTCCAACTAATGTTCATTTTCTAAATGAGACTTTATAATTAATTTAGTTTCACATTAATATTTATATCCATACCTATGGTCGCACAGGCTATACAAGTCATCTGCCAACTTTCTCAAGTCTTATGTCTGTAATTTTGAAATTAATTGAGAACAAATTCCGACGTACGCTGTATTTCCCAAGCTAGCAGACCACTTCTCCAGCCCCGAGTGGAGTGCGTCTGCAGTGACATTCACTTCCTACGTAAACACCATTTACTCTCAGCACTGAAGTCACACAGAATACTCGGGAATTAAATTAAAAGCTAATTTTGGTATGGCAGATTTTAAGACTGCACATGCCCTGTACAACAGAGCAAATTATGGGATCTTTTATGAGATGGCCACCAATCCGCTCTTCAGAAGCGCACTGAAGATGAATGGTAGCCTGAGGATAAACTTCCCTTTACGTGCTCCCAAGGAGGGCTCTGCCTAAAAATTAGGGCTATAGAAAAGTCATTGAAGAGTTTATACAGAGAGAAAGCAGACACATAATTCATAAGTTACTATTGGGCAGAAGTTAACACACGTAAGAGGGTGAAGTGAGAGTTTTGTCCCTCTGTTCCCCATTCTTTACAGGGAAAGGGCTGAGAGCCTCCTTCAGCGCAGGGCTCCATGCTCTGCATGCTGCAGTTCCTGGGGGGCTGATGTCAATTTGCTGGTACCTTTCCTACTGAAAAGCTGCTTCTGTGAGTTTACTCTGCAAGTTTCGAAAATAAGTAACAGCACGTCCTGAAATAGTTTGAATAACCTTAAAACACAGGTTGGAAGGGTGTATACAAAAAATGGCACAATAGCCTTGAAAAGAAGGGCAAAGGACCTATGAATTACCTTTTGTTACATGTAAAAGAAGCCTCATCCATCATGCTTCATCCTGCATTAAGTGGCATGTTTATTAAATGTGTTCAGAAACATCCTGACCAAAGGACTCACCACCAGAAAAGAACTGGTGCAGGAAGCAGAGTCTGTGCAACTCCTGCTGTGTAGCATCCATTAAAAATGGAAAATACTGGAAGAAAAACGGACAGTAAGGAAGCAAAAGTTTCAGCTTGCCCTTTATTTGATACTCCTTGAGAGCAAAGTGTTTCACCAGTTCTCCGAGGTCGCTGTCTCTGAGCTCACCACGGATCGATCTCGGCTGGACACAGGAGAAGCACCAGCCTCAGACGCAGAGGGAACACGCTGTCCTTTTACAGGCTGCGTAAGCAAATCTGTCCTTGGTTTCACAGGCTGTCAGTAACCTTATACCTTATTTTCTTTTTCTGAAGTTCCCTGAAACGTTGCCAGCACGAGGAATATCCAGAAACAGGGGGCTGATTCCCACCGAACAGCCCAATACAAGCATTGCAGCCCCGCATCGCACGCACCCATCACCCTGTGTGTGCTTCTGTGCCCACCTCTCCCCTGCACCCCTACGCTGCCTACCAATCCCAATTTTAAGGCACACATTTATTATTTTGGTTATCGTTTGTGATTTTCCATTAAAACGTCTTCACTGTTTTAAGTTGGAACCCATTAACACACCCTTAGGGCATTAACTGTGATCGCACTTGGTAACCCCTGAGATTTAGGAAATGCTCCCACTTGAGCTCCATCACAGCCAAGTGCTTCAAGGGCAGCGATTTCCCTTTCTTGGCTGATGCAGAAAGTTCAGGCTGTTACGACCTGCCAGTTAAAAAAAGCCTCCTTCCATCCCTTCGCATGCCTTTTTTTCACTGATGTCCTTGATTCAAAGTCTTTCGTTACCATTAGAACGAAATATTCTGCCCACATTTCTTCACTTAAATTCCCATTTGCACGTTAAGTCTTTGGATCCCCATCACCGAAGTTTGCCATTTTTTCTCACCACTGAAAGCTAAGGCATAACAAGACTTAAGAGCAGCCTTGGCTAAATAACTACTGCAGAAAAACTGTGACAAGAGCCACTGATGCGATGAGTTGGGTTCTTCCCACATCATGGTTATCACAACCCAAAGCTGGTTATTTTAAATACCTTGTGATCAAAGACTCGACCACGTGAAATAGGCTCCATGCAGAAAAAACTCCCTGGAACTGGCATTCAGCTTCCCTTGATCCGTACCAGCTTTGAAGCAGCAGCTGACTGGCTCTGGCCAGCACCGGAGCACTGCTCTGGATTTCTGTGCTCTGTCGGCACAGGTACCTCTGTGATTTCTCTGTTCAGATGCCTTGTTAGCTCTACCATCAGTAGCACACCTTGTTTTCTAGCATTTTATTGCCAGGTATTTTGCTGGTCTCACTTGGTGCCTGCAATTCAATAACCAGTTAGCTCATTTTTCACCAATTAATGGATTTCTTTAGTTAGTTCTGTTCTTTCTTTCTACACCAAACTACCCCAAAAACACTGATGTTCACTCACACACATGTGCAGTCAGCCTCTTGCCAAGCAAACCTCTCCATACACCACTTTTGTTCTCATCCATCCCATTTATTCCATCCGAAGGGAAAAACACACTCAATTTTTTCCTTATCACCAGTATGACAAATCTCATATAGCCCACGAGTGAAATCATGGGAAACCGATCACTGAAGTTATTTTTCAGTATTTTCATTAGCCCTTTTTTTCTAGGGCTTTATCTACATAAGTTAACTCTGGTTTCTGCGCTCACTTTTTGCACAGAAGCCACAGTTCTGCTCCAGTTTAGACATGTGTAAGCATAAAACATATGCAGAGCTGTGCTAATGGGAGAGGAGAAAGTTGCTCCTCTGAGGGCAAGACGAGCCCGGCTGAATTACGGATGCTGACATCACTCACCGACTTACTTAATGCAAACAAAAGCATCTCCTCAAAGACCACAGCTGTTCCGCCAGTGACACAAAAGTAGATTTCTTTAGATTTCTAAAGAGCAGCAATGATTTTCTAAAGAGCAGCACTGATTTTTATTTATTTATTGGCTCCACGAAGGCAATAATCGGTCCTGAAGTTACCCTCCCGAAGCATCCAGCCTTGTCCATGAGTGACAGCCGCCCGGCCGAGAGCTCAGCTCAGGGGGTGCCAATCGCCAGCTGATGGATCAAATATTTGCCCAACAGGTTCAGCTGAAATCCCGTAACCTTCAATAACATCACGCTAAGAAAAATGGTGCCTCTCCCAGCTTCCGAGCTCCCCTTTGTAAAACGCACGCAGGATGCACTTTTTTTTGATGACAGATTTTTTTCAGCCCTTGTTTCAGCTCATTAGCTGCGGTGTGTACGCACTCCAAGCACTACCCAGAAGCATCTCAAAGAAACAGCGACCAAGCCAACACCGTTCACGACAGCCTTGCAGTGCCTTGAGAAGTATTCCTTGTAGTCTTACTAAAATATCCCCAGGCTTACAAAAGAAAACAGAAAAACCAAAAAATACACTAAAAAAATACAACCCCCTAGAGGCTGCTCTATGCCCCCAGCAGCCAAGAACTTCTTGGTCCTTATGGCACATCCCGTGCGGAGAAAACAAAATCCTCAGAAGTAGAAAAGTATTTTGTTTCCTTAGTAACAATAAGGTGACGTGAGGACAGAATTTCAAAGTAAATTCTGGTGTTGCCTTAAACTACATACGTAATGCAATTTTAATTTGGTTTTCATATGTTTAAATTATAGATCACTGCTCCACTTTAACTCACGATAACGCTCGGCATCTGACACAAAAACATCTCGGCTTTGGAGAAGGGGGGGCTTTGGCTGTGAAGATGCTCGTTGGTATGAAAAAAGCGTCGATGAAACCCCATAATACTGGGAACACCCAACATGTAAACACAAGCTGCAGTTTTTACATCCACCAATTAATACAGAGCAACTCTTTTCTGGCCTAATCACAATGTAACATTTGTAAAACGCCAAGAATTATGCCCTGGTATTATGAAAATGTTACAATAAGAGCTCAAAAAGACGTTTTCAGTGCTCGAGTTCAAATTCTGCTGTTTGTTCTTGCCACTGACAACTCCTTGCAGGACTAAGAGCAGCGTTGGCTGGATAACTACTGCAGATCAGCTGGGGCAGCAGCCAGCACTGCGATGAGCTGTGCGAGGAACCTGACAGAGCCATGGAAGCCCCAACATCTGGGGAGCATCCTGAGATGGTTCTGCAGGGCACACGGAGCTCCACACCTCCATGGAGCTTCGTCTTCACCTAATAATTTATCAACTCCTAAATACACTGATTGGTATAAAATACCAGTGAGAGGATGCTCCCTCCTCGCGCACCCCGGGGCTGGGTGCCATTGGCATGGATGTGCCAATTCAGCTCCAGCTGGGGGCTGCATCCCTCGCTAACCTGGCCCCCAGCCCCTCTGAAAACAAAGGAGCACCAACCTTCTGTCCCCATCGTCCCTGCATTCGTACAGAAAGGCATTCGTGGAAGCGAGAGGAGCACAACGGGGTGGTCCCGAGTGAGCTTCTGGCTGCACGCAGCACTGCAACAAAGCCAGTTTAAAACAAACAAAGCCCAGGAGGAAATAAATGAAAAGATAGATGTTTGTTTGCATATTAAGAGCCAATTTCCGATAAAAACAATCCTTCAGGAAAAGGCTGTTTCTGTTGAAAGTAGGAAGATGTGTGCTTGCATTTAACATCGAACTTATTGTACACTGGAGTATGAGAAAATTCGAGTTTTTAGAGTAAGTGGCCACACTGCTCATATTAAACCTTTTTTTTTTTTTTTTTAGTCTTCATAAATTGTCAAGCAAGAAGTACACGAAAAAAGTTTTACCTAAAATATCACGCAAGTTGTTTTAGAAAGCAAAGCTAAACATCTAAGTGTAATGGATGGCCAAGCATTAGCCCAGGTCCTCGAAGGTCTCTCCGAGCACTCAGCTCTCAGATTGCACCATGAGTAACCAGAGGCTGTGCTCCTGCAGATCAGTTACAGCACAAAAACGAGGTGATCCTGCCATTGCAGGGGGTGGAGAGGGAAAAGATCAGGAAATATGGAAAAGGAGAGGCCATAAATATTTTGAGGAGCTGGTTGGAACTCCAAAAACCTCAAAATGGGACCAAACCGTACAAACCAAGCAGCTAGGAGGTGAGAGAACCATCAGTGATTGAAGAGCCCAGCTCACAGGGCTGTCAGAGGCTGTGTGCCCGTGCCCAGGAGCTTGGGCAGCGGGGTGACGAGCACCCATGGGTGCCACCTACCCCTAGTGACAGTTTGGGCTCAGCACCACTGAAAGCTGAGCTGGGAGCTGCGGGTACAGAGGAGGCGCAGGGGGAGAGGCGAGGTCAAGAGGTAGAGAAAGATGCTGTCAAAATCAACTGAAAAAACAAAGCAAAGGGTCAGTTACTCTGTTTGCACCGAAAATGTTTAAAATTCATGCTACCAGGGCTACGTTTCACATGAGTGCATTAGCAAAGATGAGGATGACATCGAATCAAATCAAGGAGCCGCTATCCAAGCTCTGTTCTTCTTCTGATGAGCTGAAAATAATCTTTAATTGCGTGAAGGTTTCAGCTCAGGATCTCAGAGATCAAACTGATGCCCTTTGAAGTCGGAAGATGATGTTAGGCTGCTTTTATTTATGGTTAACTAAAGCTTGCATCACATCCCTGCAAGACAGCAGCAGAAATAGGAATGGGACTGCAAAATGACTTCAAGTTTTCTGCTCTAACCTCAGCGCAAACTTCTAGGGAGCAAATTTGCCTTTTGTTTTTATGTTTAGCATTAACAGATTTTATTTGAACAGAGAAAAGAGAACTCGGAAGCCTAGATAACCCAGACAAAGGAGAAAATAAGCTGCTGTCTACTGTTGTTAGACAATTTTAATGTGCACCTGGGATCTTACATGAAACTGTTTCCCTTCAAAATCCAACACTTTAGAAGCTGAGAAGTTAAGTCAAAACTCCTTTTCTGTAAAAAGCACATGATCTCAAAAAGCATCCCTTTTTAAATATCCTGCACAGACACATTATCTGATCACTTCCTATTTTCCCCATCAGACCTCCTGACACACAAATAGGGTTGCTATGTATGCGTTCTAGCCTTGGGAATTTTAGGCAGTGCATGAAATTCCTGTCGCTGGAGAACCCTGCACATCCAAACCTTTAAGCTTAGAACTCTTTAATGCCAACTTCATAACGGGTCTGTGTTTAACAGTTTCATATCAGAGAGTGCCTTATAGTCAACAGCCACTGAGAAAGTTACGATCAGAATTATAAAGACAATCAAAATCTTGTGGATATGCATTTGAAATAATTTGTTTGCATTAAAATAACGTGTTTGTATCATAGGAGTCCCGCTTAGCATAAGCTGAGTGCCTCACATGCAAGTATGCTGTCTGTGGAAGCAGTCCTCTGCTTTCCTTTATGTCCCTCCAAAGTCACAGTGGCTTGACAGCTGGGGCAGCTTTGCCACACTCCTCACTGCTCATCCCATTCACTGCGTCTGCCGAAGGATGCCTGCATCTCTGCGTTTCATCTTCTACAGCCTATCACCCCAGGGAGCACACGGTCCCTAGGGCAGAGACATTTCTCACGATGCACTTCCAACGTGGGGCTCTGCTCCTGTGCTAGTACCTCCAGACAACCAACAGAAGGAACAGCCAACACCTTCCTGCAGCAGATAGTGATTGTTGTTGGACACCTTTCCAAGTACCAGCACAGCCCTGAGAAATAACATTCACCTCCACGAGGCTCTGCCCAACAGGGCTGGATGGCTCAGCAACCAACCTTCAGGTGCACTGCAGAAATCAATCCTCCTCAAAGTTTTCTGTCTCAGTTTATCCTCCTCTTAGCAGCATGTTCTGCATGAGAATAGACTGCATTGGTTATTTGACAGATGTCTACTGCACCTCTTTTACTTTTGGAAGCCAAAAGGCACAGCCCCCACTCCCAGGGGGGCACACAACGCTAGCAGGCATGGAGACCCCATGTCCCTAGAGCTCCTCTTCCCAGGGGTGCCATCTCCAGAAGGCAGCTCTGCACTTCTGGGTAGCCATAAAAACTGATCCCCGTGTTCTCCTTTATGCACCTTCACCAAAGCTTGCCTTTCGGATTAGTCACAAGGAGTGTGACTTCACTTTGCTCTGATTAAACAGACGTAATGCTACTGGCACATTCAGAACAGCTACAATTACAACTGAGTCAACAGCCCGTTTTCAAACTGCTGTCTTATACCTCACTCTAAAGGCAACTCAATTAAAAAAATAATCTGGGACAGGTACTTATGCAAGTCTATGGACTTGGGAATTTAATCACTGAGAAAACAAATGGAAGATCAGATGGTCACTGCTCTACAGCAAGAAACAATTCCAGCTACAGAATGGGATTATAAACTACTTGACATTTTCAGGTTTAAAGTTACAAGCTTGCATATTTTAGAATTTCTGAAGTCAGTTATTTTACTAAAATATGTATTATTATAAAGCGCCCATCACAGAAACAGATTTCTGGAAAAAAGCTTAGACAAAAACTAAACTGAATGAACTCAGATATAGCTCAGATAATCAGTGTGTTTAATCCTAGCATACTACTTTTCAGAGTTGCAGAGCTTCAAGAACTGATGAGTTCTAAAAGTTTTTTTGGGGGGTTGCAGGAATTTTGGGGAGCTTTGTATGGTTTTGCAGAACAGGGCTGTAAGTGGTTTTCCTGTGTTGGTTTCAAAGATAAACAACTTTTATCTGTGGACTGGGATGTTAAACCAGTTAATAAGCTTGCATCAGCCGAAAGAAAGAAAGAAAGAAAGAAAGAAAGAAAGAAAGAAAGAAAGAAAGAAAGAAAGAAAGAAAGAAAGAAAGAAAGAAAGAAAGAAAGAAAAAGAAATGAACAAAACCAGCCATACATACATATTTCTCTCCGACGTTTTATAGAATTTCATTTTTGAATAGCAAATGCGTGAAGAAATGGCAGCAATCCACTGGGTATTGTCCTCAGTGCTGACACAGGGGTCAAAAGCCCTTCCAATTATTGTTATTTCCCACCCTCCACCAACCCTTGTTTGACCACAGGGTTTCTTTTCTTGTGGTTTCTCACTTAGGCCCAAACTCTCCTGAAAGAGCAGCCTCAGCTGAAGCACAAACGTGACTAAGCATTCCCAGTTTTTAAGCAATATTACACGTCCAGACCTCCTCCACAAGGGCGGTGCGGGCTAGACGAGCTTCAGGAAACCAATCCCTTCATATTTAATGTCCACAGACTGGGAAGGAAGTAAAGGAACCCACACGTACACTGGAGACTCAAACGATGACACAAACAGGCCAAAATCTGCCAACGTGACCACTGAGGCTCGGAGCCGTCACGAGCACACCAGGTCCCTCTGCCTTCCGAGTCCCCGCTGCTCCCCTTGGCTTTGGCTGCTGAAACACACACAACAGCCAAGATGGGCCACAAATGGACCCCTATCCAGATATTAACGGTGGCAACTGCAATTGGAAACCCTAAATCCCAGCATTTCCCACCCCTCTGCCCTGAAACAGTGAGCTTGCATTTACATCGTCAGATGTAAAAAAAATAAGCAGGGAAAAACCCTTGTGCCCATGGACGCCAAGCACCCATCTTGACTTCTGTCTTGTGCCTCTCCAGGCTGCCCCATCGCTTGGTCCCTAAAACTGAAGGGCCCTCAAACTTTTGGGACCGAAGTCAAGAGCAAGATTTCTTGCTCCAAAGTCACTGCTGCATCTCATGATCTCAACCCACTGCCTTCGAGCACTGCTGGCTTTAACACACAAGAAAGTTGCACAACCCTTGTTCTAGCCTGCAGGAGCTTCTGCAACATAAATATGAAAACTGTAGGAGAAAAGGTATATTTGACTGGCCTCAGCTTTGTAAGTCAATTCTTGTGTCTTGGGTTATTGTACTGGGAGCAGTCTTAATAAAACACCAGTCACTCCAGTAATTTTCTGAGAAAGCATACCAAATTGCAGGAGTCTGACAAACAGTATATTTATATATAAATTCTGAATTTAAAGGCTTTTATCTCAGTAGGTTGGTTTGCTCGAACGTTCTAGATTTCATTACCTTCTTTAAAAGAAACACTATTCCCTCCCCAGCTTCGCAAAAATACTGCATCTTCAAACAGACAAAATAATTCCTGTCCTTTAAAGCTAATTGTAATTACATAGTTTGGCTAAATAATTAACCGATTCCATAACGATGCACAAAGGAAGCAGGCAGTACAGTCTCATACAGCTTGAAAAAATCAGAACATCGGTGGGTTTGTATATCAATATTTTCAAGTTAGCAATAACGACAGACAGTCATAAAAATGTTATACTTGCATCATACTTGTTTATATATTAATAGGCTAAAAAGCAAGCTTTACATCATTTTGTAACAAAATGGCATTTTTATACTTCCTGTTAATCTGTAAGCTCTTAGTGTATAAAACAATTTCAAGATTTCAAGGTCCCCCCTTCCCGTTCAGAAATCATTCTGCCAGAACAGTCCATGCCCAGCCAGAGCCCAGCATTTCACCCGAGCAGCACTCGGCTTTGGAGAAGTGAGCATTTGCACAGACAGCACCACGGCTGTCAATACATTTCAGAGAAATGCATCACAGACAAAATCGTACTTACTTTGGAGGCCCACGGTTGCAGGCAGTTGGCATAACATCGAACGAGAAAAGCCATTTCTTAGGCTGAGAAAAAAAAGTTTCCTTTCTCAAATAAAAGTCTCAGACGAAAAATATTTAGTAAAATCCTCTCTGGATTCTCTTTAAAAATCATAAACCAAAGCAGCAAATATACAAGTATGCAACTTGTCAGGCTTGAATTTCACACTGAATTCGATTACAGCTTCTCCTGTGTCAGAGTAGTTTTCAGTGTTGCAGTGAGTTAGCAGCAGCAGCAATTCCTATAAAAATGTTCCAGTTTTAACAAGCACATAAATTCAAGTCAAAATGTTTCCTAGCTTTTCAAATACAAATATCCATAGGTTCCCCCAGGCACGAGGCGCGTACCCAAAAAGTGCTGCTAAGATTGAATTAATTCTGAAATGGATTAGAATTGCAGGTTAGAGCAACAATACATAAAAAGGTGAGATAAGAATTCTTCAAATTCCTTTTTTCTCTTCACTGAAATGCATTAAGAGTGGCTTATCTTCAGGTTCACTTTTCGGAAACTTCACATTCATATTGTAGATCGAAATTTGCAAAGGTTCTTCAGCATCCTAGGCAATTCAGGAATCCCACGCCCTGGATATTAAAGTTTCTTCTTTATACTCTTGTCCATCATAACTGCAAAATTGAATTAAGTGTCCAGACTGTAGCTCCAGGATATATGCTCTAACAGGTTTGCACTGTGGAATGTATTAAAAGCCTCTGCAATACAAACCCTTTTCTCTTTTACCCCCCCCTCCTCTTTTTTTTAATGCAGTTTACAACTCCGCAGTGTTGCTTAGTATTCTAATGCATCAGCCAGATACTACGGTTAATCCACGCCTAGCTTTTCCAATTAAAACACTTCTGTAATGCACGACAAAACAGTACGTCCATGGCTACAGCAAGACTGACTGCTGGAGTCCTAATTCCTACTATCTTTGCTTGCTTCTCAGCAGCTCCCTCAGGAGAAGCTCCCATCGATTGGATGCTCCGCAGCAAGATGAAATATCTAATAAGGAGGAAAGAGAGTGGGAGGGGAACCGAGCTAAAAGGATGACATCACCTGTATAGAAAGCCTTTAGAAACTGCATTAGATCAATTGGCTACTGTATCTGCAGATGCAGCCAGCAGAGCATCTTTATTGACCTAATATAAACACACATATCGGTACAGCAACTGCTCAGCAAAACACCCCTGCTCTACGTTACATTTTATATCGTTTTAGGATCTACAAATGCATATGCTGCAGCCCTGAATATTTTTTTTTCTCTAAATCAGCTCAAAAACCCTGAAGCTCATACATCTATTAAGGCTTTCAACAGCATTTAGGTGAATCATTTCTCATCTTTGCATCCAAATTTAGAAATAAGGAAAGGTAGAAAAAAAAAAACTGCAGACACTCACATGTGTGCATGCATGCACAGATACACCCATAATCAAACAATTTCTGCTTTTATATACATGTCATACAGGAATCTCAACATTTCTATCTCATCCTATCCACCCATCAGCAGATCTTTATCTAGGATGAGAAGGAAATTCCTCTTTGAAAGGTGATGTTTCTAATATTCATAATTTTTAGTGGGCTTGAAACATGTTAAAAGTTAGGTTTGCTTTCTTCCAATCAAGACCAATTCCGTTTGTAACAGAACTGCCTTAATTCTGCAGTACTCAATTTAGTTTGATCATTTCTTTTTGCCACTAAAAACTGAAATATTTGTCAGCAGCTCAGTGCCTTGGATGGCAGCCCAGCCTGCTGGAGAGCTGCTCCGAGGAAGCACCTACGAGATCCCACACCTTTGAGCTGGGGCTGCCGCGATGCTTTCAATTCCTAGAAGGCAAATGTCTGCTGCTGCTGCGCGAGGGGAGGGGGAGGACGGGAGAGGACAGGAGCAGAGGGTGCTGGCTCTGCCAAAGCCAGTATTTAGTTCTCAGGATCGTTTACTTCACCTGCAAGAAGGGGCACTCACTGTTTCCGTTTTCTTCTCTTTGGAAAGAATTTTCATCGCCACTTCTTCTTATTCCCCGTTTGCATCAGGCTCGAGGTTAATTCTCCAAAACCGAATGCCAGCTCGAAGGCCATACCTTCCACGCAGAAGAGGGTCTTCAGAGAGTGGCCTGGTGGCAGCAAGGGCCAAAAATCCTTTTTCTGGTGTTGTTTGCTTGCTCCTGAATACTGAGTTGGACCATTGGAGGCGATCCACAGAAAGCTGTTCCAACAGACGGACACGTGGAAGAAGATCCCCACACTTCAGAAGCCAAGTTCCAGCACCAGGACACCCCACCCTGTCCCAAACCAAAGGCTGCATTCAGCAGGCAGCCAGCAGTTGAATTCTTCCAGGCGTACGACCCAAGTTATGACCAGAGCTGGGCCTTAGCCCAAGGGAAACCCCTCCTCTGGCACCTTCCGGAGCTGCCTTAAAGGACAAAAATTAGCACTGCCGTCTGAATTCACCTAATCACTGCCCAGCAATGAAAACGGTGATGGATGCAGCCAGGATTCATAAACTAACGGGGTTTAATTTATACCAAAACATAAAGGAAAAATCGAACTTCAGTCCTGCTCTTGCAAAATTTGCAAAGCCAATGGCTGTTTTTAAAAGCTGAAAGATTTTCAGATAATTCCTTTAGCTTCTGAAAGGCATTACACCAGCTACGTAAATAGCTGTTTCCTTTACTGCTCCTTCGATACTAAACAATAGCCCAGCCATCAGCTTCAACTCACATACAACTGTATCGCATCTGTCCTAATAATTCACATTTTTTCCTAAATCAAAAGCATCTTAAGCATCAAATATAAAGCCAGGCTGACAAATTTCCAGTAGCAACGAACGTCCAAATACTTCCATGCAGAGTTACCTGCATTATTATAGTTACCACCATCACAATTTATATCAAGGAAAAAAAAAAGAAAAAAAACAGCCAAAGGAAACCTCTCCCTGCCTGCACGCACACTGATAGCACACAAACTCTCCCCCCTGAACTAACCCGGGCAGATATTCATCTCCCGGCCGCATTTTAAACCCACTGCATTGTGCATGAAATTCAATCCACCAAAGGTTTTGGCGTGGATGCCATCTTTTACAACTACTGTAAACACGAGCTCAATAATGGGAACAAAATTCTATTTCCTTCTAGTTTTGCCTTTAAGTGAGGATGACATCATCCCTCTGCCCGCGCCGCCAATGAGCGCGGCGGCTGCGTCCCCGGGGATGCAGCCAGCTCCTGCGCAGCCCAGCCCGCCCGCGCCGGGGAAAACCTGACCTAATTCCAGGCTGGAGCTTTTGGGGCATCCCCCCACTAATTTCTGGGTTTGAACGCACGCGTCCCCGCAGCCCCCGGCCGCCCGCAGCGCGACGCGCTGTGGTTATGTATATAGGAGCTGCTAAATGATAAATCTCAGACCTAAAGGAACTTGGAGGTGGGATAAAGCAGATACAAAGCCTGCTCCATGGCGATCGCAGTCAAAATGCTTGTGAGGAACAGGCAGAAGCACAGGCAGTAAATCGCCTTTCTCGTTTGAAGCAGGATTCCAGGTTTTCAGAGAATCTTAAGGGAAAAAAAATCTTTGGTATGCAGTCTCCGAATTAAAAAAGGTCTTTGTCTCTTAACACTGGTTTCTTTTCACGCTTGAAGCATCACTCCATATGTTTCTATGCATCACATTCCCTTTATCCTCCCATAATACTAGCTGAATCCTCCCGACTGTTAGATAAACCTGCATGTTCCAATTGTCTAACAAGGCTAAGTCACTGCAAAAGGGGCTGGTTTCAGAAGGGCAGGAAGGCCTTCCGTAATTCAAACTCACGGTCGGTGAAACAGGATTAGAGCCCCCTCTCATTTAAAAAGACCACAAACTGAAGTCCCACAAATCAGGACGCGCTCATGGCTGGCAGCAGCAGACACCCCTCGAACGGCACTTGGCCCTGATCAAGCACAACACACGAGCCCGCGGCGAAGGCGAGCGGCGATCCGAGAGCCATCGCTGGGCTGGCTGGGGATGTGCAGGCTGCCGGCGTGCCAGAAACCTTGCTGACTTCTGTCCCTTTGTCCTCCGAGCGAGCCGCCTGCTGGGACGCCGTCCCCACGTGTCCCCCATCAGCAGCAGGCCCCCCGTCTGCTCCCCCACCTCTTCTCCCCCTTTCCGAGGGCAGCAGCGAGAGCAGCGCCCGCGGAGGGGGCTGGGGAGGGAGCCCAGCTGCTTGGAAAGCAATCTGTCACCCTGCACGCTCAGGCAAAGATGTTTCAGGCTAAAATAATTCATTCTGGGACAGTTTTTGCGAGCGGGAATTGCCAAACACAGCAGCCTAATGCAGAAATATTTTAGGCATTAGTGGCACCTGCATCAAGAGGTTATTCCAATATATTTGAGCACTTTAAATCTCTCTGGAAAGGCAGGCGATGGCGAGCAGGGAGCTCTGTGCGCAGTGCCAGCTGCGGCATGAGCTGGATGCGTCCCCATGCTATGCTGGCAAAGCTTGCTTGATTTAGTGTCACTGGCATGCTTCTCTGATTTTTCCCCACCATTTAACTTCAGCATCTTAAATGAATCACTGTACTTTGTGGCAAGGTTAGCCCCTCGGTAGGGCTTCTCAGGAATTCCTGTTTAAAGGAAAAAATTAATAAGAAAAAAAAAAATACAGCTCTCCACCCTGTTCTTGACCCTTTTACACAAATGGAGGCAAGCGAGAGCGGCGCTGCGAGCTCCATTCCTCCTTCAGGGTGACATTACGTGCTGCAACCGCTTCCTTCTGTACATCACTTTCCGCAGCAGCACTTATGAACACGCCGTAGAAAAATCCTGCTGAAAGATCTGTAGGATTCATAAGTGGTATGAAAACCCGATCCATCCTAGGGGAAGGAGGGAGGGGGAGAGGGAGGGAGCGGAGCGGGAGGAGAGACTGTCATCATAACTAAAGTGATGTAAGCTTCTAAATATAGAGCCAGCAATACAGAAGGAACAATAAAAAGGCACCATGGATTCAATTTCTCCATCGCCGTCGTACCACCCCGGCCATCCTTTTTCAGCTGTTGTGTTAAGCATGGAAAGGTCATCTCCTATTTGCAGAAATTCAGATTTATACGTTTTATAATACTTTCTTAAATATGTTTATAAATTACAGCTCTCCCCTGCAGATCTCTGCTCGTGCAGGCTCCGCAGAGCCAGGCGGCATGATCAGCATAGCAAGCGAGGACAATGCCGGCACCTAGAGAGGGGGGAAGCCCCCTCCGCCACAGACTCAAACAAAAAGTTCCTTGCTAGGGTTTGAGCAGAGGTGATTCATATCACGCTCCCCCCCCCTTCCTTCCTGACACCTCATTTCGGCAGGGGGTGGGGAGGTTGGGGAAGGTACACAGCCCAAAATTCCCTGGTGATGAGAACGAGTGGACACCAACCCCGAAAGCAGATGGGTCGGTTTGTGGGGCTGAGCCGCCCAGAGATACCACAAGCACAAAATCTCTAAGATCCTGCACCAAAACTTCACAAGCGCTTTTGCAGTTTTGCTCATTAAAACATTCCCTTCATCTAGCCTCAAAACCGAAATCAGAGCCCAAACCTAACGCCGACCTGAACACATCGTGTTTGTTCAGCTGACACCTTACTGGGACACCGGACAGAGTTTCTGATTTGGAAACTGAAAATCCCACCAACGTATATGCTCGTTTTCATCCTGGAAGTCACCTACGTTTTGCAGTTGATATGAAATCAAACATGAAGTATCACTTTTTCTTCCCACATTTCTAAAACTACATCTCAAGTTAAATGATCTGGTTAAGGCGATTCAGACCACGAGGTACCAGCACCTCTCCCATAAGGAAAAGGCTTCTGATTAAATGACCTTGAGAACAATGCATTAACTCCACAGATGAGGTTATAATCATTAAAACGCCACTTCCAATGTTTTTTCTGTCATTTTTCTGGAGGATTAACACCAAACCGAAGGCCTGAGAGCAGGAGAGGGCAGGAAGGGTTTGACTCCTCCTACCACTATCGGAGAAATTTGGGGATCTCTCTCTACGTGAGGCTGATTTTAAACAGTCAGCTTTCATTTCTTAGCCGACAGGGAACCCGGCCTGCAGATTGCATGTGACGTGAATGTTATCTCGGGCACAGCACCTCACAGACACTTCTAGCCAGGGGCAGCGCCGTGTCTGGAGGCAGCGTGGTGCTCTCTGCGTGCAGCCTCCATCACCAGCTGCTCCTGGGCTCCAGCTGACCCCAGGCAGGGGGAATATCGGGGTTCCTGGCCTGGGGCTGGGCCAGCGTGGTGTTCCCCAGAGCACCAAGCATGGACCCGTCTGCAATCCGGCCCTCCCAAAACCCACCGTGTTGGGGAAGCACAGCCCAGACCCTTTAACACATGAATTGCTTCACAGCACAGTGATTTCCAAGCTTTCTCACTACCTGGCATGATTCAGCCCCTATTTATTGCCTTCACAAACAGAAAGCTCAGTCAGATAACGACAGGACAAGGGGGGATGGTTTTAAACTAAAAGAGGGGAGATTTAGATTAGAGGCTGGGAGGAAATTCTTCACTCAGAGGGTGGTGAGGCACTGACCAGGCTGCTCAGAGAAGCTGTGGGTGCCCCATCCCTGGAGGTGTTCAAGGCCAGGCTGGACGGGGTCCTGGGCAACCTCATCTACTGGGTTGGAATTGGGTGATCTGTAAGGTCTCTTCCAACCCGAGCCATTCTGTGATTCCATGAAAGCTGGCTACGCTTGTGGAAATTTTTCCTTAGCATCATTCAGGCTCCCTTCTGCCACTGAGAACAAAGCAGCAGCAGAATCCCAGCTATTCTCACCAGATCCACAAAACTGATCTTAGCAGACACAGCAAGGGCTTGGCCAGAGGACATACCTCCACTGCAAGTTGATAAACCACCGTGCATTTCATCACTGCTGTTAAACAAATTTTGAAGGACACAAAATCAAAATCATACAAGCAATATAAGGGTCTAGTTTACTGTGGCTACAATACCTCAAACAAACAAAAAAACATAAAAGCTTTAACACTCAGCAATAGAAGGCAACTCTGACTTGCAAGAACAAAGTTCCAAGAAGGAATTAAAGCTACCCTGATTGACCCATTTAGTCAGAGACTTCATTTAATCAGCTATTTCAATTATTTCATCTGTCAAATATTTCCCCATTAACAAAAGTTTCTACATATCAAATGCAGAATTACAAATGCTGTTAAGAGTCATTAGAAATAGCAGTCAGTTCTAAGCCAAAACCAGACAGATTCTTCTAGCTGTTCTCTCATACAGACAGTGGTTGCATGCCAAGTTTTTCAAGGAAAACGGTATCCAAATGCTTGCACTATGGACCGACATTTTCTGATGATGATTTTAACTGAAAATTGTTCCGAATATTCTCAAGTCCCCAGCTTTGGGCCAGAAAGCTTCCGCAGAACATTTGTAAGTTGACGTAAATTTCCATATTCTAAATTAGAAGAACATTTTAACTTAACAAAGATGAAGACAACAGTATCACAGTGCTTTAACGGAGTCCTTTAGTGTACGTGATGTTCAGCCCAGCAGCTCCAACTCCCAACTCTTCAGGATAAAATATAAAATGACTTTTCACAAAGCTGTTCCTCTCCAAGGCATAAGCCCACAAGCAAGTGAAAGGCTGACTTGGCTATAAATGAGCGCATAAGCAGGCTGCTTACTTCATTACAGCACACTGAACAGAAACAGCCCAGGTGGACGGCAGGAAACAAAGATTCGTGCCTGCTCCCATCCATCTGCACGCAGGCTACCAGCTTGCTGCCTGCTCCTCCATCAGTTTCTACAAGACACCACTCGCTTGTCATTTCAAAACACTGAAATAATAAAGTAATGTTAAAAAGAAAGATCTGACAGCACTGCAACTCACACACAAAAGGTTTTGAAGTCCCTGACAATGCCTTATCAGGTACATAGCGCTGCTTTCTGCCATTAAGCACCAGAATGACATTACACTGCTATGAGCAGTGGCCACAACACTTGCACATCATTCTCAATCTATTTTGCATAACAGGCTGCTTATAAAGAATTAATGACTTTGGAACTGCCACCCAACCCCTTAGGGTCCATCAAAACAGAGATTAACTCTCTGAACATGCTACATAAAATATTTTCTCAGGCATTTTCCAAGGAACTAAGTTAATTTCTGTGATGGTGTAAATTTGTCTATGTGGTGAAAGGATAAGAAAGAAACAGATAACTGATTACCGTGTGGAGAGCACTTCAGTAATTACATTACGTTTTATTTGTTGTGTGTGCTAATTTGCAAGATATCTAGATTTTATTTTTATTCATTGATATATTTAAAGATTCTTCAGCCACAAGCTGCCATGGAACAAAACCAGGCACAACAGCAAATCCCAGCCCCAGCTTAGGGCAAGGTCCAAGCAGCTCCCTGCTTCCATCCCAAACAAAGGCATGGGGAGGTTTCCCTGAGGACGGGCTGTGCTCAGGATCAGTTTCCCTATCAATTTTAAGTATCTTGTTCAAGAAGCAAGGCTCTCGGCGTGGCAAACCACAAAGCTGTCTGTCTGTCCTGCAACATCCTGGCTTACAGCAAGACATGCTGCACACCACCGCCAGCAACCCAGCCAGACCTGAGAAAATACAGGTGCTTGCCTAAAATAAACCCTCCAGCGTTTCGGTCTAAGCTAGTTTCATTTTTGCAGCGCTCTTCAGTGCTGTTCGCAGCTGCATGTGTCACCTCAGAACTGAGGTGATTTCTGTAATTCACAGTTTCTGTATAATCTGGTTGTCACGGCTGTAAAATCTTCAGGGAAACTCCTGAATATGTTTTGAATAATTATAAATCCACCTCAGTATGGATAAATTGGGGTTTACATACTGCATATGTTCTTTAAAGAAATAACTTGAGAACACAGATTTTAACAGAAGGGCAATACTTTTAGTATGTTTTTACTTATTTCGTGCATAGCACATCACTCATTATTCTTCAGAAACCTACAGACACTCGTTATCTGGTTGGGGAACCACCAGTGGCCTGTGGAAATTACCAGGAAACATTTGCACACAGGGCTCACGAGGGCTGGAGTTTTTGTAATGACCGCCACAACCGGTGATGGGCACACAAGGAGCCCTGGGCAGTAACAGGGCCGACACCACGAGCCGGCAGAATTCACACATGATTATGGATTCAGTGGGCTGGGGAAGAGGCTGCCCTGATGTCCCTGCACCTCAGAGATGCTCCTCTCAGACGTCATTTACAGCCTCACTCCCAGAGCAGCACCGATCCCCCTTCGAGAAAGCTGGGCCTCGTCCCCTCCTAGCCCCACACCGTGGCCATAGCCCCACAGGCCTGCCCTGAGCAGTGACACACAGCCGAGCAGACAGCTTTATTTAGATGTGGGCCACCACGAAGCCAGAGCAGGCTGCTACAGAAGTGAGCAAGCTGCGGCCACAGCTTCTTTTTATCGCTGGAGGAAGAGGAACACAAAATGGCAGGAGCGCAGCGGGGCTGCCGGCAGCGGCTACGGGGGCGAGGTTCTCACAGAGGCCATGACCGGCCTGGCTCAGGGAGCACCCGCACACACTGAGCTGGGATATGACATACACCACCGAAAATGTAAGACAAACTGGAAGAGAGAAAACCCTCCATTGTAGGAAGGAGCAGGAAGAAGGAACCTGCATGATCTCCGTGCATTGCACGACACCTCCAGAGAAGCTGCCAGCTGCAGGGGGTTCGGTACCCACGGGGTACACAGCAAGACTCGTGGATTTCGGCAGGATTGAAGTTTCTTTCCGACTCGTTAGATAATAAAGCCCAAGTTGTCGAACAACAACAAAAAAAGTGACAAAAAGAGGAAGCGGGAGGGGATAAAAACACATTAAAAAAACAATGAGCTGGAATCATCACCCAGCTCTAAAACAGGTCCAGAAGTGATTTCAGCCACTTGCAGATTAGCCCCAGCCCCACAGAAATTAACTACTGATGTTCCAAGTGAACGGATGGTAGCTGATGCTGCATCAAGGTTTAACAAAAGGCATCTGGGGGCGTGCTGTAGATCAGTATTAGTTGGTTTAGATCAATAAAAGGTACTATTTCAGCAAATCTACCTGGCAGTTAAAAATAGATTATAAAACACCCATAGCATTTAAAAGGGAAAGGATCAGTGATGGGAAAGAACCTAATGGGCTTGCTGCAACACATAAAAATGTGCTTAACCCCCTACACAATTGTGAGATACCCTATACTAACCACAGCCTCTGACAGGATTACATTAAGTAATGATCACAGAACAAGAAACTTGCCACTCAAGCAGTCCTCGGGTGACAGGCTGCTCTGAAGATAAATGCTTCCACAAGGTTCCTGGAAAAATTTTACATGATGTGGTATTAAGATAGTGTCCTCAAAACTTAGTATTATAATAAATCTCTTAAACCTCATCGTCCTCTTGTAAGAGTTTAAAAGAAATGTAAGTTTGCATGTCTGAGAAAGGGAATTATTAATAAAAGTTTTATAGTAATTTATTTTGTTCTAGGATGAAAAAAATAAATCATATTGTGGTCGCAACTCAATGGAAATGTGTATTACATCTTTTATGCACTATTTTTAGAAATACAAATATTCTTCTCAAAAATCAGAGAAGAGAAACTGTCAGAAATGTGTGCAAAGATTTTAAACTCTTAAGAGATACAAGTTTACAGGTTTGATGGTCATGGAGAAATTTGTATCAAATTGTTAAACCCCATTTGGTTCTGCTCACTGCAAGAAATATAAACACAGAATTTACTGTAACTCAGGTTTTATTTTGTAATAGTAAATGTTTCAAATATTTATCTTTACATTCTCAATATTTGATCCAAGATGAAAAAAGCAATTGAACTTCTAAACATCACCAGAGCTAACATTAAACATTTCTTCCTAGAACTGTTAATGTAAAAAGTCGTCTGTTTTTAGTCTGGCTGTAGGTTTTTGTGTACCTGCTGTATATTCACTGAAGTTTGGAACAGAGCTGAACAAAGATGATCAGAATTACTTCTTTTTCTTTTGCAATGAAAAAATACACTTACATTATTTATTGGCTTGAGAGCTAGACTCAGAAGTAGGAGTGACTAAATATTCATCATAGCTGTGATAATGCCCCGCTGCATGACCCTGGTTACTGTCTGGATTCTTATCTATGTTGCAGACAGTCATATGCACAAAGAGTGCCTATCTCCAAGAAGATATGCAACCACACTAACAAATCATCAAAAGAAAGAGCAGGCATTATTAAGACCAATGGCACGTTTATATCTAATTCACTAAGTCTGACAGGACTTTTCTCCAGTTGACTGCAGCTAGCGGACACCTTCTAGTGGGAGGTGGCCCTGCCCATAGCAGGGGGATGGAATGAGATAATCTTTAAGGTCCCTTCCAACTCAAACCATTCTGTGATTCTATCCCAACCTCACTTTACCCCACAGCCAGGACGTCACCCACGGTGACCTACAACATGCGGATACTCATTGAGTGACGAAAGCAAAATAGACGGGGGCAAAGAGATCCCACGTCACCGCAGCGGATGCTCAGCCAGCCTCGGGTAGACAGCCGCTGCTGCCATCACCGCAGGCAGCAGTGCTGTTTCATGTCCTGGGAAAGGCACTTGGGAAGCCTTTCACCAAACTCACTTTTATCCCCAGGGCATTGCTGGCAATGCAGTAGCAGGAAAAACCCTGTCACAGATACTGGGAACCCCTGAGAGCAGAAACCAGCCCTCGGCCAGTTCACCTGCTTAATGAGAGCAGGTTGAGCATCATTTGCATGCATATTGTAAGAAGAAATTCATGCCATTATGCACTTTAAAGATAGAAGCAGAAATATAAACCTGTTCAGTTTGAATGAGAAGAAAGCATATTGTTAATGTACATTTGCTGTATTTTCCTGCAAGAAAAAAAAAATCTTTTAAAAACTTATTCAGGAGGCAACCAGAGTTCTTGTGAAACACTATAGTTCTATGAATCATAAACACACAGTAAAGGAGTCTGAAGAATAACTCCAAAGAAACTAACCAGATAATCAACTTTTAACATTGAGTCAGCTGTCATTCAAGCAAAATTAAAAAAAAAAAAAAAAGATACTTATTTGAATGTCAAATACCCTAAAGATATACAATTAAACTGAGTATCAGGGCTCTTTCACTCAAGTAAGACGCATAGGAGAAAAAGCTTCAAATATGGTATTAATAATTGAAAATATTGAAGAATCCGCACACACAAATATTTATCTCATGGCCAACCACAGGGATTTCTACAGAACTCATTCCAACAAGCAGCAGTAGGGAGCTCCATGCAAGAAGTCAATGCAAGCTCATGTCACAAACTAATGGGCAATGTTTTATGATAAAGGTGAATCCTTGTTTTTATAAATATTAACCATACTATATTTAGTGAGCAGAGATTTACAGTTAAAGGAGTTACTGGAGATTGCATAGATAATTCCCCCTAAACAGAAGATTTCTTGTATTTGCTTTTAATTGTCAGAGGAAAAATTCTGAGCTGGGATAAAGCAACACCAACCATCAATACCTATAGGATTTGTGTTTTCTTCAGAAAGCAGAAAACCACCTGTGCTTGAGCAATTAGGAGCTTCAAAACTTAACCAGCAGCATGTTGTGTACTCTGTAGCATTATACCTCTAGCACTATAGCCCACACAAACTCCTTGTGGACTGTGCATGAAGTACCAAGCTCTCTGATCAAGCAGGGCTCACAAAAGGTCCATCAAGCCACATTCAGCATCTGTCAGAGAGCATTCAGCAACAGGCTGGAGAGTGAAATAAAATGCTGCATTTATTCATTAGTATTATGCCAGAGAGGAAATGTGCTGGCAAGTTTGTAAACAGTTTCCCCACTCTGGCAGAAATGTTATTGTAAGTTCTTGTCAAATAGGAGTTTCATTCAAAAACCCTCCTCCTCACCCTGCCCATACACCAACAGGTTGGAACACACGGTTACCTTATAAACCCTGCTCTTCAAAATCAGTGGGAACCAGTGGACACGTATTAGCAGACTCCTATAGGTAAGAGTTAAACCCAGGCACAGAACAAACCATACACCTCAGGAAATAAACATTATTTTAACAGATTAAAACAGAATATGGAAAAAAATACAGGCATCCTTTGTTTTGTTTACTTGTCAAACAGGCAGCTGGGTTTGATTTCTTAGTCATCTGTTGAGTTACAAATTACTTTTCGCTACACCAAGTGCTGTGACTATGACACTTTCCAATTAGGAGTTTATAGGCTAGAAAGCAAGGCTTGGTATTTCAACGCAGGCTGCTGAAACCCAACAGCTAGCAGATTTTGTTTCAGAAAGGTGGTTTCCTGCCACTTAGCACTCAGTCATCCAGGAAAACACCTAGCAGTGTTAACAGGACTCTTTTATATATTCCTAATCAAGTGACAAAATCAGATTTAGGAATATGCTGCTGCTTTATGAAGTTTATAACGTTTCCCATCAAACAGTGATCAAAATATATATTTTTTAAATCTGATGAAGCCACCAGATTTGCAACAAGAAACTGTATGTGCAAAGACAGACACGTACTCCACGTGGTTGTTAACATAAGAAATAAATCAACACAAAGAAGAACCCTAACAAGGTCATCATTTGTTGACTAATCACAATCCTGCAAGAGCAGCACACTGACTCCTTGCATCAATAACTGACAGTCTCTGAAATCATTTAAGGAAGCGTGTAATTTTGTAGTTCTCAGACGAGTCCCTTCTCATGCACCCTTCCAGGCAAGCAGCACAGCAAGCATCAGCGTCAGCTGCTCCTGAGGTTCTCCTCCTCCTGGCACTTAAGCCTAACAATTATTTTTTGTGTGCTTATTCAATGTTACAGAAACACCAAGCAGCGACTTGAAAAAAGAGGGAGATTTTCACATACAGATCAAACTCAAGTCCTAATAAAGCCTTATGTAAGTCGTTCAGCCCAGAACCTGAGGATTCAACATCTCATTTCATCAATATAATTCAGATTAATTAGCAGTGATATAAAACATGCAACAGTTCTTGAAATGAGATGGCAGAGGATGTTAAACTTCAAGTAGCATATTCTTTTTCCTGTCGCAGCAACGTGAGCTTTTCTGCTTAGCTGACAAATGCCAAACTAACCTTTACCCACAGAAAAGCTAAAGCTGTGGAAAGTTTAAAAATCACCCACCTGCATTACAACAGCTAGCAACATGCAAAAAAAAAAAAAACCAGCAGTTTATTCCAAAACAGAAAAGATGTCTTAAGTTTCTAGCTAACTGCACACTTCAGATATTTTAAATTTTAACAACTAAGAAAGGTTTTGCACCACAAAGGGAGATGAACAGGAAGACAGGAGAAAGGGTGAGAAACTGAGGTGTTTGTTTTTTTTTTTTGTGTTTGAAGACTAATCAAGGTCTGTGAATTTCAATTTTAGCATTGTCCTCAAAGAAAATCAAAGTATCCAGAACAATTATTTCCAATGAAATGATTTGTCCAGATCACATATAAATCCTGCTAGTAGCAGGAAGCTTGTACGTGAAAAAATAATGGTGAAGAGAAACCTTCATAAAAGCATTGTGACCTCGAAACCACAGCTGTACGTGCCTTCACACAGAACAGATTATGTAGTCTGTGATGGTGTGTTTTTTTTTTTTTTAAAGTAGCAAACGAGTTGCCATTACTCTGTTTGATGCCTGAATTACCATTACGCTATTTTTCATCACGTAAATGTGACAGAGTATCACAATAGTGTTATTACTTTATTGAACTGCATTTGTGATTGACTCACCTCAAAACATAGCCTAAATTTATTAGGGACAAAAAGAAAACCACCAGCTGCTCTATCTTACCAGAGGAACTCCAGTTACAGCCAGCAAAAAGCAAGAACAACCATTTCTCTATCCAGCAGAAACATTAAGATTTATTTGCAACACTTAACAGAAAACCCAGAAAGCAAATAAACTCTTCAAACTAGTGCCCGAATCTTCAGCTACCACCTGGAGTGCTCAAATCCAAAGTACTCAACTGTTCCCCAACAAGAGAAAAGCGTTAACAAACACAACCCATCTCATCTCAACAGCTTCCCTCAGCGCACGGAAACCCAACAGCACAACGCTGAGCACCAGCTCCTGCCGACGGAGACCAGACTCACCGAGATGTAGCTGCTGGCATCCACGTTGTCCGTGATGGTCTGGCGCTCGCCCCTCTGGTTGATCTTCCTAAACCTTCGACGGGACTGCCTGAGCGGGACTTCTCTTTGCAGGATGTTTTCCTCATTGTCTTTGGAGTTCTCCACCTGAAACACACGTTCAGGCTCCTGGTTAAACATCCAGTTCTTCCATAGCACTGAGAGCCGATGGAGTCGTAGCAAGCTCATGAGGAAGGAACTAACATAAGTTCGGAACAGTTAAAACTTTTCTCAAGAAAACGACTGCAGACACTTTGAAGAACCAGTGCTGCATGTCTCAGAGCGACGTTATTACAATGAGCCGGAGGCCACAGTTTCCTTCCAGGAAACAGTTTAAAAAAAAAAAAAAAAGTACACGTATCCTCTGAACAATGTCACTCACCAGCAGAAACTCTTGTGCACCCACACATATTATACAACCTGAGTTATACACATTGCTTACTTCAAGGATGTCTTCAACACAGAAGTTAAATCGTTTGCGTATTTACAATCTGCTTAAAGCCACTGACTGCCATTCTATTTTTTTTGGTATTTTTTCCAAATGTAACTTAATTTTAGTACCAATCACAGATAAAAACTTAAAACATTCCAAGTGTTTGTTGTTGTTTTGTGTGGTTTTACTGTTGTTTTGGAAATAGCCCTCAGTCCTACTTTCCCTATGCCATACGCATTTCTAATCACTTCCAACAGATTACAAAGAATAAACTGGATCTTCATTCATATCTTGATGATAAATTTTATTTGCGACTAAACATTAAAAATAAGGTAAATTTATCTCCCTAGTAAAAGCCAACATGGGAGCTTTTTATCTTACTAGTTACAATTCCTTTTTTCTATAAAAAGCAGTCCCATCCCTCCTCATTTCCTTCTGATGTTTTGGAAAAATACATCCTAGCAGGAAACAGAACAGACATGCATGCAAATGGGCTGCAGCGAGGCAAGAAGCTCCTCTACAATACAGTTACTCTGTAGAAGTTTCTACTGGCTTAAATGATTTTATTTTTTTTGTAACACGCTTTCCTAAGCGTAAGATGTTAGCACTGGAAAAGGAGAACCTTCATGTTGGCTTATGCAGCCCTCCCTTTGCACACTTGTAAATTAGCTCAATTAAAATTCAAAAGGTATAAAGGAACGAAAATTAGAAATAATTAACAGATAGTAAGAAACTGAAAATATCTGAACTGTTCACCAAAGCAACATCACCTCTACTTTGCACGTTGCTTTTTCCAAACAGCCAGGTCTATGTCAGGTAAAAGGAAGGTGCAAGTGACAGGGCTTACTTCATGGGTTATTTTTAATTCCAGAGAAAAATATACATTAACAACATAATATAAAGATACACTGGTTTAAAAAAAAAAAAAAAAAAAAAACAAACACACACACCTAGCTTCAAACCACATTTTATCAAAAAGCAAAAAAAGTGAAAAAAAGCAAGGCACACAGGCAGACAACACAGCTTTACACAGGCCCTCTAGCACCTTCAAAAAAAGCGTTGTGACTGTGGGTACTGCAGCCCTTCTTCACGTAGCAGAAAATACAGATTTCTAGTCAGCAATACCATTGCTCAAATTACGCAGAAGGCTTCCCAAAGTAAAGAAGTTTGGTTTCTTACAGTTACTCCATTAAGTAACCAAAACTGTGTTGATTTTGTTCCAAATTTTATATGTGCTACACGAACTACTTCAATAAACACATCACTTCCCTTTTCTTCTGGGTTCAGTCTTCCAGGATCATGCCAACCAAAGCAGGTCCTCCTCCAGCACAGCACGCTGGCCTGAGCAGTGGAGGCTTCCCGAAGCAGCAGGACAACAACCAGCCCAACACTGCAGACCTTTATTACATTAAAGCCCCAAACTAAGAATTTTTAAGACTAAAGGGAACACTTACTGCAAGATGAAGCTATTTTTCTTCCTTAGTTCTAACTGAAAGCCAAGAAGCGAACATAAATACGTGATTTGTTAGCATAAGGGCAAAACAACCAACTGCCAGTGGAAACTCAGAACTGAGACCACCTGCTTCCTTCGGTTAATACCACGGCCGTAACCGACAAAAACAAAACAAAAATCAGAGCACCAGGAAAGACCTTGACACCACATAGCTTCCAATTTAGTACCAGCAGCAAAATCAGCATTTTGAGCCCAGCCAACCACCAGACTGTTTATATTTGTGACCTGTAAGCGTGCACACAGCTGGTGCTGGTCTGCTGCACGTGACCAGCACCGGCATCAGGCACTGCAGGGCTCCCATGTACTGTGCATCACTCGGCCATGCCTTCACCTGCTTAAAACCAAAATATTCTGCTGGTAGAGTTCACATTCAACCTCCTCACACTGCCCTGAGAGGGATGATGACTCCTACGGAGGAGTTCTGCATCTCTGTGGGTGCTGCGAGCTGGGGACCCAGCACTGGAGCCCAGGGACACGGACAGCATGAAGGCCCACAGCACCGATGGCTGCTGCCCGAGCACACTTCTGGGTATTATTTCATTTCCATCACGTAATAAAGTGTCTGGAACAGCACGCTAACTGGCTAGTTTCTAATCAAGGGTGTTGTTTCATTATCCTTGAAGTCTGGCAGCTGCAGGATACTTCCACGCAAACAGCTTCAGCCACAACGCATGCTGCCATGAAAAAAAAAAAGAAAAATCAAGGAGGATTGCATGATTATCCTCAACTTCACTCCGCAGTCGGTGCTAGCACTGAAATAATTTCACCTCCAAATATCACGCTGCTCTTCTGAAATCTTACATTCGAAACTAAAGAAGAAAATGAAGACACGAAAGAACAACAGAAGGGAGACTTCAGGACATGGAAATATGCTGCAATTCTGGGCCATTTTCTTAAGTGATAAATGGCCCCATTATTAATTCAATAGATTGTTCAGCCTCCAAAATATGAGCTACAATGCCTATTCACACACTATCTGTTATCCTCATTAACTTAAGATGACCACATTTTATGGCCTTTAAAATGGGTCAGTTCCCAAAGGATTCCCATTCCAACTGATTTACATTCGAGAAAGAAAGAAGAAAAAGAAAAATCAGTCAGCAGCAAAAGCAGAAAACGGCGTTCTTTAGGTAGGTTAAACCACTGCTGCTTTTGCTTGAAGATAAATATTTGTTATGCAACATACCATTTGAGGTGCAATGCATATTAAAAAGGAAAAACTCCTGGCAAAATACAAAGAATTAGGAGAAAGTAATAAGAATTGATCTGGGAAATGAAACTCAAGCGCATTTTCTGTCGGTGCAGACCATTAGCAAGGTGCGTGCCACCACGCTGATGCTCTTTTCTCACCCCATTGGAAGGGCTACATAGAAACCTGGAAGTTATTAGTACCTTTAGCTAGATTTACCTATAAAATATGAATGACTACAGGCTTCTGGTTCACTGATTTTCCTACAGAAAAATGTGCTAAGTTCCAGAAAAGGATTTAAGGTGAAAGGATTTCAAGTGTCTCTATAATCTCACTGGAATTTAACTACAGTTACAGAAAATGCAAGAAAGAGTTTTGAGAGAGGACAGTTGTCCAGGTTGTGCATTTCTCTCCAGGAACAACTGGCAGCATTTGGCAATGCTGACATGGACAACACCGGCTTCTCCATGACCATGACAGGGCACTCCTCTGAAAAAACTCATTGCATTTCTAGCTCCCTGAGCTACACACAGAAAACTCTCCAAATTCTTCATTAAAATACTTTAATAAGGTCATTTTCTCTCCAGTAGCATGCTCTGTATAGAAGCTATTCTTTCACGTGCATCCTCATGTTTGTTTGTGCTTTTGTTTTTTTTCCTCCATTGGTTGGGGTTTTGTTTGGATTTTTTTTTTTCTCTTTAAATACAACAATAGCAGTAATATATATTTTGCCCATGGAAAATATTTCATGTAAACCAGCAACTCCACTTGCAGCGGGCGGGTGAGTCACTGGGCAGCCCTGGGAGCAGCGACATACTTTCCGTGCTGCAGACTCCCCACTTCAAACAGCACTTGCACCACAGTCTACAGGATTTTCGCAGGAAGCAGCACACCAGCTCGATTAACCTCTGGAGCACCAGTTCTGTAAGCAAAGAGTTGTGCAACTCGTTTGTTAGTGAAATTAGTCTGAGCTGTTGATTTGTTTAGAAACAGACCAAATTCCTGTCGGCTGCCCCAGCCTGAAGGCCCACAGACATGCAGCATTCCCAGGGGGCAGGTGAAAAGCACCGAGGTGTGGGACTGTGCTCACCAATGGCAGCAGACATCTGTGTGCTCAACACACCAAGTCCTCGGCTGCTGCTCTTATCAGGCAAGAAAGCAAAGAGGCAGCAAGGAACCCAAGTGCCCGGGGCATTCACACAGCATGGCTGCACAGATCGCATCCACGCAGTTCTCTGGCACCCCTCAAGGCATAAGTTGGTCCCAGACCATGCTGGGTAATTTCAATAAACAAGTGACAATTTCACTTCAGAAGACTGAAAGAGGCTACTTGCACTCTCACCTGTGCTAGCTTTGCGAGGTGGCAGGCTGCAGCTTACCGCTGTCTGCAGCAAAGAACATTGCTGATGCTATCGAGGCCTTCGAGCAGGATCAGACTGACACCGCGCAGAGGGAAAGGCCCAAAGGGCACCAAGAGCTCCCCGTACAGCACATCCGTGACGTCCACGGATTTAAGAATACTGTGACAACCGAATTTCTCATAGAAGCTGAATATTGACATACTCAGTGAGTAACACATTGATAAATATTAGTTTTAATGTCATCATACCCAGACCTAAGGCAGCTAAATCAGTAGCAGCCTGAAGATCTCAGCCTGCTTACAGACACATGGCCCCTCGGTGCAACACGCGTCTTTGTTCCAGCATCTCAAACTCAAAGGTGAAGGAGACCTTCCTGCATCCCAGCCACACTGCTAGGGTACAAGGCGGGTCTGCACCACAGATGAGCAATCCTAACATTCCCTCTGCCAGGAGCATGCATACATCGACCCAAAAACTGAACCTGTAAGTACGTACAAACTTGGCAGTGTTCATAGGGATTCTGGAGCAGCAAAAAGCAAGCTGCATGCAAAAAAGGTTGATGACAACTAAACTGAAAGCCTTCTCCTCCAAGCTTGGCTAAGCACTCCTACATTCCTTCTCCTAGTACCCAGAAGACTTCACACTGCGTGGAACTGCAAAGCTGGGACTAAGAGTGCTTTTCCTTCCAGACACGGTACTGCTGGCCTGGCCAGTAAAAAGCAATGAAATGGGTGGAGCGGGGACAGAAATAAAATATTCAAGATAGATTATTGTTGCCTGATTCAGGAATGCTCAAGTCAGACATAACTGGTAAGCTTTTGGAACTCAAGTAAACATAATTTTAGGAAGAATGACACAATCATCCTAATCATCACCATCATTTACCCATCCAGATTAAATGTACATAGCTATTGCTGTTACGATAGCAGCCCTAGGTATAATTGAAATCAAGGCAATTTTACTGCAATTTTTTAGAACACTTTACAATAAGCTTCCTGCTTTAAGACACAGAAAGAATTTGCTGAAACCAGCAATACATTTAAATACATTTGAAAAATTTGCCTTACCACAATCATTTCTGAAGGCTCCAGTATGATACATTCGCATCCTCGTTTTCCTCCAGACTGCTTGCCAAAACTAGAGAGGGATGGAAAAAAAGAAAAGGAATGAGACAAAATGAGACAAACAGCCTGTTTTACCTTTTCATTATAAAATGATCTGGCAATGGTGCACCTTACACTACCCTTAAAAAATTGAAAAAATGATGAAATTATTGTATGAAAAATTCTAACAGTATAGTACCATTATAATATATATTTTTTAATTTCCTCAGTATCTCTCATCACAGCCTGTTATGTAAGCCCAAATATAAAGAACATTCTTTCATAAGATCATTATTACTGGAGATACACAGAACCACTCACCATGCATTTCAGTGTTGACAGGAACACATTAGTAAATGTTAATTAAGCATTAAACAGGCCTTGTAAAAACAAATATCTATAAAACTGAAGAACTCAGAAGCACAAAGCATCTTTAATCACAGCTCCCTCAATTCCACATCCCCCTCTTCAACCTCCCAGCAAACAGGACAGAGCCTGTGCTCAGGTCCAAGCCTCAATCTGTGACCTCCACACTCATATTGCTTCTTGACCCATCGTGATGGGTTTAAGAAATACAAAAAGCATAAATGCCACAACGTGATGGACAGTGTAATAAAGCAACTAAGGAGAGAGGCTAAAAGCAGTGCAATATGCTTCAGCTGATCACTCCAAAAAGTTGCTACCATCAGGACACCTGAAGACCACCACACAGTGCCCCTGCCACAAGACTATAACTATGCAATGGGTTTTCCTCAGTCTTGTCTGTAAAAGAGACATTTGATTAAAAAGAGAAGCCAAGGAATTGCTTTGGCTACGAGCGGAGGCTTCAGGAGAATCAGCTCTGGAGAAGGCACGATGCCGGCAGACACGGAGGTGCTGGAACCAGCAGAAAAAGGAGCTGGTACCAGCTGGATGCTGCTGGGGTAGTACTGGGGGCACAGACCAAAAGCCTCTTAACTCACATAATTCGTGGCTGTAATAGCATCTGGCATCATGTACTCAGCCAGTTTGTCTTCATTACAGAGCTATCAGCTTGAGCTAGGTATGCTTGACCTACCCGACACAGACTGGCTCAAACGAAAGCTATCCCATGCAGACTTCAAGTTAGACAAAAATACTTGATTAGCAGCATCCCAATCGGGTTAGCAGTTCTGTAGTTAGACCTGCTGTGTTAGGAACTCAGGCTGTCAACAGCCATCAACATTTAACACTTATCAGAAGAAATAACTGAAGATTCAGTTAACTTGAAGTAGAGATTAATGTTTGAATTAAAACAAGGCTAAAACAAATCTGGAGACAAATCCTAACAAGCAGATCGGCTCCATCAGTTCTTACTAAGGTTACTTTTGGGAAGTTCATCTGAAATTTCAGCCACATCAAGCATTTGAGTTACACAGTCATCGGTACAGAAAATATCCCCTGAAACACTATCACTGTGCAGAAAACTTAAAAGACTTATGCTTCTAAGCTTTACATTACGGGATCACACAAAAACTTTTCTAGGATGCACGCAATTTCAGGAAAGGAAGTTAAGCCGTGGAACTAAACTGTGAAGTCATTCAAGCAAAGCTTCGTGTTATTCCAGCAAATAAATTATCAGTGTAATCCTAACAGCTGTCAGGACAGAGCACTGCAATTAGCAGGAGCACAGCAGTTTAAGCTGTCAAGTTTTGATTTTATTAATGGTCTACTGAAAAAAAAAAAATCCCTAAATGAAATGACTGCTATGAAGTCATAAGTGACAACTGGAATTTTCTTGCCCCTTGCTGCAGAAGGCCAGAGGAGCACAAGTTCCACATTGAAGCTTGGTATGTGCTACGTGCCTACAGCAAGCAGCTGGGAGGGGAATTTTTCATGACTTCATTCTTGCTTTTCCTACACAGACATGATACAAGCATGACAGTTTTTCAGTATTTGCAGTATATCAAAACTCATGTTATTATTTCTCCACAAAAAAAAAAAAAAAAAAAAAAAAAGTGAAAACTATCTCCCACAAGTATCGCATTTGCATTGAAAAAAAGTTACAGCTTTAGTTTTACTCCATACAATAGAAATTTGAGGCAACAGTTCTTCAAAGAAAAATCTGAGAAGGACTGCATGCAACCAGAAGATTTGTGTTCTGTATTTTTAATAATTATCAGTTTTATCACAAAACTGATTACTACTTTTTTCACATTCCTAGCAGTTCAGACAGTTTTCCAACGAATATTCTTCAAGCAAAGCATTTTTATTGTATACAAAACACTTTGTCAGACTACTTTGGGAAGGGTTGCAGTTTATTTTACATAAACACATCCATGAAATTCAGGTACTGTCAAACTCCCTTCTGTTTCTGTTGCATCATTTGTTAATTAAGTAATGAGAGTACACAAAAACGATATAGGAAAAAGAGCACTGCTCAGATCAAAGGTCAAGCTCTTGGCACTATCATTTCTGGCCCATCAAGCACTTTACAACAACTGGACACTCAGAAAAGGATTATGTTCCAACGACAAAACCCACCCTTCTAATCCTAAAGAACAAACTACTCATATTTACAAGTCAATAGGTCAAGTTTAATTACTTCCAAGTGCGCATCATGTGATGCTTTATTGATTGCACCGCAACACAGCTCTCAGCAAGAGGAGGCATGGCGATGGTTTTTCCCCAGCCATTACCACCAGGTTTTAAAAATACCAGTTTTTAACACTCTGGAATGAACATAACCAACATGTTTCGGAAACATGGATTTTAACTTTCTAAATTACTTATTCCATATCTTGACTAGTATGAAAGCGATGTCAGCAAACCTCTTAAGTGACAGAGAAGCTATTTCACTATCTGCTGATTTTAAACAATGCTCAAGAATAATGTTCATTCCTACTTGTCTTATGTAATTACACAGCAAAATGTTTGGAATAAACAGAAACTAAGCCCTGACATACACAAACAGTCAAAGTGGAAGAAAACATGAAACCAATGGAAATCAAGCCTTTGTTACAATACAGTAAATACCTATATCAAAGCACATACACCAAAGATAAAACTATTAAAACTTTTAATGGCCTGATTAATAATTTTTAATAAAATAATAATTTTTTGTAATATTATAGAAATATTTAACCAAATGTATTTTTGTGGATTCTTAAATTTAAATGTGATTCTATAGCTTCCCACTGTCAGAAGTGCAAAAAGTCAGTCGTGTAAGTTACATCGCAGTTTTTATTTATAATCTTATTGTATGCTCCTGTCACTTAATATTCATCTATTACATCTGCATCATTAGTTCTCAGACACTCACTCACTGGCTTGCAACACGGTCATAGGAAAAACGTCTTCCACATATCAAAGGCAGCTTTGTTTATGCCTGATTTATGTGCGCCTCATTTACAAGAAACCATGTTTTCCTCCTGATTCACTGCTATTCATAATTAAAAATGCTTAAGCAATGGCATCACAGGAGAAAGGAATGCAAGTTCAACTGGCAGGGTATCGTGCATCAACCACTAATGGGCGTTCAGGCCATGGGATCAGACCGGAGCTACCGAAACATATGAGCCCAGCACACTGAATAACACGGCTCTTAGCATCAGCTGTTGCACCCTCTTCAGCTGTCCCTCCTCCGCTGCATGACTTGCTAATACAGATAAGAATACAGATAAAGCCATCCATGCCTAAAGCTCAACTCTACAATCCTAAACGTGCAAGCACTTGAGCATCTGCTCAGCCTTTGCTACTGGAGAATGCTGATTTTCAGTCTCGTGCCCACTCCCAGGAGCACTGGCATTTTAACACAACCTTACAATTCACAACAAGGATGCTTCAAAGCTTCCTTAAGGCACAAGAGCTGTTATAACATGCCTTGTTTTAACACAACAACCTACCCCAAAACCCTACAAAACGATGTATTTTGAATATAACAAAGTATTTCTTTAAATAGGTTGTACAAAAATACTTAGTTTTCTAGGGAAAAAAGGTCTAAAACCGCTTAATATCCAGCTGTTAAGTGACCTGAGTATTTGGTGCTGAAACATCTGGAATTTCAAGACTCACAAGTTTAAGGAGCAGTAACCACATTTAACTTGAAAATTGCTCGACTTCAGTACACTGGAGTTATTCATTACTTATGGTTTTTCATTACAAAATGCTCAAAATACAGAAGACACTTTAAGGGTAAAAACACAGCCTGTCCTGACGAGTTTTCAGCCTACAAACACAGATGGAGACTGAGACTGAATGCTGTATTATTTGTTTGAACACTAATTAGCAGGCATCTTCAGACTTAAAGTATTCTGCTGCATCCTGAAACAATGTTTTCAGATCTTTCACATATCAAAGCCTTCGATACAGAGATGTCAGGCACTTGGAAATTTGTTCTGTATTGTCCAGGAAGTAGAAAATCCTAAATTATCCCTGCTGTTTGAGTTGGTATTAATACTGCATGCAATTATTGGTGATTTTCAATAAAGTTACCTGCAGCAACAAACACTCTGCGCTGTATTAGGTGTAGGACTGGGCTAGGACACTGATACACCAGGGCAGAGCTATGCCAAGAAACGTGTTTGCCATTTTCTGCAGATATTTTGTTTTTCTGAATATTCTCCTCTCAGACTGCCTGTCAAACAGCTTTCGGGAACACAGCGAGAAGACAAATTGTACTTTTTGCCACTGCAAAGAGAACCCAGCGACCTCGCGCGTCAAGTCATCTCGCTCCGCAACCTGGCTGGGTTTCTGCAAGGCACAAACATTTCTCACCGAGCACACGCTTTGGCCAGGAAGAGACGAGTTGCATAAGAAAAGGAAGCATTGTCTGGGTTGGGGTTTTTGTTGTTTTTTTTTTTAAATATGTAGAAATAGAAATGCTTTTTCACAAGTCAGAGCTGATTCTTGATTTGAAAAGCATTTCATTTTTCCTCTCCTCAGAGTGTCTCTATGCAAGGCAGCTGTTCCAGCCAACGTCCAGGACAGCTCCTGCAAGGTAGCTGCTGCTCAGCCCCACAGCAAATCCCCCCTCACCTTCCCCAGTCACTGCTGCATGCCCTACACAATGTACTGCAAGTGGCGTGGAACAACCATTTGCATTATTGAACCCCAATTTAAATACTCTCACGCAGCAATTTTAAGCTTAATTTCCTTGTCATTGGCCAGGAAATCCTAAAAGAGGGGAGAACCTGCCAAGCCTTAAGGTCAGCAGTAGCAGAGCTGCGGTGTTTGCACAGAGGAGGCAGAATCCTCCCGTCTCATCCTGCCGTTGTGGTGTCAGACACTAATCCTCACGGGAATTACTGTTTTTTGGGGCATCTGCAGGGAAGGCTTACTTTCCCTTGGTGTTTCTCAGGTCAAGAGCCACCCACGAGGCTGTGCTGCAGCAGAGGCTTGCTGCAGGCAGGGCTGTACTGGGCAGGGATCCCATTGACACTCTGCAGCAATGAGCTGTCAGCACTGCCCCTTGGTTTCCAACCAAGGAACAGCCCCAAATGCCCTCGGTTTGCTAAATTAAGTAGATGGGGAAAAAAGTTACAGGAGCATGGCTCAAAAGTTTCATTACAGAAACAGATTTCTTATCGTCTGTACTCTTTCCAAATGGGGAAAAAGAAAAATGAAACAACAACATAGGGATTGAAATCCTCCTCTTTTAATGGATAATTCGAAGTCAATAAAGGGTTAACAGAAGTGTGTTTTCCTCATTTGTGCTACTGCTTTTTAAATTGGCAAATGTAGGTGCAGGGTTTTCAGAGATACCATATGCTGTGCAAGTCCTGAGCATTTCAAAGTAACTTAATTATAAAAATATTACAATACTTAACTTCATCAGAAAATGGTCTAAAGGAAACCTGAAACCACAAGATGTGTGGTGGATGCAAAATACCGACTTCAATTAATGCTCAGTCATCAAAAAGCATTTCTGCATTAGCTGTCAACAACAGCAACATTTAGCAGGTTTCTCTCTTAAGCTTGCTGAAGTTTTAATTGGGAATGATTTTGGAGGCTGTAGAACACACCACGCGATATGCAGGCTGCGAGCTCAAGATGTCTGTCCTAATTACCTCGTACTCTGAACATGATGAGGCTCTGAGGCAGCCAGTATCTTACCTACCACTTTCTGAGAAGCTTTGCAACTATCCCAGGCCACGTGACTAGATAGAGTTGATAAAAATATATTTTGGATATTAAAATGCTGCACATTACTCTTTGCTTCCACTTCCACATCTCTTGGTATTTAAAAGTTTGGGTATTAAAAAATAAAAAAAATAAAAACATTTCTGTGGTGCAATTATCATCTCCAGCACTCTGTGAAACCTCCACAGAGCACCTGCTGGAAGAAACTATGAATAAAATGAAAGAAAGCAGCTGCAGTGGGGGACAAGACTATGGGATCGTTTAGCTGTTGACAGGTCTGAACGTAGCCCTTCTGCACTACATACTTTTGTGGCTTTTGCAGATTACTCCATGCCTGAAGAGATGCAGCACGTGCTCTCCTTGGTCTGTAACGAGAGCAGCACCTCCAGCAAGAGGCGCGTGCTTCAGAGAGCAGGACACGTGCCCTCAGCCCCTCACCTACAGACACAGCCAGAGTGTGGACACAGCAGGCACACCCTGAGCAGGAAGCCTGGAAGGAAGGACTGGTGGCAGAAAAATGCCAAAATTCGTTTCCTTGTCAGAAGCTGGCAACACTGGAGCTCTGAGCTTCTTACTTTTTCACTGAAAGGCATAAATAATAGTAATACAGGTTTTACAAGTAAAACCGATCGGTTTTAGATGATACATTTGAGGTATAATACATCTGAAAGCAAAGTTACATACTTCAGAAGTTAAGATTTCTAAAAACCAAGAGACTTAAGACGTGCAAGTTGCAAGTCCTTAATCCTCTATTCCTATTCACCAGCACTGATGGTGCTGTAAAATCACAGAATTCTCTGTGCTGCTGGTACTGTCACATAAAGAGTCTGAAAAAGCTTATTTTGCAACTCGCAGTGACTGTTTATTAAAATATTGTTATCTGCAAATATTAACTTCATAAAAAAATAAGCCAAAATAATTTCAACCCAAGCCACTATTCATAAGGCAAAGCCCGAGTTCCTCTTTCATTATGACAATTTCTCTTGATTCAAGCATTTGTGTCTTCTAATTTTACCCCAGAAGAAAAAATAGCAGTGGCTTGCTGAGTCCCTGGCACATCCACAGCTCCCGGGAGGAGACACCACACCACGAGCGGAGCACGAGCCCGGCCACGAGCGTGCCCCTGCCCTGCTCTCAGCTCTGCCGGGTCACCTCCAGGCAGCTCCGAGTTTCTCAGATGCTGCTGACACCTCCCTGCTGGCTGCAGGAGGGCCCAGAGCAGCCAGCCAGCCCTCTCCTGAGCTCTTTATTCACTGTCTGTGGCCCGCTTGCTCCAACCACCAGCTACTTCATCTCCTTAAAAATCCATCTGCTTCAACCTCCTTTTGCTAGGCATCCTTGAACCATCACCTTTCCAAAGCAATCCTGTTTAAAAATTAATTAGGTTTGGGAAAAAGAAAAAAAAAAAAAACACTTGTTTTTAACCAACAAATACACTACCTGGATTTAGGACAACAACACTGATTTACTCCACTTGTGTGGTTTCAGAAAGGCTGTTCATAAATTTCTTGGAAAGGCCGGGAAAAGAGAAGTGTTTGTTTTCAATAACATCTTGAATGTTTCAAGACTTTGTCTTTCTCTCTTCAAGGTTCAATTCTCACAGCTGTAGGAGGCTGTCATCCACATAATTGGCTTCAAAAGTTCCTCCAGGTCCTTGATACATTTCCTATGGCTAATCTTGCTGTGAGTAATCTCCTTCAAATACCCTGCTCAAATGAATTATCTTGATTAACAAGCAAGGTTAACACAAAAACTCTAGCTTGCTGACATGATTTTCCTTGCACAGAACCCCCCACTCCTGTTCTTTTGTTCTGGCCATCATTCTCTTGTTAGAAGCATATTCTTTTCCTCCTGTACCGCATCTATCGACAAACCTGTTCTCCAGGCAATAGGGTAATCAAGGCTCTGTCATCTTTGTACCTGGTATTAATGATTGATCTGCTTCTTATGTAAAAATAAATAACTTACAGAGCTTCTCTTATTATCATTATCAGTGTCAAAATAATTAACAGATTTTATCCTACCCGCATGCAGGTCTTAGTCCTCTAATTTTCAAGCCAATTTCTGAATTACAACTTGCACGGTAATTCTTCCAAGTTGTGCAGAAAGCCTTTCTCAAGCACATGCCCCTACTCATTCAAGAGCCTACAGCGAGACAATAAAGCAGTGGCTGCCACCTTCTTATGCCTCACCTGGGCTGTGCCTCTTGCAGGATTGAACCTACATACCTTACCTTTTAAAGATCTGCAGAAATAACTGCAAATGACTCAGAAATAACCAAAAATGTTAGATAAAACCAAGCATGGAAAAATAGGGGAGCTTAATCAGCGTGTTAGCTAGGTTAAGCTAACAATGGTCTACCAAAATCTCCTCCCATCCATCAAGGTAACTGCTGGGTACATTATAGAACAGGGACAAGTGCTACGAGAAGGTACCAGGAACTGGTCAATCATTCCCTTCCAGTCCTACTTGGAGACCCCAAGTACCTCACTGATAATCAGCTCTACCAGCAGTTTCTCAAATAATTATTAAATAAAAGTTAACAAGCAGCTAACTGACACTAGAACACTGATTTTGAAGAATGATAACCCAATAAAACAGATGAAAAGAATAACTATGAGAAAAAGGGGCCTTTAAACCCCCTCTTCCCAGGAAATTCGATGCCTTTAACTGACACACACCAGTATCTTGTTTCTTAAGGCTTATGAAAAATTGTTCCGACGTTCCAAGCAAAAGAACCCTGAAACACAGAGGAGTTCCTTCAGTATGAAGTTTGTCAAATGCTCCAGAGGAAAAATAAAATTGAAATTGCCGTGTCAATGTTACAAACGTAATTGGAAGGGAGGGAAGTTATGAGCTACAGACAAGGATTGAGTTTCAAACTAGAATCCATTTGCTAACTATTATCTGTTACAGAAAGTGCCTCTGCCTACCCAGTTCCTCCAGAATGAGAATTATTCAAACCAGGCTCGTGACCTTTTCAAAGCCCTAGGCAGTCTCCATAAAGCCTAAATTCTCATCGCGGGTATTTATAACCTGCCTCACGTTAAGAGCTCTATTTCGGTCCTCACCCATTTTCCCCAGGGATGTCTCAAAGCCATCATCAGTCTCCTGCATCACTTTAGTGCAGATGACACCCGTCTCTAACCTCTCTCGCCCTTGCTCACGTGTTGACACATTTATACCACGTTCAACAAATCCAATAGCTGGGCTTTAGCTGATGCCTGTGTCTGAGCTGGAAGCCACTCAGGATGCCTACCAAAAATGCCCTGGCTCGAAGGATGCCTCCACTCCCCTCAGCAGCCTCAGAACACTTCAAGCAGGACTTTGCTTTTGACTCCCTACACTTCTGATCACTTTGCTGTTGTAGGAAGATTAAAAAAGTACAGAAAAATCAGCATCCTAAACAGTTCTCTCTTCCATACGGTTTATGCCACTAAGATCAGACAGGTTATGTAGCATGACATGCTCCTTAGGCATGAAGAGCACAGCATCGAGTACTTTATCCAAAGATGCACAGAGCAATGCTAAAATACAGGAAGATTTGAGGTGAGAGGGGGGAAGACCACACATCAGCTCCACCACAATCAATTTAGGGAATTATCTTTACCATGTTATCAATTTTGAATTAAAAACTTTCAAGAATAAAAAAATATTTCAAACATGCTCTACACCTAATGATACACTGCAGGTCATTTACACTCATCTTTCCCCTCTCACTGCTAAGCAAAAGGAAAAAAATAATAGAAATAAACAAGCAAAAAAAGGTACTTTTGTTTCCTATAATACCGGAGGGGATGAGAATGAAGGCAATGCTGTGTTTTCTTGCAGACACGTATTTAAGCTTCCTTTCAGAATGATTTGGTTGGGGACAAGGAATAATGCATAAGTGTTACTTTAAATGTAATTAAACAGTGCTAATTACAGTTATGAAAAGAACATTCCTAAATTATCCAAGGCCCTGCTTCATATGAAAATAACCCATAAAGGATTGGTGACTGCAGTTCCCTCAACTACAAAAGAGTAATTTGAGGTATTTAGACCAGGAAAAGTAACCAAACTTTATCACATTGTTACATGGCACTATAATGATTTGTTATTTAATTTTTATTTAAGTTGTAAGTTGAAGTTGGGCAGCGCAAGTATATAATTTAGCAAAGCAGAAAGCAAGCTGTGCTCTTCCTTCCCCTGTTTTCATGTCCAAGCAGCACTTCCCCTTCCCCATCTGTGCCCCAGGGAGGGCCAAGGGGGACTGGGACTGGTTTGCTGGTGGCAAGGCCAGAGTCAAAAGCATTGGGTGAAACAAAAAGGTTTCGTTTCAGCATCCTTTTGCCCACCTTAACTATTCACTAGTTAACTATAATTTTAGGTTATTTATTTGTGCACGTCTGCATTTCTACTCCAACCCTTTAGCACACCAAAGCTCTGTTTTTCCCCCTGCTGCTCTCTGTTTCTGTGAGGCTGGCGCAGGAGATGAGAGCACACTGGCGAGCACAAAGATGTGCCTAAAATTGGGTACCAAGGTAAGTCAACTTAAAAAAAAAAAAAAAAAAAAAAAAAAAAACACTCCTGTCTTGCCTAGAAGTGCAGCTTGAATGCAAATAAGCAACATGCAGCTTTGAGATACAGTGAAGATTCTGAGTGACGTACAAGGTTAAGCAGAGTATCACAGCACAAAGTCCAGCTCAAGACAAATATCATGCTTCAGTTAAAGCACGTCACAACTCTCACTGTGCTTCAGCTGTACGATGCAGTCAGATTTCTGTCATATGCTCTCTGGAGCCAACACCACTGGCCTCTATTCTCTTGCTTCATACAAAAAAATCACATATGCCATTACAAACAGTCTCAAAGCAGGGGCAGAAGCTGTGTGATCTGCAGTGGTGTTTTTCAGACGAGGAACTCTGAGTAACTCCTGTTGTGTGGCTGTTTTGTATAAAGGGCCCCCGAGTTAAAACGCCTAACACAAATTGTCTCAAACCAAAAAATCCAGCCAAGCAAGACTTAAAAGTCATCAAGTGCAGTATTGCATGCAGGAAAAGTGGAAGGGAATTTAAATTAAATTAGCAGAACGCTTTTTTCCACTATTCAACTTTAGAAAAAAAAAAAAAAAGAAATAAATGGAAAATGTTACAGCAACATCAACATTCAATTAAAATAAGATCTTGAATTACTTTAAACAATAATAATAAACAATTTTATATACCTGCAAGGTGGTAAAAACATGGAGTCCTTCATGAGCACAGAACCGGACAGCAGTATATACCAGCATCTTGCAATAGTTTCTGAGCTGTAAGAAAAGGTACCAAAAATCAGTGATATCTACTTGCTCTCTTCAGCAACTTAACAACAGATTATCAAAAACATTGCTGTAGTAGAATAATGACCTGCCACCTTGTTAATTTGGTACACTGACCAAAAATTTAAGAAATTTGAAGGAACACTACCAGGAATTAACTTTTATTTTCTGAACAGATCTGCATCCAGAATGTTTCTTATGCCTTACAGTTAGATTTCTAAGTGACATAAATGTCAGTTTTTAGCAAAACAAAACTGTTAAATTTTAGTGAGAACACTTAGCTACTCTGAAAGTGTACATAAAGTACAACCACAGGAATGTTTTCATTCCATGGAAAAGTTCATTAGTGTGTCACCACAGACAGTTACTTTAAATTGACCTGTAAGGCCATGTGGATAAAGCACAGGATTCGTACATTTGGTTCCTGCTTTGCTCTCCTCCACACCTGCAGTGTGTGCCCACGCAGTGTGGCCTCCTGCTGCATCCCTCGGTCCTAGATGGGGGACAGGGGACCTGCCAACCCTCGCACCCTGCAGCCACGAGCTGCAGACCTGCACAGATGCTGCTGTGCTTTACTGCAGGGGATTTTGTCTCTTCATGGGGCACTGCACTGACACTTTTCAGCTACAGCCTCATGCCACCTTCATTTATAGCATGCGACTCTGCACCTACATCATGACCTGGTGCTGGAAGGGGTTTATGGCACACACACCCATCATGAGAACCAGTACGTGGCATCTCTTTAACTGAGATCAGGTGTGCTGGAGGGCGTGCTTCACACTGAAAGCTAGAATTAGCTGCGAGTTGTTAAATACATCATAGCCAATGCTCAAATGTGAGGAACAAGTGCATTTGCCTCCCACCAGGCACCTAAAAAGCAGCTAAAATACTAGTTCTAGTAATTTAAACTTAAAAAACAAGGATGTTTGAGCCCCATTCCTGCTCTGCTACAGGACACTGCTAGCAAGCCATCAGGTTCGCGCTCGGCAGCCAGCGCCAGGGGAAGAGTGCCACCTACTGAGCCATCGCCACCGCTCCCACCAGCTGCCCGGGCACTTCCCAAGGCAGCACTGATTGCTTTTTTAATTATCTGGTGCGGGCACAGACACCCCTCTGCTGCCCGTGGAGCTGGGTGTTAATTTGTGGGCACCTCTCAATTGTCAGTGCCTTACTGCCATTACAATCCCCTCTTGTCAAAGCTTTTAACTGGTCTAGCCAAGCTTAAGCATTGTAAAGTCCTTTATTTACAATTACTAAGTGATATTAAAGCACATAAAACAGTGGTTTTGCTTACACTTCTGCTGGAGAACTCCCACCAGTGACACGTACTTACCAAAAGAGAACTTGGTTGCCCTTGTACCTCTCGTAGCGGGCACTCGATGACATTATTCTGAGGAAGAAGAAATTTAATTTCAATTTTAATCCCCAAAGATCGTAAGCCATTAACGATCACATTTCAGCAGAATCACTTTAAGGCTTTCAGACCTCAAATTCAACTCTTTTTTGTTCTAAACAAAGGATGTGCTTAACCATAAAATTCAAATTATTACGGTGTTCTTCATTACCCAAATAGATAACATACAACTTGTTCTCTAAGTGCTTAAATCACTCCTACACATTGGAATTACCCATAGCAACAGAACTGAAGGAACTAAAATACTTCCAACGCACTTTTTGTGCTTTGTTGGCCTTCCATTTTTTGTTCTGAGATCATCTGAGTGTCTGCGGCATTAAAAAGCATTTGCAATCCAGTTAACACAGGGTACTTCCTACAAAGTCCTTTGTAGACATATGGCAGTAAGCCCTGCCTTCATTGTTAGCAAAGCTAATTAGTCTGGATTCGATGCCACATTGCTGCAGTGACTTAGCTCAGCAATGGACTCAGATAATGTCCTGCCACCCTGAAGTGCAGGCTGAGGAAAACCTGAGCTGTTACCTGTGTTACACTACCTAGCTCCATTGTACTTTACCTTAGCTGGTGTTCCCTGAAGTGTGAGAGTATGTCCAGTCCATGAAGGAAAGAGTAGATTGTATTTAAGTCCTAAACAGAAAACACAAGAAGAAAAAAGAAAAGACGTGAGCAACTTCATTCACAGCACCTAATCACTTCTGCATTACTTTCTAAGGTCCCAAAACATGTTCCACAGCCTTACGAAACAATTCTAGAGAGGAACAAAGCCTACATCAGAAGCTAGGCTGCAACATGTGCAGGCTTGGAGAAACCTGTTCACTCTTAAGCTGCTGAAGCAAAAAGGGCAAAGTTCAGCTGATACATAAAGAGTTACCCGAAATAGATTCTGAAGCAGACTTATCAGAAACCTCTCTGAAAATGATTTATATGAATGGAGACTGCAGCAAACAACATGTAGCGTAAACCAAACAGCACAGTCCTATTCTTCCAGGGCCAAAAATCATTGAAATGTTTTAATGACTCTTCTAAATAGGGAAAAAATTGGCAATCTTGCAAAGCTACCTCGCTAATAGCACAGAACACTGGAGAAAACCTATGCCACGTAGTCTAACTACGATTCATAGTGCAGAGAACTACAGTACCCTCTCATAATAAGAACATTAGGTGTGGACATGAAGTATTTTTCCTATCTGAGACCCAGCTGGTATCCCCATTACAAACTCTGCTCCATCCTACTGCCTTTAATTAGAAGTTAGTGTTAGAAGTGACTCCAAAATACTCTTCGGTAAAGACAGCGTGGGGTTAGATTTGTCCCCCACCTCCTACTATGAAGACTCAGCATCGATCAGAGCCACCCGATAGCAACCGTGGAAAAATACAACTTTTCTGAAGCAACAATATTAAAACTTGCAGATGATTTCACTTTAAAGATTGGACTTTATTTAGAAGTGGCAATTAGCTAGGAGAAGCAGCTGTTTAAACTTCTCACTACACAGAATTCTCTTTAGTCACAAAAATATCTGTGCTGATGGTGCAGACCACATGCTAAGAAAAAGCTCACTAGGGCTATTCATCACTTAATTTACTATCCCGAACAGGTGGGCTGGTAGCATTAAATACATGCACAACAAAATCATTATACGCCACGCAGCAGTCTCTCCAGCTTGGCCTCGGAAAACATGCTCTGAATTTTCAAGTGCTGCATTTATGCAGTGTTTACAAAAGATAAATCAATATGAATGCTAGCCCCAAAGTTTACAATAGATTTACTTTAGAAAAGTTCGTTGGCTTAATAGTCAATGTTTAGAAATATAGCGGATACAGACTGTTATACCAAGGGAAAGGTCAGATGTAATTGCAGGCCATGTAAAACCAATAAAACTGATTTTTTTCCTTTCTAAATGTCATTACCAAACCCATGAAAATTAAACAGAAGGCCTGAATGTTTCATGCTCCATCTATAAAGCATCCGTTTCACACCGCCCAGTCTCGTATTAACCCTCAGCTGTGAGTTAGGGCATACTCGATTTTCATAGTGAAATACCCAAGAGTGCCAGCTCCGAAACAGATCCCCAAAACAGATCCCAAACACGACACTTCCTTGAGGTGAGACCCCAAACACGACGCTTCCTTGGGACGAGAACCCAAACACGACCACCAGGGCCTGCAGGCAGCCCCAGGGCCGCTCGAGCCCCTGACAAGCTGTTGAGCAGGAGCCGCGCCGAGTTCCCTGTCAGAAAACGTCCTGCACCGAGATGTGGCAGAGGTATCCTCTGACCAGAACACCCCAGTAGTTATCAGCATCTTCCTAGTTAAAGCCTGAACACAAAAAGGGGAGAGTGACCCCACAGCCAGCTTCTTCTCCTCCACCTGGGCCCTGCTCACCCGGCCGAGGATACTCCAGCTCCCTCAGGGCCCGGCCGCGGGCAGCAGCAGGGTTATGACCAAACCACCAAAGAGGAATTTTTCACTCTTTCCTACGTGTTGTGTCTACACATGCTTGCCTACGTCTCCTCCTGAATAATTTAGCTGAGACACAGTTATAATGATGTCTTTTGAATGCGTTACATTAGCAGTCCTATTGTCATGAGTTACAGAGCATTGTAAGCGGAATAAAAGCTCCTATTCGTGCTTCACAACAAAGTTCAGGCTGCACATACAAAAACTGACCACATCCTCGAGGATTATTCCCCACACCTCCACAGAGCAGGTTAGTCCAGCACGCCCTGACCGTAGCACAAAGTGGCCTCAGCATAAAGGGATCCCTGTCTGGGAAGCATCTCTCATCTCAGGGGCATCCAGTCCACGGCAAAGATGGAAAAAAAAAAACAAAATCAGCAAGGGATTTTGAAAGAGCTGTCCCCAACGTCAGCTCTGTTGGGTGCCAGCAGCACCAGACCTGCACAACTCCCCCAGGTTCTGGGTTGTCTCCGCTCCGGCAGTGTGCACCCATGCAACGTGCTTTAAATGCCATACTGACATAAAGCTTTGTTCATTTGCTTGTGTTAAAAAAGATCCTTCACAGACAGCCAGGGAAGTTCTTCCTCCTCCTCGCACACCCCTGCAAAATCTAACGAGGGAGGTTTACCCGCAGCTCTGTTTTTCCAGATGATGTGAAACTTTCACACCAGTCACACATGGGGTGGTTTCCTCCGTTGCTCCCATCTCATTTAATTATTTTCACGTCCAACAAAGGGCAACAAAGCTGGTGAAGGGTCCAGAAAACAAGTCTTACGAGGGGCGGCTGAGGGAGCTGGGGCTGTTTAGCCTGGAGAAGAGGAGGCTCAGGGCAGACCTTATCGCACTCTGCCATTACTTTGAAGGAAGCTGTAGTGAGGTGAGGATTGGGATCTTCTCCTAAGCACCAAATGATAAGATGTGGGGAAATGGCCTCAAGCTGCAGCATGGGTATTAGGAGAAATTCCCTTACTGAAAGGGTTGTGTGGTACTGGAACAGGCTGCCCAGGGGAGCGGCTGGGTCACCATCCCTGGAGGTCTTCCAGACACATGTAGACGGAGAACTTAGTAGCAAGGATTGGTGGTGGACTTCATCACTAGGTTAAAGGTTAGACTGGATGATACTTGGAGGTCTTTTCCAATCAATGTGAACACTTCTAATGACAGCCCTAGCATGGCGTTTGAGAGCCCACATGCCAGAAAGGGTTCATATCCTCGCACACCCAGCTGGACACTGCATGGCCTGCACCACATATGAGAAATCCTCAACCACAGCCTGCAGTGCTCCTTTCACCAAATCCATCTTCACAAAGCCAAAAATAGGATTAGAACTGGTTATTTTAAACCCCTGATCTACGCTGCGGCCCCAGTTTCAAACACCAGACAAGCACACAACCACAGTACAAAGGGCAGAGATTATTTCTGCAGATATCTATCCGTTATGGAGAGAAAGTGCCATAAAAAGGATGGTACCAAAGTGCAACAATAAATGGGATGGGAGCAGAACTCAAAGTACTGCCGGAGAAGTTACAGGTCCATTCCCTACAATCTCTTCACATCTTTCTGCCAAAACTCATCTGAAAAGCAATTATGGACAGAAAAGCTATTAACAAAAATTATTGATGCACAAATCTAGGGACCGAGGTCAAAGGGTTTTATTATTATTATTATTATTATTATTTTGTAATCTTTATTTTCAGAGCCTTTATCACCCCAAAACTAAAGCGTGGTATCTGCCTTGACATAGTACAGCCAGACGCACTCCCCAGTGTTCAGCAGACAACTACACCTTGCCCGGTGTATTTATGGAGGAGCCAGCTCATGGCTTCTGTCCACCCAGCTAAAATTACAACTCCAGCAAGCCACAGGAAGGAGAGGAGCTGGGACATGGTCATTGCACACACAGCAGACCCACAGGACTCATCTTCCTCGCCTCCTGCTCTCAGCACCAAGCTCAGCAGCCCAGTGCCCTCGTTGGGAGCAGGACAGACGCCCACCCGCCAGACAGACGCCAGGCAAAGCACGAGGAGCAAAGCCACGAGAAGGCCCGGAGAGCCAGGAAGTGGCGAAACGACTGCTACGCCTGCAGAGCAGAGGGCACTGCGTCTTCACACCCATCACATGCGGCGTTGGGCTGCATAGGGAACAGCGAGCATCCAGGCAGGAGGGCAGAAATCAAGGGAGGGCTCTGCTGGGGGCACTGCTATCGCCCGGCTTCTGTTGGCAGCAGCTGTTATCGCCCGACACATGCATCCTCCTGGCACAAAGCTGAGCCGGCTGCTAAACCAGAGAAAAATGGGGAGATTTCAGCAGCAGCAGCATGATGTTGTGTAGATCAGCCTTCTTTTAAAGCCATTTCTTCATCCCAATGCACTGAGGGGAGCCACCTGAATACTTGCCCACTTCTTTTCCTCGCCAGATGCCTGCTCACATAATTATTACAGATGCCACAACTGAACTGCGAGGGAAAATTACAGAATCACCAGCAGCATGCATCAAAAACTCATCACATGAGAGCAAACCAGGTAGCTATTACGATCACCTGCTTACCCCAGAATGCTTTTATTTGAAAGTGATTTGATACTTCAGATTTTTAGGAAGACAGTCAAAACATCAGCTTCTTAGTTGCCAAGATGCACCTCTAAAAATCAGCCAAAAAGCCTTCAAGAGACTAAAAATCACCTCAGTAGTGTTGGGGAAGTAGCAATCATCTTTAGTTCAGTTAGCAGCATTTTTATTATTATTATTATTTATTTTGTTTTAAGGACAACCAAGATCTGGGCTCTTCCAAACAAGTCCAACAGCACAGACACACCAGGTGCAGCTGGGAGCATCACGCCACGCCAGCCATACAACAGCCCGTGTGCATTTTTATGAACCCAGGAAACTTGTTGAAACATAGGTTATCAGCATCCTACAGCTAAAGTGATTTACACAGCCTTCTTTGAAGTTTATTCAAGTTAACTTAACAGTTTGATATCTGCCCCCAACAAGGAGGGTATCCCTGCCTCTCCACCACCCGAGCAGTCTGCATCACGTCCCTACTTCACCCTTTTCTCTCCCAGTCTTTTCCCTTTAATCCCAGGAGCAGCTTTACAGCACTTGGGATGGAAGATCCAGAGGAAGGAGGGTGGTCTCAACTACAGAGTTCTGAGCACAAAGTTTTCTGAACAAAAAAAAAAAAAAAACAAAAAAAACCAGCCAGAGCAACTGTAATTTGCATGAACCACATTTATTCGCTGTAAGGCAGAAGTACAGCTTCCAAGACAAACTCTCCTGCAGCGTTAAGAGTGGGCACTTTGGAATAAGAATAAAATTATTGCATCAAAAGTAAACATAAAAATGAAAACCTGATGCTTTAAATGATGTGACCCCAGCCAGGTGTTCTAGTAACACATGATTACATTAAAACACAAAGCAGGAAATCTGTTCTATTTCTAAGGAAAACAGAGCAAATTGTTCCAAAATGACCTCACTGTTGCGAGTTCTGATAAATCTCACGAAGAGCCATCCTCAGCAGTCACACTGAGCTATCAAGGAGCCAAGGAAGCCATAAATCCCTCCACAACCCCTCCTGCACATTACACACTTCGTGTCACTTGCAAGGGGACACCGGGACCATGCAGCACTGCCGCAGGGCTGGGGCTCAGTGATCCAGTGGATTTCTTCCAGCTCTCATGCCTGCTGCTTTGGTCAGCAAGTCCCAAACTGACAGCTCTCACATGCAGACCTGTCCCACAGCACAAAACCCATCCCTCCATCCCACCGCAGCACATTCAGCTCCTGCTGCAAGAGGAAGGCAAGGCACTCTTGGCTCACTTGTGGCTCCTGATGTCCAGCCTGGCCGAGCCACCAGGGCTCCCTGCTCACACAACAGCCTGCTTCTTGAAGCACACGGCATGGCTGATGGGGTGCTGCATCCACACCTCTTCAATAAGAAAAGACAGCTGTCAGGATGCTTATTTTACATGCTTCGGAGCAAACAAAAGCATTAGTGTTTTCTGAAGGTGTTACAGATTCATCTGTATCACAGACAACATATTTAAAAAAAAAAAATTTCTGCCTTTTAAAGGACAGATAAAGCATCTGGTAGCAGCTGTAAGACATTCCACTGATGTTCAAGAGAAACCCCAGGTACAACAGCTCGCAGGGCAGGAGGCTGTGTGGCTGCAAGCTGCCCCAGCCGCCCCGCTGAGCACCAAGTGCCACGGGAAAGGAGGCTGGAAGGAAATTCAGCAGGATCCCAAACATACTCACTATCAGGATATGGATTTTAACACCCTCTGGAACAGCAGCTGAACGTCTCTATATTAAAATCATTATTTAAAATGCCTACATTTCAGTAAAGCAAACAGAAGTATTTCTTGGAAAAGGGACAGCAAGCTGCAAACAACTGGCTCCCCTCCAGCCCGCTCCCTTTACTTGCGTTAGTGATTCAGCAGGCTCCTTATAGGGAGGGAATGCAGCTTTTATTGGGAATGCTGTCAGCCTCAATAAAGACTCTGTCACCCATAGGGGGGCGTAGCAGAAGAGAGGAAATGTTACTCAGCACGGTTTATGGTTTTCATTGCTTCCCTTCCTGTTACTTCACCGAAGGCTGGAATCTGCGCTGTTTCCTTTATCCTCTGTTTAAGGCCAATTGTAAAAATAGTCCTCCCTCCCAAATTCTTTCCTGGTAATGTAATACTAGAAACCAAAATACAGAAACACGCCGGAGTTGTCCAGCCCACGTTCCAGATATTCAGGGATGGCTATCACAAACACACCAACTGCAGCAACACGGCTCCGGAGCCCCGTGCCGGGCACAATCCCTCCCCGTCCCCAGCTGTGGGCTGAACAGAAGGAGACGAGATGACCCGGGAAGACTCTGCCTGCTCAGTGGCACAAACTTTTATTAGAAGTCAAGCGAAGTGCAGAAAACAGCAGCTCCAGGGGCCTTCGTTGAGAGCTGGGCTGCATACTTGGAGTTACAGCTCCCTTTAAAGTATCTTATTTAGCTGGAGGCCTTTAAAAAAAATTTAAACACAAACATTGAGGAATTACAAGGGTGAATAGATTGTTTAATCAATAACATGAATGAAAGTGTTACCAGGAGACTTTAACACAGTGTTTTTACCATAGTGTTTTGCAGAGAATAACAAAATTTAAGTAGCACCACTAAAGAACAGAGCGTAACCACGCTGTACAACTTGATATAAGAAATACCAGAAAATCAGCAACCAAAACTCACTAACAGCAAACTCCTGCATGGTCCTGGGTCACCCTCAGACTGCACCTAAACATCATTTGTATAAAGTAAACTGGCCCAGCCACTTCAGAGCCATACACTATTAATCAGGAAAAAAAAAAAAAAAGTATATATTCTGTAAAAAAAATGTTCCATACGGGAGCAAGAGGTGATGCTTTTCTGGCCTCAATTAGCAGGCTACTGACTACAGGGATTTTTTAGGCATCCTCAGTACCCAGCTGAGAAGTCAGCCTGGTATCTTCATACAGCAGAAAAATAACGAGGGACCTCATTTCTCTGTTGTAAATCCAGGAAGCACTTCCAGTTGACAGCATCAGTTACCAACATAGCCACAAACAGGAAACTCAAAATCTGGCTTTTGTTTCTCAGACTGTCAGAAATAACATTTTCAGGCTTGTTTTTTTTTTTTTTTTTTTCTTCCTGGAAATGTAGCAAGTTTCTCCAAGGGGCTAAAACAGTTTATGTCTTAAACGCATTTCCTTCCAGCATGCACACATGGCTACAGGCGCAGACTTCAGAACTACATTTCACCCCCAGGAATAGGAATATCCTCAATAAAAGTTGAAAAGGCCAGATCTGGTTTGAGAACAGAGGCCCTAGACCCACTATTACAGTTTATTTATAGACTCGAAGTACCTTCATTCAACAACATATTTCCAGGAAAGAAAAAAAAAAAAAAAAAAAAAAGCAAAGTACTCCTACATGAAAATAAAACAAAAAGTTTCTCTGCTCCCAATAGCTCCCACACCCAACGCAGATAAACACCCTCCACCTAAGGACCCTGGACTGTGTTGATATAAGGCTGGTAGAAAGAAAAACACTCGAAGGAATGAGGGAGGGAATTTCTCTTTCATTATTATTTTTACTGCTGTTTCATCACACTGAGTCAGCATTTCTGGAGCCCTGACTTCGCACGAGAAAAAAAAACAAACAACTTCCTTTGGATTTTTCAGAGCAAATACCAAAAGGCCCCAAACTGGAGAGACGGGAACATCAAACGCCAGCGCTTCAAAGCCAGCAGCTCGCGGAGCGCTTTGAATATCTGAAGCGCGTTCAGCCCTTATCGTGGCTCAGAACAAAAGTACAGTTATGAAAAACTACCTTTAAGAAAAACATTACCATAAAGTTCCCAGACGCTCATTACTTCGGTTTTAATGCATCTTTCAGGTTTGGTTGTTGATACTAGAAAACCGAGAGCAAGCTGCCTTGAGAACAGAGCTCAGAGTTCGATACGATGGGAAGGTTGGGAGATCCAGCAGTAGTCGCAATGCTCACATCTACCAAACAGCAGATTTTTCTACCGATTTTTTTTTTTTTTTTTTTTTTTGAGTAAGAGCACAAAGACCCTAAGAGCAGCACAAAATCAGCAAGCAAACAAGGAATTCCAGGCTTCAATCAACGCCTCCCTAGGTGAGCAGCTAACTACACTTCGGGATCCACAACCTCCCTGCCAGAGGGCAAGCATCTCCCAAATAACAGTGCTTGGGTTAAACCTTTTTTGCCTTAATTCCAAGGACATCAGCTCAGCCAGTTCACAAAGACACCCTCTGCTCCTTTAACGGGAACAGATAAAAAAAAAGTTCCAGCACCTAAAACCTCTCCTTTCCTTTTTCTTAAAAGGAAAAAGTCAGGTAGGGACAGTCTGAACACATAAACGCTAAGGGGAAAGTTGATTCTCACAAGAAGTTTGGCACAGTAGCCTGGGGAAGATGAAAAAGGGGATAGAGGATGAAATCCAAGGGTCGATTCCATGCTGAGGGTCCCAACGACTCGGGGATACGCCTGCATGCAGCTCGCTCCCGGGAGAATCTGGGCTCGTGCGGCACAGCGCTGCTCCTGGCTCCCTTCCTCCCTGTTGGACGGGACCTCGGCAGCAAACATCACCAGCAAATTCCCATGGCTAAGCTCTGTCCAACAGGTATCTCAAGCACATAGGAAGACTAACGGACAGAACGGTATTTTACTGCTGCTCGTCTCCATTGTATTAATCCCAGGGTTTTTATACAAATGGATAAGAACATGCCGCAGTTTTCACAATGGCACATTTATCATTTTGCAGTGTATCATTTCATATTTCTTTGCGAAAGTAAGCAAAGATCACGTCTGTCAGGAAATTAAGTCTTGCTTAATAAATAACACTGGAGTCAAAATAAGATCTCTTACCAATAGCACAGCTTGAGCCACCCTCCCAGATGAACGGAGATGAATAAAACCCTATGAACCGTCTCAAAACAGTTCTGTGCAACAGTAAAATATTAAATTCACCACATTGCTTCTGACTAAAATATTCTGTTTTCATTCAGCAGCAGCGATAAGACACCAGCAAGTTGGAAAAAAACAGACTGAGAAGAATATAACTGCAGAATAAAATATCACATGAAAACTGAAACTCTCCTACAACCTTTTTCAATAAAGCCACTGGAGGAATAAGAAAAATGATCAACATCCAGCTCTTTTATTCCCACAATAATACTATGAGGAACGATGAAGGAATTCCTGAAGAGGACAATAGTAAGATGTTTAGCAGCAACTCCTCCTCAGTCCCGGTACAAGGCACACCAGGCAGTGCCCAACACAGCAGTCCAGGAAAGCTGCTGCAGTTCTCAGCAATCCGTCCCTTCGAGAAGCTGTAAATTACCTGCATGCAGATCCTTACGATTAAAGTCTAGTACTGCTACAACTGCAGCTTCCTCTCACTTACACAGAATGCTAACATCCCTGGGTATGTGTCTGCATGGATTGGCACATACACACACACCCCTCACCAAACCAAGGAGTGCAGTCAGTGGCTCTTGGCACCTTTGCCTGTAGAAAAAAAAATAAAAATCCACCAGACTTCCCCAGCTGCTACACAAGTCACTGCAGCAAAACTCTCAAAACTGGCTCTGAGACACTGCTGCAGGATCTGCTCTTGTGGTTCTCAGCAATGCTGGTGTCAGAAACCACAAAGAAGCTTACGGATCCAAACTGAGGTGATAATCACGTATCTACATCAAGTTTGAAGTTTGAAACCAAATGAATACAATTATCTGAGGTACTGGTATCTTCCTGGTAATTACAATTGATCATTTATGCATACAAAGTGAATAGCTATGGAGCTATAATAAACCCACCTCTAGTATCACCTCAAAACCCATCTTTGGATACACCTCAGTGTCTCAACACAGTGCTACAAAGATGCCCCCGTTTGCAAAACTGCCACTATTCACTAAAGATTAAGAAATACCCAACACTAGCTTACTTTGAGCACCAAGCAGGTTTCTAAGCAGCAGCGCAGTGCATTAGTTTTGGACTCAGACCTTTGACTCATCAGCTCACACCGGAGAAGTTTGGTGCAGGGCGATGAAAAGCAAAGCTGGAAGCAGCAGCTGAGAGATTACGACACGGTGATAACTCAACAGTCATGCTCGTGACAGCAGACAGGGAGAACACACTCTAGCTCCTGCTTTCCCTCTCACCTCCAAACAAAACAGAAGACCCCATCCTGCAGTCCAGACATTTTATATACTCAGTCCTACTGAAGGTCAGGCACGGGTTTTCTTGGGGAGCAGTTCATTACGAGTCCCTTGCTCGAGCAGCTGGCCCACAGCAGCACTTTCATGCCCACCAGGATGAACAACAAACCCGTCACCTGCAGCGCTCCACTTGGTCACACAAGCACTCATAGCTGCAAAGTGCTTGACTAGAGGAAAAAAAAATGAAATCAAAGCAGCGTTACTGGTCACAGCACTAAACGCTGAACTCTATCACCTCCACATCCCACACAGCCACAGCCGGAGCATGTGCGAGACCCAAGCGAGGCAGAGGGGAAGCTTTCAGCTGTTAAGGGCATGGTTGTGACCAGCTGTGGTTGTGCAGCACCACAGTGCCCGAGCTGTTTGCTGTAGGTCTGCTGCACTCCGCAATCCCCCTCTAGCCAATGCATACAAGGGAAAAAAAAAAAACAAAACAACACAGCTCTGCTGAGCTGTGAGCTCCACCCATGAGAGCAGCCCCATGGCACAGGAGACAGCCTGCTGGGAGGCTAGCACAGACACGCCAGCTCCGAAATGTTCCCCAGCGATCACAGCAGCTGGACCGTGCCCCTGAACGTCCGTACAGAGATCACCCATTGATTAGCAAGGGCCATTTTTGCCTTTAATTCAGGTGCACACCTTCCTGAACCAAGGACTCAACGAGGCTTCTAAAAATTCACAGCACAAAGATGCAGAAATCCGAGCAGCCTCCCTTTCCTTGGGCAGTGCTCGCTGACATAATGCTGTCTTGTATAAAGGAAAAAGAAGTTACAGACAGACAGCCAAGTTCCACAAGTGAGGTTTTCTGGGCAGATGGTGTTATGTACTTACACTGTTGCTTCTGTCTCAGAAGCCTTAATTTTATAGGTAGAGCAGTGATCCAAAAACATATCTTTTCCTACAGCTTAAAGCTTTAGCTTGTATGTTTATGTTGTTTGCTTTTTTTTTTTTTTTTAAAAAAAAAGTTTTGTTTGTTTGTTTTGTTATTAAGGCTAGAAAAATGCAATTAAAAATCCTGTTTTAGGGCAGCAAGGCACAATGCAATTAATTCACAGGACACCAAAGCACAGGGAAAATTCACATAGAAAAGGTTCAGGTAGCAGGGAGACATAGGAGTGCGTTCTTCCAAAATCCTGATACAGCTGGATGAGGAATAGAGATTTAAAAATAATAATTACTGACCTAAGTCTCAGAGACAAAATAATTATTGGCCAAGTACTTGATATTACAGTGACACATACTACTAAGAAAACACCGAAGTGTGATAATTTAGCTGTCTGAATGTTCCTATCTTGAAAAAAAATGCTTCCCTGAAGCTCTTACTTTGTTAATAAGCCTCCTACACCTTACAGCACCTGAAAATTCAGACTCTAAGCTCATACCAAAGCCTTGGCTATGGCAGAGATCTCTCGCATGAGATATTGCCGCAGGAATAACTAAACAAATACAGTCAAGATTTCAGAGTACAGTTGAAATGCTGTTTACAGGTCACTGTCATGCTAAATGGCAAGCCTACTGAGCCCACCCCAGCTCACTCCTGTTGTATTTTCCCATTTCCTCCTTCAGAGCAGCAGTCAGTGACCCGGTTTACTTTGGTAAGTGGGCAGAAAACCCATCCACCAGGACAGCGAGCAGCTTTCAGTCGTGTTAGCCAGCAAACCTGGGCTGCCAAAGGTTCAAATTTAGGAGAGTGTGGGGCAGATGAGGAGCATCTTTCAGCACCAGACCATCACGTACATCAGTTCAGCAGCCTGAAGGCTCCACCAGCCACCTTGTGAGCCACACATAGCATTATGCTATCTACAGACGAGTTTGCTGAAGGAAACATTACTGCCCAACACAAATGGAAGCAGCGAGTTTACTGGACAGGAGGTCAGTAATCTAACCCAGGGCTGCCAGCTTCCTTCCTACTTCAAATGGGAAACAGGAACAGAAAGTCCTTCTGCAACAAGTTGGAAAAACCACTTCTACTTCGCCAAATCACGGCAGCCTATCGCTAGGCTGGATGATGATGCACAGAACCCTGAAAATAACCCAGTAAATACCATCCCCAGATAACCCACAGTATCGAGCAGCCATGGACAAGCACAGCCCTTTGTGACAAGAGTATAAAAATCCTCCCAGAGTCAACGTTCAGCAGCCAAAGCAATCCCAAGACCTTTTAACTCTAAACACATATTACAAAGGCAGACCTCACTCTCCAGCTCTCGTAAATGCAAATTGTCAAGGTGAAAAGTATCATGACAGCTCTGGAACTCGTTCTTGGTAGAAATCTCACCAAAAAGCCAATTTCTGCGGGCAACACAACACACAATGCAAGAACACTTTCCCTTCAGACCAAAAGGAGCAATGTTTGAGGCTCAGTATTCATCAGCCTTTGGAGAAGTGGATTGTTTAGATGTCAACACTTTAATAGGGCACAAAAAGATTGTAAAAAAGAGAATCCCTTCACTATGGTGTTTTTTTCCCTATTCTGCGAGAATTTTCTAGACACTCTTGACAAGCCAAAAGATAACTAATAATTAGCAGAGCTCAGGAACCTAGAGAAACCAGATGCAGAACACTAAATAATTTCTGCATGCTTCCCTGAATTAAGGGTATTTCCAGAATACTGTATTGAAATCATCAAAAGGGGAAGAAGGGTGTATCAGTTTCTTTAAACAAAAGGAAAACCCTCTATATTTTAAGCCTGAGGTCATTGGAACAAGAAGACCTCCTCATTTTAGAAAATAGTTTCTCTGGCAACAATAGCATTAGCAAAACACTGTTATGGCAACGACCAGCCCCTTACAAGAAAGGACATCAGCATTCCTGACATCCTTTATAGATCAGTTCTTTAATATACTTCCCAATGAAAACAAATTTTTGCACGTGCTTTACAGGGTGGGAAAAGAAACCCTGCAAACTGGAAGTTTACCCAGAGTGTATGGCCCAAGAGAGCATTCAGCTTCTTTGCCATCGACAAGACCACCACGAGCCACCTCTAAATGCCAAGAGACTCGTTTCCACCTGGGCATTACCAGCTCTTTGCACTCTGGGTATGTGAGAACAAACCCACTTGCACACGGTTTAATTAGCTGGCACTATGAGCATCATCTGTGCTGGAAACAGCAGCACCCATAGCTGCTTGGATGACTGCCTGAAGATATTTGGCTCCTCTCCTTCCCCTCCTCAAAAAAAGTGCCTGGGCACAAGTGGGCTAAGCCTGGGCACTTTCACTCCAGCATCCTCCAAGAGCACACATCCAAGTCCTTTAAGACAGATTATCATCATCTCATTCTGTATTTGTGCTACAGACACCCAGATGTCCTTATGAGAATTATTTTTGTCAAAATCTCTTTTATATAAGTATTATGGAAAGGCTCCTTTGTAAAGCCTACACAAAGTAAGTTTTGGTATACTACTTGAAGAGATTGTTTTTAAAAAGATAATTACATTTTTTATGACAGCTTGCATTTAGTATGGTATTTTAGGGCTTTAATACTGTCTCTACAAGGAATTAAACACCTACACATCTTGACTGCTCGCCCTCCACCCTTTACATTTTTAGAGAACAAAAGCAGAACAAAAATGTATTTTTCTTCCATTTGGCAACTTCTCTGAATGCCAACAGTACTTGCAGTTCTCTCCCACCTCCTTCCACACCCTTTTCTCGCCCTTCCTTACTATTCTAGCATCTCCAAGGAGTTCCTACTGCAAGGTTAATCATGAGGCACTGGGCTTGTCTTAAAAGACAAAAGCTCAGATTAACAATTTTCTAAAACACACCCTACTCCAAAGTCCGTAAAATTCATTGTTTGAATTCAGATAATACAATAGAAAGTATTTTTATTTTTCTTTTCAGAAAAATGTTACATTACGCATTCAAATTTAAATCCATCACTGACAGCTTTTTGTGGAATTATTACTCTGCAGCTGTAACCAAGTACATGACCCCACAGCATGGGGAAAGATAGGCATTAAAGGAAATAAGTTCGAGAAAGAATTCCAGGACTGCATGATAATTTCTGGTTTCGCTCCCAGAGCTGTCATAGCTGCCATTAGAAATGAAAAACCAGTTTTTCAGGAGCAGTGACTGGAAGCAAGGATAGGAAAAGTAATCTCAGGGCAACGCCACTTCCAGTGCTCCCTGGGAAACCGAGCCACCCTGATGCACTCTAGCTTCACTTGCTCCTTTAGCAATGCTTAAGGTTTGGATCATGTAGAAGTCGTTTTACCTTCTGAAAAGAGCCAAACAGAGCATCCTGCTGGGAATTTACAGGCACCAGGTTAGCTGGTCACCAGCCTGGCCTCAGATCAGCAGCCAGAGCCGTACCACTGCCCACTCACCAGCAAAAGAACCCCATCACCACAAGTCTTCAGACAGCAAAATTCAGAAAGTGGTATCCGTTTTCACCCTCCTACAAGCTCAGTTTACAGCCATCCCATCATCATAGCTTCAAGAAACAGGCCTTGTAATATTTTAATCAATAATGACTTCTGACCTAGCCTGCAAAATCACATCTGTTGAGCCCCCCAATCCCTGCTTGCTGGGAAGACGATCACAAAAGCAAGCTGCTGTCCTCTCTGTTCTTCACAGTCAGGAATTCTGGGATCCAAATTGTCGCTTTGGCCAACAGCTTGAAAAAGATCCACAAATATTCTCTGCGTGAGCTTCCAGCACGCTCCGACAATCACGCAGTGCAAACAGCGAGGTTCTGTTTTACAGTAACCTCCCAGCCACAAAGGCCGTACTGACAACTACACCGTGAGGCCAGAAAACCCCAGAACCACTGAGAGGGCCTTCCAAAGCCAGCTTCTTGGAACAAAAAATAAACAAAAAGAATCAGAGGGATGTGCATCAGAACAGAGGGTGGAGGGAAGAGGAGTGAAGGACGAGAGGGAAGGCTTAGTGCTCCGCAAGTCGTTTCACAGGAAGAGTGAGAGCTTGATGTATTCTGGAGATACTTAATTAAGTATTCTTACCAACACCCACACCAGTTTCTCAAATTCCTTTAACCAACAACCAGCACTGAACCAACAGGCACAATGCTAATGAAACGGAGCTGAAGTATCTCCCTGCGTTAGGATGGTAACAGAATGTAAGGCTTAAAAAACAAGGCAACAACAACAACAAGAAGATCAAATCACATGCGGTATAGGACTTTCAGACAAATCTGTCCCTACAGGTGCCAGACACGGGCACGTTAAGGCTTGATACAAGGCACTCAGGAGCATTGCTGCTAGGCAGAGGCAGGTTTCCACAGCCGGCCCTGCAGAGCTCGGCAAGGCCCCTGAGGGCCAGAGCATGGCCCAGGCCCACAGCCACCATCCCTCCTCCCACCACACAGTCACACCTGCTGCAAGAGCACCCTAAAAAATAACTTCCTTTAAAATCCTTGCTTTATAGCCATATTCCTGAAAAGGTACCTAAAAGCCATACACAGGGCATGTGATAGGTACCTGTCTGTATGTATGTGGCATAGTTGCACAAAGTCACCGATTACAAAGCCGGAGCGTTTCCCTTCCTGCTTTTGTTGTGGCCATGCATCCTCCAAATGAATCCCAACAAGCAGGAGCATGGGAAGGTGAGGCCGTAGCCAGTCATGTTTTTGCATAACTACACACAAGACAAGTAACTGTGTTCTCGTTACACTTGACCAGGACATTCAGACTCCACAATTCCTTCACGTCTGGGACACGAGGGGTGCTGGAAGCCACAAGCCCAGCCAGCAAGGAGCAGCCTGCACTCTCTGGCCTTACCAACACCACTGCTCAGCCCCGTGGCTCCACCTCAGGCAGAGAGCTGAGCCAAGACACAAGCCAACGCTGGAAGACACCCTTTCACTGGTACCAGGACCACACTCTTACTCAGCAGCTCATTTACACAAATGGGAGCTGGAAATTACGTCCAGGTGATGAACAAGGACAGCGAAGAGGCTTTTCACCTTGTCATGTGTCACTCCCTGACTCACCGAGCACAAACCCTGAATATTCTGCAAACAATGCCAACACTCATCAGCCATTGTCCGCAGAGTAATTAGGGCGCTGCAATTTGATCTCCCCTTGAACGCACACATGCTCCCTCCAGCAGAACTTCCCTTCCATGAAGGAATTCGCATGAGTCACGGCACACGGGCAGCAGTCGGGAACCCGGCGCTCAGCAGCAAACCCAACTGGTTCTGGCTGACCATGGAGCAGGCTGAAACGGGTTGGAAGGAAGCGCCAAGGAGCTGACTTTGGCTAAATAACCCTTCATATTCTGCACGCAAAACCCAAACGCATCGCCCAACACGGAAGCAACATCTGCATCCTTCCACTCTTACCAGGCCAGAGGTGGAGATGCTGTGGATTGGAAAAAGCAGCGGTTACAAAGCAGGGAGATCCGTGCCTAAGGACAGGGCTCAACAATAGCAAAAGGCTCTGCTCAGCAGGGAAGGGGGCACCACGCAGCCCTTCAACGTACAGGAAGGAAACTCTTTGGAAATCAGCATGACCGCAGTCAGGGCCGATGCGTCACACCACGCCGACAGCCGCGGCACTTCCAGGAGCACACCGATGGCCACAAACCCCATGTAAGCACCCGAGAGCTGAGAACTCCCCGACAGGGCCTCCTGCCAGGTCCCAGCCTCCGACGGGAGGACACAAGAGCGTTCCCAGGTTATTCATCACCCAAGGTGGTGCTGATAAAGTGTTCAGGTGGATCTACTTTTTCAAGTTTTTATTACAGGTTTACCTTCTCTAGCATTGCACCCAGCCTGAGACATGAAAATAAAAACAGGCAGTTCTGTTCTGGATAACACTCTTCCCCCACACACACTTTTTAAAGCAAAACTTTTTAAACTTTTTTAAAACTTTTGGTTCATAAAATTGTAAAATTGTTGTGAAAATAACTAATCAAGAACTCACACACCGGCTTCAGGGCAGTTTACAAAGTTTCCATCCGAGTTTATTCCTTTCACTCCTGCCCTAGTATTCTTTACCAGGACAGTTTTCTACACCCTCACCCACATTATGGGTTAATATGGAAACTGACGCTAAACACAAGAAATTCACCAGCCAACAAACCTTCCCATTACTTACTCCTTTAATATTAAATTCTTTGAACAAGGGAACTTTGTTGGACAGAGTCTAAATTTAAGCAGCATCTATTCATTAATGCCATAATGACACTTCAGTAAAGCCACTGAATGTACTCAGCCCTAAAACAGAACCCTGAAAACTGATTTATTTGGCTGGAACCTCGAACCTAAATTTGACCCAACTCAACAGGCCTTAACTGTTAAGAAAGCTGGAAAAAATATTTATTCCTGCAAAGCAGTAGTGCAGTTCTGCACAGGTACTGCCGACAGACAGCATCTGCACAGCTCCCAAACAAGGAGCCCTCCTCTGAAAACACCGACGCCACTTAGTCCAAAACTCAGCATAGCATGATTTGTGTCTGAGACAAATAATCAAAAGACTAATATGAGCAACGTTTCAGTCTTGCTGCTGAACAAGCAACAAAAATAAGCTCCAAAAATTGTCAGAAATAAACAAAAACCCTAAGAGACATTCAACCTCTTACAGCTGAGTATTTACACACATTGACATTTGGTTAAAAACTGGTAGATGCTCCAATATTGTACTTTGGTTCACTTGAAACAACAGATGGATTTTATTTAAGTGCAACTAATTTAGGGCTGATTTCAGCTTCAGAAAGTGTGTTGTACTTCAAGTTCCAACTAGCGATAATCTGAATTATTTGGGTATTGAAACATACGCCAGATTGAGAAGCACTTCTGGCCAAGAAGCAGACAAACCAACTGTACGTCCCAAGTGAGGAAAACAACAGAAGAAACACAGAATTCCCCTAATTTTAAGTAACACTTTGCTTCCCATTCTGGTGAATTCCGAGGCAGCCCTATGCTCAGCCACAACAGATTAACAATGCAGGGTTAATTTTAATTATCCACAAGAGAGATTTGTCCTTGCCAGGCCCAGGAAGGGGGACACCACACATCACCTGCACGTCTGACCACTGGCATAGCTGCATCAGCTGGTCTCTGTGGGAATTTTTGGAATAAAGGGCTGAGAAGGGTCCATCAGAGAGCATCACTCTTGATCAACTCGGATGTCAAGGTGCAACTTCCTAACACATGGAGCTGGTGGCAAAGACCCAGGTCTCTCAAAGCTCCAAGGCAAAGTTACCAGGCTATGCAGTCTGCAGGACTGTCAGTGCTGCACTTAGCGTGAGCTTAACCGTGTTCGTTTAATGAGCAGCCTGCAAAAAAACCTGCATTTTTGTTCTACTTCCAGCTGAAAGCTACACAGCAAGGAAATGCAGGAGGAAGAGAGGTTTATTGCCATTTCATTAAAGTAATAAAGAACTTATATAAAGGATATAAAGGAATAAAGGACCTGCTTCGTGAACTAGGAAACTGCACTCTTCTGGTGAGGAAAACTCAGTCTTAAGATCCATCTGCCGCCAACGTGATATCCAGTGTCACCTCTCACGTATTTGAAGTTCAGAATGGTCTTAAGTGACATAAAACCAAAGAAAAATCTGGTGTCACCTAGGCAGAGCCCAGGGCTGGGGCAAAGCACTCTCAAGTCTCTCTTAAGCTGCAGCTATTCAACAGTTTGGCTGATGAAATAAGTCGTTTTTCTGTGTTTGATTTTCTAGTCACACAGAGTGAAAATAAAACTGTATCTGTCACCTTCACAAAGCTGCCTGTAAAGTACTCATAATTATATTACACGGCTTTATGTTCTTGTAACTGTAAATAATAATTGTTGTCGTATGAGCACAGAAAGGCAATCTGCATGTGGTACGGAACTTGCCAGCCAGGAATTTATTAGTAGTTAACTACAGGCATATCCCTATGCGTTCGCAATCTCCTTCCTGACCCAGAGATAACCAATGCGTTCGTTTTAGAGGTTTCTTCCAACTTCCACAGTCACACGCCAAGAGCACACCAGGTCCCTGCAAGGTAAGTGACAGAGGTAACAGCACCGATCAATTCTTGATGCACAGGCTGGGAGTTCCTCTTAAAAATGCACCAAAAACAGAGCCACAGGAAAAAAGACCCAATATTTTACACTGAGTAACTACTGGGCGTCTTCAGTTTGAGCTCTGAAATTGCTACTTGCATGACAAAGTTTTAGAAAGCACCGACTATACAAGAATATATCGCTAACAAAAAATGAGAAGGAAAATGTAAGACAGAGGTTAGGTAGTAGAAAATTATGGCAGGAGTCAGGTTTCCATCATTACTCTTTCCCAGTTTTGGAGGCCCACATCCTAACAGTAAGGAATTTTTATTAAATACGAAGCAGCATCTGCAACTTCATTTAATTCAAGTCTCTTTTCGGGTTTAAGATAATTGCAAGCATCTAGATTTTGCAGAGAGTCTACAATTCTGATTATGTTAAATAGCTATTCAAAAACAACACTTGTTACATTACAATGCTAAAAGCTCAGTGTGAACTGCAAGAACAATGAATTTTAACAAAGGCTAATCCCATTTCACCTACTGAGTTTACAGAAAATTATTAAAAAGGATGAAAAAACACTTCAAAAATACCAGTTATTTCTGGAAACAAGAAGCAGATGTTCTCCTCTGTTTGGCTCAGCTGTGCTACAGTACAAGAGTGCCTTTGTTACGCTGTCAGCAATAATTTATTTTATTTATTACAACCATTTTATAATGCCCATCAATGTACTATTTGCGCATGATTTAGATCCATGCGGATATATTTCTCTATTTATAAGCCATCAAGAAGCATCACATACACGCTCCAAATAGCAGACTCTGTTATGACACAATTGTGCAAATTAGGTTTTTTCCCTTTCCACTGTATTAATAAAAAGGGAACAGGAAGAGGAGGAGGAGTTAGTATTGCCAAATAAAGTTGAATTAACATTAATCGAGAATTGCTGAAACAAGACATAGTACAAAGTTAGGAAAATACGAGAGCTGTATTTGTATAAAAATAAGCTAACTCTTTGAAGTCCAATAAAAGCAAAGCTTTTTCACCACGGATAGGGAATATTGCCTAGAACAAAGTCATGAAGAACTGAAAGGAGACGACATTGGGAAAAGGTTCCAATACAGATGAAGACAGCACGCTCACAGGAGTTAAAGGAAAAAAAAAAAAAAAAAAAAAGGAGCATAAGCATTTGCTATTTCGCCCTATCAGCCTTGGAGACCTTATCTGCTGTAGGCACTAAACCACTCCCCAACAGACTAACATCACAGCCTTTGTATGGATCAGATAAGCAATTCTGGCCCTCAAAAAATTAAACCTTTAATGAGAGAGCACACATGGTGGCAGAAACATTTGTCTTTCCCTCCTTCTGCTTTGAACAAACAATTTCCTTCTATTAAAATACTCCCAAATTACTAATTTAATATCCCCACTTGTGACATAAGGAACAGGCACAAAGCTGTACAAGACAAAACTAAAAGCCACGCATGGAAGTACACAAATCCCAAACTCCCAGCCTGCAAGATGGGGAAGATCTGCATGTGTAAGTACTCCCACATTTAACACCACACAGACATCAGCATAACCCTGGAAGACAAATGCAGATATTCAAACATTAAACACGATTTTTTTTGTTGAATTTTTTCTTTTTTTTTTTTCCCCCTCTTTTTTTTAAGCGAACAAGTGTCCAACTAGCAAAAAGAGTTTCCTCTATCTGACAGGACAGTGCGTGCTGTAGGATTATTTATTGGGATAATCTGATACCAAAACCAACATCTGGCACAACCCTCACATGTTCTGTGCTTTGAGGCCGAACCCTCGAGACAGACGGGCTGGTGGGCAGCCCCAGCACGCTGTCACAGGCGGCTCTTTGTAACCTCTGAATCACACGTTTCAGAAACATGGGACTGGCATCCCGGGCAGCCAACCTCCCATGCACACAGCTATCAGCCTGCAAGCAAACACTTTAAAAGACTTTCCACAAGCACAGCCAGCTCGCACCACGCACCTATATGAGTTTACAGTGAGCCAGGGGAGGGCAAAGCTGCTCGAAGATTTCCCAGATTTAGGTAATACCAAAAAAGTTACTAAATAGCGTAACAGAATAGCCATTACATACAGATGTACTGTATTATTCAATGCTGGCTATAACCTCCAGGAGTAGAACAAAATCCTTCCTCAAGAAATTAACAATTAGAGCACACCAAGTATCTGAGCAACAGCTACCAAAGAAAAAAAATCAAGTGTGTACATGTCTAATATGCATAAATTACCCACATTAACAATTAACAAACATCGGAATGTTACCACAACACTGAAAACTTGCCCTAACAGAGATTTTTCCAAACAAAAATATTTATAGCATCAAGAATTAAAATTTTTTACTTAAGCAAGCCATCAAGATAACGCTCCAAAATAAGCAAGTTATTAAAATATTTTAATACCTCCCTGCTTAGTTCCTTAGTGCTTACAGATTAAAACACTTTGTCAAGAAATGGTACTAAAAATCACAGTCGCATCCGTAACCACACCACTCAGCAGCAAAAATTGAGGCGGGTGTTATTTACCTGTATTTTTCCAGAGACTGCCACGCAGCTGATAGTTAGGAAGCACCAGACCACGCTACTAATCAGCGCCACCCCAACCCTGTAATTTGTAACACCCAGGTGAGCTGCTCCTCTGAACGGCAGGGGCAGAGATGGAGAGGGGGAGCACAGAGGGACCACAAGTGACTGAAACTCATCCAAGACCAGGAGCTTTGGTTCACCGTAATGTCTCAATCACGGGTGGGGAATTATTTTTCCCCCCTCCGTATGTACAACAAGGCAGTGGGAGGCCATGAGCAGCCCCACGCAGCTGGATTCAGAGCTGAATTGACGTGGGAGGCGCTGATGATACCTCTCCCAGGGAGGAGGAGGAGGTGGAGGAGGGAGAAGCGAAGTCAGGCTCTGCCTGCACACCGTGGGATGCTTCCAGGCAGGAGTCACCGCCTGGCGCAGCCCTGCCAGGCCCGCACGGGCTCTGCGTGCCTCCAGGAGGAAGCGACAGGTCAGGGTGCTCGGCACGACGTGAGAAGTAAAATTAAAAAATTTTAAAAAAAAAAAGAAAAATACTGTTGCAATTGCTTCCTCCGCTTCCCTTATCGCCCCGTACCCATCTGCCATCGCACCCAGCAAGGCGGCAGCGGGGTCGGGCAGTGCCCTGTGCCTGTATGGGGACTCCTAAACACACCAGAAAAAGCTTTCCTTGGGATCAGGGGAGTTTCTAAGTGCACATGGACAGAAAGCACCCCCGAAAAACAGAAGCAATGGGGCTGTAATTACCCGCTCAGCAACAGGCAGCGAGAGCAGGGGCCCCAGCCCTGCCAAGTTTTAAGTACGTGTTTAACTTTAATCACGAGTAGGCTCGCTGCTTAGTGTCTCTAAGTGCCTGCCAAAAAAAAAAAAAAGGGCCAGATTAGCGAGGGAATTAAGATTTTTTAAATCATTTTTAGAGGTGCTATTAGCCAGATTAGCAAGGGGCTTTGATTTTCTTTTTAGGATTTCCCCTCATTGAGATACCTCGGCAAATTCAGACCTGCGCACACCTGGTGTCCGCAGGAACCCACAAAAAAAATAAATCAGCAAGCACCAAGGCGCTGGACACCGCGATATCTGGTGCCTCAAAGCTACCTGGCTGCGCAGAACTTATATTTTAAGGCAGTTTTACCCCAAAGAAGGTGATATTTTTGTAGAACTCCACGATGGTCCCTGGAGGGGGAAATCAGGGGTGCCTATCGCAAAAAGGGCATGCAGAGGGGAACGCTGCTGGGCGAGCGGAGCTGAGCAACAGGAAAAAAGGGATCGGGGAAAGAGAGGGCTGATAGGAAGGAGACAGAAAGAGGAGAGGCAGGCGTGGAAGAGCTCCATCAGTCACGCAGGGAGCGGACACCCCACGGCAGGGGGTGCGGGTGGGGTCCCCCCACCCCATGGGGGGTGCCCAGAGGGGGGTCCCACGAGCGGTGCTGGCTGTGTAGGGGCTCTCCCTGCGGTACCAAGGGTTTGCAGCCCCCTCCCCACCCCGGAGGGCTCGGGGCTCACCTCCGCCGTCCTCTCCGCCGGCTTCTTGCGCAGCGCCTGCTTGGCCCGGGGCTCCACGGCCGCGCTCATCGCGGAGCGGAGCGGAGCTGGGGGTGGGCGGGGGGGGGGGGGGAGGCCGCGCTGCTCCCGGCTGCTCCCGGCTCAGCAGCGGGGCTCGGGGCAGGTGCCCCCGGCTCCTGGTCCCTTCACCGCCGCCTCCGTTTTCGCTCTCCGCCGGCCGCCGCCGCCCATCGCGCGGCCCCCGCGGCGGCCGGGCCGTGCCGAGCCGAGCCGCGAGCGCGGCAACTTCCCGGCCCGAGCGGGACTCCCCGCGCCTTCACGCCCGCGGACACCCGCCCGCGCACAAAGCCACGCGGGCGGGCGGGGAAGTTGGAGCCGCCGAGATGCGGCTTTCCTCCGCCGCCCGGCCCCGCTTTGCGGCTCGGCTCGGCCCCGCCGCTCCCCCTCCTCGCGTTTCTGCCCGTTCTGCCCCTCCTGTCCCTTCCGCCGCCCCGGTTTCCCACCCCCCGCCCAAACGGGGAAAAAACGCGAGAGCGGGCCCTTTAACCAAAGCAATCAGCAGGGAGGCCGAGGGGCGGGGCTTGTGGGAGCCCCTCCCCTCCCGCTCGCCCCGCCCCTCCCTGCCGCGGGGCGGGGCGGGGCGGGGAGCGGCGCGGAGGGAAGGCTCGCGAGGGTTGGGAGGGGCGCGGCGCATGCGCGGGGTAGTGCCGGAGGGTTCCCGCCCAGCGGGGGCTGAGGGGGTCCGGGTATGGCCGCTTCGGGGTGCGCTCCCTGCAGCCGTTCCTGGCACCGTTTTCTGCGTTAGTCCCGTTTGGGCGTCAAATAAAACACACTTCTCCCAGTCACACAGCATTTCTGGGCAAGGGTCTTGTTCTTCTCACTAACATGATGTCTTCATCCCCGTGCTCCTGCCCACAGTGTGTTCCACAACCACATCTAATAAAATACGTACACATTTAACAAAATAATGTCGATTCTCACCTTTATGGCTGTGGGTTCAGACGCTGAGCGCTCAGGGCAGGCGTTGCACAACACCAGAGCCTCAACCACTGCGTGGCACAGGTTGGGCAGTGCCATGATCTGCACTCCCAGGATCCGGGTTTCAGCCCTAAAAAAGGCACTAAAATGGCTCAAAATGCCCCTGGGTTGGCAGCAGTGAGTAAAGGCCCGTTTCTGCATCCCCTGAAGGCCTGCATCTCCAGAAAGGGCTGCCCCTGGGGACCGCAGCCCTGGAAGACTTCCTTCCTCACGCCAAGTTTTGTAAAGCCATGAGATGAAAGCCATGCAGGCACACAGCTTGTGTTTGTGCTTCAATGTCCTTTTTTTTTCCCTCTTTCCTTCCAAATAAACAAGAGTGTTCTTGTTTCTTCCCTTTCTCCAGTATTTCTTCCAGTTCTCTTTACCGCTTGCCCTTTATGGCACAATTGTCGTTGTTGTACTGAAGGACGTTAATGGCCATTCCACGCTGGTTCATAATATTTCTAGTGTTTCCTTCAAAGACAAATCTGAGGAAATTTGACATTTCCTTAACTGTAAACCTTTTTGGTGTTGTGCCTAGTACCATTGCAGGCACAACAACAGTTGAATGGATGGCCCTGGTCTTAAAAGCAACTATTCATAAGCTCACAAAGTCATTACACTGTTTCCGCTAGGGAGAAACGATATAAGATGCTCTCTAGATTGACCATCAGGTAAGGAAAGTGTCTCGCTCCCATAAAGTCTATCACGACTATATTTTTTTAGTTAATTTTGAACTGCAGTAATAAAATTACCATTCCCAAATACCATGCCTATTATTGTTCCAAAGGTCAGAAGTTTGTACAAGTTCTTTGGCAGAACACATTATCCTTTTTCAACTTTAATAAATAAAATGTTATTTCCGGTAGTGTGGGAATCTTCCGAGATCCCCTGCCAGAAATCCAAATCGAGGAGAAGTGGAAAAGAATTGGAGCATGAAGCCTTCTTTATTAAATGATTATTGTTCATATTTTTTTTTCCTTCATGCTTTCTCTCTCTTTAACCAGAGATCTAAGAGCAAATCGAGCAATTTTTCTTTATCAGCTCAGTTTATAGTTAGGCATCATGTAAAAGATTAGTTAATAAGTCCCCAAGTGCAATTGGCTAGGAAAAAAACTTAATGGAAGACAGAACAAAACATGTAACCTGAAATCTACGCCATGGAAGTTCTCATGGATCTGTGATAATTTAAATCCTAATCCTGGCTGTTAGAAATTAACTCATTCTACCAGCTATTCTAGCTGTTTGGCATTTCTGCAACCAAAATAATGCAGAAATGGGTACTCGATTTGGGAATAAAATTAGTGGCCTAAGAATGCCTTTCTCTTTTTCCCACAAATTCTCTTACTTTTAGTACATCAGCCAGTGGACACGCATCGAGCAGTGTATATAGAGGTACCAACTAGGATCAAACGCTTCTATTCCCATTTAATTGCTCGGCTCAACTGGCTCGTGAAACAAGACTTTCCTCACTCCAAAAATACCTGAATTTGGATGTGTAATGGCTGTAATAGCTGCAATTATTCCAGGGGCTATTTCACCTGTCAGGTTTATTTTCCCAAATATCTCGAGAACAATGGAAATGAGTGTCATGATCCTAACTGCTTACTGGTGTTACAGCTAATGTCTCCACATGGTGAAGCCTATGTATTTAAATACAATTAAGAGGCTTTCACAAGTGAGTAATTTCAGGGCTGGGATTAAAGGATGTGGTCAAGCAGGATGCCTGTTGTCTGTGTGGAAGGGAAAATCTACTTCCCTTTTGTCTGGATTGTATCACTACCCTAATTAAGCATCACCACATCATATTTTATTTATCAAAAAAATAATCATATGTGTAGCCGTACGTATAAGAAGCAAAGGTGTGCTGCTATTTATACAGATAGATCGCAGTCTAAGGAGATTAAATGTTTCTACTTCAAATGTCTGTGACTTTGGAAAGATCGGCTAAACTATGTAGTGCGTGGTCTTGTGCTGGTGTGTGCCTGCAGTCATTCGGCATCACCGCCACTTGCAAAGTTGCCTTTTCATCTCACACCTCTCACCATCATGCACACGTCCCCAGGTTCTTCAGGGTAAAAATCAATTTCCTCAGCTCTCCCAGTGGGAAAAATGCACAATCACCAAGATATTTTTTCTTGTGTTTTCAAGTATTATATACAATTCTCATTCCCATTACATCTATTCTAGTTGGCCAATTTCCTTCTTTGCTCTCCAATATGGCTTTTAGGCTATCAGTTTTGATTTCTCAGCTTTAAAAAATAAAAATAAAAAAATCCCCTTCAGAGATTCGTTCACATCATTGACAAAGGCTAGTTAAGGATGTGTTCACCACACCGCAAGGAAGGCACAAACTTATTCTCCGCCTGACTAGAGTAAAACAAAATGTTCTGGGGTCCCCCAATGGGAAGACACTGTTCAGACAGCTTTACCATGTTTGCTTATTCTGATGATTAATTTTCTGTGTTTGTTATGGCTCAGTAAAAGTGCCTGAAATGGTGAATGCACAGAGACAGTTGGGAATTTTGTGCAATTTTTTGCAGGGCAGTTACATTTCTGCAATGTTGCGACACCAACCGCCTACCCAGATAAGACTATTGACCTTCCTAAAACAGCCTTTTGGCACTCCAAATTTCAATTTCTGAAATTACGTTCCAGAAGCTTGTAAGCTTGCACATCATTTTTGCAAAATGAGAAGTGAGTATGAAGCAGTCATTCCGTATCCTACCACTCACTTTGCCCCTTGCGAGGCACAGCTCCCCACGTGCAGTGCAAAGGGTCAAGGTAAAATGTCAGAATTCTGAGATCTTTAACTTCATCTTTCTGCTGTATGATAACAAAAATTTTAAACATAAAACCCATCTTTCCTCTTCTGTTTAACTCAACACTAGCACAGGTTTCCTTTCCCACACACATTTTCCCCAAAGGCTGAAACTAGAAGACTGCTTACATGCCAGCAGCTATAGAGGTTGTCATCACAGCCAAACCTTTATTTTTCAGCCCTAATCATCAAGACGGGAACAAATGGGAAACCTAACGATTTTTAAATATGGGGCACATGATGTTTCTCTCCTTACGCTTTGCCTCTGGTGACAATTTCCCTGGATTTTCATGCTCCCTGGTCCCTGCTGTTCCCCAGGAGCTGAGCGCTGGCTGTGGGTATGGGGACAGGGATGAGGAGCTGGAGCTGCTGTGGGTGAACGCATCCTGTGGAGACGGTGACCGGTCACTGCACCCTGGTTCTGGGCAGCTTTGGGCATTTTTTTCTTCTGAGGGCAGCCGGGGGCATCTCCATGGGCAGGGCTTCGTGGTGGGGATGGGAGCCAGCGAGCGGCCGCACTCCGGAGCCCCTCACACCAGGTGTTGTTTCGGGCAGTGCCTATGTGGCTGTGCCTTTGGGACCGCAGTCCCGTGCTAGGCACAGCCTGTAAAGCAAACAGCGAGTGAGGTTGTTTGCTGCTGGCTTGCTGACCTTGCTGTGAAAACAAAGATGCCCATTGACACGGAGCCTGAAACCTGCCAACGAGGACAGGGAGCGCTGCTCGTATCAAAGCCCTACCGGCTGCCCCGTGGCCAGCAGCGCTTGCTAGCACACAGCTCCTCACCTGCCTCTGACATTTCCGTGTCCAAATGTGAAAAAGGCACCGTCGAGAGGTGCGTTGCCCTCTGGCGAGTCCCTCGAAAGGCTGGGCTGAAGTCAGAGGGGGACGGCTGGGTGCCCGCGGGGCTGCCAAAGGGCCGCGCGCCAAGGGCAGCAGCCAGGGCACCAGGCCCTGCTGTCTGCCCCGTAAAGCAGAGTAAGAACTGACAAAAACATTCAAAATTGCTATAAAATACCGTCTGAAATAAAACCAGCTGATTTGCTCAGAGCCAGAAGTTTTTACCCCACCAGAGACACGCACCGTGGTGGAACTGCTCCCTTTCCTTCTGTCTGATCAGGCGCTTTTATCGAAGGGCTTGTCTTTCTCCTGCCGTTTCACTCTTTGTGCACAAAACCTGGACGTATTTGATTCCAGCCTCAGCACTTTGCTGGCAAAAGCTAAAAGAGCATATGGACCTGTCTGGATATTTGAGGCATCCAGCAACAGCATACAGATGTCCAAACTCTAGGCTGAAAAAAACGAAGACGGGGAGGGGGAGGAGGGGAAAAACCTGCCCTGACAGGAAGCAATCTGGAGCCAGTGACTCCACATTTGCATTTCCTTTGTTGTTGTAATCAAGTTAAAACCTTAGCTGAAAGATATTCCTCGTGTATAGGAAGCCCCGTGCCAAGAGCCACTAGAAAAGGAAGGGTGGGTGAGAGAATGGGTCGATAAAGCTGAACACCAAAAATCAAAAGAAGAACTGATTCTTTCCAGGGCTATAACCCTGCACCAGCAATCAGTGGCCAATTTAACACATCTGATTCCAAAATCTGTCATTACTTCCTTAATTAATGAAAAATTACCGTAATTAATCTCTGGGTTCTGCTTAGAGTTGTACATTTAAAGGTTGCAAGATGATTTCACAAACGCTGGCGATTTCGCGACGGTGACCTGTTATAACCCGGAGAGAACAAGTAATGTTATTTGTATTTTTCTCCTGAGTAGTTATTTTCAGAGGCAAAAAGCCAAGCACTTGCATAACTCAATGTTATCCTTCCCTGCATCTCTGACATTTGCAAGTGGACAACGCTTTGGCTGACAACACCGAGCCCGCAGAAAACACGGTTTGCCTGCGGAGGGGAGCCAGTTCAAATATGATAAAGAGCAGAGTAAATAGGATTGCAGCCCTCCCCGCTTTTAAGCAAACGGAGTAATTCTCCGAGCATGTGGAAGAATAATAAACAACCCCCGCACTGCCAAGCGCCAGGCCAGCAGTCTAGACTTTTTCTCAACTTGCAATCAACTCGATTAAGAAATTGCTAATAACTGCCTGACAAGCGATTTCTCCGCTTTGTGCAGCAGAAAACAGAAAATGTGCTCCCCGTCGGTGACGCGCTACGAGAAGCACAACACCACTCGAACAGAGCCCAGGGCTGGGGAAGACTCTCGGCATTTCCTCGCTGCTGGCATCAGCATCCGCAAACCCCTCGCAGCCACGGAGCCTTCTCTCTGTCACTAACGTCCGTAGGAAGAGACGTGGCCGGGTGTTTGTGTCCCTGCCCGTGTGTACAAACTATAATTTGATTACGAAGAAACCTTGCATAGTTGAGGAGGCTCAGAGCCGGCCTGGGAGCCAGGAATGCGCCGTGAACTCACTGCGAAGCTATGTAGGCCAAAATTCCCTCTATCATCCTCTGGTTTTAGTCACATCTCCATGCTGCTAGCCTGATTTCTCTGAGGAGCAGAGGCTTGAAAACAGCTCCCACTGACACGAGTGAGCTCGCAAGTTCTCAGCTCCTGCACGCTGCTAAATTTTGTCCCCAACACCGGGGCAGCCCTCGGCAGCTGCCTTTATCACCTCTCCGCACGGTGACAGAGCTCCTCGTCATCCCCTCTGAGCTGCTCTCTGGTATTTAATGACCCCGTGGAGCTAATGAGGTGTTTGGTTCCCCCACGCAAGCACAACCACAGGGGTGCGATGGTATCAGGCGGCTCGGCGAAACCATTCAATCTCAGGCATGCAGAATATCCAGAAAGTTCCCATTTTTGGCATGGCGCTTTTGGCCTTCAATTGCAGAAGCGCGCAGCGTGCTCGCATGCCATCAGCAGCACAGCAGAACAAACTGCCTTCTGCGAGCAAAATCCTGTTTATTTTTAACTCCGAGAAGACGTGCAGACGACTCTCCTGCCACTCGGCGTGGTTTTTCTGCCTTCCTCCCCTCGGCAAAGTCTCCCGGCAGTTCCACCTCGCGGCAGATGCGGTGGCAGGAAGGCGACCGGCGGTGATGGCCAGTGGTGGCCTCTGTCCCCATCCCTTGCAGCAGGCACCACGGGCTCCCTTCCACCTCCACCACCAAAGAGCCCTGACTATGTTTGTCCTTTCCCAGCTGCAGGGGGGATGCAGAAGGGTCGGGGCACAGCACCAGCTCCCGGAGGAGCCGCTCACAGATCCTTCCAGCACACAGCGTGGGCGCGATGCTCAACACAGACCCGGACATCCCACCCCAGCCCCACAGAGGGAGCTGCCTCCCCAGGAGGCTTCACCCCAGGGGCAGAGCTGTGAGGGACAAGAGGCAGCGCCTGCAACTTGCATCGCACCTGGGGGAAACAGGAGGGGAGAGGGAAGTGCTCCTCCGAGCTGCGCTTTCCAGGCAGCTCCCTCTGTGATTCTGCGATTCTGATTGCGCCCCTCGGGTTTTTGTGTGCTGCGACGCAGCCGCCTGGGGGTCTCCTGGAACGAAAGGCAGCGCCGTGTGCGAGACACAGGAAGAGTTTCCCTGGCTGCAACCTGTAGGGAGCAAAGGACAACGAGGCGGAACAGAGGCCAGAGGAAGGGCAGGTGAACACATGAATCACGCGGTGACGCAAGGTCCTGAGTGCACGGCTCCACCATGCACCATCCCTTGGAACCGGCTGCCACCTGAGCACAGAAATGCCCTCCTGTGGGCACCTGCGTGGAAGGGATTCCTCTTGCTGAGGGCAGAAGGGGCTGCCTTTCTTGCCTTTCTTTGCTTCGTGCTGCCATGCGGTGAATTGAGAAATTGGACAAGATCTATCGGGTGGGGCAGCAGTGATGACACCGAGGCAGAAGGAATTTATTTCCATTTTCAAGCACTCCACCTAGGAGAAAGCTGAGATGCAACCGTCCCCTGGCCTGAAATACTGAAGCAGCGATGGAGGCTGCCACCTGGGCGTCAGCAGAGCTACATCTGCAGAGGTGTTTGGTGTTTCCATCAAAAGGGGAACGCAGTGAAATTCGTGCAGAGCTCTGTCTGGCCTGGGGACACCCACTTCCAGAAGCACTGCAGCACCAAGAGTGGTATTGTCAAGGAAAGATGAATTTAATAATTGCATATGCAACGACTGCAACTGAACCAGCAAACTCTGACTCTCCTGGAGGAGCTGCCCTGTGAGCGCCCCAGGAAGGCTCAGCAGCATCCCAGCGAGCGGAGAGCCGGGGGTGTTACCAGCACGCATCTCAGCAGCTGAACTCTTCAAACCGTGCTAGTGACTAATGCTCTTCTCCGAGTCTTGGCCAGTGGGCAGATTCTTTCCACAGATGTCTGCCTTGCGTTTAAACAGTTGGGTTTCACTGCTGGCTTTGTCCAGGGCAGAGCTGCCTCTGCAGCAGAAGTGTTTTCTTTTACATAAACACTCGCAGTAGCAGTTGCTATTTTGTGAACTACTAATTGACTCTGTCTCCAGGAGGGAGTTACAAACGAGCTGCACTTTTTAAGAAGAGACCGAGAGAAATGGAAACAATTTGTGGGCTTGTAGTTAAAGAGACCTTGAGGTAGCAGGAACCACCCCGGAGATTTTTCCAGTTGCGGTCTCAAAGCGGGATGCACACAAATGGTAAAGGAGCTGTGACCGAGAGCAGCAGCGAGAGTAATTCAATAGGCAACTGAAGAAAGCAAAGCTCGACAGGAGCCTGCGCCCAGGAGGCAGAGGAGGGACGGGTGGGAAGCATCAGCAGCACCAGGGCAACTCCTGGGGCCTGGCACCGCCGGCGGTGAGCTGGCAGCAGCAGCACAAGGGGGAGGTAACAGCTCCACATCCCTCGGGGAAAAGTGGTCCGGAAATCCTTGGTGACACGGGCACGCTTCGGCAAGGAGGGGGCTGCAATCCTGCTGGAGAAAGTAATTTCCTCCCTGCGCCACCAAGACCGCCACACGCTGCAGTAATGACGCTCAGCTGCCTCCCCGCTTGATGGTCCAAAGGGGAAACAGCCGAGTCACAAATTAATTAGAGATGCCTAACGAGCTCCTGTGCTGACTGCAAGCAGGGAAAGCAGAGGGCAGACACCGCTGATGGAGGACGTTTCCCCTCCGACTGCCCCGGCTGAGCGTGTTACAAACCCGGGGCCTTCTCCCGTGCACACGCGGGCTCCCAGGAGCGCTGCCAAAAGCCGCGGCTCCTCGGCGGGGCGGGGGGCAACCTGCCCCAGGAAGCCGCACGCAGCGGGGTCAGCACTTTCCCAGCGAGCAAAGCCTGGGAAAACACAGGCGAGGATGTGACAGCCCACGACGACGTCTTTGAAAAGTTGTGTTTAGGTTAAGGACTGTTTCCCCTCCCAAAAGGGGAGTGGGAATGCACGGCTGCGAGGGGACGCAGTCAGCCAGAGGCAGGGCAGAGCTCTCCAGCTGAGGATGGGGTCCCTGATTTTAAAACCGAGTCACTTCAGTTCTTAAAAAACTCTGCTTCCATGGGAAGAGCCGGGTTTATCCTAACCTATAATTTAAGGAATGGTTCGCAGATTTAAACCCTATTTTGCAAAATAAGAGGCTGATGGGTTTTGCAGCCTCACCAGTGTCAGAACAATGTCATGTGAAACGACAGAGATCAAGACCTTTATTAAACTATTTGAGCTGCACAAGAAAAACAAGCCCGTGGAATAAAGTGCGGGATCATTAATTATTGCAGCACAAGGAGCACAGCTGTAATTATCTTGGTCGCCAAGAATATCTCCCTCCAGTTCTATCAGGCTTCCTGGCAATGCGTGCAAACAGGAGCCCTTGTTCTTTCTGCTCTTTTGGTAGTGATCAGAATTAGGCAGGATGTCTAGTTACAGCTGCTATTAATAAATCTACTCCTTGAAAACTTGGGGCTTAATTTCTTAGGATTCAGTGCACCCAAGAAGCTGCTGGAAAACATAATTGCCTGTGGCTGTAATTCTGAAGTAATTGTGGAAGAATTACCACGTCTGTTCTTTTCGGAGGAATCTAAATTCTCCGAAGTGAGAAGTGGCTCTGGCAGGAAAAAAAACATCAAGTGGGCAGCCCCTTTTGCACCCTGTTCCCCAGCTCACCCTTTGCAAGCACCTCGGTGGCGCGGTGCTGCCCACGCGGGGGCTGCTCAGCACCAAAGCTCGCGCCAGGGAGGTGAGGAGGGAAACGAGCCCCAGCTGAAAGGTCTGGTTACGGTGGTTGGAAACCAAACAAGAGCAGCCAAAGGCGGGCGGGCGGGGAAAGTTCCCCTCTCTCAGTGCTTCGGAAAGCGTGGGATGGGTGAAGGCTGGGAACAAAGCCCCCAGCACCGAGCATGGCCCTGCTGGTGGGGCCGGGGTGGGAGGCGCACCTCACCGGTAACATCTCCAAGCCCTGGGAGAGCTGCGTGCTGGCACTGCCTCTTTTCTGGACGTTTTTCTGGTGCGCAGTCCTTACGGGTGCTGGGAGCGCCCGGTGCCCTGCCGAGGCTGCCTGCCCCGGAGCGCAGCTGGAGCCGAAACGCGCGCGGTGACGCCCGCCCCGCAGAGCAGATGTCCTCAGCTCCAGCTGGGAACAAACAGCTGGAACAGGCGGAGGTTTAAAACACAGCTCTGCTGCTGTACAAATATTTTGGGTAATGAAAATAAACAAAGAAAGGAGCGTGACATGGGGCCGTGTGCTACTATGCTTCCAAGGCGGAGATGGGCTGCAAGAGAGCAGAGGACCCGTGCCAGACCCCAGAGGGTGGCACGAGGCCGAAGGCTCCTCGGGAGCGGCTCCTTTCCAGGGGCATTAACGCAGCCCGCGGGATGCACCCGGCCACGCGGGACGCACAGCAGATTGTGCCCTGGCAGAAAATGCTGCCCAGCCGTGGTACCTTGGGTCCTGCCGGGGCAAGGAGAGCTGCAGCACCTCCCCGACACGCTGCCCCTCACTGCTGCTCCCTGGCCCATGTCCCAGGGGCACCCGCAGCCCCTCGGGAGGCTCCGTGGTGGCAGAGCCCACGTTGCTGGGGAATCAGATGCTGTTCCAAAAGCCTGCAGAGATCCTACCAGGGTTTGTACTTTTGTTTCTTTGTCAAAGCTGAAAAAAGCAGCGATTCTGGGAAAACAGCATCTCCAGCGAGCTAGCGACACGTCCCCAATCCAAGCACTGATGCAGTTCGAATTGCCTGTAGCGATAGCAAAGATGATTTTGTTGTGCACAGGCAAGACGAGAAGAATACGCAGTTGGTGTACGAAGCCTGTAGCTGTTATTGTAGCACATGAAAAAAGTCAGGGGATGGCTGGAACAGAATGTGCACACTGCAGAGCATAAACAGAGGCGTTGCTTTCAGCACACAGCCTCAGAAAGACACGCGCATCCCCAGGGTGTGTGCTTGCATTTAACTCCAGTTACAAGGCCACTGTTTGGAATGGGAAATGTTCAAATCTGAGCATCACATTCGCAGAGACAACACAAGAGGGGTTCAGGACGAGCCGCCCAGCAGCACCGTGCTCGTGCAGACCTCAGCGAGGCCGCGAGCAGCCTCCCACCCTGTGCCCCCGGAGCGGTGCCACTGTTATGGTGCCCTAAACTGCACAGGACAAAGCCACTGCTCCTCTGTGGAGCCGTGGGGAATTGCACAGGGCGTGCATGAAGGGTGCTGCAGCACTTGCACGCCTGCTTTTGGCCAGGCAGTGGTTAGTTAACTTCTCCTGTGCATCAGGAAAATCAAGGGAATTCCAGAAGAGGAGCAATACATGAAAAACCAGGGGCTAGCGAGTGCTGTATCCATCTGGCTGGAGATCTAAGAGGGAAATCAGTTCTGGGCATTACCATCAGCATTTTCTGGATGCTGCAGCGGTTCTATTGCTGAGTTTACTGCTAACAATCTCTGGCCAAACACCCACGTGGAGACACATGATCCCCGCTAACCTCGCGCATCCCCTGTCAGGAGGGCACCTCATGATCATTGCTCTGGTAACACCAAGTTCTCCGTGCAAAATTCTCTTCTCTTGTAGGGAAGTGATTACAAACACCCTGCTAGTGGGACACATTTTGGAGCGATGTGCAGCCCAGAGAGGAGCACTGCTTTATGCACACATCTCCTCCAGCAGCAGCGAAGACGCTCAGGACCACCTTCCTATCTGATGCCATTTTTTGCACCATCCCCATTCACAGCCAAGGGACAGCGAGCACAAACCTCCATCCGAAATGGCCAATTCCTTGAGAGACCCCGAAGTAAACGGCTGCAGCACCACGAAGCAGACCCCAAAAGGGACGTGTGGGAAGAGGCGCACAGGTGTCAAGCTTGAGCTGCTTAAAGATTTTAGCATCACCAGCATGCTCTTACTGCAAGCATAAAAAAAATACAGAAAATGTCCCAGGAATAAATTGACATACTGTATTTATTGCACAAATTTCCCCTAAAATTGGGAATGGTTGTTATAATACAAGTGCACATCTTGGGAAATATATACAAAAACAGAAGAGAGAACAAGTATGTACATTTTACCCAGCATTTTACAAGTACCACCATCTAAATAATTTAGAGAAAGCAAAAAAATTGTCATAAAACATCTATAATATCTCATAGGGAAAACAGAGGCAAGGTGTAAAATCCTTTCTTTGAAATATTTTTTGTTCTTAGCAGCCCAGTGTTTGCCAATTGAAACAAAACAAAAAAAACATTTGCTAATTTTCGTGCCTAGTACACTTAGTTTTCAGCCAGAAAATTAAGACATGTTAATGGAGATTGATAATAGTGGAACAAAAGAAACCAAACGCATTAGTCGCCTATTCACATAAACAACTGTGATATACTTTTTAAAAGCCAACGCTACAGTCCTGTGAAAGATCCCTTTTTGTATTATTCACCAAATCGACACACGTACCACGTTGTTCACGTACCCGAGAAGTTCACTTCCAGAAAACCTCCCCAGCACACGACAGCTTCGTTCGCGTTTTCCCCACGATGGCAATAAACAAACACCGCCGGCAGCCCCGGGCACACGGCGAGGAAGCCGCATCCGTGGCCTCCTCTCCTCGGAGTGACCCAACAAATCATTGCAGTGATGGTAATGGGCTGCGTCAGGCAGAAGGCAGCAGAGGAGGATGCCACCGAGCACCAGCTCTCTTCTCAACGCCAATCTCAAGCTGTGCCAGGGCTTCTCGTGCTCAGGAGTCAAATCCGCTTCAAAGCACTACCCATGACTTGCCTACTGATGGTTACATGGAGAGCAGGATGCGTCCTGTCCCAGTGCGCTGTCAGCACAACCGTGAGGTGGCAGGATGATGGTGCAGAGCTTCCCAACCAAGCCCTCAGGTTGAACACATCCGAGCACATACCACAGGCAGCAGCAGCAGCAGCAGCCACCGGTGGCTCCGGCATCGGGACCACGGCACCAGCACCCGGCAGCACCAAGCCTGGCGGCTCCACCACGATGAGGTTACGGCTGCAGATCCACGAACGACGTTCAGAATCAGAACTAGTGGCTACACCATGGCAAAGAGTTAAAAATTCGGATTCTGAGCTCAATCCTATATTTCATTAAAAACGTGTTTACACAACTGGGCCCCTGCATTCTGTGCTCATTCCAAAAGCCAGATGTAACACAATTGTGTGGCGAGGAGAGGACGCTTAAAGAATAGGGGAGAAACATTTCCTTAGATCACACAATAAACACAAGTTTCTTCCCTGCAGCAGTCAGCATTAGATTTTATATACAAAAGAGTTTTAAATGACACTGCCTGTATTGAAGTCGGGTTTGCTCGCTAACGTTGACTCAGTCCTGCACGGAAATTGGTGTGGGTTTGCCCATGTAGCTCTTCCCTGGAACAGAGTCTTGAGTTACAGATTTTAAATATCACTGAAAAAACACCCTGGGTGCAATCTGGCCCCAGCAAAGGAAGGAAGGAGAGTTTTGTCATTGACAGCAGCGGGGCAGGGATCTCTCCTATTGTTTTCAAGTTTATAAAATGGTTAAAATAGATTGTATGTAAAATAACTCTGCAAACAACAATAGAAGGCGTGCTATGCTATCGAAAATATGATTACAGAATGGCATATTTGTAGAATCACTTATGCAGTTCAGTGACCAAGTGAACACGTATCTCCTACTTCTGTGGATAATCCATGAAGCTCAATATACTGAATGCAATCGATGAAAACAGAACCAAACATCAGCAACATGAATTGGCTGCTAGGACAAATAAGCAAAGAAAAGCCCATAATGAAGTGTCCAGTTAAACTGAGGTAGTAGAGCCTTTGAAAACATAATCCACCTACCACTGGATATTTACATTACTTACACCAGATTGGTTCCATCAGCTATTCTTACAACTGTTGTATATACAGTGACAAAACGGTGATGGCTGAGTAAAGGAGAAATGCTGAGAATAAAATAAACAACATTTCCTGCTGGTAATTACACGAGTGAGTAGAAAAGGGATTAGAGCCATCTGCATTGAGGGTATACTTTGTCCAAAAATAATTTTGATATTACTACTCTATGGAGTAATCAATGTTCATTTTTTTTTGTAGAATGGTTTTAAAAAATATATCAATTAGTTACCTGAGCAATTAAGGGTAATAGTCTGTTCATTTTTTCCCCAATGCTTTGGTACAATTACTTCTAGCTCATTATTTCAATAGCTGGCTGACTGCTGTAAAAATAATACGATGTTGCAAGAACATTACAGACTGTAAAAAAGTTAGAGGTAATAGTCATGTCGTTCTGGGGGCCCCATGGGGAAACTTCAGCCAATGTTCTTTTTTTTTTTCTCCCTAACATTTTGATTATGTTGTCAAAAAAAGCATCACTTAATATAAAGCAACATTTAAACATTATAAACATTTAATACTGGTTACGACATCCAGCCAAGAAAGAGAATCTCCACCTTTAGCTCGCCCGTTGGCCTCTCCCTGCCTCCTCCCTGTCCCCCCACTATTCCCTCTCCTCAGGAGAAAGATCATAAATAGATTTTGGAGCTGAGTGTCATTCATTAATAAGCTTTTTACAAAACAAAACAGTCCCCCTCCAACCCTTGTTCTTCCTCTGGGAAGTCTCCAGAATTTGACTACCAGGTGAAAAAGTAGAAGCTGTTTACAAATCGTTGTAGCTTGAGAATTACAGATCTGAACACGATCCTCATCGATAGAAGCCGGTCTGAAGACAGCTGCTGCCTTCTCTTGGTAAGTTTATAATTGGCAATAGCATCAAATATTTCTCAAGGCAGTTCTTCCTTGCGTTCCCCAGTATAAATTACAGTTAGCCATTGTGGCAGAAACTGATAAAAAAATGCAGATCTTCAGCTTTCGCTAAAATTTTCACTTTTCCATGGTTGAAATCTTGGGCTTACTCATTTTCCTTTTTTTCCTTTCTTTATCCTTTTTTTTTTTTTTTTTTTTTTTTTTTTTCTACAAAAGACCAAGTGGGAGAGGAAAAGTCTCCAAGCGTTTGCACGATGTGCAGTCATATATGGAGATGGTGCAGCTCAGCGAGCAGGCTGTTTCGGCTGCTGCAAAGAGAAAGGATCCAGAACAAGTTGTCTTCCACTTTTGTTTCCAGGGGGAAGAGGTAAACGTCTGTGCCCTCTGGCATTTTAGAGCAGTATCTGGGCAACATACGGAGAGTGAGTGCTTGCTACAGCTGCCAGTAAAGGGAGGTCGCTGGATTCAATCCTGAAAGGAAGCAGAAGAGTCACATTTATCTGACCCAAAACACAGCTGGGCTGAAAAAGTGCCTTAGGAGCTCTGCTGCCTGCCCAAGCCCGAGTGTTTGTACCGGGGCTGTGAGCGTGCACAGCTCAGAGTGGCAGGACATCCCCCAGGTAGAATTAAAGCCAATCGTGCTCCTGTCCTAATGCAGTACTGCTGGCTGGGCTACAAACTCCAGCCAGCGGGGTGTTTTAGCATCCAGCTGTGCCTGCTCAGACGGAGAGGTGACAGACCTGCACCGGCACCGCTGCGCTCTGCTCCTACCTGCCTCGCTTCTCACAGGGGCAACAAAGAGGTGAGGTGGCAGATGGAGGGAGGAGAACCAGCACATCCCCTCCTGCCCTCCAAGCAAGGGCTTGGGGAGCAAAGCACGGGAGCAGAGGGCCAGGCTCAACTCCTGCTGCCACCAGGGAGCCCTGGCACAGCGCTGCCGCTGCTCCCCGTCTCCAGCTCCGTGTGCCTTGCTGCTCACCCTGCTCTCCTGCACGGAGATATTCCCAGCCTTCCTATAAACACCCCGTAAATAGCTCCTCTGCCTGCGCCCCACGCCCACGGAGACATATTATGTGCCTTACATGACACGGAGGGTGCTTTCTGCCATGCAGGGAAAGTCAACCTGGAGGACTCGGGTGCCCCCCGTTGCTCAGTGCTGACTGACCAACTGAGGGACGACTCCGATAAGCTCTGGAGTGCTGAGCCCAGCTTCCTGCCCGGAGGGAAGAGAGAGAGGCTGGGGGTTCCTCGGGATCAAGCAATGGCTAAGGAGAAGCCTGCAGCCATGGGTGATTTATGCCACACCACGGTTCCAGTCCCATTTAGGAATCCATTCTCTGTGCTTAGGACAAACCCAGGCGGAGGATTTGGCACCAGGAAACCCAGGGCAGCACTGCTCTGAGGAAGTTTGTGATCGTACCCCAGCACAACACCCAGCTCTTTGACGTGAACTCTCATCTGGCCCTTGAGATATTCAGACAGCATCTTGCTCTTGAAATAGAGCTCCTGCAGCCGATCTTCCAGGTGCATAACACACTAGAAAGCAAAGAAAGACATCGTGTCAGGGACAGCACAGCGCCGTGGACAAACTGCACACAGCCCCAAAGCAGAACACCCCAGACTCCACACATCTACTGCCTTCTCTCTACCCGTGTCTAGGTGAATAATTAGTAACACATTAGCAGATATTTCTTTACTGGCAAGACTCCCACTTTTGAGCAGAAGTTTTTGATTGCTTTTTAAATCAGAATTAATGAGACAGCTGTCTTGGATACAGAGCAGGGTTTAAACAGACAGCTCAGGCAGCTACATCAGGGGATGTGCTGGCTACTAAAATTGTGGCTATGGACAACTGAACTAAGCAACCTTACAACATCTTTAGCCTCTGAAGTGAAAGGATGTTTTAACAACATCACCCCCTCGATTTTCATTCATACTTACGAAGTTTGGAGACAAGTTATGCTTGTAAAGCTGCAGAGTGGAATGAAGCAGGTTAGAGACGAGGCTGGAGACTAACACTTCTTTTCCCAGCTTGTTATCGATCATCCGTCTCTGGCTACTGGCCACTTGCACCGTCCATTTGTCCGTGTCTGCAATAATGCAGACAGCTTCTGCAATCGGCTCATCCAGAACAGGGTGCTAGGAACAAAAACAGAACAGCAGAACTCTGAGAACAGCAACTGGCAAGGTCTCCTCACAAAGCATCGCTACCCTGGACAGCAGGGGCAGCATCCCACACACTGCCTCACCTAAGGCACGGTAACGTGCTAAGGATTGTGCTCCATCCATTAAAACAGAGCTTTATTGTAAGCAAGGCATGGTCTTGGAAGGACAGTTCTTATTAAACATTTTATTCCAGGCTTGAGAGCATGGCACTGGCTGACAATTTTATCTTTTGGTATTTGATATAAAGAGTTCTGACTGAATGTAGGTAAAAATGAGGACGTTTAAAGCATATTTTCAAGTATATTGTTTGTATTTTGAACCCCTAAAACTGAAAGCACCAGAAACCCTACTTGCTTTTGAACACGGGTGTGTTCATGAGGTCAGCTCTGTTCCCACTTGGCACTGGTTTGCTGTGAGAGGAGGGCCAGCAGAGGGAGCACCCAGCTCAGCCTGCGCTCAGCTCGGCTCCTTCCAGCCTCCTCTTTGGAGGAGGAGCCAGGGAGGTTTTAAAAAGGGAGCTCCTGGAGCCCCAGTGCATCTTGTGGGCTCAACAAGCCCGCTCAGGACTCTCGTTTGATATCAATCTCTCCTCTCCCTACAAAGCCAGCACCCTCAGAAGCTGTGACAAGCCTGAAAGGAGCTGGTGTGCCTGCAGGACTGGGTGCTGCTGGTGGGCTCCCCGTAAGCAGCAGCAGGGTGGCCAGACGTGCACAGAAGGGGGATGTCCTGGGGGAGCACAGGGAGTTCAGCACCACTGCTGCACAATTCCATGCCTGGGAAGGGACACACAGCAGCCTCCGTGTTTAATCTGGTTCAGCAGCATTGCATCCTGTGGGCACTCGGCTCTCAGCAGGCTGCAATGTCTGCAGGACTCCAATTTCTCTGTGGCTCAGCACAGAGATCCATCTTGCCAAGGCCAAAGGCCTCTCGGGTTTATTTAAGTTTTTGTGCTCCAGATTTGCAGGGCAATAACAATGTTTTTCAGATACATTAATTGAGAAACGAGAAAAAAAAATGGTGATCTGGGAGTGGAGACACCTGAAGAGAGCTGTGACTGTAAGCGTTTCCCCTTCCTGCAGATCTGTGGGTTTGAAAACATTTACCTTTCCTACTGCGACAAACACATTTACCAAATAGAGCTTAATTACCTGCACAGCGTGAGACAAATCTGACACCAAACAGTGCCTCAGCTTTTCATCACTTCCTATTCCTTGCAAAACAAAGTCTGGGACGTACGACGAACAGTAGCCACCTAGTAAGGATCTTCCAAAATTGGCGATACTGGGCTGGACAGAGTTCACTTCAACTAATTTTGACCTGCAAGGAAGGCATATCAGGGAGATGTACAACCGTATATACCAAATTCAGCTTTCAAAGAGGTTGCACTCGCACATTTATCATATCTACTTTAACTTCCATTCAAGCACTTTTAAAAAAGAAACATTTTAAAGTCAGCTTTTGCAGTCAGCCATTGCGGAAGAAAAGGATAGGAGCCAAGATCACAAAGCACAATTAATATTTTTTTCCAGACCACTGATCTCTCCGTATTCTTTTACAACCAGCAAGCTCAAGAGACACTTTTCCAACCGCTGATGCCAAGTTAGCCTGCATTCCTCCCAACATGTGACATAAGAGGCTGCATCTTTTTTGGTCTCTGTTACTGCTGAATAGCACTTACCCGGGAAAAGGAATCTCATATTCTTCCGCCCAATCTTCCTGCTCTCCTCCGTAATAGTTACTGCTTGGCCTGGTTAGATCATGCCCAGCATCCTCGCTTTCACTGTCACCCAGGGCACTATCCGAGCTCTCATTTCTTGGAATGTCCCAATCAATTCCCGGGGCGACCTTTTTCTCTGTGTTTTCTCTGTCCCCATGGGGGACACGAATAGAGATTTTCTCTCTTTGGTCCTGCTCAGCAAAGCAGATTTTGTACGTCTCCTGTTGAACGGAGTCCATAAATTTACAAAATTCGCTAGGTGGTTTGCTAGTCTTTGTACACAGGTTTTTAGAAAACTCTAAACTACTGTTGTGAGCAAGAAGGTCCGTAGCTGCTTGCCCTGGAATATCATCAATAGTCCGGGTTTCAATTGAACTGTCATCAGTAAAATATTCATCAAACAGACTCATGCTCTCAGCGTTGTATGGGTTTGGATTCCAGCTCTGATGCTCGTTAGCAACTTGAGGAAAGGGTTCAGTTGTCCCACAGTCTCTATTTTGGTCCTCACCAGTTTGTTTAGCTTCACAGTTCTGATCAGCAGACACTCCTCCTTCCTCCGCTGCTGGCGGGCTGTGATGCCTCGCAATTTGTTCCACTACTGCCTGACTTCTGAGCTCGATGTCTGAATCAGGTGACATGGAGTCTCCGATGAGGAAAGTCACCTTTGTCTGAGCTTCAGCAGCACTGCAAGGAAACGTATCGCAGAAGAGCTTATCCGGAGGCTTCTTTTCCACAGCTATACCGGGTGACCTTGTTGCACTGACTGCCTGGTTGCCCGATTCCAGCGGGTCTTCATCCCTCCACACGTTTGCTGTTGGCTCCAAACCAGATTCTGTCGATACACGTTTTTCTGGTGAAGCCGCCCCTGCGCACACCACGCTGTCCAGGTTGGTGTCCAGGCAGGTTCTTGGTGGCTTAACATCAGCAGCATCTTCCTGGCAATCATCAGGAACAATAGTTCTGCTCTCGTCTGAAGACGTTTCCAGCTCTACCTTAGGAGTGTTTTGCGTGTCCTCTCTCTCTTGCTGTGAAACACCTTCTATGTTTTGTGCGAGGGAAATGGGACATTTGCAATATTTACAGCTACAGTTGGGAGTTCTCGTTTCTTCAGACTCCCTCGGCAGCAAGTTGCCCCTGTTCTTGTGCATTGTGACAAGCACGTACTCGGATTCTTCTACTTCTCCTTTCTCCAGCGTGGTCGTTATAACAGTTCCAGGCATGACTATGGCTTCATCTTCCCCATTTTCTAGAAGATGTGTCTCCTGAAGTTCTGAGCATCTGATGAAGTAAGTGAGGAAATAAAGCAATCTCTGTACCAGGTCATGCCTTTTGCCAACCACAACTGTTTTTGCTAATCTCACAGGTGATCCGATAGCCCCATACAAGTCACCTAGAACAGGAAATAAAACAGACAAATGTTTTGCATCTTTAAAACAAATGGTTCCTCTAACGGACAACTGTTGTCCATCTTTCAAAGGCCAAGCCCACAGCAGAAAAACACTGAATCAGAAGAGGACAGCTAGGCTAGTATTTTGGTTTTAATACAGAGAATTCTAACTAGGCTGCTGGTATGGTATGTAAGGTGACACGCTGGTAGGGAGACATCTGATCTCATCTATTAGGGAGCATTTGCACCACCTAACTTCGGTGCCTGGCTCTGGAGGCTGGTCTCCCAGGTTCCTTATATAGCTAGGGAAGAGAGGAGGCATCCGCTCTGAATTACCCTGGATAGTCTGGAAACTGGGCTGAACTTTTCCCTACCAAAAGCAAGCTGTCAGTAGACACAACCCTATGCCAAGAACGAAGGCAAAAAGTGTCAGCGGCAGGTGCCCAGCTGAAGCTGCCTTCTTTCCCTTCCCCTTGAGCCCTCCGATGGGTCATAAGGTTTTTTGACAGCTTGGAAGACCGGGCTCCAGGTTCACCTTTGCCTGTTGTACTGACAGTATGGCCACTTTGAGGATGAATTTCTTTGATTTGTTCTTTCTAGAATCAGGCTTATTAATAGCAGCATCCCAAAATACCAAAACAGAGTTTCTTTATAGAGAAAGGAGAAGAGAAGGACCAGGATCCTTCATCATCACCAGGGCAGGTGACCTTAAGAGACCTGGCTTAGACGACTAAAGAGGGCTTTACTTTTTGGGTGACATTTTATAGTTGCTAGTGCAAAAAAATAATACAGCATGTATAAAAAAATACAGTGAACACCTCTGAGCCTGAAATACACGCTCTTGTTTTGAGTGGGAAACCAAAAAGTTTGAACATGTGGGGGGAAAAGAAGCAAGGATCCATAAAAATCACCCCGCTCGTACCCACTTACACCGCGCTGTTACATGGTTTAGATGTTTGCCACGTACCGAGCTGTGCCCACAGCGGGTTGTAGGGGTGAGTTTTGGCCAGCATGTCCACGCTCTGGGAAGAATGCTTTTCCAGGAAGATTCGTATAGGTGGCTGGCCATTCGGCATGACCGTAGGGACCCAGGCCAGGTGGTTAGTCAGGACTGCAGTCAGTAAGGCTGGTAAGAACCTGAAAGAAAGATGTTCGACAGCATGTTTTCCAGGTGAACACTCAGCGTGTTAAACTGACAGCACTTCCATGGTCTGCGTGGATCCTGGATGGCAGAAACAGCCTCACGAAGGCAGAGGACTGACCTTTGGTCCTCTCCCACACCTGCAGAGCTCTTTTTTAGAACACACATCTGAAGTAAAATGAAATAGTTTAGACTTGTGGCAACCCAGTTCCTCTCTTTGGCAATAATTATGGGACTTCCTATTTTGAAAGCTCTGTGTTGTAAAACACCTCAAAACCGACTTCTGCTGTTCGCTGAAGAAGACAGTGGCACTCTGTGGCCTCTGACATGACCGCTCCAAGCTGCAGGTCCCACATCCTTAAGGTCTGGGACTGTTAATGAGGAGGAAGGCTGTGATATTTGCTGTCATACCTGTACAGTAGCTAGGTACTGTGTTGTTTCATAAAACTGTGATGCAATTTAAGCACTAATGGCTGCTCCTTTTCAGAACTACCACCCTCCAAGTTCTGTAACACCATCAGGAAAAGAAAGATAGCTCAGCCTGAAAGGCTCTGTCCTTAACCAGGCTAATCAGTTTTCACCAGCTAGACAAAAAACCTTTCTAAAAAGTGTTAATTATCTGATTTTCTGTACGGTAGAGCACAGTTTCTGCTGCCAAGGAGGACAGGACAGCCTTTCCCTCCCAGGCTCCCTTCCCTGCAGGACGAGCATGTGGCAGCTCAGCCCAAGATCCTCCCGCGCACCGACAGATGGTGCTGGCGGCTGCTGCAGCAGCTCCAGTGCCCAGGGAGGAAAACAGACAAACTTCACTGAGCCTCAAAATAACGCTGCTTGAATATTTTACAACTATCAGAATCCCTACGGCTTAAATTTAGCCCTGTTTCCTGAGCAGAGACAGCCAGAAGAGGAAAGCAGACTTAAAACCAGATTGCCAAGGATACAGGGCTTGATTTTCCTCTGGCTTCCATCAGTGTGAATCTTGCTATATTGAAAATAAACCAAACAAGCCCAAACAAATGGCCATTTAAATGTAAATAAGAAGCACAGAGCTCAGAGTGACAGGGACTGAAAGAGGCTAATCCTGGGGAAAAGCTTCCAGTGCAGTAGGAACTTGTTTTAGGAAGGTGCATTTGAACCCCCTCACAAATCCCTACATTTTCTCCCTCACACACTGCCCACTAACTGTGACCTCCCCGTCTGGGGGAGGGAAAAGATGACAAAATTACCCCTGGGTGGCAAAGCTGAAGGCCGTGAGGAGCAGCGGGTGCCACTGCAGCTGTGCCTTCCCCACCGCACACCAGCACGTTCCCCTGAGCTAACAGCTGGGCTCTCTGCTCATCCCCACTCAGCTCCACATGTTTGTGCTCGTTTTAGGATTTTCAGTAGAGCCAAACACTTGAAAAACTTCCCCAATTCATGCCCTGGGGAAAAAGGATGAACTGTTGACAAAAGAGTAAATTTATCAGATTCTGCTGAGTTTACTGAGAGCATTCTCTCTCTCAGTTTTTAACAACTGCTCAGGGCTTTGTCCAGAGGGCAGAGAGGTGAATGCTAGCGAAGCAAACTATTTCTTTAGGGACATTTTACAGAAGTCAGGTTTAATAGCAATTTGCGGTCAGACAGCACTACACACGTGGCTCTCTTTCTGAATGTCTAACCTTGCTCATCATATGATAACCGATTTTGAAAGGTAGATGAATGCATTTCACAAGGTATGTTCATCCCCTTCCAGACATACACACCCATCACGCGCTTCCTATGGACGCGTTTCAAATGTTTAGCCTTTACCAGGATTTAGAGGATTATGGAAGGAGGCATTTCATGGGGATACTTGCTTACTACACTTCTGTTTAAAAAATAAAGCATTTATGGATGGCCTTTTCATTCTTTCTCACTTACTACCAAGATTTAAAAATTGATTTTAAAATTGTTTTTTTTTTTTAAAAAGACATAAACACGTATACATGTAAAAACTGAAATCCACCATACTGGTTTTTAGCAGCGTTTTCCATCAAGAAAGTGAATTCCTTCATGAAGCGATGGCACAGCTGGTTCTTCTCCGGTGTCCCCGACATCATAGTAAGCCAGACGGGCTCCCCGATCCGCGGCATCGTGTAGAGGTTGCAAATGGTCGTTCTAGGAAAAAAAGAATAAATCTGGAATTAAACCAAACAACGAAAGGCAGAGACGGAGATGGACAGAGATGAATGAGTTTTTGTTGTGGTTGCTTCCCTGCTTTCACTACGTTTCATTCAAAACACAGAACTCCTCCATAGCTGGTTTGTGACTAGTGTGAATTTATGTGCATCTGCTTTATAAAAATGCCTTATAAATGCTTTAAAAAAGCTCCCCCCCTGCTTTAACAACCGGTGCATCTCCACCCCAAACCTACCAACGTGTGGCTTTGCAGGGAAGGGGCCCAGGTCCCTGCTTTAACTACAAACATATCAGCTACCCCACGGCTTCAAGGATTTTGCACCTACCCACATCCTTTTTGACTTCACAGAGACCAGTAAACGTATGGTTAAAACGCTGCCTTTGCAGTAAAACGCCAGATTAAAACCCCTCAGATCACTGCCAAACTCCTGATCTAAACCAAACGATGGCTTTGCTCTGAGCACAACGCCTGTGTTACGACACTACACGGAGCTACGTTTCCATCACACTAACAACATAAGCCTTAAAAAAAAAAAAAAAAAAGAAAAAGAAAATCCAACAAAGGAAATGGCTGATCGATTCAGGTGTCTGCCCACCTCAGGTACTGCTTTTTCTAGAAGAGAGACTTTTGTGTTACAGGACATGGATTTACGTCTAGGAACGCCCCTGGTTTATACAGATCCTCCTTGGACACGCTGGCCTGAAATTCACAGACACTTCCAGAACTGAGGCAATGGCTGAGCACGGCAGGCAGGCAAACGCTCTCGAGCAGCAGCTGCCAAACCTTCGGTGGCTGAGAGTTTAAAGTGAAAGCCTGCAGGAAGCAGAGCCCCACGCATGCTTGTGCACCGAGGCTGCGGCAGGACGGGACGGGGCGAGGAGGGCAGGTGGGAGAGAGGGGCTGGGCCCCTCTCTGCCTTAATTTTTTTCAGCATTTTTCGTTAAAAACAACATCCATGCTACGTGCTGACAGCAGCCAAAATCAGCCCAGTCTTCCTTACAAGCCAGATTTTCTGACAGCTTCCCACTGGAGCAGGAGGAGAGGCAGGGACACCCCGGGGCTGGCTGGGGAGGGGGAAGCCGAGGCCAGGGTCGCATCCAGCAGCCCCCCAGCACCCGGCTCAGCATCGGGCACAGGCTGGGAACACACAGCCTTGGTAGCAGAGAGCTGGGGCTGGAGGTGGGATTATTGAGAGAAAGCTTTCTGTTCACAGCCCATTAACTGGAGCGGAGGCTAAGGAGGCCCTAACAAAGGGAGAAACGCCCCAAGACCGGGAATTTCGGAGCTGGACGAGTTTCAAAGCCCAAGCCAAGTATCAAAACGTACAGCACAGACGCAGCTGACCAGAGAAGCTGAAGATAAATGAACCAACTCAACCTAAAATAAAGCTGGTTTCTGCTTCCTATGCAAACTAACCGCGCCGAGCCTCTTGCAGCAGCTCCGCTGTTTGGAAAAAAGAAACTACTTCTAAACTAAACCCACCGTATTAAAATATTTGTTTTCGTTGAAAAGATAGACCGGGTCTTGTGATTCGTTATTTACTATTCTGGTAACCCTGGCTGCATCTGCAGCTGATAGTGTTTCCTCAGCGCGAGATCAGATTGCACTGGCGGGCGGCCAGCAGGCATGTGACTGCAGCGCAGGGAACCCTCGCTGCCGAGCAGCCTCGGCACACACCAAGGGCAAGGATTAATGCCTCCCAGCTCCGCGAGCAGGCGGGGAAACGCTCTCCTTCGGCTGCTAAAAAAAAAAAAAAAAGGAAAGAAAAAAAAAAAAAAACAACAATAACAAACCAAAAGGAAAAATACCAAAAACCAGAATGATAAAAAAATGTAATAAAATAAAAAAAACACACTGCAGGAAGCTAACCAGATTAAAACCCACTAGGAATTAAAGCTGAAGTCGACCCCTCCTGACCATCTGCAGCAGCAGCCCCCTCCCCTCGCCGTGCTCCAGCACCCTGTCCCCATGCACACAGCAGACCCTGCTCTCATCGAGCTGCTGTGCATTCAAAATGGTTGAAATTTGGGAATGTTTCTTGGAGGCTGAACCCAGCACGGGCAGGAGCGAGGGCTGGTGGTGTGCAGGGGCTGGGGGGCTCCTCAGGAAGCACCTCTACACCTTGCACAGCTCAGCACCAACCAGCCGAATGAAAACAAGACCTGAACAACCTCCTCCCGGCAGCCCCCTGGGGTTTTGCCTGCCCCGCGGGTGCAGATGGCTGGGAGGAGAGCGGCACAGCCCAGCCCAGCCCTGCTGCCAGGCACGGGGCTGCTGCACTCAGCTTCCTGCTGCTGTGGGACGGATCTGCTGGTGCTGTAGGGCCCATGAGGCAGGAGCTGCTGGACAAGGGGCTGGGGGCTCTCTGCAGCTCCCCGTCCCCACCAGCACAGCGCTGCTGCCCCCGGCGTGGTGCTGAGAGCTGCTCTGCTACCCACCGGCTGCAATGTCATGACAAAGCCAAGCATCTCTTTGGGTATTGCTTCCAAAGTGAAAATACAACAGTGGTTTGTGACATAGACCAGCTGTGAATTTGCTCCCTACCCTCCTGCCCTCGATCTTTCCCCCTCCTTTTTTTCTCCCCTTGAAAATAAGCTGCTTAAAAGTTACTGGCATAAAACAGGATCAAACGTGGCTGCCAGAAAGCGGAGAAAGGTGTTTCCCTAGGCCTGTGTTCAGGGCTTCCTTGCCAGTCTGCGTCTCTGCCATGCAGGTATGAGCCAGCTGCACGCGCAGGGTTGTTGGTGTGCGGCACTGGCCTCGGGGACCGGGGGAGTCGCAATGTTTATTTCAGAAGTCATGTGTCTGCACATCTGACATCCAACGAGTTTTAAGCCTTTAAGTCAAGTGTTAATAGCTAAATCCATCGCTGCTTTACAGAGTGAGAAGTGTTGCAAAACGACTCATGGCGCAAGGGTGGGCCTGGGGCTGGGCACCGCGCTGATGGCAGACGTGGCGATAGCATCGGTTTGTGGAAGCAGTCTAAGCCTTTCAGGGAAAGCAGCTGTGTTTTCCTTTTTCCTTTGAAATTCCATTAAAAAAAAAAGTCCTCCTTCCAAAGGGGAAAAAAAAAAAAAAGAACACCTGCAAGGAGTTAAAGCAGCACGGGATTATGTTTTAGAAACACCAGCCCACTGCAGTCAGCGCCCTTCTTCCCTCCAGCGGAATTTGCTTAAGAGGGTAGAAATCAACACAAGTCTCAGGTTCACCAAAGGACTCGAGCTCCTGACTTCCCCGTGACTTCAGTGGGAACGCAGACGCCTAAAGAGATAATAGTGGCCTAAATGGGTTTGCTGAACCCGTGCCAAAACAACTTTGCATCCAGCCTCTGGTATTTAAATACGCCTTTTTTTCTTACTATAGGCATATTGCTCTGCTTTGAAAGGCTCCTGCACGGTACAGGAAGGCTTTCCTTACGGTACAGAAAGGTTTTCCTATCATCACAAGACTTTCCTTTCGGTGAGCAGCCCACAGTGCAGGGCTCGGGGCCGTGCCAGCCTGCAGGACCAGCCGGGGGCACGGGCTAGCGCTGCGTCAAAAAACGCAATCACCCAAGTCTGCCGCCCCGGGAAAACCATTTATACAAAATTAAACTGGGTTTAATTTACCTCGCTATGCTATTAAAGAGTAATATTTGTATCGCCATGGAAACCTCTGCACCAAGTGGCAGTTACACGCGTGCTCCCGGCGCGGGTTACGCAACAGCCGGGTCATGCGCGGGACCGCATCCTACAACGCTCGGCGAGACGAGACCAGACAGCCGACCCTGGAGGGGATGGATGGGACAGGACACGGGACGTTACCTCCCTGCCCTGCAGGGCACAGCCCCGTGAACCTCCCTTCGAGGAGGAAAAAGCCAGCACGGTGTTTTCAGGCTCATTTTTCCTGCTTTTGAATCTGGACACAGTGCCCCTCTCCACCGCCCCGAGAGCGTTTAGCTGGGGAGGAAAAGAAGGGACAAAGTCCACCGAATGTATCTGCGGGGGAGAACGATCTGGGGGAAGTTTTGGGAAAACAGCTGGGCAGATGGTGTTATCAGGGGATGGGAATGCAAAGAAATTGCTCGGGGTGAGAAGGGGGAGGAGAGGAAGAGGGGGAGCAGAGAAGCCTGTGGCTGCTCAGAGTTGCTTAACCCGTCCCAGGCCCCCTGGGCAGAGTCTGCGGCTCTCAAAAGTTTCGTGCTCCCTCAGCTCCAGTTCTTGGCACAGCTCATCCCATCCCGTTCTTGCTGCGGGCCCACGTGCTCTCTGCCTTGCCTCCTGTCCCTGCCGAACACATCCTGTGCCCTCCCTCGACACTTCCCTGGGGAGAGGTTCTAAAAATAAAATAAAAAATACTGTGCCTTCCTCCTGCAACACCACCTAGTTCATGGCATCCAGGTAGCATGCAGAACTACAGAAAAATAGGTGAGAATGTAAAGTAAAATGCATCCTGATGACAATTTTCTTTGTAAAGCATCAGAGCCTTGTCTTGTGTAATGTCTTTAAGAAGTAGCTCGATGCTGGTTGTAAAAGGAAGCACGCTGCCACTCCCATCTGAGAGGAGATGAATCACTTGAAACAGACGGATTTCATTTTATTTCCCTCCCCATTACTTAAACTCTGGAAAGAACACACGGTTAAATGCCAGGGATGTGCTTATCTGTGTTACTTCGTATAGTAACTGCTGAACAGAGACTCTCTGCAGGTACTGATAGCAAGAGATTACAGCAGTGCATTTTTCTGTGTGAAGACGATAGTCCTCCTTCTTAGTAGCTGGTTATCTGAAACTCATTTAGAGCAAAACTTAGAGCAGGGTAAAGGTCTTGTTTTGTTCATACATCAAGAAAATACCAACTAGAGGAGGATTTCCCTAACGTGGATTTGCAGTTCTTATCCCCCTCTCACTGGGTCTCAGTTTAAGAGGTGGCTGGGGGCTTCGTTACCACCTAACGCACAGAAAACCTTGGTCACTTACACCCTGCTCAGGCTCAACCCTTATGGATACAAGCACTTGACCAAATCTAAAACCACAAACAGAATAGACTGGCTTGCTATCACCAATACATTTATGGCACTTAAGTTTAACAGAAGACATTGGACATCGTACTTTTCTAGGTGTCAAGAGCATTTTCCTTTTCAGATAAGAACTCTAAGGGCTGAAAAATCCTGCACTGCGGAGGAGGTCCTTCTAAACCACTTCAGTGCTTTTGAAGAAACAGGCGTAAAAGACACAAGACAAACTGCTCACCTGAATTCATTCAGGGCATCAACAATTCTGTTATACGCCAAACTCCGCTGACTGGCATCAGCTGATCTACGACTCATTTTCATAGCCTTGAAAACAATCATTAAACAGATAAGTAACACCAGACATAGTTATAGAAGCACAGAAAATGGAAAACAAAGTCATGTGTTTGACTTTATCTTTCATGGAACCAGTCATGCAAATAATTTTTTTTTTTAAGTGATAAAATGATGGTACAAGTGCCAACTTTCATATCTGAGGGAAGATAGGTGAGGCACATGCATTTGCAGCCTCTGATTCTTCAGTGCTTTTCATCATTCAAGGCATAAAAGAGGTCAAAGTTTTTATTGCAGTGGTGAAGTAACCACTAAGTATTTCCTAGAAGAGAGATTTGAAGCAAATCTAACCACATGTTTGAAAGTTTCCTACACATCAGAATCAGGGGCTTAAAACAAAAGGGGAAAAAAAAAAAACATAGGGAAAGTGAGAACTTGGTATTTATTTACACTCTGGAATATCCTAGAGATAGGCTCTTATCCTGCATCCACAATGTTCAGATATAGCTGAAGCAGGGAGGCAAAGGTGGCCTTAAAAGCACCTTTCCCAATGGCTGATCCTGGGCTTGCTGGGAACCAACGCAGCCTACTGACTGTTGTAGCTTTCAGCAATCCCTGCAGCACAATGCAACATGTCCTGTCCTCACCCCAAGCTTTGCTTCTGCTCGCAATAAGAAACATCAAAGATGTTGTGGAGCAAAGTTCCTTTCTGGTGCAGTTCCAATAGCAGGCAGCAAATTGATCCCTCTTTTGTAAACCAGTAACAAGAGTCAGAAATTAAATCTGAAAGGGCTGAGGGGGAACGTATAGCAACACAAGTGCAAGAATCAAGAGAGATTGCATTTACCTGTTCTATTGCACTCTTCAGTTTGTTCATGTGACTCTCAAAGAGTGGAAAATGTGAGAAGAAGAATTCATTAAATTTGTTGTTCTCATCTTCATCTCTTGAGAGTGAAAAAATAACTCCAATTGCTATCTTCTTCTTCCTAACAATTCCTGGGCTAGGACCAGAGCTGTCATCTGACAAGTTAAAGCTTTCATCCATGGACCTTGAAGCACAGAAAAAATAGAAAGTTAATGTAATCCACTGTTTAAAGTTGTACCTTGGTTTCCTGTGCAATTAAATTCTAGAACATTTAACTTCAATGAACACCATTTGTTTGCACGTGTTGTCAAAGCAGTAACACCCTTCAATAGCACCCATTTTGCAATTCTTTAAAAGCAATCATTAATTAATCCTGCAATCACAAAATCTGGAACCAGGTTCAAAGCATTTGTGGGATTAGAATATGGCTTCCTAGTTTGCCCTTACCTCTGCCAAGAATTTGAGTAGGATTTTAGGGCTTCTCATCCTCAAAAGTACAGCCTACAGGTTTATGTTTTGCTAAAGGTTTTCCCGTTAGTGCAAAACAGTGACTGGCATGAAGAAAACGGACACTGAAAAGATCAGGTGTGGAACTGCAGCCTGACTTACACCTTTGTAAATACCTCATGGAAGCAACAGCAAGAAGAGGTGTATATATGCAAGAGCAGAATCAAGCTGACAGTGGTGGGAAATTATGGGAAGCAACCCGCAGTATCACTCCCAGCTCACCATCGAGGGAAGACCCCGTTCTCCAAGCTGGTGGTCTGACTGCGACGCCACCGCCGCTGGTAGCTGCTGGCACAGCTCTTGTTAAACGAAGAGCCCGGAGATGGAAACGGAGTGATGAGCAGACTGCTCAGAGACGCTGCAATAACAAGAGCAGTAAATAAAAATCTCTCCAGGAGAAAGAATATTTGGAAAATAATACCAGCCACTTAACTATGACCCTGAACATAAACTGGTGTTGCTCATGAAGAGCTTTTGCTTATCAATGCTTCTTATCTAAAAACAACCGGTTTATAACAACATTAACAAGCTGTACAAGCACTACAAGGGTGGGACAGTCCTGCAGTTGTATATAATAGCCAACTTACAGGCTGCACCTTGCTCATCAACCCCAAGCAGCGGGAAATAAATTCTTTGTAGATAGGAGTAACATTAATCACATCTTTTAAAGGTCTTTCCACCCCCAGTGCCCAATACCCTGAATGAGGGAGGGAGGGAGGGGTTCTTTGAAGGCAAACTCATGTTTTAGCATCAGTACCCTCCTCAATTTGGTAAAGACATAACAAGTGTTGTGTAGAAATACTGCAAACTCATTTCAATATTTAATCTGGCTTGTTTATTTGCAGTATGCTTTAATAGACCGCACTGCTGTTCAGATTAGCTCTGTGACGTTCCTAATGGAATACCCTGGATGCCTAAGGTATTTGTCCATACGTATTATGTACACATTAAAGCTTATATATAACAAAAAAGAATGGTCACATTTCAGGAAAGCTATTTGATGATGTCTAGATGTCTCAGTAACAAGACAGATGACTACCTTAATATTTTCAGAGTCTATAGGGTTAATGCACAGAACTGACATTACCAGATCTCGCTATACCACTGTCTCTGTCCTCATTCTGCTCCCTCCCAGGCATATCCATAGGGTTGCTGTGAACTGTAAAACAAGGAGCACCAATTAGCAGGGGAATATACAGTTCCTTTCTTGTTTGCAGATCTCCGTGTAATTATTGAAACAAAAACATGCTCATTAATTCAGATCAACAGCACTGCACAAGGCCATCACCAAGAAAGGCTGCTTAGCTGAACAAGCCAAGGCACTTATTTGAAAAGCTCACATGTAATTTTCTACAGTCCATACACCTACTTCAGTACAAACCAAACCAGGCTCACTTTCACTATTTCTTTACATGGGTATTTTTTGATAAAATTTTAGTCTACCAAAAGGATGTTAGCCACATAGGTAATATTCAGTGTATACGCCAAAAAAAAAAAACACACAAACCAGTATCAACAAGATTTCATTCATATACTGGCCTTCTCAGCTCCTATGTATATAATTTTAAAAGGATTTTACAATGATGTCTTGAAGAAAATAAATACTTTGAAATTGTGAGCAGTGTATTGGCTGTTCAGCTAAGCCATAAGCTATCCAGATTCACAATCTGCATATGCAGAAGATCAAAAGTGTATCAGGCTTAACAGACTAAAACGTGATGTATTTTACAAATGTGCCTGTGAAATAGAAGCTACTCAGCCATGGAAATAAGACCCAGACACTTAAAGCAAGAAAAATCCATTTTGTATCAAGCTAGGTTACTTTTAGATTTTAGTTGGTTTGAAACAAGTCCAGATCAAAATAGCTTGACGCTATTGCGAAATATTATTTCTAGAAAGATGAAATCCTGTATTAAATCTGTGTAAGTTTTTCAAACAAAACGAAGCAAAAAAGCAACCAAGCAGTCCCCAAAGAGGACTATGTAAATTCCTGCTGTCCTCTGGGGATTTAAAGCATGTACCCAAACAGATAAGAGAGCAGAAATCACTGTCCCTTTTTGTATTAAATAAATAATAATCTTATTTCCAGGGCTGCACTACAAATCCACGTTTTGTCACCCCAGCTAGACTAGCCACACAGCACAGCACACAGCAAACTGCAAACCTGCAAAGAAAGAGGCGCTCCGGATCAGGCGGAGCGGACCTTGTTCAGAGAATGCCCGCCTAGGGCTGCAAAGCTGTGAAAGACCTACATGGCAAAACGTAAAATACACATGAAAGAATGAGGTTAGTAAAGCAGAACAGTCTGTAGGGAGGGGGCCAAGGGCAGGGAGAAGATATAAGCCAACATAAATGCAGACTAACGTACGCAGGAAAATAGCTCTTACACTTAACAAGAACGTTGAGTCAAGGAGTATGGCTTATAGCTGAAATCCACAGTACGTATAGAATAAAAATAATAGAGCCAGCTTTACACCATCTCCCATATAAGGATGGGCTTCTGTCCACGGGCTTTTATTTATTTTATTTTTCTCTGTTGAAAATGATTAATTTATGCAGGCTCGAAGCCGAACTTGATCACAAACAGGAGATTCATCTCGGAGCACAATGTTTGTTTTAACATCCACACTGGGGGGGTGTCTGAGGAACGCCGTCGCTGAAGGCGATGGGGGAGGAAGGGAGGGAAGGCAGGAATAATTCGTCTTGGTGGAACCAAGAGAAAATTACAGGCCGAAGTAGCTGTTCTGAGAAGTACATCGGGGTAGTGAAATCGTATAGAAAATAAAACGTTAGCAGCCCTAGCGGTTTGGATTAAAAGTAACACGGGGGCATAGATCTACAAGGGGCAGAGTGTATTTACTGTACACAGAGCTGGAAAAAATAAACGGGTAGTTTTAATGAGTTAATTGCCAGTCCCTCTCCCAGATTCGAAGCTCCTGCTCCAAGTTTACTGAGTGCAGAAAACGTGAAGGCTGCAGTGCCACAAAGCTCCCTTCCGTCCTCCTGGGTCTTCGCTCCTCATTAGAGGAAAGGCCATGACTAGCCCTTTTTTTTTTTTTTAAACCAGCATAGCTAAAAAAAGCAGCTTGTAAATAGTTCCCAACCAAAACACACAGAGCCTTCTCCTATCACAGCCTGGCAAGAGTCGGCGAGTCAGGAGCAGCCTCTGGTATTTAGCAGAGTTGTCAGAAACGCTGCAGTTACAGATTAACCTCTGTGCCTGCCTTACCCAAGGTTCCCTCCGCGCCGAAATGGGAACTGTAAACAAACGTCCTCCGACAGCCTGAGAACCACAGGGCTCAGTTACAGACATTTCAGCATCCTCCTCCAGCAGCCCCCTCGTCGCTTCTCGTAGGTGCCCAGCAGTGCTCCTCCTGGGAGCACACAGCTGGCACCCAGACCAGCTTTGGTCTGTGCCTGAGCTGCAGAAGAGCATTTAAGCTCAGGCTTAGCTTCAAGAATTCTACACCGTGAGTTGAAGTCAATGGGAAGGAGAGAAGTGGACACTTGCATCCAACAAGAATTAAGACCATGGAAGAGCCAGAGACCCAGTCAGGGTAACAAAGTCATCAAATTCACTCCATACCTCCAACCCTAGAAAGGTAGATTTTACAGACAGCAATATTCTGTAATGTGTAAAAAGAAGTCCCTTATTCCACCTAGCACAAAAGACATTTTGTTTGGAAAGCAGACCATCTAAGCCAAGGGAAAGGGAAGACGTGCTTCCACCTGAGCACTGAAGTACAGAATCTTTACTCTCAGCTCTACTGCCTGCATGGGGAAAAGCCAACATCTTTCACTCTGTTATCTAAAGCTTGTGAAGCTTTCACCTACAGCAATTCCACAACAGCTGAGAATCAAAGACTCCAAATCATTTTTCAAGACTGCTTAACTTCAAAGATCAGACCAAAAAAAAACAAAACACCACCATCCATCTAATCTGATCAAAAACTAAAGTGCAACTGTGCAAGGTTAACTTTGTACGGAATATGCAACCACATGTGCTAAGGTGGCCAGAGTACAGAAGGGAATGGAAATTATTAACAAAAACAAAATTGGGGAACTAAGCCAGGAAGAATCAGTCCTGCCTCATCTGAGATGTGCTGCTTAGAAGTTCTACAGATTGTTATTTTCCAATATATTTCTCTATGTATTTTCACATACACGTGCATAGCTGCATATATTAATCCTCTGTCAATTCCTTGAACTAATTTATTCTCCTCCTAATCTCATCAACATTAACTTTCTGTAAAGTTCTTATCTTCCCTGTTTTTTTATTTGATTCTACTTAGAAGACTTTCATATTCTAGAACCTGTGATTACTCAAAGATAATAGGAAATAAAATCATTTTATAATTACCTATATTCCCGAGAAGTCCATTCATAATCGTACTGTGGTCAGGCTTTAACGTATTGCTGTCTTGATTAATGAACTCAAGACTGTCCTGCAACCTAAAAAAATCCAGAAAATAAAACATACAGCAAAACCTGTGATTTGTGTTTCAGTTTAATACAGCATCACTTCATCATAGCTCAAATGGAACAGACAAGGTAAGAATGCAGACTTACACTAGAACAAGCCACATTCTGGGGTGGGTCAATTAACACACAGAAAGCAAAATATCAAACAGTCCAAAGCCTGATGTTTTTGTAACATCTTTTTCTTCATCTTGGACTGAATTCCCCAACTCCACTGTTCTGTTCTCATCCCGTTCTGTTCTCATCCCGTCTCCTCTGTACCTCACAATACCAAGCTCCAAAGGAATGGCTCATTCATTCACTTAAAGCAAACTGAGGTGAAGACAACCACAAGGGAAAGGTGAGGAGACCCGTGGCAGGATATAACAGATGGCTATTTTTCCAAAAAAGGTCTTCCATGTTTTTTACATTCATCTGGTCATAAGCAATAGATAGGATTTCTAACAGACTCACGTATTCAGACTTCCATAGATGCTGCTTCCAGTGCGAGCTGTGAAAACTTTGCTGAGCATGAGCTGAGGAGGTGAGCTAGAGGTCAAAACGGAAGACGTCAGTCAGAAGCAGTGCCAGGACAGGCTTTTCATCTCCATTTCACAACCTTCCAGATTTTATAGACCTAAACACAACTTAACAACCTTTTGTGTACGAAGTGACAACAGAATAGCTTTAAAGCAAACCAGAAATTCCTTTTCATCTACACTTGCAGCATTCAGTTCATTCTAAATTGGCACTGAGGATTATATCTGCTGAAATGACCAGCAGTAAAAAAATGCAACTTACCGGATCTGGTGAATTTTCAATGTGGAGCCCTTATAGCTCATGGCCACAGAGCCAAACATCATCTCTCCAAGCATGTTAGCATCTGAAGAGCACCGAGAACCCTGAAAAAAAATCCACTTGTTTTTAGGCATTTTAGAAGCACATTTCCATTTAAGGCAACATAAACCGAAGGAAAATAGACCTCATGTAAAAGATGAACATGCAAAATCTCTCTCTCTATAACACTGTCAAACACACTAAGTTGAACAGTTCAGTAACGATAACGCTAGAACAGAAAGTGATCTTCAAATGGACTGTGCAGCAAACCACTAAAATCATCCAACACACCTAACCCATCCAGGGCAGGGGGGCAGATTCAGGCTGCACTGAGCCAGGGGACTAAGAAGTGTAAAGGGTGTGATTACACACTTGGATGAAACAGAAGCAGTAAGCCCAAACCTCGTAACTGGTGGACAAGAGGCAGCACAAGTTCACTGATGATCTTACGCAGATTGCCCACTGGAGCCATGCTGGACCTGTGGTTTCTCAACAAATATTGATTTGTAACTTAGCCACGGATGGTGTTTTGTGCTTGATACATCTTTCTCTCTTGTTTCCTGGTGCCTTCTCCTGCGAAGGCACCAGGGAAGAGCTGCAGCTCTCCGAGCTGCATGCCGTGCTGGAGATGAGCATTTCCTGCTAGCTGGCTGGCCAGAGCCTGCTGTAAGGCACGCTGCCCAACTACAAAGGAGGAACGCCACTGCTCAGGATCACAGGCTAGATCAAACGCTGCAAACAAAACCCTAAAATTACAAGGTTACTCAGGGCAATCAACTGCAGATGACTGCTCAGATGACAGTCATCTAATTTGTATGCTGTCAATGCCTGAGATTACCGTCCCTTTATGCAGGGCTGTTTCTTCTCTAGGCTAGCAGCATGCTAGCACTGGCTCTCCATTTGTGCCTTGCCCTGATTAATTTGAAATGCTGTGGTCCTGCACTCACAGAGCTCAGGCAGCTCACAGATGAGATACTTTGGTACTATGCAAGAGAGCAATACACCTCCTCTGAGGTGTGTGATAGCTCAGATCACTGCCTCAGAGCAATCCTTCCAAAAACTGTTCCTAAAACCAGCCATGGAAATAACCTTGTTCTTGGAAAATGCTAGGTGACGTATCCCCGTACCCCTTATCAAAGCCCTGAACGCGCAGGATCCCCACTCGGATTCCTAAATAGGCTTGGAATATATCTCGATGTTTGCCCAGCGTCAGGCAGTGAGCTCATAGCACAATCAAGGACAGGGTGTCCACACCACGGATTCCTACCAGGAATAAGGAGTGATACGGAGACGACCACTCAATGCTAGCCCGCAGAACAAGGGCAAGAAGAAGGAAATGCTGATCGACCAAAAGGCAGCACACTTGTAACGCTCCCTAATTTCCAGCTCTTCTCAAGCACTCTCAATTAAGATGACAGTCCTTTAACAGACATCCTATTAACCTCTGAAGTCTGCTATCACTGCAAGAAAGATAGGGGAGAACTAAAAGGAGCAATCAGAGTTATAATAATGAGGATGTAATTGCAAGGTTTGCTCGTGTTCATATGACAAGGCAAAATCTGGTCGTCAGCTGAGTCACACAGAAATTTCCACCCTTACTTTCCAAGATACCTCCCTGCCTAACTGTCTGGGTGCGCTGTAGGTAGGACTGGAAAAACTAGACTTGAATCAGTCAGCAGGACCCAGATGCTCCAGGGAAGTGCAAGAATGAAATTTAATGGCTCTGGGAAACGATGGCTCTGTCAGCATCACGAAACCTCGACGCGAGGAAACTACCAATTATTACAGCCAAATATTCTGATTGCTATTTTTTACATCTGTCGCAGATCTCCAATTGAAGGCCTTGTTCTGAATAAATGTCGAGCCCTTGATGGTCAGTTTTGGTTTCTACTTTCTGCTAGTGTGAAAATCTGTTTCTACAGCTGAGGAAATAAATGCTTGAAAGTAAAATATTGATTTTCCTTGTCAAGAAACCAAATTAAAAAAAGCAAGTGAAAATCAGCTGCTTTCAAATTTAATTATAGGGGTTTCCCTTCCCTCTGAGAGACACAGACAAGCAATGCTGAAGGCAAAGAGCGTGGTAAGAGGCACCCATGGTCTCTTTCAGTCTCTTTTCATCTACACTTCATGGCAACTATTAAGCTATGCATAACAGAAGACGCACATCTTTAATGCACTCAATATGGAAACACTGCTGCAGCTCAACTCCTTGCCTTTAAATCTGCAAAATAAAGGTCACTTGAGACCAAAGTAGAGTGCAATCAGCTGAGGAAAGAGGTTAAATATTAAAAACTCAAATGAAAAATAGCCAAGGAGCATCTGGTAAAAAGGGCAGAACCTCCAGCATTGACAGCTTGGACACGAACCAATTCCCTAGGTCATATTTACAAGCTCACATTAAAAAAGATCATAAACCACCAGTAAGTGTTTGTTACTGCACATTACCATATTGGAGCTAGTAACATTTGCATTATTTGGAAATTACTTTTCTTAATATAACACCTCAAGCATTTACTATTCCATATGCTGTACATGTTGTCCTATTAATAGCTAAGTACGTATATAAATCAAAAAGGCAATACGGAGATCATCTCAAATGTTGTGATCAACAGTTCTGGAAGACTTTCAGTCTTGAAAACATTGACAAGCAGGTACAGAAGAGGTAACGCTAGTGTAATAATGTCCAAAACCTTGGATTTCACCTTCCAAAGAACAATTAGAATTGCCCATCTCTTGTCAAAGTGTACTGAAACGAGGAAACAAAGAACTACGTAACCGTCCTATTAACATTGTATTACGTGGATTTCCATTTTATACCATTAAAAAAAGCAACAGAAGAACTTATAAATACTGCAAACCCATTAAGTAGCTTCTGAAGGTACAAAACGGAGCAGTTAGAAGACAGGAAATACCAGGCTGACGGACGCCTGGACAAACTTACTAGGGCCCTTTCATATCCATGATAAATTACGATACAGATTTTATCATGCAGTAAAAAACTCCTGTATTTATGGATCTCTGCTCACTTGCTGAGGAGGCCTGGAAGGAATACTGGCCTTGCAGTAAATAATTTACAGCAAATACTCTGCGGAAGACCAATTTAAGCTGGAAGATTCTCGCACACTTTCCGAGCCAGACACAAGGCCATGCACCAGTTCACTTCGGTGAGATTCTGACTGGGAGATATGCACGAGGAAGTGAGGACTTAAAAGGGAAAACTTTCCACAACTTTAAAATACGCTGCCGTGCTAACCACTAAAATTAATTTCCTTTAATAACGTTGGACGTTGTTTGTAGAGAGGCCGCCCAGCAGGAGAGAAGATTTCTGGCTAGTGGGGGGATGTCGCTTTTCTTGGTCGCACGATACATGAAGGGGGTCACCCCGTGCTGGAAGGAAGCTGCAGGCAGAAACATCTCTTCCTTCCATCACCACGGCTAAATGCCCTTCCAGGAAGGGAGGAATGGAAAACAGACCTTCAGCCACCTTTTGAAACTGTAGAGAAGCATGTGATGTGAAAGAGAAAACAAGAAGAATCTGCAGCTCACCAAACACAGCGAGAGCTAGCAGGACAGAGGGAAAGTCAGCACTGAAAGCTTCTTCGTTTCAATCTACAGTAGATGAAGACATCATAGTACTGTACTTCAGAATACGTCGTGGAGATAGCAGCCTCCCTCAAACACACAATTACTTCATTACAAAGAGTGGAAGGGCTTAGTTCTATTTCAGGATGGCTTAATATAAAACACTTGTGATCCATGGAAGGGGAGATGACAGAAATATATCCGTGTCAGATGACTCTAGCTACTCCCAGAGCCAAAATCTCTTATGTAAAATGTAACTCAAGTGTGCTGAAACCCTCGTTATAAAGCTGTTACCCAGACTATCCTTTCACACCGCATATTTCTGTGTTGCTTCCCTGGCATTTAGCTATCAAGTAAAATACACTACCTCACTGGTACCCAGATGGGATATTTGCACCAAGTCTGCTCGCACTGACTGAGCGTTATCACCCAGGTCACAGGAAAGAACAAACGTCCTGAAGAACCTTCTGCTATTGAAGAACATCTGAGAGTCCCAGCTGGTTGGTTTTAAACTTGTTCAAACCCAAGGCTATAGAATTAAATAAGGATCAACCAGAACCAAGTCTGATTTTGACTAGAAATTGCTCTCCCCAGCCAGCATTTAATTTCAAGTGTTTTAAAACATTCGGTACCTCACCTGTTGTACGTATTTGGCATAGTTATATAAAAAAAAAAAAAAAGGAAGAGAACTCACCTGATATTTTGGGCATTGTTCTTTTGCATCAGAGAACGAGGAGGACGAATTGATTGAACTATCCAAGGAAGAAGAGCTGTCTCCTCCGGGCTTCAGTTGGCAACATTTCCCAAAAACTCGCACCTGAGCATCGCTGCAGAGTTTCTGAAACACACAACGTATGTGCCACACTGAGACCCCCAGCCACAAAATCACTGATTAGTGTGATGTTTATTGCACTTACCTGTCTGGGTAAAACATTTAAAGACATTTAACAGCTGAATGGGTTATGCACCAAGAAAATAGTTATCAGTATTTATTAGCATCTCTCGTAGCCTGGCTGTAGGAAAGAAAGCTGAGCTGGTTTACTTCCAGTTAGCCAGGAGCCAGCCCATCACTCCAACCCCATTTTCCTAAGCAGACATCCCTCTCTGAAGCTTTACCCATCTCTTTTTTAGGCCCAGGATTACGGGAAAGGAGGGCATCAAAGTGCTCAGAGGACAGCAACAATAGGCTCCACCTGTTGTCACCCCACTGCCTGTGCCCACTGGGGCAGAGGTGGCAGCGGTGTGACGTGCACAGCCAGACCACGCCACAACACAGCTCCCGATGTACAGAAAAACACCCAGACTGGGAACGGTCAAGCCAGGGCAACACAAAATTCAGGAGAGATTCATGTGACTGGGCTAAGTGGGAAGAGAAGGCATTACTTTACGGATCTCTTCCTAGCTGTGTCCACGTCCCCGTGTCTTTCAGAGCAGTGGCACGGAGGAGACACGTTCCTTTCCTTCTGTTTTCAGTATGAGCGCACCGTGAGGCTGAACACGACAGCTGAAAACCACAGCTGGTGTTACAGAGAAGCCAGAGGAGTTCCACAAAAGGAGGGAGAAATGGTCCAAGGATGATTTCTGATGCGTGATTCAGACAGAAAGCACAGCAAAAAAGGGAGCTAGAAGGGCTCGGATGGAGCTGGAACTGAAGTGTGGGATCACCTGGGTGTAGGAGTGCGACACATTACCATCAATACTGGCACTGGAGATGCTCCACCAATATTTTGTTTGAGATTCAAAAACCTTTGTGACTTCACCTGCGAATCCCAGCAGCCTGAGCAGGATCAGCCCACGTCCATGCCATTTACACCGGTATCAGGCAGCCCTCTGCACCTAGAGATCTCAAAGGACTTCTCGTATACTCATTAAACTTGGAAACACCCAGGCAAGGTTGACATTATTTACATTTGCTAGTGCGCAGCACCGAGAGACAGAAATAGTCTACACGGCTTAAAATTACATAGTAACGCTGCCCTGAGACTTTCTCAATTAACATTTCCGATACAATCTCCCAACCAGGGAGAGCAAGCTGGAAGCAAAGAACACCGCAAGCAAGGTTCAAAGGAGAGATGGAAGCACCGACGTGCCATTACGGGGCACAGCTTCATCTCCGGGCTCACGGGTTTTCATCACGAGCTCCCACTTCAGGCAAGATCATAAGCATGTCTCAATCTTTAATAGCTAGAGAAAAAAAGGGCGGAATAGGGAAAGTGTGAAATACCCAGCTCGTAAGGGTGGTAACTTCATGTCTCCGCTGCACAGTCAGCCACACGTGGACAAGAAGGCTGCCCTGAGTGCTGGGGAGGGCTGGCAGATTTTGGTCAGGGACAGGATGGGGACCCCACGTGTCCATCCCGCGCTGTGCAGGTTGTTGGTTTGTCCGTTTGTCTTTTCCCCTGCTGTGTGGAACACCTTAGACACCAGGTGGCTTTTCCTTGGTCCTAACTATGGGAAGATTTAAGCAAAGCAGCAGAAATGTCAGGGATTATTGAGCTCCCCACTGAGCTGCTGCTGCAGTTATAGAGCTGCTGCCACAGAGAGCCCGGAGGAGAAATGTGCAGGCAGGTCAGCAGATCGGTGGCAGAGGGGAAGGAAGCATTCACCAGCCACCAAGTTCTGTGTTTTACTGCCTTGTGCACCCTCCACAGTAATACCCTCTCATTACGACACGCTGCGAGGACGTTGGATTCCTGCAATACGTGGATTTGCTCATGGCAAGTATCTGTGGCTCAAGCACAGTGCACAATGGCTGGAACATGTGAATGATCATCATATGACTGCAGTAGGAACTCGTGAACTAGAATTGCATTTTATCTCTGACACAAACAACAATGTCCTAGGCTAGGCAAGCATCATGTGATAAAACCACATAAGATCCACAGGGTTACAGAAGCTTTTGCAGGCAAACCACATTTCAGCTTGCATTTTCCATCAGATGTTGAAAGTTCCCTCTAAAAAGCTCCTATTGTGAGCGAGCTTCCTTGAGACTGCGAAGCCAGTAAGTGCATTTCTACAAGTGACAAATGTTCTGTGCGCTAAAAGAGCAGGCTTAGTTTGCAAATTACTGACATTTAACTAATTTCTTTTCCTTTCCACTGCATTTTTCTGCACAGCAGCTTTCCCCAGACCCACTGCTGGGTCTGGTATCTTGAGGTAAGAGTTGCCTAATCTAAATAGGAACCAGGAAAATAGTCACTTGGTATCTGCAGTGGCATTTAATGAACCAAGACTCCTGTGAGGCATCTGTAAAGGTCAGGATCTTTCAGATACCCAACTTTTTGGAACCTCACAAACAGTAAATCCCTCCTAAAATGCAAACCACTGGCAAACTTTGGTTGTTGTGCTGTTAAAAACTTACCATGTGCTCAAGAGTAACCTGCTGGACAGTGAGATCAAGTACCTGCAATGCCCCTCTCCTCCGCAGTCACTGACTCCAAAGGTCAACGCAACGTTAGGTGCAACCAATCTCGAGCTAGTACGCCACAAAGGAGTGGGGTTACTTGCATTCAGTATAACAGCTGAAACATATTCAAGCCAGGTTTCCAAAACTAAAACGGTAACCGAATTATTTAAGAACTGCATAAGGACAAATTTCAAAACTCTGCATTTTCTTTACAAATATACCGTTGCAGCTCTCTAGGCACGGTGCTCCTGGAGTGCTCCGAAACACACATTTTGCTGGAGAGCAGCACATCTGCTGGAAGGATGCTGCGGGCAGCTGCCACTCCCGGCTGCCACGCTGCCTTCCCCACTGCGGCCGTGTTCTTTGTTCCTTCTCTGCCAACCCTCTGCAGATACCCACAGCTCCAAAGACTTCCCGGCAGGCACAGTTCTTACGTTAGAGGTCATAATTTGCTGCGAGTCTTGGAGACCTACCAGGTAGTACTGAAGGTAACGTACAGCAAATTGCCTTCATAGTAAGGCAGGGTACAAAACAGGTCTCTGCCACGGTTCTGCTTCTGGAATCTCTTTCCTGCACCTCTATCAGCAAAGACCTTTAACTCTTTGCCACCGCGTCTATAAATTCCCCAGTGAGTGGAAAGAACATGCACGGTGCTGTGCACAGGAGGAGGAGGCAGAAGAATTTCCACTGAGCAAGTTCTGGTTCGGGGATAACAAGACAGTGAAAAGGAGCCTGGTGCACTGAACTAAACCCAGGCTGTGTGTGTGTGTTAGGGGCTGTGAGTGACAGAAGGAAAGAGAAATGTCATCGTATGTTTTATATTCCTCTACCTCTCTGCAGCAGCCGGTGCTCAAATACCACTGTGGCGGTGGCGACAGAGAAATCCATCTATTCAGATAAAGCCACCATTCTTCGGGAACTCTGTACCCCATTTCCAGAGCACATTATTCAGCAAAGGGAACTTCACAAAGCTGAAAAATTCCTCCAAAATTGATAAGTTAACTCATTTGCTTTATTTTTTGGTCTAAATGTGTAGTTAAATGTGTGTTTCTGTCAAGGACAAGAGAGTAGCCTGAACAGGCACTCACTCTTTCCCTTTGAGTCCTGCTGTAAAAATCCAGGTATCTTTCTATCAGGGGCTGCTTTCTCACTGTTTCCAGAGTTGCCAAGTTCCTCTATTTGTCATCGGCGAGTGAAAGAAGTAAAAGGACAAGCTGCTGCTCCCCCACTGGCGTGCTGTTTCTGTAGAGAACAGGCAGAGCTCGGAAGGCAGGGCTCCTGCTCTCACAGCTGGGGGCTTTGTCTGCTGGCCCTGGCTCGCTGGAAACCTGTCCACTGGGAGCGAGATAGAGCCCAGAGTCTTGATTTCACACAACTCACCTAAAAGCAAAGGGCTCGCTATCCGATTACTAATCCCTCAAAGCAATTTACTGCTCACCATTTATCCAGCGCTGGAGTGTATTAGAACACGTGGCTAATCCCCGCTTGTTTAAATCAGCATGCCATTTTTCTGCTTTGGGATAAATGTGACATTTGGAGTGAAAGAAATTGCCGCAGTAGGAGATCAAATATCATCTGACCTTTCGGTTATATTATCCCAAAGATAAAGACAACTAGGTTACATGGCAAAACAAATTTTTTGCTCTCCAAATCCAAACCCACTCTTTTTTTAAGGTTGTACCTCCAGATCTCAAAGCATGCACCCCTGGCCCTCTCTCTCGCTTTCACTTCTTCCAAACAAACAGCTTCTGAAAATCATCTTCTGTCTCTGCATCCTGGAAACAAGCCACGGCCCTTTTCCGATTCATTGTCTTTCCCCCTTCCCAGCCAAACCACTCCAGCTCTGGATGTGAGCTCAGCACAGTGCACAGCTTGCCTCTTGCTTTCTTTTCTCCCTCCTCTTCCTCTTTCTCATGGTCCCTCTGAACCCTTTCTTCCACACTTTCCTCTCAGCTGATCTTTAGACGTAGGAAATCTTCTAGCTCCTTACATGTCAACCAGCACCTCTCTTCAGTCAAATCCCTGGCAGTACACGTCGCCTTGTTGTGGACAACACAAAAAGAAAACAAGCAGTTAAACCAGACAACTAGAAACCAAACTTGTCCTCGAACTCATTCAGTTTAAGGAAAACACCAAGGCAAACTCCTCTCTCAGCTTCTTTATTTACTCCACACCTTGTGGACCACTCCTGGGGCATCCTTATCCTGTCTTAAGATCCCAGTTAACATCCCGGCCCGACCCAGTACAGACTGGCAGCCCTTTCTGTTTCAGCGGGTCCTTGCACCATTTCTGTGACATAACCCGTGCACACAGCAGCAGGAGTGCAGCGAAGTACGCTCACAGTCTTCGCAAGGGTTTGTGTGAGCAGTGGTTGGTTTCGTGGTTGAGAAGCCAAGCACTCAGGCAAGGGCCAGGAAACGCAGGGTGAGGGCTGAAAGCTGGCCCAGCTGGTGCCTGCACCCCGAAGGAGCTGCCTGTCACGCCTGGCCTGCAATTCAGCCCTCAGAGGACTTGCGGGATGAAAAGTGGGCAGGGAGCTCTGGGCTGGACCTTGCATGGACACGGCGAAACGAGCAGGGAGGTGAGATGGGCGAGGTGGTACGTGTGAGCAGGAGGCAGGCGGGGGGACGTCACAGGAAAAAGAAGAGACAGAAGTGAGTCTACCAGCAGAGATCTGTCACAGGCTGCAATACTGTCACCTGCAAATCAAGGAATCCAGCCTCACTAGGAACCAGACGCCTATCAGCACGAGGAACAGCCTCAGACTTTGTTCCCTAGCGGAGGATTTGGAAGAAACCCACCGGAGTGCAGCAGAGCTGCATCCCCATCCAGAGAGGCAGCCCCGGGGACGCGGCTGTCTGGGTGGGGACCACGGCGGTGAGCAAGGGCGGCAGCGGTGCCCACTTCTCCTGTCACATGCTGCCCTCGTACACCCAACATGCAAACGCCTGCGCTGAGACATCTGCTCATGATCTGGTGTCACAGGGCTGAAAAAGGCAGGCGAGCTCTTACGGGATCCCCTGACAAAGCTAAAAGAGGAGAGTTAGCTAATTTTCGGGTGTTTGCGGGGAAAGAGGCAGCTGTCCAGGCGCTGCAACCAGGTATCTGCTTGCAGAGCCCGGCTCATCATTGGCCATCCCCCGAAAAGTGGGGGAAGAACCTCTCGTGCTTCGGACCAAAAAAGGTGTGGGGCTCGCAGAGGGGAATCTGCCTCCCTCCACAAGCCAAGTGCCCACAGCTGCCGAGCGTGGCTCCGTCTGGGTGGAAATGCCTGGCACAGCCCGGGGCCAACATTCCCGGTGCCGAGTCACCCGGCGGCTTCGCAGCTTTGCTCGTGAAGCTTAACTCTGTCGGGACCCGGGGAAAACACGGCGTCTCTGCAGCGTGTGGCAGGGCACGGGCACCTGCCGCATCAGCGTCCCCGAAATTAGAAGTGTGCTTAACGAGCCCACTGGGAAGCAGGGTTATTTACCAGTCATTCTCTCTCCAGTCCTGAAGTCCTGGGAAAAAAAGATGTATTTTACCATTGCTACAGAGACTCTAGAATTAAATCTCCAGCAAATTTACCACCTTTTAGCACAATTAAAATATTGTAACAGCAATACCAGGAACCTCTCGGCTGCCTTCTGTCTGCCTCTGCACAATAAGCTCTCTCCAAATTCTTGTTTACCTAATATTTAGCATTATTGAAGACAAGAAGAGGCTGATTTAATGTCCAATGAAAACACAAAATCCCTATTTGTGTTATAATCACATGTCCCTCACAGAAAATATAGACTCAGAAATGCTTTATTAATTAAAGCCTAGCTTGGCGTGAGCACAAACTCTGTGGTTTTTACTCACCAAAAAGTTGAAGGCTAGTTTTATTTCTTTAAACATCTGCCTCTGGACAAATTTGCCCTAATGCTCCTTGAGTTTTATAACTTTCCCTTATGGAATTCAAGCGACTGAGCTTTGGTGCACTGCACGCACCTCCTGACATACACCGAGTTTAGATATGTAAAATATAAAATAGAGAAAAATGTATCAGATGTTGCTGCAGGCATACAACCCAAATTATAATTGCTTTCAATCAGACACTTGTTACACATCTCAGAAACAACAGAGGACAGGAACTGAAGAGCACAGCTGCCAGCACAGAGCAGACTGGCACGCGCTCGGCTCTCTGAGCTACACAAACTGGTCAGACTTTAAGCAGAACAGCCTGGCCACCGCTGGGCACTCTCACAACCTGCCCCTCGGTGTGTTCGTAAATCCAGAGGTATAAATCATGGTAGGAAATGGGGGGCGGGGGGAGAAGATGCAGAAAGCGCTGCCCTTTGTGGGCCACTAACAGATAGCCTTTCACAAGGGAGAGCGCCTGGCCCACACACACGTCTCGCTGCAAAAGGGCAAGAGTGCCTTGGAATGTGCTTAGAGCCAAGATCTGGCTTTGTACAGGCAGGGTGTGTCTTTGCTAATGAAAATCATGATAAAGAACGAGGAAAATAAACAATGTGATTCCTTGAAAATGGCCAGTGTGTACTGCTAGCTGTGCAAGGCTGTACTCGGCTTGCAGTGAGCTGAGCCCAGGACTTGTGCACATTTTCACCTGCTTAATGTTTCTACTAATGCAAAGTTTTGTTTTATGAGGGAAGAATTGCCTGACATTACATTATCTGAGTGCTGCAGAAGGCAGATACCGTGGCAAGAAAAGGTTTTCGATATACTCTCTTTCCAAGTCTCTTAGTAGCACAAAGAAGAATGAAAATGTACCGACTTACCAGACACAATTAGGGGCACTTCAAATACTCTGGGAACAGTCTTTCTCCACCAGCCTCACATACTCGTATCAAAGGGAATGTGATCATAATTTATTCCCCCCCGCCCCCCGCCTTCCCCTTAATGAAGAAAATAAAGAGGAGATAATACGGAACCGTATTAGCCTCATTATCTGCTGTTTGTTCTGTTGCTACTGAGCTGCCACAGACAACTGGCTGTGAAATAACCCGAAACAATGAAGTTTGCAAGCTAACTGTGCAAGTACAGATCTATCTTAAAGAGGCTTTGGGCTCTCAAGAAATCAATTGAAATATAGCAAGAGGGTTCATGCTGCACAATGCCTTTCCTATTAATGAAGAAATGGTAATAAGCAAAGCCAGCAATTAATCACAATAAACCTCTTTAGAGATCTTCTTGAACATTTGTTCAACTTGCCTTACGTCACACATTCTTAAAAAGAACTAGGAAATCAGGCCCTCAATTCATAATATAACCGTGCTAGCACAGGCACGGTGCAAGCCTGGAAGCTGGTGCCTGATGACACACAAATCAGCTCCCCGAGGTTAGGAGATGTGGAAGAAGAGCTCAAAATCACGATGGGAAGCACCAGGCTGGCACCATCCAGCAATGGGCTGGGGGAGTTTACAAAGCAGATGAAGAGCCTTCTTCTGGCCGCAATCCAATACCCAACACGAAAACCAGGGCTTGCAGGTAATGTATTATTTCGTGTTCTCCTGCTCACGGAACCCAGGAGGTCTTAGGGTTAAAAGCAGCTGTGATCATAAATGCCATTTCACGCAGTGCTCTCTGCTTGCAGAACTTAAAATGCTTTGCAAATGTTTGCAGAGATGGTGAAAGGGAAGTTCAAAGCAGTGAAATAAGTTGTCCAACCTCACACAACCACTTACAATAGCACTGTGGCTAGAAATTAATCTTCTGGCCAGAGCCCTTAGAAGGAAGTATCCTCCTCTGACTGCATCCATTACAGTTTCAATTAATAGATTACCATGCAAACCATGCCAAAAAAAAAAAAAAAAAAGAAGTTTTCAAGTAACTTTGTGTGAGAGCCGTCAGCAAAGCATGGGAACAACAGCTGGCAAAAGCCAACCAAACAGGACATGAGAGGACACGGGACTGGGAGCACTTTCTGACTCAGAACACAGGTCCCGCTGCGGGAAGCGTCCATGTCATAAAAGCTTGTCAATAAACATTGCATTATGCCCTGCCTCTGCCTCCTAGCATCGCCTGCTGCAGCCCCGCGGAGGAATCCTTCTCTTGGAAAGAGCAGGAAGTAGAGAGCACAGGAGGAAGAAGATGACTTGAGTATCTAAAGCTCTTAAGAGTGAAATCAGTGGAGCCTGAAAAATTTGCAACTTCACAGGCATTTAAATATAGCCCTGCATAACACCGATGTTAATATGGCTAACCCGGAACGTTTGTACTTTATCAGTTTTATATTAAAAAATACAGAATACAGCCACGTAAATCGCAATACTCACCGACACCGAAACGTCCTCGATTTTCCTTTTAGCGCTGGAGTCAAACAAGACATTCCGTCCTCTTCTCTCGCAGTCCTGATACACAATCAGTCGGATCTGACTTGGGTCAAACTCCGGCAAAGGCCAGCTTTAATTAAAAAACAGGACACCAAAGAGATCAAATTACTACAACTCTGTAATACACTGCTCTTTCTACATTATTTCTATATCCAACTTTATTAAAGCATAAAATCCAGCAAGTGCAATGCCATTTCATCAAACGCTTTGATCCTGTAGCCAGAATCGTGTCTTTTTGATTTTTTTTTTCCTACACTTGCAAGTAGCCAAATTACAGTGGCATGAAGGGCACCAGTTTGCTACAGCCATTGCACAAGGATGTGTGCGGTGTTACAGCTCTCGTGCTCTGTCTTGTGGTACTTAACGTTTTCCTCAAGTTCCAGGTTCCTGAAATCAAAGCCATAGGAGAACTGCAGTAACACACACGTACAGAGCTAACTGCAGCGTTATGAACGACATTGAGACCAGGATATATCTGTCACGATGCATGAGCAGACAACCACGCATAGCTTGGACCTGACTACACTCAGGTCCTTGCTATATTCAGAGCCAGAAATAATCTCCACTTAAGCCACCGTGATTCAAGGCCGTGTTCCTGCCCGGCTCAGCAGAATGCCCACGGCAGCCCTCTTCTAACACACCTATTCCCAAATTGCTCCGCAGATGGTAATGTGCAGGGGGCTCTCCCAAGCCTCTGCCTTCCCTCGTGCCGCTGACCTCGGAGGAGCTCTGCATCATCTTCAACTCCCAAGGCCCAGAACAAATGGCTTCCTATTCTAAGCAGAATGGAAAAGGACACGCGTTGTGACACCACAGGGTGTGTTTACAAACAAACAACAAAAACAATAATAGTAAAAAAAAAAAAAAAATCATCAAATATTGCCAACCAGCCCAGCAAGTGTTATTACCCTTGGGCCTGGGAATTCATTTTCGCTGCTACCTGCTCAGCGCTTGGCAGACAGGCAACAAGACGCCTGCTCTGTCCACGAAGCCAGGCGGAATCACCTTTCAGCTACTTACGAGCCATTTCCTAGATCAAGTGAAATTCTATCTTGCTTATCCCTGGCTTTTAGGCAAGCAGCATTAGCACGAAACACCAAGAAGTGAGAAATGAGAACCTGGAAATTTCCAGCCGCTAACGGAGGATAGCGGCTCCAAGTTTACGAGAAGGAGCAAAAGACTTTGAGCAAAAAGGCTCCTGTTAACGAGAATACAGAGTAAAGTAATCTTGGCATGCCAGACTCCAAGACCATGGTCAATTTTACTCTCCTCTGTCCTTCTAATTCACCAAGCAAAGTCGTGTTCTGTGTGCCCGTGCCTCAAGTCACCAGTAAGCTGTTGATGATTGTAGCCAACAACTTCTACAACAGGTCACAGCAGAGAATCAGTTCAATTGCCAAAGCCACGGGTGCCCATCAGAAGTTTTTAAGACTGCCCAAGATAAATTCACGTGCCTTACAACTAGAGTAGTCCCAGCTAGGTGAAACCAAGCACCACTACTTACAGTTACTCAGCCTCAAGAGAGGAAATCCATTTCCCAATCCTCTCAGCCCCACCATTTAGCAACCGAAGAGAAAAAACAGAAGCTGCAGAGGAGATAGTGTGCAACAAATGTCCAAAGCAACTTATTACAAGAAAAATGCTTGAGCAACTTGAAACTGAAATAACTTGGTTTAGCTTTGGGGGCAAAGAGCCCTGCACCCTCTCTGCTAGGGCACTGAAAGCAGCGTCCACAGAGGGACACGGCCACACGAAGAGCTGACCGCCACGATCTGAGCAAACCGTACCAAAACCCAAGCACGATGGCATGCTCAGAGCAGAGTTCACATTAGCAGGGGCCCCTGCTAACGAGCCCCATCTTGCAATTCAGAAAACGTAAGAAAACCAGCAGAGCTGGGGAGGGCTTCTCAGAGAGCCTGAGATGCACGAGGCTGCCAGCTAACCTGGCTTTCCGGGGAGCCATCTCCTCCTATTCTGAAATTACCAGAGGGCTGGAAACTCACCGCTCGAGGTAAGCCACTGGGGGTCCCATAAAGAAGCGGGATGTGACAGTAACAGCAAGCTGCTTGCCAAAAAGGTACTGCCACTTGCTCCACCCTTGCAGCACGTTTGAGTTTCCTTCACGCTGGGACAAAGGCCTGCCTTCCATTACCTCGTACTTATGATATTTGACTTTGAAATTACTGGCAAAGAAGGGCAGTAGCTGTTCCAGATCTTAGGAAAGTCTACTTATAAAAAGCTCCAAGAGCAGATTACACACTAAGAGGAGAGAAAGCTAAATATAAAACCCTTGCTGTATTCGGAAACATATTTGATCAAGGTAACAAGAGCTTGTTTACTTCTCAGCTTCTTCACATGACATTTCCACTTTCTCTAGACAAGCATTTAGCAGATATTTCAAATCATAATTTGTGATAATTCCAAATCGCCGCTATCTCTGTTACATAACGCGGTCCTCAAGCACGTTGCAGCCTTGCAAAAACATTCCCTGGCAATAGCGGGCCGCTTCCCAAAGCAGCAGAAACTTTGAGAGAGCTGGGGGAAAGTTCATTCAGACAGACAGTAAACACGGGCAGCCTGGCACCTCCAACTCGCCCCGACCACCTCCCACATTTGGGGAGGAAACGGAACACAGAGAGGCTTTGCTTTGGCTGTTGGCAGCTTGAAAGCAGCGTTAAGCTGGCTATCTGGATAGATTATCCCCAGAAACGCACAGATTCCTGCGTGCAATACGCAGGGCACGTTCTCAAAACAAATAGAACAGGGCAAAACTCCAGCGCCGCTCTTCAGCCGGATGAAAACTGACCTACATCTTCTGAACATAATTAGTTCTGCTTATAAATGGAAACTAACTTTGACATTTAGCTGGTGTTTTCTCGAGATTCTTGCAGAAATCTAGGAGATGGAGAGTCAAGTGCTCCAGTAACGCTAAGGAGAGGTGAGCCTCCACCTCCTGTGCTGTTCTGGCTCTAACAGCTGTCCTAACGAGGAGCTTCTCCTGCATCACCTGTCTGCTGTTGCAGGGTCTTTCCTTGGAACTGATTACATCCAAAGAAATAAATTGCACCCTTTTCACCAGTGCCTTTGCCACGGTTAGCACTGTGAGGGCAGGAACAGCAATAAATGGTTTCTGAGCAAGATACTGGTCTTGTGGTGATCTCTACCAAACAGAAAATAATTTGGCTGCTGGAGACCCCGAGGAGGAGACCCCAGCACCTCTCTGGGTACTGTGCAAGGGCGAAGCACTGCCTGGTGTTCGGGGAACCCCCTGTGCTCAGGTCTGTGCCCTCTTGTCCCAAAACTGGGCACCACAGAGACAGGCCCGGCTTTGTCTTCTGCATCCCCTCCCCTCATGTACTTGTACGGATCCATGGGACCTCTTTACATCTAAAAGAAAAAAATGCAAAGGAGACTAAATTCAGAGGATTACCAAAGGCTGGTTGGATACTGGGCTGGATACTCGGCTCTGCCAAGAGACTTCACACCACCAGAGTGAGTTTAGCTGGAAACTGCTGTAATCAAGTCATGTATGTAGCTAAAATGGATCGCAAAAAAACTGGAAGGCCAGGGCCCCTTCCCTCCCGCAGCACGGCTGCACAGACACTGATGCAAACACAGAGCATGGACAGAAAGGAATAACAGGACAGCACAGCAAGCTTCCACTGGACCAGCAAGGAAATTATTAGAAACTAACGATAATGAAACCAAGGCCTGGAGAGTGCTATTTTAATGCACGTTCACACTTACACCCTACTATTGGTCAGCTCTTCTCTCTCTTTTGCCCCACTTTGTTCTGTCTTTTTGCACCTAACCTCCAGGAGTATCTGCAGATTACACGAGCAGATCCTTTACGTGCTCTGCGACATCTCCACGAGTCGCCTGGCAAGCCAACTCCCAGTTCTCCCCAAGGATGGATTTTCTCATGCATCCAATTCCTGCAATTTATTACTGCCATGGCCATTTGTCAGCAAGAGGAAACTGAATGGCTTTAAACTGATACTACTACACTCCAGGCAAGTTTTAATAGCTGAAAAAGCAGACACAGAAATCCCTCGTTACCACGCCACCAATTAAAACACGAGGTTTTCGCCTGCAATGGAAAACAAATACATTCCTTCCTCCTTGCTTCCACTACAACACGAACAGCGCTTTTTCATTAAAATAAGGGTGTAGTTTAATACTATTTTTCCTTCTGCTCAAGACTTAACTTTTCAAACTATTTCACGTTAACACAACTTAGGTAGTGACTGATTACTTTTTAAACAATTAACAAATACTGTAGAATGCTAACAGGAGAACAACTGAAGCAAACTGATCAAAATATTAATCAGACAGGAATTGCGGAAGAGTTTTCTAAAAAGTAAAATTGCTCAAAACAAGACCCTGACTAATCATTGGAAAAGTAAGTTGCAACTATCTAACTATTGTTTTCCTACATCATGGTACCCATAGTTATAAAAATTGCCTGGTGATGAATCACTTCAAACTATTTTTAAATGCATCTACGCAGATGATATTTATAGTTTATGCTAGCTTATCTGTTCTGCATGTTTTTCATGTTAGCACCTTTTTAAAAGGTTGACAGGGACAGCCATGGCAGAGCGGACTGCAGGTCTACCTCGTCCGCGCCCCCCTCGTGGGCTGGGCCCAGCAAACCAGCAATAGTAAAACGGTGTGGAAGGAAATGCTTTCCTTCACTCCTCTCTGATGAGCAGCCGAAGAGAGGTCCAGGGATCCCGAGAGCTTATCTGGAACACCTGCACATGATGTTCTTCACCTCTGCTGTTACGGTGGTGCTTAGACTCAGGCAACTTCCACATAAGCATCCTTGTGTTGAAGAGCTTGAAACACGAGCCTGCTCCAAGACGTGCACTGGGACACTTCAGATGCCGATTATCCACGAGTTCCCCAGATGTTTACACTCACACAGAAGCACAATCACTCGCACATATATGGCCCAGTAGTATATAGGATCCTGTGGCTGCTTTGTTAAAGGGAAGGGTGAATGGAAACACGAGGCAAACAGTCCTTGTCTAGCCCAACCACTGTACCATACAACCCTCACCTCCGAGATGCCTTCTGCAAGGGATTCCCTTCTTCTGCCCAAATTCCTCCACACATTTCTAATATCTGCTACTGGAATTTTTTCTTTGAGAAGACACAGTGAAAGTTGAGTCTATAGGACACGCAGGGAGGTTATTCTATACAATTTAATACCTTCTTATGCAGTTCAATAATTCCCTTATTATTTGACCACCATTAAACAAAGACAACAGTGTAAATCTTTCTGAAAGAGCACAACTAAATTGAAACCAGAGAAAACAGCAATGTATGGCAAGTTAACGATGCTTCCAGCTTTGGAAGACCATTCATTAACTGAGCATTTTTTTTAAAGAGGCATGGGCAAGTTATTTAATTTTTAATAGGAACACCTGAAATGCAAAAGAACATTATCAGGATTCACATGATAAGGACGATCCAGACTGCATCACTAATTTGCAGAGTTGGCATTTTCAGTGAGAGATTCCATGTAACTGCTAGTGACATGACATGGCCGTAAGGCCGGGAGGAGGAAGGAGATCCCTACGCTAGAGAAACCGCGGGCGTATACTTAGAAAAAAAATTTTGCGAGATAATTGTCTTTATAAGAGCTGAGGTCACTCCAGGGTGTTGTGGTGAATGCCTGCTGATTCTGCAGGGAAAGCTGGTGTTTGTGACTTGACCAAGGCCACTGCGGGAGCCTGTGACAACTGATTGCGAAGGAGCTTACCGAGCACTTCGGGTGACGCTGCCCTCTATCACTCTGACCTCAGCTGGGGTTTCGCAAAAGGCAAAGGATCTGTCTCTGGGTAGCCTGGAAGAGCTGACCGAGAGCGGATCGCCTCAGGGAGAACCGCTCACCACGAGTGCCTGGTTCAGTGAAGATGTTTTTAAGGTTTAGCATGAGGAAATAACGTTGCTATGAAAATTTAAAAAAAGAATCCAAGCCACCTCCTTGCCATTTCTTGAAGGACGGATGAGGTGTCCACAGGCATCACCACGCTGCAGAGGTCAGCTCTATGCTAACATCTATAAATCTGCCTCATTCAGTTACCAGCTTAGCAATCCTCACCTTGAATAGCTGCACTGCTTGAGATCCAGGAAACTTTTGCTGCTTGTGCTAAGCACCCTTTGTACACTAGGCACAGTCACTCAGATATTTCACACACGGTGTAAGAAACTTGGACCTAAACGTCAACTGCCTTCCACGGTCCCTGGCTCTGTCCAGTCCTGTAGCTGTGTATGAAGCTGACTTTAGTTTGTTTTTATTTTTATTCCCCCTCTACTAAGTCACTCGGCTCTCATTGAGATACCTAATTTATTAAAGTCTAATACACGAGCCAGCTGCCTTTCCACAAGCAAAAAGGCGTAATTCATACAGGTTAGGTGCAGTCTAGTCAACACATTAATCATAACCTGCAGCGTGATATCAAAAATAAGTAGGCTGGAGGTTTTGTTAAAGGCGTGTAACACGTTCAGGAACTTTGCAACCTGCACGGCTTCGGGACTGGCAGTCCATCTTAGTAACTTGATAAAGTATTTTGGGGACTATTCCATGCGTGTCACTCAAAAAGCACCTGTTTGGTGTCTAGATGATTTAGGCACATATGTGGGTGCAAATATATGCGTGTATGCACACGCACAGGCTCCTGCTCTTCTGAAATTCAGTATAAATTTCTGTAAATTAATTTCACCAGAAGACAAACGAGAAACACCTCCTTTCGGTTAAATGCCCTAGCGCTACACACCGGCTATCACATTATCCATCGCGCTCCCTTTTGCAAAATTACAAGGCGAGAACCCACCGAGGGCGATCCCTTTGCCGATACCCCCCTGGGGGCAGTGGGCACGGAGCTGTGGCAGGACCCTCAAACCCCTGAGGCAGCCGCTGGGCTCCCTCACGAACCCCTCTGAAGGGCTGCAGGAGCCGCGCGGCGCCCGTACCTGGGAAGCATCGCTGGACCCCCTGGCTCCCCGCCGCTCGGGGCAGTGCCGTGCCGAGCCGATCCGTGCCGATCCCAGCGGATCCCAGCCGATCTGAGCCGTGCCGAGCCCGGCCAGCAGCGGCCGCCAGCCCCGGCCGGGCTCCCGGAGCCGCGGGGCCGGCGGCCCTGAGGCAGCCTCCCGGCAGCCGCCCCGCCCCGGCCCGCCCCGCCCCGCCCGGCCCCTCAGGGGGCCAAAGGGGGGGGATCGGAGAGCTGAGGGAGCGGGTAGATGGCGCCCATCGGGGGCTCCCGGCCCTCTGAGGGTGTACATGGGGCTCTCTCCCCCACCCCGGGCCTGCCGCCAGCTGGAGGGCTTCCTGCTCGCGGTGTGGGAGACGTGATGTGCCTCACAGCAGTCTTGCCCAGCTTGGGTGTCCGTGGGGCTAACCGCCCGCCTCACGCTCTGTGTCCTCTTTGGGCATCAGGCAGCAAATGGATACAGGCAGGGGAACAGCCCCACAGCTCCTGCTTCCCTTCTTTTATCTGACAGCCCACCACTGGCTTTGCCAGTACTGCAGCCACAGAAGGAGTGGGAGACCCACGGCTCTCCTGTCCACAACACAAAGCACAGGGCTATGGGCACACAACAGCTGAGCTCTGCCCCAAAATCCAGCAATGCTGGCACCCAGGTGCTGTCCCCCAGGCACTGAGCTCCTCTCCTGCACATCCCCTGGACTCAGCCTGTGAGAGGTCCCTAACCTACCTGCACCACAGGAGTTTTGCCATGGCCTTTTCTGTGGAAAAAATACCTTTGGTGCTGTGCAAGGGTTTTGACGCAAAAGCAGTGAAACTATGACACAGAGACTTGGTTTCAAAGCCAGAACTATGATCTGCTGCAAGCACAGGTGTTTCAGGGGAAATTTCTCGTCGTTGAGGCCTTGATCCCACAAGGACGGACACCACAGGCTTGGCTTTTCGTGTGCGAGCAGTGCCAGGGAATTCAATGGGATTACTCACATGAGTAGGGCTAAGCATGTGCGTGACTGCAGGACCCATGCCTTAAAGCCAAGCCTTGCCTTTAAAGCTTAAAATGCCACCCCTTGGGACCTGGAAGCAGCAACGTTTGACCTCTGTCTGCTACCTTCGTGGTGCAGCGAAAGGAGTGTGCCGTACACAGAAACCTCCTTTACCTGTGTGGCAAGCGCACTGCTCTCTAAAGGTTACTGATGTCAAAAGTGACCTTTTTCTTAGAGATGCAATAGTGAGAAGTTCAGTGTGATGTATTATGTAAACATTTATTTACAGGAGTAACATCTAAAGTTTCCATTTTACCTCAGGGTAACCCGATGCGTGCTGAAGACAAGTGCTTTGAAAGCAGACCCAGCCTCCATCCAACAACTGACCAAGAAAAATTGTTGGAAGGAATTCCTGCTCAAACCCAGCCGCAAAGCCGATGGGCTGCAGGCTTCAGCCTCAGCCACACCACTGAACATTTATCGCTGGGGGAAGGACTGGTGCTGCTTGGAGCTGCTCCACCCCCGGACCCAAAAAATAGACAGGCTTTTTTAAGACCAGATGCGCACCACGCGCTCCTCCAGGTGAGCATCCAGGCAGAGCGAACCTCCTGGTCAGAGCTGGACCAGGGGAGAGACCTGCTCAGAAACACCTGATGCTAAGTTTCTGAGGACAGGGAGATTTTCTGGGCACACCTGGAGGTACGTAGGGTATTTCAAAGCTGAGTCCAAGCCTGCACTCAGGTCCTAGGCTAGGATCTGAGATGGTGGCTCCTTATTAAACATAAGCCCAAATCCTCAAAACAGCACAGGATAAGAAAAAAAAAAAAATGTTACTTTCTTCATTTTATCCACAGGCACTTCTGAAAACTTAATTTAAAACTACAGCAAAGGCTCATATGCAACTTTTGGGTATAAATCAACTGTTTTTAAAGTCAGCAGGCAACAGTTTGCTCCGACCACAGGCTAAAAAAGTAATGAAATGATTCATTTTTGTTCTCTGCTGCCTTAACAAGTTTTCTTAGTCTTTCTCCTGAAAGAAGGCTTCCCTCACACATGTTGTAAAAGCACACAACAAAGAACCAGTAACTAAGCCAAGAAATGTTTATTGCTTAGTAATGCATGAAGATAGGAGCTGGAAGCCACACCAGACAAAAAGAGAGAAAACCAATTAGGAGTTTATTTGAAATCTGACTAGAAATACTTGGATACCATTTCTCTACAAATATTTGCCTTAGTAGAATTACCACTGAGCTAGGCTTTAAAAAAATGTGCTTTCTGTGCATTTTTGTATCCCTGCAAGAAAAAATAAAATTCCACTGAATTCCTCAGTGCTGGAGAAGAAGAGTGGACAGCATTAAAAAAATAAAATAAAAAATAAAGCACAAGCCCTCTGTATACAGGGAGCACATACCTGCACATACCACAGACAGGCACACACAAACACAAGCCCAGGCAAAGGTCAGTAAGAGCCAATACGACACGAAAGAGCACTGCACGTAGTCCATAGGTTTTTCAAAATGTAGGCACAATTTCCTTTAAAGCAAATCCGATTTTAAGGAAACGAGGTGCTTCTGATAAGCAATTTAGAAACAAGCAAACAAACACGCGCTTAACACCGGAGCAAAGCTTATAAACTCTCTACCCGCAGGATTCTCACTAGCATCAGGTCTCATGACTGGGATAAACTGTCTTTACAGGAGGCAGAAGGGAGCATCAGCATAAATACAGATCTGTCTCGGAGCATTCCTGGAGGGTGTGATAGGGAACATTTCTTTCTTGTAAGAATGTGGATACTGAGACCTCAGCAGCTCGACCGTCCCTTTACTGTTATAATTGTTCAAGTCCTGATAAAAGCTGCTTAAAATAAAAATAACCAGCAGAGTAAAAACCTGGTGCACGGTTAAGCTACTGGAACATTGGTGTTTGTTTTGTATCACATTTCCAATTGCGATCTCCTATAAATAAGCCACCAAACAAACCTCCATAATACCAACTGGTACTGCAAGACAAGAGGGCATTTTCCCCCCGCCGAACAGTTCTGGTATTGTGCACCCTCGGGTGTGCAGAGCAGAATAATCTTTCACTGCAGCTATTAAAAATAAATAGCTCAGCATTGTGCATGTCTAATGAAAAGCTGGGGAAAAAATAGAGGCAACGCACATTTCTCCTGATGCACACAAGTAGTTGCTGGAAATAAATAATTTGCTGAAAGCTCCCAGCATTGCCCAGGCTAGCACAGGAGGGCTCTGGGGGAAGTCCCCCTTCCTCCCCTAGCTGTGCTGTGGGATTCTGGAGATGTCAAAATAGGTTTTTCAATCTTTAATCCAGATATAGAACTAACTTTTGTTTTCCACCCCCCTCTTCAAAACACAGATGACACACGGCACGGGGGGACACGCAGCACCTAGCCTTGCCTGACACGTGGGAGTTTCCAGTAGACAACGAGGCGCACTTCACACAAAAAACCCATCTCTATGCCACATGAGACACCTGATGCAACAGGAGTACTTGGTGAACAATCCTAAGATTCTCATCTTTAATACACAAACATTGAATTCTCTGAATTTGTCTTCAGCTTCAAGTCTTTAAAGCTTGTATTTTCTGCCTTGCAGCTGTAAGGACTATGGCAGATTTTGTTTCTTTTTACACAACCGAAAACTCGAGGTTCTCACTGCGTTATTTCAGAATGAGACACCGCACAAAGCTCTAAGGTGCACACACAAATCACTGACATGCTCCAGCTGCGCCCGACACACCACGCGATTTCTGCTCCAACACCGAGTAATTTAACATGTTCAGATGGCCATTTCTAAAATCAGGCAGATGTCTCAAGAAATGAGCAACTTCTGCGTTCTAGCTTTTGAGCCTTCAAATGGCTGCTTTTTATTTTATTTTCTCAATGCTTTTCAAACCAGAGGCTTGGCATCTGTGCACAGGAGGTCGAGCGGGGCTGGGTGCTGCTGTGCCTGCGCCCCCCAGGGCAGCTCCCGGCCCCTGCTGGCCCCAGCACAGCCCCGAGCCCCCCGGCCTCGCAGGCCAGGATGACCCCTGGTGGATAGCTTCAGCTGGGAACACTGCACCCCACAAACACCCAAGCAGCCACCGCTGCCAGGGCACGATGGCAATAACTCCACTGAGGACCAGGATGTGGGTGGCACGGCCCAGCCAGCCCCACACAATGCCCAGGAGCCCACCACGGTGTCGGGGTGGTGGGGGCATCCTGCTCGTGGTGCTTAGGGCACCCTGCTGCACTCGTGGGAGCTTTTACGGGAAAGCATCGCCTCGGTGGTGAAAGTAATAGAGGCCGAACAGGCAGCTTGGAGCGCTCCTTGGCAGTAGTCCACCTCCGTGTAATTGATTAAGGCGGCTGCACTTGTGACTGAGTGAGAACTGAGAGCCCAATAAATCTCCAGATAAGTATTTGCTGCTCAGATGTGGAAAGGGACTCTTAAGGACCCTTTGTAACTTGCTGCAACAGATGTTGAGAACATCCAGAGACCTCCCTGACCACTTGGGACAGCTTACTGTGCTCCCTCACCCAGCAATCACATTTTCAGATACAGCATCAAACGTGCAAGGACCTCAGTTTCAAGCCTTCAGCTCAGCCACCCCCTGCCCAAACTCGAATCATTCGCATTTCCCACAAATTTTGCCCAGTGCTTCCAAAAGCGTTCTCTTTCCCCATAGCCTGCTCTCATTTATCTGCACAGACAGCGCTGCTTTCTCTAAGGTTTATGTGAGCTTTTTTTTCTTTAAAAACAAGAAAAAAATGAAAGAAAAAAGCTGCAGCTGTTCAGGGTTCCTCAGAGAAGAAGGCAGACAGATGTAAGTAGTTTATTCTCCACGGATTCACGACGATCAGTGCATGAGCAGCATTTTACTCTGTCCCTCATGTGACTGTTTAATTAGGTGTTGATTCACTCAGTCATGAGACACAAGGAAACAGGGCTGCAAGCCCTAACGTCAAAGGAAAAGTAATGCCTGTTCTGCCAGTTTCTGTATTAGCAAAGCACAAAGGGGACATCCAGTTCTGAAAAGCAAAACTCATGTTTCCTTGCCCATAAGCCAAACCATCGGATCACTTCAACCCTTCCGCATGAAAAAGAAAACACCCTGAGCGACGCTGGAGGCGGCTGCTTGCAGAGCCCCCATTTTTCCCTCCCCAGGAGAGCTGAGACCAGGCTGAACGCCGTCCCTGCAGGCTTGGAGCTGAGCAAGCCCTGCAAGCAGGGTGCGCCCTTGTCTGGTGATCCAGGTCCAAGCTTCGGGACACAATGCCTGCCTTTTTGTTGTTGATTTATTATTTTTTTTTTAAAGGAATACTAGCCCTGCTGCTGTGCCTTCCTTCCTGGCTGTAACACCATTCCTTATTACCAAAGAGCTTTTCTGTTATGGGGTCCCGTTGCCACAGCAACAGGCTCTTAAAAATATCACAGAAATTTTCAGCACATGGTAAACCGATTTCCCAAACTCTGTATATTTGTAATAGGAAAAGCTGGAGGACAATTATTTATATGAACTCGGTCCAGCCGAAGCTTGATGTACGGATAATCCCCAAATGCTGCTTGTAGCCTAAAGCCTGGGTTTGCACGCTGGACTTCAGCTTGTTATGTTACCAGGTCACTACCAGAGTCACACAAAATCATCAAAGATGATCATTTCTCCAACAAAGGCTACCTTTAAATTCAGCGTGCCACCAAAATGCACTAAATGCCAAAAGATTTCTCCCACAGAACGTGACGTTAACCCTTCAGCAACATTTTCGATGTGTTTGCAGTCTCACCCTCACTTGGGTAGATCTTTCTCAAAAAAAAAAAAAAAAAAAAAAAAAAAAAGCATTAGGCCCTGGATCAGCAACTTATTTAAAACACATGCCTAATGCTAAGCACATGAGCGGCTGCGTTGGGAGCAATGAGGCTCCTCACGTACTTAAAGCAAAGCACATGGCTGGGGCTGAGTGCTGACTCAGTCCTATTCCCCCCTCGGATTTCACCAAAACCCCGTCTCGGTTACAGGGGAACAACTGCAAAACGCGGGCAGAGGGTAACAGTACAAGGCAGTGTGAGGACCTAGCGCTTGTGGAACGAGATCCCGGTGTGTGTACGAGGTGCAGCACTACCTACAGCTGGGTAAAGCCACCGGTGCTAGCGTGGGGCACTCCCAGGAGCCAGCCACAGGGACACCACCGGGACAGCCCTGCTGCTTGTGACCCAGGCATCCTCCAACACCCGTGTAAAGCCCATCACGACGCCCAGCCCAGGCCCTACAGCTCCAGTTTCTTGCTCCAGGGACAGCTCTGCACCGGGGAGCCCTCAGCCAGCCTCTGCCAACCCCGCTGCACTTCAAGGCGAGTGCCAGGCCGACCCAGAGGCAACCACGCAGGGCAGCAGAAAACCTCCGCAGCCAGGAGGAGCAGGGAGCAGCCACGCGGAGGGCATCGTCCTGCAGGAGATGGGCTGCTCTCCAGGAGAGGAGCCTGCTCTGGCTCGGCTCCCGCTCGTGGCCGGAGCACCGCTCCCCTGCTGGCTCTGTGAGCCGAGTCGAGCCTGCTGCGCTTGTGGAAGGGCTGAGATCTCGGTTTGTGGAGCTACTGCAAGAGCCCTAAGACGGCTGCGAGGAGGCGAGACTGCTCAGCTCTCCAAGGCGAGAGTCATGCTGCTGGGTTGTTTTCCAAATTAAGCAGGCAAAGGTGACCTGAAACTATTTCAGGTAGATCTATATAGAGCAGACAGACACTGAAGGCACCGCTCGACTTCGCTTTTATGTAACTCGTGAGGACATGAGGACAAATATAAAGCAGATGCTCAGACAAGCCACCCAGCCACACAACTTCATTTAACATTAGCTAAAAAACCAGCCTGGCACCCAGCACACACTCTAGGACCAGGAGGTTTTGGTGCCCCACTGGTGGGGGTCCAGCTGGTTTTCCAGGAGCTGCTCCATCACAAACTGAGCTGAACAAAGTCCCCTGCTGGGTCTGCAGCGCTCACTGCTGCTCGCAGTTCTGTACCCTACTTTCCCGGTGTCCCCTTTGGTTTTCTAGGTCTTGCTCCATGCTCACAGCCTTGGGTTTCTAAGAACAGTAGGACAGTGAAGGACTGCCCGCTGTCTCGTGATTCTTAAAGAAAAAAGAAAGGAAGAATTACAGCCTCGAGCACGTCAGGAGGTGGGACCAGCTCAGGGCTTCTCAGCCCTACCTCTGCCTTTTGGTAATTACTCACAGCTTAGGAGGGACACAGCAACTTCCAGATTAGCTACTCATACAGGATCCGCTGTTCTACCAGCCCTAAAACGAGCCCTTCAAGTTAAGGGACTGAAGCATTTAGAGGAGATAGATTACATACAAAATACATTGTCACTCTTTTTTGGATAGCATTTATTCAAAACAGATAGAGGGCCTAATTTTCATGATGAAACAGACAGCGAGTTTTTAACTCGGGAGGTTCCTTCAGGGCAAAAATTGCAAAAGAACTCACATGAGATTCCAGGGCTATTTATCCCAAACCCTAATCCAAATCTAATCCAGATCCAGGCTCTTCAGGTCAGTACTATACAAAAATAGCCTTGAATGTCAGACATGCTGAGCAAGAGCGGAGCATGGCCAGAATGGGCTTTGCGCAACGTGTTTTAAGGAATCCCACTGCTGCCCCCATCCACTCCAAGGCATTCAGCGGCTCTTTTGTCCCTTGCATGTGATCCGTGCGCTTGGCTGGGGTCAATGAAAAGTCCAACGGGAGAGCGCTGGACCTGGAAAACAGCAGGGCTGGATCGCTGCTTTCTGCCTTGAACTTCTGATGGTGCTCTGCACACCGCCACGGTGCAAGGAAGACTATGCAAAGAACACGTGTTATGCTTTAAAATAGTTTAAGAGATCAAAACCAGATAAAAATGGACTTGAAAAAAATACCGTGTAATAAGACTTTCAAAAACTTGGTAAACCTGAGACACCTGAGTAAAGGCTGATAGCTGGTGTCAGCCAGCCGAGCACCCAGCCTCTGAACAAAATTAACCTCCTTTAAAGGTGCCTTGAATCGAAGGCACAGCACAATTTTATAAACCAGGCTGGTGTGTAGCACTTACGCACGTATCAAAACCACTTTTGTTGGTTGGATGCCTGTTCTGTATTTCTTCATGAGAAAGGGCCTCCAGTGACATTTTAATAGTCTCCAATGGGCAGGAATTTCTAGGTATTTGAAGCTTTCCAACACACACCTGTCCATCCAGGGGGACTTTCTGGTGTAGAACAGCTCAACTGGCCAAGTCTTACAGAAAATTCCACCTGACAGATCCATGCAAGCTCTGGGCATCTTTTGGGACCAGCCCACAAGGCTTTTCTTACTCCTAAAGCCTTGTTCTGTCTGCGATAAAGAAATGGCAGGTTCAGACCCACGTGCCCTCGCTGGGTATCGGCACCGAGGCCGAGCGCACCCCTTCCTCGTCACGGGATCCTGCTGTGCGCAGGCTCCGACCCAGCTCTGCCTCACAGAGTCAACAGCAACGCCTGATAAAGCCAGCACTGCCACCGGGAGAGGCTGCACTTCATCAACACGTACACTAAGCACATTTTTGGGAACCCCCTTTTCAACAGCTTTGGGGAGAACGGGGTGCGAGGCACTCCGGGACGGCACGGCCAGCCAACAGGCGTGGGGGGAGCAGCTCCAGCCTCCCAGAGGGGCTCCCCTGGGGCTACAGCACTCCAAAAAGCCCTTCCCAGGCGAGCTGCGATCAGCTCAACATCACCACGTGCATCTTCTGCGGCTCACATACCGCAGCCTGACACGAGCAAAACCAGCTATTCCCTCCCCTCATCCCTACAGAGCGGCACGTCCACTCTGCGCTCTCACCCAAAAGCGTTTTCTGGCCTCATCTCTGCTCTGCTGACTCTGCCCGTCCACACGAGCACCTGTAAGATGTGGGGACTGGAAGAAACCTGGCGCTGCGGGTACCCCGCTGTGAAGCAGTACCAGCCCCGCGGGAGGCTATTTATTCTGCTGCAGCAACAGGAAAGAAAGATCACGTGCAGGACAGCAAGAGCTGTCAGTGCCACCGGGATATTTCAGCCCGGGTTGGTTTTTTGTTTTGGAAAGGAGCTGTTGGCAAAGTAATCGCTCACTTGGCTCTTCCTTTCTCTTTTCCCTTCTCATTGCAGTGCATGTCATTTAAAGTGACACAGCAGTGACCCCAAACAGGATGCGCCCAACTGCTTGTGGCAGGAGGAGGAGGGGACACTACAGTGCCCTGGGGAAACCTCTAGAGAAGAGAGGCAGCACTGCAGTTCTTGGACAGGACAAAACTAAGAAAAGAAAAGAAAAATGGAAAAGAAAGCAATCTGGCCTTTAACCCTTTTATTCCTCTGCATGTGCATACCAGTTTCCAAAGCAGAGGACCCAAGAGGGTCAGTGACAGGGTCAGGGAGAGCACCACAAGGCTCAGGGAATACCAAGCCCATCAAACATGTGCCCCGAGTCATGGCAGCACCCCCGGCTGCTTCCAGCTGCACTCACCTCCTGAGCATAGGGCAACTCCGAAACGCCACCGCTTCATACTCCTTACACCCAGCTCAGCATTTCCAGCCTGATTTTTCTCTGCTAAACACAGCAGCTGCTGTTGCTCATGTCACACCTTCCCCCATGCCCCCTGAACCTCTCGGTGCTGCTGCCCAGATGGGGAAGGAGCCCGGGCCATGGCCAGCAGCCGCCGGGCCCCTTTCCATCAGCAGAGCCCCGCGGTGGGCTCCAGCTGCTCCCGGGCAGCGAGCGCTGCACCGAGCAGGCAGAGCACCATCGCTTCTTGGCTGGTGGACAAGAGAAAGCGATCGAAAATAAAGATTAGTTTTCAAAAAAGTCTTCCCATCTCTTCCGCTGCCAACATCTCCGCTTATGTTTATTCAGCACCTATTAGCGCCATCAATCCTCACGCTGAAGGCTCACAACAATACTCCTCTGATCGAGGAGGGGAACGAGTCCGTCCAGCATGATATTAGACAATTTCGGCCTACCTGCTGTGTACACACACACCCAATTTGGCTCTCTCACCGCCTGGGGGAACACACAAGGCCTTACTACAAAGCAGCGGGCGCTGTGCTGGCCGAGGCTCTCACTGCTCAGCCCTCTGCCTCGTGTCGCTGTGGCCGCACGCACGCTCTGGCCGCGGGCAGAAAGCGAAGATAGCAGGGAATGTTTTGAAGCACACACGGGTACGTACACACACGAGACAGAGATCTGAGGACAGGGTCCTTCTTGCTCTCTGGGACCTCTTTCCTTCCAGCCTACATCTCCTCTTGCTGAGCTCAAGGCTGAGACACCGAAAGCCTTCAAACCTCACCGAGTTATGCTGAAAGTGAGGACGCTCACCCCTTAGAGGGCTGGGCCTTTTTGTATTTGTGTTAATTTTTATTCGTTTCTCTTTTAAAAATGTTAAATAGAGACAACCTCTTGTCAAACAAAGTGCCTATTCCCTCTCTGAGAACAACTCCACTCACGAAGTGCCCTCCCCTGGCACTGCTTTTCCTCCAGTGTGGTCATCACCGGTGTCACCTCCTAAGTGCAGGTTAGCTGATTTCTCTGGTGGCTACCTATAGAAAAGACCAGTCTTTAAACAAGCTTACACCAAATCCAAGTGAATAACTAAATAAAAATGACTTAGCAGGTGGTGTTAAAGGGAAAACGGCATTTAGCACATGCTCAGCTCCTGAAACCTTACCTTCTGACCCCAGCGTGGAAAAAAGGCTTACACACCACCCAACCAGAAGCCACCTAGCAGCTCTGTGACTGCTTTCACCGACAAGGTAATGTGATGACACGTTTTAAATAGATATGCTTTCAGACTAACCAAAATAACCAATTTGGAGACAACTGTAAATAGGATACTATGAAAAAACCACTAGAATTTGAAGCAGGTAAATTAAAGTCAGCCTTATACCAAATCGGTATTTCTGCTTATCTGAAAAAGGAAGCTTACTAAACACTTTGTTCACATAAAATATAATTTTGTTATAATCTCATAAAAATCTATCTTAATCTGTTTTGATTTTTTGCTCTATCAATTCCATACTTTGCCACTACGTCTGTTTTGGAGGAAAAAAAAGAGACCATCAGTTCATGACCGGTGCCTCCTGCATGCCTGGGAGATGCACGCAGTTCAGAAACCAACGTGCTTGTTTTCACAGCTTCTTAACCCTCCACGCTGTCAGTGGAACAATTTCCTTTTCTAACAAGAAAGTAATTTCCAGTAACTCATAGCAACTGAAATATGTTTAGGTACTGAAGGGAAAAAAAAACATGCACACAAACCAACACAGCACCTTTCTCTGCTTCAGTTTTGTGTCAGAGCTGGGACTGCCTTGCAGTAGTAAGGCAGGCAGCACTGGAAGCCAATTCACTGTCCGAAGACTTGACGTGTTTCTTTCTGTCTGTCTTTAAGGGGGTAATGGTGCTCTTTTTCCTGTAGCAACAGGAAAATTCTGGCAGAAAACCTGCCTTACAGATTCTGATGTTCAGATAACGTCATTCAATGAGAACAAGCTTCTGAGGAGAGAGCGCTCACCCTGTGTTTTGCAACTTATGTTCCCCGTGCACACAACCACCCACAGTTCATCAGCTGTACCTACTTTTCATTAACACCTGAAGTAATACCACTTTCCTACCAATTCCTAGTAGGTAAGCAGTAAATAAACCATTCAGCTGAACGCTCCAAATTGAAAGAACATCTTCTAGGTAGGTCTTCTTGGGGGACATCACAGCCAATAAAATTTTAAAAAATAATCTCATTTCCACTGGATAATTCATTCGTTTGCTAAATGCTCAAATGCTTTCTTATGACTTACCATCCTCTCTCACAGCTGCCCAAATCACAGCACACTGTGCTGAGCCCACAGCCTCTGGAGGCCTGTTTTTGCCTTGGGATAAAGCTGTGCAAGGAAGGCGTAGCAGGCAAGAGAAATCTGGGCAGACGGTGTGTATTTTAGTTCTAGATAGAAAGCAGAACCACCCAGCAAATGGAGATCTTGATATTCCAGTGCTCACAGTAACCCGGGAGTGGCCTTTCTGGTGGCTGTCCACAAAGCCACACAGCGGGTGTCACCTCCCGAGCCGCCCAGACTCTGCCTGTCCCCACATCCCTCCCGACGTGCCCGCCGCAGTGCGTCGCCCACCGGAGCACCACGGCCACCAGGTGCCCGAGGGGACACCCAACGGCACCCGCACGATTTTCAGTACAGGTACAGAAACCGAGCTGGCTCACACTTCTGTTCTCACAACCTCCATCACACATGACCGAAAGCGACCAAAAGGTTCCGAAATTGCTAAGAGGGCAGCAGCAGCACTGCATAAGCCACCGCTTCCATAAGCACCGAGGCTAAAAACAAAAACAACACAAGCATACAGCAAGGCGACAGCTCCTGGGGGCGATGCTCAGACAAGACGCTTTCGCTGTTAAAACGGAAAATGACACAGGAATTTGGGCAAAGATACTGCTCTGGCTTGAACAGGCACAATGCCAGGATCTTAAGTCAGGGCTGAACCGAGCTCGAAGTTTCTTCATTTATCTACTAAAACAGATGGCAGAGAACTGCAACTTGGCTCCTGTTTCTTTCCAGTTATATATCACACAAGCTGAAAGGGTAGAGGCTTTGTGATATAATAAAAAGTGTTAAGTTTTGTTGACGTTTTAGCTGGGCCAAGGGAAAGACGCTGCTCACGAAGCACACATCTGGATTTGCGTCAAATACCACGAAGGGGCAGGGCACAAACAGTACCTGTGTTACAAGAAGTAAGACCATTTCTCTGATGGATTTTACTCATTTCAGGTCAAAATCGCCAGTGACAATGTTGTGGAAATATCCAGAGCTGATCAGTGGGGTGCAAGGATCATTTCCATGTGTCAAGACAGCTCCTTTCAGCAGCCCAGCGCTCCAGCTACCAATGTGGGGCTGCTGCTGGTTCACTCACCTGCTCAGGCTGGAGCGGACAGGAGGTGTCTGCAGCACAGCTTGCTGCAACTAAAGGCCATGGGCAGCACTGCAAAGAGCCCCTCACCTGTACAGAGTGAGGGTTTCTTCCAAGGCTGTAGTTTCAAAGAGAGAGCATGCACAAAAGGCTGAGGTTACCTAGGCTATCGCCCCAAAGCCATCAGGCAAGGCTGTTTAAAATAAAGAGCTTTTGGTGTAGTCAAGCTACTTAAGTCTCAAAGCTTAACCATTTGATATCAGTTACAAAATTACTTCTTTCGGAAAAGACAGAAAAATTCCAAAGTAAAAATTCCGCTGTACTCGTGGCCACGTGCTGCACACACACACTGTTAAGATCCTATATGCAGTTTGTGTAGCATTTTGTATAATTCACATGTTTGAACAAGTTTCTCTGTAGTGCATTGTGTTCTGAATAATAATATCTACAGAAGCTATCAGTTTCAGAAGAGGAAAAGGTGGAACTTCTTACGTAAAGGTGCAGAATTACCTCCATTAAAAGCTTTGGTAGAGCACCAAGCACCAGCACAATGCATTGTTGCAAAAATAAATAAATCATTTTTTGATACAAAGACTACATAGTAACCGTTCACACTTCCACCAGAGCAGAACACATCTGAGCAGGTATTTTTAGAAATAAGCGAGTAACCCTGCGGAAAGGACTGCCCCTCTTGAATGGGATCTTTATGGAGAAATTCCTCAAGCACAGCAACGCCGCGTGCATTTTGTGCGAGTTTCTCCAGAGTATTTCCCCTTCGTGAATCTGTTACTGCTCGGTGTAAGGTGGAGCAGCTGGTGCATTAGCAAGTCATTTACAAACGACTAAAATTACTTCCTGTTTTTAATGGGCACAACTTTTTTCCCCCCCTCCAGCAAACAGTACACACAGGAAGGTTTTCTACGCACACCACCCGCTCAGACTTTTTGTCAAGTGCTCGGAGAGGAGCTGTGCTCTCAGCTGATCCTGGAAGTCCACCGCAGCCACCCTGGATGTGCTAGCGAGACCGAGCTCTGCATTTTTCCTGCCGTTACTCACAAACATGTGATCTTGCAGACATTCTGCTCCAGATGTAGCAAGAGGAGAGCGCACAGCCGCCGAGCACGAAACCACTGCGCGCGTTACTTTCCACTTGTACAGCACGTCTCTAAAGCGGTCGCCTCTTGCATTAAGCCAAAATTACAGCAGAAGTTTCAGGCTCCGAGTCACATTGGGCCAGTTTATTCCAGAACATAAGCCTGAATTTGTCCAAGCTGTCACTAGGAGTGTATGCTTACTCTGAAGTGTGCACCCACCAAAGGATAAACCCCTCTGAAAACACACGGAGGGCAACCTCTCAGTCACCAAAGGAGCTGATCGTTGCAGGAGAGCGAGATCTGGGACCTGGGTCAGGTAAAAACACCTTCAGTCACCAGAAGACAAATGGTGGAACTGCTGCGGAAGAGAAGGAAGAGCTCGCAGCGGACAAACCAGCACAGACACCTCTTTGTGCCCCTGCGACCTCGTCTAGAGGAGGAAGGAAAAATCGGCACCTGTTGCTCTGCAGAAACACCTCCTTTCAGCGCTTGCCAAGTCTTCTGTAAAGCACACATAAAGGAGCATTTTCATTCCAGCACAGCTACACGTACGCACAGGGACCGTGACCAGAAGCCTCCCACCGTGGCGATCAGGTGCCAGCTCACCTCGGCTCCACAGGAGCAGAGCCTGCCTCATGAGACCTCTATTTTATTTTATTTTTGGCAGCAGGGCCCCCTTCAGATGACAGGGGCACAGCCCAACCCGCGGAGATCCCAGTGCTGGAAGGCACCGCAGGGCCCACCCGCTGCAGCCTCTCCTCAGAACCATTTCTCCCTCAGAGGAAGGAGCTGAGGCGCTGGAAGGGGAACAGAGAACGCCGCCGCCCCAGGAGCAGCGTGGCCAGCCGGCCTCTGGCACCTCGTGCCACCCGTGGCGAGGAAGCGGCCATGTTGCCTCACAGGGCTCTGGAGGCACCACCAGGGCCTTGTCAGCACATGAGGAACCGACATGAAGGGCGCTAAGGCGAGCTCAGGCAGGGCCTGGCACCCGACCGTCCCCAAAGCGTTTGGTCCCTGCGAGTTCTGCGGTCACACACCCCTCACACCACGGGGTTGCTGCTCCAAATTAACTCCTGGCATCACACAGTAACACAAGGACAGCCATCATGGCCAGCCTGCTGAAAACCTGCCTCATGGGGCAACGCTGCTCCTCCAGGCACCATAGCCCCGGCTCCAGGCCTGACGGATGTTTCTGACAGACTTTTCTGACAGACTTTTCTGACAGACTTTTCTGACAGACTTTTCTCCAGGACACGCTGGATTCAGCAGCCCGTGCCCACCTGCAGAAGCACCGGGAGACCTCCAGACCTCCTTCTGGCTTGGAGATCTTCACCAGAAAGCGTCAAAAACCCTCCTGTCTCCAGAGGAGCTTACTGGCAGCGATTCATTTGCATCTTTCTCCTTCCTCGACGAAACTCGACTGAAAGCACTGGAAGGTATGTAAAAGCCCAGATGACAGGAAATGCAAAACAGAATTTGGCAACACAAAGTCCTCTGGAAAACAGTGATATATTTCAAAACACAGGCCAAAGTCATCGTAGCAAGAGAGAAAACTGCACATAAATCAAACATCTATCAAAAACTGGCTGCACTCAAGCTAATGAACACAACCAAAAAGCCAAAAACTCTTCCAGAGATATTACAGAAGAGACAGACATAAAAAAAAAACAAAAAAAAACTTAAGGGACATTAAAAGGCAAAAATGGGCTTAATAAAAACACAAGAAAATTTCTGGATTTCTTAAAAATTATGGGACAACAGCTTTTAAGATTCATCAGATAACTGGAAATGATGAAAAGCAGGAGCTATTATAAAGCAAAGTCCAGCTGAAGCTCTTTTTGGAGGTGTTAAGGCTGTGAGGTGGTAATATTTCAGTAATTTTACAGCCCCGGTGAACAATTTGTGGAATGGCAGAAGTGAACAAATATCAACACACAGCATTTCACTAACAGCAGTTGTTGGCCAGACTGGCTGCCACGGAATAGCCTGAAAAAGCCTCGTGAGGTGCTGTTAGGCTAAGAAATTTGCAGGCTGTGCAGGACTAATGTGGCTGTGTAAGAGACTTGACTCTCCGGGCTTGGGCAGGCTCTGGTACAGCAGAAAAGCCCCTCACTGGGTGGACTGGGATACCTGGTTTGCTGGAGATAAATCCAGTCGGAGCTCTGGCAGTGGTTTTACCAAGCCAAATCTCCGAGCTCCCTCAGACTTTGGGTCTGATGACACCACGGTGTCCACATGCTGCTAGCTCTGAACTCCTGAGGCTTCTAATAAAGCTGTACCTAAAAACTGCAGAGCAACACGGTAACCTTTGCTGGTTACCCCTGCTCTGAGCACAGGAGGAACAAACGCAAAATAGTCCCTGCAACGATACCACACCATTTACGTCAGCGCTAGCTACCTTCAGAAATAATGCGAGCGCTTACCAAGAAGTTCTGTGGGTAAAACTTTGACTGGAAAAAGAACGTAAAGACAACTTTCATGTTCCTCCTTTACCTTACTCCAGCCTCCTTCACAAAAAGTCCACCATAACGTGTTGCCAGCTGTCTCCAAATCCCTTTGCAGTTTAGATCACTAGAAGAAAGCAGCTCCTGGCTCAACAAGCAGTTATATGTTGGTGTAAGAAAGCGCACAGCATTCATACTGTGCAAGGCCACCAGCTCTGCAGAGGAGCTGCCTGGTGAGGCACCCTTGTATCCCACTACCCACTTCCAACTCTAGGTTTATTGCAATTCCCTTGATGAATCCAGCTGCCAAAAGCTACGTGAAATGAAACAATTCTCAGGATACCACTTAAAGTCACTGCCACAGCGAAATAAAAGGAGTCTGGCCTGATGGGGGATACTTGCCTAGACAGACCCCAGGAAACACCACCTTGCAGCCAGCCTCAGGCCCTTCATGTCTTGGGAAATGGCAAAACACCAATAAAGGAACAGCCCCTCTTACAGAAAGACCCCCAGAAAGCATTATTCTAGAATGACTGGAAATGGCCTTCTCCATGTAGAAAGTAACATTTAAAGTTACTTACTCCTGTACCTTTCCACTTGGAAAACTGCTCTTGTCCTCAGAAATACCCAGAAACCCAAAGCAAGCCCCTAAAGGAAGAACGTGCCCAAAAAACCTCCATACGGTTGGTAAGACTCGAAACTAGAAGGGGTTCTTTCAAGCTTGAACAATTACCACACAGCTGTACCTCTACAACAGGTGCTTTAACAAGAGCGAAACAGAGTTTGCAAACATCAGTGGAATGCCCCTCGGGGTGAGATGGTTCTTTAGAGCTCCCTAGGTTAAAAAAAAAAAAAAAAAAAAAAAAAAAAAAGACACTGAAACTTTTATTGAGGTTCAGTGTAAAAAGAACTCCTAATTGATAATCCCGCTAACCTCTCACTAGGTGGGAAGGATGTCTAGATATCCAAGAGAACAAGCACTGAAACTTGATGCACAGGATGGAAAGAAGCACTGACTTTCCACCCATAACCCCAAAACGTTCCAATACTGTAATTCCATACTACAGGAGCATCCCTCTCCCTCTGCAAGAGGTTAAGAGTGCTGCAACCCCAATTACTGTCTCAACAGACTCACCCTCACACAAAGATTCTGCTGCAGCCCTTACAGCTCTATTTACCATCAGAAATACTGTCCACAAATTTAACAAGTTAGGAAGAAATGTTTCTTAACAACAAAGACATAAACTGAGACCTCGCAGCAACTTCCTGAGCTTTGGGCTCATTCTATGGAGTGAATTTTGAAGAACAAAAGGATGGCCAAGGTCTCAGTGCTTTCACAGCTCCCTCCCCTCCAAAGCACTGAAGTGCACAGCAAGGAAGCCAAAAAAGAAATACCAGCTTGTAAGCAGCTTCTGTGGCAATCGGGAATCCAAGAGCACGGTGGAACACCGTGTGAGCACGCACAACGCTCAGCAGAAACCTGGGGCTGCTTCTGCTTAGCTTAAGGAAGGTTTTGAAAGATTGTGTCCACCTTACTGGGGAGATTGATCAGAAACAGGGTTTCTAATAGGGTTCATTTCATTGGTATTTAAAAATGTATCTACATTTTAGACACTTGCACAGCACACGATTCGTACAAACAGCTTTGTGTATTTTTATAACAGGAATACTTTGCCTCTGAAATTCTAGAGAAGAGCATACCTGGAATCTCATGTTCCTAATGACCGTAACAGCCCAAGCCTGGGCTCGGCTAGTCCCGTCTCCTGTCACCAGCAGCGGCCACTGCCAGATGCTACAACGCGGCCAGGGGATCCTATTTATAGCTGAAGTTGCCCTCGGGGAAAATCCACTCACGTGAGTATTATTTGCAGTAGACAGCTGGTACTCTACACCTTACAGCTTAAGGGGTTGTCTCTTCTCTAGAACACTTGCAGGTGTTCCTTGTAAACAGATTTTACTATTAAAACTTTGAATGTTTTTGCTCTTCCTGTGAATGCCTCGCTGTGCAGAGACATTTCAGTGTAAGGACCCAGCCTGCCAACTGTCCTCAGCCAAGCTGCAGGGCTGAACTACCAACATGTAGTGGATCTGTCGTGACTTCCTGACAGTGCTTCCATAACATAAATGGCTCCTGTATGTGGGGAAAAGAAGACAAACTGGGACATCAGCAAATGCTTTACAGCTGCTAACTCACTGGTCCCATCACGGAGCTGTTAACTGCTCCAGCACCTAGCTCTGAAGGACCTCTGGTTTGGCTGGAGTCACTCTCAGCACCCAGAGCAGACAGAAAGATTCTAGGCAGGAAGAAAAAATACTAAAGAAAATACTTCGCGCCTGAAAAGCATTATGTTATTTTTGAAATAACGTAAGCTCAGATAAGTAGAATTTATGCCCTAGTAAGTTTTCACAGTAAGCCTGAATGAAATGCAAAGTATATTCACAGACAAAAAAAAAAAAAAAAGAATAAGCATCAAAATCATCCTGATATGTTTTGTTATACTGATATCGTTGCCAAAGTAGCTAGACTTTTAAACATATTAATCTCTAAATATATGAAGTGAATTCGTGTTTTTTATGGGTGTTCTACAGCCTCCTCAATAAAAGGACCACGCTTTCACAGTGAAGGCAAACAACAATAACAGAGCTCACAATATTTGGAAAAAAAAAAGTTTTGTTATTTAGAATATAAGCAATAATAATCTATGAACACAATTTTGTATTACTGAAACCGATGAGAGTGTTGCCCTCATGTTTGCTGGAAACAGACTAAAAATCCAGAGCACTTGTTTGCAGTCTCTAAATTCACAGCCGTACTAAGTAATGGTCTGTGTTTTGTGCATTATCCAAAAGTTTCACCAGTAACTGATAAGGCCATATATAGTGAGGATTAACTCCAGACTTATCCCCATTTGGAAAACAAAAGAAGCCATTAGGCACCATGCCTAGAGGGCATCTGTATTAGTCCTCGAAATATAATACTTGGCCCTTGTAAGAAAGAGCCAGGTCTCGCACACCCCCCAGTCTCCGCCAGCAGAACCTTCAGCCTCCTCTTGGGATTTTACACAGGTCTGCCAAAAAATAACTAACAACTGCAAATTCGCTGGTTACTGGTTGACAGATCACATCACAAAGAGAAACGGCTCTACGCAGGCGGAGGAGGGTAAGGCAGACGGCGTGACATATCTTTCTGAAAATTCACATCCAGTTTGGCACAGAACGATGCTTGTTGAGAGGGAAGAAGAGCCGCCTCCTTGCAGAGTACTCACTTTCGCTTCTTTCAACACAGGCGTGATCCCCACACTTCTGCCCCAGGGTCTGCATTGCAGCTGTTGAATTAACCGCCAGTCTCCACGCAAATTCATCCTTACCAGAAGTCTTAACAGGGTGGAAAAGGCACGGCAGTTACAGAGACCAGCCCTAGCGACCCTCCCCATCAAGGGTCCTGAGCCAAGTATTAAGCTGGTTTCAAAAATTGGATGACATGGACGCAATTGTGAAGTTTTGTCTCTTAAAAAATACTACAAAAAAAGAAAAAAAAAAAGGGGGACCACCTTCCAGTAAGTGGCAGGGAGGCACAGGAGCAGCTGTGACCAGTGTCTGTGGAAGGCACGCTGCACCAGACCTCACGCAGCGTCCAGCCACGTTTCCTGCCTGTGTGAGGACACCACGGACCCGTCGACAGCGGGATGCCTCAGATACTGAAGTTATGCTCCTGACCACCTGAACTGCTGTCTGAAATTCTACCAGGGCACTTAAACATGCCACCACGCAAGCTGAGCGCGTCAGCCAGGTATCTCCCCTTACAGGCCAACCCAAGGGCTGGTCGTTTCTGAGCTTGTTGGGTAAGAAATGTCAGGACGAGCTGGAGGAGTTCTTTATGACATTGGCAGAAGGCTTTCAAGAAGCTCGCAACTCTTAGTAGCGAAGCGCGTTTGATTTGCATTCGAGTTGCAAACTTTGCACTTTTAAACGATTTTGCAGGCTACCTTTTGGCCACTCCAGCCAAGCCTGGGACCGCGTCGCCTTCCAGCGGAGCAATTATCTGGCTGGGCAACAGCAGCACCTCGTTTCGCAGCCGCAAAACGCTCCCGTCCCTACCCTCACCTCCGCACCCAGCCCTGGGCGACGTCTAGGCCCCGGCGCAGGGGTGCCGAGGGAAACGTCCCCCTGCACAGCAGGAATTTGGGGGGACCCCCAGAGCCCAGCGTGTCCCCAGCGAGGCCACCAAGGCGCAGGATGCTAAGACGGGGGCAGACCCCTAGCAGCCCCTGGGGCTCGGGACGGGCTCTCCTGGAGAAAATATTCCCTTTTTTAACGCCTGCCAGTGTCGTGCTTGGCACCTTTCGGTGGATCCAGTCGCGCTGCGGTTAAATCGCGACAAACCCCGCGGGTAAACCCCAATTTCGGCTCGGCTGCGGGGGCAAACTCGGCGTTTCCGAGCCCTCCCCTCCTTGCCCCCCTTTTTGAAGGCTGCTCCCTGCGGATCACGAGCCCGTGACAAGCGGCATGGCCGCCTCCTCGCCTCCACCCCCGAGAGCCCCGAGCATCCCCCGGGGCCCCACAGCGACCCCGGGGGCCTCACAGCGGGGTCCGGGGGGGCTCCAGCCCCGGCTCCAGCCCCCGGCGTTGGGGGACCGAGCCCCGGGGCGAGGCTGAGGGGAAGCGGCGCCAGGAGGGGCCCGGAGAGGGCTGCGGGGGAAGGGGCGCTGCCGCCCTTCTTCCTCCCCTCCTCCTCCTCCTCCTCCTCCTCTTCCTCCTCAGCCCCTCAGCGGGTGCAGAAGTTCAGGGCTGTGGGTGAGGTGGGTGGGTAGGGGGGGGGGGGGGAAGCCCCGGCCCTCTCACCTGAAGACGCAATCGTCCCTCGCGTCCCTGGCGGGGGAGACGAGCCCGTGCTTCTTGTTGAAGAGCTTCTGGAACAGGGTGGGCGGCATCTTGGGGCCGCTGCCCCCCGGCCGTCGTCGCCGTCGCCACCGCCACCGCCCGCTGCCTCTGCTGCTGCCGCTGCCCCCAACACCGCCCAACGCCGCCGCCGCCGAGCTGCGCCGAGCTCCGTCCCCTCCCGGCGCCTGGTTCCGCCCGCCCGCCTCCATTCGGTGTCACAGTCATATGACGGCCATTAGTCACCCGCCGCGGCCAACAGGGGCGGGACGGGGAAGGAGCCGCGGCCCCCCGAGCCCGGCGGCAGCGCCCAGCGAGGCGAAGGGAACGCGGAGCCCCCGGCCGGGGTTGGGGGTGTGTGTGTGTGGGGAGAGCCCCGGGGATCCGCCGGGAGCAGGGCGAGGAGCGGCCCCGCTGCCTCCTGCCCGGGGAGAGGCGGTCGGAGCCCCGCTTCAGAGCCTCTCGCAGCCCCGCTGAGGCTCCCCTGCCTTTCCCGTCTTCTCCCTTAAAGCCTGGAGCTGCGCGACCCCCGGTTTTGGACCTGCAGCTGCCCCACGAACCCGGTTTCTGCCCCTTTTTCTTCTCGCCCGGCTGGGGGCAGCTCGCAGCGGCTTCTCCCTTCCCGCAGCCCCAACCCCAGCCCCAGCCCTCCCCGAGTCAAAGCGCCGGGCAGGAAGGCGGCCCGCAGGCATTTGCATGCAGAGGAAGCCATCATAACAAACACAACAGCCGGCTGGGCTGCAGAACGGCCCCGGGGACGCGGTGCGCTGCGGCTGGCTCCAGAACACCTATAAGCCCCCCAAAAAGTTAATTAGCTTTTATAAAATCAAAAGGAACTGCAGATTATTTATTTATTTATTTATTTATTTATTTTGCAGAACTGTTTATTAATACAGCTTTAAACGAAAATGGCAACACTGGGTACAGTTAAGAGTCTCCTTCACTGTCTCCCTCTGTAGACACAAGACCAGCAGAAAGTTAATTAATTAAGAACTGGGTAAACAGAAGCGATTCATTGCTTTCCCCTAGTTTAATTCCATTTTCTAAGGCAGCATATGATGTAACGTTAAATTAAAACACTTTTAAACAAGGATAGTTTAGTGGGTAACACGTGCAGGGGATCACTCTATAGATAGATGTAACCAGCCACCTGGAGGAACTCAGGCTGCTCACCTGCTAGAAGTTGATGATGATTATAACAGAAACTAGGAATTAACGTTCAGATGCATCTTTTCCCCTGTGCTCTGTATGCAGGATACACCTGCCTGCTGCAGATACACAGACGATTGATCTTCAGGCTTTCACATGGTGAAAGAATATAATACCTTCAAAGTCAGCACAGAAATACAGTTTCAAATAAACCCTTCAAGTAGGGAATAATACAAAATCAAAGAATTTGGCCAGGAAATGCAACTGAGCTTTCAACAGTTCCATAATTTACAGCATTGAAGACAGAGCTAATCTCAAGTGCATTAAAATTCAAGTTGACAGCGTCTCTTTAAAATATTAATCTGTTCCCAAAGCTCCTAAATTAACAGCAAGGGATTCTGAGGCTTGGTTAACATACCTTCATCAAGGTAGCAGATGATGGACAGTAAGAGAAAATGAGATGAATATGATTAACCATCCATTTTCCTGTAAAAACCTCCCCACAGATAAATCCTTATACCTACACAAAAAACATGAATTTCTATTTATCTGTCCAGTCTGCATAGCCTTGGGCATCGGGTCTGGCCTGTCTTTACAAAGATTACGGACCAAGATACGGAGCCTCTTGTGTATAAGGGCTTTACTCTCCGACAGCAGCACACGTACCCTGTAGCATTTCAGTGAAGGAGAAGAACCATCCTTCATCATCTCCAAGCACTTTGTCTCCCGTAAGTACCATTTGGATCAAAAGTAACCGAAAAGTATTAATGAAAACCTTCTTAGAGTTTTTTTTGTATAATACATTTCCGAAACATTTGTCTACAATGCTGATTTTCCAGTGACAAAGCACTATCACAGCTCTTGCACAAACTGACTCACTGCGATTCCTTTCAAGCCATTAAGACTTCATCATGTCTAGGTCTGTGACAGAGCAGCCCTATTGATATCGAGCGGACTTCTTTCCTGAATCACTGCATAAATAAGCTCTTACCATCCATTAGCTGGCTGTGACCCGTAACTTTTATCCACTAACATGGAAGAGCCAGTTCCCCCTGTGAATGAAATTTTATGCAGTCATTCTTCAGTTTGAAACCAAAACATGGGAAAATGCCTACCCTTTCAGAAAAGGGGAACAAGAGGGGATATTGTCGTAGCCTCAAAATGATGAAAATTTCCTTCCCTCGGGCAGAGTGCTAGCCTTGCAATTAATTATACTTTCTCTAAGAGTCAGACAAAAGATGAAAATAAGAAGCAGCACTTTCGTAACTGAAGGGAAGGACAAGATCGTGGTTCATGGTATTTCTGTCTTCCTACATAACCCCATTACACTGAGAAAAAACAAAAGCAAAATTCGTCAGTTTTCAGGCTGTTCCAGCCTGAAAACCCCACATTTACAGAGTTGCTTTTTCCTCTTGCACTCTCCAATTAGTTTGTCAGCCTATTTCCTGAACAGAAACTAAAAATGCTTTGGAGACAAAATAAGTTTTTTCCTAGGACTCCGAGAATAACCCTTACAATAGGCACCTCTTTTATTCTGGATCATCCTTTACTTTGAACAATCATCATAATCACAACTAATTAGATACGTACCTTAATTTTCCTTAAAGCTGTATCAGGGAGCTAACCTGCATCTCCTAGGGGCTCTAGATTCTTGCATACCTAATTATCAGCAGCTTAGCATTTGTAAGAACAAGGATATCGATAATTAGAAGCTTTCCTGAGAGGGCTTCAACAAGTTACTGGCAAGTTACTTCCCTCCGCTAATGCTTAAAGGAAAAATAATGTAATGGCATCGTTTTTAACATTGAGCCATACAATATATTTATACTGTATTTGTTTATAGATTAAACCTATAATGATAATACTGAGAAACAGATTTCACAGTGTCTAGAAATATAAACTTATTTTAAAACATGAAAAATCTTCCTTTATTTCTACAAAAGAGCCTGAGCAAGGGGTGTTGTTAGTGAGAACTTTGTAGGGACCCAAATTACTTTAACTTGCAGAAAATGCAAGTGGAGAATAGCTGAATGACATCTACAGATTAACAATCCACAAACTGAACAGGAAGCACTGGGAATCTAACCTATGTGCCATGGAGCACGAGCATAACTGCAAAATCCAGAACACCACCAGCCAGTGCTTGACACAATTCATCTAATTCATCTATGAAGGTGTTTTTTTTTGTTGTTTGTTTTTTTTGAATTCTTGTATTCATGTAAGGCACCTACTTGCTCTGCACAAGTCTGAAGCTACAAAAAGACACAAGCAGCTGGTCAGCTTTGGCTATCAGATAGGCCTTCTGAGCCTTTATCCACAGCTCGTATCACTCCTTATCCACAGGGCATCAGATCAACCTCTCTGCCAAGAAATTACATGGTATCACAGCATAAATTCAGTGTTGAGATTTCCCATCACACAAACAAGGCTCAACAGACTTATGAAGTTATTGTTTCACTGTGGAAATCCATCAGTATCAGCCCCAAATTTGCACCACAAAATAAAGGATCAGGTCCACTGACACCTGATACAAAGCAGTTCCAGCCTGCAGATACAATACAAAGTTAAGCCAAGAGCATAAAGAACTGCCATCATGGGAGACGTGCTTTCTCTACTTCTTGATGGAAAAAAAAAAAAAAAGAAAAGTAGGGAAGTAGAGAGCAACCTGGGAACATGATGGGGACAGGAGCCAAGAAATTGTAAGCTACAAATGACTGCTGTAAGCACCCCAAAACTGGGTATTCCTATCTCAAGCAGAGGTCACATCTTTAAATGCCAATAGCACTAAAAAAAAAATATATCTATAAGTCTTGGCACAACAAGAGCCAAAAATAGATCCATTAATGCAATTTGGTCTGCTGTCCTTGAGTCACGCTTTTTAAAAATCTAAATGAACTGAAGAATCATCTTTATGGAGTTTTTAAAGAACAATGCCCAGAACAAGATCTAGTTGCTTGTACAAAAAATTTAATATTAAAGTGTACAAGTAAGGGATTTACAGACTTACTGCAAACAGTATGCCAAGTTTCAAATAATGTATATGCCAAAAAATATGGCCATTAATTACTCATTAGTACTTCCGTTTCACCTCCCTTTGCTTCTTCTGTTGACTCCTGCTGAAACCCAGAAGTCTCATCTGCGTTTACAGATCCAATTTTTGGTACTTGTAATAATATCTGGGAACAAAAACGACAAGTTAAATGCTATTTTCAAGTGTAAGAGAAAGCTTATTACTCTGACAAGCTGTTGAAATGTTTAAGAAAATTTATTTATAACTTGTTTGGAGTAACCTAAATCTTCTAAGTCAGTTGCCAGTGAGAAGAGAAAAACAGTTTTGAGCAGACGTCCATTCCTAATGAAAAAAGAGTTATCACCCAAAAGACTCCTCAAGTAGAGATGGAAAGAACCAGCATACAGAAATCCCCCCACCCTTAAACAGTCGAAGTTAATTCTTGACTCCCAGATTCTTCTAGAAAAGTAGTAACAAAAGAACAACTTCTGTTCTGATAACAACACTTTCTAAGATCCACTCGCCTCCCAAGTATGACCTATGGTCAGTATTGCCACAATTCTCTCAGGCACATGACCTTACATCCTTGTCACGCTGAGTTCCCTGATCTGTGCGGAAGCATCACATGATGGCCATTAGTTAACACACACACTTACAGCACTTCCCTGCATTCTAGATGCTGCACACACTCAAGCTGTGTTAAAGCAGGAGAATATCTGGAGCTAGGAACCTGCAACTCCATCGAAAACTTGTGCATATTCAGCATTTCTGAACGCTATTATGCTTATACAGCATCACTACTCTGAATTAAAACAGCATACGTGACTAATACAGCTTGCAGACACTGTCTGTAAAGAACTGTTTTAAATTTAGGAAGACATATGCCATCCAGTGGTGCACTGAGAAACTTCAAGAGAGATCAGAAAGGGAGGGAATTTTAACTCTGTGGTAGCAATGAGACAATTCTGTACACAGTTCTCATTCTTGTTTTAAAAAAATCTGGGAAGTGAAGAAAGGAGCTTCCCCCTGCGCTGAGGGTCTCAGAGAAGAGAACAGAAACCTTTAGGGAGAAATAGACAATCTTTAAAGAAAAACATAGCCTATTACATGAACTACTTTCAGAGGAAAAATGTGGATGTTGAAGAGCTCAGTTTAGCTAAGAAAGACATAAAATCTGCCAGCAGCTGAATGCTAAAGTCAGACATCTTCACCTTAGAAATAAGATAAAGGAAAACAACTTACTAAACAAATTAATTTCTTTTCTAGGGAGTCTCCATATGAAGCTCAAAGCAATGAAGCTCAAAGTTGTGTTTAGGAGCAACTTGAAGATGAGCAGAAAGTGTTAGTGTAGTTTGTTTGTAAGTACTACTGTGGGTAAACAGCGTTAAGTCAGGATTTGAAGTTTTCATGGCGTTTTAACCTTTAATGCTGTGATTCTTCCAAATATTCAGATTTTTAAAAAAGCCTTTGAACACAAATAGTTATCATTTACAGTCAATCAATTCAATATTCCATTACCTTCAGGCACTCCTTTAGGAACGCAGAATGGTTTTCTGTTAACTGGAATTTGGTGACACCTGGAAGACCTGTGGCCTGGTGAAGTTCTCACAATGGAGCAGATTTCTTTTCCGTAACACAAAGGCTGAAAAAATCGTGACATTTCATTCACACAACTATTTAATAGTATTGTACACGCTAGCACATAGAGACTGGATTTAAGGAGTGCCATAACATTAGAACTCTTTTCTTCTGGACTCTGAAGATTATTTTCTTTTTCTGAGCTCAGAGATGCACAAACAATTTCTTCTGAATTTACATACGGACAGGTGCTATTCAGGAATAAGTTTTCCCCTGATGAGGCTGGCGACAAGCTAAGCTATAGCTCCATCAAAATACAAAACATGCAGCAATAACTGTCCAATGAAAGAACAGACAACAATTCAAATTAGATAACATTTGTTGGCTCATGCGAAAGATGTTCTATTGCTTCAAAAATGTGATTTAGGACTCCAGCCTCCTACTTTTTGTTTTCAGCCTATAACAAACCCTAATCTTCTCTATTTGTTAATCTAGTGCTCATAAACTGAAGCTTGTTTGCAACAGTATATTAAATTCTACAATTTAAATCCTTCCAAATCACCTGGTGCAAAATAAATTTATCTTTTTATTTAAAGTTTCCCCTTTTCTACAAAAATCACAGTTTGCTGACTTGTTGGGAGCTATGGCATGAAAGTAACAGAGACATTACTTCTACTCCCATACTGACAGAAGTGGTAGTACTACTTTTACTGACAGAGAATCCAAACTGGCATTTAAATAGCAAGGTTTTTTTTTGGAAAGAAGAGGTAATGCAAGTAAGGCTAAGTGCTGCTTTTCCATTAGAAGATGTCATAAAAATGCAAAAAAAAAAAATCTAAGATTTTTGTTTTTAATCACTAAAAAAGGTATAGCAGGATACACACTCACATCTAGCTTTGCACGCTGAACATAATCAATGTTTTCCAGGGCTTTATTTTTCTCCATGATCAGCACAGTAGAATTAATTTGCTAAACAAAAACAGAGAAGAATTAAATACAAAATTCTTGTCTACTCATTATTATTCCTACAGTATTCCCTTAGTAGACTATACTGCTTTATAGCAGCTACATTAAAAATTACTAACAGTTCTTAGCATTTAAGTACTGAATTCCAGCTGTTTGCTTTTTGTCTCATCCAAAATTAAGACAGAGAACCAGTTCATTGCAGCCCAGAAAAAATACTTTTGAGTTCCCCTTAAAAGTAGGGGATAAACCACTTCCTAACACTTTTCCTATTTAATTGCTACTTTTGCCATGATTCAGAATTCTCACTTCAATTTTATGCCTTTATTCATCAGCAGAGCACAATGGAAATACTTACCACCACAGCATCTGTCTGTCTGGATGGCAGTGCTTCTGCTGGCATCCTCACTGATTTGGCTGAAACATTTGCTGGGACAGATTCAAGCTGACTGAGTGATGATGCATCATCTTCTAACAGATTAGAAAACTCTTCATTTCTCTTGCATTTCACCCCTTTGGGTTCAGCAGTCTGAATGTCAGGCTAAAGGACGAAACGATTCTATTTCACGTTCTAAAGCAAATCTTTACAGCCTGGTAAGCACTAACAAAAAGAATCTTAGTGTCATACTTGAGCTCTGCCCAACTGGGTTGGTAGCAGTGACACTATCAGTCTGAAAAAACAGTGAGCCCAGGGAAACAGCGAGCCCAGGGGCACTACTGGAGCTATCCAGAAGTACAGGCAAGCCACAAGCTATGTCCTCACTCTGTGCCACTGCCTGCAAGCACTCCTTGCACGGGAACTACACTTGAATGCACATCAACAATTTTAGGTGGGGACTTCCACCTGTACAAGCAACAGGCAAGTCGTTTGTGTTACAACCTAGCTGCTTTACTGAACATCTTTCACCTTTCTTTCCGGTCCTATTCGTGAAGAACAGCGCATACCAGTTTTTAGGTCTGGAGTTCTCTCTCTTGCAGTTGTAATTTTACAGGCTTTTTTACCTGTGATAAATTTCCAACAAACAAATTAATTTTGAAACAAAGACCACGGCTACTCTTCAATCCATGTCTTACAGGATGGTTTTTAAATAGGGATTGTTCCAAAGCCACCCATACAAATACCTACTTCAACATAATTCTTATTCAACGTAATTCTTTCTCCCTCCCTCCAACAGGGCAGCTTTACTCCTTTACTCTCCCTTTCCTTGAGGAAATAAGGTTGCTTATTAATTATATGCTCACGTGGTTATTTACTGCTACACACACATACTATGGGAGCAGAGGAATTGCATAATCACAGCAGTCTTTGCCAGTGGCAACTTCTGCTGCTATTATAGGCCAAATTAAGCAGAGGAAAATTATGTGGTGCCTGGGCCAGAGCCAGAACTGCATCAGTCACCTTTCTGAACTGTAGTTACAGGAGGGACTCCTCATACTGTTTGTGAAGGCTGATAGAAGCTCAGTTAAAGTAAGTAGTATGACTCTGAGAGTTTTGTTGTTGGGTAAGTTAAATAAGAAAATGAAGTTTCACTGAGCATCACAGGTGATTAAATATAACAATGCAGTTTTATTTTTTGGCATCCCCTAACGAGTTAGTTAGAACCAAGTCTTATCTGCATGAGATTTTCAACTCACACTTTCCCTTCTAGCTATCGTTGAGCTTACCTCGTGATACTTCACCCGCCAGAGTAGTTGAAACACTTAATTCTGAAGAACTATCAATGCATTTTGATGATCTCTTTCTAGGGGAAGAGAAAAAAAACAGTGAACTGTTCTGGATGAATGTTAATGTTCATAAAACAACATACACGGAAATCACAGGAAAATACAGAATGAGTGAAAGGGGTCTTTAAAATTACTAAACACACTTCACAGTTACTTGATAGGTTATGATCTATCATCAAGTAACAGCTTATTCTGAAGATACTTGCTATTTAAAAGCTACAAAAGACGGTCACTGAAGAAAAGTTCTCAGCATTGTAACATGCAAGGACAGGACATATTTAAGGAGGATGCAGGGGAAAACTTAGGATCACAATAAAATTCAGATTGAGTTGTGTAGAGATGTGTAACATAGTAAGATTGTATCAAGATCATTTACACGACATATGAACGGAAATGTGTGTGTGTAAAACTGAAAACAGCAGCACAAGCGTTGTAAGAAAGGATATCATTCCAAGAAACAAATATGAGGAACGTGAGTCTATGCCAGAAGCACAAGGCCTGCACTGTGACAAAGCTAGCATATAGAAGGCCATGCATTGTGATAAAACCACAGCACAGCTGATTTGCCAAAAGAAAACCTGGCATCCTAACGATGGGAGGACAGCAACAGGGTTGCAGCACACCACATATACCGTTCCTGTTAGGGAAAAATACAACCCCAATAAAACAAACAAAACAAAAATAACGGGCAGCAACCTGGCCTAAGATTTATGAAAGCTGAACTCAGCAAGATCCTGAAGCAAAGGTGGGCCCCCACGTTAGCTAATGACTCCCACAGAAAATAAAAGATCTACAAAAAGCTTATTTTGTCCTGAGCAAGCACTGAAAATAAGGAGCTGATAACAGGTGCTCCTCTCAGTCTGTACTTCACGGGTAATCCTGACCAGACCACCTGGGCATACACACCTCGTGTTTTCAACTGAATGAAATCTGACAAATGGAGTACAAGTGGATAAAAGCAACTTATTCAGGGATTATGCAGATAAACATCAACTTCCATAAAGTCCTGTGCTGGGTTTTCTTTCACCAATTTCCCTACAGTTGCAGTACTCAAAGAGAAGTCCATAAAGCAAACTCATACCTGCTTGTCTTAATGCATCAATTTGAAAGTTAGTGGGGACACAGGCAGTTGAAACTCACCAGAAGTGTTTGCAGGATCACATGCTTATTCATACTGTCCAAAATATCATTTAAAAGAGGAAAAACCTAAGAATTCAGGTGCATCAAAAGTCTGCTTTGCAGATTACCTTGTGTATTGGTCTTGAAAATCTTCCAATACAGGTTCTGAAAAACACAAAATCTAAACTTTAAAAGAAAAAGCTAAGCAAGCCAGACAGTGTGTATGCTAATAAATTGTAAGTTATAAAGCAAAATATTAAAAGCAAACGTAGAACTCCAGCAAGAAGCTATTCCCCATTACTCAGGCATGTCTTAATAAAATGATAAATACACATTTCATACAAGTCCCTTGTATTACAGTGAAATTTGTTTATGGATATATATTATTTAGTATTGTAGAAAATAATTACCTAATATTGCTGAAAGATTTGAGATCTGTGGTATCTTATCTATGGCCACTGCTTTGCTGGAGTCCAGGAGCGTGGAGTTCTTGTATATAATGAAGTCCTCAAAGTAAGGATTACTTCTCCCTGGACATAGAAGATATAAATGCAAGCTTCCCATACTAAAATTGAGTGAGTAACTAAAATTTTGACCAAACTGACAGAAATCTCATTTGCAAGACAACCTTATTAGCTGGTCATTACCTTCAAACAGCTTGTATTAACAGCAAATACTTTAAGCTTACAGTACAATTCAAATTAGATCAGGTCCCAATTCACTCTGGATTGGAAGATCAGATGTACAGTTTCCACATTAAGCACAGTTTGGCTCATGGCAAAAATCTGTCCTGGTGCATCACACCAACAGAGACCACTAGTCTTTCTATTGTAGATAGTTCCCTGATTTTTTTTGGCATCAAACAATTCAGAAAAAAAACAACAGAAGTCTCACCTAAACCTTCCTCATCTCTGAAAGTTTCAGGGGATGGACAACTGTTCAGGCTTTCACTTGCACCTGTGTTATAATCTTCATTTGAATCTGTATCTAAACACTCCAGGAGAAATGTTGAAACGCCTGTGGGAAGAGTCATTCCTGTATCTGTAGAGATAGGCAAAAAAAAAGGATTCCAGATCTTGTGCAAACCATCATGACTTCCTTAGCTAAATTCCACTCCCGTGACAAGTTAAATATTACCAATTCAATGTTTTTATACTGATTCATAATACAGTTAAAAACAAAGGACATCCTGATACCTGTTTTATATTACCATAAGCTACCAGAAGACACCTTCCTTATCCAAGGCTCACTAGAAATACCTGAAGAATTTAGCCTCTGTTAAACCTCAGCCAGATTTATCTTCTGAAGAACCATTTAGAAACAAGCTTTTAAAAATGAGTGTTTGAGTAAATTGAAGAACTCATGTCAACAAGTAGTTCTGTCAACAACGAAACCGAGATCATGTGGTTTCACCAGGCTGGACTCAAGACAGTCTCAGGTGTTGTAGCCTTCCCCTCAGCAGGTAATATTAATAGCCTCTTCCCCATTCCTCCCCCCTTTTGTCCTAATGAATAAGCTAGACAGTTCTCTCAGAAGATTTTAAAATAAACACAGGCACAGGAAGTTTGAGATCAGTAGCTTTTTGAATTGCTAGAAGTATGCTGGCCATGCAAAAGACCTTAAAAACAAGGTACACTCACCTGCTTGGAATATTTCCTGTGCTTTTTGGCTGCCTACAGCCAAGTCATGTGAACCAAGCACATGCTGAAATAAGAGGCAGAAGTCTAGCCAAAGATCACAACACCTCTACTGTTTCATAACATACAAGAACAGCACACCAATACTTTTCTAGAAATACCATTACAATTCAATGATGATTTTTTACATTTAGTTTTATACAGATACAAGGTAGTCTGTAATAAAACATAGCATCACCATACTCACCCGAAGTAACATCAGCATTTTTCAGACTGTCTCTACTTTCAAAGTTGATTATCAGAGATTCCTGAAATTAAATGACCAATACAAACAACTTAAGAAAACTGGACGTAGACAAATAAATGCAGTTACACGTATTCCTGCATTAACAGACGCTAAGAAACTTCCTGCCTGGTACTTTATCGCCTAAACTCGCTCTTCAGAGCATAATTTGCAGCACTGTTTTCACGTGCCATCAATGAATCTGCAAGCTGACTTACAGTTCTAAAATCCATACCCAATACCCATTAATTTGATCCTACAGGCTTTGCTGGGTGAGAATTCCAGTGACATTCTGACATCAGCTGAAGTTATACGTAAGAGCAGTGGAGTTATGACTTTCCTTGTCTTGATTTTTAGTTAGGCACAACTCATGCTGCACGTTTTCAGCATCCCAGACTGGTCCTACAAACACAGACAACTATACATGGTTTACACAACGTATTCTATGAAACATTTGCAGGACGTGGAAATTGGCAGACTCTAAGTGAAAGCTAATTTTTTTTTTTTTGAAGAAAAATACTTTAATCACTATTGCTTAAGTCCCTTGTAGAAGATTTCAGTTCAAACACGTGATGAACTATTTTTTATGCAACTGCAGCATTAACTGTCCTGGAACAGTTCTGCTCAGTCGAAATTCTTTGTTCCAGTTGTACAAATGTGGGGAATAGCACAACAGTGGCTTGCCAAAGACAATTTGTGTTGCTGTTCTGCCATGCTACCAATAGCACCAACAGCTTCTATGCTGGCAAAACCACAGGAAAATGCCACCGAACTAGAGGACCACATTATGGCTGGAAAATGTGTGCACGCATGTATATAACTCACAAGAAGCTCTGCTTGAGTAGAGAAAGTATTTAACGTCACTTTTCAGTGTTAGGTAAATACCAAAGCAGCTTTCTCACCTCTGGCAGTACAGTGCTGTCTTCTATATTCTCCTCATTTTTTTCCAAGCCTTGTATTTCTTTGACATTCACTTGTATGCTGCATTTGAGAAAGCAGAACAGAGTTCAGCTCAATACATGGAGCTAGAGGAAGCTGACATAAACTAAAAAATGTGTTTATGAGCTGTCAACAACTAGCCTGAGAAGTATCAGTTTGCCAGGAATTCAGACTGTGCATCTCCAAGAGGCATCTCATAGAGGCAAAACAATATAAATTATTAGGTAGCGTTAATTATGGTGCATTTAAACATATTCTAACAGACCTTTGGTTGGATGAATGGCTCACTTCGGTGGCTTCAAGACCTTCTTTAATTTTTGGTAAGGTTTTCACACTGGATTTTCCTTTCAGGCCTAGGGAACGAGAAGTATTTAGTTTGGCAGTTTGAGTTTTAATGTTAGAATTTAACTGAATATTTCTAATTACAACACCTTTAAGTATCTTAATCTCTCTTGTCCATGCTCACAACAGTTTTTGACCCTATTTTTTCACAAATATAGCAAAGTCTAGAATTGGTTTATTATTTCTACCCAAGCTTTTTTTTTCATCAGCCTATCAACAAGACCAAAAAACAGCAGCAGGTGTTTTAGAAATCTGTTAATTGAAAGGAAAACAGACCACCTTGGAAGTGACCTTTGCTATACCAAGCCCAAAAGAACTTTGAGTCTAAACTGGCTTTAAATGGAGTTTATTAGTAGCATCATAATCTACATACTTCTACGTAAAAATTGGTCCTTGCTGTATATAACCCAAAGGTGATGACAAAATTACTTAAGAAACAGCAAATTACTTAAGAAGCAGGCCAGGCTGGATGGGGCTTTGAGCAACCTGGGCTAGCGGGAGGTATCCCTGACAGTGACAGGGGGGTTGAATTAGATGATCTTTGAGGTCCCTTCCAACCCAAGCCATTCTGTAATTCTCTGATACGTATCAGAGACACATTTTAGTATCTTCAAGCTAAGTTTAGAGGCTTCAGACCTTTATGTTTTGTTTTCAGTAGCCTAGAGTTCGAAATAGCCTACCTAGAGTCGCACATTTAGGACAGCAAGTTAACAAAGCATCTCCATGCTAAGAAACACATCTGAGCGCTGCATTGCCCTAGCATCGTACAGGACCCTTCAGCTAAAACTCCCTGGGTTTCAGGGCTGGACAATGTATGCTCAGGACTCACCCCTTCCCCTCTTTCTTCCACATACACCCAAGTATAAGCAAACAGACCCCAGCAGCTGCCTGCTGTACAAGAGAACCACACCGCCAGGAGTACATGCCAGCAGAGCACAGCCAAGACCAGAAGCGATGCTCACTGCACCCTTTAAACTCTGTAAATTCCTTTAAACTCTTACCCATAGACCACGGAGACATCCCACACTGACCTTCCCCATTTACGTTAGCAAGTCCCAAGACTCCTGTCAGTTTTTAATCCCGTTCTGACCACATTTTTTTCCTTAAAGCCTCCAAATCCTAACGGGAGATGAGCAAATTTCTACACTACTGTGAGGCCGCTCCTTTCGAGGAACAGCTTTACGCAAATTTTTAAAGCCTCCTTCCAGAGGTGGGCAAGGGCTTTGTCATGTTGTCTCCAGAGGAAGTGGTTCGCTGGCCAAAAATAGAGAAAGAAGTCCCTTCCGAAACAGAAAACTCCTTTTTATTGCTCACTAATGGCTAGGACAGAGCAGAGGGCCCTGCCTCCTGCCCTGCTCCTCCCAAGCCGTGAGGCAGAGGCAGCACCAACCTGCTCGGCCCACAACGAGCACAACAAACCCAAACCAAGCGACCCCAGCGCCCCAACCTGCCTCCCAAACTGCCCCAAAACCCTCAATTTTGGGCCAAACCCCGCGCCCCCCCCCCCTCCATGGCGGCGGGAAAGGAACCGGCGCCGCTTACAGCCGGGCTGCGGCCCGCGGGGCGCCGCGCTCCCGAACAGCCGCCGCCGGCAGGGCTGAAGCGGCCCGGGCCGCCTGAGGGCAGCCGCCCCGCCGGGCAGCGGGGACGAGCAGCGCTTCTTCCTCGGAGCCTTGCCGCCGCCCGGCCTCCGGCACCGCTCCATTCCCCTCAGGGGAGCACCGGGGCCGCCCTCTCCACAGCCACCCGGCCACCTCCAACCGCCCCTGGGCGTCGTTGGGCTGGGACAGCCGGAGCCCGGGTCGCATGCGCGGAGCCCGGAGCCCCCCCGGTCCCTCTCGGTCCCTCTCGGTCCCCTCCGTGAGGGCAGCAGCCCCCAGGGGTGCTCGGTGTGGGGTCGTTGGGGCGCCCGGCTCGGCTCCGCCCGGGCTGAGGTGGCTGCGGAGGAGCGGGGAGGGGTGAATTTTCCTGGGCGTTGCATCAATAAACGTGGGGCCTGAGGGGGATTTGTGCCGGCAGGGGGAGAAATCAACAGCCCAGGGGGATGTGAGGGAGAAATGGAAGCTGAGGGGAGCTGCCCCCGGCTGGGCGCGCCCCTAGGTTCAACCCTGGGTTCCTCAGGCTACGGCCGGCTGGGAGGTGCTGGCAGGCTGCAGCTGTAAAGCCAGCGCCAGGCGCTGGTTTCTGGCGAAAAGTGAATCACCAAAAAGTACCATTTCCCATGAAACTTCCCGCCCCGTCCCACTCTTCCGTCTGGTGGCTTTGGCTTGAGGGCTCTGACCGTGACTAACAAACCTGCAGGTGGAATTAGGTCGGCGACATGCCCCGCAGGCAGAATCCTTACCTTATATTCCCCTTGGTGATCAGACCAGATGCTTCAGCTTGTGGTTACAGAGCAGAGGAATCTCGTTCCTTCTTTAACAAGGCACAATAAAATAATAAAGGCACAATAATAAAATAATAAAAATATTATTATAAATAATAAAAATAATAAAAATAATAATAAAAATCCCTTGGTATTGCTGGGTGAGCAGCAAAGGGATAGGATGCAACTGCACGTAAAAACTGGAATGGAGACTGAATGCTTTTAAAGTTTATTGTTTTAGACACATAGTCTGAAAAAATACTATGCATTCCCAATTGTCAATTCATATTAAACAAGCATATACATTTTGTTATATTATTATTGATTTAAAATAAAAAAAAATGAAACCATTACAGAAAGACTGCTGCATCTTCAGAGGACTTTGCAACTATTTTTTTTTTTTTTTTTTGTAGAAGATTGCTAAAATCAACCTCAGGTTCCAATATTCCTTTGGTCGTTATTTTATTATTTTTTTTTACAACGCGTTTCGTATAGGCACACATTCTGAATTACTTCATACAGAGGACAGAGTGCTGGAGTAACAACAGATTTTAAAAAAGAGATTTTATTGTATGTCAGTCAATGAGAAAATCTTAGGAGCAGTTCTGAGAAATGTGACAGTTTAATTCTTTACAAAAGTTTCCATAGCTGACTTTTTGATATACGTGCTAATATACCAAAACGGAAAAATTTACAGTTAATTATTTTTTTTTACACAAATGTATATGTTCTATTTTGATCCCTTCACTTTCAGTCAAAAATAGAATAGGCAACACTTGGAAAATGCCTCATTTGTTTGCTGCTTGTACTTTGCTAAAATATATAACAAAAGCTGAAATGAAGTGAAGGGCTTAAAGGGGCTCTAGATGCCTCAGAAAACATTTTATTTTGGAACAATTCCACAGATCTGAAGTTGTATTCCTCCCAGTTACTACAGGTATCCAGATCTCTCCTCCAAAAAGAATAGGTTCAGCTTCATCATTTAACAGGAGAAAGTACAGAGTAGAAACCATTAAATGTGCAAAGTACTGAAGAATGTTAATTCCAAGAAGAAACAAAAATCTAATTCTGGTATCAACTTTTTTTTCCCCCCACAGACAAAACCAAAATGAGATATAGAAACAAAGAGTATGCAGATAGAATTGCCTCTAAATAAAATGCTTTGCCAAATTTTACATAAGGCATCAAGAGATCTTTAAGTAATCCATTACCATGCAAAAATAGTATATTATTTCCCAGTTTACATTCATCTTGTAGCAATTTATTTACATATAGATCACCAGTTTGTGCTTTTAACACATGGAAAATAATAATAATAATAATAACATTAGTTGATTTGTTTCATTCCAGAAGATTGTGTAAGTCAGATTATTTTGTTATAAGCAAAAAAAAAAATAAATCATATCCATGGCAAAAAATGACATTGGACTTTACTGATGCGGATACATACTTACTAATAGTGATGATAGATTGCAGAATAGTACTTTATCAATAAACAACTCACCATTTCTCTCTTACCTGATCTATATCAACTATTTTAACCTGGAAATGTGCCTTTCAGGACAGAATAATTCTGTGCAATTCTGCCAACGTGGCATTAAGACCATTAAGACTGTCTCATGGTTTCTGTGCACACTTGTGTGTGTCTTTGACCATTTCTGTGGCAGAATGGTATTTTGTCTGTGCAATATATTGAGCAAAGAACATACAAAATATATAACAAAGCAATATTCTCTTCCTGGAAACAGTATGTTACTCTGATTTTCATATACAAGCACTGGAGGCAGTCTTCCAGTGATTTCACAGGCATAGCACCAGGCCCAGGAAGAACCTCCCATTTTTAACAAGTAAGAGAATACAGAAAGTCGCAATCTACAGCACACATACTACCAAGCCTTCTGGGGAAAGGGACTGTAAAATTACTTTGTCACACTTGACTGCTCAAGGCAAAGGTGTTTTTGCACAAATCCCACCTGCAGTACCAGAGCAGAGCTGTGCTGATTTCAGCGGGCTGGTTGTATTTTCTCATGTACTTGGTTGCAGAATGAACACCGTAACGACAGTAGTTAAAAACAGTCATCTTTAAGCCATCAAGAGTAGAGCTGTTTACAGAGAAGCGTAACATGCATTGCCGTTTGTGCAATGGCTCTTGAGTCTCAACTCCTTAAATAAGAAGTGTATTAGAAATTAATTTTGTAATTGGTTATCTTGAGAAAAAAAAAATAAACTGGTTCCTGGACAACCCTGGGGGTTTCCTTGGTGGTCACAAGAAGTAGATCAGTTTAAGAGAGCTCAAAGAAAAACAAACATTCCTGGAATTTGAAGAGAAGCATGTTTATGCCTAGCACATGCCTTGTGCATGTACTCATGGCAAGTTTTAATCTCTTGCAAAATTTGTTATGGTTATTGTGAGAGAGTCATCGGCAGAGGAAAATCTGATTACACAAGAAAGTAATAGAGACAGCTCTTAGTTTATTCGAACAGCTTTCCACAAGCTCTGAAAATAATCACACTTCAGAAGTGAATTTCTCTCAAATTTCTCTCAAATTTTGCTTCATCCTATTGTGGTCCATATTTTTCCTTTTATTATCGAGTAACAAAGCAGCATTACACGCTTACAGACAACAGCCATCCAAGCCTTAAGTAAACTCGTATTGGGAGCTTCCCTTCTTGTACAGAGTTCAGTGGTCCAGAAAAGTCTGGTAAACTGAAATCACCTTAGGAGAAAAGTGAATTCAATTCAGGTGGTAGAAAAAGGTCAGTGGAAAACAGCTTTTCTATACTTTCTTCGATGCCTAGTTACCTTTATTTTAACTCAAGGGAGGGAATTGTACTGAGTCTAGGTCTTCCTTGACTTCTAGGTCTTCCTTCCTTTGAAGCTTGTGACTGCTGTCTTTTGGCTGACACAGACAGGAGACGGACTAGACTCCTCAGAGATTAAACTCCTATGTGACCTGACCTAAAGAGCCAGATTCTGTACAGTTATTCATGCCACACACCCAAACTCCCCAGAGATGCTGTTGCTGTGTATATTGGAAAAAAAATGAACGTACAATACCATCTGGTCACAGCAGTGATATTTCTGACTTGCCTTGGACTGATATGAATCATTACACTGGAATCAAATGAGGAATCGGGCACAAAAGGGACTCAGACAAACACTTCCACATTTGATAGTTCAGATTGCCTTGTTCTGTGAGTGATTATGCTAACAGATACAATTTCCTTCGTACCACTTTGTTCTGAAATTACTGCAATAAATCAGTCTTTGTGTAAAACTAACTCATTAACTCAATTTATTTAATTTTTAAAGCATGCAATGGAATTTCAGAGGGAAGATGAGAGATAATTCAGATTAATAATTTAATCTTTTAGCTTCAAAAGCCTACAATGGATTCCAGTCTAAGAGAAAAAAATGTGTGCTCTCACTGTCCTAGCAAGGAAGATCTAGCAGGCACAGCTCCATGCTAGCACGCTCTGGTGCAACAAACAGCAGCTATTAACATACACGGATATGCGCAGGACCCTGTTCACAGGAGGAAGCCACCAACAGTCCCAGTATTCACAGTACCTGACATTACACTTTCCTGGTTGCTTTGTACTGTGCTTTACATCAGGAGAGAGCTCCAGCATCCGTTCCTGTTCCACTGGGGACTTGACCCCTTCCAACGGCTGCGGCTGGTTGTGAATCCAAGGCTTCATCCCGAAGTTTGCTGCTTTTCCCAGAGAGGCCACTGGCAGTGATGTCAGTGGGAACCGAGGCATCAGAATGTGGGGATGTTTCCCTAGCAGCCCTTTCTGCAGCCATGTCCAGGGCTCTACCATGCCATGTCACCTTGCAACCGAAATGGCTCTCACAGCCCGTCTGGAGCAGTGTTTCTTTGCCATCCCAATGTGCCCGAGGATATGCTCCATCTCCATAGTGCTGTTCTGAAAGGGAGCTGGCCCAACTGGACTATGCATTATTAGCAGCATGTAAAGTAATAAATTAGGGACCGAGAGCACATGGGTTAATGCAAGCTCAACTGCACTGGCTCTCGTGCAGGCTTTTTTGCTTTGCTCAGCTCCACAGAGCCAGCAGCACTCCAGCAGCCTTTGAGTCACTGGGATGCCCACGAGGGCTGTGCTGGAGGAGGCCCTGGGGAGAAGTCAGCATGCCGTGGGTGGGCTGGGTTTGGATGGAGAGGAATAGGGGGACTTCTACCCTACTGCTTGCTAGAGTGTTCTTATAACCTCAAGGTAATACTAATCCCTTAGGTGCAGTATACTACTAGGCCTGTTAAGTACAAATACCAGGAGATTTGTTCCTATTTCTATTCTGGTTGTTAGGTCATTAATGATTAAATCAAATCGATGTAATTTATGTCCTGGAAAATATAAAAACTATCACTTAATATATAAACCAATATCCAGCTTGAAGTTCCAGATCAGGGAAAATAGGCTTTCACCATCAATCACTGATAGCTTGAGGTAGACCACATTATTGAATTATGCACAATTTTAGTCTCTAACCTGTTAGGTTATATACAATCAAATATCAACAGACATACCTGAAGTTTTCCCTAGTTTAATTTGAAATATTTGTAGTTATTAATAAGATAAGTTTCCATAATTTACTTGGTCATGGATTGAAATTGCTGTATATTTCGTGGCAACTTAGCATAATTCTTGGTAGTGCCCTACTGTGTACATAGAGTAAAAACTGTATCACACTTGATGAAAAAAAAAAAAAAAAAAGGAAAAGGGAAAACATGGTTAGTGGTGAAATCCTAAAACAAAAGGCTCAAATGTAAGATTCAGATGCTTATCCGTTTCAGCTGTGTCATTCTGGCTCTGTACTTTTGAGTATTACTCTAATATTGCTACAAAGTCCATTATTCGGAAGATTCTTCCTGTGGTTTCAGATGGAGATGCTGGAATATAGTTCTTCTATTTGTTTTTTGAAGTAATCTCTCAGTTCTGGTCTCTTAGCCTTTAACGTTGGTGTCAACAAACCGTTTTGTACTGAGAACATATCAGAGTGAATGTAAATGGCTTTTACCTGGAACAAAAAAAGGGATATATTTGTAGCAGAGATCACAGGCACCACACTCTGTGAGCATGACTTCGTACAGCGCCTTGTCCCTCCTGCATTCCTGGGACCCTTCGACAGGCCCCCAGGATTTCCCTCAAGTGCCCAGGTGGTGACACCGAATCCTGCCACTGCACCTGGCCTGTTCCTGCACTGGCCTGCCCCCTGGAAGGGACACACCAAAAAATGGAGAACACAAATCTCTTTTCTGCATGAAACCAAAGCCAAAACCTGGGGAGGCAGAGCACCAGGGACAGCGTTGCCACATGTGATATCGTGACAGCAGCTTCACACAGCTGAAAAATGACACAAGAGAGGAGAGGGGAGAAGAAACATCATGCTAAGGAACATCACCTTTCTGAAGAGCAAATCAAACTGCAAAGAAAGCAAGCACCACTGAGTTGGTCTTGCAAAATTACCATGCAGCTTTGCAGGCACAAGGAATGTGCAGGAGGATCATCTCTAAAAGAAAAGAATTGATGGTGTCCTACGGGCTAATTAAAACGATGTGAAATCTCCTGTCCCGGGCAAACAATGCCACAGGGCTGCCCTCAGTGGCTGTAGTGTCAGAGCCCACCAGGGAGCCTGCAGCGCCGGTAGGAGCCAGCTCATGGGAACAAGCAGAAAGCTGCTGCGTGGCTGGTCACAGGCCACCGAGTTCAGGCAAATTCCCCAGCCATCTGCTGCTTTGTTGATTTCCCAAACCAGGCTGTCTAGCATATTGGTAGCTTGGGAGTTGCAGGAATATAGGTTGAGGATCAGTTTTAAAATCCCTTTTATGTTATGTGATTCATTTTTTCCCCTGTAAGCTTTGTTGACCAGTGCCTTCCCCAGGGGACATCCTTCCCAAAATCAGCATTGATAAAAATCAGTGCTTCCTCCGCTTTCTGCAACCAATTTCAGAGAGTCTGCTCCCTGGAAACAGCTGGCCACAGAAGCCAGAGCTGTCCTTTCACAGCCCAAGGTCCCAGCTCAGGACCCTGGTGCTGTGGACAACGACAGAGACAAGAGAGTGGCCCTTCTATGTGTAAGGGATCCCCTCCTACAAAATCACTGGCCATATGATCTGGCTCAAGGGTGGGTTTTAAGATTACCTATTGCGACAAAGATCTAATTTTGAAGCCCTTTAGTTCTGAAGTTAATCAGATCTTAATTGTAAGAAAGATGGCAAGGCTTTCCTCACTACTTTATGAGCTGCAAAATGCTGATAGAGTAGATGGCTTGAGAATATTTCATACTGTGAATGCCACAGCAGGAGCAAACCAGACTTATTACCACAGACAAATGTGCGCTGCAAACCATGTTTATATTGAATTTCCTTTTAAAATTAATTTCTTTTTAATATAATTTCATTTTCATGTGTAACAGGGAAATTAAGAATAACAAGTTTATGTTTAATGTTGCTTCTGCTCCACTCAGATATGGTGAATTACTCATTGGAGTTACCACCCAGAAACAGACTACACAAAAGCAAAAAGCCCCTTGCTACTTATATGTATTGATTAAGATGTTCATTATTTTAACAGAAATATGTTATTTACACGTTTTTTACTGTATTTTTAATGCTATATATTTCATTATTGATTTCACATCTCTCCTTCTGAAGTGTTTGTCGCTCTTTTGCAGGAATATTTACACAAGCATCAGAAAAGGATTAGTGCACAGGCTGAAAATAAACAAAACAGCAGCATTTCCTATGGCAATTATAAAGAGAAAAAAAGGCAATTACAGCCCCATTTTCTTACGGTGGGAGAAGAATCAGAGTCCTCCAGGTATTCATCTTGGGCCCTGCCTATCAGAATGGAGGCATGACCCCATGCACCTGGGTTGGATTTTTACCTCTGCACCCACAACTTTCACTAAATTTAATTCAAATGTCAAGCATGACTGGAAGGCGAAATCATGGCATGTATATTTTTCAAGGGAACAAATTGAGCTTGTCAGTGTTAAACCTCTTTTTTTAAAAGACCTTGTATGCCAGCTACAGGAAGAATATGCAATAACACAACAAATGCTACAAATCTGTTCAACATACACAGACCAATCCATCGCCTGTCTGACCACAATGTATTAATTGTTTCATTTTACCTGCTCAAAGGAGTGAAGTCCGCTCTCCTTACCTAACCGTACCATGTCTTCCATTATTGCTTTCTTCAGTTCCTGGGTTAAAACATACAAATTCCCCATGAGATATCAGAAACAACCTTACATGCAGTTAATACCACTGGTCATCATTAAACATGTTTCTGAGGAAAGTTCAAATGCCTTACTGACAGCACATAATTAGCGAATACTCTAATAAAGCAAGGTACAAACATTAAAACGAAGTGTGGTGATGTTAACTCCTTCCTCAGTAGTAAATGTACGGTTAGTACATCCACACAGCGAAGGGCTGAGGGGTGGATGTTAAATCTGCAATCCTACAGCCACTTGCCAGACTTGGAGGCAGAATTACTCCCCACAGAAACCCATGGGGGGACACAGCAGCACCGGTGTTCGGTGCTGTGATCTGGCTCAGTGAGCCAGTGTTGGAGCAAGGCTGGGATCCTTCATTAACACCTACACGAGCACAGCCTCTCCTGCTGCTGTACTGTTCCCTGCTGGGCAGACACCAAGACCCCAAGGCCCACAGCACCGCGTCCCAGTCAGCCCTGCCTAGAAGATGGCTCCTCAGGGCTGGCTTCCCGTGACAGGACAGTTCGTGCTACTGCGACCACCAGTAGCAGACACCACCTCTGACAAGGTTACACACAATGACACAAGGCCGGACTGCTGACAGATACAAAAACAAACCTTGTTTTTACAGAGTTCTGAGTATGTTCCATCAAACCCTCTTTTCTTTGCCCAGCCTGGCATAACTTCGGAGTCTGGCACCACAATTCCCACCAGGAAGGCCTGCAGGTGAAAGAGGGCAGCAGTTTCAGGCAAAGGCTGAGCCACATTTAAGGCACCATGCTGAAGTGAATGCGTAAGTGGGTTGAATTTGCTGTTTATCCCTTCTTGCCCAATTACATCAGTATTTGCTGTCATGTTGTAGTGAGGTTCACTTTGGTGTCTGTGCCTTTTTCTCAGATGAAATGGTTCTCCATGAGCGTTCCTGTATTTGCCAAAATTTTTTAATGCCTTCGTTTGGGTTTGTGTTCTGCTTGGGCACTAGTTAAATTACTTACATTTTTCACACATAAGTCAAAGCAGAAGATTGCCTGTGCCATTTGTACACAGGCACTTAGTGGGCCTGGGAGTCCCAAGCAAGCTGTGAGGCCAAGGGAGGCCTCACCTCTGAGGACAATCTGGAGGGATGAGTTGTGATGGTTTCAGGAGCTGTACATGTTTGTACAAATACACAAATAAACCATCGTTGCTGCATATGCAGCTGTAAGCAGTCTTGGGATGGGATCGGTGGAAACATGCAGGCAGTGGTCACGGAGCAGCAGTGGTTTAGTCTTCATCTGGTTTACCAATGCTGGCATGGCAAAGGAGGGCTTTAGAGACCCAAAAGGTGACACCAAAGCTAATTTTAAGGTGTGAATTTTGGCCACAACATCCCTCAAGCTGCTTAGGGTCACGGCAGCAGCTCAGCTCCAGAACTGGAGAGATGTTGGGGCACAAGTGTGGCATGACTGACCCACACTGTCCCCCCATTCACGCCCAGCCCTCTGACTAATAATTACAAGGAACAAAAAAAGATTTTCTGAAAACCTCATTTTTACCTGCAGGCTGTCTCCATGCACATAGATCTGGGCAACAGGATCACTACGGATATAGATATTCTCTATCTTCTCTGGTGCAATATATTCTCCCTGAGCAAGTTTAAATATATGCTTTTTCCGGTCAATAATTTTAAGAGTCCCATTCTGTTAGGAGAAAAGAAAAAATGACAGTTCCCAGAGAAGTTATTTAATCACAGAGGCTTGGTAAACAGTATGCTCTAAACAGCGCTGTTTAAATTGTCAGAAAATGCTTCACTGATGCATTGAAATTATTCTGGAAAAAAATTAAAAATAAGCTTAATCCTTTGTAAAGATATATCTACTTGGAAACTTCAATACTTGAAAATTTATGTGGGATAATAAGATTGACATGAGAATGAGCAGGTGGTCAGTACGCACAGGTAACCATTTCCCAATGTCTCCAGTGTGAAGCCAGCCCTCCTCGTCCAGTGCCTCAGTCGTCTTCTCCTCATCTTTCAGATAACCCTTGAAAACATTCGGTCCTTTCACACATATCTGCAAAACAGTCAGAGTTGCTAATAAATTATTTTATTATTCTGCTGTAATTGCTGACAAGCTAAGTAGTAATTCACTGATACTGAAATATGTTAAAGGTTGATTTAATGACTGCGCTCCATGAAACTAAAATATATGGAGTTATAAAATTACCTATGGATGTTTTTCAGACTAGTGGATATACGTACTAGGGAATGAAAAAGTGATTTATTTAAAGATGATTTTCATTCATTTTGCATTTAAAACCAAAAAAAGGTATTTCAATAAATTTAATTTCTGTGCGATATTTAAAAACAAAAGTAATGTAGAAATCATAGAAATTCGGGTCCTTCTGGCTGGACTAATTAATTCAGTCTTAGCTTTTAAAGTAATCAGCCATGACATTGGCTGAAGGTACTGTTGTGGCCCTCTGCTAATGAATGCTTTGCTGCTCTGTTGGTGAATTGATGTTTTCCTTCTAGAATGTAACATGCAATAAATCTGCAACCGTACACCTTGAAAAGGTAAAATGCTTCCATAACTACATTGTGACTTAGTAAGGGTTTAACTAATGTGAATTTTATATTAAAATATGCATTGCTACCTCTCCTTCTCCTTTGGAAGCAAAATAATTCAGCTCTTCCACATCCTTCAGTCTGATTAAGTTGCAGGGCAAAGGGGCTCCTACATGACCTGGAAATCAAAGACTGCAAGTCACTTGTCAGCTCTCTCACAGACATTTTATCAGCATTTCATTAGTAGTTGCTTGCATGGTTGTAGATACACTTGATTTTCTTGCAGGAATTGCGTCTGTGTGCAGAAATAATTTGGAAAAGGTGGAAGAAAATAGCTACCTGATGTCCAGTCACCTGGGGTGGTGAAGGTGCACCCAGCTGTGCACTCTGTTTGGCCGTAACCTTCATAGACCTGGCAAAGAAACAGGCACCTCTGAAGCAGCGCGTGTGGTTGCACCGCTGCAGAACACAGTGCTGGGAACTGTCCTGCAAACTAACCCTGCCTGCTGCAATGCACAGCAACAGCTTTAACACACAGGTGCTTTCCCTGGCCCCTACTGTATACAAAATTACCTCTACTTTGCTATTAATCACTCTTGCTGTGTAGAGCTGAAAATAGTGTGAAGACAAGTTCAGCAATTAATTTTAAAGCCAAGAAGTATGTTACTCTGAAAAAGGGAGGTGTTGGTGGGGAAAAAAAGTGTTATTTTTTCTGGGACATTTTGAAAATACACCTTTTAATGTTTTTACACTTCATTTTAGGCTCTTGAATGAGGCCTTTTAGTTGCTTGGGGCTTCCCAATCAGAGAGAAATAACGCAGAGGAGATCTGAACCGGGTTACATGGCCACCTGAAGATTACCATTCCCCATTTATATATAGAACAAACCTCATGAAGTTCCTAGCGCATGCACAGGCCTGCTTAATTGCACAGTCAACCAAATGCTGGGACAGGTGGGATGACTTGATGCTTTGTGCTGGCAGCTGCCCGCAGCGACAGCAGCGCCTGCCTGCCCAAGGCCACCGGCTGTCCCCTGCCACCGCGGGGACACCGGGCTGTTGTGGCCACAAACCCTGCTGTCACGACAGATGCTGGCAGTCCTGAGGTCCCAACCCATCTCCCCATCTCCCCACGGGCACCCCCGGCTCACCTGGCACCCGAGGGCCGCCCGCAGGAAGCCCAGGACGGTGGGAGAGGCAGGGGCAGCGCCGGTCACTATCATGCGGACACAGCCGCCGAGGCTCGCCTGCTCAAACACCAGAAAATGAAATCAGAAATACATCATGAATCAGGACAGATGGCAAAAACCAGGCGTATTTCTCATGCAGAGCTTGCACAAAATGGCCCCGCGTCTGCTCCCTCTAGAGCAGATTCAGCCGTGCTGTGGAAATGTGAACTGACCCTGAACCTTGCCTCAGGAATAAAAAGCCAGCTAAATCTTAAAAGCAGTAACTCTGCCCTTCAGGCAGAACTAATGCCGAAGACACAGCTCTTGCTCTGTCAGATCCTTCCTGTGCTGGGGGCGAGCATCCAACGCTCTCCCTTTTTAAGGGAAATGACTTTCCAATACTTGTGAAAGTTACCACACCCATTCCCATGCCAACTTTTACTTCTCCCCCCACTTCATTTCCTTTTTCTTTTTCTAAGAGTAAAACGAAGCAAGCACAAGACAAAACAGCTCCTGACTGGCACGTGGGCTCCCTGGCTTCCAGAGCACCCTGTGGCCCCGCTGCCCTCAGCACCACGAGCCCTGCTCTCTGCACATTGCGGACATCTAATCCACAGATGAAAGACACGGTCAGTTTCTGCAGTTAAAAATAAAGTGGCGTGTCTTCAGATAAGTTATCCAATTAAAAAGTGAAGTAATCAGAGCCTCCTACAGCAGTACAGCGCCTGGAAAACCTGGTTTAAAGCTATTTTATTTTATTTTAATTACCAAGGGGATGTATGGCACGCAGCAGGGCACTCTGATTTCTTTCCCCTGTTGTTAAATAAAGATTTACACGTGCATTTTTCTCTACATCCTTATTCTTGTTTTCCTAGGAAAACAAGCAGTTTTCAATATGCCCAGCTGAAACCCATCCCTAAATCCAATCATTATCTGTAGAGAATTTGCAGGGAGCTTTGGAGCCACATCCCTTCGATCAGTCACTCCTCCTCCCCCTCCTCACCACCTTCCTGAGTTTCATCCCCTCCGGGAGGACACAGGAGCTGCTGAATGCCCTCATCTCCCCCACCCCTTGGCAGGGTGTGAGAGGGGAGAAACCCTTCACCTGTGGGGCATGGGCAGAGCCCAGGTTACAGAGGAAGAGCAAAACACCCCGAGAACAGTGCTGCTGAGTCCATCACCTGTCCAAATGCAGCCTCTGGCATCGTGCTGTGCCTTAAACACAGCTTCAGACCTCAGAACGAATACATAAACAAAAACAGAAACGTAGCAAAAGTTAATGGAATGACAAACAGTGCTTCATTTCCTTTTTCTATTCAATTTTCACTCTGCAATTTGCCAGTGAGCAGCAATTGGCCCCAGCTCGCTGCAGACAAGCAGATAACACCAACTTCAAGGAAAGCCAGTTATTGCAAGAAGAAATGACAGTTCTTTGACTTTTGACTTACTCTAGAAATTCCTTACCTGTATTTTATTAAAGAACAGCTTGTCCCACAGGCTGTCGTTTCTGATGATCCCATTTCGAACTTCTGCTTTTTTCCTCTTGGCGGCAAACTCCAGAATCCAGCGCTTCAGGGAGGTGTCTGCCTGGCTGAAGATCTGGGCGGTGGGAGGGAGAAAGCATCACAGACTCAGTGCCACCATCTCCTGCTTGTACAGTTACAGCTACACGGCTCTGCTGGTGCCAGCAGGGTGCAGGAACAGCAGAAATACAGTTAAATAAGATGTCACTGTGGCTTTGCTGGGGTAAGGAAGGGGGAACCCAAACCCTGACTTTACATGCTTAACTGCGGGGGAAAGTCAGCCCAGTAGCTTGTGCTTTAAGCCCATCTTTAAAGGATAAATCTTCCGAGGAAGAAATATTCATTCCCTGCTGCTCAAACAGAGAAGACAATGACCAGACATCTTTCTAACATAGTTTTCAAAACCACCTCTTTGTTTAAAAAAAATACCTAGATGCAGAAGCCAACCTCACATTTACGCTGCCTAAATCTTTCTCATAGTTTTGCAGGTCCCAGTTTTGAGCTGTCATTGCCACCAGAAAGATCCCAGTTCCAAAGCCTGTCGAAGGGCACGAAGCGTCTCAGTGCGTGCAGGTTTGACTGGTGTTGCCCTGCTGAGAAAAATGCCTCTTCTCCAGCAGTGCCACTGGCAACCTCAGAGAGAGCAGGGCAAGGGTCTAGCACAGAGGGGTTCCTTATAGCCACATCTGCTCTCTGTGCCACACCACATAACACGGCCCCACAGATCGGAGCAGCTCTATCGCTTACACAGGGTAAGAAGTGTTTGCAATAAGGCAGGAACAGTATAACCTGCCAGGGAAATCCCCAGGACCGAGGGAACCCTTTCAGATATGCACTAGAGGGACATAAACGTCACTATTACAAGAAGAACAAAATGAAGCTCACCTTGTCGTACATCCTGTTTAACAGCCGCGGCACGACGGGGAAGATGGTGGGACGCAGAGCCTTCATGTCGTCGGATAAGAGGCGGATGTCTCCTTGGAAGAACCCAATCCGCCCCCCGTGGCAGTACACTACGGACTGTGACGGGAAGAAAAAAGACCCCGTGTAAACTCTTTGCTTGTAATTCCCGTGGTTCAGCATCCCTCCCAAACACAGAAATGCCCTTCCTCAAATCCTGCTCTCCAGCATGGCAAAAATGGTGCTTTAGAAGTATGTATATAAAATTCACAGACAATTTAGCACTGAATGGAAATGTACACGTAGTTCTGGGCACTTATCAGAATTTCAGCACCCACCAAATTTGCCACTGTCTGGAAAAGCAAGGAGCCGAAGCTTTGGGAAGGGGTTTTCCCTGAGGTAGGGTCAGACCCAGGTCCGGACTTCACCCCTGAAGCCTGGACCTACCCCTGCAGCTCACGGCATGAAGACTTAAGGTTGGTAAAGAAACGCATATTAAGAAATGTTGTGAAACACAGTGAGCAGCAGAAGGTTTTTAGATGTTAATACTTTAGTTTTGTTTAAACATACTGATACAGACTACGTTAGCAATACAGTGCCTGATCCTGTATCCCAGAAATAGGCGCCTGCTTCTTAAAAGGTGCTTTGCTCGCACAGATCCAGAAGTTTCATATTTGGCAAGAAAAGAGGCCACTTGTTCATCAGATGAGAAAAGAGCTGGACGGGCAGTAGAGCTGTGATAAGCCAGCTGGCAGTGGAAGGGCAGCCCTGGTAGCCGGTTACTACCTTGCTAAAACTGGAAGGATGTGGTTCGTGCACCCACTTGAGTGCGTTTAGGGATGAGCACCCCTGTCCAGCTTGGACAGGGAGTGTGTCCTCGGCCAGGCACCCACGGTGCTGGGAGCTGAGCCCAGCCCCACTGAGCTGTGTGCTATCCCACAGGGCTGGAAGATGGTGAAAGCATCAGCTCCTGCTGGAGCACTCTGCTCCCCCAGCAGCCAAAACGGCTAAACATGCCTTAAGAGACACCTAAGTTTTTCTGTGCTGCTCCCAAAAGCCTGCCACAGCAACCGGAGCGCTCTCCCTGCGTTGTCAGCCAGCGAGAGGCTCCCTGTCCGTGGGCCGAAACCACAGGAATTTCATACGTGTGATGTGGGTTTAACAGGCATCGCACTGCCAAATCGTGTGCTACACTGCGCAGGCATGTGAAGAAAAAGAAAACAAAAAGGAAAATAACATCACTGCGGGCTCACCGGGAATTGCGAGTGACTAGCAGAAAGCTTTAACGAACAGATCCAAGTTTAACTGTAAGTTCCAGGAACTAAGAATGCCAGCTAAAACCAGGGAAGCTGATATGGTCTTTGCTGTGCAGAATAATTCTGGGAACAATTTCTTAGCCCTTTTGAAAAATCTCTATATTAATGAGCTTTTTCAGGAAAAGGTAAACCTTCCTTAACCTTTGAACTGCCTGCTTTGGAGGGCTGCTCCTGTCCATCTGGCAGCATCCTGTGAAAGGAGGTGATTTCAAAGGCTTCTATTTTTTTACCCCATCAGATGACTTTTTAATAATTACATTCTTATTAGCTAGCAACGAGGTTTGCCTGAGCAGCGGTGGCATACTGACCAACTTGCCTCTTAAAATTAGGCTTTCAAGCAAAAATATGCCGGCTGCAATTCCCCAAATCTTTCATGGGCTTTCAGTTCCAATTTGCAAATGTTTTAACGTGGCAGAATGTATTATTTCTGGCACATTACTGAGAAGCGGAAGGCTCGTATTGGGATGCCTGTCTGACTGGAAAGCACGCTTCCAGCCCAGAACAGCCCTCCCTGAGAAAACACAGAGCCACTGCTCACACACTGAATCGGTTTCCAGCCCCCAGCTTTTCGGGCTGTAGGGCTGATGTGCTCCTCTCACCTGACCTGCACAGCACGCCAACCACAGCACAAATTTTCACCTGTCTTTTCAGACAGAGATGCAAGAAGGCAGCTCTGCAGGCTGGCGAGAACAATGGTGCAGAATTGGGTTTGCTCCTATGATCGCTGACCCTACAGCGCTTTGCGAGGCTGCAGGTGACTCCTGCCCACTGTCCAGGGGCCGTTTCCCAAACCCACAGCTTGGGAAACGCTCCCGGCACTGCTCCAGCCCCGGTGTTACCACGTGGCACTTCTGGAGTACAAGCTTTTTTAGTGCTACGAGATATCGCTGGTTATTTAGTATTTTATTTATTTTTTTTGGTGTGGAAAAAGGCGATTTCCACTGACGCTAGGACCTTACCTGTACCATTCTCTCAAACATGTGTGCTAAAGGCAAATAGGAAATGTGTACATCCTCACAAGTAGGAGACCACTGACTCTGGAAGAAAGCACAAGGAGCCCCACGAGGCCTCGTCAGTTCAGGCAGTTTCTTACCTGTATAACTCGTTCAAACATGTGAGCCAGAGGCAGGAAGGAGATGAGCACATCGTCCTGTCTCGGAAAGATCACTTTCTGCAGGTGGAGGGCATGGGAGACAGAAAGGAAAGAAACACTGACAGGAAGACAACAAGAAAGTCATAAAACGGTAAAAAGAAAAATGGCACCAGAGGAGCAAAAAGGGGAGAGATCATCGAGAGAGGAAGGGAGCAGCGCACGAAGTGAAGCGTTAAAGCCACAGCGTCAATGAGCTACGTTAGCAGGAGGAGTACAGAGCACGGAGATGGACACACAGGGCAGCGGAGAGGCTCTCCACGGCGAAGGCACGCCGTGTCCACACAGCTCGTGCTGGAAACAGGCGCTCACCCCGACAGACAGCCCGGCTGTCAGCCCTGCTGTCTGCCACGAGGTGCTCAGGCCACGCTTTGCACTTTCGGATTCGTGCAGACCTGCCGGAGCCTCCCCGAAATCAGCAGGGCTCCGTGGACGCATCATTTTTCCAGAGCACATCAGAGATTCCCAGCATTATTTCAGTCAAAGAGAAAAGATTTCTCCTCCCCCCCCCCCTTAGGTTAATCATTGATTTGAGGCAGGGTATGTTGGATCACTTAGCTGCAGAAATTAACGATTTCTGTTAGTGTTCCTCATCATTTTATCGATTCGAATGCGATTTTAAGTGCATTATCACTGCCCCACAGACGGGTTCAGCAGGGAAAAGGAAGGCAAAAAAGTTATGCAAAAAAATACGTAACCAAAGACTTCAGTTTGCCAAGGTTTTAATTCTGTCTCTGAGGCTGGACTTAGCAGTGGCCCCAAGAGCCTTACTTGGTCCATGCCCCGAAGGAAAGCAACCTGTCTGCCTGCATTTCCAAGGCTAAGGCTTGCCACAACATTATGGATTAGAAAAACTGAAAGCTTCATTACCCACTGACTTGCACCAAGGCCAGTGGTTAGTGGAAAATGGGTATAAAAGCTTCGGGCTCCTGGTATTAGCAGTTTATACCCACTTTGCATCTCCACTGCTGTGATGGAATTGGTACTCCGTGGCCTGGGACACGGCGGTGGACGGAGGAGCACCACGTCCTTCCTCGGGAGATGTTTTATTGGGGTTAAATCTGGGCAAGTCAGCTTTGGGCACGCTCTCCCGACCATTACCTAGTGAAGTCAAACAGGATTGACCACCCGGGTGTTTTCAGCATCCCGATCCTTATTATGTGTCAATCTGATCTGCAGATCTATTTATATATTATTTCAAATTGGCCTCGTTTTCTGCACGCGCCGTAACGTAAAACCATTAGCATCACTAGCTACGCTGCTCTTTTTGCACTGCTTTCAGTGCCCAGACAATAAATGGCTTGTTTTGAAATTGGAGCAAAACGCTGCCATTTGCTAATATTTCACAGTTGGCACAGCTGTCCAGTTAAACAGATAAAATGAAAACAGCTTCTTGGCTTTTGAGAGTAATGTTGTAATAAAGCTCTAAGTTCACGTATTTTTTTCCGTTTATGGAAATCACTGCACTAAGGAAAACTGTCACAGAAGTATGTAAGCCCCTCAGCTTTCGGTATCTGTATTTCACTACCTGATGGTGCTGTCAAGTGTTTTGCACTTTGCTTGACTTTATTGCCGCAGTCAGACATTGCCCTTCCCGTGCAGGTTGGCTGCGGGCATTTGCACCGTGGCCAGCAGTGCCCTGGTGCCCGAAGCTTTGGGTTGACAGCCACACACACCAGACTTACGTCTGAATCTGATCCCTTGGAGATTAATCAAAGAATCCCACTGCCGTCACTGAACACTGAATCCATCTCTGTGGGCCAGTCCTGGAAGACGCCACGTTCCCTCAGCTCCCTGCAAAGTGGTTATCTTCCAAAATAAACTCTCCTGCCCTTTGAGTCTCAGAGACATGCAGGCATCAGCTTCCCTTTGCGCGTCTCGCTGCCTCCGAAGCCAGAAAATCTCTGCACCACGAACCCTGAGGGTTCACTGTGGTGAACACAGTGACATTTCCTACGGCAAGTTACCGGAGTCACCTCCCTACGAGCGCTCAAACATGGGAGCTCAGAGGGGTTTCATGTCATGTGTCCACATTTCTTTACAACGGTGTCCTGGAAATCTCAGAAAACTTGAGGATTAAGATAATAAGGCTGCAGTATCTCCAGCACCAACCATAAAACAAACAAGGGATTTGCTGTAATAAATTGTGCATCCCATGTGTATGCTGCTGCTTTATAGAATTGCCCATTTACTATGAAAAACTAGATTATTTGTATTTGATAAGTGCAAGCTGCATAAAATTCTTTATATGCTTTGCTAAAGCAAATGTGCTTCCTATACTGTTTCTAAACAGAACTTTACATGTTGCATGAACCATATTATACATCTATTTGACCACTGCTGTGTTTTTTTTTTTTCTTTTTAAATGTATATCCAAAACTAAAGTATACTTTAATATTAAATTGACCATTCTGTTAAAAATAAATAAATAAATATTTAAGTTCCCATATACATACACACTTAACATGCAGAAAGCTTTCAAATAAAGGTTGGGATGTTGCACGGGCATCCCCAGGAGTGGGCACTACTCTCTCAGGCACCAGTCACAGCTGTGCAGGAATTGCAGGAGCCAGCATTGCTCCTCTGCAGCACTTTGCACCCTGCAGCCCCAGGGAGCCCGTGCTGGTAGCATGGGGATGTGATGCCCACCAGCACTGCAAACTCGGACCTCCTCCCACTGCTGTGAATTTGGCCCCGAGTAAGAGAAATCTGGGCTGTTATCCAGAGGGGCACATCCCCAGCCCTTGCAGGGACACAGCTCAATCCCATACTCCACACACATTCTCTATGTCAGGGTATTCACCTCCGTCACTTTCAAAAAGCCTGAAAAATCGGCCACCACGTTCCCATGAGTCAGCATAGCACCTTTGGGGTTTCCTGAAAGGAAATAGAGAGGGTGATTTTAAAAGCCAGCAGGTCATTTCCAAAAGCTTTAAAAAAAAATAAAAAAAATTGTTAAAATGTTAATTTTAAATGGATTTTAAAACCTGTGTAATTTTCAGTCATTCATGTGCAGTAATATTTACCAAAGGCACTTATTGCAATGTTCAGAAATTAGTAAAATACTGCAAACACACTATAACATGAATATTTTTCTGTGGGAGACACTGAACAAGGGTTTCCACCAGAAGCGAGGTGCACACACAAGGCAGGGCTCCATCCACAACGCCCTGCCCGCAGCGCTGCGTCCTCCTGTCCCAGCACTGTCACTTTGCATCACCCTCAAAGGGTTTATTTCAGAAAAGAAGGTGTAGCTCAGCTTAAATAACGATTACAGAATCACCCTCCCCCTGCAGTGTGTTTTTAAGCAGATTGCTTTAATTTGATCACGCTGCTGCAGCGCTGCACCGGGTGGAGGCAGAGCGAGGAGCTTCAGTTGCAGGCACCCTGCGTGGCCCCGGTACGGTGCGCACGGGGACACGTGCCAGGAGCTTTGTGATGCTGCTAATGACGGATGCAGCAGCCTCAAAAACCTGTAAGTCAGCCAGATTTTGAGGCTTTTGGCAGTGCTGAGCCCTGTGCCCTGCAGCCTCGCTGACACTGCTTCACTCCTGGCGCTCCAATGGTTAAATAAAGACCCAAGTGAAAATAATGATTACTGCACACGTTTATTGCAGGGCGTTTTGAACACAACACAGTTTACAAAAAAAATCCGTACTCGGTGTTCCAAGTGCCTTTGAATAACTCAGTCCCAGATCCTTAGAGCTGAACGCAGTGCACAGGAGGCTGTTTGGTCTCGCGTACATCCGTCTTCCTCCAACGCTCCCAGGAGGAGCTGGAATCTCTGCCAACAGCTCCCGCCCCAGCACCTTGCACACAGGCTCACCAGGTTGAGATTTGAGGCACTTATTTTCACAGCTAGGTGCAAATCCAGCCACTTTTTTTCCAGCCCTCAAAGCTCAAGCCAAGGCCCGTTGTTTGCACACGCACGCTGACCACCCAGAAATTGCTCGTGGTGTTCTGGCTGCGTCTGGCCACGGGTGCTTGCTCAGCCTCAGTGGGTGTGAGCATCTCTTTGCCTGCAGGCACGCTCAGCGCTGCTGTGGCAATTTCTCTGGCTTTGCTAATGGGATATCACAAATTGCAACTCTGTCAGCTCGGCCGTCCTGCGCCCTGACATAGCTCCACAGGCTCCTTGGGAGGTTCCTCGGGTGCTTTGAGACCCCGGGCTCTTCATCAGGAGAAATCCAGAGCAGATCGTGCTGCCACCAGGGAGGGGAAGCCTTCAGGGCCGGAGGATTCCTGTGAATTTTCACCCTCTTTAGTTCCCCTGGCTGTTTAGGAGTTAAAGGAATAAGTGCCCCTTGCCACAAGCCATTTCCCAGAATGACCACTTCTGGAAGAAAAGACTTCATGGCACTGATTGTTCTTTCTTAAAAGTCCATGCCACATCTCTGACACTGCTCTTAAGCTTGAGTTTCCTCATAAAGACACAGCTTGTCCAGCCTGCGATTGAAACGGGAGCACGGCGATCCCGGTCGGGTAATGGTCGGTATGGCAGCTTCTCTTTATCTCAGTGCCAAGCTGCTTTGTCAATTTGACAATGAAGAAACTTTTTCCACATTACTAAATGGGTCTTTCCAATAGCACCTCCAGCGCTGTCTCGGTGCTGTGCTCCATCAGTATGTCGGGACACAGGCACCTTCCACCCCCAGGGACCCTCCACTGCCAGGCTGTGCAGCTGGGAAGCATTTTTTATCCAACCAGTTACAGAAGAGTCCTTGTGGAAATGGCTTTTGTGGAGCTGCTGGCATGCAAAATTATATCCTGATGTTTTGGGGGCATCTGTGCACCTTTGGTCTGTCTGTGAGTGCCGATGATTTCTTGGTGCAACAATGAGAGTCCACCTCGTGCTCCCAATCTCTCCCTTGTCCTTGTGGAGGCAAGTGGGCAGCTGAGCCTAGCAATGAAAGAAAAGCATGTGTTCAAATCCACTTCTGGTGCTTTTTTTCTTTTCTTTTCTTGACAAACAGCTAAAATTGCTCCCAACTCCACAATTTCCACGTTAAAAACTCTACAGCAAAGATTGGTTTCACATCACATGAGTATACTTGGAACCCTTCAGAACAGAAAAAGCCCTTGGGAACATGTTTCTTGGAATAAAATTCTAAATCTGGTCATTAGAAATATCCTAGCATGGTCTATACAAAAGCCAGGCATTTTACAACCAAAACAGAGCATGGAAAATGGGTCAGAGCATTGATACAAGGCCTGGAAAAAAAAAAAAACAAAAAACAAAAAACAGAAACAGAAGGTGATGTGCAAAGCACGGGGATGGAGTGGTGCTTCACGAAGCTTCCCATTGCTCTGGGAGAATTTAGTCTGCAGATGGCACACAAACTGGGCTTTGGGTGGGAGAAAGCGAAGGGGCTCCCTGGCTGTCCTATTTCTGTAACATCAGACACGGTGCCAGGAAATGTAAAAAGCCAGAAACTGGCCCATGACTGCACTGCAAATAAATAAATAAATAATAATAATAATAATTAAAAAAAAAAAAAAACTTTTCTGTTAGAATAAAGTCTAACTTAGAAAATAAAATATCAATAAAAAGATGCAATTTGAACAAGTAATTCAACTGGACTTTAACATCAGCCCTCTCTCGTTAGGTTCCCACCACCAAGGCTGAGCAGTCAGGCTCCTTTCACACCGTGCACTGCATTGTGTGGCCCGAAATGCACAGATCTCAAAAGCCCTCCAAGTAAAACGATGTACGAAGGCAAAAGCAAACACAGCTTTTTAACACAAACTGAGCAGCAAGGGGTTGTACTTGATAAAAGCCACTTACCTGACTGCAATATTGATCTTCTCCCAGAGGCGGGTGATGTTTCGGGCTCTGCAGGTGTCAAACAGCACCTCCTGCCTCCTAAACCAGCGGGGCCAAATCCAGGTGCTCTGCAGCAGCACCAAGCGCTAGGCAGTCCTGAGAGCCCAGGGGAACCTGGAAGAGCTGCTCCAGAGGTCCCCAGAGCCTGGTCTTCGCCTGCAGGGAAGGGAAACGCTCTCCCAAGCGCTCACGCCTCGTGTATCTGAGCTCTGCTGTCTCTTTGTCTGCCTGTGTAACTTGTTGGTGGATGGCAGAGAGTTTGATTTCCACGTCTGCCCCGAGCAGGAGAACGACCTGCTCGTCCTCTGCCAGGACATCAGGGCTTGGCCGGGGACGCCGGTGAAAAACAGAAAGCTCTGGACAAGCATTTCTCTTTTTAAACATCTGCAGAAGATAAATATCCTCCAGCCAAGGGCCTCATATCTGCATTGCAAAACAGGAGGCAGAAACGTGGGCAGATTTCCAGACAACCGCAAAATCGTACTGCCCAAGTGTGTGTCGGGATTCCAGCTGCAATCTACAGAAATGTAGGTATACCCAGATGCTAAAATACACACAGATATCATTGTCGTGTCAGTACAGCAGCACGTTTGCACATATTGATGTGGTATTAATAACAAATCCGATAATCTATTCCACTATTTCATGAATAAAATGCCCATTCCTTTACCTGTAGTGCCACTAGTAAAACAGACAATTGATAGATCTTCTGGTCGAGGAGGCTAGGAACATGAGGAAAAAAAAAGAAAATCACATCAATCAAATGCACAAGGGGTAGAATATTGTCACTGTATAAACATAAAGATCAAACCAATTATACTTCAGCTCTGCTATAAAATGCTTTCCTTGCCCTTGGCAAATCTCTTTTATCAGGTGTCTTCACTTGACGCAGACCCTATTCCTCCCTGATGATCTGCTCCAGCTGCATTAAGGTTGTGCTTTAGCGTAACAAGGCTTTGATGGAAGGTTTGCATCTCAGAACATGCCCCAACACTTCCTAGTGCAAAAATTCCACCTCCTTAAAAAGCTGAGGTATCTGTATTGTATCTGATATCAGTAAGAGTATTTGTTAGAAATATGGCCACACAGGAGACAGTAACAGTGTTTGCTATTCCTAGGGTTTTGATATCAGCCATAACTGATATTTCAGCATTTTGAAAATGTGCATTTTTTTCTTTCTTTTTAATTTTTTTTTCTACTGGTGATTGTGTAGCCACAATCTCCACCCTGCCACCAGCATTTTTAAAGGCACTGTCAGTACCCGTGGGTGTCTGGGAAAATTTAGTTCACTGATGTCCAGATAAATTCTGGAAAAGTGTGGTTAACCACAAGAGGGGACAACTAGCTGAAGCTGCTGGTGGCTCACATTCCCAGTAGCATCTCTGCGTTCTCAGCACCACGGTGTGTGCCATTTTGGGTCACCAATGATTAAATAAATGACCAGAAAATTAGAATCCTCTTCTGAAAGCTTTGTAAGAGTATGAGCACCCTTGGTGAAAATATCAATGCAGTTTTCCAAAAAGAAAGTATTGCCAAATATTTGAGTGAAAGCCTGCCACACAGCCAGTGCTACAAACACGTCCCACTGGCGCCACTGGGGTAAGGCAGCGGAATTAGCGTGGCTTAACACTGGCATTTAATTACTGTCCTGCTAACACGTTCAGCAAGGATGAATTATCTCATTTAAGAGTCCCAGACGGAGCGTATAAAGCAAACACTGCACATCTCCAGTGCACAGCACTGCCAGCCCCTGAGCTCCCCGGCTGCCTCTGCACGGGGGGGTTGTGGCACGCTGCCCTGACCCACACACGCCTGCTTCTGCCCAGAGCAGCTCGTCCCTCGTTAGTGAAACGAGTTTGACACAGCCAGCTGCAATCCTGAGTGGGAAAGCCAGCGTGACAGCACTCACCACAGGCGCATGTCGACTCTCCCGGCCGCAATCCTGAAAGAGATTAAAGTAACACAAATGATTTCCACTACCATTCATGTGGTGTAACCCACTTGCTAATCTGCAAACCACTAAGGGAGAGCAGGAGCCAGAGCAGAAATCTTTGCGGCTAGCACTTAGGTCATCCTTTGTGTCCTAAGCTAACTGCAAAGGTATCCCTGGATTCAAGCAGGGCTTGGGCTGGTTGAGCTGGAGCCAGGCTGTTTCATAAGAAGCGTGAGGACATAAGCCTACAAGGAGGAGGACTCTGTCTCAACCAGGCTCAAAGAGCAGCTGATGTCTTATTTGAGCATGGAAGTTTAAAATATTGGCTATCCTGTCAATAAGGGATAATACTACAGAGAACTGCACTGAGCCACACATCAATATCAACAGCCATGAGCCCCAGAGGCTGAACCTGCCACGCAGTTCACAAGTCCCAGCATTTTTTACCGTCTCTTTGTAGAAAATACAAAGTGTATGGAAAGGAGGGGGAGACCAGGCTTACCTCCACCTCCTGCATGGTCTGGATGCGGACCCCACAGCGCCTTCCCCTCTCCAACAACTCCTTCTCAAATGGGTCCATCAGGATGATGGAGCTGAGACCTGGAGTTTCTCTCCTCTCCACGTGGTCGAGGAGCGTTCTGGCTTTTTCAGGTTTGTCACAAATGACTGTGGAAATGTCAGCTGGAAGGAAAGCAGCCAAACAAGTTGTTTTCAGTAAATCTTTTTTTAACACAAGACTGGCTGCTCGCTCATAGCTAACATCATGTCAGCGCTGGTACTCACTTTGGGTTCATATCAGAGCTCCTAGACTATACCATATTTCTCTTAGAAAGCCACTGCAATTTTAGCTAGCATAAATCAACACTGAAGCTGTAGCTGACACCAAGGAGTAGTCTGGGATTCAGCTCAAAATGCCAAAATTACACACCATGTGGGCTAGGAAATCTAGGAGGCAAAACGTGAGGAAGTGCAGCAGTGGGGAGCCCTGCAGCAATTCCTCCCACAGCTGAGCACGACCAGGCATGGAAAGTACGGGGGGTGGCCCTGACTTGGTGTTGGGTCACAGTGGCCCCCAAAAAACCTCTCCAAGTGACTTTAAGACACTTGGTGAGTGAAACCACCCATCTTTCGGGAAGCAGAAGGAAACTGACCATTCCAAGCAACAAAGCTGTTTCTGAGAAAGATTATGTTGATTTTGTTTTTACCTGTGTTGACGATGTAACGAATGGCTCCAGGACCCAAGGTGTCATAGAGGGGAACCACCACCATGGAGTAGGTGTAGCAAGCCAGCTCAGAAATGATCCACTGCCAGGGGACATCAAAGCACAGAGGTGAGAAGGGGGAGGTAGGAACAGATTTAACACACTTGAGAGCGAGCTTCAGACATAAAGCAAGCTCACAAGGCAGGAACATTAGCAAGGCAGCATCAAGTTAAAATAAATCTCACCTCTGGGCGGTTTTGAGCAAAGACCCCAATGAACTGCTTGGTGCATGGCTTGCAGCCCTGCTGCAGCAGCCCCGAGCCCAGAGCTTCTGCTCTTTCAGCCACCTGGAAGTCAGAGAGAAAAAGGTCCACAAAAAAGCAGAACACAAGCAGCAGCAATTAAAGAGAAGACTTAGCTGTGTGGGCAGGCTCTCCCATTACTTCATCAGCTATCTAAAAACCCAGTTTTTCACTTTATTGCTAGCCTAGGATGCCTGTTCACCCTTTCCTTTGCAGGAAGGGCGAGAGCACCAGGGGATGGGGCTCCGGGGGGGCTCACTTCCAGCTCACCTCTCTGTATGACAGCCACTGGTACGGCTGCTTGGGCTTCCTGAACCCCAGGCAGGGGCCGTTTTCTGCAAGACACAACCAGAGACAGCAGAGTTAGGGGGCAGAGCTGGGAGCTGGTGCCCGGTGTCATGGGGCTGCAGCAGAGCCCTGGGAAAACAAAGCCATCAGTACCAGGGTGGGACGAAGCTCACAGCGAGCACCATCAGCCCGAACGCCAGCTCCTGAAGCTTTCCTTGCCTTTTGATATCAACGCTTCAAAGTGAAAACTGCTATTTTTAACACAGCCACTTGGGAGAAGGGCAAGACAGTACACGGCACTATGTGACAGGAGTACTTGAGGAGTTTAGTTCATCTGCTGACTACTTGCCTGCACAAAAACCCACCCCTCCGTGCACCTACTGGGCTCCTGATCTACCTCTGTCTCGTGGGGTGGAATATTTGTGTTCCGCTGAGGCTTTTGGTGGTACCAGAAATAATAACCTGGTAACAACACCGGTGTGTTCAGCAAGGCGGGACATCGCAAGCAGCAGACACGAGCAGACACAGATCCCTAATGATTACTCAGTTATTCAGTAATCAGTAGAAGAGACATTAAAGCTCTTTGGGCACCTAGGGCCAGGTAAGTGCTGAAGCTCTCCTGGCCCAGCTCTCACAGATAACAGTGCTGCAAAAGGCAGGGGGAAGCGTGGCAGGGAGGAGTGGGGTAGGAGCAAACCTGCACCCAGACTCTGCCCTCTTCTGGCCTCCAACACTCTCTGGGGGCCTCCCACAATTTTCTTCCTTCCTGCACTATTTGGGCTTTAAAAACATTCTCGGCCTCCCACGTTTTGGGCCTCTGAAGTCTTTCAGTGACCAAAATGTTAGGGCCTCATACTCTCATTAGGTCTCTACACTTTTGGGGCCTCCCACATGCTCTGAGCCTCCCCACAACCGTGCTTCTCACCGGAGATGCTGAATCCCCTCCTGAAGACCTCGTACATGGTCCTGGCATCGTCGTAGTAGTGCGTCAGCAGCTGCGGGCTGTCCCCGATCACCGACCGGCGCGCCCCGTCCAGGCCCTGCGTGACAGACGACATGGCACCACGACACGACATGGCACCATGACATGGCACAGCCCTCAGCACCGCCTGGTGCTGCCTCTACGTCCACTGCTGTGTTCCTGCCCTGGCACCCAGGGGTGCCAGAGGGGTGTGATGTGAACCACAGCACCCATGTAACGTGGGGAGCCGTGTCACAGGGATGAGCGCTTGTCCTTGCTTGTCGGCAGAGGACGTGGCTGGTATTCCCCAAAAAGATCCAAGGAGGAGTTCTAAATCTCCAGATAACACGGGGAAAATAAAATAAAATAAAATAAAATAAAATAAAATAAAATAAAATAAAATAAAATAAAATAAAATAAAATAAAATAAAATAAAATAAAATAAAATAAAATAAAATAAAATAAAATAAAATAAAATAAAATAAAATAAAATAAAAATAAAATGCTGGGCTCAAATTATGCTGGATGGAGCTGGGACGTTTGGGCTGCTGAGGATGATGGAGTGGGGACACCCTGGGGGGAGTGATTGCTCTGGGCTCCGCAGGTCCCCAGAACCACAGGCACCTTGTCAAGGACATCCAGACAAAAAGGAAGGACATAATGCAAACTCAGGCCACCAGGAGATAACGGCAGGAAGATAAAAGCAGGGCTGACGCCACAGGCAGCCAGATAAGGAGGGAAAAGACAAGGAGCAGTTCCTAGTGGCTCTCCCAGAGGTGGGGTAGGACGGGCAAACAGATGCCACCATCGCTGTCACACAGCAATTGAACAGTGCTGCGAGTCAGAAGGGAGGCTCGGTAAAGCCCCATCCACAAGGGGAAATTTTCTGAGAAAATCTAAATTCCTCCCACCCTTTTAAAAAGTTGTTGGAATTAAAGACAGTCAGGTTTCACAGGGGGCACAGGAGAAGACTTTGAATTCTTGCCTTAGAGTTTCAGATATGAATTTAAGTTGAAACGATTTTCAGAAATATTTCTCCTCCTGAAAACGGAGCAGCTTCATTAAACTTTAAGGCCTCTTAAAAGCCTGAAAATTAATAACTCCTCAGCCTCACCCATGGATCTGGGTATATTTTCTTATCATTGCAGAACTAGCAGCAGCCTGAACCAGGATGAGGAGCTGACCGAGAGGTCTTAATGCTGTTGCAGGGACAAGGGGTTGTGGATGTGTCCCTGTAAATGTGCTGCTGTAATTTTCAATCATTGGAGGTAAAGCAAAGTCAAGATCAAAATGTTACTGAAAATCCAAGCGAATAAATTAATGGGCTGGATTCTAGTTTTTCACTTTACAGAAGAAGGTGAATTAAGGAGTGAAATAATCCTTGGCCCAGTGCACCATGTGGCTGATTACAGGGTGAGGCTGGAGAGCTCAAAATGAATAAAAGCACCTCCCAGCACCCACTGTGGTCCCTGGTGGAGGCACCTCTGGGTGCCTCTGGCCCAGCCCCACTCCCCCAGCACATGTCCAGGCGGCTGCTGGAGACCCCAAGGAGGAGACCCCGGCACCCCTCTGGGTACCGTGCCGGGGCTCCATCACCCACAGAGCACAGAAATGCTGCCTGGACATCCCCCCCTTGCAAACCCCGCGTGAAATCCAGCCTCACCTCGACCTCCTCCGACTGCATCCGCAGGTCGCAGGGCGGCTTCACGGCCTTGGGCCGGCTGGCGAACCAGTAGGCCACGACGGCCGCGAAGGCACCGATGCCCACCAGCGCCGTGGTGGGCAGGTTGCGGAAAAACTGGCTGAGGTCATCGAATTCGGGGAGCCGCAGGCTCCGCAGGATTTCCTGAGCTTGCATCTTCTCCACGAGCGACACGGAAAACTCTGCAAGAGCCAAGAGGGGAGCCTCTTCAGCCGCTGCCAATGCACTGCTCTGCCGCCTTGCGGGGCTGCCCGCCGGAAAATAATTAATGTGAGGAGAACAGCGTCCATGGAAGAGGTGCGAGAGGAGAGGGAACATCCCTGAGAGATCCCTAAAGGACACCCGAGCACCGGCAGCACAGCCACGCAGTTATATGCATCAGGGTGCTGAGCTGAGCCCTGGGATCTGGCTAGGAGCACAGCAGGGAAGCCGAGCACTCCTGCTCAGGACATTGGGGTCGGGCCATGCGGTGCCATCTCCAGCCCATGGCACACGTGGAGCAGGGCACAGCCAGCACGGCTTGGAGCACAAAACACTGCGCAGACATGCTCCCAAGCACCGCTTTTTCTTTGTTTATGCCAGCTTCACGTTCTCAGCTTCGAGCTCCTTATGGTTTACGTCAGGCTAAATTATAGGTGATTCGAGCCAAAGAGAGTTTCACAGCGTCGCTTCAAAGTTTCTTGGAAAAAAAAAACACCCGGGAGTGCCGGCTGGGGATAAGGGAGCGCCGGGTATCAGGCTGGGCGCAGGCACCGCCGGGTCCCACCCTGCACCACCCTGGCTGCTCCGCGGGGACTGGGGGCCCATGCCAGAGCCCCCCTTGGGCACAGCCCTGGCACGGAGAGGATCACACCTCAGCTGGTGGCAGGCAGGCGAGGGGACAAGTTTTGGGGCACAGGACGGCAGCACTTGATCCCCAGCTCTCTCCCTTTGTACCTGCCCGCCTGGCTTTGCTGCGGGTACGAGGAGGGCGGCTCGGCCAGGCGAGGCCGTGCTCCAGGGACTGGTGGTGGGGTGCTGGGTGAACACGAGGCATTTTAAAGAACTTGTATGTGCAGTAACAGCCCTGTATCAGCTCCCTGCCAGGGAGCCTGTAGCAACTGCCAGCCCTGCGAGAGACAAGCCAAGCAGATGCTGCAAGGAGGGGGGGAATCCAAACAGTTAAGGTTTCCTGTTAAGCCCCACGGCGCTATTTATGACTCTACCAGCAGTCAAGATCTTAAAGAAAAAGCTTTTCTGCCACAGGAGCCTGGGCAGCCCCTTCCCCTCGCCCTCTGGTCTCGCTCCAGCTCGCAGAGGCACCGAGTGATGAATGGAGGGGCTTCGCCCCCACAGGGCCCGGGGCCCCCCGCACAAAAGCACCACTGACGTTAACACAAACCAGCTTTTTTCCTCCTGGGAACAGTGTCTGGGACATGCTGAAGGTCAGGACTACCCGCTCGCAGCCCTTCCCCGTATTCATGCAGAGCGAGCTCCGGAGGCTGCCTTGTGCCAGCTCACAAATGGCCCCCCCTGCACCGGGCTGTGGGGGAAGTTTTCAATTTTGCAGAGCACAAAGACACAGAGAACAGCTAAACTCGCCAACTGGGCTAAAGGTGGGAGCAGCACCTCTCCCTTCTGGGGGCTCTGGCCCTGTCCTCCCCATGGGCCAGATCCTGCAGCTGCCCAACTCCCCCCCCAGCCCCTCCAGGACCAATTGCGATGATCACAGCAAATAAAGCAGCATCTCGGTGATGTTTCTGGGCAGTGCCCACCCAGGGTGTAATTTTCTCCTGAGCTTTGAGCATCTCTCCAGAAATCTGCTCATCTGGTACAACCTGGCTGCAACAAGGGCAGGATGAATGGAGGTGGAGCACCGGTCTCTCCCCTCACGGTACTTCTCTGCACCAGGTGATGAAAAGCAGCTTGCAAAACACATCAGAATCACAGAATCACACAGAATCACAGAATTTTCTAGGTTGGAAGAGACCTCAAGATCATCGAGTCCAACCTCTGACCTAACGCTAGCAGTCCCCACTAAACCATTTCCCTAAGCTCTACATCTAAACAAGCAGGCTAAAAAATTAAGGGAGCTCTTCATTTACAAATGAATTAGCTATTTGTGCAAAAGGATTTGGGTTAGTCGCACTTAGAACTGCCTGCTCCCAGAAACACAATCAGTCCCACCAAAATTTTCTACGGTTACTGGTTACACTCAAAACTTGAGAAGACTCCATCCGCATCAGCCTGGGAGCAGTGATTTGCAGCCACCTGTGCAGCCAAGCTGAAAGCAGAAGTCTCTGGGAAATGGGAAAGCAGCAGCAGTGCTGGCACAGGGGCACCAGTGCTGGGCCCTCCTGCACATCCATCCCAGTACAGGGCACTAATGGACACTGGGAGCTCACAGCACCGGAAAGAGCATCGCAAGAGCCAGGGTTGTAGTAAAAAGAACAAGTGTTGGCAGCCAGACCCGGCAGCACACCAGAACACAAGTATTGCTGTTATAATACGGGTAATGGGGGACGTGTGATCACACCTTCCCTCACTGACTTCGCATCCCTCTGACATATGTTAGGGTGAGATTTACACCAGTACCTGGATTTGGGAAAAAAAAAAAAGTCATCTAAAGACATCAAAAAATGTGCTTTTCAACTGGAAAAGACAGGATGCTTTCACACAGAAATAAGGATCGCTTGTGATTACCAGGAGGTATTCAGCTTGAGCAAAGAGAGGGGCACAGCACAGCCTGGGTTTGCACAGACTTTTTTTTTCTTCCTACTGCAGCAGCAAGAGTGCTAGGATACCTGGGAGAGCTAAATACAGATGCCAGCATGGCAAGTAGGACCACACAGTCATCTGCTTGTATTCTCCTCTTTTCATTTAATAATCTAAGTTGAATGACAACTCAGTACAGAAACTGAAGGCAGGACCCTGCTCCCAGGAGAAAGCTTACCCCATGCAGGGGACAGCCCAGCACCTTTGGTTCCTCCCATCCACCCAAGACCTGTAGCTTCACCCACTGACCCCAGTTTCCAAACACAGTTGATTTTGGCACTACAAAGCTCACCTGGCTTGGCTTTTGCAACAGTTAATCTTGATTTTCCATCCCCAGGTGCCTCACGATGAGCCCGAACTTGATGGGCTCGGAGCAGTGAACCTGCCTCGGGACGGGGGCCAGGAGAGGGGCTCAGGCGTGTCTGAGAGGAGCCGCGCTGCCGGGCACCCTGCTGCCAGGACAGGTTGTGCCTCCCTTGCCTGTATTCCTCCTATAAATCACGTAATTAAAAATAGTAGTAATATGAATGAAAAAAATCAGCACAGTCCCTGGGTCTGGTTTCCTACTAGCACCACAGCATCACACACGGGAGCACACCGTGAGCAGCTGCTGCTGTCACCCTGGTCTCCGCAGCAGGATGCTCTCTGCACCACTTCTCTGGCAGTTCTGCCCCATTTCTGTCACCTGCGGTGAATCCCCAGCCCTGCAATGAGCCCTGGGTGCTCGGGCTGTGAAGTGGCACCTCTCACCCACAGGGGAGCTATGGAAAACAGCCCTGAGAGCTTCACATGGAAGCACCAACACGGGCATTTGCTCCACACCGCATCACCACTTGTGGAGTACCCCCATGGCAGAGAAAAGAGACACAAACACAAAAAACAAACAACCAAAAAAGCTTTTGAAAAAGGACAAACCCGGGTTACTTGCTAGGAGTTAAGAGCTGTGTGTGAGAGGTCTGGGGCTGGCCACAGCATGCCTGACACCTCCAGAACAGCGCGTGGATGGGGGTGAAAAGGGCTCCTGCAGCGGGGCTCTGTCCAGCTAGAAGAGGCTCTGCGCTCTGCACTGCCAGCCAGCTTTGTGAGCAGCAGGCACCACGGCGGCGGTTCCGAAATATTTTTCTGGCACGCAGGATACAAACGGCACTATTGTGTGAGTCGGTTTTGATCCGATCCTGCTGGAAGTGATGCTGTAACTGGAGATTTGGCGGCACGAACCCGCGTGGGAGCAGGCTCAGACTGCTGCTGTGTGCGTGATGTGTGCACAGGGAAGCTTTGCTCACCCCACGCAGCCGAGCACTTGCACCCACGCAGGCTGTGCCATCATCCTGCTGCCTACTCGGGAAGGAGAACACCTCGTGAGATGGCCTCACCAGCCCACCACACATCCCCAGCGGGTGGGAATGGGGTGGGATGACCTGTTTTGTGCTGGAAACAGGCAAAGTTTCTATGGCTCTCCCTCTATCTGAGCACAAAAAAAGGCCATTTGCCCGCAGCTGCACTGGATCAGCCGGGGCTGGCTGCGGCTCAGCTGCTCCCTCCCCGGGGCTGTGGCACCAGCAGCCGCCCTCTTTCTCCAAGGACACGGAGTCTCCAGGATCTCAGCTGTCCCAGTCCCAGGAGGCAGATGTAGAGGAACCTCCCTCCAGTGGAGCAGCACAAGATTTCCGTGCTCTGAAAGCTGCCTTGTCCCTCGTTCCGGCTCCATGGGCCCCAGACCGAGATTGCTGATCCCAAAACAGGGTCAGTGGCAAAAGCTCTGCTCAAGGAGGCACAACAGAAGCTGAGTGGGATTATCAGCCGGTGCAAGGTTAATACTGCCTAAAATTTCCTTAGATGTTACCTGCTTCTGCTCCTGTGCAGTGGCATGGTCCACTACAGGGCTTCTCCCTCGCCTTCAGACAGCTCACACTGAAGCCAGCTCCTCGTGGCTTCCTTGTGATGTATCATTGCTTTGATCTTTGGGACACTATATTAACATCAAAACTGTGCTTTCTGTTAAAAAAAAATGCCCCCAACCCACCAAAACCAGATCAAAACAAGCTCTTGCACGTGCTTGATTTTACCAACTGTGAGCAAAACTGGTGATTTCCAAGTACATAAAACACAATTACCATTCTTTACTTACACTATACCTAATTCTTTGCAGGGTCAAATCACAAAGATGTATTTCATTCAAGAACCAACGCAAAAGTACCAGCCCTCACGGTTGCATTACAGCTCAGTGAGTCAAGATTCAAAAAGGGAATAAAAAAAAACAATTTGGGGGGGATTATTACACTGGGACTCAGCATATGGAGCAAGAGGCAACTGATGCAGAGCACGGATTTGCTCTTGGACAACTATTTCCATTGCTAGTGAACAAGGGAGGAGAGGGACGCAGCGCTGGTGAGGTGCAGCATCTCTCCAGGGACACCAGAGCAGCACCCAGCGAGCAAGAAATGAAAGAGAAGCACGATGCGAGTCTTATTTTTACTAAATGAAAAACGTCCTTCTCCCCTCCCTTTGGGAATCAGACATGTCCAATCTGCTTGGCTGGCTTCCTGCCAGCGGGACTATTAAAGGCTGACGTTTCGATGGTACGCAAGCCTCTTCAGCCCTGATTGCTTTTGTGCCGCAGAGCCGGGGGCTCAGATGGATGGAGCAGGGCTGGGGGAGCCACAGGGCCACCTCCTGCCACCCCCCTCAGCCAGTACAGCGGTTATCTGCCTTGGGAAGGGGGCGTCACATCCAGGCCAAGCCTCTTTGATCTGCTGAGAGGAATCAGGCAAATAAAGTTCACGGCGAGGGAGCCGGCGATGCTTTGTGTGACCTTTGGTTACTGCGGGGAGAGGATGCGGAGGGACGAAGGGGAGCGGGGCAGCACGGGGCCGGGCATCAGTCTGGGCTGGTGGTGTAAGGACTGGTTCCTAGGGGAGGTGGGCAGGTTCATGCTGGGTGCAGAAAGCCTGCTTCCAACACAGGGCTTCCAAAGCACTTTCTAAGTGTCCTGGTTTCAGTTAGCACAGAATTAATTTTCTTCCTAGTAGCTGGTGGAATGCTGTGTTTTGGCTTAGAATGAGAAGAGTGCTGATAACACCCCGATGCTTTAATTGTTGCAGAGCAGTGCTTATACTAAGCCAAGGACATCTCAGCCTTTGCTCTGTCCTGCCAACGGGCAGGCTGGGGGGTGCAGTAAGAGCTGGGAGGGGACAGACCCAGGACAGGTGACCCAAACTAGCCAAAGGGGTATTCCATACCATCTGACGTCATGCTAAACAATATATAGGGGTGGCTAGCCGGGGGGAGGGGGCCGGACTGCTCGGGGTTAGGCTGGGCATCGGTCAGCGGGTGGTGAGCAATTGCATTGTGCATCACTTGTTTGTACATACTATTATTACTTTCGTATTATCACCATTGTATCATCATTATTATTATTATTATTATTATTTTCCTGTCTTATTAAACTGTCTTTATCTCAACTCACGGGCTTCACTTTCCATTTCTCTCCCCCGTCCCAGAGAGGGAGGGGGGAGGGTGAGCGAACGGCTGCGTGGTGTTTAGCTGCCAGCCGGGTTAAACCACGACAGTCTTTTTGGCGCCCAACGTGGGGCACGAAAGGTTGAGATAACGGCAGATCTGACCAGAGTGTGTTAAACTAAAATTGGTATAAGTATTAGACCTGCTTAATAGTCACTTGTCATAATGCTGATTGCTTTAATCTCAACTGTGCTGCGCCTGTTTTCCAAATTGAGTATTATAGCACGTTATTTTCCGTATGTGCTCTCTGTCATGTTGTTTATCCTCTCCGGGCCCTGGTTTCAGACCATTATGGTACTGTGTGTTGTATCAGTGGCTTATGAGATGATGAAATATCTGGCCATGACTCTAACCTGGTATTTGTACTCAGTAACATCTTCGATTCTATACTTTGGAAACTGTATTTTGGAAACTATTAGCAATTGTATCTGTTGCCTTTTTTCATTAGGGAGTCAATCTGTGGAGGGGAAAGGGGAAGATAATTTTTCTTACTTGATCACTCTCCCTTTCTCCTTCACCACCCCTGTACCCTCCTTGATCACTCTCCCTTCCTCCTTCACCACCCTCTTATCCTCCGAGTTTATTACAATAGCTCTCCAAGATATTGAATATCCTTGGGATACTCAGACCAGCATAGTCCTGTTGTTCTGCCTCCTGAATGCACTTCAGGTTCTGCTTAAAGTTAAACAACTACTTAGGAAGCTCATCCGGAGATCTGCCCGGAGGCAGTATAGTTGTGGGTGGCAGGGAGTATGGGAGGATATGGGCAGGCATCTAGACCAGTTGGCACCCCCAGTGTTTTGGAAATTCACCCCTGAACAAGTGCAAAATCCTCAAAAACTGGCAGAATGCTTGAATAAAAGGTGTCGCGATTCGGGAAGTTCCAAAGTAACACAAATCATTGTAACATGCTGGGGCCTGGCTTACGCCTATCGAGCTGCCATGGATACTGCTATCAACTTAGTGACAGACCCTGCGGCCACTCCAAGTCCCGTGACAGATCCAACGGCCACTGTGACCCCTACGGTGGACTCTGCAGCCGCTCCAGTCCCAGCTCCTGCAGCCGCTCCAGTCCCAGCTCCTGCAGCCGCTCCAGTCCCAGCTCCTGCAGCCGCTCCAGTCCCAGCTCCTGCAGCCGCTCCAGTCCCAGTTCCTGAAGCCGCCCCAGTCCCAGCTCCTGAAGCCGCCCCAGTCCCAGTTCCTGCAGTCGCTCCAGTTCCAGCTCCGGCCGCTACTCCAGTCCCAGTTCCTGCAACTGCTCCAGTCCCAGCTCCTGAAGCTGCTCCAGCTCCAGCTCCTGAAGCCGCTCCAGCTCCAGCTCCTGCAGCTGCTCCAGTCCCAGTTCCTGCAGTCGCTCCAGTTCCAGCTCCGGCCGCTACTCCAGTCCCAGTTCCTGCAACTGCTCCAGTCCCAGCTCCTGAAGTCGCTCCAGCTCCAGCTCCTGAAGCCGCTCCAGCTCCAGCTCCTACTGCTGCTCCAGTCCCAGCTCCTGCAACTGCTCCAGCTCCAACTCCAGCTCCTGTAGCCGCTACAGCTCCGGTTCCTGCAACTGCTCCAGCTCCTGTAGCCGCTCCAGCTCCTGTGGCCGTGTCAGAGAAACGAGCTGTAGCAGTGCAAGTTGACCCTGCAGAGGGCATTCCAACCCCTGTGGCAGACCCTGTAACAAAGTCAGAGAAACGAGCAGTAGCAGTGCAAGCTGCCCCTGTAGAGAAGGTGAAAATATGGTATAGAAATTCAAGTCGTTTAGAACGCAGAGAGTCTTCTGCCAATCCAGGTAAGGCTTCTGCCAAAACTAAGTATAGAGATGACGAAGATGATGACGACGCTGGGCCGTCAAGGATTCAGGAGGAGGAAGATGAGGATGCCGAAAGAGCAACAGTAACTACCCGAAGCCTAAACGAGCGCGAGCTACGAGATGTGCGAAAAGATTTTGGTCGCTGTATAGGTGAGCAGCTTGTCACCTGGCTGCTCCGGTGCTGGGACTCTGGAGCCAATTGTGTGGAATTAGACGGCAGGGAAGCCAAGCGGCTGGGATCCCTTGCTCGAGACGCCGGCATTGACAAAGCAATTGCAGATGGAGCACGACCCACCAGCCTCTGGAGGCGTCTCCTCTCAGCTGTGAGGGAAAGGTATCCCTTCAAGGAAGATATTTTATGTCTACCAGGCAAGTGGACCACTATGGAGAAGGGAATCCAGTACCTGAGGGAATTAGCCGTACGGGAAGTGATTTATGAGGATCCAGACCTCAAACAAACATCCACAGATCCAGATGAAGTCAAGTGTACACGACCCATGTGGCGGAAGTTTGTACGGAGTGCACCATCATCATATGCCAGCTCATTGGCAATAATGGCCTGGAAAGAGGATGAGGAACCCACAGTGGGTGAAGCGGCTAAACAACTCCGGCAGTACGAAGAAAGTCTCTCCTCTTCCTTACAGGCCTGCGTCTCAGCTGTGGAGAAACTTTCTGAAAAGGTTCACCAACTTGAAGAGAATCTATTGTCCTCCCCACCTGAACCAACCAGTGCCCACCGACCAAAGGAGAACACTTGGGAGAAACTTTCTGAAAAGGTTCACCAACTTGAAGAGAGATTATTCTCCTTCGCACCTGTACAAAGCAGTGTCTCAGCTGTCAGGGGTAGGCGTTCACCCACACAAGGAAGACGATATGGTGGGTACTCACCCCGTGCCACCCTGTGGTTTTACTTACGAGACCATGGAGAGGACATGAGAAAGTGGGATGGAAAATCTACCGCGACCCTAGAGGCACGGGTACGTGAGTTGCAAAAGAAAACAATCAGGAAAAAGGGATTCTCCGAAAAGTTTGCTGCTCCAACTTCCAGCAGACAGTCCTTCAAACACAGAAACGAGGAAGATTCTGACCAGGATTAGGGGGGCCCTGCCTCCAGCCAGGGGGAGGAAAGGGACAATCGAGTTTATTGGACTGTGTGGATTCGATGGCCTGGCACATCACGCGCACAGAAGTATAAGGCTTTAGTAGACACCGGTGCACAATGTACTATAATGCCATCGAGCTATAAAGGACCAGAGCCCATCTATATTTGTGGAGTGACAGGGGGATCTCAGCAGTTGACTGTATTGGAGGCTGAAGTGAGTCTGACTGGGAATGAGTGGGAAAAGCACCGCATTGTGACTGGTCCGGATGCTCCATGTATCCTTGGCATAGACTATCTTAGAAGAGGATACTGCAAGGACCCAAAAGGGTTCCGGTGGGCTTTTGGTATTGCTGCCTTAGAGACAGAGGGCATTAAACAATTATCTACCTTGCCTGGTCTCTCAGAGGACCCTTCTGTTGTGGGGTTGCTGAGGGTCGAAGAACAGCAAGTGCCAATTGCTACCACAACTGTGCACCGGCGGCAATATCGCACCAACCGAGACTCCCTGATTCCCATCCATAAGCTAATTCGTCAATTGGAGAGCCAAGGAGTGATCAGCAAGACTCATTCACCTTTCAATAGTCCCATATGGCCAGTGCGAAAGTCTAATGGCGAGTGGAGACTAACAGTGGACTATCGCGGCCTGAACGAAGTCACGCCACCACTGAGTGCTGCAGTGCCGGACATGCTGGAACTTCAGTATGAACTTGAATCGAAGGCAGCCAAGTGGTACGCCACAATTGATATCGCTAATGCATTTTTCTCCATCCCTCTAGCAGCAGAGTGCAGGCCACAATTTGCCTTCACTTGGAGGGGAGTCCAATATACTTGGAATAGGCTGCCCCAGGGGTGGAAACACAGCCCTACCATTTGCCATGGGCTGATCCAGTCTGCACTAGAGCAGGGGGAAGCTCCTGAACACCTGCAGTACATCGATGACATTATTGTGTGGGGTGACACAGCAGAGGAAGTTTTCGAGAAAGGGAAGAAAATAGTCCAAATCCTTCTGAAAGCCGGTTTTGCCATAAAACAAAATAAAGTCAAAGGACCTGCACGGGAGATCCAGTTTTTAGGAATAAAATGGCAAGATGGACGTCGTCAAATCCCAATGGATGTGATCAACAAAATAACAGCTATGTCTCCACCAACTAACAAAAAAGAAACACAGACTTTCCTAGGTGTTGTGGGGTTTTGGAGAATGCACATCCCAAATTACAGTCTGATTGTAAACCCACTCTACCAAGTAACTCGTAAGAAGAATGAGTTTGAATGGGGCCCTGAACAACGACAAGCCTTTGAACAAATCAAGCAGGAAATAGTCCATGCAGTAGCCCTTGGGCCAGTTCGAACAGGACCAGATGTAAAGAATGTGCTCTACACTGCAGCCGGGGAGAACGGCCCCACCTGGAGCCTCTGGCAGAAAGAACCTGGGGAAACTCGAGGTCGGCCTCTGGGGTTTTGGAGTCGGGGATACAGAGGATCTGAGGCCCGCTATACTCCAACTGAAAAGGAGATATTGGCAGCATATGAAGGAGTTCGATCTGCTTCGGAGGTGGTCGGTACTGAAGCGCAGCTCCTCCTAGCACCCCGATTACCGGTACTAGGCTGGATGTTCAAGGGAAGGGTCCCCTCTACGCATCATGCAACTGATGCTACATGGAGCAAGTGGGTTGCACTGATTACTCAGCGGGCTCGAATAGGAAACCCCAGTCGCCCAGGAATATTGGAAGTGATCATGGACTGGCCAGAAGGCAAATACTTTGGGATATCATCAGAGGAGGAGGTGGGTCGTGCTGAAGAAGCCCCACTGTACAACCAGTTGCCAGAGAATGAAAAGAAATATGCCCTGTTCACTGATGGGTCCTGTCGTATTGTGGGGAAGCATCGGAGATGGAAGGCTGCTGTATGGAGTCCTACGCGACGAGTTGCAGAAGCTGCTGAGGGAGAAGGTGAATCGAGTCAGTTTGCAGAAGTGAAAGCCATTCAGCTGGCTTTAGACATTGCTGAACGAGAAAAATGGCCAGTTCTCTATCTCTACACCGATTCATGGATGGTAGCAAATGCCCTGTGGGGATGGTTACAGCAATGGAAGCAAAACAACTGGCAGCGTAGGGGCAAACCTATCTGGGCTGCTGCATTGTGGCAAGATATTGCTGCTCGGGTAGAGAACCTGGCTGTGAAAGTACGCCACGTAGATGCTCATGTGCCCAAGAATCGGGCTACTGAAGAACATCAAAACAACCAGCAGGTGGATCAGGCTGCTAAGATTGAAGTAGCTCAGGTGGACCTGGATTGGCAGCATAAAGGTGAATTATTTATAGCCCGATGGGCCCATGACACCTCAGGCCATCAAGGTAGAGATGCAACATACAGATGGGCTCGTGATCGAGGGGTGGACTTGACCATGGACGCTATAGCACAGGTTATTCATGACTGTGAAACATGTGCTGCAATCAAGCAAGCCAAACGGTCAAAGCCTCTTTGGTATGGAGGACGATGGCTGAAATATAAATATGGAGAGGCCTGGCAGATTGATTACATCACACTCCCTCAAACTCGCAATGGCAAGCGCCACGTACTTACAATGGTGGAAGCAACCACCGGATGGCTGGAAACATATCCTGTGCCTCATGCTACCGCCCGGAACACCATCCTGGGCCTTGAAAAGCAAGTCCTATGGCGACATGGCACCCCAGAAAGAATAGAATCAGACAATGGGACTCACTTCCGAAACAACCTTATAGACACTTGGGCCAAAGAACATGGTATTGAATGGGTGTATCACATCCCCTATCATGCACCAGCCTCCGGGAAAGTTGAACGATACAATGGCCTGTTAAAGACTACCTTGAAAGCAATGGGCGCTGGGACGTTCAAAAACTGGGATACGCATTTGGCAAAGGCCACCTGGTTGGTCAATACTAGGGGATCTACCAACCGAGCTGGACCTGCCCAATCAAACCTGTTACGTACTGTAGATGGGGATAAAGTTCCTGTAGTGCATGTAAAAAATATGCTGGGTAAAACAGTCTGGGCTACTCCTGCCTCAGGAAAAGGCAAACCTATTCGTGGAATTGTTTTCGCTCAGGGACCTGGATATACTTGGTGGGTGATGCAAAAGAACGGAGAGGTCCGGTGTGTACCTCAAGGAGATTTAATACTGGGTGAGAATAGCCCATGAACTGAATTGCACCATGTTAAATAGTATATTATACTGTATATTATCACTACCATGATTACTATAGGTGACTAATTAGAATGTATGGAAAAGAGTGTAACCTGAGCATGACATAAATGGTATGGAATAAGGGGTGGATAGATGTCCTGGTTTCAGTTAGCACAGAATTAATTTTCTTCCTAGTAGCTGGTGGAATGCTGTGTTTTGGCTTAGAATGAGAAGAGTGCTGATAACACCCCGATGCTTTAATTGTTGCAGAGCAGTGCTTATACTAAGCCAAGGACATCTCAGCCTTTGCTCTGTCCTGCCAACGGGCAGGCTGGGGGGTGCAGTAAGAGCTGGGAGGGGACAGACCCAGGACAGGTGACCCAAACTAGCCAAAGGGGTATTCCATACCATCTGACGTCATGCTAAACAATATATAGGGGTGGCTAGCCGGGGGGAGGGGGCCGGACTGCTCGGGGTTAGGCTGGGCATCGGTCAGCGGGTGGTGAGCAATTGCATTGTGCATCACTTGTTTGTACATACTATTATTACTTTCGTATTATCACCATTGTATCATCATTATTATTATTATTATTATTATTTTCCTGTCTTATTAAACTGTCTTTATCTCAACTCACGGGCTTCACTTTCCATTTCTCTCCCCCGTCCCAGAGAGGGAGGGGGGAGGGTGAGCGAACGGCTGCGTGGTGTTTAGCTGCCAGCCGGGTTAAACCACGACACTAAGGTACTTACATGTGTGTTTGTATGTCTACGTACGTGTATATACGCACATACACGCGTGTATCACTTTGGGGGAGTGACGCTTCACACTAGTGCTCCTGCAGAGATGTCTCACACTCCTGCACTGTGTTCCTGAGCAAACTCCTCCTCACCAAGGGTCTGGTGCACGAGCAGCACGGCTCCTCCGCAGCACCCCGCACAGCACCGCGCCGCTGGGGACATCGCCCAGCCCCGCCGTGCCACCAGCATCCTCAAACCAGCGCCGAAGGACAGGAGCAGACAAAGGACACAAATCTCCAGGCAACCCGCAGGAGGGGCACTGGCCTCCCGCTCCCGGCCCTGCTGAGAAATGCATTTGCAAGGAAACGCATTTGCAAGACACAAGGGCCTTGCAACCATCCACTAAAAAGGGAAAAATGCTAACAAGGGGCTCCATGTCCTGACGGGCCAATTTTACAGAAGGAGCACAATGATCACAGCATAAACAGAAGTATTTAAAGTATCTAAAATATCTACAGCATACCAGCCACTTGCCAAGAGAAATTACTCGATGAATAATTCAGAGGCTGTGTGGGGATCTTACTTTACGTGCCCGTAACGCTGCAGAGAGCAAAGCCCACCGCCGGCCAGCAGCACCCCACGGCCTCGTCCCTCTGTGTCCGTGCCACCTATTTGCCAACAACACCAAACCCTCCCCGGAAAGCTTCATCCTCCACTGCTCGCCTCCCCGCCGTGCTCAGGAACAGCTCACAGATGGGAACCAGCCTAAAAATACGTCTGGCACCACGAGCGGCTCGGCGCAGCGGTGCTCTGGAGCCACCGTGGCTGAGGAGTGCAGGAAGGCTGAGGCTGTGGGGCTGGTCCCAGTCTGCCACTGCTCCGATGGGGAAGGGCAAGGAAGCCCTGCAAATATTTCAAGATTCCCACCAGAAGGGGAAAGCTCATGGGCTCAGAGCTCATCTCTGAAGCCTACCAGACCCGAAGGCACGGCGAGGAAGCGACTCACCTCCGTGCTGAAGCACCCTCCGCCTCATCGCGAGGTGACGTGCTGCAGCCACAGGGCTCTGGGCTTTCAGGGGACAAAGCTCAGTGGTGCCTGGCCTATTTCTGTCCCCATCACAATGCTGCAACCCTCTTGTGCCAACACAACGTCTGCGTGCTCAGCCCACGCGGGCTCAGGCGGCTCCTCCAACCCAGCCAGACCAAACACAAACCCCAAAGCCGGGTTTGCTTCTGGCTCTTTGGTCTCTTGCCTGTGCTCAGCGCAAACCCCAGAAATCCTCATCCATAACTTCACCCTGGGAAACCGCAGCCCGCAGGCTGTCTGCACCCTCTCAGCACCACGGAGGTGCCAGGAGCACCTGGAAGAGCTGAGCTGGAGGTGCCAACCTGGGGGTTTGCTGGGGCTCGCCCTGCCTGCAGCCCATTTGGTGCAGGGCTGTCTCCTGTCCCGGCACTGCACTGTGTGCTGCTCCTGCCAGGGCTGGGCTTCGGTCCTGGAAGTTGCTTCCAGAGAGTCTGCAAACCCTCCCCGAGCACCCCGGTTGTTTGCAAATCCTATTTCTTGTGAAGGAGACTTGTTTTGCTTTTTATTTTTGAGTGGCATTGACGCTCGATTGTCCCGTATACTATATGGTGCTCGGATGCCGCGTGGCAGGCAGAGAACAAACAGCTTAAATAACTGCATAAAAATAGTTATCTGGGGCACAGCACAAAGAGAAGCCCTGAATAGGGAGGGAAAAGCCTTCTGCACCCGCGGCAGCCAGCTCTGCAGAGCAGGGAAGACGGAGGTGGCTTTCTGCACACAGCCCGGTGGCTCGCTGCCAGGCGAAGTTTTGCTCTTCGCCTGCAAACATCGGCTGGATTTAAGCAAACCCTAGCGCTGCCTTTAGAGGCCAAGTTCCAGCTAAGGACCTCAGAAACCCAACTTGTTTCCCAGCACGGCGCAGGGCATTGCACAGGCACACGGGCTCCAACTGCAGCACCCAGCACGCGTCTGCCCTGGGGATGTTCGGCTTCAGACCTTGCTAATTCCCACCTCAGTGCTCTGGTTTCTGTGCTTTTAATGAAGTGCACACCTTTAATTGCTCGGTGGAGGCTGTAATTTGCAGCAGTGCTGTTTACCTCAGCCTCAGCTGCACCCGCACTTCCAACCCTAACCCAGGGGCATCCCTTCCGTGCTCCTGCAGACCCCCCCTCCTCGTGGATGGATCCACACAGTCAGCGTGTGCGAGGCTGGCAGAAGGGACACGGGGGGTGAAGGGAGGCCAGGAGGCAGGAGCTGGCTCTGGCTGCTCTCCTGGTGCGTGCACTGCTTGCACAGGGGCCGGGGGACCCAAACCTGCTGGGTGTGCCACGGGGCTCCCCCCCACATGTGGGTGCTCTCCTCCGCCTTACGGAGACCTCCTGCCCCCCAGGCACCAGCTGACAGCATTTTCTGAATCCCAAAATAAGTGCCCTGCATGGCCACCACGCTATATTTGGGCAAGCATGGCAGCCCTGGCAGCACAGCATCCGAAGTGACGCAGAAACCTAAACAAGCTGCTAACAAAAAACCTTCCCTGAGGCTGAAGAGAGCGCAATGGCACGCTCGGCGTTAGTCCTGCAGGGGATGGAGACGGACAGAAGCGTTTTGTACAGCGCTTCTCAGCGAGGCATGAGCCTCACCGACAGCTCAGTCTGTACCAAAACTGCCTTGGTTGAATCCTAATTTTGTGTCTCATTCTGTAATATTGAAAGTTCTGTAGGAAGCGGGTGCAAAAGGGCTGAGCCAAGCTGTAGCCGTGAAGCGTGGTCACCTGCGTGCGGCGCACTCCTGGAGCTGGGCTCGGGGCTGCCTGCAGGATGCTGCCGTGCCACGGAGCTGCACCTGCTGCTGCAGGACACCTGCCACATAACAGCTCAGCACAGCGCTTATTATTATCAGGAGCGATGCTCTTTAAGCCAATATTACAGCTTCAAGAGCTCCCGAACTGACCGACCTGCCAGCGCAGTAAGGACAGACACAGACACCCGGACAGACAAAAATCTTCCATGCGTTGTGCCAAGCGCGTGCCCATGAAGGCAGCGCCGTGGCTGTCACTGGAACCCGAAGCTGGAAAACTACACTGAAAATGGCAGCTTAAAAAAGTAACAGTCGTGTCATGATCCAACTATAATAAATACAGTTGTATCCCTCCCAGTAAGCCGTCTATAATTAGATCAGGTTAATTACCAACCAAGTGCCCTGCAAATTGCAGAGCTTTCTGCAGGACCCTGTGTGCGCAGAGGGGAAGGAGCAAAGACCTCGAGGTGCACCCAAAGAGAGCAGGGCTGCATCCTGCCCCCGTGCTTGTGCAACACGAGTGCCAGAACCATGCCAGCTTTACCCCAAACCAACCAGCAGCTGGAGGTGGCTTTGAAAATAGCTCGGAGCTCCTCTGGCAACTCAGCAGTGGAGGAAGGGGCAAGAAAACAAGGCTTACGGGAGTCACTTGCCAAAAGACCCTTAGGCAAGCAACTGGCAGACGGGGAGGCTCTGCACCACCACGGCTGGGGCGGGCAGGAGGAGCAGGCACAGCACAGCCTCCGCACGGAGCTGCCGCATCCTGCCCGCCTGCCTGGGCCCCTCGCCAGCCCCCGTGGGCATCGCCACCACCCCGTGCCTGCAACCAGCCCCAGCTTCTCAAAATAATCTCTGCATGGTTTCTGCACACGAGGATATCACGGTGCCATTAAAGGAACACTGCATTGCTTCCTCTCGTGTGTGTGAGGTCAGTGAAAGCTGGCCGTTCTCTGTAGAAATTGCTTTAGGGACTGCTCTCACTGCACCATAAAACCACAAATAACCGGGTCTGGCAAATAACCGGGCAGGTTTTGAGGATGCCCTGCAGCTCCGCACAGGCATGGCAGCAGTACTGACCTGCCATGCTGTCATCCTGCGGGAGCAAAGCCCTCTGCCCTCCTGGAACATCCCCAAACTCCTGGCAGCACCCTCCTCACATCCCCGACCCGTCCCCAATGGCAGGCACACACCAAAGCAACGCAGCAAGGGGTATTTCACGGCCACAGGTAAGGTTTGCACATCCTGTGCTTAACCTCCAGGGAGCACCCCAACGAGCGTCTGCACCCCACGCACTGGCAGGCTTCTCAGATGGGGCACCCGCACGTTTGTGTGCTGGAAGGCAGTGTGAAACCTCAGTGTTTCGAAATGGATCATGCATAAATTTAACGCTTGCAACCCACGGTGCCTGCAAAGCTTTGGCAAAGACACATCACCGCCTGTACCAGGAGATCCCAGCCAGCTTCCCCGCGGCCAGGCCGGCACGGACAGACCCACAGATGGCTACAGCCATCACAGAGAGCTTGTCTTGAACTCAGGGTGCTAAAAACTCAATACACACACAGCCTAGAAACCTGCAGGGTGTCAGACACAATGAAACGAGCTTGCCGGTCTCCTGCTATTCAAAGCAAGCCATGATACCCAAACCAGGGCCAGGAGCTTTGGGGAATAAAGCCCAAACTGATGGCTCCAGCTGAGTCCTCCCAGGCAGCCCCAGGAAGCAGCACCCCTGCGTTAAGTGACCTTGTCCCCAGCACGTGGCCGGGGCAGCGCTGCACCCACGAGGTGCTCCAAGGCACAGGGCTGGAGCCCCGGGCTGGATGGAGAAGCCACCACCACCCCTGTGGCTGCAGCTCCCAGCCCGCACGGGGCTGTGAAATTCAGCCAGAGCTAGGGCTGCAGCATTCCCCCCTTTAAGGCTTTTAGGAACATCTGAAAAAACAGGAAACTGCAAAAGCCACAAACCCTTTCGGCCACTTGCGCTTCATCCCCATCCTGCCGGCAGCACTGCCGGGCTCTCCCCTGGAGCAGCCCCGAGCAGCGCAGCCCAAACCACCGCTTCCAGCAGCCGCAGCAGCAGCAGCGCCCGCTCCCTCTCTGCAGCCCGGTTTTGTTTTGCTCAGCCCCATTTTGGCAGTTTTGTTTTGCTCAGCACCCAGAGCTCCGCACACCCCAGATGGAGCAGGGGCCGCGGGGGCTTCCCCCACGCTGCTCGCAGCCCCCTGGGGTGCTCGCAGGGCCGGAGCCAGCTGCATGTAGAGCCAACACATCGCGACCAAGCAGCAGTAGCAGCAGCAGCAGCAGCAGCAGCAAACTCACCAGCGGCAGCAGGCCGGCCGTCCTTCGCTCCCTTCCCAGGCAGTCAGCTCATGGTTGGGGCTGCCGCCGCCAGCGCGCCCGTCCACGTACTTGTTGAAGAACTGCTGACTCCAGGACGTCCCACCCCCTTCCCATCTGCAAACTGCCGAAAGAAGTTAAGCTTGGCTAATATCAGCTTAGTCCGTATTAGCGCAGCGGCAGCGCCCGCCTGTAACCCTTGAGGCACTGGAGATCCGCAGCTGGGATCCTCAGCCCGGCTGCGGGAGGGTGCGCGGAGCTTGCTCGCTGCAAGGCTCCCCCCGGTGCTGGGGGCTGTGGGGTTTGGACATGTCCATTTGTCAGCCCTCCCAAAAGCTTTACAGCTCCTAGGGAAATCCAGGTGAGGTTTTTGGGTGTAAAACTACAAAGCCTTCCTGCAAGTACTTGGTTTAAAATGAAAGTAGCACCCTTTTTTCTTTTTCTTTTCTTTTTTTTTTTCTCTCTGAGAAATCCCATCACGAAATGAAGTTGTGCAGTGCCTGACAATGATAAAGTCTGTGCTGCCAGTCCTGGTCCACTAAATTAAAAACTTCTGAGCCATAGTAGAATAAATGTGAACCACATGAATCAATAACACACTAAGGGGATATAACTACGGCCAACATATTAAAAGCAAAGCAAAAAACAGCATCTGAGCCCCAAATAGGTTCTGTTATGTTACGCTGATAACAAAAGCTTCACAATTCACTAATGCTGCCTCTCTGCAGAATCCTCAAAGAACTCCGAGCATTCATGAATAAAGGGGCACGGATATTTAATGAGATTTTGGGCAAGTAAAACATGATGTATTTGGTTCAGCTGTGGCTATTCTGCAATTAGGCTTAATTTATCAAATTGCCAGAGCAAGCCTGGGAGCACCAGCCTAAATGGCCTGCTGGTGTAAATCAGCATCACATCGCTGCCTTCGTAGGAGCTCAGCAATTTTCACCAGCTCTGGTCCTTGCCCCATCGTTCCTTATGAGCTACAGCCAGGGCAGGAGCTTGGTAATCAGCAAATAGCTCCGGTTGGGAGCAGCCCCATCGTTTTCCACCAAGAGATTTATGGAGCAGAGCAATCAGGAGAGTGTTTTAGAGGAATATCTTCCCTTTTTCAGGTGGGCCACTGAGGAAAGCTGCAGATCCAGGCGGCTTCTGCTCCTGGAGAAGCTGCCAAAAGCTGGCCGTCACCTTAGCAAGTTAAGTAGCAGGGGTGTCCGTACTCTGCAGGTACAAAGGAAATAAGACTTCACCCCTTGTGCTGATTACTGCTCAGGGTAAAGCCCAGGGAGATCCAACTACTGGTAAAATCAATGGAAAAGCTTCAAAGGACCGTTATGTGTTTTGGCTGACACCCCACCTGTTCAGTAAAAAAATAATTAAAAAAAAGTGATATCGTAAAGTCACGGTGCTTTTAGTGCTCGTGACTGAACACAATGTGAAAGAAAAGTATTGTCGGAGAGAGAAACCTGTTGAATTTCTCTGTGCTTTTACATTTTATCAAAGTTAATGAGAAACACAGATTAAGGCTGAGTTTTGAACCGAGCGATGCTTATGGCCAGGAGGATGCAGCGCCGACCGAGCAGCTAACCGAGGCTGCACACCAGGAAACCACAGCCAGAGGTGCAGCCGCTGCTCCTTTCATCCCACGCAGCACTTTGAGACCATGAGGATAACACCCCAAAAACCAGTACCTGGTCTTTCAGGACATCCTGTAGCACAGGGCAATAACTTTCTTAAGGGCCATCCATGGAAAATGCTGCCCTGACCATGATTAAGTGCAGAAAACAGCAGCTGATGAAAATAATGAGTCACCTCAAACTGAGAGACTGCACCTTTATGTTTGACTATTTAGCAGGCTCTTTTTCCTTCCCATGACTTTTGGTCAGACGTTATGCTTGTATTGATTATGCAGTGTGTATTTCTGACCACTTGCAAAGAGCGTCAGGAAGGAAAAACGCTGTATGAACAGAGGATCAATTCAACAATTAGGCGTGCTAATATGAGCCTACCAGACCAGTGTTTGTGACTCTCCTCCTACCAGCCCTCAGTTTCCACACACTGCAAGGATGCTGATGAGTGGCAAGGGAAAAAAATAAACCCACAATGATGATTTGGTTGCTGATGCATCTCTTCCCGGCTGCCACCCAAAAAACACCTTCCAGGTGCCGAGAAGTGGAGCATCCATTTTGTGGCTGAGCACAGTGGGCACGGCCCTGCACGGCTCCTGCCCGGCTGTGTGGTGCTGCTGCCCAGCACTACACCAGAAAGTGAGGGAAAAGGATGCGTGGGCATCACCACAAGGGAGGTTTTTGAGAAATCTGGGGCTGGGCCGTGCTTGGAGGTGTTCCCGGATACCCAAAGTTAAATACTTCACTGAACTGATTGCTTTTCTTTTGGTAGTAATAGCAGGTGGTTGTAGTGTTTGAACATTTTAAAACACTTGGATTATGTTTCAGGATCTTTGCTGTTGATTTAGTTTGGGGAGATCTTTTAAACTTTAAATTAAACAGCAATTAGCTAGCTGTGGTTTTGTTTCTAGTCAGTTCTGCTTTCTGATTTTCACACCACGTAGCATGCCCTATGTTTGTGTTCCTGATATGAGTGCGACTTGCTTTTATCCAAACTCTCCTATTTTCACAGATATCCTCAAGTCATCTCGAAAACGTTTCTGTTCGTGCCAATTTCAGCAGACTCTCCCCAGAACTCTACAAATACACACAAACAAATTTACAGTCCAGAGACACGTGGGAGCTCTGCCTCCTCCTTGCTGTTGGACTCTTCTTCACCAGCACTTTCCCCTTTCCAGCCTTCAGAGCCTCCTTTCTGGATGTTTTAAGATGTCTTTCTCTACAACATTTCTGTTTCTTGCCCTCCTTGCTCTGCCTGGAGCAAGGCTTCAAAGAGTTAAGGTGGAGGGGGGGCCCTCATCCTCAGCCCCTTCCTCCGTCTCAATGGCTGGGAGCTTTTGCCTTTTCAAATGTGTTTAACCAAATAAAGCGAATAGAGGATATGCAAATGCCTTTTCCCAAGCGAAACACAGGCCTGAATTGTTGCTGGCAGGTCACAGCATCACACCACCCTCAGCAGCCTCTCAGCTGAAGGGATTTGCTTGGCCTCTGCGGCCGCCGGGAGCGGCAGCCAGGAGGAGGCCACGCACAAATCCCCCTTTCAGGCAGCTCCAGACGAGGGCCGGGGCACCACACAGCGCCGAGGTCACTGGGGATCACTCACCCCACGTCCCTGGCTGGCCTCTGACCCCGTCCCATCACAGCCAAGCAGAGACCGGAGCCAAAAATGGAATTATTTCATAAAAACCGCCCTGGCGCCCACGGCAGCGATGTGGGGTGTGCCAGGAAGGGGCCCTCCAATGGCACCGATTGAACGCAATGGAAGCCACTTTGTGAAGCTTTCATGTTCATCAGGCTGACGGTACAAGGCAGGCAACCCTTCAAAGCAGCCGGCAGGAGTTATCTGAACATTTTTCAGGATAAAAGCGACCTTGCATTAGCTCATCTCCAGTTACAAATAACGGTTTTGCCTAAAACTCAACTGTACTGCACATAGAAGCTAAAACATACTTAGAATTCCAAGAGGGATTCTGATATACATATATTTTTCCCCATCATTAAAACAATTTTCAAAAGATGTCTAAATAATGTTCTTTCCACTTGCTATACCTAAATACTGCTCTATGCAGAATTCTGAAAAAAAAAGACATTGATCATCATTCACATCATTTGTTATTTCAGCGCAAACGTGGCTCAGACCAAGTCATTTAAATCAACAAAGTAATGGTTCACTCTCTTCCTAGGTATGTTTCCAAAGGGGAAAAATAAAAAAAGGAAAGAAAAAAGGCATTAATCAGCTTGGTAATGTCAGCAAGCCAGCCAAGTGAATGCGCGGCGGCTCTCGCGTGGTGCCACCTAGCAGACACAGGCGGCACGATGTGGCTGTCCCACCCCATCCCCATCCCATCCCAGGCAGGGTCTCCATCCCCAACCACATCAAGGGGTTGATTTTTTTTTTTTTTTTTTTTTTAAATTTCCAAACAGAAGCACTGCTAGGGCTGCAAGACCCCTGCAGTCATCAGTCTTGACTCCCAGCTTAGCAGCAGCGACACCTGCCCTGCTGGTGGATCTGATCCAAAGGGTTTGGCAACCTGGGAGAAGAGCTAAGGGTTGCTCTGGAGGCAACGGGGAGACGCTGGCAAATCCTTCCCTGGGGTAACTCAGCCCCCATGGCTCTCCAAGGGAAGCGAAGGAGAACAAATGGATCGGCTCAGCCACTGCTCTGGCACCCAGCAAGGCAGGATCTGGACTGGTCACAGGCCAAATTGGGTTGAAGTTTAGATTTCAGAGTAACAACGTCTAGAACAGTTACTCTGCCACGCAGGGACCATTGGTCCTGGTGCCAAACGACACCGCTGTCCTGAGGGAGAAAAGCCAAATAATGAAACCCAGACATCCCTGGGTCACCTTGATCTCACCAAGGCCAACCCACCTTACACTGATTTTGCAGTGTTACTTAGCAGTAATGAAGTGGAAACTGCTTCCCTGTGGTGTGGCCTGTCTTCAGATCATATCTACACCACAGCAGCCGCACGGTTGAGCAAATGGAAATGTGAGCTGCATTCTTGCAACACCATCGCACAGAGATCTAGATGTAAAAACTTTTCCTCCCTTCGCTGGGGGTTTCCCGATGAGATGGTGTTTTCCACTGAACGATACGTTTCTTTGAGAAGCTTCCTGTGCTGCAAAGGAAGGTGGCTTGGACGAGATGGTTGGATTTATCTTCTTTCCACATTTTGGAAAGCGGTGTGCCGCACGGGGGGCAAGGCTGACCAGCACCCTGCTGGCTGACAGCCCCCACCGAGCTGGGGTTGCGTTTTGAGACGGATTGGATTTTCCAAGGCATCTGCAGCACTCGGCAGCAGCATCACTGCCCGTAAAACCCCGCGGGTGGGGTGGGCAAAGCGTGGCCACAGCCCCAGAGCTCGGTGACCAGCCCCAGGCTCTGTGTGATGAGCAGGAGCACAGCTCCCCACGCGGCTCCGAAGCTCTCTTCTAGCTGAAAATCCCCTCTCGTCCCCCTGCCTTCCCCTTCTCATCACCAGCCACCAAGTGTTCCATCGTGCAGTCTCCAGTCCAAAGGTTAAATGATTTTATCTATATGCAGAGCATATGGAAGAAGCCAAAAGCCAAAATTCCTCCTTCCTTCTGCCTCCACCGGCCACAGGTCACCTTGAAGGCTCTGTGACAATGTTTACAGTGAGAGGAGCATCCGACACAGTGAGCGTCTTGTCATCAATAAGCGCTGATAGCGCACGCTACGACAATCAATCTGAGCTCAGCAAAACATCAACCCATGTCACGCTGTAGGGAAACAACGCTCAGTTCCTCAGAGGCTCCAGAAAAAGGATTTGCAAGGACTCGGAATCAGCGCGTCTGGAAAGAAAAGTCCCTTGGGAGCCAGGCTGGGCTCACAGCAAGCTACAGGGACGCTCAGAAAGAAGCGTGAGGAATCCCACTCTTAAGGTGGGGTTTTGTGGATTTTAGTAATAAAATTCAAGCCTATTAATCCACAGTACAAAGCCAGGTGCTCTCTGGCACACCTCACTCCGCTGCATCTGACCAGGTCCCAGGGTCAGAGAGTATCTGGGTTCACGGGCACTGCCAGCCCTTGTTGAGAGGGAGAGGAGCAGAGAGGCCGAAGCAGTTTGGACACCAGGACCTTCTCCGGAGGGCCGAGAGCAGCAGCAGAGCACAGAGCACGTCGCTCCCCATAGACCCAGTGCTTGCAGCCCTGAAAAATGGCATGGGGACAGCTCAGGCCCTGGTGCCAGGGGCCTGCAGGGCTTTGGCTTCGCTCAGCAGCACAAGGGACATGAAGAGCAGCCATGAGAAAACCTCATTACTTGTATTGATCCATCGCCAAAGGAGCGCACGCAGAGCACTTAAAAATACAAATTGTATTAATAGATGCTCTTCTTTCCTCTTCCTTGACGATAAAAAAAGAAGGTGATTAAGCCGATCGTTTTGTTTGGGTCTGCGTGGAGGACTAATCTAGCAAAGCTGAGATGAAAGCCATGGGAACAGAGCCGCGCTTGGTGCCTGTGTCCTGCTGCTTCTCTCTCACCCCGACCTGCCGCCAGGTTGCTTGCAATGGTGTAGCATGGAGGAAGGAAGATGCTGATATTCCTCTCAAATTCCTCATAGAAATGTAATAAAAAGGAAAGGTTTAAACCCAGTGGTGCTCTGCAGCGTTTGGTGATGCGAAAGCCACGGCAGTTGTACCCTTACTGGAGCGATGTGGTATTTCTTTGTCCCTGGCTTGCTCCCAAGTCAGCTTTCCTACATCCACGGGTATTCAGTTAATTCATTTTACCATCTGTCTTCAAAGCTTTTCTCCTCTTTTCATTACTTGAATATATTTATTATATCCATAGTAGAGTGAAGACAAAAATCAAATCAATGTCTAGATTAGTCCAGAGCAGCAGAGAGAAATTGCTGTGCGCTGCCTTCCCCCCGCAAGCAAGCAGAGAAATCCAGAAACATTTCCTCTTTCCTTTTGATGTTATCTAGCAACTGTTCAAACAGGAAAGTAATAGAGAGACGGAGAATAAAAGCAACTAAATATATCCCATCAAATGACAGAGGTTTGCCTCCCCTGCAGCAGGAGCACTCCATGGGTTGGTCTGAGCAGCCCTGGGCATCTGCTGTTTCCCCACACAAAGCGTGGCAGGAACCGTTCCTTACCCCGAGACCTACATTTTGGGGCATCCTCAAGGACTCCTGTGTCACAGTGCAAGAACAGGATTTAGAAGCGGGGCTGTACAAATCCTGAAGCGCCACATTAACCTTCTGCTTCCTTCGCAAGCACACACTGACAAATATTTGGGGACGTAGCGGTGGTGGCGGGGCAGAGCCTCCTCCTTGTGTCTCCACAGGTCCTGCTTGACCAGCAGGAGCCAGGGGAGCACAGGGCCCCCCTCTGTGCTGAGTGGCAGGGCTGACGCAGGGACGCAGTCACATGAGGTGAGGAGGGAAGAGAAGAGCAGGGAAGTCTCCGGGATTCCCTGTTTTTACTCAAGGGGAGAGGAGCAGGGGACTCAGCTGTAACCTCATCATGCTTCAGCCAAACCAGTCCCAAGGCTCCCTGGGGCAGGGGTTGTTGTTAGGCTCATTTGCTCTTACATCAAGCCAGGTAACAAAGCTCATCTGCACATTAGGAAATCTCTGTCTTTGTCCTTCTCTGACTTACACCTTTATTTCACTGAGGTGAGCACTACAGACCCATCCTCAACTACTCAAAACCTTTGTAAGGACGCAAGAAATTCGCTTAAAACAACCTAGAGTGCTGTGCTGGGCTGTGATGGCCACCCAAGAGCACCTCACGTTCTGCAAATCAGCACAGGCACCGCGTTTCCTTGGCAGCACGGAGCGGTGCCTACGGCATGGAGCCACCAGAAGACTGAGACCACGAGCAGGAGCAGCAGCCAGAGCATGCAGCTGAGCAAACGTGGCACTGCTGGGTCGGATAGAGCCCCCCTGTGCCAACGGGATCCATCTCCCTTAGGTGAGTTGTGCTGTGTCTGCCAGAGGCAATAGTGGCACATCTGTCTTCCAAGGACACCTATTCCGTAGATCACGTTAGGCTGAAGTCCCCACCCACACTAAAATCAAACGGGCAAGGAACTAAGGGAGGCCACGAGCCAGGGCAGTGCCCGAATGGATGAACGCTTTGGGACAGCAGGAGACAAGAGGGAGATGCATTTGGATGCAGCAGAGTGAGCACCAGGATGGGAGGCACAGGGACGCGCTGGGATCGATGCCGCAGGGTGCGCACGGAGGCCTGGGAGCAGGTGCTGGCCCACGAGAGGCATCCCCAGCCCGCCCTCCTCTCCTCCTGTTGTCATAAACAAGGCTGCCTGAGCCGGTAATGGAGCTCAGAGCAGTCCCTGGGGCCCCGGGCCCAAAATACTGTAACAAACACTTGCCTGCAGCCTCCCAGCCAAGTCCTGCTTTCTGATTCACCCATCTAATTCCCTTTGGGCAAAATTAGCGCCGCATGAGTTTTGGTACAGCTCGGAAGCAGCTGATTCAAGCTGCTGATATAAGCAACTGTAAACCCACCGACTTTATGGGAGCTGCCAGGATATTTTCAAAGACAAAATGCAGGCCAGCAATACTGGGGTCCCTATTATTTTCAGGGTGAAACATTCCTTTTCAGAGTCAGAAGCAGCAAGCAGACATGCACATAAACAATCGCTGTATGTTTTCCATTCTTGGTGCTACCCAGCAGAATATTTACCTAATAACGCGAAGATGCTGTCTTTAAAAATCATTTTCCCTTTTGTACTTCTTCCCCTTGGAAGTCTGCTTGTTTAGAGGAAAGCTGTTGGACAAAGGGGAAATAGCACGGGCATTGAACCTCACCTTCCTTTGGAAAAGGCACCGCTCCCGGATTCAAAGCACCCACACCTGAGCGAGTGCAGCAGACCGCTTAAAGCTGAACCCCTCAACACCTGCCAGAGAGCCTCCTATCTCAGACCTGCAGTCATTTTCTAACCCAGACACGCTTAGAAGCGCCGTGCCTGCCCACAGACAATGGGATTTGAACACAACCCCCTGCCCAGCGGGTACAGCGCACGAGCACGCACACGCATCCACGAGCACACGGACACAGCCACGAGCACACGGACCCCTAGCAGCACACCCACGCACGCTGCCCTATTTCCCAGCCCCACTCCAAATAAATCACCGGACCGAGAACCCCCTGGGACATAATAAATCTGGGGGCAGCTTGGGGCGGGGGATGAAGCAGCGCGCCCGGCCGAGCCCCCAACCGCGCATCCCCAGCCCCGGAGCCGCCCCCCTCCGCTCGCCGGCTGCCGCGAGGATGTCGCGATAGCCCGGCCCTGTCGCGATATAGCGGCGGGGGCACTCACCCAGCAGCAGGCAGCCGGAGCCGGCGGAGCCCAGCAGCGGGCCGAGCATGCCTGCGGCGCTCCCCGCTCCGCGCACTGCGGCGCGCTCACTGCGCAGCCCGGCGCGCTCCCCCGGCACAGGGCGGTATTTTTAGCAGCCCCCCTCCTTCTCCTCTTTCTCCTCCTCCTCTCCCCATCCCGGCGAGCCCTCCGGCTTCGTCTTGCCAGGGCCGGAGCATCCCTTCCTTCCCTGAACGCGCAAAGAGGGCATCAGGGGAGGGGAGAGGAAGGGGGGGGAAAAACTTTGCTCCGCCATGGCTGGTGCTTCCCCTTCCTGGGCCGAGGGAATCTCTGCTGCACAGGAGCGGTCCTGAAAGCCCTGCCCAGCTGAAATAGCGAAATACCTCCAGCTCCAGTGCCTAGGAGACGGATGAGCATCGCTTCCAGATATTTTAACGCCTTAAAACGCAGTGAATGGCTGTGCACAAAAGGAGATAAAACACGCTAGCGATGGCAAATAACGTGAGGGGGGTGTGGGGAGACAGCAGATTTATGTTCTTGGGGATTCCACCTTTCCCCCAACAAGCTGGCAGCAGAAAATTAATCTGGGCTCCATGGTAAGAGAAAGGCTTTGCAGAAAAAAGGCTTTACATGGCTGTGCCAGCAGTGACTCCAATGTTACATCCCCTGGTAATCACAGCACCGGGGGGTAAAGTGGGTCAGGAATGGCACAGGGAAGAACATGCACCACAGCCTTGTTCTTCAGCCTTCTGAGCGAGTAACATGGCAGATCTGCAAGGCAGGCAGAACTGGCTCAAAGCTGTGATGTGCAGCTGCTTAACTCTTTGTGAGCACAGAGCAAGGTTCACCAAGGAAATCCCTGCATGTATGAGGAACTAACACTTGTTCAGCATTGATTATAGCTGTCCAGGGTATACGCTTCCTTAGAAAATAAAGACTTTTGGTTTTCTTTAAGGTGAGAATGGAGCTGACATAAATGAAGAATTTCCATTTGAAGGGAAAAGACACTTTTCAAGTGTGGTTTCTGATTCACTGTGAAAAGGACTTTAAAAAAAAATCCTGCATACGAAAGACTAAACTGATGTCACTTGCATTGGTGTCACTGCTGCCCACTCTTGCAACCTGTTAGGAAATTGCCACATCTAACTGCTCAAGTAAAGTGGGCTTCCGAGATCCTTGGTCTCAAAGCAAAAAGACATCATCAAGTGTGCTAACAAGTAATTGTGCAGCTATTGTGACTTCAGCCACACCTGGTGTCAAAATCAAACAAAACAGCTATGAAATTGGACTTGGAAAATCATCTCTGCTGCTATACGGTCTATTTTAATTAAGAGCTGTTGTCTAGCCTCTTGCTGATATCTTATTTCTAGATAAGGAAGAACATTTTCTACCCCACTTTGTACGTTCCTTCCCTGCAGCAAGTTTTGTGTGCTTGAAGACTGTCAGCAGATCTTGTTTTCCACAAGCAACCAAAATCCCACAGCCACTATGTCTGAGAAAGCCCAGACTTCCCCCAAACCACCGGTGCTATTTGCTGAGCCCTGCTTCTAGCTAATGGAAGTTTGCAGGAGCCCAGAAATGGCAATACTGGAGCTGATGGATAGGACAAGTTAAATCATCCTAATCACATGGGATCACTTGGCTTTTCAGGCAATGGATCTTTTAAAATAATCTTTCTCTAGGGAAGTGGAGGGAGTAGCAGGAACTGGTTAAAGTCCACCAGCTCCCAGAACTCCGCTAAGCTTTACAGCAAAGATTGGCACATGTAGTTGTGCACTGAGTCCTGAAAACACCTTTCCTCCTCCTAGCAGAGAAGTGAAAATCACTGACACAACAGCTACCACCTGGACCTCTGGGCACCCACAGAGTGTCTGCCTGTGCCCTGCAAGGAAGAGCTTTCCTGACCTCATCAGTTCCTGGAGCAGCTCCTCCGATCTCTATGTAGATTTAAAAAAAATGGTGACATCCTGTGTTTCACCACAAGCTTCCTGCCTCTGTGCATGTAAACCCTCTAGTTCTTGACTTGTATTTTATGCCTTTAGTAGATTTCTGCTTCTCCGTACACTAGACCCCAGGGCAAACTTAGCCCAACTGATCACAAGGTCCATCTGAGGTCATTTTCAGAAGTTGCTCACACCCCAGTAGCAGCCTATTTTGGTGCTCTCACTCATCATGTCCCTCATTAGGATGATACCAATGGAGATTTTGTTTCTAGAGGTGTCAGTGACAGACACCTGTCATGATGCTGAAATTTTCCCCACTGAGAAGCCACTCAGGATCTTACTCAGAACTCATGAGTCACAGAAGTGTCCAAAATTGCTACAACACCAGAGCCATCTCTGCTGCGGAGGCCATACCTAACACCACCAGGAGATTTAAACCAGTAACAGACCAACAATAATCTTAATATCCACACCAGAGAACAACATCACAAAAGATCAGCCAGGACTTTGTGCTCACATTCCTCTCTAAGCTATGAGAAGTTTTCAAATTCATTCCCAAACCTGTCACTACCAGAAGATCCTTCTACTCCATTACATCACAGCTTGGTCTGGGTTGCAAGAAATATAAACTACACCAAATCCTTGTGAATAAACAAATTCAAAGTGCTTCCTACTTCACACAATTAGGTGCAACAACATTAGTCTAAAAGAAGATACATCATTTTCTTATTTCTTGATACTCTTCTGTGCCCATTCAATAATCTGATGCAATTTAGTTGCCCCCAAGTAACATTAATACAAAAAAAGCTTCTTAGAAAGTGTTTCATTCTGATAAGTTTTGTTTTTAAAGATGTGTAATCTTTCAAGCTATAACTTGTTAAATTTCTATTTCAGGTTTTTCAATCTCTTCTCACCCCCAACCAGCTGGTAAACAGTTACTATGGCAGCACCTAATGCAGTGACTCAGCACTCCCCCACATCTCAGTATCAGCTGTCTGCCCTTCTGGTTTCTTATGATGGTAATCATGCCCTCTTTTCTGTCTCATTGCAGAATTATCAGATCATGTTGCCCTTGTATAATTCAACATCAGTTGAGGCAATCAATGCAAGAATCTGCTAAGTAAAGATGCTATTCAGGATGCTATTTCAGCTTTCCTTTTCTGTTGATTCAAAAGATGTTTGATGGTATTCCAATCATGTCTCAGTGTTTCTCTGGAGCTTTATATTACCCCTTGCCAAGCAAGCTAGTCTAATATCAAACCATTACGTGCCCTGCTCCAAAATGTCTCAAGCCTGTCCAGTGAGCAGAAACTCCCTCTCCTTTTGTTGCTGTTCAGAGCTCCTTGCTTTCTGTTCCTGGGCAGGGATTTTTTTTCCCCTTCATTTACCTTGACTTGCAAGTTGGTTTGACACCTTGAGTTTTCACCTTGATCCTCCATCTGGTGTTTATTTGTGAACTGGTTGGCCAGTTCACATTATTACCGGCAGGGCTACTGCTCACATGAAGGGAGAAACCACAAATTTTAATCTATACCTTAAAGCAAATTGTGGAGAAGAGGAATCCACAACATCACCCAATTTGCCTTATCTAAAAGCATGAGAAGGCTTTTGTGAGTCAATTCAGAAACAAGTAATTTTGATATAACAGGGGAACCCAAAAAGTCTGTAGCTTTCCATCTTATGATTACCTTGTCCCAGAGCTAGAAAAATGTGAACCACCTCATCAGGTCTTTTCTTGAAGTTGAGATATTTGCTTTACCCCCACCTGCTATCAGTGACAGAGGCGAGTCTCCATCAGCTGGCTCAGGACCTCATCCGAGCCCATTTCTTGACTTCCACTTTCCAGAACTACGCCTCACAGACTTTCTGGAAAAAAATAACACACGTACCTTGGGGAAGAGCTACAGCACTTTCCTGCTGGGCTCTTTGAATCGCCGACAGCTTGGGCTCCCCCCGCAGCTCAGGAGCCGCCCCCCGGCGCTGCAGCACCACGGACAGCGGCGGCGCCCGGCCCCGCGCCCACCCCGGGGCCCCGGCCCTGGGCTCGGCTCTGCCCTGCTCTGCTCCCCCTGCTCCTGGGCCCGGCTCTCCTCCAGCCAGCCTTCCTTTCCACCTGTGGAAGAGAGCAGGGTTGAGTCCCTGCGCTATCTACCTGCGGTCACCTCGTACGGAGGGATTTGGGGAGATCTGGGGAGCGGCACAGTGTTGGGGTGGGCTGGTGATGTGTTTGCTGTGGGCACAGCACGCAGATCTGTGCTGGTTGGCAGCCCAAATCAAGAAGAAGTGATGGGATTGACAGTTCAGTAAGTTTGCTTTGCATACCATAGCCAAAAGAACAGTACAAAGCGCTGCTAAAATCCATATAACCACACTGTTTGGTGCCAGCTCCCCTTATTTTTGTGACTTTGAACATTTAAGAAGGGTATTTTGGCTAGATGAAGAGATAAGATCAGCCCTTTGAACTCAAGCATAAGTCATCCCCCAAGTCAAAGAGAGCAAAGGGTTCTTCTACACACTACATTGATACCCAACACATCCTAAGGTTTTGTATTATCAATTTTGATTGAAAACTTTTGGATTTGTTGATAGCTTTTGTTTCAGCTATGATGCACACCAACAGCAGCAGTTTTATTGGCAAGAGAAGACTTACTGTGTGAATACAGTGGGGGTCAGCTGCTCCCTACAAGCCAGGAACCACGCTCAACACAGATGAAGGGCAGGGGCCTCAGCAGCCAGGGTGCAGTCTCTTGGTACCCGAGCACAGCAAGCAGGGCTGGGGATGACAACCCAGCACCAAGCCCATTAGTAACTGTGCAGTGATGAAGCAGGTCTGAGGCAAGTCAGGAAGTCCATCCACAGATTAGGGTCCAAATCACCTGGGCGCATGGTCAGGGAGAGGCATGACTGCAGCTGAGCTGGAGAACAGCACTTCTGCAACATCAGCAGAAATTGCAAAGACCCCAAGGCTGAAGCTTAAATGGGCTGGGTCCATGGGCAGGGTGTGGGCAGAGGCCCAGCTGAGGTTGGTCAGGGCCATCAAAGCCTGTTAGTGCCCCTGCAGCTCTGACAGGTGCAAACTTTCTGCAGAAAGAAAAAAAAAAAAAAGTTATTTCTTAACCTTGTAGCTCTGCTTGGTATAATGAGGGTCCCACCTGATGTAGGAACAGTGTTAATAAACTGACTTTTATCTGTTAAGCTTTCACAGTAAAGACATTTAATTTGGTAAATGCACATATGCACACAAATCGTAATTCTTGGACTCTGAAGCAATTTACAAAGGGAGAATTTCTAATATCTCTCCTTAATTTCATTTTCTTTAACCTATGCACAAGTGTCAGCTGAGATGAATGATGTAGTGACAAAAATCTTCCTGGCTGCAAGAAAAGGCTGGAGACAAAACCATTATTTAACTATTCACAGGAAAAGTCAGTGGATTGCCTATGCAAATGAAGAAAAATAGATTGTTTCATTCTGAGGACACAAAAACACCAGCAGGTATCAGACTAGAAGTGATGCAATGCCCTCCTTTATTGATTTGTTTCTGTTCACGTGCCTTCATTATCATGAACTCTCTGAGCTACTCCTGGTAGGGTTTTGCAAGGAGAGAGCGGATGCCCGTTCAGAGGGCTCCAGCTACAAAAACAAAGTCAAAACTTACAAGAGCTTTTTGAGAACAATGCATTCTAGCCCTGCTCTTCCTACATTACAGTGAGAAATGAGAAAAAAAGTGGTACTATTCTGGGTTTTCCGGAACAAATTAAGATATCAGAGTTGGACAGAACAGTTGTTTAATCTGGTAACCCTTCATGCCGGCTATGCTGCAATCACATAAGGCAAAAAAGAGATATTCAGCTTAACTTCTTCTGGCGTAGAGGACATATTTACAGCCTGAATCCAGAAGACTCCTGTCAATGAACAGGAGCACACTTTTATCTTACTTAGGCTGGTCAGTAAAGATTAATTCTCTTGAGGCAAATTATGTTACACCTCAGTAAAGCATCAACTCCCTTGTATAAATAGAAACATACATTGCAATGACCTTTGTGCCTCTGTTAGACTAATTCTCCTTGGATTTGGATAATGGAGAAACACAGATACAGTGATTTGGGTTGTGGCTAATGGGTCACACCTCTTGAGTAAAGAAATGACAAAGCTAATGCCTTAGCCCATGTGAAAGTGCCACCTTCTGACAGTATTGTAACTCAAATCGAAGTGGAGTTTTAAAGAATAATATTTACATATTTATTTATTTATTTTGTCACAGGTTTAAGGTGAAGGATTCATAGGAGCATGACAATTTTATTCTGTTAAATTACCCTTGCTTCTCTTTCTCTTCTTCATCAGGCCGTGGAGGAATCTCAGGAGGAGGGTGAACAGGGAGCTGAGGCAGGTCTGTTGACACCAGTGTTTGCAGCATTGTGCAGGCAATGAGGTTGTGCTGTGACTGTAAAGTGACAGGTCATATACGCTGGTGACTTGATGAAGTGTCGATCGTATTATTTAAAAAGCGACCAGGCTCCTTTTATGCTGTAAATATTACACAGAGAAGCAAAGCACTTCACTTCCCCAGCCTAGGCAAGCACAGAGATCCCTCATGGCTGAATTTTGCTGTTGATCAATGATGTGACCTTGCCAACAGCAGCAGGCTGGCAGAGCATGCCAGTGATCTTTCTGCTTTGTTTTCTCCTGTAGTAATCCTTTTTGCCCCTCTATTTTTGAGTAAGCTGCCATCTGCTGTCATAGCTCAAGCAGACACACAGTGCTGGGGACTGAGCCAATGCCAGTAAAAGCAGCAGAAGTCAAAGAGCAGCAGAAACATCCCATTGAAGGTGCAGGTTGAAATGCTTTTTGTATGACTTCTTATTACTATTTCTTTCATACATTTATTCATGATTTAATATATTTAGATTGTACTGAAATGGAGCATCTTTTAAACAAGAGCCCACAGCGTTTTCATTGCAGACAATGAGATATTTACTGGGGCTTTTTGTGCTGTTTCTCCACTTGCTATGAATGACTGCCAGCTGTTTATTTATGTTGGTTTAATTAGAAGATAGAAAGAATAGGTCACATAAGTTTTGTAACAATAAGGTTAAGAATTTAGAAACCTGTTCAAAATTGAAGATAAATGAGATGTGAATATCAAGGCTGAGTCTGAACTTGGTGGTCACTCTAGAAGCACTGTAAGAGCATCAGTGTGGAGTCCGGTGGTGCCACCTGGAAAGAACAGATCAGTGTTAGCAACATAACAGCAAAAATGGCTGTGAAATCTTTCATTACTGTTCGGAATCAAAGAATATATCCTGCAGTGGAATAAATTCCACTGTATGGTCTAACAATGTAAATGTAACAGAAATGAATCCTTATTTGAATGCATGGATGGAGAACTGAACGTGTAAAATAGAACATGAACAAAACCAAAAGGATAAAGTGTTTGCCTGACGTCAGTCAAACTAAAGGGAAAATGTCATTGTATGATATAGTTACTTCAGAAGAACTACGCACAGCAGCATGTGTCATCAGCAGGACTAAAAGCCAGAATTAACAGTACAAAGGACCGGCATTGTGTAATGTCATCTGGATGTAATTTCAGAAAGCATGCAGTGATATCAATTACTCTCTGAAGCTGAGTAGGAAATGTTCTAGGATGATTTTGCTATGTTCGAATCACAGAATCATCCAGGTTGAAAAAGATCTTCAAGACCAAGTCTAGCCATCTAAGTGATGATGAGTGGCTGGGGAAGCACAGGCATCTCGGTGTTGGTAAGCACAGACATGGGCGTGGGAACACAGCATCACTAAAAACAGCAAGGGGCTCTACATGAGTCTTACTCTGCCCAGGATCTCAGAAAAAAAAACTATGCTTAGGTTCAAAATAGTGTTAAATTTACAGAAAATAACATTATTTGCGGCATTAAATACAACAATCAGATGTAACATTTGTCTTGGAGTTTTCTTATATCACCAAGGGCCATCTGTCAGGAAGACATCACAAGGAAAGATCTTTCTGTGTAGTCTGTATCTCACACCTTTTCCTTAAATACCCACTGCTGCTCATAGCACACTGGGTCATGACAGACCTTTGATCTGCCTGATTCATCTAGTCTTTTATGTTCTTTGGTAAAGTTAGTATGTTCTTTAGTAGTAGCTCAAAAAGCTGAGGGCCATCTCATGCTCGCTAATTACATTTATACATTCGTATTGAATGATGTGCAAGAAGCTATTGCATTTACTATATACAGCAGATGAATAATTCACTTCATTAATGACCTCAGGAATATTTCTGTTGACCTGGTCTTTTTATACCCAACAGAAGAGATGGTAACTCAAGTAATTTCACTGCTGCAACAGAAACAAAGGATGGTGCTGCCAGACAGCCAAATGCCCATAGTGTAGTTAAAACCACTCAGAAATTCAGAGTGGTCAGTGAGACAGTTAGATTTGAGCCAAGAGCCCATCATCAAGTAATTTTAAAATAAAACAGCTACTTTGTGGAGGGCTCCAAAATGCATGGTCACGTTTCTGAAACCTGTCTTTCCACCCGCAAATCTGTAAGCACAAATGCAGTGATGCTCTCTGTGAAAGCACAGTTGCAGGCACTCAGATATTGCTTCTGTCAGCTTTAGTATAACCCATAATTTTAGAAAGTGTCTCAGGTTATACCTCCCAAACTGGAGACCACTGCAGAAGCAGTAGTAATCATTCCTGAAAACCATGGGCTCAGAAAGCAGAAACACGAAGAGACTTTGATACCTAAGTGGACACTGAAGTGACTGTGGAGTTGTGAGAAACCTCAAAATTACAGTCTTTGCTCCTGTTTCTTGGGCTTCAGCAGTGACCTAACTTATCCCACGGGGCTGTGTTTATTCACACACTTACCGGTGGTGATTTTCTTGGAAGAGGAAATAGCAATACAACATTAGGTTTATTTGAGCAGAGTTTGAAATAATGGAACCAAAAGGAGGAAGTTGGTTAGTGAAATGAAAATGGACAAAATTAACAGGGGAACAAAATAAAAAAAAAAAAAGAGAGAGAGTTATTTTTGTCTACTCTCTATGAAAGAAAAGCAGAAACACGAGCAGGTAAATTCTGGGATTACTCCTTTCTCCCAGGCGGCACTGAGAGTTTCAGACAGAATTTCTATTTTCGCATGCCTGCACAAATACATGACGACATTATGATGTAGCTATTGATACAGATTTTTGGGGCTTTCATAGTCAGCAAGTAGAAACATGCCCGAGCCGAGTTTGTGTGGTTGAGCATAAGTGAAACATTGCAGTGCTGAGTTTAAGGACGGATGATATAGGTGTGCTGGAAAATCAAGTGGTCTAAGAAATGCATAGAAGGCTTTGATTTCCATCTATGTTAGAATTTGGAAAACACCTCCTGGATGCTAAAGCAATTATTTGTCTTCAGGCATGCTAAATACCTTGAGAACTTCTAAGCCAGGATAAGGCTTTCCCTACAGGGAGATGTTTTCCTCTCTCCCCCGACAAGAGGGAAAGCAGCTGGAGCTGCCAACAGGCGGCACAGGAGCAAGAAGGATGTTGTGTTTCCTATGACACTTCTGGCCAACGGTGATAAAGGCACTGCTTGCTGCTTGCTTCCAAATGACATCATTATAGCCCCAGCCTAAATCTCTTTTCCCACAGGTGGAAAAAAATGAAACGCTGCATTTTATTAGATGATCAAGTGAGATACCTATTTCTCCCCACCCAGGTGGGGAAAAACAGGGTGAAATCCTCCCAGCAGTGTCAAGTATCCCCTTCCTTTCTCCTTTGAATGCCCTGAGCACGACTGGCTTTGATTTCCCAGCACTGCATCGTTGCCGTCAGCCCGCTAGCAGCGGCGGGGTGCTGTCACGCAGTTTGGCCTCTCCACCACTCCACCACGGGCACCGGCTTTGTGCGACTGTCTCCATGGCTTGGTGGGACAAACATTATCAGAGTCACAGAGAAAAAATTTTGTTTGAAGTGTGTGACAGACAAATTGTCGTTTCATTGCTTAAAAATAGCACAGCAACTCTAAACAGTGACGTTGCTCTCAGCTGATCTGGATATGCCAGGATGTGATTAAACTCACAGGAAGGATCTTGCAGCTACTGTGGATCCAGGAAGCAATTTGAGATGCTTTGCTCCACAAACTTCATTCAGGGCTCTCTAACGTCTGACTCCCAGTGTTTTTCTTGGTGAGGCATTGCTGATCGTGCAGAAACTCCTGCCCGAGAGGGTTCTGCCCGCAGCCGTGCAGCAGCCGGAGTGCAGCCACCACAGCCTTGCTCCAGGTGGGACGGCGAAACGTGACCCGGGGGATGAAATTGGGTTTTGCTGCCTCACAGAGACTTCTCTTTTTGGTTTCACTCATGGTTTTGACAACTACAAAACAAAACAGTAGTGGAACCATGATGATTTATCCCATATAACTCACGATGCTTTTCAGTTAGCTGCCTGAATTAGAAAAATGTGATTTCTATTTCCTAGCAGTTAGAAAAGGGAAATTTTTAAAGTAAATGGGACACTCATTGTATACTGCCTGGTTCACAAAGCGGGAAATAATAGCTAAGTTACCTTAATTTAAATAAAACCAGGGAAATACAGGTCAGAAGAATTTGGTCGTTCTTTGGAGGCTACCCACCTGTAAGTGAGAAGAATCATAAAATCACAGAATCAGAGAATAAGTAAGGTTGGAAAAGACCTCCGAGATCATCTGTTCCAACCACCCCTACCACCAATGTCGCCCACTAAACCATGTTCCCAAGCACCACGTCCAACCTTTCCTTGAACACCCCCAGGGACGGTGACGCCACCACCTCCCTGGGCAACCCGTCCTAGTGCCTGACTGCTCTTTCTGAGAAGAAACATCTCGTCATTTCCAACCTGAACCTCCCCTGGTGTAACTTGAGACCATTCTCTCTAGTCCTATCACTTGGTATCTGTGAGAAGAGGCCGACCCACAGCTCCCCACAACTTCCTTTCAGGTAGCTGTAGAGAGCAATAATGCTGAGCCTCCTCTTCTCCAGACTAAACAACCCCAGTTCCCTCAGCCACTCCTTATAGGATTTGTGTTCCAGAAAGTTATTTTGATTTTGCCAGAGATTTCTATGAATAAGATGGATAAAAAGTAAGAAACGTATGTGATATAGCTTGAAAAGTGATATTTCTTTCATAATTTAGCTTAGAACCATGTCCAAAAATAACAATAACAAAAAATAACACGTGTTAAAGATATCCTTTATCTTAAGGACTAAACTTCCATACCCTGCCCTTTCCTGCAATGTGTGCCAAACTCAGTTGGTTTGTGTTCAGCTGTGCACCTGCACCATGCCCAAGAGCAGTAGATGCCCAGGAGGGATGGGGACACATCAGCCTACGTGCTAGGTGCATGTCACCAGCTCCCACACAACCAGAGGCATTTTTTCCAAGGTGCTGAATCCCATCGGTTTTAGCAAGTGTGCAGATCTCTCATAACACAATTTCAAAAGATGCACCTTTTCCCTTTTTTGGTGAGCCTCATGCTCTGCCTGTTATTTCTTTGCTGGCAGATTTACCAACATGTAACCTTCAGGCTGAAATTTTCCGCCTTGACTGAGTGGTTATCTTAAAGATGTCAGACAAGGTAGTTGTTTCTAAAAATAGGCCTAAGGGAAAAAAAAAAAAAAAAAGTTGCTTCGTAAGACTGAAAACATAAAAACAACCTTTTGTTTGAAGTCTCTCTGACCTTATATAGTGCAGTTCACCCAGTTCCTAACCATACGCTGAACTGTGACTCAGCAAGGTGTTTTGCCTGGGACTTCTGTTTTGCTTGATAAAACATTCAAAATTAGATAGGGAAAAGCTGCCTAAAAGGATTATTACGGTAGTGAAGCAACCGCTTAAAAATTAGAAAATGCTAAAACAGGACAACTGCTGGAGGCCAATAAGTCCAGCCTGAGCAAATATGGGGCTGAAAAAACCTTTCATGGGAAAAATTGTATGAAGTAGAACTGAAAAAGTTAGACAGCCTGACATAATGAGAGCAATTCAGGGCTGCAAAAGCAACCTTCATTTTAGGATTTCCTTGTTTTTAAGTGTTTAACTTAGTTCTTATTAGCAATAATGTATAAAAAGTGGTCATCCAGTAAAAGATTCATTACACAGACAACAGGAAAAGGTAATGTTTTTTTAATCAGTTACCTGATCAGCTTTATCCCAAACTGTTATGAAATTGTAAAAGATGAATAGGTAAAATCCTTGACAGCAAGGATCGAATCATCAAATTTGGATTTATGACAATAGTTAAAATAGTTTCTTTCTTAGTTTTGTAGAAAAAAAATGTTTTTCCACTCTCTTTGCAGTTACTGTGCATAGGCGGCATCCTTCCTTGGAAACAGAAACCACCAACTGCCTCCTGCTATCAGCTCAGAATCACTGGCTCACCACCACTGGGAATAAGGAATTTCCATTCCCCTCCCACTGCCGCCTGACTCCCGGTGTGCCTGAGGCTTCTTCCTTCAACATCAAGATGGATTTTGAAAAACATTGTTGATATTGGTCTGATGATCATCAGACTGTTATCCTCAGTTGGGGTTCTTTCATATTTATTACGTAAAATATCCCAATGCTTTTGCCCAGACAACTTGCTGAAGTAAAATCCATCTTGTCTGCCAGATATAGGACGTGGAGCTTCACTGATTTGTGTCTGGGGACTTACCATGATGAGGGGATTATGTTTTTCCCCAGTTCTATTGGAAATGCCTTGCATGCAGGTAGTGCCAATGCAGCCATCTCAAGCTCGTGTCATGAAAAGTATTTATAAACAGAAGCCCTCACTGTACTTCCTGCATACAGCTACTTTCAAAATGTTGAAAACCTGCTCTGGGCATTGGGAGACCCATGCCAACCCATCTTCCACACCTGAGGCTGTGGTTTGTATTTTTAGGATCTGAAATTGGCCTGCGGCCTTGCAGCCGCCACAGCCTAGAAGCCGCCACATGGCTTGGAAGGGCCCGTTCAAAAACCCAGTTCAGAGATGGGAATCTGGGGACACACCAGAACTGGCTGTTAAAGCACTCATCAAAGCATTACGATACACAGATCAGACCTCACAAAGATTTTGCTGAGGGTACAGAAAAGCACTTGCTACCAGCACCCGTGGTTGTTATGACAAGGCCTCTGTAAACCTTCCATAGAAAACTGGGAACAAAATCTGTGTAACATAAATCAGTTTTCTGACATGGATATTTCTGGTACTCTTTTATTCCCTCAGGAGTTTGGTTGGTCAAACACAATTAACAGGATCTTCAGCTCACCTTAATGGGATGCTGAATGTGAGGGTAATCCAATCTCTCAGAAGATCTGTGCTGCAGTGGGTGCAGTACATTACCCCTTAATTCATCTGTTTTGTCATCTAGTTTCCAGTCACACCGTCACCATGGAGGAAAGCAAACACCTTCCTACATGATTGCTTGTCATGGAGAATGATGACAGGTGTGGGGAGGGCTCACTTGGGACTTGGGTTATGTACTGAAACACGAGGGTTTTCTTCAGTACATACTCTGTTCGTGTTATACTGATAGCGTGGAATTAGTACAATATGCCAATTTCAGAGAAATTAATTTTATCTTGTAAGCATGAAGTTCAGTTTGGAGTCAGAAGAGAGGCCATCCTTCCTCCCCCCATGTCGTCTGGCACCACTGCAGGACCGGAAAAGCCCTTCTGACTTTGCTCATCAGCTGTGGTTTGTGGCACAAAGTGACAGCCCCGTTTCACCCCCATGCCCAGGCTGCCGTGGGCTCTGGCCCCTGCATCCACCGCTGCCCCCGCACCATCCCCAGCCCGCGCTGCCGCGGTCCATTGAACGTTCTCCCTATCTGCAGGCTCCACTGGCTGAGCACACAGAAAAATTCAGGCACTGACGTCATGGCCGGTGATGACTGTGCATAAATCCTCCTCTGCACCACTCCCCAATATAGGTCAATACCAAAAGTTTGCCACAGGTTTGTTATTTCCTAGAAGGGTTTTTTTGCAGGTTTCATAGAATAGACTGGTACATTATTTTGTAAGGAATCCGTAGCTTCGTACATAGCAAAAGTTGGTACCGTGATCGGATGCTCACTATTTTACAAAACATTATTGCAGTTTGAAGTTAAAGGCTTTAATAAATACTACACATCTCGTAGGACAGCCTATCAGATTTATTTGTAGGTGATAATCTGTATGTTGACCATGTAGCCCTCTGTAACTGATTATGTTTTTTGAGGCTCTTCCTTTACCACCAACACACAGCTGTTCTTACTCATCTATTGCAGAATTTGGAGCAAAGATTCTGTAAACCAGGATGTACGTAGGAGATTTGGTCAAGAAAATACAGTAGTCTTTGTGTTTTGTAGAAAAAAATAATAAATATTTAGATAAGATAGCCATAACTTGGTCTGAGAGACATGGTGCAACTCCTTACTTTAGTTCCTAAGGCTCTCTGCAATGACAGCGGCTGGTTGCCAACAAACCTGGAAAACCCAGAGAACTATGGATATTCCTGGGAGTGGAGAAAGGTAAACATAGGATGGGGACAGGAGAATGGCAAGGAGCTTGCAGAGCACAAGGCATGAGGTGTGACACAGAAGCAAATGATCAAAAGAACAAATACAAAATGGCCAAGCAGCAGCAAAGGATTGCAAATATCAGCAGTGCTTGCCTGTTGTGTTCTTGTGTGCATTTTGTTTGTTTGTTTGTTTCATGTTTTACATTTTGTAAATGTGCACGTGCTTCTTCTGGGACATATTAGCAGGCTGCACAAAAGTAAGCCATGACAGTGATTGATTCTGTCCTTCATTTCCCTGGAAACCTAAGTGTCTCACTCCTGTAATGCAAAAGCCTTTTCCCAATGAAGCACATCCTTCACAATGATGACGGTGACACCAGACGGCGACACTGCTTTTCCATAACCTCTTCATCGCAGCTATTTGCTTACTCTAACAATCTAGATTGAGTCCAATAAAGTAATCATCAAACTCATAGTCCTGGTATTTATCTCAGATTTTCATTCCAGAGTTTAGCACTGGTTGTGCTTTTTTTTTTTTCTGCCAAGTGTCTTGATTTCAGGACAGTGTGAGTAACTGCTTTACGCTGGCCTGCTGTAAATCACTTGATGCATTTTATGTATTTTACCAATCCTTTTTACACCTACTGGTTTTCCTCCCAAACCATTCATTTATCTCTGCACGGTCTCTTTATCCTGCCCAAGCTTTCAGCCAGCCTGCACACAGGAGCCACTGCCTCTGCCTGAAAGAATGTCCAGAACACCCAGAAAACATCCTGAAATATTAATGACCCTGACAGCTGCACTAAAAAACTGGGGAATTACCAGAGGAGTGTCATTGTTTATAGCAGGAATGTGGAAGGAATTGTCGAGGCCAAAATATTAATAAAATTATGAGGAATCTGTTGCTCATTGCTGGAAACTACCCCTTAGTTGAAACTCTATAGATAGGATGGAATTCTGAGATGGATGGAAGAAAGTGTACTGACATTGTGATTTGATAATATGCTATACTAGGAGACATGCTCTCGCCATTACATTTTTAAAGGCTGTGCAATGTCCCAGTGTTGCCTACAAAGTGCTTGTCCTGGTATAATTTTTTTTTCATGCCCCAAAGGGAGAAAAGCAGGTTGTTACAGTAGGGTTGACATCTCAGGAGATAAATGTATTTAATGATGTTAACAAAAAACATCTTAGAAAGTGAAAAATGAAAAATTTATGTGTGACTTGAACACAGGAGCTACACCAAGAGGGAGCATTCAGTTCCCTGAACTGTAGGTTAACGAAGCACCCACACATAGGCTAAGAAGTGAGCGTTGCTCACCCCAAAGATCCCCTTCCCTATGGTCCATCCGGAATAACACCACAGCCTGTCCTTGGGACAAGCTGATTTTAAAACCTCTTTCGGTTTCTGGAGGGTAATAACCAAAAAAGGGCAAAGCTGATCATGTCAAATTATAATGTTTGAGAAAAACGGTACTCTCTTTGGATTTTTCTTTGGTTAGTAGAAAAAAAAATACTGAAATTGTTACTCAAGACTACATCATACTCTCATAAGCAAACCAGGGAAAAATAAGTGAAATTGCTATATTAGGCATATATATACGTAAGTTCTCAAAAGAGCAGCTATGCAACAATTTCCCATCAGCTTGCAAGGCTCTGGACAACCCCTGCTCTAGGACTCTGGTCTGGCTCTTGCACTCATCATGATTTTACTTAGCAGTACCAGACGAAAGAGCAAAGTACACCCTAAAAGAAAAAAGTGGATGTCAGAGTGTGTACACCTGCTTCTTGCTCTGGATGTGAGCTCAGGACAGGGAAAACACCAGGAGATTGCATTGCCTTCCCAGGAGAAGTCCATAACCTCACCCACCACCTGCGAGCACATTTTCAATAGCCCAGGAAGTAAAAAATATCCTGCTAACATTCTGATACAGAGACTGTATTTCCAGACCCTCAGTGACACGTGGACAAATACTGCTCGGTGCCCATTGTCCCACGGAGCCCACGACCAGATTGGGTCCTTGCCAGGGCTGCTGTGCCCGTGGCAGATCTTCCTTTAAATTAGACCAAAGGGAACAACTGTTCTTACAAAAGACGGTTGCTTTGTATTCACAGTCCAGAAAGCTTCTGAATCATTGTTTATCAAGTTTCCCCCTCTGAGATTCGCAATTAGCATGTCCGGTGCTTTGGCAGCTCTGCCCATATTTAATGGGATCTGCTCGCTGCTTTCCCTGCAGTTTCAGGGAAAAGCTCCCTCCCTGCCTGCCTGCCTGGCTGAAGGGGGCACTCGGTCCTGGCAGCGGGATCTGGATGGTAGGACATGACAGGAGGAGCTGGGATTTTAGTATCAGGTAACAACCTTTGCTTATGCAGACTTCCTTGTTTGCTATGTCAGCTCAGCCAGCTGTGAAACCTGCCCTGATGCTGTGGTGCCTTTCCTAAGAACCTGGACACCTTGGTATGTCTGGCTGATGGGCAGCCTGATGCAGGGTCAAGCTGCACTTACACTCTTGATTTTGTAAATGCTCCGAGTTGCTAATATATTCCAGACTTTGTTCACAGAATTCCCTGTAGAAACTGCACTGAATAGTTCTGGTAGTTTTAAGAGAAATCTTAAAATATATAAATATTACAGTCTTGAGCACCATAACCCTAGTTTTCTGGGAGAGTCTGTATATTTTCTTTACATCACCTTCAAACTTCTAAAAGTGCTGAAGAAGAGCACAAGATTTAGTTCTCCACCACCTGCACTTGTGTGTATACATGTCTATCAAGATCTGTGAGCAGATCCTCTACTAACTTCACACCAGGGCACAAATCTCTACTTACACTTTATCTACATTAGCACTGTCGTACAGCTCGCCTTGGAAGTACAGAAGGGGTTCAGATACAGATTTCTACACCAAGATTGCTTCTGATATAGAAAGTACGCAGACTTAATCATTTGAATAACCAGCAGGTTCCATTCTTCAGGTAAATCTTCCCCGCCTCCCCTCTAGCATGAGCATGTTTGTGGTGAGATATTAATCATTTCCTCCAGCCAGCTCTGTGTATATAAGGGAAGCCAAGGGGAGAGCCACACACAGTTCACCAAGCTGAAGTGCAGAGCTGACTTCGCAATGCTGGCCCAGCTCGTGGCTCTGCTGACCCTGGGGGTGCTCTGCAGCTCTGCACCGACGCAAAGAACCGAGACTGCAGGAGCCTCGCAGCCGGACCACTGCTTCAGTGGATCCGTCATCACAGAGCTTCTCGACACTGTGAGGAGGAATGGAACAGTGATAGAAGTAACAGTAAGTTACACCTCGTGGCTTGCACCTGGCTGCTTTCTATTCCAAGATTTGTCTGAAAGTTGCTAACTGCATTTTCTCTTTGGCCAGGATCTTGTTGTCGAACCTAGGGATCATAAGGTAAGAACCTGCATACATCTCTTCTATTTAAAATTGTTGTCTCAAATCCCCAAGTCTCTTTTTCACTTCACAAACTGTGATAGCACTGAGATTGCACCAGAAATCCAGGGAAATGCAAAGTGGATGCAACAGCTTTCAGAAGGCTGCTGCCCCTGCTACTGTCCTTCAAATGGCTTGCAGTGGGCGCTGGCATCCTCTCTGCTCTGAACCCAAAATCTTAGTTCAAAGTTACTATTTGGTCTGTATCCCATACAGACCCCTTAATTCACTGAGCTGTGTTCTCCTGCAGTCTCATGGAAAGAAGGAGCTTTTTACAGAGGAGATGAGCAGCACAAGTGTGAGGAAGGAGCCCACCTCCTAATTTAATTGAACAGGAGGCAAAGAGCATCCCTCTGGCTGTCAGGGAGAAAGGTTTAAAATACCAGTAGCAATCATTACTTGTATTTCACTGAGACAATTCCATTTTATTTCCAACGAGATATGATAGCAAGAAATACATTCCTAACTCAGGGTTGACTTTCCTTTCTCTTGAGGCATATTCACCCTGTTGGACACTTGCAGGTTTTACATATCCAGGTTGTAGTGGCACCTGCAGCTCCTCCTGAAGGCAGTGTTTTTATTATCATCATTATTATTATTATTATTATTATATTTTTTCTTTAACACATTTTCAAACAAAAATTATAGCTTTTACCATGTTTTTCTAAGTTTGGTGTCCATTAAATTGCTGAATAGAAATTCAGGGGTTGTGTTTGAAAATGCAGCTTTTAATTTTGGTAGGTTATTATTTTTCTTGGGTGTCTAAATCCCCAGGATATGATGTGTTATGTATGTGGTACTGACGTATCACACAGCTGTTGAAGATAACTGTGTGAAATTCTTTTAAATGCAGAAATGCGTGTACAAGAGCCTGAGTATATTTGTGAAGTCCTTGGAAGGAAATGGGGAGAAGAACAAAAATACCATCACCCAACTGTCCAAACTTTACGAGTGCAAAAACTTCTTCTCTGAAGTAAGTTTGACTTAGTGCTACTCAACAGCAGAGCATTCAGTTACGGCTCCCAGTAAGAGCACCCCTGGGGGACACAGCTTCTGGGACGGGCACTGCTTTGGCTGCAGTAGGCACTGGGAATCTCATCTGATAATTAAGAAGGGCATAAAGATGCCTGCTTTCTTCCTTAAAGCATTCTCCCCTAAGGAAGCACATGCTGCTATTTTCACCTCTATAATCTTAATTGTATGAGATGATATATATATGATATATATACATATGATACATATGATAATGATATGAAAAACAACCAGACGTGAATGGTAACTGCAGCAGCTCGGGACACCCTTAGCACGCGCCCGATCAGCTGCCACCTGCACGATGTAGTGGGGCTCTGAGCTCCAGGGCCTGGCTCCCTGAGCCCCCCGAAACGCGCTCTGTGAGCGTCTGAAAGAAATGGATGTATCAAATAGCACAGAGTTAAATGTGATACTCCTATTCAAGTTACTAAGTTGTGCTCTTATTTTATTTTTATTTTTAAGGACCCTAATGAAAAATGTGAGACTGCAGAAGTATCAAGAGGTGTATTCACAAAAACATTGGAAAATTTCTTGCAACACCTCAACGAGCAAATTTAAAATGAGCCAGACCAGAAGGACTACAGAAAACCCAAGAAGAAATGAAGGACCATAACTCTACTGCAAATGAAAATGTGATTCTATTATCAACTTATTCTCAGGAATATGCCTATGGAATGTTTTTAGACAGAGGTATACATTGTATGTATATTTATATATTTTTATATATAAATGACATTATGAGAGCAGGCATGTCCTCTCTAATGAAGGAACATGTTGCTCAGTTAAAAGACTGAGATATTTTAAATAAGATTTAAATATTTTATATACTCCTAATAGTTTAACTGACGCTGTGTCGGTCCATAAGGAAAAACTTGTTTGGTTGCTTGTCTATTTATTTATTTATTTATTTATAAATTGTGGGTATTTTGATAAATATTTATTGTGATGTTGATGTATTTAATTATGTTGTTTAAGAACCTATTTTTTATCAGTGTGTGAGGAGGGCTCTGTGGATGCCCTTTCATTTCCCTCTCACCCTATTTCTCTGTCACACCATCCCCAGCTGCATCCCCTGGGCTCAGCTTTGCCCAAGTGCTCTCGGAGCCAGGGCAGAGCCACCCTGTGGGATGGGGACGGGGATGGGGATGGACTCCCAGGGGCCTCCGGACCCCTGCAGCAGCCTCGGGATGGAGGAGGTCGAGGTCTGCGTCCCCACCTGCTCCTCCCTCAGTGTTTTGACCCGATGGCTTAAACCACTGCATGGTTTATTTTTGACTAAGCAAGTGGTGTCACCCAAATCTAACCACATTCTGCACAATACAAATGCAAACACTCCTCTGGCAACCTTGGCTGCTGTTCCTCAGCATCTGCCCGGCTGACACGAGGTGTTTCCCACGTCCCCGGTGAGCTGACTCTATTGAGATGAATTAGGTAATAGCTGTTTTTCAAATTGTTTGAGTATCCATGGCTATGGGAAGTACTTAAAAGGTGTGCATGCTGTGTTTAGATTCTGCAAGTTAATATTTAATAAAATGATATTCGAGAGGAATGCCACCGCTCCAGCTGGGCTGTGAGGACGCACGCCACGCGTTGCATGCATTGGCTTCACCTTTACTAACTGTCTGTAACCCTTCATGAAAGCTGGTGGATTTTTACAGAAATAAACCTTCCAGAACTCAGCACCTGTGCCTTTGCCTTTCTTTCTGAGCTGCGCTGGGGAGCGGGCACGGGCTGGGGGCTCCCTGGGGCTGTGGCCACCGGGCTGGCAGGGGGGAGGGAGCTTTTTGTGGCCATCAGGGGGCTGAGGGGCCAGAAAACTCCCCCAGAGCATCAGAACCACAGCCACCACAGGGGAAGTAAGCAGAGAAAATAATAGTAACAATAATATATATAATATATATAATATATATAATATATATAATATATATAATATATATAATATATATGTAATGCATAATACATAATACACAATATATATTTTTATTATATTATAGTATATTATTATATTATATTATATTATATTATATTATATTATATTATATTAATAATATTTTATATAATATACAATATATAATATTATATATAATAAATAATGTATAATATGATATAGTATATAGTATATATGTAACCCTATATATTTATGTAATGAATATATATTGTTATTACTATTATTTCCATTTTTTATTATTATTTTCCCCGCTGACAGCTCTGTGCGGTGGCCATGGGATGCCCCCCCCACACACACCCCCTGCAGCCCCCCAGGCAAGCCCCATGTCCGGGGTGCTGGTTCTGGTCCTGGTGCTGGTGCTGGGCTTTTCCCACAGGAGCTGCAGTGTGGCCCCAGCCCCAGCCTCCTTCCCAAACCCCCCACCCTCAGCAGAAGCCCCAGCCGTCGGGGGTCTTGCTGGCACTACAGAAGTTCAGGGAATAGCGAGAGGGGCCCTGAAGAGAGTCCTGCTGCTACCAAACGTCAGCGTTTTTTGCTAGCACTGAAGTGTTTAATTGTTCACATACGTTATCTTAAATTGCACTTCCTTATTTTACGTTAAATCTTAAATTCACTTTTCAGACAAATGGGAAGTCATGGAATCGTGGGAGTATGAAAAGGAGGAAAAGTCAGTGTTATAAGTAGAAAACATTACTAACACTCGGCGTTCTCAGCACAGCACTCCAGGAAACTTTGACAAACAAAAGGGAAAAGTGAAGCGTTAATAACAGAGCCAACGCTGGGCCGGTTCCAGACAAAGCAGAGCCTGCAGACAGCCGTACCCAGCGGCGGGCGCTCCTCTGGGGCCTGCGGTGCTCCCCGAGATGCTCAGCATCCTCCCTGCTGCCCCGCTGGGCTCAGAGGAGCCCCAGCCCCTCGGCAGCCCCAGGGAAAGGCCGATTTTGCCAGCTTTTCCAAGAGCCCTGCCCTTATCCCCGATCCCACACGGCAGCTTGTAAATAACCCGAATACCGCTGAACCTACCGGCAGAGCGAAGTGCAAACAGGGGCGCAGGGAATGCCCAGATTCAAGAGGGTGGCACACTCACATCCCTGGCACAACTGCCCCGCTGTGCTGGCACAGGCACCGGTGCTTGGTGACCACAACTGCTGCATCATTGTTTTATCGCGCTGATAAGCATCTTGCATCATCGCAGCACAATAAAACACGCATGCCTTCAAACCTTAGCTAAGCTGCGGAGCTCCAACTCTTAGCTAAGCAGCTGCAGGCTTGCTCACAGAGGAAGCAGTCTTTTATTGTACAATTTTTGCTGCTTGCTCCCATCAGCAGCAGGAAAGGCGAGTGCCTGCGATCCAGTGGGGAAGAGAGTGGGCAGTGGGGCAGGTCGCATAGGCAGAGGCACTCTCTACTTTTAGGATATGTAGGTGTGAGCTATGTGGAGCACTCTCTGATAAGCAAAAATTACTCACAGCTGTGCCATTCCTTGCAGGGTCCCAACCCAGGCACAACCTCGAGGCCACGTTTTGCAGCTCGTGCCCCATTTCCCAGGCAGGGCAGGGTGGCTGAGATGGAGCAGATCCCCATCGCCCAGGGCAGTGCAAGCGTGCTCCTGACGGAGGCTCCCCGGGCACAGAGCCATCAGAAAGCACCTTGCACATGGATCTGCTGCTCCCGTGCTTCTTCCCTCCTCTCTCTCCTCTGCTGTTTGAGCACTGCTTCGAGGGACATCATTTCTTCACCCCAAGTATAAGCCAGATGGACAGAAGTGGCACCACTGCCCCAGTGGGGATGGTGGTGATGCATTCATGGCTAGGTGAAGGCAGCCTGCACTCTGTCAAGTTGTAGTCAGCAGCTAAATCTGGATTAATACTCTTCAAGGGTAATTTCCCTGCTTTCTGTCTTGAAGCATTTGGTGGATTACTCATTTTCCCTCATTAAAGTGCTTTATTTTTGTTCTTCAGTTCTCATTAGTCATTTATCAGGACTGACAAACTGTTTTTATTTTCTGCAGAACACGGTCGTGCCTTCACACAAAAGTTTGGAACACAGTCCATTTCTCAGTAATATGAGGTGGTTTTGCAACTGAAAAAAAAAAACAACGAATTGTCCCTTCCTGGTGACCCGCTCCCCAGCGCCAAATCTGAGGTGGTCAGCGGGTGGGGCGATGTGCCTGCAAACACCCATTACAAACTGTTTGGATTGATCATCTGCGTTTCTCTCGGCCGCGCAGGGTTTCAGACGGGTGCCTTCTCAGGCCGTGAATCACCGCTGCTGAACACGGCCTGGCTCTTTGCCTGCTCTCCAGCTGCTGCCAAAGCCACCGCGCACATCTGAGAGCAGCTGAAGGGTGCGGGGGGTGTGGGGCCACGGCTGCTCCCCCGGAGCTTGCGGGGTCTTGGGGAGCTCGGGAGGACCGACACCGCAGATTCAAGCTCAGGGATGTCCCTTAATTGCTCTCCGTGGATGGAGGATTTTAGAAATTGCAGGCGTGTTTCCGGCCAGAAAATAGGAACGGGTGTTTTGTGTTGATGGCTGAGGTTTTTGGGTTTTGGCTTGCTCGGGAGGGGTGTGCCCTGGCCTCTGCTGCCAGGGCCGGGGGCGGACGCATGCATGCACTAATGTCTGCCGGCCCACGTGCAGCGCCCCGCAGTCCCGGGGCTGGACAGGCACAGGGAATGCCCAGGAAATCTCTTGTGGCAGAAAAAAACAGCTGTTTGTTTTTGGAATTTCACAGTGAAATGAGTGAGGGTGACGAGGCACCGAACAGGCTGCCCTCGGGAGCTGGGGCTGCCCCGTCCCCAGCAGTGCCCACGGCCATGCTGGGGGGGCTGGGGGCAGCCTGGGCTGGGGGTAGGGGGCACAACCAGGGCAGGGGGAGGCACTGGTGGGCTTCAAGGTCCCTTCAAACCTGTGATTTTAGGATTCTATGAAATTCAGAACTTACCCCTATTTTTGCTTGAAAAGTAAAGAAATCATCGTGGCTCTCCGCTAAAACATCTCGTCAAGCAAGCAGGGAGATTTTCCTTGCTTTCCCAAAGTTGGTGAGCTACAAAAAAGCCCATGAGTCCAAGAGCAGCTGAGCCTGCTAAATCCCCCTTAGGACAGAGATTGCCCTGGCAGAGCCTCCAAAGGACAGAGGCAGGGGGTCTGGAGGCTGTGATGTGACCAGTGAGCTGGCCTGGGACTCATTTCTGAGCCCATTCATCTGTACAATACTCTGCTGGCCCTCTGAAGGAAGGACATGCCACTGTGACTCACAGGTTTGTTTTTTTTGAGTAACTACAGAGGAAGTAATAAAACCCATGGAGATCTCTTTTTTTTAATTAACCAAAAAGTCCTCCTGTGCCCAGGGACTATTCCCAAATGCACAGCCCCTGCTTGGTGATCTGCCCATCTCGGACCCGCGCTCCGAGGGCCGCTTTCCAGGGACACCAGCCCACTGTCCAGACGCCTGGACGTGACCCAGCGACCACAGAGTACGAAATGTGAAAGGAATGTCCTGGGGCTGGGGAGCAGAGCTGTGCATCTGCTGCAGATGCACTGGCTGAGCACAGCCCCCAGCAGCAGCAGCTTTCCTTTCTGCTGCCTCTGAGCAGCCCTGGGTACTGCCCCGCACTGCTTGGAGAAGCATGGTTTCCTTCCTTCTGCCGAGGCAGACCACAAAAGATGTAATACTCTTAACTCCTTCTAGTGCTGAGATGAGGAGGTGTCGATGCTGGTCTGCAAAGAGCCTTATAAATGTTAAAATATATTTCAGCCTCCCACATTCAGGATTATTTCAGGGTGGAAGAGACACAGAGAAGGGCCAAGGAGGGGAACGGGGAGCTCATCGTGGCAGGAGCTGTCGGTTTGCTCTGCCTAGCTGTGCACGAGAACCACTGAAAGCTATAAATATTGAAGGGGCAAGGATTTGGGGAGAAATACAAACATTTCCAGGTTGCACAAGAATGCATAGACACATGCTTGACACACGTGTGAAGAAGGATACTCAGCGGGGTGAGAGGGGCCATTGATCAATCTTCTCATAGAGCAGTGAGAGCAAGAAAATCATGTTGAAGTGCCATAAACGAATAAAATTACTTCAAAAAGGCTGCTTTCCCCTAGAATGACAAGAGCATCTCACGAGAGGTGCTCACATCTGCCTTCAGCTGGCCTAACTCCCACTGGAGCAGTTTATATGTGGTGATGAGCATATAATGATCAGACACAGATACATACAATGATCATGGTGCTGACCCAGAGGTCTCCAACAAACCCTTTGCAGGGTGAATTTTGGTCGGAGGAGCATCCTGCACCATCACTGCATGCCAGTCGTACAGAGCCCAGCTCCCAAAAACAAAGGCCACTATCCCTCCACACTCAGAAACCTGACAACTCCCATTAATTTTCAGTTAATTTCTTCGCAAATTATTATTTTTTTTAATTTGCTCAGTTAATTTTCTATTAGGCCTTCAGCTATCCCTTAACGGGCCAGGCCATTTTCTGCTCGTTAATTTAATTTGGTGTCTGACGAGGACGGGGATCCTTCGGGTGGCTCTGCCCCATGAAATCATATCGGCGGAGTCATATCGGAGCTCGCATCTCATTCGTGCAAATCTTCCTCGGATTTTTTGGCGGAGGTGGAGGTGGTCAGGGAACTCCCCGCACCCCGGCAGCATCCCACAGCAGCTATCCCCTCGCTGCAGGAAAGGAAAGAAAGGTCAGCGCTGATCCTGCCATGAGATGAGCAGAGTGGTCACAGCGGTTTCAGTTCTGACTGGTTGCAAATGAGTCAGTGTGTTAGAGACCAACTGATCAGTGTACGTACATGAGCACACCACAAGTTCCATCCTCCTTTCTGATTTTATCAGCTTTCTTTTTTTTTTTTTTTTTTTTTTTTCCATCCTGGCTGCAATCTAAGAACGCATTTGCATGCCATTAGCTGCTATAAAAAGAATAAAGAGAACAAGGTGGGGTTCCGACAGCACTTCTGTTTTTTCCAGCAGTAAAAGTCCATCCTGCCTACTCCTTTCCCTTCTGCTCTTCCTACAGAGGTTTCTGGTTTCTTCAGTCAGCTGTGAGAAAAAAAAAAACTAATTTGCTGGTGCTCACTGATAGGAAGTTTAGCTGCAGCCCTGATTCCCCCTGCCTCTTCCAAGAGGTGAGATTTTTCCATGTGAAACTGGCTACGCTGTACAGTACCAGAACGTGCACTCGTCCACACAATATCTGTGACCCATTGGTTCCCTTTAAAGCATTCCTAATTCTGCTTTCGCTCCCCAGCCTCAGCAGGGATGTGCAGAGCCCTGGCCCACCCACTCTCTAGGAAGGGAACAGACGGGGACGAGGGTCTGAGCCCCGGGGGCAGTTCTGGTTTCCAACAAGTGTGGTACACAGGGGCCCAGGACGCTGTGCTCATCTTATCCCCAAACTCAATAAATCAGAGGAACATGGTTTTCTTTAAGAAACCAGCTAAGCACGATGGGGACTGGTGTTCCCCCCTGCTCACCTGCAATTGGACTGAATTGATGCTCGTCCCTTGCCAGCACAAGGCAAAGCTGACCTTCCTCTGGTCACCACCACAATAACGCACAGTGGCCCGACCTCAGCTCTGGGGACTACAGGGAAACCTGGGAACATCCAGCAAGCTGGGACTCCAGCAAGGCAGGAAAACTGCCACAGCCCCTGTGCCAGTAGAGGCAGGGCGTGCGGGAGGGGAGCAGAGTCTGCTCCACACCCTGCCTCTGTCTCCAGAAGGGCTCCTCCAGCTCCAGCCAAGGGACTGTCCTTGCTCTGCCGCAGGGACAACCGCTTGCTTTGCTTGGCAAACAGTCATCAAAATGACAGAAAGACCTGAAGCATCAACCAAACAAACGCTAAAAAAATTGCCAGTTAGGTAGAAAAACTGTGGGACTGACACACAGGACCTGTGCGCCCTGAGCGGGGGCACGCTGTGCCGGGCACATAACACGGGGTGCCCCTTGCCCAAACCTCCTGTGAACAGGGCACAGGGAGGTGCCAGCAGGATGGATTCACATCCTCCAGAGAGCACCTGGCTCACAGTCTCACAGGGTCTCTGGAGGGTCTCATTTTGTCATTCAGACATGAGCATGGCACCACTGGGTTAGCCACGGGTTCCTTAGGACAACAATATCGAATGAGGCAGAAGCATTAACTAGGGTAAAAGTAAAGATGAGCTATAATATCAGGTAGAGTAAATGTAAATGTGAAGATCTGGGTGATGTTCAGGTAGCCCTGGTTTATCTGCCACTAATCCTTTTAGCATCTTAAGTTTTTTTTTCAGCATCTGAAACCATATTAGCCTCAAACTTCTGAACTACATAGCGCCCACTGAATTACGGGGGATCTTTATTTTAGAAACATGTAGTTTCCCCCGTCAGATAAGAAAGTAACAACTTCCACTCTACAGGTGACTTCTCGCCTTCAGTCTGAGCATATTTGCGGTGAGCTATTAATCATTTCCTCGCACGGTGCATGTATAAAAGGAAGCCAGGAGCCAGCCGGCCCCAGCCAAGAAGGGGAGCGCGGCGCCTCACCACAATGCTGCCACTGCTCTGCCTGGTGCTGAGCTGCTGGGCGCTGGGTGCCTCGGTCCCTGTGACACCAGCCACGGGGCCAGCCTGCGTTGCCAGCTCCCTCCTGAAGGAAACCATCAGCAACATTGAGAAGCTCCAGGTTACCTCCGTTCCGTTTGCTTTTCGCCGCACGACCGGCTTTTTGTTCTGGTGGCGCATCTGCTAATGTGGTTTTGTATCAATCTCTTGCAGGGCAACACAGAAATCTCACCTCCGGTAAGACTGCTTTTCAGCTCGTGTTGCAGTGCCGGTTGCTGGTGGTGTGGCTTGTGTGCTTTTTGAGGCAGAAGGGGGACCTGGTGGCTGCCAAAGCTCATCCTTTGGCAGGCTCTTGTGCCGTCAAAAGAGGTGTCCCACTGGGTTATATCATTTTGGGTAGCAGGCATTTCAGCTCCATTAGTGGGATGCTTCTTGCACCGGTGATACGGTAAAGAAAAGACAGGAATGACCAACGTTTGTTGTTGCAGAATAACATAATTCTCAGGGAGGAGTGGAAAGGGAGTGTCATCACCTATCTGGAGGAATTTATTAAAGTCCTGGAAAGCCGCAAGGAGCATCCACTGGAGATACAAGTTGCCCAGGAACTGCGGAGCATCCACGCTGCTGGAAAGAGATGCTACGGGTCGATGGTATGCTTGGGATGGACTTTCTGCTCACTGTTTTGTGGTGCTTAGATTACTATAAGAGATATCCCAGTGTTTGTCCAGGTTGCAGTGAAATGCGTGCATGGTTAAAGCATGCAGCTGCCTCCTGGTTGGAGTTAAAATTATTGGACTTAAAATTATTTTTTAAAGAAGTATTAAAAAAAAAAACCTACAGTCAAGAAACAAAATGCATCTTGTGTGTCCAAATTATGCTTCTTAAACCCTTCTTTCTCTCTGTCCCCCCAGAAACTTGAGGAGGATCCAGAAGAAGAGGACTTTTACAGTACTTTGGATTATTTATTGAGGTTCCTGAACCACAATGGCCACTAGGAGAAACCAGCACTGTCTTCAAAGATGATTGAAGTGCCCCTGGTCCAGCCTGCTGGGAGACCCCAGCTTTGTGTGTCCTCGTTTGGGTATCCTCACTCTAATGAGCAAGGCTACTGGGAGCCCTATTTATTCCTGTATTTACCTATATTTATTTATTTTATTTATTTGCAGAAATGTCGTGTTATTTATTTTTGCAATGCAGAGATGCAATAATTATTTAACTCAGGAAACCCTTATTTATTGGTGTGTGTGCAGAGGGCTCTGTGGACGCTGCCTCCTTTCCCTCACACCCTTATTTCTCTCGCACTATTCCCAGCCACATCCCCGGGGCTCAGCACCACCCAAGTGCTCTTGGAGCCGTCCGGTCCCAGCAGACCCTCACAAAGTCAGATTTCCACCTCTGGGCTCAGCCCCTCTTGCCTTCTGAACACAAGTTTTGCATCTTGTTAGAAGAGTCAGTTGTAATTGTCAGAGGAGAGTCTTGTGCAAGGATGCAACTCTTACTCCTTGAATTATGCTTAAGTGCTTATCTTAACCAAAGTGAGGAACGTTACTGTTACCGAGGCCATGACAATCACTTTAAAATGTGAAAACTGGGAGGTGCAAATTGTGGGGATGTGGCTGTTTGAACAGACCTGTGTGCTGCCAAGACAGGACGCAGGTAAATAATCAGGAAACTTTTATGCAGAACTCTATGAATGTAAGCGAACTCTAAGAGAATCTATGCAAAATAAAACTCTTGCACAAATGTGTAACTATCATCATTTTCTTTGTTTTATGGTGGTTTAAGGAAGATTCAATCTAAAAATGTTTGACTGGTCCAATCAGGGTCTTCTCATGGTGAGGTTATGGCAGTTTCGGGGGGGTATTGTACCCAAAAACACACAGAAACTGTAGAGATGATTAATTCCTCTGTGTAGCAGCTTACGAGGAGGTCCAGACACCACGTAACACCACTTTTGTTTTCAAATCAGGGTAGACGTAGGGCCTAAATAGTGGGTCGTGGTTTTGGTTCTTCCTTCCTTTGCTCTCACTTCGTGGCAGACAGCTCGCTGCAGCAGCTCTCCTTTCCCCCCCAGTGGATATTCCGATGGCAGGGAGCTTCGCCCACGCAGAAGGAAGCGAAGGGGCAGCGCAGACCTCGTTTGGGGCAGGATGGAAAGGGAGGCACAGCACCAGCCCACAGCTGTGCCCGCAGCACCGCGCCTCTGCCTTCCCCTCCGGGGGGATTCTCCGGCTGGAATTTCACCATCCTGGCCCATCACCATCACCTGCTTCTGCAGGTTTCGCCGTGCACCTGGAAAAAGTTCCCCCAAGAGCCCTGATTCACAGGGGATTTAGCCCACAGCAGTGATTGTAGGAGCCGTGCTGTGCCTGTGGAATCCCCGATCCCCACGCAGCCCTCAGCAAAGGGCAGGTTGGAGGGGCAGAACCTGCAGCAGTTACTTAAGGGAGCTGACATGTTTGAGGAATTAGCTGGTATTTTCAATAACACCTGGAGAGAAATTCCTTCAGGGCTGGGGAAGGGCAGACACGGTAGTCATTGTATCAACAGGGGAAAAAACAGTAGGTTCAATCATCATCACCCGCCCTCCCCTGAATATTTGAGAATAAATCAATTAATGAATACCTACAAAAAATACTGCGTGCTTAGAAAAAGAGGCTCAAGATGTCAGTGGCTTCACATCCCGTGAGGGGGAATCAGGCAGTGGGTGTATGGGTGTATGGGATGGTGCCCAAGAGCTGCCCCGGGGGGGCTTGTCCCCCAGCCCCAATTTAGGCTGAGGAGCCGATCAGGCTGCACGCTCTGTGTGGGTGGCTCACAGCCCAGCACCTCGCTGTTTGCTGGGGTGCTGTCCTCAGGGAGCAGCCAACCGCACCGGGGCTAAATGAGGAATAAATCTGAGCAGCGGCACCTTGGGGAAGGCTGTGGGGGGAGCACCGACTAAATAAGCATTAGCGAAGAGCCACGGTTGCAAAAAGGTGATCTGATTTTTTTCCAATCGCGTGCAAAGAGCCATGGTTGCAAAATGATGATTTTTACAATTGCATGCAAAAAAAAAAAATAAATTATTTCTAGCCTTCCAGGGAGGGAGAGGCTGCCCCGAGAGGGACCAGCACCCTGCGGGATGCGCGGGGGGAAGGCGCCGAGAGCTCAGCTCGCTCCCCAGCCTTTGCACGGCTTTGCAAGCACCTGCGGTAAAGCAGCGGGTTGGGGGGCTCCGGGCGGTGCTGGGGCTGGCAGGGGCCCCCCCGGGGCCGTGCCGAGCCCGGGACCCCCCCCCCCAGAGCGGCTCCTTTTGTCCCCGGCAGCCCCTAGGGGGCAGCCCCGTCCCGGCGGCTCCGCGCTGTCAGCGGGAGATGCTGAGCCTCACATCAGAGAAAGGGAGATCATTTCATGGGTTTTACATGCCAGTTTTGCACGTTTAAACATTGCTTTCAATGCCCCTTTTTAATCACCTCTACATGCTGTTGGACAGGAGCCTGCAGGTCCCAAAGGCTCCTTGGTGTCCCATCAGCATTACTGCGAAGCGAGGGGCCTGGGCACCAGGGAGCCTTTCCACGAGCAGTTTGATGCTAAAATTTTACATTTTAAGAGAGTGAATCGGGGTCTTTGATAGAGAGGGGAACCCAAGCAGGACTGGGCAGTGCAGCTCTGGCCATCGTCTCGCAGGTGGCTGTACAAGAACCTTTCACGCAGTGCTGGAAGAGGGGAACAGCCTGCCCTGCAAACCAGGCACCTTAAATGAGCAGCGAAGCAATGGGAACAAAGGGAACATGCAGATGGCTGTTTATAGCAGGGGCACTGCAAAACATCCCAACAAAGGACTCAAAACAGCACCCTGTCCCAAAACTTTCATATTGCATTTATAGGACTGCAAAGTGAAACATGTGCCTGACCCAATAGTAAAGTTTTGCCTTATGAAATCCAGAAAAAAACGATCTGCCACTTCTGCACCTCATCAGACGCTTTGCATGAAATACCACCTCTAAAAAACAAACAGATTTAGAGAAGAAACTAGAACATGTGGGAAATATTTGGGCCAGACCTTCAGCTGGCACAGGCTGATATGGATATTTGCAAAGCTCTGGGCTGATGTGCTGCAGCTGAGAGCCTGGCTCCTTGCTAACCCCGTCCAAGCAGCACTTGCCAAGCATATTTTTTTCTGGCATTGCCAAATGCCTCCCTTACAGCTTTCTGCTGAAGTCAGAGCTGCTGTTGAGCAAACAAGAAGGTGAGGCAGCACAAGCCATGCAGCGTCCCCAGGCAGACGCAGACTACCAGACCATCAGGTACGTTTGGCCCCAAAGCTGGTTGTTAATAATTTCCCTTTTCACACTGCTTCTTGATGGCCAGAAGTGATTCCTCACCGAGCCCTCCCTCGGGTGATACTTCTTGTATGAACCATATTCGTTGCAACCCATTATGGAACAACTAGATTTATGTATTTTTTATTTTTTTTTTAATTTAGAGCCACATTATCTCAGAGTTATCTAAGCCCTGCTTCTGCAATTGCTCTCATGATATTGCTCCTCAAACACCAAGTTATCTGGAAGTGCCCTCTCTCATGTGGTTACCCCACCCTTAGCTGACTGAGCCGAGGAGCCGCAGCCCGCAGGGGAGTGGGGAGAGCTCGGCCGCCTCCTGCTGCATCCCACCCCGAGCACCACTGGGTGGGTGCCTGTGGTGTTCCGCTTGGGTTTCGGCCCCTTTCCCCCCTCGCTCACATATTCCCATAAAAGCAAGGACCTCACTGCTCCTGCAAAGCGCCGCACAAGTGCCCAAGTGCGATGAGAGAAGCGGTGAAGGTTTCCCCCAGAATGATAAGCTGCAGCTGACAGCTGAGAATGAAGATTTATGCAGCACTGTCAGGAAAATTAGCGATGTCAGGATAAAGTCCAGACATCACTCTAAGTAATTACGATGAACAAACCACCTTCTGCTTTATTGTCAGGTCAGAGAAAAAGCATTTCCCCCAGAAAATGTTTTGCAAGGCAGTGCTATGCATCGGTGTGCACCCCTGCTCCCACACTCCCACAGGGTCATGCTGAGAGATGCAGAGATCCTCTGACAAGAAAAAATGATCTTCATGGCTGTGTTACTCCAACTTCCTTAGATGTTAGTAAGTTTTACAATAACGTGCACATCGTTAGTGCCCTTGCATGTCATTAGTGCCCTTGTACATCGCTCTTCCTTGCATGGAAGCATTGCCCTGGAGTTAGCGTCTTTAGGAAGTTTGCTGGAACACTAATCACAAATGCTTCTCAAATGAGATATGTTGCTAATTCGACAGCTCAAGTTGTTGTCTATTTCCTATTTTATTGATTCATAACTGAGATAAGATAGTAATCACATCCTGCCCTTACTAAGCTTCTCTATATAAGTGAGCCTAGCGTCTGCCAAGGGAGAGGAGTTTGAACTCAAGGCACATTTCAGACCAAACTTGAGCTCCCAGATACAACACCATTAAAATGTATCTTTACATGTTCTTGTTACTGCTCAGCTGTAGGGCATCCAGTTACTTTATTCCTCTGAAAGAAATGAACTTTCCGCAGAAGATCAATAAAACTACAATAATTGATGAAATAATTTGCTTGCTGGACTCTGCAAATACATCTTCAAATGTAAATAATTTTCCACTTCCCCCACCCCAGGCTTGATTTTTGAGATGATTTAAAATTCGTAACACGCTGATTTCTGTCTTTTTCAGGAATTTTTCCACACACCGATCAACCTAACGGTAAGGAGCTGCTATTTCTTATTCTATTCTCCAAGGAGACTCATGGATTATAAGCTTAAAGTATAACCTCTGAGAGGAGAGGTCTGAGGACATTTAAAGGCAACATGTAGAACAGCAGCTAAGAGAGGGATTGCTGGGCTGGCAAAGAGCCGTGGTTCTGGGAGCCGTGAGGGAATGGGAAGAGGGCTCTGAACCCAAAAATTTGTTCTAAGAGGGGCACAGAGCTGCCGCTGGTGGGCAGAGCACTGGCTGGCTCAGGGTACAGCCTTTCCTCTACAGGTCAGCAGTGCTCCTCTTGCTTTCTGAACACATCACGCCCTATTTTTAAAAGATTGCTTGACTGTGGCTAGTCCTAACTGCTCTCAGTTACAAATGGCATGCCTTTCTTCAGTTTTCTAAGTTCTTTGTAATACTTTTCAGGAGAAAGTTCTGTTGATGTTTGTAAGATCTGTTCACTAACTGATGCAATATAAAGGAAAATGCTCAAAGCAGCTATCTGTAAACGTCCTATATCTAAGGAAAACAAAGAAACAAACAAAAAACTCTCTCTGATTTCAATAGAATTGGATCAAATTTGAAATGTTGTCAAATTCACCACTAGCAGAAACTGGAGCACTTTTATTGCAAAGTTTGCGGTTGTAATAGTTTCAAATACTGCACTTATAATATGACTTCTTAAAAAGGTATGAAAAAGAATTCAGATAAAAGAAGTTCAGATTTCCAGAGAAAATTATAGTTGATTTATTAAACATGGTTTATTACCAGTTCCTTTGTTCTTCTTTCTGTAAACTAGAATACCATTTGCTCTCCCTTTTTCTCCTAGACCACAGACTGTGCACACAATAACACCGACGAGTTTATTGAAGAGCTAAAAAAAATGAACCTATCTAGGTGTATGATTGCAGTTTCAAAACAAATGAAAGAGCTAGAAAACATCTGTTCAGTTTTGAAGGTAAGCTTTCACTATTGATTTAATTTTATTTTCAAACATTTTCCTGCAGTTTATCCAGGTTGGGGATTTATCCACTTGGGGATTGTTTTCAATGTCTCGTTAGTTCTCTTGGACACATGCAAAGCAATCCCAGATACTACAAACAGTGGATCTTTCCCAGCCAGGCAAGGCTGCTGCAGCCCTTGGATTGCACCAGTTTTCACATATGATGGTGGATAAGGCATGAGCCTTTAGTTAAGTCTATGGATATGCTAAGAAGACATCACCACCAAGGTTCCCCAAAAGTTACTTTCCCTGAAGGAATTAGAGAGCATTAGTGGAAGTTGTTCAGTAATGTGTCACCTGTCACACGATTTCTTACTCACTTTTTGGTAAACTCTAAGTCAATATTTTGAGATCTGGTAGCCAAGAAATTGTTCTTCCTTTTTAATTTTGGACCAGCTGTAGCTCCATGGAAGGATATCAAGGTTTGTCTATCATGCACAAACTCATTCTTATACAGATGATATTAACATTTAGACCTGCAGTAATTATGATGATTTACTAGGTGCAAAAAGAGAGAAAGACAGAGAAAATAAGGTGACGGAAAAGAGATTTCACATGTATTCTCAAAGTGGCTGTACTTGCTGACCCGAAACAGGCTTCTTTTTGGAAGAAAAACAGATATGCATCGGTTTGTTTAATGCCTGCAAGTTGCAGACGAAACCGATACCCAGATGCTGAGCTCCACACTGCTGCAGCTGAAACCTCAGTGTTAAGAACAAGCAGGCTGGGATGCTGCTGGGACCACACAGCGCATCCTGGGCTCCCTTTGTGTCTCCAGGATTTGGATATTATAAGGGAAATTGGATATTATGAGTGAAATGCTCTGACCTCTCTTAAATCTGCGAGGTGAAATTATCTGAGACCAGTGAATGGCAGCTGGCCTGCTTCTAGCTCTGTACCAGTGAGTTGGGGAGGTCCTGGAGAACATGCAGCATTTGGGTGGAATTGTTCCGTGACTCTTGTATCAACCAGCATCTACTCTTCTTCCTTAGAAAAAAACAACCCATGAAAATAACTGCAAAGATATGGAAGCGGATTTCACAAAATTTAAAAAAAATCTGAAAGGATTCTTGGAATGGGTCAACGAGAGGATCACGTGCAACAGCACTGTGAGAAACGAGGTGGATCTGTACGCCTACGACTGCGCCTTGCCTTGCCGGCAGAGGTACCTCAAGAGGTGGCCCTAGGAGAGGTCCCATGGGCAGCACTGGGGCCAGCTGGGGATGGGGAACAAGAGACGCCTCTTACAAACCAGAATCCATGCTAAGTGTCAATGCAAGTGGGTGATTGTAAATTGTACACAGCAATAAAACCTTTCATGCCAAGCTCAGCCAAGTGTCGTCATTTGTATCACTCAGTTACCAAACATGAAATTGAGCTCACCAGGGATGCAGAGAAAGGCATGAGGCTCATGGGTTTTGGCACGTAGGGACAGAAGAAGTGTTCACTCGCTTTAGCCGGGGCTGGGAAGTGATCCCACAGTGGGTGGGGGGGTTCAGGTCTGTGGTGCCTAGCGGGAATTGATGGGACCCAGCACAGCCCTGTCCTCAAGACTTGAGGAACACAGGGAACCCAGACTGCTGGCATCTCTAAATCTGGGTAGAAACGCAGTTTGCCATGACAACGAGCCAAAAGACAACTGGCACATACCGTAGAGGAACTAGCTGCCATCAGTTCATAACCCGATGTTCTTCTAACAAAAGGCTGAGATAGGATTCGAAATTACTGTGACAAAACGTGACTGAGTCACTGAATGGTCTTCTAACCCAGAATCACTGCAAATAACTGTTTGCTAGGTATAACTTATCTTGGTGCTTAGACATTTGCTGCCATTGAATGTGCTTCGCCCCTCTGGCACTCATGGCCTACCCAGCTTCTATGAGTTTTGGACAAGGATATGTGTCAAGTCACTAACAATAATGGAAATGACTCATAATGAGAGTAGGATTTATCACAAGTAAAAATATAGAAAATTCATATGCAGACACAAACCAGAAGGTTCACACTATTTCCCATAAAGCCTTAATCACTAACCAGTATCTAGAGTGGGATGTCAGAACTGATTTTTGTAGCTTACTGAGTGATGGTGAGAGGGAGAGACACGGTATGTATGGTACGCAGACAGAAAACCTGCTGGATTGCCATGCTACTGTCCAAACATAAGTAAAACCTCAAACCATCAGGCATCTCCAGGTTAAACCATTTGGGATGGGATTGGCGGGCCTGTTTAGCTGTCTGCATCCTTCTGCATCCGATGCAAAATGAGCATTTTGGAAACACCCACAGCATGGTGATGTTTGGAAGCTGACAATAACTGTTCAAAAAAAAAAAAAAAAAAAAAAAAAAAACAGAAAGCAATCAAAGAGCACTTAGTTTAGCTTCACAAACCCTAGAGATGAAATAAATACTGTCCAACACTATGAGAAAAAACAGAATGAATCCTCAGAAGTGCCTGGAGCCAGTCTGTTCGAATACACATTTCACTGATTCATACCCATTTCACATTCACTGATCCATATTAGCAGAATCCGTTGGCATTCATTTGCGGATCCTTTTCTAAGAATCACAAACATGACAGAAACACAGAAAGTATGCACCAGTCAATGTATGAACCAGGGATGACAGAAGAAACTTGTTTTTATCAGAAAGACGTTTATTCTGGAGGAGTCCATGGTTTTAAGGAGTTCATAGTGGAGACTATAAATCTATTACCTCCTACGGTCAGCTTTGCTGAGCTAGGTCTGGGTTTTTCCTCAGAGCACCCAGTCTGCCCCCGCAGCTCTCCAAGACATTAGTTTTAACTTAATTAAATTTAATTTTTAAAATTCTGGACATGATGCTTGGGCTTACCTCTGAAGCGATGGTATTATGATATGCCATTGACCTTGTCAGAAAGTCCCATATCATCCCCAGCATGATTCATTCTTGTTTTAAGTTCGTAAAGAGGTAAAACCACAGCCACCCACTGCCCACTCATAGCTCGAGCTTATTATCTCTGTACAGATATTTACTTCTCAACACATACACCTGCAGCCCCTGCACCAAGAAAAAGAAACCAATTCAGAATTAAACCTTAACCATTTGTATCGGGTATGTAGCAGCAGTTCCTTCTTTATGGATGCATTAGTTCTGCCTAGGTTAGCTCCAGATCATGACAGTCAGTGTTTAACTTCTTCCCCCATGAACAAGAGCGATTTGTATAACAAAAATGACTACTTTGTGAGAACTGGGCCTTGCTTTTGCTCGGAAACCATCCAAGCCGCAAAGCACAGAAAAGCTCCACGACTCCGGGTAGGGAAAGCAGTAAAATCCCAGCTTATTACACAAGGACAACACTCAGGGACTTAACCTCAACTTGCAAACTAATAAAATTTCATTCAGAATTGCAGAGGAGAAATTGAAGGTGATCTACCCAGTAACTCGCAGTAGTTTCACATTCTGTTTCAGCACCACCTTATTTCCAGAGAAATTCTGTGTGTGATTTCCAGATCACACGTGGGAAGTGTGTGTCATCCCAACTGTCCCATTCATCTTATTCATCAGTCACCTGGATGATGGCACCGAGTGGCTGACACCCCAGGGGGCCGTGCTGCTGTTCAGAGGGACCTGCAGAGGCTGGAAGGTTTGGCCGAGAGGGACCTCGTGAAGTTCGACAAGGGCAAGTGCGAAGGCCGGGCTGCTCTCCCCTCTCACCCCTCCTGTGAGAAGTGTTGGGGCACACAGGTTTGAGATCCCCCAGGATGGAGGCTCCACCACCTTTCTGGGCAGCCTGTGTGCTTTTTATCCCTGTTCAGCACTTTTATCCCAATAGTTCCAGTCCTACCCCAGCTCCTCCCTTGTGTTATCAACCCCTACAAGCAGCGCACAGCAGCAGCTGAAGCACGTAACATTCATAAAGCACTGCAGAGAGCTCTCACATCCCGACCAGGAGCTTTAAGTGGAAACAAGTAATACTGCAAGTTTCTGTTCCAACAGATGAATCAGACTTCTGGTGCAAATTACACGAGCAGCCCAGCCCTCCCTTCCTGCTGTCCCTACACTTGCTCTGGGCACCCCACGTCACCGTCTCACAGTGGTCAGCCGAGAGTGGGGCAAACAGTAAAATGGAAGGGAATCAGACCCAGCACTTGCATGGACACACAAGCGGTGGGATTTAGCAGGAAAAGTGGCCTTTCTTTACTTTTTCATGTCATCTAAAACCCATTAGATACAATTATAACCAAGGAGGACTTTCACTGAGGCTGCCTGTGGTTTGCACCCACTGAGCAGGGCTGGCCTCACACTTGGGGTGAGGAAAAGGTCCCTGGGGACAGAGATGGCCCCAGCCCCTGGCGAGCCACAAACCCTCAAGGTCAGGGCCATGCCTGGCATCCCACACGCTTCTACAGGGTAAAAGAACCAAGCATTTAACCAAGCAAAAAATTAATTCTACCCCACCGCCCCACATCTGGATCTTAAAATCTTAATCAGAGTACGTATCCCATAATAAAACAACCAAAGCCGGGCAGAACTGTTAAAAACAAAGACTCTGATGCAGGTTGCTCTTAATGTCAGTGATTCTATGGAAAAATGAAGAGGTCTCTTTTAGAATGATCACCAAAATCATCTACCACCATGGCAATCTGAAAGTACCTGCTGCAGTGATGTTAGGGAGAAGACTTGCACACACCTAGCCCACGGGATTTTACCCAAAGACACAGCCAGACACACCTTCAGCACTGAAATTATTTCTTTCTTCCCATAACTTTATCAAAGAGTGAGGAAGCAGGACAGACACTGAGGTTACAGTACCTATTTATCACAGCTGAAATATTTCTAGCTTTTTTTTTTCCTCTTTAAAGATAGAGCTGTTAGCCACATCCTTGAGTCATGAATGCAGAGAGCTGTAGTGGGCAAAGAGCATGGTTCTTATTAAAAGGTGCCATACGTTTCTCTAACAATAGCACTAGTAACCACCTTACAGAATGGAAAAATCATTAAAAAATACCTTACTAAAAAACAAGTGAAGGGGAGAAACGTCAAGCATTAAACCATTTGTTTGCATTAACGCTCCATCAGTAATCCACAGACTAGAACCATGGCTGCCATTGCCAGGAACCACGTGTGACAGGTATAAAAGAATTCACTTGAAAATGAAATTTGAAAAGACTTGAGGTCTGCAGAACCCCCGCCTAATTCTGCTCAGAAACAATCCTGAAATCACCCCATTTCTCCATATCCAATTTCCTAAGTTATTTGAATCTTCATCCAGACTTCGAGACTTTTCAAGCACAACGCTCTGAGCATTCTCAAAGGCGATGGAAAAAAAAAAAAAAAAAAAAAAAATCTGGATCTCATGTTCTTGGCAGCAGCACAATCTTAATTCTAACAACTTCCATAAGTGCTGGGCTCGTGTGTCCTAAAGCATATTTGATCTGTGATACACTTCACATGTGAGGTTTTTAAAGTTTTATGGCTTGTTATGAATGTTTTTTCCCCACCCTCACGACAGGGCCTGAATGCTCCGTGCAGGACAGCACCCAGTGGGGCCCTCCCTGCCTACAGGGCCTGGCTGAGCACCCGCAGGCAGAGCAGAGGGGTGGGAGCATCCTGCCCCTGCCTCCCTCCCCCTCAGCTCTCTGTCAAAACGCCACCCGTGTCACCGCCTGGACGCTCTCCTGGGGTGTCCCAGAAGATTTCTGGTACTCGTCTCCAGCCCACGCCTGTGGGTGCCTGACACCTGCATCCCCTCTGCAAATCCAGCACCGTGCTCTTGGAAAGCCACCATCCCCCTTCCAAACCCAATTGCAATTTTGAAGTATAAAACTAGTGGTTCTTCCTCAGCTCAAATACTGCCTTCCAAAAACTGCATATTTCAACTGAATGGTGAAAAAACCTCATGGTTGGTGCTAATCACATTCCCACCAGCCAGAAGGGAGGCCACCTCAATGCCCCTGGCAATCTCCAAGTGGTGTAATGGAAATACACTTACCTTTTGGCTTCGCCTTGGTGACAAGGTGCTGCATGGAGCAGTCACTTACACCCACAGTCTATAGTAAGAGGAGTTTAAGAAGTATTCTAGCTTTTGAGAAGTTATAAAGGAAGGCTTATTAGCTTGAAAATAGAAAAGAGAGAGGTGTGATGTAGTGAGAGAGACCTCCCTCTGATAAAAAGCCTGCGGCGAGGCTGTGGTTGCAGAGCATCAGGAGCTGAGAGCGCACGCAGTGGTCATTGCCTTGCCTCAGCTTCCTGTGCAGTCCAGGCTTCACTCCCAGAAAAGGGTCATAAAATGCAACAAGGATGAACTTACTGCAGTTTCCCAGCTGAATGCCATGCTGCAGCAGGGACCAGCAGCAGGATGTGGCCATGCAGTGTCCCCACACCATGCCGTGGTCGGAGGGTCTCGGCACGACGCCTGTTCCCCATCCCCGCAGGGCTGTCCCGTGCTGCCAGCTCTGCTCTGCGGGCTGGAAATCCAGCAGAGTGCAATTTCCAGAAGCTCAAGCGACTTCTTTGTTCTGTGATCTAGCCAGGACTCAGATCACTCATCAGAAACGTCCCTTATCCTACTGTTACTCAGCCAAACCTCTCGTTTCTGCAGAGCACGTCCTTACGCAGCCGCCCTTCTGCTTCTGCTGCTCCTCAATAACAACAGCGTTTCCCTATTTGAATTAAAACACATAAAAATGCAAAGTTAGGTATTAACTATTTGCACTATGACCATTACTTATAAGCAACGCTGTTCAAGTTATACTTGATCGATTTAATAATGCAACATCTCAGGAGTTTACACGTCTACAACCAATCCACTTCACACAAGAAGTTCTGCTCATGCCTGACACTTGCAGAAGTGAGGGCTGCTCCGTCACAGAACACCTCTAGCAGAAGACACCATTTAAAAAAAAAAAAAAAAAAAAAAGAAGCATCATTGCCAGCTCCAAATGGTTTCTTCAAGCACTGCTTTGCTGCCGGGGTGGGTCTCCTTTATGACAAAAAACTCTTGACAGTAAAATTCCACCTTCGTTGCCACCTCATTTTAATGGAATTTTGATACTGGCTTCTACATGCAAATCCCAGCCAGGCTCAGACATTGAGCTGCAGGCCTGCAACAAGCAGCTGGAAAAGAATGGGATCAGTCCCTTGGGAATAAGCAGGGGTTGCCCACTGCCTCCACGGGAAGCCCCCAGCCAGACCCCCAGGTCCTCACTGCCCGCGTATTCTGGGAACGCAGGGACACAGGTGAGTGATGCCGGTGGCTTCTGGAGCTAAATGTTGCTGAGAATGGAAGTCAGCAATGACTTGCTTCGATGTGCTGCACGCCCCAGGTTTCAGGTGTGCGGGCACCGCAGGGCGACTCAGTTCAGCCCCAGGGCACAGGATCCCTGCAAAGTATCTTTTGGTTAAAATAAGGGTGCGTACAGACCTTGTTCCCAAACACACTGAATCACCCAGGTCCTGTGCTGCCCCTTTCCCCCAGAGCTGCTCTTGCTGCTGCTCGGCCACCCTTGGGTAGGCTCCGGCTGCTGGGTGCTCACTGCTCGCTGCTCCCAGAGCTGCCGTGCAAACAACAGAGGCAGCAAGAATATTTCTCTCTCTCTTTTTCCTGTCCTCTGTGAACTTTCATTTGCAAAGGTCTCCTTGCCCTTCAGATGCTGGTCTTCTGCCAGCTCAGAGAGGAGCTCTGTGACTTCCCGTTGCATGTAGAACATCCCCAGGTTTTCCTCTCTCACACTTTGAGGGCAGTCGTTCCAACATCCCTCAAGCTCTGGGCATCTGGGGCCCTCCTCAGCCCAGCGCCTCCACGTGCAGCACTTGTCCTGGGACTGGGATGTGGCAGGGGCTGTGATGTCTGGATAGGGAGCCATGGGGTCCCTCTGCCCCCGGTTATAAAAGCAGCTGAAATACCTTGTACTTACCACGAGTAACAAGCCAAGGAGATGAGGGCACTTCTATTTTCCTGCCCCCTTCACAAGGATACCCCATCAGCTCGCTGTGCAGCAGTGAAAACAAGGACTCTGTTTTCAATGTCACTCGGCGTATTTTAACATCTACTTTTTTAATAAAAGTGTTTTAAATAAGGGCAAGCTGTTTTCGAGGAAACAACCCCTCCCTGCCAAGCACTCAACGCTCTTTCTCAGCCTGCTTGAGTCACAGGCTGCAGCTGATGCCCAGCTCGCCCAGCTGGGTGCCATCAGACCTGGGTTCCTCTGCAGCACCCGCCCATGGCACCACTGCTTGCAGGGGATGCTCGCTGCTGGGGACCCTGGCGAGCTGAGGTGGTTGAGGCAGCAGGAAAAAATGGGTTTGTGTCCTTTCTGGCTGTTGTGGGTGTAGCCTCTCTGTTCTGTTTCTTTTTGGCACCAGAACAGGTTCGTGTTGTTTTGTTTACAGAGGCTGTCCCCGTGCCCAGGACTTACTCACGTGTCTGTCTTCAAATTTAAGCCTGGTGCGGATGGAAAAGTGTCACACTGGAAATAACCTGCAAAGGACCAACTTCAAAGGAAGTGATCAGTGAATAACGATGTGAGAAAAATTAAACCCAAATTGCAGACCGGTGTGACTTTGCATTCAGAAAATAGATGGGTCAAGTGTTCGACTAAGAGGCAACATTACCTACGGATTAGCAGCCCAGGACGTTTTTCTTATGACGCCAGCATGGGTTTGAAAATTCTTATTTTGAGCAGATAGATAATTCTTGGCAACCTCCTCCTCAAAGAGGCGTGAAGAGTTTGATCTTGCAAATGTGTAGGAGAAAGGTGGAAAGGACACAGCACTGCCGAAGGAAGCCCAGGTGCATTTGCAGGACTGAGCCCCAGACCCCCCAGTGGGGGACAGAGCTGCTCAGCCCCCCAGAGCATGGCTACAGCACCAACCCAACCACTGCCCTGTGCTGCTTGTGCTCTGCTCCATGCACCCGGTCCCGGTGCTGAGCAGTGCTGAGCTCTCCCAGCCCAGCCGATGGGGCGGGAGATGCGGTTGCCTCTATCTGTGCATCGAGCCAGCGCTTCAAGAACACCCAGTCCCTGGCAGTGGCTGCTCTGAACACCACCACCTCATGTCAAGCGGGTTTTCTGAAGTATTTCCTAGAAACCAAATGCTTCCTCAGCCGTTTCCCCTGTTTTCAGTTCTTGCGGTAGTTTCTGCACGAGTCCATGCTGGTGGAAACCAGGCAGCTGTCACCAACCTGCCACGGAATCAGAGAAAACGACGTGCTCACGGGCTGAGCAGCAGCACCGCTCACCCCAGCCCCAGGTGTGATGTCTGGTCCGAAGGGAGGGAAGGTGCTCACAAGTCACCTGGAGCTCTGACAGCTTCTGCCTCGCCAGGAAGCGCTGGATTCAGCCTGTCCTGGGGATGTGGAGCTCACCGTGCTGCTGGAAGCTGCTGCAAGGCCCTAGGAGAGGCAAAGCCCAGGCTGGCAGCAGCAACAAGCTTGAACTATAGGAGCCAGGACTGCTGCGGGGAGCGCAGGGCTTTGGGGTGTGCCAGCCCTGCTGCAGGCAGATGGGGCTTGGTGGTTTTTTTTGTTGTTTGTTTGTTTGTTTGTTTAATTGAATCTCCCAGCTCGGTGTAAGGCAGGCTTCTGACTTTGTGAACTTGGAGCTGCTGTTTCTGAAACACATCAAAGTGCAACCGCAGCCATGGCCGTGCACTGACAGGAGATGAGCATCAAGTGAAGGAAAAGAGGCACTGATTGCAAAGATTATTTGTAAGCAGCTTCTGGTCTGTGTGAAGCTACGAGCCTGTGGTTTCCCAGGTATGAGCTAAAAATGGCTTTTAATCATTAAAGCATTTCCTCCTAACTGTTCTCTAATTCTTTTATTGACTGACATTTCAGAACAAAGGCAAACCTTCATCGTGCAAACACTCGTACACATCCCGGACCTGCTCGTAGGCGTGGAAGGGTTTGTGGGACTAAAGAGGACAGACGTGGCACAAGCATCCCTGCAGCAGAGGTCCCGCTGGGTGCTCGCCCTGCAGAGCAGCCACCCCAGGTGTCCAGGGAGCCCCTGATGAAAACGTGGTGCAGCCCCATTCCTGCTCCTGTGGCACCTAGGTCAGCATCTCTCCTCCTTAGCAGCTGCATACTTTCTGCAAGTGGGGCACACAAATACCCAGAAGGACGCCTCTTTTGCCAGGACTGCATCTTGAAGCTTTTCTCTTCAATTTCAGAGATAGGGACTCCAAGCACAGAGGTGGCAGTGCACAAAAGCAGCAAATCTTGATTTAAAAGTTTAAAAACTTATAGTATTTACATGATGCCCATAATTTATTCTTATTGAAACAACACTTTGGGGCTGAAGTATGAGTTTATGTGAAACCACAAACCAGAAGGCCCCACTGGAATTCCTTTGCATACATTTTCAGCAGTGCAGAGGGAAGGCAAGCGAGAAAGGAAGTGCTGCTGCCAGGCCTCAGCTTTCACACAGCTCTGGTTTTATTTGCAGAGCTGCTGCAATAATTTAAACGTTTCATCCCCCTCTGTGTTTGCAAGGTGCTGGCAGGTTCCTGGACACATGGGGGGCAGCAGCAGCTGGGCTCCCCCCAGGGAGCAGCGCTGTCCGGGCAGCTGCATTGCCACAGGAACCCCACCTGGGTCTTCCTCCCTCCTGTTTTCACTTGCTGGGAAAGGTGCAAAACCAATGACACTTCTACTCACCTTACTTTTTTTAAATATTTAAAAAAAAAAAAAAAAAAAAAAGGTTTAACAGTAAGAGCAGTGCCACAGCTCTACATGACAGAAGCAGGCCCAAGCACCCACACACCCCAGCACTCACTTCACTTTTAGCAGCCTCCGGGGGCAGGTCAGGACCAAGGAGGATGGAAATACTGCTCCAAAGCCAAGGCACCAGCTGTCCCTGGGGACACAGCCGACTCCCTGCTGTCCCACAGTGTGGGGCCAGGGCCAGAGCCCCCTCTGCTGCAGCCCCCAGGGCTGGCGGCCCCACTCCATGCCCCAGCATGGTCCTGGCCCACTGTTGTTTTCCTCTGTGTTTAAATGCACCCACGTTCACAAGTATGTTTCTTGTGTATCACTTCAAAACCAAACACAACTCACCATTTCCTATTTCCTGTGAGTGAAACGATGCTCGTTATCTAGAAAAGCCAGGTTATCGCATAGAGCAGGGCGCACAGACAACACAGCAGAGCGGCGCTGCCTGTGCAAAGCCTCCCACTGAAAGCACCGAGGGGCCGATGTTTTTCTGTCACAAAACGATTCAGGTGCTCAGGTCTTACTCAGACACCATTCCCAGTCACTGAGAAATCTGAATTCCTGTGCAGGGTGCGAGCATAGGCACGGCTCCCCTCCGGCGACTGACAGGACACACAGAGACTGTGCTCAGCCCCATGGCGTGCTGACTGCAGCCAGCATCGTGTGGGATCGAGGGAAGCTACCAGAAAACATCTGAGGCCTTCACACGATGGAGGGCACCCCAAAGAGGCTCTGCAGTGAGGGTGCTGCCCCACAGATGTGCACAGAGGCCACCCAGCCCAGGGACGGGAGCTGGGGACAGCCTGGCTCCCCCTGACACAGCCGTGCTGCGCTGCTCAGCACCGCTCCGGTGTAACACAGGGGTGGAGGCAAAACGAGACCCGAGAGCATGAGGAATTTAGCACTTTTGAGGAAGTGAGAGACTAGGGCTGTGTGTGGTATTCGGGCTTACAAATTCACCTATCTCACTGAGTCAGAGGTGTTTCATCCATGTCTCTCATTCAAGAGCTAAGATGAAAGCGAAGGAAGGCGCCGTAGACCCAGTGCAAACACCGCGCTGTGAGGCCACGGCGGCAGGGCCTGGAGGAGATGGCAGCACCCCAGGTCTGCCACCAAGGGACTGGCGGTGCCACATATGTGGCCGTGTGGCTGGTAGTGGCCACACATTGCTGGCGGTGGCCCACTGCTGTGCTCAGAGGAAAGCAGGGACACGGGGCTGGAGGCAGAGAGACGAGCGGCCCCACAGGCCCAGCGCATCTGCAGCAGATGGGGTGGGTGCCAGAGGCTTCTCCGGCTCCTCCTTTCAGAGGATGTGGCACTTGGAGAGCACTCTGGCCTGTAGATGAGGATTGCTGCACCCCAGGGGACCATGGCTTCGTGAGTCACTCCAGCCCCGGGCCAGCCAAGCAGGGAACGCTCAAAAGGTTCATGAGGTCCCCTCGGGTCACTGATCCCCAGCTGGCAGACTGGATGCAAAACGTGACGCCTCCTATCTTCCACAGTCTTTGCAGTTACAGACTACAGACACTGACAGCAACATGCTCTGCAGCTATAAGGAATGATAAAGCACTCCAAGGCCTGAAAAGATTAACGCCTGGACAAGCGGCCATCTGCATTTGCTCAGCTTGCTCTCGTCTAATTGCACATCACCACCAGGCTTCAGCCACCGCAGGGCTCTCACCTTCCCACAGCAGCACAAGGCTAACGGCATCACGGCTCTGTTCGACAACATCAAACATCACAGCTCTCTTCTACAACACCACGGCTCTGTTCTGCAGCTGGGGCCTGGCACAGCAAGTGCTGAAGGAGAAACCCTCCCAGCCTGGGGCCAGAGGGGACTCCCACTAGATTTGACTCTATTTTTCATCAACAGCCCGTCAACAGCACCACAGTGAAGGTCTCCTGTTCTGGCCCAGCTCCCGTTAAGAGAAGCGCCTGAAAGCAGGAACACAAAGATGCTCCAAGCAAGAGCTCAGCCAGGGGCTCACCCAGACCCCAGCCCTTATTGCAGCAGATGGAGAGTGGCAGCGCTCAACCATTCTCGGGTCAAAGAAAGGAAAAATGAGCAGGTCTGAAATGGTCATTTAATGAATGCTCCACAGCAATGCCCCAGGATGAGCAAGGGATCTAGAAATGCCCTGGGTTACACTGAGGGTACATTCAGGGTCTGCCATTGCCAGCCCACCCAAAAACACTTGGTAAAGTATATTTTTTAGCGCCCAAAAACCTGTTGGAAAACAGTTTCGCCCTCACTCTAGTTTGCCAGCAGAGCCCTGCATGGCTCCATGGCTGAAGCACGGCTGGGAGGTCCCTTCCCCACGGTTCTCCCAAGGCTTTGCAAATGAAGCTTCACCGTGGCGATGCTGTGGGCAAAATGACAGACCAGAAGGTTACAGGGTGCAGGCTGCCCAGCTCTGCCATGAGGTGAGCTTCCAAGAGGCAGTGCAGAGGAAGGCACGATTCTCCTCCTGGCTGCACCAGCAACCCAGAGGGTACATGCAAGGGGCTGGAGGCAGCCTTGGGGCTTCGAGTAGCCCACAATATTGAGCATCCTTCCCACAGCCCCAAATCATGAAAATCCTCAAGGTATGAAACTCGCTTTCATTATTCTTCCTTAATAGGCTTTACTCATGCTCTTCCCACAGCAGGTAAACACGCACAGTGCTAGGCAGGCACAAAACAATTCCCAGCTTTGAATACTTAGAGTACGAGGTCAGCAGCCTTGCTCACAGGGCTCGTTTTGTCACAGCAAAACTCTTTCTCCAGGCACCACCCAATACATTTTAGCCTGGATGTTGGTTTTCCCCTCTAAGGTGATTACATAGCAGATGTTTTTCCACTGTAACAGGAAAGCAGCAGCTTCTAAGGCAGAAGACAAGATCAAGTACTTCACTGAGTCTACACAGCTAAAGATTTATGCTTTAGGTGGTTTCCTAACCCAATTGGAGGGCTGCATTACTGCTCAGTGACACACCGTGTGTCCACACAGTTGCAACCAGGCCAGGGGTTAAGAAACCACATGCTCAAATTGGATGCAGATTACTGGCATGGGCTGGGGGTGGTTCTTCTTATGACTACAGAAGGCATGATAAGAGACCATCTTTCCATGAGAGCTCACATGCTATCTGCTTTCATCAGCACCTATCACATAGAGCACTGCCTTACAGACTGTGTCAACAAGTAGCTAATAGACAGCCTGAAGACCTCTGAGAGATCCCCTCTGAAAGATCCCCAAGCACTCCCAAGTGTCTGGCAGGCACTTGTCTACAGCAAGCCTTTGCAACGTGAATATCTGTATTCAATACTTAAACCCTGTGGAAAAAAAGTCAACAACATGTCAGAAGACACTTTCGCAGTCTAAACCCAACTATTGAGTACCTACCGTACCAGTGATATGTTTACAAGAGCTCCCTGTCACTGGATGAAGAAAAATATATTTATTCCAGCATAAAAGTCTTCTCAAGGCCAAAACGCACAAACATGCCTGGGAGGTTACAGAATGCCCCAAACTCAATCTGCTGTTTTCTCTAAAATAGCTATTTTTCTTCAGCTCAGATTAGCAGCAAGCCTATCTTGCATACGACATAAGAAGAGCCTTAGCATTCAAGCAGTTCTGCAACCACACTTCTCCCATCCTACTGAGGGATGGTCTGAATAAAGGTAGGTGACTCAGAATAAAATATGCTCTTTCCTAGAGAAAACAAGCAAGCAAAATTCACTTTAAAGGTTGAGTATGATACAACTCTGTTAACAATGGTATTTACAAGCCAGCTACAGTTTCAGAAGTAGATTCGGTACAGATTCTTGGCCGGAGTCCTGACGTGAACTTTATCTGTCAACGTGGTAAGTTAACAGAAAGTCTAAGTAGATTCTTCTTCCTCCCTCTGGAATCTAAAATTGTCCAACTAGAGATTGTGGGTTTGGCTTATTCTCAGTTTGTCTTCACATCTGTGAGGCTGTCATATGTCAAATGCTTCGTTGTAAACTTGGGAAATAAGGAGTTCTGCTTTATGTTGTGCTGAGAGATTTTACTAAGAAACCTAGAGGTCAGAAATGAAATATTCTGAGCAGTTAGCCAACAACCACAACATTCATGGCAAGCAACAGAGTGCTGTGAGAGATTAGAGAGCAACTATTAAACTATGTCCTGCAGAAGGGAAACTTGCTGGACTGCATCAAGTCTGAGGGCAGGTAACATGGGATCTTTTAGGTTATTAGGAGAAATACACAGCTTTTTCTGTTTCTCAGCTTAAAGTAAGGAAGCTATAATTTACTCTGCTTTGAGAGAGGATAAGATCCCATTTAAGTGAGTTTAACATTTTGCTAGCAACACAACTGTCCTACTGACTTCAAGTTCAGTAGGTGTTGTGCTCTGCCAGATCAAGTGCTCTTGTGGTAAAAATGCAGGGTCTCACCAAAGCTGCCTGCTCTTAGAATCAAGAATAGTTAAGACTGCCTGAAAAGGCCTTCAGGTCTCTTTTAACTGCTTGCATCAAGTCCAGATAGCCCCTCAATATAAGACTAACAACACTGGGCAGGGCTTCTCATGAGTGTTGTACTGAGATCACTTGTCCCACTGGCCCAAAGTGTGCAGCTTGTCTGCCCTCGTGTATTAACAATACGTTGTACCATGAGTTAAATACACAAGTTAAGCTTTCCAGCTTCAGCAGAAGGTGCAAGAGTTGTGTTGTGCTCTAGCCTAAATAAAGCATTGTCCAAAACAATGTCTTTCTAAAAGTAAAGGACAACAAAGCAACAGACCTTCAGTGAAGGACAAAGCTAATGCTCGCTGCTCCCTGAACCAAAGCACTGATGGACTCATTAGGGACAAAATAGAAAACCATTTTTTTTGGAAAGCACATTTATTTGTTTCAAAACTCATGATCCATAGAAATACAATAAAATCAACATGTACACAACTTAAAAACTTTGGTTCAAAGAAATATTTAACATCTAAAACTTCTGAGGTACAAAAGGCACGAGACCAGGCACCCAAAAACACCGAATCGCCCACAGCGTTGTTTGCACCATTACTACAGAGGAAGTTGAGGGTCGAAAACTGGTAAAATAAGGGGGGAGGGAGGGTGGGGAATGGGACACGGAGACTGAGAAATAACAGCAACCAAAACACAAGTATGTGTACAAAGCCATTTACTTTCACTCCAAGTGTTACATATTTTATCCTCTTTGGGTAAAGTGCCAGGAATCTTGGGAAAAAAGATGGATCATTTCTTAGAAATGAACTGGAAGAACGAACAGTAGAAAAGGAGATGAAGAAACAGAGGCCTGCAGCAGGTTAGATTTCAGTCAACTTCTGTTCTCCCACAAGGTCTTAAAAATTCATTTCCTCTTTCGTGAAACCATTTATTTGAAACTGTGGAACAAAGATGTGAAATGAGTTACCACCATGCACCCAGTCTGTACGTATTACTGCAACCCAGAGTGGGACTTCAGGTAAAGCCTTATACCTGCTTATACCTCTTTACCCATCCAATGGTAAGCGGGAAGATTCAGAGTGCTGGGGAAGAAAAGATCTTCCCAATTGCACAACTGGGCAACAGGAACAAAGCAGTGTGTCGTGGGTCTGGTGTCATTTTCAGAGCACTGTGCTCTGGCAACTCCAGGGGAATGCCATGGAGGCTGTGGGAGGTGGGTACAGGACCAAAGGAGGTGGGTCCCAGTGACCAAACAGATGGACAAAGTAGGAAACAGCCCCTTGCTGACAGACTATGGACATCTCAGGCAAACAAGAGGTGGCATTTATCTCCTATTAGCCATGCCTATCAGAATGTTTGCTTCCAGGAAGCATGGTAGCACTCATCTGATCAGATAACATGAGCAAAAAAGTTCTTGGGCAAGCTAAAGGGGGAGAGTGCTACAGGGAAAAATCTAAAAATACAAAAGCAATACTACCTGTTTTTTTTTCCTAGTACATATTGTATTTCATATAAAAAAAAATTCTTCTGTCACTTTCTAGGCAAGTGGCTCAATGTTGTGGCTGAAGAGGTTCCCTGTACATATAATCCTGAGATAACCTCTGCAGAAGTACTCAGGCCCCTTTTAACTGTTTATTCATGCCCTTAAACCACAAAGTAAGGTAAACGTGAATGTTTGCAAGGACCTCTTTCACAGTTAGAACTATGCACAAGTTTTGTAGGAACAGGTCTGATTCTAATCAGCTGATACTTCAAGTCATCCTGATGCCGCTATAGATCACAGTGATAGGACAAGTGATAACAGCTTTAAACTAAAAAGGGGTAGATTTAGATTAGATATTAGGAATAAATTCTTTATTATGAAGGTAGTAAGGCACCAAAACAGGCTGCCCAAGGACACCCCATCCCTGGAAGCGTTCAAGGCCAGGCTGGATGCGGCTTTGAAGAGCCTGGTCTAGTAGAAGGTGTTGCTGCCCATGGCAGGGGGGTTAGAATTAAGTGATCTGTAAGCGAAAGCACTCTATGACTCTATACTACTCAAACCCAGTGACACTCTTACAGGCTTTGTGTTATCATTGCCCACAAAAAGATGCTCTCACTAGAAAAAGTGATAGCTTACTGCTACACAGATGGTGTGAGTTTTCATTATTGACAAGTAATTCCTAAAGTTAAAACAGCAACACCTAGGTTATTAAATGCTGTTATAAGAGTACAGTATATCACCACCTTTGTATGCATACAAGGTTTTGTTCTTAAAAGAATGTTACTTACCCCATTTACACCCTACTAATACTGGACAAGCTGCATGCCTTGTTCTATAATCACCCTCTCCACTTCTGAAAAGATTGTACCAAAACACTGCTGTTCCCTGCAAACACAAATCAGTTTGAGATTAGACAGAACCCACCCCACTTAATTATTCAGGTTACAGTAAGGGGGAAGAGGGGTAAGCACCCAAGAACCCATTTTCAGGTTCTTACAAAGCACTTCAGCACAGGTCACCTATAGCAGCGCACAAATTTAGGAATAAACCATCTAGTCCCAGCTCTAGTTCAGCCACGTTCACCACAGAGTGAACACAACCCTTATTTGTTAAGAACACCTCTACACAAACTGTTCACATTAGACACTGCCACATTCGCTGACTTAAATGGATGCTAGACCGTACTGAGAAGGACAGTAAAAGGAGAAGAGAACAAGCTACACACATGAAGAGACTTTACCTTCTTGGGCCATATCGCTGCCCCGAAGTCTGGGAAAACTGTAGCTCCTCCAGCTTCTACATCACTCATCTGAGAAAACAAAGTGAGCAAACTGACCATTTACAACACTTCTGAACATACAGTCCCACAAGCTTCAGCGCCCCATACCCTAACAGATTTCTACTGGCACCTGTCTACTAAAGAAGAAAGGATGCATTTCAATCAGCAGGAACTGCAAACCCTGCTATTCCAGCTGAAGGCTTTTGTTCAGCACGTCTTCTAGATTATGAATAATCTATTACACAAAGTAGCCATTAAAAGTTGTGTACCTGCAATGTTCCAGAGTACTAGCTTGTTAACAAGGGAGAAGACTTCAGAGGAAGTCTGTTTCAAGAATTTCATTCTGGTTTATGATCCAATTAGGAAAATAAGTGTCTGTTAAACCACACATTTCCTCATAAATTGAAACCGTGTCCTTGGAACTTATTTTCATAATTTAGCTTATGCATCTTGGTCAACCACTTCAGAAACTATAAACCATTACAAAAATCTCACTTTTCCTCTGTTGGCCAGAGTGCCACTTAAGTGCTTTATGCATCTCAAGCTTTAAACATATAGCAATGTATAGTTCTAAAGAAATGCTTACATCTTTACACTTTGCTCTTCTACACTGCAATGAATTTAGCCCTATTGAATTTATCATTTATGGTGGATTCACCTTAAGCTCTACTGACTTTATTCAAAACCCAAAGTTACTGGAAAGACTCCCATTAAAATAGAAAGTCTTACCACAGTTTCTGTAAGTTTTTGATGAGGTACTAATTACAAGAAACAGTTGAGTCAGATCCAACTCCCACCAAATTTAAAACAATCATGAATGTAATCCCCCAAGTCCCCCATATTCTCTATTGTAACTTGGATTTCTGTTTAAAGCAGATGTTATTACCACTCTGGTGTCCTCCTGCTTGGTACCTACAATAAAAGGGCACAAGATGCCATAGGTGCACAGTGTTTTGCCCCTTCCAACTAGAAAGCACGTGCATGCAACTTTGCCAGTTAATACCTACATCTTAGCAACAAACCACTCTTTAGTAGGGACATTGGTACAAGTATGATATGTTCTACTTGGACATACAAAGGGTAAATTGCCTTTGACCATGTACAACTGGCAGAGAATACGAGGCAGAGCACTCACTCAGAATCAAGATTTGTCCAAAAAGTCTGCGAAGGAAGAAAGATTGAGGCAATTGAATTAAAGCCTCTTAGCACCAGTATCTCACAGCTGTTTATCTTATTCTGACTCATTTCAGAGATTTTTCTGCACTTGAAAGTACTTTTGATTCTGTTTTGAGATGCACTTTGCACTCAGAATACTAGCTCAGCCATAATGATCTCATCACAATTTATATTTGAAGTTATCACTCAAAAGTTAGATCTAGCTGATTAGGTGGTCCTAATTAACCATATAGTTGAGTAGAAGTTGATCGAGTATCGTCAGAACAAGACTACTGTGAAAACATTAGGCCACTAGTATCAGTGCCAAGTAAGTGCCAGTGAGGATCTCAGTGTACATGGTCTGTAGGCTGTATAACGCATGCAACTAATGGATCTTTGCAGTTCTGCAGTTATAGCCCCTTCCCCAGCTGCACCAAGTTTATTAGCTATGTCTCCTCCATTTACTGAAGCAACAGCTGTGCAAGAGCAATTCTGGCTTTGGACAAGAAGTTAAAATGGAGGCTGACAGACCACAGCATCAAGTGCTGTCAAACACTGGTGGAAGAACGTGACTCTCAGCCATTTACTGTGAGGCAGTCAAGTTCTCAAACAGAGCAACATATGAGTAACCCACATACTCACCTTTGAGAAATAAACCACATTCCTTTCTCCCACCAGTGGGAATCCAATGAAACCAAAGATTTCATTGTAGAGTAGCCAAAAGGGGAAAGTGGGCCCTACTCAAGTTTTCTGCTCTGAGAACATCAATTCTATTAACTCAAATGGGACAGCACCTGATGCTGTAAGGATAAGTACGACCCTATTTCCAGATACCAGGAAATCTCTGCAAATAAACTGTACCAGCTGTAAACAAGATGCTGCTAAAAGTTACACTCAATGCATAAAGGATCATCATACTTACATAGTTTAAAAAAGTGGCCACACGATTTCCAGTCCCTAACCGCTTGAAAGCATCTGGCTCATCTTTCTATAAAATTAAATAAGAATAACTGCAAACTTCAAGCTCACAGACAGCAGACAAACAGAGGTACTTACATAGTTAAGAAACGTCGCTAGCCTATTTCCTTCCGATTTGAGTGTGCTGTCAAAGGGTCGCTGTAACAGACAACAACTTTAACCCACGTTCCAAACTGGCTCACACTAGAGTTATGTGTAGCTCTGAGGCAGAACCTTAGACTCAATTTAGAGTCAGAATAAAGATGGGACTTCACCCAGGGTAGCACTAAAGCCATTGGAAATTGCAGCCACAGTGCCCAATGCATGCACATTGCACTTGGATGCTACAAGGAGAAATAGCAATGAAGCAATTCTCAGGGCATTAGAGTAGAAGCAATGCTTTCTGGGCCTGCAGCACAGATGCCAAGTGACCTGAAAGTTATTACCAGGCTAGGACTGTACTGGACACTGGTCCAAAGTCAACAGCTGAGGTGAATATGAAAAATTCAACATGAACATGCTTTAGGTAAAACACTAGATTCTCGTTAAATGCAGTAGTGATTCTCAGAGAAGTAACGTCATGAGAAAAGGAAATGCATTTCTCACTAGCAGCGATGAATTAGAACAGCAGTAATCAACTTCTCTCAGGTGGTTGCCTATCTACAATTAAGGACCACATCAAAAAGATCAAAGAGTTTTTACTCTGCAGAAAGTGTTTTGAGTTTCATTTGTTTAAGTATGAGATCATATTGGTGCCAGTTTAGAAGCAGAAAACATCTAGAATCCCAGTACATCTCTGTTCCCTTCAAAAAATGCAATTAAAGGTTTATTTGCATTACTAATAGTCTGGAATTAATTTAAGCCAAGTGACATTAAGGTGCACTCTTCTACACAAAAACAATCATCTTCAACAGTCAAAAAAGCAGGAATTGGTATCAGGAAAAACAAACAGCAAGGAAACCCACCATCCTTAAGGCATAGTTCAGTCTACTTGAATATTTCAAGAAATAAAAGGTCTTTCCTGAAATGGGTTCAAAATGTAACTTTTTGCATAAGTACATGCAAATTTAATTTAAAAGCCAACACGACAGCACAGATATGGGTCTCCCTTTTTTCTACCACCTCTGCTAGACCCTGCCGGTCCAGCCATGCATTTCTGAACTTTGATAATATCAAACGATCTTTTGGTAACTTTTGAGCAACCAGTGTAATCTCCAAGTTGTAATATGCAGTTAAAGTGTCTCAATTTGAGAGCTGTAAGGAAACAAAAAGCTGCGAGGCCGATCAGATGGTGAGACACAGCAATGCCTCTGGATTATAACACTGAAATCTGTGATGCACAGAGAGCCTGGCGGACCAGTCCAAAGCCATGGCAAATTCCACAATTGCCTTGCTTTAACCGATGACTGCAGCCAAGGTTATGTTCCAAATGAAGCTCTGTCCCAGCTGCCTAATCCAAAAGTAAAGACCATACTGGCCAATTTGATGTCTGAGGTCCTGGAGTTCAAAGGCTCTAAAGAGAATTTAAGAGCATTTGCTTGACTCAGGAAACGAAGCAGCGTTAAAGTTAACAGCAAAATTCTCTCAACAGGCCAAAGCTAACGAATATGAGCTTCCACAGCACTGAAAATCGGGATTGATTTTTTTTTTTTTTTTAATAGTGCTATGTAAGGTAGCTTCAATTCCATACTCACTTATTGGGCTGCTCTATGGTTGCAGCAACCCATTCTACCAGGTAAAAACCACCAGAATAGTCTGCATTAAGATAGATTCAACTGAAGACATGGCTCTTACTTGAAAACAAAGCATCATAAATGGATTTTGTATTTGTAAGCACTGGTCACCATAGCTCTCCGGAACGATCGGAGTTCCAAAACCATTTTAGGGTAGTGATGAAGAATTTGTTACTCCTCTCCTCTCTTGCAGCTAAGCAGAGCTGTCACTTACCAGGTAGAGCCCTCTAGTGCCTGGTATAGATCCAGCACGCACCAGCTCCAAGTTTTCCTGCTTTCACCATAGCACAGCCATCCTGGATACAGCTGACAAAGCCCTCTTCACAGCCCCCGTAGCTGTAGCCACATTAAGGGTTTTGCCAGAATGGCTCTAGAACTCAGATTTCCATAAAAGCTACTTTTTAAAAGCAAAGTGGGAGGATGTCTCCTGCCCGGCCAGTTCCTGCAAAGTGCTTTAACATACCCAGCAAAGGAGGACTCAACCCTGCTAAACTCATAAGTCTCATGGAACAACTCAGATTCACAACTCAAAGCTTACAGACCTAAGTTTCCTAATAAAGTAATGGAAAGAGCACATACAACTGCTGTATGAGTTAACATCTCTACACTGCGCAAGGAACCAAAGGGCCAAAGATAAGCAGAGGCAGGCAGATTTGTTCTTTGCTCTCTCTTGAACTCTCAGCATCAGAGCAGGGAGTGTGAAAGCTTTCCAGAGGTCATTATTCATCCCATGCAACTGGGCTACATGTTGAGTGTTTTAGTATACAAGGCATTTTAATAAGGGTTTCAACAGTTCTCAGGATAACCTGTTCCCAATGCCACCCACCCCCAAGAAATAATTAAGAGCAATCTTACCCTAGAAAAATCGAAGTGCGGTTCATACTGCCCTCCCATTCCATAATTAGCAACCTATAGCAAGGAAGAAAACACTGTCAACTGCAAATGACTGCTGCAGAAGATAACTCTCAAAAATCTAAAACATTGTTTGAAAAACAGTACTTTGTGGCAAAGATTGTTATCTACAACACACTTAACCCTATTTTTCTTTAGATTACCAGAAATGAGGTATGCAGATGAAAAACATCTTTAGCACTCTTTCCCTTTCATAGTTTAAGGTTCCACTGAGAAGAAACATTCAGCGCTGAGAAACTTTAACAGCAGCACTCGTTACCTATCACTACAACAGCCTATTTAACACAAACGAGCCACCATAGTTTTATTACAACCGTTCTCCCTCCTCTGAAGAGGCAGAATCTGAGCATATGTATTTTACTAGCTTTTGCAGGCTTCAAAAGTGTCAGGCATTTCCCTCAAAACAAACTGGTAAATCAGATTTGTGCACAAAGTTATCTGGTATTCTTTAGATAGCCTCCATTTGTCTCTGCCTGTCACACAAAGGGAAGGCATCCCCCTGGCAGGTCCTTACAGCCAAGGACATCCCTGCTAGTCTTCATGAGCTCCTTACCCATTTCCTGGGAACCTATGTGTTCAGTCAGCAGACAACAGAACCCCTAGGAGGAGCTAAGATCCATGCCTACACTTGTTTGTGCAAGTAGCACACCATCCTGACCAAGAAGTAGTAGTTAGAGTTCATCCTGGTAAGAACCAAGCGTACTGACCTGCAACAGTTCAGCTGTTTTCACTGTTAACCCTGTGATCTGCTGCATTCGTTGGTTCACCTTACCCACAACAGGATCATCATCTTCCTCCAGCCATGAGCTAGGACAAGGGAAAGGGATAGGAAAGATGTAAACATTATTTTAGAACACAAGCCACCACCACCCATTTCCCAAAGGACAGGGATTTCTTCTGTCCTCAGTTACATGGCTGAGCCATTTACCATGCATTTGTTGTGCAAGCTTTTGGTACATGCATTGCACTTTGTATTTTCAGCTGTAGGTAGCAGATTAGGGCTCTTAAATGCAGCAATCTTAGAGCTGAGCTCTTCTCTATGCTTACCTTTTTGATACCCTGTAGCTAGCCACTGTAAGGACACCGGTTTTGGGATCACGTACTGTGGCTCGTGCCAGCTGTGTCAAAAAAAAATCCCAAGTGGGAAGAAGCATGTCAACTATAGGTTAAAAATATGTAATTTTTCTTAACCAACATCAGCAGCCGATTTGTCAGATTTCAATATATAAAGGACTGAAGTTAAAGCTCCAGCCTAGACTTTGTTCCAATTTCATGCTAGAATCACACATGCAGAAATGCCAGTGCAATGCATCACCTGCAGCTGATCCGGAAAAAGAACCCAACTGACTGCACAAACCATGATATTCATTAAATCCATAAGTACTCTGTGCAGAACAGCTATGGTTTTTTAAGGTACTTTTGAAACAGCTGGAGTCAATGTTAGCAAGAGGGAACAACAACAAAAGTTAACAACATATGAAGCTTAAGTTCTTGGCAGAAAGAAAATTATTGGATGCTACAGAAATTTAATCAGCCTGTTCCTCATGTGAACTGGGAAAAAACAACCTCATTCTCAGATGAAAAATAACGGGTGAAATCTTTCGCAGAATGAGCTACAAGTTATGGGGCACGCAGATCCAGTGGTAGAGGACTCCTGAGGCCAAGTTTCAACATGATCATGCTCAGATTTTTCCAATTGAAAAATGCCTGGAACACCATCTCAGTGACAGCCTGAGATATTGGTACAACACCAGGAAGGTAATTCTTCAAAAGTACAGCTCACCTACACATTGTGAACAGCAAGTAATGCATCACTGTTAGGCCACGTCACTATAATTATAGGAGAAGTTTGTAACTTGGCAAAACTGATCAGATTTGCCATGGTGTCAAAGCAATTGACTACTACTAGCTTAACGGGTCACTTTGCTTTTGTACTTGCAACTGAGAACGAGAACTGGGACACTCCTTTGTTTAACTGCAAAGTCAGACCACATTTAAATTTAACTCCTGCAAACCACAAACACTTAAAACCATGCCTTCTTCCTTCCACTAATTATAGCTCCCAGAAAACCTTAACTGCACATCCTGAAAAAAATGCAAATATTTCCTTCATTTTTTCCTCAATTAGATGCCAACCAACCTTACAACCCACATTAACTGTCTTGTCCCTATACCAGAGCTCTTGGCAAAGCTACTCCCGTAATTCTGACTCAGTTATTTTGCTCCAGATTTCTCCTGCATAAATCATAACAGAAGAGCCAGGATGACTGAATGTTGGTCTTCGCTTACGCAGTGAAGCAGAGCTTTTGGGATACAATTTAGCTTTCCAAACTTTTCATTATGCTGCCATTTTTGAGCTTGTACATGCTTGCTTGATTTCTGCACTGAGCATTTGATCTAATGGCGTATCTTTGTCTGTTCAGGCTTCCACACCAATAAAATGAAGAATTTTCTTGACCCTTTCCAGTGCTGAGCAGCTGACAAAAGTCAGCTCTGATGTATTGCCTATAAAGTTGGAACTGTTTTTTGGAACTGGAGTAAGTGATTGCATTTTGCAAAACAAGCATGAAAGCCTACTTGAATATCACGTACAGATGTTGCTTTTCTACAAGAGAAAAAAATATTGGCAAGTGTAAACTGCAGATAATGTTAAGTGCCTAGAACTAAGAGCAGAAGTTTCTTGTAAATACATTTTAGAACAAAGGAAGCACTCATCTTTCCAAGCCCAAAACTAACATACTACTTCAGAGTTCTGTCTGAAAGCTTCCATGATTACTAACTAAAGTTTCCTGGCTGAAATTAAGCTGTATTTATTAATGACCATTTCATCACAGGACTTGCATTTTCCATTCTTTCAGTAGTGCTGCAGAATTCAAAACTATTCCTACAGAATAGTTTTCTATTTTAGAAAACTATTCCTACTAGAATAGTTTTCTAGTTTATTCCTACAAAACTATTCCTATTCTTTTCTTGAGGGAGAAGGCAGAGTGACCCAGGAGGATACAGGGGTGGTGAAGGAGAAAGGGAGAGTAAGCAAGTAAGGAAAAATATCCTCCCCTTTCCCCTCCACAGATTGACTCTCTAATGGAGAAAAACAATAGGTATAATTGCTAATAGTTCCCAAGATGCTGTTTCCAAAGTACAGAGTCCACGATGTTACTGAGTATAAATACCAAGTTAGAGTCATGACCAGATATCTTATCGTCTCATAAGCCATTGCTATAACACTTAGTACCATAATGGTCTGAAACCAGGGCCCGGAGAGGAGAAACAACACTACAGAGAGCAAATACGGAAAATAATGTACTATAATACTCAATTTGGAAAACAGGCGCAGCAGAGTTGTGATTAAAGCAATCAGCATCATGACAAGTGACTATTAAGCAGGTCTAATCCTTCCACCAATTTTAGTTTAACACACTCTGATCAGATCTGCCGTTATCTCAACCTTTCGGGCCCCACGTTGGGCGCCAAAAAGACTGTCGTGGTTTAACCCGACCGGCAGCTAAACACCACGCAGCCGTTCGCTCACCCTCCCCCCTCCCTCTCTGGGACGGGGGAGAGAAATGGAAAGTGAAGCCCGTGAGTTGAGATAAAGACAGTTTAATAAGACAGGAAAAAAAATAACAAAAATAATAATAACAATAATAATAATGATGATACAATGGTGATAATACGAAAGTAATAATAGTATGTACAAACAAGTGATGCACAATGCAATTGCTCACCACCCGCTGACCGATGCCCAGCCTAACCCCGAGCAGTCCGGCGCCCTCCCCCCGGCTAGCCACCCCTATATATTGTTTAGCATGACGTCAGATGGTATGGAATACCCCTTTGGCTAGTTTGGGTCACCTGTCCTGGGTCTGTCCCCTCCCAGCTCTTACTGCACCCCCCAGCCTGCCCGTTGGCAGGACAGAGCAAAGGCTGAGATGTCCTTGGCTTAGTATAAGCACTGCTCTGCAACAATTAAAGCATCGGGGTGTTATCAGCACTCTTCTCATTCTAAGCCAAAACACAGCATTCCACCAGCTACTAGGAAGAAAATTAATTCTGTGCTAACTGAAACCAGGACACACAGCTAGACAGATTTTGAAAAAAATAACTTAATAAAATAGTTGCTTTTTTAATGAAAAATTTATCAGAATCTTAAGACTACAATATTTGCCTAGTGTTACAGGGACTGACCCCAGTCCTACCAAATGTAGATGATACGAAGAGTTCCTCTGACATTAGTGGCATATGCAAAACTATTAGAAAGTTTTAAGACTTTCCGTAAGTAAAAAATTCCTAAGCCATTTACTGAGAATTTTGCACATTTAACTGCAGCATCACATAAATGCCTTCAGGAGCCTGGTCTTCTTGGTCCTACATCACCTGGCAGTTTCAAAATCATTCCCTTTAGGTTCACAGCTGCAGTGTATTATCAGTAGTATGAAACCAAGTCTCCCAAATCCTTTGCCTACTCTTTGGTAATAGATTAAAGCACTGAGTACGTAGGCAATAGTGAGATGAAAGGAAGCTTACCCTTGGCTTAGCCAGCTGTTTAATTTTCTCAATTTCTTCATCAGACATGACATCATAATATCGTACAATATGAGGGCTATCCCATTCATCTTCTTCCTTAAAGGGAGCTATGAGCAGGTGAGGGTTTCTGTTTCCATTGTGGTACCTACAGAAGAGCCTTTTCTGTCTTCGAGGAGTCTGAAACAAGACGCTACGTAAAACACATTGTTTGCTCAACCACTTTTCATGAATTTAAAACAGGCAAGAAAAAGTGTGCTTTATTTCACAAATACTGGAAAAGCGGTCAGCTGACAGCTAATTTGAAGTAAGCCTAAGTGATTCAGCAATTTTCTGTGAAAATGTGCACTCAAGATACCACCAAACACATGACACATTAATTCTTGGAAAGTTAAATCATAACAGGCTACAAATTAGACAAATACAATAAATACATGAATAACCGTTGGTAAAAAAAAAAAAAAAAAAAGTATCTGGTTCTCATAATTACAACTATGCAGGGGAATAAATTGATTCCTCCCCCTGCACTGAAATTAAAGCCAGGTTTGAAGAGAGGTACCAGAAACTGGTTGGTTGAACTGACTACAAGGGATACAGTCAAGATACATGCATGCCTCCTGCTATATCAATACAGCCAGCATTTGAAATTGGTTATGAGTTTGTCTATTCAGCAGTTTTCAATAACCTTTAAGAAGTCCAGCTGAGAGCTGTTTTTCTGTATAGGATTTACAGTAGCTTAAGAAAGAGTTGGGGACATAAGGTACAAATCTCATCCTGGTCAGAATTACATTTAGATTTTCTGAAAAAAATAACAAATTTAGTAACACGCATCAGCGAGCTCAATCATCCTTATGCAAAGACAGTCTGAAAAGCCTTGCCTTTCTCTTACCATTTTCACCCCTTCCCCTCGGCAAAGGGCCTCATAGATATCACGCTCTGGCAAGTAGTCAAGAGGCCTCTCGTATGCACCACTTTGCACCACTGGTTCTGTTGCTGCCGTTGTCTTGTTTAATGAGTTCTCTCTTGACTTCTCTTCTCTCTCCTTCTCCACCAGCTTCTCAAAATACCGCAGATTACTGCCTGCTCTCTCATGAGTGCTGTCTTCATTGGGAAAAAACACAGGATCAGCAACTTATGCATATCTCAGGAACTGTTAACACAAACAAGCTTTTGCATCAGTAATTCTCCCCTTCCTAAAACATTATTAGACAACCAAATGCAATGGTTCCAGTCTGCATTGTAAAACCAGCACTAGGAAGTTTCTGTCCCTGCAAATGGAAGCTAGGCACATTCCTGCAAAATAGTTTCTGGAAGGACCTATCACAAAACATGCTTTTCAGGGAGAAAAAAAAGAGGTTTTAGTCTTCACCACCATCCTGTTCTTCAAACTTGGCCTGCCTAGTTCCACCCAGGAGAAGACAGCCAAGCAAAGATCAAGCCAGTCTACTTGGCTGCACCCTTCTCCATTATACTTCTCACCTGTACTGCACAAGCATGCTTTAACCCAGGACTGCAGTGGAGTCCCAGCCCCAAACTTCAGTTCCAAAGGCTTCCTGGAGCGTTTGGAAGCTCAGAAGTTAAGCATTACCATTTACCAGCTTATCTATAGAATCCATTTGGTGTTTATAACAGGCTTATAAGGGAGGTATCCTGGACCACTAGCATCATTAGACCTATCACTAGTGATTATCGACATTGGTATGAATCAATAAACCTCATCAACACATGGTTTTAACCATCTATTATACCTGACAAAGAAGAAAATTTCCTATTCATCACTAGATTTCTGGACACTAGCACCTAGAACAGTTTTCTGACTTCTTCTGACCTTCCCAAGCTCATTGTGTTTCTTATTTAACTAACCCAGAAGGCCAAAGAAGTTACCACTCCTTGGAGAACAGGCTAATATTGGCTAGCTGAAGGTTAGCCTCAAGCAGAGGAAGCTGCTACTCCCAGATGGGACTGCCAAGTCTGTTCCACTGTTCGGTGCTGATAAGGATTTGTGTTCTGCTATTAGTGCTAAACATTATTGCAGAAGGAACTGGATTCAATACATATTCATATTCCTGTAAATTTTAATCTGTGAATTCCAATGTCTGCAGATGTTAGAATGATCTTTACCCTTCACCCCCCCCAATAAAACAGCTTCATCTACTCTCAGGATGCAGCCAGCATCTAGATTAAGAACCACAGCTGATTTAAAAAACATACAAATGTATAAGACAGTAACATTAGATGTTAATTCTAATTGAAGAGGATAAACCTTCCCAACCCAAGAAGTAGGTAGAGTTGTATTGGAAGGACTGCTTATCTGCTTACTCATAAGAAAGCTAGAAACAGACCAGAGATAAAAGCAGGCTTTAAGAAACTTGATCTATGATCTCATTACTCAGAAATACACTTTAAGATCTCATAGAATTCACTTGGCATCAAAGAGTGCTTGCACAGAAGAATAACGAGAAATAAGAGGTCAGTAGGACTTGACAGAAGAGGTAGTACTCCCCCTGAGTCCGTGACAGCCTTTGTCTACACTTGGGACTTTAAACCCAGGCTTTAACTGTTACCAAATACACCTCAGTACACCAAAGCACTGGTACCAGTCAGACACATTTAGTCTTTAGGTAATAACAGCACAGACTATAGGATGGCTTGCAGAAGATACTTCATGTACAAGTAGACTTTTTTCCCCCATAACGTATGTTTATTACAAGTCATCTGGCAGGATATCCTTCCAGTCAGCTCACCAATACATATGGACAAGGACTGTTCTTGGCTGTTGCTGGCAATGCTTCCCAGTACCAGCATAGTGGGTCTTTTGTTCTTACCAAGGGATATCAGGCGTCTTGTGAGCTCCATGGCTCTGTGTAAGTCCCCAAACTGGAAAACAGCATAGCTGAGATAATCTAGGATCTCCACTTTACTGACAGTAGTGTCCTCCCCCTCATCGTGCTGTTTTAAGGCTTGTTCCATCCAGAGCACCGTGTGATAGTAGTCTCCATCGTTGTAAGCAGTCTTGCCCATACCAAAGCAGTCACTCACTGTCAAAGATGATTTATATTTTGTTCCTAATAACAAAAAGAAAATGTTAGCAATCCACACAGAAGCATCCTTGCCTTCAAACATTGAAAAATACCTATAAACACAATTTATCACCCATAAAAGGCTTCTAAAAAAGCATTAGCAATATTTTACATTCTGTACCAAACTGATCACCTTCAGGAATTATATTCCATCATAGTTCTGTGGCATTCCTCTCTTTGGAAACCACGAAAAGTTTAACAAAATTAGTGTTATGCTGTTCTGTTGTCAACCAAGACAGAGTGGACTAAGAGCAAACTTTACTGAAACCAAGTTAACACGGGTGACAGGAGAAGCCTGGCTATACACAGAGCTAATTTGTTTGCTCTTCACTTGAGATGTATACTTGTGCATACAAGCAAGCTGATTGGCATTTAGGCAGGCTAGGTATCCATTTGACTGTTTAGCTGCATACAGATTTCCGGTTGCTCCAGATCAACAGATGCATAGATATGACTTCATTTTAAGTTCACTCTTAATAACCTACATAACAAACTGTTTCGGAAACAACTGCCCACACTCTAATGAAGTCTATTCAGTTTGTAAATAGTTACTGAGCGAAGTTATGGTTGCTAGCAAATCTCTTACAAGCAGGAGTCACAAAGTCACTCAGCTGCCAGAACACAAACACAGAATCATTAAGGTTGGAAGAGACCTCCGAACCATCTGGTCCAACCATCCCCCCACCACCCAATGTCACCCACTAAACCCTGTCCCCAAGCACCACGTCCAACCTGTCCTTAAACACCTCCAGGGACAGTGACTCTACCACCTCCCTGGGCAACCCATTCTAATGCCTGACTACTCTGAAAAGAAAAATCTCAATTTCCAACCTGAACCTTCCCAGCACAACTTGAGGCCATGCCCTCATCCTAAATAACATCACAATATCACAAATACCATCTGTGTAGCTCCCAAAACATCTTTCTGTGGCAGGTACTGTTAGCCCCCATTTCACAGATAAAGACCAGGAGCCAAGTGATTCAGCCAAGCCTCACTGGAAGATCACAAAACAAGAACAGAGTCAAGCTTTGGAAGAGCCATCATAGCAATGAGTCGTGGAGCATCTCCTTCCCCCAATTCCTAAGCTCTCAGGGGCAGGAAGTTGCCACGTTATTTGCCTACACAGTAACCAGCACAAAAAAAGTTTGTCTGTTGCTTTGGTATGGTGATTACAAAAAAAATAATCAGTATTTCCTTTTAAAACAATAGAAATAAAACACATGCTACTGGAGCTGGTCACTGCAGATCATGGCTCCCTGCCTTGGGTGGGACCAACCTCTGGGCTGTTCTCAAAACACCAAAATAAACACAACCACAAGTGCCTGAGCTGCACAGTTTCAGAGCCACGGTCCTTCATCACTACTGAAAAAGGACTTTGAGAGTTGGAGGATGTCTGTTTCCTTCTCTTTAAAGAGGAGACCTTTGTACACTTGCCTGGTAAGTTTCCTCGAGACAGCGTTTCGGGATCCAGCTTGTACGTGTCCTGCAGGCGCATCAGAGCCTTTGCAGCTCCAGTCTCATCTTCTTCAGTTGGAAAAAACTGACGTTGAATTGTGAGATTTGCAATAAAGCCTTACATTAAAAGGAAAAGATTACGTTACTTCCACGGTTTGAATAAGCATCAGTTCAAGACAACACAGGAGAAATACCTACTTTTTTGGAATTCTGAGATTCAGGTAACTTAGCTTTGAAGTCTCTCATTAGGCTCTTGATTTATTTAAGCTTTGCTTTCTGTCCCATTTTAAGAAACAGTTTGTGGGCAAATGACAAGAGATAAATAACTATCAACAAGTTTACTTGTGCCACGTAACTACTGAAATACAATGTGAATCCAATGATCTCCAGTTTCCTCAGTCTCCTTCCAGCACAAAAGCTTAAGTTTCCATCAGCTCTCTTTCTGAAATACCCAGAGACAACTACAGATCATAGCACTGGACAATGATCTCAGATTTTTTTCAACCTATAAAGACTTCTCAAATCTCAGCTCAGGACAGAAAACCTGATCCAGGAAACCCTGAACAGGAGCAGAATCTTACTTGTTAAGAGGCTTTTAAATCTGGCAAGTAAGAACAGGCAACATTTTATGCAGTGCATTTCATTTAGGAATAAGTATTATCAAGGTTGTATAGCAGGTTGGTTGGCTGAGAAGGGGAGGTAATCAACCAAAGAAAAAACTCAGCCATTTCTAGCCATGCAACAAGCAAACTGGAAAAGGGAGTCTTAAAAAAGAATTAGGGACAGAAGTATTCAGTTGAATTAAGTATTTTATTTCTCTCCAGGATGACTATTCAAAAAAAAAAAAAAAAAAACAATAAAAATATTGGCTGGGAAAAAGCTTCAACTGCAGAGGAGAAAGGGAAAACATGCAGTTCTGCCTGAAAAACATACCTTCATCCCCCTTACTTTCAAGAGGTCCAGTAAAAATAAACTTGCATTTAAGAAAATAAGCTTAAGGAAGCAAATTCAAGCAGACATTAACAATATGATGCAAGAGCAAAGATTAGTAGTGGAAACTTTTGATTTAGAAGGATAAGTTTACAGATAGCAGTTGTATAATATCCAGTTATGAATCAAATCTTGCCAACTGTTAGCGATGGAGCTGACAAGAATTCCTTAACCAGCTCAGTGCAGGTCTCATTTTGGTTCTTAAGTCTTTATCTACTGATCAACATGGTTTAAAAGCAACGACTGCTTACAGAAGCAGCAGATTGGGAAGACAGATGAGTAAGCTTTTACACAGAGGGATATGAAACTCAATAAAAGATATAAAACCTTTGCTAACACAACTGGCCATTTCAGTATATCCCATTCTCCTGTCTCAAACAGCACAAACCACCCAGACGTAAGGTGCCTATTGCACTTAACAGCTTCTGAGCCTCGGCTCTGTCTGGTTCAAGCACCAAGTTCACTGGTTAGCCAAGCAAGTGAAGCAAGAGGCCAGCCATTAGTTTAAGTTTCAAACAAACTTGGCAACAGTAAACCACAGCTGAGTTCGCAACTTTCCAGAAGATGACAGGAAGCAGCAGCGCTGTAAGGCTACCTCACACCAGCACCTGCCCTGTAGCTCCTTACCGTTCGTTGTATCCTGAAGAACCAGGTTCTCTAATTCCAGCCAATCCGTATTTAAACGCTTCACCAACTTGTACGCATTTACAGGGTGTGCCAGATACCCTTCTGGATCAGAGGTTGATTTGCTAGTCAGTACATCCATTTTTTCAGCCCAGCTGGAAAGAGAATCGCATGCCTCAGTCTGAGAACGATTTATGAATGCATGTCTTCCTCCTTAAGTTACCCTAATTACACCACTAGAATCAATTTATTGCTGCTTTTGCCATCATAACCAGCTGTCAAGCTTTCCACTTTACGAGGATAAAGTGAAGTACAATTTATGTTTTAAATCACAATATTCTTTTAAAGGAATTTATTTCCCTGCTTTTTATTTTAAATCTTACTACAGTAGACACGTAGCTCTTGAAGTCTAAGCCATCAGTTTTCAGTACGCTGCACTTCAGAAAATAAAAGTTATATATAGAGCAAAAACACTGACTATAATTTAATCCATCTTTGTAAAAATACAAATAGCACCCCAGAGCTTTTTAGCTTTATGGAAAATAAAGCCCAATCATTGATTTTCAGACTGGAAACCCTCAGGTAGAGTACATAAAGAGTGCTGTTAGTCACCTAGCATGCACCAGTCAGCTTCAAAGCAGTAGTGGGATGCCAGTAGTGGGATGCCATGCTTTGCTGCCAGTTATATCACTGATGCTATACTGAGAATTTCTTCTGCTGCTCTTCATATGATCCCTTAATAGAAAGGTCTGCCCAGGCTGTGTTCCTCTCTCCAGTACTCAATAGGAAGAAAACACTGCTGAGATAAGCTAATAATGAACATTAGAAACCCCTTCAAGTCTGATCTCAAACCCAGTAAGCCATGAATGAACTACAGTTGCAAACATTTTTTATAAGCATCGCCACATATCCCCATACTGCCTGGCTTATTCTGTGAACTGTGATGTTGCAACAGAAAGCAAAACTAAGATTACTCAAAGATCATTTGCAGGGATATCAGATTAACAATATGTTGACACAAGTCTCACTTGCATTTAATTTTTTTTTTTTAATCTGGCTTTCACTACTTCTAATACTTATTTTGCAAAGCGGTAAGAAGTTGAAGTTCTACTCTTTACTCACATCACAATATTTTGAACCATACATCTGTAGAATAATTAGACACAGTAGTGAAAAATGTTACCCTGTTCAATGTTGAAATGTAGCACCTTTATTACAAAGTGTTTTGGGTGCCAAAGCTCAAATATTTTAACAGTGGCAGAATACTCTTGCTTATTTATAAGCAAGAATACAGTCAGCTGAACACGTAACACAAAGAAATCTCTTTTGATGGACTGACACATGCAAGTGTGTGTTTTTTTTTTTTTTTTAAAGACCAGTTTATACATGTACATAGATTAAACTCACATCCTCTTTAATCACGCTTGAACTGGAGACACCTTTTCTTCAGAAGGGTAGCTTTTCAAGAAATGAATACTTATGCATACATAAGTGATGAGGAATTCATATCATTTCACTGCTTCATAACCCTATCCCCACCCTACAGTCCCAAAGGGAAATCAAACAGCCAGATATAGTCTGGAGTTCATAAAGACTTTGGAAAGCATGGCTCCAGCTACAGGCACAGAACTCTCCTGAACCTGGACCTCATACCATTCTAGTGTCACGCCTTGTTAGGTATTACTTTTAGCTAGGTAAGCAACAGTCTTCCTAAGGCACATAAAGTATCAGTTGTCAGCAAGAACCTTTCATCTGATCTGAGCCACCAGGATAATCTGAGCTGTGCTATAGTCGGGTCAGCAACTGAAGAGAGGCAGGCGAGAGCACTCTCCCTGAGAGCAAAGGCCACACAGGAGGGAAGCCAGGTTCAGTGTGCACTCCACTACACAGCACAGCTGATGTTTGGCCATTGCATCAGGGCATCAGCACCACTTACAAGCTAGCAGAGCACTGGCAGCCGCATGCATTCAACTCACACAAACAAAGCTGCTGATTGACACAGGTGTCTTCTCCACAGGAGTACTGTGATGGCACAGGGACAGGGAAAGAAGCAGAAAGGCACCAGTAGACAGTCACTAAGCAGACTAAGCACAAAAAATATCTGAAGCAGGGCCCCCTCTGTAGGTTTAGGGGAATAAGTTACATGCAGCTTACTACCCATGTTCTCACTGATAGCTTATTGAGGAAATGCTAACCAGAACTAACAGCTACGACTGGCAATAGGAAGGTGTAGTTTAATCCAACACCACAGGTTCTGCATTTTGTCACCCCACACCATTATGCAAACTTCTCCCCCTACCTTTTAATCTGAGACAGCTTGGCCTCTTCTGCTCGGATGTATTCTTTTAAAGACTGCACCAAGTCTTTCTCTGCATAAATGAGATCTGTCATTTGACCTGAAAACAGAATACAACCAAGTGTTAATCACACACAAGAGAAGTTTTCCAGCAGCGGATAAGACAGACATCAGATGCTGTAGAGCTATTAAAACCAACAAAGAACAGAAATTTAAGATGCGCAGTTTAAAGCTTGTATATGTAGTAGATTTGGGGACTTAGAAGTCCAGCATTCGAATCTCAACCTCAGTTGCCCATACAGCTTTACTGTGACTGTTTAACTGCCTCTGAATTACTTTTAGTATTATAATTGTATGCCAGACAACCAAAAGAAAGGTTTGACATTGACACAGCTATTGAGTCAAAGCAATAAAAGATGCAAATAGTTGCCATAAAATCTGTTCTACATACGGATGCAGACAAGGTCACACTAGTAAGTTACTAGTCAACTATTAGTATCACTTAAAGTTACAGCGTTTCAATATGGGTATCTGTGGAAACAAACTAACGTTAAGTTAATCTGAAATTCCTCTATTTATGGACTGAAACATAGTCTCACCTAATTAGCATTAGTGGAAATTGCCAAGCTTATCAATCCAAAGTACTACAAGCCTTGCTTTTCAAAGGCCAACCACTGAAGGACTCAATGTGATTTACAAACCCAACAGCAGCTTTAGTTTCAGCATTGCAATGCAATAATTAAGTACATGGAAGTCAGCAGGATGCTTTTTCAGAGATAAGAAATTCAGGAACAGGCAAGCAGAACAGTATTAAGGATGTTGAAGAGTTACTTTCCCTGATGAGGCGAGTGTGTGATAGGGCCATGTGAGGAAAGTCATGAAATTCAACTGCAAGGATTAACAGTTTTGGCAATCTCAGCTGCATCCTAACATTGTGCATTGGTTCTTTCCATACCTATTGAAGTGAAGAACTCTGCTTCTGTGTGACAGATCAAGAAGACAAGGAACACCAACTGCAAACAGGGCTTCATCTTCTAGATAGCTTAAACCTGTAACATATTCAAAGGAAAAGGGATTGAAAAGGATTAACTTATTCTTGAGGAAAAACAAGGCATTAATCTTCACCTTCAATCATTGCACCCTCATGAAAGTTATTTAGGTCATTGAAATACTGAGCCGTAACCAGTAAAGCTTGAAAAACTCTTCCTCATGCTGAGGAGCTCTTATTTAAGACAGTCTCAGATATCTGACATACTCTAAGGGACTTGCACAGAAGACATGCTCAAACTATGGATGCAACAAGCAATGTATTTGCTGACACAAACAGTGAAAACCACCTGCAAATGCAACTCAATGCCTTCAAATTCACAGCTGGAAAGTGAGAGTATACAAAGTTCTATCTTCCAGCAATAATAAAGGTCTAAATCTAATGGTCAGACTTGCAGCATGCTAGGAAACTGTTATATAAAAGCTGTCTAGAAATTCAAATAGTGAGGAAGCCAAATAAAGAAATACAGCAAATGTGTAGAGTAGAAGTGGCAGCAAATGCTGGAAAAGTTGAAAGAAAAATTCCAGCTTTGCTTATTCAAACACACTGTCCTAGCACGCTGGCCTCTGGGCACAGCTTTTGACTTTCACATCTCCAAAGCTGCGCCAGTTCAGAACCCCAGCTCCTTGAGACAGGGGCAGAAAGCCGACTGCTACGCTTCTACAAGCACAGCATGGGCACAAGGAGAACCAGCCTGGGCAGCAGGCAGATGACAAGCGGGGTGAGGGATGCAAAATCCATGCAGGAGAACTTCCTGGGAGCTGTAATTCCTCATGCAGACCTGATGTCTGCCTGTTCAAGTGAATTTTGGAGGTTCCTGTGCTGCTCTTAGATCCAGAGGTCAGCCCACAGCTCGCTCCGGAGCTGCAGTTCACTGAGCAGGGACAGCCACCGCCACCAGCCCTCGGGAGCTGCCATAACACCCCCACAGCAACAACAGTTCTCCTGAGTGTAACTGCACCAATTCCCAGTTCCTACCCATTGTAACTGGGTAAACACTTTGGTGGCTGGAAGTGACCGCACATGACCTGCTGTTAATCAAAAATACATTAACAGCAATCACTTACCTGGGGCAACAGGCACTCACATCTGACGAGAAAGGGGTATGGAGGGAAAAAGGGAAGGGAAAAGAGATGGAGAACTGAAGTTTCAGCAATGCAATAAGTGGGAAGCATTAAAATAGGGTAATTCCAGACAACTCTTGCTCACTGTTCCCTTGAGCTCCATGTTTGCCTGCACAACATAAGACAGGAGCTGGCAGGTTCCTTCGGTGTTGTATTGTGCTTTGTGCTCAAAAATTAAGTCCTAAACCTCAGTCAGGCTCCTTGGTGCCATGGACATGAGCAGGCACACCACTGATACGACCATCATTAAGAACATTACAAACAGCTCTGACATGCATTTTTTTCCTATTGATTGCTTCAGAAGTCTACACGAGAAATCAGAAACATTTACCACAACAGTTTGCGAGCATGAGTAAGCAGGAAAGCAGTGTCTGGGAGCATCAGAAGAGGTCTTCTCCTTTCCCAGTTTTCTCACCCCCCTGCAAACCGCATATTCCCCAACGGCTTGTTTAAGTTAGCTCACAACTAGTACATGGGTAATGTGAGAACCAAGCGAAGCCGAATGAGTGGTGCCACGCAGAGGTCTGCCAGCACTAAAAGCCACAGTAAGTGATATAGCAGAAAGCACAGCGAGTCAAGAGCGCTTGGGAAGTACATCGGTCGGGATATATTCAGCCAGAACTGTCCATCTGCAGGGTCTGTTCTCGTCTCACGGAGTGTTTTTTTGGATGCACTACACAAAGCCTGGCAAAACAATTACGAGGGAGCCTTCCAGCTAAAACAACACAGCTTCGCGTTCTCCCCGCACCTCCCCACCATGTTCTCTCATGGCTCACGATATCTGCCAAGAAGAACACTTACTACAGCTAGCAGCTTGTCTTTATAGCAGATCTTTAACAGCTTTGCCATCCTACTCAGATTTACTCGAGTCAATAAACAGAAACCCTCAGTAAACAGCAAAATCAGCTCTTGCTTGAATAAGCCGGACACCTGGCTGCAGGGTTTGCAGATTGTTTGTACACATTCTTTTCACAGCTGTTATTCAGAAAGCCAGCAAGAAATAACAAATTACAGGAGGCTGAAAGTGATGTCATAACCACATTCTTGGAGAGCACGAGTGTGCGTGCACACACACACGTGTGCGCCCACCCCACTACAGCTAACCCGTCTGCTACCAAAGAGGGGAAGAGCCAGAAGGGGCTTTAGCACCTCAATAACTACGATCGAGACATTTATAACACCAGTGTTTATTCAGAGGATGGAAGACCTCAGTTGCACAGAAATGCCTGAACTCCACAGATAAGAGGTCTGTGTAGGACAAGCTCTGCCTACATTCCTGGATTTTCCAGCATTGTCAGGTAACAGGCATGTCATGCTGCACAGGTGGATTTAAGATTTTCATCTATTTCAGTGAGAACAGCCACATTTCCCCACAGCAGACTTCAGAGGACTTGCACAGGCCCTCTAGGCTCAGTTCAGCACTGAGGTGAGAAGAAAACCCCCGAGCAGGAGGCACACGTTGCCTTGGGAGCTCAGATCTTACAGCACTTTGCTCCTCGCCACCGAGCGCTCGCACCGCCCGAGGGACCGCTCTCGCTGCTGCATGAAGCCTTCCCGGTGACAGACAGCTCTACATACACCGACATATTTCATGCTTTGCTCCTTTCCTTGAAGGTGCCAGCCAGCAGAGCAAAAAAGCCAACTGACTGGATATTGTATAAACACTTTCTAGGTCTGCGAGCCCTCAATGAATCATCGCTCCCACTGGAAAGAGTACCGTCAGCCTGCAGAGAGCACTGGCAGAAGGAAAGAAGTTCTAGACCAAATAGACCAGGATGGATTTTTTCTCCATGAGTTAGACTGAGTCCTTCATTGAATACGCTAAAAATTCTCAAGAAATAAGAAAACGGACCTGACCTGCGAACATTTGCAGGTCTACCAAGCTAGAACACCACAAAACCCCTCTCCTCCTCTTCACCCCACAAAAAAGTTTTGACACGTATTGTTTGGTTGGAATGGAAGCATATATAATTATATAAGGGGACTATTTACTTTCTGCAGCTTTTTAAAATGCCCAATTAGTAGCGCACACTGTCCTAACCCTCATCTTCCGTTAACTGTCTCATGGCTGATTATTCACTCCCAGATGTCAGCTTTTCCCTTCCCAGACAAGGTTACGCTCAGAAGAACAAAACCCAAGGCAGAAGCAGCGTTCCAATTCCTTGACAGCCTAATTAGAAAGATGGAACAAAAGCAAACGCCTTATTCAGGCCCCAAATTAGCAGACACCTCATGCAGAAGAATTAACTGGAACTGACATAAGATCAGCCTGGGCAATTTGAAGACTACATTGCACCCCTTATCATTGCGTATTAGAATGACAGATCAGGCCAGAGTGTGACACTTGCTGTGTTGTGAACTCTCATTGCAATCATACGAGCTCCAGGAAAAAAAACCATCACAATAGTCTTCCACCCCCCAGATGTGACAGGACTCCCTTTGTGCCCATAGCCAGGCACAAATACACTGCTCGGACCCTTCAAATACAGGGCATTTCTCAATGTCTACACTACATCTCTCAAAATGTAAAAATACACCAGCATGCCAGGTGTTTCTTATACATACAAGATTTTACCTAAATTCAGTTTCCAGAAGCCAACATCATACATTTCCAACTGCAGTGCCTGGGCATAGAGGGTCTGCAGTCCCTCACTCAGACCCCAAAGCTCCCAGCCCACCCTGCAGAGCTACAAGTATTTCCCTGCCTTGCCAATCTGCTTCTCTCAAAAGTGCCTGTGCTACTCGAGATGCCAAGAAGTCCAAGATCCAAATCGAGTTCTCTCGCCACTGACTCCCCCCCTACATTTCACTAGGTAAACTTTTACAGATATTCAGAGTCTAAGCTTATCCCAGTGAAGCCAAATCAAACTTTAATGTATTCCTAACAGTTTCTCATTTCTTCCAGGTTTTTTTTGTTTTGTTTTTTTTTTTTTTTTTCAGAGAACAGAGCAATGGTTTCTTCCCAGCAGTTACGGTACACTACTCTTCCCTAGTTTGCTTCTGCTCTCCCAGACCGAAACCCACGCTTTGCTACAGGGGAATAAAGCATACAAAAAAAACATAAGAAACAAAGTGTAACATATCATTTTCCTAAATTACAGTAAACCATCAGAGTGCAACAACTTACAAGCTGATGACAAATAAGGGTCACAGCCTGCCTCTTCTTCTGTGCTTGCCTGTGCTATTAAATGCACCTGGAAAGCCACAGCTAAAATAGCTGCTTCTGTGTTGTATCTAAATTTAAAGTATCGTGGTGCAAGCTAACAAGCAAGCCACTATTCCAAAGCCACCTCAGGCCCCCGATGAGTTCTCAGTGCGTACACAGCTGAGGTCCACGTGCCAGGCTCTGAAGAATGGTCCATCCTCGAGCAGCAATTTGAGGTTGGACTCTTGGACGAGCCAAGGCTTGTCTTGGGCTTCCCACCCACTGCAGCTGGCTTCATCCCCTTTCCCCTCCACAAGAAAGAAAGCTTCAAAAGTAGGCCACAACTTTCTGTCAGTCTTGATAGCTGCATATACAGCTAACTACATTTAATTGGAGACTCCTGCAAGACTCCTTACAAACTTATTTAAAGCCAGAAGATGGTCTGAATTGTAAATACATTTTCAGGATGCTGCCAAGAAAGAAATTCTCTTGATACTGCTATAAGAAAATCAGCCATAGAAACATCCAGCTTGGAGCAGTAAGATCTTGCAGCCAGCAGATGATGGCAGCTATAAAACTAATTAAAATTAAATAGCAAGGAAACATTAATTTTATCCTAATAAATAAATTTTTTACTGCTTGCAGATGATGGAAAAATGTGGTAGGGGTTAAAATCTATTATCCAGCTGTAGTCAGATGCTGCAACACTCAACCACTCCCAGCCCCAGAAGTATGACCTTAAATGCCTATCAGCGCCCCACCCAGGCACACCTTCACCCTCACGACAGGATTTCCAACACCATCAGCACGGCACACAGCTCCCTTCCTACAAACAGCTAGCTCTTGGTCACACCCAGGGAGAGAGAAAAGGCACTGCTTCCTTCCAACGTTCGGTGCCTCCTCACAAGTGAGCTCTTCTTCCTCATGCAACTGCTTCCCAGCTCCTTCCCTCAGTACACTCTGAGTTTTCCGCTCAAAGCTGCTTATGCCTACATCACTACCTTTCTTGCCAAAGGCTTAATATGCATCTGAAAACAATTATAATTGCCTAACAAATAATATAACATGATTCCCTTGTACTTTTCAAGGCAAGCCAAAAGGAAAAAAGCCATTCATTTGCACACATTAACGAGGATAAAGGACATCCATGCAGAACTGCATGCATTTTTTGAACATGAAGTGGTTTGTATTATCCTTAGCTGTAACACCCTTAGAAAGTATAAGCATCTGGATTAACTTCCACTTTTTTAAACCATAGCAAAAACATTTATTCTGCACTCCAGCAGACAAGAAAATTCATGCAAATCTAAAGCATAGCAAACCTGCCTGCATCTTACTCCGCAGTGCCTGCGAGCTCATCAGACATGAAGCAGCCTAGAGCCAAACCCCACATTGTTACTGGAGACAAGACAGCAGGACTGCATGCTTTTTTCCCCACTGAAGCTTGTTTTCTAGCATTAAAATTCAGACTTCATTTTTCTGTGCAGAGCCCATAGTTTTAGTATACCATAATGCTTAAGATAGCCTCCCATATGCTCAAATAACATTAAAAATCTTCCTATTCAGAAAGATTTTTTTATATGACAGGTCTGTGGTCAGTGAGGTATTCCCTTCAACTGATAACAGCAGCTGAATTAAAATGAAGACATTATCTCAGAGATGTGGGGGCTGAATCTCAGATCACCCTAGAACATGCCTCCTAACATACCCCGGGTCCTTGTTTCGCAGACATATAGAAAGCCATACACAAAAATCAGAACTAGCTATAGAAAGAGCTATGTTTACAGCTTGCTTCTTTGGAAGCTTGCCAATATGCACAGTATGGAAATTACAAACAGACTAAATTCCTGACTTAAATCTAGAATGAAAAACTTAGACTAAACAGAAAATCATGCTCCCCCTGCTGTTACTGTCTTTGAAATACACAATCACATCCATGGCTTGTACTTCCTGCACTGGAAAGGGCTATATTAAAAAGAATCTCAAAAAATTATGCCAAAAGCAAGAAGCAAAATTCCTGCCTGTTAATGTCACAGCAACGCCAATTTACAGCTGTTACCTAGGGCTCTGCCTGTAAGACTCAAGCGGCGGTTATTGGTAGCAATTTACATTTACAACGTACCTGCAAGATTGTTTCCTAGGTCCTTGATGCCCGAAAGCTGAAGTATCAGCCTGGAGAAGATGGCTGCAGTGGTCTCAGGGGTTTGTCAGATCAGCTTCACGCTCACAACACACCTATAAGATTAAGGAGCAAGAAGTTTTATTACGAAACACCTTCTGGGAAAGCCTGACTCAGGGCGATCACCAGCGAGGAACAGCAGCAGCACGAAGCCAGAGGGCTCCAAAACATGGCCTGTACGTACATGTCCTTCTTCCTCCCAGCTTGTAACGAAGTTCTGTGTGTCCTGAGGCTGGATTATTCCTGGCTGCCCTTGGAGGCGTGCTGCTGCAGCTCTGGCACCAGCCCGCAGCCACCGGGGCTGCCCCAAAATCTCCCTCCCGTACCCGCTGCTGCCTGCCTCCGGCTCAGCATCGCTGCCCAACCGGTGACAGCAGCGAGAGGATTTCCCAAAAAAAAACAAGTCTCGTGTTAAACCAGGAGGAGATAAGAGTGGAAGAAGCAAGTTCTGATGCCTGTACGTAGCTGAAGACGCCGTGTGTTTCGTCTCAAAGTGACAGCAGACTGCAAATACGCAGGGAGCCGGTCAGCGCAGCTTTGACCCCACAGCTCACATCTGAACCCCAGGGCAGGGAAAAAGGGGAACCAGCCCAGCATGGAGAAGGGGAAGCAGCCCCCCAGCTGTTGGTGTTTTGGGAACGGGGCTGTCCCTGCCGTGTCTCCTCACAGCCCTGGCTCCTTGCCCCGGCTCCCTCCAGGCCGCCCGCCGGAGGCCTCGGACTCTCCCTCGCTCCCCGGGCAGCACCGGCCAACACCGGGCGTGGGGAGCCGCAGGTGGCTCGAGGCGGGGATTTTGATTAAAAAAAACGAAAATCAAGAAGTAGGGAGGGAAGACACAAAGCGATATCCACACGAACACCGCTGCCCCCCCCACCCCACAACCCCACGGCAAGACCCGGGGGGTGCGGACACCCTGGCCGCGCTCCCGGCCCCTTCGCGTGCCCGAGACCCCTCGAGCAACCCCATCCCCGGCTCACCGCGCCCCCAGCCCGTCCTCCCGTCTGTCTGTCCGTCTGTCCGTCCTTCCTGCCGTCTGTCCGCTCCCCCTCCGGGCCCGGCCCGGCCCGGCCCCGCTGCTCTTGAGCCGCCGCCGCTGCGAGAGCCGCGCCCCCCGCCCCGCCCGCCCGCCGTAATGCCGCGAGTAGCGGCCCCGCCGCCGCCTCAGGGCCCGGCCATGGCTTTCCACAGGGCGCTGAGGGCTCAGCCCCGGCTCCGGGATCCCCTCTGCCCCCCGGTCTTGCCACCTATAATGGTGTTTTTCCTCATAAAAGCTGCCCGCCCGCCTCCCGGTGCCGGCGCTGGGGGTTGCTGCTCCTCCGCCACAGCGAAAGCAGCGTGTGGTGGGGGCATCGCCATGGCCTGGCGCTGCCCCGTAGGCCTTGTGGGAGCTGAAAATGTGTTTTGAAAGGGGAATTAGGGCATATTTTGTGTCCTCACCCCGTTCCCTACGTACAAGTTGGTTCCACACGGCCTGGGCTTGGCCCTGGGATCTCCCCACGGCTGTGGGTGAGGATGGAGTCAGGCACTGGGGCACAGACAGAGCTGAAGCAAAACCAGCACAGATCATTCCCCAGCTTGCAAGGGCATCCAATTTACATTTTTTCCCCTACACAGACTGATACACCAATTAAAAGTGACTTTCATTACCAATCATCATTAAATCTTAGCCCAGAATTCCGTCTTTTAGATGTGGAGTCAGGAACTCAGTCAGACCATACAGAGCACAGGACCGAGCAGCCTCTCGCTTTCCAGATTTCACTGGATTTCATCACCAAAACACACACTGAACAGAAATCTAGCAAAATGTGACTGAGACAGCAAGACTTTGTGAGATGACTCATATCAGAATGCATAGAGAAAGTGGAAAAAATAAGGAAATAAATATCTACCATAAGGGTATAATTTCACTGAAGCTTTTAGCAACTGCTAATATCATAAACCATAATAAAAGGGTCCAGCTGTCCTGTCACCAAAACTTACTAAAAGGCTCTACACGCTGCATATATGTACACTTTGTGCATTAGCATTTATTTGGGTATAGTTAATTTCCATCACATATTTACAAAAGATTACATTACTGTCAGTGACAGAAGCAATCTGTAAGGCTGTGACTGTACTCAACATATTAGCGCATTTTAGAGACTGTACAAACAGCATTAGTCTTCAGAGATAATGATGTGATTTAGAGCCAGAATTTTTATCCAGTTCTGATCCTTTTTTTTAACCTATTTTTTGACAAACTTTTTGTTCTTATGTTATGGAGAAATAGATTTCCCCCCCTATTTTAGTGGAAAGGGCTAAAAGAGTTTTTAGAGGGAACATGAGAACACTAATCTGTCTTTTCTCTTGCAAATAACCGACTGTACAGTCCTTTTGACTGTATATATAGACAATATGATGCAGTATTAGCACAAAGCACCTCGACTATCCAATGTTTCTAAGTCCTGTATCATGTTATCCTTATAATGCACCAGTTTTGCTCTAGCTATATTTGCCTTGAAATTCTTCCTTTACATAAAGCTGCTGAGTTTGCTGAGTGGCCTTGGCTGGGAGCAGGAGCATGTGTCAGGTTAAAAACAGCTCCTTTGCTGCTGCCCTGGAGAGGGGGGAGAGATTTCTGGTCCGAGAGGAGAAGGAGGCACTGCCCGCTGAGCCAAGGTCCAAGGAGAGCAGCGGGGAATGGCTTGGAGGCGTTTTTTCATCATCTGATTCTACCAGTCCAGGCTGAGCTCACTTTAGCACAACCCCAGCTAGCACCTAAATAGTCGTGGCATTGAGATCTGGTCTAAAACCAGGAGAAGCAAGCATCCTGCTAGAGTTTCAAACCACTGCTTTCCCTGAGAGTGGAATCAAATCACTTTGCAGAGAGCTTGGCTGCCAGATGCACACACAAATATTTCTGGATGCCCCCCTTGCCTCTCATATTACAAGACTTTTGTCTGAGACCTTAGCAGAGGAAATATTAAAACTATCTAAGAGTACTTACATAGTACAGTATAGTATTTCCCATAAAACAATGCACTGGGTCAGAATGGAGGAGGCAGGGATAACGAAACTCCTCTGACCTCAGTGGAGCTCAGATTTCTGAAACTGAGTTTTAAAAGTACACGTGTGAAAAGACCTCGTACACAAATAAATTCTAAATTTAGCAGTGTGCCTATTGACTTCCTTTTTTTTTTTTTTTTTTTTTTTTTTAATGAATGAAAAACAATCACACCAGATCCTAGAGAAGAAAGAATGGGAAGCCCAAAATAAAGGCATGCCAGGATCATCTCTGTGCTGCTCAAAGGCTCAGCCAAAAGACCAGTGTCTTTACAACTACCAGAGCTAACAGGCCATGCTACGCTAGGAAGTGATGTCTGCAGAAGTGCCATCTGCTTGTTAGTCTCACCTTAGTGTGCATAGATGGATCTTAAAAGCTGATGATTTGGGGCACCAAAGGGAATACTACCTCCATGACGGGCAGAAGGAGGGGGTTCTGAAGTGAGGGAGGGTGTGGGCACAGTGCTCAACTGCATCTCCTGCTCTGGCTGTGCCTGCAGGCTCAGCCCTGGCTGGTACCAGCTGGTAGCAAAAATCACAGAGCCTGCTCTGACCCAGAGCATTTGTCAGGAAGCCATCCCAAATCAAAACCCCTAAGAACTAGAGAAACATAGTCCATCAACAGGAAAAGGTGCATGGACGAAAACACTGAGGTGTCAACTCTGCCAGGTTTTGTCTTCTGGCAGAACTCAGACACCTTGGCTGCAAGCAAAATCCTGCTCCAAACGTTTCCTGAGCAGCCAAACCTGTGCCAGGTCCTCCTGGCATGGTGAAAAGGCCCCTCACAGTGCTCTGCGGGCTCAGTCCTGCGAGGTGCTGAGCTCTGACACTGCTGAGCACCCGGGGAGGCAGCATGCGGTGTTATTCAGGATCGCACCCCTTGAGGACACCAAAGTGCAACCAAGAGAAATGGAAGGATGGGACGTATTCGTTAAACCCTGCTGCAGATAAGCCAGATGAGAATTAATGTGAGATAAACACTCGCCGCTTGGATGGAAAAGGTCTGTCGTGCTGAGCAGGAGCTCCAGCTGTCCCCGTGCCAGCGCTGGGGAGCTTGAGCTGGGTTTGCAGAAGAGGAGGGAAGACAAGCCCGGGGAGGAATCCGGCGGCTCGTGTTCCTGTTTAACGTAATTATGGTACGGCTGGGGCTGGTCTGGCAGCGCTCTGAACCGTGCCCAGCTGCACGTTTACAAGGTCATTTAAACTTCTACAAACATAGAAATAACCAGCAATTGCCTGACTGGCTTATTTAAAACTAAGCGCACCCGCACAGATTTAGTGTCTGATACAGGGAAGGGAAAGACACGTTTTCTATCCTCCTTATTTGAAATAACACCATCATATTTTAGTTGCATTTTCTAAGTTGCTCCCCAAAAGAACTAGGAGATGTAGGGATGCAAATTTTCGCCCTCACTGAGCATTGGTGAGGTCTGTGGGCAGCTGTTTGGGGTGGTGCTCCCAATATTCTGCTCTGAGGCCAGCAGCTCTGCCAAAGCACCGGGCAGCTGCAGCCCCCATCATTTACATGCACGGGAGGCATCGTCCAGGGTGAAACATTTTCTAAATCATGTCCACGTTTTATGCTTTTTTATCAAAGTCTGGCCCCCTCCCCCTGAAATGAGTAAGCTCTTTTGTGAACTTGGCTAGCAGGAAGGATGAATCACCCAGCGCTGCCTGTTGGAACCGAGGGAAAAATCCTGCAAGCTGTCTGGGCGCGAGGGGAGATGCCGAGAGCAGTGCTCAGCATCAGCCCAGCTGGGGCAGGACACCCTCCTCCTGCCCATCCCTGCACCCCGGGCTGTGAGAGGTGGGGATGCACCTGGGCACACAGCTGCAGAGCATCGTCCGTCTGACCTTTATGTTCACCGCACAGCAGCAAATGTCACCCCTAACAGATGAAAGGAACAAAAGCCTCGAAGCAGCACAGCTGGACCACCCCAAAAAGCAACCTGTGAGAGATTTACCCTTGCAACAAGTTTAACTTCAAGGCTTGTGGAGGAGAAGCACATTTCGACACCAAATAAAGCCCGGGAGAGAGCATGGAAGAGAAGGCAGATCGTCCTGGGCTGTGCAGACCTTCCTCCCTGCATGCCCGGGATTTTAACACAGATTTCGTACGAGGCCGTGCGGCCAATGTAAAACAGGCTCTGTGAGTCATCCTTTCGCAGACTCCAGCATAAATCAAATCCAGAAATAGGACAGGCCAGTCGGTCACATTATTCCTTTTAGGTTTAGGGAAAGATGTAGTTAAGAAATGTGGGTAAAAGACATTAAAAGACCATTAAAAAAAAAAAAAAAAACAAAACTCAACCTGCATTTTATTGAGGCTACTAATTAGTGGATGACAAGCCAGGCCTTCAAAAAAAAAACATACATTGAACCAGGCTACAGTCAGACCAGCATGAAACTTTCTCTCCAGACAGAGGACAGTTGGCAGCCACCATGCGTTACGTGGTTATCGTCTCTGGTGCTTAACTCCTGTCTGCCTGGGGTTTGTACATGGGACTGAGACAAGTTCCTCCAGAAGGGATTTCTTGAAGGAGGGAAGGGTCCCTCCGGCTCTGTACCGCAGGGAGCAGCTCCCAGGCAAGGTGCTAGGTTGATTCTCCTCCCCAGGGACCAGCCAAAGGTCCTTCTGAGGTCCCTTTGCAGCAGCCTGACCCTGGCAGTGTCCGTCCTGACCCACCTTGGAGCAGCAACATCTGCAGAGCAAAATGCAGCAGTGCCCTTCTTAACTTCGGGAGTCCCAGAAATCCTTTCTGGCACGTCACCGGATTTTAAAAATATTTGGCTGACTTGAACAGTAGATCTTTATTCCTTCCCAGGCAGCAGAAGCAGCACAGTGTGTGCACTGTGCGCTCCCAGTAAGTAAACAGCGAATGCCTGAGCATGGGCACTGGCGCAGGGGTATGCAGCGAGGCAGTGAATTCCTCTCCCTTCAGCTGCTGGAAGGGGCAGCACATCTTCTGCCTATATCCACGCCCCAGGTCCCTCTGTAAATTCACACCGTGCACTTGTTAGGGTTCTCTGAGAGCCCACACCTTGCTGTCTGCCTGCGGTGGGACACAGCCGGCTCGCTGCTCGGGGACCCAAGGGAGCCTCGGGGCTGAGTCCTCCCCATAATGACAGGTTGCACAGCAAGCGGTGTGTGCGGTGGCAGTGCCATTCAGCTTCTCATTTTCTAAGCACATCTGAGTAAACCAAAGAGCTTAAATCAGGATGGGGTGTGGTCTTCCTTTATGTGATAAAATCCCCAACAAAAAAAAGGGAAAAAAAGTAGGCAGGCAAAGGATTTTACTGCAACTGCAAGGAGTGTCATCCTGTATCTGTAAGGAAGAGATAAAATTAACATTGCAGCAGGTTCAAGGCTTCTTTGCGGGAATTTTTATAATTCCTGGTATAATTATGGTGGTATAACTGCGTGCTTGTATTTCCCAGTCTGCTCTTTGTTATATATGTCTTTACTTCAGCTCTATTTAGCAATTAGTGAACGGAGGCATTTTGACTAATGAAGAATCAGAGTTTCCTGGTTCATGCAGAAAATGGATACGTTGGACAATGTGATTATCGCAACCAAAGAGGCTAAATAATGATGTCTGCTGTAAAAACTGAAAATGTCCCTTGGCTCTTTTGCTTCCTCTAGAGCTTAATGGAAAATTGAAAGAAAAGAAAAATAGATTTTGTCTTATTCAATTTAAGAAACACATTAAAATATCATTAAAATAGTCTTCAATCACCTTTCTAGTCTGCTGGATCTGGTTTATATCGCCTCTATGGATGTGACAGAGGAGAGATCACTGGGAAAATAATTTTGGCCTATGGACAAATCTTCAGCTTGTGCAAAGAGCAAAACCCCACCAGTTTCAGGACAATGGCTTTCCTTTAATCAGCAAAGTTTCAAGCCCTAAGAGACAAAGCTATTAAATTAGCTGTGGCTCACACCCTGATGTCATGGCCTAACATACTTTCCTGGTAATGATTTTGAGGAGCTAAACATGAAGTGAATCACCCTGGGCAGAACTACCGTTTCTGCTGGGTTCTCTCAAAGGACGCAGCTTGTGGCAGAGCTCAGCAGCTGCGGTTTTACTCCTCAGTGCGAATCTCGCCAGGTGGACAGAGCCCAGCTCCGGGCAGGGCCCTGCGTGCAGGGATTTGCATTTCCCACGTCTCCTTCAGGGATCAGTTTTACTGCAGGAAATTAGAGGAAGCTCTTGGGCAACGTTCCCTTGGAGCTCCTCGGCAGGGCGAAGCAGCTTTCCCTCCTACCTGTGGCAGGATTAGCGGCTTGTTTCGTGGTGCCCAGCTCAGGGCAGCGCTGTGATTTCCCACACAAACCCAGTGCTGTGCTGGCCCCACAATGCAGCCCCAGGAAAGGTGCTCGCCAAGGGCTCCAGCTGCCTTCCCTCCTGCAAAGCAAGGTGTTAGAGCTGTTCCCCCTTGGGCCCTGGCTTCTGGCCATGGGGGTAAAACACCTCTCTTTTCATGGCACAGACCTAAACATGGTTCCCCGTGCTTTATGAGCTCCCCATGAGCTGTGCTGCATGGCACTGAAAGCTGGCTCTGTTCTTCACCCCCAGGGCCACAGCCAGCCAGCTTCGTGCTCTGCTGGGGACCCCTCGGCTCTCACCATAGCCGGGGTTACCAAAAACCCCATCCCCGCTGCTGCAGGACACTGGGAGCCGCCCTGCTCCCACTCACCCTAATTTTTCCCCCGGACTCCTTGGGTGCTTTTTCCCCGATCCCCTGCAGCCCGCGGGCTCCCGGGGGGGGGGGTACAGAGGGGATGCTGCAGGCTGAGAGCCGCTGCTTTGAGCGGGGGGAGCAGGGAAAGGGCCCCCAAAAGGCAGCGGCAGCTGGACCGGGGATGCTCCGGCGCCTCCCGGGCTGCGATCTCCGGAGCGGCCAGGAGGGAGCAGGAGAGGCGCGGGCACGGGAACGGGCACGGGGAGCCGGGGGCTGGGGCCAGCCGTCTGCTCCCGGAGGTGCTTCCCAAAAAGTGCAGGATCAACAGGACCCCCGCCCTACCCCACCTTTCACCCCCCCCCCCCCCCGGAGCTGGGTGAGAGACCGGTGCCTCTTCCAGCCCTGCGTTTCCCTGCATCCGTTTCCCTGCATCCGTTCCCACCTAAAAACTTCCACCGACCACTGAAATTATCAACGTTTTGCTTGCCAGAGGTGCTCAGAACAAACCCGTTTGCCCCTCTGGTGCTTGTGTTGGATCAGCGTGGCTGCGGTGGGCTGGTTATCATCGCTGCAAGGAAAAGTCTCCGCTAGCCAAGGAAGCAGAGCTGGGTAGTATCCAAACTCAAATATAAATTCACATTTTGCCAACATGCTGTGGCTACACACGCGAGCAATATACTTCTCTACGCATCACATTTAATTTTTTACATGGTGCCAGCTTCTACTGTGCATAGTTTGGGTATGAACAAAGGAACTCTGGCACAAAATTCAGAAAGCTCCGTTATGACCCAACTGGAAAACAATGGGGATTTCTATATTGAGGATGTGTGCTCTGCTTCTCTTAAAGCAAAAGAATGGAAGTCTATTTTTCAAAACCTGAGGATCGTGGCCTCATCCTTCGAAGAATTAACCATACCCAAATGCAGAGCAGTGAAGGGCTCAGCAGCTCGATAGTGAAACACGAAACTGGTGGGACCGATGTTCCCGGTTATCCTGCGATGGGTAAGTCCAGGTTTCTCTCCTGGTCTTGGCAGAATCACTTCATGTCAGTGTGATTCAGCTGGGAGGGAGCTGTGCTCGCTTTGCCTCCGCCAGGCTGCCCGTGCAGGAGCCCAGACGCTGGCTCTGCAAGACAGATGCTTTGTGTCGGCCTCTGAATCCCTGGCAAAGCAAAGCAAGGCCTGGGTCCGTGCGCTGCCACCGCTGCGTGTGCTAAATGGAGCCTTTGTCACCGCATCGGCACTGAGGCCAGCAGACAGAGGAGCAGGGAGGAACGAGCTCCCCAGCTGCCCTCTCACCCCAGTGACCCATGGAAAGTGTGTGACTCGAAACAGGCTGTTTCTAAATGGATCTACTTCAGTTGGCACTGTCACTTTCTGGGTGGAAAATCGGGCGAGTGGCAAGCCCACATCTGCTGCTCCCCGGCTGACTTCTCCAGGGCCAACCAGGAGCTACACCACAGCTCTACAGGCTGGAAAAGCTGTTGAGACACCGAAGCTATTTCTTTGCATCATCTTAGAGACGCTTCCCCAAGGAAGGCGAAGTGAGGTGACACCAAAGTTCACCCAGTTCCTGCCCTGCATCCCACCCGCTTGGACCATGAGCTGAGCGCCAGCTCCTCGCCCTGTGGCCGCAGATGGCCCCAGCCCCGCACGGCAGCTGCCTGGGGACATGGATGGAGCCCTCACTGCCAGAGGTCCTGGAGCCACCACGGAGCTGCCTGACCTTGCTTTTGGGTGGCTCTGGGTGCAGAGATGCAGAGGGAGAAGGAACCCTGCTCCCTGCAGCCTTCTGCCCGGCACGTGCAAGCAGGCGTAACCTGCAGCAGGCAGGGGCAGGGGAGCTGGGTTGAAACCCTCCCTGAAAGAGAGAAAGGAAAAGAGAAATGTAACACCTCCCTGGAATGAGCAGAGAGGCGATCCACGTGTTAAAAACACAGTAGGAACGCAGCCAGCCCTGCGCAGACACCCCTGTCAGCTGGCCCGGTTCCTCCTGCAGCACAGCATCTTTAACACACCCTCCCCAAAAGACTTCTAAAAGCATTTCTGAAGCGGCTGTGGAAGGTGGCCAGGAGCTGTGATGCTCGCTGGTGTGGCAGCCCCAGGGGGGTCCCGGTGGCCCAGCCATGGCCCTGAGGATGAGGATGAGTCAGGAGGCCGGGCCTTGCTCTGTGCCACCACCATGGGACTCCCTCACAAAGCCCAGGGCTCCGTGGTGTCACTGCCCCACCCTGCCTCGTGAAAATCCTTCCTCAGCGTTAGCTCCAGCTCTCTGTTCCTCCCCCTCCATCGATGTGATGTTTGGCTGTGCGGCTGGGTGATGCCTCACAGATGTGCGCGTCCTGTGCCAGCACAGGACCAAATCCCCCGCGGCTGTGAAGAAGCAGCAGTGTCTGGGGGTTCAGCAGTGTCTGGGGGTTCAGCACAGGGCCTGCCGGGAGCCCCCTTCTCACCGGGTATTTTCTGAGCCCTGACTCCTGCAACTGGAGCAGCGACCAGATCGGAGCATCAGCGCCTCGCACTCACCTGCCTTTTGTTTGTGCAGGTGGAAAAATCCCAGCAGAGAAATGCTGGGAGCTGGCTCCGTGCCGTGACCTTAACGTGAAGCCGAAGTCCTCAGTTTGGTTCTAATTACACCGCTCCAGCTACACATCGCGCGGGGTGGATCCCAGCAGATGCCGCTGGGAAGAACTTTGGGGACAGACCAAGCGGGGTGGGAGAGGTGTGTGATGCTGAGCTGTGCTCTGCCGGCAGCCTGGGAACCAGCCCTGCTTCGTTAGCACCTGCACCAAGGCTCAGCAGGGCCGTGCTGCCTGCGGGACACGTCGGGGGCAGTTTGTCCATCCTGCAACCCCGTGGGCTGGCGCTGGGAGAGCTGCAGATGTGCTCGCTAACCACAGAGGTGCTCGGCTCCTCTTGGAGTCTCACTGACGGATAAAAGCAGCCTAAGGGTAAGGCTGAAAGAGTGAAAGCCGCTACATCCAACATCTGGCTGCAGGCTAGAGAAGGGCTCGTGCAGTTGCATGTTAACAGCAGATATTTATGTGGGCTGAAGGTGAATAGAGCCTTTCATTGCTCGCTGAAGTCACAAGAAGAGAGGAAGGAGGGAATACATTGTCCCATTTACAAGAAAAATCACATACAATGCAAGATTTTATTATGAGATGGTTGTAAGAGGGACAATTTATAGTTAAAGGTCAGAAGAAGTGGAAGACGAGCCCTCAGAGCAGCCCGTGGCCGTTCGTGTCTCATCCTTTTGCTATGTCACTGTTCAAGGCTGGGGCTCTCGGCATCCTACGCAACACGCAGCCTTCCGCCGTTTGATGTGCCGTATTTCTGCTCCGAGCTCCCGTTCCCACGGCAACAAAACTCAACACCATTATTGGTATTTTCCATACGATCATGCAATTTCCCCTCTTCCCCGGGAACGGAGCCACGTGGCCACCGAGGGGCTCCAAGCACGCGGGCAGGCAGCGCTGCTGGGAGCGCTGGAGCAATCGGAGCAGCAAATTAGCGGCTCAGCCTCGGGGAAACCTGACGTGGTGGTGGGAATGGCCTGACTCCGAGCTGAGGCAGCCAGGCAGAGCCCGTGATGCTCCTCGTGTTGGTACCAAAAGGCCGCCCAGCCTGCCCACCAGGCATCGGAGCAGCTCGGCGGTGAGCACCGAAATCAGTGGAAATTCGGATACAGAGGAAATCAGGATACAGAGCTTCGGCTACAAGCCACGGAAGCCGTGAGATCTTGCACAGCGTGCAAAATAAGTGAAATTTTTCAGGGAAAGGCTGCCAAAGGTCATTTATTTCATGAAGTAAATGCTGCCCCAGTGGGAGCAGCCCCAGCCCCAGCGGGGCTCCTCTGCCAGCCCCCGAGAAGCTCACCCCTGCTGTGCGTCCTGGATGGCTCAGGGTGCCCTACCTGCTTTATTCATGTCCCCATCGAGCTGGACCTTGCTTATTTCAGGCATTTCTCCATTTCAACAGCGTCTAATCCTTCCCTCTAATGAGATCTCAGCCTCTCCTGGCTTTGCACCCGCTGCAGCTCTGACAAGGAGGCCGGCTGCCCTCTGCAGAGGCCAGGGCAGCGCCTGCTGCGTTGCCCTTTGATAAGGGCTGCAGGAGCTTCCAGTTCCTCGCTGCCGCTGGGGACGGGCTGTCCTCGGTGACCTCCACGCAGACGTCGACAGCCCAGGGCCAGATAAATCACCCCCAGCGTGCCCGAGCTCCTTAGTCCTTAAAGCCCATCCGAAGGCAGCTGGCTGGCACGGTGCTAAATCCCAAGTCAGCCCTGTGAGAAGGCAGCGAGTGGCTGCGTTTAAGCTCTGCTAACACCTCTTTCCACCCAGCACACTTTTTTTCCTGAGGGTTGTGCACTGGATGAGTCACTTTTCCTTTACACCTCCCTCCTCCGAATGCATGCACGGACATCTGCTGTCCACGGCCGGGGTAATTCAAAGGGCAAAGGGAGGAATAGTGCAGAGGCTGTAGGAGAACCCTCCGCCAGAAAAAATCCCCTCATCGTCAGGAAATAAAACCCACACAAAATCCATCAAATTCCTTGCTTGCATAATTAAGACATTACTGTAAAAATCACCCCAGGTTGCCTTTCTTTTCCTTTTTTCACCTCCTTTCCAAAAACCTGTGGGATAGAAATCCCTGTTTTCCATAGTCTCCTGACACGGTGCCAAACTGCAGAGAGCAGCTGAGGCCGTATTTTGTCAAATAAACCAAAAGCCAGCATACTTGGCAATAAATGCGCACAAGATGTTATGGTCATTTTAATACAATGACTGGTTTCATTCCAGGCCAATCCGTTTTCATTGGGTTTAAAGCATTCGTGGCAATGCTCTGGCAGGGCAATTAGTTTCATTCACAACCAAGTTCCCAATGTGGTCCCTGCTAACACCATTATCATGCTAAATTATCAGAGGAGCTTCTGGCCCCTCCTCACATCTGCTCAGAGCAGAGGTCCACCTCGAGACCAGAAATACAGCTCCTGGGCTCCAAATTTTGCAGTGATCCGCACAGAGGGGGAGCAATTCTGCCTTCATAATTTATTAATGAGAAGCATTTGGAAGATGAGGCGGGGAGAAGCAGGGCAGAGGGCTGTGACCTGCCCCAGCTCAGCTCCCTGCTCTCAGCACCCAAGCAAAACGGAAACGCTCGGGAACCCAGTGCTGGCTTTTGCCAGTAAAAATCCCCATTTAGGCACCACCACTGATTTCCCAAAATACACGATTAGCAATGAGGCAATCAGCACGTGGGGCCAGAAACTCAGCTGATGGGAGCTGGCAAAGCTCTGCAGACACCAGCACCAGCAGCTACATGGGTCCGACTCCAGCAGCAGCTTTGGGATGCGGTGAAGGGCAGTGGGAAATTGCTCTGTGCACTGGTGCTGCTGCCTCCAGCCTCTTGGAGATGCTCTCAGCTCCCAGCTGCAGCCCCTGTGAAGGCCTTGCCCTGACAGGAATTTGGGTTTTCTGGCTCAGATGCTGGAATTTTCATGCTGGGGCACAGCAATGTGGGCTCCCGGGCCCGGACAGCTGGAAGGGAAGGAGAGGGCAGCAGGTGAAAATGAAGCGTGTTTAGCCAGGATGAGCACAGCCCAATAACAATGAAGTGATGTAAACCCAAAGCGTATCTTCGGCAATTAATAAACTTGATTCGTTGTAAACAGCCCCGCCGGGAACTTCAGCTCGTGCTCTGCTGTAAAAGCAGACACTGACTCACAGAAAGCTGCAGGCCAAGGGTTGTAATGGCCTTGTTGGCTGTGGTCACACAGAAAAAGGGTAAGAAATTGCAGGTTGGGCTCAAGGAGTAAAAAAAAGAACAAATCTTTATGAACCTCAGAGCCTATTTAAAAAATAAAAAATAAAAATAGACTGTAATTTCTTTAGAAACTTCTGTGAAACACAGCGCCTCTGTGGAGAGTCCAAGTGAGCCAATAATGCAGAATGCCAGGCTTTATTCTGGGGCAGGCTCCGAAACAAAGGGGCTGTTTCAAGGGAGGTTTTTATGCCCTGAGCAGAAGCAACAGCCCGAGACGCTGCCCCTGCCCAAGGATCTCCAGGTGTTCCCTGGAGGAAGCCAGAGACTTTTCCCTGGATCATGGTGGGGTCGGAGGCGCCGGGGCTGTGCTGGTGGCTTTGTGTGTGCACCCTGCTGGTGCTCAGCACGGGGCAGGCGGTGTTCCTTAGGTGCCCCTAATCCAAAAACCTCAGCTCTGCTTGCTAGCAAGCTGATTTAAAAATTAGCTGGTTTATAAACTGATCGCAGGGAGAGCATCCAGAAGAATCTCGCATTCATGAGAGATTACCCACGGCGCTAATTGCAGATCTGCGTTGGATTTCAGCAGCTTCGTGTTCTGCTCTGCTGGGCACTGTGTAAGGAGGATCTGGCACGTCCAAGCAGAAGATCCATTCACTCTATTCACTCTAACGAAACATTTAGCTGAAATAATTAGAAACCCAGGTTCTGCAGGGCATTACTGCTGCCCTGAACTCAATCCCAATTGTGTATTCAGTAATCCAGCTCAAATTAAACAAGATCAGCTGAGTTCATCTAAAGAATCCCAGATACACTAAGAGTGGTGGGAACATATTTTCTTAATGGGATCAAATTATTTGCTCTGGTAACACAGTTATTAATACCATTATTACACCAAAGGTGGAAATCATCCTACATGCACTGGTCACAGCAAAGCTCTCTGCAAACACCTGGTCCTAGAGCACAAAAGCAGAAAACCTAAAGCTATATTTTTTTCCTTGGCAAAATCACAGTGAGTGGAATATATGATTTCCTCCACATTGAGAAGACAACAGGTTTCCTCCAGGTTATCCTGAAGTGAACTCAATTGAGGGCCCCAGCCCAGCCACAGCAAGTCAAAAGACATCTTTCCACTAACTTTGGTGGGAACCAAAGATCTGCGAAGAGAACATTGGCACATCTTTAACAGCACAGGAATTTGGTACCGAGTCCTTCGGGGAGTAATTACTTCATTAAATGCAAAAGAAATATAGGACTGTGTGTGAGTTATCGCCCGTGAAGAGAAGCAGGTGCTCCTAACGTGACTTCCAGACACCAAAGGAGATGAAGCCCTGGCGCAGCACACGAGCAGCCCCACGGATGGGCCCTCAGGTGGATGATGCTGCAGAAACAGCAGTGACTGCCACAAAAACATCTCCTTACACTGAGGGGCTACAGCCACAGCATCAGACTGACATCCACCATGGGATTTCACTCATTTACAACCATGTTTTATGACCAAGGTGTGCTTTGGTATGGAGGAGACGGAGCATCTTGCCCAACAAGCACACACCTTTCACTGACTCCATAGGGGTAACGCGTTTACTGCTCCAGCCATACTTCAGGATGGAGCAGTGAGTGTATCCGGATGAAAAATGCCCATGAAACTAGGACTAGGCCATTGTGTGGCACAACAGTGTCACACTACGGTGCTGCTGGGCATTGTGCCCTGTGCTGAAGTCGCGGTGTGCACAAATGCACCCAGCATCAGGCGTGGTGAGGGAGCTGGACCGGGTGCCTGGCCAGGGCCAGGGGACAGGGCTGGCAGCAGGGCTGGCTTCCTCAGCTATATCTGCTCCACGGTGGTCTCGTAGGGGAGTTTCCTTACAGGCAATGAAAAACAAATGGGGTGGTTTTATATGTCACATAATGCCTTGCTGTGGAAAGCAAACAAAGGCAAGAACTGCATTTCGCTTAGAAACATCCCTGTTTCATTAGGAACCAACTACATTTTGTCTTCAGCGACTATGAAGCAAATACCTGGGAAACATCGCAAGCAATCCATTCCCTGTCCTGGCCTGATCCAAAAAGCTGTGCTGACAGAAAGGCTGACACGGCCTGGGCCCGAGCCAATATGTGGTGTGTTTAGGGCCCCTTGGTGCACTCAGCAGGGGTACATCACCCTTGGGCTCTCGCCTCCCTGCCCACACCACTCCCCAATAGCCCCAGTACAAGTGTACAGCAGTGCCCTGGGTTCAGGTTCTGCACTGGTGCCACCAAGTCTGGGGCACCACACGACATTTTCTACACCCCAACACTAATTTGGGGCATCTGGGCATGACCTGTCACCCACAGCTCATGTCTGCCTTCACCCACCACTTCAGGATGGTTGATATCTACATCCAGAGCTGCAAAAATCCCACACAGGATGGATTTGGGATGCCTGAGGGCTGAGCACCTGAGGCACAGGTCAGGATTGTGCTCCCCCAGGGGGTGCCACAGCTGGAGGCTGTCACCTTGCTGGTGACAAACAGCACAGGAACTGGGAGGAAGCGGCAGGGAAGGGCGATGGAACAGAACCAGATTTCTTTATAAACTAACAAGCCACAGATGAACGTTCAAAGGAAATTACTCGAGTTTCTCACATAGTGAGATCTAGGTGACGGTGATTTGTCTGCCTACGAGAGGAAAAAACAGGAGATGTAAAAAAAAAAAAGACTCCTTTAAGCCCTTTATAACGGAGTTACGCAACACACAGCCATACACAATTACAGTGTTTCTTTACCACTTAAAACAACCACTCCAGCTCTGTCAAGCCCTTTTTTTTTTTTTTTTTTTTTTTTTTCTGCAAATATCAGCACTGTAACCAAAGTTATGAGTTTTCTCAGCATAAGAACATGAAAATATATGAGGCAAAGTGTTAGCTGGCATAAAGCAGCGGAGATTATTAGACTTGGACACCGCACAGACTGACACCAGCCAAGGATCCAGCCTTGCTTATTAGCCGCCCACTAGGAGAATTATATAAAAAAGGCTTTAAAAAAAAAATCAAACAATAAACTTGCCACCTGGGTGTAATTTGTGGGTTTCAGGATTTGTTTAGGTCATCACATATTTTGTCTCAAATGAAGCAACCGTGAAGTAGCACAGCATTCTGTCTGACATGAAATAGCTCCATAAATGGAGATAAATTAGCAGGAGTTCAGCTCAATCCCACGTCGGGGTTTGCGGTTTGTTTGGGCTTCTGCATCCTGCCTGCCCCGCGCCTCGGGTGCGAGTCAGCAGCAGAAAGCCTCTCCCTGCCCCGCCGAGCTGGTGCTCGGACCCAACGGAGCACGTAATTCTGTCTCTTTTTAGCTTTTTTACAGTGGATGACCCAATCTGGTGAGCTAACAGGAACCTTACATCATTCGAGAGCAGAAAGCCCTGTCCGTGTCTAAAAATACCTCAACTAGTTGTCCAAAAAGAGAGACAAAGTATGCTTCCCTAAGCATGCTGTAAATATTCCGCTGGACACTGGCCGTGGCGGCCTCTTACTCACGGATCCTGTCTTCACCATCACAGAAACGGAGACAAGCCCTAATAAGCCGCCTCACTCACCCAGTGAAGAATATTTTCCTGACAGCATTGTCCATGTTTTTTGCTTTTTTTTTTTTCCAAGTTCAGCCAAGGGGCTCGCACCGTTTCCTTTGTCAGCCCCCTTCCAGGACCAGAAACACGTGGGGATTTTTTCCCCAGGTCTCTGTGGCTGTCAGCTGGGTCCCACCCCTGCCCCACAGCAGGGACATGGCACACACGGTGGGGTCTTGGTGTGAAGGTGGGATGAACGCCATGTGCTCACTGAGGACAGGCTGCCAGCAAACATTTCCAAGTGAGTCACCGCCGCTGATGCTCATGGCTGAGAGATGCGGGGCAGCCCCTGCTGCTGGACTCCGTACCAGCTCCACCCCAGCCTTGGGTGATGAACCATCGGGAGGCTCCTGGGGCACTTCAGGAGCACTGCCCAACGCTCCTTCTGCTCTTCATATCCGATCTGACTGGGAAATGGGAGCTAACCAGCAAGCTGGCTCTGCCTGGAGCCAGAGCCGGGCTCTGGTGGTCTCCAGAGGCCCAGCCCAGCCTCACACGTGCTGTGGTTGTTCAAGCTATTTCGTTGGTGTGTGTTAGCCAGCAGAAGCTCACGAGTGTACTTCTGAAAGCGATCACGGACCAATACAACAGCCACAGCCCATGATCCCACAGCCAGACATGCAGCACCACCCTAGGATGTTAGCCAGCACACAGTCACTGCGAACGTAAAACCTTTCTCTGATCAGGCCTTCACGGTGAGCATCTGCAGGGGGGGAGTGGAGCTGGGGCAAGAGCAGCACCCATCCCGCAGCACTCCCAGTTCCTCACTTTGCTGCTTCTCCACCTTCAGCCCAACAGCCACTGGAAACATCCCAAAGCCATCTACAAAACCTCTACCCAAACCCACCCAAACCCCCAGACCAACAACCCATACACACATTTCTGCATATGAGCAAAGCAACACGGGGAGAATCCAACCCCCAAAGCAGCTTCTTTACTTTGTTGTAAATCAAACCATCTCAGTAACACCATCCGAGAAGCCTGATGAAGCTCTCTTTCCCCCCAAAGTTTAGGCTGTCCTCTGTGTCCATGGGACATGAGCCTGTGAGATGTGGAGAGATGGGCCGTGCTGACCTGGGGGGATGCTGGCAGTGGGGCTGGACTGGGGGGGATATGTGGGACCCCCCCAGACTGCCCCTACCATGAACCCAGCACTCCACTTTCTTTGCAAAGTATGGTTTAAAACACTCCTTCTGTCCATTTTTTTTTTTTTCAGTCTCTTAAAAGAACAATAGTACACCTATTTCAGAAATTCTCCAAAAGCACAACTCAGAAAAATACCTGGGGATCCATAAACCAAAAAGCTTCCTTGAACACATGTTTAAACTATTCATGGTTCTCCTGAGACCTTCTGAAACGGCACAATTGACTCCGCGTCCATGAAAACAGAAAAGCAAATATCGACCAGTGCCAAGTATTTGTATTCGCTCTCCCTCGGCTGCAGCCCTGATTGTTTTAAATGTAGTGCTGAGACTGAGATATTGAGTGGAACAGCGAGAGGTTCTTGGGGTGAACTAAAGAGCATGGAACAACCTGGGCCTGACGAGTCCTTCCCGAAAGCAGGAAGGCTGGGGTGATGCCACGGCTGCACAGGGACAGAGCTCTTAACCGAACCAACCATGGACTGACATCCATGGTGCTGAGAAAAAAAATTACAGGCTTTAGAACAATATTAAGATTTAAAGCCGTCCAAAAAGCCCGCACCATATTAAATCTTCAAAGAGGTATGTCAGGATTAAAAGGTCCGAACAATTCATCCTCCCTTCCCGTTTTATGAGCCCCCAGAACTGCTAGGATTTGTTTGATCTTGTAACACCTCACCTTGCATTCCTAAACAGCCATAAAAATTCCATATTCTTTGGCAACCAAATGCAATTTTGTGTGATGTCTTTAAAAGATGAAACAGCTTCATTTTGGCGAAGCCATTGGCTTCTCCTGCTAACTGGTGCTTTGTCCAAACAGCCCTCGGAGCAAACAATGGGGCAGCCGAGGGCTCGCAGTCCTGTGTGGGTTTCCCGACCCATCCGTCTTTGGCTTAAACCTCAGGAGAGCAGATCAGAAGGCCGGGTAGGGCTCCAGCAGGAGCTGCCTGTTTGTTTTGCAACTGGTTGTTTAACCACTGGGTGCCACAGCCTTACTCATTTGTTAAATGCATTGCTGGGGTGCCGGTGAGGACAAATTTGGAGGTAATGTTTGTAAAAGGCCCTAAAGTGCCTCAGAGAAGCAGATTGGGTTTATATTCCTAATACTAAATTAAAGTTTGGATATAGCTTAATTAACATAATGTAATATAGTGCTTGAAGCAGACAAATACTTAAAACATTATTACATAATGCTGGCCCTCCTTCACTTGTGAGAGTGTTTGTTGCTTCTTTAGAACGTGACGTCTTTGCTCCACAGCCAGGACCTTCCTAGGAAAGGCAGAGCAAGGCTGAGAAACATGAGGAGCTGCATGTGTTAAAAAAGAAACAGCATGATCTAACTCATCACTGAGTGGAATTGATGGTTATCCTAATGCCCACTAAACTCCCAGGATAAACTCCTCAAAATGACATCCCCCCTGTCGCTGCTGGGAGTTTTCCTACTGATGCCACTGGCCATCAATCTGAGACTTCAGTCCTGCTAGACACGGTTTTGTACAGTATCCTAATGGCCTTGCAGGTTCTTAAATATCCTTTATTTTATTTAAACTCTGAGGGCAAGTCTACTCCCAGTCATGCTACGCAGCCCTCTTAGCCTAAATGAGTTGCCCAGATGCAAACGAAGGCAGAGCTTTGGCCTGGCAGCTGCAGTTCCTGAGTAAGACATCACATGCTCTCCACTTCCTCGCGCTCTGCTAAATGGCAGACCCATTTCTCTGAGTAATGACAAATCCTTCAGCATACTTTAAACATTTGTTTCAGGCTCGGCTTTTCCAAGTCTCAGTAACTGCATGCGTGGAATGAGGGGAAAGAGAAAATTAAGTTACCATTTGTGCAGAACGAGTTCCTTCGAGGGGCGTGCTCTGCCAGGGAACCTAAAGCAATGCTCTGAAGGGATCGTACGAGCGTCTTCAGTGCTAGGAGCCTGTAGCCTATTCGTTACCTAATTATGTGACCAGAACCTAATGATACCAGAGGAAGGGAATGGACAAAGATGTGTCTGAACTTCTCTGAGCCGGCATGTTGAGGTATGTTGCCCTCTGACTGAGCCACCACATTGTCTCAGCACAGACCATGCCCATCCTAACCCTGATTTCAGCCCCGGGTAACAATGCCCTACAACTAAACCTGTTAAAACTAATCTTGCTTGACTGAAACCTATTCATGCAACCAGCCAAGCAGGTACGGGAAGGGTGCTGTGGAACCGAAGGGGATAACCTCTTCGCCCACGCAGCTGCAGCTGGAGAGGATGGGCACCAACACCCTGACACTGCAAACAGGGGAAATGCACAGCCCAGACCCGAGGGAGCAGCTACGGCACCGTAGGCGGGCGGCTGTGGGGCCTGACAGATGAAAGGAGCAGTGATGGATAGTGTTGTAGCAACAGTCACTGCAAAAGCAGAAAAGGGAACAAAAGAAACAGGATGCGGCTGTTTAAGGAGGTTGATATGTTACATTCCAGCAGGCATTTATGAATTCGTGCTTATGTGCTCAAATACAAATATTGGCAATTCTATTTTTTCGCTCACTCAGCAAAGTTAGGGCCTGTATTCAGGGTTTCTGGACTTGTGCTCTAACACGTTTTGTAATCTGGGTGCACAAACACTGAGATAGGGAACATTAAGAGAAAAATACAATACAAAACAGTAATTCAAAAGACCAATCTCAAATGGTTATGGCAATCTTTCAGATTCTATTTGCTTATTATTTGATTGCTTTTGGTCTGATTTGGTGCCCAGGAGACTCACTCCCATGAATGGTGGGATTTGGACACCAAAAGCATCTTCACTTTGGCCTGCAGGCTCTGGTAGGGACAGGAAGGCTTAGTCCATTCATTTTTTTACAGTAATCAGAAAATGAGGGTTGAGCCTGTCAAAGTCATTAGGAATTTTCCTCGGTACATCTTGAATTTTGGATCACACCAGCATTTCCTCAGCTGTTTCTCCTGTATCCCCTGCTAGATCAGCCCAGCCCATGGCTTCTGGCCATTATTCCTCACAGAGGTGATCGCTGCTGACAGGACCGTGCTGCGGATGTGCATGTGTGCACGCTGCTGGGGAGCTTCTTCATTTGCTGTCGGTGCTGCTGTTACTGAGTTTCTGCATTTAATCCTAGGGAATGATGGATGTTTTTCCTTCAGTCCAGCCTGAGCACCTCATAGAGTTTCACCTCAAAGTTCAAGCAAAATATTTTTCAAAAGATACTTTGGAAATCCTCCTCCAGCAACCCAATGAAGTGAGGAAACGGGGAGAGTTTGACTTGTTAAGCACACCTCTCATACCCAGCATAAACCCCGCCAAATATGCTCTGCTTTTGCAAAAATATGCTATGCCCCAGTCCCAGTGGATGTTTGCTTCAGTTCACACAAGGCAACAAAAAAGTGGTGCTGTGCCTGTGAGTGGTGCTCAGCTGAGGCCTGAGGATGCTTGTGCCTCTGTAGATAACTTCTGTGAAAGCCCTACAAGCGATGAAGAGCCTGAGGGGAGGGGAAAAGCCTCTGTGATGGTACAGACAGGGACAGCACGTGTCCTGGTATCACACCCTCAGCAGCTGATGAACCGGGCTGCGTTAATCCTGGCAGGCTGCATGGGGATAGGAGATTGTGTGGCTCATCACCCCGTTTTTTAGCTTGTTTTTCCCCTCTGTCCCTCTCAGGAAAAGGCTGTGGAATATTCTGGAATGGATTGGAAAGGTTCTGTGAAATCCACCTACAGAAACCTCTGTGATTCCTGAGGCTTAAATACGGCATCTGTGGAACTCAGCCTTTCAAAAACAGTGAGTTTGCTGAACTTATCTCTGAACGATAAAAGGCAAACTTTCCTTGACCTGCATAAATTGGGAACATTCAGCTTAATTTTCTCCAGTTGTCTGCATTCTGTAGCGGCACAACACCCAAAAAAGGAAGCACCACTATCAATGGGGTCCAGAGCTGGGATGATAAAAGCTGAAATCCCGAAGAAAGGCATGAACCTATCTGCTGAATAGTTGCGATTGCTTGCTTTCTACCACATGAAATAATGATAATAAAGACGTATTGAGTTTGTTTGCAGAACACCCCAGCAGCTGACGTCTGTCAGGATTTCACAAGAACAAAACACAGAAGTTGGAGTGTGCACAGTGCACGGGCTCGCGTTACGCGTGGGGTTTTCACTTTGTTCTTCCCGGCGCTGCTTCTGACAGGGAATCAGTCAGTTTAATCCCGTAATGGGAACAATTAGCCTTACAGAAGAAGCAGATCGCTTCTAATCTCATCTTCTCCTCGCAGTGTTATGCCAGCGTTTCTCGTTGTTTTCCCACCTGTGGCTCATCAGTCACGGGGTGCACAGTGCCGGCAGGGGAGCCTGGCTCATGTGCATCCTTCATCCATGTGCTCTGGAGCAGGACCGAGAGTGGGGAGAACACGGAGCCAATTCATTTTACAGCAAAACCAACGGGAAGCAGCGAAGTTTTAATTCAAAAAGACTGTGCTTAGCTTTTGAGAAGTACAAGGGAACATTCTGTGAGCTTCCCATCAGCCCTGAAAAGCCGCCTTGTCCTCCTCGCGGCCTTCCTTGGGGCTGCCCTTTCTCGAGGACAGGCTGCTGCTGTGCTCCGACAATCGCCGTGTCGCTGCCTCACGGTGCTCCCTGCCGGGAAACCCATCTGCCGGCCTTATCTCGTGTTTAGTCTGCACGGCTTTGGAGGCAGGGATTCATCCCAACCACACGAAGCTCTGGTAAGTGGCTGGCGGCCCGATGAGCAAGGACTGGAAGGGCACGTAGATGTTATCACACCACCATTTGTCATGACGACAGAGCAAACCACGTTTTGCATCTGTCAGTGTTCTTGTTTTTCATCTCCTGAGCACATTTTGAAAAGAAAAAAGGATCTCCTGGGCCCTACCACGAATCTGCTTGTGCTGCAGAGTCTGAGAGCCTTCGGTGGCAGCAGCAACCACACACAGCCCAACTGCTCGCACAGTTTTCTCTGTAAAATCCTACAAAGATACAAAGCCTTGGGATGCAGCAGCAACCACACACAGCACACCTCCTCACACAGTTTTCTCTGTAAAAACCTACAAATCTAGGCAGCCTTTGGAGGCAGCAGTCCTCCACACCTGCAGCTGGTTACAGAACAAGGACTGTACCGGACTGCCTAGATTTCTTTCATTACCCTAATGATTTATATCACAGCTCATTTTTTTTTCTCTGTGGGATGCCTAGATCTGTGAGATAAACTTTTTATAAATGATTTAGACAAACAAATGAATTAAACGGAATTCAGAATGACAGCTTCCAACACTTGGGCACTAGCCAAGGAACTTTCAAAAGCCAAAATAATAGCTCAGATCTGAGAGATTCTGCAAAGCCTATAAATTAAGTAATCCTTTTCAAACCAGCCGTCAAATCTGCCATAGGGTTGAGATTTGCCTTGACTTAATCCAAATAATGAGTTTCAAAATTAAATGTTTTCACAGGATGTTGTTCTTTGGATAGCTCGGATTTTTTTAATTATTAAGTAAAGAAATAAACCAAAACCCTTAAGAATTTGTTGTACATGAATATGGGGAAGGTCCCACAGGGTTAGAAAGGCACCAGAAAGTGCTAATTTAGGCAGGGGAGATGGAAATTAAGATGAAACTGTCAAGCACGGCTGATTAATGCATGAAAGGTTATACTCTGAGAAACACTGACTACTGGGAGGGCAAATTAAACCACAGCTGCACAAATGCCATGAAACTTTGCTTGGAGTCTTCACTCCCACAAGAATTTTGAATTCGTGTAATCAGCATCATTTCCAGGGACTGTTTCCAATCACAAATAATGAGAGGAACAGCCAGTGTCGGAACGTACAAACGAAAACTCCCAACAACTGAATTTCCAGCACAAGATTTGTTTTTAAATGGGAGCGCAACTGATGGGACGTCCAGCCCACAGGCGAGCACCCAGCGTGCTGCTCAGCACTGCTTTTAAATGCCCAGTGTCTGTGTTGAACTGCTCAGAAATGGTCTAAGGAGACATTATTAATCATTCCCTGCACAGCTAGGGAACTCTGTTGGATTCCCACCTTCATTTAAAAATGAAATATAGATATTTTTAAGGCCCAAAAAGTGCATCCCGCGAAACATGTAGGTACATTATTTTAAAATATTTCCAACAGCTGCCACACTGAAAGAGAAAGATCTCATGCCTAGGGTAAATACCATGAGCTGAAACAAAGGGAGCTATAAAAATATTTTCCTTACCTTAATGACAGAGGCATTCTAATTCTCAGGTGATAAAATTAAGCGGAGCTTGGAATTTTACACATGCTACATCAGACGTCAGTGTAACAGGAGCTCTTTCAGAGCAGTCATTCATCTGGAACCTCTGGGCAAATAAACTGCAAGAAGTATTTCAGAACGTGATGAATGTCACATTAAAATGAACTTTTCATCACATAGGAGCTCGCTACTTAAACGAGCAAGGTGGGGAGCTGCACCTCCCAGCATATAGCGGAGGATGCCTGCAGAGGTGCAGCTCCATGTAACGTGTGTGGCTGCCGAGGAGGAGGCTCCCGACTCAGCCCCGTTGCACTCACCACCTTTGCACCATCTCCTTTATTTTTTACCCTCGTGATCGGTCACGGAGGCATCACGGGGGGCTTGGAAGGGCTCAGCAGCATCAGTCCCCTCTGGCACTTGGCTGCGCTGCTCCAGGTCCCCCGTGGCTTGCAGCTGTGCCCCTGGGTGGCTCGGGGGACACCAGGGGTCAGGCAGTGGGGACAGACTGCAGGAGGGAAATAAGCATCACATGGATCCCTCCAGGACCTGACCGTGTGAGTGTGAGAGACAAGCACTGAGCACAAGTTGGGTTAACGTTTTTATCGCTAGCTTTCCATGCAAGGAATGGACCTGCCAAGTGAACCCTTACTGAACTCGTTGCAGTTTAATAATTTGCATGAGCACCAAATAATCAGCTTGTCACTTCTCAGACCTTCCATCACTGCCGCGCCACCACGGTGCTGCGCTGGCGTTTCCAGAGGTGTCTCTTCTAACGGGGAAATTGGGCACGACGGACGGATGAGTGAAAAGTGTAATTCCTAGCACATTCCCTGTTCCAGGTCATGGAGTCTCGTTGAATAGTTAATTGTGCAGTGAAACATACTCTGGGTAGAAAAAGAGAGGCAGAAAACGTAATCACAGATATTCCATGTGTCAGCATTCACACTGGGGACCCCACAAGTATTTGGGTGATTCTGCAAGGCAATGGTGCTGGGTTAGGGGAGTTAGCGGTGCCACACAAGAGCCACAAAGCTGCTTGGAAACTCAAGCTATGCCTACAGGAATAATGCAGAAATGTTGAGCAACTTGTCAAGCTGAGCTGCATGCAGCCAAGAGGGATTCCCCTGCTCTGGTGACCAATGTAGAGATTTATAGGCCCCCACATCAAAAAAAGATCCATCAAGAGGCTGAATTCTACCTTAAACTCCAAAAAAAAAATGAAGAAGCTTGAACTTAGCAAGCCTTTTGCAGATCTCTGAAAAATGCAGTAATTTATTGAATTTGCACTAAATATTGGGTATTTTTTTCACAGTATGAAAATGGAATATTTTTGGTATACCTGGGGCCAGTGCAAAGCCTCCAGCTAGAGAGGACCCGTGGCTGACTTCCAGCCTCCTGCAACTGCTCTGAGGAGAAGCAGCCCCAGTCCAGAAGAAGGTGATCTGCAGAGCAGGAGAGCCTCCTGGCCTGGAGGAGAACCACCAGGCTGTAAGGACACCAAAAATCACTCCCGTGTGGGCAGATATTCAAAAACTTTTTTGGGAGGTTGTTACTGGGGCTCCCGGGACCTCTGCGAGATGTCAGGGGGTGGCAAATGGAAAAGCTGAGTGGTGGTTCAACAGGGAACACGGAGATGGAGATGCACAGTTTGCCCAGTCAGTCTGTGACAACAAAGGCAGGAAGCAGACAGTGACCCCCGTGGCAAAGGAGAGCCCGAATGAAATGCTCTAAAAAGAAACAGGGAGGCGATAAGGCTGCGGGGTGGAAAAACACTGGAAACATACACAGAGAGAAATATTGGGGGGGGGAAAAAAACAGCAAATGGAGTGATGAGATTGAATTCATGAAAACATTTGACCTTTCTTTTGAGTAATGCGTGGTCTTTGTTAGAGCTTGCTATAGAGTTTCAGCACTCGGCAGAAGGAACATGTTGGAGATAGGGTGTTATTAGCTTAATGTTACGGCTTGCTCCCGCAGCAAGATCCCTATCATCTTCTGGTGATTCTGTCATTTCTGTTCCAGAAGTAGAACTCATTTCTGGAAGTGACTTAAAGTACAGCTGAAAAGTTATCACGTTAGGAGAAACAAAGAAATAGAAATCGCTGAGTCCGCTTTTGTTCCCCAAAATGACTGGGCCCTTTTCGGGCTGCAGAGCTGTGCTGGCTTTCTCAGAGGAAGCACATGTGGGCAGGTGTGGGAGCAACGGGAGGAAACGAGGCGCCTGGGGAAAGTGGGGCTCTTCAGCTAGTGGTCTCATTCCCAAAAACCTTGAAAAAACCCACCGGTGATAGAGGGGTACAAAATGAATTCCTGATGCAGTTCTCCGATCCGAGGGCTGGTCTACACATGGACACTTTCCAGCAGGAGGAATTCCACTGCAGATACTTTTATTCAGACTAAAACTGGCTCTACTTCAGCTCGGTTTAATGCATTTTGGAACGGAATTTAATTTGGAATAAGCACACCCACAAGTTTAAACTGATTTGGCTAATTCCCATTGTATTTTACTTGGGTTACCTTTTCCATCAGCCTTACATTATGTGAGGGGCAGCCTCGGCTGAGCATTCGAGAGGCCTTGAAGAGAAACTGTCCTGAAGTCAGCAGCTTTTTCAGCAGATTTCTGAAACGAATACTTTAATAGCGGGGGGCTCTGCGTTCTGATCGGCTACTTCCCGTGCCAACAAATTGCTCTGAAACCCTGGCAGGCTGCTGTGCCTGCCACTCACGGGCAGGCTGCATTTTAGAAACCACCATGGAAATAAAGCCCTGGCCATTGCCGGCACCGCACGGATCAGCAGCTCCGTTTGTCTCTGCGCTTTGCCTTTTCCCTGTTGGCATTGCTCTCACTTTACAGCAGACTTAGTTTCCTGAAATAAAAGAATTTTTCTTTGTCCTCTGCAGAGGGAATGAGGGCAGCACTGCCTGGCTCAGCCCCACGGGGCCGCATGCTGCTCCTGCCCCCCGAGCAGGACAGGGGGGACCCAAGCTGTGCCTCCAGCCCCCTGCGAGGCGAATGTCGGGGCTCAGCCGGGAAGCGAGCGAGGAAACCTCGGGCCAGCCTCCCCACAGCTTTCTGCAGCCCGGTGATATCATGCAGGAATGAGGCATGATTCATCAGCCCTCGCACAGACAAAAGTGAGCGTTCGCAGCCTGCGTGCGCGGTGGAGGCACCCGCCCGCATGGGACAAAGAGGATGGGTAAAAGCCCGGCTGGTCCCAGCTGCGTCTCAGCTCTTCTTCTGTTGGTCTGTTTCCATCAAGGCGAATAAAACTTATTGTATTTGGGGCTCATAACGCGTGCTTGCTGTGCTCAGGTTGCTAAATCACGGGGCTGCCCCAGAGCCCGCGGTTAAATGCCGCAGTTCCCACCCCAGCCAAGACCAAATTCCCCTGGAGAACCCGGGCACGGCAGCCTCCGACAAACCCTCCTATGGCACGAGCAAACACACGCAGAAACATTTCACAGCGAGCAGCACATAAATCAAAGTCGCAGAAACCGGGCAACACGAAGCTACTTCGCAAAAGTGGACTTTTCTAACAATGCCTCCTTTGTTTGGTGCTGTTTGGAAGCAGGGTATTTCGGCCCAGCCCTGTCCAGGCAGTGTGGGGTTTCCCAAGCCCAGGTCTCTCTCGCACCCCAATTTTCAGCAGGGACCCGATCAGCTGTGCCCATCGCTTCACCCACCCCACCTCCGTGCCTCGGGACACCCTCTGCAGTGCCAGCATCCCCTGGGTGCCCCCATGGGTGCTCGTCTGGGGCAGGCAGCGCGCTGGGTGGCAGCCCCATGGTGGCCCCACACCACTTGGCCAGCGGGAAGGGGCTGCACCGCGGGGTCTGACGCTGCCCTGGCCACCCAGGACCCCCTCCACGGGCTGGTGTGGAGGTTTCCCAAGCTGCTGTGACCCAAGTGGGTCATTCCGTTTGGAGTATCCTTCCAGACACCAGTGGTGGTGGACAGCAAAATGCCTCTGGTTTTACTGGAACATCACAGATTTCGTCATGTGCTGCTGGGGGGCAGCCAGGGTGCGTGCCGCAGTGCCCACGGGGACCGCACACCCCCAAGCAGCCACCCAAAAACCAAAATAGAGCCCAGCTGAGCTGCCTGGGTCAGGGGGTGCCAGGGCTGAGCCCCCCACCCTGCTCCATGACCGCGGGAGCTGTGGGGGGGCGCCGCCGGGGCCCCTTCGGAGCGGCAGAAACGAGAGCTGGGGGGGGGATGCGAGGGGGATGGAGGGGATGTGGGGGGCATGGAGGGGATGGAGGGGATGTGAGGGGGATGTGGGGGGGATGGAGGGGATGTGGGGGGGTTGGAGGGGATGCGGGGAGCATGGGGGGGATGGAAGGGGTGTAGGGGGCATGGGGGGGATGTGAGGGCAATGGAGGGGATGCAGGGGGGATGGAGACTCCCGGGGCCGCCCCCCTCCCCTCCGCCTCCCGGTCCAGGGCCCCCCGCCCGCCGCTCCCGCCCCGTCGGGGCCGGACCCGCCCCCGCGGCCCGCCTCTCCCCCCCCCTCACCCCCCCATCGGGGCCGTCCCGGGGCTGGGCGAAGCTTTAAGGGCTGCGGCGGCGGCGCGGAGCGGAGCCGGAGCAGGAGCGCAGCGCCACGGACCCCCCCCCCACACCCCGGTGCCACCACCGCCATGCCCCACTCGGTGGCCCTGCGCGGCCCCTCGCCATGGGGCTTCCGTCTGGTGGGCGGCAAGGACTTCAGCACGCCCCTCACCATCTCCAGGGTGAGCCGGGGGCCGTGGGGTCTGCGGGGTCTGCAGCCTCTCCCCCTGCTGTTTTGGGCCGGGAGGCACCGGGGGCTCCGGGGGGCGCCGTGCGCGGAGCCGTCGGGGGGCGCTGGGCACGGAGCCAGGCGCGGAGCCGTCGGGGGGCGCCGGGCGCGGGGCTGCGCGCTGGGGGCTTCTCTTTTGGGCAGCTCGGCTTTGTGCTTTGGGGTCGGGGGAGCGCTGGGTGCTGGGCGGAGGGTGCAGGGGTGCCGCTGAGCTCCCCCCGCTGGGCTGCGGGGTTTCGGGGGTTTTTCTGGACGTGGGGGGGATCGGGCGGTTCGCAGGGCGGCTGTGGCGTTGAGCTGCCCTCCTGGCGCACAAAAGCCCTCTGCCATCTCTTCGTTCACCGGCCAAAGGCGTGACAGAAAGTGGAAAATATTTACCCTGGGCTGTAAAGAAAGCTGGGGAGGAAGGCACCTTTAAAAGGACCTGGGGCTGTGTTGGAGCCCTGCAGTGCCCACTGCCCAGCTTCGTGGGGTTGGTTTTATTCCGGGCTGCCCCCACTCAGGTGGCCCAGTGGGGTTGGGTTGTGAAGGTACAAAGTGGAGAAAAGGGGGGGAGATGGATTTGGGAAGGACTGGGGTGCAGGCTGCTGCTCCTGGGGGGCTCGGGCACCCAGCTCTGGTGGGGGTGCTCCTGGGGAGGTGGGTACAGCAGCTCCCCGAACCCCCAGCCACGTGGGGTTTTATTGCAACTGAGCACAGAACCTGGGTGTCTGTACGAGCCTGCCTGCTGTGGAGAGGAACATCTGAATTTAGAGGAGGGAGCCTGCTCGGCTGTTACTTTGGAAAGTTTGGTTTAACGTTAAGCGAGAAAAAAACTCTGCTTTTGCATAGCCAAGCGCTGGCCCAAAGTGGATTCAGCAAACGCAGGAGGTGTGAGTATAACGCCCCTCTGGCTGGCTTTACTTTGGGCAGCAGTGCAGGGCTGGGGGTGCTGAGCATGGCACCCCCTTAGCCCAGGCCTGTTGTAACCCTGCTCCTGTTGAGGTGAGGGGCGATGCTCTGAGAGCAGCTCCCTGATGCTGCTGGGGGCTGACAACAGCCAGCTCTGCTCCCACCACACAGAGATGGTGCTGGTTTGGAAATAATGCCCAAAGGGGCAGCATTAGGGAGGCTGGGGGTGGGCATGGGCTCTGGGAGCTGGGCTGTGCTGAGATGTGGTTGGGAGCAGGTGTGCTGCGTGCCCCCCTTTGATTATGGAAGTGCATGGGGAGGCAATTAGGTGAATTGATGAACCAGGAGCTGGGGGAGCAGCTCTGCCCATCCTGAGGCTGGTGCAGCCCCCGGACCCCCAGCCCAGCAGCGGGGAGGAGGGGAAGATCCGCAGGGCCGGAGACAAAAGCGTGGGAGGGAGCCTCTCTGCAGGCTGATTGTGGAGGCTTTTGGCTGACTTCTGCCTGGTTCAAAGTGCTTTTTTATTTATTTTGTATTAAAATGTCATTAAATTACAAACAGATACTCTAAAAAGCAGCGATCCTGGTGGGAGGAGGGAGCAGACTCCAGGGCTCCCACCTCCAGCTGCGAGCCCCAGCTGCTGACATGGGCCAGGGCTGGTGGCTGTGGGGCTGGGGTGGCTGCGCCCCTCCTGGGGATGGATGCACCCCTCCTGTGCCCTTATGGGGCTTGGGATGATGTGGGGCATGAGGCTGGGGCTGCTCAGCAAGCCTCCTGTGTGTGCGGGACCAGCTGATGCCGGCGGCTTGTGGGCTAGAATTTGGGATGTGAGACATCTGAAAGCCACCCACATCCAGCTCTCGATGCCAAAGGCTGTCTGTCTCTTTGTAGCCCTGCTTCCAGTCACTTGTAAAACATGAATTCATCTGCGTGGGGTTTGAAAAAAAATATCCTCAGTCACCAATAGGTTGGTTTTGTCTAGTCCATGCTAGGCTGCTACAGGAAACAATTTCTCTCCAGACCTGACAGCTCCCTGGCAGTGAGGGAGCGCGCTGCTTGGAGCTGCTTGCTGCCTGCCTGGAGAACCCTCCCTGGGTACAGCTGCTTCTCCCAAACCTACCTGCGTGCTGTCACTTCACCCAGAGCAATCTTAAGTGTTGCATTGGTGGGATCTGACCCCAAAGAGGGGCTGTAGGAGGGGCGATGGAGCAGCCGGAGCTGGTTGTATGGTGCTGGAGCAGGAGGCACTGCTTTGGTGCCCAGGCTGGGGCGGGATGAAAAGGACAAACCTGGAAAAATATGGATTTGGCAGCAAGAAAAACAATGATCTCAAACAGTGCTGCTTTGGAGTAGGACTTGAGTGACTTACCAGGACTTGCTTTACCCTTTCACTCCCTGCAAAGTCCTGCGCTTGCACAGGTGCAGCTCGTGGTGGTGAGCCCTGTCGCTCGCAGCTGTTTCGAATATGCTCATGAAGTCAAGAAATGATTTATTTGTCTTGAAAGCAGGTCTCATCCCTCTGTGGTTTGATAAATCTTAAATGACAAGTGGTAAAGGTCTGATTGCTCGAGTCACTGAGAACAGCTGATGCTGAGGCCATGGCTTGAGCTGGAGCGTGAAGTGTTAAAGTCTTTAAAATGAAATCTTGGGTATTAAAGATAAGGAAATGCAAATACAGATGGGTGTGCTTAGGGCATCTGTCTCATGTGGCCACTTAAAAAGCCAGCTGTGCTTGCTGTCCCTTTTTTCCTTGTTTCTTCCCCTGTTTTCTTGGGAGCCACGGAGAGTAAGACTGGAGGTGGTGGCACTGCCCTGCAGGGGAGCCCAGGGTGGGACTGCAGCCTGTGGCTCTGTGCTGGGGAGGGAGCCTGGCTTGCTTTGTCCCCGTGGCTACAGCAAGTTAAAGCCGGGTGTAGCTCATCATGTAATGAGAGGTTCCTTCCCCTAGTGATATTTATAGGGGTGGGGGAATGACCCAAAGCACCTGGCCAAGGCCAGCTCTTAGGACTTGACAGAAAGTGGCTGTAGGACCTTGTTAATTTTCTGGTAGCTGTCAGCTGCTTTTCCTTGGAGGCTAACAACTGGACACTGCCTGTGCCTGTGGCACGGGGGCTTCCTGCTGCTTTCACGCAGGTACCCACAACGCTCCCTTTCAGCTCCCTTTCACCCGCCAGCACACCCAGCAGCAGGAGTGGAATAACTTACTCAGCTGCTTTCAGTGCTGTGCCTGTAACCACATCAGTAACTGCTGTGGTTCCGTGTGGGATTGCTGTTGATCTACCCCTTGCCTAGGATTAAAAGATAATCAGTCATTAGTGTAACTGGAGTAGCTGAAGGTATTAATCGCCCGAACTCACTTGTCGAGCTCTTAGAGCAGCCAGCGTCATCCCCTGCCCAGCTCTGCCAGCGTCAGTCCAGAACTCCCTGGCTGAGCAGGCTATTGACAAATGGACTGTGAATCCAGTATTGGAAACAAAAAGTAGTTTTTTAGCACAGCTTTTCCGTTATCTGCTGGCTCCAACATCGGTGTACCTGCTGGTCTCTAGCAGAGCAGCAAGAAATGCATTTGTCAGCGTTGGCTTGGAGCTGGAACAAGAAATAATCGGTCTGCAGCCCATCAACCAAGTAGTATGGTGTGGAGAGTTCAGGTTGACTCAAGTTTAAGCAGCTTTTATGTCTGAGCAAATACTTGCACCATGTAAGGTTGGGATACACAGAAGGAATTCTGCCGATGGAGGAATTCCAATAAAAGTTGTCTTGTTCACTCGTCTGGGCTCCCTGCAGATCCCCCGGTGCCACGCTGGGATCCTGACCACTTGCACACCAAATGCATGCACCCCGAGCCCTGTTTATGTTATGGGGTGGCTCACGGGTCCTGTTCCTGCATGCTCTGGGCTGGGGATGGCAGAGCCCAAACCTGAGGCTGGGCAGTGCTGGGCACAGGGGGGTGGTTTGGGTTAACCCCCTAAATCCTGACCTGATTGTGTGAATCCTGACACTTGGCAGAGAAGGCAAGAACCAGAGATGCCAACAAAAGGAGCAGGACTTTTTCCTTTGCTTTTCTGCTAGGCCAGAAAGTTGTTGCCCTGGTTTTATATGCAAATTTTATGTACTTGATTGTTTATTAAATGGAAACGGTCCACTTTGTTAATAGTCCCAAATGGACTGGAATAACTGCTCTGTGCTGATAAAAATCATAAAGCTACAGACACGGCTGACTTCTGCTGGCCTTTGGTATTTCTATTGTCTGTATAGAAGAAGTGAGGGATCTTTGCTGTTTCTCTTTGTTGCATATTATTGTTGTAACGTAATGATTCAAGTGGGGTGATGTTCTTAAGTGGCAGGAACTAGTTGTGCTTGTTGTTGTTTTGTTTTCGTTAGTCTCCCAGTGCTTGGTTGGTTGGTGCAAGGTCTCACATGAGAAATCTGTGCTCTTACACTTCAAGCTGTAGTGGTGCTTAACAGTTAATTTAACAAAGATAAGGGCTAACAGAAGTATGTTACAAATATGTTCGCTGCTGAACGTGTTCCATCACTGAGGCTTTATTTAATAACCGAGAGTGAAGTAAATGCTTGCGCTGGTTCAGGAGACAGTAATGGGAGAATAGGCTGGAATGAAAGGCTAATGGTAATTACCCTAATCAAGCACGCTGATAATCCCAAGTGGGAAACCGGGCGGAAAGAATGATTCACGCAGGTCCATTCATACGAGCTCTGACCTTGGTGCAAGTTTAGCAAAATAAACCCAGCACACCCTTGAAAACACTCAGGCCGCTGCCAGGTCGAACAAAGCAGAAGGTGCTCGGTGTAACCGGGGTGTTGAGCTTTTTGTTGTTGCTGCTATAAAACTGACATCACCTGCATTGTGAAGATGGAAAGATTGCCTGTTGGGACAGGTAGGCAGAGTCAGAGATCCTTTGGAAAAATGTCTGGGTGTATCTCGCTCCATACGAGGATAAAGCAGAATAAAAGCTTAATAAAATGCTCCTGTTGATGTGGGATGCATGCAAGGAAAATATATGGAATGCTGCTTTTTTATTTTTTTTGTTGCTTTATGGTTCAACAGGTGGTGATACATATAGGTGGTCCTGCTGGGGGTAGATCAGTCCTTTAATTTTAATACAAATATGTCATTATGGGTTATGTGGAATTAGTGAAGACTATTACAACTCGTTTTTTCTGGTAGCTTGGGGAGAAAAATGCATGTTACAAGTCTGCAGGTGTTACATAGTGAATCTCTAGAGGTGTGGATCCTTTTAAATGTAATATTTTAACTTAAATCGTTTGACTTCAGAGTTCTTAAAATGCATCGGCTCCTGGTTCTTAGATACCCAAACACTTAGCGAAATTATTTTTGTTCTAACCCACCTGTGACCACAGGTGCTGGAGTGTGAAAGAAAACAGCAGATCTCTCAAGATCTGGTGGAGCTGATAAAACAGCTAAAACAAACATGTTAACAGAACACACTCCACTTGATTTGTTGTCAGTGCGGAGCTGCTGGATGTGTACTGAAGCAAGGCACTAATATATGTAGTGAAAGCTCGTTAATGTAATGGGTTTGTACACTGCCGTTAACACCAGCTCGCAGTAAGCCCTGGCAGATAAGGGCTGGGAATGTTTGGCTTCAGCTTCTCGTCTTGCTTGAGGTTTCTGTGCGAGTACCAGATTCACTGGGTTACTTGGAGCAATCGCAAAAATGCAGAGCCACAGCGTGTCGTTGGAGTGGGTTTCACAGCCAGCAGAGACCAGGAAAAAAGAAACAAACGTTCTCACCATATAGAACGTATCTCTATTTAAAAAAAAAAAAAAAATGCTGTGCAAGAGCATTTCAGCCAATAAATCTCCCAGATGTCATAAAGATGCCTTCAAAGCCTGTACCACACTCAATCTTTCTTGTCAACCAGAGCAGCAGAAACTTGCAGCTCAGATTCACACCCATTAAACCTTAAGTACTTTGACAGAAACACGTCTCGTGGGCTAACAGCAGAGTACGTGCAAATGACATCTTAGAGTACGAGAAGCTGCAGAAAGCAAAATACAGCTGATTAAATAAGATGATTTTAAACAATTATTCCTAGTTATCAGTAACGGGCAGTGCATGGCTGGAAGAGAAACAGCCTTGAAGAACTAAAGCCTGTGTGGTTCGCGAACAGGCACCATGGGCTGGAAGCTCTGCTGGAAGGTTACTGTGCCCTGAGCCTGGATGCTGTCATCCCCCGAAAGCCAAAGCCACGGACGTTTCCCAGAAGCCTTTAGCACATGTAAAGCTTCCAGCACAAAAGGCCAAACCCTGCAAAATATCTACTGTGCACAAATAAACCAGGAGAAGGCAGTGGCACGCGGCCCAGCGGCAGCAGGGTGCATGATGTGACTGCCTCCTTGTTTCTCAGGGACCGAGCTGCAGGTTTGCTCCCTGCCTGAATTCAGACTGCTTGTGGTGAGCTGCTGCTTGACAGCACCTCTGCCACTCTCCTTTAGATCATAAAGAAAATATCTGCCAGGAAGATGGATTGAGAGAGCCTGTGTTTTAAAGGGAGCGCTGCGAGCACCCGGGGCCTCGCCAGAGCTGCTCCTTGCAGCCCCTGTGGCAGTCCCAGAGCTGGGCTGGGGGGCAGAGAGGGGGCTTCACAGCAGGGCTGGCCACAGACCCTCGAATGGAAATGAGCTGCTGAGCATGATAAAGGCTTCTCTGCTGAACTGGTGTGCCAAATGGTGGCTGTGGTGTGGCTCCTGGGGGACCTCGGAGCTGCTCCAGGCTGATCCACATCATGGGGTGTGCTGTCCCCCTGGGAGCACGGGGTGACCCTAAGTGTGGCAGCATCTGGGGTGGTGGTGGGCTGGTGCTGGGTGTAGCAGAGCAGCTCATCCCCAGCTTCTCCCCACCAAAGAGGGAGGAGAGGGGCAGCAGTGTGGTGGGGCTGAGGAGGGGGGGCTTCCTGCAGTCAGCCCCCTCCCATGGCTGAGCAACCTGCGGCTTCCTCGGCTCTTTGCAATTTCCACGTGGGTTACATGGCTCAATTTATATGGTTCAATTTGGTTCCTTGATTCTCATCCTCTTCCCTGTAGAGATCTCAGCCCTTGAGCTGGATTAGGACCTAAACTACAAATCTGATTCTAAATTTGGATTCGGATCCATCAGCACTTGGGCTAGGAAGGGGGGTTTTGAGTGTTTTGCCCTTCGTAATGCTTGTACTCTGCTTCTTTCCCTTTTATGCTCTTAAACGTCTTCCTTCTTATTTCTTCAGCAGTTAAATGAAGTCACATTATGTAAACAGTGCTCCTCGCTTGCTGTGGTGTGCAGCATGCCCAAGCAAAATCAAGATATGTTGGTCTCTTGCACTTCTCTAACCGCTTATATAAACGGATTGGCAAGGAAAGCGTATTAGTTCAAAGAACAATGCTATGAAAAGCTGAAGAGAATCCCTGGAAGGAGTGGTTAAAAGATTTGGGGAATTTATCTTCATTAGTTTGCCACTTAACTCTTGGTCCTTCCTGTTTTAAAAGATATTGCTGCTGTAAGAGCATCTGCTGCCTTGTGGTGTGCTTCCTGACGGCAGGACGAGTGCGCTTTGTTGGAAAGCTGAGAACTTTATCACACTGTCTTGAAAGCCTCTCAGAGGCTTTAATCAGGCCCTTTTGATCATGCTTGCAGAACAGAACATTTCCCCTGACTTGCCTGTAACAAACTGCTATTGATTTGGTTACCAAGTTATGTGGTCTGTACAGGTTTGTGCAGAATTGTGCCTTTTAACCCATTAAATTCATAAAGATAGTTCCGATAATTGATGGAGTGAGCTTTTTTTTTTTTTTTTTTTTTTTACAGTAGCACTCCTACTGTGTTAACCTATTAATATAATTACTTAATATAACAAATTAAGCTTTTGCTTAAGCATTCATTGCTTCTGCTTATGGTACCGGCCAGTTCCAGAGCTCCCTTGAACAAAGCTGCTTTCACACAGAGCCGCGGGTGCCCTTCCCCTCCATGCCCAGCACCAGCCCCTGCCCGCACCCCATGGAGCTGGTGGTGCTGCACCCACAGCAGTGCTGGGGGCTCACCCCCAGGGTTTGCTCTGCCCTGCCTGCTCCTACAGGCCTGGCAGGCACCTGGCTTTGGTCTACAGGAGGGAAAGAATAATGCTGCGTGTGTTTCAAGAGTAAACTCCTCTTAGTGCAAATAATCTCACTTACCAAATGAGATTGCACAGCTTCCAACACCAGCTGGCTTAGTGCAGCAGTTGCCTTAATGTGCATTATTTTGTTGGCCTGGAGTCAGATGCTAGCACTTAGTAAATCAGCACGAGGCCCCAGCGGCCAGATAAGATAGCCACTGTTGGGTTTGGGGCTTTTCCCAGACCTGCTCCAGAGCATCCCCTTGACTGGGGATAGAGGGTGGTTGGTTTTTTTTGAGCATGGCTTGGCCTGGCGATGTCTCCCACAGTCAGTGCTGTCAGATGGGGAGCAGACTGCCCTGGAGAAGCAGTGTCCCCCAGCCCGACGGCAACGTGGTGGCCTCCAGGGCATCTCCAGCAGCACCACGCTGCTCTTGTGTGGCTTCTCCCAGCTCTGCATCAGCTGGCGTTGGATTAACAGCAGTGGGAAGCACAGGGTAATGATAATTAGCAGCCTAATTTAACTGGTAGCTGGTGTTCATGTCAGTGCGAGGGTCACTGCTGTGGCCCGTGGTCATCGCTGGTGTGGATGCGTGAGCTCACTGGGCTTCCAAATGGGGCTGGATTCTTGCTAGCTGGGAAACAAGAACTTCTGGATAGCTTTATTAAAAATATTTAAAGGTCTTTGCTTTGGGTGTGCTTCTGCCACAGACTTGACTGCTCTGAATGTGTTATTGAGGCTGCTGTCAACCTGTGGCATGGGCAGAGCTCTCCGGGATGCTGAGTGGCCTCGTGCCTGCAGGGCTGTGGCTGTGGGGTCTGCATGGTACAGCTGGGGTGTGTGAGACAATGTTTGATGTATTTATCCTGCTCTGATTCCAAATAAATCCATTATAAGACGTTTTTATGGTTGTCCAAAAAAAATTGTTAAAAATCCTGTGCTTTGGCACGTCGTCTTCCTTGGGCTGTAGAAGACCAGGGCTGTCCTTGCAGCCTGGCTGGAGCAGGAGCAGACGAACAGCCCCGATTCCTCCAGCATGGGCAAGCTGGGGCAGGGCACAGGCACCACGGGACGTGGCCACACACCTCTGGTGGGTGATGTGTGCCCCAGGGGAGCTGGGGCTCTTGATTTGGGGAGCACGGGGAGGGCAGCACGGGGAGAGGGGCTGCAGCTTGTCCTGGCTCCGGGGATGCTGCTTACACCAGCCCGAGTCGCATGCCCTTGGTCTTGCCTTAATCTGTGTCCCTTTAGCCTTAATCCTACAACGGTTTGTCCTCTGCACCCACAAACAAAGAAGCCTTACTACTGTCTTTGTAACCCTCCCTGTTCGATACCCGTGCCTTTGATGGAGGGCCCTTGTGAGAACACAGCTCCGGTGACTCACTGCGGGATTTTTGCAGGGTTTTTAATCTCATAATATATCCAGTTACTCTCAAATTTGTGCACGCTTGATTCATGTCATGCATACCGTGGTTACAGCAGACCATGGCCCTGTCTGAGCATGAATGGGTGCCTCTGTTCAAAGCCCCGTGCCAAGGCCTCTCTTTGCTGCCCCGCGGAGATGTTACAGCCACGTGCAGCACACCCGGCTGTAACCCGCATCGCTTAGCCACAGCCCTGGTGTGCACAGCCCTAGGTTTGTCGCTAGTACACCTACAAAAAATTAATTTGTTCACAATGGTGGATTCTCAGCAGCAGGTTTTCCTCTGGAAAAGTGGCTGTTAAGAACCTGGAGCATTTTGCTTTGAGCCGACTGCTGCTGATGTGGGTGCTGGCTGCTAGCAGCTGGCTGGGAGGTGCATGACTGAGCCCTCATCCTGCTCCCTCCTCATTTATTTGTTCACTTCCATGTGGTAATAGAGGCTCACCCTATCTGGATACTTGACTCCAAATGCACGTTCTCCTACAAAGATTACATTTAACATTGCCTCCTTGTCCTTTGGGAGATCCTGGCTTTGGGGGAGGCTCTCCGCGTGGATGCTCACCGAGAGGAGCAGGTAGGGCAGTGCCCAGGGCTTGATCCTGTGTTCAGGTGCAGTGCAGTGGCCCAAAGCCTGAAGGGTTTGCCTGTGGCATCTTTGGTGGCAATGGCTTTGCACAGCTGGAAGTTGGGAGAACTTGGCTTGAAGCTCTTTAAACACTATTTGCCAACAAATACGAGCTCTGGACCTGACACGTTATTATACTGATTCCCAAGCTGCTGTGACACTGATGCTGTATCTCAAACTAATGAGTTCTTGGAGCTCAGCTCCGTTTCAAGCCCTCAGTCATCTACGTGGATATCATAAAATGCTAATATGAAGATGCTGCCAAAGTAACTTGAAATAAACCAGAAACTAAAAATAGGAAACAGCTAAGAGCCCCATTTATGAACAGCTTATTCTCCAAGGAAGCTGCAATGTGGTTAAGATCAGTGCAAGGGGAAAAATCCGTCAGACGTCCAGACAGCATTGAACAGACAGGAACAAAACGCAGCTGTAGTGGGTCAGACTGAAGGGCTCGGAGTCCAAAAGCCTGCTGGCAGCAGTGGCTGAGTGGTGGGCACCAAGGGAAACGTGTGACAACATGCGGGTGCGTGGAGATGCTTCCTTGGAGGAGCTGCCTGAGCTGCTGGGTGGCTTTCAGGTAGGTCTGGCAGCTTCTGTGGCTGCAGAAGGAGCTTTGTACTGGGTGAATATCATATTTTCTTACCCAGGTTCAAAAAAAACAACAGGACAAATTAATTCCAGGAAAAAAAAAAAATAATCTCTCCGGGGTTAAAATGCCCTGTGTCAGAGCTTTGCAGCTAATATGTGCTGTGTTAAGAAATAGCTCCCATTGTTTGCTCTGGGCTTAGTCATAGGGGAGCCAGGCTGGGAAGGAGGTAGCCAGGCAGGTTTTTGTGGAGCAAAAGAGCTGGCTGGAGCTATTGAAGAGCAAGTGGTAAATGTTGATTTGCTCTGACAACACAACAAAAGGCCTAATTCAGGCTGTCAGTTCTGCTTAGATGCAGAAAGTGATTTGGAGCTCCTCGAACACCTCCAGGTCTGTGTCTGGGTGGCACCTGGAGCTGTGGTGGAGGGGGAGCGCTGCTGCTGGGGTGGTGTGTGCCAGGCTGGCCTGGGGGTGCACAGGGCTTTGTGTTGTGTGATGGCCAAACCCTCTGCAAGTTCCCTCTGAAAATAAGAGCTTTAAAAAGCAAACAGAAGGAAAAAGGTGAAAGCAGATGTGTGCATGACTTCTTCTTTAAGAGGCTGCCTATTTAGTGGTAGCATGGGCTTGGTGGCACCACGACACAGATGGCCAGCACCTAGCAGCTAACCAGGCAGCTGGAGATGGGTTACCCTGTGCGCTGGGGGGAGGTGGAGGATGCAGCAGGGATTCTGTTTTCTGACTCTTGTGTTTTATTCTGAAACCAAACTTGGTGAAAATGGGACTTCTACCAACTGACCCTGCCAGGAGGCAGCCTCTGGTCTCGGGGCAGGCAGCATCCTCTCTGGTCCTCGGCACACCTCTGGACGTGGTGAGGCACGGAGCCATCATCTGAGGCAGGACTGCACTGGTGTAAATCAAAATTAAAGGAATCAAGGCGCTGTTACACTAAATACAGCTAGGTACAGAGGGACAGAAAGCCACTGTGCTTTGAGCCATGTGTTGGGTCAGCAGAGGGGTAGCAGATGCTCTGGGTGCCCGAGGAAATTGAAGGACACACATGTAGTTATAAAGAGCTTAAATAGGCGTCTTTACCTGTCCTGTCTGTGTTGTATCACTTTATCCTATTGCAAAAATTAAAAACATATTTGGGCTGATGTAACCGAAAGGGTAATTTCTCAATGTTTTTTATAGGCTGTAGGTTTGGCCTTACGTCTGACCACAAATGGTACCTGGACATGTCATTAGCTCCTCAGGAAAGACGTTAAGTTTTATAAGGCTTTGGCATTCCTACAAAAAACAGTAGGAAAGGGTTGTGGATGCTTGATGAGCTGCGTTATGTTCCGTGCAGAGCTGCAGAGAGACAAGTTGTTTGAATAATGGTCAGGAAAAACTGATGTCAAATGTAACATCTCCCCAGGAAGCAATTAGGGTGACTGCTCTCATCTCTAAATTACGTATTTATCCAAAGCAGAGAGTTTCACGTACTCCTCAGGGACTGATCCTTAAAACATGTTATAGGGCCTGCCAGCTAAAGGAGCTTTCTTTAAAGAGGGCATTGCATTGTTCGAATAAAGAGGTTGGATCTGATCATGTCCTGAGGGTGACAGAAAGCTCGTGCACCAAGAGCCAGCACCTGGTGGCATCGTATCCCTGACCCTCAAGGGTGCAGGGATGGCCCTGGCTGTGTCCCAGCTCTGGTAGCTGCTGTTGGCGTTGGCAAAATGTGTGGGTCCCCAGAGAGAACTCGTTTCAACCTGCTTGTTTCAATGGGTCTCTTTAAAGTGAGCGTTCTTTTAAGTAACCCTTCCGTGTTCTCCTGCCTAGATTAACCCTGGAAGTAAAGCAGCCCTGGCAAACCTGTGCCCAGGAGACATCATTCTGGCAATTAACGGGGAGAGCACGGAAACCATGACGCACCTGGAAGCACAGAACAAGATCAAGGCGTGCACGGACCAGCTGCTGCTCTCTGTGAACAGGTAGGTGCCGCATGCCGCTGGCTGAGGCTGCAGGTGCCGTGTCCATGTTACTGAGAAACACCTCTGTGGGCATTTCTGTGCAGCCTGCGACACCTTCCCATCCTTTTTGGAGCCCCTGCTCCTCAGCAGGTCTGCTCCTGGCTGGTGGGGCTGGAGGAGAAGTCCCAGTGCTGCTCCCCTGCCCTTCCAACGAGGGCGGCTGCTGTATCTGTCCGTGCTCCTTCAGAGAGGGAGATGTGGGAACAGGACAGCCTTGGGGCTTTGGTTCCTTACGTGCTCTGTATCAGCTTTGCCTGACACTTCTCCAGAAGGCTTGCAGCTGGCCCCGGAGCAGGCGTGCTGTTAGATCCAGTTCTTGATGCATCCCAGCAGCCCGTGTGGTGCTTGTGTGGGTTTTAGAAACAGTGAGACAGACTATTTCTGGAGGAACACTGGTACAATAAATGGATCCAGGTCACTTACACGTGTCTGGGTTCTCATTTGCACCTTGCAAGGCTCCTACAGGCTGAGTTGGGTCGAACCCTTCAAGGCAGTGGAGCTCCTATAGACAGGACCAAAAATCCCACCTGGGAGAAGCCTCCTGTTCGATGTGCTCCCACCTATCATTTTCCCAAGTGTCTGTGCAATTAACACACATTTGGAGGTGCTGCCAAATACATGTGAGGTTTTTGTTTACTTCTTTTACTATTTCAAAACAAACTGAAGATTTGGTTTTTTTTGCTTTCTGTTGGAACTAATCTTTTAGCTGAAGGCTTCAAGTGCAGGCCACAAATGATCTCGTCCCGCTGAGTGCTCCTTATAAGGCTGACACGGGACTGTTATCTCCAGTAGATTCAAATAATTTGTACTAATTGCCCACTTCAGATTAAAAAGGCATTTCCTGCTATAAAGAGCTGTCACTTGCTGTTTATACTTCTTTTAGGAAATATGTAGCTTCTGACTGGAAGCCTGGTCCCGGCCCATGGTTGCAGCAGCCCTGCTCTGAGCACATAGCACTGCCCCAAATGGGAAACCTGGGTTTGTTCTGGGGTTTCGTGAAGCAGGGTCTGCAATGCCTGGCTGCAGCAGGGGCTGCTGAGCTCAGCCTGTGCTGTGGAGGTTGTGGTTGCTTCTCTGGGGAAGAAAGGGGAGGGAAAAATGAAAGAAAATCCTTCATGTGGGTAGGGCTTCACATAGCCGTGGAGGATTGTCCAGTCTTCTATCAGATGAAGTTTTTGGGAGGCTCGACCACCTATTTACGCCCAACTGGGCTACCTGGAGCAGGACGAGGATTCTCTCTCAGTGCTGGTGGAGCTTTCTGTGGGCTGTCTGAACGCACAAGAGAGGTGGAAACACTCGTGTAGCAGGAGGCTTTGGTGGTCGGACAATGGAGCAACTTTTGTCAGGAGTTAGGATGCAGTTTTGCTGCAAACAGCTTTCACCTGAAGTCTGGCAGCGTTGTGTTCTCATGTGTGGGTTCCTGCTATCTGAATTTATAAGCTGAAGTCCAATTTTTTCAACCCATTTTAGCCACCAGAATCAACTGGCATCTGTCTGACTGAGATCGAACCACGGGTATTCCTTTTTTTGCCCTGAACATTGACATACTTCCACATTTGTGGGTTGCCTAGTGTCCTCTTGTCATGGTGCAGTTACTCGGTTACACGTTTATATTTGGAAGATAAAGCTGAGATGAATAGTGAATGGGAACTTTGTCATCACGGCAGCTTGAAGACTTCTTTCCATCCGTTCAGCCAGATGTGAGGCTGTGCCAGCGGCTGCCATCCAGCACTGCAGGGGAGTTAGTGCCCAGCAAAGCGGCTCAAATAGTCCTGGGACGTGCCTGGAATCGGAAACTGCTTTGTCCCTGCCTAGAGCAGGACACTGCCAGAGATGACTCAAGTTAATGAAATCATCACCTTTTCCATGGAGACTTCTTAATCTGTAACCTGAGGACAGCACCGCTGACCCCACTTTATGGCTGAAGAGAGGAGCAGGAGGACGGTGTCCGTCCCAGGACCTGGGGCAGGGTTTGGAAGTCGTCCACTAAGGGCATGCAGTGGCAGGTTAAAACCAGAGCTGGAGCTGTTAGGGCATCCAGCTGTCTGCTCATGGGCTTGATGGCATTGCCATCTTGAGACGATAATTTAGTTGTTTTGACCTTTATACATGTAGGCATGCTAAGAGAAAGAAGGTTTTGTTTTCCTTTATGCTGTGCTGACTGCAGTGGTTCCGGAGTGATTTCAGGTGCCCTTTAGTCCTGCCTGCTGCAGTTCATCCAGATCCTAGAAAGTAAGGAGATGACTTTTCTTGTGTCAAAGCCTTGGGTCCAAGTCTCTGCTGCCGAGCGACTGCTGGTGGGGTTATTTGGTGGCTCTGCCTATCGGAGAAGTCATGCTGACAGCAGAGAGCATCCATGGGCACAGCCCTGCTGTCACCCAGTCGTGCACAGAGTGGTGCTCAGCTCGTGGTGGCAGTGTACTCGGTGTCAGCAGTACCTGTGAGAGTGGCTCCTGTTGTCCCAGCAGAGGTTCCCATCCTGGTCGCAGTGCAGCAGGACGACATCCAGCCCGACGCCTGCTGCCCCAGAGCAAAGGGCAGCATTTTAAAAACCACAAGACCGATGCACACAGCTCCTGGGGACGATGAGGAATGGCTGCGTATGGGGTTTGGTTTTGGGAACGATATCCTAGAGCTGGTGCAGTTACATGGTTCTTCAGAAAGCAAGCACCTTGCGGGGCCTTGAGAGCTTTCTGCATCTCCTTAGCGTGGCCTTGCGCTTGATAGGAAAAACTGAATAGCTTGTTTTCTCTGCAGAGAGAGAAGCAGCTCCAGTGACACGTCATTAACTCTATTTTTAGTCTGGCCAAGCAGAGTGCTCGGTGACATGGCTCTTGGACTTCTCCCCTGTCTCCTGAGTGACCTCCTGAATCCAGCTGCCTGTGCCCAGCCGTTAGTCAGCGCGGGCGGCACATCCAGCAAAGCCTTGGGAGCAGCTCTCGAAGAACACCATGGCCTCATGTCTGGGGTGGCTGTGGGTGTCCAGCAGCTGTGTGTGCAGTATTGCTGGTGTCCTCCTGGGCTCTGCAATGGGACTGTGCTCTGGGAGAGCCCCGTGTATGGATGAACGGGAGGCTGCTTGCTCATCCCGAAGGATGCTTCCCAAGCAGCACCCTTTCTGCATGCCCCATTTGACAAAATTCCCTACGGAGTGATTAAAAAGGCAGTTAGTGTCTGAAGTATTTGATATAACAAGCTCAGTGGTCTGTCTTTTATTAAATACACATAAGACTTGGTGTTGAGTGCCTTGCCAAGCATGGCTCCGTCCCTCTGTGAGGGTGGACGGGGGCGAGGCAGTGAGCTGGGTAGTGGAGGGCTCCCAGGCTCCTGGTGCTCTCTGGGCTTCTTTCTGTGCCGTGCCCTTTCTCAGTGAACCCCTGACGTTGTGTTCCTGAGATGTATAACAAGATTGGGTTTGTTTTTGAATTGTTGAAAGTTCAAATTTAATTGAAAGTTGAGCAGGAAAGTCGGAGTGGGTGACAACCATACAAGGAAAAAAGAAGCGAGTTGTTGCTGTCTGACAGGGCAGGCTAACAGACCTGGGTGCCCTGACACTGACCAGTCCTGCTGGGTTTTGGGTGCCCTGGCAATGCAGACAGCCCCTTGGATTTGGGAGATGTGGATTATATTTATCAGATTTGCCTGAAAAGGGCTCTTGGTGGGAAAACAAGTAAGGATGACTGGTTTGTGTGCAGAGCAAACCATCAGTGTGTAAAGCTTTCCCACGCGCTGCAGACAGTGCTCCTCACCGTGCTTGGAAGGAAACAAGTGAGTGGGACATCTGCAGTGATGTGGGCTGGCAGTAGCGAGGTGTGACTGTGTGGATGGGCTGCAAATAGCTGCCTGCATCTGTCCTAAGCACAGTCTGTCATTAGAAACATCGCCCTGGCTTTGGTTTTCTCTTGCCCAGCTGCAAGGCGGTCTGCCCACGTGTGCCAACTGCAGTGGGTGGCCACTGGGGAGCAGGAGGAAGGCGTGCTTGTCTCCGTGGGATGTTTTTGGTTTGGGTTCTGGTGGTGGTCTCAGCTCTGTCACAACAAGCAGTGAGCAGGGCAGTGACTGGCAACGGGATCAGCCAGAGCTGTACCCCGAAACAAGAAACCTGCAGCCTCCTGGTCACCAAACCTGACCTTCAGCAGGCGTCTCCAAAGGAAGCGCGGAAATGGGAGGTTCCCACTGAGGCATGAGGTGGAGCAAAACCAGAGAAGGGCTCAAAAACTGCATTGGGGCTCAGGGCAGCTGTGTGCACCTGATTCTCCACTCAATTCTGGGAGGCTGGGGGAGGCAGTGGCTGCAGGCACTGGCAGCTGAACTCAAAGCGTGGTAAAAACAGGCAGGGCCAGGCCCTCCTGTTCTCCAAACAGCAACAGCCAGCAGTCACCTCGGGTGTGAGGAGCTGCAAAAACAAGATAATTGCAAGCTTGATAAATCACGTCTGGATCCTCTGCAGCAACGTAGGTTCAGATGAAGAAGTCGCTATTTAAAAATCAGTGTTTGTTCCCATAACCAACCTTTTCTCCTCCTGGAAGGCAGTTGGCACACAGGCAAGCACATAACATGCTCTGCCCAGAGATAACCCGCACAGCAATGCAGCTCGTCCTGTTCTTACATCTCATGTTGGAGTTCTGTTAGCGCTCTTAAAGCCTTGCCAGCTCCTTCAGATCGGGCTGTGCCTCAAGTGAAAGCAGGCACAGAGCTGGTTTGAGCCGCTGAGGGCTGGGCACACGGAGGACCTCGGGCGCCGGACAGGAGACCTCGTGGCATCGCTGTTCCTGCTGACGCACGTCCTTGGCAGTGCTGCCCAGGCCTGCCACTGCCCCCCAGGGGAAGGGCGAGCCAAGAGGCGTGTGCTGGGCTTCTGCCCTCTGCCAGCCAGTGGTTTTTGGGGTTACATTTCATTTTTTCTAAGGTAGCTGGCCCTGAGCCCACGGTGGGAACGCCTCCCCGCATGCTGAGGGTCAGGGTAGCGCAGGGGGACCCTCAGCATGGTGTCAGTGGGGCTGCCCCTCATGCACTGATGGCACTCGTGGCACTGCTGTGCCTTGTCCCAGTGAGAGGTGTGGGGGAAGCGCTGGCACTGGGGAGGATGAGCTGGGTGGGTCAGGATGTCCACACCTACATCAGCCCAGTGCTGTGTCAGCTTTGGGTCCCTCGGGTCCCCGGGCGAGGCAGCAGTGTCTGCAGGAGAAGGTCGGTGGCATTAGGCATCCCTCATGAGTTACTACGTGCAGAAACGTGGTGTGCAGGTCTGGTGTTTAATCATAAAATCTGTGAGCTTGTCCGGAGGCCAGGGATTTCAGAGTTTTTAAATAATGCAAATGTGTGGACAATGATGGTTGTGTGGTAAACTTTGTTCTCTTTTCCTCACTGTGGAATTGTCTCTAAGGTACACAAATGAAGAAATTCCACGTCAGGAAAGCATGCATGTTTATTCCTGCCCCGTGAATAGTGTGCTCGTATTCCTGTAACTCACAGAGAGGATTTCATGTGTGTCTTGAGTCTGATACTTAAGAAATAATAATGTTGCTGCCTCTTTTCTCAGTGTAATCCAGTGGTAGCCCTTTATTTAGGTGATAATCCTGGGCTCCTGTGCCCGGGGCTGGGTGGGAGCTGCAGACCAGCGTCAAGGGGCCCGGGGCTGTCACGCCTGCTCTTCTCTGAGATGGAGCTTCTCTGCAAGCTGCCCTCCTGGAGGAGGAAGCCCAGGGGTGAATCTGCCAGGCATGTAGCCTCTGGAGCCCTGCAACTTCACAGAGCTGACTTGGAGCCTCCCCTGGCTCTGTGCACGTTTTTCTCGTGGCTGCAGCGCGTCTGAGCCGTGCAGTCGGAGATGGGAGATGGGAACCGTTACAGGGTGTGATGTGCTCTTACTGGAAACTTGAGAACAACTGAGTAAGTGAATCACAGCTTCCCCTCGGAGCTGTGCGAGGACTAACAGGGGAAAACCGGCAGCTTTCCAGCGCCCAGCTCCTCGGGAACAGCTCGAGCCAAGAGGAACGAAGGGAGAAGCAGCACCACGGCCTCTTCTGTATGTGTCCTGTGTGAGCTGGGGCCCCTGTGTGCAGTGAGACACACCTGGCACTAGCATCTTTGTCAGTATGTGTGAACTCACCTTGCAGAGCCAGTGAAAGCCCCATGCAATGCTGCAGGGACTGATCCTGCACCATACAGCTACCACAGTGAGCCTGGAGTCATGAGCATCTGCTGGAGCTGCTTTCCTGCTTCTTAGAAGGGTAACAGCTATATGGGAAATAAAAATCACCTCTGTGGTCATGACCTTGATGATGTGCTGTAGTGGGAGGTGGGCAGTGATTTCCAATCTCTGCCCCAGGAGGGACTGAACAGATTGGGGTGAAATGCAGCGACATGCACACGCAGCAGAGGTGTGTGGCTGGTGCCTGCTCACGCCTACAAGCTGCACAAGAGCAGGTTGCAGCATCCCAGATTGGGCTGGTGCCCCTCGGGGTGCTGCTCAGCCCTTTATAAAGGAGCAAGTAGATGCCCAGTAAGACGCAGTTCTTGCAACTTGAAAGTAGCTCTGTAAATGTGGAGCGAGTCTTGCAGATCATTACCAGGTGAAAAAACACTTCAGTAAAATGTGCCAGCATATGCAAGTAATTTCTGGAAAAATGATATTGAGTCTTTTTGAAAACAAATTGTGGGATAAAAGGTGTCTGCAACTTTCTTTATTTTCTTTCGTGTTGTCTTGTTAATGGGCCTGTTTCCCATGAAGCCCTGTGTCGAAGGCCTAGCACTAACCTGGGTAGAGTTATTTTTCTTAGGATTGTTCTAGCAGCCATTAAAATAGAGCAGAGCATTGTTAATGCACAGTAATGATTTCCACATAGCTGACTTTAATCCCCTACAACACATCTGAAAACACTTCTCCCGTCCTTGAGCAGTAAATTAAACAACTCGGAACATTTGAGCGCGGTGTCTGATCTCTCACCCATTACGCTGGAGAAGTGTGATTAGTTTTTGCTGTTGCCTAAACACAGAGCTGGGACTGCTGGCAGCACGAGGTGCCTCGGGGTGGCCACAGTGACCCCAAGGTCCCTGCTGTGCCTCCATCCCAGGGTCCACAGGGGCCCGTTGTGCTGGGGATGCTTTCCTGAGTTAGCTCGTGCTCCCCTGGCAAAGAGGGGGGGGTCTCCTCCTCACCAAGCCTCAGAAGGTTTTCATTTCGCTTTGGTAAGGCTGGCGATTTCCCCAGTCCCCTTCGCTTTGTTTTTGAAAACGCCAAACAGAACCTGAACTGTGCCATATCGGTTTAATTTCAGAGCAGCTCAACTGGAAACTGCAGCCGAGGTCAGTCTGGGTTTGTTCCGCCCTCGCTGGAAGCTGCACAGGGCTGCGTCCTGCTTGCTCCAGCGTCTTCCTTACTCCAAAAACTGGTCGCTCTACAGAATTGGTGAAGCCCTGGAGTTTAATCATTAAAAATGCTAACTATGAATGGTCTTCTGCACTCAAGCCTGCGGTCTGACCATGCTGTCCTTAAGTGTACAGACACGATGACTTTGGAAGCTGCCAGTTATCTGTGTCCCAGGACAGCCGCCGTGGCTTGTTGGGGTGCAGTGGGCTGGGAGCCGCGGTGTGGAAGTGGCGGCAGCACCAGTGCCTTGGCTTAGCATGGAGAGAGCTTGCTGTTGCTTATCGCTCTTATCTCCTGGAAGCCGAGCCACTTTATGAATCTCATGTCTTACTCGTTGGCAAATTGAAATCTTCGGGGATTTTTTTTTAAGCTGTATTTGGCGTGTGGTCTCCAGAGCTGTGCAAACAGGAATGTCATAACCGCCCGCTCCTCGGCGGCAGTGCGAACAAACAGCAGGCTAGTTCAGCACAAGAGGAAAAAAGCACGGAAATTATAACCATGATTTCTGCCAATGCAATTAGGCATTCTCATTGTTCTGAGCCTCCAGATGAAATTCTTAACGTGGAAGCAATATACACAGCACTGGGTGACGGCAAAAATGGAGTCGGGGTTGTTGGGAACGCTGCCGTTCCTGGGAAGGTCAGCTTCCTTTGTCCCAAAAAACAACAGTCTGAAAGACCCATTTAGAAGGAAGGGTCCCAGCCTACAATCAAATAACTGTAGTAGAGTGTTTATCAGAACCAGACATCTTTTTCGAACTGTGACAAAGAGCAAGCTCTTTGTTGAAAAAGCAGTGATGGTGGGGGCCCTGAGTCCGTAAAGGCAGGGCTGCATGCTGACAGGTTTCGATACAGGACACTGGAGGTAAAACTTTGCATCAAAGATTCCGGGATTAAAACTGCTCCTTGTTCTTCACACTTGGACTCTGCAGATAATTAAACCAAAACTGAACCCGGTGTGCAGCTGGGGCCAGAGTCCAAGGAGGGATGCTTGGCTGCAGCGGGTGATCCCAGGCTATGGGAACTAGAGCTGCTCTTTGCATTAAGTGGTGCATGCAGGCTGTGAGGTTAAACACAGCAACCTGCTCTGTGTGTTGTGCGTCTGATCTCACCATTCATCCCCAGTGAGGGTGAGAAGCAGTGCAGAACAGGAGCAGCTGGCTGGGGCGGCCTGGGGGAGCTGTGCCCGAGGCTCCTGGTTGGGAAAGAGATCAGGGAAAGCTCCTGGGAAGCCTCTGGGCAGTGACAGCGCCCTGGCCTGGCAGGACTGAAGGTGCTTTTGTGAACAGAAATTGGGTTTTAGGGCCTCCTGTCTGCAGCACCTGGGTAGGAAGGGTCCAGAGTATTCCTACAGGGTCACACAGCCTTCTCGCTGGAAGGCATTTGTATTGCTCCTGCTGTGTTCTAGCGTGTAGTTTCTGCCAGGCTGCGTGTATATATATGTTCTTGGATATTTTAATTTATTTAATTTTAAGCTGAGTTTGCTTTATGTCCTATTTCAGAGCTGAAGGGAAGACCTGGTCGCCCCCCGTGCTGGAAGATGGGAAGGCGCAAGCTTACCGGATCAACATCGAGCCCGAGCCGCAGGTACGGGGCAGGAGCTGGTGCTGAGTTTTCAAATATTGCTCGTGGTTTCCCTCTCCATGAAAGTCATTTGTGTTAGAGGCTATTCCATAAGAGCTTTTTTCAGTGCTCACAAAGCCCCCATGAGCAAATGGTGTTGGCTTGGCTGTGTGGCTGACTCCTGGAGCTGGGCTTCCCGAGCATCTCAGGGTCCCGAGGCCCCCCAGCCATCCCTCAGTTCACTCCAGGATGAACAAAGAAGCAGCCAGGGTGATGCTCTGAGGGGTGGCGTTCGCTTTGTTCCCTTCAAGGAGGAGTGAGAAAATGCATTGACAGCAGGGAAATGACCAAACGATGAGCTCGGCCGCTGGGAGGACGGGGCCGGGCTCTCCAAGCACCACCAAGAGCTCCTCGGTGCATTCACACCCCTGAATGCGTTGGCCATCGCAGCCCTGTGACACATCCATGGGATCCGTGAATGTTTTGCATTCCCATGTAGTGAAAACAGTCAGCAGACAGGGGGAGGGCATTTGCTCGTGCCACAACGTGATGACCCCTGGGATGGCCGTGTCTGCCAGCCTGCCCCGGTGCCACAGCGGGAACACTGCTCGTCCCTCTGCCCTGCTGGGTGATCTCTAGCCTTGGCATCAAGTTCTGGCTGCGGTGGTTTCATTAATCAATTATGGCAATCTTTTTTTTTTTTTTGACAGGGTTTTTTAATAGACTTTGATGTGCCCCAAACCTTATGAGTAATGTTAAATAAGGAACAAATGTGCAGCAGTTCCACTGCCAGATACAACATTTCTGAGGTTTAATGCAGATTAGATTTGATTCTTACTATTAATATATGTTACATGTGGATCTTTTTAAAAAAATTAGTCAACTGCATAAAGCATAATGAAGGGGGCAGTGATGTGTTTCCCTGAATCCAGACCTACACTGGAAATGTCTAAATGTGGAGTAGTCAGTGGCTAACCAGGCAGCTTTGTGGCAAGGCCCCAGAAGAGGTGTGGGAGCAGGAGCGAGCAGGTACAGTGAGCACGTTCCTGTTCTTGCTCCTTCCTACAGCTGCAGCCGGGTGGGCAGCAGACCTGTTCCTATATCTCCTCGCTCAATGTCCTCCTGGGTTCCTGGCCACTAGCTGTCCTCAGCCCTGGGTTTTTGCAGACATCCTCGGCCTTGCCTGATGCTAAGGGTGATGGCAAGCCCCAGGAGCACAGCCCCTGGCAGGAGCTGTCCCTGGAGCAGAGCTGGTGGTCATGGATCGAGCTCCCCAGGACCCGTGGCGCCAGTTCAGTCCCTGCAGCGACCTCGTTTGTTAGGTAGCAGGAAAGAAAAGGCTCATTGTAAAGTAACAGCTTGGCTCCGAACGTGCAACTCTGAGGTGTGCTTCCTTGCATCTGGAAAAAAGTGCTCTGCTTTGAAACATGGGGAGGCGGGGGGGAAATCCTGCTGGAATTCTGCCCTCAAATTGCACGAATAGATCTGGGGTTGTCTTTGCAAAGGTTTATTGTCCTGGGAAAAGATGTCTTGAAAGTCTCAAAGTTTTTTGACTTCTGGCTGGAGTTCCCCTGCCCTGAGACATGTGAATGTAGGCAGAGTGACTAAATTCATGTGATTTCTAGGAAAGCATGTATCCCATAATCTCACTGTAGTTTATTGTTTTAGGTTTATTATTGTGGAAGGTGTGAACCGGCTGATAAGCTCTTGTGCTCTTTGTCTTCAATTCTGTTGTGGTTTGTCAGCTGAGCTTTGTGGAAAACCCCTACTCCGACCAGGAATGTAATCAATCCTCCTTATTAAAACTTTGATTAATGCCATGACTGCAGGGAGTAATTGCCATTGGAATGGAAGAACTTGGAAACTGGGAGTGCTGCTTGCTCGCATTTAGCAGAAATGTGAATCATCTCAGTGAACTAACACTTAACTGATAACCAAAGTATTTTTTGTACAGCACAAGGCTTTCTTTAATAGCTAGAGCATGTAAAGAAAATGATGAATTTGGTGACATTCACTGCGTCCTAACCGGGGCTGTGTGTTTGTCCTGCATGAACGTGAGCCACCCAAGCCGTGCAGGGACATTTGGAGTAGCTTGTGCTCCCCAGGGAGCCGTGCCCTTGTCGTGTAGTTCCCATGGTGTGGATATGGCATCACTGTTATGTGCTGTGACCTCCTGCCCAGCTGTGAATCAGTCCTGGCCGCCCCATTTTAGCATCAGGAGCAGCGGCCGAACCTCTCCATGGCCAGGGAGAGCACAGCACCAGTGTGTGGGATGGGATCGCTTCCTGAAAATCCCCGTCCTCGGCCACCTGCGGTGCGAGCCGTCCAGTCAAAACACGGCCATGTGGTGCTAATAAAAGCGTGGGATGTTTGTTTTCTTGACCGGAGCCGTGCTGCTGGAAGTGACAGCTTTCTGGCCATGCTGGGCCGGCAGCGCGGCCTGCGAGGCAGAGCCGTGGCCGCGCTCCTCGCCGGTAGCTTCATGTGCCTGGGGTGAGCGGGATCGCAGTGAGTTCAGCTGGCAGTGCACATACAAGGCTAGCAGGGGATGTGTGTGTCCTCCCGGATCCGGGCACTTGGACGGAGCCAGGGCTGGAGCCTGGCCTTCCTCTCGCCTGTCCGCAGCCCTGCAGCAGGCGGTTATCGCTGCGTCCCGTGGGAGTGGTGCTGTGGTGCCACTGTGTCTGTGTAATGTCACCAATGTGGTTGTCACAGGAGGGCTGGGCACATTGGCTTGGTGCTCCTGGTTCCCTTTCTGTCCGCCTTGGTTCTCCCTTGCACCATGCCCAGGAGTTGTGGCTGTCCCAGCCCAATGCAGTGCTGTGAGGAGCAAGAGCCAGCCGTGCCGTAACGTGGGATAGTGGTGCAGGCAGCATGGGAACGCTGTTTCTGCTCCTCACTTCATTTTTTAATTATAACTTTTCCCCTATATTGTCTTGTTTTGTGGTTGACTGTGGAAAGCAGAACTGTGGCACGGAGGGATCATGAGCACAGCCCCCAGGATACAGCCAGCTGTGGGCATGTGCCAGCATCCCCGGTGGTGGGGCTTGGCTCCAGATGGCTCCACACAATTACAAGTTCTTCATTAATTTATTTTCCATTATGTAAAAAGCTGTGAGGCTTACCAGGAACCGAGCTGTATCTACAGTGTGGCAGCACAGTCTTTGCTGATGCTATAAAACTGCTAACAGCTTGAAAAGGGTCTTTTAATATTCTTATGTTAACTTTTTGGTCTCATTATGTTGTCTTAATAAGGATGAATTACTTCTCATTTGATTAATTGGCTTAGAGAACTGCTTCGAATTCTTACCGTGTTGGTGCTGTGCAGGGAACTTCCAAAACCATATTTGCAAAGGGCTTTTTGGCACGGGCCATCCTTATTTTTGTAAGTCTGGGGTTAAAGCCCCCTGGAGAGGGGGGATTTCTGTGCAGCTGGGGTGATGCCTGCTGTGGGGAGAGCTCAAGCCCTTGTGGCAAACCAGCCTGCAACCCCTTGGAGCTGGAGCTTTGTACAGGCTGTGAAATGTCTGCCCGTCCTTCAGGGAAAACAAGGGATGAGATAATGCCCTGGCACGGCGCTGGGCTCCCGGCACATGGGAACTCCCAGCGTGTTGGTTGAGGGCTGCGAACAGCAGAAACATGCCCCGTCCTGACAGCCCCTGAGCTGGAGCCAGCCCCGTGCTGCAGGTCCTCGGGCAGCGTTTCAGTCGGGTGCCCTGGTTCTGTACCACCTCCAAAACTCGCTGATCTCATTCACCAGGTGGAGGAGCTGCTCACGGGCTGGTGTGTGCTTGGGGGCTTTGTTCTGCGACCTAAGATTGAATTGCCTGAAAGCAAATGAATTTCCTCAGTGTGGTGTACTGCGTCGAGCTGTAGTAGCTGTAAGCTTTTACATGTAATTCTCTAGGTACTTCTCATGTAAGTCAGCATCTTAGCAAGCGAGCTTCGATGATCCTAATATATGAAAGAGGAAAGAACAACTTGGGGATAAAAGGAAAAGAAAATTGGAATTAAACTTCAAAATGGGGCTTTCTTCTATCCAAGTAACTTAAATAGTTTGCTGTCATTGAAGGTAAATAGGAGCTCCACTAAAATAATACCACCTTGGGTTGATATAGGACAAAGTGGGAAGTACCACTGGATGAAGAGCTAAGATACATGCTGGTTCTGGTTCCATGGGAGACCTGGTGGCTGGGGCTGTCTCAGGATGGAGCTGAGACATTTAGGCACAGCCTGAGCCCCAGCACAGCGCACCGTGTCCTCACCGTGTGGGTGCTGCAGCTGCTCTCATCTCCAAACATAGTGGTGCCTGTGCCGAACGGCTTCATCTGCAGAGCTTTGGCTGAAAGTATTCTAAAAACACAGCAAGGATATCTTGTGTCCTCTGACTCGACAGAGCACACGCTCCCCGGTTAGCCTGCTTTTTATAAAAGTGTTAATAAAGCAGAGACATTGGTACAAAGCCCTCCTCTGTCTGCTTGTTAAACACAGCCTCGCACCGCTGATATTAAAAACATGCTGCCGGAGCTGAGGCAGGCAAGATAAATGGAAACACATTTTAATCATTCTTGCCGTTCTTGGGTAACTTTTTTCCATCGCTGTGGATTTTTAAGAGACAGAGGGGAGCCAGGTAGCTTTGTGGACAAAGCCGTGCTGTGGCAGCTCGGGTCCTCTGGGAGCCCCCTAAGTGATGCCAGCCCTGCAGGCACCGAACCCAGTGCTTGCTCCTTGTCCTGCAGGCAGCTCCGTGCCCTTTGCTAGGTTTCCAGGTGGAGATGTTCCCCTCGAGGGGCTGGGCAGCTCAACCCAACAACAGAAACAGTCATGTGGCTCCCTGCCCCTTTGCTCATGGGGAGGACTTGTTCCTCGGTTGGAGGTGTGCATTACAAGTGCAAAACGTGCAAATATAGAGCTGGAATATTTTCCTAGCTAACCCCAAAAGCACTCTTTTTTAATAATGCCTCATTTTACATCCCAGAGCTGCTTCTCCTGAGAGCACTCCTTCAGCGAAGGGTCACTGTCTTCCTCCCGCCAGAACAATACTGGATATTAAGAAATCCCCAGCCCTCACTTGCAAATGGTACAGAAACTTCCCCATCCGTGCAAATACATTTCAGATGACTGCTGTCAAGGCTGCCGTAATGCTGTCAGAGGTGACGCATCGCTGAGCACTGGTAGGAAATGTTCAGCTTTTCCCTGCCTGGTGCTTTCAGTGCTGATGTGCTGCTCTCAGGCAGGGCTGGTCCGGGTGTTGGTGTAATTACTGCCCTAGAATAAATCACGGCTGCTGTACGGAAGGGTGTGCACCTTGGAAACAGGGTTTTGTGGCTGAAAATTCACACCGATGTGAGATTTCAGGGCTCACCTCAACCCTGCTCCATGCTCTAATAATTAAATTTAAAAAAAAAAATGGAGTGGAAGTTTGCCTGTGATGCTTTTTCTCGTAGCTTGCAGGGGTTTAACAGAAACTGCAGAACACAGCACAGAAACACTCGCAATAAATTGTGTTCCCCCCAGGACCTGACCCTGCTCGTGGGGGCCCCGCTCTCCCCTGCCTGCCCCGGGGCTGCGCCTGCTGGGGGCCGACACTGCAGCCCCCAGAGGGGCCGGGGCCAGGGGGGTCACGCTTCACACGAACACTGCCTGCTGTCTCCTTAACCCAAACGCCCTCTGGGTGTTAAGGGTTTGGGTTTATGTTCATCTGAAAAAGGGTTTTGGTGTTCGGCTGATGTCTGCAGTAAGCAGGACGTGCTGCGTGGGGCTCTCCTTTGTGCCGAAACAGGGACTTGGCAGGATCTGTGATGTCCGTCTCATAAAATAACTCACATGCTCTGTTCATCCAGCCCCAGACAGCCGCGCCAGCCCTGTTTCCTTATCTGTTCATCTCCCAAGCGGAGCTCAATAGCAGGGATGGGCTTACCGAGCTTTGCAAAGCGAGGCTGGAGCCTGCTCCTTCCATAAAACCCAGCCCCTCAGCAGGGCAGCTGGAGGGCCCGCAGGGAAAGGAGAGCAGACCTTTTTCAGGGAACTCTTAAAACATGTGTAGCTGCTAAAATGTAACCTTTCCTGCAGATTAGGGGCAGCTTTTGAGATGTGTGTTTGCCACAGGCTTCTTTTGGGGCCGTTTCCCAGGGAAGCTCCTGGTGGCAAGTCCTGTGCATGGGGGGGCTGTGATCTATCCGCAGGTCCAAACCTTGGCCCCAGCTGCCACCTTCTCACTGTTTTTACCGCCTTATCCATCCACCTCTTGGTCCTGAGCTTCTTAAATCCACTCATGCTGGGAGATAAGCAGCTGTACTGCGTGGACCAAGCTGGAGAATCGCTCCCTGCCTGTGGACACTGGCCACAAAGTAAATCTGTTTTGTGCATTAAAACGAACACAGCGCTGTCCGGCCTGTACCTCCTCGGGAATTAATATGATTTCCATTTCCAGGACTTTTGAACCCATCTCTCAGAGGCAAAGCACTGAGCTTATTGCTGAGAAGCTGGGGAGGGGAGAGGAAGGGAGGGCTGCATTGCATTTGTCTTCTGGTCAGAGGCTGAATTTCAGCCCTGAGGGGTGTGCCAGCACGTGTCCGCACACCTACCTGCTTGTGAGATTGGCACAAAAGAGGACTTGTGGTGACTTCACCCACAAAAGGCTGGAGCCTGGGGAAACTGAGGGGATTTTGCTCAAGGATGATCAGCTTTTGCCTGAAGCTGCTCTGGTACAGCAGGGCTGGGCTGGCCATGAGGCTCCCTGCAGCCACAGAGGGTTTCTTTTGCTCTCGGATGAACCAGGAGCTTCTTCCTCGGGTACCTCGTGTAGCATCACCCGCCTCTGTGTTTCCTAAAAACCAGGGAAGGAAGGAGAAGGAGGAAGAGGGAAGCCCAAAGCTGCTGGTGAGGAGCTGGAGCGCTCAGCTCTGCTGCCATCCCGGGGGGGGGGGGACACCAGCAACCGAGTGTGGTCACACAAGAGGGACCTCTTCGAGGTGACCCCGTGGCTAAGTGGTGCTTTGCGGCGTGCAAATATCGAGGCTCTTGTCGCTAACCCAGCGTTTTGGCAGCAGTCATCCTGCCGATGCTGACTGCTGACATTCTGCTTGGAGGAGGGTGGGATCTGAGGCACATCAAACGGAGAGCTGCTCTCCTCCGAGCCAAGCTGTTAATGACCTTCAGCTCTGTTTAAGTCTGGTGCATCGCGTGTTTATAGCGAGAGCAGGACTGGCCCCCCTTGGCTTAGCACAATAAACATCTCGCAGCCGCTTTCCCAGAGCAGCCGGGCGCCCGCAGGAGCTCAGCACCATCGGTCCTGTCCCCATGGACCCTCACACCCAATGCGCCCGGGGGCCTTTTGGCTGAGCCTCCTCAGGCCTGCAGAAGGCTCAGAGCTCCCCTGAATCAGCCGTGGGCTTACGTGGAGGCTGTAGGAGCCAGGACGAGCCTCTCAGATCGGTGACTTCAGTTTTAGTCTGCCTGACAGGCTGCAAGGTGAGCCCAAACGTGTTGTTTGTGCTCCTGGGCTTTCAAGGGTCTAACTGAAAATGCTGTGAAGTGAATGCACTTAATACGCTTCAGATCATGATGTGAAATCTTTTGTCCTTTAAAGTCTTTTGTCCTTAAAAAAAATATATTATTTTGTCCAAAATTATATACGTTTTGTCCTAAAACCTTTGGTTTCTGGAGCTAAAGGCTTGTAGATGACAAAGGCTGAAAGACAAATGGGGCGTTTTGCAGGATGTCTGAAAAAGAAAAGAAACAGCTTTTTTTTTTCAGGTAGGTTGGATGTATTTTACAAAAGTGTATCGGGACAGAACTACAGGTTCCCAAAACTTAAGAAATTAAATCTTGTGCAGTACCTCCTGTGAGTGCCGAGGGCAGGTAGCTCCTGGCAGGCTGCACGGCGCCGCTGTAAGGAGCACAAATGAGGGCGGCTGGTACCGAGGGTGGCGGAGACAGCGAGCACGTGGGAGATCTGCCTGCCAGGGGAAGAGCTTAGCTTTAAATCCTTGATTTAAAGTCTTCCCAGTTTTGGATCCCAGCACTATTCCTGTTAAGCAGGCGGCCGAAGCTGCATGCTTGCCTTGACATATTTTAAAAATCTGAACAGATTTATGCTTTTTGTTGACCCTACAAGAGTTGGTTACAGAATAGGATAAACTCTCCCAAAGACAGACAGACTGAGACTAGTTCTCAAAACCTTTCCAAAACTCGTGGTTGGCTGCACACTCCTCCTAGCTATGGGAATGCTTATTCAAGCAGTGATTAGCTTGAAAAAAGCATTTAATTTCTGAGTCTTCTCTTATATCGCAGATTTGACTAAAAAGCAAGCCGGGGGAGCAAATATCCCAAATTATCTGCTCCAATGGAGTCTGCAGCACGGCTTTAATGAGCAGGCGAAGCAGATCTTGTTCTTTAACCAGAGAATGTTTTGGCTGGAAATAGCAAAGACCCAGAGTATATTTGTATTTCTGTTGAAATATTCAGCCTGCTTCTTACAGTGCTCTCCTGGATGGTTCCTGGGATTGGAAATGAGATATTGTAGCAGGGTCTCTCTGCAGGCACCAGCCCCAGTGCTGACGGATGCTGTGTGTAGCTCAGCGCCTGGGGACGGTCCGTGCCGTGTGGCTGGGGGTGGCTGCAAGGTGACGGATGCTGTGCCCCTCGGGACAGGGGTGGGGTGTGCAGGCAGAGCTGTGGGGTGTGCAGGCAGAGCCATGCGGCTCCTGCTCCCACCAGGCAGCTCCTGCAGTGTCCCTGCTTGTCACTTCCGAGCCCTGAGCACGCAGGGGTGAGAGGAGCCATTCGGGTGCCTTTGTGCTATCCTTGGAGAGGATACTCCGTCACATGGTAGAAAATCAGATTAGTACATTAATGTAGAGAAAAGGTTTTCATTAGGGAAGCCGAGGAAGCATTCCTATTTCCAGCAGAGATGCAGAGCCGATCCATCAGCTGGGCAGAGCAGCCTGTTTCTCTTCCAGATTTCCTTGCGCAAATCCCACGAACTTTTTTCCCTGTGAGATTTATAGGCAGCCTGTAGGCTTCAGCTGATTGGCAGTACGGGTTGTTTTCTTAAAAAAAAAAACCTTTTATCACTCTTGATACTGTGTAGTGGTGGTGAGAAATGCTGGGCACTCGTGGCACTTAAATTTTTCTTTCCCCATTTTCATAGAGGTGTCACCTGAGTGGGTGGCCCATGGTGCCCACGAGGCTCTTGCTGCAGACCGGCTCTTCTCCATCTGCTCCGAACTGTCACCTCTTTGCTCACCTTTCCCCTGGTGGAAGATGAGCAGAGGGAAGGGCTTGGGGTCTCTAGCAGCCAGGAGAAGTCACCAGAACTGCTGCTGGGCACCCGCAGCCACTCAAACCCAGCTGTGCTCTGCACCCACGACCCCGTGCTGTCCGGAGAAGGACAGACACGTGGTCAGCTTCTGCTAAGAGCTGGAGGCTTGAAATGCTCAGCCTGGGCTCCAGGAGTCCCAAATGCTGTGTGTCAGTTCAGCTACACTTCGTAATTGATGCTCCTACAAGGCAAGCATGAGAAAACAGATTTGGAGTCTCCGTTTTGCAGGCTAAAAGAGCTCTTTTCGGTGAAACTGAGCAGGCCAGCTCCTAGAAGGAGTTTGCAAACCCTCTTAATTTAGGAGAGGCCATAAAAAGCAGGGGAAAAAAAGCCAGCAGAGAAAAGCAAATTAGGTCCCAAAGGGGCAAAAACTGTTGTGATCTTGAATTTGAGAACTGGAAAGAAACCCATCTGGTTCTAGGTTTCCGAGAACGAGTGCGGGAGCGCTGTGCATGATGTAAAGCCTTGCACGGGGCTCGTGGGAAAACGCCGAAGCAGCTTGCGAGATGGAAAAAAGGAGACTGAACTCGGTCCAGGGAACAGCTTTTCATGCATCAGGAAGGATTTTAACAGAGAAAATGTTGAGCGAGAAGGAGGACAAGAGAGAGGCTGTCGTGCCTTGCGGAGAGTGTCAGAGCAGTGAGCTTTAGCTTTACAGGGGCGTTTGCGCCTGATTTACAAATTGCTGGGTTTAGCAGGAATGAGTGCAGGACACTTTATGAGCTGCTGTGGCTTAAAGCAAGCTCAGAGGTGACCAGGAAGGGCCTGAGGGTACTGGGGGGGAGAGCAGGGGCTCTGGTGCAGGAGCCTGGCATGGGGGAGCCCATGGACAAAGCGCTTGTTTGGGCCCAGGTGCACAGGGATTTAACAATCGGGGCTTTTTGAAGCCCAAGTGTCCATAGCTCTGCCATCCAGGCAGCATGTGCCGTTGCTTTTGTTCCTGAGACATTTATGATCCTTCTTTTCCTCTCCGTGTCACGGTTGAAAGTATTTTCTTTATTTCCCTTGAAATACTAATGTAAATCTGGGAATTGGAAACCTCTAGCCTGGTTTTAATTGTATTTATTATTTCTTTTTAGAACAGAAATTGGGGAACAATTAAAATTATATTATTCCTGGCAGCGAAATTCCTTTTTTAATAGCTAATTTGGAGTGGTTGGGTTGGAAGCTGCTTTCCCACGTGCATGCACGCGTGGTGTGTGTGGGGTGTGTGCTGCCCGGGGGAGCTTGCCTGAGGCTGCTGCCCTTCAGCTGGTGGCATGAGGAATTCAAAGGCCCCGTCTTGCAGCTCTTAATTAAGCCGTGTTTTTATCAATGGGGGTTTGCCTGAGGAAGAACCGAGGGATCGGACTTCCAGAATCTTTTTCTAGCAGGATCTGGTTTTTATTTCTCTTAGCTGTTCGTTTTTACTACGCTTGGAAGCGCCGGTATTTTCTCCTATGCACCAGTGATAGACATTTGTTTCCCATTAGTGTTTATTGGATGATTTTAGTCAAAAGCAAGCTTTGTACAAGAGCCCGCAGCATGCACTTGGCTGTTTGTTCGCAGGGTGATGTTTTCTCTGCTCAGCTTTGCACAAGCTTCGCCCTGCTGCAGCCACAGGCATCGCTCTCAGCCGGCGGATCTGCCCTGAGACAGATTAAATCAGATTACAGAGATTACAGCCACCTGTGTAAGCATCTATTTCATCAGTGCAGACGGGTTTCTGACTCAGGCGGATGGAAATAGCAGCGGTGATGCCCGTGGGCTGTGCAGCTCGGTGCTGCCAGCAGCGCATCGCCGCACTCGCAGCTCCGGACTGGGTTGAGTGGGAAGGGTCGGGGTGGGTGATGCTTTGTGGGCATGCACAGGACTGAGCAATAAAGCTTTTGAACTGCACACGTTTAATGTATGTAGCTAAAATCATTAGAAAAATGTGCATTTTAATGGCATGCAAGTTCCTGACTTGAGATAATACAACGGAAAGATTCCCATAGTTGTCCCTGCAAATACTCATTTATTAAATTAAAAGCTAAGAATTAAAAAGGTGATGAAGATACAAGTACCAAGCTAAACTCCTGACCTTATCACACTGCAATTGATCTTGTTTTGGGAAGAAACCTTTTGAAATCACAGGTCTCTGTGTAAGGGGTCATTGAAGGAAGGCAGAAATGCAGGGATGTGCCCCCAGTTCCAGGTCTCGCCCTGCTGCGGTGTGCCGGTGTGTGCCACGAGCCCTGCCCGCAGTTCGAAGGGGCTGAGCACCGCAGGAGTGCAGTAACAGGGAATTAGAAGCAGGCTCGAGCAGACTCACGGCCCTTCTTTAGAGGAAATAACAAATATGCTTTTACAGGAGGATAAACGGAGAATACTTGGCAATGGCCAGCCCCGGAGAAGCAGGCACGTTTGTGATTAGAGACCAGGAAAAGCTGCACGGCTTCAGCAAGATCTGATTACAGAGCGTGTTCTCCTTCTGCTGGTGCACAGCCCTAGCCTCCACAACACACATCAAACGTGACTACTGCAGCCTCACGTCACAGAGCAGCCTCGCCGTGTGTTTGCACGGAGAGGGATAAACCTCAGGGGTTTCTCTGCTTCCCCTTCTCTTGCAGGATAACGGCCCCGTGCTGAACAAGCGGCCGATGCCCCACACCACGGCCGGGAGCCCGGTGGACAGCAAGCAGATGCTGAACCTGCAGTACAACAACCCCACCCGGCTCTACGCCAACAGCAGCGCCGACTCCGCTTTGCCAGCCCAGATGAGCGGGCTCCACATCGCTCCTTCCCAAAGGTACGGCAAGCACAGTGCTCGTGCTCTGTACTAACTCCAGACCCCAGCCCGGGGTCAGTTCCAGGGGGTGTCATGAGCAGCACAGTCCTGTTTCTTCTAAATACACGGTCAAGACAAGATCTGCAGGTTTTGCCCTTGTGGTGGTCAGCACGGCTGGAATTGGTCGCAGAGAAAATTAACCCAGAAAGCTGGGATGCTCATAAATGTGCGATCTGTTCGGCGCAGCTGTCCAGGAGGCTGCAAAGTAAATAATGCTCATAGGAAGGACAAAGCTTTTGTATAGCCAAGAGCTGTTTGTATGTGTAGTGGTAACTCAGAGACAGGCCGGGCTGTGAGGCTTTCACATGGCTTGTGCTGCCGATGATTTATGCTCCCACGGACTGGCAAAACTTTCTGCAGGGAAGTAAGGTCTGTATCAAGTGCAAGGGCAAAGAGAGTTTGTGTTCATCTCAGGAGCTGAGTGCCTGTACGAATTCATATTTCACCGACGCTGCAAGCCAGGTTATTCCCTGTGCTGCTCCAGGGAAGTTAATGAGTTTGGAAAGATGAGAACCGCACAGAAATGCTAAGAACAAAATCTGATGTTATCTGCGTGTGAGCCAAAGTCAGGAGATTAGCTCTGGCGGTGTCTGAGCAGAACTGGGGCAAAAGTGTGTTCCCGTTGGGTTTGTGCAGTCGGGCGCTGCCCTGGCCTCTTCTGCAGGAGAGGTTGGTTGGGGTCTGGTGGGCACGAGGGGAAGGCAGGTGGAGAAAAGGAGCCAGGTGACACCAAAAAGGGTTCAGCTCTCTGATGGGCTTCAAGGCTCTTGCTGCTTTTATTGGTTCTGCAGTGACCTCGATGAGCTTGGCACTCAGAAAGGGAACTGGAGCCCTTTGTCGCAGGGCTTTTGTACCTCAGCCTCAGCACAGCATAAAAACACTTGAATTCATCTCTGCTTAAACATCTACCCAAGGTATTTTTAATTTGAAATTATGTTTTTCATGGTTGGATGTACTGAAGAAGCCGGCACAATGGCTTAAACTGCAATTAGTGCAGCGTACCCCAGTCACGCCAGGTGCAGGCAGCTTTGGGTGTAGATGCTGAAGGCCAGCACTTATTTGGGAGGAAATCACGAGAATGTTTTTACATCCCATTCTCATGGAAGGCTGCTGTCCTCATCGAAGCTCCGGGTTTTCTGGCAGATGGATGTGCTGACTCCAAGTCAGCCACAGCGACACTGACCCAGAGAGGTGGCTGTGGGTAATTCTCCACGCGCTGTCACCCCCGTGCTGGCAGCAGGAACCTCTCCCTGTGCCCTGGTACGGGGGTGGCTGGATTCCCTTGGCCCTGCATAATGAATTAAATACGTTTTTTTATCCCGTTTTTTTTTTCAATGCATCTCACGGGTGGCAGAGCGATTCGCAGTGCTTGCAGCTGCCCTCTTTCCTGAAGGCATCTGGTAGCTGGTCCTGCCCCAGCTGCGTTGCTCAATGGGGAGCAAGCAGGAAACAAGTTTGTCCCCGTCTGTTCTCCTAGCACGGCTGTGCCTGCAGGCAGAGAGGCACGGGGATAGAGAGGTGTTTCACAGCATCTGCCTGAAAGTTGATTAATCCAGGTACACCCCTGATTACCTGATGCTTGCTGTTTATATCTGACTTGAGTGTCCCTTTGTTTCCAAACAGCATCGACCCCATAAAGTCTCTCCCACGGAACAGAAACGGGATTGATGTGGAGTCGGATGTCTACAAGATGCTTCAGGACTATGAGAAGCCCGTCTCAGAGCCGAAGCAGTCAGGATCCTTCCGATACTTGCAGGGCATGCTGGAGGCTGGGGAGAATGGTAAGGAGGTCTGCCGGAGGCTGGCATCAACCGGAGGGGCCCCAAAACCTCCCCAGCAGCAGCTGGGCTCTCGCCTTTGTTCACTCCTCCTATGCCCCTTTTTATGGCTCCCACGTCCACCAAGTTGCTGCTGCTGGCTTAACCCCATTCCTTTTCCCTTCCCAAGGTCCAGAAGCTTGGCAAGCCTCAAAGGACCGGTTGGCAGGAGCTGATGGGGCATTTTTGCAGAGTGACCGGCTGGGCTGCTCTGTTTTGCTGCGCGTGACTTGGAGCTAGGCTATCTCATCAGCTTTCCAATCAGGAAACCAAGCACACGGGCAGAAGCTCGGGGCAGCATCTGGGAGTTTGAGAAATGTTGTGGCTGAGCTGGGCATCACGGGGAAGGTCTGTGGATCTGCAAATGGCATCTACGTGGCAGTGGCTTTCCTGGAATTGGTTGTTTGGATGCAGTGGTGTAAAGGGGCTGAGTAAGATCAGCGATGGAGAACCCTGTGCCTTTTTAATAAACGGCATTTACACGGGGACGTGGATGGTCCTCGGCAGTGCAGGAATAGAGATCAGGAGCTTTTGGCTTACTTCTCAGCTCTGTCCCAGCTTCCTGTCTATATCATTAACTTGGGTAGTCGCCAGCTCTGACCATTCAGAATAAGATCCCCAAACGACACATTTCTGCCTCTTTTTATTTGCCTTTCAACCCTAAGTCCACTGAGGCTTTTGTGTTCAAGCCTTCAGGCTTCTCTTTACAGTCACTGGGGCTAAAATCTTCTTCTTGTTTCCTTCCAAGAGCCTCGGACTCTAATCATGTGAATCCAGGAACTTAGATTTTATGGGAAAATAACAACTACTGCAAATCTCATTACGAAGCTGCAAGAGTTAGGGAGCCAGGCTGCCGTGCTCCGGGGGCTCAGTGAATGAAATGGCAGAACGGTGTTTTGACGAGGAGATTATTGCTTCTTGCTTCCCAGGAAGCACGACCGCAGGTAGCTTCTGACCATCAGGAGTTTCCACCAGTTTGGGTTTTCTGGGTGCCTGCGTGGCTGGGGTCGCCCGTGGGGGCACCAGGGGGAAGAACCACGGCTGCAGGCTGGCAGGGAGCTCCCCGTGGGACAGGGACACGGCGCTGTGCTGCCTCCCCGCATCTCCACACCAGGAAGGAGCAAATAGGAAGCAGCCGAGATAATCCCAGGCAATAAAGCTGCTCCCCCTCTTCCTCCCATTCTTGTGCAGGGAGACGGAGCAGAACTGCAGCCTTGCTGGTTTGTTCGGTTTACTAAGGTTTTTATTTATTTGTTCGTTTTTGTTTGCTTTTTTTTTTTTATGCTTCTCGGTTGTTGCTTTTTTTGGGAAAAAAAGCAGCAATCTGCTGCAGTCACATCCTGGTGCTCTGCCAGCCTCTCTGATGGGCTTTCCAGCAGGCCCGGGGCTGTGCAGCCCCGCGGTGCCTCGGTTCTCGCAGCGCTGTCGGTGTTTCGTAAGGGTTACCAACGAGGTGCACCTCAGTGAGGAGCACCTCTCTTGGCAGAAAGCTCTGCGATGCTTCAGCAAAGCTGAAATCACTGGGAGTGTTCGTGCTGGGTTGTTTTACAGCTTCCACCCTGTTCCATTTCCCTTAAGCCTACGCATGTCACAAAAATACCCAGTTTGGCCCAGGGCTGCTGCGTGTTGTCCTTTTAAAGTCAGGCTCTCCCCTGCTGCGCAGCTGGGTACCTCGGAGAAGGGGCTGGTTTATATGGGAAGCATTTCTACTGGAAGCTCTGTCTTCTCCAGCATTCCCAGCCCTGTCCTGGTACTGGGAGCACTGGTGCACAGTGGTGTGCCGGATGGGAGGAGCAGGCCCTGCTGCTGGCAGTGCCCTTTGGAGCACGACGTGTAAACCTGGGCAGCATCAGGAATCCACCTGCGGTGAGGCACTGATTGCAAATAGAGAGAAGTCTCCTTAAAAAGTGCAGAGCCATAGTGGGCACTTTGGGACAACATCCAAGCACAAATTCCCAAACATTTTGCAGCAGGTGCAGGTGCCTCAACCACAAAGCAGCTGTGCCCATGCCAAAACCTCACAGAGCTCAGCAGGGTCTAATCACACCTTTAAGGGTCACCGTTTGCTTCATTCCTTCCTTTCCTGTAGTTGGACCTCTGTGAAAGGAGACCTCATGCCCCAGAAAACCTCATTTTCTATGAGAAGGTTTTATTTTAGATTAGTCTATTTTAGATTAAAGTAAACGAGCCTTCTAGGAAGAAAAATGCACGCAGTTTTGGTCGTTTGTTTCAATTTCCCTAGTTCTCCAGAAGACTTTCATCTTCGTCTCCTTGGCGGTGGTGGATTCAGCAGGTGCGCCCAAATGTTTGTGGGCTGGAACCGATTCTTCCTGGAGCTTTTTGGAGCTTTTTGCCATTTGTCTTTCTTTCCTGACTCACTAAACAGCACTGCAGCCAGATTCCTCTCTCATCTCCAGCAGACTGCGTTGCCTTTTGGCAATGTAGAGGTATTGAGGTGGTGCTGTGGCAGTACAAGGGGAGAGGAGCAAAGGCTTCTGCTGCCATCCATGCACCGTGCGGATGAGCAGAAGATGAGCAGAGGGTCCATGTGCTGTCCTGCGGGCACCTGTGAATGCTGTGTGACTTTTAAAGGGAGTTGGTCTCGCTCTTTACTCTGTAGTTCCTTACAAGCAGGTTGTGACAGGCAGTGTGTGTGTTCTCCTGGGAAAAATAACTAAAGAACTCGTCTGGCTCCTTAATGAAAATTTAAAAAAAAAAACAGCTCTCAGAGGACAAGTTTTCAGTCTGTGTCTGTCTCAAACTCTTGGCAGGTGAAAAACTCGACAGACTGAGCAACCCCCGGAACGTCAAGCCTGCGGTGCCGAAGCTCGGCGGTGCCATGTCTGGAATGCAGATGCTCCCCGAGTGCACGAGATGCGGGAACGGGATCGTGTAAGTGCCACGCAGGGACGTGGCTGGGTCGTGTCCCACCAGAAATGCAAGTTGGAGGCTACAGCAGAATCCCTGAATCCCTTGGTGGTGGTCGGTTTGTTGGTTTTTGGGGGTGTCTGTTTGTTTTGCTAACCATGTCTGAAGCTAGGGTTGAGGTAGACAGCTTGGCTTGCCCATTTTAAAGGAATCCTGCAGCAAAATGTGGGTGATTCATTGAAAGGTTTGTGCCCTGCTTGTCACAGTAACTCAGCAGCCGTGTGTGGCACCGAAGGCACTCTCATTTCTTTGATGCCTTATTGAGGGAGAAATGCCACGAGGGTCAAGTGTAAGAGGCCTGTAACTATTTGTGTTTGTTTGTTGAGGAATTGCTCTCAGGGGATGTACACTGGGTCATGTTTCAGGGAATAGAGGTGCTTTTCTGCTTCTCCCTGTTGTAATTCATGCTCTGCTCGAGCTGGGCTTGGTGGTGCTGGGTTCTGCAGATGCCTGGCATGGCAAGGGGACAAGTGATGGGGAAGGAGCAGGGGGTCGGAGAGGCCCCCGGTGCTGCTCGTGTCCCCGTGCCCCTCTCGGTCTGACCCACGCTCTCCCCATCTCCCCAGGGGAACCATCGTCAAAGCTCGGGACAAGCTCTACCACCCCGAGTGCTTCATGTGCGACGACTGCGGCCTCAACCTGAAGCAGAGGGGGTATTTCTTCATCGAGGAGCAGCTCTACTGCGAGACGCACGCCAAGGAAAGAGTTAAGCCCCCCGAGGGCTATGACGTGGTGGCTGTTTATCCGAACGCTAAAGTGGAACTTGTCTAAATCCCGCTCTGCTCCGCAGAGGTCAGACGGCGCCCGCCCACCCACATGCACGCCGCCGGCTTCGCAATGTGGCTGTAATCAACCCCGATTACTAAAGCCCGAGTAAAATGCCTTCTCGTAGATAAAACCGTTTACACTTGGGATCTCGAGGGGATGGTGTTGAAAGCGTATGAACAGGTTTTTCCCTTCTCTTTGACACTCTGCTTTTTTGGGTTGCTGTGCCGGGTTATTAGTCTGTGCCATAACCTTATCCCAGATCTGCATAAATATTGATTCATTCCCTAGGGTTTTTTTTTCCTATAAAACTACTATACCTCCCCCCCATCCGAAAAAGCAAGGAAGACGTTTTAAAAGCTCGAAGAACATAAGGCACTTTACCAAAAGAAGCTGATTCCTCTGCCGTGACTTCAGCCTCCTGCCCACGGATGACTGCTCTGTGCCCCCCCTGCACCGGGCATCCCACACGGCTTTCCCTGCTCCCAGCCCTGCTGTTCTGTGACCTGGCCGCCTCGCAGCACGTGTAGGGGATGCTGAGGACGGGGTGCTGAGGATGGGGTGCTGAGGCAGGATGCGGAGCCCACCTGGCTGCCCCCACGCTGCTCCTCCTGCCTGAATTCCCGGCCCCTTTGCTTCCGTCCTCCCGACTCCGACCCAGCTTTGGTTACGCTTCTGTGGTCCTCCCCATCTGGCTCTGCTCTGACCTCACAGCTGGGGAGGGGGAAACAAAATCCCCCCGGGCACTTCGGAGGTAACGTGAGAGCTCTTTGAGCCCACCGTGAGGCCCCAGGGCTGGAGCGAGCCGATGCAAATCCATGCCCATGCCCTGAGACTGTGCTTTTAGCCAGGTTTCTCTTGGCCTTTATTTTATGGGGGAAAAAATAGAGGATCTTGGGATGTTGCTTTGTTGGAGGAACGTTTTTTATGTCAGTGTTTAGAGGAGAGAGGTGTGGTTTAGACACCCTGCTGTTAGACGCCACCACGATGATGGTGGAAGCCGTGTGGGTGGTACCATGAGGCCCTTTCCGAAACATGTTTCTGCGCTTTATAAATGAGAAAGTGCCTTCTGTACAGGCAAACCTTTCATTTCTGTGTCACTATTTCCCCATGTAACGGATCAGCGGGGTTTGGTCAGGGCGTTACAGGGCCAGGCGGAGACCAGGCGCTGCGGTGCCTCGCGGGGCTTCCAGCAGCTCCTGTGGGCACCGGGCTTTGGCCTCAGGACTGCTCCTGTCTGAGGGCTGTGAAAGCAGAAGGCAGCGTGGTCGAGGCAAAAGCAGGACACCAGCAGCACTGATACTCGAAAGGCTGCCGGGCTGCCTTGCAGCAGGGGGGTGCTGCTCCCCCAGCAAGCTTCCCACCCCCAAACCCTGCCTCTTGCAGCCGGAGGGATGCCAGCAGCAGGACACCCACCCCCAACTCCTTTTCCATCAGCGTTTTCATTATCGAAGTGCAAGGAATGCACGGCAATTTTACCACACAGCTGAGCCTTGTTTTCCTTGTACTTGCACAGCCTGGCTCGGTAGGTTGGACCAGCTGAACGGGAACACTCGGGACAGCTGTGAGTGATTAGGAGACTAACACTAAGCAGGTATGAAGTGTTATTGCCCCTTGTCTGCAGGCCTCTGCTTGGAGCTCGTTAGTTTGCGATCAGCAGCAGCGTTTGTTCTGATTTCCCTCATTAACCTGGTGTGTTATGGGCCGGCAGCGGTGCTTTGGAGGTGGTGCTGCACCCTCTGTAGCAATGGGCCCGTTCTGGGGCTGCACCACAAATACTGCCCGCAGGTCACTGCTGCTCCCTTCACTGCTCTGCTTGGAAGTTCATGCTCCTCCCAAACCCAGGGCCAGAAATCCCCCTGGGGCTCTCCCACGGTGCCGCAGCAGGAATTGCACACCGGCCGTGTTTCATCCCTGGCACCTTTTGTCCCCGCTCAGTGCCATCTGTGGCTGGTTTCTCACCCCACAGGTGCCAGCTGTGCTGCAGCTCCAGCACAGGGAACACCTTAAAAATTGACGAGCTGGTTCAGCACCCGTGGGCTCTGAGCACAGAAACGATGTGGAGAGAGCAGACCCAGGCTTTGCCTGCGCCTTTCTTTCAATTTGGAAATGCATTCCCCCAAATCAATTTTTCCACACACACTCGTGATACTCTTTCCTATGAGTTATCAGCTGGTGTGACCCCCCTGAGGAGCTCAGAGCCCCCTCGCACAGCGATGCCCTGGGGCAGGTTGGTTTCTGGCTCCGTGCTCTAACAGATGCCTGAAGGCAGCGACGGCTCCGCCTCGCCCCGCTCACAACAAGGGCCAGCTGCACAAGCCTTACCTGTTAATTCTATTTAACTCTGTAAAACGTTCGTATGAGATACAAAATAAAGTTGTATTGTTGGTTTTATGCCTCGCTTTAATTGCTTTCGCTTTGATCCATTCCTCGGGTTTCTCCCTCAGCAGCACACGTGCGTGGCGGAGGCCCTCGGTGTCTGGATAAGGTGGGTGCTGGACAGACATTTAGACAGCTCCTGGTACCTTTTGTCTGGGGGGAAATTCTGCTGGTGAGTCCCAGCAGCATTGTTTCCCTTGTAGCAGCACTGCTTGGGATGCATGGAGGGAATAGCCTTGCTGCTCCCCTCTTAAAAGGGACTTGAATTTCACCTGAGTTTAAAGGCAGGATGATTCTTCTAATTCTTCATGAAAAGGCTTTCCAGCCCATTTCTGTTTCAGGCAGTAACGTGGGCCGTGCAGCTGTTGCATGCCAGCCCATGCTGCTTGCAGCCTGATTTCCCAAGCGTGGCACAAAGAGGATTTTCTTACCCCAAATCCACGGGTTTCCACTCCACAAGCCTTAATAAAACACAAGCCCTGGGACAGAGAGCTGCACCTCTCACCTCTCTAGCAACTCATCGTGCATTCAGAGTCTTACCTGAGGTCTGCTGTGTGGTTTTGGGGGTGCTGAGTTTGTGGTCTTTTTTGTTGTTGTTGTTCTCTTTTTCTTTTATTTATTTATTTATTTATTTTTAATCATGAGTCTTTCCTGCCCTTCTGCTCCCATTCTGCTTCCCATCAGGGTGCGGAGCTGGGCAGGGTGAGAGTGTCCCTGCCCTGCAAACACCCGTGGGTGCCCTCTCCTTGGCACCAATGTAACACAGCTCACCAGGTCTCTGCATGTTTGCATCCAGAAAGCCAGAAATGTCACAGAAATACTGGTTCCCATGCAAAAAATACTCACTTTGTCTTTATTTCTGAGGCTTTCCAACTGGAATGGGGGCGGATGGCCCCTGTACTGCTTGGGTGCCAGGGCAGGAGCTGGCACTGCCGGTGCTGCATTTGCCAGCAGGATCACAGCAATCATTCCCATGTCAGGAGCACTGGCTCGAGGGGCAGGCTCGCTAATCGCCGTTAATTTGGCACAAACAGGAGGGAGAACAGCAGCAAAGGCCATGGGAGAGACTGTTTGGAAGAGACATTCCCAGACACTTTTTTTTTTTCACGGGAGCTGGGGGGAGCATCTTGGCATTTCCAAGCAGCCGAACAAAACGTCCAACGACTGAATTAAACATCATGAGTTCATCCAGCGCTTCCTGCACGCGTGTGTAATTAAGGAATTAAGGACTCAACAGGGCTGCTCTAACACTGCAGGTGAGCACTGAGAGGGTGAGGATAGGCTCGCTGGGGTTTAGCAACCGTATAATAGAGGGATGTTTGCCTACGTAGCTAAATCTTGATAGGCCTGCTTTGAATAGCTGATTAGTATTCAGTTCACTGGTACGTGGGAAAGTGGGAAGCAATGCGAGTTATTTGCCTCCAACAGATAGGGAATCTAAAGGGTTTTATTTGGAAAGCATTAATGTATGGAAATTGTCTGAATGTGCCTTAAATATTTCAAAACACAGAGCCTCTGAGGATCTGCCTGTGGTACGAACTCTCCGGGCCTCCATTTTCATATAGTTTGGGTGTGCAACCCCGGATCTAATTAGTGCACATATTCAAATAATTAACATGCTGACGACTCTCCCTCCAGTCTGTGGTTTTTGGTTCCCCCCCGAACACAGACGTGGGGTGCAGGACTTGGTGCGCTGCTTGCACCAGGACCCCTGCTCCCAGCCCAGCGCCCCGTGCCAGGCGCCTCCCCAGGCTCCTCCAAGCTTTGTAAAAAGCTTTTTGCTGCTAAGATCAAACGTGGTGAAGGGCACCATCCATTAACTAAATGAGGTGGGAACGGAGCCAAATTGGTTCAAGTTCTAATTGTTTAACTTTTTCCATGTCTCATCACTGAAGTTTCCTACTTAGCCCGCATTATTTCCACCACCACACCCCCCCTTTTTTTTTTTTTCTGCTGCTTTTGTTTGGAGTTGTTTAACTTTGCCTTTGTTACTGGATGGCTGCCCCAGGGACCTTAAAAAAATATCTCAGCTGTTCCATTTGTGTTGGGATAAAAGTCCTTGTGCCGTAGGAGGGGAGGTAATGGGAAAGAGGATTGCTGGAAAAAATGTTCCCTCTCCTCCCTTTCTCATGTGTGTAAGGGGCTATTTTAATTACTTTTTGGGGAAAAAACATCTTCCTCACACATATAATAAAACAGACAAAACTGCTCCTGACCGTACGGGAACTTATCTGCAAGTTTGTTTTGCCTCTCAGTTTCTCCCAGGGAAAGCACAGGCTCACAGGGACACCCACAGCGCTCCCCAAACCCAGGAGCAGCTTCTCCCAGCAGGACATTTAAATATTCCGGATTTTTATGCAGTCCTGGAGCAACTCTTCATGCGGGGAGAGCTGACGGGGAGGGTCTGGGCTGTGGCAGCGCTGCTGCTTGGGGCTCTTCATTTCCACGGGGTCGCTCTGGCTGCGCAGAGGCGGTGCTCGGGCACGCTTCAGGCTTTTCATTTTTTTAATGAGAACATTTATTTTTTTTGCAAGGAAGCACCCCAGCTCTTCAGTCCCAGAGCCCAGGGGTGCGGGGAGGCTGGCGGTGGGTGCCTGTCCCCCCCGCAGCACAGGGGGGCACCAAGCCCCCGGTGGCGACCCGGTCCCTGCCCCTGTCCCCAGGCAGCAGCAGCCACTTGCGCCCCCCTTGCGGGTGTGGAGGGGATGGAAACCCCCGGCAGGGAGTCCTGGGGTGTTCCCCGACCGTGGGGGAAAAGGGGGGTGCGGGGTGCAGGGAGGGCAGCGCAGCCTGGTGCAGCGCAGCCCCGCCGTGCGCTGCGCCTGCCTCCGGCACCACCTAGTGCTGAAAGGCGGCATATCCCGCAATTCCGGGCAGGATAGGAAAAAAAATACCGTGCTCTGAGGATTTAAAGCCTTGGGTGAGCGGTCCCTGGGTCAGAAGATCACAGTGAACCAGGAGGACAGCTCTTCTGGGAGGTAACCGGGAGAGGGCTGCTCCCGGAGGAGCAGCTGGAGGCTGCGCTGCTGCCTTTCACCTGGTCGAGTGATGGTGCACAGGTGAAAGTGCTTCATTTCTTAGTAGGAGGTGGGTAAGTTTGGGGAAAGCTGCTTCCACTTGAGCAGGTGCATTTTGGGGGCTTTCCCAGCCTCAAAGCCGTTCTGCAGGCAGGCACGCACACACCCTGGCTTCATCTGTATATGTGATGCCTGCCACAAGTGTGCTTACCTGAAAAATAATCCTGCTGAGTGCCTGCCTGCCCAGCCCTCCTCAGGAGGATAAAAAGTTCATGCATCACTGCCAGGAACTGAGAAGGGATGGCCATGACTGCCCGTAAAAGCTGCACATCTTGTAAATGGGTACGGCTGCGAGGAAGCATTGCAGTGGGCAATCCTCAGCGGTGCTCCCCAGGAGCGAATGCAGTCACGTCTGCTGGCAGAGCAGCCGGTTTGAGATGGGGCAGGAGCTCAAAGGAGCCAAAAAACATTTTGTCCCAGATGCCTTCAGCCCAGTGGGATGGTCACCGTCTCTAGCCACCCCAGTGCAGGCAGCAGCAGGCACAGGGGGCAGGCTTTGGGCAGAGCGCTGGGCACGTCGCCCTGCTACGGGCACTGCTCAGAGCCAGCCAACGCCCTTAGAGAATGGATTTTGCTTTGCCCTGTTGATAAGCAAGCTTTTGCATGATCCAAGTGTTATGCAAACAGTATGGAATTACACAGCTCTGATTTATCATGTGTTTTCTTAATTCGCAGCTCTTGAGATGGCTGCTGGGAGTGTGACACAAGGGTGCCACGAGGCTGAGGGTCCTTCCCCAAGCAGAAGGGGGAGAGTGGAGCTGCACGGGCAATGACCACTCCAACCCAGAGCAGAGCAGGAGCTCACATAATCTCCATGCCTGGCTAGAACCATCCCTGATGTTTGATCAAAGCAGGCTTTCCAATCCGGGGAGCACCCAGCAAAGGCTGGCAGGAGAGCAGCAACACTCTGGGCTGTGGTGCTCATGTGCAGGATCTGGCGGGGCCGTGGCAGAGCTGGCAAGGACAGCAGGTGGTTCTCTGGCTACCAATCTGCGTGTCTTCACCAAATAACAGAAAGCCCAATGGTGCTTTCATGTTGAACATATGAAATTTATAATACGTTAAGGACTCGTCTGTAAAACAGATAAACATGTGAGTGTTACACGTTACCACTTTTGATGCGCTAAATCTGCACTCCATCCACAGCTATTTATGAGCGCTGCAAAGGATTCCTCTGTAGACAATTGCTGCTGACTAATTGCACTAATACTAAGGATTAAGACAAGGCATTCCCGACTCCTTATTTCCCCATGGGGCTGCACACACGTTGCCTGTCTGTCCGTGGTCCTTGTGCTGTCCCAGGCAGGGCAGGGCAGCCCCCTGCTGCAAGCTGCAAGCCCCCCATCCCCCTGCCAGCCCCGTTCCACTCTTATCACTGGGGCCAGCTTTATCTGAGAAGTGGCTCAGGCTTGACGTGGAGACGTCCCCCCCTGCCCCTCTCCAGGCGGGCGGTGTCTGAGCCCTCCCCATCTGCTGCACCACATCAGCCCCTCGCTTATCCCACTCAGCAGCGGGCTCTGCCTGGCCCGGATAAATGCTGCCGTCTGCTCCTCCTCCCCAGGCACTGCTGCAGAGGTGGCTCCGGGGCACAGCGCCCGCTGATTTGGCTGTGCCTCCACCTTCCCAAATGCCCACGTAAGGCTCCGATCACTGCTGGGGAGATGTTTCCCTGTCTTCCTTTGCCTGCTGCTGGCACAGGTGAGCTTGGCCCTGCGAGGCCAAACCGGCTGCTCCCCAGCAAGCACCCTGAGGAGAGCTCCACTGTGTCCTCCTCCAAGTGACTCACCAGAGATCTCTCCTGTGCCTGGGGTGCACCTTTTGATAAAAAAAGACAGCAAAAGCTCAGCCAGCTGAGCACAGGCTGTGCCCACACACCCGTGTGTCCCACACAGCAGCCCGTGCTCCCCTGAACGAACACTGGAAATGGGAGCTGTTTGCTTTTGCTCTCTTCCCTCTCCCTCTCATCATGCCTCCTTTCCCCTCCTGTCTGGTCATTATGGCCAGGGCAGGAGCTGCCACATGTGCTCCATGCTGTGCCAACATCAGCAAAAGGGACCAGCCCCATCCCGGGACTCGTAGGACTGCCACACAACAGCGCATTGATATTTGTGGGGTTCCTCCAAGTAGGCTTTGGCAGCCCACAGCAGTGTCACAAGCATCAGGGGAGCCCAGCCCAAAGCAGCATTATGAAACAAGCCGAGCGCTGTGCATATTTCAAACAGCGCCATGGCTCCAAGTGCCCCTGGAGCCATGGCCGGGGCTGGCAGCACTGCTCAGATTTCCGAAATGGCTTCGCCAGATATCCATGTATCTCCCTCCAGGCAAGCTAAGAGTCATGGGTAAGGCAGGAGAGGATAACAGATTGGAAACTGGGGCACACAGAGCCTCTCTCCGGGGCCCGCGCTGCCCCGGGACCCTTCGGAGCAGCCGCTGCTGACCTCGTCTGACATTGTGCCGAAGAGGATGACAAACGTTGGGTGCTCCTCATCCCCCTCCGGCCTTCTTCTGCCGGGAGGGAGCTGCCGTGGGGCCGGCCTCGCTCCGGGATGGGCGGAAAACACCGCGGGAGGCAGGGACGGGAGAGCCCCGGCTGCGGGGCGGGCGCTCGGGGCAAGGCGCGGGGTGCGCCCCCCGGGGATGCTCCGCGGGGAGCCCGGGCACCGGCAGCGCCCTCCCGGGGCCGGGACAGCGGGTGTCCACCGGGATGCACCGCCTCTTCGGGGGCCGGGCCGTGCCGTGCCGAGCCGTGCCGGGGCGGAGCCGCGTCCTGGGGGCGCGCAGAGCCGCGGAGAGCCGCGGGGAGAAGCATGCGGGACTACGAGGAGGTGTCCGCCTTCCTGGGCGAATGGGGCCGCTTCCAGCGCCTCGTTTTCTTCCTGCTCAGCGCCAGCATCGTCCCCAACGGCTTCAATGGGATGTCGGCCGTCTTCCTAGCCGGCACCCCCGCGCACCGCTGCGCCGTGCCCCGCGGCGCCAACCTGAGCGGCGAGTGGCTGAACGCCAGCATCCCGCTGGAGCTGCGCGGCGGCCGGGAGGAGCCGAGCCGCTGCCGCCGCTACCGCCTGGCCGCGCTCGCCAACTTCTCGGCGCTGGGGCTGCGGCCCGGCTCCGACGTGGAGCTGGGAGAGCTGGAGCAGGAGCCGTGCCTGGACGGCTGGGAGTACAGCCGGGACGTCTACCGCTCCACCATCGTCACCGAGGTGCGCCGCCGGGGGACCCCGGCGGAGGCGGGTGGTGGCATCACCAAAGGGCAGGGGGTCGAGGGAGAGGGTGCGGGAGGAACGGAGATGCTGCCGGGCTCGGGGGGACGGTGGACGAACCGTGCAGCCCGTCCGGGTTCTCGCTGCGGAGCGTCCAGTGGAGACTCCAGCCTGGTTTGTTTGCAGAGGGCTTCCCTGTGGCGGGGAGGTGAGGGCTGGAAATAGACGGGTGGCAGCTGGCTGCGGCCCACTGACCCTCCTGGCAGCCTCCCTGGGTCGCTGGTTCCCAGCCCTGCTGTGGATGGGGCCATGGACACCACTGGGCACCCCCATCAGGGCTGCTTGGGGGGCTGCTGCTGGCTCCTGTGTGAGCCTGGCTCCGAGGCTGTGCCCAAGCTGCCAGTTTTAAGCCCCTACAACATCCACTCAAGGCGTCGAGGGAGCATCAGCAGTGACGGTCATGGAAGCACTTGTTTGGGGTTTGAGTGCACCAGCGGGGCCGGGCTGTCTGCACGTCTGGTGGCGAGCTGTGATAAAGGAGGAAAGCACCATCCCCTAAAGCTGCGGAGCTGCTCTCGCTCTTCGACGTTATGTGACAGGGTTAAAGGGATAACGGGCTCAACCCACGCCTGCGGCACTGGGGTTTGGCAGCCGGCAGGCCCCGTGGGCCGGGCAGCGTGCCCCAGGGCAGGCAGCGTCACCCGGGGTCGCTCCAAGTGGCCTGGGAGGGGACAGGAGATCCCACGCAGCTCGAGGTCACTGCAGCCATGAGAGGGCTCTCAGGGAAACCTCGGGCTTGTGTTGGGGTTCTGCACAGCTTTGGGGAGCCGAGTGCTGCCCCGATCGGGCTCAGTGGTGGAAGGATTAACCCCGCTGGTGCACCCGATGGATCACGCTTGGGGTGCGCAGCGTGGGCAGGGAGCGGGTGCCTGCCCCTCATCTGCAGCCACGGTGACTCAGCAGGGACATCGCCACCAGGAACCATCCTGCTGGCTGGGCACGGCCGTGGGGCTGTGCCAGGGGGCGTGGGGGCACGGGCAGGGGTGGGCAGACGGGGGTTCAGCTGCACTGAGGCACGCGGGAGAGGAAGATGAGCAGGGAGAGGCTCGGGGAGGGGACGCCCCTCGCGTGCCCGTGGACACGTGTAGCCCATGTGTGCATCTCCCCTGCCAGCAGCTGTGCTCGATCCCCATCCCTCGGGAAGCTCCCCCGGTCCTGGCTGTGGGCGAACTGTGGCCACGTCCCAGCTGCAGGACACGTGCTGCGGGCAGGCACGTGCAGCAGAAAGGCAGTTGGGGGCAGTGACCCCCAGCCAGCCCGTGCTGGCAGTGGGGTTTGCCTGGAGCGCACCCGAGGGGAAATAACACACCCAGATGGTGGAAACCAAGCGTCAGGTTCCCAGCTGTAGGCCAGATGGAAAAGGATACTCGTTTTGTTTAAAATGGCACGAACGTTGGGGAAAGATGCTGAATTCCGTTTTAAAACAAGGAAAGCGGGCAGTGATGAAACCATGAGAAGAAGCAGTTGGGTTGAACTTGTGATGATAATTTTTGTGCCCAACGTTTTTCTCGGTATTAATGAAGACGAGTCTGGACATGCCATCAGGAAAGCTCGATGGAAAAAACCATCTTCAGCTGAGGAGCAAAACCTGGTGGTTACAGGACTGGGCACTGGAGGTTGCATCTGAGTCATTCAGCTGCATCAAATCCTGTTACTGCTGCTTGAAAGGAGCAGGCTGGGAGATGCCAGCCCAGCCCTGGTGTTATCTGGGGATGTGCTGAATTCCCTGGAAAGGAGGGTCCCAAGCTCAGTCATATGGTAGGTCTAAAAGTGGAGATGATGTCAGCAAAGTGCATGTGTCCAAAACGCAGGGGAAAAAGGGACATAACGAGGTCAGGGAGCTGAAGGTGTCGGTCAGGTTGTTCCACATAAAAATGATGATTTTTTGTCTGACCAGGTGGCCGGTGTGGCTGCTGCACCAGGTCAGCACTGCTGGCACTTTCAGGGAGGCTCTGACCCAGAGCGGGGCTGCTCCTCTCTGGCCATTCCCTGGTTTCCACCATCTGTGCTTTGAAACTAATTTAAGTGTGAACATATGTATTTCTGCTATGCTGTGGGTTTTTGCCTGGAACTTAACCTAATTCTGCTCTAATTCCAGGGAGCGGTGCTCAGATCTGGCTGTCACTAGAGGCTCAGGCACAGGCAGCGGTTTTGCTCTCTGGAGCAGGGCGCTTACACGCATTTAACGCCCTGGTGCAGGGCAGTCAGCTCCCTGAGAGGTGCTCTGGGTTGTCCCGAAGCACCACAGTGCTGCGCAGTGCATGTCCCTGCTGCAGGAGCCCCACGAGTGCCCACGGCAGTGCTGCAGGCTGCTCCCTGCTCGCCTGTGCAATTCCCAGGAGAGGCAGGGGGCTGGGGATCAGCAGGGGTGAGCAGCCTCCCCGTACAAAGCTGGCTAGGAGCTGCTGTGATGTGAAGGCATCTGAAGGATTTGTCTCTCCCCCTGAGGCTTTTTCCCAGCAGCTGAGCAGACCGATCAACCGGTCAGGTCACAAAACTCATCGACCTGCAGCATCCCTGCTGGCCACGCCGGCAGGGTTCACCCTTCTGGAAGCCAGGAGCTTGGGAACAGGGGTCTCGGGGATGTGATGGCCAAAAAGGGATCCAGCAGCATTCTCGAGCAGCTCTAATTCCTGGTGGTAAAAGGAACTTGCACGGACGCTTACACGTACTTTGTTCTGCAGCGTGCGTAGGCAGAGATATTAAAGAATTACTTATTTGCTGGTTAATGAATAATTCCTCCAGCAGAGAGTTTGGGCGCCGTGGCTGCAGGTAGCTCAGCCTCTGTGTGCTGGGCACGGGCTGGGGTGGGCACTGTCCCTCTGGAGGAGCTGAAATGAGTTAAATGTCACTTTTTTTTCCCCAGGAAGCCAGTGCTGCTTGCAGGGACTGGGGTGGTCATGGGGCTGCAGAGGCATGAGCCGCAGGGGTGGGATGGGTCGTGTGTGAAGGAGGACGAGGTGAACTTCACCTATTTTCGTATAAGGGGCACTTTTTTGCTCAGCAGCTTCAGCTGTTCCTGGGTTCAGATGGATTTCATTGTGTTTGTGTGTTTTCTGGTCAGGTACAGCGAGTTCCTACAGACAGAAAGCCCACCCCACCAGCTGGCTGCTGCACACCCCTACCACATCCTGCAAATTTTAAGGGCTCCTCTTGGTATCTTTAATTTTTTTCTCTCTGTGTGCCATGGGACAAGGTAGGCAGCTGGGAAGCTCAGGAAGCAACGCAGTTCCATGGGCAAATTATGAGTTAGCTGGTTTTAGGCTGTAGCCAAAGTGCTTTTTAGAAGGCTTTTTGGAAATGCCAACCCTGCACCTGGCAGAGCAGAAGCAGGCACGGGCTGCTGCCCTGAGCAGGGTGTGCAGCAGTGCTGTAATTAAATAGCAGCAAATGTTAATTACAGGGGCTTTGCTTCCAGCCTGTGGGGCTGAGTGTGTGTCAGGAAGCCTCCTCGTTTCCCAGAGCAGCTCTTTGGTGTCCAAGCAGAGCCTGCGGACAGCATGGGTCGGAGTTGGGGACCACCGGGGACAATGGCCCGACCTCCCCTGATAGTTGGAGTGAGCAGGGGTCGGATTTTAATACCCTGAGTGATGTTCTGTACGGGCTGCGAGCTGTCTGCCACCTTGTTATTCACCAGCTTCTCCGAGGCTGAGCATACAAAGCGCTACAAGTCCGGACATGGCAATTTGGGAACCTGCCGCCCTGTTCCCTTTCCTCTCAGTTTTTCTAGGAACATCCAGGGCTTTATTTGCACCTCCACCTTTTTTTATTTTTAATTTTAATCTCCATTTCTTCTGACAAGTGAAACAGATCCTGTGTATGTTTTCCAAGTCCAGCATCCCTGGAAGCATCCGAGCCCCGCTGGCCCACGCCCTCCCTCCTATCTTATCAAATACAATTAAGATAAACAGAGATAACCACCCGGGCCTGGCCCACACCTACCCACCTATTCCTCCCAGCAGGGACGAGATGGTTTCCATTTGAAATAAATCAGATTTAAGCAACTGAGGTGCATTTCAGCCCCATGCCACAGGACTCCTGCATTGCAGATGATGCGCTGGGTGTTTTCAGAAGTAGGAACAGGCTGTGGTTTGAAATGCCAACCCGCTGGTTGTTTTGTTTCACTTTGGCAGGACAGGGAGTGCCATCAGACAGCGCTGGGATCTCTCTCCAAATCCCAACTCGCTCCTTTTGGCCGGGTGCCTCTGTGCTGGGGGCAGCCTCAGCCCCCTGCTGCTGCTCAGCCCCTGCACCCCGCAGGCAGAGGCTGCGTCCCGGTAAAGGCGATGTCCCCGCTTCCTGATAGCAAGGCTAATTATTAAAATAATGCTGTACTTTGAGCTGAGCCTGATTAGCCTACCTTCATGGTACAATTATCTAAGCTGCGACCAACCTGTTTGAAGCGTGTCCAGCAGCACCCCGGCGGGTGTGCCCTGACCGGGGGATCGCTCCCCGGGACGTGAGCAAGCCCTGGCAGATGCGTGCTCAGTTCTCCCTCGGGTGCACCGAGGCTCCTTGTGCTGATTTCATTTTTTTAAGCCTTGCGTGGGGTGACGGGAGGCGCCGGCTGGAAGTTTCCACGCTGGCTCCTGTCCCAAGCCTCCGGTCCCAGCCACGAGGACGAGCGGCGAGCACGGAGCCGCCCATGAGGATGCCAGGGGGAGGAGGGATTTAAAAGAGTAAATCTTTGTGGGATGGAGAAAAGAGAATATGGTTTCACTCTGAACACTCTTGCATACATTCTGTCAAACCCATAAACCAGAGAAATGCAGCAGGTTTTGCACCAGGGAGGCCAGGCAAGCTGTTCCCAGGAGCACCCCAGCTTGGGGTGCAGGATGGGTGCGCATCAGCTGCAGGGACCTCATGGCCCCAGCCACTGGAAGGGATGGGGAGAGGACGGGGGGAATTTGGCCACAATATGGGGAAATCGGCACCCTCCCGGGCAGTGCCCCGCTATTCAGGGCAGATCTGATCGTGGCCCCTTCTCTTGCAGTGGAACCTGGTGTGTGAGGACGACTGGAAAGTGCCGCTGACGACGTCCCTGTTCTTCGTGGGTGTCCTCATCGGCTCCTTCATCTCGGGGCAGCTCTCGGACAGGTAACACCACCGCTGCCAGCTTCGCTGAGGAGCAGAGCAGGGCAAAACCCTGGGAACAGGCTTTTTCTTTAAAAATCCCAACCTTCACCCTCAACACACGTGGAACTGCTGCCATTTGTACGTGTCAGGAAGCCAACGGCTGGTCTCTGCACCGAGTGCATGTGGCAGCCTTGCAGTTCGATGAGCTGGTCCCAGGCTCGTTCCTTTGTCCACCCCTTCTGGTAGCTATAAATATCTCGTTTACTGTCACACATTAACTGGGAGTCTGTTGTTGGAGCTGTAAGGCAAAAGTTGTCCTTTGAGTGGGAGCTCCAACGTGTCTTGTTGGATGAGATGGTTCGCTGGAAACGAAATGTGCCCACGAGGAAAATAAAAGGATAACCTGTAAATGAATAGCAACGATGCGATGCCATCTAACCACGTAGATGTAAAATGCCAAGAAAAATACAGCAGGCGTTTGACAATTATCTCAGCAGCAATCAAGTTTTGGCCTTACAGGTGTACAGTGCCAAACACCCGTTCCTCCTGCATGTCCCCATCCCTGCTGCAGCCCCATGGCCATCCCTGCCCAGTGCTGCTGCGGTTGGGGAGGAACATCTCAGCAGGGGGGGGTCAAAACTCAACGTGAGACTTAATCCCAAAGCCATGAGTATTAAATTCCATGTGATCCAAATTTAATCTCCTGCCCCTGGTGCAAAAGTCGGGCCGCGTTACTGTTTGAGAGGAGACGAGATTATCACTAAATCCCTCCGGTGCCCCTTGGGAACATCTGATAAAATGTGCGCACCCGAGCAGCTGGCGAGCCAGCGGGCCCTTCTAGTGTTAGCTACTTCTGGAGCTTGTTGGAAAGGTTTTGTCAATAAGCGGGTGTGTTCTGAGCCCAAGTGGGGTGAAACCAGCTGATAGAGCTCGATAACACGTCCAAACTGCAGTGGTGTTACGCCGTACAGATGCCAGCAGCCTAAGTGCCATCATTTCCTAGCTTTGGTCTGCACGGCTTGTGATCTCAGAGTTTTTCTCACCTATATACTGTTGTCTGGGCTCCTGAGTTCCTGTCTAGTGACAGCCTGAACTTTCTGCTCTTAATTTCCTTTATTAATTTATTTCCTGGGTCTTGGGAATTCTATTTTTCGGTTCTTGTAGAAATAATGCATAAAAGGCATAAAAATTTAACTGATCTTCAGCTAAGCGGTGTCACCTGCAGCTGGATATTTATGCTCTCTTTTGCGTAGCCCTGCTCCACGAATGAGTTCAGTAATCGTCTCCTTTGTCCTTGGCACCAGGTTTGGCAGGAAGAGCATCCTCTTCTCCACCATGGCCGTGCAGACAGGCTTCAGCTTCCTGCAGATCTTCTCCACCAGCTGGGAGATGTTCACGGTGCTCTTCCTCATAGTGGGGATGGGGCAGATCTCCAACTACGTGGTGGCCTTCATACTGGGTATGGATAAGCCTTTATTAGATTAAATGCTTGCTTAATGTACTGTTGTTTTTTTCCTCTGAACATGCAGCAGTTAATTAGAGACAGCTCTAAATCCTCACTGGTAAAATTCCTAATTTAGGCCAGCATGTGTTTTTTTTTTCTCTTGGATACTTTAAGGAATCTCTTCAAATAGTTAGAGCTTGTGCTTTTTGCAGGTTTAGAGAAAAACAGGAATGCAGGAAACATCAACACAAACATTATTTCTGTGCTTTTTGGAGGAAAGGTTCGAGGCAGGCTGAGGGCTGTTATCAGCGGGAGCAGGGCTGAGCCAGCAGCGACTTTTGGGTTCCTCCCTGGCCACCCCCACTTTGCAGAGGGCTCTGGGCAGCCAGCCCTCGGGGCAAAGCAGTTTCCATGCACAGCGTGAGGAGTTAGCTCTCTAATTGCAGTTAGTCATCAGCTGTCTTCAGTGCAGAGAGAGGCATTTCTGCAGCGCTTCCCACCCTCAAAGGTGCAGCTGAGCGCCCTGCATGCCCCTGCTGCTCCTCCAGCCCAGCCAGGAGCTCCCAAAAATCAGCACATAGCAAGGGTGCTGGGTGGGGGAATGCACCCACAGGAGGAAGAGAGGCTCCTGTAGGAATCCCATCCAGTGGTGGGCTCCTGCTCTGGAGTTGCTCCCTTTCCCTGTGCCCTGGAGGTGCTGCCTGGTGCTGTCTGGCGTTGGTGGACGCTGTGTCTCCAGCTTGAGGGGAGCAGTGGCACCAGCATGTGTAAATCCCTGCTGTGCTGCAGCCCTGGCACTCCCCAGCACCAGCTGGGTTTGGGGTTTTTGTTTGTGCCAGTGACTGGTTTCCCACGGGTTTCTCCTTTCGGTTCCCATCCCAGCTCTCGATATCCGAATGCTGGAAACCCACTGTCAGCCTGTGTCACCTCCCCATGCACAGCTCAGTGCCTGCTACAGATTCCACATACAAACCAGCTTTTTCTGCCAGTTTTTCCTCAGTTGTAGTTGTTTTTATTCTGTGTTCAAGTCCTGAGACTGTAAAACAACAGAGAGATTTGTGAAGGCGTGCTGCTGTCAGCCCAGGGTTGCTATTGCCAAGAGAATAAGGGAAGAGGAGAGACAGAAGAGAAATAGAGATGAAAGATATTATCTCATACTGGCTCATAATGCCACAAATCCTGCATCTTAACACACTGCTCAACAGGTATAAAACAATGATGCAAGGCTCAGACGTCTCCCCAGATGCCCCTAAGCAAGAGCCATCTGCGGAGGAAGACAGCACAGTTTATTTTTTAACACACCCTTCCTGACCCTAAGAGTCCTTGTTTTCATCTTGTCGTGATTTTTTTCAGTTACCCCAAGCTTCTGAAATGGAAACTTGTAGCTATTAAATAGCTTTTTGGTTTGGTTGGTTAGTTTTTAAGTCTCTGGTATTTTTTTTCCAATCGCTCTCAATATTAAGGGTTTTAACCTTTAATTAAGGGGTTTTAAATCCCAAACTAGAGAAAGGGGGCAAAGCCTATTTCTCCTCCAAGCACGTCGGGAAGGCTCCTGGCAGTCTGCCGGCTGCTGGCCCAGGCCTGCCCTCACCTGTGTCGGGCAGTGCGTTAATCACAGCAAGCAGAAGCTGCTCCATCCCCTGGGAGCCCCCGACAATCCCTGGCATTTTTAGTTACTGGGCAGGTCTGAACACTGAAAATCGGGAGGAACTCCCCCCATGCTAATAGCTCTGTAATGACCATCACCTTTTGGACCATTACTCCTTGGCAGTGTCAATTAAAGTGTTATATAAGATAAATTTTATCTCTTTATATTTAAACCCTTTTCTAACGTTGTTTAGCTTTATTTTATAAATGCAGTAAAGTATTTAGTCGTGACTGCGAAGAAAGAGTTAAAAATGCTAATCCAACCTCCCTTGTTTTAAACAGGCACAGAAATTCTTGGCAAATCAGTTCGTATTATATTCTCTACATTAGGAGTTTGCATATTTTTTGCAATTGGCTACATGTTGCTGCCACTGTTTGCTTACTTCATCAGAGACTGGCGGATGCTGCTGCTGGCGCTCACCGTCCCGGGGCTGTTCTGCATCCCGCTCTGGTGGTGAGTGCAACGTGCCCGACGCTCTCCCCTTGTGCCCAGTTCTCTCCAGGGCCCAGTGTTTTATTTTGCTTTGTGTTTTGTTTTTGTTTTGCCTGTGTTCAGCCCAGCTATCTGCCTGCTGATCTTCCCTGGTGCTCACCATGTGCCTGGGGGCACTTTTGCTGGGAGCAGCTGGGGAACTTCTTTTGGCCCCTAATTCTGGACACTGTTAACCATCTCGTAGCTGTGGTAGCCCTGGATGATTCAGTCTAACCTTTCTTCCCTGCTTTTTTCTTTAAGCCATGTTTAATGAGGATTCAGCTGCTGATGGGTACTAAAATCTGAGTGGAAGGCTGGCAGGAGACTGCACTAAATGTCATCAGGCAGAGGTGTGCGCTCCCAGGCTTTGCTTTGGCTGCCAAAGCAAGTGTGTCTGCAGCCCTGCTGGCACTAAAAGCCAAGAAGAGAGCTCACACTGAAACCCAGCAGTGGTGGGGACCTTGTGAGGTCCCTCATAAACGCTCAGCTCCTTTGAGCCATCCCATGCTCTTGTCTTGGTGGCTGAGCCCATGTTTTCTCTGCTCTCCCTGCTGCTCTCCCTGCTGCCACCTCAGCTGTAGGTGCGCCCTCACTTGCCCATGGGTGCTCTGCCCCGGGAGGCTGAAAAAACAGATAAGGAAAAGTTAATGCTGTTCTCAGCCTGACAGGCACCCTGAAATTATTGCTGGCTAAAGGGAGCGAGGAAGCATTTGTTAAGGTCACAGGATTTAGTTAAGGAAAGGTGAGATTTTCTGTCCCGTGGTCAGTGTTAATTCACTCAACGCATGTTTGGAAGTGATTAGAAAATGCCATCAGCTCTGCATGGGGACAGTGCCTCTGTCCTGTGCCTAGGAGAGCCTGCATTAGAGTTGTGGTAAAATCGTGAGGTTTGTATATAGATTCCTGTGACACAGAGCCTTTAAATATATCTGTGCATTTAAAGCATTTCCACGCTGCATGCAGTTTCCTAGGAATAATTTTGCTTAACAATGGTTAAGTTACCCCCATATTTTCTGTCTGTCCAGTAACATCAGTCTTTTCACTTATTCTTTAAAAAATAATAATAATAAAAAAAAAGCAGGCCCCCTAGGAGAAGGGCCCAAGCATCTCCTTCAGCAGGAGGATAAGCGCATCCCATGTGCTTGAGCTCTCCCCCTGGTCCCAGTGGGACACGTTCAGGAATTACATTGCCTGCATGCTTCTGCGCTGACCGTGTTCAACTGCAAGTAATTTGTGAGATGAGAGCGCAGTTCAAAAAAACTGTACATGTGGCTTTAATAATGCTTTACTTTTGTGAAAACGTTGAGTCATTTATTCTGAAACTTATTGCAGGATCATTCCTGAATCCCCTCGGTGGCTGATCTCCCAGGGAAGATATAAAGAGGCAGAAGCTATTATCCGCAAGGCTGCAAAAATAAATGGCATTCCAGCCCCGGCTGTGATTTTCGACACCGCGGAGGTATGTTTCACGTGCCCTGTCACTTTACCTCGTCAGCAGCTTTCCCCTTTGGCCAGTTGACTTGTTGTGAAATGCCAGGGCAGGAATGGCTTCCAGCAGCAGCTCTTAGGGGCTGGCGCTGGCTGTTGGCGTGAGGTAAGTGTTGGGTTAGCAAAGTCGAGATGAGAAGCCAGAGGGCTTACTTATTTGTTTGCTTTTTACAGTAAAGCTCTGTTCCGCAGCAGTGGTTGGTTGTGGTTTTCAGAGCAAGGGTGACCCAGCTTGCTTCACCCTTCGGGCACGGAGGAGACCCGAGGAGGACGCGTTCAGCCCCGTCCCAGCGCGGTGTCAGCGGTTTGCACTTTAACAGGGGCTCTTCACGGGCGCTGCACGGGGGCACCAAGTCCAGGTCCACGTGTGCCGGGGCCCCACGGTGACCCACAGGATGCTCCAGTCACACAGAGCACCGAATGCCTCGAGTGCCCTTGAAACATGACTGGAGAGAAGGCCTCGGATCAGCTAAAATTATTCTGCAGGCAGATTTTTTTCTTGCATTTCATATTTATTGGTTAAGAAGAGGAAGCCTAGCACCGAGCAGGCTCACAGCTGCGGCAGCACAGCTGGGTTTTGTGCTCGCCTCCCCCTCTGGCAGCTCATCTTTCCCCAGAGCTCCTGCTGAAGAGGCACGGGCACGGCTCCTGCGCAGAGAAATCCACAACGCCGTGGGTCTGTGTGTCAGATCCGACCTTCCTGCATCTTATCAGCACCTGCGTTTTCTGTCTGCTGATACAGAAGAGAGCAAAGCACCGCACACCCCTTTGGGGTATCTGCAGGAGAGAAATGCTGCACCCTTGCTGGCAGCATCGGTTCATCGAGCGTCCTGCTCAAATTTTGGCTGGGCTGAAGATCTCTGCTCCAAGCATCTGCTGTGCTGTAAATTCTCGCACACGTTCCAGCTATGGGAACTCTGGAAGCACTTTCCTTCACAGCCAGAGCTCAGTTGTCCTTCATTTTGGACCTGACTCTTTCAGGCCCCAGGGGGTGGGTCTGCTGTCGATCACTCACGTGTTTTTGAGACCAGGCAGCAAAAGTGGGCGATAACTTGCATTTATCTCACACCATTTGCGAAAGTTGAACGGAAGAGAGCTGAGTGCAGCGCACAGAAAAATGCCTCCAGTCATGAGGCTGCTCCTGGAAGGACTGTGTCAGATCCTTAAGGAAGTGTTCGTGCATCTCTCTTGTCAGTAATGCTCCTTGTTCAGTAGTCAGCACGGTGCAGAGGTCCCGGTGCTCCCGTTTAACAAAACCTGGAAGGTGCCGCGGAGTACAGCTGGGTGCAGAGATGATCACTACCTGAGGACTGCACCCCGCTGCAGAGCTTGGGCTGCCTGGTGGGGCCCTGGGATAGCCGTAACCTCGTAACTGCCCCGACGTGTGGGTGTGCAAAGGTTGTTGTGCTCTGAGGTGTGGGAATTTTTTTGGTTTTGTCTTCCTTTTTCCTTCAGATGCAGGATTCGAAGCCTCAGCAGCAGCAGAAGGCTATCCTTCTGGACCTATTTCGAACCCGAAACATTGCAACTATTACTATTATGTCATTACTTTTGTGGTAAGGAAATGTGTATTCCTAAAGTACCCAGGCAATAGAACGATTTCTGATTTGAGGGCACATGCCACAGGTTTAGATGAGTTTCAGCCTCGGAGCCTACCCACACGTGGTCCTTGGCTGGTTCGTGCCCCTCAGCGGCCCTCGCACCCGCACTGCATTAATACGTACAGGTGTGGGGATGGTAGCCTCAATTCAGATGGGAAATAATTAAGAAAATATATGTAGCAACTTGTGATTTTTTTTTTCCTTTTGTTTTAAGAAGCTCCCATCTCCATAATCTCTCTTTGAAGAGAAATGTCTCAAAGCAGAGGCAGAACCAGAGCCAGACCCATGGCCAGCATTTTCGTTGTGTTTCTGTGCAGTGCCTCTCTCATTGGGATCCTGGTCCCTGCCTGGGCAACCACAAGGAATGACGACCAAATAGTGCCATGTAGCCAAACTGCGGCCCTTTTCTGTACATATTTCCCCCAGCAGAAAGGAACTGGCTAGCACGCCTGGCGTGCCCTAGCAAGGCACTCTTGATATTTGAATCCTGAAGGTCCAGCTCTGTTGAGAAGAGTCCAGTGAGACGTAACCAAAGTGCCGAGGGTGGGAGAGCCTGTCCCTGGAGTTTGCTGCGAGTAGGAACGTAGCTGGCGTGGGAAGCTTCCCAGACTTGTTTCGAGGTGCCATTAATGAGCCCGTTGCAGTGAAAAGCCTTTGTGACTGACTTCCACAAAGCCTAGTGCTTGGTTCAGGATATGGAGGAAGGAGAGAAATCAGAGGGCTCCGCACGCTGCTGTGGATATGAGCACTGCAAGGGATGGCAGAATTAGAAAGTTGGGGTTGCCACTGAGGTTTTTAAGCCACGATGTCCATGGCAATGTTTTGCAACATCCCAGTTTTGTAACAACCTCTGAGGCAGCACCGGAGGTGTTCAGAGAATGGTGTTTCTGGAATAATTTGTTCTTCTTGCTTTTCTCAGGTTTTTCACGTCAGTTGGTTACTTTGGCCTCTCCCTTAACACTCCAAACCTGCATGGCAATGTCTACATCAACTGCTTCCTCCTGGCGGTTGTTGAAGTCCCATCCTACGTGATCGCCTGGCTTCTCCTCCGCTACCTGCCTCGGCGCTACTCAATAGCTGGCACCTTGTTTTTAGGGGGTGGCGTCGTCCTCTTCATCCAGCTTGTTCCTACAGGTACAGGATCTGATACAACACGTAATTAAATGCAACGTTATGGTATTTTATGCTGCTGTCTAATGGGTCTGTGGAATTACTGAAAGCTGCGATCAAATCTGGAATCTGAGGTCAAATTTATGCTGATCACTCATGGCTGTGATTTTTCTTTTCTTTTATATATATGTATATGCATATGCTGAGTCACACATGGCTCTTGCTTATTGTGTCAGATTACTGAGCTTTTTATAGTCCAGGGGAACCAGCTTGTAAAGTGAGAGCCAGAAGTGCACCGTGATTTATCTGGTTATGTGTAAAGGCCAAAAACACCCTGCAAGCCTCCCAGAACTCACTGTGTGCAAGTCTTCATAGAATTTTGCAAAACCAGGGTGGATTTAAGATTGTGCTTTGTTACTGTGTAATCCAGAATTTTGTTCCATTTCAAGAACATCCTTTTACTGAGTGAAATATAAAATCTGAAAAGTAAAAAACCTGCTTGTGCCTTCTACAGCGTGCTCAGCAGGAAGACCACAGCCAAGCGATCTGGGGATGGGGCTAATGTGCTGTAGAAATAAAAACAAACAAAAGAAAAACAACACAACTTCTAGATGAAGGAAAAAAAAAAAAAAAAGAAAAAAAAAAAAAACAGAGATGGGGCTCTGAAAAGTTAAAGAAATACAAGTAATAAGCAAAGAGTCTTGTTTATTTATCTTGGTTTAATGTTTTCTCCTCCAGATTACAGTGCCCTGTCTGTTGGCCTGGTGATGCTTGGAAAATTTGGCATCACCTCTGCGTTTTCAATGCTTTATGTCTACAATGTGGAGCTCTACCCAACGCTGGTCAGAAACATGGCAGTCGGAGCTACATCCACGGCTTCCAGGCTGGGCAGCATCATTGCTCCTTACTTCGTTTACCTGGGTGAGACATCGTGCATTTCTTGCCTTGAGCTACCCAACTGCCCAGAAAAGTTATTATCTGAGCTTCTGAGGCGCAGGTTCAGCTGTTAGCCCCTTCATTTGTTGTCTTTTAAGTCCCTTCTCTCCCTTTGGGTTTCACGTTGTACACTATAGAAGTGAAGCAGAGCCCTTTGGGTTTCACAAAAGAAAAAGACATTGTTCATGTCTTGTAAGCGGGTCTGTAAGCAGAAGTATTAATTACCTCTAGGCTTTTTTTTGGTTTTGGGCACTCATTACCATCTGAGTGCTGCACAAATATGGAATGACTGTGATGTTCCTTAGGGTCTTCAGTCTCTGTTGCAGCATAGGTAGCAGGAATGGGTAGATGTAGACCGGATGAAGTTTTTACTGTTTTTGTTTTCTCTTCAGTTTCCATAGGCTCAGTCTTTAAAAAATCTTGTTCCAGTTATCAGAACAGTTTCTGATTGCTTTCAGAATAAACTTGTGAGCTGCTGATGTCTGCTATGGCTAACTTAGGACTTGCAGTTCATCCAGTTTATGACCACAGAAGGAGATCAAATCACAAACTCTGGCTATATATGCGAAATACCCAGGGGTCTTCATTTTACTCTTAATTTATTCCACACATTCTAAAGCATGCTGCTGTATCCCAAGTGAAAAATAGAGCTGTCAGGTTCAGTTTGGTACTTTCTCCACCTTAAGTACTTTAATTCCTAGCTAATCCCTTCACTGAAAGACCTCTTAATTTCTGTGCTATTGTGATCTGAAAGTCTCACATCCTGCCTGAACACATGTGCACTGGCTGCAGGCTGCTGGTAGGGGCCGCTGCTTTCTCGTCCAAAACCAGAAACTGAACAGACCAAGGCCAGAGCCTCTTGTGTCACTGCAGGCTGATTCCTTCTCCACTTCCAGAAAGGAGGGTACTTAACAATCACATACACACACACACACATTTAATGGTCCATTAGTCTGAAATTGGCCTGTCCAGCTGCCATTAGTCAGTTCCCTCCCTTTGCAGGGCACCAGCGGGATGCTCAGTCCTGGACAGCTGTGTGCTCAGTTGCTTATGAGCACTTTCGTCTCTCACATTGAATTATTTCACTGAGGACTTGGTTCCAGATGGCAACCCAGTACTGAAGACTTGCTTCTTTCAGCAGTGATCCCAGCAGAGCTGCTACCTTGCAAAGATGTTGGCTATCCCAACTGAAAATGTGCAAAAAGCTATCGGCTGCTACAGAAACGTGGGTGTAGCATGGGATGGTGATAGGTGGTGATCACGACTGAGCATACATTATAGTTTTAAATCAAAAAGTCTCCATCTTTTCTGGCAGATACTGCATGTAACCCAGTTTGGATTGACCTTTGACATTTTATAAATATTTCAGCTAATTTTTCCAAATTAATTCTGCATTGCAGTGATGTCTGGAATATAAACTAATGTTGTTACGTCCTGTGCTCTGCCAGGTGCCTACGACAGAGTCCTACCGTACATCCTCATGGGAAGCCTGACTGTGCTGATAGGGATCCTTACCCTGTTCCTCCCAGAGAGCTACGGAAATTCTCTGCCTGAGAGCTTTGAGCAAATGCTGAAGGTGAAATGGTAAGTCAGCTTTCATTTATCCCATACTTCACAGGAATTGAGGGCTTCTTTGTACATAGTCCCTTTTCACAATCAGCAAACATTTCATCAGCTCCATTGCAAAAACATCAAAACATTCAAAGCGCCCTTTAGATTTGTTGTTAATTTTACGGACTTTGACATTGTACAGTTCCCCCAGAGTCTCTGAACCTGAGGGCTGACGTGCTTGTTTTGCACAAACACGTGCAAACCAAGGCTGACCTTCACGTTGCTTTGGGGCTGCTGCTTCATGCCTCCCAATGCTTTCCATCCTTTTACATCAAGCGTTTTTTGTTGAATTTTTTTTTTCCCTTTCAGGAGTAAGTTACTTAGCAACACGGATATAAGTCTCTCTCCTTAACTCTGCATTTAAATTAGTCATTTAGTAGGACAATTTACAAAACACTTTTCTCTTTCAGTATAAATTTGTTAGGTGCTACTCTAAATTAAGCACAGGCTTTTGATATTCTAGCCTCTTTTCCTTGCGAGGTTAGAGACACACCAGGACAGCTCTTTCTCCTGGTTGTTTGTTTGGCTGGTTTAGCTGTAAACAACAACAGTTCTCCTGCCCCACCAGATTCTATTTAGGGTACTCTGAGCAAATATGCCCCCTGAAATCTGTGTCACACATTATAGTGCAAGTGCAGTGGAGACAGTGTTTGCTAGCTGCTGTTGTGGGCAGGAAAACTCATGTAGAGGGAAACTGAATTAGCTGAAATGCAAATGCATAAATACTGTCTGCCTTAGTGAGAGTGTGTATTGTGAATGGAATTTGCCCGTAACCAAAAAAAAAATAAAAATAATCTTGAATTGCCTGTATCTAATCTGGGGTCAGTAACGGAGCTGTCATTATGCTTTCAGAATAAGAAGAATTCTCAGGCCAGGTTCCTTGATAAGGGCACGCTGCTATTTATGACAATTAGGGACTTCTCAAATATCTGACCCATAGCTTTTTAGCTCTGCAGTTGATGAATTGTAGCTGGAAGTCCTGGAGACCAACCACATTCCCTTTGGAGACTGCCTGTATAAACAGAAGGAAGTAACTGAATTACAGTCACTGAATTAAATTCAAGTTCTAAATGTTGTCTGCTGCATTGCTTCTTCCATGCAGAAGGGCATACTTCAGAGAGGAAACATTGTTTTTTTCCAGCGTTTATATCAATACCATAACCTGGTTATTTTAGCAGTGCTGATTAGGAGGGGTAAGTGTCTAAAATATTCTCTAGCTTCTCAGTCTCGCACTTGCTTTCAGTTTCAGAAATGGGCAACAAACCACTGGAGCTAGGAATTCCAAGAAGAGTCCTAAAATTTTGGTAACACCAATGTGAAGATGGATGCCTGCTCTCATCGGGGCTGAAAGAACAAGATGCATTTCCTGCTAGAGGAAAACAAAACCTGACAGTCAGTGCTGCCACACCATAGTTATTATCCCCTGTGCTGCTGTAGCCAAATACCCAGTTTACTGAACAGATGCTGTCTGCTCCATAGGACTCTTAGTCTGTGATTGTGTCCTGATTCCCGGAGTGTGCCAGCAGGTCCAGTCCCTGCTGAAAAACAGAGGTCTGTGTGTACTACGCGTGACTCGAGCAGCAGGAATACAGCTATGACTCTACTCGGTCATGTACTCAATGAAAGCTGCTAAAAGGAAAAAAGAAGGTAGCAAATGTAATGCTGGTGGTTTCTCTTGCTGTGTGCACTGACTGGATGAAGGGGAGCTGGGTGTCTGTCACCGAACATCTCAGCACACGTATCTAAAGGAAAGACCCCAGCCTCATTTGAAACCTGTAACCAAAGCCTGATAGTCTCGGTGGAATCCAAGTTTAGCTGTAGCAAAGCACATGTAGACATCACTGAAATAACATTTTTGTTTAAAAAACATAATATAAATAACATTAGTGTTTAAAAAACAGTAACATTTTTTAAACGAGACAGAGTAGCTTTTGATGTGTGTTTCCCACTTTTGATCCACTTATCCCTGTAAGAGTTGATGTTTTTTTTTGTAAAGCCTAAGCCTGCTGAAATCACTGGGCTTCATGAATGTTCTGTGTAAGGACCCCAGCTTGCTGACCTACTTCTGATGGGCCGTGCCCACTTTCAAATGAAACACAGACTACAGCAAGTAAATGATCCTATTCAAATATGCTCTGCAGTGTTAGCTTTGGGGGTTTTCATGGTATATTGACACAAGCAGCTTTTTGAATCTTTTTGTGTTTTTCTTCAAAGCTTTTAATTTCTCCTTTGAATACACACTACATTGTGCTTTACCTTCAGAGAAAGCTCATCTCAGTTTTTAAAGCCTCTGCAAAAACCTTTGTACCATTTTCAAATTTAAAGGGGATTGATGCTTACAAAAATCTGATGTTCTGCACAGGAGTTGTTTACCTGCAGCTAGCAAGAACTCAGAAGAGCTGATTTGGGACCATAGATATATTTTTTTCAAAACAAAGAATGCCAACAAAGCCAGTATTTTATTTTTCAAATCCTACACATTATATATGCATTTTTTTAAAGTACAGCAAAGCTAGGTGAGATGAAAAGTCACATGTAGTAGAGCTCAGATTTGTGTTACTACTGTTTTATGAACACTACATAGTTTGCAAAAAGTCTTTTTTATTGGTTGTGCATGGACGTGTTGGCCACATAAAGTCTGTCAGCCTAGCCAGACTACCTAGGACAGGTAGGCTGATTTTTATCATTTATAAATAACTACCAGCCATGATTCACATTCTGTAAGGGCCAAGAAAAGCAGCATCTCATCTCTTAATGTGAGAATTCATGGCAATTTGTCTTGTGCTGGCATTTGGCACAGAAGTGAGGACCTCCCTGTAAGTTCGAGCACATATATAAAGCTTTGTAACATTTAAATGCAAGGAACTTGTGCAATCATTTCAAGCTGCTCTTTGGGATGTGGAAATTCTACTGCCTTTAATATTAATGTTCTGAAGTCATGTTTTTGCCACAAATGTAATGTGGCATAAGGCTAATGACCCCAGATGTTCTCATCCCTTCTCAAACTGGAATTTCTCTAATAACAACAGTATTTAATCTTGTCTTATTACAAAGTTGATCTCTAGAATAGCTGTTTAGACATAAATAGATTTCTGAACAAAACCTTTATATCAGCTTTGAGGACTTAGTTAAATATAGGTGGCTGTGTTTTTATGAAGATTTTTATATTAAGTTCATACTTATTTTATGTGATTGTAGGCCTAGGTATTTCTAAAGGTAAATATTTTTATATTCTTAAACTTTGTAGTATCTTAAAACCTAATTTTAATTTTTTAAATAAGAAAAAGGATTGTGATTTTTTGAAATACCTTGTTTAAATCAGTTTTATTTTTCCTGTTTATACCATTCATCCAAAGCTAGTGTCACAGTTTAGTATTGGCAGATTTAAAAAAAAAAAAAATCCTATGTGAGTGGAATGTACCTCTGACAAGAATGTGATGTTGTTATAAGGACTTAATGTGTCAGAGTACAGTCAAAACGAGAAAAGGAGATTGCTTCAGCTGACGTAGTTACTGAATTTTTAATTGTACAGCTGAAGAAAACAGCATTGGTTTAGTAGCTGTTGGCAGGAAATAAATGTGTTGCTGGTGAGCAATTTAAGACTTTCACTGCAATCTTCAGTGAGTTTTCTCTGTCAGACACTCAGTGGGGCTCATGATGAGACCTGCATGCTCATGTGCAGTTGGCAGATGTATGTACAGCTCTGACTCGGAGATGGGAGGGAAGCACGACTGGATCTCTCCCACTGATTGCACTGTGCCTAAGCTCCCTCCTCTGTCACATTTACCTGGTTCTGTCTGTGTAACCTCTTATCTTCAGTAAGATCTGACGTGGGCTTATTGGATCTGTTAAAGCATGTGTACAAATGTAGTAGTTGTTGCTTGGTAACTGCTGTCTTTATTGTAATAAAAATGTGCACTGGCATTGTGTAACCTACTTTCTCTGTGGTTTGTCATGGAAGAATAAAGTCTTCTAAATGTAACACTTGCTGAGCTGTTTAAAGAAGTAATTTATAATGTATTTAGCATGGATAAGGTATGAAAACAAAGCCCATAAATAAGCTCTTCCCCAGAAGATGACTGTTAGTACAGTTTCTCTGGCTTTGAGATGGCTCAATCCTGGCTTCCTACAAAAAGCCATGAAAGCAGAATGCTTTCAGGCTGTGTTGACAGGACCCAAAGCTAGGCCTTAGTGAGGAAACTTTAGCGGTTCTGTTTGGTACATGCCACCAAGATGGGCCTGGGCCAGGCTTCTCATGGAGACCTATAAAAGCAGCTCCCTGCGAGGAACCTAACCTCCATCATGCCAACATTTCGGCTCGCCCCAAACAAGCAGGCCCAGCTGCCAGGTACAGACCAGAGGTCAAGCACAGTGCAAGAAGGTGGCCTCTGTGCAAGGAGCTCGGAAGCATTACAAACTGACCGCAGCCCCCATTCCCCTGGGCTGCTCAAGGCGAAGAGGTAGCAGGTGGACAGGGGGAAGGTGCTTTTAGTTTGCTTTTAGTTCTCACTGCTCTGTTAGCAATAGGCAATAAATGACGCTACTCTCCCTGCGCTGTGTCTGTTTTACCCATAACAGTAACCGGTTGAGCAACCCCGACCCTTGAGCCCTTTCCCGTTGTGCTTTTTGTCCCCATCTCCCTTTGAAGAGGGCTCATGAGGGAGCCATGCGGTGGTGTTGGCTGCCTATTAGTGCGAAAACAACCACAGGAGTGCAGATTTTACATTGAGTAGACACTCGTGCATTACATGTGTGCTTTATTATACATTTTTAGACACGTGTGGCTCGGAACGGGCGGCCGGGCCCGCGTCCTTCCCCCTCAGCGGCCGAGCCCTCGCCGCGCCTCCAGCCGGCCGCGGCCTCCGCCGGGCCGCACCGGGCTGGGCCGGGCCTCGGCGGCCGCGGCGCCCGGCCCCACCTGCGGGCCCTCCGCCTGCAAACCCCACCCCCGGCCGCTCCCCCGGCGGCTGAGGCCCGGCCCCATGGCTCGGAGCTCGGCGTGCCGGGCCCGGCCGCTTCCTGGCCGCGGGTAGCAGGCGGCGGCGGCGGCGGCGGCCGCAGCAGCACGGCGGCGCCATGCGGGACTACGAGGAGGTGTCCGCCTTCTTGGGCGAGTGGGGCCGCTTCCAGCGCCTCGTTTTCTTCCTGCTCAGCGCCAGCATCGTCCCCAACGGCTTCAACGGGCTCTCCATCGTCTTCCTAGCCGGCACCCCCGCGCACCGCTGCGCCGTGCCCCGCGGCGCCAACCTGAGCGGCGAGTGGCTGAACGCCAGCATCCCGCTGGAGCTGCGCGGCGGCCGGGAGGAGCCGAGCCGCTGCCGCCGCTACCGCCTGGCCGCGCTCGCCAACTTCTCGGCGCTGGGGCTGCGGCCCGGCTCCGACGTGGAGCTGGGAGAGCTGGAGCAGGAGCCGTGCCTGGACGGCTGGGAGTACAGCCGGGACGTCTACCGCTCCACCATCGTCACCGAGGTGAGGGGCGACTGAACTGGTCTGTGCTGGCAGTTTCCAGTTGCCTGAGTAGCCTCCAGGTGCTGTGTGTTAACCGGGGTGGTGTGTGTGTGCATCGGCTGCTTGATTATTTCCGTCTGATAGCAGCTTATGTACCGTAGGGAGGACAGGTCAACCCAGCACGATGGGCTTGGTAGTTCAAGGATGCCTCTGAACTCGTGACATCCACCTCTTTTTTTGTCTTTAAAAAAAATAAGTCGATACAAGTCATCCTGAGTTGTACAGGGCTCATCAGCAGGATGCAGCAAGGCGCTGTTTTGATGCTGTGTCCAACAGGAGCTGAACTTTGCCGTGTGCCAGCTCTGCACCTGCTGGGAACGGGCCAAATCCTGGCCACCCCAGTGTGTCCCACCAGCCGGCAGGGCACTGAGCTATGTGAGGCTGTGCTGGTTGTCCTTGGGTCAGAGGAAAGCTCTGCAGACAGACCCGCGGGCACTGGTGGCTTAGGATGCAAGGAAATACTTAAATTTCAAAATGTAGAGAGTTTATGTATGTATTTATTTATTTATTTATTCAGAAGGGTTGTAAACCCTTTGTACAGTCCAATTTCCTCCTTGTAGCTGGGAACAAGTTTTACAGAACTAGCTATTTTCTGCTCAGAGGCCTGTATTCCTTGCTTTGCAAGGATGGTGGTGATGGATGTTCGAGTGCTTAATGACCACCAGCTGATCTGAGCGCAGAAGCCTTCCTCAGGAGAAGCTGGGTGAGGAAGGGAGCACAGGGAAGCAAGGACAGGGCAAAACCTGAATTGTTGAAAACTTCCCTTGAGCATGCACATCCTCGGGGCTTGGGTTGCGTTTGACAGCTGGCACAAGGCATTGCCTCACCTGTTACAGAAGAATTGCTTTCTTCATGAAGAGGAAAACTGCTCTGAATTTCTAGATCCTGGTCGTTAGTGAAATGTATGGTTGTGAAAAGCTGAGGCAGTCTTAAGACAGCATAAGGCAGTTTGCATTTTCTAGACTTAGGCAATTCACAGGCGAACATAGTGGTTTTGTCCCGAGTGCCCTAATAGCGAGGTTGGCCTGGCTGAGGCATATTTTGTCAGCGCTTTGTGTCTCTGCAGCTTCTTCACTGAGCTTTGACTGGCTGCGAGTTACAACATCCGAACTCAGAGTATCCTCCAGCAGCTTCATGATCTGTAGGGAACAGAAGCTGCTCACATTTCGGTGAGGCTCTGCAGCAGCTCTCACCCGGTGGCTGTAAGGTTTGGCAGATGTGCTGCGTCTGGGGGAGGTGATGCATCGTGCACCGAGGCAGTATTTTTTCCCTTTAATATTAATGTTTCTGAGCCAGTTTTGCAACAGCCGTGGCCTTTCACATACTTACAGGTTTTTGGTGTTAAACTTGTTTAATTTGTTGGCTTGGTGCTGCTGCTTTTATGATTCACTAATCCTGCCTTTAGTTGCATATCTCTAACTTGTTGAATAATCATGAGGACCTTTGTCCCAGATTTCTGTAGCTGACACTGGGAGGGGGAAGGGGGAATTTTTTTATGAAAGGTTTTTGCACAAATCTCTCATGACTCTAGAGAAAGCCTTCAGTTACGTTTCTGCTTTTGAAGGAAAACTTAACACATTTAGTTCTCTCTTCAGTTGAAGGGGAACTTTCTTTTTTCAAGCAGACTAACAGCACAATGCCGTTAGCTAGTCTGGAGTATTCAACCAGGAACAAAATCCCTTTTCATCTTTTACTTCTTGAGATACTGTGGCTTGAGGGGTATGAAAAGTTTTCCTTTAGTCAGAGTAACCATCTGTGTCATTCTTATTCCTCCCTAAGTCCCATAAAAAAAAGAATGTAATCACAATAAAAGTTTATATATGGGACTGAAAGATACATAAACTGGGGTAATTAAGGGAAAAGGCTAACTCCCAGTCATGTCTATGAAAGCTTAGTGTTTGGTTAGGGTCTATACTGAATAACTGGGAACAGAACTGAGCAGTGAATTTGAGCACTAATAGACTAGAAAAAATGATATAATGAGGATATACGAGATGACACAGCGAATAAAACATTTTAGTTTGGGAGTAATCTTACGTACTGAAGTGTGGGAGTGATTCCTACAGACTGAAACTTAAACAGGTGCAGAGTTTTGTGTACGCATCTTTATTATGTATCTTTTTTAATTATAGAAATATGATTGTTTATCAATTTAAAGTCAGTTCAATGCAGGCATCCTTTTGTACTCCAGAGTTGCACATTTTATGCCTCTTGCAGTCTTAACACGTTTCATTTTTTTTCAGAGGAAGGATGCTTACCCTGGGAATTACTGAAGCATCCTGAGGCCCGGTGTAGTGCTGGAGCTCTGGGCCCTGTAAGAACAGAGAGAGAGTTCCCATGCAGGTCTTAGGGCCCTGAGTGTTCCGGTACCTTTACATCGAGGTGGCTGTCAGACCCTTGCACTGAAGCTTCTCCAGACCTGCAGGAAACAAGGGGAAGTTGTGGTGGTGACAGCTGGAATGACACAAATGGGCCCTGTAGTACAGCTGTGTGACGAGGTTCTGATGTTCCCTTTTTGCTGGGAGACAAGGGCTGTGTTAAAAGCACAGACTTGTGATAGAAACCTTAATTTCCACAAGCTTTTCTAATAGGGGAGCCAGCAGCTGAAGCATAAATCAAACCCCTGTCGTCCAGGTTCAGCTCTGGCTGACGTCTTCAATCACGTTAGTGCAGTGTCCTCAGAGGCAAGAAGTCATATCAGGACTTCCACCATTTTTCATCTGCTAAAAGCAGTGCATCCTCTTTTTTTGCTGCAGGTTAACATCCGCATATTCTTCTGGCTGAAGTTAGTAGTGATGGCTATGAGCTGGCACAGCTGTGAGTGTCAGAGCTAAGCACTAACTAAAAGGCTAAGACTTTAAATGATTAATGGATGCAAAATCTTAGTATTAATAGTCATCGAAAGAAAAATGTGTACTTTTCAGCTCAGAAGTGAGAATGAATGGCTGGCAAATGTACTAAGATCATTTAAAAATGATGAGGTTTTCGTGGTATAATTTAAGAAGCGCATAACAGGACTCTTCAGAATTGTGCTCGTAAACATTTCTAGCCTTGGAACGTAAAACAGGGTCAGTATTTTTACAGAATAATAGACTTGTAGTTCCTATAATTAAAATCTAAATAATGCTAATGTAGAGGTACTGTAGGCAATCAGTTACAGGGTATTGTTCCTATTTTGTCTTTAATTTTGGATTAAAAATCAGCTAATTTCTCAGTTTACCTCTGTAAAACTCAAAAATAATTACAAGGGGAGAAATTGAGCGTAAGGAATGTTTTGTAAATGCAAACTTCTGTTTAGAGATTAAAAGCTGTGACAGAATATCTAGAACCTCCAACTATTTGGAATATACAAGTGTATTTTCAGAGGAAAGGGTGTTTAATACTGCCCTTAGCTCTCAGCTAAGTGGAGAATATTTATAGGAGTCTAAACAAGGCCAGATTCTGCATCAATGGTTGTAAGTGCTCAGTTGTGAGACTGGGATTTGTTTATTTTTTATTTTTTTTTAACCTGCCTTGATTTACAGAGAGAAGCAACTGGTAGGAGAGAGCATGTTATGTTGGATTAGCTTCAAGAATTCTTGCTAACATGTTGATTTTTAAAAAGCAAATATTAGCACACGAGACCGTCCCACTTTTTTTCAATCATGCATGCTCTTCTCAGCAACAGAAGTGTGTTTTTTTAAAAAAACAAAACAAAAAAAAAAAGAGAGGATTAAGTAAGAGGACACTGCACTGTAGCTGTAAGGTTTTTCCTTATATACCAGGTGTAACCGGGTAAGGCTTCCAAAGTTTTTAGTATTTGCTGTAGTCCTTCTTTGTGTAGGATTCTAGTACTGGTATCAGGAACGTACAGGTGCTCCTGCAGTGGAATAATTCTCTTTACATTGAGAAACATGCTTTTTTTTCCCACCGTGGTCCCAAACTATATTGTTGACCTCACAATTATTTCTGTAACTTTCCAAGTGTGTTTGGTAGCAGCACGTATTTGGTGGCAGTATGCATTTGCTTGCTGTGATGCTGCATTGCAACAACTTCTGATGCTCTGTAGAGCTTCCCCATAATTAGACTTGCAGTTTCCATGTTCTAGTGCATTACAAATGCTGGGCAAATTTTATGCTTAAATATGATTGGCACCTTGTCATTAGCAATTAGAGTTTTGTTAGTTGCTGTTACACCATGTTGGAAAAGATAACAGGGAAACAGGGAAAGTTACATGGGATGAGGGGTCTGCATCAGTGTCTGGATAAGAGCCAGTGTGGGATTCAGTGCTAGTAATTCATCAACGGCCAGCTCTCCTTTCAGGGCACGTGGTATTCTGCTAGCACAATGGATGCAGAGCCTTCATGCAGAAAAAAATAAAAATAGTAGTCTGCCTCCTGGAGGTTTTGGAGGGCCTAGAGAATTTAGAAGTACGCTTTTTGCTTGGGGTGTGGCAATATCATCAGCTGGACTTGGGGCATCTGCCTAAACTTGCCTGGCAATTTTAGTTTGGTACCTTTATTTTTCACTTTGCAGAAGACTGTACAGAAACATTCAGCTTTAAAAAGATCAAATTTCATCTTGGAGGAGTCTGAATTTCATTGTGATTGCGGCTGGTGTGAATTTCATTGCGATTGCTGTAGATCCCAGCGTGTGAGCAGTTATTGCTGCTGGGTGTGAGGCTGCAGAGGAAGGATCGCCCTGACCTGAGAAACGTTTCAGAAAGTAGTTACACCCCAGCCAAAGGACCTGCAGGCTGCTTGGGTAAGGAGATAGGTTTAAACTGCACCAGAGCATGACCTCTTCCAAAGTTATTAAAATAAAAGGTGGTGAGAAAGCTCTGTGGCATGAGCATTGGGCACTGGTGTTCAGGAGCTTGGCACTTCGCAGTGTCGGTAGGTGCTGTTTGAAACAGGGCTGAAATGGGTTTTTTCTCCTGTTTGGAGCCACGATACCTTGTTGAGGTTAGCCTTATCTTATTTACTGGGACAAAGGCCATGCTATCCAGCAGGCTCACTCAAAGAACACAAAGAAATGAAACTAGCACATGATGTAGAGCACTGGGTCACGGTGTACTGTGCTCACACAGCTCCGCCAGCAGCAGGATTCAATCAGTAACTACTCGGGATCCTTGCTCCGAGCAGTGCTGGCCTCCTAGCAGTGATGCTTCAGTGACTTCTTGGGCAATGTGCATTTCAGGGAACAGTGTGCTTGCAGAGTGGCTCTGGGAGATCGATGCCCCCATCACAGACAAGCAGTAAAAGACCTGGTTGGTGAGGCGTTGAAAAGCCAAGCACTTCAGCCTACATTAACCAGCGGGGGCGAGAGGTAACAGACCTCAATGTCTGTTTCAATGGCTGTGCACGTGGAGTTCATGGCTATAAATAAGCGGTATTGCACAACCGAGGTAGTTTTCCCTTGGAAATTTAATATTGAAGTTTGCTTTGGTGCCCGATTCGAGTGCTCTTCAGCATAACGGCTCCTAAAACCGTGTTAACAGAGGCACAGAAAAACAAGATGGTAATCAGAGTAGCGTTCGAAGGACCAGTATGTTTCCACCTGCCAACGCAAGAAGCTTCTGGCAGGGCACTGTGGCATTTTATAACCATGAACTTTTCCAAGCAACGTCTCTGCCTCAGCGCTCATAAGAAAATGTTTGTTACCGGGCACAAACACGCCAGTGTCTGGCAAGCCAAGTGTTGTGCAACCTGCGTGCCAAAGTGCAGAGCGGAGGGCGGGTGAAAGGAGGCGGCTCATTCACAGGCACAGAGTGATCAGCTGGGAAATAATGACTCGTTTAGTAACGATACACTGTAAATCACCGGGCTCACTGTTTGGCTGGTTCGACTTCAGTTCTGTCACTGAAAAGGATGTCTGGTTCCTGCGGCTGCTGGAAAGGGGTGAGAAGGCGAGTCTGTTACGGCAGGATGCCTGCTGGGAGTGGTGGTTGAGCTCCTGATAAATGTCGTGTGAAGACACAACAACCACAGAAACCTCTGTTCTGTGGAAATATGCAGCAAACGATCATTATCAAACTTACAGTGTCCTGGTGTTGCTTTGCCAAAGCTTCTTGGCTGGATCTGGCTCTGTGAAAGGTCATCAGAGAGTCACTCAAACTTTCTTTAGTCTACAAGGAATGAAGCGTTTGAATAAATACAGATTTAATCATAAATACGTTAATTATGGTTTTTAGTCTACATGATATTGATAACTATAGAATCACATCTGAGTTGGAAGGGACCCACACAGGTCATCAAGTCCAACTCCTGGCTCTGCACAGGAGCACCCCAAAGTCAGACCACGTGTCTGAGAGCCTCGTACAAATATTTCTGGAGCTCTGGCAGCTTGGTGCCGTGACCACTGCCCTGGGGAGCCTGTCCCAGTGCCCAGCCACTTTCTTGGTGAGGAACCTTCTCCTAACACCCAGCCTGAGCTGCCCCCATCATGGCTTCATGCTGCTCCCTTCAGTCCCAGCTAGTTAAATCCCTTACAAGGATGGTGTAAATTTGGTGGCACATTAGAAAACCACAACGTTGAAAGGAGCTTCAGTAAGGATGGTGTTGGTAGGGTTTCTTGGACCCTATTTCTTTATTGAGTGTCCATCCTTCAGCAGGCAGTGTGAAACTGGAAGGGCTTTGGGAATAAGTGCAAGAGTGAGGCTGAGGACTGCAAAGTCTGATAGAAGACAAAGAAAACCACGGTCATATTTATCAAAGCAGTGGTTAAGAAATGACTTGAATACAGTTACAAATTGGGAAAAGGTGTGTTCTGCTTGCTCCTGTGACCTTAAACAAATACGACTTCATCCATAAGGACTATAATTAAGACAGTCTAATGGTTGGCGGCTTAAGTTGCACAAACACAGGTGAGAGTAAGTCTTTATGAAGGAGGATAATTCATCTCTAGGAAAACTTCTTGTAATTCCAAACTAGATGCTATTCCATGAAACAAGGGGTTGTTTCGGTTGGGTTTTGCCCTGGGGATCTCAAAGGCACAGACAGCAGTGTCCATTCAGTGACTTGCAGTGATTACCCAGCCCTAAAATGTGCACTATGGTATGGTGAGCTATGAAAAACTGAGGGTTGTGAGCTTCCGACAGCCAAAGGCTTAACGATAAGGAGACAAGGAGGCATGAAAGATATAACCCTGAAAGAGAGAAGGAAAAAGCTGTTTCCTGTGGGCATTCAACATACGGCTGGCAAGCAGATGCTGGCATTATGGTGTGGCAGACCCTCAGTACACCGGGACCCCAGCAGCCTGGTTTCCTATGGGGCAGATCAAAGCTTTGAGAGCTGCTCCAGTACAGATTTTAAAAACAAAGGAACAAAAAACCCCATGAGTGAAACGCCCAGTACTGAATTGTTCGTAAGCTGGGGCTGAGGGGGATTAGTTTTATGCCCAGTGTAAATATTTTCGTCTTGACCTGCAAATCGACCTGTAAATATTTTCATTTTCAGGGCAAATTGGAAACTAAAAAATTTCCATCACTAAAAGGCTGAAAGGGCCCCTGTGGGGGGTGTTTGAATAACGGAGGCTGGCAGGGTTTGGCCGCACATCAGAAGTGCTGGGTGCCTCCAGATCCCGGGGGCTGCGTCACCTCCTGCCCCCCGAGAGCAGGACGGGGGCGCTGGGAGCTGCTCCAGCCACAGCACAGCAGTGAGGGAAGGGACAAGGAGGCAGCCCTGCTGTTTTTGTCCTTTCTTCTAATATTTACACGCTTTTTTTCCCCAATAACACAAACAGAATTATAGACTCTCAGTCACAGCTGTTGACACTGATACAAAAATAACACGACCGCTGTTTCAGAACCATCAGAGTGAAGCAGGAAGTGATTGCAAGCCAGTGCCATCTTCGTTTAATAGGTATCTTTATTTCCTCCTCTTTTTGCCAAGATTTGTTTTCATTTTTGACATCTCAGTTTGCTTGGTGTATATTTCAATTTGTATTCTAAAGATTGCACTTGACACTTTCCCAAATAACTTGAACGTGGATTTTGCAGGTGTCTGCTGCAGACCCGTGCTGTGTAACGAGCTGCAATCTGCAATTAGGTCCCCAGCAAGCAGTGGATCTCCTGTCTCTCTCAAAGCCATATTAAAATATAATAAAGAGGAGGCATTTTTTCCTATACTTCTGACTGTATAGTTCAATTCCTCGTAAATTAGAAGTGTAAATTTTTAACAGAAGACTTCCCCATCAGCAGGAAACTAAAGCTTCGAGTCTGTTCTCAAACAGCTGCTTGAGGGGCTGCAGAGCCTTTGAAGGCAAGCACGAGGAAACTGTTAGCTACACGTATGTGTGTGAGTGATCATGCCCAAAACTCATTTTTTTGTAGAGCTAAATCTGTTCCATAGGTTGGCTGCTTGTTTCTTTTATGGAGGTTTTCTTTCCAAAGGGTACATTTTCATCTGGGCTTAGCTGTACATGGAAGGAGAGGGGGGATTCCTGTTCGTTGGAAGGCTTTCACGTTCTCTTTCCTTGCAGTGGAACCTCGTGTGTGACAACGACTGGAAGGGACCCCTGAGTACCTCCTTGTTTTTTGTGGGAGTCCTGCTGGGATCTTTCATATCGGGACAACTCTCAGACAAGTAAAGTATATACACCAAACTTGCTGGCTCCTTGATACTGTTTTGCAAGCAATTCTTGTATGTGAAGTTTGCTCTAAGTGTCTCTCTGTGACTACTAACACATCTTAATTCTGTGACTGTCCCATCCGAGTGCACTCAGTGTGTGGGATAAATGTCTTACCTTAGACCAGAGCATTACAAGGATTGTTAGCGGGTGTTACCTTTACCTGATTATTTTTTTCAGAGAAATCACTTCTGCAGCAAACTATTTTTGCACCAGAAAACAGGTGCAGGAGATAAGATACATATGGAGAAATCCATAATGTTCTCTTCAAATTACTTCGGACTATGTTCAGGGAGATTCCTGAGGCTTGTTTCCCTCGTTCTGAGGTCAAATTTGAAATTCTGTTTATCAACACTTAGAGCTTCCCTTCTTCAGACTCAACATCTGAGTCCAGTGAGCTGTGTATGTAGAAGCTGGAAGCACAAATGCTGCTCGGCTGTGCTCCAGCAAACATTTCAGAATGGGAGCTGCTGTGAATTTCTGTGGTGCAGATGGTGGTTTTTTGTGTGTCTTTTTTTTTTTTCTTTTTTTTTTTTTCTCCTGGTTATAACCCTGAGATCTGCTGTGCAGTGCATCAATTGTACCGATTCCTGGGGAACAATACGTGGTCCTCTGATTAGTCAATTTGCTTGGAGAGTTTCTGTTTGAGACGTAATCCCCATGCTCCCAGTTTTGTAGCATCCATTCTGTTTCCTTTTCCTTTTTACATAGTGCCTCAGTCCATCAGAACTGCTAAGATCCCTTAAATTAGGTTGCTTTTTTACCAAGCTTTTTTTTTTTTTTTAACCACTTACTGATAGTAACATCTAAAAAACCTGAGCTTTACCTCTTTCTGGCCTTTTCTTTTTTCTTTTTGTAACATGCTGATCTGTGTAATGAACTCTGTGCTGCTCGAAGGAGGAACATCTACTCCTGCTCTTGCATTTTAAATAATTTTGCTCCCAGTGATTTGTCTTCCTACTCATCCCATCACAAACGAAGGAATAGCGTTACAGCACATACCTAAAGATGACTTCTTCTGTGGCCATAAGAATATGATTTTTTTTTTTTTCTTCGCCAGTGGATTTCATAATGTATTTAGGATAGTTATGCATGTGTTATTTCCCAGACTTTGCTTTTTTGCAGATATCTTGTATCTCCCAAGGTATACAAATGAGTAACAGTATCTTTCTCTTTCTGAAGGTATATTTCATGCTGTTGTATAATGATGTGGGGTTTTTGTTTGTTATTTTTCCTTTAAATCGATGGAAGGTTTGGCAGGAAGAATGTGCTGTTTGCAACCATGGCAATGCAGACCGGCTTCAGCTTCGTCCAGGTCTTCTCTACCAGCTGGGAGATGTTTTCAGTGTTCTTTTTGCTGGTCGGCATGGGACAGATATCTAACTACGTGGCAGCGTTTGTTCTTGGTATGAAAGCCCTGCTGGGCACAGTATGCAGTCTTTAGTCCTACGCACTTCCCTGCTCCTTTTTATACTGGCTTAGTGTTGGCTGGGTTTGCCAAGCAACACTGTTATTAAGATCGTGTTCTCACCACGCATGGATAACTCGTGCTCTCTTTGGAAATTTCCAGTGGATAGAAGTGCAATCTAAATTAATTCTGTAGCTTGCCTTACTAAAAAGGCAAAAACCAGAAATTGATCGTTTGAAACAAAATCTATCTTCTAGTTGGAAAGGTGTGTAAGATGATATTTTTCAGGGATTTGTGTTGTTCATTATGGGACATAAATGTGTATTTGATGTACAAATTTGTAAAAGAAAGTGCTGTATCCCTAAAACATCCCATGGTAAAAATTAAAAGACGTAATGATTCTTACATCATTTGCTTTCAAATTAACTACGGTCATATTTGATCTGATGGGAATGTGAATTACCTTATGAATCTGAGATTTCAAAAACAATAAAATGAAGTCACTGGAAATAATACCAATCACTGTCCAGAGAACCAGATGTTGGCAAGAAAATCCTTTTGGGCTAGAAAAGGCCAGCACAGCTGTGAAAACAGTGTTTAGCTAACATCAACACGTGCATTCTGCTGCAATTTATGTAATCTTCTTTGATTTCTGCAGAAACGGGAAAGATTATCTCTTTAGGAGTCTCTCGATTTGCAGATCCCAAGGTGGTTTTAAAGGAAAGCATTGACCCTCTGATAGTTCATTTTAATTCTACTGCCAGTAGCCTGGCCCTTTTTATTTACCATAATCCAAAAGATTTGCATTTTTCAGGCGCAAGAGAAAAGAATTTCAGAAGGTAATACAGGTTAGAACCTAATTTAGGAAAAAAATAGGTAATTTTTCTGTAGTATATCAGGTGATTTTAGCTCCTGAAGTAAAATGGGAGATTCTAAGAACGTGTAGCTAACACTTCTGTATTTCTTTCTACCTAAAGAAATACAGTTATAGCCTGATTCTCTTCTCTTTGTACTTATAGTTACCTGGGTTTATGCAGGATCATGACATGAAACAGATCTGGAGTGCCTCAAATATTGGAAGGCAAAACTGTATATGCTGTAACTACCCAATGTAGTATATTTCAAAGCCAGTTATTAAGGAATTTTTGTAAGTTATCTGGTTGCTATTAAGTTAAAATACTAATCTTCAATCTTTTTTTTTTTTTTTCGAACAGGCACGGAAATTCTTGGCAAATCAATCCGTGTGCTATTCTGCACGCTAGGTGTTTGCATATTTTATGCATTTGGCTACATGTTGCTGCCACTGTTTGCTTACTTCATCAGAGACTGGCGGATGCTGCTGCTGGCACTTACTTTACCTGGGCTGCTCTGCATCCCACTCTGGTGGTGAGTACAAAGAAGTTATAAAACATTACTGTTTAGAAGGAAGGTCTTGCCAACAGGTTTTTAAGATCCAGATGCTAGCCAACCTTTACCAATGAAATTCAGGAGTGGGCAGGTAAAAAGCATACCCAGTCTATTAAGCTACAAGTCTGCAACTTTGATCTCTGATTCATGTCTGAAAAAAATAGCGTTCATTTTCTGTAGGCTTCTAGAAAATGAAATGATTCCCTATTGAAAGGAGGGAGGGGGGGAAAAAAAGGCAAAAACTCATCCTCCTGCATCAACCAAAATCAGTGAACTTTAAGAGCAGGCCTGGACTAAGAGCAGAATGAAAAATGGTTATTTTGGGAAGCTGGGCAAATGGTATGGTGATACAGATATGACAAGGTGTAAAACAGTGCTTGCACACCTGTGAGACTGCAATATTTTCATCCACAGTTGGTGAAATACAACCTCTGTGATGTGACATGTAAAGTTTAAGTAGTCCACATGGTGGTGGTGTTTCTTCGCTTACACAGACTGTGTCTGATTCCATCTAGCTTCTCTTATGAAGCTGAATGACTCATGCAGATTCCACTTTCTGTAAACAGTGTCACAAACAGGCAAGTCAAGAACTGATTTTATAGGCGTTAGTCACTAAGCATATACTCTTAATGTACAGAATGCTGCTTATGTGTTCACATTTCTGAATTTCTTTAATTAAACCATTTCCCCATACTTTGAAGTTTTAGTTGCTCTTATTTTCTGAATCATACTTCAGCTCTTTAGTGTTTTTTTTAAAATCCATGAACTCATTTTAATCTGTTCTTGTTCAGCCTGCTAGTCTGCTCTTGTAAATCTGATTTGTTGCCTTTGCTGTAAGTTCTGCAAGGTATGGCAAGTTTTGAGCTCTTTAGGGCCTGGAACAATATGTGTTGGTCTCTGCAGCAGTGTGTTCTGTGGAAATGCTGACGCATTATTATGAACATTTCTTACAGGGTCATTCCAGAATCTCCACGGTGGCTAATCTCTCAGGGACGATTTCAAGAGGCAGAAGACATACTCCGAAAAGCTGCAAAAATTAATGGTATTACACCCCCAGATGTAATACTTGATCCTAGTGAGGTAAGATTCATTTAGCACTTAAGTTGTTTGCTAGAACTATTAATGAGTACAGAAAGCAGTTAATTTCCAAACATATGAATTGAGTTATGCCTGCAGTGTGTTATGTATTTCTCAAATGGGTAGAAGTTCATCCTTTTCCTGAAATGCCTTAAAGCATAATACCCTTTAAAGCCCTTGATGTCCCAATCCCATGCAACATTCTAATGCAAACATGTTTTTGATCCAGTTGACAGCTCTTTTCCTTTTAAACCTTTTCCATTTAAACCTCATTTCCATTTAATTTTGAGGGGAAGTAATGCATTTGATTTACCTATTGCTTTTGTATCTGACTGTATCCCATATGAAGTCAGCAAATTAGCAGGGAGTCTAGTTTATCCCAGGGACCCAGAATGTGGTGGGCTTTCTTAGCCCACGCAGCTGACAAATGACTTGATTCTGATCTTTCAAGCCTCTGGCCACATTGAGGAGTATGTCTTGGGACCCAACAGAGAACACTTAATCTCCTGGTCTCTTAGCCTTTGTTTTCCTCTAGACACTGACCTTTTTGGACAGAAATGTCTGTTTTCTAGTGATTGGATCTAGATAGTAGTTATGCTCTGAACAGATTTTATGCTTGCCTAGTCTAATATAAAACTGATCCTGGCCAGTGGCACTGGAATTACTGTTCTGGTTCAATTTTCACTTAGTATTGAGGAGATCAAAACTTGAACCTCTTTAGAGTGGATGAGGAAGAAAAGATGCTGTTAACTACTCCATTTCTTCAAAGGTCTTCTTGTTTCCTCTGAGTATCTCCCCTTTGTCTGAGCAGTTGGTGGCCTTAAGCTGTTTAATCATCTCCACATTCATTCACACATCAGACAGACAAACAGTTTGCATAATCCGGGGGAATGTGGAGATCTGTAGAGTCTGTCTGGGCATGGTTGCTCAATTGTGTTCTTATTGACACTAGACATTGTCTAGCTGTTGACAGGAAAATTGATTGTCACTACCTTTGTATGTTCACTTGATTTACAAGGCCTCTCAACCAGGCTGAGCAAAATGATTAGCCATTAAACTCAAACCTGTTGCTATTGAGATTGAAAAAGCTTAATTTGGCTGGAAGGTGGCTGAGGTACAGGCAAACCTGTTTATCTAGACTGATTTGTAGATAGCAGGAATCTCCCTGGAACAGACTGAGAATGGCAGGAAAGCCAGGAAAGCCTAGACCTCTGATGATGGCTCTTTCACTGGACTTTCATAAGAACACCCTTTTTCACCCTTTTTTTTTTTTTTTTTTTTTCCTCCCGCCCACATTCTTTCTCATGCTGTAGGGATAAAAACTTACCCCCTGCCAGCACTGTGGCAAGAGAACAGAAAACGAGCTCTGACTCCAACACTGGCTTAAGGTCACTGCGTCTGGAATGCCTCCATCTCCCATTCGCAGAAAGAAATACTGATCTGTTCCCTGTCTCTGAGTGGGGCTGCGTGAAGAAGCAGCAGAAGGCAGGGGCAAGACTAGGGAACTAGTGATCCTGGGGAAGGGAGGGTGTTTACACAGTACTTATTTATGGCCAAAAAGATTAAACCAAAGCACATCAACTTTCAGAAATGCTGTTTAACGCTCAAAGGCAAATGAGCTAGATTAGCAGGTAATTGTTTAACTGCAGAACTGTTCTCTTTTTTTTTTTTTTTAAAGTAAAAGTAATGCTGTGACAAAACAATCTGTGCAAAGCCATTCTTCCTCAGTGGCCTGTTTACCCTGTTCTCTCGTTTGCTTGCTGAAGCGCTGTAAAGCAGAAGGCTGGCATCTTCCCCTCAGTTTTTAGGAAATATGTTTACACTGCAGCACGATTCTCAGAAATCTGGGCTCGCCGTGAGGCCCCACGCAGTTGGAATGAGCAGTCAGGATGGAGCTGCGCCCGGGGCTCCTGTCTGAAGCTTTCCTCAAACTGGTGCAGCACCCACAGCATTCAGGCTCTGAGCTTTCAGAACAGGGTCCAGGAGGGGACTGTCCCCAAACGGTCTGCAGAGCATAGAGCCCGGTTGGTTGGATTATCCAATATGAGGGGAATGAAAATGTTTGGGTGATAGTTTTACTCACAGCCCATCACTTTGCCCTCCCTGCCCTTGCCATAGCTTCTTGCTGTCACATTTGGGGATTGTATTGTCTGCTTACACAGCTGCTAAAAGGCTGGGCCCTATTTCTCATCGACTGTTTAAATTTTTGCAGTGTTCCTGGTTTTGTTTTGTGCTTTGTTTGTTTTTTCCTCCCTTTTTTTTTTGTTTCCTGTTTGTTGGTTTCTTGGCAACCAGGAGTGGCAAAACTGGAGAGTACTTCAGGAGGATCATGTGGTGGATGAAAAAGGGCCACGAGCTGTAAAGCTGTCCACAGCCTGTGCGGTGGGAGCCTTGTGCTCGGGAAGAAGGGGAAACGATCAAATGTTAAGCCTTTAATAGATCTTCTTGCCTTTAATAGAATAAATAAATGAAGATTTACGAAGGCACATACACTGAGGTTTGGAGTGCACGAGCAGCAGGCTACTGTTTTATCCTCCAGATCTGCAGAGCAAAATAGCACTTGGAAATAACTCTGACCTGATGCAGAAGTTACATAAACTGCTTGTTGGCATCAGCTCAGATGCAAGATGGTTCACAAGAGGAAATAATACATTATTTTGAGTTGAGGGACAAGACCTTAAGGGCTCCAAATCAGTCTCCAGCAATTAACTTGCCAAAAGATCACCTACCTGAATATGGAGGAGATGCTGATGAGGAATTAAGTTGACCTAGCAGTTGCTTTTGTCTTTTCATTGTGTGTTGTGTCTTGGAATGTATCCAGCTCTTCTCCTGGAAGGCCTGATGATTTAGGGGAAAAAGTGTTGCAAGCTGAACTAATGGAGTAGAGTACTGGATGTTAAATGGGACCAGGCAGAGAGAGAGTTGAGAAAAGTTTGAAGTAGCAAGTGTGCTATTTTGAAGCTACAATCTTACTTCACTTTTATCTGTAATCATTTGCACACACCACGGAGTATGCAGTGCTAACAAAAGACATTCAGTCTTTAAACATTAAGTGTAATTTGACTTTCTCGAGTCTTGGAAAATCAGAGGAGGAAGTAATCTTTGTACATATTTTTTGTGTTTGCACATAGTAGCAGTCTATCTGGTAAGAGGGATTCTTCTGGTTATGAAGAGAGAAGTTGTTGCTTAAATGTTGTGAGCTGTCTTGACAGCTTGTATTTCAACAAGTGTCAGAATTAAAAATATTTCAGCAATAGGTTATTTTTTTTTTTCATTTTATAATTTTGAGTTGCTGAAGTGGATGCTTGTTTCTTTCTTGGGTAGGTTTCTAATAGTTAGTAGGCTTGCAGATTCAGATAGATATAAAATCACCTAACAGAAAAATCTGGAAGATTGTCAGACCAAAACCTTGCTAACATTCTTACTGTGAAAACATTTAAAAATAAAATAAAACTGAGCAAGTACTTTGACAAACCCTGAAAATACACCATCTTTTGTGATGACAAATTATCACATGTCGAAAAAACAATTGTTCTTCAGCCATATATTGTTGCTTTATCAGAATTTCTTGTTTTAATCAATGCAAGTTGTTCTCTCATATCGCCTTTTAAATATTTTAAAAAATCTCTCCTTGTTACTCACTGTTTAAAGGTCTAAATAAAAGTCCTAAATTAAAAAAAATAATAATAATAAATCTTTCCTCTTGTATAATCTTATCAAGCACAAAACTTGTTAGCATGCTTCATGGAAGAATGCCTTTGCACTGTTTACACAGACGTGGTTTTATTTTGAAGAGCTGAAAAATGTCATGGGGAAGGGAGAAGTGATGCGCTGTCTTCTTGCTTGTATTCTTACAAGGAGGTTTCAAAACCAGGATAGATAATGGTGGGACTCTTCAGCTCCACAGCAGTTTGTCTCAATTTAAATACATTACTGTTAGGTCCAGCATGAGGAGTCATTTACTAAATTTATCCTGCTGCAGTTTAATCTTGTTATTTCTTGCCTCCTCTGTGGTAGATGTAGACAGTTTATCACTTTTTTGCTGGTCTTTAAAAACCATTCTTGCTCTTTTAAGACTCTGTCAGTCTTCTGGCCCTTAGGCTAAATAAGTTCTGTATTTTCAGCCTTGATCATGTTTTTTAAATGTCTCATCCTTGTTTCTCTCCTCTTGTCTGGGTGCAGTTGGCTTGCATGATGCTGAAGGTGTTGAGCTCAAAACTGGATGCAAGAATGATGCCAGCAGTGGCATATAAATTATAAATGTTGTTGCTTTATAATTCAAGTATAAAAGTAACAATAAGCAGCTGCTTTATGGAGCCTCAGGCAGAGAAAATGATTACAAATGTCAGCCTAAGTTTTAAATGATTTTAAATTAGGAAAGAGCAACTGCTTTCGCAGATACTTGGCTCTTGTGGTTATATAGCCATTTAGTTAGAAGCGAGGCACCTGTTTTGGCTCTGCAGCTTACTGAAATGGACCCAGCTGTACTCAAAATACTGGTGTGCAAGTCAGGCAGTGGACCTGTTTTCACAATAATTCTGCTTGCGTGATGTTAATGTTCTGTGCTTCTGTTTGTTTCCAGCTGCAGGATGTGGATTCCCAGAGACAACAGACATACACCATTTTGGATCTGATGAAAACCCGAAATATTCTAACTATCACAATTATGTCAGTGATTTTGTGGTAAGCGAGAATGTGATTTGGGAGTAAGTAAGCACAAAGGCAGCAAAACAGTAAGAAACTGCTCTTTGAACACTGAGATATTCTGAGGAGGTACGGACAAAACTAGTTTTAGCTGGCATATCGTACACAGCAATGGAGGGGTTACCCTCAGGTACACTAGGCAGCTTATTTTAAGTAACCGGACCATGAACGTTCTTCCATTGTGAAGTGAGGAGGAAAAAGACCTAATCTTTGGGCAGTGATCCACTTCGTGCTGTGCAGTCAAGTTTCTCTGTGTTCTGCTATCACGTAAGTGCTGAAGGAAAGGCAGTGCTGAGTGTTCTGTGCCTAACTCACACCTGGACACATCCTGATCCAATGACCTCGTTTACCTTGTTGCTTGTTGGTGAAGCATAACCTTCTTCCCAGCATCTCCCACGGCACCATAGATTCTGTCAGTAGGGACAATTGTGTGTTTCCCTGGTCACGGGGAAGCCGGCTGCAGTTTAGCAGTGACACGGTTAAGATGGCTCTGTGCCCAGCCACCGAGCTCTGTCCTGTTATCCTGACCAACCCAGGCACAGAGCCATGCAAACACGACTTGGGTGCTGTCCAGCCAGAGTGGGGCATGGCAGAGAAAATCCCTGATTGTTTGGGTCTGCCAGGATGCCATACTCCTCCTCCCTGACTTAATACACAAAGCAGGGAGGGTAATGACCCAGAAACAATTTTGTCCTCCCAGAGCTTCTTGTATCCTTCTAAACATAACGAGAAGCTACTCTAGGCCTCAGACGCTGTAGAATTCAGTTGTTCAGACTGTCATGGTAAAGCTATAACCACCCGTAATAAGAACTAAATAATATTGTTAGATCATGAATTAACGTCACATCTCTCAGGGGTGACCTGAAATAAGGAAGCATGCATGAACCTCACTCCCTCTCCATCAGCATGATTTCTGCAATTGGTAGATAGAAAGAGGTTCAGGAGGAGGACCAATCTGTCTGATCGTGTTCTTCGCTTTCTTTCAGGATGATAATCTCCGTTGGTTATTTTGGACTTTCTCTTGACACACCCAACTTGCATGGAGATGTCTATTTAAACTGCTTCCTCTCGGCACTGATTGAAGTTCCAGCCTACATTATTTCCTGGCTGCTGCTTCGAAATCTCCCCCGACGGTATTCAATGGCTGCTGCGTTATTCTTGGGAGGCTGTGTTCTTCTCTTCATTCAGCTGGTGCCTTCACGTATGGAACCATTGGTTGATCTCAAACATGTATGCTAGGTGAAGTCTAGTGCCATGCATTGGGCAGATGTGGAGGGAAAGTATCTTGAGGGGACTAAATATAGACGTTCAGTTCCTATCTGTGCCCTTCTTCCTTGGTTCTCAGTGCAGCTGCACTGGGAGCTCACACAACATAGCAATTCAGATTTTTAAGGGAGGGTCTTCTGCTTTGTGATCTGTTCAGATCAGCACTGGAGTCCAGTTTTGCCTTACCATACATCCCTGGCAAGGTGTTCTGGTAAAGTCCAAGTGTAAAACCAGGGCTAGACTAACTGTAGGTTAACAGGAGGCTACAGAACTTGCTTCCTAAACAACTGTCGATTACTCTTAGGGCTCATTTAAACAGTCATTGTTCAAGGCAGTTGCTGTGGAAGCATTTTTGATAAGCAAAGATGCTTGTACTAAATCAGAGTTGATAGATAAAGTAATGTCTGGCAACTGCAAGGAGGGCAAAATAACATTTATTGGATATCAAACAATATACATCTTCAGGCCAGTTAGACTGAGGGCTGTGGACTCTTTCTGATAATGATGTCAAGTATAAGTGGGGAGAAGGCTTGTTGCTTAGCACTTGTTTACAAATCAAAGAATAAACAAAAAATGAACAAGCACTGCCTTGCTTATTTTATACAGGCAATACATGAATTGCATTCTTTTTTTTTTCCCAATCCTTTTTTGGTTAATTGGACACTGATATGATCTATTTCAATCTTCAAATCTAACTGTCCTAGTTAAAGTCAACCCAGTGCTGTAGAATTAAATTATTGACTGGTAGCTGGGAACGTCAATGAGAAACCAGAGCAGCAAAGTAAAAATAACTTGTTTCAAATAATTAACTTTGCTCGTTGTGTTAAAAAGGAATATATGGCATTGTTTGCAATAGCAACAGTCTGGCCTCTGAAATCTGAAATAACCATTTCAGCTCTTTCTGTCGTACTTATTTTTAACCTGGCAGAAAGCCCCATGCTCAAGAGGAAAATCAACATGTTTATCCTAGCTTTCTTTTTCTAAAAAAAAAAAAAAGTTGCCTGTAGACATGTACAGGAAAAAAATGACATTGGATAATGGAATTAGACAGAAGTTATGCAAACACAGTGGAATTAATAGATATCATAAATTGTCAGTTTTATAGAAGTTCTTACTGCATTTTGATTTCAGAGTTCCGTGCCGTATCTATTCTCCTCGTGATGCTGGGGAAATTTGGGATCACATCTGCCTTCTCAATGGTTTATGTTTACACGGCTGAGCTTTACCCAACAGTGGTGAGAAACATGGGAGTTGGAGCAAGCTCCATGGCCTCCAGACTTGGCAGCATCCTCTCACCTTACTTCGTTTACCTTGGTAAGTTAGCTAGTCTGCACGTGTGCTGGGGAGATGGTGGTAGCTGGAAGGCGTTGTTCTAGTGCTGCATGCAAGGCTTATGACAGAATGGCATCTCAATGGAAGACCTAGTAGGGGGGATAAAAAGAAATAAAAAATGAAACCAAATCAGTTTTGCTCACTTGCACTCACTCTTGAACAGTCCCAGCTTCGCAGGCACCACCACGTGTGTCACAGAAGCCTGTCCAGCAGCACAGCACTCCAGTGCTTATGTCCTGTAGGTCCAGGATCCTTGTTCTCCAAGTCATTGTAACGGGACACCAACTACCAAGTCTTACTCATGTCTCCTGGGTTGTTCTTAAGTTGGCAACCACGTGCTAGTTTTAGATGTGCTTTTGACTCAGTTCAGCCTCTCACTTCTGTGGGTCACTGGGATTTTCTGTCTTCTCGTGGTTTCCAGATCCAGGTGGCTTGTGAAACTGCAGCTAAAAGAAAAAAAAAAAGATCTTAAGACATCTGAACAACGCACAATCATAACATAGAGAAATTTGTGTTTTATGCCTGTTGAAGAGGTGCTCACAATCTTACTGGTTCTGTAGGACAGCTCTCATAACTACTGTTTCCCATTCTTTGAATTCCTAAAGCATGTTTAAATCAACATGTGCTTTGAGTGCTAGGCCAAGAGGGTTTTGTTTTGTTTACTGAAAGCTGTACCTAGGTACAAATGGTGTCAGTGACTTAGAACTGATGCTTGCTTTTCTTGCATTCTGCTAGGTGCCTATGACAGGTTCCTGCCTTACATCCTGATGGGGAGCCTGACCGTGCTATCAGGAATCCTGACTCTATTTCTGCCAGAAAGTTATGGTATGCCTCTTCCTGACACAATTGAGCAAATGCTGTTGGTGAAAGGGTAAGTGTTGCCTCCTGATTTTAATCCTTCTGATTTTAATACATCTGTTTTATCTATAAATGTATGTGCATGCCTATGCATATGTTCCCTTGTATAGAGCCTTGCTAAAGTACTTGGTTTGCTGTATAAAAGCATACTAGCAGTAGGAAAGACTAGTTCTATAGAGACTAATGGGGTCACAGCACAAGTAATTAAGGACCAGTGTGCCTGTATACCACAGAAGCTGCTGGTTAAAAGTTGGCTGTGCATTTTAAAGAATTCTAAGAGTTATAACAATGACTGAAGAGTTGTAAAAAATTGTCTACAAAATACTGTTCTGGGGAGAGATGGGATCCACCACACTAAGAGGAGCAAAGGTGTCTTTGCCAGCAGGGCGGCTGGCCTGATAAGAGGTCTTTAAACTAGTAGCAGCATGGGAGAAGCATTTACCAGCAGTCTTGTGAGGGACTTGTGGACAGAGTTAACCTTTTATGAAGGAAAGGGAATGCAAAATCAACAAAAGAAGGCTGTTAAATGGGATAACCCCCTGCGTTTGCATGTAAGCAAGGAAATGCCTACAGGGTATTGTTATGGGGAAGGGAGGTGGGTGGGGGAAAAGACAGCTTGCTGGGGTGCCTCTGTGAGGTACCTGTACACTAGTGCACACAGCTTGGGGAATAAACACAAGGAGTTAGAGTTGTGTGTGCAGTTGCAGGGCTACAGTCTTATTGGAGTCACGGAGACAAGGTGAGACGGCTCCCATGACTGGAGTGTTGCAGTGGAGGGATACAGGCTCTTTAGGAAGGACAGACTGGGACAGCGTGGAGGTCGAGTCACCATCTGTGTGAGAGCAGCTGGAAGGAATGGAGCTCTGCCTCAGGATGGATGAGCCGTAAAGATTAAGGGTAAGCGTTACAGAGCAGAGCAGTACGGGTGATGTGTCGGGCATCTGCTGTAGGCCACCCAACAAGAAAGAGTAAGTGGATGAGATTCTCTACCGACAGCTGGAAGTAGCCTCATGTTCACAGACCCTGCTCATCATGAGGGACTTCAACCATGCCAACATCTGCTGCAGGACCAACACAGCAAGGCGTCAGTGATCTAGGAAGCCCCTGGAGGGCATCGATGACAGCTCTCTGACCCAAATGGTAGAGCGAAAAAGGAAGGGTGATCTGCTAGACCTTGCACTCACAAACAAAAAAGTACTCGTTGGAGATGTGAAAGTCAAAGGTCGAAGGCAGCCATGGATACAGTGGCCATAAGATGGTAAAGCTCAGGATCCTGAGAGGAGTAAGCAGGGTAAAAAGCAAGATCGCAACCCTGGGCTTCAGGAGAGCAGGGCCTCTTCAGGGAGTTACTTGGAAGAGTCTCAGAGGATAAAGCCCTGGAGAGAAGCGTAAGGAAGATGGTTAATATTCAAGAATCACCTCCTCCAAGCTCAAGACTGGTCCATCCCAATGCAAGGGTAAACAGGCAAAAATGCCAAGAGTCTGCATGAACAAAAAGCTCCTGGCAAAACAAATACAAAAAACATTTATACAGGCAGTGGAAACAGGGACAAGTAATCTGGGAGGAATCTAGAGACACTGTCCAACCATAGAGATGCAATTAGATGATCCTTCCCCTCTGTTCCAAGCTGGTGAGGCCCCACCTGGAGTTCTGTGCCCAGTTTGGGGCTCCCCTGTACAAGAGAGAGACAGACAGACTGGAGAGAGTCCAGTGAAAGGCCACCAAGATGGACTGAAGCATCGCTCCTGTGAGGAAAGGCTGAGAGAGCTGGGACTGTTCAGCAAGGAGAAGAGAAGGCTCAGGGGAGTTTTACCAAGGTATATAAATACCTGCAGGGAGGGTGAAAGAGGATGGAGCCAGGCTGTTTCCAGTGATGTCCAGTGATATGCCCGTTGCCTCGTGTCCTAAACCTGCACACAGGAACTCAGGAAACACTTTTTGTGCTGTGTGGGTGGCAAAACATTGCCACAGGTTGCCCAGAGAGTCTGTGGGGTCTCCGTTCTTGGAGATACTCAGAAGCTGCCTGGATGCATGCTCCTGGGCAAGCAGCACCAGGTCCCCCTGCTTGAGCTGCGGTTGGACCAGAAGGACCCAGAGCTTCCTCCAGCCTCCAGCAGCCTGTGGTTCTGAGAAGAGGGAAGGACTTGCCTAGGTATTGTCAGGTACCCAATTAGCTTTGGTAATTTAGTTAATAGTTCTGTTGAAGATGCAAAAGCTTGACTACAAGCCTAGTCCCTCTTCCCAAGTGTGTGTTGTAAAATGTATCTCATTAGGCTCCAAATCTGTTGTTCTGCTATGAGGACCAAACAAAAGTACATGAGGCATGCATTTGTAAAAGTTATTTGCTTTAAATATTTGCTTTTTTTTAATGGGCTTTATTTTTAGTCTGTATGTTTTCAATAGTTCTGCAATATCAAACTGTTATGAAATAATTTACTTTTCTAGGTTCTTAAAGTCATTTAAGTAATGGCGAAGGGCTGAATTCTTCCAATTTAGTTCAGCTAACCTAAAAAAAGCATTGGGAGTTTGGCCTTCTGCCATGGCTCTAATCAGAGATAATACGTAAGCACACACCCCTTGTTAGAAAGGGACCTGTCCAACTAAGTCAACAGAATATTAAAATTAGGAGTCAGTAATGTCAAGTAGGTTTCAGGATATCAAAGACTTTTTTTTCTGTTCTCTCATTCATTGATTTTTTTCCAGATTGGAATACAGGCCTGCATCTACAAGGAATTCAAAGGATGAAGAAGAAAATCCAGAGATTTTTAAGAGCACAGCTTTTTAATGAAACTGTCTGTTTCCTGGTGGATTGAAAGTTAAATGGACTTTTCTTCTAATATTCCTTCTAGAACAGGCTAGTGGCAACACTTCTTCCTGCAATTTTAACCTTATTTATAAATTTAAGCACTGTGTTCCAAACATTCTCATTTTACATGGCCATAAATACTGTGTAGCCTTCAATGAGATTTTCAGCCGCCTTAATGCATTAGTACCATGGAACAGTATCTGGTCAATCCTTTGTAAGTGTGTAGTTCAGCTGAACAATACTTGAAAATGAGTTCAAGGGCTAGCAGAGCACCTGGATTCATCAGTGAGCCTTCTCCAGAGCTGATGCCCATCAAGAATTTAAAATAGCTAGAAAAAGCTGCTAATTGGTTTTGAATCCTTGACTTCCGTCTCTGGACAGAAAACTTATTTATTATAGTAAAGGTTATGAAAACGTGCCTTTGTTATCTTAAGTGACTTTACATGTGCTGAATTTGGTAACAGATTCAGAAAGATGCAAAGAAAGATTTTTGAGAAGGAATTCTAACTTGAAATGTTTTAACTCAGCATAGTGAAAGGAGAGTCTTGCACAAAGTACCTGTAGCATTGAAGCTTTGCTCACAAAATCCACTGGAATCCAATGCTGGTTTTCAACTACATACGTCTGATGAAGTTGTTTACATCTGACACTGGAATGTGGCCTGATTTGAGGCTGTATTTATTTTAAACGATGCAAAAGGTTTCATCTGTGTGTGTAGAGGCTGTTGTGAGTTTGGAGTTCTTCCTTTTTGATGAGTGTTGGAAATTTTCTGTCTGAATTGTTTGTTTTTTAAATGTTCTGTGCAATTTGGGATGATGGAAGTGATTCTCCTGTCCTTGTTCTGTCCTTTCCACATACATGCACATCCACATACTATCAATAATCCACGCCACTCCATTGACCTCATGGTAAAATTTACCAAGAACAACGTTTAGAATATGTTTGTGACCACTGGTTCTTGATTCTCAAGTGCCAACGGTTTGATTCCTGGGAGGTCTGTTACTTCACTTAACTCATGTTAATTGTGTGTGTGAATTTCTTAAAGGAAAAGAAAAATCATGTTGAAAATCTGCCAAGAAATTATTCCTTGGGTCATAGAAGCACCTTTGGCACTACCTGTGTTTCTTTAAATACATACAATATACACCTACGCACAGTTTTGTTTGTGCCATCCTGAACTTGCATTAATACTGTGACAGATGTGTATGGTGAAAGCATTTATCTGTGGCACTTGTTTGTGTTTTGTCCTGTCTTATAACGACTGAATAAACAGAACCTGAACCTGTATAGTCCAAGCTGTTAGGGGCCTTACTTTCTAGGTGCAGCAGCAGTTCATGCAGTTGAACAGCTGAATTGCCAATACTCTGTGTCCTGTCCTCGCTAACCAGGCTGCAGCAGCTGGCTTGGTGCAGGTCTGTGCCCTCTGGACTGCTCGTCTGGGAAGCAAGAAGGCAGAAACTCTGCACAGACTCCAGTTTTTGGGTTTGTGTTTTACACTCTTCCTACCAATGTCTTAATCTGCAGGGCTTGCTCTTCTTTCCCTGCATCTTCTCACCTAATTGTTCAACATTTTAACTTCTGGATGCAGCAGGAAGCTGGCCAGCATCACCAGGCCACAGAATGATATGGAGAAGCTTACTTTTGTCATACTGCCAGCTCTTCTGAGGAGAGAAATCCCAAAGTTCCAGCAGGTTCAGTTTCATTCCTGTTTGGAAGATAGAGAGGCACTTAACAGATGAGTTTAAAATGGAGTGCATAATCTGAAAATGGTGCATATGTTGAGAGCCTGAATTTTGCAAGCTTCACTGCACATCACTTAATGGCCTTGAAGTGAGCAAACAAATGTCAGGAGAGGGCGTGAATCAGCCGGGCTTCCTGGTGGTGGGAACATCCCTCATCCAAAAGTCATGATAGAATTTGTCAGGTTTCCCACCTTGCACCTTTTCTGGAAAATTTTAGACCATATTCTTACATATGCAACAAACTCAGTGCAAATATATTTTTGTAAGCCTTATCTCTTTTAAACTGATAGGAACTGGAGCATCCAGAAGCAGCTGCTTTTTTGTGTCGTATATAGAAGAAATGTGATCACCACAGGAATTTGAGGCAAAGCACAATTAGCTGCAACTTCCTTGTGATGAGTTTGCCAATGTAAACAACTGTGTCCCATAAGCCTCTTCCTGTAAACTGTTTCAGAAAATATCCTGAGATGTAAAATACAAGATACGTGCTTGTCTGACACATGATCTATTATAGAAATTCCTGTTAACAGCTAAATCAGATGTTAGATGGACTTTATTTTTAATCCACTGTGTCAACCAGGTATGTGCCTGATAGTCTTTTGTTCTTGAATATTTGAGTACTCTAATGTTTACTAAACAAGGGCTGGGTTTTTTTTTTGTTTATTTTTGGTGCAACCTAATTGGGGAATTTTCTGGTTATGACTAACACTGCAAAACACAATGGCAAGCTCTGTGTCACAAAATACACTTTCTTCCTTGCTAATCTTAAAAGTAAGAAGTGTGACTCAGAAACGATGTATTTAATATAGCATCCTGGGTTATTTTCTGTTTACTTTGCTGTCCTGCACTGATCCTCAGGCTTATCTCTAAAACAAGTTCCTTGTTTAAAGCAAGTTCCTTGTTTTAGTGTGTAGTCACAATCCAGCAACTAAGTATTTCCAGAAGAACTAAAGGGACTATTTTAATAGCATCAACAGGCAAGTGATGTGATCTGTGCAAGACGTAGATTAAATGAACTGAACCATTAGTTAGCAGGTGTTAGAGTGACATCAGTACTGGCAATGAGTCAGATCTATGACACTAACTGTGGCTGTGGGTAGCCGTGGAACAAAGCATTGGTGCTGCACAGTACCATGGTTTGGGATGGTGCTCACTGACTGCAACCTTACCAGACATGGCTTACTTCCAGTATTGTCTGGGGTGGTGTTTCCCTATAGACATGTCCTTGGCGTGTCACTTTGTGTTACAGGGATGCGAAGCAGGACTGGGACCTGTTTTCTGAGACCCTTCTGTAAATGGACTGCTGTTATAACTTCAGGCTGAATGTTTGCAATGCCCATAACCTGTGTTTCAACAGCAGAGACTGCTGGCTAGGTGGAATTATCTGCTGCTGGAGAACCATGCACATTACAGGGCCTTCACCAAGAAAAACAGTATTAAGGCCTTGACCTGGGAACTAGGGTGTCTTCATTTATAGCTCTTTGACTCTTCTCATCACCTCGGGCAAGTTGCACAATCCTGTGACTGGTTTCCTTGCATGCAAATGGAAATACCGTTAGCTCAAAAGGTACCACAACTTCTTCAGTCACTTGTTCATGCAAAACAGTCAGATCTCACAGAATCTTCTGGTTCGACTCTCCAGACTTTGAATGCAATCCTCACAGCATTATCTGGTAATTTATCTTTCAGAAGCAGGCAGGTTTGGGTCACTTCTGACACTGCATTTTAAGAGGTGTGAGCACCTGCTCCCGTGCTTCCAAATTATGGTTTGAAAGAAGAAAGCTCAGGGAGGTGGTGCATAGACCGGGGAATGGGACTGCAGTAAGTCAGGGCAAGGGTTGGGCTCTGAATGCTTATTCATGTTATTTTAATTGCACAACCCTTTCTCGGTTTGATGCGGAACTGCCTTCAGCCTGCTGCCTGTGAGGAGGAGCATTCTTTACAACTTTCTCTGTGTACCTAACCACATTGTAAAAATAGTTTTTGTCCAGGAGACTTCCATTTTGAGATACGGTGATACCAGTACTGAATTGCTGAGCTCATGGAATCCGAGATGAACGTGAGTTACACCCAGCTCTGTTTACAGCCACTCGTGTTTCACCCATGGGGGCTGTTCTTGGTTGTGCTCTCCAGAGACCTATGTACAGTAGGCACCTGCAGAAGTTGTTGGGACTCCAAATAAACTTGTATTTCACTATTTGTAGAATAGGGCCTTAACTTGCAAACCATTTTCTTAAAACTTAGAATCAGCTTAGGCAGCAGAACACATTGGTTACACGTGCCTTTGGGAGTACTTCAACCTCCTAGTGATGGTCACAGCCTTGTACATAGAAACATGTGGAAATTTCTTTTAAGAATGTAAATATTCCTAGCTGTAACTAAATTGATTCTTACACTTTTTTATATATATATATAGAAAAATGCTTGTTGTTTGTAAAATTCTGAATAAAATTGTATCTGGAATTCTCTTTAAAATGAAGTATCCTCATAATTTTTATGTCGTGTTCTAATGCCTTACTGGTATAACAGCAGCTTCATTTATTACAGCCCTGTAGGCACTGCCACGGGACCAGTAATTCCACACGTATTTAGAAATGGCACATCACTGAGGGACTGCAAGAAGTTTCTCTGCAGCACTGCTGACGTATCTGTAGCCGCGTGGTGTGGGAGGTGTTTGCCACGCAAACGGTGCTGCTGGGTTTCTGTGGGCTCCCCCCACGAGCTGCACGAAGCTGGGTGCTCGGAGAGGAGCAGGAGCACCACCGGCAGGGTCAGCCAAGTTCGACACTAGGTGGTGTAAGAAACAGTGTAGGGACCCTGCCTGTCAGCGCCTGGTTTTCCTTTTAAATAATCAGTGTTTGGCCTGTCTTGTACGTGCAGGTTTGGTATCTGCAAAAAATTAAACCCAACCCTGCATTACAGCAGGCAACAAGCAGCCTAAGGAGCACAGGGAATCTGGTTCCCGTGGCCCAAATTTCATATATAATTTGGATAACTGGTAACTTTATGATTTTATAATTTAATATATGTATGTCTGTAAATAAAAGTGGTATTTAGATAATGGGAAGTCGCTTCCCACGGCTCAGTTCTTCCCCTGTTGGATATGGATCTGGATTCTGCAGCCCAGTTAAATGTTAGAGGAGAGCAAGCCCTTGTGCTAACCACGTCCCAGCTGCCTTCCCTTATTTAAGCAGACTACAGATCATTAATCCTAGAAGCCCTTTGAAACATTTCCTCCAGGATGTTAGTGTAAAGTTTCATTGTTTAATAGCCTGGCTAATGTATCACTTGTGCTATTTTGTTTTGGATCCTTTGGAATAAGGGGTTACAGCAGCGGTTCTGCAGGGCAGCCCAGCAGCACTTGTGCAAACCCCTGGGCCCTCTCCTCGGCGTTCCTCTCCAGCACAAAACAAACAAACAAAAGCCTTAAAGAAAAATCCTTGGTGCCTCCTTCTATCAGCCTGTGCACAGGGGCATTGCCTCGTTGCTTACATCTGGGGTAACGCTGTGTCAGTAGCGTTCTGGAAGTGCAGAAATGAGTGCTTCTGAGGGGAAAACAAAAACCAGACAAAACTAGGGAATGCATTCTTCTGCACTAGTGCAGGATGTAGAAAAGGGCATCCACAGCTGTAGGGAGGCAGTTTTTCTGCCCCACTCACACCGTACGCCTTTGGCCTCTTATTCTACCAGACCTTACCTCCAGACCTTACCTTACCTCCATCCCTCACCTCTTTGCCTGACAAACCAGGCAATTCAACTGCACCTGCTGCTAGCTCCAAAACTAATGCTACCAAGGCACATAACAGGAGTGGTCAGAAGGAAATGCCCAAGAACAGCAGGTACCTGATTAAATTCCTAAAGAAAAGAGCTTTACGGCTTGCAGTCATTAACACCCTGTAGCAGGAGGGTTACAGTAAAACAGCCCAGGAGGAGTGGGGCCGTGCTGGTGCCTGTGCAAAGCCCCAGCCCAGCTCTCCTGCCCTTGGCCGTAGAGCTTGGGGGAGCTGCATCCGATCAGCTCCCAGGTGAGGCTTCTCGAGGCACCTAATTGGGAGCAGCTGGCTGGTTCTTAGACCATGGGGTGAACCAAGTTCCTCTTCGATTTATTCCTTGCTTGTCCTTAGCCATCAGAAATCTCGTGGCTCCCGTAGCATTTTCCAAACCACCCCAGGTCGCACATCTCCCCCTTACAGAGGGGCTGCTCGGGGGGAGCTCTCCTCTGGTCTGTGGGCTCCTTCTGCCCCCCGGGGGGGTCCCCTCGCATCCCCACGTCCCTGCAGTGTCCCCGAGTCTGCTCGGGGGGGATCCGAGGGCTGTGCTGGGGGGCCCGGCCAGGCTCCTGATGGCTGGGATGAAGCCGGCTCGCCTCGGGGGGGGCTCAGAGCGGCTCGGAGAGGGGGGGGCGGCAGCCGGGGCCGCTCCTCCTCCACGGCCCGGGAGGGATCGACGACGGCAGCGAGGCGAAGGGAAAGCGAAAGGCGAAGGGAAAGCGAAAGCGCAGCGCAGGGCACTGCGGAGCGGGACCCACGGGCACCACCCGCAGCGCCCCGAGCATCCCGGCCGGGGGGGCGCAGGTAAGGGGAGCCTCTCGCCGGCCCGGGGCTGGGGGGAGGTCGGTGGGGAGACTGGGAGGATGCTGGGGGAGGACTGGGAAGGAGGTCGGGGGGGCTCCGGGTGGGCTGCGGGGAGCGAGAGGCAGCGCCCGGGGTGCGCAGCGCCCGGCCGGGGGGCGGCAGCCGCATCCCTTAGGAGGGCAGGGGGAGAGGGTGGGGGAAATAGCGGCGGGGTGGGGGAATAACGGCGGGGTCGGGAGGGGTAAGGGTAAGGTGGGGAAATAACGGCGGGGGTGGGAGAACCAACGGCGGGGCTGGGGCAGCCCCCTGCAGCCCCCGACCCCCCCCAGCCCAGCCGCGCCGTGCCCCTGCAGGGCCCGGTTCTCGGGTTCCCGGGGGGTTATAGCTCTGCCAGCCCTGCTTTTTCGAGCTGTTTTTTCTCCCTGGACGCCTGCCTCGGCTTGGTTCTTGTTGCTGTGCTTGGTGCAGGACTCTGGCCAAGGGGGGAGGCGAGGCGAGGCGGCTGGCTGGGGGACAAGCCCGCTCCGGTGGCCTTTCCTCGGAGCAGCGCGACCCCCCCGCTGCACGCTGCTCTGGGCAAGGAATTAGCTCCCAGTTTGGGAAGGGAGAGCAGGTTCTGAAAAGACCTTTTGGCTGAATATAAACTGAGTTAAACAGGTTATAATGAGCCAAAAGCTAAATTTCCCTCTGTTCTACGTCAGGTCAAGCGTTATTTGTGGCTCTGATAAACGCCGCTGGGGTGCAAGCAGGGTCCCCCAGAGGCTGATGTTGGAGAGCTGAAAACCCAGAGCTTTACCCTTACTTTTGGCAGATGAAATTCAGCTTGGTCCTCTGGCAAGAGCCGTGCTCTCTGCCTGCTCTCCCTTTGGGAACAGAGCCCTCCATCCCCAGGCTGTGCAGGTGCAGGTGAGCAGGGGGAGCGATGCTCCTGCTCCCGCTGTGCAGGGCACATCAGGAGCGAGAAGGAATGGATGCTGCAGCTGGGAAGAAAAACCCCATCCTGCAGACAGACAAGAGCATATTTGGGCAAGGCGGTCTGTATTCGGTGAATATTCATATGTGTCGCTCCGGCCATGTGGCCTCATCTGCTTATTGGGGTTTGTGAGCCAAGGGTGTGTGCTGGGTGCAGGTACATACCCAAAAGGCCGGGGCCAGGAGGTGGCTGCATGCAGGAGCCAGGCAGCAGAGAGGTGAAGCTGCCCTGAGATCCCCTTGGGCTGTGGTGGGACAGAGCCATGGGAGCTCGGCTGTGGGGCACAGCACCTCTAACGGTGCTGGTGGCAGGGACAGGGATGTTCTGCAGGAGTGCCCGGAGCAGCACCAGAGCTTGCAGAGAGCTGAGGTTTGGGTATACAACGTGCTTGCTGATGCCATCTGAAAATTAAGGGAAAATTAGGATGGGTGCTAAAAGGCAGCGTGATTTTCACTGCTCTTGGCCTCAGCTCAAGAAACAAGACTTTGAAGCAAGCTCTGAGCTGCACAACAAGTGTTCTGGTATGGAGCTGCTCAGAGGAGCTGCTGAGATAAGTTTTACCTTCAGAGCAGGATTAGAAGTGCACTTGGGGAGTGCCAGGCTTAGGGCTGCAACCTGAATAATGCTGAGAAACAGAATAGTGAGTGGGCAGTCTTCATCTCGTACAGAAAGGAGACACGGTACGATGGAGGTGTGTTTGTGTTACCGGGGTGTCTTGTGACTATGTGAGTTTGGGGATTTCGGTGTTCAGAGCCTCGGGCATGTCGGTTTTCAGGCAGAGCACTCGTGTGCCCCTGCACTAAAACATTGCATTACAACTCTGGAGCTAAAGCTACAAATTCATCACTGGGAAAACTGCACAGGCTTTGTCAGAACTCAACACTGGATGAGTTTGGCCCACGAGCTCTTGCTCAGGTTAATGGGTCCTGGAAACCAGCCCCAGTCTGTGCTGCAGAGGGGCCGGCAGCTCCGTGCTGTGCTGTCACAGGATTTGTACGATCACGGCGGTTTCATCGGTGCTTTTAGGAGCACAGCTGGGGGCAGAGGCAAAGGGCACCAGGGGGATGTGGCACTGGGGAATGGGGGGACAAAAGGGAGCTGCCTTGGTCTCAGAGCCCGAAATGTCCCAATGCTGGAGCCCTTGGTGCAGATGCTCATCTTATCTTCTGCTTTCTGCTCTGCACGCAAGCCACAGGCCAGGCTGCTTCTGTGATTAGCGTGCTGCTACAAAGCAAATACTCCAGCATTCGTGCTGATACAACCCCAAAATGAAACGTGCCGTTTCCGCTTTCAGCACCAAGCAAGAAAGCTGTGTAGATTTTATAGGTAACAATGAATGGCTTACTAAAAGAAACATTTCTGCTTTGAGAGTTAATCTGAGAAGGTAGCTGCTGGAGCAGCAGCATAGCCGGTGTGTTTGGGGCATGATCAGTCCCATCAGCACCACGCGAGCCAACAAAATCAGTCCCTTGCACCCAGCATCCCTGCTGAGCATTTCTTGCATGGCCGCTGGCTGCAGGAGGGGGGAGCAGAAATGAGGCAAGACTGTGGGAGGGGATGGGGGTTGTTCTGCTTAAAATTGGCTAAGCCTTTACTGACCTTAAAGGGAGCCTAAAATAACCAGTTTTAATCTGAGTCAGGCGTATCCCGAACTGCATGGGTGGAGGAAGGGGTGGCCAAACCCTGCTCCTGGACACATGGGGGCACTGGGTTGTGTTCCCTGCACCCCAGCTCCATCCCTACCGCTCCCCCAGCGGGCGGACGAGTCCTCAGATGAATTTCCTTCAGGGCTGGGACTTGGTGGGAGCGACAAGACCCGAGGCAGGGGCTGCAGGAGAGGAAGCCGAGGGCTCGTGGCGTTGAGCTGCGCCTTCCCCCGGGGACTGCAGAGGGCGGTGGCACCCACGAGAAGCGCGGGTGGCCCCGGGTGCAGCTCCGGGAGGGCTGGGAGCCGGCCTGGGCAGCGGCACGGCCCGAAAAGTGCTGTGAAACGAGTGAAATGCGGAGTGCTTCCCCCTGCTGCCTTCCCTGTCCTTTCCCCCTCCTGGGAGAAGAGCAGCAGCTCCGAGAGGTCTCGCAGGAGGACCTCAGGCTGAGGGTAGGGGCTGCTGGCCCTGCCCACGCTGTGGGGTGCAGCTCTCAGGAAGACGTGAACCTCTGGGCTTAGTTTTACCGTTTTGGGACCCAAATCTTGTGCCAGAACTTTGTTTTGAACACTCGGAGAAGTGCGTGGCTCCTTTCAGTCTCTTTTCCTTTCTCGTCTCGTTTTCCCTCGCATGCTGGAAGCGCAGCTTGCAGTTGTCAGTCCTCAACAGAAAGTTTCTCTGTTCTTATTTAATCCCAACAGTGGCTGCACACAATGCCCACGCTGTTTGGCAGGCACAAGGGAGTGCCTGCAAGGCCTCCGTGAGCCAGCTTGTGCCCACAATGACTTTCCTTCCCTTGGAGCCCAAATCCCCAGCTGCCAGCCCGGGTTCAGGAAGCCTGGGCACGGCTCAGCTTTGTTTCTGCCCAATTCTTTGCTCTGGAGGCCAACACCAGCCTCCAGCAGCGGCTTTGAGCTCTCCCATGGGAGCCCCATCTCCCATGGTCCTAGGGCCCTGCACAAAAACCTCCACATTTGCAGCCGTGTGGAGTTTGTTCTCGGGGCTGGAGGTCAGGATCAGCTCTGTGGTGTGACAACAAAGAGCCTGCACATGGCCTGCAGCATGGCTGGAGAGAAAGGTGTACCAAAGCATGCAAAAAAACAGCTATTTTGGGGTCTGTGCCCCCTGGAGCCCATCGTGTGTGCCAGGGAGGTTTTGGCGATGGTCTCCTCAGCATCTCTGGTAAGCCAGGAGCCTCAGCCTCCTGTTTGTCACAACTTGTTCTCGTGCTGACACCCATCCCACCCTTTCCTGTCTCATCTTGAGCTGCTGCAGGGGAAGGCAGCCTGCCGCGGCGGCCGCACTTATCGCTGCACAGCAGCTGTGGGGCTCTGCCAGACACAGCCCCATCCTGCAGGGTGCTCGGCTGCATTAGCTGAAAAAAAAATAACTTTTTTTTTTTTTAATGATGCTGAAGTTTTTTTTCAATATAGCCACTGTGAGGCACGGTGGAGAACTCACCAAATGCAGGCTGAGCTCCACCAGCCGGGATGGAGCAGGAAAACTGGGCTGGGTTTGCAGAAGGAGGTGGAAGGGGCTGGGACTGGGGGAGGAAGCAGAGGTGAATCTGGCTAAAGAAAAGGACGAGGGAGATTCCAAGAGCTGCATCCTTCAGTGACTCCCTGCTGGCCAGGAGGGAAAGCAGGAGTTTCCCTTCTAGCTCAGGTGTGCTGGCTGAGCAGGGGCTGTTTGTAGGGTTAAGGAGGGCTGGGATGGGTTGTTCCTGTGGGGCCAGGACCTCGCTGCCAGGGCAGGGTGGCCCCGGGGTGTCACATCCTCCTGCTGCCATGCCCGAGGCCACACAAAGGAAGCTGCATGGTGCCATCCAGCCGCTGCCATGCCATGTGTTCATCGTGATACGGAGCTCCTGTGACTGCCCTTGGCTGCCCAGCTCGCTCTGTGCAGCACAGAAGTTGCATTCATGAGCATATTAAATTGTTCTGCTAATGAGCCTGCCAATCTCGGCTAATTCATCAATATATAATCAATTCCTCCTTTGGGACAGTCATAAAGGCAGCCACAGGGGGGGCTGTACTCTTGCTGTGTCTGGGAAAACTGAGAATCTTCAGCAGGGGATGGGATGGGCTGTGCTGGCGTGCTCTAGGATTTTTGTGTGTGTAAGTGGAATTTGGGTCCAGGGCCTTTGCATTGCCTTTAGCAAAATGCATCCACGATTCCTCCTTGTGGTGCTAATTTGAAGAGCCCAAACAAGCCCCAGCTGAGGTTGCTCCCCCGACAGTCCCTGGGGAAGGGGTCCCCGAGGTGCTGGGCCCTGCTCAGCATCTCCTGAATGAGATCGTTCCCTGCTGTCAGTGAGAAGGGTGAGATGGCTTGTTTTAAGTGAACCCCGCTTAGGGAGGCTTTGTGCTAGCTACACGACATAAATGGGGTTCATCTGGTACAGTTATTTCACCAGTGGTTGGCCTGAATCTGCCTGCTGGCGGTATGACACCTCGCTTTCCCTCAGGAAATGAGCAGCAAACGAGGCCTGCAGAGCCAGTTGTGCCCCTCCTTACAGGAAAAGGCTCCTCTGAAATGCAGCTCAGGTGTAACAGCACTGCCTGAATAACCACTGCCTCCTCTCAGCTGGATGCTGCTCGGTGCCTTTGTCTGCTGGTTGGCTTCGTGCACATCACAGCCTTCACCTCAATCTCACCCGCTGCGTGTGCAGGATGGGGAGGTCCCGGGGGAAAAAACTCTGAGCCTGTGCTTTCTCCTCTCCCTTTCCCTGTTAAATAGGACGGGCAGGACTTGCCTTTAGGAAGCACGAGCTTGGTTTTAACGTGATGTCAGTGTGCCCTGTGCCCAAAGGCAGCGCGGTGCTGTGGCAGCATGCCAGCAGGAGCCCTGAACCTCTGTGCCACCAGCAGGTCCTGCAGGTAGCCTGGGTGGGAGCACAGCCCCATTTGCTCATCTCACTGTGATTTTTGGGTATGACAGGAGTTATCAGGTCACTGCTGGGGGGAAGGCAGCGATGCAATGCCACCCTGGGAGCATATGTGGAAAGGGAGCTCAGTTCCAGTCTGGAGAAAGTTTTTTTTTATCGGTCTCCACTCGTGCTTCTGTCTGTCTGCCTAGACTTCTGGCTGCGGAGTTAATGATTTCCAGGGGGCAATAAAAGCTGATAGCTCCCAGACGGGCCATACAGCAGAAAGGTTGTGCTGCTGGCTGTTTGATGCCGCTGGCAAGTGGTGTGCCTGCCAGGGGGCTGCAAGGGGGAGCTCTGCTGTGCCCTCCTGCAGCCCCTGCCCTGCCTCTGGAGCAGCCACGCTGCAGGTCCCCAGCTGACTGTGCCATGCAGCACTGCTCTTTTGTTTCATAATGATTGTGCTTCTAGAGATCTGTTGTTATCTTACCCACCTGCTTGCTATGCGCGTGCATAGTTACTGTTTATCACGTGCATCTGCTTTTATGGGTTTGTTGTGCTTAGCTTTAAATCCTTTCTTCGCTGGCATGTTGTAATGTGGCAGGATGCAGCAGGATGCTTTGAGGTTAGTGATGATGGAGATGGCTGGGACTGATGAGGCTGAACTGATTTTGTGCCCCTTCTGAGAGAAGGGTAGCTGCCAGATACATCAAATGGGCTGACAGCGTACTTCCACGTGCGTTGTTTGCATGGATCAAAGTTCCCTGATGTGATCCCTTCCTGGTGACAGCCGTGCCACCTACGCTCCTCAGCAGTGTCGAACAGTAGATGGACCAGCCCCGTTTGCACCCCGTGCAGCATGATCGCTGCTGCTCCCAACTGGTGCTTAACTGAGCCATGGAGAAAGCCGCATGCATTCGTGTAGAGATATAATGTGGCAGAGAGAGATTAGATAAACAATTGTGTTATCCATTTGACCCTTGGAGTTCAGACCCATGAGAAGCGAGAGGGGGATGATCGTGGTTCATGGACAGGGCTTCCGGGCTCTGCCACTCCACCAATGCACGCTCATTTTTGCATCCTGGTGGATTTGTCTCCTCCTCACTAAGAGAAAGGCAAAGCCAAAAGCCTTCTGAGGATGTCAGTAAATATGACAGCAACTGTTCTATTTTGCAAGACCTTTTCTGATACACTAAACAAGGCTGTACAAAATAGCTGACACTTCACACGCAGCACTTGCATCATCTTCCTCTGAAGCACTGTGGTTAATAAAAGCATGGTGTGTGACGAGCCCGCGACAAGCATAAACATGGGAGGTCCCTCTGTGCATAAAGGTGCTCTGGAAGACTCTTCTATCTCTTAAAGATCTTTAACTTATATCACACCTACAGTGCAAATAAAACTAGCTCATGGGCATGGAGAGGCGATGTGTGCACGCAGCTCGTGCACCCAGGCACTGCTCTCGCAGCATGCGTGCCGGGCAGGATAAGGGAGCCACCTTAGGGAATGCATCTGCATGTCCATCTGGTTACATGGAAGGCTAGAAGCTGATCTGAAAATAAAATGCAGCCTATTTTAATAGCGCTGATGAGATATTCCCTCGCAGTGTTGCTCTGTAGCCAGCTGTGTGGACAGGTACCCTGCAGCCATGGCTGCTTTTGTGAGTTCCCACAGGCGAAGTGCAGTGTGCTATAGGGAACTTGTATGGCATTCCCTGTGGCTTTTTTTTTTTTCCCTCCTTATCTTTTGTGCAGCATACACCAGTGAAAAGAAAGCCATTTTTTTCCCCCGAATGATGGATCAGTGGAGTTGTCTCAAATCACCCGTGTTCCCATGTCGTGCCTGGCTGAAGCCTGCAGGGGGGAGCAGGGAGGGCAGGCAGCGGAGCTGCTGGGTGCAGTTCGTGCAGTCTGCCCTGGTTTGTACACATGCAGCTGGTGAAGATGAGAGTCAAAGTATAGATTTATGAGCTGCACCAGGTTTTCTGCTGTCAGCAATGTAATCTATAAGTACTTCCTTTATGTGGATTTCCTTGTACAGAGAGAAATTGCCCACGTCCCATTGCACAGATCCCTCGCGTGCCGTGCGTGCAAGGAGTGGCCGCTGTTCGGTATCGCAGCGTCACGACTGCTATTTTAAGGCACTGATGCCCCAGGTGAGCACATCAGCTGGGAAACTCCTCCTTTTGATAGAAGGCTTTGAGCAGCAAGCCCTCCCCTTCTTCTGTTTGAGCTGCCCTAGCTCCTGCTTGGGGGTAGCCCAAAGGAGACGGAGCAAAGTCAGGGGTTTGCCTCTGACTTCAGCAGCAGCACAGCTCTCTGTGCAGCTTCCTCCAAACACCACATGCAGCCCTCGAGCTTTCTGACTTTCCTCATTCATATAAGAGAAAGCATTCACTCACTGCTTGTCATTCTGCTAAGCAAATTGTTTCAGTTTTTACTACTTTTCCCATGTTAAATGAAGTTTTGGGTTCAGCATTCAGATGCATGCTCCAGCAAAACCAGAGTCCCAGGCCTGTGACCTTGATCACAAGAATCATGCCACTGGCTGAGTTTTTGTTTGGTATGTTTGGAGAAGAATGCAGAAGGCTGTCTTCTAGCCAATGGACACATAAATTTAATGGAGACAGATGAAAAAAAATAATAATAAAAAAGGCATCTATTTGCTGGAGTATGCCTGCCCCACTAATTTATCTTGCCTGTTCTCCTTTGTTTAGAACCAAGTGTACACATGGATCAAGGGACAAAACCCAGCCTGAATGAATGTTCCATAAGATGATTTTTATCTATTACATTCAGCAGACCTCATTGATAATGTCTGTCCTTTTACCATGGAAACATGCGGCGGGGGGGGGAGGAGGGTAGCCAGCTCTGAGGACTAACTATTGTTTTATTTAAGCAATATGGCTGGAGTATGGATAAGCTTTTAGCTTCAGGGTCCTGTCCCTAGCTGCTCCTGGCTGCGTGCCCTGCTGGAGAAGTCCCGGTGCTGGGTGTCCTTGGTGTCCGTGCTGCAGGCGCTGAGCGTGGCCGCGGGGCAGGGCCAGCTGGGCACCGCTGGCGAGCCCAGGAACGTTGCTGTGTTTGGCCCTGAGCAGGAAGGGTTGCAGCTTCCAGGCGACTCTTTTTGTTTGTTAGAGCTTGTCATGTTGACAAGCCTGATTTGGACAGGTATTTGTGAGTGTCTGGTTTCCTCTTGGCTCTGAACGGGCTGCGCAGCCCAGACAGCCCTTGAGGCTGATTGATGTGAGCAGGAACTTTCCTTTGGTGTTGATCAGGGACAGAAACCCTGCTAAGGAGGGGAAAAAAGAAAAGGGAAAAAAAAAAAAAAAGGATTAAGCAGTGTTCTGTGTTGGTTTGATGCTGTTTTCTGAGGCTGATGGGTGTCTCTGAAGCATGGCGCCCTGCCCAGAGGCTGCCCCTGCTCTGCTGCCCGCTCCCATCAGCCGCTTATTATCACCACAGTATCTCGAAGCGTGCAACCAAATCCTGTTTGATGCCTGTGGGGGTGACTTAGAAGACACAGAAACACGGCACAGAGCAAATGAGCAGTAGATCTCTGTGAGCTGGCTGGCAGGAGGCGTCAGTGCGTGGCCGTACGGCTGCCAGCGCGGTGCTCCCACCTCCACACCAACACAAACCCCGAGCCAAGCAGCCACCAGCCTGCGGGTAAACCATGTGATTGGAAGGAACAGCCCCGAGTGCGACGATCCCAGCCTTCCTGCAGGGCTCCTGCAGCCTTCCTGCAGCAGGGTGCAGGCGAGGCACGTGGGGAGGCGGCGGCGCGAACCTTGGACCGCTGGGACCAGCAGATCGCTTCCCGTAAATCACGCCAAAGCAGCTCAGGCACACGGGCTGAATGGAAAACAGGCTGACAGAGGCTGTTCAGGGCTGATTTGGATAAAGGTGAATAATCCCGAGCTGCCTGTGTGTGTGCGTGCCCGTGCATCTTGTCTTGAGTAAGCTGGCAAAGCAGAAATACTCCAGTTCTTTTACAGAAAGCTGCTACAGCGTTTAACTGGCTGAAAATTGGCTGAGGGAAATTTCTTGGAAAGCAAATACAGTGTGCAAGCAAACTGTTTTTTATCAAAACTCAGTTTTCTGCTTAAAGAAAAACGACAAAGATTAACAGAAATGTTTTGGCCAGCCCTCATGCTTGCATAAGAAGGCATTGGGCACAGTGCTCCGTAACCATTTAATTGCAGCCCAACAGCAGCAGGAATTTTGACGGCCTGGCTGTGTGCACAGAAGACTGCTCCAATGCCTCAATATCACAAAATGCACCCATAAGTAATTTGAACCACCTCACTGAATTAATCCTGCTCTACAGCATAATAAGTCGTTAATGGAGACATTTGTTTTGATTATGACTATTTAATAAATCCTGCTAGTGCTTGGTTTGTGGGGTTGTGCTGCAGCCAGTATTTGCTAGACTTATTTATGCAGTTTAGCTTTGTTTTATTCTTAACTATTTTAACCCTGTCACAACCCTTCCCACTGCCTCATGGAGCATCTCATCCCGTCCCAGACTGCAGCAGTAGGAAGAAACAGCCTAAATAAGTGCAACTGTTGGGCAGTGAGGGGAAAACAAAGGCTTCCCACTACGTAATTCGTTGCACCAGCCAGTTCTGATAAGGAATGTTTAGCTGGGACATCTCCAAGGTACAGAGCTGTAGTTTTTGCTTTTTCCCATTGGTTTCCCAAGCCCTTTGTGCCTCCGGTCCAGTGGTTTTACAGCCCTGCTGCGAACATTATGCAGAGCATTGCCTCTAAGGAGCCTGCAGGTAACATCCGTGCCCCAGAACGTGACTCCCAGGGGTACTGCCAGCTCTGGAGTACTTGTAGCATTTTATGGCTTCATATCTCCAGTCCTTTTCATCTGAAGTTCTCAGATTGCCCCCATAAACACCACCGAAGTGTTTTAGTACGGACCTATGGACTGGGAAAATGTCCGTGTTTCTGGTTTATAGATCATGATAGTATAGAATAGGGAGGAAAAGCAGCTCGGTTTCCTGGTTCTGCTCGCCAGCCCCGAGCACTGCATCACGCTTCCTGTTTGTGCCGTGCTCCCCGGCTGACCTCTGTGGTGTTGGTTCGTGTGGTGTAGGCGAATGTGAATGAAATTACCCAGGAGCTACTTAGCTACATATTCAGGAGGCCTAGCTTTTCCCAAGGTCTTTGTTTTGCTTTGCTCTTCACTTACTGGCTAGCACGAGCCAAGCCTTGCCTGGGGCGACGAGGGGATGTTTGGGCATTTAAAGCTGGTGCTGAGCACGGAGGGGCTGCGGGGTGCTCCTGTGCAGGAGCTGCTGCAGGCAGCCTGTGCTGTCACGCACAGGGATGTCATGCCTGCTACAGCAATAAGAAGTAATAAGGAAAGCTGCAGAGAAGAGGGAAAACAGCTCCGTGTGTGGGATTGGGCCCATATGGCAAGCTATTAGAAATAAGAACGAGTGCAGTGAAATGAGCTGAGGCTTACAGCAGCTCACTGGTTTTCCAACCCACTCACCTGTCGGCACGTGTAATCCTTGCAGGCAGAGCCAAGGCACGTTGCTGTGGTTAATTCCTTCGAAGTGTGCCATGTCCTATTCTAATTAATTATTCTCGAGGAATTTCCTTTGGATTGTCTCCTGCTTTGCTTCCGAGCTGTGCAGGGCACTGCGGGGCTGCAGCTCAGGGGGCAGGGGCCATGCCCTGGGGCTGTGAGCTGGGTGCTCAGCTCTTGCCCCCCGAGCAAAAACCCAAACTTAGTTTTTGGGCTGGTTCCTGAGAAACTCCAGCACGTGCTGATGTCGGGGGGAAATTAGGTAATAAGGGAAGGAGGTGGGTTTTACTCCAGCTGGCGCACAACCAGCCGTGGGGGATTCCAGGGGAGAGCATGGCATGAATTTGCAGCAGATGCGTTGTGATTAAAAGCAAAAGAAACTGAAAATGTGAGTCAGCAGCTGGCCCCGCGGAAAGCTGACTCGGGCACTTCGTGTGGCCGCTCAGCACCCGTGGCCCCGTTCCTGCTCCGTGCCACCGGGTGCTGCAAGGGGACAGCCCCAAGGGCGAGCGTCTGTGCCAGTTTCCACATCTCAGCTCTTCACGGTGTTGTTGTAAGAGTAAGGCCGTTTTTAATAGTGGTGTCCGCAGCAGCACGATTTCTTGGCCGTGTTGTTTGCATGGGAAGAAAGAAGGGGCAGGATTGCGCAGCGTCATGCTGGTCTGGGGGAACCGTGGCTCAGCCCCAGGCTGCTCACTGGTGTCAGCGCCCACAAACTGGGAAGTGCTGGGTTTGGGCTCGGAGCGGTGCACCTCCAAAAAGAGCAGGGTGCGTGTAGGAAACACGTGTTGCAGGATCAGCTGCGAGTTCAGCTGGTGGGGTAGGTCCTAAAAAGCAAAAGCCCCATCTGCATCTCTGGAAACTGCTGCTGGATGGGCACGGTGCCGCTCGGGGCGAGGTTGGGGCTTCCTGGGTGCTTTCCTAGAGCTAAAAGACAAGGATGCAAACCCAGCCGCTCCTCCTCAGGAATCCCCAGTCCGTCCTGAATGTCTTTGGGAGTCTGAGGTAGTTTTAAAGCTTTTGGGTGATTTTACTGTGAGAAAGCTCATTGCAGGTACCTGCCACAGGAACAGGAAGCTCTTACAGTAGCATTTGCATGGTTAAAAAAAAAGAAAATAAAAATCGAAGAAGTCAAAGAAGCAAAGCAGTAATTGAAAAAGGGAAGAAAAACCCTCGAGTATGTATCATGTCCACCCGTGTTTGATGTTCTGAGCGCTAGGACGTGGTTGCTTCCACCCTCGGGCTGTGCTGGCCCTCCTCCCTCCTGCAGCGTTTATTAATAACCCCTTATCTCGGACTGCGCCGGGAGCACCGCGGGGCAGGGCCGGTGGCAGCCTGCTCCTAGCGTTTTATTAATGCGAGGGAAGAAAATTGAAGAGGCAAATCCTCTGTTGTAAACTGGTATCTGTGAACTGGGTTCACCTGACTGCATCTAAGACAGGACCTCGTGTACGTGGGTGCAGGTTTAGGACCCGCAGCGTGGCCGTCTGCAGGCTGTAGGATGCTGCGGGGTGGGCGCACACCCGTTTGTCACCCACTGGTGTCACCTCTTCCACTTGCTTTCGAGCAGGGAAATAACCCTGGGAACCCAGCACAGCCTTAGCAGCACACAGATTTAATTCTGATGCAAAAAGGAAGAAAGGTAGCATCACCTCGAAACTCCAGCGTGTGTGCATGGTGGGAAAGCTTCCTGGGACCTTTGTTCTTGGTTCAGTGGGGAAGCAGCCGGATCCTGGCACTTTTAGCTGCAAACGGGCAGGGTCTGCCCTACAGGGAGCATTTTGGATGGCCCTCCGGAGAAGGAGGCAGCCCTCCCCTGCTCCCCCTCCCTGCTAGCTGGCTCCCTTCATAAAAACTGCTGCGACTGGGCCGGGCAGATAGGCTGCCTGCCAAAACGCGGTGCCTTTTGCTTGACCCGGGAGTAGCAAAACTGTTGGGCTCGGTGCGGAAAGAGATCTGCTTGGAGGAAGTAACGAAAAATCACACGAATGTGCCTGCGGGCTCGGCTCCTGCACAGAGGAGCTGAAAATAACCACGGCACAGCGGTGTGATGCGGGGAGGCGCAGGGTCCAGGGGGGCTGCGGCTGCTGCCGGTGGCCGAGGAGCAGCCTCATGGCGTGGGAAGGGCTCGCTCTGCCTCGAGGACTTTGCATGTTTTAGCATCTGGCAAGTCTGAAGGTCAGCCTGCGTTTATCAGCTCGCTTTGAGACAGGCTCGGAAGCTATTTGCATGAACTTGGAGGAGAGAAAAAAAAAAAAGTAATCATAAACGAAACATAATCTCCGCAGGAAATTTTGACATAATTATGATTCAACTTGTTAATATTAGCTGTATTACATAAGTGTAGGTCAGACAGATTGTCTTCTGAGAATGTGGTCTCGCTAAGGATGCTGATGATAGAAAGGTGGGTAAAGAGGTGCAAAAATGACTTATCAGCCTCATGGCCTGGTGGGTCGCGTGGACCCATACGACAGGCCAAACACAGATCTAACATTTTACCTAATTTTAACAATCATTATGATTTTTTTTTTCTCAACTCAACTGAAGCTATTTATTTTTTTATTTTATATTTATAGGGGATGTTTTAAGCAAAATTCAAATTTCTCATGGGAAATTCCACTTCCCTTGCTTTTAGGGGGAGAAAAAAAAAAAAAAAAGAGAGAGAAAAACATTGTGAGAAATTTCCAACTGACTCAGATTCCAGCCAACAGTTTGTTTTGCTCGAGGCAAAAGCAGCTCTGCAGGCTGGGGTGTTTGATTTCATCTCATTTCGTGATGTCATGGGGCAATCCCTGCGTGCCTGCAGGCTGTGCTGGCTGGGCCGAAGGGCAGGGGCACCCAGCTGGGGTTGGGGAGGCCGACACCCTGCACCCTGCCCTGGCTGTGCCAGCTGCTGGGAGCCCAGAGCAACGCCACTCGATGCCATTAGGTACACACAGCAGCGGGGCTGCCACCAGCCTGCACTGCTGGAGGGGAGAGTTCAGCCTAAACACAGCCCCGAGCCCTGCAAATAGCCTGCAGGTGCAGCTGCCTTGCTGGGAAGGGTCAGGAGTGGGTCCTGGGGACATGTTTGTGGCTGAAAAGAGACCGAGCTTCTCCATGGGCTTGTCCTGAAGATCCCATCAGCTGCTCCCACTCTTCTCTTAGGGCTGTGCCTTTTGATACTGGCAAAGCAACTCCTACAACTAGCAGTAATTATGCAATCATCCATCTATCTATCTATACCTTATATGATTTTAATATGAATTATTATATATATAAATATAATGTTTCTATATAATGCACACGTGGGTCTATTTACATAAGATATGTAATTTAAAGTACACACTTTGGAGCTGCTTGCCCTGTGACCGGGGAAAGCTGCTGCCCTGGGCAGCCACCTCTGGCCCTGGAAGGCTGCGACGTGCAGGGCCCCCCGCTGCCGAGCCCTCCCCAGGGAGCAGCTCACCTCCAGGGGCTGGGCACGGGGCTTTCGTCCCTGAACAGCTTGTGCAGGAAAATGAGCTGCGAAATGGGAATGCAGGTAACCCTGAAGTAGGGGACAATGCTATAGGTACTGCTGAGAAAAGAGGTCTTGGAAAAGGGTTTGCCTTTTTGTGCCACTCGTCATAATCGTTATTCCAACATCACCGACTTGAGGCTTTGCAAGTTTATGCTTTATTTTTCCCATATAATTCTGCCTGGTTCCTCAGCCAGAGGGGTTTTTGCTACTCTTCCTCAGTGGCTGTGCCAACTTGGTGCAGATGTGGGCCTGTGCTCACAGCGGTTGGTGAGCTCATGGAGGATGCCGTGGCCCCGCTCTGGTCCCTCTGCTCGGGCGAGACGGAGGATTTCCTCCTGCGCCCTCCTCCCTGCTGCCTCTCCAAGTGCTGGCGGGTCGCCCCAACGCAGAGAGCTCCCTTCCTTTCCTGGTCTCACGGCAGGGTCTGTCTTAAAAGCACCAGGTTGCTGCGTACAAAAAGTCATACGGTTTTCTTCCCTTTGGGCTCTTGTTACCAAATGCTGCGCAAATGCTGCGTTAGCATGAAGCCTGATATTAAGGTGAGAAAAAAAAAAAAAGGTGTGATTACTGGAGATGAGCAGTTCTTGTATTCAGTGCTGGTGATAAGTGAGGACTGGTGTTAAGCACTGTCACAGACACCCCTGCTCTGGGTCGTTGCGTTTTGGATCATGTCCTCACATATTTACTCTGTATTTAGCAGCTGCTGGGCTTTTTCCAGTATCCTCCTCCAAAAGAGAAGGGTTGTCACGTATCATCAGATATTACTGAACAAATGAAGAATATAGATATATATATATAGCAGAACATAAAGACTTGGGGTGACTTATCGCTATAATATGCAATATTTATTTTAAGCCTATTGATTTATTTGTTCAGGGTTATATTAGCATCTCAATAGCATGTTCCATCTGCCAGCTGCTCTTCAAAGTATGAGTTTTCTGTCATGCTAGTGGGGAACTTCGTGGCTGTATATAATGCTGCTTAGAAGTTTGTCATAAATAAGTTGTATTTTCTAGTGGCCATCCATAATCACAGTACATTTTATGAAAAAAAGGACAAACTTTTGGATGCTGATCTTAAGTTTTACTCATTGAGCACTGTTTTAATCACACAATAATTCTGATTTTCATCAGAAACAAATTATTAGACCCATTTGTTTTTTATCCAGAGCAATATGGTGGTTTGCTTAGTTACTAAGGAGTACCAGAATAACACAGATATATCTTCTTTTTTGTAAGAGAATGATTAATTTGATTAATCAGATCTTGTGGTCCTGGAGCTTTGTCTGTCTGATGTGGCAGAGCTGTTTCATTGCTGTAGCAGACCGGTGGCTTCGAGGCCAAGGCCTCTCCTTCAGCTTTGTGCCAGAGGAGATTAGGTCCATGCCCGAGGTACCTCCTTGCATAGACGTGTCCAAGCCCATCCCACACCTCAGCCTGCCCAAAATCAGACCTCAGGACACTGCTCAGTACACTGGGATGTAGCAGACCAACAAGGACTCAGAGGCTAAATGGACTTGGGTGAAAGTTACTTGAGCCTTTTTACCATTTCTGATGTGACAAAAAGAAAAAAAAGATAGAAAACATCACACGGGGACCTTGTGCCCCATCCCCCTGCTCCCACCTCACCTTGATTTCTGGTACTTGCTGTTTGGTTTGGCTAAAAGGAGAAGTGAGAGGATGGTATTTCTTATTTCTCCTTCTGACCTAGACCAGGAAATGCAGAGAGGCATTTCTAATCTGAAGTCTCTTGTTTTTCAAGCATTTAACCAGGTAAAGGGAAATTTACTTTTCCACCTGTGCAAAACACAGATATCCCAACACTTGGCTCACCCAAGGTATGAACTATTCCAAGGTTCCCCAGCCTTTAAATGTTTGGGCAGCCAGTTGCCTGTGATGATTTTTGTCTTCCTACTTTTTTTTTTTTTTAAAGTTTCATTGCTCTTTAGTAACAATTCCTTACACTTCTAATGGCATGCAGCATGTGGGACGTGGGACTCCCCAACAAAGACAGCTGACCTGGTGGCTGTGTTCTCTGTCCCGTGGCCCTGATGGAGGAACTCACAGTTCCCATCATTTTTCCCAGAGTTCACTTTCCTGCGCACTTCATGATAACCATTAACAGAGGGAAATTAATTTTGTGAGCCTTTTGGAACAGAGACAACTTCGTGTGAAGGTTTCCATCTAATGATTGATTTAAAAAATATAAGGGATTGGAGAGGACTGAAAGTAAAATGTTTGTACAAATTGTTGGCTTTCCAGGTAAATTGTTGGGGTTTCTTTGTGATTTAGGGGATGGGCGGTGGGTATGCTCGACTCCCGCGCTTGACATAAGTCTTAGTCATGTTTATGAGCCTGGACGTGGCTGTTCCTTGAGCTGGCAACCCATTAATAACGGTGCCAGGTGTGTGCTCAAAGCCATGACCACAAACAAAGGGAGGTACTGTACTTCCTTACTGCAGGTACCCCCTGAAATCCCTCAGGGGGAAATGATGGATCACATCTAAACACAAGAACAGCGTGGTGAGGAACCTAAGTTTGACTACAAGCCAGTCACTTTATCTTCTAAACACAGCAGCTGGAGAAAAGCCTACTGGAGAGCTTCAGGGTCTGCTGTGAGCTGCACCCTTGCTGTTCCCCTGAGGAAGACCCCCAGCAGGGACGTGCGACATCTCTGCGACATTCAGAGCCTCTTTGCGTCAGATGAGAGCCACCTCGCTTGTCGAGTGCTGGCAGGGCAGCTCGAGGTTTCCTTCATGTGGGTGTCAAAGCCGAGGGTTTGCTGCAGTGCAGCCTGTGGGAAGGCGAGAAGCAAGCAGCGGGGCTGCTGCGGGGTGAGATGGGGGCTGTGCACAGCTGTCTGGCTCCTGCTTCCCCTTCTGCATGGCTCACCTGGGTTTTATTGCTGGCATAGCCATGAACTGAGCTCCAGGTACCTCATGCTTTGCTTCCAGCAACAGCAAGCCCTCCGCTACCTTTCCAGGGCTCCAGGCCTTGTCTTGGATCACGGGGAAAACAGATCTGAAATGGTTAAAGCACCAGAAGATGGTGCTCCTAGGAGGGGAGGAATATGGGAAATTGTTTTTCATCATAGGTGAATGAGCTAGGTAAGTAGGAATGGGTAAATTTGGGGGAAATGCAGTCTCTATGTGGATCTCAGCATGGGAAGAAATGAATGTACTTTGACAAAGAGGGAGTATTTCTTATCAGCTGAACTGGAAATATGGAAACACTCAATATGTTAACGTTGCCCCTTTCCTTCACAGCTCTCGACACGGTTTATACCCAGAAGATACGGGGGATGGGTCCAGCTGGGATGAAGAGGCTGACTGCAAGGGCCAGCAGCTGCTCCGCATCCACAGTGACAAAAAGACCCTGCAGGGACAGGGGACACATGGACGGCGGGCAGCCACAGCAAGTCCTCTGGATTGCCCCATGCTTGGCCCAGGAGAGGTTGCCCTCTGCGGGGTGCTTTCTGTTCGGGACAGGTGAAGGCTGAGATCTTCCTTTCAGTATTTCCCATGTGTCCTGCAGCCAAACCGCTGCCCTCTGCATAAAGGTGCTGGGAGCCCACCCGAGGGGTGCCTGGAGGTCCCCCCCAAGACACGGATTCCTCGTGGTCAAATCAAGCACGTCGGCACCCAGCTGTGCTCTCGTACTGAAGAAAGCCTTTTCCCACCTTACATCTCCTCACCATCAGAGGTTTTGTCCAGGCTCACCTGTCTGTTATTACCTGCCTTTTCTTCCCTGAAGTTTCTATTTTGATCCACCATGACCAGAACACCTCTGGATTTCCTCTCTGTGCACCAGGAATGAAGTCCTGGCTGGCCGTGAGACCCCCGTGCTGTACGAGCCCAGAAAACAGGTCCCATCAGGGCAGGGGGACCTGAGGCTCGCACCACCGCCAAGGGCTGCAGGACCCAGGCGGGTGTTTGAACACCTCCTGGTGCTGTGGGGACCCCAGAGGGGGGTGGTTTGAGGACTTGCTGTGGTATCTGGCTTGAGAAAATGGCAATAGCTGTCTGTGAAGGTGTCAGCTCTCACCCTTTCTCCTTGACATCCGGGAAATTGCTTTTGCACTGTTTTAGATCCTAAATTGCTAGTGGAACAAATTGCATACAGTATTTTAATAATCAGCTGTGTTGGATTTGTTGGACTTTTTGAGGGAGGAAAGAGATCTGCACCGCAGCCAGCCTTACCTCCAGCAAGGCAGTGGGTCCTCAGTTAACTGCCCTACTCCGTATAAAGTTAAAATCAGATTTGTCATCTTGAAATACATCACTATACAAGAGTCAGATAATATTTAGAAAAGATTTACTAAGCAATGTCTGCTGCACTGAAAATTAAATTAAGGGTGCAAAATGGGAATTTAAAGAAAATGGGTTTTGAAACTAATAAAGTCTTTGAAGATACCTACTTGGCAGGACGCATTTCTCCTCTACACATCTAACTGATTTGTTTGTATATGTCATTCTGCTCCCTTCAATGTGAACGTCAAGCTGGAATGGGGCGAGGGCCAAATTTAAGATATGAAACTGGATGAGATTATATTTCGTACTGCATAAAATGCACCTCTGGAATTTTCAGTTCTTCTTTTCTGCAGCATTACAAGCTCTTTATAAAGTGCCAGGGCTGATGAGCTTAAAAAAAAAAGAAAAAAAAAAAAAAGAAAGAAAGAAAGAAAGAAAAAAAAACAACTTGTGGCTTTGGATATATTCATTTCAAGTTTGTGGTTAATCTTTCCCAAGCTGCTTAGAGGTGAACGCCAGTTCAGTCATCACACTGCTTCTGCAGCAGGCTTTGCTGCTGTTTCTAAATGTCTCTGATAAAAGGCTGTGAAAAATGGACCTGCGGTAAATTGCATCATCCTTGCTACGGGTTTTGAGATGGGGACAGAGCGCACAGGCTGTGCGGTGTCTGAGGGGTGCCGACTCTGCTCTTGTGCTCCCCCTTACCCATCCCAACCGCCACTGAAATCCCAGCGGCATTGGGCTGGCACGGTGCAGAGCTCAGCAAATCCCGCTGTGGAATAATTGCAAAATCCCGTTTCCAGCCAGCCTGTTCACTTCCTTTACACCAGAAATCTTGCCTTAGCTAGTGGCTGTGGGCACGCCAGATTTCTCTGCTCAGGCACCCAGCAGCTCCCAGGGGTTTCAGCGTTAACCAATGTGGCACCGGTTTCTTTAAAACTTTCTTCGAAAAATAAATACAACTTCTTTCTTCTCGAACTTTGAGAGGTTTTACTTCATACTCATTAAACTTCACTGCCAAAACTCCAGAGTGGTTGAGATGAGGCAGCTGATACGTGAGGACACAAACTGCAAATTGATGCTGGAGAGAGGCAGCAGCCACTGTACGCACCTTGGAGCCACGTAAATCACTGTGAGCTGTAAGGGGAAGAAGTGGGGAGTCTCTGGTTTGGCAATTATGATAGGAATTAAACCAAAACCAGGGTTCCTCTGAGTACTGCCAGGGCTAGTGCCTGTTCACTCATTGCACATGCACTGTTGTGCTGCTGGGATGCCTTTTTATGCTTTATTTGTATGTAAATAGAAGAAAACATATATAAACCCTGCCCTGAACTTAACTTGACTATTCTAAACAAACCCACACAACCACATAGTTTGAGGAAGGCAATCCAGGTGGTAAAACCATACATAGTACACATGGGTGTGCCTGCCATCAGCCTGCTACACTGACACGTCTTGCTGCTCTAGAGGTGTGTGTTCACTTACGGCACCAAAAATAGTCTTCAAACTAAGCACAAGGGGCAGGTCCTTTTCTTTAAAATATTTTTCTCCCCTGGGTAGAAAACAACTCAGGTCTGTCTGCCAGCAGAATAAATCAGTTGCTTTCCATGTTTCTTTTTTTTTTTTTTCTTATTTTTTTCTTATTTTTTTCTTATTATGTTTTTTTTCATGAGGGAAAACGAGCCCTTACACCAATCGCTGCACAAAGTGTTTCCTTCAGCACCTCGATACCCTTGGCAATCAGGCACCTGACTCTACTTTCCCTCTTTCCCACTCATTATAAAGCAAGAGCAACTGTGCATTAAAGGAAATGCATGGATGTGAAACCAGCTGAGAAACATCCCGGCCACTTCTCTTTTCCCATCAGTAGATGTTGCTTCAGTTCCCATTTCCTATCACTGGCTTCGGGCCCTTGTCACCAGTTGCTTACAAGGGATTTCTGAGCCTTAGACCAATATTTCACTGCTCTGAAGGAAATCTTCAATATTTCTGTTGCATTTTGTCTTTAAATAGACATTGTCATCCTTTCTACAAAATATTACCCTTAACTTTCCACCTCTGAAGGAGCCTGATTTTGGCCAGGACCTTACCTGGCCCCAGTTCCCCAGGGGGAAATCAGCAGGGGACGTGCAGCCAGGAGAGGGGAGCTTTGGGATCTGCCTCCAAGGGCTCAGCTGCCCCCCACGACAGGGACAAGGCAGCAGCAAGCCTGGCTCGAGCTGCCCCCAGCCTGCCCCAAACCCCCATGACCTTTATAGTTATTATTTTAAGTCGTACGGAAAAGGAAATAGGAAGTAGAGCTGCTATAATGCATTTTTGCGCACTGCTGCGCTCTCCCATGCTCGGATGTGTTGCTGTTTACCTGGCAGGGCGCTTTCTGTGCCATTTTCAGTTCCATGTTGCAGTGAGGTTCGGCAGCCCCTCAGCTGCTGCTTAGCTCAGCGATGCTCTGTGCTGTCGAGGGGCATTTCAGCCAGGGCAGCTCTCGGTGGCTGCTTTGTTGCGATGTTTTTTGGCAAGAGGATACAGCCTGTCACCCAAAAGCAGGGCTGGTGCTGCAAAGTCCTGCCTGCAGCGATGCCTTGGGCTGTGGGGGGAGCTGCCCTGGTCCTCTTTGCTCCAGGGACCCCACTGAAATTTGTGTTGCCTGTTCCTGAGGATGGAAAGGGTCCAGAGAAACCAGGGCACAGTCCTGGGGGTGGGGTAGGCTGGTTTGCTGCTGTTCTGGGGTTAGGGTGGAGACCCAGAGCTGATTTACTGGGAAATAATGACAGGTAAACCACAGCACCTGGGTTTTAGTGACTGTTCTGGGGTTTCTAGTGCCTGTTTCAGAAATGCATCTCAGGATGTTTGCATCTCCTTGTTTGAACTGCATGTGGCTTAAATCTGCTCTGCTCACTCTTAATTCCACTTTCCCCGCAGACATCCAGTAACTAAACAGACACGGCTTTAATTGTTTCCACCCAGCGGTGCCGTGGGCTGCCACTGATCAGCATTAACCAAAGCGACTGAGGAGCTCTGGTGGGTGGCCAAAATCAAGGGGAAGCATCCCTGAGCTGCTGCCAGCACCCGCGCTCCAGCTCGCTGGGAAAGCTGCATCTTAGGGCAAAATGAAACTTGTTTCCTGTTCTTTTTTTATTCCTTTATATACAGAGGCCACGCTCTTACTGGATCTAGGATTTCCTTTTCTATTTTTTCCCCTCAGTATTTCTGTAGGGTTTTTTCCCTGTTTCCGTCTTCCCTCCAGGATGTCCTTGTTGAAGTTCTCTGGACGGGGGCAATACTGAGGGCAGCTGGTAGTCCTTGGTGGGGATGAAAACATCCCACAGTGCTGGAGACTGCAAGGGGGTCACCAGCTTCAGCCGTACTACGTACCTCTTTCCAGCCCTCTCTGCTAGTTGTTCTCAGCTCCTATTCACTTCAATAACTAATGGAAAATTGTCTACTGTGGTTATTCGAGCAATAATGTGCATTAAACATGGCATTTCCCACATTGTGTAGAAGCAGGGGATCTCTTGTGCTTTGGTTTTCTGCATCCAGATTATTTCATTTGGGAGACTGAAAACAGCTGAGTTTGGGAGGCAGAAAACAGCTGAGTTGAGAGGCTGGTCCAGAAACCAGGTGCTGAAAATACAGATGGGAAACCCAGCAAATCAGTGCCTAGGCCAGAGGAGGAAGCAAACAGCTTCTTGAGAAGCTCTGCTTTCTGTTGGAGGAACATGACAGAGCCAACAAAGAGCCAAGATCTGCCTTTTCCTGCCTGCAGGTGACCTGCTGCCCTGGCCACCTCATCACTGGGCACTTGCTGGGTGCAGGCTTGGATCAAGGAGGGTGAGAGAAAACTAAATGTGCATGCAAGGGTCAGCCCACCAGACCCACGGGGCCATGAGGAATGGCTGAGCTGGCTGGCTGGCGGCACGAGGAGCAGAAGAGAAGGAAGAGACCCTGCAAGCCATGGGGAAAAGGAGGATCTCCTCGGCAGGGAGTTCTTGGATCACCAGGTATGGCCTTACCCAATGCTCACAGGCACTTCCAGCAATGCCTCTGCTGCAGTGAGCTTTAGAATAAATGCTTCAGTGGGGCGTGCATGGAAATGCTTTGACTGAAAGTGGTTCACATCAAAGGGACATTGGCTGTACGAGCATTGCTGCCGCCACCTCCCCGAGCAGTGCAGGGTGTTTTCAGTGACAGAATCTCAAACGGCCACAAAGGAGGCACCCTGATTTATGCATCGAGTACCAGGAAAGGCTCAAGTTCTGTTTGTCACTCAGCAGATGGTGACGGTTGCTCCAGTGTATGAAATATTTCATGCCTGACACCTCACTTCAGGAAACAGTGGTTTGCTCAGCAGAGGCGCAGGAGGCAGCAAGCTGTTATCGAGTGTAACATTAGCCCTTTCCTTCATTTTCTCCATTTTCAGAGTTTGTTTTCTGGTGCAGAAGCTGCACTGACTGGCTCGGAGGGCAACGTCACGCCTGGGTGCTCGCAATGGGGACACATCCCCGGGGCCAGGCTCCCCGGTGTTTTGTGGGGTTTTTAACCCCATAGCAAGTTGGTTTTCCTGCAGGGCTGGGCCGCTGCCCTGTGGCCCTCGCTCGCTGGGGTTCCTGTTCCTCAGACACAAGGTGCCTGAGGTTTGCTGAACCGCGGTGAGTTCATTGTGAAACTGCCACGGAGGTGGCTCCTGCTGCCCCGGGTTGCTGTGCTGTGAGGCACCGCAGCAAATCCCTCACCAAGAAGCCGGAGGTAGGCGGGTGCTGCCTGGGCAGGCACCAGCTGGGGCTCGGGCCCAAACACCCCAACACCCAAGGGTTGCTTTGGGGTGTTGGGTTGCTAGGCCCAACACCCCCAAAGCGAAATTAAACAGGCTGGAAGATGGGTATCTTCCTCCCTGTCGTCCCATGGCCATGTGGAGAGGAGGCCACAGTGGTGACCCTTGAAAGTGCCCCAAATCCCTGTTGTGCCTCAGCAGGGAGGGGCTGGTCACCAAAAGTGGGGTACACCACCCAAATACCATCACCCGTGGTCCACAGGATGGCTCTCAACGGGTCACAGTGGTGGTCCCCTGCCAGGGGTCGGCAATGACACAGATTGTGCCTACTCTGCTTGGATTTCTTTTCAAGACTCTCTCTTAAACTCGCTTTTAAGTTGTGCTGAGCTGGGGAAGTGTGTGTTCTCTGCCCCGCTTCACTGAAGCTCTGGGCTTTTCTGTGCTGGCTTATCAGCCCGCAGCTGGAGGCAGGGGTGAGGAAGGGTGAGAGGCAGCCTCGGGTCGCAGCTATTTCCTGCTGGGGCAGGAGAACGGCGCTGAGCCACAGCGTCCCCCTGCAGACAGGGCTCGGTGCAGATCGCTCTTCGTCATGGAAAGCAGCAAGAACCTTCCGCAGAGCATTTAGCCCACTTCCCCGAAGTACTTTTACCTTTGCCTTAACTTGGATCTGGCTGTGAGCTGCTGTGCGATGTATTTACATGGCACGGTGTCAGCGCAGCAGCTTAGGCACTGGGAAAACTGAGCATCAGCCCTGGGGGGCTCTGTGCTGCAAAGGGGGCAGAAGAAGAGTCACCCTGCTAGTGGGGGGCTGCTTTAAAAGGCCTCCTGCTCAGCCTGGTTCTGCTCATCCAGGGCATCAGGAGGTGCCACAGTAACACGGACCTTAGGAAAATGTTATTTCAGGGCTTCCTCCTAGGTTGCAAAACAAAAGGGCTGTGTGTGCTCCTTGATGCCTGGATGCCCCTGATGCGTTAAAGGTGTGTCCCAAGTAATCAAAATACCCGAATGAGTTGCTTCTCTCAAAATGCTAATTAGATAAAAAGAAATTGCTACCTGTTTATCACGAGTACAGTACTGGAGGGAAGTGAGCTGGAGCCTATTTCCTCTCTCAGCAAGGACAGAGACGAGGGGCTCAGCCCGGGGTGTTCTGCACCGCCACTGGGAGCTGGTACTGCCATGGCAGGTCTGGGGAAACTCCTGCAGCCCTTGTGCCTCAGGTAGTGCTTTGTAGGCAGCACCTGCAGGGCTTTTGCTGTGTCTCAAGTGCTGTTGACTGTTGGTGTAAGCTTGACAGATGCAGATGATGATCAGTAGATGGACAATTGGTGCGTGAGGCCAGTGCACACACTGCTCCCTGCTTTCTTCAGCAAGAAAGTTGGAGAAAACAAAAGTGTACTTGCCTGGACTTGGCAATTCTCAGTTAATTTCCTCTGCCTGAAGACTGTTGGAAAACCTTTGTAGTATTTAGCTAATCACAGAACAAATCCTGTGAAACATATTCTTGCAATGCAGATACTAAACCTGGGCACGTTCTGTGTTTATACCTGTGGTTAGCCTGGGTCTTGTTACCTAATAGCACAGCTTGCATATAGCTAATGCGTGTAATGCTTGTGCTGGATTTGTTCTGAATCAGGGCCAGCATCCTTATGCTGTCTTCTATGCTTCATTGCCCCGTGCTATCCCTGCTAAACCACCCCATGATGTGAAAGGAGCAGAGCCTCCCTCCATCAGTTACCGTTCTGCTCCTCGCGGGGAAACCTGCTGCCAAACCACTCCCTCTCTTTTGTACTTTTAACCATTGCTCCATCTGCCTTTTCATTCCCGAACAGTCTAAACACAGTAATCCCTTTTACCAGTGACCAAGGAGGCAGAGTTGTGTGAGACTTGCCAGGCCGAATTCCCCTGGCAGGTCCCCAGCAGCCGATGGCACACTTCAGCTTGCCGCAGTGCTCGGTGTCGTGGCCTCATGGCAGCCACGCAGTGCCGTGGCCTTTGAAGTGCAACAAACTACCACGAGCAGTGTCTGAGGCGTGAAATTTCCCACACTGAAGTAGGCTGTTAACTATCTGCCATCCTGCCCGAGCTGAGCACCGCTCTGTGTGAGCACCAGCAGAGCCCTTGGGTGCTGCTTTGTGCACCCAGCACCTCCTGCTGCCACCCTGGCCCAGGAGCTGGGTGCTGCCTGCCAGGGAAGAGCTGCTGGAAGTCCTGGCTGTGCCACCAGCTTGAGCTTCTCCTTTCTGCAGTTTTTGGCAGCTGCAGGGGTGCCAGTGACCTGCCAGAGCCAGCACCTGTGCCAAGCAGTCCATGAGGCCATCTCATCCCCCAGCCCCAGCCCTGGCACTCGCTTTGCTTCAGCCACCGAGACCAAAGCTCCAGCAGCCCCAGGAGGGGACGGCTGTGTCCTGGCTTGCTTGCTTTCTGCAGGATTTCCCCCTATTCCTGGGAATCTCCTGACAACTGTAGCCCAATGTCTGTCCCACCCACACCATGCACTATTTGCTGGCTTAATCCTGGCTTCATTTAACCACACCAGGAGGGAGAACTGACTGGCTCGTGCAGCAGCAGGCCCTGGAGGCTTGGAGCACCCCAGTCCCGGCATGGTGGATGCAGAGGGCAGGTGAAGGAGAGCAGCCGCCTGCCCCTTGCTGCTCCCCGGCCTCGCCGCCTGCATCCCCATGGCCACAGGTCCTGCCGGCTGCTCCTGCCTCTTTCCGTGACGTGGCACTGCTTTCCACCTGTGTCAGCAGGGCAATTAGTGGAATGAGCACGCAATAATTGTCCTGCCCTGAATCCTTAATACTGCGGCCTGACATCTGCTGATACGCGGGCAGGGAGCTAATGCACCTGCCAGCAACAGGAGCAAACTCCTCCGTGCTCGGAGCACTGAGAAAACCCCAGGGCTCGGCTGGGTGCAGGACGAGGGCTCAGGTTGTCAGGTGCTTTGTGAGGAGCACTCTCCTCCCTTTCTAGGGAAGATTTCCTTCTCTCCACTCTTCATTACTGACCTTTCATAAGGCAATGCTTCACCCAAGGCACTGGGAGAAGCCAGCCCTTCCCTGGCATGGTTTGGGACAGGCTCCTCTTCCCCATGGCTTGTGCCTGAGCCCTCGGCTCTGCCCATCGCTCTGCCTCGTGCTGCCCCTCTGACATCCCCTCAGCACCCCTGAGAGCCTGCGTGCCAGGAGAGGGCTTATTTTGGTGGCAGGCAGGAGATGTTTGGTTACGACTGCTCAGCACTCGTGTCCTGAAGGCAGGTAGGACCCTGTGCTGTGTGAACAGACACAGGGGGAAGCAGAGCCCTGGAGAACTGGAGAGGAGAAGGATCCAGCACGGCAGCAGAGGAATAATGTTTCCAGGCTGGTACACTCGGTTGCCAATCGGCAGTAGTTTGCCTTTGCAATATTAACAAATACCTTACTTTCTGCAGTAATAAATTCATACCTTTGGTCTGAAGTACAGCCATCCTTTGTAGGTGTGATATCATAAATCACGTGGTTAACTGGAAATGTGTCCAATTATCAGGATTCAATCAGCTCGGCAAATAAAGCTGGGGCAGTAATTGCAGGCTCTGCTGCCTGTTGGGCAAAGCTCACGCACGGTGCTGCCGTGCCGGATAACCACAAGCAGACTCCTGGGTGCAGCACAGCCCCGCGCCTCCCCGGGGTGCTGAGCAAAGTGCTGAGCAGAGGAGGAAGGTGTGCGCCCTGGTTGTGGAAGGGCCATGTTAACAATTGGTTTGGACAAAGATCAGGAAAAAGCAGCAGCCCTTTATTTACGGGTCAAGGGCTGATTGTACGATGATTCCTTTTGTTATCAGCACAGAGAGGTGATCTCTTCTTATTTTCAAAACAGTGGCACTGTCTGTATATCCTTCTCACTGTCCCACAAGGTGCATAGCACAAGAAAGAGCCACTTGCTCTCCAAGCCATGAAAAACTATATTGCATTTAATTGTTTTGTCTACGTTTGGCATGAAGTGAGCTTTCTGCAGCAAGCTGCTCTCCCGCTATGTGGATTAATTCCCATCTGAATGTAGCTGTATGCGTATTAAAATGAATGTAGTGATAGGGATAGGAGTAATGGCTTTAAAAGAACAGAGGGTAGATTTAGATTAGATATAAGGAAGAAATTCTTTACTATGAGGGTGATGAGGCATGGGCACAGGCTGCCCGTGGATGCTGTGGCTGCCCTATCCCTGGAGGTGCCCAAGGCCAGGCTGGATGGGACCCGGAGCAGCCTGGGCTGGTGGGAAGGGTCCCTGCCCATGGCAGGGGGTGGAATTAGATGGGCTTTAAGGTCCTTTCCAGCCCAAATTTATGATTGCCTGAAGGGTGAAAACCAGCCCTTATTCCAACACAGGATAACCAGTCAGAGATTACTGAAAAGCTCATTTAGGATAGGCAAGTTGAAAAAAACACCTGTCAAGGGCTTAAAACAATTTTAATTGAATGCCTTAGGCAGGAGCATTACCTTAAGGGGCGCATGATGTTCCTCTGGGTAAAAGCAGCCGAAACTGTCCCTGGTTTGCACTGGGAGAAGAAACGTCACTTCTGCAAACCCCAGTGCCCTGGCGATGACAGAGGAGCTGGGTCTCACCAGCTTACAGTGCTCTTGCCCTGGAGAGCATGACTCAGTTGGGATTTTCCCCTCCCCAAAAGTTCAAAACATCATCAACAACAAGCAAAACAAACAAGCAGCGTCGATCTTGGCAGCCCTTCACCCAGTGAAGGGCCCGGACTGATAAATTCCGCCCAGTCATGGGGCTCCACCAAGTCAAAAACACGTTGCCTTGGCAAAACACTGCGTGTGTGGCCAGCTTGGCAGATGACCGAGGAAGCGCCTCCTGCATCCCGATAACGAGATGCTTCACGTGCCCGTGGCTCCGGGCTGTGAGGCACCGGCTGCTGTCACTTCAGTCCTCAAATCTTGGTCAGCCCTTTAATCTGTGCCAGCGCGGGTGCTGCGCTCCTGTATCTGAGCATCACCGTGAAAATCCTGTAACGCATGAATGGGCAAATTAATCTCTGTTATTTTGAGCACTCTTTGCATCATAGAAAGTTTCCCTTCTCCCTCCCCAGCGGGTAACAAAGCTGCAGAGGTTCCTGAGCCAGCCCCGTTTCCTCTCATTGCACTGATGAGCGTAGAAATTGCATCGCTCCCTGGGCATGAGGTGGCAGGAGCTGCTCCTGCCATCGGCCTGGCATGAGGCTGGTCCACGGGGACTGTCCCAGGCCATCCTGCCCCACCAGCCCAGGGGTGCTGGGTCTGAGCAATGCCAGAGTCCAGCACGGACTTCCCCCTGCAAGCCCCACGGCCGCCTGTCTGTGCCGGGCACTTGGAGCTGCAGCAGAGCCTGCGCCGAGGTTGCAGGAGGTGTCTGCTTGGTTCCTCCAGCCTGGGCCAGGCTGATATCCTCCGGCCGCCCTCACGGTTGCTGGCTCTGTGAACAAAGCTATCCCCAAAGGTCACTGTTGCACAATTCTAAAAGATCTGAATGTCTTCAAGGCAAGGAGTTGTGAGGTATGCGCTTCCAGGCTGGGTGAGCTAGCTGGGAACGTAATGCGCCTGGCCATCACTTCTCCTGGGCATGTGCCAGAAGGTTTTTGGTTTTTGTGTGTGTGTTTAAAGCTGTGTGCCAAAAGGCTGCTGGTGGAGAGCTTCAGCGGGAACTACAGTCAGTACAGCTTATTCCAAAGACAAGCAGAGCAGCCCTTTTCCAGGCCAGGTGTCCCAAATGTGCAGGGGACGAGGGCTGCTCTGTAGCCAGGGTGGTAGACGGGGATGTTGAGGAGCCCCTCAGCAACCACCGACGTGATCTCAGAGGCTGACGGCTCAGCTGAGGCATGAATTTGCATTGTTCAGGGAGGGGGTTTCCACGCAGCGCCTGATGCCAGTGTCTGCAGCTGGACACGCTTTGCAGCAGCCACCTGAGGCGGTGCGGTAACGCCAAGCTTTTTGGGCCACGGAGCATGGCTGAGGAAGAGCACACACAATGGAAAAGGAAGCTTGCTTTCCCCTTGCCTTTCAGCCGCTGCCTGTGCTTTTTCTGGGGGCAAACCTAACTTCTGCAGCTCGTTTCACTGCCACTGCTCTCAGCACAGAAGCCCACAGCGCTGCCAGCAGCGAGACCCACAGCAGGCTTGGCACACGGCGTGTTTTTGGATAGCCTTCATCAGAGACAGCACACGGCCTGCTAAATTCTGGAGCTTATGGTGGCAGGTGTGAGCCAGCTGCCTCACACGTGCACGGGGCCTGGGATGAGCAGGACTCCTCCCATCAGCTGCACTGGGACAGGAGGGGAAATGACTCAGCCCGTTTTAAATTCCCTGGGCTTTCGTGACTCACACGGAATAACCCCTCTCGCTGGCTGTCAGCAGCACAGCTGCTCGGGTGTTTTCAAGGAATCTGGAATTCATTCCCTCCGAACGCTCCAATGAGGAAAAGTAAGCATGTCATATATAAAACACTTTTATTAAAACAAATATACAACATTTTATATACAAAAATAAAATGTACAAGAAAAATAGTCTATTACAGCTTAGTGATTTGATTCCTACGTATTAAGTATGAACTAGAACCTCCTCCACCCTGCACTCTTCTGCACACCCTCGCTCAGGGCACGCAGGCTGTGGCAGCTAGCTGCATACAGTACTGTAGGGTTCCTACCAGCATGAGGAGCACTAGAACACAGCTCTGAAGGGCAGAGTATAAATAACAGGGTCTGCCCCTACCAGTGCAAAAATTGGATCATGCAGCCGCTCTTCAACTATTACGTGGAAGTGGATCCGGCATGCCTACGAGCAGATAATGTCCTATGAGTGGGCCTGGATAAGTGTACTATATGGAAGCGAAGCCTAAACTGAATTTTCACATTTTATTGGTCTAAGTTATGTACACGAGTTGAAAGATCTGAAGACAAAACTACATGCTGGAGTAAATCAAGGAAGAGAAGGCCAATTAGTGCAATTTTTTTTCTACGTGTAATGACAGTCATTAAGCTGATAATGTCACCAGTGTTGCACAAGTGAGCAGCAACCAAACCAGACTCCTCCGCACTGTCTCTCCTAAGCACTCCGTGGGTAAAGTGCTCGCCACCAGCGTGGGGGGACGGCGGTGGCCCCCGGTCCCCGGGAGCTGCCGCACGCGGGCACCGAGCTCAGCCTCGGGGTGCCCCGGGGCTGGGCTGTTTGCCTTGGGCACAGCGGTCCCGCCACCGGGATGGGATTCCTCTGCTTGCGATGGAGTTTTTCTTGCTAACTTTTTCAGGCCTACGAGTTAAAACGGAATATAACAGCTACTGTCTTCTTCCAGTCAGTAACAAAAGGACTTCTACCATTCTCTTCAGGGTTGTAGTCTCTACACGAAAGCAGTCCACAGCCTGCGGGAGCCGGGGGTTTACAAGCCACAGGAGATGGTTTGCATGGGTCTCACTGTGTCCAGCCAAGAGAATTCCAGGCTGCTCTTCTGGTCAAACACGTGGAAATCCATCTCCCCTGGATAAGGGTGAGAACCCAGGGTGAGAACCGAACCCGGGCAGCGGGAGCACCAGAGCCCCTGAGTACCAACACACCCAGAAATGAAACGTTCCTCGGAGGTGAGCAAATACCCCAAGTTCAAATTTTGCTAAAAATACTCCCAATACTTTCTAATTAAACTCTCCCATGTAAGCTACTGCTAGTGGAAACCCTTGCTATATCGCTAGGAGTTCCCAAGACCTGGCATACTACACACATACGTAACCTTAAGGTAAACCTGTAGTTAAGCTTCTACTGGAGGCATTTTTCCTCTCTTCCTTTTTACCCCAACAAATTCCTTACAGGCATCTGACAGGCTACTTAGGAACCTCAACACAGACACCTGTGAATTCCTCTGTTTGCTTTCTCCCTGCCCAGTTAGTTTCTTTCCTGAAAACCCTCGCCTGCACCTTCCACCCTGGGCTGTAAGCAATAACCAAGGTTTTGTACCTGAAGACGTGTCGATCTCGCCGTCCTGGTCCTTGTAGCTGTATGTGCTGCACATGGTCTGCGTGCCCGGCTCGTTGGTGAGGAAGCCTTTCCCCCCGACGCTGGTCGTGTGCCAGTCCTGCCCCGGTTCGAGCAGCTGAAAGAGAGTAAGGGGATGGTAAAAACGCCTGAAATTTACAGGGACAGGGGAAAATTACAAAAAAAAAAAAGTACAGGCTCTCATATGCACAATGTAAATTCCCTACTGCCTATTAAAATTCATGATGGCGAATAGAGCAAAGGAAATGTTTCACTTAGACCATGAGAAATTATATAAAATTCCCCACTAAAATTAGGTTAACGCAAAACAGGGAGAGCAGGAGCACCTTCCTTGAAAAAAAACAAAACATCCCCTTATCAGTGGGACGAGCATGCCATGTCTGGAAGCACAGATTAAAAGCCACACACATGAGAGACGGAGGGAAGGGCAAAATAAAAAATAAAAAAAAAGCCTTTCTAGAGAAATCGAAGCCGCTGCAGACTCTAACAGAGCAACCTTTCCTTCTAGCAGTACTCAGTAGCTTCCACTGATTCTCACAATAAAAGTAATACTTCCACGTATGTGTCACCTCCAGTTCATGTTTACAAAATCACATTCTTTTTATATTTCATTTCTCAGGCCTCTTCATTTAATTAGGGTTTTGTATTACAGGAAGTGTACATTCAGCTCGTGTAGGACTATCAAGGGCTCAGACAGCTACTTCCCTTCCTTTCTTGGTGCACACAGCAGCTTTGGCCAATTTTATTCTGAACAGAAGGGCTGTTTTTACCTTAAAAATATTCGCTTTCATTTCATCTTCATCTTCATCTGTGACTGTAAGCACACAAAAAAGAGAAAACAGATGTCAACTTCTCCCACAGGTTAGCCCCCACGCTTCTGCTTCTTCACCACCACAGCCCGCTTCATATGCTCGTCACACACCACCACTACCTTTTTCTTCCCCCCCCAGTAACTGAAGGGCTCCTCCAGAGGCAAAAGGCTTTTTGGAGGTTCGGAGCAGGTGCCCTGCTGCAGCCACACACAGCACCAAGGAGATGCTGTGTGTTTGAAGCCCACCAGCAGCTCCACGGCCCAGCTCTCATGGCCCATCCCAGCTGCAGGTGACACCTGCACCTCTTGCTTCTCCCCAGGAATCACCAAAGCAGGTAGCCCAGAGGGAGAACATTTGCATCCAGAGTGAAGAATCACACGGATAAGTCTCTTTTTTTTTTTTTTCCTTTGGCAGGTGCAGCTACCTCCACTGTCACTAGCACACCTAACTCTGTCCTGTTCCTGATATCGCCCCTTCCAGCTTCCTCAGAAGTTCCACCTCCCTGGCACCAGGGTCAGAGATCTCTCCTCCTCTTGGTGGCTGACCTGTTTGTGCCACGATGGTGAGACAAAGTTTGTCCTTTGCCCACAGGCGCAGAGCAAATGGCATTGCAGAGCCCTTCACCTGGGAGCACCTACTCCTGCAGGTGGCCTGTACCAGCTCTTTGCTTTTCTAACCTGGCCATTTCGGTAGCTCCAGAAACCCAAATCCACCGGGTGGAGGTTGGTTTTCCTACAAGACAGCTTTTTCTCCCCAAACCCAGGAACACCTTCACCCTTGCCTCCAACCTGCCCCAGAAGGGCTAGCACCAGGAGACCAACGAAAGACCCAGGTAGGAAGGAAGCGACACCAACCTTCTGAGGATGAACCCGGGGGGGACACCTGGAGCTGGTAGAGGTCGTTGGTGCTGTCAGCCATGGCGATTTCCATCGGCGTCCTCCAGTCGGCGAGGGAGCCGCTCACCTCGCAGGGGGAGAGATCTGTGGGACACACCAGGAGCCATTGGCAATCGCGGCCCACACCACCACCACCACCACCGCTTCCTCCCTGCCCATCTACGGCACAGCCAGGCACGGTCCCCAGAGTGATCTTTGTCTTCTGGTGACGAAATTGTGGCTTTAGCACAAGCAGCACTTTCCTCTCTGCTCTGAGCTAAAAACTGAGCCTCACCTAAGGTGATGGACGGGCTCTCCACCTCCACTTCCTGTCCCGTGTAGTCATGAACGGTGTAGCCACTGTGGTCATCTGTCGGAGGAGTGTTGGTTAGTCTTTCTGCTGACTCCTCCGTCCTCATGTCTTCATACGGCTACAAAAATAAGAACGAAGCATGAAAGACTTGGCTACGAGCACCCAGGTTCCCATATGAAAAAATCGTAGCATGAAAACCACCAAAACCTCTAGCTCCTTCTGCTACCTCTACAGACACATACCTTTCTCTTGCTCCTGCTTCTTGCTTCTCTTGAAGACTTTGACTTCCTTTCTGTTCAATAAAAATAAGACAGATGTGAGAAAGGCTGCACGGCTGACACGAATGCGAGCTCCCACAGCCCTGAGCAGCCTGCTCAGCTGGCAGCAGAGTCTGGCTCGACCCTGGGCAATGCCATTAGGCATCTTTAAAGAACCTGGGATCAAAGGGACTGCTTGTATAAGCTTTTTTTTTTTTTGCAAGAACTCCAGCAGTCCTGGTGCCACTTGTAGGTGTGTTATACCAGGTCTGTTATAGCCCTGCCTAAGCGGAGTGGGACCCGCCTGACGCCAGCTGGATGCTGGGCGCTCACCTTTCTTCTGATCCTTTGTCAAGGGGGGCAGCATCCTGTAAACTCTAACAGCGCTGGAGCCTTTGTTGATGCTTTTATCCTTCACTTCTTCGATGTCAGGCAGGGAGTTCATAGCGCAGCGGAAGTTTGCCTTCCAGGTTTTCGGGTCAGGGTCTTTCTCACCAACCTTATATCTTCCTATTAATAAAAGATGGGGTGAACCTTTAGTGTTTGCATTGCAGTGGTAGCTCTCCCCAGAAAAGACATTTTTCTCTTTTTTCTGACATATTAAAAGTCATTCTAACTCCTGAGGTATAAGTCAAGACAAAAATGCTTCATTTCAGATATTGCTATAACTGATGGAAATCTAAAGCCAGCACGCACCTGTATGAATGGCCCAGCTCCGGAAAAGGCAGGCATCTTTCTCCATGTCCCAGCCATGCTTAGCTGCATGTTTCCAGGGGATTTGAAACATCATCTTATCCTGAAGTAAAACCAATAAAATTTTGAATTAAGGAACCATCAAATGCCAATTTGAAATGATGGATTTAACAAAGAATTCTATCAGTGGCAGCTCAGAAACTTTAAAAAAATATCTAACAACTGTTGTTCATTTGTTTTGTTCAGTGCATGTAAGGCTTTTAAGAGCTCTGAAACCAGGAAAGTTACACACAGTGTGGTACAGTAGCAACGAGCAACGTTACTAATCTTATCCCAGAATCACTGAAGGATGTTGCATCTAGTCTGTTAGTGTATCACAAACTCCAGCACATTTCCCATGTGCACTTGGGTAGAGATCCCTTTTACAGTTACCCCTAAAATCCTGTATGAACCCTGAGAAAAACATATACTAGCTTAAGTAGCACCCTGGGATGGATATGGAAACTTCAGAGAAAGAGACTTCTTGAGGCCTCTTCTTGAGGAGAATCAGAGAATGATTCAATAAGCCTCATGACCTCATCCTGGGGTACAGCTACAGGGATGTGCTTCCAGCACCAAAGTGAGACAAGTCCAAAGTTTATTCCTAGGCCAAATCTCTGAGCCCCATCCCACAGTGGGGAGTGCAACAGTAGCTGCTTAACTGGGATGAGAGGCAGCTCAAATGGGGATCAAGAGTTAAAACTAGCCTGGGAGTTTTTCTGCTCTGCCATGTTCAGACTGCATTTTTTCTGGCTTATCATTTCCCTCCCGGGAAAATTATCAGGAAAAAAAAAAAAAACGGAGTGCTACATTCTGTGCTAACTGGAGCTACCTTTTCTGGAAATAAACACGTAATGCATGCAAGTTTTCTCCATTTGCTTCACGATCCTGCCTTACATTTAGTGCCCACTTAGGAGCAGCAGGGGTAATGATGCAGCACCGGCAGTCCCAACGCACACACCTCACCTTGTTAATCCATATCAGTCCCGGGATCTGATTGGAGTTAATCTGCATTTCCAGCCAGGGCCTCATGCGCATTCTGGAGACGGGCATGGTGGCTGTGGCAGAGGCAGAGGGTCAGCAGCAGCCCCACCGCCGCGTCCCCCTGTCCCTTGTCCCCTGTCCCCTGTCCCCTGCCCTCCAGCTCCGCGCACCCGCGGCGCCCAGCGGCGGGGCTGGGAACGAAGCGGGCTGGGACCCCCCGGTCCCATCACAGCCCCCCGGTCCCATCACAGCCCCGTCCGCCCCCACCTCCCCGTGTCCCCCCCGGGCGCTCTCAGCCCAGCCCAGCTCCGTGCGCGGCCCCGTGCCGGGGCAGCAGCGGCGCCCCCCGCAGCCCGGCGCGATGCGGAGCGGAGCCCGGGGGCCGCTCCCCGCCCTCCCCTGCAGGCCGAGTTTCCTGTTTGCGCCGCCTCGCAGCGGCCGCACCGGCACTTCCCAAACAATGGCCCCGAACTTCCCCAGCCCGGCGCCGTCGCGGCAGCGGCTCCCGAGCCTCCCGGGCCGGGCATCGCCGCGGAGAGGGGCAGCGGGAGCCGGCTCCGGGGCTCGCCGCTGGGGCGCGGAGCGGAGCCGCCGGCAGAACCCGCAGAGCCGCCGCCGTGCCCTGTCCCGTCCCGTCCCGTCCCGTCCCGTCCCGTCCCGTCGCGTCCCGTCGGGGGCACGGGGCCGCTGCCGGCGCTTTGCGCCCCGCAGCGCGCACGGAGCGGCGGCCGGGACGCCCCCCAAGCCTCCTCGGCACGGCGCAAGCCGGCGCTGCCCCCTCTTGGCGAGCCGTGCCGAGCCGAGCCGAGCCGAGCCGTGCCCCCGGGACCGCTCCCACGGGTCCCCGCGGGGCGCCTGCTGCCGGAGCGGGGGGCGGCGAGCGCCGCGACCCACCTCGCCGTGCGGGGCTGTGCAATCCGGAGCCGGGACAAGCCAAAGCGAGCCGAGCCAAGGCAAGGCAAGGCAAATCAAGGCGTGCTGAGCTGTGTCGTGCTGTGCCGAGCCGAGCCGAGCCGAGCCGAGCCGTCCGCGCCCGCCGCCCGCCGCGCCGCCTTGTGCCGCCCGCGGGGCGCGCCCTCGGGTATAACGCGGCGGCGGCCGGGATTCCCCGCCGCCTCGGGCCGCCCGTCGAGCAACCAATCAGCTCCCCGGCCAGGGGCGGTCGCGCCGCCCATTGGCTGCCGCCCGCAGCATCACTTCGGGGAAATCAGGCTGTTGTAGCACCAGCGGCACCGCCGGGACCCGCCCCCGGACCGCCCCCGCCGCGGCACCGCGGGGGGCACCGGGGGGCCGATGGGGACCTGCGGGTGCCGGGGGGTGGCACCGGGATCTGCCCCTAAGTGCCCCGGGGAGCTCAGCTCCGCGCCCCCTCGGGGGTTCAGGGACGCGTCCCGCCCGCCGGTGCCCCCCCGGTGCCCTCCCGGTGCCCCCCCGTCCCGTAGATGGAGCTCGATGAGCCCCCGGTGCAGGATGCCGGCTCCCTCATCGTTTAGGGATGCAGCCAGAGCGCAGCACCGATGTGGGGGTATTCTTAGCCCGGTGGGAACCTGGCTCGGGCCCGGGCTGCTCGTAGGGAGCAGGATGGGAAGGGTCCGGTACCCGGCCCCCGGCCCCCCAAGCAGGCACACAACCCCCGGACCTGCTGTGGGGCTGCCCGGGTCCAAACCGTGCACATCCCCCTGCAGCAGGACCAAAGCAGGGCAGTGCTGCGTGTGCAGCAGTCCCGGGGGGGATGCAGCAGGGGTACAGCAACACTCAGGGTGGCAGAAGGAAGGCCAGCAGAAAAAGAAATAAAACAGGTGAAAATTATAAGGGATGTCCCTGACCTTCTGCATTTATCCTCTCATGGCACTGTGCAATGAGCTGCCCAGGCCTGCCTGGTCCCCTCCCCAACACCCAGAGCGTTGCAGCACGGGGCCAGGACCCTCACCCTGCAGGCATGCGGCACAGCGGAGCCCCAGCACCCCAGGGTGCCTCTGGGCCTGCAGTTCTGTTGAGCCATGGTGATGCCAAACTGACTGAACTGGTGTAAAAGCCCAGCCTTTAACTCAGGTTCCTCCTCCTGACAGTACCTGTGTCACAGCCTCTTTTCAGTGCCCTTCTCTCAAGGCTCCCAGCTGAGATCCGACCTTTGCTGTCGGTGGTCAGCACTTGCAGGGTGTTTGATCTCACATCGCCACGTTGGGCAGCAGTTGACAGTCAGGTGTATGTCGCTAATCATCCGTTTTCAGTGCAAATGGGAAAAAAAAAAAAAAAAAAAAAAAGGGAGGTGGGGCAATGGAGGCATTTTGCAAAGCCTGGCATTATTCTTCTCCCATCCTCCTCTGGCCTGGGCTGTGTGTGGCGCTGGGCTGGTTTGAAATCATCATGTTAGAAGGCACAAAGTGTGAGCGCTGGCTTTCTGCCCTCTCCTCCAGCTCCTTCAGGCTATCGAAATCACCAGGATTCCTCCCCGTTCCCTTGGATTTGGGTGACAGTGAGGCTAGATTTGAATCCAGTGGTTTCAAGGTGCCGTCAGTGCAGAGGAATATTGAAGATATTCCAGCTGGAGACATGGGAAGGCACCTCGGGAAAGAGGCAGAAAGATACATGGGCAGCCCAGACAAACGGTGTGACACGTCGTACTCTGCCCCCACTGAGGAAGTTTCTTCTTTTATTTATTTTTTTAAAAGATTAAGGTATAAAAAACCCAAGCTTGGGTTTAAGTGTGGAAGAATGCCCACCCCTGTAAGTGTCCCATGCGTTCTTTCAACTCTCTCAATTTTTTTTTTGGCTGATTAATGTTTTTTGGGTATATTTCGGTATTATCTGCAGTCAGGTCTTCGTCTTTGTGCTGGGTGAGGCACCATTCCCCAGTGAGCTTTCAGTGTAAATATAGATATAACATACTAGGTATATTAAACAAATAAAGAAGCAGAGAGGCACACAAACAAGGTAGGGACAGCACAAGGACATTTACAACTCCTGCGGCCTGTAGGAGGCCACAGGTTGACTCCTCAGCATAAGGTGCCCAGAAATCCAGGGTGCTGGGAGGTAACATGAAAGTCACCTGAAAAAGAGATGGCAGAAGGCATTTGAGGTTCCAGTGCGAATCCATCTAGAGAAATAGCCACAACACCTCTTACACAACCTAAATATTGACCAAAAAGATCATGCTGTAGTTCCTTTCAAGCTCCAACCTCCCGTGGTTTGTTTTTTTATCCCCTCAGCTGGCTTTAAATAAAATTAATCCTGAGCTTCCTGGTCCAATGGGCCGATGTGTCTGTATGGCAGTACTTGTACATGGCAACGTGTACGATAACGTTTATGGTAACGTACCGTAAATAGTTTAAATGATGGAATTTTGAATGGTGGCTTGCTTGATATATGACTTTTATACTATTATGTTCCTTGCTGGCTATTATTATCAGGAATTGGCACCAGGCTACAAATAAATCCACCTAGGACAGAAATGCACAAGGAGGGCTAACAGTCCTAGACCTAAATCCCCACTTGTTTCTGCTGTATGAACCCCGAAAGATCCCACTTGGTAAAACTCCACCTTCCTCCCCGCGTTGTGCCCCGTATCTGCACAGCAGGTTTCCAAGGAGAATGACCTGCCTCGGCTGGGATGCCCTATGTTTGTTTGCTCCTTTGTTATCTCTGGGCTGAAACAAGGAAATACCGATTTGTCTCTTCCCAGCGTTGCCCTGTGTCAGACGCTCGTCACGCCGGGGTTACAAAGCCCACTCCTTGCCCCCCACCGCTGCTTGCAGCGCCTGGTGACCAACGCACCTAACGCAGGAATACGCACTTGGATTCGGCTTGTGCTTGCATGAAAACGTGAACAAGGAATAATCCACGTGCTCTGAGAGGCAAACACATGACTGGCCATTAAGCACTCCGCTCCACCCAGTTCCTCGCCCAGCACGAGCATCCACCAGCTCCACCATCCCCGATGCCCTGCAGTGCTGCGGTCCCCCTCGGGCTTTATCTGACAGCGATCTTATCTCAGGGACCTGCTTGGCCTTTTGGCTCGGAGCACCCTGCAATCGCCACTGTATTCCTTCTCACCCTACCCTGGTGATCTGCTGGTTGTTTTAGCACTGAGATGCAGAGGAGGACGTTGATACAAGTATTTCATCACATTTACCCGGTCTGGGGTGACACCAAGTCTGGGATTGTTTCCTTTATTTGGAGGAAATCTTAAATAATATTTTTATTTAAAACCAAATCAAATCCCTGATTGCTGCTCCACAAGTGGTGTTCGTTGTTCTGGGATGGATACTGCTCTGCCTTGGTCAGCAATGTCCTGAAATCAGGTGCTCTTAGGAAGCCTGTACTTGAAGTGACACTAAAAAGCATCAAATGCACGGAATCAAAAAGTTCCTGACGTGTTCTACAAAAGCAGAGGGTTATGGATTTGGCACACTGGCACTGGCACAGCTCTGTGTTCCCATCTTCACTGCAATAGTTGGTTAAGCTGCCATGAAGAGCAGTTTGAGATGGGTTCACTCCTGTACTATATTAAAGTAAAGACTGCCAAAGGCTCTGCTGGCTAATGCGTGTGTGGTGAAATGTGTGGTTTTCAGCAGTCCACCAGAACCTGACCTGAAGGCAGAGCTGTCACGTCCCCGGTGACACCAGAGTCACCTGTGTGCAACCCGGGCTGCTGCTGGAGTTGCTCAGGGCTTCTTTTGGTGGCAGTGAAGAAGAGAATCTTCTCCGTCTTCTCTCTTACACACCTGTAATGCTTTTTCTTTGCAGAATTGCCTTGGAGCGAAGACAAGACCTCCCAAGCTTTACCCCCAAGCTGGGCTCTGAGCACCCAGCACCACTTTTGGGGAGCGAGGGGCAGAAATCCTGCTCAGCCCAACACAAATGGCAAAGCCTTTGGGTGATGGCAGTGAAGGGCACACACGATGCTGTTCATGGCAGGCTCTGCTTTGCTCCTTCTCCCTCCCAGGGCTCTGGAGGAGGCCAGGGGTGAGGCTGCACAGTGGGGAATCCCTCCCCCGGGGGACGCGGGCGGCAGCAATCTGCCTGCAGTGCTGTAGGGGTGGTGCTGGCTGGGGGCGAGCAACCGCAGGATGGAGCGTGGGTTTTGGCAGGGAAACACAGGGAGCATGGCAAAAGCCAGCCTCTTATCTGCTTCCTCGCTGCCCTGTCTGCTTCCTCCCATCGCCGTATCGTGACCTTCCCGTGCCCACCAGCACTCAACAGCCCTCCAGGTCCCGCACCGCCAGCGTTTGTTTCTCCTCTCCTGGTGCTGGGTTGCAGTGCCCCAGCTCTGCTTCTCTCCCTCGCCTCCCTCCCCATTTTTCCCAGTGCCCCAGCAGCCGGGACATCGGGCTTTCCTGCACGCCTCTCCTTTCCCTTCCCCACTTCATCTCCTGCCTCTCTCCCCTTCAGCACCGTGGCGAACCCTGCTCTACTCCGTGCCCTTCCTCCTTCCCTTCCCTGCTCGCCTTCCTCCTTTTCCCCATCAAACTCAGAAACCATCATTTTATTTTGGACGGGCTGGCCTGGGCCCATAAAACGGGTGCAGAGCCTCCCCCATGAACTGGGGAGCCCTGGGGCTCCTGGGCAGCGAGTGCCCGACCACCAACACGGCACCGGGACCCCCAGCACCCATGGGTGGGCAGCGCTGGTAGCTGCAAGTGGAGCCCTGGGCTGGAAGGGGTTAAGGAGCAGGCCTGCAGGATGCATTATCAGCCCTAGTTTTGAAGGCAAACATGAAGAAAAAAACCCAGCTGCTTCTCTGTCTGTAGCCTTGAGAGCGCAGTACTTGTTGCAAGCTGTTTCCATTTCTTATAAATGCCTCTCTTACAAAAAGGAAGTTTGGTTGAAGCACATGCAGGACAATAATGTAAAAAATGTTGAAACCCTGCCCAGATGGCATGAGGTAATACTCGCTGGAGCTCTGCTCCTCAGGCTGCAATAAATATATCCTGGGATGGGCCACTTACAGTTTCCTGGAATCCAGCAGACCTATCTGAGGACCTGAAATCAGTTCTCCCCATTGATGACATGGTGAATTTTCAAACCAACCCAAAATGAGGCTCTGTGGTTCATTCGGTGGGGAAAAAAAAAAAAAAAAAAAAAAGAAAATTCTGAGAATTTTGCTCCCTGCAGGAGGAGATGGCTCTTCCAGGAGCTGTTTGCACAGACAAGTTCAGTTTGCCAGTGGGCCCGAGCTGCAGGCACCTGGCAGCTGGGATGAGTTTGCCCAACGAGGGCGCAGGCACGAGGCAGCCCCGGCCTCCCTGCCAAAGGTCGGGGACGCAGCTGGATGGGGACCCCTGCCCTGTACCCGGCTGATGTCCCCATGGTGCTAGGGCTGGCAGCAAAGGAGAAGAGGTGAGAAATATTCCCAATAAAGGTTATCTTGTAGGTCTGCAGGACCCACGGGGAAGCAGCATCCCTTCCCTGAATCCCTTCCCTCACCTGCAGGCCTGCAGGAGGTCGCTGCAGCTCCGGGCAGGGCTTTGTGTACCCCTTGCCTGGCTCCAGGCTGTAGGACCGTAAGAGTTTCACCCCCTGCCCTGCCTGGGGAAGGGAGTTAATAAGGATTTGTTTCCAAACCTCCATCCCCTCCCAGCGCGGAGGGGCTGCCAAAGAGGAAACTCTTACAGATGCTGAAAAGCCCTGCTGGGCTTGTCACGTTAGCACAGTCAAGAGCCGTGGGACAGAGGAGCTGAGGCTCGAGGGCCAGCGCTGCACACACAGCCTGCTGCTCCGGGCCGGGAAGATGCTGCCGGAGCGCTGCAGAGCGGAGACCCCAGCACGGCTCAACCCCCAGGTTTGGATTGGGAATGTCAGGGGGAGATGATGGTGAAGAGTGAAAATTATGCGCTTCAAGCATCGGCCTTCAGTCATATGAGTTCCCTTCTTTAAAAAAAAAAATAATAATAAATTTATTTATTTATTTATTTTTAAATATTATTTTTTATTGGCTATTCACTCTTCACTTTTTGATGCAAACCGCAGCCATCTCTGTCCCCCTGCAGCCCGAAGGAGGGACCGGCAGCCACCACGGTGCGGTTTATATGGGGTCATATAGGCAAGGGTCAAACCCAGAGGGTCAAAGCCCTCCAGCGTCCCCGCAGCACTGGGCTGCCAGGGCAGGTACACGGCACGTTACACCCCGTGTTACACCCCATGTTATAAGCCACGTTACACCCCGCTGTGCCTGAGTCAGCCCCGCTCCAGCCATCACATTTGGGGCATTGCTTTGAGGGGACTGCTGCAGAGGCTGGTGTTCCCCTCCAGAAAAGGGAAAAGCTCGGCCAAGTGTCTGGCCGAACCCTGGAAAGGTTATAAACAGCAGCTGGGATGGCTTTTGGCTGGAAGGGCAGGAGAAGGGCTCAGTCCCCCCTCAGCAGCACCCCCCGGCTGGGAGGGACCCCCAGAGGTGGGGGCACCACGCACAGAGGGACCGTGCCATCCAGTTCCCTGCTCACACTGCTCCAGCTGCCCATCATTAAGGCGTGATTTCTTCTGAAAGACGCAGACACATATCACCATCATCATCTTGATCGTTTTTAAGCGTTTTTAACTCCCCTTCCTCGGCTAAAGGCCGGGAGCGGCGCGGCCGAGTACAGCGTGGGGTCACCTTGCCCTTCACCCTGGCACTATTTGGGAGAAGGAGCTTGCCATTTGAGTCACCCTCTGGTGTGTGACAGCTGTCCCCAAACTGCCGTGGGAGGCACATGACGGCTCGCTGCTTTTCCTCGCCGTTTTGCTGACGGATCGGGGAGGAATGCAGAAGTTGCCCTCGCAGCGTGGGCCGGTGAGCGGTGTCACGGCGCTTTGGGACGGGTGCCAAGGCTGGGAAGCCACTCGCCGGGGTGACAGCGGGCTCCTCCGGCCTGACGAAGCACTTTTGAAGCCTAAATAAAAGTGGGGTTCCTGTGCTGGGGATGGAGAGGGGCTGCACCGGGCGAGCGTGCTGTGATGTCTGCGTGCCCCGGCGGGTGGGGTGGGATGGGCCTCCGGCCACACCGCAGGCCCTCAGCACCCCACCGGGGCTTTCCGCAGTGCATTCCCCCCGTAACAATGAAAAACTCATTATTTTTCCATTTTTCGGGCACAAAACCAATTCGTCTTTTTCCTCCCCGAGCTGTTCCCTGCGAACACCGGGAGGCTGGGGACGGGGGCGAGAGGTTTCCCTGCTGATCCCTTTACCACCCACCCCCCAATCCTTCGCCTCCCCATCCCCCGTTCCCTCTCCCCGGCCGAGTTTCGGTTTCCCGCAGGAGGAGCGGCGAGAGGCGCTTCCCGGAATCCGCCGTACCCGGGGCGGCCGCGGGGGGGCGCCGGGCCCCGGGAATCCCGGCCCCTGGGGGGGGGGCCCGGGCAGGAACCGGCCGGGACTTCCAGCCGCGCCCCCGGGAAAACCCGACCGCGACGGGAAAAACCCCTCCACGAGGAGGCACCTGGGGAGCAGCGGCACCCACAAACGACAAAACAAACGAAGAAAAAAAGAAAAAGAAAAAAAAAAAAGAAAGTCCAAACAGAAAAAAAATGCACGCACAAAAAAAAGCAAAAAAAAAAAAAAGCAAAAAAAATTAAAAAGAAAGTCCAAACAGAAAAAAATGCACGCACAAAAAAAAAAAAAAAGAAAAAAAATTAAAAAGAAAGTCCAAACAGAAAAAAATGCACACACAACAAAAAAAAAGAAAAAAAAAAAAAAAAAACACAAAAAAACACCTCCAAACACAGAAAAATACATGCAAAAAAATAAAAAAAACAAAAAACTCCAAACAAAAAATACATATAATAAAAAAAAAAACACACAATAAATACACACAAAAAAATACAAGTATAAAAAAATGAAAAAAAAAAAAAAACCACACCTCCAAACACAGAAAAATACACTCATTAAAAAATTTTAAAAAAATAATAAAAAAAAGAACTCGATATTCAAAAAATACATGTAGTTAAAAAAAAAACTCTAAACACAAAAAAACATATAGTAAAATAAATAAAATAAATAAATACACAAAAAAAAATCCAAAAGCAAAAAAAAAAAAAAAAAAAAAAAGCCAAAAAAAACCACCTCCAAACACAGAAAAATACATGCATAAAAAAACCCACCTCCAAACACAAAAAAATAGTCAAAAAAACTCCAAACACAAAAAAAACCCTACACGCATAAACAAACAAACTAACCCACAAAGCCAAATCAAGCAAATAAACACAACAACAAAATCAAAACGCTGCACCCATTTTTTATTTTTTTTAGCAGCCTGACAGCACCACGAGCACAGGGTGCGGGATTCTGCCCTCAAGTGGGCAGGTGAATACATTTGATCACTGCCATCCGGAAGCGTTTGCTCTGCTGTTTTAATTTGTTAGCTGGCAGTTATAATTAGTCTTGCAAATCTGCGTCCTTATTTTACAGAGATAAAATTGCACTAAGGTGCAGCAAGAACGTTTTTAACGTGTTGTCATTCCTCTGCAAGGAGCTCCTCTGTTATCTCAGCAGTAGGGGCACGTCCTCCAGGCTCCCAATAAAAACCAGGCTGATAAAATTTTATAGAGCAAGTCTGTGTTGTGCGCCTCCAATTCAAGCAGTACGAAAGCTAAGGTTTAAAAGGTTAAGTGGAGTAAAATAATATGGGTTTATGTTAAGTACATGTTGATTTTTCCTAGGCATGCTGGAAGAAATTATTAGCTTAGACTTCCCTTAGAAGTTAATATTTAAAATACAGCTGGAACCTTTTAGACCTGAAAAAGGGTGCAGGTGGGTGGGGAGGAGAAAGGCGATTGAAGTTGTATTTAGGGGGCAAAAGGAGGGGGATTCTGGTTTCCAGGTAAAGCCACCAGCTATTTTAAGTTAACAGTCCCTCTTTTGGGTGATCCTTCAGTTTCCTCTCCGGACTTGTATAACTGCTGGGGGAGGGTTGAATGTCTTTGTCGCTAGCAGCTCCATCACAACCTGCTGACTTCTCCTTCCCTGCTCATTTCTCTGAAACCACCCACCGATCCAAGTGAGATCTGACCCAGGATTTTTTGCAGTAAGTATTTATGCTTGTATGTTTGGCTCTCTTTCACTCTGTGATGGCATCAGTGGGTTTACCCTCGTGATGCCAGCACCCACTTGCTCCCTGCCCGGTGGTCCTGTGCAGGACCCCCGGCCCTGCAGAGCCCGGGGCAAGTGGTGGCCCTGCTGTGGCTTGTGCTGCTGTGACTTGGTCAGGATCTGGGCTCAGAATCAGAATTGCTGTGAAAGGTGCATTAAAGGTGCATCACAGTGTTGTTCCTCCATAGAGAGAATGGAAAAATGGGTAAATGAAGGGTTTTTTCTTCCTTTGCCCTTCCTTCCCAGCTCCAACACCACTGAGCTGAGCTCACGTGAGGTGCTGGCCTTTGGTGGCTGCAGGGATGCTGTGTCCCAGGGGGGTCAGGGGCAGTGCAGGGTGGGGGGCTGCTGCTCGGGACCCCCACACTGCCTGGGTGCTGGAAGGGAGGAGGCACCGGGGGGAGAAGTGAGCTTGGTGGCCACGAGAGAGAGCGGCTGCTTCTGTGCTGGCACAGAGACACCTCTGAACTTGATCTGATACAGTGGGAATGAGAAACGATGAGAAGCGATAATAAAAATATGAAAGAGGTTAGCATATTAAAAAGCCGGCGGCATCGGGAGCTTCCTCTGGAGGCTCTCTTGAGCCGTGCTGGCGTTTTGCTGGTCTGCCCTGACACCCTCTGGAGTAATGCCTCCAAACAGCCGCCAGCTCTGCAGGGCTGAAGCACTGCTGCCTCAACTTTCTGCCTCTTTTTCGCTTTTTGATTCAGTTTAGCTCCTCAGAAATGCATTTATGGTATTAAAGCCTAGCTCTGCTTTCTCCTAGAGGGTGGTGCACCAGCTTTTGGGGCCCCCGGTGCTGCTGCTCTGGGGGACAGGCAGTGCCCTGCTCTGTGTGCCCAAGTGTGAAACTTGTGGGAGAGGGAGACAAAAAAAAAAAAAAAAAAAGGGGGAGACACACTTTTATTCAATTTATGAAAAGTAGCAAAAATACAGAATAAATATTTCCTCCAAAATACACATCTATGAAATGTAATATAATTTAATTGACACCATACAAATAAATTCAGACTGATCTAATCTATCTGCTCCTATCATTGCCAGTAGTTTTACAAAAAAAAAAAAAAAGACAACACAATATATTAATTATCTTAAGTGACATATACCCATATCTTTTAAATTATTTAGTTACCAAATCTACAGTGAACTAAAGAAGCTGCAGGTAAAAGGAAAAATCTAAAAATCTCAGGAAGTTTCTCAGTGTTTGTGAAAGATTTTGAGCAGACTGCTAGGCACAAGCACAATGTTCTTGTGCTGCTTGCTGATAAAACATACATACACAGCAAAGCTTGTGCAGAGCATTAAAGATGCATTATTATGTGAATATGACTTCTGCAGTTCATCCTCAGCTGCCTTCAAAGCAGTAACAAAGCCAATTATATTGATTAATTTTCTTTGTTACAGATGGATATTGTAATGTTGAGATTTTCCCAGTATAGGCAATACTAGTTCCCCAAGCAAAATTAACTGTTTCAGCAACATCAGTTGCGTACTGATATAAAGGTCTCTACAAGGGTTCCTGGTCTTCCAAACACTTTGTCAAGAATAATGCCCACCTGTGGACCCCTTCTGCTGAGGCTACACAGTACCAGCAGAGGTTTTCTAGCAGAGATTGAACCTTACACCTGAAAAATTATGGAGCCTCAACAGACATTGTTAAAATGCATGCTGTCTGTTCCTGAGACTCAACAACTGATGCTTTAAAGAAAGGTGAAGGAAATATTCATATTGCATTTCAACATGCTGCTCAGTATTTATGGCACAGCTTGCAAAACCCACGGGGCTCTACAAGGGTTAGATAGGGTGTGAGGCATGAACCTGTTGCTTTTGCAAGCATCCATTTATATTTATCCCTGCTGTGAGCACTCTGAAATTCAGTTGTACTTTTAATGTGAAAGTAGAAGGTTTTATGATCAGTCAAGTAATTCCACAATACCCTGCACTGTATGCTTTATCAAGCATTTACATTTTCACCTAGAAACACAAATGACATTTTGCCATAGACGCTTTCTGAGATCACATTCCACACATGAACAAGTACAGTACCACTGCAATGGAAGGTGTGCCCTTCCAAATTCTAACTCAAAGGAGGAGCACATTTAAAACAAACACACATTTTACTGCCCATTGAATTTACAGCAATTCTACCAACTCGTAATCCTATGCTCTTGTGCCTTTTGATAATTTTCGGATGAATGTTATCAGTTTTTCTATGAATTTTGTTGTATTTCTTCTTTCTGTTTCACATTCCCCCTGAAAAGTTAATCAAGACAAAGAAAATACTTAGCATTTAACCATTATGTACAGTTTTTTCACCTTAATATCATTCTATAAATGACATAATTTTCCTTAAACCTTATAAATGCAAATGAACCCACATTTTAGAGGTGGGTCAACCTGGAGACTAGAACAAGAGAGGGGCAGAAATAATGCTAGTTTTTTTTCTTCCATGTACTGAACAAAAGGCAGTCCAAAAATTATCCCCTCTTTTGCAGGTATAAGGGCTCAGTCATAAACTGTGGAGCACAGTTTACCAGGTCTCTGTTTCATGATCTCTGATAGACAAGAAATAAATTCTTACCTCTTCTGCCAGGCTCGGTATGAGAGATTGCTTCAGTCTTTCAAATTTTTGGAAAAAGACACTGAATTTCTTCAAGTCAGGATTAGTTTTCAACAGTTCCACTCCTTCAAACAATGTGTCAATGCAGTTTACATTCTAAGATGGAAGGAAAGGCCAAAATTGAGAAACAGGAATTTGTAACTATGAACTACAATTAGTTTATTAATAAGTCTTCTTGGCTGACATCCAGCTGGCTGGGTGACAAAAATGGTGTTACTGACTTCAGAGCTCACGTCTGCAAGTTACTTAGGCACATATGCCTGACTGGTGACCACTTTTAGGTACTCTAGCAGTTGATAGTTTGTGTTAGCTTTCTGATAGTCTCTGTTTTGTAATGTTCAGATTAAGCTCAGAATCATCTCAAAACACAGTCCTTGCCCTTTCACAGCAATCTGAAGACTGGTTTGATTTCTTACATCTGCTCGTACCAGCAGATAATTCTGGCTCATGCCTTCAGTTTGGATGCAAGATGCTGTCTGCGCCAGTAGCTGCAACTGGCTGACTCTGGAATGTGAGAGAAAGCAATGAAATGAACCCAAAACTACTCCCTGCTCTAACCCCCGTGACAGCTGACAACTGTGTGCTAAGAGGGGAGTTGGAATGGGCGTGCTCTGCTCTCCTGGCCCTGGTGGCCCTGTCCTGCCCTGGGGAGAGCCACACAAGGCGTGCCTGTCCTCTTCTGCAAAGCAGTAGCTGGCGTTTGTCTCCAAAGTCTGGGCAAGGTGGCCAGAAAGGTTGAAGGGGACACAAGACAGAAGCAGAGCACAGAGTGATGATGCTTGCCAGCGTGGAGTTGTTTTGGAAGAAATCCATTAAACTCGGAAAGAGAGAAGGAGAAGGGCGCTGCTATCAGAAGCAGGGATGGAGCGGGGAGAAGTGTAACAGGAAAAGAAGGTGATGAAAATGAAGTAAAAATCAGCAATGGCTGGGGAAAACACGGATGGCTGCCGAAGGTCAGCACCATGCCTATGATGTACTGTTCCTGCAGTAAATTAACTACTCTGGTTGTATTCTCACTTATCTGGCTGTGATATAGCATGAAGAACCCTGTTCTGGAATGTGATCTCACATTAAAACCTAATTTCCAGTCAAGGTACAGTAGAACAGAGTCTCATTAACAGTGTTTGTGTCAAGAGAAAGTTGTATTTAAAGTCAGCTTGCAGAGAAAATCGCCTTTACACAGAGAGGGAACATGGATCTTTCTGAAGTGCCAAGGAATAGGAGAAGTTTTTGGAGAAGCAAACGGAGATAGAAAATGCACTCAGAGGAACTTGGTCCTCCTGTTAAGACAATCACCGTTCATGGATACACAGTAAGTCAGTGTCTTGGTCCCGGGATGTTCTCACAAGCCACATCATTTGGACAAGATGTGGTAATACAACTACCCTCATTGATGGAACATGTATAAAAAGGTGTTCTAAAATTAGGCTAAATAGCTTGATAAAAATAAAAAATTAAATTAAATAGGTAGAATAGAGATGGACAAGCAAGAAATGTGAATGAGTTAATTCCTCTTGCCTTTTTATTGTCCATCATTTAAAAAGTTGATTCAGAAAATCAGTGTGTGTTCTGCAGAAGTATTACAAAAACCTAGAACAAGAATAGATGCTGTATTACTGTCCTTGGCTACTTTTATATCATAAGATATTTTTCTTTGACTCACTTGATTATTTTTAATAACCTTTTAACAGTATTTAATAACATTATAATAGCTTCATTTATACTTATATACAAGTGGAGTATTTTAGGAGATAACTTTACAAACTATCTTAATTTCCAATGACTAAAGTTATGAAAATTAAATTTATCTTAAAAAAAAAAAAGTTTACTTACATCTATAGAAGCTGGAGTTTCAATTCTCAGATTCTGAAAAATAATATATTTATTGATTAAGCCTTTCAAATATCATCATTAACACCAATGAAAATAAAATTCAACTTTCAATGCAACCTAAGTATTTAGAGAATAAGATGATTCAGTACATCAATATATCAAACTGTATATTTAAAAAGTATAAATTGAACTTACCAGAATGTCCCCTGTCATTGAATTCTTCATCTGTTGTAGTAGTGTCAGTAACTCTGCTATATTGCTTATGTGGGGAGCAGCATAGATGCCTGCAGCCAGAAAAATAAGATATAGATGAGTCCTCATCGCTCTGATGTGCTCAGAGAACCTGTCAGTGCTTCTGGGCTGGTCCTCTACCATTTTATGGTCTCTGTACAGGGAAATAAACACTTTGGGTTGATTTTTGAAACTGATATAGAAAGAAAGGCCACATGTTGAGACTTTCTGGAAGGGAAAGGTTCCAGTAAATTTTGTGATTAATCTTTGGGCATACTCCTTACCCAATCAGCATTTCCAGAGAAGTAGGTAGTGTAAAGATGCAAGGATGTGGCCTCTTATTTTTTTTCAGTCAGCAACTCACAGAATGACCCGAAGCATGACCAGGCAGCTGCCAGCCCCACCACACTTCCCCAGAGATCGGGGCCGGCTCCGCTGATAACGGCGCAGCCCACTGATAGGCGATGTAAGACTGCACTGTCAGAGAAAAAGCAACCACAGAAAATCGGTGGACTAATGTCTGGAAAAAAAACAGCTGCGTTTGTGCAATAATTCTGATAAGACGTTTCTGAAATGCAGGTATTCTCTCAATTAGTTAACTCGAGGCTGTGCCGCTGCCCGGAGCATGTGCAGGGAGGGCAGGTGGTGAAGCACCAGCAGGCCAGCGCCACCATGCCTGGGCTGGGGACAGTTTGTGGGAGTCACACCTGAGTGTTTGTTCACTTGGAAGTGTCATGGTTCTTTGCTTGAGATCACTAGGGCTATCTGGCAAGGCCAGGGAGCCCTGTTCCCTTGGGGAAACCCTTACTGGTTCTCATCTGTGGGGCTCCAACCATGGGCAGCTCCGAGGGCCACGCAGCCGAACGCTCCTGTCCCTGCAGTGCTCCGGCTGCTCGGAGGAAGCGGTGGCAAACCTCAGGGCCCTGTTATGTTTCTGTCTGCTTGACATCACCGCCTGCTTTCTGCATGCTGCTGCCTGGCTGGTGGTGCTGAGCAGCTCAGGGCTGGCAGTGGGGCCCTGAGGCTGCAGCAGCTGAGTGACACCCTGGTGTCTCGGCGCCTCAAACTGGGGGAGTCAGTGGTGGTTATGTGGTGCAGCTGAGAATAACCATCTGGCTGGTCGCTGCCAGTTTCGCTTGCTTGGTTTGTCATCCCTATCACTAGATTGTGTCTTTACGCTGCCAGTTTATCTGCGGTGCCTTCTCATCACACAGCTGCAGGGACTGCGGCCTTGCAGCACAGGATCTCGGTGGCATCAGTGGGAACCGAGGGCATCGCCGGAGCCCTGCAGAAAGGCTCCGTCAGCTGAATTTGTGAATGCTGGGAATGAACTCATAAAGCCCTTTTTTGACCCACTGTGCTTCTGGCAACAGCAAGAAGTGTTTTACGGTCCGTTCCAACTTACCTCCCACAAACCTGCAGCAATGTGGCCCTGCTTGAGTGGGGGCTGGACCAGGTGGACCCCCAGGTCCCTGCCTGCTGACCCCAGTCACTGATGTTCTGTTTTGGGGCAGAGCCCCCTTCCCCTTCTGCAGGCACTGGTGCTGTACCCACCAGCCAGGCAAGCTATTGACCCTGTCCCTGGAGGCCTGCATGGGCACCATGGTTTTGAAGGGCTGCAGGACCTCCAGCCTGCAGTGAATTTTTTTTTTTTTTTTTTTTTTTAATCTTTGCCTCTACCCAGGGCTGGCTCAGCCCATGCCAGAGCTGGTCCTGTCCCTGGGGGAGCTGCTGCCATCCCTCCTGCTCAGGTCCTCTCCTCATCACACACAGCACAGCCAGCTCCATTTTGCTCCTGGCCAACTTGCCTGCTAACAGATTTTCTGTCTCAAGCCTTTCTTTACTTTTCCTCTCTTTTGGGTTTTGGGTTTTTGATCACTTCTGCGGAATCGCAGCACTGTCCCAGAACTTCGTATGAACTGTACAATTCCTTTTTTCCCTTGACAAATTTAGTGGGCTTTTTTTCTTTTCTTTTTGATTAGGACATTCATTCCTGGTTCCCAAGAATTACATTATTTTGTTTATTTTTTTACAAATACCACTACCATGAGCTTGTCTTTGCCCTTTCTGTTCTTCACGTTTTCATGACCATTGCATCATTTTGTCACATACTCCAAAACAGTAAGACTTTGTGATGCAGTTCCCATTTTTTACCCCTGCTTCTTCATGAAATAACTTCAAACTCGCTCTGTCTTTTTTTTCCCTAAACTGGCTCAGTGTCCCCACACAAACTGTAGTCATTGCTTCCAGTCTCAGCTTCATCATTGTTCTGAGGGCTTTTTACATGTGAGTGCATGGTTAAGAAGATGAAAGACACCTCTAAGAACAAAAAGGGCGATGAAAGCAACAGATCCTGACCTTCTCCATGCTGTAAACCTTGATCTCCACAGCTCTGGAATCTATCTGATCTGTGAGCATGGGCAGAGTGAAGGCACCACGAACACAAACAGAATTGGTAGTAATAAAATTTAAAAAAAAAAAAAAAATCTGAAGAATTTTTGAAGGCTGGAGAAAAAAGCACTGAATGCAAATTCAAACTCTTAGATTGACCCACAGTTATTCCATCTGAATTTGGAATGATCAGGAATATGAAAGTGAATAAATAATCTAATTGAGGGCAGTTCGACACACTGCAGTGCTGAGAGAGGTGGCCCTGAAGTGAGACACGGGAACTGACATGCTACCATCACCTCCGGATTTTTTTGGAGGCATCATTAGCTGGAAGCTGCATCTGCAGTATCTGGTTTTGCTCATTCATCTAGATAAGCATGAAGTTACGATGCCCAGATAAGCTTTCTGTGCTGCTGCGATTAAGTAATGCAGCATGGATATGGTGCAGCAGCTTGTGCCTCGCCAGCCTGCCAGGCTCCAGAAAAGGGAAACTTCTGAAAGCCAGGAGCAGGCTCCAGCTCCTGTCCTCGATGGTCTGTCCACTGAAGACTGTGGCAGCTGCTGTCCAGGGGCAGGTGACAGTGACAGTGCTGGAGCACGGCAGAGGTGATGCTTGGGGATCCCTGAAGCCACTGCTCCTCTGTCCCCCATGCTCCAGGGGTGTGGGCAGCAGCATGCCCATGGGGGAAGCCCCCAAGCACCATCAGGAGGAATGTGTGGGTGTTTTGGTGATAAATGGGACCGATGGGTGTGGGTAAAGGGCATCCTAGGGTGACATTTGTGAGAGATCGTGTTGGGTCTTTTCCCTCCCTTATCTGACTGGGCAGGCTAGATGTATGAGGAGATCATAGGGCTTGGAAAGACTTTATCTTCGTTTTTAATCCATCGTAATAAATGGGCAGCTTTTGACTCATGTAACTTCACTTATGGAAACTTTATTTCATCACTGCGCATCGTTAGTAAATGTTACATCGATTGTTTTCTCTGTATGTGAAGCACTTCCAGCATCCTGCAGCACGGCGGGCCTTCCTGGGAGCCCCTCTGCCACAGCTGCAGACCCGCGGCTTGCTCAGAAGCCAGCATCAAGCCAGGAAAGTTGAGAAATTTTGTAAAAAGCTTGACCTAAAAAAACATGTAAATCTTTTTCTTAGGAAGACAGGAGGAATGTTGTTTATAGTTCTGTAGTGTTCTGTGGGGGTGACTGCTTTCTGGAAGCACCATGGGCAGCAGCTGAGCTGCTGTTTGGGGAGAGTTCAGGGAGGAATGGTTTTAACTCTGCCAGGGAGATCGGCACAGGCCGGGCAGAAGTGGACGGGGCCAGAGGTACATGGGAACGATGCCTTATCTGCTTCTTGCAGGGAGAGCTTAAACCTGGTGTTTAAGGTTTTGCTGAATACGTCACAAAAGAGTAAAGGATTAGAAATGCATGGACTAACAAAGGCTTTCCCTTTCTCCACACAAAGGGAAGACATCAGCAGCTGGTTTTGTTTGTTTCTGGAAGAAAAGGTCTCAGACAAAGCTGATGCCATTTGCAGCTCTCTCTGTGCCCCATGCTGGAGTAAAGGCACGACCTAACAGAAAATGAAATTGATAGGAGCCCAGAAATCTGTGATTATAGTTCGTTCACCTTAAATAACTCTGTATTTGTCTCTAATTCTTTGTTTCTTTGTTTTCTGATTTTTATCGTTGACACCAGGGTTTCAGTTCCCACATTGTAAACCACGCTCTGCAGGAGGAGTATGGCTGGGTGTCCTCTTCCTTCAGCAAGAGACCTCCCTAAGCCCTGGCTCTGGCTGAGTTTGATTTTTTGCCTATACACCTTGAAAATGACAGCCTCAAGGCTTCTATTGTCATGTATCTTTTCTGAGTGCTCAGGCTTCTCTTTATTCACAGTAGCGAACAGGACCGTGTATGTTGAATGTGAATTTTAAATGTTGCACAGTCAGCCTCATCACTTCCCCTGCCCTTACATTTACAGTTTTTCCCTCCCAAAAAAATCTCATTCATGTGTCTTGGTGAGGCTGGTTTGAAACAGCATCATTCCTTTCTCTCCCAAATTGACTTTTCAACAGGTCGGCCAGGCTGCAAATGGATGATGCCCCACGTTGGCAATCAAGTCCTTCTGAACACTGACAATCCCTTTCTCACACTCAACCAGATGGTATTTTAAAATGCTCTGAAGGACTCTGAATTGTCTTATCCTGGCACCAGTAATTACTGAAGAGCAGAGGGCATAAAATGAGGACTGCAGGCATTCCAAACTTTCTATTAATCTGTGCTAATTCAGAAAGTAAAATGTTTCCAGAAGAGCAAAATGAAAATATTTCCCTCTGACTGCAAAAGAATAGTGAAAGTATACTCTTGTGTGTATGAGCTGAGCTTACACACAGTTGCATGAAAATATGCTGCAATTAGAGATATTTTCTGCTGAAAAGCTGCCTTAGTTAGGTCTAGTGCTTTTAAGCAGTCAGCAGTATTTGTTGGTGCTTGCCTAGTGAGTTTTAGCCAGGCATCGGTGAGCGATGTCATCCCCTCCCAGCACTAAGTCACGTTGCACCCTATGTTTTTCACGTTTTGAGAGACCTTGGAAGGAAAGGTAAGGTTTCGGTGCAACCAGTAACAATGTTAAAGTCATGCAGCAGTGGTTGGTTGAAAGGCTTTAATTTTTAATAGGATTGTATAATTTCTGCAAACGTTGCTGTAAAATGCTGACTTCACTCGTATTTTTCAGTTTTATGCAGAAAATTGAAACAAACCATAAAATTAGGGGGGGGTGGGAGGGGGAAAGGCAAGCTCTCCAGCCTTGCCTCATTTGTAGCAGTCTTGCATCATTATAGGTACACATGAAAGCTGTCATTCGAGTGCTTAATGTCTTCTCTATGGATGAGGTTTCTCAGCTGTACCATCTCTAAGGATGCACCATCATCTCCTCTGGAGCCGAGTCACTGGAGCCCTGCTGAGGAGCTACCTTTGGGTGACAGGCTCTTTCAAAATTAAATGTTCCACTGTCTCCTGCTGTTGCTACGTCTGTCACAGTAACTAACGCAATGAACACTTGACCTGTGGGGTTGGTCAGTGTTCTCAGCATTTCCTCTTAATTTCGTCTAATTAATTTCCTCTTAATGCTCTAGCTAAGGCTTATGATTTCTCAATCCAATGTGTTAGCCACCTTCACCCTTGTAATAACAGTGTCTGGTTTAGTCCTGGCTTCTCTCAGTCCAAGATGGGAATCTCTTTGCTGTGCTCTCAGGACTTGCAAATTCATCCTCAGCTTTCAGCCACCCTTTTGATGCTTTACTTGTCACTTATTAAGTGTCTGTTGTGATCTTCACAAAATAGCTATCTTCTGATTCCTTGAACGTAATTTTGTTTAATTACATATTCATGTTTTTCTTCATTGATGAGGTTTATTGCTTCCCAAAGATATACATATGCTAAGTACCTTTGGCTTAAAACTTACCTAATGACTAGACTAGGCAGTTACTCTTGCTACTTCATGCCTCAAAAGCCAGACAGGTGATTTCACAAACATACAGAGAGTCTTTACATTTCATTTGGAAACCGATGTACACTGCTATACATCAGCAAAAGTACCATTTCCTTCAAATTCTAAAAAAAAAAAAAAAAGTGTCTTTATTTAGGAAAAGTAATTTAACTCACATTGTTTCATTCAAGCCTTAACATATATTCAAGTTATCATAACCCACAAAAACACAATAGAATTAATAACTTAAAGTTCTTTTATTCATTATAACTTTGAACATTTTGACTCCATACAAATAAAAAGCTCTCTATAAATTAAATAAATACATTAATAGCTGCAGTAAGAAATACAGTTATAAATATCTGATAATACCTATGTAAAACATTCATGCTCGTGTTGTATTGTCTCTTTGGGGTGCTCTGTGGCAGCCTTGCAGCATTCTGTCAGAATTAGCTATAGTGTTGTATAAAACACATGTTCAACTAGCAGGGTTGCTAGTTTCCATCAGCCTGTTTTCTGGCAGTTCTCGTGCAGCCATTGAAAAAACTTTTTGTAGAGTGCTGGGGCACGCTTCAGAGGTTTCTCTTTCACTTGACATAAACGACTTTCCTCAGGTGCCTACAATAATAACAAGTAATAGTAATAATAAGGTTAATGTGGAGGAGAATAAAAAGTGCATATTGCTGCAGATTATCCATTATTGTTCAAGGCAATATTTAATCAAGAAGGAAAGACAGACCTTTGTGAATGAATGGACAAAAGACTTGTGAAAATCAGGAGTATTTCCTCCTGACTTCGCTCACTGAGATGTGGCATAGGGCCTTTTCTTATTTATCTTCTACATGGAGACAAGACCAGGTTTTGTTTAAGGGGCATGCATCTTTTATAAAACTATAAATTGCATCCGGACTCTATGAATGTAAGTATGCTTATGTAAGTAGTTCTTACAAAACCACTGCTGAAGGCAGCCATAATGATCCACAGTGCAAAATCGAGAGTGTTACAGAGATAGTGTCAAAACTTTGCTACTGAGTTTAGTGGACCGGGATGCTCAGAGTTCTTTAATTTTGTATGTTTTGAAAACAATCAGTCCACTCACAGTAAATTCAAACTTTTACCTGCTTAGCCACTATAAACAACATATGAGAAACTTACTGTATGTGTTTTATGGAAAGTTGTTATTATGTGGTCTGTTTTTTCCTTCATCACAAAAACAAGTGTTTTCATCCGATCAGTCTTCAAGAAGTCTGTTTTATTCAGCTGTTTCATGGTTTCTTCCAGGTGAAAGCGAACACAGTTGCACTAAAAAAATAATAAATCAAACAACAGCAAAGTTATATTGCCAAATTAGTTATATTTTATGTTGTTAAATTCGATAACTAACTGCATGAACAGCAGAAATATAAACAATCTATTTCCTACTCTATTTCCCTACAATTAGGGAAAGAAATGTTTTTCTGTATTTTCTGTGATTTGTTGGTAAAAATCTGGTGGAGGAAACAAAAAAGCACATAACATTAAAAAAAAAAAAATCATCATAAATGAAATATAAATCAACACAGGAACAATAGTTGTAAACAGGAATAGAATCTGTTGGGGTTGGGGTTTTATCAAAATCATAGCGATGAGCCCCAGGAGATAAGATCTGCTAATTGCCTCTCAGAGCTACCACCTCTGTACAGGACAGAAACATTCCACTTATCTGTCTATTAAAGTGCTACCCTTCACCTTTTTTAAAACTGCAAACTCTTAATTTTTCTCTAAATAAGGCCTCCCAGCAACAGACCATGAAAACAGTTCTTTTCATGATGCTTTCATAGTTCACAGAGAAATCTGCAGACCGCAGGCTGAAAACCACTGATCAACAGGGCTATCTACGTGAGGTAACTTGTCATGTCTGCAGATTGCTTCCTTTGGAGACAAACTCTGTTATGCTTCATAATAGCTCATCTGTTTGCCAAGAGGTAAGAACATTTTAGCATTTCTAGTACTAATTGCGTTCACTGCCTTCTGCTCTACATGAGGCACCTCTCGGGGGTCTAGACACGTAGTAGTGTTGAGAACAGTCTCAGTATTAAGTTTGTCTTGAGAGCTCATGAAATTGACTTCAGTAGAACTATAACCAAGTCTCTAAGTTCTTGGTCTCAACATCTGTTTTTCACCTGCATAACTTTTTGTATACAAGGAATGTCACTGAATTGCTTATGAAAACCCAATTAGCGTGCATATTCCATTTCTGTGAGATTGAATCTTTGCTAGTGGTCTTACTCTCAAGATCTGCTACAAAGCAGTACAATAGCAGTAATAAAGAACGTTTAAAAGTCTTACCCGAAATCTCTGTCCAGGCACTGGAAGGTAGAGCTAAAATTAAAAGAGAGAGAGAGAGATTGAGGTGTTAGAAGGTATTTCTAAGTAACTGCCACATTGTTAAGCATCTCTACCTACATATCATCTTCATCAGGTTTTCTATTTCTGAACTTCCTTTGGGGAAACAATTGCAGCGCCAACTTCAGAGGAGAGGCTGACACTCAGTGCCTTCAACATTTTAAGTTTAACAAACAAAACACGGGAGAAACAAACTAGAGATGCAGCTAGCCCATTGTCGATTTGATACTTCCATCACAAGAACTGTAAAAAAAAAAAAAGAGGAAATGATAATTACCTACCTCCTTGTTTGTAAGACGCGCTAACTCCTCAAAGTTTTCTTGAAATTCTGCTACTATTGCGCTGCCCATAGAGACAGAGAAGCAACAACTCAAGAATAAGAAATAAAGAAACAGCATTTTTCCTTCCAGGAGAGCTACGTTTGATTTCTGACTTTTTAACACCACATGCTGCCTATATATACCCAAGTACACCTTGAATATTAAATCAAAGGGAAAATTTTCTTGTATAGGAAAAGGTACAAGAACACCGTGCAAAATTATTGTAGGCACTGTGGGATGCCTCAGTGGGGACAGGTTGGGGGTTTCCTTCCCTCTGACATCAAGTAAGGGGAAAATACCTTTGTAGATAAGAGTTGCCATTTTCTTACATGATATCAAAAACTCATCACAGGAAATGGGAGTATTCCTTGTATAACACATACATTTATGTGGTTCTTTTCTTATTTTTGCATCGTGAAATCAGATGGAGATTTGGAAACCTAAGTAGTTCTTACATTCCACTCAATAATATGACATCCTTTGTTCAATAGGAGTTTCTAGCATAAACTGCAGTTTTAGGCTTAGTAAAATAATAGCAAATTCTTAGACATATACAGACCCTAACAGCACTCAACAACTTTGACTTCTATAGCCTTCCTCCTTCACACTTGCTGTTCTGTGAAATTTAGTGTATAATACATAACTGGGAAAAGCATGGGTGTAACTAGCAACAGCCAAATAGTAAAAGCACGGTAGAAATCAGTGTAGAAATTAGTAGTCCTGGCATCAAGTAAAAATCTTACTTGAATTTAGAGTTCTTCAATGGTAGTGGAAAAACTCTATGTACTGAGAAAGACTGAAGTGTGAACAAATGGCCACTTTCAGATGGCTGGCAAGCGTTTGTGAGATGGCAGGAGTCACTCATAAAAGGTTACAATTTTCCAGCAAAATCAAATCACTGAACAATGTGAGAAGAGTCATCTGTTTTCCATAGCTATCTGCTTGAAAGTCATAAAAAAATTCTTTGATGTGCACAAGGTCTCAATTTATTGATACCTAATTTTGTGAGCAGATCTGTTTCTTGTTGATGATATTACTAAAATAGCTAAAACTTTATAAATTTTGATATTAAAATACACATTCTTATCCCAAAATTCAACAAGAAAAGTATAATTAGTGTTTTGTTTTGTTTTTAATAAAAAATCAAAAGGATCTTTTGACCCCCACTGAAAAATCTCTTGAAAAAAGCTTTTAACGCTAGACTAACAGAGCATCCTATTTTAAGAGCACATCCAAAGGAACACAAGACACCCCAGCTGAAAATGTTTGGATCCTGGAAGAGCATGTGAGTAACACCACAAATGCTTACATTCCTCTGCAGAAATCAGCATTTGACTGCTCTAAGAGGCAGGGTGCTAACCTAGTATGACCATTCTTCCATAGAGGTAGTGGAATAAAAAGGATCTTTATTGTCTATCATCGGTTTCTGAATTACAGTATCAGCAATGGTGTCCTAGCAGGTTTTAAAATACTGAAAAAGTTTGCCCCAGCCTGATCACAGCCTAAGGTGATATAACACCTAGGTATGATCTGGAAGGAGGACAAGATGCAGTTTTTTAGTAACAGTAGACTTCTGTCCATCATTCATGGATAGAACCATGGCAGTTCTCTGTATCATGGTATCAATGAGTCTTGTGGGATAATTTGAATAAAGAAAGAGTAGTGACATTAGAGGAGGTATGTGGGAGTAGAGTGGAAAAAATGTATGAAGGCAACATAGGATAAGTGTCTCCCAGTAAGATGCCATTCAGCCAGCTGCAGCAGAAGCACGTAAGATCAGTATGTAAGGTTCCATTTTCCAGCTGACTGCAAATGTATTGTCAGAATTTTTGCCTGTACATATCCTGTGGGGCACAGTGAAACCACAACTGAGAGTATATGGGAAGAAAAAAAGATCAGTTAAATGAAGATATCATAGTGGTTAAAAAATAGTCAATGAAGGATGGGCAGTAGAAGGGAAAATAGTTATAAAGTACTGTGAGATGGGCAGTGCAGTGAGTGAAGAGTAGCATCTAAGTGATGGGGTTGATTGCAAAGAAATGAAAAGGAAGAAAAAATGGTTTGGCAGCTCTTGGGGAAAGTGAGACCTGCTGGCAGAGTTGCGTGGCTGTGGCATTCCTCCAGGCCTGACTTGGATCTGAACTCAGTTTAAAATCAGGGCATGATAAAATCTACTTCTCTCTAAAGTGGTGGTTTAAATTGTACGTAAAACGTAATTTAGACTAGTGAAAGCTGGCTCTTCTAACGTATTGGCCTCTAGAACAAATTTTGAAAGAAACACATTAAATGCCATACAAGTGAATGTTACAATAAGACAAAAGATGACATTGGTTGTCATAGATAGATCATGCCAAAGTGATCAGATGTGCGTTTGATAAGAGAGTTCAAGAAACTGTGGTGGATCACAGATATCTGTGTTTTAGTAAAATACTCTATCAAATGATAAAGCACTCATTAATCTGAAGATGTGAAAGCATTAAGGCAAATGAATAGTTTACTGAGCAATGGTAAGAGCCATGTTGAAAAGGAAAGTTATGGGGCTGGCGTAGGTAACTTATGAGTGTCTTCAAGATTTAATCTCTATGCCATTGTCATTAACAATGTCATCACTCTGGTGAACAGAGAACTCAAGGAAGAGGGCAGTGGAGAAGCATGGCTTGATTATCCAGGAAAACAAAGGCTGAGAATATGTGCACTCTATAAACAGCTCGGGAGATAAGAGCAGGAAAAAGGTAGCTCAGACACAGGATGATGTTAAAACAAACACGTGGGGAATACTCCAGATACCAGACATGTATCTTGGGAATATGAAAGTATGTAATAACTAGTCAGTCTTCTACCTGATGTTCCAACTAGATTTATAAAAGAAGGTGACATTTCTAGAAGGGATGACTTGATAATATGCACTGAAGCAGACTGGAAACAGTGACTCAGGTTGTCCCTTCTGCTCTTCAGGCTTGTGTTCACACCTTCACATTCACAGATTGATACACTCTGAAAGGTTGGTAGTTGTGCTACCAACACTGATTAGGACAATAGGTTTCATACTGGTGAATACTGCATGTGAAACAGATCTGCTACAAGTAATAACTCTGTCTCCTTATCAACAAATTTTGGAAACTATTCCAGAAGCTTAACTGGTTGCAGTCAAGGATATGGTCTGTGCATCATCCAACAGCAACACAGAAAATTGTTGTCATGGAGAAAGCAGTAATAATAGAGATTAATGGCATTGTATTCCTGAACAACTGAGTCATAATGAAGACAGTTACAGGGACAAGACACAACACACAAATAGAGGGTCTTCCTCTTTGTTTTCCCTTTCCACTTTGTTTTCCTTCATACTGGAAGCACAGCAAGCACTAAAATAGCTGGTAAAGTTATCAGTCAAATTCAGAGTCATCTGAAAATGTAGCCAATTAACTTCCCGAGCCAGGCAACTCACCTGGTTTACTTACAGGTAAGCAGAGTTGGATGGCCCCAGCCTGCCGGGGGCTGTGAGGGAGAGCCGAAGGTATCCACAGCAGCGGGCAGTGGCTGCAGCTGGCAGCCCTTCCCTGGAGTCAGTCCTGGAGAAAGAAAGAAAGTCACAGATAAGGGAAAAAGTGGTAGTCCTCTGGCTTTCTGAGTTCTGGTTGGACCTTTTCCTAATTGGGAGATGAATAGGGGCTATCGAGCAAAGAGTTGCTCCTTGCAATGGATGTGGGAGAAGACTGGCACTGGGGACAGAGGAATTCCATGGGCCCTAGAAAGAAATGAACTTGAGCACCAAGAGAGAGCCTTTTACCCACCCACAATTGCCTTGAACCTTTCTACAGTCTCCAGATTTGCCTTCAAACTCTGGTACTCCTTTCCAAACCCTTTGCAGACACAAAGTGTTCATGGTTGAGTAACCTCTGATTAAACCAGTGCCTGATGGCACAAGCTGCGCAACAGCTGGAGTCTAATGACCGCATCTTCTAGATCTGATGATATACAGCTCTTGATACATTATGTTATCTATACGATACCCTATTAGATTACCTTTCTTTATGCACTTTGTGCACGAGATCATTATTAACAACATTATTTAGTGACATAACATTGTGAGAGATTGACCATTTCATTATTGAAAAGAAAGGTTAGTTGAAAAAATTAGATGTGGCTTAGAATTTTGGATTTTCCTTACGTCCAGAATTTTTGCTCAGATTCTTTTCCAGGACAGGATGGAATGTTGAAAGTATTTAACAAACTATCCTCAGATCATAAATGTCAGAAAATGAACAATGTAAAGAATTCATGGGTACACAGAAAAGTCAATAGATAGTGGTTGAGGAGTTAACCAGAAGCACTTGATTTTTTTTATTTTATTTTTTTTTATTGTAGGGGAAGTGGTTATCTTCCCTTTGCCCATTTTTTTCAGAGTAAGAAATAAATTACACATTTTATAGTGATTTGAACTTCTACTTCCTCATCCTAGTAAACACCAATGGAAACATCTGCCCTTGCAGTGCAGGTTCTGTCATGATATCCAATAACAGACATGCATATTGTACACTTTTCCAGTTTAACTGTTCCAGTTGCACCATTTTGTGAGGGTTTCCTAACTACTTGTTTTGCTTTTGAGAATAGGACATATATTAAACAACCTACAACATGCATCCTTACTACAAGCATTGTCTGTTTTCATTTTTTCTTTTTTCCTCAATTTCCTCTATTTTTTTTCTTTTTCCTCTGTTTTTTTCTAAAAATAATTTTTAAAAACACCAACATTTCAGACTTAACACTGTGACTATAAGCAAGTAAAACAGACTTAGGGGCAGATGACTGCATGGACCTTCAACTACATTATTTTACAATCTCCCTTTGACTGCATATAGGTGGCATTTCTGTATGATTTCTACTTATGTTATAATTTAATTAGGAAAATGAGTTTCTTTTTGGCTTGTTTGTTTGTTTGTTTTGGTTTGGTTTTAGTGCTGTTCTATTGCTATTCCATATTCAATATATATTGCTAGAATTAGTCACCTGGTAGCACGAAGTTGCTTTTGCTCAGCTGCTATTGAGCTCTCCATGGAACAATGGAAGATTTTCTTCACTTAATGTAAAAAGCTATTGCAATTTATTTTCACATTTTGATAGCTCCAATAAAATTCATCTTTGTGCAAGACAACTGTCAATCCTCAAGACAAAAATTAAAAAGTTGGATTGGTAATGGAAGCAATACAGTTTCTTTACAAATTGTTTGTATTTTATTTCCAACAACTTGTAGAGACTATAGCTGTAAAGTGTGGAAAAAAAGTATTATATTCCTACAATTAAAACTTTTCTACTTGATGAGAGACCATCTGTCTGCGTTTGATAATCCATGCATTGTAAGGGTATTTGAATTGATCTGTACTGAATTTCTAAAGTGGAAAGCTGAAGTATGAGGGTTAGTACCTTGCGAGCAAGCATTGCCTTGGGCAAGGGAAGCTGTTCTTGTGGGGATGCAGCAGAGGATCCTCACATGTTTAATCTGCTGTAATAGCACTTGTCTGTATTCTCAACACTTCTCTGGACCCAGATGAGACATGAGCTTCAAAACCATCTCATGCCACTTAGTTAGTCATTCTTTCCCTGGTTAGTGCTTTTATAGGGATTTCATTGAAAGTTTCCCCCAAACTGAACATAAATGGAGTAATCCTACAGTAAGACAGATGACTACACTTCATCCTTTTCCTGCATAAAGCACAAAGAGAATGACGTGGAATTTTTGCAGTTAGTATTCTAGATTTCCTACTAAGTACGGTGAATTACCAGGCTGTATAGTACAGCCTCGAAAACCATTTCCTGACTCTCGTCTGTTGCTGTGAGAGAGGGATGCATCATGCTTACATTACCACCAGCGTCATGGTGAACCACCGCTCACCCACAGCCCCGGGTACTCATGCTACCACTGGAAATACTCTCTACCATGCACATTACTAATTCGCCCGGCATGGCTGCAGCGTGCACCTGTGCTCTGCCTCAGCCCTGATGATGCCGTGCTGCCTTTTCGCACTGCGGTCATTTATCCCGCGCTGGGTTTGATTCCGCACTGCGTAACGGGCAGAGTGAGTGGACATCAAACCCAGCGGCAGAAATGTGGTTTTCCTCCACCCGGCCTGAGCATGAAGCGCCAAGCCGGACCGCTGAGCGGGTATGGAGGTTTCTGTGAGAAGGCTGCCACTTGGCTCTCTGAATTTTGAAGGCTTTGAAGGCTCCGTTCCTGCTCGTAATGCTTAAGCTGGGGTCTAGCGGAGCACGGGCCAGCCTTGAACCAGGCCACAATTTTGTGCCGCCATGCACAGCGCTGCAAGGCTGTGAGCAGAAGGCTGGAAACACCACCAAATAACCCCGAAGTGCCAATGTTAGAACTGTGAACTCTTAAAAGCCCCTCAACGGGAGGCGGGGGTCGCTGCGGGCCACGGGGAGACCCCTCGGAGACCTCTGTGGGGCGGCGGGGCTGGGGGAGCGGAGCGGAGCCGGGCTGCCCCTTCAGGGCTGCCCCCTCAGTGCTGCCCATTCCCCCTCGCCCCTCAGAGGCCGGGGTGGGACCCGAAGAAGGACGAGGGACAAGGGGAGCCCCGGGCCAGCCCTGACCGGCCCCACGGCGCGGGAGGGCGGTAGCGAGCCGGGCCCGGCCGGGCGGAGCCGCCACAGCCGGGGCGGAGCGGGGGCGACCGCGGGGGCTGCCGGGGGGCCGGGGCCGGCACCGGGAGCGGAGGTGAACGGGGATGGAAGGGGGGGAGCAGCGGGGGGGGACGGGGGACGGCATCGCCTTGGCCGCCCCTCAGCTGGGGAGGGGAAGGGAAAGGCAGCAGGAAAATGTCCGCCCCCGCTGCAGCGGGAAACTCCGGCTGCCCCCCTCAGGGAAACGCCACGGGTGTCTCATGGCACGGCCGAGGGTCCCCGCTGAGGGTCCCGGGGGTCCCCGGGGGTCCCCGAGCAGCCGTGTGAGGTGCAGGGGGGGCCGTGGGGCCGGGCCGCTGCCGCCGGGGGTTGCCTCGTGTCGGGATGGGGCTGGGGCCGTGACGCCGCGAGAAACGGGGAATGGAAAGTAACGATAAATAAAACATGTATAACAAGGGGCAGTGGCATAAAGCGCTTTTCTCTTACTGGTACTTAAAGGGCTTTTTTGTTGTTATTTTTGAATGGCTGGGAAACGGCGTGGCCTGGCCCTGAGGTTTGAGTCGAGCTCCTCAGCGCTGAGGGGGTTTGGCTTTCACGCGTCCTCTGCCTTGAGCCATAACTGGGGAACCTTGGAGTGTTTCTAACAATACACACACTGAAATAACCGTGTTGTCTCCTTTCAGGGATACTCAGGGATTTCACTGTCTCCAACTTTCATAGAGCTTTGTTTTACAGGGTTTGCGTTGCTGACTGCGGAAGAGCAGAAATTCCGCAGAAATGGCAAGGATTGAGAAAATGAGCATCCTCGGCGTGAGGAGTTTTGGCATAGAGGATAAAGACAAACAGATTATCACTTTCCTTAATCCAATGACTATTCTGGTGGGACCAAATGGTGCAGGAAAAACGGTAAGATTTACGTGATTGTTTTCATGCGCCAAGTAACTCTGAAAACCTTGAAAATACAAAGAATGATTTCAACAGCAAGGTACAAATATTAGAAAAACCTTGCTGTTTACTGTAAATGTTGTATTAGCTTACGTTATTAGAGATCTGCTTCTTATCCTGGGCTTTGCAGGGCACTACTTGGTGTTTTTCATAGGAAATTGATCAAGGTGCTGACTAAAACTGTTTTTGCAAAGTACCATGTTCTCATGGTACTGAAAAATAAAGTGTCATTTCTTATTTCTCTCTCCCTTCATGTTTATCTTATTTGTAAATGTTTGGGCTGTCACTGTGTTTTGTTTCTAGTCTTCCTTGGTTATTCTTAATCGTCATTCTAATTATATACTTGTTTTTGTTTTCTTAGACTATCATTGAGTGCCTTAAATATGTGTCCACTGGAGATTTTCCCCCTGGAACCAAAGGAAATTCATTTGTTCATGATCCAAAGGTAAAAGCCACAGTGGTTAGATTTAGTGCACGTTTACTCCTCAGTAAAATACTTACTGTACTCACACAGGGCTGTGATGAAAACAGGGATGCTCAAGTATTAGGCAGACGTGAGCTGACCATACTGTCTCAGGAAAAACAGAACTGGGGGGACTGGAACACTCCACATCTGGGAAGTCATGTATTCCTCTGGGTGTTGAGAAGAATTTCTAATACTTGTTTCCTTGTTGTCATTTGTACTGAAGGTTGCCCATGAAACTGATGTTAGAGCTCAGATTCGATTACAGTTTCAAGATGTTAATGGAGAGCTTGTAGCTGTCCAACGATCCATGGTGTGTACCCAGAAAAACAAGAAAACAGAGTTTAAAACACTTGAAGGGGTCATTACTAGAACAAAGTAAGTTTAATTATATCTTTTTTTTTTTTTTTTTCTTTCTGTAATGTGAAGAACAGTTTGGGTTTTGTATATTTTATGTATAAGATGAGAAAAATTCATAACGTGCTCTCTGAAGTTCCTGCCTGTGTTCTTAGATGGAAGGTCTGGAGTTCCATCGTTTGATCTATTAGTTGATTCAAAAATACTAACATTTGATAGCCACTATACTAAGAGCTACGTATATCAATTGACTTACATTAATTTGAAAATTGTATTACTGATGCTCTAGTTTGAAAGTAATCTTGTTTGAAATGCATAAGCTTTATTTCCTTTAGCACCATTTTAAGTTTCAGGATATGGTCAGTCCATGTTTACCTTCAGTTTCCCCTTTTTAAGAAATGTGTTCACTTGGCTTTAAACAAAATCAGTCTTACTCCCTCTGGTGGTTCTGCATAGATTTTTTAACATGTAGCAACATTGACTGAAAACATTTGCTGTTAAAATGGTAATTGTAGACTTAAAAAACTGTTACTCTGTTTTGTAACCAATGCAATACAATGTGCTTATACAGATTTAAATAAGCTGTTTGTTTGTTTGTTTTTAAAGAATTTCTAGTAACTGCTTTGTGGATTTTCTTTATCTGTGCTACATAGGCATGGTGAGAAGGTCAGTCTCAGTTCTAAGTGTGCAGAAATTGATCGAGAGATGATCAGTGCCCTTGGTGTTTCCAAATCTGTGCTCAACAATGTTGTTTTCTGCCACCAAGAAGAGTCCAACTGGCCATTAAGCGAAGGGAAGGCCCTGAAACAAAGATTTGATGAGATCTTCTCAGCAACAAGGTTTTTCTCTTTACTGGAATTGAATAAAATTAAATAAGAAACTGTCTTCTCTAGTAGTGTAGGTGTTAAAGAAAACATCTGTGGCATCAGTATTGCTGTATTGCCTGTAGGATCTGAAATTTGTTTTTTTTTTTTGTTTTTTTTTTTTTTAAAGGTATATTAAAGCACTGGAAACTCTCCGTCAGGTACGACTGAAACAAAGCCTAAAAGTAAAAGAGTGTCAGACAGAGCTGAAGTACCTAAAGCAGAATAAAGAAAAAGCACAGGAAATCCAGGACCATCTTAACAATAGGGAAGCTCAGCTGTCTGCTTCTAAGGAGAATGTAAAATCTATTGAGAGTCAGCTGGATCCTTTAAAGGTAATTTGAGTGATGTTTACATTAAGATTTTAGTATAAAACAGCACATAAGGTTTGTTTGTTTGTTTGTTTTAAAAAAGGAACACAGCAAAATTTGAAAGCTGGAGGAATTTCCTGATTAAAATCTTGCAGTTTTATGTTGTTATCTCACCTTCTATTCTGTGGCAGAATTAAGCAACAAACCTGACAGATGCTGCTCTAATCTGTAAACAGTTATGGGAGGTTTAAAACATTGTCTGTGGAACTGTTGTAACAGCACTGATGTTTTTTTTTGTTTGTCTGTTTTGTAGCTTAATTTAAAATGTCTTTCAAATTTGTATGTTAACTATAAAACTATTATGAATTATAACTAAAGCTAAATGATTTTTTTTTTTTTTTCAAAATAATAATGGTGAAGTTTTACAGTTTAGAGTAAAGTGTTGTATAGAACATTTTATTATGGGATTTGTAAACTAGTGAGATATTAAGGTCTCTTCCAACCTAAATGACTCTATTATTCTATGATCCTTTCCTTTGCAGTGTTCTCTGGCAGCAGTTGAAAAGAATCTCATGAAAGTAATGTTGCTAGACAACGACGTAAAAGCTCTGGAGAGCAGGAGGAGGCAGATGGCTAAGGATAATCAAGATCTGCAACAGAAGATGGAAAAGGTTTCCTTTTAAATTCCATGTTGTCATCCTTTCTGCAGAAAAATCAAAGTCTGCCTTTTGCTACCATGTGAACTGTGTATTTTATTATGCACTAGATGCTGGTTATGAACACTTCCAAAGGCCAAGTAGCTCATTTGATAATATGAGATACGCAGCTTTATGGTACGGTATTTGTAGCTAGTTTCTGTGTAATTCGGATGTAAGAGTTAAATTGCTGTTTGTAACTGATCCCTCCACCATAGATTAGCTTGCCAGGAAGAGAAATACTGACAAAAGTTATAGTAATAATGCCCTGCAATGTGGAACTTGAAAATACCTGCCTCTCACAATATGTTCATGATAGGCAGCACTTGTTTTAGCCAGCATGGAATGTCTTCTGACACTGATTCTGTTCATGTCCCTGGAGGGTTTTTTATTTATTTTTCTTAAAATAGTAAGTAGTTTTTATTCTTTTGTTGTGGTTGTGCAGGGGCGTTTAAAATTATTTTGACAGATGAACAAAAATGCTTTAGGATAGTGGTAAAAATTTAGATGAACTTGTCTTATCAGCATATGAAAAATAGTTGTTTTTTTTTCAGTTTTTGCTCATAGTATGTTTGATTTTTCTTAATGTAAGTCTTAGCATAGAAATTCTTTATGAGAGGTGTTATTTTATTTCTTGGATTCTGTTATGGTAAAGCCTGTAATAAACATTAGATTATTTTTAACTGAGTTCAGTTAAAAAGTTAAGTTTATTCTGTATTTTATTTGGTGTACAGGTTTTTCAAGGAACGGATGAACAGCTAAGGGATAGATACCAGAACCACCAGAGAACAGTGAAGGAGAAGGAGAAGAGATTATCAGACTGTAAGCGTGAATTAGATAGGGCCATTAAAGAATGCCAGAGGTTTAACAGTGAAAAGTCAGAACTACTCGTTGAACGAGGTATGTTAGATGTGATCTATAACTTTGTATTTATGTTTAAAGCAATTAAGATCTGAAATAGAATGACTGATAATTGAAGATGTTTGAATGGGACAAACTCCCTGAAATGCGTGTTAGTTTTAGGTCAGTTGCACAACATGGTGTGGGGAATCTCACAGGTAATCAAACCTCAACATCTTTCCCCTGGATTTTTTTTAATGTGCTTTTTTTGAACTGTAATTACAACATGAAGTTTGTTTGTTCTTAAGTGTACCATCTTCTACAGAAATATTCAAAATTGATCATTACTGATGCCATAAAACTATGTCCAGTCTAGCAGTTTACAGCACATTTGTTTTCACAGTCTGAGCCTGTACTTTGTCTAAGTGATGAAAATGTCTGCTAGCCAGTTGTGATTGTGTAAGTGTAACCAAGAAACCTGTGAAAGCAGAATTCTTGGCACTCCCACCCTCACATGTGAGGTCTGGGGACTACTCAGAGGGCTTTAGGACGGTACTCTTCTGTATATCCTATATTCTCTTTTAGATGGACTGTGGGAATTGCAGTAAAGCAAATTGTAGTAGTTTAAACACAGATTTTAATATATATAATTAATAGATATTTATATAATTTATTTATATAATAGTTATTTCTATATAATTAATAGTTAACAGAAACAGTAATATTTTAAGCTATAGCTTGTTTTTAACACTTTAAATGGTTCAGTGTAGAAGATCTTAAGGAAATAGTTGCAATTGACCTCGAATCCTAAATGTATGTTCTCATTTTTTGAGGGGTTATGTTATTTTTTTTAATTTTATTTTATTTTTGTGCAGGTCGTCTACAACTGCAAGCAGATCGTCACCAAGAACACATCAAAATGAGGGATTCATTAATTCAGTCTTTGGCAGCCCAGCTAGAATTAGATGGTTTTGAGTTATCACCTCTTAATGAAAGACAGATTACCAATTTTCACAGGTTATTGAAGGAGAGACAAGCGAGAGATACAGAAACTGCAAATCACTTAATGGTAAGGATTTTGTCATTTTAGGATTGTGTTATAATTCCATGTTAGTTGTTAGTCTGTTATTAGTCCATATGTGTCTTTATGGTCCTGGGGGAAAATAAATGAAGCCATTTTTTTTTTCATCTAGTATTCTTCAATATGGCTTGCTTGAACCTTTCTGTGAAAGTTAATTTTGGAACTAAGAGTGGTCATTGGGTGATCTGAATTGCAAAAGCTACTGAACAGGCAGTTCTGCAGATACTTTTTTCTCAACTGCCATCTCAAGCAGGTGGGTCAGTGACACTAAAAAGCCTGAGGAAGAATTTCAATGGGCAATTGTTAAGAAAACAAGCGATGTTGTTTTGAAGTTATCTTCAAAATGGAGTTGCTGTCAGACAACACTACCATTATGCATCTGCATTTTTGTATTGCTGCATTTTAGCGGGATTTTTTTTTACATATCTAAATATTTCAATTTCATGCATTATAATGGTGAATATTTGCATACTATTGTAAGAAGCCATTTTAAATGCTGTGTTTTTCCTGTGAGTGAATTAATATATTATTGTTCACTTCTTTCAGAGAGAATTTGCACAAAAAGAAACGATGAAACAAAAACAGATAGATGAAATAAGAGATAAGAAAACTGGATTAGAAAGAACCATTGATCTGAAATCAGACATCCAAAATAAGAGACAAGCGGAACTGAAGAATGTAAAACATGAATTGCAGCAGTTGGAGGGGTCATCAGACAGAATTGTGGAATTGGATGAAGAGATTGTCAAGACAGTAAGTTAATGTAATTAAAGATTTCTACAGGTTTGAAAGTTTTTACAAGTTGTGAAAAGCATGAACAACTTGGTACAGTATTGTATTTCAGAACTCTGCATCCATTGTCTGCTTTATGTTTCCTATACCAGCATCACAGCCTTTGGCATCGTGCATGTATTCTTTATAGATCCTGGAAGTGTTATTCCTGTAACAGCTAATGATACTGCTGCTGGACAGTTTTTAAGAGCTTTTTTTTCTGATTTCTTTAGTTAGGAACTTATTGTCTAATGTAATTACATAAGTCTTTTGTGCTTTTGTTTTTTGATTAGGAACATGAACTGGAGAAGGCTGAGAGGAGCAGCAATGTAGAAACACTTGAACTGGAAGTGCAAACTCTGCAAAATGAGAAAATAAACCTGGACAAAGTTCTTCGGAAGCTGGATCAAGAGATGGAACAGTTGAACCTACATACCACAACAATTACCCAAATGGAGATGCTGAAGAAAGACAAAGTAATTTTTCTATCGTCGTCTCATAAGGAAGGGAAACTACATGAATACGGTCCCTTCAAGATTTGTGCATTTTTTTTCCAGATGTTTATAAACATTTGTATGTAAAGCTTCTGTCTGGCTTTATGGAAGCCATTAACCCTGTGAATGCATTGAGTGACATAAACTTAAACATATGAAAATATGTTTATATGAACATGAATATATGAATATGTTTTTATATGAAATTTTAAATGCTTTATTTCCCAAGGCAGACAAAGAGGAACAGATTAGAAAAGTAAAATCAAGACATTCTGAAGAACTGACGTTACTGCTGGGATACTTTCCAAATAAAAAACAACTTGAAGACTGGCTTCATGGCAAAAATAGAGAGATTAATGAAACAAGGGACAGACATGCCAAGCTTAAGTATGTATTAGTTTAATTATGTCTCCAGAAGTATTTATGCAATTATGAATTTCAGTGTTGGAAAGTTTTTAATATAGTTAACATACTTTTACTGTAATTCATCAATATTTATTTAGGTGTCTGCAAAATGAAAGAAAGCATTGTGCAAAATTTGTTTAATATATAGCCAATATAGTTCATGGTAGTTAATAAAATCATCATATTTGAAGTATGTCAGAGGCAACACTAAAAGCAGGTAACAAAATATTCTAATATGTCCTTAATTATTTATACTACCCTAGCTGTGAATGTGAAAGAATGTGCTTTGGGGAAAAAAAGACAGGAGTCTTCTGACTTTCTTAGGAGTTACAGAATGGTTATTAACCATATCATGAACTTATTTGTGATATGGATACATGTTTCTGATTTACATGTATTTCGTTGTAGAAAAGAATATGTCAGAAAGATTAGGTGACATCAGCACACTGTGCAGCGATATGCATTAAACTTCTATAAAATCAAAAAAATGAGATTTGAGGTCTAAGAACAGTCCATAATTGAGAAGTATGGAAGATGAATAGAAGGGTGCTAATGTTTTTTGCTCAATATGTTTTGCTCAATAATGTTTTTTGTTCAATAGTATCTCATAAGCAATAATTAGGGAAGGAAGTAGAAGAGGAAAAGTTAATGATATTCTAGAAAGTCCCTTGTATGGATTTGACATTAGAAATTTGTTTCTCCTCATTAAGCATCTAGGAAGCAGAAAAAGGAATTCAAATGAAACACTTTATGCTGTATTTAGATGAATTGAAAACTTATGCTGTAGATTTCTGGAAAAATCATTAAAGAACTGATGAATAATTCTGAAGTTAATCTGAAATTGGTATTATGGTGTTTTTGTTAATACAGTTTTTTTTTGTTGTTGTTTTTCTGTAATATAAGAATTTATTCATTAATGTTTCAGCAAACAACTGGCATCAGCAGAACAACAGAAGAATTTTATCAGTGCTGAACTAAGAAAAAAAGAAGAACAGTTGTCTAGCTATGAAGCAAAACTTTTTGATGTTTGTGGAAGCCAAGATTTTGACAGTAACCTGAACAAACTTCAAGATGAAATTGAAAAAAGTTCAAAACAGCGAGGTAAATTTATCCGTAGCTCTACTTTTTTCCTCATTTTAATTGTAACCTAGAGACACTGAGACAGTCTGTAACTTGTGGGTATTTATATTTGCAGGACAATCAGCATAGGAACCAATTTAAGATTCAGTAACCTCCCTTTTAAACAATTTTCCCCTATCTTTACTACGTCTTCAATTTCACGTTTAATCAAAATCAGTTGTTTTAACTCAGTTAATTCTCTTACTGTATGTGAATGAAATACTGACTTTTACAAAACAAAAATGTAAATCACAACCCTTACACAACCAAGGATATGTTTGAATGATTGAATCTGCCAGTTATGAAGATGAGTACAGAACTAGACAAGTGGCATGGTTTTGGCCCATAGGGCCTACTGCTAACTGAAAGAAAGTAACTCCAGAAGGAGATTCACAAGTACTTGTTTCTATTGTTAATTGCTGAGGGATGAGTGTAGTTCAATAAAATAGAATAATCCAGGTTGGAGAGAATGTCAGGCTGTGATCAAGGGCACCATTCTGAAAATAGGGACAGAGCTGAATTCAGACCAGGTTGCTTAGGACCATTTTAGTTTCCTATCTTGATGATTTGCAGCTTATAGTTTTCTTTCATTTGTTGTTTTTTTAATGGTAAATATATAATAAGTTTAGATCTGATTATGCACTGTATATTCAACATAACATCTTCTGTTTCTCTTTAAACTAGCTGTGCTTGCTGGAGCCACAGCAGTTTATTCACAGTTCATTACACAACTAACAGAAGAGAAACAGTCGTGTTGTCCAGTTTGTCAAAGAGATTTTCTATCAGAGGCTGAACTGCAAGATGTAATTAGCGATCTTCAGTCTAAGTTGCGTCTTGCACCAGACAAATTGAAGTCAACAGAGTCTGAGCTTAAAAGAAGAGAGAAAAAACGTGATGAAATGATGGGTCTTAAACCAATTAGGTAAAGTACTTCACAGACAATATTGCTGGAAGTCATTTTCTTTTGAATGTTTGTTTTTTGATTATTGAAAATTTTGTTGACATCAAGAAAGATTTATTTTCGGGCTAGGCAATTTGTTCAAAAATCTAACTGCACTTTAATAAATCTTGATTTATATATCCTTTAAAGGTACTTTTTTGTTACTGTCAGGTTTAGTATTCATTTATGATGTTCTTGAAGGAAATCTGTGAGATTTATAGCAGATTCCCAATGCAGTCTGTGTTTTCTTGTGGTTCAGTCAAGTGCAATTCCATCATTTGGGAATGCAGCTCTGTCTCTGATACTGACAATCCATAAAAGATTAGACTGTATTAAATCTCTTATGTAGTTTTTAATTAATTAAAATATTTTTGAAGTTGCAATGTAAAAAAAAAATAAATGTAGACAATGTTTTTTAAAAAAAAAAAAAAAAGAGAGAAGAGGTGCTTACAGTCTTTTCCAATTCCCAGGCTCACTTAATCTGTAATTTTAAAACTACAAAAATTACAGGCAGACTATTTTGTTGCTGTGTCCCCTTTTTTCTTCTCGTTGCCTCCCTCCAAACCATAAACAGCACTAGTCCTAATGAATTTTTGTGAGAGTCCTATTTTTTTTTTTCCTTACCATACAAACAGGATTTAGAGTAGAGCATGCAGTTTCCCTGTCAGTGGGTAACCAGAGGCTCTGGTTTCAAAATATTTGAAGACTGTTATTCTGAAAAAAAATTGAATATATGTTAGAAGGTATACCTCTCTTTCACAAGAGGGCACTCATGTGCAGTGGATTTTATTTTAGCACTGGCTGTAGTTCAGTTGAAAACCGGAAGAGGTTTGTTGGTTGGTTTGTGTTTAGATCTCACCTGCCTACAATGAGGGATTATTACCTTAGCTGGTTATATAACATAAACTCAACTGAACATGGGCAAGCTTAAGGGGATACTATTGGTTCAATTCAGTCTTCTGCTATTCAGTCATATCACAGATTTTGCAAACTTGAATGTCTTGAACTTATGCTGCTGCTTTTAACAAAGGAAGTTTCATGGATTTGTATTTTATTCAAGGCAAACAGTAGTGGAACTCCAAGAAAGGGACATACCAGACTTGAGGAACAGGCTGCAAACTGTGAACAGGGATTTTGCACGCCTGAAGGGTGAGATAGAAGAGCAGGAAACGCTCTTGCAGACAGTTCTGTCTGAGAAGGACGGTGCTAATGCATGTTTACAGGACATAACACTAATGGAAAGGTACCAGGTATGCTCTGTAATTCCTTTCAATATATAAAACGATACTTGCTTGCTGTACATGTAGTTATTCAATAACATATAAACTAAAGCCTGTTAAGCACTAATACGGTAATAATAGGGCTTTACTCTTACTTTTAGGCTGATATTAAGGATGTTGAAAGAAAAATTGCTCAGCAGGAGGCTAAGCTGCTAGGGGTCGATTTAAGTAGAACCGTTCTACAAGTAAGCCAAGAAAAACAAGAGAAGAAACACTTATGGGATACAGGTAGGTCATATAAAATGATGTTTTGTTTTTATATTGAAAATAATCAAACTTGCTGCCAGTAAAATATAAATTTTAGTTTACTTATTTTACATTCAAAATAACCATATTCTAATAGGTTTTGTTTTTTTTTTTGATTATATTAACTTAGTTTGCAGTTAGATCTGTCATAAGGAAGACAAAAAATGTTGTTAGTTACAGATCAACTGTTTTACTGCGTGTGTATTTTCATCTACAGTTACTAGTAAAATTGAGTTAAATCAAAAAATCAAGCAAGACCAGCAGAATCAGATTCAGCAGCTTAAGAGTACAGTTAATGAACTTAGAGCAGAGAAACTTCAGATCTCCAGCAGCATGCAGCGTCGTCAACAACTGGAGGAGCAAATAGTGGAATTAACCACTGAGTTTCAGTCCTTATATAGAGAGATTAAGGTAGGAAATAATTACTAGCCCTTAACTATGTTGTCCTTGAAAAACAAAGAATCCAGTAATATTTAACGTTCTGTAAACATAGCAATTCATATGCATTTTAAAATTTTTGTCCTGTTACACTATGCATATCTCTGGAAATTTTCAGCACTTTATTTAATACAAAACTTTTCAGAGTAATGAACAACATGTAAAAAAAAATTAAGTACGCACATGACTTTTTTTTTTTTATGCACTTGAAAAATTGTTTATCTTTGACAGAATGAGAAAATAAAAAGGGCTTTCTCCAACTGCTTTTCAGGAAGCAAAAGAACAGGTATTTCCCCTACATGAAACTTTAGAAAAACTGCAGCAAGACAAGGAGGATCTAATTAATAAAAGGACTGCAACTAATAAAGAAACACAAGAGAAGGTTTGTTTGCATTTGACATAGTTGGGAGATAGGATTACATGCTGGTTTTGGGGCATGGGTGGAAGCCATGGTAATGAGTTGACTTTTAGGAGACAGCAATTGCTTTACCTAATGCTTTAGATTTGTGGAGCTTTTAGGGAAGAAAAGGAACATAACCAAGTCAGGAAATCAACTCAGTTGTGACTAACTTTTGGTGGTCTTATCAAAAAGCTTCTAGGGACATTTGGCAATATTTAGTGTGACGTGTAGTGCTAAAAGCCCTATCTAGTAGGTCTAGAGGAACAGCAATGATGGTTGTGACCTTTCCTTGGCAAGGGACACACCTGTCTTTCTCAGGGCAAATGGCCCTCTTATGTAAGCACAAATGAGTGATTTACCATTTGTTTTGGAAAACAGTTTCATGGTAATAAGGAGCATCTGGATTTCAAAAGTTGAAGTCTTTTGTTGGTAAATTAAAGGGAGTTATGAAATGAATCGTACCTTAGAAATAGTGTTATCCAGTTATCTTTTATACATGTCACATCAGTTCTTGGACATCCGACTGCAATTCATTTGAAATCTTTTCGCTGCAGATAAATAGCATAAAAGAGAAAGTTAAAGATATAAACAAGTACATGAAAGAAATCGAAAGCTATATTCAAGAAGGAAAGGAAGACTACAAGAAGGTAACCTAAAAAGCAATCAATAAAAAGGTGCTTTTAAAAGTGTTTTTGTATATAAATAATATACCTTTTTATTTTTATAGCAAAAGGAGTCTGAACTTGATGAAGTAAACTCTCAGTTAGTTGCCTGTGAGAAACAGAAGGAAAAGATAAGTAAAGAGATGGAAATTATTCGACAAGATATTGACACTCAAAAGGTAGGTTTATTGTTTTAGCATAAGGTATATTTTGCATTTATACCTGAAGTGATTTCTGGCATTGGTTTAATTCCGTGTAGGCTCATATTGATACAAAGTTTGTCTCCTCTTGATGTACTTAATGAGTTGTTAGTCAGAATAGCCGCTATATGTGCATCAGGCTGAAAAAAATCCTGTGATTTACATATGCAAAAATTGATGCATTTTAGAAAAAAGAATTATCTCTAAGTACAATTTTGTGGTATTTCCTAAAGGGGTAAGTCTGTTGTGACAATAACCACTGTTTTCAAAACTAGCTTTGTGTGGAAGATACCTATCTACTGAAAGAAGACCGCTGTGAGGTGATTCTAATTGCAGGTCCCAAAAGTTGTTAGTCACTCCAGATTTTCTTGTGTGCTTTAAATCATTATGTATGTATTTCAAACCCTATTTACATTCTTTATAGGAAAGATATCTTTCCCCACTCTATCCCACTATCTTACCTGTAGAATTGAGAATAGGGGAAAATGTGAAATCTCACCCCAAATGACTTGCCCCATTTGAACCACCGACTACTGTTCACACACAGGATCACTGTTACGTTCACCTATGACAATAAATATTGTAAATATTATTTCAGGTTGAAATATGAAATGATAATCGTGATTTGCATTATACTAGGTTTCTAGTGCAAAGTGAGTTCTTACTATGGTACTTTTCAGTGCTGTCAATTGTTTTATGCTTGTAGCAGGTTTTAGAGTTGTGCAGAGTTTATACTTTGTTATTGAGCATCGATATATTGAAACATCATAGAACTTCTTGCTTTCTGTGGAGACAGATACAGGAAAGGTGGCTGGAGGATAATCTGACTTTGCGGAAGCGGAATGAAGAATTAAAAGAAGTTGAAGACAATATAAATAGACTTATGAAGGAGATGGGAGAAATGAAAGTCCCGCAGATGAAAAAGTAAGCGTTTTCAAAACACAGCAGCGTGTTTTGCATAAGAATTCACTAAATATCTGAATATAATACTCACTGTGTTTTAGTGTTTCCTGTGTTCTTAGTGTGTACCTTTCTCCCCATTCATGTAGACTACTTCCTCCCTCAAACTCGTGTTTGCATAATATTCCCATGACAACATAAATGACTCAGTGAAATTATGTAGCTCTAGCTACAAATGCACACAAGTATATACCTGTTCAAATCTAATCCGTTTGTTTTAAAGACTTCCACTGTTAAGTCTGTATTTAAAAAGAAACTGATGTCTCTGGATAAAAGTGTTTTATCTTCAGTGTGCTCAAATAGGTCTCAGCTGCAAATCATTTCAGTATTTTAATGTTAATTGTTTAGATAATAAACACTGATGAAAAGGAATTATCCTAATTCAGTTTCTTATGTGCAAACTATTTATGTAGCTTTCTAGATGCTACTAGACTGTTCATTGCATTTTTTTTGCTCAGTATCCTGATGTAATTCCTGCAATTAAATCTAATTTATACCTCTACATGGTGCACTTTCATCTTTGATAGGATTAGTGAATATTAGTCAGAATGGTGACTTTAATATGTTTTTAAAACTTAATATGTTATATTGCTTATAAAAACAATAAACATATGTTTAAATAAACATAAGCATATTTTAAATGTCTTAGTTCGAGTAATTTTAACTGTTGCAATCTATATATACAATAGAATGAGTTGCTAACATAAACTAAAAATTAGAACCTTGACTAAAATATAGCGAAACACTAAATACAGAAGTCTCGTGTATCATTTGTGGTTTGACAGTGAACAAAAAAATTTAGAGGAGAAAATAGAAGCTCTGAAAAGAAACCATCATGTTGCACTTGGCCGACAGCGTGGATTTGAGGAAGAGATTGTTCGGTTTAAAAAGGAACTTCGAGAGTCACAATTCAAAGATGCAGAGGAAAAATACAGGGAGATGATGATTGTTATGAGAACAACGGAGCTATTGAACAAGGATTTGGACACTTATTACAAGGCTCTTGATAAGTAAGTACTGTCGTATGAGGATAACTCTTTTTTTCAGTTTTCATTACTGCCTTGGTGCAAAAGCAACTTGCAATTTCAAACATCCTGGTTTAACTTTTAGAAATAGTAAATTAACATAACTTAGAGGTACATAATTATTTTTCTTTATAAAATCAAATACCTAAGTATTAAGATAGAATGTTGTACCTTGCTATGTTACTTCTATTGTTTTTTATATTCATCCCAAAAGTCCAGTTGCCGTAGCTTTTTTATTTTTTAATGCCTCCAGAAGAGAACTGATTCCTAAAAGCAAAGTAAATTAATGAAAATGTGTTGCAAACTGCACAGGATTGTTAGAGTATAGGAACTCTGTAAAGTATATAATACATACATAAAATAAATGAGGGACCTTTTTTGAGTACTGATTGTACATGTTAGGACACAATTGCAATACAACAAGTCAAATTGAGAGAGAGAATAGAGAAATGAAGCCAACACATCACCATTGTTAATCATCAGATTGTTAACAAATGTGAACGAAAACATACAGTGCTTTTCCCTGCCTTCTCTCCCACTCCCCCCATGCATTGTTCACTTATAATTATGGAATTGCAATGAGCTAGTTGCAATAATACTAGGTTGGTGCTCAGTGGCAGTTAGAAATAAAAGTTGAGTATTAGGAACAAAATAGAGAATGAGAGAAAAATATCTGGCCACCATAAAAGCTACAAATTCAGAATACAATTTTGGTCTCCTCTATTAAAAAGGACATAATAAGTCTGGAAAAAGGAGCACAGAGAGCAGTAATGTAGTTAAAGGTACAACATAACTCTCCAGAAGAGAAGCTAAATAGATTAGAAGTTTCCATGTTGAAAAAAAGTGACTGAAGAGGGATGATAAAGGTTTCTTAATTTCTTGAATAGTGTGGAGAAGGGAAAAAGGGAATGATTGTGAAAATACCAAGCAGTAGTTCGAAATACAAGGTAGTACTTTTTCTGGCAACACATAATAAAGCTGTGGAACCCATAATTCACTGGTCTATTTGGAGGCTAAGCTCTAAATGCATTTGAAAAGATTGTATGAATTCAGAAAGACAGGTCTCAAACGCTATTAAATACAGAGGTCTGGAGTACCCTGCTTTAATCGTTTTTAATGATAAAATAAATATAGTTAGTATTTGGATTTAAGCCAATCCAAAATTTATTTTGTGAAGATTTAAATTGTACAGAGCATGTGTAATTCTTCCCTTTCAGCTTAAATGGAAATGCACTCCAAGAATTTCCCTTTTAGAATTCAGAATCTTTTGTATGGTATCAAATCATCTATTGTTTCTATTTAAGGCAAAACAGGAAATCAGTCTTGTAATTTCAAGAAAAATAGATAAGCATCACTTATTGGTAATCGTCTGAAAAATCAGTGAGACAAAATGTTAACTCTAATGGCCAGAGATTGAAAGCTGTGTATGTAGCTGGGAAAAGCAACATTTGTATGCTCTTCTGTGCTATCTGTTGATCTTTGTTGATTTAATATTTACAGGTTTTTGTTAAATATTCATGAAGAATGCATTCTTGGGTTTAATCAACAGTAGAAAATGCTTTATTCATTATTCAGACATAACAAATCATATTAGAGTTGAGACTTCAGTATTCCTCACAACAGGTGAAAATAATTCCTGTAAAAGGGAGGAGATGGGAAAAGTGTGTGTGTGTATATATATACATGAAGTCAATTTCAGAATTACTTTTGAATACTGCCATATTTTTGGAAGAAAAAACATTGGCAGAAAGCAAGCAAGCATTTTTTTTTTTTCCTTACAAAGCGCTATTTGTTTAAAAAGTTAGAAACGTAGCACAATGTCCTTTTGGAATGCTTTTACGAGGAATCATCTATTATTGAACTAAAGACATGTAGACATGATGGTTTCAGGATATCATGTTGAATCAGGGAAATGAAATAAAAAAATATTAGTGACACCCTATGTTACTCTTGCCACTGAAGGTAGCTCTAATCATAACATCTCTTTAGGTAATTACAAATTAAATTCTTGATAGAGAATTCTCTGCTCCAAGGAAACTTCACTGGCTCTCCTTTCCTACTGAGACTCAGTTATCTGCACTGCAGGGTGGTGGGGGACTGGCAATGAGTAACACTATTTTTATTTTGGAAGGCTTTAATATCAGATTCTTCTTGGAGGTCTGAAAATATGCCTTACACATAAATTATAAATCTCCTTAAAAAAAATAAAAAAATAAAAAAATAAAAAATAAAAACCTTTACCGAGTGACTGATTACAAATCATTGTGTCTTTGTTACTCTCCTACTTCTTGAGATGGAGTTGTTTGTGAGAGTAGAAGTATTCACATAACAGAGTGTGTTTGATCTTTGTACATTTCTGCATTCAAAATGAACTAGTAGTTACTGTAATTTTAGTCAAAGTATTTAGAGAATGAAAAGTGAGCTCCCGCCTTCCCTAAAGCTCCTATGAGTCCATAGCAGTCCATGGTTGCACCTATAAAAATCTGCAATTTTTTTTTTTCCTGTAGAGCAATAATGACATTTCATAGCATGAAGATGGAAGAAATCAACAAAATAATTCGTGACCTTTGGAGAAATACCTACAGAGGACAAGGTACATGTGGGTTTGTTTGTTTATTTGTTTGTTTGTTTGTTTTCACAGTTTTGTCCATATTAATTTTATACCGAGCACTGCATAGTGAAAAGTGTTTGTTCAAACTATGGAAAATCCAGGATATGAAAATGGTTGGTTCCATTCTAAAGGCTGCATCTGTTGGTCCCCCCTATAGTCTCCTTTTTATTACATGTTACGTGGGTAGTTATATGATAAATAGAAGTAATTTTCCCTTTTCCATGTTTTCTATAGTTGTTTCCTTGAGTCAGGGGAGTTGCCTGGGCTTATTTCTTTAATTTTGGAAAAAATTAATTTCAAATTTTTATCTATTAGTAGGAGTTATGAGTAAGGTGGGTTTTTTTTTTTTTTTTGTAGTTACTGTATGTTGTAGCTCTCAATTATGTTTATTCCAATGCTATTTTAAAGATCTTTTGATAAGGGAAAAACTGTTTCTTTTTCATTTTCAGATATTGAATATATAGAAATTCGCTCTGATGCAGATGAGAATGTTTCAGCAGCTGATAAGAGAAGAAGCTACAATTATAGAGTAGTAATGATAAAGGGAGATACAGCACTGGATATGAGAGGAAGATGTAGCGCTGGGCAAAAGGTAATAGAGCTTTTTTTTCTTGTACGTCATAAACAGGATTTTGAAAGCTGCAAGAGTGACACATCGTAAAATGAATCCGGTAAAGAAGTGGCTCCAACTCAGATTTACATTCAGTAAACATGACTGCATCTGGATTATGCTGCCAGTATGCAGTATATGATTGGGAGCATCCGAACCCTATTTTGGGGTGTCCAAATTCCTTGTTTCGGTTGGCAATTGGTCTGAGTCTGTAGGTGTGAAGGGTTCAGCCTTGCCGCGTTCTCAAGTTCATCTAGTCTTTTTCTTGCTAGTTACATCTGAAGTTCCCATAGCTGTAGGTCTATTAACTTGCTCCTGATTTTTTTTTCCTTCTTGAGGGCTGATCCTTTGTCATCTTTTCACAACTGTGTCTGTTTTGAAGTATGCTCAGACCTCTTTTTTCCCCAAATTACACTACTCCCACCTCCTACTGAATATAAATAACTTTTCAGTTCATGTCACCAAAAAGATGAACGTAGAAAGTGACAGAAATACCGCCAGGACTGCTCTTACTACTTCTCTGCTGTAACAATATCTGTCCATCCTTTGTGCCTTCTACAACATAAAGAGAACACTGGAGAACTCTCCCCTACAGGCTCACAGAGCCTGTCGCCTTTGCACAAGGTGCCAATGACTACCTAGGCCAAGCACACTGTAATTGTGAGGGAGATACCTTCTCCTTCCTCTTCTGCAGTGGGAGCTGGAACTCTTTGGCTCCCTTTCCTCTGCACCAGCTGAAAGGGCTATGGTTGCAACAGATATAAATCTCTTTGATAGCGAGGAAGAATCGCTATTATCTGGAGTAATATCTGCCTACTTACTTACCTCCAAGAGTAGCAGTTCTCACTGTGTCACACACTGCATCAGAGTTTCACTGGCAGCCAGGCCTTCAGCTATCTCCTCTTCTCACTTTTGCCTGACAAGATGGTATTGACAGTAACAGAAAATGAAATCGAGGAATACAACAAGATGGTGCACAGTATTTTTAAGCGTGTCCAGCAACACCAGTGTCTTGAAAGGATATTCTGTGAGAAGATGTGTGCTATATTGTTGCTTGAATGTGAAAAATGCTGTCAAATTAATTCCCACCTGAGTGTAGAAGTGTACTTGTTTTGAAAATTCCATACTAATATTGGGGGAAATCCAAAACTTCATATAAAACAGCAATATAGGCAAAAAATGTCTTCTCCTAAAGTAGTCTAGGATGTTATGCTAGAGTCCTATGTAAATGAGAGTGAAACTTGTTCACGGTTTCTTAGCTTATATTCTGAGAATTATTCTTTGATCATGAACTATGATGCCAGCAGTCATGATCTTTGGAAAGTATTTTTTGTAGCACAGTTTCCATCAAGTGTTCTGTAATTTTCACTAATTCATGAGATCTAATAAAAACACGATTAGGCCTGCTAATACAAGACTAGTTTGTGAGTTGTTCAAATTACTATCTTCAGTTTTATGAAGGAGTCAGGAGTTCTGTATTTCAAACTGACTGATGCACATACAAATTTCCACCATCTCCCTGCTAATAGGATGGGGTTTCAACAGAGTATAGGAATAATGCTGATGGCAATGTTGTAACATTCTTACGTTGGGCTGGAATCCTGAATTTCAATAGCTCTGGGATTTTGAGAATTTGACTGCTCAGGTATGTTTCCAATGTTATGTTGTAGAAGGGATCTTTCGATTCAAACCTGCAGTTTTAATGTATTTTTTCAAATCTAATTAGTTATCATCATTTTGTGAATTATGTAGACTTTAGTCACAGTTTGTAATGGCATTAAAAATAACATATTAGACATCCTTTCTCTATAAACACTCTGAAGAGTGCTTTTTCTTTTTCCCTTAGGTGCTTGCTTCTCTTATTATTCGTCTTGCTCTAGCAGAAACGTTCTGTCTCAACTGTGGCATATTGGCACTAGATGAGCCTACTACCAATCTTGATCGAGAAAACATTGAGTCTCTTGCACACGCCCTCGTGGAGTAAGTAATCTCTTCTTGTGAAGCTTGGATATTTTTCAAATTTTAATGTTAGTGATTGGTGTTAGGAAGTGATTTTATTTCAAGCTGACCTATCTTTGTTGACATACGTTGATATACATGCAAAGCAGTAGCTTTAGATTCCCTTTCCTTTATCTGGATGAGGAAAAAATAATTTGTATTTTGTTGTTGCTGTTTTTTTTAATATGGGTAAAAAGAGGTGCTGATCTACATTAGATTGCTTGATACTCATGTAGTTTTCAATAGTTAAATATTTTTATACAAGTTCACTAAAACTAGACAGCAATATAGATTGAATTACACTGAATAATATCTTTTTGTAGGATAATAAAAAACCGCACAAAACAGCGTAACTTTCAGCTTCTGGTGATAACTCATGATGAAGATTTTGTTGAACTGCTGGGCCGTTCTGAATATGTGGAAACCTTCTACAGGATACGGAAGAACGATGACCAGTGCTCTGAGATCATGAAATGCAGTGTCAGCTCCCTTGGCTCATATGTTCATTAGCATTTCAAGTAATTAGGTATTATAGACTGGCTTAGCTGCCAAACTTAGAGGTCAGAGGAAGACATCTGAAAATGTAGCTCCTTCATATCATATAGTATCATGAAGATTTTAGCTCAAGTCTGAAACTATTACATTTTTAACCTTCGTATCTATGTACTTCTGCATCTGGGTTCAAGTCTCACCATGAGTTGAGAGACTGTAAGTGAATACAGGGCAGTTAACTTTTAGGTGTATTTTATATTTTAAAAGAAAAAATAAAGTGTTGTTCTTGGTGTATGTCCTGGTCTGGATCTAGATGCACATTCTTTGGAACAGCTCTAGATCTGTCGGTACAATAGAGTTTGCCCTCCATCACTTTGTTATGGCAAGTTCAGAATTGATTTGCATCTCTCCAGACAAGGTATGTTTCTAGCCACCTGCCTCATCTACACGAAATTCACAGGATTCAAAAAAGATGCTTAGTACTGTTTCTGCAAGGTACTATTGCTCAGAATCTTTACAAAGTATGACACCTTCCTTCAGACTGAAGGAAAGTCCCATCTAAAACTGGATGACTGAGTGAAGGGATGACAGAAGCCTATTTTAACCATATTCTCTTTGTTTATTGTGGGCAGAACTGTCATGTAGTGTCACTTAGTTTATGATGATGTTTACAAGAATTGTGTCAAAATCTAGAGTACTTGGTCATATTCAGATCCTCTGTAAGATAGAGTCGACTTCTGTAAAAATGATAACAGATCTGCCCCAGGGAGTTAGTTTGTATGGATGCTGATCTTCACCACCCCTACTCAGAGCTCTTGCTATTGAGTGATGCTGCAAACAGCTCAGAAAAGGAAACCAGCCACTTAGTTAGAATGACAGCGGAAAGCCAACAGGACCCGATCAGCGTTAACTCTTGAGATTTCAGAGGTGAGGCCTCAGCAGTGCACTGTGCTGCCTCTGCAGTCATGCAGAGTCTGAAGGATGCCATTTCTGGGCAGCTGTTTCTTCATAACCAAGTGAGGGGGCACCGGTTCTACGTCCAAATCTGGGTAGAAGCCCACAAACAGAATCTGGACTTAGAGCTCTTGAAAGCTGCAGCCACCAGTGATTGCCTGAACCTCCTTAGGTTACAACATATGACTAAAGCTCACTTTCAAAGGAAGAATCTCTAAACCACTTTAAAAAAAATGTTAATTTAATTAACAGCAGGGCATTTTAATTTGGAAAACACCGGAATGAGCATGGGAACGTTGTACTCTGTCTTTTCCTCCTGCTCTGGCAGGGCAGCAGGGGCAGGTGCTAGCACCACGGACAGAGGCAGCCCGGCCACCCCCTGCCCCGAGGGCTTTGCTGCAGGGGACAGTGACACGGTGACACAGCCCTGTGCTATGCCCCTTGTGGCCCTGCAGGACCCTTCAAGGTAAAAAGGGACAGCACCTGCTAAAGTGTCTAGATAACATCTGCACCAAAACCCAGCAGCAGCGTGGGTCTCTGTTTGGACGTCTCCATAGGTGATGTTCCTGAGCCCTGCACAGCACCAGAGGGCTCGGTGGACGTGGCAGCAGGGGCGTGGAAGAGTAATGCCAGAAAGAGCACTTGAACTAAGGATTGTTTCCACCTGAAATTTTCAATTTTCTGAAAATGCAGGTTGTTAGAGTCAAGGTGCCCCCGTCACCGGGGGAACACACTCAAAAATAAACATACGAATGGGACTTCCTAGCAATTACACTCACCGATCCCCTGAAAAGGCAATTGACACTAAACTGGGGAGGGGGTGAAAGGAGACGAAGGAAAATGCTACTAACATGCATTACGTTTGCAGTTTTAAGTAAGAAGCTTCACTGACTCTAGTACTACTTCCTGAAGGGGAATTTTCTTGAAGATCTAATCAACAGAAAAAAATGACTTTGAATTTTCAAATTTTCCTGTGCTACCTGTTTATTTTAGCGTGACACATACATCCCGGCTCATGAAGAATTACTTTATCTTCAGAAGCAACTCCCCTACCTTTGTGGATTCCGTGCTTCCCCTTCTTCTCCTCCCCCTTCCCCCAGACAAGATAACGACACAGATTGCCATTCCCCTATAACAAAGCTTAGACACACTTTTGCTTTTAACAACCCTTCTCTGTTCCCCAGCTGCAGATGTTACATTATGGGCTTAGATGCATTATGGGCTTAGAATTTTTGTCAGAACTTGGAGAAAGGATAGAAAATGCTTTGGGAAGCTGCTTCCTCTGCCATTAAGCGTCAGCATTAAAATGACAAAAAGCCAGTGATCCCCACAATTTTTTCCACGCCTTTCACTTGCTTATTCCAAGGAGGAGCCTATGGCTGTGCGAGCAGAGCAGACACCACCAGCCCCATGGTTTTGATATCGCCTGGAAGACAAAAATCACGGATGAGCCATGCTCTTGGGAATGGCACACAGGAGAAACTTCGAATCCTTTCGCTGCCTTCCACTGCTCGCGGGCGCCTTGGGGAGCGCGGGGACTGAGTGGGGCCGGCACCGGCGCGGGGTGAGCTGCGCCGCCACCGCCTCCCCTCCCGCACCCACAGGAAGCTGGGGTGCTACAGATCGGCGCTGTCAGCCGCCCCCAGAGCCACGTCAAGGGCATCCCTGCCCCGCCACAGCTTCCTGCCTCGGCCGCCGCGGCGCAGCCGATCCGTGGCAGCTGCCCCCGGCCTCATCCCGGGAGAGGGTGGGAAGGAGCGGGATGTGCGGAGGGAAGGGGCCGGGGCTCCTCCTGGCAGGTGGTGCCACGTAAGGCTCAGTGCCTGGCAAAAGAAACAAGCAGGAATGATTGGAAATGAGATGTTTCTGCTCAGAATGAGTGGTTAGCCGTTCGGATGGGATGCCCGGGGAGGTGGTGGCGTCACCGTCCCTTGGGGTGTTCAAGGATGGGTGCTTGGGGACATGGTTTAGTGGTGACATTGGTGGTAGGGGGATGGTTGGGGAAGCTGATCTTGGAGGGCTTTTCCCACCTGAATTAATGATTCTGTGATTCAAGATGTGGTTGAAGGCGCGTGGGGCACGGCTGTATCGAGGTAACCACCTGGGGAGGTGACAAAGCCGTGCAGGCACCACCTCCCTGCTTGCCATTTCGGCTGGAGCCGCGGCTCATTTCCAGCCATCGGCAGAGAAATCCCAGCCACGCAGCACCACCCACACCCCATGGCAAGGACAGTGCAGCCACAGACCCTCTGGGCTGTGCCTGGATTTAAGAACCAAGATGAAAACTGGAAACAATTTTAAACGTGTTCACAGGACTGCCAGCGGGTGCACCAGCAATGGGCTCAGCCCCAGAGAACGGGCACTGGGGTGATGCCTCCATCACTGAGCCAGAACCACCACAGCCCTGAAGAATTTCTCAGCCCGGGGAGAGGCACAGCCGGGCTGAAATCCGTCCCCGAGCAGCGTGGTTGGGGTCGAGAGGGATTTCTGCTGCCCACAGCCTCGGCCGTGGCGGATGGCTGGCTTTGGAGCTGGGACTGCCTCAAACTGAGCTCTGCGTTGGGCTCTGCTCAGGGAAATCGCTTCCCCACCACCACCTCCATGCCAGGCCACTTCTGTCTCCAACGACATAACTTAATTTCATTTATCTGCGAGGAGACAGATACTTTCACTAGGAAAAAATGGGCTTAGAGGCATCGCTGTCTGAACAGCCTCGTTGCCAAGTGGGGGCTGTGCTAGCAGTGGAGAACCAGCGCTTGTAAGCTCTGGCATCCTTCAGTACCAGCGATGCTGTGCGAGTGGCCTGCTGGATGCTCAGAGGTGGCTACAGACACGGCAGCTCTGCCCCAAATACTTCGTGTTTAACACTTCTGAAAAATAAAAAGAAAAAAAAAAGGCATGATTACAAATAAACACCACAAACTAAGCCAATAAAAAAAAAAAAAAAAAAAAAAAAAAAAAAAAAACAGACGATTCTATCAAAAGTTTAATAATTTCATGCCACCTTGTAACTTTGTTAGCATCTAAATGTCACTCTAAATATCATTCCTAATCTATTTCAGTATGACAGTTTCTTTACTACCCCTTGGGCAAGCTTCCAGGAGCCAGCACTGAGCCCCTACCTACGGCCAGATCGCACCTTTGGGAAACGAGAACTTCTCCTTCATCTGGTCCGTCCTATTCCATGTAACTTGGTTCATGCAGAAAAAAAAAATAATAAAAAAATCGCGTTTGCTGTCTCTGTCACACACCATCCCCTCCAGCTGCGCTGGCTGAAGGAAGCGGGGAGGCTCCAGCTGGCCGCGTATGCATTCTGAAACACGGTTTGTAAACTCAACCACTGATTCAAGAGATACTGCATGTGCTGATGCTAGATGTTATATTGTGACCCACATTTTAGTGTTATAGAAAGTTTTATTTAACTTCTCACCATCTTCAGAAATTGAGGAGCGGCACACATGAGAAAATGGTCTGAAAAAAAATGGTCTGTGTCTTCTCAGGATTTTTTTTTAAAATGCCAAGTTGGGCTGTCATTGGAAAGGAGAAAATGGTGATTTGCCCAAAATCAAGCCCTCAAAAATCACAGAAGAGATGGGTCGGCCTCTTCACACAGATAACCAGATAGGACAAGAGAGAATGGCCTCAAGTCACGCTAGGGGAGGTTCAGGTTGGAAATGAGGAGACATTTCTGCTCAGAGCAGTCAGACACGGGGACGGGCTGCCCAGGGAGGTGGGGGAGTCACCAGCCCTGGGGGTGCTCAAGGACAGGTTGGACGTGGTGCTTGGGGACAGGGTTTAGTGGTGACATTGGTGGTAGGGGGATGCTTGGACCAGATGGTCTTGGAGGTCTCTTCCAACCTGAATGATTTTGTGATTCTGTGTATGCATCATCCCTGTTACACCACCCCCTGGGCCTTAGGCACCACGGCACCACTTCTTAATTGCGTGACCCCATCCCTCCACAGGACCCGTCACTCAGTGCGGCTGGGACAGCCGTGGGATGAGCTGGGACAGCTGTGGGATGAACTGGGACAGCCGTGGGACGAGCTGGGCTGCTGAGCTCAAGGTGTGGAGGCCGCACGGCTGCTCTCAGTGCCTGAGCAGCCTGGAGGAGAATTTCCGAGCGTGCTGGGATGCAGCTGGGGGGGGTGCAGGTGCTGGGAACACTCCAGCAACACCACTGTCCTCTCCTGTCTTGCAGCTACCTGGCCTAAAAGGCACGAACCCAGCCCATCCAAAACAGGGGACCACTGTTCCCCTGTTGCCTACAGAGCCAGAAACAAGAAGGGGGTGCTGCCACAGGGAGAGGCAGCCTCTAAAATCAGACTTACCTGCCCCCTGTGCCTAGTTCTTTCCCTCAGGTTCCGCTGACCCCGTCCCTTGCCACCAGCGCTGCCCTGTCCAGGAGCTCTTCCTTTGCCTGTGGTGGTCGTGGGCATCAGCCTGGGCTTCGCTGCTGAAACAAAGAAAAAAAAAGCAGGAATTGGGACAGGAGGACAACACAAAAGTCAGGTTTGGGTTGCACTGAGGGTTTCGTCATCTGCCTGGATTGATTTTGTGATGAATGACAGCAGCAGCATTTTGGATGCTTTTAATCTCAGGATGACTTTTTCCTACATTTCCTTAGATTTTGGGCTTGTTCCCACACTTCTCTAATGGCAGCAGCTCCCAGACCCACAGGGTTTGTGTCCTGCCTGGCAGGGGCACGCCAGTGGGCATCCGTGCTGGGGGTGATGCCCAGGCAGAAGTTCCCTGTATCATTTCGTACCACTGCTGGTTCCGGTGCTTAGAGCAGCCACAGATGCTCTGGGCACGTTATTTCATTTCCCTTCTGGCCAAGGACTCCCAAAGCTCTGCGGTCCCCGTCCCTCGCCCCCTCCTGCCCAAGGAAGCAAGCCCCCAGCTCAACACCATTTCTCAGAACCGGGCTCCACCTTCTAGCTATCGTTTTCCACCCACACGAGCCGAATTGATACATGTCAGCTTTTCCCATCATCTACGTTACCGTATCAATAGTTAGGGGGAACGATTTTATCTGCCTGGGGGGGAGATGACGCGCCGGGCGCGGGTGTGCAGCTTTGTGGAACGCCCCCAGCCCCGTGCCCCCTGACCCCAAATCCCCGAGGTGCCCAGAACCCATCCCGGGTGGTGCCAGCTCCTGGCTCGAGGGATCGGGGAGCTTCTGCAGGAAACTGGCTTTAGGACAGACAGGTGGATGGACAGACAGACGCATGCTGTGCTCCACCACCCTGCACACACCCCAGTGGCTTCACCTCCCTCCCGGTGCCTGCGGAGGAAATCCTCCAGGCTCCATCTGGCTCTGCCCCAGCCTCTAATGGCTGGGAAATTCCACATCTGGGAATCGCTTCTGTCTTTTTTCAGCTCCCAGGAAAAACGGCATTCTCCAGGCTAATGTAAGCAGCTGATGTCAGTGAAAACAGGGGGCTCCAGCCCAGTCCTGCCACTGTGGTGTCGGATCTTTGAATATAGAAATAATGCACCAAAACGGGCTGGGAGCTGCTCGAAAAGCAACGTCCAGCCCTTGGTTGGACCACACAACACTGACATTTACTGGAAATTTAAAAATAATTTGTGAAAATGGAAATGTTCCAACATTTCCTACAAAATTTGAAAAATTTGCAGCTCTTTCCAAGCCTCTGACCAGGGCCAAGCTGACAGCTGGGGCTCCTGGGCAGGGACAGCAGCACCGCGAGGCTGCCGCGGGGCTGGGCTGGAGGCGCAGGGCTCCAGAACATGCATGGCAGAACTTTGGGGAGAAACAAGGCGTTTTGGCAAGTCAACGTTTTACACCGCCGAATTCCCAGTGCCGGCTCGGTTTAGCAATGGTGGGAAATAACCACAGGTGTGTGGCTGCTGGCGTGGTTAAGGAAAAGGTGTCTGCATCTCCCTCAGCTACCGCAGGATTTCTGCCACACTGCGGATCAGTGTGGGGTGCTGTGGGGTGCTGTGGGGTGGTGTGGGATGCTGTGGGATGCTGTGGGGTGCTGTGGGGTGCTGTGGGATGCTGTGGGGTGGTGTGGGATGCTGTGGGGTGGTGTGGGATGCTGTGGGGTGCTGTGGGGTGGTGTGGGATGCTGTGGGGTGCTGTGGGATGCTGTGGGGTGCTGTGGGGTGCTGTAGGGTGGCGTGGGATGGGCTGGGACATCACAGGGCAGAATGAGGTGGCACAGGATGGCGTGGGACGGGGGGCACAGCGTGGTCGGGCACCTTATGGGGCCGACAGGCTCCGTGCCAGGCCGGGCGCTGCAGGAGCTGTCCCCGCAGGAGGGGATACGTGCTGCAGAGCTGAGCAAGTCCTCGTTAAAAGCCAAACACCCACACGCCAGAAAAACCCCTCAGCTACTTCTTCCTTTACATGCAAGAGCATTTTTTTTGTGTTTCTTTGCAGATGTTTAACATCTTGATAAAAGTTTCGAGGTTTTCTTTCCTTTCAAAATCTGATTTTGGCTACTTTAGCTTACCAGATCCTGCTGCCATTACGGCCAAGCAATGTGATTTTTTTCTGACACAGTTCATTTATCCCCCCCCCCCCAACACCAGCCGCTCACCATTTCCTCCCCCGGGGCGGTGCAGGTTGCCCACTTGGCAGTGCCCATTTCCAGCAGGGGCAGCCGAGCCGCAGCGGGGACATCCACGGGGCCACCACCACAGAGGAGGAGACACCGGTGGTGGCCAGGTCCCCTCTCAGTGGTGGAGCCCCCGGAAAGCAGCGCTGGGGTGCTCCCCACCACATCCCCCGCTGCAGCACTGAGGATGCTCGTGTGGGCAGCGCCAGCAGGGGATGGACCCAGACCTGCCTGGCCCAGAAGAGACGAGGCCAGAGGGGCAGCCAAGGGGCATGTTCCAGTGAAAAAGCAAATTTCTGCTTGCGTGTTGCTCTGGGCCTTGGTTTCCTAACAGCAGGGTGACACCAGCCCCTGCCCAGCACCTTGACATAAACCTACTCAATGTCCAGTCCCCAAGCAGGGAAATGCACCAAAATTCAAGCAAACACTGGGATTGTGCTGAAACCAGTGAGGCAATGCCATCGGGGTAGGGGAGCCCGGCTGCACGCATCCTGGAGCAGGCCCTTCCACACCATCCCTTGTCCTGTCCATAAAGCAAGGAGGCTTTGGGAGCATTGCTTGAGCATGAGCGCGTTGCTTGGCTTTGCTCGGCCGTGCACTCGGTTGTCGGGCTCACCTTGAGGGTATTCCACACACCGCCCGCTGCACGATGACAGCAGACAGATCCCCCGACAGCAGCCAGAGATTCTCGACTTCCCATTTCAGTATCTCTCCATCTATCAATTAGGTGATTAAAATCTGCATGGTCAGTGAAAAGCGAATAAAGTTGGTAAGGGTGAAGGCTGTGCCGTCAACATTACATAATGCCCTTCTTTGGGGAGCCCTGCCAGATCAGCACAGGAAGACACCTATATTTGGTATTTGATGGAGATGCTGCTGCCTGGTCGCACTATAAAAATCGTGCCCTGCCAAGCAGCGAGCCAGTGAGGTCCTCGCAGCGAGCCTGCCGGAGGGGAAGAGCACCCAGGGGCCGCGACAGGATGTTCTCCCCGCTGAAGGCTGCTTTTGCTCTCCTCTACCTGGCAGAGCTCATTTCGTCCCGACCGCTGACGACTACCTCGTCCACCGCGTCCAGGCTGAAGCTGTCGGAGATCACCCACCGCATCCAGCAGCTCAACACGGGAGTGCAGGTAAATACCGAAACGCCTCGTGGCTTCTTCTCTGGTAGCCATGGCTTTACTGATGATTCCTAGCACAGCCCAGGCCCTCTCCTAGCATCCCCTCTCTCCATAGGGTGTCACCAGGAGGGTGCAGCTCTTCCCCTCACCTCATTTTGGGTTTTGGCTCTGCCAATCCTTGGTGCACGGATGCTGCCACCAACCCGAGCATGCAGCAGCCGCTCCGACCGAGTGCCCAGGCTCGGGACTCGTTGGGCGCTGAGCACGCAGCAGTGCGCGAGGCTGCTCGGGGACATGGGAATGGAGCAGGAAAATGCTGCCAAATGAGGCAGCCCAAAGCAGAGCCTGGCGGGTGGCACCGTGGGGTCCCCGCTCCTGGTGGCAGTGGCAGTGCCGGGGCCCAGCAGCACCGGGGCCATGGGAGCAGGATGGGGACACCGCGTCCCCGGGGAGCGGCGGCAGCACCGTGGGCTCAGCGGCTGCTCCTCGCCCACCGGCGGTTTGGCTGTGGGTGGTGCCACTGGGGACGGTCTCCTAATGACAGCTTTCACTTGTGTCCTTTCTCCAGGTCCCTTGCAATGACACCAGAGTGGCACAGGTCGCTTTCACGGATCGGAAGGTAACAAAGGCTTTACAGCTATGCAGAAAACACATTTTTAGTAAATACAGACATAACCAGAGCGCTTGTCAACACTGCACGCAGACCGCAAAGCAGGGGGTGTTTTATTAGTCACCGAGCTGTGCCGCACCAGTGCATCGAGCTGGGTGCAAGCTCACATCCCGAAAATTGAACCCGCCCCGCGAGCTGCCTCCAGCAAGCACCCGTGGGTGGCCGCTGCGCCCCATCGGGCTGCCCACACCTTACATAATGGGCACAGCCTGCGGCCTGGGCCTCCCCACACTTCTGGGGTGAAGGGTGTGAAGGTCATTTAAAGAGAAGCGAGGGCACTCGAGGAAGTCCCTGCAGAGCCTCCTGCCGGCCCTGGGCACTTTGGGTGGGGAGCAATGATTTCAGCCAGCGGCGTGGCTCTAACGATTGTGCTGTTCCTGTCCGCCAGCTCTCGGAGCACGACTTGCTGTGCCAAGCTGCCACGGCGCTCGCCAAGGTCACCAGGTGCAAGAATGACTACGAGCCCCTCATCATCAACCTGAAGAGCCTCCACGGCAAGGCGGTGAGTGCAGAGTCCAGCAGTGGTGTCCTTGTTCCCCTCAGGTTCAGTCTGTCCAGCCGCGAGCACCGCGCACACCCAGCAGCAGCACCGCGCTCTCAGCGCTCCTCCCGGGCTGGCCCCGGGTGCTGCAGCCCTGCAGGGGCTTGGTTTTCCTTCTGGGGAAGCTGCTGGGTGCTCTCAGGACAGGTGGCTGGGGCTGGGATTTTGTCCCGAGCTATGGACACACACCCAAAACTCCGGGGCAGGTCCTCACGGCTCCTGATGGGTGGTGCGGTTGGGAGGCAGGTGTGAAACGCCCGCTTTGGGAGCTCCTTCAGCTTCCAGGTGTGACCCCTGCTGTGCGCTCACACGCCTGTGCTTCTCCTTCCCCAGGGCTGCTCCCTGAGCACCGACAACGAGATCTACCTGCGCAACTTCTTGCCGGAGCTGGGGAACTTCACGCAGGCGCTGTACCGGCGCCTCTCCACCACGGCTGCCAACTGAGGCACGCGCAGCCCCCCAGCTGGCAGCTCCCACCGAGCGATCCTAGCCCTGGTAGTTCTTGAAATAGGTTTTTTGCAGTGTTTTGAGCTCCTCATGGCATGCGCTTCCCTGGCTCTGACCCAGTCCTCCCGAACCCAACGCAATCCTAAATGCTCTGCGCCCAGCCCTGGCTGGAGATGGGAAACACCCCCGTCCCCATCGCTGTCCCCATCACCGTCCCCATCCCCGTCCCCAACCCTGTAGGCACCGGCACCTCTCCGGCTGTGTCCAACAGCCAGGCCGTGCAGGAGAGGCCCCGTGTGCGGGGCTGGGTGATGGGACCTTTGGGATGCACGTCCCCAACCCCAGGCACGGGTGTCCCCAGCGGTGCTGTTAACTCGTTCACCTCCTGATGCAGAGGCAAACAAAACCAAAACCAGATTATCTGCTTCCTGTTCCCCTTAAGGAAGGGAGGCTTCTTCACAATTGCCTCCTCTTCCTAAAGAGATCAAAATCTGGGCTGAAATGCAGCGTTTTCGCTAACGACCTGCTCCAGCAGCTCACGAGGATCGCGGTGTGGACAAGCAGCAGGGAGGGAGGTGGCACGGCCAGCACGTCGAGCTCTTAATGCAACTTGTAGTGTCTTCTATATCGTCAGTGGGCTTTTAAGTTATTAATAGCAAAGACTAGGATAGTCTGTAGGGTAACTGGATCCAATGGGTGCTCATGAGCATCATAGTTCTAGAGATTATTTATTATATTTTATTTAAATAACTTATTTTTATACTGCTTAGTCTAAAGATTCATGATCAAGAAGTCCTGACTGTGGAAAGCAGCTGCTGTGTGCTTTTCTTCAGTCAGGAGCCAAGGAAAAAGGAGAAGCCAGGATTCAAATGTGTTTTATTTTTAACTTATATGATAGTAGTTCTATGGAATATAGTCGTATTTAAATTACTGCTACCTCACTCTTAGGGAACTGTTTGTGCCTAATTGCCTTTTCATGACATTCAACAAATGAATGTGTACCGATAGATAATTTATTGTTCCTTTATTTAAAATATTCCTATTACAACAGAGTTAATATATTCAAATTATCATGTATTTGGACGTCAGTATTACTTTGTTTTTGTTTGTTTTTCACTTCAAATTTGCACTGTTGTTGTAAAAACGTCTCAGGGCCTAAGCAATAAACTACTGACCAACGAGCTCCAAACGCGTGGCTCCTGCTGTCGGCTCCATCGGCTCCCCAGGGGTTGGGAATTTGGGGACTGGGTCCTGCCTCTGGGTCCGGCTGGCACGGGGAAGGGGCGCTGGGGTGGCAGCTTCATGGGCAGGGGCAGGCAAAAGGGCCATGGAGCTGTCATGCATGACCCTGGGGGGTCAGCTGCAGCCTCTGAATTTACTCTGGAAGAGCCATGGCCCTTTTCCTGGGCCAAAAACAGATGGGGATGAGTGGCTGTGCCCACCTGGAGCAGCCCTGCTGTGAGGTTGCAGGACTCTGGCGCTGGCAGCCCGGGCTGTGCACCACAGCCCCCGAGGTATGGGGTGTGTCAAACCCCACAGAGAGCAACTGGAAGCACTTCTGAGCCCAGCACCCCGGAGAAATGGCAGCAGGGTGGTCCCTGTGGGATGCAGGAGGCAGGGAGGAGAGGGACCTGGGAGAGGGGACCTGGGAGAGAGCCGGGAGCTGGAGCATGACAGTGACACACAGAAATGTGCACAAACCAGCCACGAATAAATGCAGAGGGATAATCAGGGGCAGGTCCCCAAACCTGAGAGGAGAGGGAAGGGCTGGAGCTGAGTCCTGTGGCAGAAGGGAGACCGAGACCAAGCGGGCTGAGGAGGGAGCTTGATGAGCTCCCTAACGAGCACGGGCTGGAGCTCTGGAAAAGCTGTCCCCAGGTGTGGCCGAGCTCGTGGGAGGGCAGCAGCAGGGCCCACGCTGCCCCCAGGGACCAAGGGACATCAGTGCCATCAGCCGCATCCCACCCTGGGGGAAAGGACGTGGGAATTTTTCCTTCCCTGTGACTTACCCATCGCACAGTGATGCAGTTTTCCACCGTGATTCAGCCCAAGTAGCTCAGAGGTTAGGCTCTTCTGATAACGTAGAGGGAATTTTTTTTTTTTTTAATTTATCCCCGTTTCAGATCTTTCTACCATAATCGCTGGAGAAACCGCTGTGTCTGCCACAGCATCTTGAGGGGAATCTGTCCCCAAGGGGACAGGACTGCCACCTCTGCCCCATCTCCACTGCACCATTTTTAGGCTCCTGTCGTGCCCCGCTGTCCCCCGGCACCCTGCACAGTAGGGCTGTGGCCACCCCAGCTCCAGACATCCCGGTGAGGAGCTCAGCACCCCCAGCCCCCGGTGAGTGCCACCGGTGGGGACGCTGCCACCGTGCTCCTGCTGCCACCGCCGTGCGCTCGCTTATCTGCGCCCCATCGGGCGCGGTGCAGGTAGGAAACGGTGCAGGGCTCCACTGGCAAATCCCTTGCAAATGTCTTTCTGAGTCAGTGGCACTAATTTTATCAGGGGCATTTCATAAGTAGACAAACAAAATTACTCTCAGTCTGGCTGCTCCTGAATTCATGGAGCGCTCGCAAACCCTTATCAAGCATCTGATTGCAAGTTGCTATTTGAGTTAGAAAAATACCTATTAGTTATTACAAAACTCCGAAGTTTCCCAGCTCAGCTAATTTCTCAGCGTTATTTCCTGCGGCAGCGCTGGTTGACGGTGCCCCTGGCACCCGGCGTTTGAACCTCCCCTGGGCTGTTTCCCCAGTGGGGCAGGACGGGCCAGGGCATCCCCCAGCTCTTGGATCCATCAGGGTGGAGCGGAGCCACTCAGCCCCTCAGCCCCACACCACTGCTATGTTCGTGGGGCTGTGGGGCCGCAGTGGTCCCCCACATCATGCCCAGGTCCCCGTGGTGACACCGTGTTGGGGTCCTGCAGGGCCAGGAGGGACGTGTCCCCCCGCAGCACCTCGCCGCGGCGCCGCGCCGCCCTTTCTGTTTCTCCCCGCGCGCAGGTGAAGATAACGGTGTAGACAAAATTGTATGCAGATGAATAACGCTTTGCATGATTTGGAGATATTCAAATGAAACGAGAGCTGAGCAATGGAAGCGCTCACAGGATATTTAGAGAGAACAAAAAAAAAAAAAAAAAAGAAAAGAAAAAGCAAAGCTCCATTATCTGAGCGCGGTCACAGCCGTGGTCCGCAATTTGGGCTCACGACACGTTAACCTCACGGTGTACAGAAAGGGTTGGGATATGGAGAAACGGAGAAGCCAAAAGCAGGCAGTTTACATACTTTTCCTTTGTACGTGATCTGACTCCTACCACCGTTATCTGAACGATGGAAATTTCCTTTGTTGAAACGTAATACAAGATCAGAAGAAAATCTTGACTTTTACAAAAAAGACCTGTTGTCCTAATTGGATAGGAGCAACTTTGGAAAGTGCAGATAAGGGAAAAATAAGTTTTTCCCTCTGGTTCAGCAATTTTACAGCCATAAATTGAGATGTTCCTTCCAGAAAGGCACACACAGGTATAGATCACCAAAATATCCAGAAACTGCGAGCTGAGGCAGCTCGGTACAAGCAGGCCATGAGCACCTCCTTCTCCGTCCTGCTCGCCTTCCTGGCGCTGCTGGCCTGCCACGGCCACGAGGCCGCGGTGCTGGAGCGCTCGATCTTTCTGAAGGAGAGCATCCGGCTGCTGGGCGAGATCCTCTCCACACAGGTAGGTGCAGCGGGTGCAGGAGGGAGGGACGGAGGCCGTGCCGGGCACGAGAAGGAAGGTGCTGAGCCCAAGCAGAGCTGCCAAAGCCGGCCGTGGCTTTCAGCCGTGTCCCGGGGCATGGGGAGAGCCCGGCTGCGTGTGTCAGGATGGCTCCGAGGCGGCGATATCTCTTCTCTGATTGCTCCTCTCCTTTCTGTCTTGATAAAGGTTTCCTGTGACAAGACGAACGTGACAAACGTTTTTGCAGGCAATGAGGTAAGACGGGAACGCCGACTCGAAAGCTGTGACTCGGCCATCGGTGGTGGTGGGAGAGGTTCCCCGTGGGGCCTCAAACCCTCCCGTGCCCACGCAGGCAGGGCCTGGGTCCGAGACATCCCCGTGCTGCCGGCACCAGCGAGGCACCGGGGCGGTGGGACACGGCCACCACCTTCTGCGTGCCCACCCTGAGCCCTGCCACAATCCATGGGCACAAAACGCTGGCGGTGGCATCGGTCCCCGTCCGCGTGGCCCAGCTGGAAGGCAGGAGAGCAACAGGCAGGAATGAGAGTATTTCAGCAGCATACAGGCTTTTTTTTAAAAAAAAAAAAACTTTTTTTAGAGGTTTTCAGAAAGGAAGAGAGGAAATGCTCCCTTTCCTTGGAGCCGTGTGTCACTCTCTCACAGACACCCACACACCCCTCTCACGCTGCATCTCGAGCGCTGGTGTGAGGCTCCCCATCCCTCCCGAGCCCCTGGGCTGGAGGAAGGCTCTTCAGTTAGCAGCAGATTTAATGGCAGATAATAAAGCCTATTTCTGCTCTGAAAATTGCTGCCTAAGCCCGGCTCCCCAGCCCCAGAGTTCCTGTTTTCACAGAAAGCCGATGCCCTCCCCAGGGCACGGGAGCTCCCCTCCTGCTGTGGGGACCGGCCCCGGGTGCTGTGGGGCCGAGGCGATGCCCGGGGTGGCTGCACGGCACCGAGCACAAGGCAGGGGAACGGCACCAGCCGAGGGCCAGAGAAGCACAGGATGGAGGAGAACGGAGGAGGGATGGATCCCGACCCCTGGGTGCAGAGAGGGCAGCTTTCTGCCCCTAAAAGCATCGGTGTTTCAGCTCAGCCCCTCCGGCCTGTGCCGTACGAGGGCCCCTTCGTCCTTCAGCGCTGCAACGCCTGCCCCGGCTGGAGGATTGGGCAAGGATGCCACAGAGATGGGCCTGTTGCTCGATTAATGGAGAAATTTGGGGTGAAAGCTGAAGAAAGCTGAGCAGGGACAGCTCTCCCCCACCGGCCTGCCTTTCCAGGGACAGACGGCGTCAGGGAAGGCGACTGCGTGGTTTCCTTAGCAGCGCAGGCGCTTCTCTAATCGCCTCGGCTGTGACACTGCTGCCACGGGACTGCATCGGCACAGAGCACTTGGAGGAGACGAACTCTCCTCAGGGGGCTTCGCGATTCCCACAGAGCTGCCACCCGCAGCCGTGGGCAGCCCGGGGCCGGGGCTGGATCCATTCCCCCCACCACTGCCTCACCTGGGGATGGAGGAGTCAGGGGAGGCCTTGAGCTGCTTCGTGTCTGCCCTTCAGGCTAGAAATTGGTTATTTGTGTTGTTTTAGCCAACTTCTAGCAAGGCTGCAACTGAACACAGTTTCTAAAACCGCCGTCTGCATCTTCTTCCAGACAGACACCGACATGGAGCTCCTGTGCAAAGCCTCCACGGTTGTTTTCGAGAGCCTGAGCTGCCACAAGCCCCTGAAGGGCATCTACCTCAACTTGCTGCACATCGTGACAAAGAGCACCGACCTCAAGGTAAGGCAGCGCCGGTCCCCACGGGGGCACAGCCCCCAGACTCTCAGGACCCTCTGCCTCTCCCCTTTCCTTGGCACCTCAGGCGGGCGCTTTGCTGCGTGCCTGGCTGCTGCTTTCCAGCAGCTGGGCTTTGAACACAAGGGGCTTGGCACTGCCCAGCCCTCTGCACAGCAGCTCCCCGGAGGCCTCGAGCAGCCAGGCTGGCCCCTGAGAGCCAGGTCCTGGGCAAGGAGGCTAACAGCCACCTCTCCCCCTTGCAGGCACCGTGTCCCGTGGCAGCAGGCAACACTACCTCCCTGCAGGAGTTTCTAGGGGGCCTACACAGAGCCCTCCAACGAGTAGCAAAAGAGAATTTGTGATTTATTATTTTTTTTTTAAATTATTGTATTGACACTGTATTTGCAAATGTTATTTATGATTCTTTAAATAAATGTATTTTTGGAGTAAACACGCTTAGTTTGCACAAGATGTTTCTTGGCCAGAGCACAGCAAGGATGGAAGCACACCTGCAATATAAGTTGCAAGGAAACCCTGGGGTTGTGGTGAAGGGAATCCTGACTGCACGGGCAGGAGCTGGCTCAGGGCAAAAGCTTCATTTTGGCAAGTATTTAGTCAAGTATTTGGCAGTATTTAGCCCTTCCCCAGCAGCAGGGGACAGACACCTAAATACCTGCAAGACTATCAGTTTACAATTTTGGCACAGCGTGGGAGAAGGCTTTGGAAAGTCCCAGGACTGTGCATCTGCTGCGTCAGAGGACTCAGGGAAGCTGCAAAGTTCACAGGTTTTTTGTGGTCTGCTACCTGCTGCATGAGCAGGCGGAGATACCTTCCAGAGGAAGAAAAGCGATGCAGACCAAAGAGTTCACACAGCAAAGGAAAGAGCTGAACATTTCCTATTACTGCAGGTAACTTCATACCCTCTGCACAAACAGACGCTGTGACAGGCGTGGGATGTAGCAGGAGGACACTCAAAGCCACAGTGTGAAGATTCTCCTTCCCAGCAGTAGCACCTGTTCAGTGCCCGTACCCAGAAGGCAGAACACAGGCAGCCGTGGCTGTGGTGCAGTGAGGGAGCTGCTCTTGCTCAGTCAGGCTCCCCCATTCCAGCAGCTCAGGACAGCCCCAGCAGAGGGTCAGCTTGTTCAAGGGGCACGTCTGCTCCGTGTTCACCCTCACCCCACTGATCTCAGGCCTGCCAAGCCCACTCTCATTCTGCTGTCTGCTTCTCCCCCGAGTTTATTGCTCACTGCCTTGGGGCTTGGCAACAGGATCTCCCCCAGCACCCCAAGCTCACTTAGCGAACTTCTCCTGCAAGTGCTCCAACGCTATACAGGCTGCTTCAGCCACCCCTCCTGACATCACTCCTGACTCCCAAATGATTTAGGAGTCTGTATGCATAGAGTTACTTGAAAAAACAAGCGGGGAGGTAGAATCAACAATTTTATTTCATGGTATGAACATGCTTTGGGGACACAATACTGATATGTACAGTGTATTGAATAAAATTAATCATAAAACACAAAGATAATAAAAAATAAACAGTTAGAAAACCAATAAATAGATAGACAAGTTAGACAAGCAGCTTTTCCTATATACAGAACTGGCTAAACAAAACTGTTGAGAAAGGTGAAAGCTGGATGTATGCGGACAGTAAGTTTCTGAAAGGCACTAAGGACCATTTTCTCCTCCCTTGAACCTGAAGAAAGGTTCAGGAACAAAAGTTAAATATGAAAATTCATTTATATGACAGTAAACACAAAGCCTGGAAAACTCAATGTTAAGGTTGATATTTGAGAATACACGCTTAATGGTAACATGACTGAGAAATTCTATAGGACTCACACTGACCTGGGATGAAAATGGCTCTACTGACTAAGCCACTAAAAATCCATGCAAACCCAGCCCATTCCTCTTCAAAACATGTGACAGGCACACCTGACATTCACAGATTGTCCTGAGCTACAGAGAGGGCCAGTAGGACAAATCTGCAAGCCAGGCTCTTTTTTGAAAGGAAGTTCCCAGAACTTCAACAACATCCACCACAGCTATCAGGCAAGCCAAGCTGACAGATCATCGTGAAGACAGCTCCACTTAAAAAAAAGTCCTCTTGTAAGAGCAGATTTGTTCTTAAAACAAGCTCCCGTAACAGGAAATCCCAATCAATTCTCCAATTTACAAAGGTGTGCAATTATTTGAAGTTTCTCTGTCCCAAGGTTCTTAAATATACAGAGTACAGTTGTTTTCAGCAGCAGGATTGTAACGAGAATTCAAACAATGTATGTACCTTTATAGTTGAGCTTTAAATAGTCTAAATGTAGTGCCATGGCTCACAGTAGCATATTTGAGCCACTGCTGGTCTCCCTCTTTACCTCTATTCAAATGCTGGACTGGAAAAAAATGCCAATGTTTATATCTGCATCTTGTATGAATTTAGGTGACAAATCGGATCTTTTCATCTTTCCTTCCACTTCTCCCCTCCTCCATCCCCCACCCCCCAAAAAGAGGAGGGCAGTAGTATGTTCTCCTCCTAGGTCATGATCCTGAAAAAACACATTGAAAAAACAGGGAAAAGCTTAGGACTCATTTAGAATGGAGTTAATGCATCTCCAGAGCAAAGCGTGGCCTTGCAAGACCAGTTTAGCTGTTGCAGATCCTGCTACAGAGCTGTTACAGATTTGCAAAGTACATCCAGTTAAGCATCAGGACAGTAAGAAAGAGATATCAACTTCTAGCTACTGCAAATACTTCACAAGAGTGCTCTGGTAATAGCAAACAAGGCTTCTGTCCAGAACTCAGGACACCTGAGGAGCTATCTTGCTCTTCATGTCATGCTTAAGGACTCAATTCTTCACATTAGTAAGCACAACTTTTTAAACTCTAGGTAACACTACAATTACATGGAAGTTACAGCTAATTAACACCACACTGGCATGGGACTGTTGAGATTCCTACAACTGCTATGCTCTAGCATGAGTTATATAGCACACACAATTCAAAGGAGATGCGTCTTTTTCTGTGACACAAAAGTAATGTATTAAAGTGTTATGTGTCTATTAGCAGCATAAATATCAAAGAGCAGCCACCATAAATGGTTACCAGCAGAGACCTTTCTTTCCCCCCTCAAAACATAGCCAGAAACAGGAGATGATAGTGTCCAACAAACAGCATGAGCTGTTTCAGGGGATGTTACC